>NC_133105.1:17269721-20015383 GCF_022965805.1 Primulina eburnea
CTACTAATCAAAGGAAATGTGAACGAGGAAATGAAATATGAAGAAGTCCCTATTCGAGTAATGGACACCAAATACCAAGTGCTGAGATGCCGAAAAATTCCATATGTCAAGATACAATGGTCAAATCATATGGAACGAGAAGCAACATGGGAATTTGAAGAACGTATGCGCAATCGGCACCCTCACCTCTTTAAAGATTTAGCTAACTCAAGTTTCGAGGACGAAACTTCCAATAAGGAGGGTGGGATGTGAGAACCCGGATTTTTCGAAGCAAAGCACCTCAAAAAATCTTGGAAAGTAGCTCAAAAAGAAGCCGAGGCAATGCAAAACCTTGAGAATTGAGGGTACGTCACTCGGAAGAGGAAACCCTTAGCTCACAAGCTAAAACCCTCAGCTCAAGGAAGCTCCAAGATTCTTGGAAAAGAAACCCTCATCTCAAAAGCTAAAATCCTCAGCTCAAGGAAGTTAATTCATTCTTGGGGAGAAAAACCCTAGCTCATGAGCTCGATCTTCCAGATCAAAGAAGCTCAACCATGCTTGTCCTAAAAAGGTCAAAAAAGAGCTAAAGGAGGAGTTAAAGGTTTGGACAAACTTAATATGCAAGAGATGACCTTTGAGTTAATCCATGAAAGAGCTAAGGGAGGAGCTAGGAGACCAGGACACATTAATGATGCAGGAAGTGACTCTTGGTGCTTTGGATGGAGCTTGACCACATTGAAGGCTACTTGGAGCCCAAGTTGGCGTTAATCTTGGGGAGGAGGAAGGTCACAAATTCACCTATAAATAGAGCATGAGGGCTGATGGAAAAGTATACCACAAAAGCACTCAAATTTCGGGTCTCCCCCACCACAAGAGCTCTCGGCCAATTCAACAAGGAGGAAGCTTTGTTCGTGTGGTTCAAGTGCTACAATTCTACGTCAAAGTGCTGCTGGTTTGAAGACGGAATCTTCAAAAAGTTTACGTCGAAAACTGCCCAATTTCCAAAAGGAAATTCGTACCAAAAATCTGCAAATTCTGTAAGTGGGCTTTTGTTTTACGTATCTTCTTTCTATTTTTAAACTTAGATATAGATAACGTGACATGCATGTTGGTATGTCTTTTTCAAAAATATTGGTTTTCTCTGTTTAAAAATTCGATCGATTATGAGTTCTCTTCTGTGCTTCGAATTTCTTGATTCCACTTTGTCAGTATGAAAACTTTGAAATCTGAATATCTGAAAAGTTCTGTCTGTGACTTCCAAATTCTGTTTACACTGTTACGATTCGAATTTGAAATGGGACGAGAATTGTAGTTCTGTTCTGGCCCCCATTGGTGGGTATAAAACCATGTTCTGTTCTGGCCCCTATTGGTGGGTATAAAACCATGTTCTGGCCTCACCCCTTAGAGGACTAACATATTGGGGAAAATTTGACCATGGAAATGAGATGAGTAACAGTGTTTTGTCTGTTCTGAAATGATCTTAATTGTTTCTATTTTGCTTTGAATCATTTGATAAGTTCCGTCTTTTATTCGATTTGTTTCTGTCGTGTTAAGATAAGAATATTGACTTTTGAAAGTATGTTAAAGGAAATTTTCAAAGAAATAAGTTCTATATGTATCTTTGGAATCGATCGACCTCCACTTGCTGAGTGTTTCCCAAAACACTCACCCCCTTACACTTTCAGATAAAAATGAAGAACAAATAAATGAGGAAGAGCAGGAAGCTTTCTGGGACTGGTGATCGATGATCAAGAGCAAGAATCAAGTTATCCCTTTAGTTTAGTTTTCCGCATTTCGCAACTCTGATGTATTTTATTTCATTGTCATTGTAAGACAATACTTTATTTATGAAAAAGACTGGTTAATTTGATACGAGGATTTATTGTTTTCAATGTAATTGTTAAACAATGCCGGATGTCGCCATCGCTTCGGACTCGGGGCGTGACAAGCAATAAGTGCGCTGATTTGGTAAGACGATCGAAAATCACCCAGATAGCATTTGATCCTCTGACTGACTTCGGCAAACCGGTAACAAAGTCCATGGTAACATTTTCCCATTTCCACTCGGGAATAGGAAGGGGCTTGAGCATAACTGCTGGTCTCTGATGCTCTGCTTTCACTAGCTGGCAAGTCAGACACTCGGATACAAAACTCCTGATATCCTTCTTCATTCCTGGCCACCAATACAATAACTGCAGGTCTTTGTACATCTTTGTACTCCCAGGGTGAATAGAGTACGGCGACATGTGGGCCTCTGATAGAATATCTGCTCGGATAGAATCACTGCTAGGAACCCACATTCTGTCTCGGTATCTCACAATACCGTCGCTGACTGTATACAACACACTGCCCTTGGCCTCATCTCTCTGCTTCCACTTTGCCAACTGCTCATCTGCTGACTGACCACTGCGAATACGATCTAGAAGAGAGGACTGAATAGTCAAGGTAGATAGACGGGGAACTCTACCTCGAGGATAAGTCTCTAGATCAAACCTCTGCATCTCGAACTAAAGAGGTCTCGAAACTGTCAAATGAGCCATCACTGCGACTTTCCTTCTCAATGCATCCGCAACTACATTAGCTTTACACGGGTGGTAGCTAATGTCACAGTCATAGTCCTTTACCAACCAACGCCTCTGACGCATATTTAGCTCTTTCTGCGTAAAGAAGAACTTGAGGCTCTTGTGGTCGGTAAAGATCTGGCACTTCTCTCCATACAAATAATGCCACCAAATCTTCAAGGAAAAAACTACGGCGGCCAACTCTAGATCATGGGTAGGTTAGTTCTTCTCATGGATTTTCAACTGTCGAGAAGCATACGCTATCACCTTCCCGTGTTGCATCAATACCGCGCCTAGACCGAGTTTCGAAGCATCGGTAAACAACACAAAATCTCCGGGCCCTGACGGCATGGCCAATACTGGTGCTGAGATAAGAGCTTGCTTCAAAGTATCGAAGCTCTTCTGACACTCATTACTCCACACAAATTTCACATTCTTCTTGGTCAATGATGTGAGTGGAACTGCGATAAAGGAGAATCCCTGAATGAACTTCCGATAATATCCTGCTAGCCTAATAAAACTGCAGATCTCTGATGCATTCTGCGGCACAACCCAATCTCTTACTGCTGCAACTTTTGCTAGGTCTACCTCAATACCGCTGCTAGAAGAACGCCACCTTCTCCAACCAGAACTCGCACTTACTGAACTTTGCGAATAACTTATGCTTCTGTAGGGTCTGCAAAACTGTGGTCAGATGTCTGCTATGATCCTCCTGATTCTTGGAGTAGACGAGAATGTCGTCTATGAATACTATCACAAACTGATTAAGATACGGCTGAAATACGCGATTCATGAGATCCATGAAGATCGCTGGCGCATGCGTCAAATCGAACGGCATCACCAGGAACTCGTAGTGGCCATATCGAGTCCTAAAATCCGTCTTGGAAACATCAGCGTCTTTCACCCTCAACTGGTGATAACCGGAACGCAGATCAATCTTGGAGAATACCGAATCTCCCTGCAACTGATCAAATAAATCCTCAATCCGCGGAAGGGGGTATTTATTCTTCACCGTAACCATGTTCAACTCCCGGTAATCAATACAAAGTCTCACAGAGCCATCATTATTCTTCACAAACAAGACTGGGGCGCCCCATGGTGAAAAACTCGGGCGAATGAACTTCTTGTCCTGAAGTTCCTGAATCTGCTTCTTAAGCTCTGCCATATCTGTTGGTGCTAGTTGGGATGGTGCTTTTGAGATCGGAACCGTACCTGGCATAAGCTCAATAGAAAACTCCACCTCTCTATCGGGTGGCATACCGGATACGTCCTCATGAAAAACATTTAGGAAGTCCCTAACAAGCGGAACATCTGAGGCTGACTGACTGGGTAACTCGGGGACAGATATAAAAGTTGCTAAAAATGCCCGACACCCTCTATGCATGAGCTTCCTATCCTGAACATAAGGAATAATGCGCGGTAAGGGAAAGTACCTGTTTGGCTCGAATAAGAACTGTGCCATCCCAGGCGGTCGGACTAGAACAGATCTCCGCTGGAAGTCTATCAATACTCTGTTCCACAATAGCCAATCCATGCCTAGTATGATTTCGAACTCTGGCATCGGCAGTACGATAAGATCAGCATAAACGAGGTTTCCATGCAGCTCAAGGTCTATGTCTCGGATCACATTGGTAGGTGTCATCTCCTCCTTAGAAGGCAATACTACTGAATAGGCTATGTCTAGCCCAACGGTCTTGACCTTGAGGAAATTAGCAAAGATCTCCGAAACGAATGAATGAGTAGCCCCTGAATCTATCAAGGCTTTCGTAGCTGAACTCGCTATAAAAATTCTCCCTGAAAGATTGGAACGCTAAGCTGAACCCAATAGTTACGAGAAATAAACTTATAAACATGCGAAGGCCAAAGTTCTTCTAACTTAAATTCCCCAAAATAATACTGAGTATAGCATGCAATCCTATCGCAATTTCTAAGTTCAAAATGTAAATCTCGAACCCCAAAACAATGAAATTCAAATATTTACCCAAAGCGTTAAGATACCTGTCATAAGCGTGGTGTTTGTGTTCGTCTCTGCTGCATGGAGAGCAAAGAATCTGCCTTGGGTAGGCAGACTTCACTGTGGGCATTGTGGTAGCAAGTGGTCTTGACTACCACACTTGTAACACTTCCTGGAACCATACATACACGCTCCAGCATGGCGGCGTGTGCACTTATGATAGATTGGGTGATCAAAGGTCCTCGGGGCTGCGCGTCCCCGCTGCTGCTGCTGTCCTCTATGTCTGGGAGGGCCATGGAAATGCCTCTTGTTTTGAGGCTGCTGCTGAGGAGCAGGGCGGTGTGGAACTGGGACTGGTCGCTTGCCCTGGCGATCTCTCTCTATATCCTGCTGATCCTGCTCTGCAGTTAGAGCTCTGGAGATGGCAACATCATAAGTAGTAGGGCCAGCCACCCTAACATCACGGCGCAAGATCGGCCGCAGACCATCTAGAAAATGTCTCAACTTTGCTCCAGCATCATTCGCAATTAGGGGCACGAAATGGCAACCCCTCTCAAACTTACGGATGGACTCCGTAACAGTCATATCTCCCTGCCTCAGGGTCATGAACTCCCTGATCAACCTGGAACGCACCTCATCAGTAAAATACCTCCGTGAAGCGTGTCCAACTCAGTGTCGCCAAGTTCAGGGCTGCTGATGCTCCTTCCCACCATAAGCGGGCATCTCCTCAAAATAGATATGTCGCACAACGAACCCTGTCCGCATCCCCAAGCTCCATAAACTCAAAAATAACCTCAAGGGATTTGATCCAGCCCTTGGCAATCATGGGATCAGACGTCCCTGAAAACTCCTTCAGCCTCATCTTCATGAAGCGCTCATAAGTAGCCTCGGGCCCTGTCGGCCTGGCTGCCACAACATTGTTCCCCGCGAATTGTGCGAAGAACTGAGTCATCCCAGCTAGCATCTGGGCATTAATTTCAGGTGGAGGGGGTTGAGGTCCGTTCCTCTCCTGCCTCTGCTCCTCCCTGTCCTCCTGGTGAGGCTCATCATCTCTCACACGCTCAACAAGGCGTCTAGGAGGCATACTGTTCCATACATAACTCATACGTAACCAACATGCATAATTTCATAATTTATTTTTTTATTTCAAATAAATACTGCGTAATAAAAATCTGAACGTAAAATATTTCATGAGAACATGCAGTTAAATAATTCATGGTTTAAATAAAATGCATAAATGTAAAACTTACAGACCGAAAGCGTGACTTCGTGAGCTTTTCGAGGTCAGTAGTAGTACAACCCTCTACAAGAACATATGCTCTGATACCAGCTGTGGAGGCCCGAAATTTGTATTTGAAAATTTGCGAAAAAATTAAAAAATTTCACTTTAAATTAATAAAATGCCTCATTCATAAAATAAACTGATAATAGTTAAATATTCAAAATAGCAGCGGACGTAATTAATTTTTGTAAAATAACAATTTTAAAATAATCCAACAAAAGTTAAAAATGTTTACGCATAAAAATGGTAAAAGCTGAAAATGAGGTCCTCGGGTTCAACTACTGCCAACTCAAGCTAGCTCACTGGTCCCCACCCTCGGTCCCGACCTCATCAGTACCTACAACAATCAAGTCTAGTGAGTCTAAAAACTCAGAATGCATATATCGTAAATAACAAGTAATAATAATAAAAACGCATGTAAAGTAAAAATATCATGAGTCTGGCATAGCGTGAAAATGTCTTGACAAAAGTAATTATAATACGTGCATAATTGAACTGAAAATCATAAGTGAAATGTATGCTCAATTGAGCCCTGGCATAAAATAATATGTAGTAACTTTCTGTTGAGATTATGTTCTACGCAAGTGGCCCCTGAACTGAACTGAACTGAACTGGATCGCCTGATCAGACTAAACCACAGTATACTGGGCGGTAGAGATCCTCACAGCCCTTGGACTGGATATCCGTACCAATAAATGAACATGAACCGGTAAGTGACCACTTGGTGAAGTAATAATCCCATGATAAAGAAGTGTCCACAAGCAATATTGCATAAATCTCAAAAATGAACCTTTTATATTTTTATGCACGTAATATAATTAAATAATATAATTAAATTACCTGTATTAATTTATACCGAATGAGTTGGATCGTTCCCAGGCTTGCTGCGACCTAAATCTAACATGAAAAATATGCAAATGATTTAACTTGACCCAACTTTGTAATTGAACCCAAAAACGAGACAATTACGCCCAACGACTTGGTATTTAATCATGACTCCGTGCCAACCCGAACCAACACCGAACCATCGTTTGTTCATGATTAAAATACACCTAAAATGATGAAATAATGCTCCTAACATTTCAGTACTTCGAAATTTGGTGAATCGAGGACAAAAACATGAAACGCTCTTTCGAGAGTAATTTTGGCACATTGCACCGTAAATTCTTCTACGACCTCGAAACTTGACCAAATCACAAACGGCCAAAACCATGACCTTCCTAACTCGATGAGGCACTGTCCAGTCCAAGGCCATAGGCTAAAAGCCAACCAAGAACCCGAAACTCACCTCTGAATCGCGGGTACAGTTGCTGTCAAAAAAACTACAGCAGCTGTTGGCGCGTTTCCTTGCGTCGTTTGCGAGGCTAATGGCCATTGGGGCTTGAACCACTGACTAGAACCTCTTACCAAAATCCTAAGGTGTGTCTTGAACCATGGCTAAGGGCCCTATGCCAGCCACAATACAAGCCAACACCAGAAACATCAACACGCTTAACCCGAGAACGCATGTGGCACGTGTGGGGTGTTGCAATTGTTCTTGCTATCATGCATCATTCCAGTGGCCATTTGATTGACCATGGCATGATCTAGACATCATGAGATATTGTATGAACCATGGCTAAGGGCTAAAAGCCAAACAAGACCCATACAAATCTAAAAACCAAAAACCAACTTACACAACCAAAACTAGAAAATGAAACCGATGGGGTGCTGTTCTTGTTTTATTTTTAAAACCGATGGGACCATGAACCAAGCCATGAAAGGTCATCTTGGTCATGTCCTAGACATGCTAAGGATGGTTGCAGGCCCTAAAGCCGACCAATATTCGAACCTCCTTGAGCAATCAAAAACCAGAAAAATCGATATTCATACTGCAGTAGGGGAGGTGAAAGTTGCTGTATTTTCTTTATCCAACGAGTAGGGGCTGGAACTGATGGACTAACGTGACCCTAACATGCCCTAGTATATGTCTAGATGCAGCCTTGGGAGCCTAGGATCAAGCCAAACCTGGCAACAACAGAAACAAGCCAAAACCGTGAAGTCACAAGGAACCCGAAAAATTCTGCACACAATTTTCGAAAATGTCTTGAACAAATTTCGATTTGCTTCATGATCCATGAACATGTGATGTTTTAAAATAATAGTATGACTTGATTGAAGAGAAAAGAATGATAGAAACATGCCTTGGATTTGTTTGAAACGAAAACAAATCAAACGAATACGACGACGCGACGCGGCGCGGCGGAGACGGAGTTCTTTCTTACTTCTCTTGTTTTATCTCTTAATTCTCTCAAGGCATTCACGATTTTTCTTGCTGAAAGAGACTGAAATTTTGAGATTATGGAATGGGAGGGAGTCTAGGCAATGAATGAGAAGTTTACTAATTAAATGGAATTTGAGAGGCAAGATAAGAAATCTTTCTATCCTAGAGTTTGGGAGGTAAGGAAAGATATATTATATTATGGGATTTGAGGGTTGATTGGGAGGTGAGATGGCCGAGAATCTCTAGTCAATTAAGTGTAGGAAAATTGCTTAATTGTGAATTATTGAGGATTAAAAAGAAGGGGATTATCTACCAAGAAAAGAATGAGGAAATGAATCAAAATGGTGAGTTGTCAATCTATAACAAATCCAATCAATGGGTGGCCGAAATTTAGAAGTAATGTTTGGGATCGAGGAAGAGTTTAGGAGGGGGGGTGAATGATCTCTTCTCCAATTTCTTCTTTTCATTCTCGGATAAAGAAGGTGCTAGAATCCTGTTAGAGATAGTAGCTTATCTTGTCGTGAATATTTCCAACAGATTACAATATTAAGTGCGGAAAAAATCCGATGGAATGAATGAAAATAGTAATATCAGTAGACAGCAGTTGTTTATGGAAGTTCGAATATAAAGTCTTCTATGTCTCCCCTTCTTCTGTTTTCAGAAGGTATCACTAAAAGACTTTGGATTTTACAGTACAACTCTTGTACACACCCACTTCAGCAGGGCTTACTCTTTACCTACTGAAACTCTTAGTTACTCAACACAGTGAAAATACGATACAACAAAGTTCTGAAAGACTCTTTTCAGATTGCAAACTCTTCTTGATAAAATATGAGTAATGTGAATAACTATGAAGAGTGTAAGAAACAGTAGCACAAAATGATCTCAATTGATCAGATATCTGCTATGAAGCGCGTGCTACTTTTCTTTATGTTGAACTCGAAGATATCAAGGATTCGTGGTTTTCTTGCTTTGTGAAATACAATTGATTCTTGAGAAAGATTCAGCTTTTCTTCTATATGGGTTTGTTCCATATATAGATAGGTGACTGAGTTCAACATCCATAATCAGAAAATGTCTTCTGACTTCTGATAGAATCAGCTTTATTAGCGAAATAAGTTTCTGCAGAAAAGCTATAAAACAATCAGTCCTGTTTTATACTAAAATCGGTAAATTGAATTAAATGACTTCGTACAGTAATTAATGCTGCAATTAATACTTGTACTAGGAAAAGTAACGGTAACATTTAAAGCTAAATTCTTTCTTCTGCTTCTGATTCTATATCTACGCTACTGATTCTGCTTTTAAATTATCTGCTGTTTTAACGAGTGATCTACTGGTTTTGTTTTTCATCGCCACAATAAATTTAGATCTAACAATTTCTCCCTTTGTGGTGATGTCAAAACCTGGACAATGTTAGAACGACAATAAAGATAAGATAAATAAATATAAGAAAGCAGTAAAAGTTTTAACAAGAGTTTTAATTATTGGTTTCCATATCCTTGTAAATGATTTCTTCATTCTGGTCATCTTGGTTCCTTTGTCTGTCTGAGGATTCTACGTTATCTCTGTTTCTCCTTTGTTCTTCTTCTGTTAGAACTCTTTCTCATTGTTCTTCTTCCCACTTTTTAACATCATTGGCAATGACCCGAGCAATTAAGTCATCCATGCGTCCAGACAAGTTTTGAAGTCTATTCGTAACCATTTCCAGATAAGGAGCCTGAGTAGAAACTCGGTCATGAAGAGTAGTGAGAGATTGAAATTGGGACTCAATCTTGGCATCCAAAGATACCACGGTGTTAGAGAACGAACGGATAAGGGCATCATGATCAGTGAGGCATTGCAAAATGTCAGTCTGACCAAGCACTAAGGTACCGTATCCTTTGGAAACTGTTTGTCTGAAGGTAATGGTTTCAGCATACATCCTGCTCATAGACTCTGCCGTGTTGAAGATTTCCCTTGTAATGCGGTCTTGAAAGAACTTAGAACCACTGAATTATGCAGCATTTTCATGAGATAGCTTCCAAACTATGTCGGAGATATTTTTGAGATTATTCTGTAGAATATTTATCTCATGTTTGATATCAAATGGTTCTGGTGACGGAGTTCATTCACTCATACGACGCCTTATCTCCTCAATTTGATCATTACGAGCAGTTTGTGGATAATGCCAATGCAGTAGAGGGTTGAGCTTTTGACTGATCAGAAGAAGTAGGAAAGAGAGCAGTAGACAATGCAGTAGAGGGGCCTTCCAGATCAGCAGATTGTGCAGCAGCCATGGGTTCAACAGCAGCAGGTTCAAAAACAGTAGAAGGTGTAGGAAGTGTGCTTTCTTTTGGTTGAACTACTGCCATGGCTTCCAATTGTTGATCGGGTTGAATCAAATGATTCAAGATCAGGACCATCTCCTCTTGATGTTCAGTAGAGAAAATCGCCAAATTCGGCAGGGAAAGAGACGGGTCAGCATGCGATTCTTCTTGAGTTGGTTCTGTTGGTTGGACTGTTGGGTGACCGGAATCATCAGCTTGAACGGTATCTGATACCGCAAGGGAGTCCCGAGTGATAGATTGAATGACTTCTTCTACTGAAGCCAATTCACGAACATATACAAGTGAAGAAGTTGGAATAGGCATCTTGGAAAATGCAGGAGTACTGGAAATTATAGCTTCTGGAATAGCTATAGATTGTTCCTAAACTGATTGAATCTGAGCAAGATCTGTAATAAGGTCTACTGAATACGGTTCAGTCTCTCCAAACTTTTGTTCTTGAGCACTGAGTTGCTCATCCATTACTCTTAGATGTTCTGTCAGCACAAGAATCACTTCTTGATCGTGAGTAGCAGTTGGAATCAATGCATCAAAATTGGACTTAAGAGTCTTTAAGATTGATTCCAGTTTCTTTCGTTTAATCTGCTCAACAATGAAGCTCCGACGGCGCATCGATTCAATCACATTCTCTGTCTTTGCAAGATCAAAGACTTTTAACTCATGCCTTACTAGTCATTCAAATGAACCCTTAGTTTTGAAAAAGGTGAGGGGATGAAATACCCTGACCTTGTGCCACTCATCAAAGAACTCCATTTACTCATTTGCAAAATTTTCGATTTCTTAGAGATGAAGATCAACACCAGTCGAGACAGATGATTGGTTAGTTTGAAATTTTGGTTGGTCCAAAAGCTTCTCTTTTCCCTTTGCGGAAACAGATACAGTCGGTACTAGTCGAAACACAGAAGACCCTGCAGTAGATTCTCGAAAGACAATTCCAGACACGGGTCTAAAAGTTGACGCAGTAGATGTTGTTGGAATAACAACAATAGTAGTTGGTGGAGAGGCAGAGACAGTTGGTCGAGCATAGGAAACAGCTTCTCGGAACACTTGCCTCAAAGGAACAGTTTCCAGATCAGAGAGGGCTGTTGTCTTCTTGATACGAAGAACTGTTCGAGCTTTTCTTTTTGTGGGGAGTGGGTGGCTGAGATGGTTTGGTAGGAGCAACAGACTCCTCGGATTCTGTTTTTTCAAAATCAGTAGAGATGACCACTCTATTTCTTTTATCTTTCTTCTGAGGTGCCATAGCCTTAGTTTGAGCATCGCCTTCTTCCTTTTTCATAGAAACAAACTCAGCCACCGTTGGCTTAGGTGGAGGAGCAAGCACGTTGGCAGCATCTGTCATAGTGACAGATGATGCGTCTGATTCAGAAGATAGGGCAAAACCAGCATATTTTAACATTGTGCTGATCTGAACATCAAATCCAGAGCTTTTCCTTGTAACCATATCTTTCTTTATTCGAAACAAGAAATGACTCCAATCCATTTTAATTCCTGAAGTGATAGCAACCATCACTTGAACTTTCTCCTTAGTCAGTTTATCAAACGTGCCAGCTTTGACCAATAAGGCCTTTGCCACAATGTCAGCAAGCACTTGATACTCTATTTTGAGAAGTTTCTTGAAGCAAGATGGAGACAGTTCTTCTCCAGAAGCTGAGAAAGTGCTGAGAGCAGTAGACATCTTTTGCTTAGAAATATCGGAGAGTTCAGAAATACCTGAACATGGGAGGAAAAAGGTTGATCCCAATAGTGCTGCATCAATGGAGATGGATGCGTCTCCTTGAGAATGAATGATCTTTCCTTCTTGAATAGTTGCCCTAGCATAGAAATCCAGAAGGGCAGTTTTGTATATCGTAGCAGGTGCTTCCAAGAATTTTTGGAGTCCTGATTTTTGTAGGGCTTGAAACATCTTCAGAAGATTCTCATCCTTGATAATAAGGACAGAGGAGAATTTAACCTGTTAAGCATTGAGGGTGTAAGCTCCGACCATTTGTTTCCTGTAAAGAAAGTAACTTCGAAGAGATTGAGTAAGCACGATTTCAAAAGAAAACATAGCTAGAGAATAAGGTTCTGGAAACGTAAAAGATGAATAGAATAAACAAAGGCAGTTAATATCCTAAAGAAAATTTACAGCCGTCATTGTAAACACAAGGACACGTGTCAATATGTTTACTGTTCAGTTATTTAAAAAAATCTTCAGAACGTGTCAGATAGACCAATGTTTTTAAATTTTGAAATTCAGTGAAAAGAGCGGGCTGTCCAGGCGGTTACTAACGAGATCAGATGAGGGTTTGTCGTCTGGAGATAACTTCTACTAGAAGTTTCGAAGTGCTAAATTATGTGAGTACTTTGATAAAACCAGTAGACACGTTGTTTTTTAAAAAAAGACAAACCATCTTTTCTGCTTCTGACAGGGTAATAATGTCAGTCTGAAAGACAATACTGTTCTCCCTCGATTAATGCAACTAATAAATGCAAAGATATGATATTTGAGGATAGGAGGGATGAATCTAGGTATTCGAGTAGTCAGATTGCCGCCTCTTTAGATTCCCGTGACTCTATATAAGTGCCTGTATGTTTACAATCCAAATCATTTAATCTTTTCATCAAAATAATATATATGATAGGTGTAAATGATCTCTTGGAGTCTTTTCCAGAGTCAGAATTAGCAGATGAATTCCAAGGACTACTTCCAGCTTCTTGTAAGCAGATGTTTGAAGACATCTTTTTCCAATACATTAGTGCTGGCAAGACCCAAGCTTGCTAGAGTCTTACAAGACCCAGGCTTGCTGGAAATTTTTTGAAGAAGGCCATCCTTTTCCTGTTGAAGTACTTTGCAACAAGAAAAGTTCTTCAAGCTGCTGATATCAACAAATGTAGTAGATAAACTCAATGTAAAGCTTCTGGTTAAAGAATATTTTGACATCTTTTGTTTATCTACTGCTTTCATTGAATAATGAAAAGTTTGAGTAAGAAAGGCTTAGTCTGGTAAGAAGACGTTTCAGTTGACTTGAGACTTTTCCACTTCTTCACCGTTTGATGTACCGAAATGGTCCCTTAATAAAATTTCAGTTGAAATACTTGATGCGTCTTTATTTTTCTGCAAATAACCCAATGTCAACTGAGTAATATATAACTGATAAATGATAAGCAAAATATTCAGAAGGAATTTGTCGTCTTATGATGGCTTCTACTGGAATAGAAAATGCCTTGTTTTATCGAAAAGACAAATCACCTTCTGTATCTGACATAAAATCAAGTATAATCAGAATATAGTTCCCCCTAAATTAATGCAATTGTTAAATGATAATTCTTGGTAATTGAACCGTCGATAGCTTGACACAGAACGCTTCACATTTCCTACTGCAGTCATGATTACCTCGATCTTTGGTACCTCGTTTATCATCTATAAATACAGGCATCGAGGTTGGCCATATAGTCACTTTTAAGCAATAGAAAAATGGCAAGAGATAATAGTCCTGATTTGGCCGAGGAGTTTATGAGAGAGGTGATAGCTGCGAGGAAGGATGCTATTGAAGAAAAGGTGCTGGAAAAGGCACTTGCTACCTGGACTAAGGTCCAGGAGCTTCAGTCCGCCTTTGAAGGTGGGCTGGTGTCTTCTTCCAAGGAGCTGTTAGCAATGGAGAAGTATTATCGACGTCTCCATAGTGCTGATAGCGCAGACGTCTTCTCTGAAGATGGCGTCTACCTCCTCATGCTCTTAAAGGAGCAGAGGACTCTGAAAAAGATTGTTTTTTCAGAGGAGTTTTTTCGTACCACTGCTGGAGAGCTGACCACTTGGTTGGCAATCTGGAGAGAGTACGTTAAAAAAGAAATAAAGAATGTACACCCTCGCTTTTATTATTAATGAAATTATTATATTTTGTTTACTGATTGTCTCTTTTGCTTAGCTTTTTCTGCAAACTAAAACTGAACAATCACAAGAGAGGACTAAATCAAAATACATCAATGAAGATAACAAAAAATTAATTTAAATCTATCAATCCAAGTATATTTCGAAAATAAGAAAACTTATTCTCAGGCAGAGGTTTCTTAGAGATATCTGTTGTTTGTTGATCATTAGGGACATATTCCAGACGAATGTCCTCCTTCTGCACGTGATATCTGATGAAATGATGTCTGATATCTATGTGTTTCGTTCTGGAATGAAGTACTGGATTTTGTGTGATTGCAATGGCACTGGTATTGTCACAGAAGATAGGTGATTCGGAGGCCTTAATTCTGTAGTCTTTTAATTGTTGTTGCATCCATAGTATTTGAGGACAGCAACTTCCAGTAGCCAGATATTCTGATTCTGCAGTAGATGTGGCTATAGAAGTCTGTTTTTTTTTACTAAACCAAGAGATTAGCTTATCACCAAGGAATTGACAGAAACCACGTGTGCTTTTCCTGTCTAGTTTGCAACCTGCATAATCAGCATCTGAATATCCAATAAGATTGAACGATGAATCATTGGGATACCATAAGCCGACATTTTGAGTTCCTTTCAAGTACTTGAGAATCCGTTTAGCAGCAATATAATGAGATTTTTTAGGGTTGGATTGAAATCTTGCACTAATACAAACAGCAAACATAATTTCTGGTCTACTGGCAGTAAGATATAACAGAGAGCCAATAAGACCATGATACTGAGTTACCTGTACTGGAATTCCACTTTCATCTTTATCAAGCTTGGTAGATGAGCTCATTGGAGTGGAAGCAGCAGATCATGCTTCCATACCAAACTTTTTCAGAAGCTCCTTAGTATACTTGGCTTGATTTATGAAAATTCCAGTATCAAATTGTTTGATCTGTAATCCTAGGAAGAATTTTAATTCTCCCATCATGCTCATTTCGAATTGATCCTGCATCAACTTAGCAAACTTTGCACACAGTTTGGGGTTAGTTGGCCCAAAAATAATATCATCAACGTAAATCTGTACTAATAGGATATGTTTATTCTTGACTATAGTGAACTGAGTTTTGTCTACTGTCCCAATTGTAAAATCATGATTGACAAAAAATTGTGATAAAGTATCATACCACGTTCTAGGTGCTTGTTTTAGACCATACACGGCTTTGTGTAATTTGAATACATGATGAGGTGAGAAATTATCAATAAAACCTGGAGGTTGTTCGACGTAGACCTTTTCTTGTAGTAGACCATTTAGAAAATCACTCTTCACATTCATTTGATAGACTTTGAAATTTTTGAAAGCATCAAAGGCCAAAAATATTCTGATAGCTTCGAGCCTTGCTACTGGTGCGTAGGTTTCATCATAGTCTATTCTTTCTTCTTGTCTAAAACCTTGAGCCACCAATCTTGCTTTATTTCTGATCACTGTGCCTTCTTCATTTAGTTTGTTTCTGAATACACACCGGGTTCCAATGACAGCTTGGTGAGATGGTCTAGATACTAGAAACCAAACTTCGTTTCTTTTGAATTGATTCAGCTCTGCTTGCATAGCTTCAATCCAACTAGGATCCAAAAGGGCTTCTTCAATTTTCTTTGGTTCATCCTGATAAATGAAAGCAGCATGCATATATTCATTAATCATTTGCCTTCTGGTTCTCAAGGGCGCTGCTAGATTCCCAATAACCAAAGAGGCATGATGAGATTTTCTCCAAATAAAAGGGTTTAAAGGGATTTATTCCTGATTTGATATATTTGGATTGATCTCTTCTGAACCAGTAGCAGGTTCTGGATTATCAGCTGCTGGTACTGGTATGTCTAGTATTTGTACTTCTGATTCTGCTAATGGAATGACTGCTTCTGGATTTTGAACATCTTTTATACTCGCTTCTGCATCATCTTCATTATCCAGTTCCAAGTGAATTTTGTCTAACCTGTTACTCAAATTTGACATATTAGATATTTCAGGAGCACTGTTTTCGTCAAAGACACCATGAACCGATTCTTCAACAGTAAGAGTTCTATTATTAAAGATTCTGAAAGCTTTGCTCACAGCAAAGTAGCCAAATAATAGTTCAGCATCTGATTTTGAATCAAATGCAGTTAAATAGTTTTTGCCATTATTGAGCACAAAGCATTTGCAGCCGAATACAGAAAATAAGATATATTAGGTTTACTTCCTTTCCATATCTCATAAGGAGTCTGGTTATGCCTTTTGTTGATCATTGTTCTGTTTTGCGTATAGCATGCAGTGTTAATTGCTTCTGCCCAGAAGCACTGAGAAATGTCCGCATCTGCTAGCATTGTTCTAGCAGCTTCTTTAAGGGTTCGATTTCTTCTCTTAGCTACTCCGTTTTGTTGAGGCGTTCTGGCAGCTGAATATTCATGATGAATCCCATGTTCATCTAAGTACAACTCAAGAATTCTGTTAGTGAACTCAGTACCCCGATCACTTCTGATTTTAATGATAGAAACGGATTTTTCATTTTGAATCTTTTTCAGAAGCTTGATCAGGATGCTACTGGTTTGATCTTTTCCAACAAGAAATATTACCCAAGTAAATCTAGAAAAATCATCAATAACAACAAGGGTATATTTCATTCCCCCTAAGCTCATGATAGATATTGAACCAAATAAGTCCATATGCAACAATTCCAAACATCTTGAAGTTGATTTGCTACCTTTGTTCTTGAAACTGGATCTTATCTGTTTCCCAAGCTGACAAGCAGAACAAACATGATTCTTAACAAAATTAATATCAGGCAAACCATCGAATATATTATGCTTTTTGAGATTGTTGGTAGATTTGAAATTCAGGTGATTCAATCTCTTGTGCCAGAGCCAATATTTATCACTAAGAGAGGCAACTAAACATGTAGGAGTATTAACATGATCTAAGTTCCAAGAAACTCTGTAGGTGTTGCCCTCTCTCTTTCCGGTTAATACAGTAGACTCAGCAGAATCTTTAACTGTGCATGTGTGCTTCTGAAAAACTACAGAATAGCCATTATCACACAGTCGAGTAATACTGATTAAATTATAATAGAGATTCTCAACCAGTAATACGTCATTGATAGTTATGTTATCATGGATAATCTTACCTTTACCCACGGTTTTACCTTTTTAGTTGTCCCCAAACGTTCTTTTTGGTCCAGTACAACTCATTATTTCTGATAGTAGATTTTTCTGTCCAGTCATGTGTCTGGAACATCCACTGTCCAGATACCATGTGGAGCTTCTTATTTTAGCTTTCTTCATCTGTTCCTGCAAACATAAATTTTAGTAACTGGTACCCAATCTACTTGGGTCCAAGCCTTATCAGTCCCTTAGGAACCCACAATTGTACAATTTTTTAGTGATTTTGTACTTCGGGTATCCATAGAGGTGTGTGCAACAGAGGGTCTATTATTTCTATGCATCTCAGAATGTTGTTCATCCCTTCTGTTCCTATTTTCTAGCCTGTATCTCTTTTGAACAAGTCTAGAATTATAGTTCTGGTAGTGTTTAACCTTCATAGGGGGTTGTCTTCTTGAGTTGAATCCTCTACTGGATCTAGAACTTTGGTAAACTCTTCCCTTAGGTTTAATATAACCAAGACCATAATTCTTTATTCTGTTCATCTGATTTACATTTCTTTCAACTTGAACAGTCGGTATTTCCGGTTCATATGCCATACTGGATTTAACAAATCGAATATATTTTGTCTTGCTGGTATCCAGTTCTGGTTGAGTACTGATTTCAGAAGTGCTTTCATCATTGCTGAATCCGAGACCACTTCTACCTCCGTATTGCTTCTGCAATTCTTGCATTTTTTTTCAATGAAATAGAAGACTTATTCCAAGAATTTACCAGAACAGTCAACTTCTGGTTTTCAGATTTCATTGTCTAGTAATCTGCTTTTACTCTCTCATTCTCGGTTTTCAACTTACTCATCTCCACTTTCAAATCATTGCAGCTATTCTCTTGCAAGCAAGTGAATTTACTGACTTGATTTCTTAAGTTAAGATTTTCAATCTTAACTTCCTCGAATGATTGAGAAAGTCTTGAGTACTCCCCTACCATGTCATGTAATGCTTTAATTAAATCAGTTCGTGTAAATTCGTTAGAGTCGAAGTCGAATACCTCTTCAGATATTTAGTTTGATTCAACATCTGCCATAAGAAATTTAATCTCTTCTTCATCACTTTCACTAGAATGACTTTTTGAGTCAGATGACTCAGAACTGGAATCCGCCCATTTAGATTTTCTTTCTTCAGCAATCATTGCTTTGCGGTCTTTTCTGAACTTTTTGTCATTATTTTTGTGCTCTTTCTTCTTCTGATCATCCTTCTTGGGCTTTGGACAGTCAACAATAAAGTAACCAATCTTTCCACAGTTGAAGCATGCCATATCATCAGATGGTGAATCTTTCTTGAAGTTGCGATTAGGGTTTTGATAAGCTCGGTGATTCTTTCTCATGAATCTCAAGAACTTTTTCACAAATAAGGACATAGCTTCATTGCTGATTTTTTCAGCAGTCTTTTCAGAATTACTTTCAGTAAGGGTAACAGGTACGGCTTGTGGAATGATTGCAGCAGCAGCAGTAGAAGTAATAGCAGTAGTAGCAGCAAGTGCCTTGGTTGGCAGATTTGTTGAGGGCTCTTCTCCACCTCTTACTTCTAGTTCGAATTCATAGGCTTTTAAGTCAGCGAACAAGTCATGTAATTCAAACTTGTTTAGATCTTTAGAGACTCTCATAGCAATTGTTTTTACGTCCCATTCTTTGGGTAATGCTCTCATTACATTGAGCGCTATTTCTCAATTGCCGTGCTTTTTGCCCAGAGCTGCTAGCTCATTGACTAGGCTACTAAAACGTTCATCAAACACATTTAGAGTTTCACTAACCTTCATCTTTAAATTCTCAAACTTCTGCATTGCTACAGACAGTTTATTTTCTTTTGTTTGCTCATTTTCTTCAGATATCTGAATGAGCTTTTCCCAGATTTCTTTAGCAGTAGAACACATCTTGATTTTGCTGATTGTGTTCTTATCAAGAGTTTTGTAAAGAATGTCCTTCGCGACATTGTCAAGATTGGATTTCTTCTTATCTTCGCCACTCCATTCGTTTCGTGGTTTTTCAACCATTTGAGGTGCACCCTCAGTAACAGCAATAGATGTATTTGGCTTTAAGATCTTTAATGGTCCGTTTGTGTAATGCCCAAGATTTTATATCATGTTAAATTACGATTATAGATGTTTAATTGAGATGAGTATGGAATACTAATTTAATGTGATTGTTAAAGGGCTATTACGAGACCAGATGGGCCAAACATTTAAAGTATACAACTTTTGGGGCAGAGTTGTTGGCGCCTGAGCGGTAAAGATCGACCGCGCGAGCGCCAGTGTCCATGAGGAATACGTCGCGGGCAGAGGAGTTGGCGCCCGGGCGGTAGATTAATACCGCCCGAGCGCCAAAGGGGCAGTTTGGAAAATCGTGGACAGAACCTACCGCGCTCGAGCGGTAGATTTATACCGCCCGAGCGCCGACCCGATTTCAAGAAATTGCCACGTTTCAATAACATGCAAACGTGATATATATATATATATAATATGATTTGAAATTATGGTATTGTCAGAATCTGATATGATTCATATATGATGTTCTTGGCATGTTAGACATCGTATAATTGAAACCGGACTGAGGAACAGATACCATATGAAATTATTATGAATTTTGGAGTTGAAGTGATATCAGAATTGAGTTGTTAATGATTATGAGATATTAGAATTCATATCTGACTGATATGGTAGTACTGGATATATTGAAATTATGACGTTATGTTGTTGAAACAGAATTTGGTAGAATTCTGATTATATCCAGTATTGTTTGGTTGGTGTATTGATATTGTACCCTCGATATCGTATTGTCAGATTGAGTTATTGACAGGCTTGGGTTCGAGACTTCGACAGAGTCAGAGTATCAGAGTGAAAGGTATAAATTAATGTTGAGTTGGGATTGCACAACTCGAGGAAGGTTTGACTCGAGTTTCCTTAAATCACATACTTAGTTATTACATTGATTCTTGTAATTGATGAAATTGATGTTTGTTGTCTATTGATTATAGCCACTGCATGTAAGGACTGCTGATTTGCTAGCCATTGATTGATTTGCTTAGATACTGACTTTATGTATTGATTTCTGAGTTGTGGAGTCATAGGCTGATTCGCCTAGTCACCGGCTGATTCGTCAGGTTATTGACTGATTCGTCTACACTTAAGCTGATTCGCTTAATTACAGGCTGAGTTGTCTGATTATTGGCTGATTCGCCTAATTACTGGCTGATTCGTCAGGTTATTGACTGAGTCGTCAATTCTGTGGCTGATTCGCCCAGACACTGGATATATGAATTATATTGATGCCGTTAGGGATTGATTCATTCCTATCGACTGAGATTCGGTATAATTATTATTATTCAGACATCGGGATCCCTAGGATAGAGTTGAGTCGAGTCTGAGACGACGCGTCAGTGGAGTCGAGTCTGAGACGACGCGTCGGTTGAGTTGAGTCTGATATGACATGTTGATTTACATTGTTTATGCCATTCATGATTATTGAATGTTTGATATTGATTTATGTATTCTGATTTGATACAGATTAAGAATATTTCTTATATATGCTGTCGTATATGCTTTTATATGATTACATGTTTACATGGTTTATACTGGGATATTTATATCTCACCGGAGTTATCCGGCTGTTGTCTTGTTTTGTATGTGTGCATGACAACAGGTGGGGCAGGTTCAGGGTCAAGAAAAGAAAGAGGCTGGACTATATAGCGTGGAGATCCGGGCTTCGAAGCAACTTAGGATTCAGCACTGATATGTAGTTGAACCTAGTTGAATCCTTGTAGATAATACAGGATGTGTATGTTTATGTTTAATATGTAATTTGAATTTAATTACATTACGTTTCCGCTTTGTATATTAAAAGAAAAATTTTTAGACCCTGTTTATAATTGATTAATTAGTCCCAATGATGATTAAGAACTTGATTAGCGTCCGGGTCCCCACAACAGGTGGTATCAGAGCTGTAGGTACTAGAACTGTGGATTCTTGAGATTGAGATAGAAGGGGATAGTGAGCGGGGTAGATTGAGGTTTTCTTTCCTTGCTTATGATTGCAAGCCTTCTTTACTGCTTTATATAATACATGTTACTTGACTTATCTGATTTGATTTTGTAATATGTGTTATTGGGAACGAATCTGAACTGATTCTCGATCAGCAGTAAGATGATCGGGAGGGAGATTGAATTGAAACAGATGTGTTGGATGGGGTCACTAATCCTTTTGAGTTTCAGATATGCCTCCTAGACGAATTCCAGAACAGGGTAGTACATCAAATCCTTCAATGGATGTAACACCGACTCCAATGGAAACCTTGCTGAAGAGGTTTCAGTCATTCAAACCACCCACTCTGAAAAGTACTGAGACGTCAGTCGAGTGTGAGAGTTGGTTAGGTAGCATTGAAATGCTGTTTAATTCACTGGAGTACAGTGATGAGCGCCGGATTAAATTGATTGGACACCAATTGCTGGATGTTGCACAAAGCTGGTGGGTTACAATGAAGAGGGCCTTGGAGCAACGAGGTACGATTATTACTTGGGATGTATTTAAAACTGAGTTTTATCAGAGATTTTTCCCAATATCGTACAGAAAAGACAAGGGGGCGGAGTTTGCCAATTTGAGACAGGGTCAGCTGAACATTGAAGAATATGTGACCAAGTTCTCTACCTTGTTGAAGTTTGCTCCACATGTGTCTGAAAATGACGAAGCCGTTGCTGATCAGTTCATCAATGGCCTGAATCCCGATATTTTTACATTGGTGAACACAGGGCGACCGAATAACTTTGCAGATGCCATGAATAGAGCAAAGGGCGCTGAAGCGGGCCTGATAAGGCAGAGAGGAGCTGAAATTGTTCCTCCAGTGTCGAGACCACCGCAACCACTTCCCCGATTCGAGGGTGGTAGTAGCAGTAGTGGAAAGAAAGATGTTCTAAAGGCTAGAGGAAAGCAATTTAAGAAGTCTGGTGAAAGTTCTTCTAGCTCCAGTGGTTCTCAGCAGAGTTATACCGGCGTTTACTGCGGAAATTGTGGAGGGAGACATTCCACTGAGCAATGCCAAGGAGTGCTTGGTAGTTGTCACTTCTGCAAACAACAGGGACATTTTTCCAGAGTGTGTCCACAGAGGGGTTCCCAAAGATTCCAGGGAGTCGAATCATCTGGATCAGTAGCACAGTGGAGTAGACAATCAGCTGCTGTTCCTTCATTTCAGCCAGCACCATCTCAGTCATAGCAGAGGCCAGGAGGAAGCCAGACAGTTGGCCAACCTCCTAGACAGCAGGCCAGAGTAATTGCTTTGACCGAGGAGCAGGCTCAGGAAGCACCAGATGACAATGTTGCAGGTAACTGATTTGTTTGATTGTCCTGCATATGTATTGAGGGATACCGGTGCTTCACATATTTTTTATTTCTGAAAAATTTGCATTAATCCCTGCATTATCTGTTGAATCCCTATTTACTGTAGTATATGTTTCTGTTCCTTTGAGAAAAGATCTGGTATCCGTGAGTTCTGGTAGATCTGGTATACTACAGTAGGATAAGAATGAGATCGAGTTAGAATATATGGTAGCTAGTATTGTACCGATGATGTCTGAGTTTGGGACTGCATTACGGATATTGATATGCGGATCAAGTACAGAGCTACCCTAGATTAATTTTAGAAGAGGGTGAGAATTGAACCTGAGATGGCCAAGGGATGAATACTGTACGATAAGGATTCTAGATTGAGAATTCCTTTGATAATTCGTACTAACTATGATTCGATTAGTACAGAAAGGAGCAGAATGACTCCTTATGTATTCAGTTGATTTACTGAAATTGAGTCTATCATTGGCTGATTTACCAATGATATGAAAGTTAGTCATGTTTTCCCCTGATAAGATTTCAGATCTGAGTTCAGTCAGAGAGATTGAGTTAACCGTGCTTAGTTGACCAAGGTAAATATCAGTGTCGGATATTTGCGGTTTTATGAGTTTAGCAGATCGGTACTAATGAGTGATGTCTTGAATCCGACTGAATAGTGTTGCTATTCTGAATTCGGGTTTGAATCAGATAGAAGACGGTGTTGGTGGAAACAAATGAAAGCTGATATTGCTGAAATTGTAGCCAAATATCTAAATTGCCAACAGATGAAGGCTGAGAAAATGAAACCCGGAGGACTATTACAGAGTTTGATTATTCCTGTAAGGAAAGGAGATCACAATTCCATGAATTTTGTAATGAGATTACTGAGATCCTCCCGAGGTTGTGATGCGATTTGGGTTGTGATTGATCGATTGACCAATTCGCATGCCTTATTCAGTACAAGATGATGTACCGATATGACCAGATGACTGAAATTTATGTCAGATGAGTGGTCAGACTGCATGGAGTGTCAAAGTCGATTGTTTTAGACCATGATTCTCGGTTTATATCGCACTTTGGGAAGAGTTTGCAGTAAGCACTAGGTACGAAGCTACATCTTAGTACCACATATCATCCATCGACCGATGGATAGACTGAGCAGATAATCCAGACATTGGAAGATATGCTGAGAACAGTAGTGTTTGATTTTAGCGCTAGCTGGCAAGATGCACTGCCACTTTGGGAGTTTTCGTACAATAATAGCTATCAGACGAGTATTGAAATGGCTTCTTTCAAAACGTTGTACGGAAAGAAATGGTACGTTTCCGAGGAATTGTCAGATCTGACAAGAAAGGGAAACTGTCTCCACGATATATTGGGCCGTACGAGATTCTGGAGAAGATAGGAGATCGTACCTATCGACTCGTTTTACTGCCTTCATTTTCTGAAATACATGATGTTTTTCATGGTTATTCTTGAGTAAATATCTTTCTGATGCTTCACGTGTTATTTAGCCAGATGAGGCTGAATGGAATGAGACATTGGGATATGTTGAGAAACCGATTTAGATTCTTAATCGGAAAGAATAAGCCGCTCAGAACGAGAACTATTCCACTATGAGGATTCAGTGGAGTTGTCATGGCATTGAAGAAACTATCTGGGAGATTGAGTCTGATATGAGATAGAGATTCCCAGAGTTATTTCACTGATAGGTGTTATTTAGTTAGCTTCTTCTGTATACCTTCTTATTGATATGATTTGATTGCCTGTGATTTCGAGGACGAAATCATATCTTAGAGGGGGAGAAATGTAATGCCCAAGATTTTATATCATGTTAAATTACGATTATAGATGTTTAATCGAGATGAGTATGGAATACTAATTTAATGTGATTGTTAAAGGGCTATTACGAGACCAGATGGGCCAAACATTTAAAGTATACAACTTTTGGGGCAGAGTTGTTGGCGCCCGAGCGGTAAAGATCGACCGCTCGAGCGCCAGTGTCCATGAGGAATACGTCGCGGGCAGAGGAGTTGGCGCCCGGGCGGTAGATTAATACCGCCCGAGCGCCAAAGGGGCAGTTTGGAAAATCGTGGACAGAACCTACCGCGCTCGAGCGGTAGATTTATACCGCCCGAGCGCCGACCCGATTTCAAGAAATTGCCACGTTTCAATAACATGCAAACGTGATATATATATATATATATATGCATATTCCTTTAGAAAAAAAAAGGAACGAAAAGGAAGAAAGCTTCCGAGAGAAGATTGAAAATCCTTACGCCTTTTGTGAGAAATCCGCCCGTCCGATTTTGAATCCGACTTCAGTGTTGAGTTCCTATCAACGTAGGCTACAACTGGACGTAAGTTTTGCTACGTTTGAATATGATTTGAAATTATGGTATTGTCAGAATCTGATATGATTCATATATGATGTTCTTGGCATGTTAGACATCGTATAATTGAAACCGGACTGAGGAACAGATACCATATGAAATTATTATGAATTTCGGAGTTGAAGTGATATCAGAATTGAGTTGTTATTGATTATGAGATATTAGAATTCATATCTGACTGATATGGTAGTACTGGATATATTGAAATTATGACGTTATGTTGTTGAAACAGAATTTGGTAGAATTCTGATTATATCCAGTATTGTTTGGTTGGTGTATTGATATTGTACCCTCGATATCGTATTGTCAGATTGAGTTATTGACAGGCTTGGGTTCGAGACTTCGACAGAGTCAGAGTATCAGAGTGAAAGGTATAAATTAATGTTGAGTTGGGATTGCACAACCCGAGGAAGGTTTGACTCGAGTTTCCTTAAATCACATACTTAGTTATTACATTGATTCTTGTAATTGATGAGATTGATGTTTGTTGTCTATTGATTATAGCCACTGCATGTAAGGACTGCTGATTTGCTAGCCATTGATTGATTTGCTTAGATACTGACTGTATGTATTGATTTTTGAGTTGTGGAGTCATAGGCTGATTCGCCTAGTCACCGGCTGATTCGTCAGGTTATTGACTGATTCGTCTACACTTAAGCTGATTCGCTTAATTACAGGCTGAGTTGTCTGATTATTGGCTGATTCGCCTAATTACTGGCTGATTCGTCAGGTTATTGACTGAGTCGTCAATTCTGTGGCTGATTCGCCCAGACACTGGATATATGAATTATATTGATGCCGTTAGGGATTGATTCATTCCTATCGACTGAGATTCGGTATAATTATTATTATTCAGACATCGGGATCCCTAGGATAGAGTTGAGTCGAGTCTGAGACGACGCGTCAGTGGAGTCGAGTCTGAGACGACGCGTCGGTTGAGTTGAGTCTGATATGACATGTTGATTTACATTGTTTATGCCATTCATGATTATTGAATGTTTGATATTGATTTATGTATTCTGATTTGATACAGATTAAGAATATTTCTTATATATGCTGTCGTATATGCTTTTATATGATTACATGTTTACATGGTTTATACTGGGATATTTATATCTCACCGGAGTTATCCGGCTGTTGTCTTGTTTTGTATGTCGTATATGCTTTTATATGATTACATGTTTACATGGTTTATACTGGGATATTTATATCTCACCGGAGTTATCCGGCTGTTGTCTTGTTTTGTATGTGTGCTTGACAACAGGTGGGGCAGGTTCAGGGTCAAGAAAAGAAAGAGGCTGGACTAGATAGCGTGGAGATCCGGGCTTCGAAGCAACTTAGGATTCAGCACTGATATGTAGTTGAACCTAGTTGAATCCTTGTAGATAATACAGGATGTGTATGTTTATGTTTAATATGTAATTTGAATTTAATTACATTAAGTTTCCGCTTTGTATATTAAAAGAAAAATTTTTAGACCCTGTTTATAATTGATTAATTAGTCCCAATGATGATGAAGAACTTGATTAGCGTCCGGGTCCCCACAGTTTGTGATGACATACCACATATCATCATCCTGCGCTACAAGGTGAGCTTGCATACGGATCTTTCAATCATCAAAATCTTCTTTCGAGAACATGGGAACTTTGCTGAAGTGTGCCATCTGTATGTATTTTCATAGACAAGAATAACCTGCTCTGATACCAATTGTTGGTGATCGAGGAAGAGTTTAGAGAGGGTGAATGAACTCTTCTCCAATTTCTTCTTTTCTTTCTCGGATAAAGAAGTGCTAGAATCCTGTTAGAGATAGTAGCTTATCTTGTCGTGAATATTTCCAACAGATTACAATATTAAGTGCGGAAACAATCCGATGGAATGAATGAAAATAGTAATATCAGTAGACAGCAGTTGTTTATGGAAGTTCAAAGATAAAATCTTCTATGCCTCCCCTTCTTCTGTTTCCAGAAGGTATCACTAAAAGACTTTGGATTTTACAGTACAACTCTTGTACACACCCACTTCACCAGGGCTTACCCTTTGCCTACTGAAACTCTTAGTTATTCAACACAGTGAAAATACGATACAACAAAGTTCTAAAATACTCTTTTCAGATTGCAAACTCTTCTTGATAAAATATGAGTACTGTGAATAATTATGAAGAGTGTAAGAAACAGTAGCACAAAATGATCTCAATAGATCAGATATCTGCTATGAAGCGTGTGTTACTTTTCTTTATGTTGAACTCGAAGATATCAAGGATTTGTGGTTTTCTTGCTTTGTGAAATACAATTGATTCTTGAGAAAGATTCAGCTTTTCTTCTCTAAGGGTTTGTTCCATATATATAGGTGACTGAGTTCAACGTCTATAATCAAAAAATTTCTTCTGACTTCTGATAGAATCATTCTGATAGAATCAGCTTTATTATCGAAATAAGTTCCTGCAGAAAAGCTATAAACAATCAGTCCTGCTTTATACTAAAATCGGTAAAGTGAATTAAATGACTTCGTACAGTAATTAATGCCGCAATTAATACTTGTACTAGGAAAAGTAACGGTAACATTGATGAAACTTAAAATTAATAATTTATTATATGTTAAAACCTGTATTTTAAAATTTTAAGTTTCATTAAAATTATAAATTATGTTATTTTAGTATTGTTTGTTTATATTTAAATGTCTTACTAAATTTGTTTTATTTTCAGGTTTTTTACGTGTTGGTAAAATAATGATAACTCAAGCTAGAAAATTCAAATGGAGGTGACTCAAACATGGTTGGAATCCTTGAGAAGTTATTTACAACTTTGCAGAAGACATGATTGCCTAAAAAGCTCATTAAGATGATCAAATTGTGCAAAGATCAAAAGGAGGACACATTTACTTTTACTATGACCATCATTTAGTAAAAAATTCATAACTATTTCAATATTTATCCAAATGAGGTGAATCAAGTGGCCAAACTCATCTACACAAAATTCCCCACATGTTTGTGGCCTTAATCAGAGTCAAAGTGGTGAGAAAAGTCGTGGAACAAGGCATTGAAAGAAGGGACATGGAATTGGAGTTGAGGAGACAAAGAATACTATTACAACTACATGGCATTAATAGAATTTTTGACTCTTTCTCTCATTTGGCCTATAAATAGAGGCCTTGTGCTAGCTTGAGAATCATTCTATCTCATTGTAAAATATAGTGTGAGTGTGTATCAAAGTTCTAAGTTTAAATATATTTTCTTTCATTTTCTCAACTATGAGTGATATTTTAGTGTTGATCAAAAGTAAGTTCATGGCAAGCTAAATCTATTATGTCAAGGTGAAGAGGATGCATTCTTGGTGAAGTAAGATTGTTTATATTTTGTATATTATTTCTTTATCTCTTTTCATTTAGCTAACTTATTTTTATTGTAGGTATAAAAATGAATTATTTGTTGTTATCAATTTACATCAAATGCTTGATACCATTAAAGTGGTTATCTTGATTTGTTGTTTAATTTTGATACAATAAATATTTCATCACTTATTATTATATATATATAGATATATATATATGTATATTTATATAATAATATCATAATATTTCATTTAGGCGATAGCGTGGCTCTGCCGGTTGTTCTAAATGAAATATTATGACTTAATACTAACATCTAACAATCTAACATTTACTTTTTCGCAACTAACTTTTATTTTTCGCATCTAACATTTACTTTCTTGCAACTAACTTTTACTTTTCCGCAACTAACATTTACTTTATTGCAACTAACTTTTACTTTACCGCAACTAACTTATTAAATCAATATATTTCATTTAGGCAATAGCGTGGCTCTGCCGGTTGTTCTAAATGAAATATAATGATTTAATTTAACATTTAATTTATGCAATTATTTATTTATATAGTTATAATTATAATCATAGGTACCATATATAAAATATCGGTTAATTCGGTATTTTCTATAGTGGGAACTATATTAGATTATGTGTGTGTTTAATTTTCTTGGAACCATTATTTATGGTAGTTTCTTTTGTTTCACTTTTAGTTAAACAATATTACATAAACCAAGAATAAATCCTCAAGCCTTGACAATATTTATAATTTGTAAACTTCAGTCTTGCATTTGGTAATCTATAAATTAATAAATTTAAACTCAAAATAACCTCTCTGTGGATCGATCTCGTACTTACGAAATATATTACTTGCAGACAACCTACACTTGGGTGAATTATTATTTAAGTAGTAACAAACATTTAAAGCTAAAGTTCTTTCTTCTGCTTCCGATTCTATACCCGTTTAGGTACTTATTCTGATTTCTACGCTACTGATTCTGATTTTTTAATTATCTGCTGTTTTAACGAGTGATCTACTGGTTTTGTTTTTCATCGCCACAATAAATTTAGATCCAACAAGTAAAAATGGAGGAAATATTGCTTAAATATTTTATTTAAATCTTTAAAGTTTTATCTACCCATTAAGTATTTTAGTGAATTAAATAATTAATTAGTTTAGGATAGTAATTATCTTGCATGCATGGCTAATTCTTAAATGTAACTTACTTATATAATAAGTTACAATTTCTTAAATAAAATAAGCTTAGATTAATTTATCTTAATTGGTCATACATTTTAATTTAGGCTTTTAATTAAATTATTGGACATAAAGGAACTTATTTACTACTTGTCTCTACTTAACTAAATAAGTCCTTAAGCATTCTTTTTCATTAAAATAAATTATCCTTTATCTTAATTAAATTCTATGAATGTTTTCTTATTATTAAATTTTATCTCAATACTTCAACTCCAGTCTGGTCTCGCTTACTTAACTGAAAAGATAACAACTAAACTACTGCATAAATTATTAAATTTAAAGAAAAGAATTTAAATACTCATGCAATAAAAATCATTTTAATTTGAATACTATAAATTATGCATGGATTATACGTAGTCTAGTTTACGGGTTCTACATATGAAACGTCTGCTATTTGTTTTCTTAACGTTCTAGAAATTTTATTTTCAGACCTCACATAGCATTCGGCCGAACAATAAAATATTTTTGACATCATTTTAAAATAAATCAACCAACCAAAATTTAAAAAACCAAAGGAAATAGTTTAGCATACAATCGTTAAACTTTTACGAACCTAAAAACATTATTTGAAAAGTATAGCTCATACTATAACCTCTCAAAAACCACTCATAAATAAATCGTCGTAAAAATATCTTTAACATCATTTTAAATCATGCATCGTAAACTAGTGCAGAAAACTAGCGTAGGTCCTCGGGTTATATGCACGTTTTTCGCACGTTCAGTCCAGCAAAGTCAACCATCAAGACCTCCATAAAAATTATTACCATAATCACTTGCATCAATCACACCTAGTGAGTCTAAAGACTCAACACACCATAATCTTGATAACAAGTAATACATATATAGATCACATGAAACAGTGAAAAATACTTTTACTTAAAAAATCATTTTCATGAAGATGCATAAGCTTAAACATGAACATTTTTTTAAACATTTTCATGATGCATTTTCATATGAACATGGATATCTTAAACCTTAATATTTTCATTTTCCTCATTCATACATGTATCCTTTCATCATGATCATAAACATTTTTTTTATTGAATTCAGATAATTAATTGTGATTTTTCTCAATCCTCAAAAAGTTGATGGATTCATCTACATGTAACCACAGTTGTAACGTCTCGCTCATTTTTAAAAGTGCGGAATTTTTTTTTTAGATAAAAACTCGCATTTTAGAAATAAAATTTAAAAATGTCTTAAGTATTTGACAATATAAATAGTGCGTAAACATAAACGAGTAAAAATTGTGAAAATCATCAGCGTATCAAAACCAGCATATAAAAATGTTCATATCATCTCAAATCTCATAAATCGTAATGCGGAAAACATGTGGTCCTCGGGTCATGTCACCGCACCAGGTCTGCCTACTCAGAGTTCGGCACCTCCAGTCCCCTCATCATGAAGCTCACCTGCATCACACACACCTAGTGAGTCTAAAGACTCCGCACGCCTGTACCATGAATAACAAGTACATATACAGGCACATAACATTGAAAAATATCATACTCAACATATCTTTCATGAACTTAAAAAAAACTTATTGCCAACATACCTTTAAAGAACTTAAAAGCATAATGTAAACGTGTCGTGTAAATCGTATCGTGCCAAAGCATGTCATCTCATGTCATCATATACGTATACGTGTCGTGTAAAATCATATCGTCTCAAAACATATCATCTCATGTCATCATATACGTATACATATCTTCCATGAACTTTAAAAACGTGAACATCAACGTCTCGTGTAAAATCATATCGTATTAAAGCATGTCATCGTAAACGTATACAATTTCTTTTTAATTGAATTCAGTTCATTAGTTGTGACTTTCGTATCAGCTCTATCGATGGATCCATCTACATGTAACCGTGGTACCTGGCGGCGAGGGACATCAGCGACAGCATTACCCGGGCCTCAGCTCATCATATCTCATATCATCGTATACATATACATCGTCAGTCACAACCAAATCACATCCTTCAAAAATAGCATCATAATCATCACTTAATAAAAACATGCATATACGTAACTTTTTCCTTTAAACCAAGCATGCACCGTATTTATCATAATTGCGTAAAACTCATAAATGTGATGCATAAACATTTAAATCATGATAAAATGTGATCAGGGCGCTGCCATGTCCAAAATCTCAACCCGGATGCAAAATGCCCATTTTTTCCCTGGAAACCCAAAAATTATCGTTTCACCTCTAGACGTAAAATTTCACGTTTTTGACCTTTTCTTAATTCCAATGACTCTAACGTGTCCCAAATAATTATTTAAGCCTACAAGAATTTTCTCATATTTTTATTTGGCTTAAATCGATGACCTTTATATTAATCCTTAATTATAACATAATAATGCACTTTAATCCCGAAGTAAATCAAACCTTAACATAAAATTCCCAAATTAAAAACTTAGACTTCTAATAATTATTTAAGCTTAAATATAATTTTCTATAATTTTATTAAGCTTAAATCTTGGCGTTTCAATTAATTCTTTAATTAACGTTTCATGCGGCGACTAAATCCCGGATAAATCCAAAACTCATTATTTTGATCTGAATCTTACCAAACTCCTAAAAATATCCCAAAACATATTTATAAGCATTCCTAGACGTAAACTCGAGGTTATTTTACAACTTAACCGATTCGTTTTAAAACTTGGACCGGGGTCCCGGTTTTAACCCGAATCGACTCAAAACTTCACCGAATTTTTTTCCAACTTTTTGTCATATCTTAAAACCATCTAAAAGGTCCTCAAAACCAGACGTTTAGACACTCGAATAATAGGTCAGCAAGCTGCTGGAATTTCCAGCATGTGCTAACCCGAAAGCCTTAGCCACCATCTTTCCTTAATTCAACTCTAATGCTTAAACCGACTCGAACCGGACCCGAACCAGGCCCTAGACCCAACCCTTAGTCATAACTTAAGACCTTGATACACCCTTTTCAAACTCAGAACTAATGCTTGACTCCCAAAGCAAACAAGAGCCGTGACTAGCCTAACCCGTCTCCCATTGGTGCAGCTGGTTGCTTGCTGGTCCAGCCACCTTCCCTATCCAACCCAGCCCTGAACCAACACCACCAGGCCCTCCCTAGGACCATAAGGAACGACCCAAGACACTGCCCCGTGCCCTGGCCCCGTCCAGCAGCCACCCCAAACCCCACAACCGTGGCTTGCTCTACGTGAACCCAAATTGCACAGCCGCAACTTTCTTTGTTCAGCCTCTTGGCTGCCGCTCCAGGCCATGAACCACCATAAAGAGACTCATCCTAGGACCCTTAGACACGCACCAGACCATAGCCCCAGGCCCTCAGCCGATCCATACACCAGACGGAGTCCCACAACCAGCACAGCGCCTCAAACCTCCACTCTCCAGCTCTCAATGTCTCGACTCCAGCTTATAGCCATCTCGATCCTCAACATGTTCAGCACCTTAGGACCTTAATTCGACAGCCCCTTGCACCATAGTAACAAAAACGTGAGATGTATGCAACAACATATGGTTTTTGTGCCAAACCAAGAGCCTAAAAGCTTTGCCGTGCCAATACCGAAAAATGCATAAACATAACACACATGACAACACATATATGACGTGAATGATGCATAAATAATGATACAATGCGTGCCTTGATGCTTTCTAAGAAAGAACGTCGAAGAAATGAGCAACGGGGAAATGCCGGAGAAATTTTCTTCTTTGCAAAAGTGATCACCGAAGCTTGTCTGAAGAAGGAGCTGAAAACCGAGAGAATGGAATGGAAAACAAGTAGAATTTTGATGAATGAAGAGGCTGTCGGTTGGTGTGGTGGGGAAGGATAGGTGTAGAGTTAATTAAGTTATATTTAATTAGTTTAACAATTGACTACCGAAGCTTCTCCATGGTTGGCTGCTATAAAATCGAGGAAGAAATGTCTGAATGAGGAGGTGGGTGTCGGCTGGTTCTATTATTGGTGTAGGGTAGTAAGTATAATATTTAATTAATTATTAATCAAATAGCTGATGGCCCTAAATGGTTTAATTAAAAGATTAAAAGAGTTTTAAGTCCAAAGAGCTTAAAAGTTGGCTCATTAAATCCAAAGACACTCCCGAAAAATATTTCATGTTGGAAAGATTTTGAAATTATTAACCGAACCCTCAAAAATTCCCCCGATTCGATAAAATTTATGTATCGTTAAAAATTAAAATCATACGGATAAAAACATCCAATAAATTCTAATTCATGAAAAATATCTTTAAAACATCTTATATTAATTAATTAAAATAATCTTGTAATAAAAATAAATTTCTTGAAAATTCTCCGGTCTCCACTTCTCGTTCGTGCGCGAAATGAAACTTAAAATCATAGTGCATGAACTTTTAACATTTCATGAATTAAATGCTATCATGCAATAATAATATATAAAATGCATAAAAATAATTAAACACAATTTAATAAAATAAAAATACATTTTAATGCTTTAAAACAATTTAATAAAATACCAAAGAAATTTAATAATTTGCATGTGTGTGGTTCACGTGGAATTTCCGATTTTCGGGACGTTACAACAGTACTGGGCGGTGGGGACACCAGCAACACTGTCACCGGTCAACTGGGGCCTGGCCTATCCTCATCGAATGAAAATACGATCTTCGGGTTCCCTCTGGGGCCTTCTCCCATAAATGAGCTCCCTCTAGGGCCTTTTCCCTTACGACATCCTCATTCTTATCCTCATATCGTCAATAGTCACGATTACTTCACCTCCTCTAATGTTTCACATATTCATCAATTTATAAAATCATGCATTTAATATCATTTTTCTTTTAAAAACAAGCATGCAACATATATTTTAACGTTATCGTTTCCTCATAAAAATCTATAAACATTTTAAAAGAAACCTTTTAACATATAAAAATCCATAAATCTTTTAAATATACATTTCAAATAAGCATTTAAAATAACCTTTTTGACATTTAAATCATAAATATTTAAATATACCTTTTGTCATATTAAATCATAAACATTTAAAATCACCATCATAAAAATTCATAAACATTTGAAATAATCATATTAGCATGTAAAACAACATTCGTGGCACTGCCATGACGTTTACTAATTTTTAGGCGTAAAATTATCGTTTTGCCACTAGACGTAAATTTTCACGTTTTTGACTTTTTCTTAATTTCATTGACTATAACATATCCCAAATAATTATTTAAGCTTACATGAATTTTTTCATATTTTTGTTTAGCTTAAATCGAGGACTTTTAAATAAATCTTTAAATGTAACGTATTAATGCGTTTTAAACCCGAGTTAAACCAAACCTTAATATAAAATTCTCAAATTATAAACTTAGACTTTTAATAATTATTTGAGCTTAAACATAATTTTTCATAATTTTATAAAGCTTAAACTAGGTGTTTCAATTAATTCTTTAATTAATATTTCGTACGGCGAAATCTCGGATAAATCCAAAACTCATTATTTTGATCCCAAACTTTAAACATAGCATTTTTATTATTTATTCTACCCATCCAAGTAATGAGCCACCCCCGTGGACCCATGATTCCGATTTTTGTTCTTTAATTTTCATTTTTGACCCTTAACCGATCAACCCGAGCCATCGCCCGATTTACTCGAGCCACGCCCGAGCTATCTCGAGCCAAACCCAAGCCAACCCACTTAGGGACCCTACTGACCATGCCCAACCCATTAACCAGCCCTTAGAACCAAGTTACATGTAACGTACCGTACTTTTTCTACTTAAAATTTGCGGAAAAATTAAAATTTTCTTAAACATAAAATAACCTTCAAAGTTTGCCATAAAATATCTCAATCAAGTCCCCCATAAGACATGGTTGTTCAAAATAACTACAATAAAATTTGCTCAGAAAAGGTTTGCTCAAAGTATTTCCATCAAAATATGAAATCAGAGTAATTTAACTTTTGCATAAAACTTAAACATGGCGGTCCTCGGGTTTAGCCTCCCGCTAAGTCCAAGCCTGCCCCTTGGTCGCCACCTCCTGTCTCCTCATCAACATACTCACCTGCATCGATCAAGTCTAGTGAGTCTAAAGACTCAACACGTATAAACTGGGAAATAGCGAGTACTACATAATAAAACTGCATGCAACTTTAAAATAGAACATACATACTTGAACTTGAATTTGCGTACTAAAACTTGAACATATATACGTTCATAACATAGACGTGCCATAACCTGAAAACTTTTCATAAACATACTTCATACTAGAACATACATAACTTCATCATTTTGCGTAGATGCATGTTTCAAAGCAAGTGACCCATAACATAATAAATGCCTGATCAGACAAACCACAGTACTGGGCTGATAGGGACGTATCCACTGCCACATACATGAGATCCTCGTTCATAATTTAACGGGCTGGTTGGTCCCCGTTCATAATTTAACGCTTTCCAACCTCGATCTAACCCATTCATAATTTAACGGGCGGATTGGTCCCCGTTCATAATTTAACGCTTTCCAATCCTAACATAATTTGGTCACAAGACATTTAGCATACCTCCAAAAACTTAAAATATTTTCTTGCACGTCAACATACTTACTTGGTGTTGAGGGCTTCGTTGGACTTCGATCGGGGTCGTCGCTGCACGTACTACCATGAATTCACATACTTAAGTTGCATAACTTAGACAGGTAATCCTGCTTACTTACGAGTTCGTTCAATTCCTTAGGACGTTCTAGAATTCCCATGGCTTGACCTTGTAAATCATTGTACTAAACCATGACATCAAACCTCAAACATGTTATAATATTTTTCCCAAATATGAAGGACACGGACCCCGTGCCTACCTCCGTGTAGGGGTCCGTGTAGACTCGGGTGAGAAGGCTCGAAAGGAAGGGTGGACACGGACCCCGTGTCAGGGTCCGTGTGGGGGTCCGTGTAGACTCTGGAAAAATGCACTCTGGAAGGAACAAAGGCACGGACCCCGTGTCAGGGTCTGTCCGTGGGTCCGTGTACCTGCGGGACAAGTAAAGCTTCGGAAATTCTAAACACGCAATGCTTATCATCCTAGACTCGATTGCACGTACCATGAATCGACACCCCGAGACCCATCCTAGCATGCCATAACATCAAACCAAAATCGTACAACCACCCAAAGCAACGATGTTCATCCTACGACACATCCAATTCAAAACGTAGCAATTGACACCAATTCGTTTCCTACGACTTCTAATGCATTCGAGTGTCTATCGACACTAAACGACGTATAAATTAAAATCCCAACATCATACTAATCATACCTAGATGTAGAAACGATCACTCATCGATCCCCAACGAAGCCTGCAACATAGAAACTTCAAGAACACAATTTTCGTAAAAGTCGCAGTTTGAGCAGTCCCACAAAAAACGTCATAACTCACTCAATTTTCATCCAAAAATCTCGAATTATATATCAAATCGAAGGCATCAAAAAGTTCTACAATTTTCTAGTTGAAAGTTTTCTCAAAATCCCGACAGAAAAATCGCAGTTTTCAACAGAACAGTAAGTTACGAGATTTCAGATCTAAAAAGTATTTCAAAACGCATTCAAACCATTTTCCGCTCAAACGACGAATGTCACACATGAATTTTTATGCATAAAAATAACACAACACATAATATGACAAGATCTATGCAGAAAGAACAGAATATACGTGCCTTTTGATATCAAACTTTACCGAAACGACGTCACCGAAGCGGAGATAGAAGCGAGGTTGATCCGGAGCGATTGTGGCGCTAAAATTCTTGAAGAAACACACGAAAATATTGCTGGAAATTATGAGGGGATAGGGCGGCTGCCGTTGGGTGGAGAACCCTAGGTTTTCTTTTCTCAAAGTGATAAAATTCTGAATTAAAACTTGTGTGTGTGTGTGTTTCCGTGACTAAGTGTGTGTAAAAGTGTGTGAGTGCATGAGTTAAGGGGTAAAACTTGTATGTGTGTGTTTAGGTAGTAAGTTAGGGAAATAAATTATGCTTAGTAATAATTTAATCACTAATTAAAAGTTAATCAAACACTAACTCAAAAATTTCTTGGAAACAATACACACACAAATTTTTAAATAAACTTCTTAATCAAAATAAGACACACACAAAAAAATGCTAATTTCAAGAGTTTTAAACCCTTAAAATTACTAACTAAATGATTTAGGTTTAAAATGCTAAAACTTAATAAATTAATTTAAAACGCCCCAAACTCAACTTAAAAATAAAATACCACATTTTAAATTGCCAAAATCGTCGTCGGTCTTTTTCTCAATCCCGCCTCGAATGATCGCCTGAGACATGAAACTCGACAGAAATTTTAACGTGCATCACAATAAACATGAATAATTTAAAATAATGCATTCAAGTAAATCATGCATGGCTTAAAACTCATTTTAAAATTAATTAAATGAATTACTAATTAAATGAATGCATGGTTTAAACGTGTACTGAATTTGGGTACTACATTACAGCCCCTGCACCCTGGACCCGAATGGATGCTTGTGTGCGTGTATTAGTATCATAGGTGTATTAGGTTTCCTAGTTGCCTAGGACTCTACCAGCGCTTAAACATTTGACCCCTCATGAACCTAACCTTCTCTGGACCACGCCCAGACCAGCCCAAGCCCCTAAACCCGAGCAACGAACCCCTGAAACTTGACAACAACCTCACTCAACACACTTGCTGCCATGCACCTTCCTCTCGTTCCTCAAACCCAGCAGCCTGTTAAAAAAAACGTTTTGTTATGGATTGAAGGGCTTATAAATATTATTCTACAGGCTTCTACTCATTTCGAAACTCTTCCTTCTTCTTTTGATCGGTTCATGCCCTTTCTTCTTCAAGTTTTCTCTCCTTCATTTATCCATTTCAAGTTTAAGGAATTGAGTAAATTTCTTAGGTTATCCTACTAAGTTTTCAAGCTCCAAGGTAAGGGATTCTCTCTTTTGAGTTTATAAGGGTTTGAGAAGTTGAAGGTAATTGATGGCTTGGTTGAGTTCTTTGATTATTGGGAATGATTAATGGTTGAATTCATGTATCTTGTGAAGGCCTAAATATCCTTACTTTGAAAATTTGCGGAAAATTTAAAATTTTCTTTTTAAATAACAAAAATGCCTCATTCATAACTAAACCGATAACCAAAGTTTGATATTCAAAATGGCAGCGGAAATAAATATTTGTTTGCAAAAATAACAAGTTATAAATATTCAACAACGGATAAAAATGTTTGCATAAAATGGTAAGTGCTGAAAATGAGGTCCTCGGGTGCCACTACTGCCGACCCAAGCTGGCTCACTGGTCCCCGCCCTCGGCCCTGACCTCATCGGTACCTACAACAATCAAGTCTAGTGAGCCTAAAAACTTAGCATGCATATATCGTAGGTAACGAGAAAAATATAGTTTGCATGGATAAAAATATCATATCACGAGGCATACTAAAATTAACTTGTACTGAGCAATTATAATACGTGCATAACTGAACTGAAAATCATAGTAAAAATGTTTGCTCCTTGGAGCCCTGTACTGAAAAAAATACGAAATAATTTTCTGTTGAGATTATGATCTACGCATGTGGCCTCTGCACTGAACTGAACTGTCCGATCACTGGCGACCGGGGTACCAAACTGAACTGATCGGTCACTGGCGACCGGGTGGTACCAAACTGAACTGATCGGTCAATGGCGACCGTATAAAATAATATTCCCATGATAGTGAATTGACCACATGCAATATCGCATAAATCTCAAAAATAAGTATTTTCTATTTTTTATGCACGTAATAAAATTAAATGGCAAAAAGAAATATCCTGTATTATTTTACCAACCGGATTGGATCGTCCCCAGGCTCGCTGCGACCTAGATATGCCATGAAAATATGCAATAGATTTTTCTTGACCAAACTATGCAATTAAGTTTGAAAATGCGACAATTACTTCGTTTTTAATCATGACTCCGAACTAACGCGAACCAACACTGAACCAACGTAATGTCATGACTAAAATACGCTTAAAATTTTGAATTTATGCTCCTAAAATGATGAGGGTCGAAATTTAGGTGAAATGGAGGCCAAAACATGAAATGCTCTTTCGAGAGTCAATTTGGCACATCGCACCGTAAATTCTCGTACGACTTCAAAAATGACCGAATCATGAACGGCCAAAAACTTGGCCTTCCTAACTCGATGAGGCACTGTCCAGTACAAGGCCATAGGCTAAAAGCCAACCAAGAACTCGAACGAGCCTCCAAACCGCCACAGCAAGTTGCTGTCAAATTCCAGCAGCTGTGCATTCGCGTGACTTGTGTTGTTTTCGAGACTACCGGCCATTGGGGGCGTGAACCACTGACCAGAAGCTCTTACCAACATCCTAAGGAATGATTTGAACCATGGCTAAGGGCTCTAGGCCAGCCACAATTCGAACCACACCATGAGAGACCCGAAACTCCCACCCGAGTGCACCAAAATCTGTACTGTGATGCATCGGTTCGCTTGCTGTCTTTCATCGTTCCAATGGCCATTTGATTGACCAATGCTCGATCTAGACATCAAGGGGTATGGTGTGAACCAGGGCTAAGGGCCAGAGGCCAACCAAGATCCACCCAACCTCATAAAAACCGAATCCACTCACACGAAGGAAAAACAGAAAAATGAAACTGAGGGACACTTGTGTTGTTTCTGTCCAAACGACTTGGGACATGGCTCAAGCCACTTAGGGCCGACTTGACCACGTCCTATGCTTGCTAGGGAAGTGTCCTAGCCATGGCTACTGGCCCTAGGCCAGCCATGACTCGAACTCTAACCCAAACAAGCCGATGACAGTAAATGAAACCCAACTATGACACTTGTTTCTTGCTTGTTGTTTGGAGCATCTAACTCACGGTTTTGGGGCTTGAACCCTTGATAAAACTCGACCCTAACACACCCTAGAACATGACCATAAGCAGCCTTGGGAGCCTGGAATCGAACCAAAACCCTGAAATCATCAAAAACATGCAACCCGTGAAGCATAAGAGTGGAGAAAAAGCTGTGCAGAATTTTTTTTTGTAAAATGATGCTGTCATAATTCGGTTTTGGTGTTAAAATCATGAACATGAGATGTTTAAAAATACTTATAGGACTTGATTGAAGAGCAATGAACAATATAAACATGCCTGGAAATTCGTTTAAGGAAGACACAAAATATACGACGGCACGGCGCGGCGGAGACGGAGTTTTTCTTTCTCACTTAATTCTCTTGTTGTTCACGATTTGGCTGCTGGTTTCCACACGGTTCTTGCTGCTGTTTTGTTCTCAGATTTCGAATGAGAGGAGGGGAAAGATACTAAGGAATGAAGGGGATGATACATGGAAAAATAAAGGAATCAAGGAGGATATATAGATGGTAGAGGCAAGAAGTGAGTTGGATTGCAAATCAAATTATTTCTTTTCCTTCCAAGCTGTACGAGAATTATGGGATTGTGGAGCTATGTGAGGGCCGAAATTAGCTTCTAGAATGCAAGGAAGATTATTGCTTAATTAAATTATTTGGTAGAGGTTTAAAAGTTGGGAGTATATCTACTAGATGATTTTAAGGGAAGGAAAATAAAGAATGAATTGTTAAGTTAATTTAAATCTTTCAAATTAGGGGGATGACCGATTTTTGTTATTAGAATGGGGTGGGATCTCAATTAATTAATTAATGTAGAAGATTTATTGAGATATAATTATCTCTCAAGAAAATGTATAAGGAAAGAATTCCATTAAATTGTGAGTTGACTACTAAATTTTTTAAATTTATTTAAATGGCCGAAATCTTAAGGAAATACAAGGGAAAATATTTCTTAAATATTGAATTTTAAATCTCTAGTGTTTTATCTACTCATTAAATATTTTAGAGATTAAAGGATTTAATTATTGAACTTTATTTACTATTTATCTCAACTTATTTAAATAATTCTTTAAACCTTCTTTTACAATAAATTTACTTATTATTTATCTTAAATAAATTTCAGGAAATGTTTTCTTAACAGTAAATTTTATCTCTTTACTCCAACTCCGGTCCGGCCTCACTGAATTAACTGAAAAGAATAAAATTTAAACTGCTGGCTAAAATAATTAACTTTAAAAAAAAGAATTTAAATATTCATGTAATGAAGTCAAATTAATTTAAAATACTAGAATTATGCATCGCTTATACGTAGTCTAATTACGGGTTCTACATATCTTGTTGTAGGATTCCTTTCAAGATCATCTAAGAAATCATTTGCTTGTTGGGTCGTAAGTAGTGGCTATCCTTTGTGCTGACATGATTTATATATGTGCAAAAGCCATGTTAATTGATGTCTAGCTCCTTCAATTGTTATGTTCTTGATATGTTTGTTGTTATATATTCATTTATGAAAGGATTACCATTGAATTCATTGACAAATGAACTAGAAGTTATTGTTGCCTACCAAGTGTTTGTTCAATTTCCTCAATAAAGTCCCTATGATTAAAGCCAAGGATTGATAGTAATTACATGCATGTCATTGGCCAATTTCATGATTAAGAGTATCTCTCACACTTTTGATATTTATATCAAAGAGATACTTACCACATGTCACAGGTCACATAACTATCAATTCCTTCCTTTAATTCATGCCAAGAGATACCATATATATTGCCTTGATATCTATTATTTATTGAAGATGGTATTATTCAGTTTTCATTGCCATTGCTATAGCCATGTTCCAAGCCAAGTATATTTATATGTATTTGTTATATATAACTTTCTACTTACTGAGTTTTATCTCATTCCAGTTAATGTCATGTGATGCAGGTGACAAAAAGGAATGATAATGGAGTCCAAGAGGGAAGAAGTCATATAGAAGATAAGGGGAAAACTTGTGTCATGTCACTCTTATTTCGGTATAGTGAACATGAAATTATAAGGGATATGTATTTTGGTAAATGGAATCATGGAAACTTTGTGGTGGCATTTGGTTATATCTTGTTGTTATTTTGTGAATGGATATTTTCAGAAGTTTGAAAATGTTTATTATGTAAATAGTATATTATTCTTCCCCTTTAAAATGTGATGATTCCGCGTATGTTATTTCTTTAAATTTAAATTTTATGGGAGTGGGGTGTTTCAATTGGTATCAGAGCAAAAGTTTCTTCGGACCATATATGACTTCTTCTACCTAGGACAATCCAGTATGTTTTCGATCATGCATCTATTGGTTTTAACATGGAGAACGATTCTATTTCATTGCCATTGATATATAATTTATTCTAGCTATGTTAAAGTGAGCCTATGTGTAGGATATGCCTCCCAAGAGAAAGAGTATTGAAGGGGATGATAGGACCCCTACTACTGATAAGACTGCCAAAGTTGGAGATGAATTCAGTAAGTTTTTAAAGGATCAAGCAAAGGTCCATGGTGTACAGATTCAACAGTTATTGAGCATGCAAACTTCGACTCAAGGTCGTGGCCATGGAAGGGGTCAAGACACAACTGAAAGTTCTGAAGATGGTGCATATGATCGGTTCAGGCGGATGAAACCTTCTGAATTTATTGGTGGTCCTGATCCACTAGTGGCTCTTGAATGGGTCAAATCATTGGAGGCTATCTTTGATTATTTAAAGTTTACTTCTACAGATAAGGTGAGTTGTGCTGTTTTTATGTTGGTTAAATCTGCTCGTATTTGGTGGGAAGCTACCAAAGTTACTGTTAATGTTCGAGAACTAAAGTGGACCGAGTTCAAGGACTTATTTCATGCCAAGTATTTCTCAAGTGAAGTCAAAGCCAAGAAGGTCAAATAATTTCTTGAGTTGAGGCAATGTACCATGAATGTCAACGAGCGCACTTTGAAATTTGAGGAAGGGTGTATCTTTGTTCCCTTCATAGCCGAGAATAACAAAGATAAGGGAGAACACTTCCTTCGTAGATTGAGGACAGAAATTAGGCCGGATGTTCATATGTCAAAAGTGATCACATATCAAGATATCGTTGAGAGAGCGTTGCTTGCCGAGCATGATGAACAAGAGATTGAGAAGGAGCGGCAGTTAAGAAGGCAAGCTTTCCAAGCAAGAGGTCAAGGGGCAAGTGCTAATGTTCGAGGTGGCCACAAAGGGAAAGGCAAGATGGAACAGAATAATAAACTTCCTCTGCCTTCCTCAGATACTGAGAGACCATTGTGTCCTAAGTGTGGCTAGGGAGAATGTTTGATTGGAAGTGGTCGATGTTACAGATGTAAGGAAATAGGGCACACAGCACAGAAGTGACATCTTTCTTCGAATCAAGGAAGAGTGCAAGGTAGAATTTTTGCAATGACAAAAGAAGGTGCTAATCCTGATTCTTCGGTAATATCAGGTAATATTTTAATATCCGACAAGGAAGCACTTACATTGATTGATACTGGTGCGACTCATTCTTTTATGTCTGAAGTGTTTATGCACTCTTTATCTGTTGAACATACTGTCATGCCTTTATACTTCAATATTGTGTTGCCCTCTAGAGATGAAATATGTCCCACTAGTATCCTTAAGGCTTGTCCTGTACAAATGGGTACAAGATTATTTTTTGTTGATTTCATAGTTATTCCGATGGTTCATTTTGATGTTATACTGGGTATGGATTGGTTGTTTGCCTATCGTGCAGTGATTGACTGTGTGGGAAAGACATTGAAGTTTTTAGATGATGACCATGAGAGTAATGTATTTGTTTGTCTAGGCTCTTCGATGAGTATTCCTGTTATTTTTTGTCTACAAGCTACTAAATTGTTGCACAAAGGTTTTATTGGCTTTCTTGCTTCAGTATCGGATATGAGAAGGGAAGGTAATATGCAATTGCAGGATATTGATGTGGTTCAGGATTATCCTGACGTAATTTGTAAAGGCCTCTAATTTCGTAATTGAAATTTGCGGAAAAATTTAAATTTTCTCTTTAAATAATTAAAATGCCTCATTCATAAATAAACTGATAAATAAAGTTTAATGTTCAAAATAGCAGCGGAAGTAATTATTGTTCGAAAATTAACAATTTAAAATAATCCAACAAAAATAAAAATTTTGAGCATAAAAATGGCAAATGCTGAAAATGAGGTCATCGAGTTCCATTACTGCCGACCCAAGATGGCTCACTGGTCCCCGCTCTCGATCCCGACCTCATCAATACCTAAAACAATCAAGTCTAGTGAGTCTAAAGACTCAGCATGCATATATCGTAAATAACAAGTAATTATAATAAAATCGCATGTAAAGTAAAAAATATCATGAGTCTGGCATAAAGTGAAAATGTCGTGTCATGAGTAATTATAATACGTGCATAACTGAACTGAAAATCATAAGTAAAATGTTTGCTCGATAGAGCCCTGTAATTAAATGGCATATCATAATTTTTTGTTGAGATTATGTTCTACGCTAGTGGCCCATGAACTGAACTGAACTGAACTGGATCGCCTGATCAGACTAAACCACAGTATACTGGGCGGTAGAGATCATCACAGCCCTTGGACTGGATATTCGTACCAATAAATGAACTGAACTAAACCGATAAGTGACCACCGGGTGAAGTAATAATCCCATGATAATGAAGTGGCCACGAGCAATATCGCATAAACCTCAAAAATGGATATTTTATTTTATGCATGTAATATAATTAAATAACATAATTAAATACCCTGTATTAATTTTACCGAATGGGTTGGATCGTTCCTAGGCTCGCTGCGATTTAAATCTAACATGAAAAATATGCAAATGATTTACTTGCCCAAACTTTGTAATTGACTCCAAAAACGAAACAATTACGCCCAATGACTTGGTATTTGATCATGACTCCGTGCCAACCCGAACCAACACCGAACTATCATTTAGTCATGATTAAAATACATCTAAAATGATGAAATAATGCTCCTAAAATGGTACATGTCGAAATTTTGGTGAATGGAGGCCAAAACATGAAACGCTCTTTCGAGAGTCACTTTGGCACATTGCACCGTAAATTCTCGTACGACCTCTAAACTTAACCGAATCACAAACGGCCAAAAACATGACCTTAATGACTTGATTCGGCACTGTCCAGTCCAAGGCCATAGGCTAGAAGCCAACCAAGAACTCAAACGATCCTCTGAACCGAAGCACCACTTGCTGTCCACAAAATACAGCAGCAGCGCTTTCTTTTCCTTGCGTCGTTTTCGAGACTATTGGCCATTGGGGCTCAAACCACCGACCAGAGCCTCTTACCAACACCCTAAGAAATGGTTTTAACCACGGCTAAGTGCACTAGGCCAGCCACAATTCGAACCACACCAGAAATGCATCGCACATCCCACCTGAGACCAAATCTGCGCATGGAGTGTTGCAATTGTTCTTGCTATCATGGGCCCTTCCAGTGGACATTTTATTGACCTTGGCATGATCTAGACATCAAGAGGTATGGTGTGAACCAGGGCTAAGGGCCAGAGGCCAACCAAGGTCCACCCCAAACCACCAAAACCGAGAGTACACACGCAGAAATAAAAATGGGAATCGAAGGGGCTGTTCTTGTTTGTTTTTGAAAAACCGACGCAACCATGGACCAAGCCTTGAAAGGCCGACTTGGTCACATCTTAGACATAATAAGGAGATGTTCTAACCATGGCTATAGCCCCTAGGGCAGCCAAGATCAGATTCATCTCCCTTGACAGCAAGAACAGAATTTTCGAACTCAAAATGGATTTATGGAAGAGTTGCTGTATTTTCTCAATTCCAGCATGCATGGGGCTTGAACGAATGGATCAACATGATCCTAATACACCCTAGTACATGCCTATGTGCAGCCTTGGGAGCCTAGGGTCGAGCCAACCACCTGAAAAATAAAAAACGATGAACCCGTGAAGCACAAGAGGGAGGGCCGAAATCTGCATGTTCATTTTCTGAAAATATCTTGATGTACTTCGGTTTTCTTGCAATAAAATCATGTACATGTGATATTTAAAAATACCTATATTGCTTGATTGAAGAGTGAAAGAAAATATAAACATGCCTGGAATTGTTTTGAACGAAAAAAAACTGGAAACACGACGCGGTGCGGAGGAGGAGTCTTCTTCTTTCTCACCTTTTTCTCTCTTTTTTTTCTTGTGGAGACTCACGATTTTCTCTCAATATTTACTCTGAATTTTCTAGAATGGTAAGGTAGAATGGCTATGGGGAAAATGAGGGAAGGTTGCTAGATTAATGGGAATTAAATGGCAAGATAAATCTTTCTATCTTCTAGTTTGTTAGATGGTTGATATCAAAAGATTTGAAGGATATTTAGAGTGCACTTGGTCGATATTTAGGTCTAAGAACAATGGAGAAATATTGCTTAATTAATTATTTGTTGGTGATTTAAAAGTGGGGGAAATTATCTACCAAGAAAGATTATGGAAAGATATTAAGGAATGATTTGTTAAACTAATTTAAATCTTTTAAAAATAAGGGAGGGGCCGATTTTAAGCTTCTAAAATGGGGTGGAATATTTCTTAATTAATAATTATTGGAGAATTAAAAGGTGAGGGGTTTATCTCCAAGGAAAGGTTAAGGAAATAATTAAAGATGGGGAGTTAATAATATTTTCAAATCTCCTAATGGAGATGGCCGAAATTGCTATAAAAATTTGGGTAGGAATATTGTTTAAATGTTAATTAGTGGTGAATAAAATTTAGGGAATTATCTATCATGAATGGATAGGGAAAGATATTAAATAAATGGGTTGACAAATATTTTTAAATCAATTAAGTAAGGGGCCGAAAATTGCAAATAAAAGTGGAGGAGAAATATTTCTTAATTAATGAATTTTAAATCTCTACTGTTTTATCTACCCCTTAAATAGTTTAGTGAATTAATAAATTAATTAAGGAATATCATTATCTTGCATGCATGGCTAAATAATTAAATTACTTAAATAATTCCTTAAACATTCTTTTACGATCAATTAACTCATTATTTATCTTAAATAAATTTTAGGAATGCTTTCTTAAATATTAAATTTTATCTCCAAACTCCAACTCCAGTCCGGCCTCACTTAATTAACTGAAAAGATAGCAACTAAACTACTGCATAAAATAATCAAATTAAAAGAAAAAAATTTAAATACTCATGCGATAAAATCATTTTATTTTAAAATACTAGAAGTTATGTATGGCTTATACGTAGTCTGATTTACGGGTTCTACATAATTGCTGATGATGTGCAGGTAGAGTTTGTTATTGAATTGATTCCATGTACAGCCCCAATCTCTAAGGCTCCATACAGAATGGCTCCGACTGAGATGATAGAATTGAAGAATCAGTTGCAGGAACTATTATATAAAGGTTTCATTCGACCTAGTGCCTCGCCATGGGGAGCTCCAGTCTTATTCGTGAAAAAGAAAGATGGATCGTTGAGATTATGTATTGATTATCGAGAACTCAACAAGGTAACTGTTAAGAATAAATATCCTTTGCAAAGGATTGATGATATTTTTGATCAACTGCAAGGAGCAACCGTGTTCTCGAAGATTGATCTTAGATCCGGTTATCATCAATTGAAGGTGAAAAAAGAAGATATACCGAAGACTGCTTTTAGAACGAGGTATGGCCATTATGAATTTTTGGTGATGTCGTTCGGGCTAACCAATGCTCCTTCAGTTTTTATGGATTTAATTAATCGTGTCTTTAAACCGTATTTGGATACTTTTGTCATTGTGTTTATTGATGACATTTTGATCTACTCTAAGACACGAGAACTTTATCGTGAGCACTTGAGAATTGTGTTGCAGCAACAGAGGGATTAGCAATTATATGCTAAGTTGAAGAAGTGTGAATTCTGGTTGGAGCATGTGGCGTTTTTTGCCATATGGTTTCAAAAGAGGGAATATCAGTAGATCCATCCAAAATTGAGTCCATTAAGCAATGGTCCGTCCATTCCAAAGACAGTTTCAGAGGTTAGAAGTTTTCTTGGTTTGGCAGGGTATTACAAACAATTCATAGAGGATTTTTCAAATATAGCATTGCCACTGACGAGATTGACAAAGAAGTCTATCAAGTTTGAATGGACCATAGAGTGTCAACAAGCGTTCCAAGCATTTAAAGATAAGTTGACCTCTGCTCTTGTATTAGTACTTCCTTGTGGTACTGAGGATTTTGTTGTTTATACAGATGCTTCGAAGCAGGGATTAGGTGTCGTACTAATGCAGTGTGGGAAAGTGATAGCTTATGCTTCTCGTCAGTTGAAGGACTACGAGAAAAATTATCCCACTCATGATTTAGAATTGGCGGCTATGGTTTTTGCCTTAAAGATTTGGCGGCACTATCTTTATGGTGAGAAGTATGAAATTTTTACAAATCACAAAAGATTTGAGTTATTTGTTTTCACAGAAAGAATTGAATATGCGGCAGTGAAGATGGTTGGAACTAGTGAAAGACTATGATTGCACTATTAGCTATCATCCTGGTAAAGCTAATGTGGTTGCGGAAGCTTTGAGCCGCAAGTTGAGTTCCTTATTGGATTCTATGATTTCAAAACAATTGTTGTTTGATTTGCAAAGGAATGAGATAACTCTGGTATCTCCAGGTACAGTGGCTCAATTATCTGCATTAGTTCTCCGCTCAACCTAGTTTGATAGAATTTTGAAGGAACAATAGTCCGATGATCAATTGTTGAAATTAAAGAGAAAGAGTGAATTAACAGGAGTTTCTGAGTTTGGGTTGAATCGAGATGGTTTGTTGATATTTCGAGGCAGGATATGTGTTCCTTTGGGGGATGACATTCAGAAAGATGTTCTTATTGAAGCGCATACAGCTATATTCGGTACATCTTGGCAGTACCAAGATGTATCAAGATCTTCGATGCCTTTACTGGTGGCCAGGTATGAAGAAAGATATCATATTATTTGTTTCTGAATGTCTAACATGTCAGCATGTTAAAATTGAGCACCAGAGGCCGGCGGTATTGCCGCAATCATTACCTATACCGCAATTGAAGTGGGATCATATCACTATGGATTTTGTTGTTGTGTTGCCAAGGACTCAGAAGGGCTTTAATTCAATTTGGGTGATTGTGGATCGATTGATTAAGTCATCACATTTTCTTCATGTTAAGACAACATATTCTATTAATCAATATGCTGAAGCTTATATTCAGGAGATTGTGAGACTTCATGGGATACCAGTGTCTATAGTTTCAGATCGTGATCCAAGGTTTACATCAGAGTTTTGGAAGAGTTTACATCGAGCCTTGGGAAAGAAATTGGCTTTTAGTACCGCTTACCATCCTCAAAGTGACGGGCAATCAGAAAGGGTTATTCTAGTTCTGGAGGATATGTTAAGGGCTTGCATGATTGATTACCTAGGGAGTTGGGATTCCAAGTTGCCTCTGGTGGATTTCACGTATAATAATAGCTATCAATCAACCATTGGCATGGCACCCTGTGAAGCTCTGTATGGGCGGAAGTGTAGATCACCATTGTATTGGGAAGAGGTTGGAGAAATAAAAATGTTGGGCCCGGAGTTGGTTCAACAAACAGCAGATGTTGTGACATTGATACAGGAACTAATGAAGACAGCTCAATCACGAAAAACAAGTTATGCAAATGTTCGAAGAAGGCCATTGGAATTCGAGGTTGGTGACCATGTTTTCCTTAAGATAGCCCATTTGAAGGGAGTTATGCGCGTTGATAACAAGGGAAAACTAAGTCCTCGACACATTGGGCCGTTTGAGATTCTTAATAAGATTGGAGACCGAGTCTATCGTCTTGCATTGCCACCAGAGTTGGATCAGGTACATAATTTCTTTCATGTTTCTATGCTCCGTAAGTATCTCTCTAATCCGTCCCATGTTGTTCGGTATGAATCTTTGGATCTTTTACCTAACTTAAGCTATGAGGAAGTACCGGTTCAAATACTTGATCGCAAAGTTAAAGTGTTAAGAAATAAAGAAATTGGTCTTGTCAAAGTTCTTTGGAGGAATCAGGTGATTGAAGAGGCCACGTGGGAACCGGAAGAGGAGATGAAGCATCGTTATCCGATTTTATTTGACGGTAAGCAAATTTCGGAGACGAAATTTTTATAAGGAGGGGAGATTGTAATATCCCAACCTTTTATCACTTTATTGTTTATGATGTTATTCTTTGGTTTGGGTGTTTAAGAAATATGGTTATTGGATATTCATAGTTTATTATGGTAAGGTATGGTAATTGATATTTTATATGGTTTTGGTGGTTGAGTTTATGTGGAATGGTTATTGATTATGGTTATGTTCATTGTAATGGTAAAATTATGGTTATTGTTTTTGGTGTTATGTTTCATAGTTGGTGATGATTATGGAAATGGATGGGCTCTTGTTGTATTGGTATTCGATTTGGTGGAGGTTTTGGAGTGGATGTTTTGATGACTATAGTTTTTAGAAGATTGGAGTGCAGAAATGGTATGAAAATTGTAACGTCCCATAATTTTTGAACTACTTGAAATTTTGCGTAAAAATAAAAATTTTCATAAATATAAATAAATTTTCAAACTGTGATCATAAACGAACTGTCCAACCGAAAGTATTTGCAAAAGAGTGAACACAACTAAAGTTACTAAAGAAAATGCTTGTTTAAACATTGTAATCAAAACGTGAAATCAGAGTATTTTGAACATTTCATAAAATCTTAAAAACATGGGCGGTTCTCGGGTTTAGCCTCCCGCTCAATCCAAGGCAGCTCACTGGTCCTCACCTCTTGTCTCCTCAAATTCATCCTCACCTGCATCGATCAAGTCTAGTGAGTCTAAAGACTCAACATGTATAAACTGAAAGTAATAAGTAATACGTAATAAAATCACATGCAACTTTAAAATAGAACATACATACTTGAACTTGAACATGCATCCATAAGATTGAACATACGTACTTACATACATAGACGTGCCATCAACACAAAAATTTTCGTAAACATGCTTACTTCATACATACTTGAGCATACATAACATCATTTTGCATAGAGGCATGTTTCAAAGCAAGTGACCCATACATAAATATGCCTGATCAGACTAAACCACAGTACTGGGCTGTTAGGGAAGATCCACTGCCACATACATGAGATCTCCGTTCATAATTTAACGGGTGGATTGGTCCCTGGTCATACTTTACCGCTTTCCCATCCTGATCTAAACTCGTTCATAATTTAACGGGGTGGATTGGTCCCTAGTCATACTTTACCGCTTTCCAATCCCATACAAAATTTGGTCACGAGACACTTAGCATACCTCCAAAATATTAAAAGTATTTTCTTTTGCACGTCGAACATACTTACTTGGCGTTGAGGGATTCGTTGGATCTCGCTTGGGGCCACTGCTGCACATACTAACCTGAATTCCACCACTTAACTTGCATAACTTAGACGTAGGTATTTGTGCTCACCACTGAATCGAATAAATAGCTTATGACATTTTAGATTACTCGGGACTTGACCTCGTTTAATCATCGTACTCAACCATGACATAAAACCCAAAAACAAACAATATAATATTTTCCAAAACTGGAGTACATGGACCCCGTGCACCCCTCCAGGTCTGGGTCCGTGTAGGTACTGTATCTTAACTTTACAAAAATAACTAAGGCACGCACCCCGTGTAAGGGTCCGTGTACCGATCCGTGTACCTACTGGAACATGACACTTTGGAAGAAAAGGGTACGGACCCCGTGTAAGGGTCTGTCTCCGAGTCCGTGTACCTGCGGGAGGAGCAAACCAACGAAAATTCTTGTGCTTGTGACTTAATCTCCCTAACTCGATCATCCCGACCATAAGTCGACACCTTGAGACCCATCCTAGGATACTAAAACACTGACTGAAGCCTATTCAATTTCCCCAAAACAACCACGCATCACAAGTAACACAATAAACCCGTGAACACGACTTTTGACAACAAAACAATTTTTACGACTACTCATTCTCCCAAGTGCCTAATGACGCGAAACAAAACATCAATAACCATCCTAACATAATTAACGATATACCTAAACGCAGCAGCGATCGCCCGCCGATCCCTAATGAAGTCTGCAACAATAAAACTTCAAGAACGCATTTTCAAAAAACAAAGTTTGAGCAACCCACAAAAATGATCGTGACTAACTCATTTATTATCTAAATATTTTTAATTTACTGTCACATCTAACGTATCAAAAAGTTCTATGTTTTATATGTGTAAAGTGTTTCCAGAAAACCGACCGAAAAATCGCAGTAATTAAAATGACATCAAATTCGTATTTTGAGATCCAAAAACAGTTTCAAAAGTGATTCAACCATATTTGCTCAAACCTCTTCATAACATACACATGTTTTTATTACAATAAAAATAAAAATCATTACTATGACAAGATCGATGCAAGAAAGAAAGAATATACATGCCTTTTGATATTAAAATTTACGAACCGACGATATCGAAGCGGGAAAGAAGCGAGGGTTGATCCAGGACGACCGTAGAACGATTTCCTTGCAATGAAATCAACGAAAACTTGATGAAAGAAATCAAAGGAAGGGGCGGCTGCTCTTGGCAATAAGAACCCTAGGTTTCACTTTAAAAAAAGGAATGGAAGTGAGGTGTGAATATTTGTGTGTGTGTGCAACGTGAGATGTGTGTGCAAAGGTGTGTGTGTGTGTGTTAGGTAATTATGGTGAGTAAAATTTGCTTAATTACATAATTAACCACTAATTAAATGATAATCAAACAGTAACTTTACTAAAAATTCCTTAATTAAAATAATTTGCACATCTACTAAATCTTTAAAGGTTTAAAATCATAAAAGTCGCCTAATAGATAAATTAGGCTTTTAAAGTGCTAAAAATTAAATAAATCTTTTGAAATGCCCCAATCCTAACTTAAAGTAAAATACCACATTTTAAAATCGCCATAATCGTCGTCGGTCTCTTTTCCTCGATCCCGTATCGAATAATCGCCTGAAACATGAAACTCAAGAAGACATTTAACGTGCATTACAAAAACATAAATAATTAAAATAATGCGATTTAAATAGGTCATGCATTGCTATAAATCATTTTTAACTATTAAATGAATGCATGAGTTTTACGTGTACTGAATTTGGGATCTACAAAAATTGTGGCAGTTGTTAAGGTTTTTAGCATAATGTTTTATATATTGATCCAATTGATGTGAGGTCACTTCCATTAGAAATATAAGATATAAGGCTATAACTTTCATGTTTTGAGTTTTGTTCAAATCATTGGGGAAGACGAGCCAAAAGTGGCCTAAATTGTGTCGTGTGTATCGTTGTTCCTGCACTGACACATGTTGGGAGAATGAGCATAACCTTTTATTCAGACCTTAAATTGACATGAGGCCAATTGAAGATGCAAGAAAAGACATAGGGCTACAACTTTTATGTTGATCACTTTTGCAAATTCGGAAGCGAGTTTTTTTTGGCAGAATGTGGCGCGCATATGCGTCAGATTTCGCGCCATTGCACGCCGGTGCTGAAGTTCTTAATGTTTGGGCAGTATGGGGCATGCATATGCACCGGAAATGGCTGCCTGTTTAAAAAAAACGTTTTTTAAGGATTGAAGGGCTTATAAATATTATTCTAGAGGCTTCTACTCATTTCTAAACTCTTCCTTCTTCTTTTGATCGGTTCATGCCCTTTCTTCTTCAAGTTTTCTCTCCTTCATTTCTCCACTTCAGGTTTAAGGAATTGAGTACATTTCTTAAGTTATCCTACTAAGTTTTCAAGCTCCAAGGTAAGGGATTCTCTCTTTTGAGTTTATAAGGGTTTGAGAAGTTGAAGGTAATTGAAGGCTTGGTTGAGTTCTTCGATTATTGTGGATGATTAATGGTTGAATTCATGTATCTTGTTGTAGGATTCCCTTCAAGATGATTCAAGAAATCATTTGCTTGTTGGGTTGTAAGTAGTGGCTATCCTTTGTGCTCACATGATTTATATATCTACAAAAGCCATGTTATTTGATGTCTAGCTCCTTCCATTGTTATGTTCTTAATATGTTTGTTGTTATATATTCATTTATCAAAGGATTACCATTGAATTAATTGACAAAGGAGCTATAAGTTATTGTTGCCTATCAAGTGTTTGTTCAATTGCCTGAATGAAGTCCCTATGATTAAAGCCAAGGATTGTTAGTAATTACATTCATGTCATTGGCCACTTTCATGATTAAGAGTATCTCTCAAACTTTTGATATTTATATCAAAGAGATACTTACCAAAGGTCACAGGTCACAGAACTATCAATTCCTTCCTTTAATTCATGCCACGAGATACCATCTATATTGCCTTGATATATATTGTTTATTGAAGATGGTATTATTCAGTTTTCATTGCCATTGCTATAGCCATGTTCCAAGCCAAGTATATGTATATGTATTTGTTATGTATAACTTTCTACTTACTGAGTTTTATCTCATTCCAGTTAATGTCATGTGATGCAGGTCAAAAATGAAGATAATGGATTGTCCAAGAGGGAAGAAGTCATATAGAAGATAAGGGGAAAAGTTGTGTCATGTCACTCTTATTTTTGTATAGTGAACATGAAATTATAAGGGACATGTATTTTTGTAAATGGAATCATGGAATCTTTGTGGTGGCATTTGGTTATATCTTGTTGTTATTTTGTGAATGGATATTTTCAGAAGTTTGAAATTTTTTATTATGTAAATAGTATATTATTCTTCCCATTTAAAATGTGATGCTTCCGTGTATGTTATTTCTTTAAATTTAAATGCCACGGGAGTGGGGTGTTTCAAAACATGTAAATATGCATTACATAATTAATTAATGCAACTAAAACAATTTAGAAGAATTTAATAACTCGTATGCGTGTGGTTCGCGTGGACATTTAAATTTTCGGGACGTTACAATCTCCCCACTTAAATTGAATTTTGTCGTTTATCCTCAATAATCAAAAGTTTAAATTTAATTCTAGTATCCCAAAATTTCACGCTTCCGCTGCGTTACTCTGATAAAACTTAAGTTCTAGAATGTCTTTACGTCTCATTGATCCCAATTAAATTTTACCTTCTAACCAATATTACACTTCCATCAAAACTTAAAATCTCAATTTATACATTTTCTTACTCCCAAGTCATTGCAAATCCTAGAATCATTATTTCTTATGATTAATTCTCAAAAATGAATTCAACCAATAACCATGAATCATAAATATTTTCTTAGAAAATTTACGTGTCTCAAAGACATTCATAATATTCATGATTAACTTATGGCCCAAAAATTAGAACGTCGATAATAAAATCCAAAAATAAACGTAGTCCAATTCCACCACGAAGCCAACATGAATTAAAATCAAATAATTTCTTATTTTATATCGTATCACGTATAAAAATTCTAAAGCATATAAATCATATATTATCATAAAACTATTAAACAGGTGTCGTAATTAAACATATTATTCATGTCATCATGCAGGTAACATCATAATAAATCATATAAAGCATTTAAACTTACAAGTTGAGGCTTGACAACTGATCTTCCCGGCGCTGATGGTGGTACAACCCTTTACAGAACTATTGCTCTGATACCAACTGAAACATCTGATATTCTTTTTCTTAAAACGTGCTAGAAATTTTTTTTTCCAAACCTCACATAGCATTCGGCCGAACCATACAAAGAATTTAATAACTCGTATGCATGTGGTTCGCGTGGACCTTTAAATTTTCGGGGCGTTACAACTTATCAGCTTTCAAAAAGCAATCAGCCCAGAGGGAATAATCAGTCATATCAGCTTAGTTAGAAGCTTACTTCCCTCAGTGTGTGAGAACACCTTTCTGGTGCATTCATTGTTCAGTTCTCGCACACGCACACACAACACCACTCAAATAAAGTCTTGCACAAAGACAATAAACTTGTGTATGTATTTTTTGACATACAGACGTTAAAAAAGTATTGACTGGAAGGTGCTGCCTTCAGTCTAGTCTAGGAGTTCAGTTAGGTAGTGTGTAAGTCCTAAGCTGTGTGGGTTATTACAATTTCTGTAATTAATCAAAGTCTTCTAGTGAATCCTACCCGAGATGGTAGAAGGGGTGACGTAGGAGCAGCTGAAGTCTCCAAACATCCATAAACATAACTTGTGTATTTAATTTTTTTGCTATTGTTTTCAAACTGATTTAATCAGTAAGAGCATCTGTCGGTTAAGTTTTTCACCATAACTGAACTGATATATGTCACAACTGATTTATGTTATTTTTAGTTATTCAGTTACATCGGATATAAAATATATCAGTGTTTCATAACGAAGTATTATTTCGAGTGTTTTCTGCTTGGTTTAATACCAACTCGATCTAATTCATCGGTATATACATTTTTAGAACACGAGCTATTGTAGCTCTTGGAGAAAATTTTGTTTGAAGCACCTTTAGGTGCTCAGCAAATGATCCTTCAATTGGTATCAATGATAAATGCAATCGATATTCTTACCTAAGTATCACTAAAGTTATATTCCTTCCGAACGATATAAATATTCAACATTGCGTCTCTAATATATAATCCTTGTCCCTCTCCCGAGTTGTAGAATTAATCAGACAACAAACAATTTATGGCCAATAAATTGCAGTCGAACAAAAACAAAAAAAAACACAATTAAACCAAAATAAATTCAATCGTATAAATAACCGAGTCAAAATTATCGTATCCACAGAGTTACGCTAGAATGGAAAAATTAGTTCATACTGAAATCTAAAAAAAAACATGTTCGAAGTTTTAGACATCGTAACACAAGAAATAAAAGGGTGAAAGATTTAGATGATAGATCAGAAGTGGCGTCTCTGACCCCAGATTCGTTATTCTTCGTCTTTGTGATCAATCTTTTCGCTCCAGATCGTCTCCAAGTGGTGTGTTCTTGTTCTCTCCCATAAATCCCCTCCAAAAAACGGACGCCCCCTTCTAGAAACCTATTTTTTCTTTTTATGTTGCGTCTGAGCCATAAACAAAATCCCAATTCTCGAATTTTTGCCGCCATAAGCGCCGCGACGCTGCCCGGTTTCTCGGTTTTCTAGCGCCTAGGAGCTTGATGCTCTATGGTCTAGCACTATGGCACTGATGGACAATGTCTAGGCGCTTATCTTTCGGCCATTCAGTCACTGCGACGCTGCTGTATAGCGCCTATGCGCTTGGTTTGATCCTTGAAGCCTTAGCGCCACTACAAAAAATTTTACAAATAACGACGGAATTTTCTGTCGCTATTTTGTCACTGAAAGTATTTAGTGACATAATAGCGACGGAATAGTGATCGTCAAAGAATCTAGCGTCGCGGACTTGTATAACGACGGAAAGTGCAATTTTGTCGTTATTTACTACGGAATATTTATGTTTGTCGTTAAATAATAATGGCGGAAATTTAAATTTTGTCGCAATATTTTAGTGACCGAAAAATATTTCGTCGCTAAATTTGCGACATAAATTATATATCTGTCACTAAATCAGCGACCGAAATTATAAAGGCGTCGGTAAATTTAGCGACAGATTTTAGTTTCTGTCGTTGATATTTGCGACAGAAATCATAAATCCGTCATTAAATATAGCGACGGATATATGTTTTGGTCGTTGATATTTGCGACAGAAATTATAAATCTGCCTCTAAAATTAGTGACAAAATGATAATTTTCATCACTAAGTTTAGTGACGGATTTATAATTTCTGTCGTTAAATGTTGAATTGGACAGCCCTCTGATCCCGGTTTTTATTAATTCCCTTTTATCCAACACAATTTCTAATTCAACAAATACAATACAGTGTCAATTTTCCAACCAACAATATACATAATAAAATCACATCAAATTAAATTAAACACCTTCACTCCACCTATTATCATTCAAAACATATTAATCCATCCATATCCAAAAATATCAACACATCCCCCTGCTTACTTACAAAATCAGTAGCCACATTTTCAAATGAATCATAATTCAATGACCAAAATATGGAGACAAAGTGGCTTCAATACTTACAAAAAAGCCTATTAACCATGACATATTTAAGGGGACTATGATTGTGTGCTATCATCATCATAATCTCGAGCACTTGAAGAAGATGAGGCTTGGGGGTCAATAAGTGCATGCTCCATCAAGTAACGAACTTGCTGCCTCAAGCTAGTCAATTCCCTTGTAAGTTCCTCTACTTTAGAAGTCGCAGCGGCAGCTTCAGCTTTAGCGGCAGCCACATCCATAGAGTTAGCACGTGTGTGTGTTGCACGCCACTGTCCCCAAATCATTTGCTCGTTATAATTGCTTCTGCATTAATATTCTTTTTTAAATACAGAATGTTTCGTAATTATCCAACAAAAAATTTTGGAAAAAAAACTCTTAATTAGAGCGGTGGTTCAAAACAAAATAGCTAGCTAGGTGTAGGATCCAATACATTTAAGGTTGAAATTAACTCTTATCTTTAATGGAGCTAGTTCCCGAACCACCACATGTTGGCACTTCCTTACATTTACTTATGTATTATTTGTAGATGTTCTCTGCTATTATATAACCGGGCATTGAATATTTTGATTTGGCTAACCAATTTCTATATAGAAATTATGTGTGGTACACTTTATTTTGACCCGAAATAGTTCGATGTAGCTAGGACGAGATCCGATCGAGTTTTAGGCGTTGCTCGAATACCCTAGTACTTTTTTTTAGAAAAAGAAACATAAATTACAGATGAAATGGCGCTCACAGTTTAAGCTTTAGTTAAGCAACAACCAGCAATCATCAAATTTTCAGTCGAAAAACTTTAAATCTCGACCGAAACTAAGCTGGAAAAACAAAGAACTGAAATGGCTTCAAATACTACCTTGAAAAACAGCAAAACTACTAAGTTACAAGCACAAGCTCACCTAATTCGAACCAAGAAGCACAAGCAGAGGAAGATCCCGCATGGCTCGCTAACAGGGCTCGATATGCTCCTTTATTCCCGTTCCAGCCTCTACAAACGTTGTCCAGAACTCAGCTACCTTCTACGGTGGTTGCTGCTCCGATTCCGGTAACTGCACGATACGTTTTTGGTGAGGAAAGAAGGGCGACGTGTTTGCTGCTCCGATTCCGGTAACTGCACGATACGTTTTTGGTGAGGAAAGAAGGGCGACGGGTTTGGGGAAGAAAAGGGGTTACGACTGTTTTGGGGAAGAAGGGCCACGGGTTTGTAGGTTTTATGTCTTTAATTAATGCCATATATTAATTTCTAACTTTAATTAACGACAACTTAAAAATTGTTGTTGTTAATTAATGACTAAAAAATTATTTGTCGGTAAATTGACAATTTTTAAAAATCCGTCGTTAGTTGTGACAGAAAAATTAATTATGTCGTTATATTATATTTATGACAGATTTTTTATTTCCGTCGTTAATTAATGACAACATATTTAATTTCCGTCGTTAAACACAATTTTTCTTGTGGAGCTTCATCGATTAATCCTAGGCGTTGCGGCCCTTGTCCACAACATATCACGCTTAAAAACACCTCTAGTCATCATCATTCGTCCAATAATGGTTTATTTCCTGCACGACACAAAAACAACAGATACTCTAAGGTCTAGGAAATTCAAACTATGTAACCCGACTGCATGCAATCTAGGATTTTATTTAAAATATGTGTTTAATTACTTTTATGCATTTTGTTGCATGAATATGGCATGGATAGATGTTTATTTTAAAGTTCCATGCATTAGAGCTTTAAATTGCATTTCGTGCACGAACAAATAACGGAGACTAGGGAAGATCAGGAAAAATATTTTTATTAAATATTTAATTTTAATTATTGAATATGAAGTGTTTTTAAGCCCATTTTTCGAAAATGAGCTTTGATTGGTATTTTACTTGCAGGGCATATTTTTTTGTCGGTACGCAAAATTTAGCGAGTCGGGGGACTTTTGAGTGCTCGGGCAATATTTTCAAAAATATACCTAAACGAAATATTTTTCGGGAGTTTTATTGGGCTTGATGGGTTTATTTTAGTGCTTAATGGGCTCAAAACTCTTTTTAAATTTTTAATAAAGGCCAATTAGTGTAGTACATTTTGACCTAAACTCCATCTAATCAAACCCTAACCTACTTAACACCCCTTGGCCGCCCCTCCCTCATTAGAAACCTCCATTTTCTCAAAAATACAGCAGCCTCTCCTTTTAATAAAAGCTTTTTCCCCGCCTCTCCGATGCAAGTCCTGCGCACGTATCTCCGAGTTTTTAAGCACATAAATGCTAAGGCACGCCTTGTATAATCTTTTTTCTCATCATTCACGCTATATATGCTGATGTATTTGAATTTGTATGAGGGAACCTTTGATCTAGCATATACCAACGTTTTTGGCATGGTTTGACGTGAAAGAATTTCACACCTTTGATTAAACTCATGTTTTTCTTGAATGGTTGTGTAAGGGGCTGCTGGTCTACATTGCTATGGTGCTGAACACTTCAAGGGACAAGGGACCTAAGGGCTGGATTCATGGCTTGGTCTAGTTGAAGGGTTAGCTAAGCGAGTTGTGCTCGGTTAGGGCTTGGTTTGGATTGATCGGGTGTTTTAGTGTGTCCAGTCGTGCATGGCTCGATTCCAGCCAGGGATCCTACCCTCTTGGGTCCGTGACAGGGCTAGGAGAGGGCTGTTAGTTGCGAGTTGTGGCCCATCAGCGGTTCCAATGGCATGGTGCTGAGTTGGTCTCGAGTGGTTTGAAGATAGGGTAGTTTGGGGTTGTTGTGCACGTCCGCGAGTTTGGGGCTAAGGGCATGGTTAGGTCGATCCAGGAAGGAGTCCTAAAGGTCCTAGGGTGGTCTAGTTCAGGGCTGGTCCAGCCTAGAGCCGAGCTAGGGTCAAAACGTCGGACCATGGTGCATTAGGGTTCGGTCGTCCATTGTGCAGAAAATTCAGCAAGGACCATGGGGTTTTGGATGGTTCTTATTGGTTTGAAATCTTCCCAGGATCGAACCTAAGACCACATGGATATATAGGTACTTAGCACAATCCTGGTACCAATTGAGCTACTAGCTCAATTGGTACCAGGATTGTGCTAAGTACCTATATATCCATGTGGTCTTAGGTTCGATCCTGGGAAGGCACAGACTCCAGTTCATGGGCTGGAGGAGTTCTATGAGTAACCCGTACGACGCCTATGGAAAGCCCGTGAGGGAAAAGGCCCCATAGAGGGAGCCCAAGATCGGGATAGCCTTGGGTCGATCGGGCAGTGGGCCGTATGGGCGGTCCACTGGGCCTGTAATGGGTCGTTACAATAAAAGGCTCCTCCTACGTCAACCCTTCTATCTCAAAGATATGATTTCACTAAAAGACTTTAATTGATTACAAGGATGTGTACTAACCCACTTCAGTTAGACTTATATAATGCTAAACTGAAACTCTTAACTTATATTCTTTGCTTATTAGTTTGATAACTGAATAGCTATAGTAAGTAGCCTGAATGCTACAAATACAACAATGAAGTGAGGGCTAATTTATGCGATTTGAAAACTGAATAATCTTGAGAGTAAATAGCAGATAACTGATAAGTACTTGAATTTCACTTGATTTATATGAGAATCTATTTGAATTATGTTACTCTCGGACAGAATTATGTTATCTTAAATGTCTACTACTTAAAATGCTATTAGATTTTTTTTTTGAAAGCTGATTCTCGAAAATGAACATTTACAAGCATGCATGCAATAACTGCTGAAACTCACACATTTTAAAATAAGATGAATTCCATATTGAAAAATTATTGTAGTTAAAAATACTACCAAAACTCATGTCGGACCATCAACATATGAAAAGACAAAGTATGAAAATAACCGAAACAATCCTAACTCAAAACATGATGTACGAAAAATACAGTCCTCGATCCGCGTGCTCGCAACCAACCTGCCTACTCAGTCTTCAGCACCTCCAGTCTCCTAATCAAAATACTCACATGCATCATTCACGCCCAGTGAGTCTAAAGAATCAATACACCTGTAACGTTATAGCAAGTACATATACATAGCAGACAACAGTAAAAAGTACCACACTAAAAATACATTTCATGATCGTAAAATTCGCATGCATAATCATAACCCGTCGAAGCATAAATATTTTCATAATATATCACATCATATCAGCATATACATGTTCTTTTTCTTAATTTAAATTATGTTCATTAATTGTGACTTTCATATCATCGTGTGAGTCGATGGATCCATCTATGTATAACCGTGGTACCCGATGGCGGATACATCAGTGACGGCATTACTTGTCCATTGAGCCTTGGCCTTGCATGTCATCGTGTCATCTTATTTTTCACAAGCAACTTTCATCCTTCAAAACATGTACTCATATTCATCACTTAATAATCATGCATATACATAAATTTTTCTTAAAATCAAGCATGCAACGTATTTTTCATAGTTACATAAAATTAATATTCATGATAACATAAACATTTAAAACAAGACAAATCGTGTTTAGGTCACTGTCAGGGCTAAAAACTCGACCCATATGCCCTTGGAAACCCCTAACCCGAAGCAAACCAAACTCTTTAAAACACCTCAAAACATATTTATAATCATTTCTTAGACCTAAACTCGAGCCCGAATCAGAACTTACACGATTCGTTTTAAAACTTGGACCAGTGTTCTGGTTTTAACCCGAATCAACCCGAAACTTAACCAAAATTTTCTGAACTTAAACCATGACTTAATAAGAGTTGAAAACTCCGAACATCCATAAAAATTTTTGTGCTCATCATTATATTCGTTCTGTTTTCAATACTTTATCCAAACTTATTCAATCTATCTTTCAGTTTATTTTCTCACTACAATCATTAGATAACTGATTGATATAGACACACGAGATTTCTGAATCAATTCCTTAGAGAAATGATTTATATCCGAAAAAGATTACAACAACCAAAGTTTTTATTCAACCATCTTTCTAAACACATCATCATTTTTAACCAATCCTAACAAACTCCTAGTATTCTTTTCTTCAATTTGATATGTTCAGAAACAGGTTTATGAAAGTCACAATTGATTCTCACAGTACAACAACACTCTTGTATAAAAAATAAGTGAAAATGCAAAGTGCACAATATTGATTCTTAATCGATCTGGTGAGAAACTGAATGTGTACAAGAATAGCTTAAAGACGAGTCTATTGAGAGATGTTTTGCGATTTGAATGCTTGATGAAAATTAGCAAAACAATAGAAGTTTTTTCGAGAGCTTTTCAATGTTGGTGCATTCCTTACTTATAGGTGTTTGTCCCAAACTACAATAAATGTACTGGGTAGTCAATATTTATGCGGATACTCATGTGTCTTTATTGATTTGTCAGATATAGTATCAGCCTTTTCAAATTCTTTGGATACTTGTTGAAGGAGTAATCCACAGAATAGAGAGTGTTTGACAGACTACACTTCACATCGATCCGTTCTGTTCTGTCAACTTGGTTCAAGTTATGCTAATGAATATATTCTGTCAGATCAAAATAGTTAACAACTAGATCTGCCGGCTTCGTTTAATAGTCTGCATTAACATGAGCTTGAGTTATATCAGTTTGGTTTGTGATCACCAAAATTCAGATATAAATTTGTCTCAACACATAAATAATTTTTTTAAAAAAAAATTTGCCACTTTTTATACATATAAAAGCAATACAGAGTTGCATACATATAAAAAAATTAATAATACAAAGCTGAAGTCTATAAGTTAATTTAGTGCTACTTCTAATGGACACTGATTACTTGGACATCCAATTTCCTGCTATAAATCTTTAGTACTCTTGCATCCACATGTGCAATTATCTAGCTCTTGATGAAGCTTCTGAAAAATAAACATAAATATGCACATTTATTACAAAAAAGTTTGTGAAAATTAAAAATTAAAATGATTAAATCATTATTACTTTAAACTACTTTAAACTTCTTTCATCACAAATTATATGTTTAACTTTAAATTTTTAAAAAAGTTCAAGAACTTTGTAAATTAATACTTCTCCAGTCGAGTTTGAACTCAAGTAGAGTGCATTCGAGCTCCACTCGGCTTGATTGCACCCCAAGCTAAACATTTAAGTAAGCTATTTTCCTTTATTTGCAAAAGTTTTATCTAATAATTATTAATGTTAACTACTGTGATAACTGCAAAATAAACAATGGAATATGTATAAACTGACCTGAACTTGATTTTGTAGGCTCTTTATATGCATCACAGCCAAATCTAGCATATCAGAATAGCTGGTTTGCTGCAAAATTCACAATTTTCAACATCCAAATTAATTAATTAAAACTGTATTATTATGAATTATTTTACAAGCTATAATTACCATCCAAAATCTATGAGCCGATAGACCTTTTCAGTAGCGGAAACAATGGAACAAAAAACATAAATATGGCCTAGCAGATTACCAATAGCTATAATAATATAAGAATTTAAACTGTAAATCCACCAGTAAATTGGAATTATATCATATTTTGATCTAAAAATTAGGTATACGAACAAACAACTTAATTAATCACATATATCATAATGACATAATCATAATATAAATAAATATGATCTGTAATACCTTATCCATGTTTGGAACAAGAACTTGTAACTTCTTTAATTTTCCACTGATTCTCGTCCTCCTTTCCTATACATACATATATATACACACACACACACACATATATTAAAGTACAATTTCAAGAAAAAAAAGTATAATGTGCAGAGGGAGGAGTAAAGTCGGACTAGGGATGCAATCGGGCCTGATCGAGTTCATATATATAACATACTGAAGCTTGACTCGGACAAAAAATAGTGTTTGAGCTCGAGCACGAGGCAATTGGGAATCTTGAGCTCGAATTTGTCAGAAATTCTAAATATTATTGTCATAAAATATCTTAAATTTCAAGAAATTGAAGGTTATGATTAACGATAAAAAAGGATAAAATGAAATTTTAACAACTTTTAAAAATCAAAACTTGTTAAAAATAAAAGTCCGGAACTCGGTTCTCAGGTTTTAAACAGCATTACTCGAACTCGAACTCGAGAGGGTGCCGAGTTCTAGTAGCATGGACAAATAGGTCAAAAGTAGGAAAGTCGAAACAATACCCTCTCCGCGATGCTGCGAGGATGAGTAGCGCAGCCACGCTTCGCACGGATCTTGCATGGAACCGAATCCTGTGGGATATTGTGCATTAGCTTCTCCATTTGTGTCATCTCCATTCCTCCTTGCCCCATGCTAAACTGAAACTGAATTTACATGCAAGACATTACACATCAGAATAAGGTCGCCCGTCGTATATCAGAACTACGTACCTGATTTTCCGTGCTATCTAAGCCGTCGAGAAGGTCACCCTCACCGACGATCTTAGACCGTTTGTTCGGTGCCACGGAGAACATGACCGAGTTAGTTTCGTCCCAAGTCGAGGACGTCCCCATCCCGAACCCATACGAATGAGTAGTCTTTCTTTGGCCGTTTTGAGTTCTCATTTCATCACCAACAGCGCTCTCGTTTTCTTCAGAGATATAAGAAAGAGTGCTGTCTTGTCTGGTGAAGCTTAGTTGAGAGTTCAATCTTGATAGATTCTCTGAATTATTATAGTTTCCCATCCCTCTTGTAACAGAAAATGAATATCCTCCTATATATATATATATATATATATATATATATATATATATATATATATATAAATTCAATATAAGTGAGACACAGTTGGATCATTTTTTTAGTATGGCATTGGGCTGGACATGTTTAATGTCATACTAGTGTAACGACGCACACGTTGCGTGCTTGTATAATATTTTTTATAATTAATTTGATTTATATTTAAATGATGATCAAAATATAATTATAACAAATAGTAAGGGACTATACTCTAATTTTGATATATAAATTAAAAAATAAATTGAAAAATAAAAGAATTAAAAAATAACCACGGTAAGAATCGAACCTATAACCTAAAACCCAAAAACAATAACTTTAGTCATTTAACTACATGTAACTTACATTAAAATTTTAACATTGTTTTATTATATATAATTATTAAAACAGACCATGACACCAAAGTCAGTTACTCTAAATGTCTCAAATTTAATAAAATAAAATAGTATAGATTAGTACTTTCGCAGTAATGTGATTAAATTTAACAAAAAATTAAAAATACTCGACTAAAGTCCAATTTTAACATGGAAGATATATTATATATGGACGATCAATATGACAATCTTCCAACCTACATATTTCTTTAATATCAAACCGAATTACTTTCTCCACGTATTCAATCTACGATAAAACAATGGGCAGATTCTGGTTTCCAGAAGATAAATTCAGTTTTTGTTTGCTAATGATAATATATTAATGTTATCTACAGTACCAAGTTCACGTGAGACAACGTAATAGATTAATTTTATGAGATATATTTTTATTTGGGTTTCTGGTGAAAAAAACATTACTTTTTTTTACATCAAAAAATATAACTTTTTACTGTAAATATGGATATAATTGACTCATCTCAAAAATAAAAATTAAATTTATCACAAAAGACCTACTCAATAATAAGTAGTTTTATCAAGGTTTTTTTAAAAATTAAATTACCTCATCAAACTTTGAAAAATGAAGATCAATGCCCGTAAAAAAATCCAGTACATATACTAAAAGCAAGAAATAAATCTAAAACAAAATTGTATGGATACAAATTATAAGAAACACGAAAAATATTCGATCCAATTAAATAAAATATTATATTTGTTATATATTTGAGTATTTATTATCATATTTAAGCATAATTATAAGCCACTTGCAAGTCACGTGACAAGTAGCTACTTGTTTAATTTGCAGTAAATTTTAGAGTTGTGAGTGGGCGGGGTGGATGCATGCACCTTCCCAAATATTTGAATATATATATATATATTATTCGTATTCATTGAATCTTACTTAAAAAAAAATTCACTTTATTGGGCCCAACTCTTATTTAAACCAATCAACTTGCTCAGTGGGGACTTGTATATTCACCACAAAAATCCAAAATATATATATATATATATATATATATATATATATATATATATATATATATATATCTCTTCAAAAGCAAAAATACAAAGATATTGCAAAACTTCAAAAGATGGAACGAGGGTCATTTTTGTAATTTAATATAATACAAAGATATAGAAATTCCAAAATATTTATATAATAAATTCATTAAAGAGTTCATAGCGATGGTTCAAAGAGAACTCATATTTCTATTAAAATAAATAACAAAAAAAAAAACAATTTAAAAAATATGGATATATCCATTTATTTTTTCAATTTTCAACTAATTCTAATTAAATACCATTTAAATGAAAGACGCTATTTATTATTGAATCATATTCATATTAACTTATCAATAACATTTGATAGAATTATAATGAAAATTTTACAATCATCATAGTTTTATTGATATCAAATGGAGATGAATAATGCATCTATAGTTCTAATTGGCATATCTAGAAATGTTCAATGTTTGGTGCAATAAATATATTTTCACAAATTTTTAATTTAATTTATTTTAATAAAAATATAATATCAATAATAAGGTTGTAATATTTATTATTTTCAAAAAAATAAAAAATTAAATATTGTTGGCCAATAAAGTTTTTAATAATAATCCTTCAAAAAACCAAGTAATTTTAGAAAATATTAATCTACAATACACAAGGTTAAAACTGTCATTTCAAGTCACAGCGAATAAAGTGTTTTCGATTTTTTAATCACATAATCTATATTTATAATAAAAAATAATATTTCATTATAAAATAATAATAATAATTTTTTTGCTCATAAAATTTATAATATATGACCATACCGTGAAAGTTTTGTTGTCCCAATGAATTAGACATTGTAAATTTCAACCAAACGACCAAAGAAAATTCAAAAAAACGAAGTCAACATACCGGAATCCCCGACCGTCGCCGCTATCTGGTTGAGAAACCCCGCCGGAGAGCTACTGTGCCGCACCAAAGAAGGAGAAGCTCCTTCGGCGTTGCCACCTCCGACAACACCAAACCCGTACGCCCTCTGCAACCCAATCGTAGTATTAGCCTTACTGGGCGGAGGCGGTTCCTCTCTGCTGGGATTGCTCACACTGTCGGTCTGGCTGCGCCCTGCGGCGGAGAGGTGAGTGTGGCCGGAGAATTCTCTTGCTGCACCAACGACTGAATCAACGGAGGCAGCCAGGAGGGAGCTGGGTGCAGAATCGTAGCGCATGAGTCCGCTGCCGGAGGAGGCGAGGCCCATTGAACCTTGTGATGAAGATGAAGTGGAGGAGGGATACATGAGAGGGAAATGGAACTTAAAAAGTTTGTGGGGAGAGAGGGTATTGATAGACTTTGGAATAAGGTTTTTTATATTTATAGTCTCCATTTCTTATCCACATGCCCACTTGTGTCATGCCACCATGTGTGACAAATAAAAATATCATTATTTTTAAAACGAAGAAACGATTTCATCCAATAATAATAAAAACAATAATCATAATAATAATAATGGCATAGAGGACTCCAAAAAAATGAATAATAATAATAATAATAGTCATGACATAGAGGACTTCAAAATTATGAATTTAAAAAAAAAAATAATAATAATAATATATTTTTGCGTTACAGTACAGAAAAATAGATTTGAGATATAGAGACAACGGGATAAATATAGTGACAATAGAAAAATAAAATTCACCAAAAACTCAAATCCTTCTCCAAAATTATTTGGAAAAATTTATCATCCCAGTGTTACCATGAAAACATTATGTTTTAGAGATAAAACGTCCACTACTAGTTTTTCTTTAAAATATACTAGAAATTTTTTTTCTTACCAATCTATTCGACGGCATCCATACCTATATATAAATATATTTAAAAATACTTTGCACCATCTTGGAAACTTAATTTCGGAGTTTGACAATTGAGCGATAACAAGTGATCAACAAGACTGAAAGTGACTGAATGGAAGATTCCTAAACTGATAGTTACCCGAACTGAAGATTAATGCGTATATAATTCAAGGAAACTGAACTGGGCAGAGCTAACTGAACTGGGCTGCCAACTGAACAATCAATTGAGAATGATCGGTTAATCCTATCGGCTAAATAAGTCAACTAATCAGTTTTTCACGTCATCAGTTAAGGAACGTAGCTATCTGAAACGTCTGCTATTCGTTTTATTAAAATATACTAGATTTTTTTTTTATTTTTAAAAATCTTACTAGCTTCGGCCGAACACTTGCATAAAATAATTAAAGTATTTTTGACGTCATTTTAAAACAACTCAACCAACTGATATTTAAAAAATCCAAAAAAAATAGTTTAAAACATAAAATCATCAAAAGTTTTACCAACCTAAAAACTTTATTTTAAACGTATAGCCCATACTATAACTTTTCAAAAACCCCTCATAAACATAAATAAAAGTCATAAAATATCTTTAACATAACTTAAAATCATAAATCATATACTAGTGCGAAAACTAACTTCGGTCCTCGGGTTATGTGCACCTTCAGTCCAGTCAGATCAACTATCAAGACCTCCATTAACATTATTATCATAATCACCTGCATCAATCACACCTAGTGAGTCTAAAGACTCAACACACCATAATCTTGATAACAAGTATTACATATACAGATCACATGCAACAGTGAAAAATACTTATACATAAAATATCGTTTTCATGAAGATGCATAAAATTTAACCATAAACGTTTTCAAAAACCTTTTCATGATGCATAAACTTTAAACATAAACATTTTCATGTCATCTTCAACATATTCATATACATATTATCATCAACATATACGTATTCCTTTTTTCTTTCATTGAGTTCAGATCATTAATTGTTACTTTCGTATTCGTCTACGCGTTGGGCGATGGATCCATCTACATGTAACTATAGTACTGGACATCGGGGATATCAGCAACATTCTCACCGATCAACTGAGCATTGGCCTATCATATCCTCATATGAAAATACGATCGTCGGGGCTCTCTCAGGGCATTTTCCCATAGACGGGCTCCCTCTAGGACCTTTTTACCATAAATGGGCTCCCTCTGGGGCCTTCTTCCGTAAATGAGCTCTTTCTGGGGTCTTCTCCCCTCAGAACATCCTCATTCATATCATCATATCATCATATTCGTATCAATGGAAATACGATCGTTGGACTCCTACTGAGAGCATAACCCTCACGATATCTCCAACATATCATCGTATTAGTCACAATTACTTCACTTCCTTCAACGTTTTTTATTCTCATCACTTTATAAAAATTTAAACATGCAACGTTTTTCTTTTAAACCAAGCATGCAACATGTCTTTTAAAATTTTCGTTTAATCATAAAACCCACAAACATTTAAAATAATAAATCATAACATATTAGATCATAAAATCCATAATCGTTTAAAATAAACATTTTAACATATTAAAAATCCATAAACATTTTAAAATAAACATTTTAGCATCATAAACATTTAAAATAACATTTTAACATATTATATCATAAACATTTAAAATTACCATCATAAAAATTCATAAACATTTAAAATAATCATATTAGAATGTAAAACAATATTCAGGGCACTGCAATGAAGTTTCTTAATTTTTGGGTGTAAAATTATCGTTTTATCTCTAAACGCAAAATTTCTCATTTTTGACATTTTCTTAATTCTGTTGACTCTAACATGTCCCAAATAATTATTAAAGCTTACATGAATTTTCTCATATTTTTATTTATCTTAAATCAATGAATTTAAATTAATCTTCAAATATAACATATTAATGTGTTTTAATCCCGAAATTAAACCAAAGCTTAATATAAAATTCCCAAATTAAAAACATAGACTTTTAATAATTATTTGAGCTTAAATATAATTTTCCATAATTTTATAAAGCTTAAAACTAGGCATTTCAATTAATTCTTTAATTATCATTTCGTGCGGCAATAAAATCTCGGATAAATCCAAAACTCATTATTTTGATCCTAAATTTTAAACATAATATTTTTATTATTCATTCTACCTTTTTGAGCCATGAACCACCCCCTTGGACCCATGGTTCCAATTTTAGCATTTTAATTTTCGAATTTGACACCTTATCGAACCACCCGAGCCATCTCCCAATTTACTCGAACCATGATCGAGCCACCTCAAGCCAAACCTAAGCCCACCCATCTAGGAACCATCTTGACCAACCCTGGCCCATAGAACATGATCTTAACTCGCGCGAACCCTGCTGAAACTTGACCCACGTTTCTGCATGTGTGTGTGCGTGTGTCACCATGCCCTTCTAGGACTCCTAACCAGAATAGGACCCTTCCAGCTGGTTAACAATCGATCCAACCTGACCTAACCAACCCTGGACCACGCCCAGAGCAGCCCAAGCCCTGGACCCAAGCAACGATCCACTGAACCTTGACAGGAAACTCACGCATAACCCTTGCTTCTCACGGTTCTCTCCTTTCCTCTCGAGCCAGCAGCAACCCAAGCTGCACCAGCCCATGCCCAGACCCTTGTGTACCCTAAGGACCTAGCCTAGCCCAGCCCAAATCCCCTGGCCGAGCCCCTACATCTTGCGCAAGCCACGCACCCTGCACGTCCCTTTCATGCTCTCGGGTGGGAGTTCTAGCTTGCTAGGACTCCTCCCCAGCCCTCTTGACTCGATTCCTAGCATAGTTAGGACTCTTCACTTGACCCTCACGGACCCTAGCCAAGCCCGGTCCCAACCAAACCCAAGCCCAGCCATCATGCCCAAAAATCGAACCCTTAAGGTACACAAGCACATGTTCGGTTCCAGCTTTGTATTCCTGATCGTATGCAGTGTTTTTGGTTGAGTTTTATGAACCTGAAGCTTTGTATAAACACCCTAGATCATACTCTTAACATGGAAGCCCTCGTAACCACATAATAACATGAATTTGGAATCAAAAAACACAAGTTTATAACATGTATGCATATAGTTACGAAAATTGTGAGTTGTGTGACTTGTTTTTCCATGCAATTCATGATCATACAAATACTATGGTGTGATAGATGTTTGAAGGAAGAATATGGCGTGCCTTTGCGTAATTTACCCATGAATAAACGTTGACGATTTTCGAAGAACGGCGACGAACGACCTTGGCTTGATTAACCTTGCAATATTCGAACTTTCCTTTGCTTGTTTATGATGTGTGTGTCGTGGTGTTGTGTTGAGGGAAGAATTTTAATTGTATTGGGGAGGTGTGCGTGAGTTTGCATGTAAATTATGGGGTATTTTTGTACTTTAAATAGTAAAATAAAACACTAACTGTGGGGAACCGGACGCTAATTCATGTTTTAATCATTATCAATGTCAAATAGAACAATTAACAAAAGTGGGACTAAAATTTTTTCTTCTTAAATATAAATGCGGAAACGTAATAGTAATCTATTTGATATACATGTCACTATAAAAGTACAAGTCATGTACTACATGTCTCTATCTCAACTAAGTTCAACATCTATATATCAAGTGCTGAATCCTATTCTGCTTCTGGGCCCGGATCTCCACGCTAACTATAATCTCTCATCCTCTTCCTGATCCTGATCATGTCCAACCTGTTGTCAAGCACACATACAAACAAGACAACAGCCGGATAACTCCGGTGAGAATTACATTCCCAGTATAAATCATGTATACATGCATTTCATATAAATAAATATAAAAGCATGAAATAGATATTCATAACATGTATCAAAATCAGAAACATGAATCAATACAGACTCTGAATCACACTCCGTGATTCCTAAACTTTGATTCAACTCATCCTAATCTAGGGATCTCGATCTGAATAAGAACATACACCCACCTACACTCTCGATCGGGGTGGTGGTACATTCTTATTCACGGACTTTGGCTCTTTCCACATCGAACATCAGTAATAGAAGAAACTCCAATTCTATCCACTTCGAGATAATCAAACGTCCGGTGTCTTGACCTATCCGTCACAGACTTTGGCACTTTCACCAAATCACTATCCTGTGACAATGTGCAATGTGCCCGTGACGATTCCATCACTATCAGGCACCTCTGTCACGAGATCAATCGTCTACGACTAGGCGTAAACACATATGACTCAATACATAAATCAATAGATCAAAGATATCAATTCCATTCAATTGCAAATATCAAGGCAATAAGGTAAAGTATGTGATTTTGAGAAACTCAAGTCAAATCAACTCGAGTTGTGTAATCCCGCATCAACATCAATTTATACCTTTCTCTTCTCGGTCTGACGAAGTCGAAGTCTCGAATCCAGATCTGTCCATACCCAATCTGGCAATGACAATATCGAATAGACACAATATCAATATACACATTCAAATCAATACTGAATATACTGTGTCAACGTACAAATCAATTCAGAACTTGCTCTGATCAATACTCAAATCAAACATAATCTGATTCATATCGATGATATCATGATACAATCTCAATCAATATTGAATCTGATCAAAATCAATCTACTGATGTTTCGACGGCATAACAATACAGTCTTGATAACCCCGTCAGTCTTAACATCACATATATAATACCACAACTCATTATCGATATCAATACGAATCATAATCTTCAATAATCACAGGTCATAATATCAAATCTGCACAATCTCAATTATAGCACTTCGGAAAATCATAACAATTATATAAACAGTCCGTTCTTCGATCTGACTTCAATTATATACTGATCAGTATACCCAGAACACAATATATCAGTCAAATCATAATTCCTCCAATATCATAATTTCAAACGATATCAGAATCCAATAACACTTACGTCCTGTTGTAGCTGTCGTTGCTAGGAACACGGTACTGAAGTCGGATTGAAATTCTGATGGGCGGATCTTGCACAAACTTCAAATTCCTAAAATAAAAGGCGTAAGGATTTCTGGCAAAATTTCCTCGGCCTTTTCTCGTTTTTCTTCAACTGAATCTGAAGAAATATTTGTTTTATATATATATATATATATATATATATATATATATATATATATATATATTGCATGTATAGGACGGGTGGCTTATCCCTTCTGCAACTACGCGCGAGACCTTATGTCTCGGCGCGTAGCATCACGGTAACTCGCGCATATACGCGCCCCATCGCCGCGCATATGCGCGAGACCTACTGTCTCGGCATTCAACACTCGCGCATATGCGCGCCCCACTCGACGCATATGCGCCCACTTCTCTGGACTTCCCTTTGGCTTCTCGCATAGCTCGCGCATATGAGCGACCACTTCTCGCGCATATGCACGAGGTGTTCTGCCACTGTCGCGCATATGCGCGGCTCCTTGTCGCGCATATACGCGAGGTGTTCTGTCCTCGCACATTGCTTCGCGTCTTCGTACGTCTTTCCTGTCTATTTTTGGTCTGATCCATTCCGCCTATAATCACAACAATCGTCGCCAAATCATTTCAGATTACGGTAATCAAAATCACGGGCCTTACACTAACAAAGCTTAGGCCCATTAAGAAATTTAATTAGGCCCAAATAGCCCATTAGTGCTTAATTAAAATATTTTAAATTATTTTGCGTAGAAAAGTTTGTGAATTTATTATTCGGGTTGTCAACATGTTCGTATTTTTGTTGAAAAATTAACACCGATAAAATTTATGTCCCGGCATATAAAATCACCTCAAAACCCCTTATTTTCAAAAATATGAAAAATTATCAATCATATTTTTTAAATAATTAAAAACAATTGTTTTCATTTTTCATCAATCGGTCTCCGTTCTTCGATCGCAACTCGAATAACATTTAATGCAATCATGTATAAAAATATATTTTAAACATGTCTATATGCACAACATAATTAATTTATGCAATTAAAACAATTAATTGAAATACACAAGAAAATTAATAACTTGCATGCATGTGGTTCGCGTGGACCTTAAAAGTTTCGGGGCGTTACACTATCAACCGACAATTGTACAAAATCAGACTGTAAAGCATAGTGGGAACGCCACATTTCAGAAAAGCTACATTGTACGATTGTCAGAAGAATATTGACATCGCTATACAACAGTTATAAAGATTCAAAATGCATTCATTGTTACCGTTAAAAGCCAATCCTATAAATAGCCGAGAAGATCAGATGAAACAAAATAATCGAGTTACAAAGATTGCACAAGTTATCAAGCAATATAGTCAAGAACTCTGCGCATATTCCTTCAAGTTTAAAAACTCTCAAAAGCTCACGCTTAGTATACATATTCATAACTTTCAGTCTATACTTTGAGCTTAAAGCACAAACACTCATTGTTGTTGTAGAACCCGTAAATTAGACTACGTATTAGCCATGCATAATTCTAGTATTTAAATATGATTTTATTGCATGAGAATTTAAATGTTTTTCTTTAGATTTAATTATTATATTGCAATAGTTTAATTGTTACCTTTTCAGTTAATTGAGTGAGGCCGGACTGGAGTTGGAGTTTGAGATAAAATTTAATATTTAGAAAACATTCCTAGAATTTATTCTAGATAAATAATAAGTTAATTTAAAGTAAAAGAAGGTTTAAGGAATTATTTAAGTAATTCAAATTTTTAGCCATGCATGCAAGATAATTATTATCAATAATTTATTTATTTATTTATTCATCAAAATATTTAATGGGTAGGTAAAACTTTAAAGAATTAAAATACAAGATTTAACAATATTTTCCCCTCCATTTTTATTTTAATTTTCGGCCACCACCTTGAGAATTTGATTTAATTTTAGCAACTGCATCTTTGATATCTTTCCTTATCTATTTCATGGTAGATTAATCCCCACAATTTTAATCCCAATAATTAATAATTTATGCAATATTCTCACCCCAATTATCTAGTAACTTCGGCCACCTGATAAAAGATTTGAATTAAATTTGTCAACTCACAATTTTGGATATATTTCTTAATCCTTTCATGGCATAGATAATTCCTTCAACTTTAAATCATCAATAATTATTATTTAAGCAATATTCCACCCCATGTTAAACTCAAAAATTTCGGCCATCTCCCATTAGGATATTCAAAAAAGTTTGACAACTCATTTCCCTTGATTTTTTCCTTATCTATTTTTTTGGTTAAAAATCCCTCACCATTTAATCTTCAATAATAAATATTTAAGCAATATTCTACCTTCATTTAATCTCAAGAATTCGGCCACCCTCCTAAAAGATTTGGTATTAGTAGACAACTCACCATTTTATTTCTTTCCTTAACCTTTGTTTGGAGATAATTCCCTCATCTTTTAATCTTCACTAATCATCAATTAAGCAATATCCTCCCTTATGTTGCAAGCTAAAAATCGGCCCTCACCCTAGAATATCAACCTCCAATATCTTGAAATCAAATCATATCAATATTAGTTCCTTATCTCACAAACTCAAAAGATAGCAAGATTATTTTCTCCTTTTTCTCTTGCAACCTCCCATTTTTCCTAGCCTTCCTCCCCATCGCTACCACCGAAATATTCAGTAGCCACTCAGTAAAAAATCGTGTAAAGTTGGGAGAAAAAAAATTAAGAGAGAATTAGTGCAACAAGAAGGACACTCCGTCTCCTCCGTGCCGCGTCGTCGCTCGTTTGTTTTCTTTCAAAACAAAAATTTCCTGGCATGTTTATATCTTCCTTCACACTTCAATCAAGCCATATTAATATTTTAAAACATCATACTCATGAATTTTTATAATGGCCCGAAAATTCGCGTTTGAAAATTGGCGGAAAATTTAAAATTTTCTTTTTAAAATAATTAAAATACCTCATTCACAAAATAAACTGATAAATCAAGTTTAATGTTTAAAATAGCAGCGGAAGAAATTATTGTTTTCAAAATAACAAGTTAAAGTAATCCAACAACTGATAAAATGTTTGAGCATAAAAATGGTAATTGCTGAAAATGAGGTCCTCGGGTTCCACTACTGCCGACCCAAGCTAGCTCACTGGTCCTCGCCCTCGGTCCCGACCTCATCAGTACCTACTACAATCAAGTCTAGTGAATCTAAAGACTCAGCATGCATATATTGTAAATAACGAGTAAATAATATAGTAAAATTGCATGAGATAAAAATATCATGTCATGAGGCATAACGTGAAAATAACTTATCATGAGCAATTATAATACGTGCATAACTGACTGAAAATCACACTGGAAAATGTTTGCTCCTTGAAGCCCTATAATAAAATAGCATGTCATAATTTTCTGTTGAGATTATGTTCTACGCAAGTGGCCCCTGCACTGACCGGTAACTGGCGACCGGGTGAAGTAATGAACGTCTGATCAGACTAATGCCACAGTATATTGGGTGGAACTGAATTGAACTGACCGGTAACTTGCGACCGGATGATACAATGATCCAATGATAGTGAAATGACCACAAGCAATATCGCATAAATCTCAAAAATGAACATTTTATAATTTTATGCACGTAATATAATTAAATGGCATAATGAAATATCCTGTATTATTTTACCACATGGATTGGATCGTTCCCAGGCTCGCTACGACTTAAATCTAACATGAAAAATATGCAAATGATTTTTCTTGACGAAACTTTGTAATTGAATCCAAAAACGAGACAATTATGCCCAACGACTTCGTATTTAATCATGACTCTGTGTCAACCCGAACCATCATTTAGTCATGATTAAAATACACTTAAAATGATAAAATAATGATCCTAAAATGGTAAGGCCGAAATTTTGGTGAATGGAGGCCAAAACATGAAACGCTCTTTCGAGAGTCAATTTGGCACATCGCGCCGAATTTTCTCGTACGACCTTTAAAATGATCCGAATCATGAATGGCCAAAAACATGACCTTCCTAACTCGATGAGGCACTGTTCAGTCCAAGGCCATAGGCTAAAAGCCAACCAAGAACCCGAAATGTACCTCTGAACCGCAGGTACAGTTGCTGTCACAAAAATATACAGCAGCTGTGCTTTGGTTTCCTTGCGTCGTTTGCGAGGATAATGGCCATTGGGGCTTGAACCACCGACCAGATCCTCTTACCAACATCATAGGGTATGGTTTGAACTATGGCTAAGGGTCAGAGGCCAAACAAGATCCACACCATTCCACCAAAAACCGAACAACACATGCAGTAGGGGAAAGGGGCCGAGGGGCTGTTCTTGTTTCTTTAATTAAAAACCGATTCAACCATGGACCAAGCCTCAAAAGGGCGACTTGGTCACGTCTTAGACATCACAAGGAGAGGTTCTAACAATGGCTATAGCCCTTAGGACAGCCAAGATCAGATCCATTTCCCTTTGACAGCAACAACAAAAATCGAAGCACAAAAAGGGGCATGCTTGGGGAGTTGCTGTCATTTATGATTTCCAGCATGTATGAGGCTTGAAATAATGGACCAACATGATCCTAACATGTCCTAGTACATGTCTAGATGCAGCTTTGGGAGCCTGGACACGAGCCATCCACCTGAAACACCAAAAACAAGTGAACCGTGAAGCATGAAATGGAAGGGCCGAAAATCTGCACGTCATTTTTTTTAAAAAGTGGTCAAGTATATCGGTTTTGGTTGAAAGATCATGATCATGTAGTGTTTAAAAAATCATAATACTACTTGATTTAAGAGCAAAGAAGAACATATACATGCCTGGTTTCGTTTTGAAAAGGAAAACGAACGAAACGCAACGACGCGGCGCGGAGGAGACGGAGCATTTTCTATCTTGCTTGCTACTCGATTTTTCCTCTTGTTTCTAGCTATGAGGATCACGTTTTTTCCACTGAATCCTCTCTGAATTTCGATGATGAGGGATGGGGAATGATGGTTAGGAGAGTGAGGGAGTTCCAATAATAAAGGGGTTCAAATGACATGACCAAGTCTTGCTCCTTTTTGAATTTTGAAATGGTTGATATAAAAATGATTTTTGGAGGGATAGATGGGGTGCAAATGACCGATTATACATGGCTAGATATAGGTTGATTACTAATTAAATGGTGATCAAAATGAAAGGATTATCCTACTAATAAACAACAAGGAAAGGGTCAAAGGTGAGTTGGCAAAGAATTGTTGTCTCATTATGGGGTGGCCGAAAATTAGTCAAAAAAATGGAGGGGAAATATTGTTGAGTTAGTGAATTTTAAACCTTTAGAGCCTTACCTATCCTTAAAATAATTTAGTGAATTAAAACATTAATTATTGAACCTAAATGAACATATTTCCTACTTACCTCAAGTTACTTAAATAATTCCTTAAGCCTCCTTTTAACTTAAATTAACTTACTAGTTAGCTAAAATAAACTCTGGGAATGTTTTCTTAATTTTAAATTTTATCTCAAAACTCCAACTCCAGTCTGGCCTCACTGAATTAACTGAAAAGATAAAAATTTAAACTACTGCATAAAATAATTAACTTTAAAGAAAAGCATTTAAATACTCATGCAATAAAATCATTTTAATTTAAAATACTAGAATTATGCATGGCTTATACGTAGTCTAATTTACGGGTTCTACAAATTTTTTCAGCAAAACCGAAATACATGAGGTATATTTTCGAAACTTCATGTGCAGAATTTTTCTGGTTTTCCTCGCTTCACGGGTTCTGAGTTTTTGGTGTTTCAGGTAGTTGGCTCGTGTCCAGCGTCCAGGTTCCCAAGGCTGCATCTAGACATTTACTATGACATGTTAGGATCATATTGGTCCATTCGTTCAAGCCCCATACACGCTGGAAAGTTAGAAACGACAGCAACTCCTCCATATTGTCACAATGAGTCTCGATTTGATTGTTTGCTGTCAAGGGAGAAAGTTTCTGATCTTGGCTGCCCTAGGGGCTATATCCATGGTTAGAACACCCCCTTATTATGTCTAAGACGTGACCAAGTCGGCCTTTTGAGGCTTGGTCCATGATAGAATCGGTTATCAAATAAAAACAAGAACAGCCCCTTCGACCCCTTTTTATTTCTGCATGTGAGTTTCGAGTTTTGGTGTTGGTGTGGATCTTGGTTTCTTTTTAGCCCTTAGCCACGGTTCATACCATAGCCCTTGATGCCTAGATCATGCCATGGTCAATCAAATGGCCACTGGAATGACACGGGACAGCAAAGGAAACAATACACCCCACACACGCAAGGGTGCCTCTCGGGTGGGATCTTTCGGGTGATTCCTTAGGATGTTGGTAAGAGGTTCTAGTTGGTGGTTCAAGCTCCAATGGCCAATAATCTCGAAAACGACCCAAGGAAACGAAAGCGCTGCTGCTGTATTTTGTGGACAGCAAGTGGTGCTTCGGTTCAGAGGGCCGTTTGAGTTCTTGGTTGGCTTTTAGCCTATGGCCTTGGACTGACAGTACCTCACTGAGTTAGGAAGGTCATGTTTTTGGCCGTTCGTGATTCGGTTGTGTTTAGAGGTGGTACGAGAAATTACGGTGCGATGTGCCAAATTGACTCTCGAAAGAGCGTTTCATGTTTTGGCCTCCATTCACCAAAGTTTCGAATGGAATCATTTTAGGAGCATTATTTCATCATTTTAGGCGTATTTTAATCATGACTAATTGATGGTTCGATGTTGGTTCGGGTTGGTAAGAAGTAATGATTAAATACTAAGTCGTTGGGCGTAATTGTCTCGTTTTCGGATTTAATTACAAAGTTTGGTTAAGAAAATCATTTGCATATTTCTCATGTTAAATTTAGGTCGCAGCGAGCCTGGGAACGGTCCAAACCATGTGGTAAAATAATACATGATATTTAATTATGCCATTAAATTATATTACGTGCATAAAAATATAAAATATTCATTTTTGAGGTTTATGCGACATTGCTTGTGGCCACTTCACTATCATGGGATTATTGCTTCACCCGGTGGTCACTTACCTGTTCAGTTCAGTTCATTTCCACCCAGTATACTGTGGCATTAGTCTGATCATACGATTATTACATCATCCGGTGGTCACTTACCGGTTCAGTTCAGTTCAGTTCAGTTCATACCCGTCACTAGCGTAGAACATAATCTCAACAGAAAATTATGACATGTTATTTTATGACAGGACTCGACTGAGCAAACATTCCACTTATGATTTCCAGTTCAGTTATGCACGTATTATAATTACTCATGTCATGATATTTACGCGTTATGCCAGTCTCATTATAATTTCACGTTGCATGAAATTTTACTATATTTACTTGTTATTTACGATGTATGCATGCTGAGTCTTTAGACTCACTAGACTTCATTGTTGTAGGTACTGATGAGGTCGGGATCGAGGGCGGGGACCAGTGAGCCATCTTGGGTCAGCAGTAGTCGAACCCGAGGACCTCATTTCAGCATTTACCATTTTTATGCTAAAACATTTTATCTTTTGTTGGATTATTTTTAAATCGTTATTTTGCAAACAAATATTTACTTCCGCTGCTATGTTGAATATTAAACTTTATCTATAAGTTTAACTTTGAATGAGACATTTTAATTATTTAATGAGACATTTTAATTATTTAAAAAGAAAATTTTAAATTCTTCCGTAAATTTTCAAACACGAATTTTCGGGCCTTTATAGTTGGTATCAGAGCAATGGTTCTGTAAAGGGTTGTACTACTACTGACTACGAGATGCTCATGTCTGTAAGTTTTACACTTACGCATTTTATTTAAAGCATGAATTATTTAACAACATGTTTTCATGAAATATTTTACATCCAGATTCTTATTATTCAGTATTTAAATTTAAATAAATTATGGAATTATGCATGTTGGTTACGTATGGGTTATGTATGGAACAGTATGCCCCCAAACGCATTCCCGAGCGCACTAGAAATGATGAGCCTCGCCAAGAGGATGGTGAGGAGCAGAGGCAGGAGAGGCAGGGACCTCCACCCCTCCTCCTGACATGAATGCCCAGATGCTAGCTGGGATGGCTCAGTTCTTCGCGCAGTTTGCGGGAAACAATGTTGAAGCAGCCAGACCGACAGGGTCTGAGGCTGTCTATGAGAGATTCATGAAGATGCGTCCTAAGGAGTTTTCAGGGATGACGGACCCCATGATTGCCGAGGGCTGGATCAAGTCCCTCGATGTTATCTTCGAGTTAATGGAGCTGGGAGATGCAGGCAGAGTTCGATGTGCCACCTATTTATTCGGAGGAGATGCCCGCTTATGGTGGGAAGGAGCGTCAGTAGCCCTGAACTTGGGTACGCTGAGCTGGACACGCTTCACGGAGGTATTTTACTCCAAATATTTTACTGACAAAGTGCGTTCCACGTTGACCAGGGAGTTCATGACCCTGAAGCAGGGAGATCTGACTGTTATGGAGTTCATCCGTAAGTTTGAGAGGGGCTGCCATTTTGTGCTCCTAATTGCGAATGATGCTGGTGCCAAGTTGAGACACTTTCTGGATGGTCTACGGCCGATCTTGCGCCGTGATGTTAGGGTGGCTGGCCCTAATACTTATGATGTGACGTCTCCAGAGCTCTAGCTGCAGAGCAGGACCAGCGTGACATTGAGAGGGATCGCAAGGGGAAGCGACCGATTCCAGTACCACACCGCCATCCTCCTCCTCAGCAGCTTCAGAATAAGAGGCCTTTTCACTGCCCGCCTAGAAACAGAGGTCAACAGCATCAGCAGTAGTGGAGACGCCCAGCCTCGAAGACTTTTGAGCATCCAGTCTGCCCTAATTGCACATGCCGCCATGCTGGAGCATGTATATATGGCTCAGGGAAGTGTTCCAAGTATGGTAGTCTAGACCACTTGCTGCCGCAGTGCCTTCAGAGGAATCTGCCTACCCAAGGCAGAGTTTTTGCTCTCCATGCTACGAAGACGAACCCGGAGACCATGCTGTTGGAAACCAAATTTCGGAGTTTGACAAACTGAAGAAACTAACTGAATTATGAAACAACTGAAACCAGCTGAACAAATGAAGAAAATTGATCAGTTGGAAACCGATCAGTTAATATACTCAGCTGCATAAGTTTCAGTCAAAACATATCTCAACTGAATGTTTCTCGGGAAAGAACATTCAACCGACAAAAGGACATAGTAAACAGCAAATGAATATGGAAAGCCGCACCTCAATCATTACAGCGTAGAACAACGTATTTCGGCTACTGCAATTAAGACGCCGTATGACAATCAATGAAGAGAACATTGCCCAACAAATGATGAAGTGACATTCAACGGATACTAGAATTTAAATGCATATCAAAGTTACCGTTGAAAGAGAAGTATAAATATGACTGAAGAACAACAGAAGAAAAAAGAGACGATCATTCAATCTTAAGCTTGCTGTTACTCTGTCAAAATCTTAGCTCAATTTCATTTGAATTACTCGTAGCAATCAAGGCTACAATCTGAGCTTATTAGCACTCTCTAAAAGCTGTTAGATTCAACTTTGCTAATATCAGTTACGTATTGAGAATATTGTGTAGAACTAAGAGTTTCAGTTTTGGCAGTTCTAAGTCCAAACTGAAGTGGGTCTGTACAAGTGTTGTACTTGATCAAAGTCTTTTAGTGAATATCCTATCCTTGTGATAGAAGGGGTGACGTAGGAGTAATTAAATTCTCCGAACATCCAGAAACAACTCTTGCATATTTCTTTCAGTTTCGTATTCTATCTTTCAGTCAGTTACTTTCCGCAACTACTCTAGTTTAACTGATTGTTATTGACCAACAAGATTCGGAGATTCAGTTTGTCACTAAATTGAACTCAAATATTGTTAAAGAACAATTTTAAGTGTAAGTTTTTATTCAACCCCCCCTTTCTAAACACTCTTGTTACGACAACCGATCCTATCAAGTGGTATCGGAGCAGTTGAATCTTGTTCTTGAATACTTTGATCTATAAATCTGCTAGCATGACTTCATTCAATAAAATTCCTATGTTCTCAAGAGAAGATTTCGATGACTGGAAAATCAGAATGCAGGCTCACTTAGCTGCAGAAGATGATGACATGTGGTATGTCATAACAGACGGATCCATGAAAATTCTAAAAGCAAACACAGCAATTGCCATAACTGAAGGAGCACCACAGAGAATTCAAAAGCTCAGAGAAGAGTGGACAACTGAGGACAAAAGGAAAGCTAATCTTGACATTGTGGCCAAAGATACTCTATACAAAACACTGGACAAAGCAACCTTCAACAAAATAAAGATGTGCAAAACATCAAAAGAAATTTGAGAGAAGTTGATTCAGTTATATGAAGGAAATGACCAAACAAAAGAAAATAAACTCTCAGTTGCTGTTCAGGAATTTGACAATATCAAAATGAAGGTTGGAGAATCAATGAATGAGTATGATGAAAGGGTGAGCAGTATTGTAAATGAATTAAATGCACTCGGAAAAGTGTATACCAACAATGTCTAATTCATTATATAGCCATGGTTAGAAAGTTTCTGATCTTGGCTGCCCTAGGGGCAATAGCCATGGTTAGAACACCCCCTTATTATGTCTAAGATGTGACCAAGTCGGCCTTTTGAGGCTTGGTCCATGATGGAATCGGTTTTCAAATAAAAACAAGAACATCCCCTTCGACCCCTTTTTATTTCTGCATGTGAGTTTCGAGTTTTGGTGTTGGTGTGGATCTTGGTTGGATTTTTAGCCCTTAGCCACGGTTCATACCATATCCCTTGATGTCTAGATCATGCCATGGTCAATCAAATGGCCACTGGAATGACATGGGACAGCAAAGGAAGAAATACACCCCACGCACGCAAGGGTGCCTCTCGGGTGGGATCTTTCGGGTGATTCATGGTGTGGTTTGGATTGTGGCTGGACTAGGGCCCTTAGACATGGTTCAAACCATTCCTTAGGATGTTGGTAAGAGGTTCTGGTTGGTGGTTCAAGCCCCAATGGACAATAATCTCGAAAACGACGCAAGGAAACGAAAGCGCTGCCGCTGTATTTTGTCGACATCAAGTGGTGCTTCGGTTCAGAGGGCCGTTTGAGTTCTTGGTTGGCTTTTAGCCTATGGCCTTGGACTGAAAGTACCTCACTGAGTTAGGAAGGTCATGTTTTTGGCCGTTCGTGATTCGGTTATGTTTAGAGGTGGTACGAGAAATTACGGTGCGATGTGCCAAATTGACTCTCGAAAGAGCGTTTCATGTTTTGGCCTCCATTCACCAAAGTTTCGACTGGAATCATTTTAGGAGCATTATTTCATCATTTTAGGCGTATTTTAATCATGAATAATTGATGGTTCGATGTTGGTTCGGGTTGGTAAGAAGTCATGATTAAATACTAAGTCGTTGGGCGTAATTGTCTCGTTTTCGGATTTAATTACAAAGTTTGGTTAAGAAAATCATTTGCATATTTCTCATGTTAAATTTAGGTCGCAGCGAGCCTGGGAACGGTCCAAACCATGTGGTAAAATAATACATGATATTTAATTATGCCATTAAATTATATTACGTGCATAAAAATATAAAATATTCATTTTTGAGGTTTATGCGACATTGCTTGTGGCCACTTCACTATCATGGGATTATTGCTTCACCCGGTGGTCACTTACCTGTTCAGTTCAGTTCATTTCCACCCAGTATACTGTGGCATTAGTCTAATCATACGATTATTACATCATCCGGTGGTCACTTACCGGTTCAGTTCAGTTCAGTTCAGTTCATACCCGTCACTAGCGTAGAACATAATCTCAACAGAAAATTATGACATGTTATTTTATGACAGGACTCGACTGAGCAAACATTCCACTTATGATTTCCAGTTCAGTTATGCACGTATTATAATTACTCATGTCATGATATTTACGTGTTATGCCAGTCTCATTATAATTTCACGTTGCATGAAATTTTACTATATTTAATTGTTATTTAAGATGTATGCATGCTGAGTCTTTAGACTCACTAGACTTCATTGTTGTAGGTACTGATGAGGTCGGGATCGAGGGCGGGGACCAGTGAGCCATCTTGGGTCAGCAGTAGTCGAACCCGAGGACCTCATTTCAGCATTTACCATTTTTATGCTAAAACATTTTATCTTTTGTTGGATTATTCTTAAATCGTTATTTTGCAAACAAATATTTACTTCCGCTGCTATGTTGAATATTAAACTTTATCTATAAGTTTAACTTTGAATGAGACATTTTAATTATTTAATGAGACATTTTAATTATTTAAAAAGAAAATTTTAAATTCTTCCGTAAATTTTCAAACACGAATTTTCGGGCCTTTATAGCTGGTATCAGAGCAATGGTTCTGTAAAGGGTTGTACTACTACTGACTACGAGAAGCTCATGAAGTCATGCTTTCGGTCTGCAAGTTTTACACTTACGCATTTTATTTAAAGCATGAATTATTTAACAACATGTTTTCATGAAATATTTTACATCCAGATTCTTATTATTCAGTATTTAAATTTAAATAAATTATGGAATTATGCATTTTGGTTATGTATGGGTTATGTATGGAACAGTATGCCCCCAAACGCATTCCCGAGCGCACTAGAAATGATGAGCCTCGCCAAGAGGATGGTGAGGAGCAGAGGCAGGAGAGGCAGGGACCTCCACCCCTCCTCCTGACATGAATGCCCAGATGCTAGCTGGGATGGCTCAGTTCTTCGCGCAGTTTGCGGGAAACAATGTTGAAGCAGCCAGACCGACAGGGTCTGAGGCTGTCTATGAGAGATTCATGAAGATGCGTCCTAAGGAGTTTTCAGGGATGACGGACCCCATGATTGCCGAGGGCTGGATCAAGTCCCTCGATGTTATCTTCGAGTTAATGGAGCTGGGAGATGCAGGCAGAGTTCGATGTGCCACCTATTTATTCGGAGGAGATGCCCGCTTATGGTGGGAAGGAGCGTCAGTAGCCCTGAACTTGGGTACGCTGAGCTGGACACGCTTCACGGAGATATTTTACTCCAAATATTTTACTGACAAAGTGCGTTCCACGTTGACCAGGGAGTTCATGACCCTGAAGCAGGGAGATCTGACTGTTATGGAGTTCATCCGTAAGTTTGAGAGGGGCTGCCATTTTGTGCTCCTAATTGCGAATGATGCTGGTGCCAAGTTGAGACACTTTCTGGATGGTCTACGGCCGATCTTTCGCCGTGATGTTAGGGTGGCTGGCCCTAATACTTATGATGTTGCCGTCTCCAGAGCTCTAGCTGCAGAGCAGGACCAGCGTGACATTGAGAGGGATCGCAAGGGGAAGCGACCGATTCAAGTACCACACCGCCATCCTCCTTCTCAGCAGCAGCATCAGAATAAGAGGCCTTTTCACTGCCCGCCTAGAAACAGAGGTCAACAACATCAGCAGTAGTGGAGACGCCCAGCCCCGAAGACTTTTGAGCATCCAGTCTGCCCTAATAGCACATGCCGCCATGCTGGAGCGTGTATATATGGCTCAGGGAAGTGTTCCAAGTATGGTAGTCTTGACCACTTGCTGCCGCAGTGCCTTCAGAGGAATCTGCCTACCCAAGGCAGAGTTTTTGCTCTCCATGCTACGAAGACGAACCCGGAGACCATGCTGTTGGAAACCAAATTTCGGAGTTTGACAAACTGAAGAAACTAACTGAATTATGAAACAACTGAAACCAGCTGAACAAATGAAGAAAATTGATCAGTTGGAAACCGATCAGTTAATATACTCAGCTGCATAAGTTTCAGTCAAAACATATCTCAATTGAATGTTTCTCGGGAAAGAACATTCAACCGACAAAAGGACATAGTAAACAGCAAATGAATATGGAAAGCCGCACCTCAATCATTACAGCGTAGAACAACGTATTTCGGCTACTGCAATTAAGACGCCGTATGACAATCAATGAAGAGAACATTGCCCAACAAATGATGAAGTGACATTCAACGGATACTAGAATTTAAATGCATATCAAAGTTACCGTTGAAAGAGAAGTATAAATATGACTGAAGAACAACAGAAGAAAAAAGAGACGATCATTCAATCTTAAGCTTGCTGTTACTCTGTCAAAATCTTAGCTCAATTTCATTTGAATTACTCGTAGCAATCAAGGCTACAATCTGAGCTTATTAGCACTCTCTAAAAGCTGTTAGATTCAACTTTGCTAATATCAGTTACGTATTGAGAATATTGTGTAGAACTAAGAGTTTCAGTTTTGGCAGTTCTAAGTCCAAACTGAAGTGGGTCTGTACAAGTGTTGTACTTGATCAAAGTCTTTTAGTGAATATCCTATCCTTGTGATAGAAGGGGTGACGTAGGAGTAATTAAATTCTCCGAACATCCAGAAACAACTCTTGCATATTTCTTTCAGTTTCGTATTCTATCTTTCAGTCAGTTACTTTCCGCAACTACTCTAGTTTAACTGATTGTTATTGACCAACAAGATTCGGAGATTCAGTTTGTCACTAAATTGAACTCAAATATTGTTAAAGAACAATTTTAAGTGTAAGTTTTTATTCAACCCCCCCTTTCTAAACACTCTTGTTACGACAACCGATCCTATCAAGTGGTATCGGAGCAGTTGAATCTTGTTCTTGAATACTTTGATCTATAAATCTGCTAGCATGACTTCATTCAATAAAATTCCTATGTTCTCAAGAGAATATTTCGATGACTGGAAAATCAGAATGCAGGCTCACTTAGCTGCAGAAGATGATAACATGTGGTATGTCATAACAGACGGATCCATGAAAATTCTAAAAGCAAACACAGCAATTGCCATAACTGAAAGAGCACCACAGAGAATTCAAAAGCCCAGAAAAGAATGGACAACTGAGGACAAAAGGAAAGCTAATCTTGACATTGTGGCCAAAGATACTCTATACAAAACACTGGACAAAGCAACCTTCAACAAAATAAAGATGTGCAAAACATCAAAAGAAATTTGGGAGAAGTTGATTCAGTTATATGAAGGAAATGACCAAACAAAAGAAAATAAACTCTCAGTTGCTGTTCAGGAATTTACCATTATCAAAATGAAGGTTGGAGAATCAATGAATGAGTATGATGAAAGGGTGAGCAGTATTGTAAATGAATTAAATGCACTCGGAAAAGTGTATACCAACAATGTCTAATTCATTATATAGCCATGGTTAGAAAGTTTCTGATCTTGGCTGCCCTAGGGGCAATAGCCATGGTTAGAACACCCCCTTATTATGTCTAAGATGTGACCAAGTCGGCCTTTTGAGGCTTGGTCCATGATGGAATCGGTTTTCAAATAAAAACAAGAACATCCCCTTCGACCCCTTTTTATTTCTGCATGTGAGTTTCGAGTTTTGGTGTTGGTGTGGATCTTGGTTGGATTTTTAGCCCTTAGCCACGGTTCATACCATATCCCTTGATGTCTAGATCATGCCATGGTCAATCAAATGGCCACTGGAATGACATGGGACAGCAAAGGAAGAAATACACCCCACGCACGCAAGGGTGCCTCTCGGGTGGGATCTTTCGGGTGATTCATGGTGTGGTTTGGATTGTGGCTGGACTAGGGCCCTTAGACATGGTTCAAACAATTCCTTAGGATGTTGGTAAGAGGTTCTGGTTGGTGGTTCAAGCCCCAGTGGACAATAATCTCGAAAACGACACAAGGAAACGAAAGCGCTGCCGCTGTATTTTGTCGACATCAAGTGGTGCTTCGGTTCAGAGGGCCGTTTGAGTTCTTGGTTGGCTTTTAGCCTATGGAATTGGACTGACAGTATCTCATCGAGTAGGAAGGTCATGTTTTTGGCCGTTCATGATTCGGTTAAGTTTAGAGATCGTACGAGAAATTATGGTGCGATGTGTCAAATTGACTCTCGAAAGAACGTTTCATGTTTTGGCCTCCATTCACCAAAATTTCGACTTGTATCATTTTAGGAGCATTATTTCATCATTTTAGGCGAATTTTAATCATGAATAATTGATGGTTCGATGTTGGTTCGGGTTGGTAAGAAGTCATGATTAAATACTAAGTCGTTGGGCGTAATTGTCTCGTTTTCGGATTTAATTACAAAGTTTGGTTAAGAAAATCATTTGCATATTTCTCATGTTAAATTTAGGTCGCAGCGAGCCTCGGAACGGTCCAACCCATGTGGTAAAATAATACAGGATATTTAATTATGCCATTAAAGTATATTACGTGCATAAAAATATAAAATATTCATTTTTGAGGTTTATGCAATATTGCTTGTGGCCACTTCACTATCATGGGATTATTGCTTCACCCGGTGGTCACTTATCGGTTCAGTTCAGTTCAGTTCAGTTCCACCCAGTATACTGTGGCATTAGTCTGATCATACGATTATTACATCACCCGGTGGTCACTTACCGGTTCAGTTCAGTTCAGTTCATACCCGTCACTAGCATAGAACATAATCTCAACAGAAAATTTATGACATGTTATTTTATGACAGGACTCGATTGAGGAAACATTCCACTTATGATTTCCAGTTCAGTTATGCACGTATTATTGATTGGAACAAGTAGCTATTACATTGTGTTGGGTGCAATAATTGTCCATGCTTGGTAGAGCGATCAAACCATGGTGCTTGAGCTGCTGTGCGGTTTAAAAAGATTTGAGTTGCACCATTACCACCAGCTATAGATTTTGGTAAAGCGACAAATGCTCGGTCCTACAATGGGTATCAGAGCCAAGGTCATGGGTTTGATTCCCATTGATTGCAAGGACGACAATTATTGGGAGGGAGATTGTTGGGTGCAATAATTGTCCCTGCTTGGTATAGCAATCGAACCGTGGTGCTTGATCTGCTGTGCGGTTTAAAAAGATTTGACTTGCACCATTATCACCAGCTATAGCTTTTGGTAAAGCGGCAAACGCTCGGTCCTACATATTGTTTATTTCATTCTCTACTGCATTCAGTCAAGACCTCATCATGTGGATAACTTTCCAGTTGCAGTCTTCGTGAACTCATCCGAAAAATCAATGTTTCTCAGAGTTCTTTGCTCCTTGAGAAGCATCAGATGATAGACACCTTCATCTGTGAAGATGTCTGAAGCATAAGCAACACCTAGACGCCACATATACTTATTCTCCGTTGCCACTCATCTTCGAGTGAACACCATCTCATCAGCTCCTGGTTTTTAGTCCATGTTGACATTGTCTTCTCAAAGACAAGATTTTCTATTTTTAGCTTTTGAGCAGCCTCAATGGATCGCTTGAATTCCTCAGCAATGTTAAACCGCTTGAAGTTCCTGAAAGGAAATCGGTTACGGTGCCGGTTGCGCAACGGAAGTTTCAAAATTTTTATTTTTAGCGAGAAAAACGAACACCTCAACTATAGTGTGTAGCAAACACAAAACACGAAATGTCATACATTAGTGTGTAGCAAATACAAAACACGAAATGTCATACATTAGGTGTTAGAGATTTTTACCTATCAATCTCTCGAGATTGATGTAATGGCTCCAACTTAGTTGATAAACAACTAAGCTCTTCAAGGATGACAATCTACAAGCTTCACCTTTCTTTTGGACTCCTTTCTTCAAATTAGGTCCACCACTAACAAGGTAGATCCACTCTAATTTTGCACTAGAAAAATTAGAGCATTTTTCTTTGAGAAGTGTGTGCTTTCATCAACAAGTGAAGAAGCAAAAATGGAGGAGAAAACATCTACAAATTTCGTTCATCACATGCAAGGGGTGAAGGGGAGACTTTTCTTGGTGTTTTAAAAAGTGTTGTGGTGTCCCAAAAGCATGCCATGCCTTGGACATTGAAAAAGTTGTCTCCCAAGCTTTCATCTCCCATGCATGCAATTCTATTTGGGCTTGTAACAATTACAAGCCCATGGACTTTTATTTAAATGTCTCAAACACATTTGAGTCCATTTAACTTTACTTGATATTATTCAAGTCCACTAGTTTAATAATTATTTCTAATTGGGCTCTACAAGGCCAATGTTATTTAATTAATTCAACACTTGAATTATTTTAATTATTTGGACTCTACTAGGTCCACTAGTGTTTAATTAATTCAACACTTGAATTAATTTAATTAAGTCCATAATAATTTTTATGAAAATCAAAATTTTCAAATACATTATTTATTTGGCCAACTTTTAATTTAGGAACACTTCCTCAAATTAAAAGTTACATTCCCCTTATAGATGTCATACTTCTATTTTTCCTTACGCTTATAAACTCATTTATAAGCCGTTCAACACATTGAACTATTTTACTTCTCAACGGGGTCTAAAAAGTTAGCACTTGTGTGACCCTCAATGATTCAATGATACAACTAGCCGTGGGTTCACATCACAATATGATTCGGGACTAAACATGTCCTTATTCGAGCATACCCCAATTGCTCCATTCTTACTTATCAACTCCTTTATAATAAGAACGTAAGAACTCAAGTATGTTAGTACCCAACCAATCATGTTAAACGCCTAGCAGCATCGCTTACATGATTCCCTAGGTATCAAATGATAGTTCCTGCAAAAACCATTCAATTATGTTAGCGTACAGTACGGTCCCTTCAACTCATATATCCCAACCGATTCGACAACCATTGGTATATCGAGAGTTGTCAATGAATCGATACTATGTGTCATGTTGTAGTTGCATCGATGGTGTAATCTATGAAACCCCTTTCATAATTACCACCGTACACTGATCAGAGATTTCATACTACATACACATAGGATATCCATACCCGAAGGTAAGCGGTGAATCCCCGACTACAATACATCGAATCCTATATGTTTCGACAAAACACCCAACCTTGCCACTTGATGACCCCTTGAGAGTCGGTAAACAAGTCAAAGTGTAATGATAGCACATATAGTCTCAATGTTGTCCCGGGTCATAAGGACTAATGGTGTACAACCATAAACTAGGACGTTTCCACTCGATAAGTGAGAACCACTTGGAAAGTCCTTTATGGATGGTTGTTCAATGCACTCTACCAGGAGCACCTATCTGCATGCTCGGACATCACAATGTCCCCTGCCAATGAAACATGGTACTCACATCATAGATACTAGTCTCGAACTCGAGCGGCCTATATCCTTCTTAGCGGCGGCTGAATCGACTAGAATTTGTTTAGAATATACAGTATTCCAAATATGAGTTTCATGATACTCATCATATGAGCATCTCATATTCTTTCTACTATTTGTATATCCAAGGGCTTTATCTATGCAACTAGCATGGGTATACAAATAAAGAAGTGCCAAAACAATAATTTCAAATATTATTAAAATAAAGACTGTTTATACATAGAGTTTCATTGTGAACACTCGGACAACACTTGGCTCGACGTGCACCTACTCTAACAATCTCCCACTTGCACTATAGCCAACTACCCATTGATTTGCGATTCTTCTCGAATAATGGTCTAGGTAAAGACCTAGTTAGTGGATCAGCAACATTATCTGCGGAGCCGACTTTGTCGATCGATGTGGTACTTTTCCTCTTTCCACAATCTCTCGGAGGATGTGGTACTTTCTCAATACATTTTTGGACTTCTGATGAGACCTCGGCTCCTTTGCTTGAGAAATGGCTCCCGTGTTGTCACAAAACACCGGGACAGGAGCAAATCCATTAGGAATGACGTCCAACTCTTGGACGAAATTCCTTATCCAAACAGCCTCCTTTGCTGCATCTGATACATCAATATATTCGGCTTCAGTGGTGGAATCCGCAATACTGTCTTGCTTGACACTCTTCCAGGAAACAGCAGCACCATTGAGCATGAGTACGAATACAGAGGTTGAATTCAAGTCATCGATATCGCTTTGGAAGCTAGAGTCGGTATAGTCTTCCAATTTTAGTTCTCCACCTCCATAGACCAAGAACAACTTATTGGTCCTTCTCAAATACTTGAGGATGTCTTTTGTAATGCCCAAGAATCATAGATTTGATAAGACAAGATTATGAGATGTTGCATGGACAGAAAAGTTGAATTTTGAAAAATGATGGACCGCACCCGCGGTGAGGAAGAGACCGCACCCGCGGCGGAGTGGCAGTAAGTTGAAGCATTTTACAGTAGCCACACCGCACCCACGGTGCTAGAAGGACCGCACCCGCGGTGCAGCTACAGTGGGGTGACCGCACCCGCGGTAAGAACAGGACCGCACCCGCGGTCGGTAATTTCTGGAAAATGATAAGCATGCCGTGGGCACAACGCACCCGTAGTGCAAAACATACCGCACCCGTGGTGCGATGTGCAGTGCAAAGAATTGTGCCACGTTTTATGTTATTGCATGGATATATATATGTGGAGCTCGGTCATTCTTCAGGGAGAGAGAGAGAGAGAAAATCGAGGGTTAGGGGAATACTTTGAATTCTTGAGCTTAGAAATCAAATTTGAAGACATCCGTGTATCAGAATTCGAATCCGAACGCAGTATTGTGTTCTTCTCGCTACGAGCTACCCAAGGACGTAAGTTTCATTACGTTTTGAGATGATTTGGAAATATGATAATGTCAGAATTGAATATGAATCAGATATGATGTTTCTGCTACCGTAGATATTGTATAATTGAAGTCAGATTTCAGAGTAGACTGTTTATGCAATTATTATGATTTTCGAAAGATATTGACTACGATTTTGATATCAGAATCGTATATCACTGATTTTGAATATACCGATATTGAGATTATGAGTTCTGGTATTTTATGTGTGATGTTGAGATTGATGGGATATCAAGATTGTATTGTTATACTGTCGAAACATCAGGAGATTGATATTGATCGGATTTAGTAGTGATTTAGAGTGCATATTGATTCGATATTGATCAGAGTATATTTTGATTTGAATATTTATCAGAACAGGTATTGAATTGAGTTGTATATTGATATTATATCTGTTCGGTATTGTTATTACCAGATTGAGAATGGACCGAGATAGAGTCGGGAATTCTTCTTTTTCTTCTTCTTCCGAGCGAGAAGATAAATGTATAAATTAATGTTGAGTTGGGATTGCACAACTCGAGTGAGGTTTGACTCGAGTTTCCCTAAATCACATACTTTACTTTATTGCATTGATATTTGCATTGAGTTGATTGATATACTTGTTCTCTTGAATTATAGATGACAGGTGTTAGACGAGTAATCTTGTGACATAAGTGCCTGATAGTGGTGGTATCGCCACGGGCACATTGCACGATGTCTCAAGATAGGATGTTAGCGATGGAGCTACAGTCCATGACGGTTAGGTCAGGACACCGGATGTTTGGTTATATCGAGTAAATAGAATTGGAATTTCTTCTATTACGGAATTCGATATAGGAACACCATATTTGGTTATATCGAGTAATATGATCAGAGTTCCTTCTATTACGGAATTCGGTATAGGATCACCACATCTGGAAACCGGGATCCCTAGGCTAGGATTGAGTCTAGTCTAAAACGTAGAGTCACGAGTTTGAGTGACAGTTATATTGATTGGTATTGATGGATGTTGAATGATGTTCCTGATATTGGTACATGCTTAGAATAGAATTTATTCTTGATATTGAATTATGTTCCGGATTAGGGTATATGTTTAGAATACGACTTATTCTTGTTATTGATTCATGTCATGATTTAGATATAGGATATGATTTGCTGTCTTATGCTTTTATATTGTTTATATGATTGCATGTATACATGATTTATACTGGGATATTTATATCTCATCGGAGTTATCCGGCTGTTGTCTTGTTTGTATGTGTGCATGGCAACAGGTGGGATAGGATCAGGGTCGAGAAGAGAACTAGGCTGGACTAGATAGCGTGGAGATCCGGGCTTTGAAGCAACTTAGGATTCAGCACTGACTTGTAGTTGAACCTAGTCGGATTATTGTAGATCATACAATAGTTGTATGTGATGTTCAATATGTAATTTGAATTTAATTACATTATGTTTCCGATGTGTAATTTAGAAACAAAAAATTTAGACCCTGTTTATTATAATTGATTAATTAGTCCCAATAACGATTAAGAACTGGATTAGCTTCCGGGTCCCCACAGCTTTCCAATGTGGAAGACCAGGGTTCGATTGATATCTACTCACTACACTTAGTGCAAAAGCCACGTCAGGACGTGTAGATATCATCTTATACATGATGCTACCAATCGCAGATGCATAAAGAATGCTTGTCATTGCCGCTATCTCTGCATCAGTCTTGGGAGACATAGACTTGGATAGGGACACGCCATGACACATTGGTAGATGTCCTCTCTTGGACTCATCCATCGGGAACCGCTTCACGATGGTATCAATGTATGTGGACTGGTGAGACCAATCAATCTTTTTGATCTATCTCTATAGATCTGTATTCCCAATACAAAAGATGCTTCACCCACGTCCTGCATCGAGAACTTACTCGCTAACCATATCTTAGTTGATTGCAACATTCCTACATCATTCCCATGAGTAGAATGTCATCAACATACAGCACCAGGAATGTCACAGCACTCCCACTGACCTTCTTATACACACAGGGTTCCTCAGGATTCTTAGTAAAATCAAACTCTTTGATTGTACTATCGAATATAAGTTTCCAACTCCTAGATGCCTGCTTTAGACCATAAATGGATCCTTGAAGTTTTCATACCATATGCTCACTTCCGACATATGTAAACCCTTCAGGTTGAGACATGTAAATCTCTTCCTTAATATCCCCATTAAGAAAGGCTTTCTTGACATCCATCTGCCATATCTCATAGTCATACCATGCAGCTATGGCTAGCAATATCCTTATGGACTTGAACATTGCAACTGGAGAAAAGGTTTCCTCAAAGTCAACTCCTTTTCTTTGAGTATATCCTTTTGCCAGCAATCGCCCTTTGAAGGTCAATAACTTCCCATCCGCCCCAAGTTTCCTCTTGTAAATCCATTTACACCCTATGGGAACAGTTAACTCAGGTGGATCCACAAGGTTCCACACTTGGTTCGAATCCATGGAATTCATCTCAGATTCCATTGCTTCAAGTCACTTCGATGAATCGGCATCAGATAATGCTTCCTTGAAGGTCCTTGGATCAAATCCATGGTTAGGCTCATCATGACCCTCTTCAAGAAGCAGACCATACCTCATAGGTGGTCTGGAGACTCTCTCGGATCTTCTAGGAGCTTGTATCTCCTCTCTTGGCTCTTTGGGTGTGGGTTCTATAATTGTGGGCGTCTCTCGAACCTCTTCGAGTTCTATCATCTTCCTTTTTCTATCCAATAGAAATTCCTTTTTCAAAAAAGTTGCATTCCTAAAAACAAACACCTTTGTTTCTTGGGGATGATAGAAATAGTATCCAACTGAATTCCTTGGATTACCCACAAAGTAACATAAAATGGATCGACTATCCAATTTATCTCCCACTACCTGCTTCACATAAGCAGGGCTCCCTCATATTCTAAGATAAGAATATTTGGGTGGCTTACCAATCCATATCTCATATGGTGTCTTGTCAACTGCCTTTGAATGCACATTGTTCAACAACAGTGCCGTTGTCTCAAGCGCATATCCCCAAAAGGATGGAGGCAACTCCGTGAACCCCATCATAGACATAACCATGTCCATCAAAGTCCGGTTACGACGCTCCGATACCCCATTCAACTGTGGTGTAGCGGGCGAATTCCACTGTGAGAGAATCTCATTCTCCCTAGGATACTCTTGGAACTCGGCACTCAAGTACTCACCACCTCGATCCGATCGAAGTGTCTTGATGCTTTGTCCCAACTGTTTCTCTACTTCAGTTCTGAATTCTTTGAACCTTTCAAAGGCTTCGGACTTGTATTTCATCAAATACACATACCCATACCTCGAAAGTCATCGGTAAAGGTGATGAAGTAGGCATGTCCATGCTTAGTCGTGATGCTAAGCGGACCGCATACATCGATATGGATCAAATCCAATAACCCTTTGGCTCGCTCCACATGGCCCTTAAAGGGAATTTTGGTCATCTTTCATTTCAGACAGGATTCACAAGTAGTGAGAGCATTAATAACAGACATATCAAACATGCTCACTCCCACTAGCTTGTTCATCCTTCTTAGGGAAAAATTTCCTAATCGAGCATGCCATAATTGTACCGAATTTAGAGTATCTTGTTTTCGCTTGTTTGTTGTTGTTATAGCTTGGACATTGTTTAGTGGAATATCTTTCAATTTTAAGCTATAGAGATCGTTTTCAAGTTCTCCAGTACCAATTAAACATTCATTCTTGTAAATGTTGCAAACACCTTTGCTAAATAAACAAGAATATCCATCTTTATCTAGCATAGAAATGGAAACAATGTTTTTCACCAAATCAGGTACAAACAAAACATCTCTTAAAATTAAATTAAAATCATTGTTCAAAAGCAAGTAAACATCTCCTATGGCCTTGGCAGCAATTCTTGCTCCATTACCCACCCTCAAGAAGGTCTCACCTTCACTAAGCCTTCTACTTCTTCCCATCACCTGTAACTCATTACAGAGATGTGAGTCACAACCGGTATCCAATACCCAAGAAGTAGAGTTAATTTTCAAAATAGAACATACCGTTTCCAGAACTCTTCTGGGCAAGATATTCCCTGCAATTACGCCTCCAATGTCCAGGCTTCTTGCAGTGATGACATATGTCAACAGTATTGTTAGCCGTTACTGGTATGGCTGCGACAGCGGGACTCGGAGATTGCCTCTTCAAGGGCACGTTCTTCTTGGGACGTTGGAAAGAACGCTTCTTTCCCTTCCCATGTGAACCAATCTTCGTACCAGATGAAGAATCCACATAAAGAACCGACTTCTCATCATTCATAGAAGCCTGCATATAACACTTGTCTTTCAAGACACGGTCACACCATTCCTTGTAAGTTTGCAATTCCTCAGGAGTGCAGTCAGTCGGAGCCTCAACATGGGGCGAATCAGTAAGTGTATACACTATCCTTTCCGAATTCAAGACGATTTTCAGATTTCTTAGCCAATTGAGGTGATTAGGTCTGGTTAATACATGTTTGTCGAGTATTAGAGATAGCGGATTGCGAATCGAAGACATTGTCAAAAAGTATTGAAAAGTAAACAGATAAATGTTAATGACTATTTTAAAATATTTAGTAAGATATAAAGTATGGAATTTTACTTTATAAAAGTTTACTCCCACTGTTTAGACATCTTTCACTACCCTCTAGTGAAAACGGGAAACTCCTTTCCTCAGTAGGTAAGTAAGGTCCAATTAGCGAATTATGATCCCGAATAATATCAGCCAATCACAATTCCTAAAAGGTAGTTTTCAATTGCATCTCCATGCAACCCTCTATGTAAACTTTTGTCATTAGGACCCAATAATATGACGTCATTCATCTTTACGTGTCAAGCCTTACCCATCGATGTTGAACCTTAATGGACGGTTTCCATGAGTTCCCTCAATAATATGAGCCGAAATCATGGGAGTTCCACGTAGTTCACATCACCATGTCAATGGATATCACAGATTTTCGGCACCCAGGCCCCCCCAATAATATGAGCCGAGCACCGAGCACGGGTAGCGTTCATCATGCACCCATTGTCGATGGAAGACATGGAAATTATAAACAAATTTATAATTCCCCTTTTCAAGCTTGATATTAATTTTGAATCTTATTCAAAATGAGGGTTTTTAATTTTGAAAGGTCCCATCATTAATTTTATTTAAAAACTCGCCATGTTTGATCGTATGTTTTCCGGATTCATGCAACTTTGTTATTATCATAACAATAACGCACATACGCATTATTTATAACACATCATACATATATTATAAACAGTAAACAAAACAAAGATGATCAATTGCCCCAATACTAATGGCCAGTGTGAGCTAAACACGGGCCTAGGGAAATGCAAGGGATGCAAATTCAACTATTACATAAGCTTCCAATATTTACATGTCTTCGATCTTTATAATCATCAAGGCCACCATCTTCCAATCTTGTTATTCCACTATACTAATATTTACAAATAAATATACATGGCAAATAGGGATACAACTTATGGGGTGGGAACGGGCCATAAACCAAGCCCACTTTAAATTTGAGAATTATTACAATAATTCAACACAAAATATCCTAACATACATCTAGCAAATTGGGCTTGGGCTTTTGATCATCCTTCATGCATAATATCACATATAGTACACCATCAATTAATTATCACAATAATTAATTGATCCAATATTATATATCTTGATCCAATCACTAACCGCCACGATTATAAACTAAATGAACAGAGTATACAAACACCTTTGTCTACTTTCTAATTAATTGATTTATACCCGAATTTCTTGTAAATCACCATTTACTATAAATAATTAAATTCCAACTTAAATTATTTATTTCATGAGAAAATATTTGCAACTTTTGTAAATTTAAACTTAAGAGCCCAAAAAAATAATTTTTCACCAAAAACATTTTGGCCCATTTAAATTTCACAAATATGTTAGCCATCTAATGGCCCAACAACATCAAGGCCCATGGCACTTTGATATTCCAAAACAATTTTGGAAACCCTAGTCTTCATCACCGTCGCCGGAGCTCCGTCACCGGATTCCGGCCAACTTACAAATTTTTTTTTATTATTAAAAACTAGGGGCTGTTCGGGCAGCCCCTCGGGCTGCCCTTGCTGCCCGAAACGTGCAGACCCACGGGCAGCCCGAGCTGCCCGAAATGGGCAGCAAATTGTTGCCCAAAAAAACCCCAAAATCGGCCTTGAATTCGTTGCAACAAATCATCTCATGCGGTTAGAAATCGATCTCAATATAATATCTTGTATAAGCTACACAAAATAGTATCCATAGCTCTGATACCACTTGAAAGGGGATCGGTTACGGTGCCGGTTGCGCAACGGAAGTTTCAAAAATTTAATTTTTAGCAAGAAAACCAAACACCTCAACTATAGTGTGTAGCAAATACAAAACAAGAAATGTCGTACATTAGGTGTTAGATATTTTTACCTATCAATCTCTTGAGATTGATGTAATGGCTCCAACTTAGTTGATAAACAATTAAGCTCTTCAAGGATGACAATCTAAAAGCTTCACCATTCTTTTGGACTCTTTTCTTCAAATTAGGTCCACCACTAACAAGGTAGATCCACTCTAATTTTGCACTAGAAAAATTAGAGCATTTTTCTTTGAGAAGTGTGTGCTTTCATCAACAAGTGAAGAAGCAAAAATGGAGGAGAAAACATCTACAAATTTCGTTCATCACATGCAAGGGATGAAGCGGAGACTTTTCTTGGTGTTTTAAAAGTGTTGTGGTGTCCCAAAAGCATGCCATGCCTTGGACATTGAAAAAGTTGTCTCCCAACCTTTCATCTCCCATGCATGCAATTCTATTTGGGTTTGTAACAATTACAGGGCCCATGGACTTTTATTTAAATGTCTCAAACACATTTGAGTCCATTTTAACTTTACTTGATATTACTCAAGTCCACTACTTTAATAATTATTTTTAATTGAGCTCTACAAGGCCCAATGTTATTTAATTAATTCAACACTTGAATTATTTTAATTATTTGGACTCTACTAGGTCTACTAGTGTTTAATTAATTCAACACTTGAATTAATTTAATTAAGTCCATAATAATGTTTATGAAAATCACAATTTTCAAATACATTATTTATTTGGCTAATTTTTAATTTAGGAACACCTCCTCAAATTAAAAGTTACATTCCCTTTATAAAAGTCATACTTCTATTTTTCTTTATGCTTATAAACTCCTTTATAAGCCGTTCAACACATTGAACTATTTTACTTCTCAACGGGATCTAAAAAGTTAGCACTTGTGTGACCCTCAATGGTTCAATCATACAACTAGCCGTGGGTTCACATCACAATGTGATTCGGGACTAAACATGTCCTTATTCGAGAATACCCCAATTGCTCCATTCTTACTTATCAACTCCTTGATAATAAGAACGTCACAACTCAAGTCTCATAGTACCCAACCAATCATGTTAAACGCCTAGCAGCATCGCTTACACGATTCCCTAGGTATCAAATGATAGTGCCTGCAAGAACCATTCAATTATGTTTAGCGTACAGTACGGTCCCTTCAACTCATATATCCCGACCGATTCGACAACCATTGGTATATCGAGAGTTGTCAATGAATCGATACTATGTGTCATGTCGTAGTTGCATCGATGGTGTAATCTATGAAACCCTTTCATAATTACCACCATAATCTGATCAGAGATTTCATAATACATACACATAGGATATCCATACCCGAAGGTAAGCGGTGAATTCCCGACTACAATGCATCGACTCCTATATGTTTCGACAAAACACCCAACCTTGCCACTTGATGACCCCTTGAGAGTCGGTAAACAATTCAAAGTGTAATGATAACACAAAGAGTCTCAATGTTGTCCCGGGTCATAAAGACTAATGGTGTACAACCATAAATAGGACGTTTCCACTCGATAAGTGAGAACCACTTGGAAGGTACTTTATGGAGGGTTGTTCAGTGCACTCTACCAGGAGCACCTTTCTTCATGCTCGGACATCACAATGTCCCCTACCAATGAAACATGGTACTCACATCGCAGATACTAGTTTCGAACGCGAGCGGCCTATATCCTTCTTAGCGGCGGCTGAATCAACTAGGAACTGTTTAGAATATACAAGATTCCAAATATGAGTTTCATGATACTCATCATATGAGCATCTCATATTCTTTCTACTATTTGTATATTCAAGGGCTTTATCTATGAAACTAGCATGTGTATACAAATAAAGAAGTGCCAAAACAATAATTTCAAATATTATTAAAATAAAGATTGTTTATACATAGAGTTTCATTGTGAACACTCGGCCAACACTTGGCTCGACGTTCACCTACTCTAGCAGTTCCATTATGTGATATTTGCTGAAATATTTAATTGATATGTTGACTAACTTCACTCTTATTTACAGATACGCTTCGAGTCTTCTATAGAGGCGCATTTATTATATCCGACAATTCATCTTTCAAGGACAAGTAAAAAAAAGATTTGCAACATATTTTAGAGGAAATTGTTGACTAGACGTTATACTATTTACGTTATTAATCAGTAGAAAACTGTTATCAGTTAGTGTGCTGAAAGAAAATAACAATGAATTGGAATAACAATTTTATTGATAATATATTTCTTCTATTACATGATTCAGTTCCATTTCAGCGGCTTATAGCCAAGGGACATCCAACTATACATCTCTCTGCAGGCAATTCTTCTGTAGCTTTCTCAGGAAGAAATTCTTCTAAGCACTAACTAGTCCTTGATAAGCATCAAGTAGTAGAGACCTTCATCAGTTACAAGGTCTGAAGTGTGAATGACGTCGAGACACCTCTTAAACTTGATTTCAGTTGCCTTTTGTTTATCAGTAACAACTAATCTATCTTGTTGGATGGTCTGCAAGTCATGTATCTTCTTCTAGGCGGACATGTGTAACACCTCTGACCAATTTTATAAAATAATACAGCGGAAATTAAATATTTTACTTGAAGGGAGGAAGGATTTAAAATTTATTAACATAAAACATTTACAATCAAAAGTATATATATGATCAATCAGGTGTTGCCTCAAAATACAAAATATCATTTTTTATCATGTCAAAATGCTAGCAAAATATCTTCTTTCTTCCATCTCTGGTATGCATATGACCCCGACTCCAATCAACGTCCTGGCTCGTCACTCTTATCTGCATCACATGAAATAACTGAAATGAGTATAAAACTCAGCAAGTGGAACTCTTACATAACAATCTGAACATATCATACTCTGTAAGACATGGCTTTGATATCATTAAATACCATCTAACTCTCGTAACATGAATAACATAGTATAACATAAAAATAACGATGGTATTTTCTCTTTTCTCTATTGGATTGATATATAAATAGTATCTCTGTCTCTGTACCTATATCCCATCAATATAAATTGATACTCTGTTGGGATATAAGCCTATGGTCGTTGATCAACTAATTGCATGCAATATCTGACTATGTATCTATCAATCCAATAAATCATTTAAACTCTCTTTTGGGCATTAAATCAAACACTTTGCATACTCTTTTCTTTTGTATTCCTTTTTACACAATTGAGACATATAAAAGCCTCTAATATACAACAAAATGTATTTATACATAATATGAATCAAATGGAAGGGAATAGCATGTTAAAACCATTGAAACACCATACATATATTATCATGTGAGCACAAGGAAATGAATTCCACTTACAACCAATGGAAACCTTGATTCTATACTCTTGGTTGAAATCCTACAACAATAAACCATGTATTGAACCATCAATAACTCAATAATCACAAACCATACCATAACATCCATAAAACCGACACAATCAAAAAACCCATGATTTCTCCCCAACACCAAATCCAAATAATGACTAAACCATAAGCTTACCTTAGCTCCTTGAACCCAAAAGAACCTTGTTTCCTTTTCAAAAATTTTAAAAATAAGCTTGAATCAAAGCATAGAAGATGAAAAAGTAGGAACCTAGCTTTCCCCTTGAGCTGCAAACCGAGAAGAGAGGAGATAAATGAGAGAAAAGTGAGCCAACCCTTGTATTTATTCACTTAAAACCGAAAACACGCTTTTACTATACATGCACCACGGGTGCGCTAGCTTCATCACCACGGGTGCGATAAGTGTACTGGACAACATCCAAAAATCCGTAAGGAACGACCGCGGGTGCGCTGAGTTCTTACCGCAGGTGCGGTGTCGCCTCTGCCCAAACAGCGCGGGTGCGGTGCCTTCTCCAGCGCGGGTGAACTGTCACCTGAAGCCAACAATAAACTTTGCATCTAAAAATCGAATCGCAACACCGCTTCTCCTCACAATCTGGCAACACTCCCAACAAGAAAGTTGCACCTCTATATCTCATCTAACCATTATAATTGGACTCATACCAATTGGCTCAACTTACAATTTACCATGAATTAAACCACAACGACGCTACAATAAAACCACATATCATGTATAACCAACAATACTATAAACCATAAATCACAATTCTTAACATCAAAACTATATTTAAACTTAACCAAATAGTCCGTAAACAATAGAAATCTTAAACCGTACCATTCACCAAGCTTGGATATTACAATCTCCCCTCCTTAGAGGAATTTCATCCCTGAAATTGACGTCACTGCTCAAATAACTCGGGATACTTTTCTTTCATTTCATCCTCTGGTTCCCACGTGGCTTATTCAATCAAATGATTATTCCAAAGGACTTTAACAATGCCGATCTCTTTGTTTCTCAAAACTTTAACTTTGCGATTCAGAATCTGGACTGAAATCTCTTGGTACGTCAAATTCGGTGTCAAATCCAATGGCTCGTGGCGAAGAACATGGGAAGGATTCGCAATATACTTCTTGAGCATGGAGACGTGAAAACATTATGAACTCTGTCAAGATCTGGCGGTAAGGCTAACTTGTAAGCTCGATCACCAACTCTGTCCAATCTCAAATGGGCCAATAAATCTCGGACTCAACTTTCTCTTTTTACCAAACCGCATCACACCTTTAAGAGGTGTAAATTTCAAGAACACGTGATCGCCAACCTCAAACTGCAACGGCCTTCGTCTTACATCAGCATAACTCTTCTGTCTCGACTGTGTTGTCTTCATCCTCTCTTGAATAACAGCAACAACATCCGCTGTCTGTTGGACCAACTCTGGACCCAACATCTTTCTCTCACAAATCTCGTCCCAATACAAGGGCGATATACACTTTCTGCCATAAAGTGCTTCATACGGTGCCATGCCAATCGTCGCTTGGTAACTGTTATTGTACGTGAACTCAACAAGAGGCAATTTGGAATCCCAAACTCCACCAAAACTCTGAAGTAAATCTAGGGTCACGATCAGACACAATCGACACAGGAACACCATGAAGTCTAACAATCTCTACTATGTACTCTTCGGCATACTGGTTCATGGAATACGTCGTCTTGACTGGGAGAAAATGCGCTGACTTGGTCAATCGATCAACAATAACCCAAATAGAGTTATAACCTTTCTGCATTCTAGGAAGACCAACCACGAAATCCATTGTAATGTGCTCCCATTTCCATTGAGGAAATGTTTCTAGTGCTCGATTTTCACCTGCTGACAAGTTAAGCACTGAGAAATAAACATGGCAATATCCTTCTTCATACCTGGCCACCAATAGAGTCTACGAAGATCCTGATACATCTTGGTACCGCCTGGATGTATCGAGTATGGCGCGGTATGAGCTTCTGTCAAGACGTCTCGCCGAATATCATCACCAAAAAGAACGCAAATACGGCCTCTGAATTTCATCAAACCATCTCTATTCGTCCCAAACTCTGAAGTACCTCTCTCCTCTGCTCTGGCTCTCATCTCTCTCAACTGTACATCATTGACCTGCTCTCTACGGATTCTGTCCATCAATGTAGCCCGAATGACCAACGCTGAAAAGCGAGCAATGGTTCCCGGAACCACCAAAGCTATCTCCTCTCGTTGCAAGTCTAACAACAACGGCTGCTGAATCATAGAACTAAAAGAAGAACTTTACTTACAGCTCAATGCATCTGCTACAACATTCGCCTTCCCTGGGTGATAACTAATCGTCACATCATAATCTTTGACAAGCTCTAACCACCTTCTCTGTCGCATATTGAGTTCTTTCTGGGAGAAAAAATACTTTAAACTCTTGTGGTCCGTGAAAATTTCACACTTTTTGCCATATAAATAGTGTCTCCAGATTTTCGAGGCGAAAACCACAGCTGCCAACTCCAGATCATGCGTAGGATAATTTTTCTTGTAGTCTTTCAACTGACGAGAAGCATAGGCTATAACCTTTCCGCGTTGCATCAGCACTGCACCGAGGCCCTTCTTCGACGCATCAGTATAAACCACAAAGTCCTCTGAGCCACTTGGCAATGCAAGTACCGGAGCTGTCGTCAACTTATCCTTCAAATCTTGAAATCCATTTTGGCATTCATTGGACCACTCGAACTTCACAGTCTTCCTCGTCAGATTGGTTAACGGCAGGGCAATCTTGGAAAAATCTGAATAAAACGACGATAATAACCCGCCAAACCAAGAAAAATGCGTACCTCTGATACAGTGGTAGGGATATGCCACTTCTGTATCGCCTCTATTTTCACTGGATCAACAACTAAACCATCTTTTGAAACAACATGGCCTAAGAAAGAAATATGCTCCAACCAGAACTCACATTTCTTCAACTAAGCATACAACCTCTTCTCTCTCAACAAATGAAGAATAACCTTGAGGTGCTCTGCATGAAGCTCTCTGGTCTTGAAACAAATCAATATGTCATCGATGAAAACAATGACAAAGCTATCCAAATACTGCTTAAACACTCGGTTCATAAGATCCATGAAGACTGAAGGAGCATTAGTCAGACCGAATGACATAACAAGAAATTCATAATGACCGTACCTGGTCCGGAATGCCGTCTTAGGGATATCAGAATCCCTAACTTTCAACTAATAATAGCCAGATCGCAGATCAATCTTCGAAAATACTGTAGCCCCCTGCAGTTGATCAAAAAGGTCATCTATTCGCGGCAACGGATATTTATTCTTGATAGTCACTTTGTTGATTTCTCTGTAATCAATGCAAAGCCGCAAAGACCCATCTTTCTTTTTGACGAAAAGAACCGGAGCTCCCCAAGGCGAAGAACTCGGCCGAATAAAACCTTTATCCAATAGATCCTGCAATTGCGTCTTCAACTCTTTCATCTCTGTAGGGGCCATTCTGTACGGAGCCTTGGAAATAGGAACCGTCCCGGGGACTAGATCAATCACAAACTCTACATCTCTGTCCGGCGGTAAACCCGGAACATCATCCTCAAATACATCAGGGAACTCTCTCACAACATCAATATCATCAATATTCAACTTCACAATTCTATCCATATCCACAATTGAGGCAAAAAACCCATCACAACCTCTAAACAACAACTTCTTAGCCTCAAAACATGAAATAAAAGGTAGAACCAGCGAAGTACCTGCTCTGGCAAGCATACCTTCCTTATCTCCATCATCTGCAAATTTCACAGGCTTGGCGACGCAATCAACGTCGTAGCTACTCTGCCTGAAATTAAAATAGTGCTAGAGATCACCGAAGAACCATGTTTTATACCTTCTTTCGTCATGGTGAAGATGCGACCCTGCACCTTCTCTTTATTCGAACTTCTCGGACAGTCCTTGGCAATATGGCCTGCAGTACCACATCGATATCAAGTGTGAGTACTGAATCTGCACTCTCCCCTATGATGCCTACTGCACTTGGGACACAATGGCTTCTCGGGATCAAATGGAACTGCCGGTGCTTTAGAACTAGGTTCCATCTTGCCTTTCCCCTTAAAACTGCCTTTGCCTCTTTGGCTCGAACCTTGACCTCTTTGAGCAATAGCCTGTTGCCTCGCCTGTCTCTCTTTGGCAATGTCTTTCTCATCTTGCTCGGCTAACAAGGCTTTAGCCACAATCTCTTTATATGTCACTGCCTTAGACATATTGATGTCCCTCCTGATCTCTGCTCGAAGGCCTCTAATGAAGTGAGCATCCTTGTCCTTGTCATTGGAGGAAATATACGGGGCAAACAGACAGCCCTCCTCGAACTTCAAAATGTACTCGTCGATATTCATACCTCCTTGACGAAGCTCTAAAAACTCAGTCACCTTCCGAGCTCGAAATGTATCTGGGAAGTACTTGTCATAGAAAAGATCAGTGAAATCTTGCTACTTCAATGCCGGAACATCAACACCTACCTTAGTGGCATTCCACCAAATACTTGCAGCTTTAACTAGCATGGACACGGCACATCCAACTCTGTCCTTGTCTTCATAATTGAGATGATCAAATATCGCCTAAAGTTCTTTGATCCACTCTACTGCCACCAATGGATCAGTGCTCCCTGCAAACTCAGGTGGATCCCTTCTCTTGAAAGCAGTAAATATCCCATCGGATCCAACTGACTGAGCCACTTGGCCTCTCCCTTGGCCTCTACCTTGACCTTGCAAACGGATCAATTGCTGAATCTGCTCACTATGGACCTTGGCTTGCTCTTTCAATAACTTGCCGAACTCGTCGACAACTCTCGATGAGGAGCTATCCTCACCCTCTGAAGCTTTCCTCTTAGGAGGCATTAAATCCTACAATGTGCTCACAAAATACATATCAACTAATAACAATAAATAGATGTAGAAGAAGACATACACGGACTGTTGAAAGTAGACGAAGTCATATGCATTGGTCCGAAGAACGTTGCTCTGATACCACTAAATGTAACACCGCTGACCGATTTTATAAAATAATACAGCAGAAATTTAAAATTTTTAATTGAAGGGAGGAAGGATTTAAAATTTCTTAACATAAAACATTTACAATCAAAAGTATATACATGATCAATCAACTGTTGCATCAAAATACAAAATATCATTTTTGATCATGTCAAAATGCTAGCAAAATATCTTCTTCCTTCCATCTCTGGTATGCATATGACCCCGACTCCAATCAACGTCCCAACTCGTCACTCTTATCTGCATCACATGAAATAACTGAAATGAGTATAAAACTCAGCAAGTGGAACTCTTACATAACAATCTGAACATATCATACTTTGTAAAACATGGCTTTGAAATCATTAAATACCATCTAACTCTTGTAACATGAATTACATAGTATAACATAACAATAACGATGGTATTTTCTCTTTTCTCTGTTGGATTGATATTTAAATAGTATCTCTGTCTCTGTACCTATATCCCATCGATATAAATCGATACTCTGTTGGGACATAAGCATATGGTCGTTGATCAACTAATTTCATGCAATCTCTGACTATGTATCTATCAATCCAATAAATCATTTAAACTCTCTTTTGGGCATTAAATCAAACACTTTGCATACTCTTTTCTTTTGTATTCCCTTTTACACAATTGAGACATATAAAAGCCTCTAATATACAACAAAGTGTATTTATACATAATATGAATCAAATGGAAGGGAATAGCATGTTAAAACCATTGAAACACCATACATATATTATCATGTGAGCACAAGGAAATGAATTCCACTTACAACCAATGGAAACCTTGATTCTATACTCTTGGTTGAAATCCTACAACAATAAACCATGTATTGAACCATCAATAACTCAATAATCACAAAACATACCATAACATCCATAAAACCAACACAATCAACAAACCCATGATTTCTCCCCAACACCAAATCCAAATAATGACTAAACCCTAAGATTACCTTAGCTCCTTGAACCCAAAAGAACCTTGTTTCCTTTGCAAAAATTTTAAAAATAAGCTTGAATCAAAGCATAGAAGATGAAAAAGTAGGAACCTAGCTTTCCCCTTGAGCTGCAAACCGAGAAAAGAGGAGATAAATGAGGGAAAAGTGAGCCAACCCTTGTATTTATTCACTTAAAACCGAAAATACGCTTTTACTGTACATGCACCGCGGATGCGCTAGCTTCATCACCGCGGGTGCGCTGAGTGTACTGGACAACATCCAAAAATCAGTAAGGAACGACCGCGGGTGCGCTGAGTTCTTATCACGGGTGCGGTGTCGCCTCTGCCCAAACATTGCGGGTGCGGTGCCTTCTCCAGCACGAGTGCACTGTCACCTGAAGCCAACAATAAACTTTGCATCTAAAAATCGAATCGCAACGCCGCTTCTCCTCACAATCTGGCAAAACTTCCAACAAGAAAGTTGCACCTCTATATCTCATCTAACCATTATAATTGGCTTCATACCAAATGGCTCAACTTACAATTTACCATGAATTAAACCACAACGACGCTACAATAAAACCACATATCAAGTATAACCAACAATACTATAAACCATAAATCACAATTCTTAACATCAAAACTATATTTAAACTTAACCAAATAGTCCATAAACAATAGAAATATTAAACCGTACCGTTCACCAAGCTTGGATATTACAACATGACTCTTTCAAAGACATAATCTTCAATGTCTCTCTTCCAGCTCTCCATGCGTGGAAGTCTCGCTGCATGATTAGGATTGTTGGAACTGCTTGGTTTATCCATTTGTGCTTAATTGTTATTATTTGCATAAATATTCTATATATCTGATGTGGTTGGTCTTATTTATAGATAGACTCTAACTAAGGAAACAAAAGAAGACGAAGAGACATCAGTCAACAGAATGCAATTAATTTATCCAGGATGAGATTCTCTTACTCTCTTATACTTATATGCATTTTTTTATGGGGAACGTCGATTATTTAACTGCTAAGACATTCGTCAGTTGATCTTCAACTGAACTGGTTCGGTTCTCAACTGATCACTCAGTTATTTACCTAATTGATATTATCATATAAATTAACTGATTAATCGATAAGTATTCCATATCAAATGATGGGACTGTTAAAATTATGCATTTAATTTTTTTCATTGAATAGTAATCAATCATGTGGCCCAACGAAGTCTATATTGAAGGGGGTTTGTACAAATGTTTGTATAAATCAAAGTCTTTTAGTGAATATCATATCTTCGAGATAGAATGGATGATGCAGGATTGATTGAGATCTCCGAACATCCACAAATATTGTGTTCTTTCTTATGAATTATATTTTATCTTTCTTTCAGTTATTTCCCTAATTTTATTAAGTTAACAGATCGACATTGACAACAAGATTCTAGAATTAAGTTTGTTACTAAACTAATTCATCCATCAAAAAGTTATGAAAATTGTCAAGTGTTTATTCAACCCCTCATTCTAAACCTTTTTTCACTTCCAACTGATCCTAACAAGTGGCAAAGTTTCCGATCCAAAGAAAGAACTGAATCCGGAGATTCAGTTACTGGCTGATATTGTGGCCAAGGGTTTACTCACCAAGGCAGGCTCGTTTGCTGCCCTGACCCTTTAAAAGTTTCAAGTAATGACTGCTATCATGGCTGGACGGAGACTGAAGTGGTTAGCCATCATTTTCAATATCCTCAAGAACATGTTTCAGTCCTCCAAACAGTCCAAATGTTTTGCTATGCCACTCAGCTATCTTCTCAAGAACAAAGGTTTTGTGGATGACTCTTCTGAGAAGTCATCCAAATTCAACGTTTTCACTGCCAAGAATGTTCAGCAACAAAAAACCAAGCTGGACATGTATCCTGAGAATTTTAAAAAATTCAAGAAGGAGATTGAGACGCAGGCAGCTCCGAAATCACTCAAGAAGACCAAGAACTTGGCTCAGAAAAAGGCAATCAAGAAGAAACTAATTGTCAGTGAAACTGAATCGGAGAAGAGTCCATCTCGAAAAATCTTCTTAAAGAAGCCAAGGTCTCAAAAGACCAAACCATCTGCTGTTGAAAACTGTCCAAGCTAAAAGATTGAGGCCAAATGGAGCTGAAAAACCTATCAATGCCATACCAATCAGGGCAGTTCCAGTTTCATCATCAATTGAAAGTCAGTTACCGCCTCCAACTATTCCATCTAAGAAGATTATCACCGGATCTGGTGATAAACAAAAACAAGTTGGAGTGAAGGCACCGCTGATCATTATCACAAGACCAACTACATTACTTTTTGCCAAACTCAAGGGAGTGGTGATACGTGAAAAGGTTGATGCAACAATGTCAGTACTGAGTATTTCTCATGTCCTCACCGACTCGAAAGGTAAGGGCAAGATGATAGAAGAACCTAGACCGAACAACTCGATTCAGACTCATATCGATTTAATATGGGAAGAGGTAAATGAGTTTTTTGAATCGAAGTTGAAAACATACAATGAATGGGTTAGATTTAGGACCGAAGTGTTTGCCAAGCTATTACAAAAGAAATCAATTTTGAATAAATTCATCGCCTTGGAAACTATAGTTCTAAAGGTAGTCAAATCTGCCACAATTGCTCAATCACTGGAGAGGAGGACATACTTCATTGATCTTATGCGTGCCAAGAAGCTAGCTCTAGTCATCGCTCAGTTACACAAGAACTATGATCCTACCAGTCCAAATGCCTTCAATGACAAAGCAGTTTATGACAAGTTGGACACGAATCTATTATCATTGCAAATGAAGATCAAAAATTGGGAAATGGGTCAACTGTTAATTATTTCAACAAATTCCCAAAGTACATCCTCAGAAGAGCAGGATGAACCATCAAATCAAGAGCCAGAGCCATCCCAGGAAGCAGTTGCTGAACTAACTGAGCAAGTAATTTTTCTTTCTTAAAAAGGATGCTCAACCGACATCTTCCGCTCTTCAATCTCCTCCCGCAGGTCTTCAAATCTATACCGATGCTGAGTTATCATTGACAAATTTTGATGAAGTAATACAATCAGTTGACGCTAATATCCAGCTGAAGGTTCTAACTGAAGAATCAGTTGAAGACTCGATAAAAAAAATGAACAACCAGCCTCAGAGGCTATTTTACAAGAAATTGAAGAACCAGTTCAGTCGTCTGCCAAGACTGAACAAGTAGTTCAAAATGAAACTGAAGTGGGTCAGTTGTACTTAGAACCAACTGAAGAAGTACCAACTGAAGAGCCGACAGAAGTATCAACTAATAAACCAACTGAATAGCCTACCAGCTCAACTGTTGTTCAGATTTCCACTCCTCTTTTAGAACTTCAACAGGAAGTATTTGTGGAAATTGTTCCAGAAATGGTTATGGTTGTGACTGAATCAACAAATAGGGCCTTGGTAATCTTTAATGAAGAAGACAAAGAGCAAGAACCAGAACCATCTTAAGCTCTGTCTCCTCATATACCAATGGCTACTGTTTCCATGATAGTAGACATTCAGTCCAACCTTCTCCATTTGATTTCATCTATTTCTGATACCAAGTCAACCCAATTGCTGCACACTTTGAAGATCAATTCTATGAAGGAGAATACAATGAAGAACCTACACCAAGTTGCAAAGGATATCACTTCCTTATTCCTCCAATTAGATCATTTAAAGAAAGACCGACTGACAGTTCAATCACATTTCCAGACTCAAGACATGTTCAAAAATTGCATTGAATTTTTTGAAACAGTAGTGACAAAGAGAATGGAGCTGATACAAGAACAAATAATGAATACCATATCTAATGTCACCTCGGAAGTCCGGAAGACCGTGCGTTATCCATCTAGGTTGATGAGTTTAACAAAAAGGAGGAAGAGGAAGAACGGCAGAAGCTATCTTAGGAGAGACCTAGTCAACCGACTGATCAAGGACTAGCTGATAAAAGAGAAAAGAAATGAAGAAGTCCAGATCAGTTGGACATTTTTATTCAGTTGAGAGTTTTGGAAGATTTCTTAGTCAGTTATTCTTTTATTCTTTGTACGAATCTGTACACTAAAAGAAGATTATTTATTTATAAATTCTTTTATTCTTTCATTATTTGTACAAATATGTATATTGAAAGAGTTATCAATAAAAGATTATTTTATCTACGAAGAGTTTAGTTTGATCAGCTTGTAAATTCTAAGTTTTGTCAAACACCTAAAAGGGGGAAATTGTGAGAAACTTAATTTCGGAGATATTTACGACGGAATGGATATATGAACCGTCGCTAAACTTAGCGACGGTTTATTAATAACCGTTGCTAAATTTAGCGAAAGGTAAAGATATGCACAACCGTCGCTACTTAGCGACAGTTTATACATGAATTCCGTCGCTAATATTTTAGGCAAAATAAAAAAATTTAATAAATTAATAAATCTGTGTTGCGAATTGGTACAATCGTGTAAGAGATAAAAAAATTTAAGTGTCGTGAAGTGATAAAATCGTGTAAGAGATAAAAATTTTAATTGTTTTGAAGTGTTAAAATCGTGTAAGAGATAAAAATTTTAAGTGTTGTGAAGTGGTAAAATCGTATAAGAAATAAAAATTTTAATTGTTGTGAAGTTGTAAAATCGTGTAAGTGAGAAAAATTTTAAGTGTTGTGAAGTGAAGTGGAAGAAAAAGGAGCGAATTCGCAGGTATTTATAGAGAGCAGTGGAAGAAAATGGAGGGAATTTTGGGCGGTATCGAATTTTTGAAATTAGCGACGGTATAACTACAACCGTCGCTAATATTAGCGACGATTACATCTAAATGGTCGTTGATTTCAAATGAGCGACGGTTTTACTTCATTTTGTTGCTAACTTTAGCGAAAGTGAAAATTAAACCGTCGCTAATTTGAAATTAGCGATGATTTAGATTTAACCGTCGCTAACAGTAGCGACAACCCCGTCGCTAAATACCGTTGTCTTTTATTCTAAAATCACGCTAATCAACAACGGTTTTTTAAAACCGTTGTCGATTGTCTAGAAAAACACGCTAATAGACAACGGTAATGAAACCGTTGTCATAAACGTTCAAAGACAACGGTTTTACAGAACCGTTGTCATTGACAATAAAAAGACAACAGTTTTATAAAAACCGTTGTCTTTTGCTTAAAAAATAATCTACGACAACGGTTTTAACTAAAATCGTTGTTAAAAGTTTTTTAACAACGGTTTTAACTAAAACCGTTGTCGAATGTGTGTTGTTGATTCTAAAATTTCTTGTAGTGATATAATTCAAGGCAACTGAACTGAGCAGAGATAATTGAACTGAGCTGCCAAATGAACCATCAGTTGAGAATGATCAGTTAATACTATCGGCTAAAGAAGTCAACTGATCAGGTTTTCACATCATCAGTTAAGGAACATAGCTATCAGTCAACAATTGTACAAAAGCAGACTGTAACGCATAGTGAGAACGCCGCATTTCATAAAAGATACAGTGTACGATTTTCAGAAGGATGCTGGCATGGCTATACAACGGATATAAAGATTTAAAATGCATTCATCGTTACCATTAGAAGCAAAGCCTGTAAATATCCGAGAAGATCAGCTGAAGCGAAATAATCGAGTTACAAAGATTGCCCAAGTTATCAAGCAATATAGTCAAGAACTCTTCGATATTCCTTCAAGTTTAAAAGCTCTCAAAATATCACGTTTAGTATACATATTCATAGCTCTCAGGCTATACTTTGAGCTTAAAGCACAAACACTCATTGTTGTATAATTCGATCTTGTAGAGATCGGTTGTGCTAAGAAGTTACAAATCAGTTTAGTACTGATAAATTGTGTTGATACTAAAAGTTTCAGTGTTGGCAGTGTTAATTTCAAACTGAAGGGGGTTTGTACAAATCTTTGTATAAATCAAAGTCTCTTAGTGAATATCCTATCTTGAATTAAGTTAAATGATTGACATTGACAAAAAGATTCTTGAATTAAGTTTATTACTAAACTGATTCATACATCAAAAAGTTGTGAAAATTGTCAAGTGTTTATTGAACCCCCCTTCTAAACACTTTTTCAATTTCAATCGATCCAAACACACAATTTAAAAGTAAACCAATCAACTATTATTTGAAAATCCAAAGAGAATTAATTCGAAACATAAAATCGTAAATCGTCAATCAGACCTAACTTTAACATTTTCAAAAATAAACTCAACTCTGGCATCCTCTCTGTGAGAACCCGGATTTTTCGAAGAAAAGCACCTCAAAAAGCTCGGAAAGTAAGCCGAGGCGATGCAAAACCTTGAGAATTGAGGGTACGTCACTTGGAAAAGAAACCCTCAGCTCATAAGCTAAAACCCTCAGCTCAAGGAAGCTCCAAGATTGTCGGGGAGGATATCCCTAGCTCATGAACTCAATATCCTAGCTCAATGAAGCTCAACCATGCTTGTCCTAAAAGGACCAAAAAGGAAGATAAAGGAGGAACTAAGGGAATGGACAAATTTATTGAGCAAGAATTGTCCATAAGCTAAAAGTTTGGACAAACTTATCGTGCAAGAGATGACCATTGAGTTAACCAAGGAAGGAACTAAATGAGCTAAAGGTTTGGACAAACTTATTATGAAAGAAATGACCACTAAGTTAACCAAGAAAGGGAGCTAAAAGTTTGGACAAATTTATGATGCAAGAAAAGTCCCTTTAGAAAACCTAGATGACCTTTGATGCTTGGAATAGCATGGACCACATTGATGGCACTTCTTGGGGCTCAAGATTTCGGCCATGAGGTGTTGAAAAGCCATATTTTCAGCCTATAAATACCACCCCTCATGCTGAATAAAGGCACAAAAGAATTCTCCCAAAAACACTCCAAGTTTCGGCCATAGCAAGGAAATGAAGGAAGACAAATCACGGCTATTGTGTTCATCATCTAGGAATGTCCAAGAGCTACATAATCAACTCAAGATGTTGTCCAAAGGCTCGCCAAATTGTTGTCCAAAAATCCGACCAAGTGCCGTCCAAGGCTTGTCCAAAATACGGTTCGCGTTCGGTCGAGATCCGTTCAAGTTCAAGAGAGTTTCGAATCAACCAATGAACAAAAGTAAGTGGGCTTTTGTTATGTACTTCGTTTGTATTTTTAAACCTTGATATCAATAACATGACATACATGAGGGTGTGTCCTTATTTTCGAAAAAAATCAGCATGTTGTATTTTAAACTTTCGATCGATTATGTGTTCTCATCTGTGCTTCGAATTTCTTGATTCCGCTGTGTCAGTATGAAAACTATGGAATCTGATATCTGAAAAGTTCTGTCTGTGACTTCCGAATTCTGTTTGCACTGTTACGGTTCAATTTGAAATGGGACGAGAATTTTGATTCTGTTTGGCCCCCAATGGTGGGTATAAAACCATTTCTGTTTGGCCCCCAATGGTGGGTATAAAACCATTTCTGTCTGTCCCCTATCGATGGGTATAAAACCATGTTCTGGCCTCACCCCTTAGAGGACTAACATATTGGGGACAATTTGACCATGAAAATGAGATGAGTAACAGTGTTCTGTCTTTTCTGGTATGTTCTGTTCTGAATTGAAATGATCTGAATTGCTTCTGTTTCTTTCTGAATTATTTGATAAGTTTTTATTCGTTTCCGTTTTTTCAAGATAAGAATATTAGTTTTGAAAGTGTGTTAAAGGAAATTTTTAAGAAATTAAGTTCTATATGTATATTTGGAATCGATCGATCCTACTTGCTGATTGTTTCCCAAAACAATCACCCCCTTACAATTTCAGATAAAAATGAAGAACAAATCAACGAGGAAGAGCAGGAAGCTTTCTGGGGTTGGTGATCGATGGCCACGAGCAAGAATCAATTTATCCATTTTGTTTCAGTTTTCCGCATTTCTCAACTCTGATGTATTTTATTTCATTGTCATTGTAAGACAATACTCTATTTATGAAAAAGACTGGTTTGATTTGATACGAGGCTTTATTGTTTTCAATATAATTGTTAAACATTGCCGGATGTCACCGATGCTTCGGACTCGGGGCGTGACATTTAAGTGGTATCAGAGCCGCCAGGTTCATAATCCCGCTGGGATTTTGACAGACAAAATTTGAAGAAGTCAAATTTTGGCAAAAGCCTAGTACATTCTGAAACAAACTCTCATTCTTTCCAAAATTCTTTGAGAAATTCGAAATCTATTTCCTTCAATCGTTCTGCAAACTTTTAGTATCAAAAATCCCAAGACAACATTGTTTGTGCCTTTCAATCCTTTACTCGATTCTGAAATTTTACCTCAACGGATGCCTTCGTGCGCGTGCTCAATCCGTCCTTCGAAAGCGTCAACATACCATTGAAAACCAAACACGAGATATTGCAACCCTAAAGGATCAACTCGCTATATAAAAACAAGAGAAAAAGAACTCGTAAAGATTAAGAACCTACTTCAAACTGATATACAACGTCTCACCTATTTCCTTGAAAGATTAAAGAGCCAGCTCGCCCTAACACTAAGAAACCCATCTCACGTGATACGACCCCTAATAGAAAGTTGATAGTAAAGATTGAAACTGAGAAGGATCTTGCTAACCGCTCTCCTTATCAACATGAAGACCTTTTTAGCAAGCATGAACGTTACATCTCCAAGCTTCATGGTGATATGGACAGAATTCAAGAACAACATAACTATATGTACCTTGTCATGGAAAACATGGAAGAAGAAGAAGAAGAAGCAACTATGGAAGTAGTGGAAAAAGAACAGTGACGATGAAGATATGATAAGGTAGGCTGGACTGGTATTATGGTTAAATGATATGAAGTAAAGAAGTGTAACATTTCTTTGAGAATGTATAGAGATAAGTTGAATTATATTTTTGGGAACATACCTATCAGAAATAATTGAATTATATTTTGGGGAATACAAATACTCTGATATAAGTTGGCTTACATTTGGGAATTTACTTATCGAAGATAAGCTTTCGACTTAAGATGAAATGTTTGATTCGAGGATATGAAAATATGAGATAAAGAATTATATAAGTTTTGATATTCAGATGAGAAGTTGATTTTTATGTCAATTAACGGTATGGAAATTTAAATTTGGGATATTAAGCGATAAATTTAAATATGTAAAATTTTGGAATATTTAACAAAGGTAAGAAACAATAACTTAGGTTAAGAAATTAAGGTCATTACCTTAAGTAAGTAAAGAGAGTTATGAGATATTGGTGGACATCGAGGGAAATAAAGCATGCATAGTAGGTTCTAATTCTTCTTATAGTAAAAAGGTAAAATAGGGGAAAGATTTGTGGAGAAAGACATCCAACAAAAATTGTTAAGGTATGTTAGGCTCATGGTTTTGATTAAAGACAGATTTAGTAAAAGAAGAATTGTTTGAGGAATTAGGTTCTTCCGTACAAGGTTGAAAGAAAATTTAACTAGGTTATTGGGACTTAAGTCAATAGGCTGATAAGGAGTTATGTTCTAAGATTCTATATTGGTTTTAAGTTTTGAGATATTAATCGCGATAATTTTAAGATAGAATAAAATAAGTATGTAGACACATATATTTAGTGCTGATTTTATTTAGTGTACTATGATAAATTTCAACGTCATTCTGAGAATTGGTTGGTTGGACAAGAATCATGCAGTGATAGATGGTCGGGGTAAGAATGCCAAACTCCAATCCAAGAATAAATCATATTTTATGGCAAGGATAAAGAACATAAATCATTCATTTCTGCTTCTCAGATCTAGAAAGGCATGGAGTATGGCGAAGAAGTCTGACTAGCAATAATTAGAGAAGCAAAATAAGGAATTAAGCTCAAGATATAAAGTATTCATGTGGTAGCAAGTTTCGGAAAGGTTACTTTGAATTATCTCAGACTGTGAAGTAGAATTCAAAAGTAACTTAATAGATCGTGCTACACTAAATCTAAGGAACCCTAGCAAATGGCTTCAGTTGAACTCAAGAAGCTAAAAGATCAATTCCAAGATTTGTTAGTAAAAAAAAAAAACAAATCCGACTAAGTGCCTCTTCTTGGGGAGCTTCAGTCTTATTGACACAAAATAATGGTGAAAGCAGCAAAAGATAGTGTGTCGCTCTACAAAGAACTCAATAGGATCAAGAACAAATATCATCTGATGGCCTTCTCTATCAGTTAAAAGGAGCTAAGATCTTTTCGAAGCTCTATCTAAGGTCAGACTACCACAATTAAAGGCCAAGGCAGAGAATATTCCTAAAACAGCCTTATAAAGAATAGGGTATGGACACTATGAGTTTATGATAATACCTTTTGGCCTGACCAATGCTCCAGCAACATTCATAGAACTCATGAACAGAGTGTTCAAGAAAATTCCTCGACAAGTTTGTGGTAGCATTTATTGATTACATTCTTGCATATTCAACAAGTGAGTAAGACCGCAAGGAAGATCTTCGTCTTGCTCTACTGATGATCAGAGGAAATTAACCAAATACTAAATTTAAGAAATGTGAATTTTGATTAAAAAATGTCACATTCTTCGGTCATATAATCTCTGAAATGGGCAGATCAGTGGATCACCTATAAGGTGGAGGCAATCATAGACTGGCATTGATCGAATACTGGAACATAAATTTGAAGTTCTTTTGGATTAGTTGGCTATTAAGAAAATGTATTGAAGGATTTTCTTCCGCTCACCAAGCTCACTCAGAAGAACTCTAAATTCAATTAGAGTGAAGAATGTGAGAAGAGTTTTAGATCCTGAAAAAGAAACTTGCTTCTACGCCATTATTAGTACTTCCCGAATAAACCAGGAATTTCACCATTTATAATGATGCATCAAAAGAGGATTGTGATGTGTTCTCATTCAAGAGGGCAAGTAATTGCCTATGCATCGATGAAATTAAAATCATGTGAGCAAAATTATCCAACACATGATATTGAATTAGCCACAATTATATTTGAGCCAAAGATCCAGAGAAACAGTTTCTTTGGTTTCAAATGTGTGAAATTTATCAACCATCAAAGCCTCAAGTACTGTTTTCACAAAAGGAATTAAACACGAGGCAAAGACGATGGATCGAACTATTGAAGATATTCTAGGGCGTGTGCCATGGACCTTGGAGGAATTAAATAAACACCCCCCTTGATTGAATTTGCCGATAGCAATAATTATCATGGAAGTATCGAAATCAGAGAGAAAGCTATCATGATATTTGAATTTGTTGGAAACTAGATTCTGGAGTTTGACAAAACATAAATCAATCGATTAACAAAATATGAATCAACTGATACGCGCAAGAAAATTCGGCAACTGAACCTATCAACTGATGTCAGTTGATACAATGATACAAAGTAAACTGATCAGTTAAAAACATTCAGCCGAATGTCTTAAAGTCTCTCAACTGAAGATGTCTCGGGAAAGAACAAAGAAGACATAACAAAGCACAAGAACGCCGCACAACAACCAAGACTACTTAAGACAACGCATTACGGACAAAGCAATTAAGACTCCGAACTACAATCATTGAAGAGAACATTTCCCAAGGAATGATGAAGTGGCAATCAACGGATACTAGAATTCAAATGCATATCAAAGTTACCGTTGAAAGAGAAGTATAAATATGACTGAAGAACAACAGAAAAATAGAGACGATCACTCAATATTAATGTTGCTGTTACTCTGTCAAAATCTCAGCTCACTTTCATTTGAATTACTCGTAGCAATCAAGGCTACAATCTGAGCTTATTAGCACTCTCTAAAAGTTGTTAGATTCTATTGTGCTAATATCAGTTACGCACTGAGAATATTGTGTAGAACTAAGAGTTTCAGTTTTGGCAGTTGTAAGTCCAAACTGAAGTGGGTCTGTACAAGTGTTGTACTTGATCAAATTATTTTAGTGAATATCATATCCTTGTGATAGAAGGGGTGACGTAGGAGTAATTAAATTCTCCGAACATCCAGAAACAACTATTGCATATTTCTTTTAGTTTCGTATTCTATATTTCAGTCAGTTACTTTCCTCAACTACTCTAGTTAAACTGATTGTTATTGACCAACAAGATTCCGAGATTCAGTTTGTCACTAAACTGAACTCAAATATTGTTAAAGAACAATTTTCAGTGTAAGTGTTTTTTCAACCCCCCCTTCTAAACACTATTGTTACGAAAACCGATCTTATCAGAATTGCTGATAAAGTAGATATTATCAAGGAAAAACGCAAGGCAGCTCATGATCAATAAAAGAGCTGGGCTAATTTAAAGTGAAGATCGTTGGAGTTTGAAAGTGGTGTGAAAGCTTATGTTAAAGTTTCCCCCTATGAAAGGAGTGGTTCGATTCAGCAAATCTAGAAAGATAACTCCAAGATATGTCGGACCCTTCAAAATACTGAGGAAAATGGGAAACCTGGCTTATCAGCGGGCTTTACCACCAAGCATGTCAAGGATTGACAACTTCTTCCACGTCTCACAGCTAAGGAAGTATGTCTCATATCCAAGTAGCATTCTTGAAGTTGAACCTTTACTAATCAAAGGAAATGTGAACGAGGAAATGAAATATGAAAAAGTCCCTATTCGACTAATGAACATCAAATACCAAGGGTTGAGATGCCGAACAATTCCATATGTCAAGATACAATGGTCAAATCATATGGAACGAGAAGAAACTTGGGAATTTGAAGAACGTATGCGCACTCGGCATCCTCACCTCTTTAAAGATTTAACTAACTCAAGTTTAGAGGACAAAACTTCCAATAAGGAGGGTGGGATGTGAGAACCCGGATTTTTTGAAGCAAAGCACCTCAAAAAGCTCGGAAAGTAGCTCAAAAAGAAGCCGAGGCGATGCAAAACCTTGAGAATTGACGGTACGTCACTTGGAAAAGAAACCCTCAGCTCATAAGCTAAAAACCTCAGCTCAAGGAAGCTCCAATATTGTCGGGGAGGAAATCCCTAGCTCATGAATTCAATATCCTAGCTCAATGAAGCCCAACCATGCTTGTCCTAAAAGGACCAAAAAGGAAGATAAAGGAGGAACTAAGGGAATGGACAAATTTATTGAGCAAGAATTGTCCATAAGATAAAAGTTTGGACAAACTTATTGTGCAAGAGATGACCATTGAGTTAACCAAGGAAGGAACTAAATGAGCTAAAGGTTTGGACAAACTTATTATGAAAGAAATGACCACTAAGTTAACCAAGAAAGGGAGCTAAAAGTTTGGACAAATTTATGATGCAAGAAAAGTCCCTTTAGAAAACCTAGATGACCTTTGATGCTTGGAATAGCATGGACCACATTGATGGCACTTCTTGGGGCTCAAGATTTCGGCCATGAGGTGTTGAAAAGCCATATTTTCAGCCTATAAATACCACCCCTCATGCTGAATAAAGGCACAGAAGAATTCTCCCAAAAACACTCCAAGTTTCGGCCATAGCAAGGAAATGAAGGAAGACAAATCACGGCTATTGTGTTCATCATCTAGGCATGTCCAAGAGCTACATAATCAACTCAAGATGTTGTCCAAAGGCTCGCCAAATTGTTGTCCAAAAATCAGACCAAGTGCCGTCCAAGGCTTGTCCAAAATACGGTTCGCGTTCGGTCGAGATCCGTTCAAGTTCAAGAGAGTTTCGAATAAACCAATGAACAAAAGTAAGTGGGCTTTTGTTATGTACTTCGTTTGTATTTTTAAACTTTGATATCAATAACATGACATACATGAGGGTGTGTCCTTATTTTCGAAAAAAATCAGCATGTTCTATTTTAAACTTTTGATCGATTATGTGTTCTCGTCTGTGCTTCGAATTTCTTGATTCCGCTGTGTCAGTATGAAAACTCTGGAATCTGAATATCTGAAAAGTTTTGTCTGTGACTTCCGAATTCTGTTTACACTGTTACGATTCAATTTGAAATGTGAAGAGAATTGTGATTCTGTCTGGCACCCAATGGTGGGTATAAAACCATTTCTGTCTGGCCCCTATCGGTGGGCATAAAACCGTGTTCTGGCCTCACCCCTTAGAGGACTAACATATTGGGGACAAATTTGACCATGGAAATGAGATGAGTAGCAGTGTTTTGTCTGTTCTGATATGTTCTTTTCTGAATTGAAATGATCTGAATTGCTTCTGTTTCGTTCTGAATCATTTGATAAGTTTTGATTCGTTTCCGTTTTTTCAAGATAAGAATATTAGTTTTGAAAGTGTGTTAAAGGAAATTTTTAAGAAATTAAGTTCTATATGTATCTTTGGAATCGATCGACCCCCACTTGCTGAGTGTTTCCCAAAACACTCACCCCTTACAATTTCAGATAAAAATGAAGAACAAATCAACGAGGAAGAGCAGGAAGCTTTCTGGGGTTGGTGATCGATGGCCACGATTAAGAATCAATTTATCCATTTTGTTTCAGTTTTCCGCATTTCGCAACTCTGATGTATTTTATTTCATTGTCATTGTAAGACAATACTCTATTTATGAAAAAGACTAGTTTGATTTGATACGAGGCTTTATTGTTTTCAATATAATTGTTAAACAATGCCGGATGTCACCGATACTTCAGACTCGGGGCGTGACACTCTCAACACCTCTCAAAACCATCATAAGCATTAAAATCTTCAAAGTAACTTCAATCATTAGCATATGTCATAAACATAAGTGCGGAAAAACTAGCTCTGGTCCTCGGGTTGTGTGCACCATCAGTCTAGCTAGTTCAACCATCAAGACCTCCATTATCATCAACATTAGCCTCACCTGCATCGATCATATCTAGTGAGTCTATTGAATCAGCAAACCTTAACCATGATAATTAGTAATACATATACTTTTACTTAAAATAGATTTTCATGAACATGCATAGCTTAAACATTTTTCCTTTCATCATATACATTTTCCTTTTCATCATACATTTTTCTTTTCATCATGTACGTATACGTTTTCTTTTTATTGAATTCGGATCGTTAATTGTGACTTCCGTATCAGCTGAAGGTCGATGGATTTATCTACATGTAACCACAGTACTGAGCGACGGGGACATCAGCGACACTCTCACCCGTCAACTGAGCCTTGGCCTTACATATCATCAAATCATCATATCATGTTGACGAAAATACTATCGTCGGGCTCCCTCTGGGGCCTTCTTCCGTAAACGGGCCCCCTCTAGGCCTTTTCCCTCACGATATCTCCAATCATATAATCGTATCATCGTATTAGTCACAATCACTCCACCTCCTCAAAGTTTCATATTTTCATCACTTATAAAATTTCATGTGTGTATGTCTATATATATATATAAATTATTTTTCTTTCAAACGAAGCATGCAACATGTCTTTTAACATTAGCATTTCATCATATAATTTCTTAAACATTTAAAATAAAGATTTTATCACATATTACAGTATTCAGGGCACTGCCAGTATGTATAACAATTTTAGACCTCAAAACGACGACCCAAATCATTCCAAACTTAAACTATTACCTTAAAATATACTCATAAATATTTCTTGGACGTAAATGTAAGACCCTCAACTAATTTCCCAATTTGTTTTTAATACTTAGACGTACCTGCTGGTTTTAGACCAAATTGACTCGAAACTTAACCAAAACTTGCCAAACTTGAACCATAGCCTATTAACACCTAACCATACCATATACAACCCAAATCAAGCCAATTAAGAACATTGATCAAGCCTAGAACGATGATGAAAATTTATGCACAAACTCTAGCCCCTACTTGGTTCGATCTTAAGATAACCTCAACTCCAGCGCCTTAGCCACATGTCCAGACCTTAGTTGACCCTCCTAGGACGATGAAAAACCCATAAGGAACCTGCTGGACCAAACCTAACATCCCTAACACAAGCAGCCCTTCAAAACCGCAACTCCCCAACCAAGCGCGGGCCCCAAGCTCACGTGATCACCTAGCCCTTCTAACCTAGCATCGTGTATCCCCCTAGGATCCTCACACAGCCCCCATAGTGTCCTCTGGTCGTGCCCTATCAGCAGCAAGAGCCGCAAGCTCTTCTAAGAAACCCTAGCCGAACCCTAACTCCATATGCTTCTCAATTTCCGTTCATCTTTGTACCCTTACTGTCCAGCCCCTTTAACATGCATCTATGGACCCTTAAACATGTGAAAACATCCCTTCAATTTCCCCTACCATGGCAGCCCCTTTGTGCATCACTAGGAGGACTTCTAAGAGATGAAAACACTAGTTTTTTGCATGTATAGCCATAAAAACGAAAATATATAAAGTTTATCGTGTTTAGCATGCAATCATGTATCAAACACATAATATGATGTGAAAGATGAGTGAAGGAAGATTAAGGCGTGCCTTTGCGTTTATTACGCACGAAAACCAACTTGCGATACAAAGTACGTCGGCGGGGAGACGAGGGATGAAACCTTGCTGATTTTTCCTTCAAATTTCATGGCTTTCCATGTGGTGTGTGCTACTGATGGAGAAGAAGAGTCCTACTACAATTTCATGGGCTGGGTCGTGAGTTTTGGGTGTGTGGGAGTCGAGGGTTTAGGGGCTTGTTTAATAAAAATCAATTGATACAAGTTTAGGCCCACTAATCAAATTTTATTAGTCTCATTAAGCTAATTAGTTAATATTTAAAATATTTTATTTAAAAAAGGTTGTGAAAATATTAGTCGATTTCTCGAAAAGTCAATATTTTGTCGAAAATCAAATACCGTTTAAAAATACAACTCGGTGTGCAAAACCCTCGTTTTCAAAAATTAAATTTAAAATTACACCATACATTCAACAATTAAAATATTTATTTAATAAAAATATTTTCTCTTATATGGTCTCCGGTCTCCGTTACTCGACTGCGTCTCGAATAACCTTTAAAATACAGTTTTATGTATGCTAGTAGAAAACCATATTTTAAACATGTAAAAAAAAAAACCTACCATTTTACTAAATTCAATTAAAATTTGATAACTTGCATGCATATAGTTCATGTTGACCTTCGATTTTTCGGGACGTTACAATCTACCCCCCCCCCCCCCCCCCCTTAAATTGAATTTCGTCCTCGAAATTCATTTATCTTGATAATCAAAAGTTTAGACTCTTAGTTCTAGTGCTCCAATAATCCATGCTTCCGCTGTGCCACTCTGATAAAATAAGTCTTAGGTTGTCCTTATGCCTCCTCAATCCTAACTAAATTTGCCTTCGAGATCCTCGTTTGCGAATCGCGACTTAAAATGACCTATGGTGACTCAGTTCTATTTTACTATAACCTCGAATTTCGAATTTTCTCACAATTCTCAATATTAGAAATGGATGTCCAAACTTATCGTATCTTACTTTCCTTATACTATACCCAAGATGTTAATCAACCTATTATATTTCAAAATTAAAATCCCAAAAGCATCCTTTCTAAAATTTATTGAACTCAAGGTATGCTAAGGCTTTAAATCCAAATATTAGCATTTATGTAGTTCAACTTAAGATATCTTAGCACCAAAATATACTAATTGGCTTCCCATTAAAAGTTAAACCCTATCTCAACCCCATCATAATATTAGTATAAGATCCTTGAATCGAATCTTTATCCTACGACACCAAATTAACGTAGCTTAACTATCTACAAGTACATCCCACATATAAAATATTTGCAATCTTAAATTCCGCCCAACATTTTCGTATAAACACTCATCTCATAAACTTGTAATTCAAACTTACACAACCCATATAGTCTTTGGACAACATATTTTCAACACACATTTCCACTTGATCTCAAATTTCTTAATGACTTTAAAATATTCTCGACTTTGACTCTCGCTTTCCTTTATTTACTCGAGCTTATCCCATAGTATCATATAAGTTCAAATTTGACTTCTAATATTTTTTTCAGGTGTAAACCCGAGCCTTTCGATTTAATAACTTAATTAATAAATGATAAACATAAAAATTGTACATTAATTAAATTTTTTATAATATAAATATATATTTTTGTTTTATTAAATGTTTAAATATTATATGTTTTATAATAAATTGTATAAAATATAAGTTGTTGTATAATTATAAGTTTTTACTATTTTTACAGGTTCGATAAAAGAAGAATAACCTTGGCGTTGCAAATGCGATTAAGATGATTCTTGGACATGTAGAAAGTTGATGATAATATTTACAATATTGGTGACAAGCATGAGATAAAAATCCTCTCACAATTGGGATCAAATTAAGCAACAAATAAAGTTACCAAAGGAATGGCAGTTTTACCATGCTCTAGTATTTTGACCATATCTCTCAAATTACTTGGTCAAATGGTTTGAAAAAAATACCACAACTAGACAACTCAATTATCCACATGTTTCTTTTTATGTGAAGAAGCAAATTCGGAGAAGAAGATTTTCAAAAGTGATGTGTAATATAATATAATATCTTGGAACACCAATGAAGACTTATGTGTAAAAAATAGTATTTTATTTGTGGTTGTCTCCCCAAATTTGGCTATAAATAGGGGTGCATTGTAATGTATTGAGATATCTCTCATTCTATGAATAAACCTTTGAGTTCATAATATTTCTTTCTATATTTTTCCTTTATTTCTTCATTTAAATATAATTAGCATGTTAATTTCATATTCAAAGTTTTACACTTTGAATAATGAATAGCTAACTTCCTAAAGTTGAGATGAAAAGGTGAAACTCTTGGCATGATAATAAAGTTACTAAAAGGTAAGAATCTATATTTTATATTATTTAATCATTATTTATTGTTTATGTTATATTTATTTCTTTAAGCATTTTTATACCCTACTTATAAGTGGGAGTTTTGATTTATTATTGCTATATGTTACACTAAATTCTTGGAACTATTTAAATGTTAGTTTGGTATTACCAACTATTTAAAGTGGATGCCTTGATTTATTATATATGAATATATTATAATATTAAATTCTTGGAACCATTTAAATGTTAGTTTGGTTTTACCAACCATTTAAAGTGGGAACCTTGATTTACTATATATAAATATATCATAATATTAATTTCTTGGTATTATTTAAATGTTAGTTTGGTTTTACAAATCATTTAAAGTGGGAACCTTGATTTAGTGTATACAAATATATATAGCACAATAAATACTTGACAACATTTATAAGTTTTGGTATATATTATATACTTATAAGATAATAATATATAACATAAAATAAATATGATTATTTAATATATTGGAACCATTTTATTAAGTGGATTTCAATAATGTTCGTTAATGTTAACTTTATTAAAATACCAAGAATGGATCCTTTAATCTCAACTACTTAAATTAAAATTTGAACAATTAAAAATTATCAATTAAAGATTCAAACAACAAAAATAAAAAAATAAATAAAAGACATTGTAGTGAACTTGTAATTACCTTAGCTTTCTCGTGGATACGATATTCGAACTCATCGAATTATACTACTTGTGGACAACCTGCTCTTGGGAGTGCAACAATCAAAGTCGCAACAAGTTTTTGGCGCCGTTGCCGGGGAAGTATAATTTAATTTCAAGTCTATTTAATTTTGTTTATATTTTATTTTTCTTTATTTGAATTTTTATTGCTTTTGTGTGTTTTTATTCTTCTGCATTCGCATTTGCATGAGCATTTGGTCGCGTACACTTAGTGGTCGACTCATTCGAAATAACACTTTCTTTTTACAAAACATGGCGGAAGAACCCATCCAAGAAAATGAAGATGAAATTCAATCTCAACATGATCATGATAGACGAAAAAAACTTAGAGATCACATGAATCCTACACGTACTAGTGCACCTTCATGTCTAGTTTTTTCCCGCTGATGCATCTCATTTCAATTTTAAGCCTGGTATTATCCAACTTTTACCCAATTTTCATGGCTTAGATTCTGAAAATCCATACATGCATTTACGAGAGTTTGAAGAAGTGTGCAACACATATAATGATCTAAATTGTAGCATGAACACCATTCGAATTAAGCTTTTTCCTTTTTCTTTAAAAGTTAAAGCTAAAACTTGGCTACAAAATCTTAGATCGGGATCCATTCGAACTTGGGATGAATTGCAACAAAAATTTTTGAAAAAGTTTTTTCCATCTCATAGAAAAAATTCTTTCAAAAGGCAAATCATCACTTTCACTCAAAAACAAGGAGAAACTTTTTATCAGTGTTGGGATAGATACAAAGAATTGCTTAATCTTTGTCCACATCATGGTTTTGAAATTTGGAGAGTTATTTCTCAATTTTATGAAGGCTTAACACCTAAAGATAGGGAAATGGTTGAAATTATGTGTAATGGAACATTTGAAGATAAAGATCCAAACGAGGCAATTGAGTATCTCGATTCATTAGCTGAAAATACTCAAAATTGGGACACTATAGGTACAATCGAACCATCAAACAAGATTCAATCTCCTACATCTGGTGGAGGTATGTACACTCTCAAAGATGAATATGATCTTCACGCTAGATTTACCTCTTTGGCAAGAAAAGTTGAGGCACTTGAATTGAAAAAGAATGGTCAATTAAAATCTGTTCAAGAAATTGCGTGTCACATCTGTGGTACAAGTGATAATTTTACAAAAGATTGTCCCACTTTGCCCTCTTTTAAAGAATGTCTCCATGAACAAGCCAATGTTTTGAACAATTTCAAAAGGCCAAATTTTGAACCATTTTCTCAAAATTACAATCCAGGTTGACGAAATCATCCAAATTTTAGTTGGAGGAATGATAATGCTGCACAATTTTCACAACCAAATTTCCAAAATCAACAAAATTTTCAAAATTATGCACCTTATGTTCCTCCACCTAAAAGAAATTTGGAAGATACATTGAATTCTTTCATTGCAAAGCAAGAGTCTATCAATACTCAAACTGCTCAAACCATGACAGGTTTGAAAGATAATCTTGCTAAATTTTCGTCTGCACTTAATGTTCATGAAAAAGGTAAATTTCCTTCATAACCTCTGCCTAATCCCAAGGATCATCATTCACAAACTGGAACTTCTGGAACTCAACCGATGGATCAGGTAAAATCTTTTATTACCCTTCGAAGTGGTAAGGTTGTGGAAAAATCTATTCTTGAACCTTGTGAAGATGATGATAAATCAACTTCAAAGGGTAAGGAAGTGGAACTCATAACTTGCGAAGAAGAGGTTCAACAGACAGTGTCACCACCATTCCCTCATGCATTGAAAAATACAAAAAAATCAAATTTGAATTCTGATATGTATGATATTTTTAAACGAGTAAAAGTTAATATTCCTTTATTCGATGCAATAAAACAGGCACCTTCATATGCCAAATTTTTGAAAGACTTGTGCACTGTGAAAAGAAAATTTAATGTGAAAAAGAAAGCATTTTTAGCCGAACAAGTAAGTGCAATCATTCAAAATAATAATACTTTGAAATATAAAGACACTGGTTGTCCTACTATTTCATGTATTATTGGAGAACGAAAGATTAAAAAAGCTGAAAGGATCGGTGAATCGGGTGAAGAGTGTTTAGAAGGGGGTTGAATAAACACTGCACGATTAAAATAATTCTTCGAAAAACTGATTTCAGTTGTATTACAAACTGAATCTAAACTATTCTTTCGGTCAACAACAATCAGTTAAACTGAATAAACAGTTGCGGAAAAACTAACTGACTGAAGGATAGAGTATCTAACTGAAAATAATAACTGAAGGTAATAACAACACAATTTGTTTCTGGATGTTCGGAGACTTGAACAACTCCTACGTCACCCCTTCTATCACGCAAATAGGATATTCACTAAAAGACTTTGATCAAATAAAAATCAGTGTACTGACCCACTTCTTGGACTTATCACTTTGCCAATACTGAAACTCTTAGCATACAACACTTTTACAGATCGTAACTGATCTTATCACAATTTAGAAATTCTATTAATCGATTACAGAGTGCTTATGAAAGCTCAAGAACGTAGTCTAGAAGACTACTGATAAAACTGATAAGCGTGAGCTTGATTTCTGAGTGTGAGCGGATATTTTTGCAGCGTAACAGCAAGTAAGATAACTGAGAATGCGATCATGCTTCAGCTGCTGTCTTCAACTATTTATAGGCTTCCCTTTCAACGGTAACATTAAAGATATTTGAATATTCTAACCGTTGATTGCCACGTCGATATATCCTGACAATAGTACACTGTTCATTTCTGAAATGCGGCGAGCCACTACTAGTTGCAGATGGCTGTACTATATGTCGGTTGTCGCTGTCAACTGATGACGTGTACAACTGAGAGATCAGCTAGTAAAGATCAGTTGACGAAGAAATATACTTTAGTTAAAGCGATCCGTTGACTGATGACGTGTTCAGTTACGTCGATTAGTTGGTCCAATTCAGTTGCTAGAATCAGTTGGTCAATCTTTTGTCAAACGCCGGAATTTCGTTTCCAACAATTTCCCCCTTTATGGTGTTTGACAAAACTATAGTGAAAGATACTTGACTGAATGCAAAGTAGATAAAATAATATGTCGGTTAACTGAATCAACCGAATTCTTATTTCTTCAAAATAAATACAATAGATACTGCGCCTATTATTGTTTCTTTTGCTTCTCTAAGATCTCCTTTATTTCTTCCCCCTTTTTGTCAAACTGTTCCATCTTGAGAGATATCTTCCCAACATCAGTAGAAAGGAGCTTGACAGAGGTTAAGATGTTATCGATAGCAGTAGTCATAGAGAGTTGTAGCAGTTCGACTTTTCTTGACATAATTGACTCCATGCTGTCTACCCGTCGGTTAATAGAGTTTTGAATGGCAGTCAAACTTGAAATAATTCCTCTATTTTTCTGAATGTCGTTGACGGCGAAAGAAAGAGCGGAAACAGCAGATTTAATATCCTTCAGACTTTTTAACGATTCCTGATTATCGTCCAACTTCAGAGTATGCGATAATTGAGTATTTTGAATCTTCGAGATGGCAGAAATCATTTGACTCATACTGTCTTGCATATTTTGAACCTCTTCAAAAATAAGATCAAAATCTGCGGAAGATGGGGGATGAGATTGTCGAGAAGTGCTTGGTTCACTTGTAGTGTGTTCAGAGATTATCAAGGCTTGATCAGTTGAGATTGTTTCAGCAGCGTCTCGAACTGAAGTATCAGCAGTAGTAATTTCTCCTTGATCCCGAGGTGGTGAAGGAGGATTTGGTTCAGCAGATGGTGACAAATCAGAAACTGGTGCCTCTAAAGGGTGATCAATGGAATTGACTGGCACATCAGTTGAAGGGATTGAAGAATCAAGTGGCACATCAGTTGAGATAACTTGATCAGTAGATGGATCTGACTGAACATGTTCTTCGGTAGAAATAATTGCTTCTGGAGTGATTTGATCAGCAGATGGATCAACTTCGTCAGAAATGGGGGCACTGATCTGTGATTCTTCCACAACGGCCTGAATAACTTCATCGATGTGTGCGAAGGAAAGCTCAGCATCAGTATACATTTGTTGTTCAACAGTAGGTGAAAGAGGCTTATCATGAGCTGGCTCTTCAGTTGGAATAAGAACTAAAGCTGATGATGGTTCTGTTCTGTCAGGGGGTGCTTCCTCCAATATTTCCTCGTCATCATCATCTGAATCTTCTTGATAGAGAACCAGTTCTTGATTCGTTTCCCAGAACTTGATTTGGGATAGCAGTCCTATGAGATTAGTGTCGAGCTGAGTGATTACAGCTTGATCAGCGTAGGCAGTAGGACTGGTAGGTAAGTAGTTGGTCTTTAGCTTGGCAACAATTTGAGCCAACTTCTTCGATCTTGTCTGATCAAAAAGATAACTTTTCCTCCCCATAGCTTGAGCAATCGAGGCAGCTTTGACTGTCCTGAGCACAAAGGCCTCCAGTTTGATGAATTTGCTCAGTTCGGACTTCTTTCTCAATTGCTTGGCGAAAACTTCAGTGCGGTAGGCTGTCCAAGCATCATAGGACTTAATTTTTGAGGCAACAAAACTGTTAACTTTCGCCCATACAAGATCAATATGAGTCTGAATTGGATTGGAGGGTCTGGACTCTGCAATCAACTTTCCTTTCCCTTTATCAGTACTCAAAAGATGAGGAATTTTCAGTCCTGTTCGAGTAGATTCCACCTGCTCTACAAATTTTATGCCTTTAGGTCTAGCAGGTGCCACAACAGTAGGACGAGATATCTGAATCAGAGGAGCTTTGATCCTAACTGATTCCTTTGTGGTACTAATTGAAGCTTCTTGTGGAATGACCTGCAGAGGAACTGCTTCTATAGGCTGCTGATCAGTTGAAGAAATCATTGCGTCAATAGGAATGGAGACCTCCGAAGTTGTTTTAACCCTTTGGGTTCTTGGTTTCCTTGTAATCTGTGGGGATGGAGTCTTTTCTGACTCAGATGTACTCAACACTAATTTTCTTTTGGTGGCCTTCAGTTGACCCAAGGTTTTGGCCTTCTTAACTGATTTAGGAGCTGCTAACTGAGTCTCAATCTCCTGTTTGATTTGCACAAACTGACCAGGAGTTATATCCATTTTTGTTTTGGGTGGCATCGTATTCTTTGCATTGAACACTTTAAATTTTGATGACCTTTCAGAATCATCAGCCACAAACCCCTTGACTTTCAACATATAACTGATTTGAACAGCAAATCCTTTGGACTGTTTTGAGGATAAAAACATATTCTTCAGAATGGTAAAGATAAGGTGCTTCCAGTTAAGTTTGCGGTCAGCCATAATAGCAGAAATGGCTTGAAATTTTTCCAAGGTGAGGGCAGCAAATGATCCAACTTTTGCCAAAAGCCCCTTAGCAACTACATCAGCAAGCAACTGAATTTCATGCTTCAGTTCTTTCTTAGGATCGGAAACCTTAATCTTCCGTCCATCAGCAGAGAGAAGAGTTTGCATTTCTTCAATATCATATGCCTTAACATCCGAAAGTTGTGCCACACCATCAGAGGGTAAAGAAAATACATCCCCAAGAGAGTCTTCAGAGATGGTCAGCGACTGACCATTGACAGTAGAGATAATGTTACCTTCAGAATCAATCATCCCAGGGGAGTAGAAATCCTGAAGTTCTTTGGGATAAATGTCCTGCGAGGATTGTCCTAAAAATGTTTTGAGTCCAGCAGCTTCAAGTTTCTGAAACACCTTCTTGACTTCAGCATCGCCGAAGGATAAGATGGATCCAAAATTAATGGCCATAGAGTTCAGCATAAAAGCGAGAATTTGGGTTGCCATTGATAACTGATTGAGTTCCTGAAAGAAAATTCGAAGGATGAAATAGTTCTTGCTCTCAAAAGTTTGTGGATAAATGTAAGGTGAAACTGAATCAAGGCGGGTAATGGTACATATGTACGTGACCATTCAAATTCTGGACACGTGTCAGTCCGTAGAAATTTGGAAAAAGTAGAGTGTGTACGTGTGCTATAAGCGTGTGTACAATTTGAGCGGTAAAAAATGAGTCCACGTCATAAACTGAAATTCATCATGAGTTTAGCAGACAGTCATGTCATTGATTTGGAATAAAATAGATTTAATTAGTTAACTTATATGAGAAGATTAGTGAGGTATTCAACTGAATGATCAGTTAGTAAAACTAAGTCCTTTCAGTTGAAAATGCACTAACAACTGTCTTCTCAGTTAACCTCTTAGACCATTATTCCCCCTTAATAAATGCAAAAAAAAATGACGGTAATAGACAGAAATGATTAAAGGAGAGCCTGGTGCTTGGCAGAGTAATCGTCACTTAAAGAAGTGTCCTTTCATTTCCCTCATCTTGGCCTATAAATAAGAGTAAGATGGTTAGTCACAGCTATCTCAGCAAATAATTTCATAGAGAAGAAGAATGGCCGGTGCTGGAAGCTCAAGCGTCTCTCCGTTTTCACTGCAAGCCAGAAAGGAGGCCATAGAGGACGAAGTCTTTTACTCAAACCTTTCCTACTGGGAGGAGTTGCAGGAGTTGGAGTTCCGGTACTACTTTGGACGGGTCACCACCTTCAAACGGATGGCCCAACTAAGAGAAGTGCGGGAGCTCTTGAATGTTCCTGCAGGGGTGGACGTCTTCAAGGATGGACATCTCTATCAACTCTTTCTTCGGAAGGAGCTGGAGATCCTCCACCGCATTGCTTCCTCCCACAGTTTCTGCAAAACCTCTTCTTCAGCACTAGCTTCTTGGTTGAATATGTGGATAGCTGATGTGGAGGAAAAAAATATGAAAATGTAACCCGCTTCCATTAATAAAATGTTTATTTTGTTTTATCATTGTTCTCCTTTGTTCCTGCTTGCAATCTTCTGTATGAGATACAAACACAAGAACTACTGAAGCGCTAACTGACATTAGTAAAAAAAAATTCATATGAATAAGCAACTCATTTAAGTAATCAGAAGAAGACAGTAAGGCTAACATATGAATTACAAGCAATAATAATTAATTAGGATAAATCAATTAATCCAAGTATATTGCGGAAATGAGAAAACTTAGTCTCAGCCAATGGTTTGGTGAAGATGTCAGCCGCTTGCTGTTCAGTTGATACGTATTCCAATCTGATGTTCTTCTTTAAAGCATGATCTCTGATGAAGTGATGTCTAACATCTATGTGCTTAGTCCTGGAATGAAGAACTGGATTATACGTAATAGCAATTGTACTCGTGTTTTCACAGAGTATTGGCGATTCCTTTGCTTCAACACCATAATCTTTCAGTTGTTGCTGAATCCAGAGCAGTTGGGCACAGCAGCTTCCAGCAGCAAGATATTCTGCTTCAGTTGTGGAAGCTGCTATGGATGTTTGCTTCTTACTGAACCAAGAAATCAGTCTGTCTCCTAGAAACTGACATGATCCACTTGTGCTTTTTCGATCAAGCTTACATCCTGCATAGTCTGCATCTGAATAGCCAACTAAATTGAAAGATGAATCTTTAGAGTACCATAAACCAACATTTTGCGTGCCTTTAAGATATTTCAAGATACGTTTGGCAGCAGAAAAATGTGATTGTTTAGGATTAGCTTGAAATCTTGCACACATACATAAAAAAAACACAATATCAGGACGACTAGCAGTTAGGTACAGTAATGAACCTATTAAACCTCTGTAAAGCGTCGTCTCAACTGACATTCCCCCTTGATCAGTGTCTAATTTAGCTGATGAGCTCATAGGGGTGCTTGCAGCTGAACATGATTCCATGCCAAATTTCTTCTGTAATTCCTTTGTGTATTTAGTTTGACTGATAAAAGTTCCTGAATCCAGTTGTTTCACTTGTAGACCAAGGAAGAATGTTAGTTCACCCATCATGCTCATCTCGAATTTCTCCTGCATTAACTTGGAAAACTTCTCGCATAATTTGGGGTTAGTTGACCCAAAAATAATATCATCAACATAGATTTGAACAAGTAAGATATGATCATTCTTGGAAAATTTGAACAATGTCTTATCAACTGATCCAACAGAAAAGTCATGATCAGTTAGAAATTTTGAAAGGGTTTCGTACCAAGCTCTTCGAGCTTGTTTAAGGCCGTATAAGACTTTGTTCAAATGATAGACATGATCAGGAAGGTGATGATTGACAAAACCTGGGGGTTGTTCAACGTAGACTTCTTCCTGCAACTGGCCGTTCAGAAATGCACTTTTTACGTCCATTTGGTAGACTTTGAAGTTTTTGAATGAGGCATAGGCTAGGAATATTCTGATTGCCTCCAGTCTTGCAACTGGTACATAAGTCTCATCATAATCAATTCCTTCTTCCTGCCTATATCCTTGTGCTACCAACCTTGCTTTATTGCGCACAACTGATCCATCTTCGTTTAGTTTGTTCCTGTACACCCACTTTGTACCTATCACAGTTTTTGAGAGTGGTCTTGGAACTGAGTTCCAGACATTGTTATGGATAAACTGATTTAGCTCTTCTTGCATTGCATTTATCCAGTTAGGATCGGCAAGAGCTTCATCAGTTTTCTTTGGCTCCAGTTGAGACACAAAAGCTGTATGTATAAATAAATTAAGCATTTGATTTCTTGTTCTTACCGGATCAGATGGATTACCTATCACTAATTCTGGAGGATGTGATTTCTTCCATCTAAGTTCAGCATATGTGTCTTCTGTATCAGCAATTTCCTCAGTAGGCAACTGAATGTTTTCAGTTTCAGTTGGAGCTAATTCAGTTGGAAACTGATTCTCATTAGTATGCTCCACTAACTGATTGTCAAGATTTGCTTCCAATTCAGCTGATTGATCCAATATGTCAGGTTCAGGTGTTTGGAGATTGTTTTGATTAAGATGGATATCTTCTTCATCATCATCATCGTCTAAGCTTATATCTGTAAATCTATCAGCTAGCTCAACTGTATCAGTTGGCTTAGAAGTTAGTGTAGACTCATCAAACACAACATGAATGGATTCTTCAACATTCAAAGTATTTTTGTTGAAGACTCTATAGGCTTTACTTACTGAAGAGTAACCAAGAAATATTCCTTCTGCAGATTTAGCGTCAAAGGCTGTTAAATGGATTTTACCATTGACAAGTATAAAACATCTGCAGCCGAATATTTTGAAGTAAGAAACCACACTTTTTCTTCCATGCCCGATCTCATAAGGTGTTTTCATATGATTCTTATTAATCATTGATCTGTTTTGAGTATAACACGCAGTGTTCACTGCCTCTGCCCAAAACCTTTGAGAGATAGAGGAATCAGCAAGCATTGTTCTAGCAGCCTCTTTGAGGGTCCGATTTCTCCTTTCAGCTACACCATTTTGCTGAGGAGTTCTGGCTACTGAGAGCTCATGCTTGATTCCGGTATTCTCTAAATAATTTGAAAAAATTTGATTGATAAATTCAGTTCCTCGATCGGACCTGATTCTATCAATTCCAACTGATTTTTCCTTTAATAATCTTTTGAAAAGCTTAATCAGTTGAGCAGCAGTTTGGTCTTTGGACTTGAGAAATATAACCCAAGTGAATCTTGAAAAATCGTCTACAACCACCAAGGTGTATTTCATTCCCCCTAAGCTCATGACTGCTATAGGACCAAATAGATCCATATGTAACAGTTCTAAGCATCGGGAAGAAGATTTACGACCCTTGTTCTTAAAAGAGGATTTGATTTGTTTACCAAACTGACATACTGAGCAAATTTTGTCTTTGATAAAATCCATTTTGGGCAATCCAGTAACAAGATCGTGGTTACTCAAATATGCAATAGATTTGAAATTTAGGTGGTTCAATCTCTTATGCTACAACCAGTTTTTAAAAGATTTTGAGGCAATAAAACATACTGGTGCATAAGGTTGATCATTCCAACTGACTTTGTAAGTGTTTCCACACCTTTTGTCAGTTAGGATGATCTCTTCAGTTGAATTTTTGACTGAACAAGAGTGTTTGTCAAACTGAACTGAGAATCCATTATCGCATAACTGACAAATGATGATCAGATTATACTTGAGATTCTCAACTAATAAAACATCATTAATGGTGAAATTACCATGAATAAGCTTACCCTTAACCACAGTTTTACCTTTAGAGTTATCTCCAAAACTGATGTTTGGTCCAGTGTACTTAGTCAGTTGAGATAATAAATTTGAATCTCCAGTCATGTGGCGTGAACATCCACTGTCCAAATACCATATAGATCCAATGCTTGTACCTATTACCTGCAATCAAACACAAGATAAGATTGTGGTACCCTTTTCTATTTAGGTCCAAAGTTGATTAGTCCTTTAGGAATCCAAACTTGGATCAGTCTAACTGACCGTCCAGTTGCTGTATTCCAAATTATCTTTCCAGGCCTGTGTGTGATGCAAACACGGATGGTCAAGCTCCAAGGAAAGCATGGAACCCTTTAGAGTTGCCGGAGGGACCAATCACGAGGGGACGATCGAAGAAATTCAAGGAAGCATTGCAGGGGCTTATGAGAAAGGAGGAAGGACCGCTAAGTGCTGGAGGGTTTTCGATGCATGTGAGTGAGTTTGGAAGTCACAAGAACATTATTCAAGTGATAAATGAAGAAGAGGCCAGAAGCATCGGCGCCCGAGCGGCCAAAGATTACCGCCCGAGCGCCACATGTACTGCCCGCGGAGAAAACTTACAGAAAGCCTCGCGCCCGAGCGGTAATAATCTACCGCTCGAGCGCGAATAGTCCAGAGCCCTCGACGCTCGAGCGGTAATTTCCTACCGCCCGAGCGCGCGTCTTTTTCGAGAATATTTTAATTTCCTACTTTAGAGTTTTATTTTGTGAGGTAACTAGATTCTAGTAATATTTTTGATATGTAACCCATATTGGACGAAATTTTACACACAATTCAGATTTCATTATTTTGATTTTTATCAAAGTTTAGAGTTTTTCTCTCAAACGATCAAAGCTTCGCTTTGTTATTCGGAAATCAAACTTATCAAAGTTTTTAACTTTGTGGCGTTTGTCGATCGTGCTTGTGCGGATTGTCGTCGACTAGTTTTTCGAAGGTTCGTTATAATTTCGATTGTTTATCTCGTGATTATTTGTTGCTAGACTCTTCATAGTTTAGATGTGAATATCACAACACACACACTTGATTCAAAAGATCGGGACAACACCGATCCTTTGTTTGATATTGAATTGAGGGCGCGATTCGATTTTAAATCGTGTTTGCTATTCATTCGTACAAAGATTCACATCATTTGGTATCAGAGCATAGGTTTATTGAAATCAAGTAAGTTATCTTGTTATATTTCAGATCTGTGTTATTTCTGCAATCATTTTCAGATCTGTTTCGTTCTATCGTTATTCAATTTTCGTGAAACAGTGTTTCTCGCAAATTATGTCAATTTTCTTCATTTTTTTGGGATTTTCGAGTTGTACTCAGCCTAAAAAAAAGTACAAAATTTCGAAAATTTGCCTACGCAATTGTTTTGGTATATTGTTCTATTCCTTTTAGAGAGTCATATTCAATTGTCTCTCACAGTCAAAAAAAAAATTTATTCCCTATATTCGAATTTCTTGTCTACACAGTCCAAGTGAGTCGGTCGCATTTGTTCACAAGTTTGAACCTTGATTGTTTGATATACCCAGAATACAAAGCTTGAGCACTTCCAAGAGAGCTCTCAAAATTTGAGTGATACACTTGAGTGTGAGTGACTTTTCTTTGGAGTGAACGGTGAGTATTTGTTGTGAGCAAACAAAATTGTGAGAAAAGGCGAGTGAATTTATTTGGAGTGACCGTGAGCATTTGGGTGAGGATTATTTTATTTCTAATAACCTTTTCTTGCAGGTACAAATTGACATTAAATGGAGAGGGAGGTAGGAGGTAGTTCGAATTCGTGGTTGTCTAAGGCCCAAATAGATGCGTTGTTTGGGGATTTTAGTAGGATGATGATGACCCAAATGGAGTCGTGCATGAAAGGTTGGATAAAATTGAGGTTAGTGTTAGTGGGGGAAAACCTAAGCCTAGGGATTTGGGTAGAGATGATGAGGAGTATGATCTGGGAGGAGGCGATGAGAGTCAAAATGAGAATTGGGGTAGGAATGGAGGAGGTAGAGGATTTGGTAGAGGAAAAAAGGAAGCCATGCAGGGTAGATATGAGGAGACTAGGGAAGATGGTCACATGGGTAGCATTAAGATGAAAATTCCATCGTTCCATGGGAAATCTGACCCGGAGGCATACCTAGAGTGGGAAAAGAGGGTAGAGTTCGTATTTGAATGTCACCACTACTCCGAGCAAAAGAAGGTGAGGTTGGCGGTGGTTGAATTCTTAGACTATGCTCTCATTTGTTGGGATCAATTAGTGACCACTAAAAGGAAGTATAATGAGAGACCCATTTAGTCTTGGGATGAGATGAAGAGGGTCATGAGGAAGAGGTTTGTGCCTAACCACTACTATAGGGAGATGTTTAAGAGGTTACAAACTTTGAGGCAAGGAGCTAAGAGTGTGGAGGACTACTATAAGGAGATGGAGGTAGTCATGATTAGGGCAAATACCGAGGAGGATAGTGAGGCGACCATGGCACGTTTTCTTTGTGGTTTGAACAGAGAGATTCAAATAAAGTGGAGCTTAGGCACTACTTGGATCTAGACGAGATGGTGCAAATGGCCATAAAGGTGGAGCAACAACTCAAAAGGCGTGGAGTTGGCCGCGCCAATCAAGGTGGGAGTTCGTCAACTTCTTGGCGACCAAACGTGGCAAAACGTGATGAAAGCAAGTTGTGGACAAAGACCAAGGTTGAGACTAAGCAAGAGGCGCCTAAACAAGGAGTGCAAGGTAAATCTGAAACTCCTCTTAATCGAGCTAGAGATACTAGATGTTTTAGGTGTCAAGGGTTGGGTCATATTGCTAGTGAGTGTCCTAATAAGAAGGTGATGATTTTAAATGACTATGGTGAGTATGAGTCGCATAGTGAGGGTGATGATGATGATGAGATGCCTGCGTTAGAGGATCCTGATGAGGAATATGAGGCGGTTGTAGGTTAGGTATTAGTGACTAGGCGTATCATGAGTGCCCAAGTCAAGGAGGAGGAGACTAACCAAAGGGAAAACTTGTTCCATACTAGGTGTTTTGTGAATGGCAAGGTTTGCAATCTTATCATAGATGGGTGAAGTTGTACTAATGTGGCTAGTAGTGAGATGGTAGAAAAATTGGGTTTACCTACATTAAAGCATAGACAACCATATAGGCTTCAATGGTTGAATGATTGTGCGGAGGTGAAGGTGAACAAACAAGTTTTGGTGTCCTTTTCTATTGGGAAGTATGTTGATGAGGTCTTGTGTGACGTTGTACCCATGCATGCATGTCATATTTTGTTGGGTAGACCTTGGCAATATGATAGGCGTGTGTCACATGATGGGTTTAAGAATAAGTACTCATTTGTCTTGAAGAAGGAAACCATTGTATTACTTCCTTTGTCTCCAAAGCAAGTGTTGGAGGACCATTTGAAAAAAAAGAAGAGAGATGAGGCAGAAAGAAAGAGTGAAATAAAAAGTGAGGTGGCCTTGGAGAATAAAAAAGAAATGGCTGAAAAAAAAAGAGTGATCAAAAGAGTGAGATAGCCATACAAAAAAAGAATGAGAGGAAAGAGGCCAAAAAGAAAACATATATGGCCCAAAAAGGTGAGTTGAAACACTTGATGCACACACATGAACCACTTGTGTTGATTCTTTATAAAGAGGTCCTATTTAACACAAGTGATATAGCCGGATCCCTTCCGAGCATTGTTGTTTCACTCTTGCAGGAATTTGATGATATATTTCCGGAGGAGCTACCTCAAGGACTACCACCATTGAGGGGGATTGAGCACCAAATTGATTTGGTACCCGGAAGTGCATTGCCAAATCGTCCAGCTTATCGGAGCAATCCGGAGGAGATCAAGGAGCTTCAACGGCAGGTAAGTGAGTTGTTAGATAGGGGTTTTGTGCGTGAGTCCATGTCACCTTGTGCCGTACCTGTTTTATTAGTTCCTAACAAAGATGGCTCATGGCGTATGTGTGTAGATTGTAGGGCAATTAATAACATTACCATTAAGTAGAGGCATCCCATACCTAGACTAGATGATATGTTAGATGAATTGCATGGTGCTTGCATATTTAGCAAAATTGATTTGAAGAGTGGTTATCACCAAATTAGGATGAGGGAAGGTGATGAGTGGAAAACTGCTTTTAAAAACCAAATACGGGTTATATGAGTGGATGGTCATGCCTTTCGGCTTAACTAACGCTCCTAGCACCTTTATGAGGTTAATGAACCATGTTTTGCGTGCGTACATAGGAAAATTTGTTGTTGTTTATTTTGATGATATCCTAGTATATAGCAAAGACTTGGATGAGCATGTTGGTCACTTGAAACTTGTGCTAATCACACTAAGGGCTGAAAGTCTATATGCTAACTTAAAGAAATGTGATTTTTGTACAAACAAACTTGTCTTTCTTGGTTTTGTGGTAAGCTCACAGGGGATACAAGTTGATGAAGACAAGGTAAGTGCTATTCGAGATTGGCCAGTGCCTACTACTGTTGGTCAAGTTCGAAGCTTCCATGGCCTTGCAAGCTTCTATAGGAGGTTTGTAAAGGATTTTATCACATTGGCAGCACCAATGACAGCGGTGATTAAGAAGAACGTTCCATTCTGTTGGGGCGAGGAGCAAGAGAAGTCTTTTAATCTTATTAAGCAAAAATTAATTAATTCTCCTTTACTTGTTTTACCTGATTTTTCTAACACTTTTGAAATTGAATGTGATGCTTCAGGGGTAGGTATCAGTGGAGTTTTGATGCAAGGTGGACGGCCGGTGGCATACTTTAGTGAGAAGCTCAATGGAGCAGCGCTGAATTATCCCACGTATGATAAGGAGTTCTACGCACTTGTGAGGACCTTAGAGACGTGGCAGCACTACTTGAGGCCTAAGGAGTTTGTGATTCACACGGATCATGAGTCTCTTAAGCACCTTAAGGGGCAGCAGAAGTTGAACAAGCGGCATGCCAAGTGGGTAGCATTCATTGAAACATTCCCCTACATCATAAAGTACAAACAAGGTAAGGAAAATATAGTGGCCGACGCACTATCACGGAGGTACGTACTAATCTCTACCTTGGAGTCAAAAATTTTGGGGTTTGAGCATGTGAAGGAATTGTATGTGCTAGATGAGGATTTTAAGAGCTTGTTTGAAACTTGTATGCATGGTCCACATGAAAAAATTTATTTGCATCATGGTTTCTTGTTTAGAGAAGATAGGTTGTGCATTCCTAAATCATCCATTCGTGAACTACTTGTTAGGAAGGCACATGGGGGTGGTTTGATGGGACACTTTGGTGTGGCTAAAACTTTAAGTGCACTGCATGAACATTTATATTGGCCACACATGAAACGTGATGTTGAGCGTGTTTGTGAGAAGTGCATAACTTGTAGACAAGCTAAGTCTAGGACACTACCACATGGATTATATACACCACTTCCCGTCCCTAGTGAACCTTGGGTTGATATCTCTATGGACTTTGTTTTGGGGTTACCTAGGACAAAGAAGGGGAGGGACTCTATATTTGTTGTTGTGGATAGGTTTTCTAAAATGGCACACTTTATTGCTTGTCACAAGACTGATGATGCATCTAACATTGCGGATTTGTTCTTTAGAGAAGTCGTTAGGTTGCATGGCATGCCTAGGACTATTTTGTCTGACCGTGATGTTAAGTTCTCAAGTTACTTTTGGAAAACACTATGGGCTAAACTTGGAACTAAATTACTATTTTCTTCGACCTGTCATCCTAAAACGGATAGTCAAACTGAGGTAGTCAATAGGAAGTTAGGAACTTTATTACGTGCTATTCTTAAGAAGAACTTAAAGAATTGGGAAAATTGCTTGCCATTTGTTGAGTTTGCATATAATCGTTGCGTGCATTATACTACTAGCTATTCGCCATTTGAAATTGTATACGGTTTTAATCCTTTGACTCCGTTGGATTTAATGTCCTTACCTGTGAGTGAAAGGTTAAACTTGGACGGCAAAAAGAAGGCTGAATTTGTTAGGGGGTTGCATGAAAAGGCCAAAGCCAACATTGAGAAGAAGAATGAACAATATGCTAAGCAAGCCAACAAAGGGAAGAAGAAGGTGATATTTGAGAAGGGGGATTGGGTGTGGCCACACTTGAGAAAGGAAAGGTTCCCCGAGAAGAGACGTTCAAAGCTATTACCTAGGGGTGATGGACCATTCCAAATCCTTGAAAGGATCAATGACAACGCCTACAAACTCGATCTACCGGGTGAGTATAACGCGAGTTATACTTTTAATGTTAGTGACTTGTCGTTGTTTGATGTAGGTGACGAACTAGATTTGAGGACAAATCCTTTTCAAGAAGGGGAGGATGATGCAAACACGGATGGTCAAGCTCCAAGGAAAGCATGGGACCCTTTAGAGTTGCCGGAGGGACCAATCACGAGGGGACGATCGAAGAGATTCAAGGAAGCATTGTATGAGCAAGGAGGAAGGACCGCTAAGTGCTGGAGGGTTTTCGATGCATGGGACTGAGTTTGGAAGTCACAAGAACATTATTCAAGTGATAAATGAAGAAGAGGCCAGAAGCATCGGCGCCCGAGCGACCAAAGATTACCGCCCGAGCGCCACATGTACTGCCCGCGGAGAAAACTTACAGAAAGCCTCGCACCCGAGCGGTAATAATCTACCGCCCGAGCGCGAATAGTCCAGAGCCCACAGCGCTCGAGCGGTAATTTCCTACCGCCCGAGCGCGCGTCTTTTTCGAGAATATTTTAATTTCCTACTTTAGAGTTTTATTTTGTGAGGTAACTAGATTCTAGTAATTTTTTTGATATGTAACCCATACTGGACGAAATTTTACACACAATTCAGATTTCATTATTTTGATTTTTATCAAAGTTTAGAGTTTTTCTCTCAAACGTTCAAAGCTTCGCTTTGTTACTCGGAAATCAAACTTATAAAAGTTTTTAACTTTGTGGCGTTTGTCGATCGTGCTTGTGCGGATTGTCGTCGACTAGTTCTTCGAAGGTTCGTTATAATTTCGATTGTTTATCTCGTGATTATTTGTTGCTAGACTGTTCATAGTTTAGAGGTGAATATCACAACACACACACTTGATTCAAAAGATCGGGAAAACAACGATTCTTTGTTTGATATTGAATTGAGGGCGCGATTCGATTTTAATCGTGTTTGCTATTCATTTGTACAAAGATTCACATCAGTGTGTGTGTGATGTATGGTATGTACAAGGTACAACATGTGATTTGCCATTTTTCGACTGATTGTTCAGCCAGTATCTTTTCTGAACTGGCCTGCTGTTGTAGTAATTTGAGTAGCCACTTGAATGGGTTTTGCTGAAAGATTTTGGTGGCTGACTTCGTGAGTCAGTCACAACTCTTGGACTATAACCAATACCACATTTTTTGCCCTTGCTCATATTATGAGTCGACTGTTCAATCAGTTTACTCGGCTCAACTTGTTCTTGTACCATAACTGATTTGACAAAGTGAATATATTTCCCTTTGTCCATATTCAGTTTTGGTTGAATATCTTTGGAAGGTATTTCATCCTGGTTACTGAACCCTAAGCCAGTTTTATCAGTAAATGATTTCTGAGAGTTCTGTATATCAGTCAATGCAACAGATGATTTATTCCAAACCTGAATGAGCTCAGTTTGCTTTGTATTTTCAAGCATTAACTTTTGAATCATTAATTGATTCTTCCTCCTTTCAGTATTGAGTTCGGAAATCTCCCTTTTTAGACTCAACATTTCAACTGATACGTCAGTTGTTGTCTTATTGTCAGAGGGATCAGTTTTCTCTACTTTGGCCTTTTCAAACGATAAGGCAAGCTTTTGATATTCACTAACCATGTCATGAAGAGTCGAAATAAGTTCTTCTCTTGTGAAATCAGTTGAACTGAAGTCAAATACCTGTTGGCTGCTTGAATGAACTTCTGTGTCATCAGCCATCAAGCACTTCACTTCTTCCTCATCTTCACTAGAGCTACAAGAGGTTTCTGGTTCTGACTCTTCGCTGTCAGTCTCTGCCCATTTGGCTTTGCTATCCTCAGCTAGGAGTACTTCATGCTTCTTTCTGTAAGGCTTCTTATCATCCTTAGATCTCCTCTTATGCTCATACACTTTCTTCTTTCTTTCAGTCGAAGCTTGACTATCCTTTTTAGGCTTTGGACAGTCAGCAATAAAATGACCAGGTTTGCCACAGTTGTAGCATGCATTGGACTCTTCTCTGGGATTGTTTCTTTGGTACTGCTTCTGAAAATTTCCTTGATTTTTCCTCATTAATCTTCCGAATTTCCTGATGAACAATGACATGGCGTCATTGCTTAATTGATCTGCGGCTTTCTCAACTGAACCAGTTGGTTCTGATCTCACAGCAGCTAAGGCAGTAGTTGCTGCTGGGGTGGATGGTTCTCCTTCTCGAGTTTGCAGTTCAAACTCATATGCTTTTAAGTCAGCAAACAAGTCATGGAGTTCAACTATGTTCAGATCTTTAGACTCCCTCATAGCCATGGTTTTCACATCCCATTCTTTGGGAAGACCTCTGATAACCTTCAATGCTAATTCTTTATTTGTATACACCTTTCCAAGTGCATTTAGTTCGTTGATGATGCAGCTGGTTCTCTCATCATATTCATGCATCGTTTCTCCAATTTTCATTCTGATGTTATCGAACTTTTGTACAGCAACAAAAAATAGCTTTTTTCTTTGGTTTGTTCATTGCCTTCGCAAAGCTGGATTAATTTCTCCCAAATCTCTTTGGCTGTTTTGCACATCTTGATTTTACTGAACGTCACTTTGTCCAGTGTTTTGTACAATATGTCTTTTGCTACATTATCCAAATTAGCTTTTCTCTTGTCTTCAGCAGTCCATTCATCTCTGGGCTTTTCAATACGGTGAGGTGCCCCATCTGTGATTGCAACTGCTGTGTTGGCTTTCAAAATCTTCATGGGTCCGTCAGTTATAACGTACCACATGTCATCATCCTGTGCAGCTAGATGAGCCTGCATCCTGATCTTCCAATCGTCAAAATCTTCTCTGGAGAACATGGGGATCTTGTTGAATGAAGACATAGTTATCAATTTGAGTATAGATATTCTTTTGAAATGATATGACTTTCTCTGATACCACTTGAAAGGATCGGTGAATCGGGTGAAGAGTGTTTAGAAGGGGGGGTTGAATAAATACTGCACGATTAAAATAATTCTTCGACAAACTGATTTCAGTTGTATTACAAAATGAATCTAAACTATTCTTTCGGTCAACAACAATCAGTTAAACTGAATAAACAGTTGCGGAAAAACTAACTGACTGAAGGATAGAATTTCTAACTGAAAATAATAACTGAAGGTAATAACAACACAATTTGTTTCTGGATGTTCGGAGACTTGAACAACTCCTACGTCACCCCTTCTATCACGCAGATAGGATATTCACTAAAAGACTTTGATCAAATACAAATCAGTGTACTGACCCACTTCAGTTTGGACTTATCACTTTGCCAATACTGAAACTCTTAGCATACAACACTTTTACAGATCGTAACTGATATTATCACAATTTAGAAATTCTATTAATCGATTACAGAGTGCTTATGAAAGCTCAAGAACGTAGTCTAGAATAATACTGATAAAACTGATAAGCGTGAGCTTGATTTCTGAGTGTGAGCGGATATTTTTGCAGCGTAACAGCAAGTAAGATAACTGAGAATGCGATCATGCTTCAGCTGCTGTCTTCGACTATTTATAGGCTTCCTTTTCAACGGTAACATTAAAGATATTTGAATATTCTAACCGTTGATTGCCACGTCGATATATCCTGACAGTAGTACACTGTTCATTTCTGAAATGCGGCGAGCCACTACCAGTTGCAGATGGCTGTACTATATGTCGGTTGTCGCTGTCAACTGATGACGTGTACAGCTGAGAGATCAGCTAGTAAAGATCAGTTGACGAAGAAATATACTTTAGTTGAAGCGATCAGTTGACTGATGACGTGTTCAGTTACGTCGATCAGTTGGTCCAATTCAGTTGCTAGAATCAGTTGGTCAATCTTTTGTCAAACGCCGGAATTTCGTTTCCAACATAAGCCTTGCTTGATCTTGGAGCTAGTGTGAATTTACTTCCATATTCAGTTTATCAAGAACTCAATATAGGGGAGTTAAAATCTACTTCGGTAACACTTTTACTTGCCGATAGATCTGTTAAAGTGCCAAGAGGTATGGTAGAAGACGTATAGGTCCAAGTTGATAACTTTGTATATCCTGTCGATTTCATAGTTTAAGATACACAACCTATCGAAGCTTGTAATGCAATTCCTGTAATTCTGGGTCGCTCATTTTTAGCAACTTCTAATGCCCTTATAAATTGCAGGAATGGAATAATGAATTTGTCATTTGGTAACATGACCTTAGAGCTCAATGTTTTTAATCTTTGTAAGCAACCACATGACAAAGGAGATGAAAGTGAAGATGAAAATCTGATTGAAACTCTTGTGGAAGAAAACATTCAAGAAGGGAGTACTCGTGATCAATTAGATATTTGTTCAATTGAAACTGTTAAAGAAAATATTGAAATTGATCTTGATGATTTTATCAGGTATCACTCGTTACCAGGATCAGATAAAAAATTTGATGCAAAATATGAAAACAAAGACGAACCACCCATATTGGAGTTAAAACCCTTGTCAGAAAAATTGAAGTATGCATTTCTTGGAGAAGATGAAACATATCCGGTGGTAATTTCTTCCAAACTAGAAAGTGATCAAGAAGGTAAATTAGTTGATATGCTTAAAATACATAAAAATGCAATTGGTTGGAGACTAAAAGATCTCAAGGCATTAATCCACTAATTTGCACTCACAAAATTTACTTAGAAGAAAATGCAAAAACATCTCAACAACCACAAAGGAGATTAAAACCACACATGAAAGATGTTGTGAAAACTGAAGTTCTCAAACTACTTGATGTTCGGATTATCTACCCTACTTCTGATAGTAGGTGGGTAAGCCCAACACAAGTAGTTCCAAAAAAATCTGGCATCAGAGTGATAAAAAATTAAAAAGGTGAATTATTAACAAGTCGAGTCCGATATAGTTGGGGGATGTGTATTGATTATATAAAATTAAATGACGCTACTAGAAAAGATCATTTTCCATTACCATTTTTGGATCAAATTTTAGAAAGAGTAGTAGGTCATCCATACTACTGTTTTCTTGATGGATATTCAGGTTATTATCAAATTCTCATTACACTCGAAGATCAAGATAAAACTACATTCACATGTCTTTTTGGAACATTTGCATTTAGAAGGATGCCATTTGGATTATTCAATGTCCCAGCAACATTTCAAAGATGTATACTAAACATTTTTTGCGACATGGTTGAAATTTTTTTGGAAATTCTCATGGATGATTTAACTGTCTTTGGGAATACATTTGATAATTGTCTTGAAAATATGGAAAAAATTTTAAAAAGATGCGAGGAAAAAGGTTTTATTTTAAATTGGGAGAAATGTCATTACATGATTACTTCTGGAATTGTTTTGGGACATGTCGTGTCATCTCATGGAATTGAAGTTGATAAATCAAAAGTTGATGTCATTGCCAATTTACCCCCTCCAAAAACCATTAAAGAAATTCGCTCATTTTTGGGACATGTTGGATTTTATAGGAGGTTTATAAAGGACTTTAGTTTAATCTCTAAACCCATCTTAAGAAAAGACACTGCATTTGAGTGGACTCAAGAATGTCAAAATGCTTTTGATAAAATCATTCGACATTTAACATCAGCTCCTATCATGCAGCCTCCTGATTGGTCTTTACCATTTGAAATCATATGTGATGCGAGTGATTATGCAGTCTGTGCAGTACTGGGTCAAAGAAGGAACGGTAAGCCTTATGTGATATATTATGCAAGTAGAACTTTAAACAATGCTTAAATAAATTACTCCACAACTGAAAAAGAACTACTTGCTGTAATATTTGCATTAGATAAATTTCGTTCTTATTTGATTGGATCAACGACTATTGTGTTTACTGATCATTCTGCTATTAGATATTTGTTCACCAAACAAGATGCAAAGCCACGACTGATATGATGGTTTTGTTGCTCCAAGAATTTGACATTGTGATCAAAGATAAAAAAAAAAGAACCGAGAATGTCGTAGCCGATCATTTATCGAGACTAGTAACAGGATCATCTTTTGAAATGACACCAATTAACGATAATTTTCCTGATGAACATTTATTTTCAGTTACTACTACACCTTGGTTTGCTAACATAGTAAATTTTCTTATGACAGGAAAAATGCCACCGCAATGGAGTTCCCAAGATAAAAGAAAATTTTTGAATGAGGTAAAAAACTTTTACTGGGATGATCCGTATCTGTTCAAGTATTGTCCAGATCAAATTTTTCGACGTTGCATACCCGATAATGAGGTAAGTAGTGTCATTAAATTTTGTCATTCAGAAGCATGCGGAGGACATTTTTCTTCAAAGAAAACGGCTGCAAAAATCTTGCAGTGTGGATTTTATTGGCCCACTTTGTTTAAAGACACCCACGAAATCTGCAAGATCTGTGAAAATTGTCAAAAATTGGGTGCGATTTGAAAAAGAAACATGATACCTTTGAATCCTATCATTGAAATTGAAATCTTTGACTGTTGGGGAATTGATTTTATGGGACCTTTTCTACCGTCATTTGGATACTTGTATATTTTAGTTGCAGTTGATTATGTTTCCAAATGGATAGAGGCAATTCCATGTCGAACAAGTGATCATAAAATCGTCATCAAATTTTTAAAAGAAAATATTTTTAGTAGATTTGGAATTCCTCGAGCCATGATAAGTGATGGGGGAACTCACTTTGTTAATAAACCATTTGCTTCATTAATGAAAAAATATGGTATTACTCATAAAATAACTATTTTCAATTATAGAAGTCTATTCTTTTAGTAGAGGATATATAAAGGGGACCTCCTATTATTATTATGGGTATATACATATATAAAGTAATTGATTGATGATAATATTTATACTGTATATAAGGGTTGTTTTGAAACCATATTTAACAATAATTTTTTAACATGATATTATTTATATTGTATATTTTGTATGGATCCAATTCGGTTGATTCAGAAATTATATAAATTTGTTTATCTATAAGGTTGGACGATATTATGGGTGTATTTTCCATGATAGGTATAATACATATATGTGTATATGTGTATATGTGTATTTTTGGACAAGTTGAATTAGCTAATAGGGAGATAAATCAAATTTTGGAAAAAACCGTTAACTCAAATAGAAAAATTGGTCTCTGCGGCTTAATGATGCACTTTGGGCATATCGAACAGCTTTTAAAACATCATTGAATATGTCTCCCTATAGGTTGGTTTATGGAAAACATTGTCATTTGCCTGTGGAATTAGAACATAAAGCTTATTGGGCGATCAAAACTTTAAATTCAAGCATGGATGATGCCAAAAAATTGTGTAAATTGCAACTTAATGAACTTGATGAACTCAAATATGACACGTATGAGAACTCAAGGATTTATAAAGCAAAAATCAAATCATTTCATGACAAAACAATTCTTAGAAAATCTTTTGAGATTGGTAAAAATGTTTTGCTTTATAATTCTCGACTTCACATATTCCCAGGAAAATTACGATCAAGATGGACAGACCCATATGTTGTAAAGCATGTGTATACTTTTGGAGCTGTGGATATTGAAAATCCTAAAAATGGTGATATTTTTAAAGTAAATGGACAAAGGCTTAAACCATTTTTAGAAAATGAAATCTTTCAAGAAGAGTTTATATCCCTTTATGATCCTTGATTTTTATTTTTATTTTTTTGGTGTTGCATTTAAGTTTGTTTGTTTTTATTTCAGTTTTTCTTAATCTTTTTATTTTTCCGGTTAAATGGCGGATAACGGTACTCCGTGACTCTCATAGTCGGTTAAATCAGTTTCCCACAATTGCTGATACAAAAATAAAAAAAATCATTTATTTTCTTTTCAAAATGGATGAAATTCTCTCAAAAATCTGTAAATATTTTCCCTCTGTTTCTGAAAATATTCTAAGAAAACTTTATGCAGGAAGGTGTGAAAGATTGAGATTTCTAATGCAAAAAGGAAATCCAGAAGATATTCGTTTTGTAATAGAAGCTAAGGTCCGATTAGGAGGAGAAGTTCCACAATCATTGCTCATTCGGTATTTTCCTGGATTAGGAAAAAGCACTTATGAAAAAAAACGAAGGGCCAAAAGTTTAGGGGTTTGTCATAAGTGTGCAAGATGGACTTGTGACAAACGATGCAAATCTTTGGGATGTGTTTCCAATAACAGAGAAGATAAAATTGGTTTCATTAAGAATGGGCTGAGTAAGGAGTCTTTAGATAACATCTTATTGAGTCTTGAGACGCATTCTAGTGGACATGTGCATATTGAACTTCTCCGTTTATGGAAACAATTCCAAGATGAGCGTAATAGTCTTGGGAATCCGACTAAAAAAGACCATGTTTGCCAATTTATAAGAAAATTGGATGGGAAGCATATTCTCGACTCATAGAAGGCGTTGAAGCCGTTTCTGGACGTAAAACCAGAAGAAAATTGTGAGCCACAATCACACTACTGTTTATATGCATGTGTGTCATTATTATTGTTTTTACTATTTATTTTGTTTACAGCTGTGACTCATAGTTTTGTCATGATAACATATTACCCCAATAAAATCTCTCATCTTTCTCTCTATTTTTGTAGAAAATAAAAACATGGCTGGATCCTCCGCACAAACATTGAAAAATATTTGTGTATTTTGTGGGTCGAGTCCTGGAAAAACTGAAGTGTTTGTAGAAACAGCGAATAATCTTGGAAAGATATTGGCTGAGAGAAAAATTCACTTGGTATATGGGGGGAGGTAATATTGGGTTCATGGGATCTGTTTCAACATCTGCTCATCTTGGAGGTAGTCAGGTTTTGTTATTATTCCTATAGCTTTAGCTGAAAGAAATATTACATGTGTTACGATTGGGGAGGAATTAAAAATTTTTTCTATGTATGAAAGAATCACTCAAATGATTGAAAATTCTAATGCTTTTATCGCACTACCAGGTGGTTTTGGTACATTAGAAGAAATTTTTCACACTGTTTCTTGGGCACAACTTAATATCCATAATAAACCTGTGGGCTTGTTGAATATCAATAATTATTATAACAGTTTGTTGACATTTCTTGATAAAGCTGTGGAACAAAATTTCATTTCAGAAAATTCACGACGGATGCTCATCCGTGCTTCGACTGCCGACCAATTAATTGATGATTCGGAAGCTTTTGTTCATAAGCCTGATCCGATGATAACAACGATCAATTGGTCACAATCAAGATGTAAGAAAAGGAAGTTGGATCATTGATTCAAAAGTCGTGGATTGGTTTGCGTTTGTTTCAGTTTTGTGTCTTCAATAAAATTCCAGGTGATATCTCTTTCATTATGTACTCATTATTATTAGTCATTTTGACATTAGGGACAATGTCATATTCTGATTGGGAGGAGAAAAAACTTATAAAAAAAATTTAAAAATAAAAAATAAAAAATATATATATTATTTTTAAATAAAATCATGTTTATTGTTTGTATCTTAGTAATTTTTGCAAAAATGTCATACATTACATATTTGAAAGATTTAAATTAGAACATGCATTAATCTATTTAAGAATGTTTAAATTTTTATTTGAAAAAAAAAGTCAATTTTAATATTCTGATCAATATAAAAATATGATTTATGAAATCTTTTTGAGTGATTAACCATTGTGATAAAATCAGGTATTAAAGTATATGGCCCAGGATATACCTTTTAAGAGTGCCTAAAATTTTAAACTCACACATATTTTGTGAGTGAGTGGAGAGGACTGAGAAAACAGCTTTCAAGCCTTTATTGATCATGAGAGACACTATCTATTGTTTAGATCTTGAGTTCTTATTTTGAAAAAAAAAATTGATATTTCCTGAAAAAAAATTACAAAAAAAAAGATATTGAAGATCTATGTAATTTTTAAGTTATATGTTACGACCCATATATCTCTCATAAAAAAAAAAAAGAAAGAAAGAGAGAAATTTATTGTACAAATTAAATAAATATATGGTCAAGAAGCATAAACTTAGTCTGATTCCATGATGTTATGAAAAAAATTTCAGGAAAAAATATATAATAAGAACAACTAGATTTTGAATCAATGGATTTTCTATCTTTTGATTAGTTTGGCTTTTTTGTCTGTCTGCATTCTGTAAACTATTTTTCTGGCATTTATCTGTATTCCAACTCCATGAGAGAAATTGTTGCCATAAATTGAAACATTTATTAACCTGTGAGGATATGAAGTTGAGACTCTTACTAGGAATTTCTGAAGGCCGTGTACATTTAACTACCTGAAATAAGCTTTGAATTGATCATCTCAAATTATTTCATAAATTATAATTATGATGATCTTGATATAACTTTGACAGTTTTCAAATTTAATTTAAACACTTAGATATTTTTTATTACATTTCTATTTAAATTAATCAATATGTTTTGTATTGTTATTAACGCTTAAATTGCTAGGGACTAGCAATAAGCTGGTTGGGAGGTGTGATAAACATAAAAATGTACATTAAATAAATGTTTTATAATATAAATATATAGTTTTTGTTTTATTAAATGTTTAAATATTATATGTTTTATAATAAATTGCATAAAATATAAGTTGTTGTGTAATTATAAGTTTTTACTATTTTTACAGGTTCGATAAAAGAAGAAAAACCTTGGCGTTGCAAATGGGATTAAGATGATTCTTGGACCTGTAGAAATTTGATGATAATATCTACAATATTGGTGACAAGCATGAGATAAAAATCCTCTCACAATTGGGATCAAAGTAAGCAACAAATAAAGTTACCAAAGGAGTGACAATTTTACCATGCTCTAGTATTTTGACCATATCTCTCAAATTACTTGGTCAAATGGTTTGAAAAAAATACCACAACTAGACAACTCAATTATCCACATGTTTCTTTTTATGTGAAGAAGTAAATTCGGAGAAGAAGATTTTCAAAAGTGATGTGTAATATAATATAATATATTGGAACACCAATGAAGACTTATGTGTAAAAAAATAGTATTTTATTTGTGGTTGTCTCCCCAAATTTGGCTATAAATAGGGGTGCTGTAAGGGCCAAGATCTTGATTTTGTTAATCTGAGATTTTGATTATATTAATCTGAGATAATTGATTTTAAACTGATGTGATAATAGTCGGGCCATTCCGAGACCAGATTGAACAAAGCATATGAATTGTGCAAATTTTAGACAGAACTATTGGCGCCCGAGCGGTAGAAAGTGACCGCCCGAGCGCCAATGTTCAACAAAGTATGCTGCGGGCAGAAGATGTGGCGCCCGGGCGGTAGGTTTTGACCGCCCGATCGCCAATGATTAAGAGTGGACAGAACCTCCCGCGCCCGGGCGGTAAGTTTTAACCGCCCGAGCGCCGAGCAAGCGCTTGGGCGGCAATTTATGACCGCCCGAGCGCCAACCGGAATTGAAGAAATGTGACACGTATCTTTAACATGCAAGGTGATATACATATATACGTTTCCCTCTTCAGAATACATCAAAAACGAAGAAAAGAAATCGAGAAGCCTCCAGAAATCCTTACGCCTTTACACTTCAATCCGTCCGTCTGATTTTGAATCCGACTTCGGTACTGTGTTCCTATCGACGCAGGCTTCAATTGGACGTAAGTTTTGTTAAATTTTGATATGTCTTGAAATTATGCTATGTCCATAATCAAATACGATTCATATATAGTGTTCTTGACATAGTAGACATCATAGAATCAAAGTCAGATTAAGAAACAGATTGATTATGGAATTGTTATGGATTTCAGAGTTAAATTGACTGAGATGTGATTTCAGATTTTCACTGAGGTCGATTATAAGTTATTGAAATTAGTATATATTGATGTGGCATCACAGATATCGCAAGATTGTACTGTTATATCGTCAGAATCTGATAAGACAGAGATATCTTGATTCAAATAGAATATTTATACAGAATATTGAAATTATCATTACCAGATTGAACAGTGACAAACTTTGAGTCCAGACTTCGACAGAGTCAAAGTGACAGCAAGAAAGGTATAAATAAATATTGATTCGAGATTGCACAACTCGAGTTAGGTTGACTAGAGTTTCCCAAAATCACATACTTTATTTTATTTCATTGATATTTGCAGATTATCAGATTGATATGTTTGGTCTATTGAATGATAGCAGAGCCAGAGTTTTGAGTCTAGGGCAGATCAGCCTAGCTAGGGCAGAACCGCCGAGTCTTTGTCAGAACCGCTAAGACTCTGGACTTACGGTGTATCGATGAGCTTAGATGTAGACCGACGTCTATTGTCGACACTCGATACAGCATACCAGAGTCTAAATTAGATCGGGATCCCTAGACTAGAAATGAGTGAGATAAGATAACAGATCATTGACTTAAATACAGATTCATATTAATTCATGTAGTCAGATTGGATACATGTTTTTAATGATTGTTTATACTTTTATATATGTTTTATATAATTGTATTGATACATTTTTTATATTGGGATATTTATATCTCACCGGAGTTATCCGGCTGTTGTCTTGTCTGTATGTGTGCATGACAACAGGTGGGACAGGTTCAGGGTCACAGAGGTGAAGAAAGATCGAGTTAGAGTGGAGACTACGGACTTGGACTAGAGATAGGGTTTAAACACTTGATAGTTAGTTGTTGAACCTGAGATGTGTATGATTGTATATTTTATCAGATTTATACTTTTATACTGACATGTATAGGAGTTTGATTCCATTACCTTCCGCATTTTAAAAAAATTTAGACCCTGTTTATTATAATTGATTAATTAGTCCCAATCACGATTAAGAAGATGATTAGCGTCCGTGTCCCCACAACAAGTTAAAGATACGTGTCACATTTCTTCAATTCTGGTTGGCGCTCGGGCGGTCATAAATTGTCGCCCGAGCTCTTGCTCGGCGCTCGGGCGGTTAAAACTTACCGCCCGGGCGCGGGAGGTTCTTTCCACTCTTAATCATTGGCGCTCGGGCGGTCAAAACCTACCGCTCGGGCGCCACATCTTCTGCCCGCAGCATACTTTGTTGAACATTGGCGCTCGGGCGGTCACTTTCTACCGCTCGGGCGCCAATAGTTCTGTCTAAAATTTGCACAATTCATATGATTTGTTCAATCTGGTCTCGGAATGGCCCGACTATTATCACATCAGTTTAAAATGAATAATCTCAGATTAATATAATCAAAATCTCAGATTAACAAAATCAAGATCTTGGCCCTTATAGGTGCATTGTAATGTATTGAGATATCCTTCATTCTATGAATAAACTTTGAGTTCATAATATTTCTCTCTATATTTTTCCTTTATTTCTTCATTTAAATATAATTAGCTTGTTAATTTCATATTCAAAGTTTTACACTTTCAATAATGAATAGCTAACTTCCTAAAGTTGAGATGAAAAGGTGAAACTCTTGGCATGATAATAAATTTACTAAAAGGTAATAATCTATGTTTTATATTATTTAATCATTATTTATTGTTTATGTTATATTTATTTCTTTAAGCATTTTTATACCCTACTTATAAGTGGGAGTTTTGATTTATTGTTGCTATATGTTACACTAAATTCTTGGGACCATTTAAATGTTAGTTTGGTATTACCAACCATTTAAAGTGGATGCCTTGATTTATTATATATGAATATATTATAATATTAAATTCTTGGAACCATTTAAATGTTAGTTTGGTTTTACCAACCATTTAAAGTGGGAATCTTGATTTACTATATATAAATATATCATAATATTAATTTCTTGATACATTGTAGTGGACTTGTAATTACCTTAGCTTTCTCGTGGATACGATATTCGAACTAATCGAATCATACTACTTGCGGACAACCTGCTCTTGGGAGTGCAACAATCAAAGTCGCAACAATAAACTATTAAGCGTTTTTAACCTGAATATTTTCAAAACTTAATATTTTCTTTTCAAATTTTAAACATAAAATTTTCATACCTAAACTTAACTAATTGATCAAATTTACCTTAAATCGTCATCACTCTAAATTCTTAATTTGCGACAACATTATTCCACTAACGCTTAGATTTTCAGACCCAATATTGATTCATCCTACAATGTCCTTGATTACCATTCTTTATAATATTATAACCCAGATATTTCAAGGTTCTAAATATCCCGTCAAGCTTAAATCATCAAAAACTCTTATCATTTAAATCATTTAATTCTCATTTATTCTTAAACTAGTCCCCAAATTTCTTAGAAATTGCAAAATTATTTCCTAATTTCGTTGAAAATTATTCAATTAGTCCTAAATTTAAAAAATTCTACAATTAACCTATAAGTTCTTGGAATTCATAATTCCATTCTACACGTTTCTCGTAACAGAATAGTCAATAATTTTAATCTTATTAAACCCAAAATTATTTCTCATAACCAATCTTACCTTTCCATCAAAACCTAAAATCCAAAATTACACATTTCTATATGTCTAAAGATCATTGCAGTCTTCAAATCATTATTCCTTAGATGTAATTCCCAGAAATTAACTCAACTAGTAACCACGAATCATCGGTATTTTCTTAAAAAATCTACATGTCCCAAAAGCATTCATAATCTTCATGCTTAACTCATCACCCAGAAAGTGGAACATCGATACAAAACCCAAAAATCAATATAGTCAAATCATTTTCAACATTTCCTGACTTCCATTAACCCCAATTCTTAAACATGTCCAATTCCACTACAAAGTCAGCATGCATGAAAATCATATATTTTCTTATTCAATATCGTAACATGAATAAAAATTCTAAAGCATCTGATCTTTTAGAATGAGAAAAATCATGCGACCATGCAGGTCTATTCATAAAAATAATTTATCATGCAAATTTAAACATATATGTCATTTAACTCCAAAAATTGTTTAAACATGTAGATTTAACGTATGAACCATGTGAACATGCATGTGATAAATGTTAATGATAAATGTTATATGTTAATGATAAATGTTATATGCTTTTATCTGCCCAAGACTCTAACTCATGCTTTGCTATATATCAACAGAATAAGCATATCAATATCACACATTGCAATAAATCAAGGCAATGGCCATTCAGTATGTGATTTTGGGAAACTCAAGTCAAATCAGACTCGAGTTGTGAAATCCCGTATCAACATTGATTTATACTTTTTTTTCTGTTAATCTGACTCTGTCGAAATCTCGGATTCAATGCCTCTCAATACTCAATCTGGCAATAACAATATCAAGGGTATCGTATCAATATACAACTCAGATCAATACTTGATATAATCAGAACTGAATCAAATTCTGTTTCAACAGCATAACTGTACAATTTCAATATACCCAGCAATACACATCAACAGATATCAATTCCCTCAACTCATAATCAATAATAATACAAATCTGATATCAAATTTCAATCAAATCAACTCCGAAAATCATAACAATTTCATACGGTATTTGTTCTTCAGTCCGGTTCCAATTATGCGATGTTCAATATATAAGAAACACCATATATGAATCATATCCAATTCTGGTAATACCGTAATTTCAAATCTTATCAAAACTTAAGATAACTTACGTCCAATTGTAGCCTGCGTCGATAAAAACCCAGTATCAAAGTCGGATTGAAATTTAGACGAACGGATTTAACACAATCAAATCTGGAATTCAAAGCCTTGAAGCTTTTCTCGGGAGGATTCTCGTTCCTTTCCTTCTTCTTTATCTGAAGGAGTAATGCATAATATATATATATATATATACACACACACACACACATATACATATACACTGCATGCCCAAGCCAAGTGGCTTATCCCACATATTGCACGTCTCGCGTATATGCGCGACCTCACCTCGCGCATATGCGCGAGACCTACTGGTCTCAGCATATAACGTCTCGGAAGCTCGCGCATATGCACGCCCTCCTGTCGCGAATATGCGCGAGGTTCTCAGGAATTGAATTTGAACCATTGCACAGCTCGCGCATACTCACTTCGTGCATATGCGCGAGGTCTTCTGCCCATTTCGTGCATGTGGGCGCATACTGTCGCACATGTGCGCGAATGGTACTGTCCTCGCACAATAAATCTCACATGCAATCTCATTTCGTGTCTCGGAACGATCCTTCATAATCATATCAAATCATAAATCAATAGTCATAGATTATCAGAATAAAAATCTCGGGCATTACATTTCTCCCCCCCAAGATACGATTTCGCCCCGAAATCACAGGTAGTTAAATCATATCAGAAAGAAATGTATAATAGAAGCTAATCAGGAAACTCACATCAATGAAATAACTCTAGGAATCTCTGTCTCATGTCTGATTCATTCTCCCAAGTAGCTTCTTCAATGCCATGACGACTCCAATTAACTTTCACAAGCGGAATTCTCTTCGTTCTGAGTTGCTTTTCTTTCCGATCGAGAATCTGAATCGGCTTTTCGACATAGCTCAATGTTTCATCAAGTTCAGCCTCGTCTGGTTGAATGATATGTGAAGCGTCAGGAAGATATTTCCTCAATAACGATACATGAAAAACAGCATGTATTCCAGACAATGAAGGCGGTAAGGCGAGTCGATAGGTACGATCTCCTACCTTCTCGAGAATCTCATATGGCCCAATATATCATGGAGACAATATTCCTTTCTTGCCAAATCTGACAACTCCTCGGAAAGATGAAATCTTTAAAAACACTCGGTCTCCTACCTCAAATACCAATTGTCTACGTCGAACATTGACATATTTGGCCTGTCTCTCTTGAGTTGCCTTCATTATTTTCTGGATCAACTTCACTTATTCCGTCATATCTCTGATCATACAAGGTCCAATCTCAGGAACCTCAGAGATATCATCCCAATACAGAGGGGATCTGCATTTCTTACCGTACAATGCCTCAAAAGGAGCCATCTCAATACTCGTCTGATAGCTATTATTGTACAAAAACTCACAAAATGGCAAAGAATCTTGCCAACTAGTGCTAAAATCAAGAACTACAGCTCTCAGCATATCCTCCAGTGTCTGGATAGTCTGCTCTGACTGTCCGTCAGTCTGTGGATGATATGTGGTACTCAGATGTAACTTCGTACCTAGAGCTTGCTGCAAACTCTGCCAAAATTGCGAAGTAAACCAAGGATCACGGTCTGAAACGATCGAATTCGGCACGTCTGACCACTTCTCTGACATAAATCTCAGCCATTTGATCATGTCGGTACGTCATCTTGTACGGAATAAAACAAGCAGATTTGGTCAATCTGTCAATCACAACCCAAATCGCATCGCAACCTCGGGAGGATCTCGATAGCTTCGTCACAAAATCCATGGAAATGTGATCTCATTTCCATTCAGGAACAGACAAGCTCTATAACAAACCTCCTGGTTTCTTTCTCCCGGCTTTCACATGTTGGCAATTCAGACATTTGGCTACAAATTCAGCAATCTCAGCTTTCATCTGTTTCCACCAAAACTGTCTTTTCAAATCATTGTACATTTTTCTGCCACCTGGATGAATACTGAATCGACTGCTATGCGCTTCTGACAATATCTGTCGTTTCAAATCTGAAACATCTGGCACAACAAGTAGATTATTCACATACAGTACATTATCCCGTACCTGACACTCTAATCGATGCCCTGCTCTGACCATCGATATCGAATTCTGTACATTCTTATCAACTTTCTGAGCCGCTTTAATTCTCAAAATCAGCTCTGGTTCAACTTGAACAGCATATAATCTCAATGGTCTATGATCTGTTTCAAATACCAATCCAGACAAAAAGCAATCTTCAATAAAATTTGAGACACCAATCGTCGATAAGGATAGAGAACATACCTTTCGACTTAGTGCATCAGCTACTGCATTAGATTTTCATGGATGGTACTTGATCTCACAATTGAAATCTTTAAGCAAATCAAGACATCTTCTCTGCCTCATATTCAACTCTGATTGTGAAAACAGATATTTCAGGCTTTTGTGATCAGAATAAATCTCAAACCTCTCACCGTACAGGTAGTGTCACCATATCTTCAATGCAAAGACGATGGCTGCCAATTCAAGATCATGAATTGGGTATCGAGTCTCGTGTGGCTTCAACAGTCTCGAAGCATAGGCAATGACATGGCCTCGCTGCATCAAAACACAGCCTAACCCCCTGTGAGAAGCATCACAATACACAACGAAATCACCAGTACCTGAGGGGATAGTCAGTATCGGAGCACTGGTCAGTCTCTTCTTCGACTCCAAAAAACTGGACTCAAAGTCTTCTGACCACACAAATGGAGCATTCTTCTGAGTCAACTGCATAATCGGTTTGGCAATACTGGAGAATTCTTCGATAAATCGTCGGTAATATCCTGCCAAAACCATAAAACTGCGTATCTCTGGTACATATGTCAGTCTAGGCCAACTGATCACGGATTCAACCTTACTCGGATCAACAGAAATACCGTCTCCGGATATAATGTGACCCAGAAATACCACCTGTCTCAACCAAAATTCACATTTCGACAGTTTCGCATACAGTTTCTCAGCCCTCAAAATTCTAATTACAGTCTCAGATGCTCAGCATGATCAATCATATTCTTCGAGTAAATCAAAATATCATCAATAAAAATAATCACAAAATCGTCAAGATATCTCTGGAACACACGGTTCATCAGTCCGATAAATACAGCTGGAGCATTTGTTAAACTAAACGGCATGACAATAAACATATAATGTCCTTACCTAGTTCTGAACGTTGTCTTCGAGATATCAGAATCTCTGATGATATCCAGATCTCAGATCGATCTTGGAAAAAACTGAAGAACCCTGCAACTGATCAAATAAATCATCGATACGAGGCAAAGGGTATTTGTTCTTTACTGTAATGCCCGAGAATTAATTATTATAATCAAAAATTGATTATTGACATGATTGAGGTTATAAGAACTCAAATGACGAGGTCGGGCATCGTTATAATATAAGCCAAGATGTTCAACCGAACATCTCGAGATGTTCGGCCGAACAGCTCAAAAGAAATGACCGGCGCACATGCGCGAAGAAACACGCGCATCTGCGCGAGGGGTCCAGAAGCCCTCGCGCATATGCGCGAGAAAATGCGCGCATATGCGCAACAGCTCCAGAATCTTTGGCACATATGCGCGAGATGAAGCGCGCATATGCGCGAGTGGTGTTTTGGCAAATTTTGGAGAAGCCACGTACGATTTACATGCAATATATATATATATATGCATACAACCGATTCTTCCTTCAGAATTGAGCAAAAGAATCGAAGGAGGAAAGCTTCAAGTTTTTGTGAGTGAGAAATTGATTGTTACGCAAGATCCGTCCGTCTGTTTTCAAATCCGAGTACAGTACTGTATTCCTATCGACGTAGGCTACAACTGGACGTGAGTTTTGCTACGTTTTGATATGATTTGAAATTATGGTATTGTCAGAATCTGATATGATTCATATAGGATGTTCTTGGCATGTTAGACATCGTATAATCGAAACCGGACTGAGGAACAGATACCATATGAAATTGTTATGATTTTTAGAGTTGAGTTGATTGAGAATTGATATCAGAATTGAGTTGTTATCGAGTATGAGATATTAGAATTAATATCTGATTGATATGGTATTGTTGGGTATATTGATATTATACCGTTAGGCCATCGATATTGAATTAGGTTAAGTATTGAGCAGAACAGATTTGATTCGAGTGGTGTATTGATATTATACTCCTCGATATTGTTCTTGTCAGATTGAGTATTGACAGATTTGAGTTCGAGACTTCGACAGAGTCAGAGTATCAGAAAGAAAGGTATAAATTAATGTTGAGTTGGGATTGCACAACTCGAGTGAGGTTTGACTCGAGTTTCCCTAAATCACATACTTTTACTTATTGCATTGATATTTGCAATTGATGAGACTTATGATTGTAGTCTATTGATTTATAGCTACTGTATGATAAGATTGATATTTGTAGCCTATTGATTTATAGCTACTGCATGTAATGACTGCTGATTCGCTAGTCATTGACTGATTTGCTTAGATACTGAATGCATGTATTGATTACTGAGTCGTTGAGTCATAGGCTGATTTGCCTAGTCACCGACTGATTCGTCGGGTTATTGGCTGATTCGTCTGGTTATTGACTGATTCGTCTAAATTTAAGCTGATTCGCTTAATTACAGGCTGATTCGTCTGGTTATTGGCTGATTCGCCTAATTCTTGACTGATTCGTCAATTCTGCGGCTGATTCGCCCAGATACTGGATATATGAATGATATCGATGCCGTGTAGGGATTGATTCATTCCTAGCGACTGAGATTCGATATATTTATCCTTATCCAGACACCGGGATCCCTAAGATAGAGTTGAGTCGAGTCTGAGACGACGCGTTGTTGAGTCAAGTCTGAGTCTGAGTATGATTCTTTGCTTGATATTAATTATGTTTCAGATTTGAGACATGTTATGAATATTTGTTATATGCTTTTATATATGTTTTTATATGATTGCATGTGTACATTGTTTATACTGGGATATTTAAATCTCACCGGAGTTATCCGGCTGTTGTCTTGTTTTGTATGTGTACGTGACAACAGGTGGGGCTGGATCAGGGTCAAGAAGAGGATGAGAGAAGATTAGATAGCGTGGAGATCCGGGCTTCGAAGCAACATAGGATTCAGCACTGATATGTAGTTGAACCTAGTTGAATTCTTGTAGATAACACAAGATTTGTATGTTCATGTTTAATATGTAATTTGAGTGAATTACATTATGTTTCCGCTTTGTATTTTAAGAAAAAAAAAATTTAGACCCTGTTTTATAATTGATTTATTAGTCCCAATGACGATTAAGAAGATGATTAGCGTCCGGGTCCCCACAACAGGTGGTATCAGAGCGATAGATCCTTTAGATTGAGATAGAAGAGGCTAGTGAGCGGGGTAGATTGAATTTTTTTTCCTTGCTTGTGATTGATAGCATGATTTACTGTTTTATATAATACATGTGATTGATTATCTGATTTGATTTAAAGCATGTATTATTGAATATGAATCTGAATTGATTCTCTATCAGCAGTAAGATGATCGGGAGGGGAAATGAATTGAAACAGGTATGTTGGATTGGGTTACTAATCCTTTGATATTCAGATATGCCTCCCAGAAGAATACCAGAACAGGGTAGTACATCGAATCCTCCAATGGATGTAACACCGACTCCAATGGAAACCTTGCTGAAGAGGTTTCAGTCATTCAAACCACCCACTCTGAAAGGTACTGAGACATCAGTCGAGTGTGAGAGTTGGTTAGGTAGCATTGAGTTGCTGTTTGATTCACTGGAGTACAGTGATGAGCGCCGGATTAAATTGATTGGGCACCAATTGCTTGATGTTGCACAAAGCTGGTGGGTTACGATGAAGAGGGCCTTGGAGCAGCGAGGTACGATTATTACTTGGGATGTATTTAAAACTGAGTTTTATCAGAGATTTTTCCCAATATCGTACAGAAAAGACAAGGGGGCGGAGTTTGCCAATTTGAGACAGGGTCATCTGAACATTGAAGAATATGTGACCAAGTTCTCTACCTTGTTGAAATTTGCTCCTCATGTGTCTGAAAATGACGAAGCCGTTGCTGATCAGTTCATCAATGGCTTGAATCCCGATATTTTTACATTGGTGAACACAGGACGACCGAATAACTTTGCTGATGCCATGAATAGAGCAAAGGGCGCTGAAGCAGGCCTGATAAGGCAGAGAGGAGCTGAATTTGTTCCTTCAGTGTCGAGACCACCGCAACCACCTCCCCGATTCGAGAGTGGCAGTAGCAGTGGTGGAAGGAAAGATTTTCTGAAGGCTAGAGGAAAGCAGTTTAAGAAGTCTGGCGGTAGTTCTTCTAGCTCTACTGGTTCTCAGCAGAGTTATACTGGCGTTTACTGCGAAAATTGTGGATGGAGACATGCCACTGAGCAATGCCAAGGAGTACTTGGTAGTTGCCACTTCTGCAAACAACAGGGACATTTTGCCAGAGTATGTCCACAGAGGGGTTCCCAAAGATTCCAGGGAGCCGAATCAGCTGGATCAGCGGCACAGGGAAGTAGACGATCAGCTGCTGTTCCTTCATTTCAGCCAGCACCATCTCAGTCACAGCAGAGGCCAGGAGGAAGCCAGACAGTTGGTCAGCCTCCTAGACAGCAGGCCAGAGTATTTGCTTTGACCGAGGAGCAGGCTCAGAAAGCACCAGATGATGATGTTGCAGGTAACTGATTTGTTTGATTATCCTGCGTATGTATTGAGGGATACCGGTGCTTTACATACTTTTATTTCCAAAAGATTTGCATTGATGCATGCATTATCTGTTGAGTCCCTATGTACTGTAGTATTTGTTTCTCTTCCTTTTGGGAAAAGATCTTGTATCAGTGATTTCTGTTAGATCTTGTATACTATAGTAGAATAAGAATGAGATCGAGTTAGATCGTGTGGTAGATGGTATTGTACTGGTGTTCTATGATTTTGGAACTGCATTACTGATATTGATATGCTGATCAAGTACAGAGCTACCATAGATTAGTTCCAGAAGATGGTAAGAATCAGACCTGAAATGATCAAGAGATGAATATTGTACGATAAGAATTCTAGACTGAGAATTCTTTTGATATTCGTACTAATTATGACTCGATTATTACAGAAAGGAGCAGAATGACTCCTTAAGTATTCAGTTGATTTTATCATTGGCTGATTTACCAATGATATGAAAGTTATTGATGTTTTCTCTGATAAGACTTCAGATCTGATTCCAATCAGAGAGATTGATTTTAGCCTTGAACTGATATTAGACATTGTTGACATTTTGAATCCTGATTGAGACAGATTGCATTCAAGACGTGTTATATCTGAAGATGATATATTTGTTGATTTTAACAGAGTTAAACCGTGATTAGTCAGCTGAGGTTGAAATCAGTATCAGACAGTTGCGGTTTACGAATTTAGCATGTTTTGAATCTGATTGAATATTGATGTTATTCTGAACACGTGGTTGAGACGGATTGTAGAAAATCAAGATTATATTGTACCGTCTGAACCAGAGCTGATTTTGAAATGTTAGCAGTTCAAAACGCTGATTCGAATGTTTTGAACTCAATATCGATAGTCAGAATAGAGTGTCGATCAGAATAACAGATATGTGATTTTGTATTTTGTATGAGATTGATTATTCTGTGATGTCAGATGTGTCAGAATTGTACAGTAAAGCTTGATATTGATAGTCAGAGCCGAATACCAGGTAGGTATTTCCTCTTTAATTTATGTTATTAACTGAATTGTGTATATCAAATAGTTCGAATCAGAAAGAACAGATATTGTCAGAAGCTTACAGTCATGGATTCTGTGTTTAGTCTGATGATTGAGATTGTATTATATTCGAACAGATAGTAGTGATATAGACAGATGAGATCAGTTATAACAGAATTGTATTGAAATGTTGGCAGAAATTGTACTGATATGTCTAAATTGCTAACAGAAAAGATGGAAAGATAGAAATCAGGAGAATTATTACAGAATTGTAAAATCCTAAATAGAAATGAGAGTACATTTCTATAGTCTTCGTAATGAAATTACCGTCATTTTACAGATTGTAATATGATATGATTAAGATTGACAGATTGTTCAATTTATATCTATCAGGTTATACTAGATAATGTACAAACATGACCAAATGACACAGATTGATGTCAGAAAAATGGTCAGAAAGATCAGAATGCCACCATAGAATGTATCAGATTGTGATTTTTTTTATTGATTGTGTACTTATGATAGAGTATACCATGAGCTCTCTCTTAGATTGTTTCATAGATTGACGGATAATCAGAGCGAATTATCCGGATACCGGGGAATATCCCGGAACTATAGTGTTAGATTTTAGCACTAGTTGACATAATTTATTGTCATTTGTGAATTTGCGTACAACAACAACTATCAAACGAGTATTGAGATGGCTCCTTTAGAAGTGTTGTACGGAAAAAGGTGTCGATCCCCTCTTTATTTGAATGATATCTCTGAAGTTCTTGAGATTGGATTTGAAATGATTAGGGATATGATTGAAAAGATGAAGAAAATTCGAAGGAAGATGAAGATAGTTCAGAATGGACCGATTTAAGAAACCAACGTCAGATGATGACGAGTGGTATTTGAAGCTGAAGACTGTAGATGTCTTTGATAACAGCAGATGGTACGGATATGTGATGAACTGTAGATTGGTTTATACGGACATTGTATAGCCAGTAATGCGAGATTGATTCCGTCAGAAGGATTGGAGAAGTATTATGACATTATACTTAGTGAATTCTTATTCCAGACCAGAATCAGATATTTGAGTTTTGGTTTAGACTCTATATATACATTTCTTCTGAATCGATTACTTGTGAGTTCGAGGACGGACTCAGATCTAAGAGGGGGAGAAATGTAATGCCCGAGAATTAATTATTATAATCAGACATTGATTATTGACATGATTGAGGTTATAAGAACTCAAATGACGAGGTCGGGCATCGTTATAATATAAGCCAAGATGTTCAACCGAACATCTCGAGATGTTCGGCCGAACATCTCAAAAGAAATGACCGGCGCACATGCGCGAAGAAACACGCGCATATGCGCGAGGGGTCCAGAATTGAGCAAAAGAATCGAAGGAGGAAAGCTTCCAGTTTTTGTGAGTGAGAAATTGATTGTTACGCAAGATCCGTCCGTCTGTTTTCAAATCCGAGTACAGTACTGTATTCCTATCGACGTAGGCTACAACTGGACGTGAGTTTTGCTACGTTTTGATATGATTTGAAATTATGGTATTGTCAGAATCTGATATGATTCATATATGATGTTCTTGGAATGTTAGACATCGTATAATCGAAACCGGACTGAGGAACAGATACCATATGAAATTGTTATGATTTTTAGATTTGAGTTGATTGAGAATTGATATCAGAATTGAGTTGTTATCGAGTATGAGATATTAGAATTAATATCTGATTGATATGGTATTGTTGGGTATATTGATATTATACCGTTAGGCCATCAATATTGAATTAGGTTAAGTATTGAGCAGAACAGATTTGATTCGAGTGGTGTATTGATATTATAATCCTCGATATTGTTCTTGTCAGATTGAGTATTGACAGGTTTGAGTTCGAGACTTCGACAGAGTCAGAGTATCAGAAAGAAAGGTATAAATTAATGTTGAGTTGGGATTGCACAACTCGAGTGAGGTTTGACTCGAGTTTCCCTAAATCACATACTTTTACTTATTGCATTGATATTTGCAATTGATGAGACTTATGATTGTAGTCTATTGATTTATAGCTACTGTATGATAAGATTGATATTTGTAGCCTATTGATTTATAGCTACTGCATGTAATGACTGCTGATTCGCTAGTCATTGACTGATTTGCTTAGATACTGAATGCATGTATTGATTACTGAGTCGTTGAGTCATAGGCTGATTCGCCTAGTCACCGGCTGATTCGTCGGGTTATTGGCTGATTCGTCTGGTTATTGACTGATTCGTCTAAATTTAAGCTGATTCGCTTAATTACAGGCTGATTCGTCTGGTTATTGGCTGATTCGCCTAATTCTTGACTGATTCGTCAATTCTGCGGCTGATTCGCCCAGATACTGGATATATGAATGATATCGAGACACCGGGATCCCTAGGATAGAGTTGAGTCGAGTCTGAGACGACGCGTTGTTGAGTCAAGTCTGAGTCTGAGTATGATTCTTTGCTTGATATTAATTATGTTTCAGATTTGAGACATGTTATGAATATTTGTTATATGCTTTTATATATGTTTTTATATGATTGCATGTGTACATTGTTTATACTGGGATATTTATATCTCACCGGAGTTATCCGGCTGTTGTCTTGTTTTGTATGTGTACATGACAACAGGTGGGGCTGGATCAGGGTCAAGAAGAGGATGAGAGAAGATTAGATAGCGTGGAGATCCGGGCTTCGAAGCAACATAGGATTCAGCACTGATATGTAGTTGAACCTAGTTGAATTCTTGTAGATAACACAAGATTTGTATGTTTATGTTTAATATGTAATTTGAGTGAATTACATTACGTTTCCGCTTTGTATTTTAAGAAAAAAAAATTTTATACCCTGTTTTATAATTGATTTATTAGTCCCAATGACGATTAAGAAGATGATTAGCGTCCGGGTCCCCACATTTACCGTAGCCTTGTTCAGTTGCCAGTAGTAAATGAGAGTCTCATTGAACCGTCTTTCTTTCTCACGAACAATACTGGTGCACCCCAAGGAGAAACACTCGGTCTAATGTATCCCATGGCCTGTAAATCTTCCAACTGCAGATTCAATTCTTTTAATTCAATTGGTGCCATTCTGAACGGAGCTCTAGAAATCGGAACTGTACCTGGTACCAATTCAATGCTGAAGTCTATCTCTCGAATCTGAAGACATCAGCAAACTCGCACACCACTGGCAAATCAGCCAATGATGGACTCGTTTTCAGTAAATCAACTGAATATACAATGAATCCTTCTGCTCCTTTCTACAATAATAGAGTGATAGACAATACGGATATCAAAGGAACTCTAGATCTAGAACCCTTACCGTAGAATATCCACTCATCAGCCATATCCGGTCTCAATCTCACAATCTTGTGAAAACAGTCAACAGTAGCTCTGTACTTGGTCAGCATATCAATACCGATAATACAGTCAAAATCAGACAACCCAAGTACGATGCAATCTAACTCAATCTCATGCCCGTCATACTGTAGCTACAATGTTTCACATAATTCACTGATACCAAACATATCCCCAACGGAGAAGAGACAGACACTACAGAAGATAATGACTCAACAGGCAATGCATGACTCAATGCAAATATTTCAGATATCAAGGTATGAGAAGCACCCGTATCAATCAATACGTAAGCAGGATAACTACATAAAGAACAGTTACATGCAACGACATCATCTGGTGCTTCCTGGGCCTGCTCCTCTGTCAAAGCAAATACTCTGGCCTGTTGTCTAGGAGGCTGGCTCACAGTCTGGCTTCCTCCTGGACTCTGCTGTGACTGAGCTGGTGCTGGCTGAAATGAATGAACAGTGATGATCTTCTATCAGTCTGTGCTGCTGATCCTGAAGATTCAGATCCATGTGATCTTTGGGAACCCCGCTGTGGACATACTCTGGCAAAGTGTCCCTGCTGCCTGCAGATGTTGCAGCTACCAGATACTCCTTGGCATTGTCCTATGGGATGTCTCCCTCCGCAAGTTCTGCAGTATACCCCGGTATAACTCTGGCTCTGTCTGGAACCACTGGAGCTAGAAGAACTGCTGCCAGATTTCTTAAACTGCTTTTCTCTAGCTTTCAGAAAATATTTCTTTCCACCACTGCTACTGCCACCCTCAAATCTGGGAAGTGGTTGTTGTGGTCTCGGTGCTGAAGGAACATAAGAAGCTCCTCTCCACCGCTGCTACTGCCACCCTCAAATCTGGGAAGTGGTTGCTGTGGTATCGGTGCTGGAGGAACATAAGAATCTCCTCTCTGCCTCATCAGGCCTGGTTCTGCTCCTTTGGCTCGGTCTAGGGCTTCAGCAAAGTTATTCGGTCGCCCTGTGTTCACCAATGTAAAGATTTCCGGATTCAGACCATTGATGAACTGATCAGGCACAGCTTCGTCATTCTCAGCCACATGTGGAGCAAACCTCAACAAGGTAGATAACTTGGCCACATACTCTTCAATATTTAACTGGCCCTGTCTCAAATTAGCAAACTCTGCTCCCTTGTCTTTCTTGTATGACACTGGGAAGAATCTTTGATAAAACTCAGTTTTTAAAACCTTCCAGGTAATGTTCGTACCTCGATGCTCCAAAGCCCTCTTTGTCGTGATCCACCAGTTCTTGGCAACATCATGCAACTAGTGCCCTATCAATCTGACTCGGCGCTCATCACTGTAATCCATGGAATCAAACAGCATCTCAATGTCATCTAACCAAAACTCACAATCAACTGAAGTCTCAGTACCCTTCAGAGTTGGTGGTTTGAACGACTGAAATCTCTTCAGTAACGTTTCCATCGGAGTAGCTGTGACATCCATCGGATTCACAAAAGTACTACACTCTTCCGGGACTCGTCGAGGAGGCATATCTGAATATCAAAATGATTAGTAACCCAATACAACAAACTTGTTTCAGTCCTCCTCCGATCATCTTACTGTTGATTAAGAATCGGTTCTGATCCATTCTCAGTCATACACATTACCAATCAAATCAGATAATTCAGGTAAACATGTATTAAAGCAGTAAACACATGCTAGAAATCAAAGCAAGGAAAGAAAACTCAATCTACCCCGCTCACTAGCATCTATCTCAGTCTACAGAACCTATCGCTCTGATACCACTTGCTGTGGGGACCCGAACCTAATTCGTCTTCTTAATCATTATTAAGAATCAATTTAACGATTAAGTAATGTAGGTCATAAATTTTTTTTTAAATGCAAGCGCGGAAACGTAATGTAATCGATCTGATATACATGTCAATACAAAAGTATAAGTATTGTACAACATTTATTCATTGCAAACTAAAGTTCGATCACTACATCAAGTACTGAAAGTCAATCTACTCTAACTCCGGATCTCCACGCTAATTGTAATCTCTCATCCTCTTCCTGATCCTCATCCTGCCCTACCTGTTGTCATTCAGACATACAAACAAGACAACAGCCGGATAAATCCGGTGAAAAATACACCCCAGTATAAACAATGTAACATGCAATCATATAAAAACGTATATAAAAGCATAAAACAGTTATCATTAACATGTATCAAGTCTGAAAACATGAATGATATAAAGCTGTAAACAAGCTCTAAACTCGTCATCTCAGACTCGACTCATCTCTAATCTAAGGATCCCAGTTGAATAAGAACGCAACGTTCTCCCACCTACTTTCCCCAGCCAGATTGTGGTACGTTCTTATTCCCAAAATTTGGCTATCTATATCTAATATCTGCAATAGAAGTCGATGTACTCCTAAGCACATCGATATATATCCAAAAGTCCAGTGACTTGGCGGTTCTGCCAACAACTAGGCATATCTGCCCAGGACTCTAACTCATGCTTTGCTATATATCAATAGAATAAGCATATCAATATCACACATTGCAATAAATCAAGGCAATGGCCATTCAGTATGTGATTTTGGGAAACTCAAGTCAAATCAGACTCGAGTTGTGCAATCCCGTATCAACATTGATTAATACTTTTTTTTTCTGTTAATCTGACTCTGTCGAAATCTCGGATTCAATGCCTCTCAATACTCAATCTGGCAATAACAATATCGAGGGTATCGTATCAATATACAACTCAGATCAATACTTGATATAATCAGAACTGAATCAAATTCTGTTTCAACAGCATAACTGTACAATTTCAATATACCCAGCAATACACATCGACAGATATCAATTCCCTCAACTCATAATCAATAATAATACAAATCTGATATCAAATCTCAATCAAATCAACTCCGAAAATCATAACAATTTCATGCGGTATTTGTTCTTCAGTCCGGTTCCAATTATGCGATGTTCAACATATAAAAAACACCATATATGAATCATATCCAATTCTGGTAATACCTTAATTTCAAATCTTATCAAAACTTAAGATAACTTACGTCCAATTGTAGCCTGCGTCGATAAAAACCCAGTATCGAAGTCGGATTGAAATTTAGACGAACGGATTTAACACAATCAAATCTGGAAGTCAAAGCCTTGAAGCTTTTCCCGGGAGGATTATCGTTCCTTTCCTTCTTCTTTATCTCAAGGAGTAATGCATATATATATATATATATATATATATATATATATATATATATATTAGACACACACACACACTGCATGCCCATGCCAAGTGGCTTATCCCACATATACTACGCGTCTTGCGTATATGAGCGACCTCAACTCGCGCATATGCGCGAGACCTACTAGTCTCAGCATATAATGTAGTGCCCAAATTCAGTACACGTATAACCCATACATTTATTTAATTATTAAATCATTTAACTAAATTTAAATTGATTTTAGCAATGCATGATTTATGAAAATACGTTACTTTAAATTATTCATGTTTATGTGATGCACGTTTAAATGTTTTTTTTCGAGTTTCATGTTTCAGGCGATTATCCGAGGCGGGATCGAGGAAAAGACCTGTGACGATTTTTGGAAAGTTTAGAATGCGGTATTTTTATTTTAAGTTAGGAAGGGGTATTTTGAATGATATATTTAGTCTTAGTATTTTTAAAAGTCTAATTTTATCACTAGGTGATTTAGTTATTTTAAACTTTTAAAATTAGCATTTGTAGTGTGTTATTTTAATTAAGGAGTTTTTTTAAAAATTAGTATGTATTTTATAACTAAGAAATTGAGGATCTAGTGTTGAATTAACTTCTAATTAGTGGTTAATTTATTATTAAGCAATTTATTATCCCTAAATCACACCACTAACTCACGCCACACACACACACACACTTTTCACACACTAATATCGGCTAACACACACACAAGTCTTAATTCAGATTTTTTTTTATTATTTTGAGAGAGCAAAACCTAGGTTCCTAAGAACCCTAGCAGCCGCCCCACTTTCCCCTATAATTCCCAGCGAATTTGCGTTGGTTTTCTTCAAGAATTTTAGCGCCACGGTCGTCCCGGATCAAGCCTCGCTCCGTTCCCGCGTCGGTATCACCGTTTTGGTAAAGTTTATCATCAAAAGGCACGTATAATCTCTCTTTTGCTGCGTCGATCATGTCATATTATGTGTTGCATTGCTTTATGCGTAAAATTCATGTATGATGTTCATAGTTTGGGCGGTTAATTGTTTGGATCGATTTTTAAGGAAAATTTTTAGATCTAAACCACGTTTTTACTGTTCTTCTGAAAACTGCGAATTTTAGGTCGAGAGTTTGAGAAAACCTTCGATACGAACAATGTATAACTTTTTGATACCTTCGATTTGATATAAAATTCTAGTTATTTGGATAAAAATTGAGTGAGTTATGGTGTTTTTCGTGGGACTGCTCAAACTGCATTTTTTTCGGAAATTATGAAGTTGATGTGTGTTCTTGAGATTTTATTGTTGCAGGCTTCATTGGGGATCGACGGGCGATCGTTGCTGTGTCTAGGTATGTTTAGCATCCCATATTCGTTTCGCGTCGATAGGCATTTGGAGATCGAATGGTCGTATGAATCGTGTTGTTGTCGAAGTCGTGTCCACGGGTGATTGGGTTAACTGTAACATACGATTGTTTTGGGGATAAATGTATAGGCTTGAGTCAAAGACATAGCATCCTAAGATGGTCTCAAGGTGTCGATTCGTGGTCGGTACAATCGAGTCTAGACTGTTAAGAAAATTCTGTTCCGTAATTCCGAAGGTTGACTCCTCCCACAGGTACAAGGACACACGGACGGACCCTGGCACGGGGTCCGTGCCTTTGTTTCCTCGTTAGTGCCATTTTTGCGCACAGACACGGACCCACACGGACCAGAGCACGAGGTCCGTGCCTTTGTCCTTCCGGAGTGCATTTTTCCAGTGTCTACACGGACCCATACCCGGACCTAGGCACAGGGTCCGTGCCTTTACTTTTCTTCACGACACATTGCACCGCACCTACACGAACCCGGAGCCGGACCTGGGCACAGGGTCCTTGTACTTGGGATCAACGGGCGATCGTTGCTGTGTCTAGGTATATTTAACATGATGTTGGGATGGTTGTATTATATTCGTTTCGCGTCGATAGGCACTTTGGAGATCGAATGGTCGTATGAATCGTGTTGTTGTCGAAGTCGTGTCCACGAGTGAATGGGTTAACTGTAACATATGATTGTTTTGGGGATAAATGTATAGGCTTGAGTCAAAGACATATCATCCTAAGATGGTCTCGTGGTGTCGATTCGTGGTCGGTACAATTGAGTCTAGACTGTTAAGAAAATCCTGTTCCGTAATTCCGAAGGTTGACTCCTCCCGCAGGTACACGGACACACGGACGTACCCTGGCACGGGGTCCGTGCCTTTTTTCCTCGTTAGTGCAATTTTTGCGCACGGACACGGACCCCCACACGGACTAGAGAACGGGGCCCGTGCCTTTGTCCTTCCGGAGTGCATTTTTCCACTGTCTACACGGACCCATACCCGGACCTAGGCACGGGGTCCGTGCCTTTACTTTTCTTCACGACACATTGCACCGCACCTACACGGACCCGGAGCCGGACCTGGGCACGAGGTCCATGTACTTGAGTTTTTGGGAAATATTATGGTATGCTTTGAGGTTAACGTTTTGGTTTAGTGCAATGTTTAACAATGTCGAGTCACGGGAATTTTAGAACACCCTAAGGAAATGTATGAACTCGTGAGTAAGCTTGATTGTTACGTCTAAGTTACACCCGTTGAGTTTATGAAGTCACGTTAGTAAGTTGCAGCAACAACCCCGATCGAAGTCCAACGGATCCCTCAACGCCAAGTAAGTATGTTGACGTGCAAAAAAAAATATTTTAAGTTTTTCAGGTATGCTAAATGTCTTGTGACCAAATTATGAATGTGTTTGTAAGTCAGTGAACGTGGCTGAGGACCTCTCCACCCCGTTAAATTATGAACGAGTTAGATCGTGGTTGGAAAGCGTTAAATTATGAATGGGGACCAACCAGCCCTTTAAATCATGAACGGGGATCTCATGAATGTGGCAGTGGATACGTCCTTGTCAGCCCAGTAGTGTGGTTTGTCTGATCAGGCGTTTATTATGTATGGGTCACTTGCTTTGAAACATGCCTCTACGCAAAAATGATCTCGTGTATGTTTAAGTATGATCAAGTATGCTTGCATGTTTATGAAAGATTTCAAGTTAAGGCACGTCTATGTATGTATGCAAGTTCAAGTTCATTTCAAAGTCAAGCTTCAAGTATGTATGTTCTATTTTAAAGTTGCATGTGGTTTTATTATGTAGTACTTGTTACTTCCAGTTTATACGTGTTGAGTTTTTAGACTCACCAGACTTGATCGATGCAGGTGAGGATGTCTATGAGGAGATAGGAGGTGGGGACCAAGGAGCAGGCTTGGACTGAGCGGGAGGCTAAACCTGAGGACCGTCCACGTTATTTTAATATTTTTATGCAAGTTTAAAATAATCTGATTTTATATTTTGGTGAGGGATATTTGGAACAAGTATTTTTTTAGTAAATTTTATTGGTGATGGATGCTTTCCGAGATACTTTTAGGAGCGATGAGTTGACGAGCGTATGGATGTTTTTATTTAAGAAAATTTTAAATTTTTCCGCAAATTTTAAGTAGCAAAAGTACGGTACGTCACATATAACGTCTCGGAAACTCACGCATATGCGCGCCCTCTTGTCGTGCATATGCACGAGGTTCTCTGGAATTGAATTTGAACCATCGCATAGCTCGTGCATATGTGCGCACTCACTTCGCACATATGCACGAGGTCTTCTGCCCATTTCGCACATGTGCGCGAATGTGCGCACATATACGCGAGGTCTTCTGCCCATTTCGCACATGTGTACGAATGGTATTGTCCTCGCACATTAAATCTCACATGCAATCTCATTTTGTGTCTCGGAACGATCCTTCATAATCTTATCAAATCATAAATCAATAATCACAGATTATCAGAATAAAAATCACGGGCATTACATTTGAGGCTTGACGACTGAGATTTTTGGAACTGGCGATGGTGCAACCCTTTGCAGGAACGTTGCTCTGATACTAACTGAAACATCTACTACTCGTTTTTCTTTAAAATATACTAAAATATTTTTTATTATCGATATATTTGATCGAATATATACCTTTATATAAATATATTTAAAAATACTTTTGCACCATTTAAAAATAAACTAATATTCATCTTGACTCGTAAATGATCGATAATACGGTACTTATGAATAAGCGGGGAAAAATGTTACACTAAATGTTGGTGGAAACCGCCACTTTTTAGCCAATGGTATTCACTCTAAAATTATGTACAATCACTGTATTTCATTGATATTACATTGGGTTATAATAATTTGCGATTCTTTCAAGTCAGATTGTAGAAACACGAAACACCATAAGTTTTGGTAATGACAGAAACGACATTAAGCCGCTCATCGCTTCATCAAAATCTCAGGTTGCGGACATCATATCAGATTATCACTTAGATTTTCTTCTAACTACTCCTTTTTTTCAAAGAAGTGCTAAGATCCAAACCGTTCAGACTCTAATTGCAATCCAACCAGTCACCAATCTAACCGTTGGAAGTCTCTAGTTTATAAAGGGCAGAATCGGATTGAGTAAAAACAATTGATTATCTCCAAGTTATCTTTCTGTGAAGATATCGAGCAAACTTATTGTTCGTATATCCACCCGCTCATAGAACATGATGAAATTAGTGCTTCAATCTAACTCTAGTTGTCCAAGCTATCAGTTAGAAGTTTTTGTAATTCCATTTATCTGAACAAAGAGTTCTACGACAAGACATATATTTGTGTCTTTATGGTGGTGAGATTATGATTTTCAACATATGCAATATAAGTCCTAGTCGAAGTGACTTTGGGAGTTATCGGGAAGGAATTGGCATGGAATAAGATGCCTTTTAGTGATATTCTTCGTAAGTTTAAAAGGTGATGTAGGAGTTGCTAATCTCCGAACATCCATAACATCTATGCGTTCTTTAATTTTCATTGCATTTACATAATATTGAAACATCTGCTATTCGTTTTGCTTAAAAAGTACTAGAAATTTTTTAATTTTTTTTAAAAACTTATATAATTTCGGCCGCACTCAACATATACACATAAAATATTTTTGCAATAATTTTAAAATAAACAACCAACTACTATTTGAAATTCAAAAGAAATAGTAAAAATATGAAATCGTTAAACGTTTTACCAAACATAAAAATAAAGTTTTCAAATATTTCTAAAAGAACCATCCTCTCAAAAATCACTCAGAAAGTATAAGTAAATAGTCTTAAAAACCTTTAACGTAAATCATAAACTTAAATCATATGTGCGGAAAAGTAGAAGCGCCCGTCCTCTGGTTATGTGCAACTTCAGTTCAGTCAGGTCAGCCAACAATGTGGGGATCCTAACCTATTTCGTTTTCTTAATCATTATTAAGGAACAATATAACAATGAAGTAAATGTCGGACATAAAATTTTTTTTTAAATAAAAACTGCGGAAACGTAATGTACTCGATCCGATATACATAACCATGCAAAGGTACAAATCTTGTACAACATATGTTCATCTCAACTAAATTTCAGTCACTATATCAAGTACTGACAACCAATCTACTCTAAGTCCGGATCTCCACTCGAATTCTGAATCTCTCATCTTCTTCTTGATCCCGATCCTGCCCCATCTGTTGTCATGCACACATACAAACAAGACAACAACCGGATAACTACGGTGAGAACATAATCCCAGTATAAACAATGTAAACATGCAATCATATAAAAGCATATATAAAGCATGAAATACATATCAATAACATGTATCAAAATCTGAAAACATGAAATGATATAACACTGTAAATCACTCGTGACTCATCATCTCAGACTCGACTCCTCTCTAATCTAGGGATCCCGGTTTCTGGACATTGTCACATATATAGAATCTCAGCGATAGGAATGAATCAACTCCTAACCGACATCGATATAAACCAAACATCCAGTGTCTGGGCGAAAAAGCCAGAGACTTGGCGCATCAGCCAATGAATAGGCAAATCAGCCTATGACTCAATACATACTCTGTCTATAAATCAATAGACCACAAACATCAATTTAATAATTGCAGATATCAATGCAATAAAATAAAGTATGTGATTTAGGAAAACTCAAGTCAAATCAAACTCAAGTTGTGCAATCCCGAATCAACAATGATTTATACCTTTCTTTATATCAATCTGACTCTGTCGAAGTCTCGGATTCAATGCCTGTCAATTCTCAATCTAGCAATGACAATAACGAGGAATATAATATCAATACCTCCCTCAATCAATACTGGATATAATCAGAACTGAATCAAATTCTGTTTCAACAGCATAACTGTACAATCTCAATATACCAAGCAGTACAAATCAATACATATCAATTCCTGCAACTCATGGTCAATAACGATACAAATCTGATATCACATCTCGATCTAATCAGCTCTGAAAATCATAACAATTTTATACGATAACCGTTCTTCAATCCGGTTTCGATTATACGATGTCTAACATGTCAAGAACACCATATATGAATCATATCTGATTCTGGCAATACCATAATTTCAAAACATGTCAAAACGTAATAAAACTTATGTCTTGTTGTAGTTGTCGACGAGAGGATTACAAAACTGTGCTCGGATTCAAATTCTGATAACCGGTTGGTATAAAATCACCATTCTAGCACCACATGAAGCTTTGAAGGTTTTCTAAGGGAATTCTCGTCTCTTCCTTCTGAATCGCTGAGAGAGATGCAATATATATATATATATATATATATATATATATATATATATATATATATATATATCACTTGCATGTAAGACCAGGTGGCTCGTTCTTCTTGCTGCACGTCTCGCGCATATGTGCGACCTCAACCGGCGCATATGCGCGAGACCTACGGGTCTCCGCACATCTCTTCTCGGCAGCTCGCGCATATGATCGCACCCTCGCCGCGCATATGCGCGAGGTTCTCTGGACTTAACATGTGTTCCTCGCACAGCTCGCGCATATGCGCGCCCTCACTCCGCGCATATGCACGAGGTCTTCTGTCCATTTCGCGCATGTGCGCGAATGGTACTGTCCTCGCACATTAAATCTCACATGCAATCTCATTTCGTGTCTCGGAACGATCCTTCATAATCATATCAAATCATAAATCAATAATTACGAATTATCAGGATAAAAATCTCGGGCATTAAATTTTTCCCCCCCTAAGATACGATTTCGTCCTCGAAATTACAGGCAGTCAAATCATATCAATAAGAAGATATACAGAAGAAGCTAAATAGAAAACTCACATCAGTGAAATAACTCTGGGAATTGCTTTCTCATGTCTGATTCAGTCTCCCAGGTAGCTTCTTCAATGTCATGACGACTCCATTGAACTTTCACAAGCGGAATTGTCTTCGTTCGGAGCTGCTTTTCCTTCTGATCGAGAATTTCAATCGGCTTTACAAAGTAGCTCAATGTCTCATCAAGCTTGGCCTCATCTGGCTGAATGATATGTGAAGCATCTGGAATGTATTTCTGTTAGGATCGGTTAACGTATCAAGAGTGTTTAGAAGGGGGGTTGAATAAACACTCTCAATTAAAATTGATCTTTTCAAATTTTGAGTTCAGTTTGGTGACAAACTGATACTCAGAATCTTGTTGGTCAATATCAATCAGTTAAACTGAATCAGTTGCCGAAAGTAACTGACTGAAAGATATAATACAAAAATAAAATGCTCAAGAGTTGTTTCTGGATGTTCGGAGATTTCAATTACTCCTACGTCACCCCTTCTATCACAAGGATAGAATATCCACTAAAAGACTTTGATCAAATACAAAGATTGTACTGACCCACTTCAGCTTGGACTTAACACTGCCAAAAACTGAAACTCTTAGTATACAGAATGTTCTCAATGCTTAACTGATCTTTGCACTAACGAATCTCAACGATTGTTACAACTTGCTTGTAAGCTCAAATTGTAGCCTTAATTTCTACGAACAAATCAAGTAAGAGGTGAGCTGATATTTCAACAGAGTAACAGCAAGCTTTTGAATAGTATTCACTTCGTTGTTCTTTTTCAGCTTCTCTTCTGTCATATTTATAATCTTCCCTTCCAACGGTAACTTGAGGTAAATTTGAATCTTGTATCTGTTGAATTCTTCTTGATTATTCCTTGGGCATTGTTTACTTCATTTATTGTGATGCGGCGTCTTAATTACTTTTGCCGAAATGCATTGTTCCAAGTTGTATTGATTTTAGTGCGTCGTTGCAATCTTCTATGTCTCTTGACAGTTGATTGTTCTTTCCCGAGACATGTTCAGTTGAAGAGTGCTTAGCATCCGACTGAATATATCAACTGGTCAGTTTCCAACTGATCAGTCAGTTGATTTTAGTTATTAAGTCCAGCTGCTGAGTTCAGTTTGCTTGTTCAGTTTGCTCGATCAGTTGGTTCGTATTTTCAGTTGGTTGATTAGTTTGTCAAACTCCAGAATTTTGTTCCCAACAATTTCCCTCTTTATGGTGTTTGACAAAACTAAGTAACTGAATGATTGATTGGACTCTTTGTAGATAAAATAAGAAACTGATCAATTGAATTTCAGGATTGATTGGACTCTTTGTAGATAAAATAAGAAACTGATCGACTGAATCAGTAACTTGATGAGTACAGTGAAAACGGCTACTGAAACGAGAATTTCTTCTGTTGTTCTAGCATTCCTTTGATTTCTTCCCCCTTTTTGTCAAACAACTCCATCTTCTCAGATAATTTTCGAACATCAGTTGAAATAATTTTGACATCTGCTGAGATACTTGAGACAGCAGTTTGTAAACAGGTCTGCAGCAATTCCATTTTATTAGAAACAGAACTTTCCAATCGTTGAACTCGTTGACTAACTATGTCTTGAGTTGTAAATAGGCTTTGAGCTAGACCTTTCTTCATCTCATCTACAGTTTTGGTGAGAGAATCCATGTTTGCTTGAATTTGTTTCAGTTTTGCAGAGTCATATTCAATTGAAGAATCCAATTTGACAGTGTGAGATAATTGTGTAGATTGAATCTTCTTGATCTCAGTAATTATCTGTTGCATATTGTGCTGCATATTTTGAATTTCTTCAAGAACAAGATCCATGTCTGTGGATTGAGGAGGAGGTGACTGATGAGAAGATTCAGGTTGTCTTGTGGTTTGATAAAATATAACCAACTCTTGGTTAGTTGCTACTGTTTCAGCAACATTCTGAACTGAAGTGATTGGTGCAACAATGTCTTCTGAAATTTGAGGTGGAGAGATTGGATTTTGATCAACGGATGAACTGCCTGGAAGAATAACAGAATCTGATGAAGCCAAAATTGGTGCCTTTAAAGGATGATCTTGGGAATCTATTGGCACATCAGTTGAAATAGTTTAGTCAGCAGATAACACTTGGTCAGTTTCCATTGGTGTCTCTTGTTGAGAGTTTACTGAACGTGGTTCTGATTCTTTTGTTTGAATGATCAATTGACTCTTCACATTTTCAGCAACTGCTTGACTTGGATATTTTTCTAGTTCATCAGTTTGAGTAACTTGTTCAGCATAGATTTCTTGCTGAACTGGTGCTTCTTGTTGTTCTTGTATTGAATCTGAGACTGGTTCTTCATCAGCAAGTGGTTCAACTATTTCTTTAGATGGTGACTGAATTTCTTGTTCTGGTTCTTCAGTTAACGGAATAACTGATTCAGAATGCATTTCTTCTAGCTGAGCTTCCAGAGCTACGGCCTGAATTATTTCATCAATGTTTGCAAAAGATAGTCCAGTTTCTGAATACAGTTGATGTTCAACCTGAGAAGATTGAGGCACGTCTTGAGCTGGCTCTTCAGCAGCCGGTTGTGAAGATGACTCTTTCTGTTGGGAGGAGGGTGAATCTTTTTCTGCTTTTGAATTTAAGGATATGTCAGGAAGAACCAATTCCTGATCCTGTTCCCAAAATTTGATTTCACTTTGTAGATTTTTGAGATCTGTGTCCAGTTGGGTGAACACAGCTCTATCATTGTATGCAGTGGGACTGATAGGGTTGTAATTTTGCCTAAGCTCAGCAACAACTTGCTGCAGCTTCTTTTCTCTTGAGAGATCAAAGAAATACTTCTTCCTCGGCAAAGCTTGATGAATTGAAGAAGCCTTGACCATCTTTAGCACTACTCTTTCCAGAGCAGTGAATCTTTTTAGCTTAGATTTTTTGAGTAGGTCTTTGGCAAAAACATGAACTCTGAAGTTCACCCATTCTTCAAAAACTTGAAGTTTTTCTTCATCGAAGTGATTTACCTCTTGCCAAATCAGATCAATATGAGTTTGAATGGCATTTATAGGTCGAGGTTCCTCTTGAATTTTAACCTTGCCCTTGGAATCAGTTAGAATGTGAGGGATGGACAATCCAGATGTAGTAGCATCAATCCTTTCTCTGAGTACAACTCCAGTTGGTTTAGGAAAAGGTAAAGAAGTATGACGAGTGATTTGAATAAGTGGAGCTTTTACTCCAGCAAGTCTGGTCTTATCACTAGATTCAGTGTCTTTCATCTTTGACAGTGTGGAGAGCAAAGTTGATTGTCCTTCAGTTGAATGCTCAGCTGAGATTGCTTTCAAGGGAATAGCTGGTATTGGCTGTTCAGCGTTTGATTTTAATAATTTATCAGTTGGGATGAATTTTGTTATTGGTTTGGTTCTTTGCGTCCTTGGTCTCTTGACAAGTTTAGGAGAAGGAGTTTTCTCTGAATCTGATTTACTGATAATCAGTTTTCGTTTTGCAGTCTTCCGTTGAGCCAAGTTTTTGGCCTTCTTTACTGGTGTTGGAGTAGACTGTTTGGAAGAAATATCTGGTTTGGTCTTTAGAGGTAAGATGTTCTTTGCAGTGAATATTTTGAACTTGTATGATTTTCCAGCATTGTCAGCTACCAATCCCTTAATTTTCAAGAGATAACTGATTGGAATGGCATAGCCTCTTGATTGTTTGGCAGATTTAAGCATATTCTTCAGAATTTTGAAAATAATATGCCTCCAGTTAGCTTTCTTTCCTCCCATTATGATGGTCATCACTTGAAATTTTTCAAGAGGAAGGGCAGCATAAGATCCTGCCTTAGCCAATATGCCCTTTGCCACAATATCAGCCAATAATTGAATTTCCGATTTCAGTTCTTTCTTTGGATCGGAAACTTTGATTTTCCGTCCATCATCAGACAGTAAAGATTGCATCTCCTCAATATCAGATATTTTAACTTCAGAAAAGTTTGCGTACCCGTTAGTTGGAAAGGAGAAGATTTCTCCAAAAGTCTCTTCAGTTAGGATCAACAGCTGATTATTGATAGTTATAGAGATACTTCTATCAACAGTGACATACCCTTTCAGATAGAACTCATTTACTTCCTTGGTGTATATCTCCTGCGAAGATTGTCCCAAGAACATCCAGAGACCAGCATTTTCAATTTTCAGAAAAATGTTCCTAACATCAGCTTCTTGAATTGATAGAACTGAGTGAAAATCAATGGCCATGGCATTCATCATATGAGCAGGGATCTGATTTGCCATTGCTGAGAGTAAGGAAACCTGAAATTTTGCGAAATATAAGCTCGAAATGTATGAATTTGTTCTGAGATGATGTACGCATAGAAAAGAAAAACTGAATTGAAGCGAGCTTAGTACAGTTGTTCGTGACTGTTCAAATTCGGGACACGTGTCAGTCCATTAAAATTTTTGAATAAAGACGTGTGTACGTGTGCTATAAGCGTGTGTTCAATTTAAATGGTTCAAATGTTTCCACGTTTTCAAAATGAGATTCACCATTAGATAGTAGACAGTCACGTCACTTGATTTGGAATATAATTTGTTTTAATTAGTTAACTTATATGAGAAGATTAGTGAAATTCCCAACTGAACGATCAGTTGTAAAACCGTGTCCTTTCAGTTGAGAGTTTACTAACATTTGTCTTCTCAGTTAACTTCTTAAAACCATTATTCCCCCTTAATTAGTGCATAAAATAATTAAAGCGAATAAATTTAAAGATCAGAAAAATTATCATTTGATGAAATGTTGATGATCCTTCAGCTTCCTTGATATTCTGCTATAAATAGAGATAACATGGTTAGTTTCAGTCATAATAGTAAAAAATATTCAAGAAGAGAAAAATAGCAGATGCGAGTAGTTCGAGTGCTTCACCTTTTTCTCTGGAAGCTAGAAAGGCTGCTATAGAAGACGAAGTCTTCTACACAAGTCTTCCCTACTGGGAAAAGTTACAGGAGCTTGCATTCTTGTATAATTCTGGAGAGGCTACCACTCCCAAACTGATGGCAGAGTTGAGAGAGGTGCGAGTGGATTTGCACATAGCTGTGTGGGTGGACATCTTTACAGATGGTCATATCTATCAGCTGATGCTTCGAAAGGAACTGGAGATCCTTAATCGCATACCTTCTTCTCACAGATTTTGCAAGACATCTTCCTCAGCTCTATCTGTTTTGTTGAGAATGTGGAAAGATGATATAGAGGAAAAATATGAAAATGTAGTTCAAGCAAACATTTATCGTTGAATGAAGTATTTATTTTGGCTTATCTTTGTTTTGCCTTTTCCTGTAAATAATAAATTTCATTATATGAATTACGATTATAAACAGATGAACTGATGATTGGTTAAGCATTAAATAGTCAATGTCAAACTGATATCAGTTGATAATGATCAACTGATAACTAAGAAGTCTCGGTAAATGAGAAAAACGTTTCGGTTGACTTAAGTCTCTTCGGTTCCTTCAGCATTTAAATTTTATCTGTCTATAAATAAGATGATAGAATATGAAACAATAACAATTCAGTATGTCGGACTCTGATGCATGCAGCAGTACACACATTCATGTCACTGAACAATCGAATCCTCATTTAGAGGAGATGAAAAGAAGGATGGAAGACTATGTTTTAAAAAAAGTGATGTCAAAATGGTCTAAGATTCATGAGTTGCAGAGGGGAGTAGAAGTGGTGCAATTCCTACTCGTGCTCAAGCAGCAACAGCAAGAAAATATCTTGAACGTTTTGAAGTTAGGCATGTTACAGATTTGATCGAGGACAAGTGTCTGTTGGAATCAATGTTATGGAAGGAGTGGCACGTGGTTGATAAGATTTCTAAAACTAGGGTTTTTTCTAGAATTCGAATTTATGAGATGAATGATTGGGTTAGAGAATGGTTAGATACAGTTGGTTCTATGATTTCTTCTGTAAAGTGGGATCGGTGGTATTCTTAATGGAATATTATTTTCAATTTGTTGTGTTCTTATTTTCTGCTGATAATTCTGTTAGTAAAGTAACATTAGTGATAATTTTAAGACAAATCAATTAAAACAAGAATATTGCGAAAGTAAGAAAAATTAGTCTCGGGTAATGGTTTGGTGAAGATGTCAGCTGCTTTTTGTTCAGTTGATATATACTCCAGTTTAATGTTCTTCTTCAAAGCATGATCTCTGATGAAGTGGTGTCTGACATCTATATGCTTTGTCCTTGAGTGAAGAACTGGATTATAAGTGATGGCAATTGTACTCGTATTGTCACAAAATATGGGTGAATTATTTGTAATTACTCCATAATCTTTCAGTTGTTGCTGGATCCAGATCAGTTTTGCACAACAACTACCAGTAGCAAGATATTCTGCTTCAGTTGTTGAGGTAGCTATGGATGTTTGCTTTTTGTTGAACCAAGAGATCAGCTTGTCTCCTAGAAACTGACAAGATCCACTTGTGCTTTTGCGATCAAGCTTACATCCTGCATAATCTGCATCTGAATATCCAACTAAATTGAAAGTAGAGTCTTTAGAATACCATAACCCAACATTTTGTGTGACCTTAAGATATCTCAAAATTCTTTTAGCAGCTGAGAAGTGTGATTGCTTATGATTTGCTTGAAATCTAGCACACATACACACAACAAATACAATATCAGGGCGACTGGCAGTTAGGTATAATAATGACTCTATTAAACCTCGATATTGTGTCGCCTCAACTGATATTCTCCCTTGATCAGTGTCCAATTTTACTGATGAGCTCATGGGAGTATTTGCAGCTGAACATGATTCCATGCCAAATTTCTTCAGCAGCTCCTTTGTATATTTAGTCTGACTGATGAATGTACCAGTCTCCAGTTGCTTCACTTGCAGTCCTTGAAATATTGTCAGTTCACCCATCATGCTCATTTCAAACTTATCCTGCATCAGCTTAGCAAACTTTTCGCGTAATTTGGGGTTAGTTGACCCAAATATGATATCATCAACATAAATTTGAACTAATAAAATGTGATCATTTTTAGTGAATTTGAACAATGTCTTATCAACTGAACCAACAGAAAAATCATGATCAGTTAGGAATTTTGAAAGTGTTTCATACCAAGCTCTGGGAGCTTGTTTAAGACCATATAAGGCTTCGTTCAAATGATATACATGATTAGGAAAGTTGTGGTTTTCAAAACCTGGGGGTTGTTCAACATATACTTCCTCTTGTAGTTGACCATTTAGGAATGCGCTTTTGACATCCATTTGATAGACTTTGAAGTTTTTGAACGAAGCATATGCAAGGAATATTCTGATTGCTTCCAATCTTACAACTGGTGCATATGTTTCATCGTAATCAATTCCTTCCTCTTGCCTGTATCCTTGTGCTACTAGTCTCGCTTTATTGCGCACAACTGAACCATCCTCGTTTAGTTTGTTCCTGTACACCCATTTTGTACCTATAACAGTTTTTGAAACTGGTCTTGGAACTAAGTTCCAGACATTGTTATGAGTGAACTGATTTATAATTCGCTCTTCTTTCATTGCATTTACCCAGTTAGGGTCAGCAAGAGCTTCATCAGTTTTCTTTGGTTCCAGTTGTGAAACAAAAGCTGAACAGATAAATAGATTTAGCATTTGGTTGCGAGTTTTTACTGGATCAGATGGATTTCCTATTACCAATTCAGGTGGATGTGATTTTCTCCATCTGTACTCAGTATTTGTTGTATCAGCAATTTCTTCAGTTGGTAACTGAATATCATCAGTTTGCTCTATCAACTGATCATCAGAAATGGCTTCTGGTTCAACTGATTGATCTGACACTTCTGGTTCGGGTGTTTGAAGAGTGTTTTGATTATTGTCTTCTTCATTATCATACTCCAAACTTATATCTGTCAGTCGATCAACTAGCTCAACTTGATCAGTTGGCTTATCAGTTAGTTCAGTTTCATCGAAATCAACATGAGCAGATTCTTCAACATTTAGGGTTTTCTTGTTGAAGACTCTATGAGCTATACTAACTGATGAGTATCCAAAAAATATTCCCTCTGTAGATTTAGCATCAAACACTCTTAAATAATTTTTACCATTATCAAGGATAAAACATCTGCAACCGAATATTTTGAAGTAAGTAATTATACTTTTTCTTCCATGCCAGATCTCATATGGTGTTTTTCATATGATTCTTATTAATCATTGATCTGTTTTGAGTATAACACGTAGTGTTTATTGCCTCTGCCCAAAACCATTGAGAAATACCAGAATCAGCAAGCATTGTTCTAGCAGCTTCTTTAAGGGTCCGATTTCTTCTCTCAGCTACACCATTTTGCTGAGGAGTTCTAGCTGCTGAGAGCTCATGCTTGATTCCAGCATTTTCTAGAAAATTAGAAAGAGTTGATTGATAAATTCAGTTCCTCGATCTGATCTGATTCGATCAATTCCAGCTGATTTTTCATTTAAAAGTCTTCTCAAAAGCTTGATCAGTTGTGCAGCAGTTTGATCTTTTGATTTGAGAAAGATAACCCAAGTAAATCTTGAAAAATCATCAACAATCACCAAGGTGTATTTCATTCCCCCTAAACTCATGACTGGTATGGGACCAAAGAGATCCATGTGCAATAGTTCTAAGCATCGGGATGAAGATTTACAGCCCTTGTTTTTAAAAGACGATTTTACTTGTTTTCCAAACTGACATGCTGAGCAAAGTTTTTCTTTTGAAAATTATATTTTGGGCAAACCAGTTACAAGTTCATGTTTACTCAGATAGGCAATGGATTTAAAATTTAAGTGACTTAGTCTCTTGTGCCACAACCAGTTTTTAGATGATTTGGAAGCTATAAAACAAACTGGTGCATTAGTTTGATCATTCCAACTGAATTTATATGTGTTTCCACATCGTTTGCCAGTTAGTATGATTACATCAGTTGAAGTTTTAACTGAGCATGAGTTTTTGTCAAAATGTACTGAAAATCCACTGTCGCATAATTGACTTATGCTGATCAAGTTATACTTCAGGTTTTCTACTAATAGAACATCTTTAAAAGTAAAATTACCATGGATAAGCTTAACCTTACCCACAGTTCTACCTTTGGAATTGTCCCCGAAACTGATATTTTGACCATTGTATTTGATCAGTTGAGATATCACACTTGCATCTCCTGTCATATGTCGCGAACATCCACTGTCCAAATACCATATTGAGTTCTTGTTTGTAACTGTTACCTGCAGTCACTCACATAATATAATTTGCTACCCGTATTTATTTGGGTCCTGAACTGATTAGTCCCTTAGGAACCCATACTTGGATTAGTCTAACAGACTTTCCAGTAGCTGTATTCCAAATAGTTTTTCTCGGCTTTTGTGTGCTTGTGTGATGTACGGATGATACAATATTAATTTTAGCTTTATTCAACTGATTGTTCAGTGTATATCTCTTCTGAACTGGCTTGCAGTTATAGTAATTGGAATAGCCTTTAGAATAGTTTTTATAAAAGCTTTTTGGTGACTGACTGCATGAATCAGTTACCACTTTTGGGCTATAACCAATACCATATCTTTTTCCCTTGTTCATACTTTCAGTTGGCTTTTCAACCAGTTTACTTGGCTCTGATTGTTCTTGTACCATAACTGATTTGACAAAGTGAATGTATTTCTCTTTGCTCATATTCAGTTTTCGTTGAGTATCATTGGTTGACATTTCATCTTGGTTACAGAACCCCGAACCAGTTTTATCAGTTACTGATTTTTTGGAGTTCTGTATATCAGTCAATGCAATAGTTGATTTGTTCCACGACTGAATAAGCTCAATCTGTTTTGTGTTTTCAAGCATCAACTTCTGTATTAATGACTGATTTTTGTTTTTTTTTTCTGCTTTTAGCTCAGCAATTTCCCTTTTTAGACTCAACCTTTCAACTGATTCATCAGTTTTGGTTTTATCATCTGTGGGATCAGTTTGCTTTGCTTTGAGTTTTTCAAATGATGATGCAAGTTTCTGATACTCATCTACCATGTCATGTAGTGTGAGAATGAGTTCTTCTCGTGTAAAATCAGTTGAACTGAAATCAAATACCTATTGGCTAGATGACTCTTCTGCTGCATCATTAGTCATTAAGCACTTTACTTCCTCATCATCACTAGAACTGCATGAGCTTTCTGGTTCCGACTCTTCACTGTCAGTTTCTGCCTATTTAGATTTGTTTTCTTCATCTAAGAGTACTTCATGTTTCTTTCTGAAGAACTTTTTATCTTCCTTGGGTCTTCTTTTGTGTTCATATGATTTCTTTCTTCTGTCAGTTGAGCCTTGGATATCCTTCTTAGGTTTAGGACAATCAACAATAAAGTGGCCTGATTTGCCACAATTGTAGCATGCATTGATTCATCCTTGGAGTTGTTTCTTTGATATGGTTTCTGGAAGTTTCCTTGATTCTTTCTCATAAACCTTCCAAATATTTTGATAAACAATGACATAGCATCGTTACTCAACTGATCAGCATATTTTTCAACTGAACTGATTTGTTCAGTTCTGACAGCATCTAGAGCAGTTGTGGCTGTAGAAGTAGATGGTTCTCCTTCTCCGGTTTGCAGCTCAACTTCGTAGGCCTTTAAATCAGCAAACAGATCATGGAGTTCGATTTGGTTCAGATCTTTTGACTTTCTCATTGCCATGGTCTTGACATCCCATTCTTTGGGAAGACCTCTCATTACCTTCAGTGCAATTTCTTTGTTGGTATAAACTTTTCCAAGTGCATTTAACTCATTGATGATACTACTTACTCTTTCATCATACTCGTGCATCGATTCTCCTGCTTTCATTTTGATGTTATCAAACTTCTACACAGCAACAGAAAGTTTATTTTCTTTGGTTTGATCATTTCCTTCACACAACTGGATCAGCTTTTCCCAAATTTCTTTGGCAGTTTTACACGTCTTTATTTTGCTGAAAGTATCTTTGTCCAGTGTTTTGTACAGAATGTCTTTGGCCACATTATCAAGATTTGATTTTCTTTTATCTTCAGTTGTCCATTAATATCTGGGCTTTTCTATTCTTTGTGGTGCCCCTTCTGTGATGGCAACTGCTGTATTTGCTTTTAGAATCTTCATGGGTCCATCAGTTATGACATACCACATATCATCATCTTGTGCCGCTAAATGAGCTTGCATTCTGATTTTCAAATCATCGAATTCTTCTCTGGAGAACATAGGAATTTTGTTGAATGAAGTCATGCTATCAGGTTTGTAGATCAAAAGTATTCAAGAACAAGATTCACCCGCTCTGATACCACTTGTTAGGATCGGTTAACGTATCAAGAGTGTTAAGAAGGGGGGGTTGAATAAACACTCTCAATTAAAATTGATCTTTTCAAATTCTGAGTTCAGTCTGGTGACAAACTGATTCTCAGAATCTTGTTGGTCAATATCAATCAGTTAAACTGAATCAGTTGCGGAATGTAACTGACTGAAAGATAGAATACAAAAATAAAATGCTCAAGAGTTGTTTCTGGATGTTCGGAGATTCAATTACTCCTACGTCACCCCTTCTATCACAAGGATAGGATATCCACTAAAAGACTTTGATCAAATACAAGGATTGTACTGACCCACTTCAGCTTGGACTTAACACTGCCAAAAACTGAAACTCTTAGTATACAGAATGTTCTCAATGCTTAACTTATCTTTGCACTAACGAATCTCAACGATTGTTACAACTTGCTTGTAAGCTCAAATTGTAGCCTTAATTGCTACGAATAAATCAAGTAAGAGGTGAGCTGATATTTCAACAGAGTAACAGCAAGCTTTTGAATAGTATTCACTTCGTTGTTCTTTTTCAGCTTCTCTTCTGTCATATTTATAATCTTCCCTTCCAACGGTAATTTGAGGTAAATTTGAATCTTGTATCCGTTGAATTCTTCTTGATTATTCCTTGGGCATTGTTTACTTCATTTATTGTGATGCGGCGTCTTAATTACTTTCGCCAAAATGCATTGTTCCAAGCTGTATTGATTTTAGTGCGTCGTTTCAATCTTCTATGTCTCTTGATGGTTGATTGTTCTTTCCCGAGACACGTTCAGTTGAAGAGTTCTTAGCATCTGACTGAATATATCAACTGGTCAGTTTCCAACTGATCAGTCAGTTGATTTTAGTTATTAAGTCCAGTTGTTGAGCTCAGTTTGCTTGTTCAGTTTGCTCGATCAGTTGGTTCGTATTTTCAGTTGGTTGATTATTTTGTCAAACTCCAGAATTTTGTTTCCAACAATTTCACATCATGTATCCCAGATAATGAAGGCGGTAGAGCTAGTCGATAGGCACGATCTCCTATCTTCTCGAGAATCTCATATGGCCCAATGTAACGTGGAGACAGTTTCCCTTTCTTGCCAAATCTGACAACTCCTCGGAAAGGTGAAATCTTTAAGAATACTCGGTCTCCTGTCTCAAATACCAATGGTCTACGTCGGACATTGGCATATTTGGACTGTCTGTCTTGAGCTGCCTTCATTCTCTTCTGAATCAGCTTCACTTTTTCAGTCATATCTCTGATCATGCCAGGTCCAATCTCAGGAGCCTCAGAGATATTGTAATGCCCGGTTACTCGTACAAATGATAATAATGCGTTTATGTCGTTTATTATGTAGTTATTTAGCTCGTTCGATTCCACGTGATGATTCAGGTATCGATATTGAGATTGAACATGACCTTTATATTGCCCATGGTATATTAAGAATGAATATATGTCTAATTAGTAGAGTAAGATGTGTAGGTGATGATAGTGTAATGGAAGATGTGGGAAATGAGATGTAAATATGGTAGTTCGTACGGGTTTTAGCATAATGATTTGAATATTGATCCAAATTGTGTGAGGCCTTAACCATTAGAAAGCTAAGATATAATGCTACAACTTTCTTATTTTGAGTTTTGTCCAAATCATTGTGGAAGACAAGCCAAAAGCGCCCCGAAGTGAGTTGTGTGTATCATCACTCCTACAATGACACATGTTGGGAGAATGGGTATTCCTTTTTACTCAGACCTCCAAATGACATGTAACTAGTGGGAGATTCAAGCCAAGACATAGAGCTACAACTTCCTAGTTTACCACTTTTCCAGATTATGAACGGAAGAGACGTTTCTAGAGCAATCTTTAAGGATCCAGTGCGCAGAAGCAGAATAGGTGGCGCCCGAGCGGTAAGATTTTACCGCCCGAGCGCCGGTACTTTACAAGCTCACCAATTTTACAGAACATATGGCGCCCGAGCAGTAGAATATGACCGCCCGAGCGCCGGTGCACCAAAATTTTACGTTTTGGACAGAACATTCCGCGCTCGAGCGGTAGAAAACTACCGCCCGAGCGCCGCCTTTCATACAAGAAGATAAGTTTCGAATTTCTGAACCATTGTATCAGTTCTTTCCCCTTTCCTTCACAGCAAGGCACGAAAGAAAAACTTAGAATCTTCCTCCAAAGCTCTCTTTCTTCATTTCCTTCATTGTTTTGAAGTGAGAACTTAGTTCTCCATCACAAGAACTTCATAAGGGTGTAAGTTTTCTTCTCTTTTAGTTATGGTACATGTAGGTGACAATAAAGGAATGATTTTCATCTACTTTATGTAATAGTGACTGAATTATTGGTATATTTGACAGTATAGGAGCGAGAAACATCGTCTCAAACAAGTATTCGTACGATTGGACAGTAAGTTGGCATGTTCTTGAAGTAATACATGAGTAATATTATGATTTCAAATACTTCCCATTGATTATTGCTATATGTACATTGTTAATATCTTATTGATGAAAACATAGCACCATATTCCATTGTTATGTATTAAATATGTAAGAATCTCATGAATATTGATGATGGGTGCTATGTTATGAACATGAACATGAACATGAAAGGAAAATGACTGATTTTTACATGATATAGAGCTTGTTGACATCATGGGTGGTTTTAAGTCCACCAAAGCTATTGGCCAATATATGTTCATGGGGCGTGGGGTTGCCAAAGGTTGCTCCCTGACGTCCAACACAGTAGTAGCTATATAATAAAGCTAGCACGGTAGTACAGGTCAACTAATGAGGCTCAAGTACAAAAATGAACATTGAATATATGCTAAGGTATGACATGTTTTTAAGATTCATTGTTGTCACGACTTGATATGTATGTTCCTTCGATGCATATTGATACGTATAAGTGCCAACTTATTGAGTTTTATAAACTAACGTAGCTCATGTGTTACAGGATCAGGTAGTGAAGAGACATAGGATGCCGGTTCGCCAATGGATGCTTGTGACGTGCCCTACCTCGACAAGAACCGGGACTTCTTATTGTATAGCTTCCGCATATGTATTGTAGTAAATCTTATATGAGGGTTTGAAACAAGTTCCATGTTATGTATGATGATACAAAGTATGTTGGTATATGAGAATATTTTTATAAATGTGTATGAATAGTATTGCTTGAGTTTTGGTGTATACAAAATATATGGACATCATGCCAAAATTTTTATAAACAATCAAAGTGATGCCTCTTGTTTGATTTGCTTCATACTATAGTTATATCATTAAAACCTTATTTTGATTACAAGTATAAGTATCATTAATCATGTCAAGTATAGAGTAAGGGTGTGACATTTTTATGGTATCAGAGCCCACGGTTTTTTGACAGGGAAGACACTGCACTTCATCCACATGGAGAACTCGGCAAGTAAGTATCTTTGTATCTCATAGTTTATGCTAAGTTATGTGTCTATGTATCCTACATGTAGGTTAAGATAAGCGACGATGCCACCGAAACGTAAAGTACATGAAGGAGAGTCATCTAAAGGCAAGGCCCCAGCAGTCGAAGGTGAGGGCAGTGCGCCACGACCGATAGATGACTTCGCTCAATTACTCCAACAAGCAAAAGTCCATGGTGAACAAATACAGCAGCTACTGGAGATGCAACGGACTACTCATGAACAGGCACAAGCACAAGCCATAGTACACAGACATGTGCCTGTTCAGACTGACGTATATGATTGTTTTCGACGTTTGAATCCCCCTGAATTCATGGGAAGTACTGATCCGGCGGTAGCAGAAGAGTGGATTAAGTAATTGGAGTCCATCTTCTCCTACCTTCATATGGATGATGTTGACCAAGTAACTTGTGTCATCTTTCTCTTAACAAAACATGCAAGAATATGGTGGGAAAGTGCAAGAGTTGCATTACCGGTTGGACCATTGACATGGGGAACTTTCAAAACTGTGTTTTACAACAAATATTTCAGTAAAGACGTATGAGCCAAGAAAGCCAGTGACTTCCTGAATTTGAAGCAAGGGACCATGTCAATGACGGAATACATACAACAATTTGAGGCCGGAGTCCAATATGTACCATATATTGCACAAGATGACACTAGTAAGGGCGAACATTTCATGCGGGGACTTCGCTCTGAAATTAAAAGAGATGTACGAATGTCGAAAGTTGCTACGTATAGGGAGATAGTGGAAAGAGCACTTATGGCTGAATAGGATGAGCAAGACATTGACAGAGACAGGCAACAGGGAAGGCAACAGTACTTTCAAAAGAGCCAAGGAACAGGACAAGGCAAAAAGACCGATAGCAAAGGTGCTCGACCAGAGGAACTGTTAGAGTAGGTGCCCGTCGAGCCAAGTGTTGGCCGAGTGTTCACAATGAAACTCTATGTATAAGCAATCTTTATTTTAGTAATATTTGAAAATATTATTTTGGCACATCTTTATCTGTATACCCATGCTAGTTGCATAGATAAAGCCCTTGAATATACAAATAGTAGAAAGAATATGAGATGCTCATATGATGAGTATCATGAAACTCATATTTGTAATACTGTATATTCTAAACGGTTCCTAGTCGATTCAGCCGCCACTAAGAAGGATATAGGCCGCTCGAGTTAGAGACTAGAATCTGCGATGTGAGTACCATGTTTCATTGGTAGGGGACATTGTGATGTCCGAGCATGCGAATAGGTGCTCCTGGTAGAGTGCAATGAACAACCCTCCATTAAAGGACTTTCCAAGTGGTTCTCACTTATCGAGTGGAAACGTCCTAGTTTATGGTTGTACACCATTAGTCCTTATGACCCGGGACAACATTGAGACTCTATGTGCTAGCATTTCACTTTGACTTGTTTACCGACTCTTATGGGGTCATCAGGTGGCAAGGTTGGGTGTCATGTCGAAACATATAGAAGTCGATGCATTGTAGTCGGGGATTCACCGCTTACCTTCGGGTATGGATATCCTATGTGTTATCATGTGTATGTAGGTTGAAATCTCTGGCCAGAGTATGGTGGTAATTATGAAAGGGGTTTCATAGATTACACCATCGATGCAACTACGACATGACACATAGTATCGATTCATTGACAACTCTCGATAAACCAATGGTTGTCGAATCGGTCAGGATATATGAGTTGAAGGGACCGTACTGTACGCTAACCATAATTGAATGGTTCTTGCAGGCACTATCATTTGATACCTAGGGAATCATGTAAGCGATGCTGCTAGGCGTTTAACATGATTGGTTGGGTACTATCAGACTTGAGTTCTGACGTTCTTGTTGTCAAGGTGTTGATAAGTAAGAATGGAGCAATTGGGGTATGCTCATATAAGGACATGTTTAGTCCGAATCACATGGAGATGTGAACCCACGGCTAGTTGTATCAATGAACCATTGAGGGCCACACAAGTGCTGGCTTTCTAGATCCCGTTGAGAAGTAAAAATAGTTCAATGTGTTGAACGGCTTATAAAGGAGTTTATAAGCGTAAGTAAAAATTAGAAGTATGACTTCTATAAAGGAGAAACTAGTTCAATGTGTTGAACGACTTATAAATGAGTTTATAAGTGTAAAGAAAAATAGGAGTATGACTTCTATGAGAGAAATATAAATTTTAATTTATGGAAGTGTTCCTAAATTAAAGTTGGCCAATTGAATAATGTATTTGAAAATTGTGATTTTCATAAACATTATTATAGACTAAATTAAATTAATTCAAGTGTTGAATTAATTAAACACTAGTGGACCTAGTAGAGTCCAAATAATTAAATTAATTCAAGTGTTGAATTAATTAAATTATATTGAGTCTTGTATAGCTCAATTTAAATTAATTATTTCACTAGTGGGACTTGGGTAAATTCAAGTAATGTTTAATTAGTCTCAAATATGTTTGAGATAATTAAATTTAGTCCATGGTTTTTAATTTGTTAAAAACCATATAATATGCATGCATGGGAGGTGAAAGGTTGGGAGACAACTTTTTGTATAACCAAGGCTTGGCATGCAACCTTTTTACTTTAACTTTTCCGACAACCAAAAAAATGTCTCTCCTTCTCTCCTAGGATGAATAGTGCCGAAAATACTATTCATTTTCTGTCTCACATTTTTCTTTCTTCAATGGTTGAAGAAACACTATTTTCTCTCCAAAAATTTTCTCCATTTTTCTTCTTCAAGTGTTGAGGAATGAAAAATACTTCTCTTTGAAAAATGCTCTAATTTTTCTAGTGCAAAATTAGAGTGGTTCTAGCTAGTTGGTGGTGGGCTTAATATTTGAGCAAGGTGGGCTCAAAGGAAGCTTGAAGATTGTCTTGCCATTGAAGAGCTTAGTTGTATATCAACTAAGTTGGAGCCATCATCAATCTTTTAAGATTGATAGATACATTTTAAACACACTATGAATGTCATATATGTGTTTGTTTTGTATTTGCTACAAGAATATGTGGTGGCCGAAAATTTACATGAAAAAATTGATTTTTTGAACTTCCGTTGCGCTTCCGGTCACCGTAACCGATCCCCTTTCAAGTGGTATCCGAGCTATGGTTACGTTTTTGTGTAGCAACTACAAGATATTATATTGAGATCGATTTCTAACCGCATGAGTGTAATTTTTGCAACCAAAAAATCAAGGCATGAAAGGGGTATTTCGTCGGGCAGCAACATGCCCGAGGGGCTGCCCGAACGCCCCTCTTTTAAAAATTAAAAAAAAAATTTTGTTACCGGAATCCGGCGACGGAGCTCCAGCGACGACGATGACGACTAGGGTTTTCCAAAAGTGTTTTGGAATATCAAAGTGTCATGGGCCTTGAGTTGTTGGGCCATTAGATGGCTAACATGTTTGTGAATTTTAAATGGGCCAAAATATTTTTGGTGAAAAATGAGTTTTTTGGGCCCTTAAGTTTAAAATTACAAAAGTTGCAAACATTTTCTCATGAAATAAATAATTTAAGTTGGACTTTAATTATTTATAGTAAATGGTGATTTACAAGAAATTCGGTTATAAATAAATTAACTGGAAAGTAGAAAAAGGTGTTTGTATACTTTGTTAATTTAGTTTATAATCGTGGCGGTTAGTGATTGGATCAAGATATATAATATTGGATCAATTAATTATTGTGATAATTAATTGATAATGTATGATATGTGATATTATGCATGAAGGATGATCAAAAGCCCAAGCCTAATTTGCTAGGTGTATGCTAGGATATTTTGTGTTGAATGATTGTAATAATTATCAATTTATTAAGTGGGCTTGGTTTATGACCCGTTCCCACCCCATTAGATGTATCCCTATTTGCCATGGATATTTATTTGTAAATATTAGTATAGTGGATGATCAAGATTGGAAGATGGTGGCCATGATGATTATGAAGATCGAAGACATGTAATTATTGGAAGCTAATGTAATAGTTGCATTGCATCCCGTGCATTTACCCTAGGATTGGACCTAGGCCCGTGTTTAGCTCACACGGTCCATTAGTATTGGGGCGATTGATCATCCTTGTTTATTTACTGTTTATAATATATGCATGATATGTTATAAATAATGAGTATGTGCGTTATTATTATGATAATAACAAAGTTGCATGAATCCGGCAAACATACGATCAAACATGGCGAGCTTTTAAAAAAAAATTAATGATGAGGCCTTTCAAAATTAAAAACCCTCGTTTTGAATTAGATTCAAAATTAATATCAAGCCCGAAAAGGATAATTATAAATTTGTTTATAATTTCCATGTGTTTATAATTTCCATGTCTTCCATCGACAAATGGGTGCATGACGAATCGCTACCCGTACTCGGGGCTCGACTCATATTATTGAGGGGGCCCTTAGTACCGGAAAGCTGTGACATCCATTTGACATGGTGATGTGAACTACGTGGAACTCCCATGACTTCGGCTCATATTATTGAGGGAACTCTTGGCGACCGTCCATTAAGGTTCAACATCGATGGGTAAGGCTTGACACGTGAAGATGAACGACGTCATATTATTGGGTCCTAATCAAACGTGAGACAAAAGTTTACGTAGAGGGTTGCATTGTGATGCAATTGGAAACTACCTTTTACGAATTGTGGTTGGCTGATATTATTCGGGATCATAATTCGCTAATTGGACCTTGCGTACCTACTGAGGAAAGGAGTTTCCCGTTTTCAATAGAGAGTAGTGAAAGATGTCAAAACAGTGGGAGCAAATATTTATGAAGTAAAAGTCCAAACTTCATATCTTACTAAATATTTTAAAATAGTCATCAACATTTATCTGTTTTTACTTTTCAGTACAAATTGACAATGTCATCGATTCGCAATCCGATATCCGTAATACTCGACAAACACATATTAACTGGACCTAATTACCTCACTTGGCTAAGAAACCTAAAAATCGTCTTGAATTCGGAAAGAGTTGCATATACACTGACTGAGTCGCCCCCTGTTGAGGCTCCGACTGACTGCAATCCTGAGGAATTGCAGGCTTACAAGGAATGGTGTGACCATGACTTGATAGCCAAGTGTTATATGCTGACTTCTATGAATGATGAGCTGCAGAGGCGTTTTGAGGATGCAAAGAATGCTGCTGACATTCATATGCACCTAAAAGAGCTCTTTGGTGAGCAAACTCGGCCTCTTAGGCATGCTACCGTCAAGGAACTGATCACTTTGCGCATGCGAGATGGGGCCTCGGTCCATGAGCATGGCCTAAAGATGATCGGGCTCGTGGAAAAGCTCGTTGGCATGGATCTGATCTTGCCTTCGGAATTGACCACCGACGTGTTGTTGTTATCATTGCCTAGCTCATTTGATCCTTTTGTGGTGAACTTCAACATGAACAAGATGGAGCCGACCCTTGAGGAGTTGGTGAATATGCTTGTTACGTTTGAATCAACCATCAAGAAAGAGAAGTTGGTTCTTTATGTGGGTTCTTCATCTGGTACGAGATTGATCCACATGGGAAGGGAAAGAAGAGTTCTTTCCAACGTCCCAAGAAGAACGTGCCCTTGATGAGGCAATCTCCGAATCCCGTTATGGCAGCAACATCAGTTAAGGCTGACAAGACTGCTGATGTTTGTCATCACTGCAAGAAGTCTGGACATTTGAGGCGTAATTGCAAAGAATATCTTGCCCAGAAAAGTTCTGGAAATGTTATGTTCTACATTGAAGTAAACATTTCAATTAACTCTACTTCTTGGGTATTGGATACCGGATGTGGATCACATCTCTGAAATGTGTTACAGGTGATGGGAAGAAGTAGAAAGCTTAAGGAAGGTGTGACCTTTTAGAGGATGGGCAATGGAGCAAGAGTTGCTGCCAAGGCTGTTGAAGATGTTTACTTATTGTTGAACAATAGTTTTAAGTTAATTTTATGAGATGTTTTGTTTGTACCTAATTTTGTGAAAAACATTTTTTCCATTTCTATGCTGATAAAAATGGATATTCTTGTCTATTTAGCAAAGGTGTTTGCAACATTTACAAGAATGAATGTTTAATTGGTACTTGAGAACATGAAAACGATCTCTATAACTTTAAATTAAAAGATATTCCACTAAATGTCCATTCAAAGGCATACACCATATGAGATATGGAAGGGTAAGCCTCCTAAGTATTCTTATCTTAGAATATGGGGGTGCCCTGCTTATGAAGCAGGTAGTGGGAGATAAATTGGATAGTCGATCCATTTTATGGTACTTTGTGGGATATCCACGGAATTCAGTTGGATATCATTTCTATCATCCCCAAGAAACAAAGGTGTTTGTTTCTAGGAATGCAACCTTTTTGGAAAAGGAATTTCTATTGGATAGAAAATGGGAGATGATAGAGCTCGAAGAAGTTCGAGAAACACCCACAATTATAGAACCCACACCCGAAGAGCCAAGTGAGGAGATACAAGCTCCTAGAAAATCCGAGAGAGTCTCGAGACCACCTATGAGGTATGGTCTGCTTCTTGAAGAGGGCCATGATGAGCCTAACCATGGATGTGACCCAAGGACCTTCAAGGAAGCGTTATCTGATGCCGATTCATCCAAATGGCTTGAAGCTGTGGAATCTGAGATGAATTCCATGCATTCGAACCAAGTGTGGGATCTTATAGATCCACCGGAGGGAACGGTTCCCATAGGGACTTGGGGCGGATGGGAAGGTATTGACCTTCAAGGCGTGATTGGTGGCAAAAGGATATAACTCAAAGACAAGGAGTTGACTTTGAGGAAACCTTTTCTCCAGTTGCAATGTTCAAGTTCATAAGGATTCTGCTAGCCATAGCTGCATGGTATGACTATGAGATATGGCAGATTGATGTCAAGACAGCCTTTCTTAATGGGGACATTAAGGAAGAGATTTACATGTCTGAAACCTGAAGGGTTTACATCTATTGGAAGTGAGCATATGGTATGCAAACTTCATAGATCTATTTATGGTCTAAAGCAGGCATTTAGGAGTTGGAACCTTAGATTCGCTAGTACAATCAAAGAGTTTGATTTACTAAGAATCCTGAGGAACCCTGTGTGTATAAGAAGGTCAGTGGGAGTGTTGTTACATTCCTGGTGCTTTACGTTGATGACATTCTACTCATTGGGAATGATGTAGGAATGTTGCAATCAACTAAGATATGGTTAGCGAGTAAGTTCTCGATGCAGGACTTGGGTGAAGCATCTTTTGTATTGGGATACAGATCTATAGAGATAGATCGAAAAGATTGCTTGGTCTCACCCAGTCCACGTACATTGATACCATCGTGAAGCGGTTCTCGATGGATAAGTCCATAAGAGGACATCTACCAATGTGTCATGGCGTTTCCCTATCCAAGTCTGTCTCCCAAGACTGATGCAGAGATAGTGGCGATGACACGCATTCCGTATGCTTCGACAATTGGTAGCATCATGTATGGGATGATATCTACACGTCTTGACGTGGCTTTCGCATTAAGTGTAGTGAGTAGATATCAATCGAACCCTGGTCTTCCACACTGGAAAGCTGTGAAAGACATCCTCAAGTAGTTGAGAAGGACCAATAAATTGTTCTTGGTCTATGGGGTAGAGAACTAAAATTGGAAGGCTATACCGACTCTAGCTTCCAAAGCGATATCGATGACTCGTATTCAACCTCTGGTTTTGTATTCATGCTCAATGGTGCTGCTCTCTCTTGGAAGAGTTCCAAGCAAGACAATACTGCGGATTCCAGCACAGAGGCCGAATACATTGCTGCATCAGATGCAGCAAGGGAGGCTGTTTGGATAAGGAATTTTGTCCAAGAGTTGGACGTCATTCCTAATTGAGTTGCTCCTGTCCTGGTGTTGTGTGACAACACGGGAGCTTTAGCTCAAGCAAAGGAGCCAAGGTCTCATCAGAAGTCCAAACATGTATTGAGAAAGTACCACATCCTCGGAGAGATTGTGGGAAAAAGAGAAGTGTCGATTGACACAGTCGGCTCCGCAGATAATTTTGTTGATCCACTAGCCAAGCCTTTACCTAGACCATTATTCGAGATGTATCGCGAATCAATGGGTTTGAAGCATATGGGTAGTTGGCTCTAGTGCAAGTGGGAGATTGTTAGAGTAGGTGCCCGTCGAGCCAAGTGTTGGCCGAGTGTTCACAATGAAACTCTATGTATAAGCAATCTTTATTTTAGTAATATTTGAAATTATTATTTTGGCACATCTTTATCTGTATACCCATGCTAGTTGCATAGATAAAGCCCTTGAATATACAAATAGTAGAAAGAATATGAGATGCTCATATGATGAGTATCATGAAACTCATATTTGTAATACTGTATATTCTAAACGGTTCCTAGTCGATTCAGCCGCCACTAAGAAGGATATAGGACGCTCGAGTTAGAGACTAGTATCTGCGATGTGAGTACCATGTTTCATTGGTAGGGGACATTGTGATGTCCGAGCATGCGGATAGGTGCTCCTGGTAGAGTGCACTGAACAACCCTCCATTAAAGGACTTTCCAAGTGGTTCTCACTATTGGAGTGGAAACGTCCTAGTTTATGGTTGTACACCATTAGTCCTTATGACCCGGGACAACATTGAGACTCTATGTGCTAGCATTTCACTTTGACTTGTTTACCGACTCTTATGGGGTCATCAGGTGGCAAGGTTGGGTGTCATGTCGAAACATATAGGAGTCGATGCATTGTAGTCGGGGATTCACCGCTTACCTTCGGGTATGGATATCCTATGTGTTATCATGTGTATGTAGGTTGAAATCTCTGGCCAGAGTATGGTGGTAATTATGAAAGGGGTTTCATAGATTACACCATCGATGCAACTACGACATGACACATAGTATCGATTCATTGACAACTCTCGATAAACCAATGGTTGTCGAATCGGTCAGGATATATGAGTTGAAGGGACCGTACTGTACGCTAACCATAATTGAATGGTTCTTGCAGGCACTATCATTTGATACCTAGGGAATCATGTAAGCGATGCTGCTAGGCGTTTAACATGATTGGTTGGGTACTATCAGACTTGAGTTCTGACGTTCTTGTTGTCAAGGTGTTGATAAGTAAGAATGGAGCAATTGGGGTATGCTCATATAAGGACATGTTTAGTCCGAATCACATGGAGATGTGAACCCACGGCTAGTTGTATCAATGAACCATTGAGGGCCACACAAGTGCTGGTTTTCTAGATCCCGTTGAGAAGTAAAAATAGTTCAATGTGTTGAACGGCTTATAAAGGAGTTTATAAGCGTAAGTAAAAATTAGAAGTATGACTTCTATAAAGGAGAAACTAGTTCAATGTGTTGAACGACTTATAAATGAGTTTATAAGTGTAAAGAAAAATAGGAGTATGACTTCTATGAGAGAAATATAAATTTTAATTTATGGAAGTGTTCCTAAATTAAAGTTGGCCAATTGAATAATGTATTTGAAAATTGTGATTTTCATAAACATTATTATGGACTAAATTAAATTAATTCAAGTGTTGAATTAATTAAACACTAGTGGACCTAGTAGAGTCCAAATAATTAAATTAATTCAAGTGTTGAATTAATTAAATTATATTGAGTCTTGTATAGCTCAATTTAAATTAATTATTTCACTAGTGGGACTTGGGTAAATTCAAGTAATGTTTAATTAGTCTCAAATATGTTTGAGATAATTAAATTTAGTCCATGGTTTTTAATTTGTTAAAAACCATATAATATGCATGCATGTGAGGTGAAAGGTTGGGAGACAACTTTTTGTATAACCAAGGCTTGGCATGCAACCTTTTTACTTTAACTTTTCCGACAACCAAAAAAATGTCTCTCCTTCTCTCCTAGGATGAATAGTGCCGAAAATACTATTCATTTTCTGTCTCACATTTTTCTTTCTTCAATGGTTGAAGAAACACTCTTTTCTCTCCAAAATTTTTCTCCATTTTTCTTCTTCAAGTGTTGAGGAATGAAAAATACTTCTCTTTGAAAAATGCTCTAATTTTTCTAGTGCAAAATTAGAGTGGTTCTAGCTAGTTGGTGGTGGGCTTAATATTTGAGCAAGGTGGGCTCAAAGGAAGCTTGAAGATTGTCTTGCCATTGAAGAGCTTAGTTGTATATCAACTAAGTTGGAGCCATCATCAATCTTTTAAGATTGATAGGTACATTTCTAAACACACTATGAATGTCATATATGTGTTTGTTTTGTATTTGCTACACAAGAATATGTGGTGGCCGAAAATTTACATGAAAAATTTGATTTTTTGAACTTCCGTTGCGCTTCCGATCACCGTAACCGATCCCCTTTCAGGAACCCCGTAGCAAGGGTCCCCCTCCACGTAAAGAACAGGACAGGACACCTTGTCCTACATGTGGCAAACTTCATGGTGGGGAGTGTATGCAGGGTTCTAATGTCTGTTATCGTTGCAAGAAGCCAGGACATCTGGCCAAGAATTGTCCAGGAAGTTCTAAGAAAGTACAGGGACGCCTTTTCTCCATGACCAAAGAAGAAGTGGATGCGGATACATCGATGATCACTGGTATGTTCTTGATTTCTGGTATTACTGCTATTGTTTTACTAGATTCAGGAGCCACGCATTCTTTTATTTCGGAATCGTTTGTAAGGAGACTGGGCATTACAGCAAGTACAACAGAGACACAACTCGCTATAGCCTTACCTTCCGGGCAAGAATTAAAGACAGATCAGATTGTGCGAGGATGTCCAATATATGTCCAAGGTCATCAGATGTATGCTGAATTGATTGTTTTGAAAATGACCGATTTTGATGTTATATTGGGAATGGATTGGCTCTCGAAGTACAGAGTTAATATTGACTGTGGCCTGAAGATGATCAAGTTTGCACCAGTAGGAGCTGAACCATTCACAGTAGCAAGTGCATGTATATCCTTACCTCTTCGGATAATCTCTTGTATAAAGGCTTGTAAATTACTACAGAAGGGGTATCAAGGATATTTAGCATCTGTGTTAACTAGTGATCCACCTGTTCGTGAATTAAAAGATACAGATGTTGTTTGTGAATTTCCAGAAGTATTTCCTGATGATGTAACAGGCTTACCCCCAGATAGAGAGATCGAATTTGTAATTGATGTTGTGGCAGGAACTCATCCGATCTCAAAAGCTCCTTATCGATTAGCTCCTACAGAAATGAAAGAACAGTTACAGGAGTTGCTTGATAAAGGGTTTATTTGACCGAGCTTTTCACCGTGGGGTGCACCTGTTTTGTTTGTGAAAAAGAAAGACGGTACTCTTCGTTTGTGTATTGATTATCGGGAGTTGAACAAAGTGACAATAAAAAATAAGTATCCACTCCCTAGAATTGATGATTTGTTTGATCAACTACAAGGAGGTGCTGTCTTTTCGAAGATTGATTTACGATCAGGCTATCATCAATTAAAAGTTAAATCAGATGATATCTCAAAGACTGCCTTCCGAACCAGGTACGGGCATTATGAATTTCTTGTAATGCCATTTGGACTAACAAATGCACCAGCAGCTTTTATGGATTTAATGAAAAGAATTTTCAAGCCATTTCTAGACAAGTTTGTGATTGTGTTCATAGATGATATTCTGATCTACTCACGAACTGTAGAGGAGCATCGAGAACATTTGCAATTAGTTTTGCAGACTTTGAAGGATAAACAATTATATGCCAAATGGAAGAAATGTGAATTTTGGCTTGAACAAGTAGCATTCTTGGGTCATATCATTTCAAAAGAAGGCATATCAGTGGATCCAAGTAAAATTGAAGCTGTTAATAATTGGCTACGACCTACCACTGTTACCGAGGTACGTAGTTTTCTTGGGCTAGCTGGTTATTACCGTCGGTTTATAGCGGGATTTTCTAAGATAGCATTGCCTTTGACTGCTTTAACTCGAAAGAATGTGAAATTTGTATGGGACGAAGCATGTGATCGCAGTTTCCAAGAGTTAAAGGTAAAATTGACTTCAGCACCGGTCCTTGATATTCCAGAAGGATCAGGAGATTTTGTAGTGTACAGTGATGCTTCGAAACAAGGTTTAGGAGCAGTCTTGATGTAACACGGGAAGGTGATTGCTTATGCCTCTAGGAAATTGAAAGAATATGAAAAGAAATATCCCACACATGATTTAGAACTGGCAGCAGTGGTATTTGCGTTAAAAATATGGCGAACGATGTGAAATTTATACGGACCACAAGAGTTTGAAATATTTAGTCACGGAAAAAGAACTGAATATGAGACAACGACGTTGGTTGGAATTGGTGAAGGATTACGATTGTGTTATTCATTATCATCCAGGCAAAGCCAATGTTGTTGCAGATGCGTTAAGTCGAAAGTCCAGTTCTATTGTTGCTATGCAAGTACAAGAACAAATCCTATGGGATTTGCAGAACTTGAAGCTTGATGTTATTCCAAAGGGAGCTGCAATTCAGCTATCATCTCTTATGGTTCGACCAACGCTTGCAGACAGGATTAAGGTCGAACAAAACACAGATAATGAATTACAACAATTGAGGCAGCGAGATGAATAAAAAGGAAATTTGAACTTTGAATTGGATGGGGAAGGAATATGGAAATATCAAGGGAGATTGTGTGTGCCAAAGCAAGGAACGATCAGAACCGACATTCTTATTGATGCTCATGCTACTCCCTATTCGATCCATCCAGGAGTCACAAAAATGTACAAGGATTTGAAACCATTATTTTGGTGGCCAGGTATGAAAAGGGACATTGCTCAATTTGTTGCACAATGTATAACTTGTAAACAGGTCAAAACTGAACATCAAAGACCAGCAGGACTCCTGAAACCACTACCCATTCCTGAATGGAAATGGGAACATATCACGATGGATTTCATTCTTGGTTTGCCAAGAACTCAAAGAGGGTTCAATGCTATATGGGTTATTATGGATCGACTTACAAAATCAGCTCACTTTCTTCCCGTGAAGACCACATACACGATGAATCAATATGCTGAAGAATACATCAAAGAGATAGTGAGGCTTCATGGCATCCCAGCGTCCATTGTATCATATAGAGATCCCAAATTTACATCTGCATTTTGGAAAAGCTTACATCATGCTATGGGAACTCGATTGTCATTCAGCACAGCATTCCACCCTCAAATTGATGGACAATCAGAACGAGTGAATCAGATCTTAGAAGATATGTTGAGGGCATGTACTATTGACTTCCCTGGTAGTTGGGACAGTAAACTACCGTTGGCTGAGTTTACATATAATAATAGCTATCAGTCAAGCATTGGAATGGCACCATATACTGCATTATATGGTAGAAAATATCGATCTCCAGTACATTGGGATGAAATAGGAGAAAGGAAATTATTAGGCGCTGAATTGGTACAACAGACAGCTGAATTGGTAACCAAGATCAGAGAAAGAATGCACACTGCCCAGGGTCGACAGAAAAGCTATGTTGATGTACGACGTCGTCGATTGGAATTTCAGGTTGGTGACCATGTATTTGTAAAGATATAACCATTGAAGGGAATTTTGCGTTTTGGTAAGAAGGGAAAATTGAGTCCAAGATATATCGGTCCATTTGAAATCTTGGAAATAATAGGAGACAGAGCCTACCGTGTTGCTTTACCTCCGAACTTGTCAAATGTTCACAATGTTTTTCACGTTTCCTTGCTACGAAAGTATTTGGCCAATCCTTCTCACGTTCTTCATTATGAACCATTGGAGCTTGCATCGAATCTCTCATATGAAGAACGACCGGTCCAAATCCTCGATAGGAAATCAAAAGTGTTACGAGGCAAGGAAATACCCTTGGTGAAATTATTATGGCGCAATCATGCGATTGAACAAGCAACTTGGGAGCGAGAAGACGAGATCCAACAGAGATATCCTGAACTATATGGTACGTCAAATTTCGAGGACAAAATTCTTTGAAGGAGGGGAGAATTGTAATGCTCGGTTACTCGTACAAATGATAATAATGCGTTTATGTCGTTTATTATGTAGTTATTTAGCTCGTTAGATTCCACGTGATGATTCAGGTATCGATATTGAGATTGAACATGACCTTTATATTGCCCATGGTATATTGAGAATGAATATATGTCTAAATAGTAGAGTAAGATGTGTAGCTGATGATAGTGTAATGGAAGTTGTGGGGAATGAGATGTAAATATGGTAGTTCGTACGGGTTTTAGCATAATGATTTGAATATTGATCCAAATTGTGTGAGGCCTTAACCATTAGAAAGCTAAGATATAATGCTACAACTTTCGTATTTTGAGTTTTGTCCAAATCATTGTGGAAGACAAGCCAAAAGCGCCCCGAAGTGAGTTGTGTGTATCGTCACTCCTACAATGACACATGTTGGGAGAATGGGCATAAATTTTTACTCAGACCTCCAAATGACATGTAACCAGTGGGAGATTCAAGCCAAGACATAGTGCTACAACTTCCTAGTTTACCACTTTTCCAGATTATGAACGGAAGAGACGTTTCTAGAGCGATCTTTAAGGATCCAGTGCGCAGAAGCAGAATAGGTGGCGCCCGAGCGGTAAGATTTTACCGCCCGAGCGCCGGTACTTTACAAGCTCACCAATTTTACAGAACATATGGCGCCCGAGCACCGGTGCACCAAAATTTTACGTTTTGGACAGAACATTCCGCGCTCGAGCGGTAGAAAACTACCGCCCGAGCGCCGCCTTTCATACAAGAAGATAAGTTTCGAATTTCAGAGCCATTGTATCAGTTCTTTCCCCTTTCCTTCACAGCAAGGCACGAAAGAAAAACTTAGAATCATCCTCCAAAGCTCTCTTTCTTCATTTCCTTCATTGTTTTGAAGTGAGAACTTAGTTCTCCATCACAAGAACTTCATAAGGGTGTAAATTTTCTTCTCTTTTAGTTATGGTACATGTAGGTGACAATAAAGGAATGATTTTCATCTAGTTTATGTAATAGTGACTGAATTATTGGTATATTTGACAGTATAAGAGCGAGAAACATTGTCTCAAAAAAGTATTCGTACGATTGGACAGTAAGTTGGCATGTTCTTGAAGTAATACATGAGTAATATTATGATTTCAAATACTTCCCATTGATTAATTCTATATGTACATTGTTAATATCTTATTGATGAAAACATAGCACCATATTCCATTGTTATGTATTAAATATGTAAGAATCTCATGAATATTGATGATGGGTGCTATGTTATGAACATGAACATGAACATGAAAGGAAAAGGACTGATTTTTACATGATATAGAGCTTGTTGACATCATGGGTGGTTTTAAGTCCACCAAAGCTATTGGCCAATATATGTTCATGGGGCGTGGGGTTGCCAAAGGTTGCTCCCTGACGTCCAACACAGTAGTAGCTATATAATAAAGCAAGCACGGTAGTACAGGTCAACTAATGAGACTCAAGTACAAAAATGAACATTGAATATATGCTACGGTATGACATGTTTTTAAGATTCATTGTTGTCACGACTTGATATGTATGTTCCTTCGATGCATATTGATACGTATAAGTGCCAACTTATTGAGTTTTATAAACTCACGTAGCTCATGTGTTACAGGATCAGGTAGTGAAGAGACATAGGATGCCGGTTCGCCAATGGATGCTTGTGACGTGCCCTACCTCGACAAGAACCGAGACTTCTTATTGTATAGCTTCCGCATATGTATTGTAGTAAATTTTATATGAGGGTTTGAAACAAGTTCCATGTTATGTATGATGATACAAAGTATGTTGGTATATGAGAATATGTTTATAAATGTGTATGAATAGTATTGCTTGAGTTTTGGTGTATACAAAATATAGGGACATCATGCCAAATTTTTTATAAACCATCAAAATGATGCCTCTTGTTTGATTTACTTCATACTATAGTTATATCATTAAAACCTTATTTTGATTACAAGTATAAGTATCATTAATCATGTCAAGTATAGAGTAAGGGTGTGACAGATATCATCCCAATACAGAGGGGATCTGCATTTCTTACCGTACAACGCCTCGAAAGGAGCCATCTCAATACTCGTATGATAGCTATTGTTGTACGAGGACTCACAAAGTGGCAATGCATCCTGCCAATTAGTGCTATATCAAGCACTACAGCTCTAAGCATATCTTCCAATGTCTGAATCATCCGTTCTGACTGTCCGTCAGTCTGTGAATGATATGCGGTACTCAGATGTAACTTCGTACCTAGAGCCTGTTGTAAACTCTGCCAAAAGTGCGAAGTAAACCGAGGATCACGGTCTGAAACCATCGACTTCGGCACTCCGTGCAATCTGGCCACCTCTCTGACATAAATCTTTGTCAATTGGTCATGTCGGTACGTCATCTTGTACGGAATAAAACATACAGATTTTGTCAGTCTGTCAATCACAACCTAAATCGCATCGCAACCTCGAGAGGATCTCGGTAACTTCGTCACGAAGTCGAGTGAAATGTGATCCCATTTCCATTTAGGAATCCATAAGCTCTGTAACAATCCTCCTGGTTTCTTTCTCTCGACTTTCATCTGTTGGCAATTCAGTCATTTGGCTACAAATTCAGCAATATCAGCTTTCATCTGTTTCCACCAAAATTGTCTTTTCAAATCATTATACATTTTCCTGCCACCAGGATGAATATTGAATCGACTGCAGTGCGCTTCTGATAAAATCTGTCGTTTCAAATCGGAAACATTCGGCACAACAAGATGATTATTCACATACAGTACATTGTCACGTACCTGATACTTTGATCGATGCCCTGCTCTGACCATCGATATCGAATTTTGTACATTCTGATCAACTTTCTGAGCTGCTTTAATTCTCAAAATCAGCTCTGGTTCAACTTGAACGACATACAATCATAATGGCCTACAATCTGTCTCAAATATTAATCCAGACAAACAGCAGTCTTCGATTAAATTTGAAACACCAATCGTCGATAAGGATAAAGAACTTAACTTTCGACTCAGTGCATCAGCTGCTGCATTCGACTTTCCTGGATGATACTTAATCTCACAATCGAAATCTTGAAGCAAATCAAGCCATCTTCGCTGTCTCATATTCAATTCTGATTGTGAAAATAGATATTTCAGGCTTTTATGATCAGAATAAATCTCAAACTTCTCACCGTACAGGTAGTGTCGCCATATCTTTAATGAAAAAACGATGGCAGCCAATTCAAGATTATGAATTGGGTAGCAAGTCTCGTGTGGCTTCAACTGTCGTGAAGCATAAGCGATAACATGGCCTCGCTGCATCAATATGCATCCCAATCCTCGGTGAGAAGCGTCACAATAAACAACAAAGTCACCAGTACCTGAGGGGATAGTCCATATGGGAGCACTGGTCAGTCTCTTCTTCAACTCCAGAAAACTGGACTCACAGTCTTCTGACCAAACAAATGAAACATTCTTCTGAGCCAACTGCGTAATCGGTTTAGCAATACCGAGAAATCTTTAATAAATCATCGGTAATATCTTGCCAAACCCATAAAACTGCGAATCACTGGCACTGATGTCGGTCTCGGCCAACTGATCACGGCTTCAACCTTACTGGGATCAACTGAAATACCATCTCCGGATATAATATGACCCAGAAATACCACCTGTCTCAACCAAAACTCACATTTTGATAGTTTAGCATACAAATTCTCAGGCCTCAAGATTCGCAACACAGTTCTCAAGTGTTCGGCATGCTCAATCATATTCTTCAAATAAATCAAAATATCATCAATGAATATAATCACAAAATAATCGAGATATTTCTGAAAGACACGGTTCATTAGACCCATAAATACAGCTGGAGCATTCGTTAAACCAAACGGCATGGCAATAAACTCATAATGAAATGCTTTCTTTTTCACATTCAATTTTCTTTTCACAGTGCACAAGTCTTCCATACCTGGTTCTGAACGTTGTCTTCGAGATGTCAGAGTCCTTGAATCTCAGTTGATGATATCACAGATCTTAGATCGATCTTGGAATATACAGAAGAACCCTGCAACTGATCAAATAAAGCATCAATATGAGGCAAAGGGTATTTGTTCTTTACCGTTGCCTTGTTTAGTTGCCGGTAATCAATACAGAGTCTCATCGAACCGTCTTTCTTTCTCACAAACATTACTGGAGCACCCCAAGGAGATACAGTCGATATGATATACCCCTTGGCCAGTAAATCCTCCAACTGTTCTTTCAACTCTTTCACTCAATCGGTGCCATTCTGTACGGAGCCCTCAAAATTGGAACTGTACCTGGCATCAACTCAATGCTGAAGTCTATCTCTCGAATCGGAGGCAAACCAGGAATCTCATCTGGGAAGACATCAGCGAACTCACATACCACTGGAAAATCAGCCAATGATGGACTCGATTTCAGTACATCAACTGAATAAACAAGGAATCCCTCTGCTCCTTTCTGTAACAATCGAGTCATAGTAATACGGATATCAAAGGAATTCTGGCTCGAGAAACCTTACCGTAAAATTTCCACTCATCAGCCATTGACCGAGCAAAACTTGCACTGTGGAATCCTTAATAAAAATATGTTTTATATGCTCTAAATAATCGCAAGTGCACGATGTCAAGTTATAATATAGTGTACGTGAGTACGAGTATCGTTCCACTGAAGACTGTATTTAACAATTATTATTTCCAGTTATTGAACATTTAGCGACGCAAATGGATTTGATTGTTTTAACACTACTATGCTCAAATAAACGTGCAAATAAAATAATTCAATGCTAACGAATGAGAATTAATATCTAAAATGTTGAGTAAAATTCAATGAGAAATGAATTTGTTGGGAATATCGGTTCACCTACCCCTCGTTAATTTATTAATTCGTTCAATAGTGATTATATGCTTCCGACAAGATTTCCTATTCAATTGAACACACTCTCTCGAGCTGTGCCAAACTAATTCAACACAATGAAGCAATTAAATGTCTTTAATTATTTATCAAGAGTGAATCGCATTTCGATTTATGAAATCCCCTAGTTTTCGACCCTAAGGACTATGACTATCGGCGCGTATTCATTTCATATGTCTATGTAAATTGTAGATCAACGGATTATACTACTCGTTCCTATCACAAGTTATTCTCTCGAACTCACTCGCAAGATAAAAACGTTGTTAAAGTTAGCTACGCTTTAACAACACAATTAAACAATAGTATAATCGAGAATAACGCAACAATCGAACATAGATTAATTCAAATCAAAGTTTTGGGGTAGGCTCCCCTTAAATCCCAACAAATATTAAACGTTTAGCTACTAGAATTCATGATTGAAAATAAACAAAACAAAGTTCAAATGCTAAAACTAAATAAGAAATACTAGAAGTTCCGAAAACGCGAAGAACGATGCCCGGAAAACTTCAAATCTTCAATCCAAGCGCGAACGTCTCTCCAAAGCTTGTGGCGGCTGAATAATAGAGTCTCAATCCCTGATTTCGTGCCTCCACATCCTACCATATCCTCTCCCTTTCAGAATTGAGGTAAGGGATCGTCCATTATTTTTTCCAAAATTACGAGTGCGCCCGGGCGGACATAAGTTTCCGCCCGGGCGGATGACTCTCGGAGATCTTGAATTTCTAACTTTTCTCTGACGCGCCCGGGCGGATGTAAGTTTCCGCCCGGGCGGACAACTCTCGCAAATTTTCTTTTTTATTCATGCCTTGGATGCGCCCGGGCGGACATAAATGTGCGCCCAGGCGGAGGTCTCTCGAATTTGCCTCCTTAAATCTTCAGTTTCTTTCACGGATCTCCTGCATTTTCGCCAACTAAACACATGAGCAACACGAAGATATAAATTATGCTTAAATAACACAAAATGCAAGAAATCTAAGTGATAAATGTAACACAATGCGACATAATATGACACACAAAAACACGTAAAATCCACCTCTATCAACCGCCCAATACTAACCTTTTGCTCGCCCTCGAGCAAAATAGGTAACAAGACATAAATGGAACGTGACACAAAGTGGCTCGACAGTGAATTCATAGCCATCAAATAGCCTCAGTGAAACTCCACATATTCCCTTGTCGATCGATGTAAAAGCATACTTCTTCACACTTCCTTTGGTTTAGACATCGTTTCAAATAAAGCCTGAACGTGTGTGTGTTGTTAGTCCTAGCATCACTAATGATAGAGGGATCCATTCTCAACCATTGTCAGAGATTTAAATCATCCTGTTAGTGTAAATATCACTCTCCTTTATTCCTTTGCACTCAGAATCCATCAGCAAACTTTTTTTGTTTTTTTTTTCTGAATAAGAATACAATAATGAAAGGACTATATTAGAACTTTTCATTTCAGATTCAAATTCATGTGTTTTGCGTTTTTAGCCGGGAATAGGATTTCATTCCCTTATTCGGCTCCTCAACACCTTACATCTCCATCTTTAGCCAGGAATAGGATTTCATTCCTTTATTCGGCTCCCCCACACCTTACATCTCCATCTTTTTCTCTATTTCTTTTTTTTTCTTTTTTTTCTTTTTCGATGCTGATAGATACTTTGATACAAGAGAATGTCGTCAAGTTCAATTTACACCTTCAAACATCTTCGTTCCCCACTTTAGTTTTAAAATTTTCACCATCTTGTCATGCATGCTTCTAGTTCTAACATTTGTGCAAAGAGAGTTCAATGTTTTAAATAAAACTGTATGTCTTTACCATAGTATGTGCTAAAGGTGTGCGAATACACGACAGACAGGGCATGTCTCATCACTTCCTAATCATCCTTGGCTAACAATGTACTACTCCAAACACTGTCGGCTGACACAAAAACATATGCAAACAACTAAAACTACATGCCAACGAACAATACGAACAAAGCACCAACACGACAAAAACGATACAACACCCATCCACTCCCCAATACTAATGTCGAGCATTGTCCCCAATGCAACAGACGATAGAACAGGGACAGATAGACAAAACAAAATGAATGGAATATGACCTAAACATGCAACAGAAATAGCAATAAACGAAAATAAATAAACTGAATGGAATGAAATGCGATAAAGAAAAGAAGGGATAAAAGTGACTCCCCTCTCACAGATCCTCCTCATCGTGCTCCTCCGGGGAAACCACGCCAGCGTCCGGCTCTGGTGCATCGGCGTAATGAAAATGGAACGGCGGCGGGAAAGCTGGCATGGGTGGTGGGAGAAGGGCTGGGTCGACACCACTGTGGCTCAGAGATAGGCGAAGCATGGCATCAGTAGCCGTCTGATACGTCTGACTCACAGCCTACCACTGTAACTGATGGTCTGCAAAGGCAGTAAATTCGTCCATCTGGTCCTGAAGGAGGCGACGTCGCGGTCACCGTCCCAGGTGGGTCCAAACTGCGGTAAAGCCTTCCGCCCTACTGCTAATTTCTGCAACCAGCTAGCGTCATCGAGAGCCTTGGTCGGTGGCAACCACTCATCGTCATCCTGAAAAATGACCCCAGCGCTCGCACATAGCTCTATGATAATGTGGGGGAAGAACAATGCCACATTCGGATTATGAATGCTCAGCTGGATCTGCGAATGGATTATCTTTCCCACATTGAGTTGCATCCGAGTGATCAATGCATAAAGTAGCAGCCCCCTCTCTCTCTGGACTTCACTCGTGTGCCCGACTGGCATCAACCGTGTGGCCAGAAATGCATACCACAACGCAGCCGGGATGAGCAAATATTTCTCAGCAAAACAAGTACGCGAGCCAGGTGTCTTCCACGGAGACCCCGGATAACAAATTCTTTGCATCATCAAGTCTAAATCTGGTTCTGCTACCCATGCCACATAAACCGAGTCATCCACCGCCGGTGTCTTAAGCACCCTATTAATCTCCGCTGAACTAAAATCGACCAACTTCGCTCTCATAAATGCCTTACCATCACTCCTCTCAGCTGCATTGGCATAAAATTCCCTCACCACAGGTACCACCGCGGCTTGCGGTTGACGGCAAAATTTACCCCAACTTCTATTCGCAATTTGATTGATAATCTCTATATATTGCTCAAACTGGAAACCTCGTTTGCGAAGCGGAGCTCTATGTATTTTTGCATGCTCATATCGTTCCCTAGCCGCAGGATTCACAAATAATTGGGAATTATGAGATGACGAAGAAGAAGCACCGTGACTTACCCGAGCCTTTTTAGGTGCCATTGTTGTTGATTATTTGAGAAGAGCAATGGTAGCCCGGAGTAGCAACCGTGTCGTCGGAGAAGACTTTGCCGGAATTCAGTGGCGGCGGCCGGAGATAGCAGCGGTGGCCGGAGAATTTGTAGAGGTGGTGGGGAAACACCGTGGTGACCGGAAAGTTGAGGTCTTGATGTTGAGTAAGGGTGGTGACACCTAATTGTACCTGAAATTGACACAAGACAAGAGATTTGAGTGAGATTGATGGTGGAGGGGCGAAAATCGGAAGAGGGAGGCGTGGGTTGTTGAATGGGGGAGAAAGGAAAGATAGTGCAGATTATTAATCTGCACGATCCGCCCGGGCAGACCTAAGTTTCCGCCCGGGCGGATAGACTTCGAATTTTTTTTTTAAATTTTGAAAAGGGGCGCGCCCGGCCAGGTGTAATTTTCCGCCCGGGCGGAAGCTTCACAGCATTTTTATTTAAAAAGGGACGCGCCCGGGCGGACATAAGTTTCCGCCCGGGCGGAAGCTTCACGGCATTTTTATTTAAAAAGGGACGCGCCCGGGCGGACATAAGTTTCCGCCCGAGCGGAAGCTTCACGGCTTTTCACCAAATTTTTTTTTAAAAAAAAAATAATAAGAGCACAACTAAAAATCAAAATAAATGCAAGATAAGGGACAAGAGGTAGTTCTCAATTTATAGTCGAGAGCTGGACTGTCGGTCCATTTCAGTTTAGATTGTCTTGAAACCGGGTGATTCCAAGTTGTGGCTCAATTGTGCCACCCATGTAGTGCTTCAATCGTTGTGCATTGACCGTAAAGGTCTCATCCTTTCTATCTTTCAATTCTACAGCCCCCGATGGGTAAACTTTGGAAATCACGAATGGACCAGACCATCACGACTTCAACTTTCCGGGAAATAGTCGCAACCGGGAGTTGTAGAGCAGGACGTTTTCACCTTCCTTGAATTCCCTTTCAATGATTCGCCTGTCCTGAGCCCTCTTTGACTTTTCTTTGTATGACAGTGCAAGATCATATGCCAAATTCCGGAACTCCTCCAACTGATCCAGTTGTAGCAGACGTCGTTCACCTCACGGTCATGGCAATGGTTGAGAATTTGATCGAACTCTTCCTCTGCAACACACCTTCTTATCATGGCATCTGCACAAATTTTGAACAAAAACGGTTCCTCCCAAAAATAGTATTTCATGTCAGAAAAGAATTTCTTTCGTTGGTGAAACGATAGGTTTGGTGGAGGTGTGCCTGTGACAAGAAAGTTAGCGAAATTTGCATACCAAGGACAATTTCTCACCTCAAATAGTTGCTCATCAGGGAACCAATCATTGATAGCATGATCGAAAGAATCATCACAAATAAATTCTAATCTAGACAAGTGATCTGCTACCACATTCTCAACACCTTTCTTATCTTTGATTTCTAAGTCAAACTCTTGCAGTAATAAAATCCACCGAAGTAAGCGTGGCTTTGCATCTTTTTTAGCAAGTAAGTATTTAAGGGCAGAATGATCAGTGACTACAATTACTTTGGACAAAACAAGGTGTGAATGAAATTTGTCAAGTGCAAATACTACTGCAAGTAATTCCTTTTCAGTTGTTGCATAATTCAATTGGGCCTCATCTAAGGTCTTACTTGCATAGTAAATTGTATGAAATACCTTGTTTTGTCGCTGGCCAAGTACGGCCCCCACTGCAGTGTCACTGGCATCGTACATGATCTCGAAAGGTTGATCCCAATCCGGTGCTACCAAGACAGGAGCCGTCACCAAGCGCTCCTTCAAATCCTCGTATGCCTGTAAACAGTCAGAATTGAAATCAAATGGCACATCTTTCATAAGTAAGGAAGATAGAGGTTTGGCAATTTTTGAAAAATCTTTTATAAAATGCCGATAAAAACCAGCGTGGCCTAGAAAACTTCTAACTCCCTTTATGGATGCCGGAGGTGGTAAGTTCTTGATAACTTCAACTTTCGCTTTATCTACCTCTATTCCGTGCTCCGAAATCTTGTGCCCTAGGACAATTCCCTCTTGTACCATGAAATGACAATTTTCCCAATTTAGCACCAAATTCGTCTCCTCACATCTCAACAACACCATCTTCAAGTTCTACAAACATTCATCAAAAGAAGGGCCGAAAATAGAGAAGTCATCCATAAAAATTTCAAGAAAAGTTTCTATCATATCATGGAATATAGCGGTCATGCAACGTTGAAATGTGGCAAGGGCATTACAAAGACCAAACGGCATGCGGCGAAAAGCGAAAGTTCCGTAAGGACAAGTGAAAGTGGTTTTCTCTTGGTCCTCAGGTGCAATGGTGATTTGATTATACCCCGAATACCCATCTAAAAAACAATAAAACTAATGACCCGCTAACCTATCAAGCATTTGATCAATAAAGGGAAGGGGAAAGTGGTCTTTTCGGGTGGCATCATTCCATTTCCTATAATCAATGCACACACGCCATCCCGTAACAGTCCTGGTGGTATTAGTTCATTATTATCATTTGTAATCACAGTAATCCCACCTTTTTTTGGCACACACTGAACCGGACTTACCCATGCACTATCAGATATAGGATAGATAATACCTGCATCGAGAAGCTTAATCATTTCTGCCTTTACTACCTCTTGCATATTTGGATTCAATATTCTCTGAGGTTGCACAAGAGGTGAGTACTTGTCTTCCATCAAGATCTTGTGCATGCAGACTGATGGGTTGATCCCTTTGATATCCGCCACCTTCCCCGCAAATGCACCCTTGTGCGCTTTCAGAACCTCCAACAGTTTGTCTTCCATCACATCTGTCAAAGCAGCAGAAATAATGACATGTAAAGTGTTATTCTCACCTAAGTAAACGTACTTGAGGTGTGGAGGCAACGGCTTTAGCTCAAGTGTTGGTGGCTCCTCGATGCTTGACCTTTGAGGGGTCAAATCTCTTCGTTCTCCAAGATCCTCCAGTCGCATCCTCATTGGCTTTCTCCATGGATGGTTGGCATTAAAGTGTGTCACTATTTCAGCTTTTTCTTCATCCAATTCCTCTTCTCCCAATTCAGTAGTGATAGTGGCCTCCAAAGGGTCCCTAATAGCATCCTGCACATAGTGAGACACAAGAGAGTGAAAAGCATCAATTCTAAAACAACTATCAGAGTGCAGTGTATGCTTAAGTGCATTAAAAACATCAAAAGTGATCTCTTCCTCGCCCACTCTCAGTCTCAACTTCCCTTCCTGCACATCAATCAGTGCCTTGCCAGTTGCAAGGAACGGTCTCCCCAAAATTAGAGGCATCTCTGTATCCTCCTCCATTACGAGAACCACGAAATCCGCAGGAAAAATGAATTTGTCCACTTTCACTAGCACATCCTCAATCACTCCGCGGGGGTACTTGACAAATCTGTCAGCCAGTTGCAAGGACATCCTCGTCGGCTTAGGCTCTCCGAACCCAAGTTTCCTAAACACAGACAATGGCATAAGATTAATACTTGCACTAAGATCACATAACGCTTTATGAAAAACAACATCACCAATCATGCAAGGAATAGAGAAACTCCCTGGGTCTTTTAGTTTCGATGGGATTTTGTTTTGCACCAAAGCGGAGAAATTTTCAGTTAAATTCACTGTCATGTGATCCTCCAACTTCCTCTTATTAGCTAAATTGTCCTTCAAAAATTTAGCATAACTAGGCATTTGCATTAAAGCATCGGCGAAGGGAATATTGATATGCAATTTTTTAAATACCTCAAGAAACTTACCGAATTGTGCATCTAGTTTTGCTTTTTTCAATGCTGCAGGGAAAGGTGGAGGAATAACAATTTTAGCTGGTGCAGTGGGTGCTAGTGTAGAGTTAGAAGACTTACCTTTAGATGTCGCAGTTTGCTCATCCACTGTTTGAGTTTTCTCTTTCTCCCTTGACTCCAAAACTTTCCCACTCTTCAACTCGATGGCCTTCACTTGCTCTTTTGGATTAGTCTCTGTGTTACTTGGCAAGGTGCCTGGCTCTCTACTTGCTATCATCTGGGCCAACTGTCCAATTTGATTCTTGAGCCCTTTTATCGATGCATCTTGGTTTTGAAGTCTAGTTTCAGTGGAAGAAATAAACTTAGACATCATTTGCTCCAAGTTGGACTTTTCTTCTCTAGGAGGATCGGATCTGTACATCGGTTGTTTCCCATATTGTTGTCCTCCTTGCGGTCTATTCTGACTGTTTTGACCGCCCCATGAGAAGTTGGAATGTTGCCTCCACCCAGGATTGTATGTGTTCGAATAAGGGTCATTCCTTGGGCGGTTTTGGACTCCCACTTGATTCACCGGTGCCTCATTTTGCACATAGAAGGGATTTTCATCTTGACAGTCTTTCACATAGTGTTCCCCTCCACATATCTCACAGAATATCTCCTGAAGACGCATAGTTGTGCCACCCATGTTCAAGCCATCTAGCTTCCTGTTCAATGCATCAACTTGTGCAGTAATAGCAGAAAAATCAGTTACCTGGTGAACTCCTGCACTTCTTAGCTGGTTGTTCCTGTCAGATTGAGGATGATAACTGCTAGCAGCCATCTCCTCCAACAACTCATATCCTTCTTCCGCAGTCTTCCTCAACAGGTTTCCACAAGCAGCAGCATCTATCATAGTACGGTTAGGAGTAAGCAAACCATAATAAAATGTTTGAACGACTAACCCAAGTGGTAACTCGTGATGTGGGCATCTTCGTAGTAGATCTTTGAAGCGTTCCCATGCCTCATATAAAGATTCCTGATCGAATTGAGCAAATGTTGTAATGTCTGCCCGCAGCTTCATGGTCTTGGAGGGAGGGAAGTATTTGATGAGAAATGCTTTCGCCATGTCCTCCCATGTAGCGATCGAACCTACAGGCAAACAATTTAACCACGTTTTAGCTTTATCACGTAAGGAGAAAGGAAATAAACGCAACCTAACAGCATCATCAGAAACTCCATTGAATTTAAAAGTATCGCAAATTTCAAGAAAATCCGCGATGTGCGTGTTTGGTTCATCCATTGCAGTTCCTCCAAATTGGACTGTGTTCTGAATCATCTGGATTATGGTTGGCTTGATTTCAAAGTGATTTGCCCGCACGATAGGCCTCACAATGCTAGGGCGTGCACCCTCCAAAGAAGGTTGGGCATACTCCAGCATTGGTATGCGGCGCGGTATCTCCACATGTCTATCTTCACTACGTTCCTCCTCTTGATCATTCAACTGCCTCTCCATCAGTTCTTTTAGCCTCTGCTGCTGTGTTCTCCTGCGGAAAGTTCTTTCGATTTTAGGATCAAACTCAAGCTCCACGTCAAGTGACTTTGGCATGCACTAGACAAGATATCTGGAATAAAATATGGAGTGTTAGCTCAAGATAAATAAAATAACGCTAAAGAAAACGACGAAAAATAAAATTGTAGATTAACAGTCCCCGGCAGCGGCGCCAAAATCTTGATCGAGCAAACTTGCACTGTGGAATCCTTAATAAAAATATGTTTTATATGCTCTAAATAATCGCAAGTGCACGATGTCAAGTTATAATATAGTGTACGTGAGTACGAGTATCGTTCCACTGAAGACTGTATTTAACAATTATTATTTCCAGTTATTGAACATTTAACAGACTTCACTGATATCAAACCTGTCCCCAAAGGAGAAGAGACAGACACTACAGCAGATAATGACTCAACAGGCAATGCAAATCATTTAGAAATAAAAGTATGTGAAGCACTGGTATCAATCAATACATATGCAGGGTAACCACATAAGGAATAGTTACCTGCAACAACGTCATCTGGTGCTTCTTGAGCCTGCTCCTCCGTCAAAGCAAATACTCTGGCATGTTGTCTAGGAGGCTGGATAAGTGTCTGGCTTCCTCCTGGCCTCTGCTATACCTGAGATGGTGCTGGCTGAAATGAATGAACAGCAGCTGATCATCTATCAGTCTGTGCTGCTGATCCTGATGATTCGGCTCCCTGAGATCTTTGGGAACCTCTCTGTGGACATACTCTGGAAAAATGTCCCCGCTGTCTGTAGATGTGGCAACTACCAAGCACTTCTTGGCATTGCTCTGTGGGATGTCTCCCTCCACAAGTTCTGCAGTAAGCTCCGGTATAACTCTGTTTGGAACCACTGGAGCTAGAAGAAATGTTGCCAGCCTTCTTAAACTGTTTCCCCCTGGCATTTAGAAAATCTTTCTTTCCACCACTGTTGTTGCCACTCTCGAATCTGGGAGGTGGTTGATGTGGTCCCGGTGCTGGGGCAACATAAAAAGCTCCCTTCTGTCTCATCAAACCTGCTTCGGCTTCTTTGGCTCGGTTCAGAGCATCCGAAAAGTTATTCGATTGCCCGGTGTTTACCAATGTAAAGATCTCGGGGTTCAGTCCATTGATAAACTGATTCGCAACGGCCTCATCATTCTCGGCAACATGTGGAGCAAACCTCAACAAGGTAGAGAACTTGGCCACATACTCTTCAATGTTCAACTGGCCCTGTCTCAAATTGGCAAACTCTGTACCCTTGTCCTTTCTGTACGACACTGGAAAGAATAGTTGATAAAATTCAGTTTTAAATATATTCCAGGTAATAGTCGTACCTCGATGCTCCAATGCTTTCTTCGTCGTGATCCACCAGTTCTTTGCAACGTCATGCAACTGGTGTCCAATCAATCTGACTCTCCGCTCATCTGGGTAATCCAAAGAATCAAACATCTCAATGTCATCTAACCAACACTCACGATCAACCGAACTCTCTGTTCCTTTCAGGGTTGGCGGTTGGAAGGACTGAAACATCTTCAGTAGTGTTTCCATCGATGTTGCTATCACATCCATAGGAGGATTCGATGTGCTACCCTGTTTTGGTACTCTTCGAGGAGGCATATCTGATTATCAAAAGGGTTAGCACTTGCAATAAAACAACCTGTTCCAGTCCTCCTCTGATCATCTTACTGCTGATCTAGAATTGGTTCTAATTCATTCTTAATAATACATATTACCAATCAAATTAGATAATTCAGGTAAACATGTATTAAAGCAGTAAACACATGCTAGCAATCAAGGCAAGGAAAGAAAATTCAATCTACCCCGCTCGCTAGCTTCTATCTCAGTCTACAGAACCTATCGCTCTGATACCACCTGCTGTGGGGACCCGAACCTAATTCGTTTTCTTAATCATTATTAAGGAACAATATAACAATTAAGTAAATGTGGGACATAAATTTTTTTTGAAATAACTGCGAAAACGTAATGTACTCGATCCGATATACATAACCATGCAAACATATGTTCATCTCAACTAAAGTTCAGTCACTATATCAAGTACTGACAACCAATCTACTCTAAGTCCGGATCTCCACGCTAATTCTGAATCTCTCATCCTCTTCCTGATCCGATCCTGCCCCACCTGTTGTCATGCACACATACAAACAAGACAACAGCCGGATAACTCCGGTGAGAACATAATCCCAGTATAAACAATGTAAACATGCAATCATATAAAAGCATATATAAAACATGAAATACATATCAATAACATGTATCAAAATCTGAAAACATGAAATGATATAACATTGTAAATCACTCGTGACTCATCATCTCAGACTCGACTCCTCACTAATCTAGGGATCCCGGTTTCTGGAAATTGTCACATATATCGAATCTCAGCGATAGGAAGGAATCAACGCCTAAGCGTCATCGATATAAACCAAACATCCAGTGTCTGGGCGAATAAGCCAGAGACTTGGCGCATCAGCCAATGACTAGGCAAATCAGCCTATGACTCAATACATACTCTGTCTATAAATCAATAGACCTCACATATCAATTTAATAATTGCAGATATCAATGCAATAAAATAAAGTATGTGATTTATGGAAACTCAAGTCAAATCAAACTCGAGTTGTGCAATCCCGAATCAACATTGATTTATACCTTTCTTTATATCAATCGGACTCTGTCGAAGTCTGTCAACACTCAATCTGGCAATGACAATAACGAGGAATACAATATCAATACCTCCTTCAATCAATACTGGATATAATCAGAACTGAATCAAATTCTGTTTCAACAGCATAACTGTACAATCTCAATATACCCAGCAGTACAAATCAATACATATCAATTCCTGCAACTCATGGTCAATAACGATACAAATCTGATATCACATCTCGATCTAATCAACTCTGAAAATCATAACAATTTCATACGATAATCGTTCTTCAATCCGGTTTCGATTATACGATGTCTAACATGTCAAGAACACCATATATGAATCATATCCGATTTTGGCAATACCATAATTTCAAAACATGTCAAAACGTAATAAAAATTACGTCCTGTTGTATCTGTCGACGAGAGGATCACAAAACTGTGCTCGGATTCAAATTCTGATAACCGGTTGGTATAAAATCACCACTCTAGCACCACATGAAGCTTTGAAGGTTTTCTAAGGGAATTCTCGTTTCTTCCTTCTGAATCGCTGAGAGAGATGCAATATATATATATATATATATATATATATATATATATATATATATATATATATGCAAGAAGAACGAGCCACCTGGTTTTACATGTATATATATATATATATATATATATATATATATATATATATATATATATGCAAGAAGAACGAGCCACCTGGTTTTACATGCATGTGATATATATGCAAGAAGAACGAGCCACCTGGTCTTACATGCATGTGATATATATATATAAAGAACGAGCCACCTGGTCTTACATGCATGTGATATATATATATATATAAATATATATATATATATATATATATATATATATATTATATATATATATATATATATTTATATATATATATATCACATGCATGTAAGACCAGGTGGCTCGTTCTTCTTGTTTCACGTCTCGCGCATATGCGCGACCTCAACCGGCGCATATGCGCGAGACCTACGGGTCTCCGCACATCTCTTCTCGGTAGCTCGCGCATATGCTCGAGGTTCTCTGGACTTAACACTTGTTCCTCGCACAGCTCGTGCATATGCGCGCCCTCACTCCGCGCATATGCCCGAGGTCTTCTACCCATTTCGCGCATGTGCGCGAATGGTACTGTCCTCGCACATTAAATCTCACATGCAATCTCATTTCGTGTGTCGGAACTTTCCTTCATAATCATATCAAATCATAAATCAATAATTACATATTATCAGGATAAAAATCTCGGGCATTACAATCAAGACCTCCAGTAACATTAACAACATAATCACCTGTATCCATCACACCTAGTGAGTCTAAAGACTCAACACACCATAATCTTGATAAAAAATAATACGTATACAGATCACATACAACAATGAAAAATACTTGTACATAAATACCGTTTTCATGAAGATGCATAAACTTTAGACATGAACATTTTCGTAAACATTTTCATGATGCATTAACTTTAAACATAAACATTTTTATAATGATGCATCAACTTTAAACATAACCATTTTCATAAACTTTTTATAAACATTTTCATATCATCCTCAACATATTCACATACATATTATCATCAGCATATACGTATTCCTTTTTCCTTTCGTTGAATTCAAAGAGTTAATTGTGACTTTTGTGTTCGTTACGTATTGGGCGATGGTTCCATCTACATGTAACCACAATAATAGGCGGCGGGGACATCAACAATACTCTCGCCCGTCAACTGAGCCTTGGCCCATCATATCCTCATATTGAAATACGATCTTCGGGCTGTCTCTGGGGCCTTCTCCCATAGACGGGCTCCCTCTAGGGCCTTCTCCCGTGAATGGGCTCTCTCTGGGGCCTTCTCCCGTAAATAGACTTCCTCTAGGGCCTTTTCCCTCACCATATACCCATTCATATCATCATATCATCATATTCGTATCAATGAAAATACGATCGTCGGGCTCCCACTGAGACCTTCACCCTCATGATATCTCCAACATATCATCATATTAGTCACAATTACTTCACTTCCTTCAATGTTTCATATTTTCGTCACTTTATAAAATTAAACATGCATATAACGTTTTTCTTTTAAACCAAGCATGCAACATATCTTTTAACGTTATCGTTTCGTCATGAAAATCCATAAACATTTAAAATAAGCATTTTAACATATAAAAAATCATTAAACATTTAGAATAAACATTTTAACATCACAAAATTTTAAAATAAACGTTTTGACATATTAAATCATAAATATTTAAAATAAAAGTTTTAGCATATTAAATCATAAAAACATCCATAAACATTTAGAACCAACATTTTAACATATTAAATCATGACATTTAAAATAACATTTTGAAATATTAGACTATAAACATTTAAAATAACATTTTAACATATTAAAAATCCATAAAAATTAAAAATAAACATATTAATATTATAAAAATTCATAAACATCCATAACCATTTAAAATAATCATATTAGTATATAAAACAGTATTCAGGACACTGCCATGACGTTAAATAATTTTCGGGTGTAAAATTATCGTTTTGTCCCTAGACGTAAAATTTCACGTTTTTGACAATTCCTTAATTTTGTCAACTCTAGACCATCCCAAATAATTATTTAAGCTTACATTAATTTTCCCATATTTTTGTTTGGCTTAACTCAGTAACTTTTAAATTAATCTTTAAACATAACATATTAATGTGTTTTAATTAGGAATTCAACCAAACCTTAATATAAAATTTCCAAATAAAAACTTATACTTTTAATAATTATTTGAGCTTAAATATAATTTTCCATGATTTTATAAAGCTTAAACTAGTCTTTTCAATTACTTCTTTAATTATAGTTTCATGCGACGATAAAATCCTGGATAAATACAAAACTCATTATTTTGATCCCAAATTTTAAACATCACATTTTTATTATTTATTCTACCCTTCTGAGCCATGAACCACACACGTGGTGTAACGCCCCGAAAATTTAAAGGTCCACGCGAACCACATGCATGCAAATTTTAAATTCTCTTGTATTTAATTAAATGTTTAAATTGCATTTATTAATTATGTTGTGCATAATTGCATGTTTAAAATATATTTTCTACATTGTTGCATTAAAATGTAATTTTTAAGGTTATTCGAGTTGCGATCGAGGAACGGGGACCGAGGGCTGAAAAATGTAAAAGGTTTTTATTAAATAATTGTTTTTAATTATTTAAAATAAGGGTGATGATTTTTCTTATTTTTGAAATCAAGGAATTTTGAGGCGAATTTACACGCCGGGATTTATTTTTATCGGTGTTGGATTTTAACTAAAATTCGATCTTTTAAGCAGTCCGGCTATTTAATTCACTAATTATTTTTATGAAAACATTTTTTTAAGTTTATTTAAAGCCTAACTTGCACTAGTGGGCTTAATTAGGAGTTAATAGGTCTTAAGCCTATTAAATAAAATGGATTAGCATATAAAGACAATTAAACCCTAAGCTAGACTCTCAAAAACTCACGCCACCCTTTTTGTGCAAAACAAAAACTCTCCCTCGGCGCAGCAGCAGGTCTCGGCTGTGGGAAACTGATTTTTCCTTCAAAGTTTTAAGGGAAGCAAGACTCGGTTCTCTCCGTTCTTCGTCGCCATCGTTATTTCGTGCGTTTACGACGCAAAGGCACGCCTATATCTTCCTTTGTTCATCCATTACATCATAATATCGATTCAAACTCTGTGTGTACAAAGATCTTGAAGTTTTATTTTCAGAAATTCGTTTCTCTCATGAACATGCTATGAACTAATGATTTTTGCGTACAAAACCATGTCTTGATTGAGTTTAGGGACTGCCATGATGCCATATGATGTTTAGGTAAAGGTTTCAAGGAAAACAAAGCCACACACAACCACCCACCATCGACAGAAATCAAAAGGGAATAAGGAAACAAAAGCTGAAGGCTGCTGTCATGGCTTTCATGTTTGGGTTGCACGGTTTTAGGGTGAGGCTTGGACTTGGCTTGGGCCAGGACACAGCCAGGGGTGTCATGAGTCAGGTTGAGAGTCCTAGCCATGCTAGGACTCGAACCGAGGGCTCGGGAAGAGTCCTAGCGCAGCTAGAACTCCACCCGAGAACCCTGCACAGATTTGTGCAGGGTTTGCGCCACTTCAAGGCGATGGAGGCTCGATGCATGGGGCACGGGCTGGGCTAGGAGGGTTCACTAGGGTCCCAAGTAAGGGTTCATGGGTTGGGTTCGAGCGGTAAAGCACTGGCTGGGCTCAAACGATCATAAACATGGAGTTCATGCAAAGTGTGTTCTCGGCCAGCATATGCAGTGACTTGAGGGCCTCGTTTTTCGGCTTTGGGTGAGGGTTTTTAATGGTTTGAGGGTCCAGTAGGTAAGTTTAGGATGTTGGGCAAGTTCTGGTTCGTTATGGTCCGAGGGTAACTCGGTAAAATTAAGAGATGGCTCGGGGTCGAAGTTTAGGTGTCAAAACGAGTTTTAAAATAAAGAATATTTGGGAAACGACTCACGGGGGTCGAGTCGTGGTCCATAAGGGCTAAAATAATATAAAAAGACTAAATTTAGAATTTAGGAATTTTATATTAAAGTTTGGTATTTTTTCGGGATTAAAGCACCGTTAAAATAATAAAGAAAAGATAATTGAAAAAGTCTAAGTTTTAAGCCAAATAAAATATGAGAAAATTCATGTAAGCTTAAATAATTATTTGGGATATGTTAGAGTCATGAAATCAAGAAAAAAGTCGAAAACGTAAAATGTCACGTCCAGGGGTAAAACGGTCTTTTTACACCTAAAAATTAGTAAATGTCATGGCAGTGCCCTAAATGATGTTTTATGATAATATGATCATTTTTACATGTTTATGATATGTGCATGATTTATTTATGATTTATTTTAAATGTCCATGAAATTTTATGATTTAAGTTGACATTTAAAATACATGGTGCATGCTTGGTTTCAAAAGAAAATATATTTATGTATGATTTTATAAGGTGATGAAAACATGAAAACATTGATGAAAGTGAAGTAATTGTGACTATGAGGATTTGAGGATATGAGGTTAAGATTGAGGATAGGCCAAGGCTCAGTTGACGATCCTGTGTCGCTGATGTCCCCGCCGCCCAGTACTGTGGTTTCATGTAGATGGTACCATCGACTTTTGAGGTTCATGGCATGTCATGTCATGTCATGTTGAGGAAAGTCACAATTAACGATCTGAATTCAACAAAGGAAAAAGGAAAAATGTTTATGATCATGTTAAAGGTTTTATGTCATGTTGAGGAAAAAGGAAAATGATTAAAGTTTATTTATGCATGTCACGAAAATGTTTATGTTTAAAGTTTTATGCATCATGAAAATGTTTACGAAAAGGTGTATGTTTATGCATCTTCATGAAAACGATAATTTAAGTACTAGTATTTTTCACCGTTATATGTTGACTGTATTACGTATTACTCGTTATAAAGATTTGGTGTGTTGAGTCTTTAGACTCACTAGGTGTGATGGATGCAGGTGAGGTTGAGGGAGGACTTGACGTATGAGATGACTGGACTGAAGGTGCACACAACTCGAGGACCAGCGCTTCTACTATTTCCGCACTCATGATTTTGATTACGTTTTTACGTTAAAAGATTTTTAAGACCATTTACTTATGCTTTAGAGTGGTTTTGGAGAGGGGGATATGTTCCACGATTATTGCGTTTTAGGTTTGGTGACTCATGCGATGATTTTATTTTTATGTCTATCCACTGGATTTTAAAATTCTAGCTAGCGAATGTTCTAGATCATGGGAAAAATATTTTATTAAAATATTTTCATGGGTGGACCAAATTAAAATAAAAAAAAAATTCTAATACATTTTAAACAAAAGAACACGAGACGTTTCAGTTGGTATCAGAGCCAATGGTTCTGTAAAGGGTTGTGCCACCATCAGCGCCGGGAAGATCAGTCGTCAAGGCTCAAACTTGTAAGTCTAAATACTTTATATGATTTATGTGATGTTACCTACATGTTTACATGATCTAAATGTTTAAGCTACATGTGCATACACATTTTGAAGTTGATTGACGTTATGTTTAAGGTTGCATGGCAAATGATTTTTACCCTGCATGGTTGCATGACTTTGTTATGCTAAAAGATTATATGCTTCATGATTTTTATACGAGTTACGATATGAAATGAAAAATATTTGATTTTAACGCATGTTGGCTTTGTGGTGGAATTGGACTATGTTGATATTTGGGTTTTAGCATTGACGTTCTACCTTTTTGGGCTATAAGTTAATCGTGAATATTATGAACGCTTTTGGGATACGTAGATTTTCTAAGAAAATATTTATGATTCATGGTTACTAGTCGAATTAATTTTTGGGAATTTGTCGTAAGGAATAATTATTCGAGGATTACGACGACTTTGGGAATAAGGAAATAGATAAATTGGGACTTTAAGTTGATGAAAAGTAAGATTGGTTATAGAAATTTATTTTTGGGTAAATAAGTTTAACTTTATTGAAATTATGTCATGGGAAAACGGTGGAAGAAAATTAAGAATACCGAGAATTGATGGGTTAATTGTAGGATTTTTGAAATTAAGGACCAATTAAGATAATTTTTGAGGAAATTAAGAATTAATTTCGTAAATATTAAGGAATTTGGGAACTAGTTTAGCATTAAGCAATAATTAAATGGTCTAAATGATAAGAATTTTGAGGATTTAGACTTTTAAGAATATTTAGAACCGTAGGACATCTTGGGTTATAATGTTATAAGGAATATTAATCAAGGGTTTTTAAGAATAAATCAATATCAGGCTTGAAAATCTAAACGTCAACGGATGCGTTTGGGATTTTAAGATTGAAATATGATAAATCGATGAACATTTTGGGTATAAAATAAGGAAAATAATATACGATAAGTTTGGTTATCCATCTTTTATTAATGGGAATGTTAAGAAATGAAATTTCAGGAATTTTGGTGTATGACAAATTAGAAATCAACCGCGGTTGGAAATTCTCAACCGCTGATTCTCAACCACCGCTGATTCTCAACCGCTTATTCTTTAGATTTCAGCCGTTTCATTTAAGAGATTTACTTATTGCTTTCCAACATTCTCTGACCGGTTGAATGCATTCAAATTCTCGAAGTCAACGATCTCACATCAATTCCAAGGAAGATGTGCATTTATATCTCTTTCCTAGAAAGGACGTTCAGAGACAGTCTTCATAACCTATTGCTGTATGCACAGTCGCCCAAAGGAGTAAACCTCAAGTAAAGAGCTTCAAATTTATGATAAGCAAAAGGAAGTTTAAATGCGACCATTTATTGCTCATAAATGAGAAAGTGACTCATCTGATTCAGAAGCTCAGGTTTACGATAACTGTACTTTTTGACCGTTACATCGTTCGGCTATATCATCTGGGAGGAATGCAAGCTATTAGCAAGCAAGCTACACAACTCTAACACTGATTGAAAAAGTTTCTCAGCTTGCCTTCATAGAGATCTTTGAGCGCTTCCACAGTTCACATTTTCATTATCGCTCTTCTGCACGCAGCTCCACAGTCACATATTTGATCATTTAAGGATCTTTTCGTGCTACCAAAACAAACTACTGTTCTATCAATAACCTGCGGTTATTTGATTAAAGTTTGGAAGTCTGGTGAACTGAGAGTTCTTAAATCCAGAAGTGTAAAGTGATCACTAGGAGTTCCAATACAGGCAATGGAATAAGTCCTGATTGGATTGGGCTGTTACAAACGATTTGTAAAGTCAAAGTCTTTTAGTGGAATCCTTCCTACCAAAGGAAGAAGGGGTGACATAGGAGTATTCAATCTCCGAACATCCATAAAAATACTGTGTCTCTTATCTTGTGCAAACTGTTATCTGTTATTTGTATCCTTGTTGTTTAGATTGTCAAATCTTTAAGAAATATCTGTCGAAAGGAAGTGAACCGTCTTCCGCACACTTTAGTGGTTCACCTCTTTCGACCGTTTGAGAAGGAAGTATTTCGAATCGCCTAAAAACGGTTGAAAATACATTTTAAACAAGAAAATGTGAAAGAGTTCATTCACCCCCCCCCCCCCCCCTCTTAACTCTTTCTCGATCCTAACAGGGAATTTTAAGAAAAATAGAAATTCGAGGTTATAATAGTATATCATTAAGTAATTATGGGTCTTTTTAGTTGCCATTTGTAAATAAGGATTTAGAAGGTAAAAAATATTTGGGATCAAGCAGACGTAAGGACCTTCTAGAATTTAAGTTTTATCAGAATAGCGCAGCGGAAGCGTGGATTTTTGGGATTCTAGAACTAAGTCTAAACTTTGGGTTATTAAGGATAAGCGAATTTCGAGGACGAAATTCAATTTAAGGGGGGAAGATTGTAACGTCCCGAAAATTTAAAGGTCCACGCGAACCACATGCATGCAAATTTTAAATTCTCTTGTATTTAATTAAATGTTTAAATTGCATTAATTAATTATGTTGTGCATAATTGCATGTTTAAAATATATTTTCTACATTGTTGCATTAAAATGTAATTTTTAAGGTTATTAAATAATTGTTTTTAATTATTTAAAATAAGGGTGATGATTTTTCTTATTTTTGAAATCAAGGAATTTTGAGGCGAATTTACACGCCGGGATTTATTTTTATCGGAGTTGGATTTTAACTAAAATTCGATCTTTTAAGCAGTCCGGCTATTTAATTCACTAATTATTTTTATGAAAACATTTTTTTAAGTTTTTTTAAAGCCTAACTTGCACTAGTGGGCTTAATTAGCAGTTAATAGGTCTTAAGCCTATTAAATAAAATGGATTAGCATATAAAGACAATTAAACCCTAAGCTAGACTCTCAAAAACTCACGCCACCCTTTTTGTGCAAAACAAAAACTCTCCCTCGGCGCAGCAGCAGGTCTCGGCCGTGGGAAACTGATTTTTCCTTCAAAGTTTTAAGGGAAGCAAGACTCGGTTCTCTCCGTTCTTCGTCGCCATCGGTATTTCGTGCGTTTACGACGCAAAGGCACGCCTATATCTTCCTTTGCTCATCCATTACATCATAATATCGATTCAAACTCTGTGTGTACAAAGATCTTGAATTTTATTTTCAGAAATTCGTTTCTCTCATGAACATGCTATGAACTAATGATTTTTGCGTACAAAACCATGTCTTGATTGTGTTTAGGGACTGCCATGATGCCATATGATGTTTAGGTAAAGGTTTCAAGGAAAACAAAGCCACACACAACCACCCACCATCGACAGAAATCAAAAGGGAATAAGGAAACAAAAGCTGAAGGCTGCTGTCATGGCTTTCATGTTTGGGTTGCACGGTTTTAGGGTGAGGCTTGGACTTGGCTTGGGCTAGGACACAGCCAGGGGTGTCATGAGTCAGGGTGAGAGTCCTAGCCATGCTAGGACTCGAACCGAGGGCTCGGGAAGAGTCTTAGCACAGGTAGAACTCCACCCGAGAACCCTGCACAGATTTGTGCAGGGTTTGTGCCACTTCCAGGCGATGGAGGCTCGATGCATGGGGCACGGGCTGGGCTAGGAGGGTTCACTAGGGTCCCAAGTAAGGGTTCATGGGTTGGGTTCGAGCGGTAAAGCACTGGCTGGGCTCACACGATCATGAACATGGAGTTCATGCAAAGTGTGTTCTCGGCCAGCATATGCAGTGACTTGAGGGCCTCGTTTTTCGGCTTTGGGTGAGGGTTTTTAATGGTTTGAGGGTCCAGTAGGTAAGTTTAGGATGTTGGTCAAGTTCTGGTTCGTTATGGTCCGAGGGTAACTCGGTAAAATTAAGAGATGGCTCGGGGTCGAAGTTTAGGTGTCAAAACGAGTTTTAAAATAAAGAATATTTGGGAAACGACTCACAGGGGTCGAGTCGTGGTCCATAAGGGCTAAAATAATATAAAAAGACTAAATTTAGAATTTAGGAATTTTATATTAAAGTTTGGTATTTTTTCGGGATTAAAGCACCGTTAAAATAATCAAGAAAAGATAATTGAAAAAGTCTAAGTTTTAAGCCAAATAAAATATGAGAAAATTCATGTAAGCTTAAATAATTATTTGGGATATGTTAGAGTCATGAAATCAAGAAAAAAGTCGAAAACGTAAAATGTCACGTCCAGGGGTAAAACGGTCTTTTTACACCTAAAAATTAGTAAATGTCATGGCAGTGCCCTAAATGCTGTTTTATGATATTATGATCATTTTTACATGTTTATGAAATGTGCATGATTTATTTATGATTTATTTTAAATGTCCATGAAATTTTATGATTTAAGTTGACATTTAAAATACATGGTGCATGCTTGGTTTCAAAAGAAAATATATTTACGTATGATTTTATAAGGTGATGATAACATGAAAACATTGATAAAAGTGAAGTAATTGTGACTATGAGGATTTGAGGATATGAGGTTAAGATTGAGGATAGGCCAAGGCTCAGTTGACGATCCTGTGTCGTTGATGTCCCCGCCGCCCAGTACTGTGGTTTCATGTAGATGGTACCATCGACTTTTGAGGTTCATGGCATGTCATGTCATGTCATGTTGAGTAAAGTCACAATTAACGATCTGAATTCAACAAAGGAAAAAGGAAAAATGTTTATGATCATGTTAAAGGTTTTATGTCATGTTGAGGACAAAGGAAAAGGATTAAAGTTTATTTATGCATGTCACGAAAATGTTTATGTTTAAAGTTTTATGCATCATGAAAATGTTTACGAAAAGGTGTATGTTTATGCATCTTCATGAAAACGATAATTTAAGTACTAGTATTTTTCACCGTTATATGTTGACTGTATTACGTATTACTGGTTATAAAGATTTGGTGTGTTGAGTCTTTAGACTCACTAGGTGTGATGGATGCAGGTGAGGTTGAGGGAGGACTTTACATATGAGATGACTGGACTGAAGGTGCACACAACTCGAGGACCAGCGCTTCTACTATTTCCGCACTCATGATTTTGATTACGTTTTTACGTTAAAAGATTTTTAAGACCATTTACTTATGCTTTAGAGTGGTTTTGGAGAGGGGGATATGTTCCACGATTATTGCGTTTTAGGTTTGGTGACTCATGCGATGATTTTATTTTTATGTCTATCCACTGGATTTTAAAATGCTAGCTAGCGAATGTTCTAGATCATGGGCAAAATATTTTATTAAAATATTTTCATGGGTGGACCGAATTAAAAAAAAAAAATTCTAGTACATTTTAAACAAAAGAACACGAGACGTTTCACGTGGACCCATGTTCCAATTTTCCTTTTAACTTTCGAAATAATGACCCTCACTCGAACACGCCGAGCCATCTCCAAATTTACTCGAGCCGCGCCCGAGCCACCTCGATCCAAACCTTATCCAACCCACCTAGGCACCCTCCTGGCCAACCCTGAGCCATAGAACCTAGCCCTAGCTCGCTCCAACCTTGATGGACAGTAGACCCGATTGCAAGTGTGTGTGTGCGTGTGCGCATGAGTCTCCTTTTAGTTTTAAGACTCCTATCTAGCCTAGGACTCTTCCAGCCCTTAACCACCGAGCCCACCTGACCCTAGTCATTCCTGGACCACGCCCAGACCCCTGGAACCCAGGCTGCGAACCCCTGAAACAAACAGAAGTTGTGCGTGTTCCACCTTGCTGCCATGCGGTCCCTTTGTTTTGCTCGAGCCAGCAGCTAGTCAGCCGCACCAACCCCTAGGCCGACCCCTACCCATGACCCTTGGACCCTGATGGACCTACCCTGACTCGCCTTTAGCCCCGTTGCACCCCTCTCCCGAAGCCCAACAGCGTACAACACATGGGGGAGAGTCCCACTTCACGTGGACTCTTCCCCAGCCCCAAGCTTGAACCCTAGCCACCCTAGGACCTAACTAGGCTTCGAACCTGACCCTGGACGATCCCACAACCAGCCCTGGCCAGCCCCATGACCCCATGCAAAACCAACGAGCCCCATAGCATCATGCACAAACCAATCCCCAAACTCATGTTTCTCTCTTTTCTTTTGGCCGACGGTTTCCAGCTTATTTCCTATATTAATTTATCATGTTTTGACTATAAACCATTCCATATTAATACTCTATCCATGGCAGCCCCTTAAACAACATAAAAACATGAATTTGGAAGCAAAAATCACAAGTTAATCACATGCATGTGCATAGCTACGAAAATAACAACTTGTGTGTCATGTTTTCATTCAAAATATGCTTAAAATTACTATGATGTGATAGATGTTTGAAGGAAATAATATGGCGTGCTTTTGCGTTACTAACGCACGATTAAACGTTGACGATTGCGAAAAACGGCGACGAACGACCTTGGCTTGAATAACTTTGCAACTTTCGAATATTCCTTCCTTTAAGCTTGTGTGTGTGCCGTGTATTTTATGTGAAGGGGAGAGTTTTATTTGAATAATGGAGGTGGGCGTGTGTTTTTGGGATTATGGGGTGAGGTTTAGCTCAATTATACTTATTAAATTGTTTGTTCAAGTTTAGGGCCCATTAGTAGGGTATAATAGGCCCATTAAGCCTAATTGAAATTTTAAAATTTATTTGGCGTAGAAGAGTTTGTGAATTTATTAGCTGGGTTGCCAACACGTTCGTATTTTTGTTGAAAATCCAACACCGATAAAAATTACGACCGGCGTATAAAATCACCTCAAAACTCCTTATTTTCAAAAAATAGAAAAAGCTTCACCCTTAATTTAAATAATCAAAAATAATTATTTAATAAAAACATTTTCTATTTTTCAGCCATCGGTCTCCGTTTCTCGATCGTAACTCGAATAACCTTTAAAAATACATTTTAATGCAACCATGTAGAAAAATATATTTTAAACATTATTATATGAACATCATAATTAATTAATGAAATTAAAACAGTTAATTGAAATACACAAGGAATTTAATAATTGCGTCCAAGTGGTTTGCATGGACGTTCAAATTTTAGGGACGGTAAAATTATCTTCTTTGATTTACTTTTAAACATTTTGTTAAACGCTAATGCATTGTGTGTGTGTGTGTCTATATATATATATATATATATATATATATATATATATAACAATAACACCTAACAACTATTAATGTCATCTCAATTTCAGAAGAAAAATTTAAAAGAGTTTGTTCAACCCCTTATAATATTATGTTCTGATTCCTATAAAGTGAAATCAGATAATTTTTATTTTAACTCTTACTACAAGAAAATATTTTTTCATCAACACTCAAAAGACAACAGTTTTATTGGAAAACCGTTGTGTTTTTAGTTTTAACAACGGTTTTAACAAAAACCATGGTGGATTAGCGTGTTTTTTGAACAAACGACAACGGTTTTTATTAAAACCATTGTGGATTAGCGTGTTTTTTAGAAAAACGACAACGGTTTTAGAAAACCGTTATGGAATAGCGTGTTTTTTGGACAAACCACAACTGTTTTAGCTAACCGTTGTTGATTAGCTTATTTTTTTGGAGAAACGACAATGGTTTTAGCGAACCATTGTTAATTAGCGACGATTTTAGAGAATAATAAGCGACAATTTTATTAAAATCGTCGCAATTTTTAAAATAGCGATGGTTTAAACATTAGCAACGATTTTAGAGAATATTAATAAAACCATCGCAATTTTAAAATAGCGAAGATTTAAACAAAAATTAGCGACAGTTTTACCAAAAAACTGTCGCAAATTTTCTATAAAAATTCGCGTTTTCGATCCAATTTCCTCCACAAGCTTCACATCTACAATAAATTTTTCTCTCTTAGACGATTTTAGCTTCGATTTAAGGTATGTTTTTTTCGCTTCAATTATTGGTAAATTTCTAAATGTTAGTTAAGATCATTAATATTGTTAGCTTAGTCAGATTGTAAGTTTTTTTTTGTAGATTTATTAAATTATAAAAGTAATTTTTTTTTATTTTACTGAAAAAATTAGCGACGCTACCATCTCTAATTAGCAATGGCTTAGTCAAAAATCGTCGCAATTTTTGTGAAGATTTATCTTAAACCGTTGCTAGACGATTTTTTAAAAACCGTCGCAATATGATAGCCACGACAACGGTTTAACGCACTTTCAATAACACTGTCAATAACAACATTTTTAAATGACCTACGATAACGGATAAAATCCGTTGTCTTTTAGCGTTTTTGTTTTAGTGTCTGATATTCATATATCTAAATGGAATCTTTTAACGAGATCTTTATGTTCTCAAATGAAGATTGCGATGATTTAAAAATACACATGCATGCACATCTAACCATGCAAGATGATGACATGTGGTATCTCCTTATCGACAACCCAATGAAGATTCTTAAAGCCAAGACATATATACCCAAATCAGAGGGTTCACTTCAAATAGTTGAAAAACATGTGTCAAAGTGGAATACTGACGATAAAAAAACCGATATGGAAAATGTGGCCAAAGATATCCTTTACAAGACGCTTTACAAAAACATGTTAAGCAAGATTAGGATTTGCTCTACCACCAAAACAACTGGGAAATTTTAACCCAAATTTACTAGGGAAACGATTAAACGAAGAAAACAAGCTGTCCATGACATTTAAAAAAATTAAGTCCGAAGAGACTTTAAATGAGTTTGATGAACGATTTATCTGTATTGTAATTGAACTTGCTTCACTTGAAAAAAAATATTCAAACCGTGAACTTTCTTTGAAGGAAATGAAAGTATTGCCCAAAGAATGGGACACAAAGATTCACTTATAGAGTCTTGAAACGTCTACTACTCGTTTTTCTTTAAAATGTACTAAAATTCTTTTTCCTTCTTTCCTAAGGTTTCGTCTTTGCATTCGGCCGAGAACACATATATAATTATTTTTCACCATTTAAAAATAAACCAACCAGCTAAATATTTGAAGATAAAAAAAACACCATTCAAAAAATAAAATCGTAAACGTCCACCAAACCTAAATTGAGCGTTTTTCAAAATAAAGCATTAATATGCTATTCTCTCAAAATGTCTCAAAAGCATCATAAGTCATAAAACCTTTAAAGTAATGTTATATCATAAACATAATGTGGAAAACTAGCAAAAGTCCTCGGGTTATATTCACCATAAGTCCAGCTAGTTCAACCATCAAGTTCTTTATCAAAATCATGCTCACCTGCATCGATCACTTCTAGTGAATCTATTGACTCAGCAAACCTTAATCATGATAAGAAATAAAATACCTCCGTGAGCCATGAGCCACCCCCGTGGACCCACGGTTCAAGCCCCTACCAATATAAACCCAAAATTTGGAACCCTAAGCCCTTCACCAAGGCACGACCCAATTCCCTCGAGCCATGACGGAGCCACCCTTGACCAGAGCTGACCCTAAACCTCCTGGACTCCACCTGGACCACGCACCAGCCCGTGCGAGAAGTCCCTGCGCACGACCCGGAGCCCTATCTCCTTATTCCCTAAAGTCGCGGCCCCTATCTATCGAGCCACCATGAACCCTGGCTGCACCAGGCCCTGTCCTGACCCCTGGCCATCTATCCTTCAGCAACCGCACCTACGCGTGTCCTTGCACTTGAGGCCCCTGACCAAGCCCTGGCCGAGCCGCACGCGAGTTCCTTCAAGCCGTAGCCTTCCCCCCCCCCCCCCCCCCCAACGAGAAGCCCTAGAAAACCCTAGGTTGGTTGCCTCCCTTGCCAAGATTGGTTCCAGTACACATATCGTCCCTTGACGAATCTTTTTACATCCCTTATACACCTCTTATTGGCAAGGTGTCCTTAGGAATCATAACGTTTTCCAAACAAGAGTAAAATCATCAAAACATTGAAAATATTTGTTCTATCGTTAAACGGTTCATGATTCAATATTTTTCATGCAAAAAAAATTAAAACAAGCATAATATGATTTGAATGGTGTGTCAAAGAGGTTTAGAAGTGTGCCTTTGTGTTTTAGATAGCTCGAATATACGATCGTCGGCGTGGGTTGCGAAGGGCGACGAACGAGCGACGAAGACTCCTTGTTTTTCCTCCTAAAATTTTCGAAAATATGGTGTGTATTGTGTGTGAAATTTTCGGCCGATATTCCTCAAGAAAGACCCTAGGTTTTTATTTTATATATCTAAAATTTGCATGTTAATGAGCTTAGGTTTTGGGCCTTTAGGTTTAGGAGCAACTGGGCCTACTAATCTTAGGTAAATTAGGCTCAATAACACGTATTTAATTGAAAATAAAAGTTTATAAAAATTAATTTTAAAAAATTATAATTTTTGTAATTTAAAATCCCTTCGTTTGCCCAAAACAGGCTTCCCGAATAAAATCATGTTCGTCTTGTAAAATAATTTTTTCTACTATTTTTAGAAAAATTTAATCATATTAATAAGTTTTGAAAATATTAAATGAAATAAATATTTTATCTTGGTCATCCCCAGTCTCTTTCCCCAGACTATATCGAATATTCGGAAAAAATCTTCAATTATCATGAAATCATGCAATTTAATTTCTTAATCATTCAATTAGATATTCAATCATATCATATACATCAAGTAAGCATTTAAAATCAATTAATAAAACAATTAATTAATTTAGAACATTTGAATACATGTTGTCTACGTGGGTTGACTTTTCGACGTTACAGTCATGAATTCATATCGAATAAATCCAGATTATGATAAAGGCTAATTTTAAAGAAGGGATAGATTCACTTATTGATATCGCTATATGTAATAAATGAATGGGTAACCTTCGAGATTCAGTACTAGGAACAATCTCAGGAAATCTTTGTGCGGGGAAGATTATAGAAGTAATGTGGGGACCCATAATCATGTTCTTAATCATCATTGGGACAATTTAATCAATTATAATAAACATGGTCTAATTTTTTTTAAATACAGTATTAAATGCGGAACGTAATGGAATATATTCTAATATACATGTCAGTATTAAAGTACAAGTCTTGTACTATATATCATCATTCAAACTAAGGTTTAACAACTAAATATCAAGTGTCCAAACCCTATCTCTAATCAAGGTCCGTAGTCTCCACTCTAATCACGATCTCTCTCTTCATCTCCTCGACCCCGATCCTATCCCACCTGTTGCCATACACACATACAAACACGACAACAGCCGGATAACTCCGGTGAGAATACATGTAATAGCATGTAAACAATGTAAAAGCATGTAACAGATATCAGTAACATGTATCAAAATCTGAAACATAACCAATATAAAATCGTCGATCAGATTCGTTACTCCACGTCTCAGACAAGACTCAATCCTTGTCTAGGGATCCCAGTTTCCAGACTTTGGTATTCCATATCGAATATCAGTAATAGAAGAAACTCCAATTCTATTCAACATCGATATAACCAAACATCCGGGGTCTTGACCTATCTGTCACAGACTTTGGCACTTTCGCCAATTCACTATCCTGTGACAATGTGCAATGTGCCAGTGACGATTCCATCACTATCTAGCACCTATGTCACAAGATCTCTCGTCTAATACTCATCTAATACATGCTTTCTATAAATAAATAGAACAAGAATATCAACTCAAATCAATGCACACAATAACAATAAGTATGTCATTTAGGGAAACTCAAGTATATCATACTCGAGTCGTTCTCCCGGTACCATATTGACTTATACCTTTCTTTAGTTACAGTTCTGACAACGTTCAAGTCTGGAATTCGAAGTCTGTCAATATTCAATCGGGCAATGACAATATCAAGAAGTACAATATCAATATACTGCTCAAATCAACACCAAATCTGATCAATCTGAATCTAACTCAAAATCAATGGCATAACGGAACAATCCCGGTATCCTCATCAATACAATATCAACAGATATCAATTACAATCCATAACTAATATCCGATACAATCTGTAATAAATTAATAATCCAAATCTGTCCAATTTCAATCTATATAATCTGAAAAACCATAACAATTTCATAATCAATCTGTTTTTCGATCTGACTTCAGTTCTACAATGTCTAGTATCTCAAGAACACTATATATCAATCAAATCATAATTACCTCAATACCATATTTTCAAATCATATCAAAATGTAATAAAACTTACGTCCAGTTGTGGCCTGCGTCGATAAGAACTCAGTACTGAAGTCGGATTCAAAATCTAACGGGCGGATTTCTCACAAGTTCAATTCTAGTATCAAGAATCAAATCTTTCCTATGAATTTCGATTTTTGCTGCTAAGTCTCGAATATGAATCCAATATATATTCTCCGCATTTAGTTTCTCGGTAGCTCGCGCATATGCGCGAGGTCTTCTAGAATTGCATTTGTCTTCTCACACAGCTCGTGCATATGCGCGCCCTTACTTTGCCCATATGCGCGAGGTCTTCTGTCCATTTCGTGCATGTGCGCGCATCATGTCGCGCATGTGCGCGATAGGTACTATCCTCGCACTTACATCTTCTCATGCCGAACCAAATCGTGTCCCGATTAATCCTTTCCTAATCATATCAATTCACAACAAATCATTTTGCAGATTAACAAATAAAAATCTCGGGCATTACAAGTAATATATCCAAAAATTGCCTACAACCTAGCAGATCGAGATTTCAGTTAAGCTTTGACGTTGCATCAAAACTTCAAAGAAAAAATACCGATGAAAGAATGTAATAGACCATATTCTATTACCTAACATATTTCATATGCTCAATCTAATACACATCATTCGGAATTTTTTATTAGAAATGAATTCATTGAAATATCTAAGATATTTGGAAAATTTGCTCAGGCAATTTTTCCATAAAGAGTTGAGTTTCCTTTAATACAGGAAACATATATTCAAATACAAGAGAAACCGATTCTACAGAGGAATCAAAGTGTTATATTGGAATCAAGAAGACTATATTTCCAGGAGATAGAATTACGAGATACATGGGGTAAAAACACCTGTTCAAAATACCCAATAGACACTAAAAAGCTTTTCAACAATAGAAAAGCTTAGATATCCAGAAGGGTGGAAGGAAGTAGAAATAGTATTTGATATTACAAAACAAAGGAATCAAATTTCATGTAATACCATATACTATTTAGAACAATCTATATAGAAACTTACCAAGGAATGATTAACATCGGAGAATTGGAAGTTCATATTAAAGGAATTCCAGAAAAAGAACCAGATCGATTGGTTCTTGTGGTAGAGTTTCTCGAAGAACATAAACCTTGGAAACGTCAAGAACATGGAATGTAGTTTATGGCTGAGGAAAGGATGTGGAAAATCCAATGACCAGAAGCTCATTCTTGATATAAATTTCAATAGGGATGTTATACGAACAATATAAAGCAGAATACTTTGCTGCTTATATTGATTCAGGCTCTGGAATCTGTACAACAAAAAGAGGAGTTATTTCAAATAATTTAGAAGAAGAATTAACTAAAATTGCTGGAAGGGATTTCTCTAAAAGAATCTTAATCTTATGTAAAGAGATTAAGATAACAGAAATATTAATCAGAAGTGCGGGACAAACACCCTGGTAAAAGGTAAAAAAAGCACCGATTTATTTTCATAATACAGGAGCTCACATTCTGTTAGGAAATAATTTCCCACAAATGTTTAAGTCCTACACAAAATAAACGAGACTAGAAGATTAGTGTTCACAACTCAATATGATCACAAAGTTATATTCCAGAGACTAAGAGAGGCATTATACAGAAAATTGTCAATTCAGTTTTGCAGCAAGCGTGGTGATGAAAGAAAACTTCTAAACCCAAAAATAAAGGATTCTAGACGATTGGGAGAAACAATACTCAAATTAAGAGCAGATAGGGAACTCCAACCTAAATAGAATTCCTCAAGATAGCTCTACAATAGAATGAGGTAGAGTTTGAATTAGAAGTTTCATTAGAAATTGTCAAAAAGAGGATCAAAGAAAATTACAATGAATATCCCTTGGCATGGTGGAATAAAAACTCAAAGCCTGCCTTAAAATCAAGGAAGGAAAAGAGTATGAATTTGTCCGATGCAAGTCTAACCCAGTGAACATAATTGATCAAAGGGATATGCAGATTATAGTCAAGTAACATCTAGACCTTTGTTTGATCAAAGTGAAAATTTCACCATACAGTAGTCCAGGATTTCTTTTAAGAAATTATAGTGAGATAAAAAGAAACAAACTCAGATTAGTTATTGATTACCAAGAAATTAATAAGATTCTGGAGTTTGACGGGTATTTTATACCAAGTAGAGAACATATAATTGGCTGCATAAGAAATGCAAAGATATTCTCTAAATTTGATTGTAAGTTTGGATTTTATCAGATTCGGATGCAAGAAAAAAACAAGAAATTCATAGCTTTCTCCACACCACAAGGACACTATATTTGGGAAATGTTACCAATTGTATTGACTAATTCACCTCAAATATTTCAAAGAAAAATGGATAATCCATTTAAGGATTATTTCAAATTAATGATTGTCTATATTGATGATGTTTTAATAGCGTCTAAAATATGGAGGAACATATCAAGTATTTAGAGATATTCTCTAAAGTTTGTAAGGAATAAAGACTGGTTTTATCTGAAAAGAAAGCAGTTATTGCCACAACAAAGATTGAGTTCCTTGAAATAAAAATCGATGAATCTGGAATAATTTTGTAGAATCATATAATAGAAAAAGTGCAAAATTTTCCAAACGGGCTAAAATAAAATAAACAACTTCAAAGTTTTTTCCTAGAAGTTGTTAATTTTTGTGGGATGTTCATTAAAAACCTAGCAAAACGCAGCAAAGTATTTGGTACATTACTGAAAAAAGATACGAAATTTATATGGACGGAAGAACGCACACAAGGGCTTAGTCAACTCAAAAAGATTTGTAAAAATCTTCCAAAAATGGTCAATCCTTAGGATGAAGATGATCTGTTATTATATACAGATGTAAGTGATCATTGGTGGGCTGAAGTATTAACTAAGCTCACACCAGAAGGAGAACAGCCATGCAGATATTGTAGTGGACTTTTCTCAGATGCAGAAGTCATAAGATGATATATCAACGAAATGGAATTTTATGCAGTAAAAAGAGATTTTGAAAAATGATCATTATTTTTAATAGAAAAGAAATTTACTTTGAAAGTTGATAATACACAAGTAAGATCTTTCTTAAGAAATAGATAGAATCTAAACCTGAGAATGCTATATTAGTAAGATGGAAAACTCTATGTCAAAATTATATTTTTGATATTGTGATCATAAAATCTCATGAAAATATTCTTGCAAATTATTTAACAAGAGATGGACCGGGGTGATATTGATGTCATCATAAAAAATGCAGAGTCATTTAAGGGAACACCTTGAAATGCTTCAAAACGAGTTCAACAAGCTTGCCCTAAATGGAGAAATTGCGGGTAGGTTACAACAAGCCGATAAGAGAATTGTCTCTGATCGAATTACATGATGTTTACAGGTTTATACTCATCTATGGTCTGTAATGCAAATGCCTATCCTCCAAGGCATTGAGAAGCCACTGGGTTCCCAAATGGAGAGTTTTCGAGTACATGACTCTATACCTGGAGCAGGGGATTCAAATACCCCAGGATCATCTCTAGATGAATCGGCTGAAACAAAAATTGAAACTCTAGATTCATAACTCGAGTTTTCAAGTCAACCCTTCATATCGGGGATTGAAGAGGGAAAGATCAACCTTAATCCTAATACAGACAATGGTAAATCTAAGGTTGATACTAATGAAGCTACAATTTCTCCATTTAAGGTTTATCAACAAATTTGGGAGAAATTAAAAACTAGAGTAGGTATTAACCTTGCCACAATGAGGGCTCATGTTTCAAGAAAATATCCTAGGGTATGGATGAAACCAAATTCATATCCAAAGGAATTAAAAGCGTGGTTTGAATTCGGGTCTGTTTCCTAGGTTTACACTACATCACCCAGCCTCCCAGAAATTTCAGAACTACCTAAATGGATTCAAGAACCGGTTCGTGAAACATGGGCAAATAACGACTCTTTGTCCATATGAGACATTCTGGAGCTATAATTTTTCAGTGCAGCACCAGAACTAGCAGGAAAAGACTCTCACGAAGCCTTTCATTTTATCAAGTTCAGGAAGCCAAATACATATTTCCAAAAATTTATCAAGGATCCTCCGACAGAAGAAACACCCCTTAGCTTTAATAACTGAAGATGACATTCCACTAGAAGAGCATGAGGTCTATGGTTATGTCTAACCGAGATGAACAAAGTCAAGTTTCCATTTAAATTTTATCATAATTCGGTAAATGGATCATTCATGTTAAATATCATGACATGAAAAACAAAAAGTTTTATAGAAGATTTATTTGAAAAGAAAATAAATCTTTTGTGGAATAGCAAGCTTCCGAGGAGCAAATAAACTCGTCGGAAATTCTGTAACATGGCTCATGTGGGAAGATGGTTAAAACATATCTGTCTAAAATTCCCAAATCAAAAAGAGCTTGAATATTGCAAGGGCTTAGGACCTCGGTCAGGCAAGAAGCATCTTGCAGAAACAAGACCAAGTGGTGAGGGACCACAATCACGTTTTCCTCCGGTACATCAAAAGTTTAAGATTCCCTGACAAAAATAAGTGGACATGTGACCACAATCACTTTTCCTTGGATATAACAAAAGATAAAGATTCCCCTACAAAAGCAAGTAGGCATGTAATTTTCCCACTAACAAAAAGAATTGGATTCAAATACACCTATAAATACAGAGTAAATGGGAACAAGAAAACCACACAAGAATTAAAACGAAGTTTGAAACCAAAGAAAATGTCTTCTACATATTTTAAAGTTTCCAAAAGACGGATTAAGGCGATAAGAAAGCAGCTGGTGATTTTCAAAAATCTATACAAACATTTAAAAGAAGCAGGGAATGAGATCTCAGCTGATATCATCCTAAAACATATTGTAGAATCAGAAAAATCAGATTACGTATAAGTCATGCATAATTTCTATTATTTAAATTAAAAATGAATTTTTATGAATACATGAAGTGTTTTATTTATTTTAAAAGTAGATGTTTAATTTTATCTTTTCAGGATAAATACGCGAGGTCGGAACGGAGTTTGGAGATTTGAGATAAAATTAATAATAAGAAAATATTCCTAAATTTAATTTAAGGCAAGGAATAATTTAAATTAAAGAAATATAATGTTTTAGAATTTATTTAGTTAATTAGAGCTAAGTTGGTAAATAAGTTCTTTAGGTTAATATTTAATTAAAGCTTAAAGTAAAATGTGTAAACAAGGGAGGATGGATTAATCTAAGTATAATATATTCAAGAAATTAAACATAGCATTTTAATATTTAAATTTGAGGTCATGAATACCATGCAAGATTCTAAGCAAGATTCTAAACTAAATTGATTTGTTAATGCATTAAAATATATATAATGGAGGTTTAAAATCTTAAACAATTAAAATGCAAGATTTAAACCATATCATACCATGAAAAATTAAGAAGGAATCGGCCAATTTTTTTTAAACAAATTCAAATATGGAGTAAACCCATTCAAGTCACCCTCAATGACCATTAAGGTGAATTTATTCCCTCATTGTTAATTCTCTAATTTGTAGTAAATTCAAATGCAATAACACACCTCATTTCTACTCAACATATTAGCCTAGAAATAGTTGATAGTGCAGCAAAAAAAATAAGAACAAAGTATTGGCCAGCAAGGAAATCAAAAGCATTTCAAATCCATTCAACTTCTTGACTTGTAACCTCCAACTAAATGCACTTCAAGACTCCTTTATCACCCCTTGTAACCTTTATCCTCATTACCTAGCAGCCCTTCATCCAAAATTTCGAAATTTACAGAAGAGAACAGCAGCTAAAAATCAAAAATAGCATCAGAAAACAAAGAGATAAATTCCACTCCGACTCCGCCGCTCGTATTCGTAGTATTGATTTGTTTGTGTCAAAACAAATTCCAGGCATGCATATATTGTTCTTTTGCTCTTCAATCAGTTCCTATAAATATTTTAAACATTATATGTGTTAGAGTAGGTGCCCATCGAGCCAAGTGTTGGTCGAGGGTTCACAATGAAACTCTATGTATAAACAATCTTTATTTTAATAATATTTGAAATTATTTTTTTGGCACATCTTTATCTGTATACCCATGCTAGTTGCATAGATAAAGTCCTTGAATATACAAATAGTAGAAAGAATATAAGATGGCTCATATGATGAGTATCATGAAACTCATATTTGGAATACTCTATATTCTAAGCAGTTCCTAGTCGATTCAGCCGCCGCTAAGAAGGATATAGGCCGCTCGAGTTCGAGACTAGCATCTGCGATGTGAGTACCATGTTTCATTGGTAGGGGACATTGTGATGTCCAAGCATGCAGATAGGTGCTCTTTGTAGAGTGTACTGAACAACCCTCCATAAAGAACTTTCCAAGTGGTTCTCACTTATCGAGTGGAAACGTCCTAGTTTATGGTTGTACATCATTAGTTCTTATGACCCGGGACAACATTGAGACTCTATGTACTAGAATTCTCCACCATTTTTGCTTCTTAAAATGTTGATGAAAGCACACACTTCTCAAAGAAAAATGCTCTAATTTTTCTAGTGCAAAATTAGAGTGGATCTACCTTGTTAGTGGTGGACCTAATTTTGAAGAAAGGAGTCCAAAAGCAAGGTGAAGCTTGTAGATTGTCTACCATCAAGAGCTAAGTTATTTACATCTTAGTTGGAGCCAAAACATCAATCCTTGTGATTGATAGGTAATTTTTTAAACACACTCTGAATGTCATATTTTGTGTTTTTGTATTTGGTACACATTCTAGGCATGAGGTGTTCGAATTTCTTGTTGAAAAACAAATTTTGAAAATTCCGTTGCGCATTTGAACACCTTATTTGATCCCCTTTCAATATGTTCATGGTTCATGTGGTAAAAAAAGAAATTTTATTTCAAAAATCTAAAAGGTTGCACAGATTTTTCTCGGCCTTGGCTTGAGCTTCACGGTTGCTGAGTTTTTGTTGATTTCAGGATGTTGTTCGGTTCCAGGCACTCATGGCTGCTTCTAGGAATGTTTTAGAGTGTGTTAGGGTGTTTTTGGTTTGTTTATTTAGGTCAATACACTCAGGATAAATAATTGACAGCAACATTTCCATGAGTACAGTTTTTGTGTCAAGGTTCTGTCATTGAGTTGTTTAAGGGTGTGTTCGAATCCTGGCTGTCCTAGGGACTGTAGCCATGGTTAGAACCCTACCTTAACATGTCTAGGACGTGACCAAGGTGTCCTTTCCAAGCTTGGATCACGGATCCATCAGAATTTCACAACAACAAAACAAGTGCATTTCGGTTTTTCATTTTTCTGGGTGAGTGAGTTTTGGGTTTTTAGTGTTTGTGTGGAATTTGGTTGACTCCTAGCCCATAATCATGGTTCATACAACACTGCATCATGTATAGAATGAGTCATGGTCGATCAAATGGCCAGTGGAACAACCCAAGACAGTAAAACAAGTCAATACATCACACTACACAGAAAGTGGTGTTCTCGGTTTGGAGCTGTGATTGTCCTAGGTGTTTGCGTGGGTTGTGGTTGGCTTTTAGCCCTTAGCCATGGTCCAAGCCATGCCTTAGGATGTTGGTTAGAGTCTCTGGTTGGGGGTTCAAGCCCCAATGGCCATTAGTTTCATAAATTGATCAAAACAAGCACAATAGTTGCTGCTGCCATTTCTGTTCTTGACAGCAGATTTGAGTTGCGGTTCAGGAGGTGGTTTGAGTTCTTGGTGGGCTTTTAGCCCATGGCCTTGGACTGGACAGTACCTCAATAAGTTAGGAAATTCTTGTTTTTGGCCGTCCGTGATTTGGTTGAGTTTAGAGGTCGTACGAGAATTTATGGTGCAATGTGCCAAAATGACTCTCGAAAGAGTGTTTTATGTTTTTGGATTCCATTCACCTATTTTCGTGTACAGCTATCCTCATGGTTATTTTTCAGTATGTTAGGAGTATTTTTAGTCATGGTTAAACGTCGGTTTAATGTTGGTTCGGTTTGGTACGAAGCCATGATTGAAAAATTAAGTTGTTGGTCCTAACCGTCTCTTTTTTTGGTTCGATTGTTAAAATTTTGTCAAGTTAAGATTAATTGCATGTGTCACATATTAGAATTAGGTTCCAGCAAGCCTGGGAGCGATCCAACTCATCCGATAAAAACAAGGTTATAGTTATATTACGTGCACAAAAATATGAAATGTTTATTTTTGAGATATATGCGATATGTCTTGTGGCCACCTTACGTTTATGGGTTTTGAAGTCGGTAGGCGCAACCGAGGACCTCTCCACCCGGTGACTTACGACCGGTTTACGATTTTGTATGGATACGGATATCCAGTCCAAGGGCTGTAGTGATCTCTACCGCCCAGTATACTGTGGTTTAGTCTGATCAGGCGCTCACGTTATGTTATGGGCCACTTGCTTAGAGACATTTTCTCTACCAGAAAATTATGATATGATATGACTGAGCTCTATTGAGCAAAGATTTTATGTATGATTTTCATATATGCACGTAGTTATAATTAATCATGATACGTCTTTCACTGTACGCTTTACGATATCATATTTTTACGTTGCATGCGATTTTATGATATATTTACTTGTTATTCACTATATATACATGTTGAGTCTTTAGACTCACTAGACTTGATTGTTGTAGGCATTGATGAGGTTGAGACTGCGGGCGGAGACCAGTGAGCTATTTTGGGGCAGCAGAAATAAACCCGAGGACCTCATGTTTTAGTTTATGCACCTTTTAGCGTTCAAACTAAATTTTATTATGTTGGATTATTTTAAGATGTTGTTGGAAATACAATGTTGACTTCCACTGTTATTTTAAAGTTAAAATTATTTACATGTTTATTTTATAAATGAAGCAAGATAATTATTTATTTAGAAAAATTTTAATAATTCCGCTAAAATATGACGAAATACGGGGCTTTAAAAGTAGAATCAGAGCCTATGATCTTGTAAAGGGTTGTACTACTACTGCTTTTGAGAAGCTCATGAAGTAACGTCTTCGGTCTGTAAGTTTTACGATTACGCATTTCGTTTAAAGTATGAAATATTTTTACATCATGATTGCATGAAATATTTTATGTCAAGATTACGATTATGCGGTATTTAAATTTAAAGAAAATAGTGGAATTGTGCATGTTGGTTACGTATGGGTTATGGAATAGCATGCCTCCTAGACGCATTATTGATCGCACGGGAGGTGATGAGCATCGTCATGAGAACGAGGAGAGAGATTTACCACCACCCCCTCCACCGGACATGAATGCCCAGATGCTAGCTGGGATGACTCAGTTCTTCGAACAGTTTGCGGGGAACAATGCAGTTGGAGATACAGACGGGGCCGGAGGCTATCTATGAGCGGTTCATGAAGATGCAACCGATGGAGTTCTTAGGGACGTCAGATCCTATGGCTGCCGAGGGCTGTATTAAGTCCCTTGAGGTTATTTTCGAGTTCATGGGGCTCGAAGATGGAGATAGGGTTTGTTGTGCGACTTATCTGTTTGGAGGAGATGCTCGCCTGTGGTGGGAAGAAGCATATATAGGTTTGGATTTGGCTTCTTTGATCTGGACGCGTTTCACAGAGGTATTCTATTCTAAATATTTTACTGAAGAGGTGCGTTCCAGGTTGACCACGGAGTTCATGATCCTGAGATATGAAGACTTGACTGTTACAGAGTTCATCCGTAAGTTCGAGAGGGGATGTCATTTTGTACCCCTAATTGCTAATGATGCTGGAGCCAAATTGAGGAATTTTCTGAATGATCTGCGGCCTATCTTACGCTGTGATGTTAGGGTGGCTGGCCCTACTACCTATGATGTTGCTATTTCCAGAGCTTTAGCGGCAGAGCAAGACCAAAATGATATTGAGCGCGATCGCCATAAACGACCATTTCAGGCACCACACCGTCCTCCTCCGCAACAGCACCAGAATAAGAGACATTTCCACGGTCCACCTAGGAACAAAGGACAGCAGCAGCAGCAGGGACGGACTGTCCCGAGGACAGTGGAGTATCCAGTCTGTGCCAAGTGCTCACGTCGTCATGCTGGGACTTGTATGTATGGTTCGAGAAAGTGTTACAAATGTGGTAGTACTGACCACATATTGAAGACTTGCCCTCAAAAGAATCTGCCTACCCAAGGCAGAGTTTTTGCTCTCCATGCAGCGGAGACTAACCGAGAGACGATGCTCATGACAGGTATCCTAAAGCTTTAAGTTTGTAATTGAAATTTAATGTTTTAAGAGTTTGAGTTAAGATTTTTTTTAACTTAGAATTGGTTGAAGGATTTCATGTTCTAATAAGGGTTATTTTCGGGAATTTAGGTTAGAAAAACTTTGACCTTTGCATGTCTAAAAGCTTAGATCTGGTAAAACTATTGGGTTTAGCATGATATTCCAATCTTTCAGGGAGAATCTTTATAGCCGGTTCAGCTACGAAAGCTTTGATAGATTTAGGGGCTACTCATTCATTCATTTCAGAAACCTTTGCAAATTCTCTCAAGATCAAGACAATTGGGCTAGACATAGCGTATTCAGTAACATTGCCTTCTGGAGAGGAGATGACAGCTACTAATGTGATCCGAGATATAGACCTTGAACTTCATGGTAATCTTGTGTATGCAGATCTTATCGTTCTGCCGATGCTAGAATTTGATATCATTCTGGGGATGGACTGGCTATTGAGGAACAGAGTTTTGATTGATTTCCAGCGGAGATATGTTCTAGTTTGACCGCGTGGGATGGAAAAATTCTTATTTGAACCAGACAGTTATTTTAATTTACCGCGTATAATACCTTATGTCCAGGCTAGGAAACTCATGCATCGAGGGTGCCGAGCATTTTTAGCTATTCTTGTATATGTCCCCGAGACACCCAAACAGTCAGCATCCGATGTTACTATTGTCCGGGACTTTCTAGACGTTTTTCCTGATGAAGTCACTGGTTTACCACCGGTGCGAGAAGTGGAATTTTCTATTGAGCTTATGCCCGATACTACGCCGATCTCCAAAACATCGTACCGATTGGCACCGACGGAGATGGCAGAACTCAAGAAACAGATTCAGGAACTTCTTGACAAGGAATTTATTCGCCCGAGTTTTTCGCCATGGGACGCGCCAGTCTTATTTGTGAAGAAGAAAGATGGTTCGATGAGGCTCTGCATTGATTACCGGGAGTTAAACAGAGTTACAGTGAAGAAAAAATACCCAATTCCGAGGATTGAAGATTTATTTGATCAGTTTCAGGGAGCTTCCGTATTCTCTAAGATTTATCTGCGTTCTGGGTATCATCAGTTACGGGTGAAAGACCCCGATGTTCTCAAGACTGCTTTTAAGACTCGGTATGGCCACTTCGAGTTTCTTGTGATGCCGTTCGGTTTGACGAATGCGCCAGCGATTTTCATGGATCTCATGAATCGCGTATTTCAGCCGTATCTTGATCAGTTCGTGATAGTATCCATAGACGATATTCTCATCTACTCAAAGAATCAAGAGGATCACAGCAGACATCTAATCGCAGTACTGTAGACCTTGCAAAAGCACAAGTTATTCGCGAAGTTCAGTAAGTGCGAGTTCTAGTTAGAGAAGGTGGCATTCTTAGGCCACGTCATTTCTAGCAGCGGTATTGAGGTAGACCCGGCGAAAGTTGCAATAGTCAGAGATTGGGTTGTGCCGCAAAATGCATCAGAGATCCATAGTTTCCTTGGGCTAGCAGGATACTATCGGAAGTTTATTCAGGGATTCTCCTCCATCGCAGTTCCACTCACATCATTGACGAAGAAGAATGTTAAGTATGTGTGGAGCGAGGAATGTCAGAAGCGCTTCGATACATTGAAGCAAGCTCTTATTTCAGCACCCGTGTTGGCCATGCCTTCAGGGCTCGGAGATTTTGTCCTGTATACCGATGCTCCGAAACTCGGGTTAGGCGCAGTATTGATGCAGCATGGGAAGGTGATAGCATATGCTTCTCGTCAGTTGAAGATTCATGAGAAGAATTATCCTACCCATGATCTAGAGTTGACAGCCGTAGTATTTGCATTGAAAATTTGGAGGCATTATTTGTACGGAGAGAAGTGCCAGATCTTTACCGACCACAAAAGTCTCAAATACTTCTTTACACAGAAAGAGTTGAATATGCGGCAGAGGCGTTGGTTGGAGCTAGTGAAGGATTGTGACTGTGACATTAGCTATCATCCTGGCAAAGCTAGTGTAGTTGCGGATGCGTTGAGCAGGAAAGTCGCAGTGATGGCTCATTTGGTGGTTTCGAGACCTCTTTAGTTTGAGATGCAGAGGTTTGATCTAGAGACATATCCTCGAAGTAGAGTTCCTCGTCTATCTACTTTGACGATTCAGTCTTCTCTTCTAGACCGTATTCGCATTGGACAGTTGGCAGACGAGCAGTTGGCAAAGTGGAGGCAGAGAGATGAGGCCAAGGGCAGTATCTTGTATACAGTTAGAGACGGTACTGTGAGATATCGAGACAGAATGTGGGTTCCTAGCGGCGATTCTATTCGAGAGGATATCTTATCTGAGGCCCATATGTCGTCGTACTCTATTCATCCTGGGATTACGAAAATGTACAAAGACCTGCAGTTATTATATTGGTGTCCAGAAATGAAAAGGGATATCAGACGATTTGTATCCGAGTTTCTGACATGTCAGCTAGTGAAATCGGAACATCAGAGACCAGCAGGTATGCTCAAGCCTCTTCCTATTCCCGAGTGGAAGTGGGAGAATGTTACCATGGACTTCGTTGTCGGATTGCCGAAGTCAGTCAAAGGGTCAAACGCTATATGGGTGATAGTTGATCGTCTTACGAAATCAGCTAATTTCTTGCCTATTAAGACGACTTTCTCTATGATCCAGTATGCAGAGTTATATATCCGGGAGATCGTTAGACTTCAGGCCATTCTCGTTTCTATAGTGTCTGACCGAGATCCTAGATTCACTTCCTCATTTTGGAAGAGTCTACATTTAGCTATGGGTACAAAGTTGTTGTTTAGCACAGCTTTCCACCCAGAGACAGATGGTCAGTCCGAGAGAATTATCCAGATTTTGGAGGATCTTCTTCGTGCATGTGTCCTAGATTTCTCCGAGAGTTGGGAATCAAAGTTGCCATTGGTGGAGTTTACCTATAACAACAATTTTCAGTCGTCTATAGGTATGGCTCCATATGAAGCACTGTACGGTCGTAAGTGTAGATCGCCTATTCATTGGGATGAAGTAGGGGAGAGATCAGAATTGGGCCCGGAGATTGTGCAGCAGGCTGCTGATATAGTAGTCAAGATCCGTGATAGGATGAGGGCTGCTCAGAGTAGACAGAAGAGTTGTGCAGATCAGAGGAGGAGAGATCTGGAGTTTGCTGTTGGTGACCATGTTTTTGTGAAGATAACACTGATGAAAGGTGTCATGCGGTTCGGAAAGAAAGGAAAGCTCAGTCCGAGATTCATCGGACCATTTGAGATCCTCGACAGAGTTGGGACATTAGCTTATCACGTTGCTCTTCCGCCGAATCTGGCCGGAGTACACAACGTGTTCCACGTCTCTATGTTGAGGAAGTATATGGCGAATCCATCGCATGTCTTGAACTTTGAACCGTTGCAGCTCACTCCGAACTTGTCTTGCGAGGAAAGACCGGTGCAAATCTTTGACAGACAGGAGAAAAAGCTTCGGAACAAAATGGTCAAGCTAGTGAAAGTCAAATGGCTTAATCATTCAGAGAAGGAAGCTACGTGGGAATCTGAGCCAGAGATGAAGAGTCGATATCCCGAGTTATTCGGTAAGTTTTAATTTCGGGGACAAAATTCCTTTAAGGGGGATAGAGTTGTAGAACCCAAAAAATTAGATTACGTATAAGTCATGCATAATTTCTATTATTTAAATTAAAAATGAATTTTTATGAATATATGAAGTGTTTTATTTATTTTAAAAGTAGATGTTTAGTTTTATCTTTTCAGGATAAATACACGAGGTCGGACCAGAGTTTGGAGATTTGAGATAAGATTACTAATAAGAAAATATTCCAAAATTTAATTTAAGGCAAGGAATAATTTAATTTAAAGAAATAGAATGTTTTAGAATTTATTTAGTTAATTAGAGCTAAGTTGGTAAATAAGTTATTTAGGTTAATATTTAATTAAAGCTTAAAGTAAAATGTGTAAACAAGGGAGGATGAATTAATCTAAGTATAATATATTCAAGAAATTAATCATAGAATTTGAATATTTAAATTTGAGGTCATGAATGCCATGCAAGTTTCTAAGCAAGATTCTAAACTAAATTGGTTTGTTAATTCATTAAAATATATATATAATGGAGGTTTAAAATCTTAAACAATTAAAATGCAAGATTTAAACCATATCATACCATGCAAAATTAAGAAGGAATCGGCCAATTTTTTTTAAACAAATTCAAATATGGAGCAAACCCATTCAAGTCACCCTCAATGACCATTAAGGTGAATTTATTACCTCATTGTTAATTCTATAATTAGTAGTAAATTCAAATGCAATAACACACCTCATTTCTACTCAACATATTAGCCTAGAAATATTTGATAGTGCAGCAAAAAAATAAGAACAAAGTATCGGCCAGCAAGGAAATCAAAAGCATTTCAAATCCATTCAACTTCTTGACTTGTAACCTCCAACTAAATGCACTTCAAGACTCCTTTATCACCCCTTGTAACCTTCATCCTCATTACCTAGCATCCCTTCATCCATAATTTCGAAATTTTCAGAAGAGATTAGCAGCTAAAAATCGAGAATAGCAGCAGAAAACAAAGAGAGAAATTCCACTCCGACTCCGTCGCTCGTATTCGTAGTATTGATTTGTTTTTGTCAAAACAAATTCCAGGCATGTATATATTGTTCCTTTGCTCTTTAATCAGGTTCTATAAATATTTTAAACATTATATGTTCATGGTTCATGAGGTAAAAAACGAAATTTGACAGCAAAAATCTAAAAGGCTGCACAGATTTTTCTCGGCCTTGGCGAGCTTCACAGTTGCTGAGTTTTTGTTAATTTCAGGATGTTGTTCGGTTCCAGGCACTCATGGCTGCTTCTAGGAATGTTTTAGAGTATGTTAGGGTGTTGTTGGTTCGTTGATTTAGGTCCATTCACTCAGGAGAAAGAATTGACAGCAACATTTCCATGAGTACAGTTTTTGTGTCAAGGTTCTGTCATTGAGTTGTTTAAGGGTGTGTTCGAATCCTGGCTGTCCTAGGGACTGTAGCCATGATTAGAACCCTCTCTTAACATGTCTAGGATGTGACCAAGGAGTCCTTTCCAAGCTTGGATCACGGATTCATCAGAATTTTACAACAACAAAACAAGTGCATTTCGGTTCTTCATTTTTCTGGGTGAGTGAGTTTCGGGTTTTTAGTGTTTGTGTGGATTGTGGTTGACTCCTAGCCCATAGCCATGGTTCATACAACACTTCATCATGTATAGATCGAGTCATGATCGATCAAATGGCCAATGGAACGACCCAAGACAGTAAAACAAGTCAATACATCACACTACACAGAAAGTGGCGTTCTCGGTTTGGAGCTGTGATTGTCCTAGGTGTTTGCTTGGGTTGTGGTTGGCTTTTAGCCCTTAGCCATGGTCCAAGCCAGGCCTTAGGATGTTGGTAAGAGTCTCTGGTTGGTGGTTCAAGCCCCAATGGCCATTAGTTTCATAAATTGATCAAAACAAGCACAAGAAAGATTAGGATTTTGGCATGACCAATGCTCCAGCAACATTCATAGAACTCATGAACAGAGTGTTCAAGAAAATTCCTCGACAAGTTTGTGGTAGCATTTATTGATGAAATTTCTTGCATATTCAACAAGTGAGTAAGACCGCAAGGAAGATCTTCGCCTTGCTCTACCAATGCTCAGAGGAAAATAACCAAATACTAAATTTAAGAAATGTGAATTTTGATTAAAAAATGTCAAATTCTTCGGTCATATAATCTTTGAAATGGGCAGATCAGTGGATCACCAATAAGGTGGAGGCAATCATAGACTGGCATTGATCGAATACTGGAATAGAAATTTGAAGTTTTTTTGGATTAGTTGGCTATTAAGAAAATGTATTGAAGGATTTTCTTCCGCTCACCAAGCTCACTCAGAAGAACTCTAAATTCAATTAGATTGAAGAATGTGAGAAGAGTTTTAGATCCTGAAAAAGAAACTTGCTTCTACGACATTATTAGTACTTCCCGAATAAACCAGGAATTTCACCATTTACAATGATGCATCAAAAGAGGATTGTGATGTGTTCTCATTCAAGAGGGCAAATAATTGCCTATTTATCGATGAAATTAAAATCATATGAGCAAAATTATCCAACACATGATATTGAATTAGCCACAATTATATTTGAGCCAAAGATCCAGAGAATCAATTTCTTTGGTTTCAAATGTGTGAAATTTATCAACCATCAAAGCCTCAAGTACTGTTTTCACAAAAGGAATTAAACACGAGGCTAATACGGTGGATCGAACTATTGAAGATATTTTAGGGCGTGTGCCATGGACCTCGGAGGAATTAAATAAACACCCCCTTGATTGAATTTGCCGATAGCAATAATTATCATGGAAGTATCAAAATCAGAGAGAAAGCTATCATGATACTTGAATTGTTGATAGAGTAGATATTATCCAGGAAAAACGCAAGGTAGCTCATGATCAATAAAAGAGCTGGGCTAATTTAAAGTGAAGACCATTGGAGTTTTAAAGTGGTGTGAAAGCTTATGTTAAAGTTTCCCCATATGAAAGGAGTGGTTCGATTCAACAATTCTAGAAAGATAACTCCAAGATATGTCGGACCCTTTGGAATACTGAGGAAAATGGGAAACCTAGCTTATCAGCGGGCTTTACCACCAGGCATGTCAAGGATTGACAACGTCTTCCACGTCTCATAGCTAAGGAAGTATGTCTCATATCCAAGTAGCATTCTTGAAGTTGAACCGTTACTAATCAAAGGAAAAGTGAACGAGGAAATGAAATATGAAAAAGTCCCTATTCGAGTAATGAATATCAAATACCAAGTGCTGAGATGCCGAACAATTTCATATGTCAAGATACAATGGTCAAATCATATGGAACGAGAAGCAACTTGGGAATTTGAAGAACGTATGCGCACTCGGCATCCTCACCTCTTTAAAGATTTAACTAACTCAAGTTTCGAGGGCGAAACTTCCAATAAGGAGGGTGGGATGTGAGAACCCGGATTTTTCGAAGCAAAGCACCTCAAAAAGCTCGGAAAGTAGCTCAAAAAAAAAGCCGAGGCGATGCAAAACCTTGAGAATTGAGGGTACGTCACTTGGAAAAGAAACCCTCAGCTCATAAGCTAAAACCCTCAGCTCAAGGAAGCTCCAAGATTGTCGGGGAGGAAATCCCTAGCTCATGAATTCAATATCCTAGCTCAATGAAGCTCAACTATGCTTGTCCTAAAAGGACCAAAAAGGAAGATAAAGGAGGAACTAAGGGAATGGACAAATTTATTGAGCAAGAATTGTCCATAAGCTAAAAGTTTGGACAAACTTATTGTGCAAGAGATGACCATTGAGTTAACCAAGGAAGGAACTAAATGAGCTAAAGGTTTGGACAAACTTATTATGAAAGAAATGACCATTAAGTTAACCAAGAAAGGGAGCTAAAAGTTTGGACAAATTTATGATGCCAGAAAAGTCCCTTTGGAAAACCTAGATGACCTTTGATGCTTGGAATAGCCTTGGCCACATTGATGGCACTTCTTGGGGCTCAAGATTTCGGCCATGAGGTGTTGAAAAGCCATATTTTCAGCCTATAAATACCACCCCTCATGCTGAATAAAGGCACAAAAGAATTCTCCTAAAAACACTCCAAGTTTCGGCCATAGCAAGGAAATGAAGGAAGGAAAATCGCGGCTATTGTGTTCATTATCTAGGCATGTCCAAGTGCTATATAATCAACTCAAGATGTTTTCCAATTGTTGTCCAAAAATCCGACCAAGTGCCGTCCAAGGCTTGTCCAAAATACGGTTCGCGTTCGGTCGAGATCCATTCAAGTTCAAGAGAGTTTCGAATTAACCAATGAACAAAAGTAAGTGGGCTTTTGTTATGTACTTCGTTTGTATTTTTAAACCTTGATATCAATAACATGACATACATGAGGGTGTGTCCTTATTTTCGAAAAAAATCAGCATGTTGTATTTTAAACTTTCGATCGATTATGTGTTCTCGTCTGTGCTTCGAATTTCTTGATTCCGCTGTGTCAGTATGAAAACTCTGGAATCTGAATATCTGAAAAGTTCTATCTGTGACTTCCGAATTCTGTTTGCACTGTTACGATTCAATTTGAAATGGACGAGAATTGTGATTCTGTCTGGACCCCAATGGTGGGTATAAAATCATTTCTGTTTGGCCCCCAATGGTGGATATAAAACCATTTCTGTCTGGCCCCTATCGGTGGGTATAAAACCGTGTTTTGGCCTCACCCCTTAGAGGACTAACATATTGGGGACAATTTGACCATGGAAATGAGATGAGTAACAGTTTTCTGTCTGTTCTGATATGTTCTGTTCTGAATTGAAATGATCTGAATTGTTTCTGTTTCGTTCTGAATCATTTGATAAGTTTTGATTCGTTTTCGTTTTGTAAAGATAAGAATATTAGTTTCGAAAGTGTGTGAAAGGAAATTTTTAAGAAATTAAGTTCTATATGTATCTTTGGAATCGATCGACCCCCACTTGCTGAGTAGTTCCCAAAACACTCACCCCCTTACAATTTCAGATAAAAATGAAGAACAAATCAACGAGGAAGAGCAGGAAGCTTTCTGGGGTTGGTGATCGATGTCCACGAGCAAGAATCAATTTATCCATTTTGTTTCAGTTTTCCGCATTTCGCAACTCTGATGTATTTTATTTCATTTTCATTGTAAGACAATACTCTATTTATGAAAAAGACTGGTTTGATTTGATAAGAGGCTTTATTGTTTTCAATATAATTGTTAAACAATTCCGGATGTCACCGATGCTTCGGACTCGGGGCGTGACAAGCTATCCTCATGGTTATTCTTCAGTATGTTAGGGGTATTTTTAATCATGGTTAAACGTCAGTTTAATGTTGGTTCGGTTTGGTACGAAGCCATGATTGAAAAATTATGTTGTTGGTCCTAACCGTCTCGTTTTTTGGTTCGAATGTTAAAATTTTGTCAAGTTAAGCTTAATTGCATGTGTCACATATTAGAATTAGGTTGCAGCAAGCCTGGGAGCGATCCAACTCATCCGGTAAAAACAAGGTTATAGTTATATTACGTGCACAAAAATATAAAATGTTTATTTTTGAGATATATGCGATATGTCTTGTGGCCACCTTACGTTTATGGTTTTGGAAGTCGGTAGGCGCAACCGAGGACCTCTCCACCCGGTGACTTACAATCGATTTACGATTATGTATGGGTACGGATATCCAGTCCAAGGACTGTGGTGATCTCTACCGCCCAGTATACTGTGGTTTAGTCTGATCAGGCGCTCACGTTATGTTATGGGCCACTTGCTTAGAAACATTATCTCTACCAGAAATTTATGATATGATATGACTGAGCTCTATTGAGCAAAGCTTTTACGTATGATTTTCATATATGCACATAGTTATAATTAATCATGATACGTCTTTCACTGTACGCTTTACGATACCATATTTTTACGTTGCATGCGATTTTATGATATATCTACTTGTTATTCACGATATATACATGTTGAGTCTTTAGACTCACTAGACTTGATTATTGTAGGTATTGATGAGGTCGAGACTGCGGGCGGAGACCGGTGACCTATTTTGGGGCAGTAGTAGTAAACCCGAGGACCTCATGTTTTAGTTTATGCACAATTTAGCGTTCAAACTAAATTTTATTATGTTGGATTATTTTAAGTTGTTGGAAATACAATGTTGACTTCCGCTGTTATTTTAAAGTTAAAATTATTTATATGTTTATTTTATAAATGAAGCAAGATAATTATTTGTTTATAAAAATTTTAATAATTCCGCCAAAATATGAATACGAAATACGGGCCTTTACACATATTTACTGGTTATGCAAGGAGATAAAAATGTAAGAACAAGTTGTTTCTAGATTAATGATCTAGAAATGGACAACTCAAGAAAAACTGCACGGAACATTCAACCACCCTCTCAAGAGAAAATGCCAAACATAGCTGGAAGACATTAAAGAAAAGCTAAGGCAAGTTTTTGAAGTCCGGAATTCAAATCCGCAAATAACTTCTACAAATACCAAGACAGAAGGAAGATAAAGCCATCATTCAACCTCTTCATTTTCTTTCAAAACATTGTATATTTTCTATTTCTAGTTTATGTGTGTTTAATTTCGACTATACACCCTGAGGTAGGAAACGAAACAGGGTTGTGCTAGGTGCTATTGAAGGAATCTACGTCGGAAACCATCGGTTGCGACTGTGTGGTTAACTATGAGGAGCAGTCTATAAAACCCGGTCGATATAACCCAATGGTACTCCAGTCAAAAAAGTAAACTGTTCAATTTATTAATCTCTCTGTAAGCCATTTCAGTTTCTTGTTCTGCCATTAAAGCTCGCTTCTGCAAGAATGTGAATTCTATCGTGAATGTAAGAAACCAAAGGCATTCTTTATTTAAAAACAGGAAACATTTTGGCAATTTCATTTCAAAAAGAAATATTATAAAGAGTTTCCATGAAAAGTTTCTATAAAAATTACTTTCAAATATATTCAACAAATAATGAGATAACGAGAAAATGCAATAACCAATATTTCATAACAAAATATTACACAGTTAAAAAGATAAATTACTACATGTTTAACATTTGAGTAGAAATGCAAGTACAACAGTGTTGTGGTTCATCGTAGAGGACTGCACCTCACACAGCGCTCTGAATTCTATATAGCCTGGAAAGTCCTTTGGAATAATGAGACGTGGAAAGCATGGAAATATTCGAAAAAAAGTAGCGCGAACAATTTTGGCAACATAGTTGATTTATATATTTCTATAGAGCCCAAAGCATAGGCGATGATAGGTTAAGATATGTCATAATGCATGGTACAAATTAAATATGGTTTTGGATGTAACATATCCTAAATTAAAATAAGGGGAATCTCATATTATACTTCCCAAACGATTATGAAATTGGAGGTTGAAAGGAGCAAAGTGTTTTGGATATTCTAAACAACCATTATGGTTTATGCTTCTTGTGCCATTCCGTATTAACAAATTGTTAGAGTAGGTGCACATCGAGCCAAGTGTTGGCCGAATGTTCACAATGAAACTCTATGTATAAACAGTCTTTATTTTAATAATATTTGAATTTATCATTTTGGCACTTCTTTATCTGTATACTCATGCTAGTTGCATAGATAAAGCCCTTGAATATACAAATAGTAAAAAGAATATTAGATGCTCATATGATGAGTATCATGAAACTCATATTTGTAATATTGTATATTCTAAACGGTTCCTAGTCGATTCAGCCGCCACTAAAAAGGATATAGGCCGCTCGAGTTCGAGACTAGTATCTGCGATGTGAGTACCATGTTTTATTGGTAGGGGACATTGTGATGTCCGAGCATGCAGATAGGTGTTCCTGGTAAAGTGCACTGAACAACCCTCCATAAAGAACTTTCCAAGTGGTTCTCACTTATCGAGTGGAAAAGTCCTAGTTTATGGTTGTACACCATTAGTCCTTATGACCCGGGACAACATTGAGACTCTATGTGCTAGAATTACACATTGACTTGTTTACCGACTCTCATGGGGTCATCAGGTGGCAAGGTTGGGTGTTCTGTCGAAACATATAGGAGTCGATACATTGTAGTCGGGGATTCACCGCTTACCTTCGGGTATGGATATCCTATGTGTTCTCATATGTATGTAGGTTGAAATCTCTGATCAGAGTATGATGGTAATTATGAAAGGGGTTTCATAGATTACACCATCGATGCAACTACGACATGACACATAGTATCGATTCATTGACAACTCTCGATAAAACAATGGTTGTCGAATCGGTCGGGATATATGAGTTGAAGGGACTGTACTGTACGCTAACCATAAATGAATGGTTCTTGCAGGCACAATCATTTGATACCTAGGGAATCATGTAAGCGATGCTGCTAGGCGTTTAACATAATTGGTTGGGTACTATCAGAATTGAGTTCTGACATTCTTGTTATCAAGGAGTTGATAAGTAAGAATGGAGCAATTGGGGTATGCTCGTATAAGGATATGTTTAGTCCGAATCACATAGAGATGTGAACCAACTGCTAGTTGTATCAATGAACCATTGAGGGCCACACAACTAATAGCTTTCTAGATCCCGTTGAGAAGTAAAATAGTTCAATGTGTTGAACGGCTTATAAATGAGTTTATAAGCGTAAGGAAAAATAGAAGTATGACTTCTATGAGAGAAATATAATTTTTAATTTATGAATGTATTCCTAAATTAAAAGTAGGCCAATTGAATAATGTATTTGAAAATTGTGATTTTCATAAACATTATTATGGACTTAATTAAATTAATTCAAGTGTTGAATTAATTAAATACTAGTGGACCTAGTAGAGTCCAAATAATTAAATTGATTCAAATGTTGAATTAATTAAATAACATTGGGCCTTGTAGAGTCCAATTGGAATAATTATTTAACTAGTAGACTTGAGTAAATTCAAGTAATGTTTAATTAGTCTCAAATATGTTTGAGATAATTAAAATTAAGTCCATGGGTTTTTAATTGTTAAATAACACAAATATATTTGCATGCATGGGAGGTGAAAAGTTGGGAGACAACTTTTGCAACATCCAAGGCATGGTATGCCTTTGGAATACACAACTACTTTTTGCACTACCAAGACAAGTCTCCCTCCCCTTCATTGAAGCATCACTTGGCCGAAATTACCACCACCTTTCTCTCCATTTTTTCTCTTCATTTTTGGTTGAGGAATTCTAGGACTTCTCAAAGAAAAATCCTCATATTTTTCTAGTGCAAAATATGAGGGGATCTTCCTAGTTAGTGGTGGGCTTGATTTTTGAACAAGGAGTGTTCAAAGGAAGCAAGAAGAGCTTGTAGATTTTTCTTGCCATACAAGAGCTAAGGTGTTTACTCCTTAGTTGGAGCGATTACATCAACCTCAAGAGGTTGATAGGTATAATTTCTTAACACCCTATGTATGACAAAAGTGATTTTGTATTTGCTACACCCTAGTACAAGGTGGCCGAAATTTTTTCTCTTGAAAATCGATTTTTGAACTTACGTTGCGCTTTCGGGCACCTAAAATCGATCCCTTTCAAGTGGTATCATGAGCTAAGGGTACTAGTTTGAATAGCACATACATAATATTATAATGAGGTCGATTTCTAACCGCATGAGATGATTTGTTGCAACGATTCAAGGCCGGATTTGGGGCGGCTTTTGGGCAGCTTGTGCTGCCCGAGGGGCTGCCCGAACAGCCCCATGAAAATATAAAAAAAAATTTGTTGTTGGCCGGAATCCGGCGACGGTGATGACGACTAGGGTTTTCAAAAGGTGTTTTGAAATATCAAAGTGTCATAGGCCTTGAGTTGTTGGGCCATTAGATGGCTAACATATTTGTGAATTTTAAATGAGCCAAAATGTTTTTGGTGAAAAATGAGTTTTTTGGGCCCTTAAGTTTAAAATTACAAAAGTTGCAAACATTTTCTCATAAAATAAATAATTGAAGTTGTACTTTAATTATTTATAATGAATTGTGATTTACAAGAAATTCGGTTATAAATAAATTAATTGAAAAGTAGACAAAGGTGTTTGTATACTTTGTTAATTTAGTTTATAATCGTGACGATTAGTGATTGGTTCAAGATATATAATATTGGATCAATTAATTATTGTGATAATTAATTGATGGTGTATGATATGTGATATTATGCATGAAGGATGATCAAAAGCCCAAGCCCAATTTGCTAGGTGTATGCTATGATATTTTGTGTTGAATGATTGTAATAATTATCAAATTTAAAGTGGGCTTGGTTTATGGCCCGTTCCCACCCCCATGATATGTATCCCTATTTGCCATGGATATTTATTTGTAAATATTAGTCTAGTGGATGATCAAGATTGGAAGATGGTGGCCATGATGATTATGAAGATCAAAGACATGTAAATATTGGAAGCTAATGTAATAGTTGCATTTGCATCCCATGCATTTCCCTAGGATTGGACCTAGGCCCGTGTTTAGCTCACACGGGCCATTAGTTTTGGGGCGATTGATCATCCTTGTTTTGTTTACTGTTTATAATATATGAATGATATGTTATAAATAATGAGTATGTGCGTTATTATTATGATAATAATAAAGTTGCGTGAATCCGACAAACATACGATCAAACATGGCGAGCTTTTAAATAAAATTAATGATGAGATATTTCAAAATTAAAAAACCCTCATTTTGAATAAGATTCAAAATTAATATCAAGCCCGAAAAGAGAAATTATAAATTTGTTTATAATTTCCATGTCTTCCATCGACAATGGGTGCATGATGAACGCTACCCGTACTCGGGGCTCGGCTCATATTATTGGGGGTCTCTGGGTGCCGGAAAGCTGTGACATCCATTGGTATGGTGATGTGAACTACGTGGAACTGCCATGATTTCGGCTCATATTATTGGGAGAACTCATGACGACCGTCCATTAAGGTTCAACATCGATGGGTAAGGCTTGACACATGAAGATGAACGACGTCATATTATTGGGTCCGAATCAAACGTGAGACAAAAGTTTACGTAGAGGGTTGCATTGTGATACAATTGGAAACTACCTTTTAGGGATTATGATTGGCTGATATTATTCGGGATCATAATTCGCTAGACCTTACGTACCTACTGAGGAAAGGAGTTTCCCGTTTTCACTAGAGGGTAGTGAAAATGTCAAAACAGTGGGAGCGAAAATTTATAAAGTAAAAGTCCATAATTTATATCTTACTAAATATTTTAAAATAGTCATTAACATTTATTTGTTTTACTTTTCAATACAAAAAAAATTTGACAATGTCTTCAATTCTCAATCCGCTTTCTGCCATACTCGAAAAACATGTTTTAACCGGACCTAATTACCTCATTTGGCTAAGAAACCTAAAAATCGTCTTGAACTCGGAAAAGATTGCATATACACTGACTGAGTCGCCCCTTGCTGAGGCTCCGACTAGCTGCACTCCTGAGGAATTTCAGACCTACAAGGATTAGTGTGACCATGACTTGAAGGCCAGGTGATATATGCAGGCTTCTATGAATGATGAGCTGCAGAGGCGTTTTGAGGATGCAAAGAAAGCTGCTGACATTCATATGCACCTCAAGGAGCTCTTTGGTGAGCAGACTCGGTTCCTCCTATGCCTTCACGGTTTGGTATGTTTTTGATGGTTCAGGGTATGGCTCGATTTCCAGGGGCTCAAGGCTGCTTTTAAACATGAACTAGGATGTGTTAGGGAGGTGTTGGTCCATCAGTTGGAGTCCCTTCGCCGCAAGCAAGACGAAATGGACAGCAACTCCCATAGTGCAGATTTTTGCATGATTCGATTCTTGTTTTCTTGCCGAAGGTGTGGTTTCTGATCTTGGCTGCCCTTGGGGCTGTAGCCATGGTTAGAATCCCTCATTGACATGTCTAGGACATGACCAAGTCGGCCTTTCATGGCTTGGTTCATGGTTCCTATCAGATTTAAAACAAACAAGAACAGCCCCCATCGGTTTTAAAAAAATTCTGGATGTTTTGTGTGAGTTGGGTTTCGAACTCTAGGGTGTTGTGTGGATCTTGGTTGGCCTCTGGCCCTTAGCCACGGTTCAGACCATACCCCTTGATGTCTAGATCGTGCCATGGTCATTCAAATGGCCACAGGAAAATCATTTGCATATTTTTGGATTCAATTACAAAGTTGGTCAAGAAAAATCATTTGTATATTTTTCATGTTCAATTTAGGTCGCAGCGAGCCTGGGAACGATCCAATCCATGTGGTAAAATATACAGGATATTTAATTATACCATTTAATTATATTACGTGCATAAAATTATAAGATATTCATTTTTTTTAGATTTATGCGATATTGCTTGTGGTCATTTCACTATCATAGGATTATTGCATCACCCGGTCGTCAGTCACCGGTTCAGTTCAGTTCAGTTCCACCCAGTATATTGTGGCATTAGTCTAATCAGACGATTATTACTTCACCCGGTCGTCAGTTACCGGTCAGTTCAGTGCAGGGGCCCACTTGCGTAGACCATAATCTCAACAGAAAATTTATGACATGTTATTTTATGACAGGGCTCGATTGAGCAAGCATTTCACTTATGATATTCAGTCAGTTATGCACGTATTATAATTGCTCATGATAAGTTATTTTCACGTTATGCCTCATGACGTGATATTTTTACTCTCATGCAATTTTATTATATTATTTACTCGTTATTTACGATATATGCATGCTGAGTCTTTAGACTCACTAGACTTGATTGTTGTAGGTACTGATGAGGTCGGGACCGATGGCGGGGACCAGTGAGCTAGCTTGGGTCGGCAGTAGTGGAACCCGAGGACCTCATTTTCAGCATATATCATTTTTATCCTTAAACATTTTTATCAGTTGTTGGATTACTTTAAACTTGTTATTTTGCGAACAATAATTTCTTCCGCTGCTATTTTGAACATTAAACTTATTTATCAGTTTATTTTATGAATGAGGCATTTTAATTATTTTTTTAAAAAAAATTTAATTTTTCCGCAAATTTTCAAACACGAATTTTTGGGTCATTATATGCTCCTACATGGAAAAGATACAAAGTATAAATTTAAAAATATCATAAAGCCAAAAATTTTAGACAACTAAGTGGTTAGATTTTAGACAAGATAAACTACTCATTCTCTTTCTCATGCTGGAGGAGAACATTTAGAAATCAATTATAAATTGCCAAAAGCTTATATATTCAATAAGTTTTTATCAGTAAAAGATATTTCAAGTCAACTAATTTTAGGACTTCCTTTTATATACAATATTTATCATATAACCTTTGTTAATGAACAAGGAGTTACAGGAACTTTTGAAGGAAAATCTATTTCCTTTCAGTTTATAATTAAACCTGTTAATATAATATTAAATGAATTATAGGAAAAGATTGACAGAAAAATATTTCAAATAAATTCCTTAAAAGAAGAAATAAAAATACTAATTATAGATGATATGATTAAAAATCCTAAATTACAGGATAAAATTAAAATTATTCACTTTAGAAATTTATAATGATTTTCCTAATGTTTTTTGAAATCGAAAAAAGCATATTATTTCATTTCCTTATTAAGAAAATTTTTAGACAACTAAGTGGTTTAGATTTTAGATAAGATATTTATTAGTCTGATAATGTTAAATACCTCATCAATCCGTTCAAAGAGCCTGTTGAAAACACGTGGCGCTAAACCTTGTTGATCTTCTTCGAACAAGGCATTTGATGCATCCCAAATGGTGTATGTCTTCCCACTCCCAGTCTGATATATCAAATTATTGTCATGATATCTTCCATACACAATAGGACTATGCATGTAATTTTGTTAGTTGTATTTTTACAAATCACCCACGTATGGCAAAATGCATTACTATACCTGTCCATGAGCAAATACAGAGCTGTTAAATCCAGCGAGACAATTTTCAACAATTGGTGCACCCACAAGTTGGAAAATATCCATCTAAAAAATATATTCCAAAAAAAATAGTTTCTTATTTCATTTGTTATCTTCCGAAAAATGTTTACAACAAAGATTAGTAAAAACTGTGGGGACCCGGGCTCTAATTCTTTTCTTCGGGATTAAATGGATCATTACTATAAAAAGTGGGTCAAATTTTTGCTTTTACATTAACTCAAATGGAAGCTAACACAAGAAGATTCTATGTTATTCAACAACATAATATACAAACATAAGATACAAATATGTTTGGTTCCAAACCATATTCGACAACTAGTAATTAAATACAGTACATGCCAAAAGTACAACTACTAGTTCTTCTGTTATGCCCGAGATCACCACGCTATGTCCATCTCTCATCCTCTGCGTGACCCAGATCCTGCCCCACCTGTTGTTATGCACACATACAGACATAACAACAGCCGGAAACTCCGGTGAGAACAAATCCCAGTATAAACATGTATACATGCATATAATCAATTAAACATGAAACATGCTATCATGAATGACATTATATGCACAAGCAATGCAATGCGAATCAAACCATGTCTGGACTCGACTCAACTAGAACTCTAGGGATCCCGATGTGAATAAGACGTCAATGGCTGTCACCTACCCTCCCACTCGGGGTGACTGTACGTCTTATTCCTAGACTTCGGTCTGAGCTGTATCAACGACTGCAATAGGAGTCGAGGCTGCTCCTAAGCTGAGATACACCGAACATCTAGATAGTTGACAATGGCTGCCAACGACTCTCCTATCTTAAATGCAATGACTATCAATCTGTAACAAAGCATGCTCATATTCATATCTGAATATCACAATAATCTTACATGCTTGAATACATTTCTATAATCAAAGCATAATCATGTAACAAGATTTGCATATAATTCTATAAACAAGTCATAAACATGTTACCATATATACAACAATACTAGTATGTGATTTTGGTTTGGGAAACTCAAATAATATCTTTTTGAGTTGTGGCTTCCCAAACAACATGGTTTATACCTTTCTTGTCGTCGAAGTCTCGAAGTTGATATCAAGTCTGTCAATCCAATATGAAAGAGATACATTGATACATTTTCTATCAATCTCTATTCTCAATCCCCACATATCCAATTAAATACTTGATCTCGGTACCATTTCAACTGCACAATCTCCATATTCAACAATCTACATCAATTCCCCTAATTTATAACTGATAATGGTATAAATCTGGTACCAAAACCCAGTCAATTCAACTCTAAAATTCATAACAATTCTATACGGTGTCCGTTCTTAAATCCGTTTGCAATTATACGATGTCTAACATGTCAGAAACAACATATATGAATCATATCTGATTCCTTCAACATCATAATTTCAAGACATGCCAAAACATAGTAAAACTTACGTCCACGCGTAGCCTACAACGATAGGAACACAGTACCGAAGTCGGATTTCAGATCAGACGGACGGATTGTAATAAACCCACGTAAGGATTCCAAAAGCTTCACGGAGCTTTTTCCCTTCTGATTCTTATCATATTTTGAGGGAAAAACGTTTATATATATATCCCACTTGCATGTATCCGAAACGTGGCTCTTTCTTGCCAACTTTCGCTGGCGCTCGGGCGGTCGAAACTTACCGCCCGGGCGCGAGCTCGGCGCTCGGGCGGTCAAGCTCTACCGCCCGGGCGCGGAACGTTCTGCCGCGGTGCGAGATTCTGGCGCTCGGGCGGTCATAAATTACCGCCCGGGCGCCACACCTTCTGCCCGAACGTACTCCCCTTGCGCATTGGCGCTCGAGCGGTCACTTTCTACCGCTCGGGCGCCACTAGTTCTGCCCGAAATTGGTGAAATGACACAGCTTTGCCCACTCTGGTCTCGATATGGTCCGATATGATCACATCAATTAAAATTTCATAATTCTGGATTAATAGAGTCGAAATCTTGACAGTTCATAGTGCTTCTCATGACATAACATGCAGCGTTAATGAAGATTAGTAATTCTCAGGCCTTACATTTCTCTCCCTCTAAGAAATGATTTCGCCCTCGAAATCCAAGGCACTCTATATACAAGATGTAATAAAATTAACACTGACTAAATACGTACATCATAAAAATAACTCGGGATGTTTCTGTCGCATATCTGCTTCTGTCTCCCAAGTCGCTTCTTCCACGCTGTGACGACTCCACTGAACTTTCACAAGTGGAATAATCTTCGTTCTGAGCTTCTTTTCTTTCCGATCAAGAATCTGTATCGGTTGCTCAACATAGCTCAAGGTCTGATCAAGCTCCGCTTCGTCAGGCTGAATGACATGAGAAATATCTGGCATGTATCTACGCAACATTGATACATGAAAAACGTCATGTATACCAGACAGAGAAGGAGGAAGAGCCAGTCGATATGCTCGATCGCCCATCTTCTCTAGAATCTCGTAAGGACCAATGTATCTAGGAGACAACTTTCCACGCTTGCCAAATCTGACAACGCCTCTGAATGGGGAAATCTTTAGAAACACCATGTCTCCTTGTTCAAATACTAACGGTCTACGTCTGATGTTGGCATATTTCGCTTGCCTGTCTTGCGCCGTTTTCATTCTCTTCTGAATGACTTTCACATTCTCTGTCATGTCACGAATCATATCTGGCCCAAGTTCCGGTACTTCTGAGATGTCATCCCAGTATAGCGGAGATCTGCACTTCTTACCATATAAAGCTTCAAACGGTGCCATCTCAATGCTCGTCTGATAGCTATTATTGTAAGAGAATTCACAAAGAGGTAGAGAATCTTGCTAACTAGTGCCAAATTCTAGCACTACGGCTCTCAACATATCCTCTAAAGTCTGGATAGTCCGCTATGACTGTCCCTCTGTCTGAGGATGATAAGCAGTACTCAGGTGTAATGTCGTACCTAAGGCCTGCTGTAAACTGTGCCAAAAATGTGAAGTGAATCGTGGATCACGATCTGATACGATAGACTTCGGCACCCCATGCAATCTGATTACCTCTCGAACATATATCTCCGCCATCTGATCATGCCGATACGTCATTTTATACGGGATGAAACAAGCTGATTTGGTCAATATGTCGATAACGACCCAAATCGCATCACAGCCTCGGGAAGATCGGGGTAACTTCGTCACGAAATCCATGGAAATGTGATCCCATTTCCATTCAGGAATAGACAAACTCTGCAGTAACCCTCCGGGCTTCTTCCTTTCGGCCTTTACCTGTTGGCAGTTCAAGCATTTAGACACATACTCTGCAATGTTTGACTTCATCTGTTTCCACCAGAACTGTGTCTTCAAATCATTGTACATCTTTCTGCCCCCAGGATGGATGCTGAACCGACTGCAGTGTGCTTCGGACATAATCTGATGTCTCAAGTCTGAAACATCTGGCACTACAAGGCGGTTATTGACGTACAAAACATGATCACGTACCTGATATTCTGATACATGTCCTGCTCTGACCATCTGAATTGATCTTTGCACATTCTGATCGGTTCGTTGAGCTTCTTTGATCCTCCTGATCAAGTCAGGCTCAACTTGAATAGCAGCAAGTCGTAGTGGCCTCCTGTCTGTATCAAATTCTAATCCAGAGAAACAGCAATTTTCAACTAGCTTTGTGACACCTATCGTTGATAAGGATAGGGAACAAACCTTTCGACTCAAGGCGTCTGCTGCTGCATTTGACTTCCCTGGATAATATTTGATCTCGCAATCAAAGTCTTTTAACAGATCAAGCCATCTACGCTGCCTCATGTTCAACTCCGACTGAGAAAACAAATATTTTAGGCTTTTATGGTCTGAGTAGATCTCAAATTTCTCGCCATAAAGATAATGACGCCAAATCTTGAGTGCAAATACGATAGCCGCCAATTCAAGATCATGAATGGGGTATCGAGTCTCGTGAGTCTTCAGCTGTCTCGAGGCGTATGCGACCACATGACCTCGCTGCATAAGAATACATCCCAAACCTCTGTGAGAGGCATCACAATATACAACGAAATCACCCGTACCTGAAGGAATCATCAATACAGGTGCACTGGTCAGCCTCTTCTTCAATTCTAGAAAGCTAGACTCACACTCTTCAGACCATAGGAATGGTGCATTCTTCTGTGTCAATTGTGTAATTGGCTTCGCAATACGGGAGAAGTCTTGGATGAATCGTCTATAGTATCCTGCTAGACCCATGAAACTGCGTATCTCTGGCACAGAAGTCGGTCTCGGCTAACTGATCACAGCTTCCACTTTACTTGGATCTACAGAGATACCATCTCCAGATATGATATGTCCCAAGAATACAACTCGATTCAACCAAAATTCACACTTGGACAATTTGGCATACAATCTCTCATTTCTCAGTGTCTGCAACACAATCCTGAGATGTTCTGCATGCTCATTCTTGTTCTTAGAATACACCAGAATATCATCGATAAAGACAATCACAAAATCATCCAAATACTTCTGAAATATTTGATTCATCAAGCCCATAAATACCGCCGGAGCATTTGTTAAACCAAAAGGCATGACAATAAATTCGTAATGCCCATACCTGGTTCGAAATGCTGTCTTCGGTATGTCTACATCTCGAACTCGGAGCTGATGATATCCGGATCGCAAATCAATCTTAGAATAAACAGACGATCCCTGTAGTTGATCAAATAAATCATCGATCCTCGGCAATGGATATTTATTCTTTATCGTTGCCTTATTCAGTTGCCTATAATCGATACATAGCCGCATCGATCCATCTTTCTTTCGCACAAATAGCACTGGAGCACCCCAAGGAGATACACTAGGTCTGATATATCCCTTGGCTAGAAGATCTTCCAACTGTGCTTTCAATTCTTTTAGCTCAACAGGCGCCATTCTATACGAAACTCTCGAAATAGGAGTGGTACCTGGAATCAAATCAATACTAAAATCTACCTCTCGCACTGGAGGTAATCCTGGAATCTCCTCTGGAAACACATCTGCAAATTCCCGTACTACTGGCAAGTCTGCCAATGTCGGGCTCGATTTCTGTACATCTACAGCATACACAAGGAACCCATCTGCTCCTTTCTGCAACAACTTATTCACAGTCAAAGCCGATACTAAGGGGATCCGAGATCTGGAACCCTTACCGTAGAATTTCCACTCTTGTGCCATTTCTGGTCTGAATCTGACAATCTTGTGGAAACAATCCCTCTGTACTTTGTTAACATATCAATTCCAACAATGCAATCAAAATCATCTAACCTGAGTACTATGCAATCTAGATCAATTTCATGACCCTCAAACCGTAAGATGCAATGTCTAACCGTAGTCCCCGCTATCAAACCACTTCCCAACGGAGAAGTAATAGACACAACATCTAACAAAGACTCAACAGGCAGAGAATGCAATAATGCAAATCGTTCTGATATGAATGTATGCGATGCACCCGTATCTATCAATATATAAGCAGGATAACCACAAAGGGAACAGTTACCTGCCATGACATCATCTGGGGCATCCTGTGCTTGCTCCTCTGTCAACGCAAACACCTGAGCCTGTTGTCTCTGAGGCTGACTCCTTGGCTGGCCACCTCTGGCTCGAGGCTGGGTCTGTGCTGGTGGCGGCTGAAAGGAATGGACCGATGAAGCTTGCCTCTCAGGCTGAGTCACGGAGGCAGACGATCCTGCAGACTGGAATCTCGATGCACTACTTCTCTGAGGACAGACCTTGGCATAATGCCCCGGTTGCTTGCATATGTTACACCTGCCCACTACACCTTGACACTGTTCTGTGGCATGCTTACCTCCGCAAGTACTGCAATATCCACTTGCCACCTCTAGACTCTGGCCAAAACCTCTCTGTCTTGACCCGATGGAGCTCGAAGAACTGCTCCCCGCCCTCTTAAACAGTTTGCCCTTTGCTTTCAACTGATCCTTGCGTCCACTACTGCTACCACCACTTTCGAATCGAGGAGGAGGAGTTTGGGATGGAGGTAATGGCGGTCTCGGACTCGGAGCAACATACGGAACACTCCGTTGTCTAAGCAATCCTGCTTCTGCTCCTTTGGCACGGTTCAATGCTTCAGCGAAATTATTGGGTCTCCCAGTATTGACCAATGTAAAGACATCAGGATTTAAGCCGTTTATAAACTGATCTGCCATGGCCTCATCATTACCTGAAACGTGAGGTGCAAAGCGAAGCAAAGAAGAAAATTTAGCAACGTACTCTTCAATGTTCAATTGCCCTTGCCTCAGGTTTGCGAATTCAGCGCCTTTATCTTTACGGTAGGATACCGGGAAGAATCGTTGATAGAACTCCGTCTTGAATGCTTTCCATGTAACCTCGGTGCCACGCTGTTCTAGTGCTCTCCTTATATTCACCCACCAATACTTAGCCACGTCTTGCAGTTGATGGCCAATGAGTTTCACTCGCTTCTCATCACTATATTCCAGAGACTCAAATAACATTTCGATATCCTCCAACCAGCTTTCACATTCAATTGCATTTTCTGTACCCTTTAAGGTCGGTGGTCGGAATGACTGGAATCGCTTTAATAGAGTCTCCATGGGCGTAGCAGTGACATCCATGGTATCACCAGATGTGCTACCCTGTTCTGGTACCGGTGGTCGTAAAGGGACAGCGGCTCTTCTAGGAGGCATGAATCTGCTATACAAACAGTTTAGTATACAATCTATACTATTGTCTCAGCCCTCCTCTGATCATATACCTCTGATCCAGAATCGGTTCTGATTCAGTCTTTACAAATACATGCTGAAAATCAAATCAGATAACAAACAACATGTAATAGGGAAAGCAATAAACCATGCTAGCCCAACAAAAGCAAGGAAGAAGACTCAATCTACCCCGCTCATGCTATTCTAACTCAGTCTACAAAACCTACGGCTCTGATACCACCTGTTGTGGGGACCCGGGCTCTAATTCTTTTCTTCGGGATTAAATGGATCATTACTATAAAAAGTGGGTCAAATTTTTGCTTTTACATTAACTCAAATGGAAGCTAACACAAGAAGATTCTATGTTATTCAACAACATAATATACAAACATAAGATACAAATATGTTTGGTTCCAAACCATATTCGACAACTAGTAATTAAATACAGTACATGCCAAAAGTACAACTACTAGTTCTTCTGCTATGCCCGAGATCACCACGCTATGTCCATCTCTCATCCTCTGCGTGACCCAGATCCTGCCCCACCTGTTGTTATGCACACATACAGACATAACAACAGCCGGAAACTCCGGTGAGAACAAATCCCAGTATAAACATGTATACATGCATATAATCAATTAAACATGAAACATGCTATCATGAATGACATTATATGCACAAGCAATGCAATGCGAATCAAACCATGTCTGGACTCGACTCGACTAGAACTCTAGGGATCCCGGTGTGAATAAGACGTCAATGGCTGTCACCTACCCTCCCACTCGGGGTGACTGTACGTCTTATTCCTAGACTTCGGTCTGAGCTGTATCAACGACTGCAATAGGAGTCGAGGCTGCTCCTAAGCTGAGATACACCGAACATCTAGATAGTTGACAATGGCTGCCAACGACTCTCCTATCTTAAATGCAATGACTATCAATCTGTAACAAAGCATGCTCATATTCATATCTGAATATCACAATAATCTTACATGCTTGAATACATTTCTATAATCAAAGCATAATCATGTAACAAGATTTGCATATAATTCTATAAACAAGTCATAAACATGTTACCATATAGACAACAATACTAGTATGTGATTTTGGTTTGGGAAACTCAAATAATATCTTATTTGAGTTGTGGCTTCCCAAACAACATGGTTTCTACCTTTCTTGTCGTCGAAGTCTCGAAGTTGATATCAAGTCTGTCAATCCAATCTGAAAGAGATACATTGATACATTTTCTATCAATCTCTATTCTCAATCCCCACATATCCAATTAAATACTTGATCTCGGTACCATTTCAACTGCACAATCTCCATATTCAACAATCTACATCAATTCCCCTAATTTATAACTGATAATGGTATAAATCTGGTACCAAAACCCAGTCAATTCAACTCTAAAATTCATAACAATTCTATACGGTGTCCGTTCTTAAATCCGTTTGCAATTATACGATGTCTAACATGTCAGAAACAACATATATGAATCATATCTGATTCCTTCAACATCATAATTTCAAGACATGCCAAAACATAGTAAAACTTACGTCCACGCATAGCCTACAACGATAGGAACACGGTACCGAAGTCGGATTTCAGATCAGACGGACGGATTGTAATAAACCCACGTAAGGATTCCAAAAGCTTCACGGAGCTTTTTCCCTTCTGATTCTTATCATATTTTGAGGGAAAAACGTTTATATATATCCCACTTGCATGTATCCGAAACGTGGCTCTTTCTTGCCAACTTTCGCTGGCGCTCGGGCGGTCAAGTTCTACCGCTCGGGCGCGGAACGTTCTGCCACGGTGCGAGATTCTGGCGCTCGGGCGGTCATAAATTACCGCCCGGGCGCCACACCTTCTGCCCGAACGTACTCCCCTTGCGCATTGGCGCTCGAGCGGTCACTTTCTACCGCTCGGGCGCCACTAGTTCTGCCCGAAATTGGTGAAATGACACAGCTTTGCCCACTCTGGTCTCGATATGGTCCGATATGATCACATCAATTAAAATTTCATAATTCCGGATTAATAGAGTCGAAATCTTGACAGTTCATAGTGCTTCTCATGACATAACATGCAGCGTTAATGAAGATTAGTAATTCTCAGGCCTTACAAAAACTAAAAAGGTTTGTTGCCTGGTTTGACTCAATATCAGCAATCGAGTCAAATGTAAAGGTTTGACCTGCTATTGATAAAGAATCATATGCAATTTTTTGAACCACATGCGGCCCTTCTTCTTCATCCTTACTTGTGTTGGATTTCGGTTTCTTACACGCCCAAACGCAGCGGAAGTTTAAAATTTTTATTTTATTTTGACAATCAAAATATGTTTTGCTTTGGGCGCTCGTATGATTTTAACAAAAACATTCATAGAGTGTTGGAATTTTATACCTTTGTGAATTAATCACGTGGCTCCAACTAATCCGGTATAAACAGACTAGCTCTTGATGAATCCCTACGAACTTTCTTCAAGAACTCCTTTCTTCTAATCAGGTCCACGACTGAATTGTCTAATCCTCTTCCAATTTGCACTAGAAAATATAGAAGATATTTCGCGTAGGAGAAGATTATTTGAGAGACGGCTCAATATATTCTTTTCAAAACCAAGTGGCCGATTTTTTTCACTTCTTTGGATGGAGGCTCACGTAAAGTTGATTGGTGGGGGTGTTTAGGTTTAGCTTTTATTGTATTATTTATAATTAAATAATAACCTAATTACATAATTAACATTAATGGGCTTGATTTAATTAATTGGGCTAGTCCAACTAGATTAATTAATTTAATCAAAGCCCATTAAAACTTTAATCATTTATTATGTTGGACTTGTACTTCTACAAGCTCATTAAACATATTACCCACCATATTTAATTTATTAATTAACAAACTCAACTTTTGAGCTTAATAAATTAAATGCATTATAAATTCAACATTTGAATTTATTATTTAAATTATAAATTCAACTCCTTGAATTTTTATCACCTCCAACATTTAATATTTAATAAACCCAACAATTGAGTTTAATAAATTAAATTCTCAAATTTTATAAATTCAACTACTTGAATTTATTCTCTCAAAATTTAATTATCATAAATTCAACTCCTTGAATTTACTATATAATATAAATTCAACTTCTTGAATTTATTCTCTCAACGGGAACAAACAATCCAGTACTTGTGTGACCCTCAATGGTTCAGGGATACAGCTAGCCGTGGGTTCACAACTCTTTGTGATTCAGAATAATATTTATTCTTATTCGGGCTTACCCTAGTTAGCCCCATTCTTTTCATCAACACCTTGATCAAGAATGTCAGAACTCATTTCTGATTGCACCCATCGAATCATGGTAAGAGCGTCTAGTAGCATCGCCCCATGATCCCCTAGGTATCACTGATAGTGCCTGCAAGAACCAGCCGATTATGATTAACGTACAGTACGGTCCCTTCATCTCATATATCCCCATCGAATCTGCAACCATTGGTTCATCGAGGGTTGCATATTTATCCGATAACTATGTGATAACTATAATAGTGGCATCGCGTGTACTATTTGGAGAACTCCTTCTCCAACGTACATCTCGTACTCTGGCCAGAGATTCCATGCACTATTATTTCATTAGATCACATAGGATATCCACACCCGTAGGTGAGCGGTGAATCCCCGACTACAATGCACTGGCTCCTATATGTATCGCAACTGTACCCAACCTCGCCACCTGATGACTCTCCTGAAGCCGGTAAACGAGTCAAAGCACAGCCCTAGAATATAGAGCCTCAGTGTTGTTCCGTGTCGTAAGGATCATAACCACGAACTTATCCTCTCGATGAATGATAACCACTTGGAAAGTCCGAGGGAGGGTTGTTCGGTATAATCATCATATGACTACCCATCTGTATGTTTGGACATCTCTATGCCCTTACCAAGAAACGCAGTACACAACATCACAGATGCTAGTCTCGAGCTCAAGCGACCTTTATCCATGTTTTAGGCATCTGAATCGACTAGGAACGAATTTAGAATATGCAGTGTTTACAAATGAGTTTCAACATCGAATTACGATTCATTTGTATTAAAGTATAATCAAGGTCTTTATCTATGTTTGATAACATGGGTATACAGATAAAGAATTAACAAACCATGAAATAATGAATTATATTAAAATAAAGATTGTTTATTACACTTGAGTCAATAAATTCCCTAGTCAACAGTTGACTTGTAGGGCATCTACTCTTACAATCTCCCACTTGCCCTAGAGCCAACTACCCTTAATCCCATTGCTTTGCGATGCTCTTCAAACAATGGTCCTGGCAAGGGCTTTGTAAGTGGATCGGCAACATTATCTGCAGAGGGGACTCTTTCGACTGATATGTCTCATCTTCCCACAATCACCCGTATGATGTGGAACTTCCTTAGTACATGTTTGGATCACTGATGAGACCTTGGTTCCTTTGCTTGCGCAATGGCACCGGTGTTGTTCCAGTACAACGGGACTGGATCAACTCCATTAGGAATAATACCCAACTCTTGGACAAAATTCCTCATCCAATCTATCTCTTTGGCTGCATCAGATGCAACAGTGTATTCAGCTTCAGTGGTGGAATCCGCAACAGTGTCTTGCTCGGAACCATTCCAAGAGACAACCACACCATATAGCATGAATACAAAACCAGAGGTCGATTTCGAATCATCTATGTCACATTGGAGGCTAGAATCTGTGTAGCCATCCAATTTCAATTCTCCACCCATAGACCATGAACAAATTCTTAGTCCTTCTCAAGCACTTAAGAATATCTTTCACGGCCTTCCAATGCATTGGACCAGGGTTCGCCTGATATCTGCTTGTAACACTCAAAGCGTAAGCAACATCATGACGTGTCGATATCATACCATACATGATACTACCAATAGCTGACGCATATGGAATACGTGTCATCATCTCTATCTCTTCATCAGTTTTGGGACACATAGCTTTAGATAGAGTAATACCTTGACATATTGGTAAGTATCCTCTCTTAGACTCTTCCATAGAGAATCGTTTTATAATGGTATCGATATAGATGGCTTGGGTGAGTCCGAGCATCCTCTTTAATCTATCTCTATAGATTTGTATTCCCAATACGTAGGATGCTTCACCCATGTCTTTCATGGAGAATTTACTGGCTAACCACACTTTATTTGATTGCAATAATCCTACATCATTCCCAATGAGCAGGATATCATCAACATAAAGTACTAGGAATGTCACTGCACTCCCACTAACTTTCTTGTACACACACGGTTCCTCAGGATTCTTAGCAAAGCCAAACTCTTTGATAGTGCTATCAAATCTGAGGTTCCAACTCCTTGACTCCTGCTTGAGACCATATATTGTTCTCTGAAGTTTGCATACATTATGCTCACTTCCTACTGATGTGTATCCCTCAGGTTGAGACATATAAATTTCTTCTTTGATGTCTCCATTGAGGAATGCAGTCTTTACATCCATTTGCCATATCTCATAGTCATGCCATGATGCTATGGCTAGTAGTAATCTAATGGACTTAAACATAGAAACTGGTGAAAAAGTTTCCTCATAGACAACTCCTTGCCTTTGAGTATAACCTTTTCCAAGCAGTTTTACTTTGAAGGTCACTACCTTCCCATTCGCCCCAAGCTTTCTTTTGTAGATCCATTTGCACCCTATAGGAACGATTCCCTCAGGTTGATCTACCAACGTCCAGACTTGGTTTGAATGCATAGAGTCCATTTCTGACTGCATGGCTTCAAGCCATTTGGTTGAATCAGTATCAGATATTGCTTCTTTGAACTTCATTGGATCATATCCAACAAAAGACTCATCATGGTCTTGTTCATGAAGAAGCGTATATCTAGCAGGTGGTCTAATAAACCTATCAGACCTTCTAAGAGTTTGTACTTCAACTACTGGTTGTTGTAGATTAGGTTCAACTACTATAGTTGAGGGAGTATCTTGAATTTCTACAAGTTCTATCATCTTGCCTTTTTCTATCTAACAGAAATTCCCTTTCATAAAGGTGGCATTTCTTGAAAACAAACACTTTTGCTTCATTGGGATGACAGAAATAATATCCAACAGAATTCTTTGGATATCCTACAAAGTAGCACAAAGTGGATCTACTATCCAATTTGTCTCCCACTGTCTGCTTCACGTAAGCAAAATATCTCCAGATTCTCATGTAAGAATATTTGGGAGTTTTTCTCATCCATATCTCATATGGTGTTTTATCCACTGCTTTAGTATGAACATTATTCAACAACAGTGCCACAATTTCAAGCGCAAAGCCCCAAAACGATGTAAACACTTCAGTAAATCCCATCATAGATCGAACCAGATCCAACATGGTTTGATTACGACGTTTAGAAACACCATTCAATTGTGGTGTCGCTGGTGGAGTCTACTGTGATAGAATCTCATTCTCTTTTAGATAATCCAAAAATTCAGCACTCGAGTATTCTCCATCTCGATCAGATCGAAGTGTCTTAATACTTTGTTTTAGCTGTTTTCCTACTTCAGATCTGAATTCTTTGAACCTTTCAAATGCTTCAGATTTGTGTTTCATAAACATATCCATACCTCAAATGGTCATCAGTAAAGGTAATGAAGTAGGATTGCCCATATTCTGTGCTAACACTTAGTGGGCCACAAATGTCTGTGTGGATCAAATCCAATAGACCATGCGCACGTTCCACGTTTCCATCGAATGGAGTCTTGGTCATTTTTCTTTTCAGACAGGACTCACGGGTAAGTAGAGAATTTATGTCTGACAATTCAAACATGCATTCTCCCACTAGCTTGTGCATCCTTCTTTGAGAAATGTGACCTAGTCTAGCGTGCCATATTTGTGCAGAATTTGGATCATCTACCTTTCTTTTGTTTGTTGTTGAAATCCTGTTTACTTGGACATTCACTTATCATTTCCAGAACATTTCTGGCGCATATAACTTCTTATGTCCGGACTTCTTGCAGTGAAATATGTTCTGACTTATCGGGCTTTGTAGGCCTTTTAAGTGTCTTTCAGAGTTTGCTTCTTATTGGGATTGTTTTTCTTGTGAGGAGCAGAACATTTTTTTCCCTCACCTTGTGGGCCATTTTTCGTCTGACGAGAGGTCCATTAGAAAAACAACAATTTTCTGTTTTATGGTGATCTCATAAGTTATAAGCATATTGACTAGCTCTTCAAGGTTATCATCTATCTTATTCAAATTTAAGTTCACCATAACCCCGTCAAATGAGAAAGAGAAAGACAACAAATTGATGTTATCTAGTAACTCGTTAGGAATCACATATTCCAGGTCCACCACATTCTTAATAAGCTCATTCATACGTACACCACGCTCATGGGCCAAAGCCCTATCTTGCATACGTGTAGTCATGAGTTCCTTGAAAATGGTGTGCATCATCGTATGAGTTTCATGCACCATGCAACTCTTGCATGTGTATTCGAATGTCATCAGCATTCAACATTTTCTCAGACTGTCCCTACAGTTCATTTGACAAAAAGCGAGCATGTTACACTTTAGCTTGCATACTATGGTCCTACCATCTTGCATGCTTTGTCAGTTCAACAAGACTGACATTAGAGTGTATGCTATTTTCTCTGAATTCAGGACAATTTCCCAACCAGTCTTGAAAATTAGATTCGATTAGCTTGTTAATAAACAATTGATTACGTGACGAAATCGAAAATATACTGATACGGAAACTGAATAATGGTTGCCAATTATTTTAAAATAATTTTAAGATATAAAATATGGATTTATATTTTATAAATTCCCTCCCACTATTTTGACATTTCCACCACCCTCTGATGAAAAAGGGAAATCGTATTTCCTTAGTAGGCACGTAGAGTCCAATTAGCCAATTATAATCCCGAATAATATCAGCCAATTATAATTTCTAAAAGGTAGAGTCCAATTGCATTCCTATGCAACCTCCGTGTGTTTTGCCTCACGTTTAATAAGGACCCAATAATATGACGTCGTTTATTTTCACGTGTCAAACCAACCCATCAATATTGAATTGTAGTATACGGTCGCCATAAGTTCCCCCAATAATATGAGCCGAAGTCATGGGAGTTTCACTCAATTCACATCATATGTCCGGTGGAAGTCACAGCTTTCCGGCTTACAGGCCTCCCCAATAATATGAGCCAGACACTGTCCGCGGGTAGCGATCAACATGCAACCACGGTTGATGGAAGGCAAGGAAAAATTAAACTCCTTTAATTTTTACTTTTTCGGTTTGATATAAATTTAGAATCTTATTCAAAATGAGGTATTTTAATTTTAAAATTGTCTCATCATTTTAATTTAAAAATCGTGTGCCACGTGTTTGTATGTTTGCCGGATTCATACAATTATATTATCTAATAATATACATACATGCATACTACTATATATCGCATATATCATAATATGACATTCAACAATAAATAAGGATGATCGATCGCCAACACTATTAGATCCATGTGAGCTAGACATGGATCCAGGTCCAAAACCTAGGTGAATGCAGGGATGCAAATGCAACAATTACAAGAGCTTCCAATATTTTACATGTCTTCATCTTGATCATCGGGCCCACCATCTTCCAGTCTTGATCTCCCACTATTTCTAATTATTACATTTAAATAGCCATGGCACATAAGGGATACATCTCATGGGGTGGGAACGAGCCATAAACCAGGCCCACTTTAATAATATCAAATATTAATAAAAAACCGAATAAAACAGTAAAATATCCTAACATACACCTAACACATTGATCAAGGCTCTCGATCATCCTTCATGCATTTAATATCAAATATTAACATCAATTTAATTAAACAATTTAATTAATTGATCAATCATATATCTAATAATTGATCACTAACCACCACAATTATTAAAGTATTTAATAAATTAAATAAACTCCTTTATTTAATTTCCAATTAAATCAATAATAATTTATTTCTTGTAAAAACTCATTTTTACCATAAATAATTAAAATCATATTCTAATTATTTATTTTACAAAAAAAATATTAATTTTCTAAAAATCAATTTTTCAAAATAAAAATTGAACCAATTTTCAAAAATAACAATTTTACCCAAAAATTTGAAAAATCAGAAAATTGCACCCTAAGCCCAAACAATTCAAGCCCATCATCCAAAACGGTTCCCGAGACACTCTCGGGCAGCCGCCCGCGCTGCCCGCCCCGCTGCCCGAACGTTTCGGGCAGCCGCAAGGGCCCAGGGCGCGCAGGCGCGCAGGCGCGCGCACATCGCGCGCGGCGCGGCGGCACGCTGTGCGCGCAGCGTGCGGACGTTCCGCACGCCGCGCGCGCCGCCGCACGATGTGCGGACGTTCCGCAGAGCGGAGCGCGCGCAGCCGCGCGCTGCACGGAGCGCGGCACTGTGCGTGCACAGTGCACTGCCCGGAACAGTTCCAGGCAGCCCCCATAATTTTTTTTTTAAAAAAAATTTCTGGAAAAATAAACTTTTTAATAGTGCATCAATTTTCTGAAAAATTTTCTTGTGTGGTTAGAAATAAATTATTCAATATGATTTAAACCATACGATTTAGGAAACCTGACTCTGATACCACCGTTGGATCTCGATTTTCTACACGCCCAAACGCAGCGGAAGTTTAAATTTTTATTTTATTTTGACAATCAAAATATGTTTTGCTTTGGGCGCTCGTATGATTTTAACAAAAACATTCATAGAGTGTTGAAATTTTATACCTTTGTGAATTAATCACGTGGCTCCAACTAATCCGGTATAAACAGATTAGCTCTTGATGAATCCCTACGAACTTTCTTCAAGAACTCCTTTCTTCTAATCAGGTCCACGACTGAATTGTCTAATCCTCTTCCAATTTGCACTAGAAAATATAGAAGATATTTCGCGTAGGAGAAGATTATTTGAGAGACGGCTCAATATATTCTTTTCAAAACCAAGTGGCCGATTTTTTTCACTTCTTTGGATGGAGGCTCACGTAAAGTTGATTGGTGGGGTGTTTAGGTTTAGCTTTTATTGTATTATTTATAATTAAATAATAACCTAATTACATAATTAACATTAATGGGCTTTATTTAATTAATTGGGCTAGTCCAACTAGTTTAATTAATTTAATCAAAGTCCATTAAAACTTTAATCATTTATTATGTTGGACTTGTACTCCTACAAGCCCATTAAACATATTACCCACCATATTTAATTTATTAATTAATAAACTCAACTTTTGAGCTTAATAAATTAAATGCATTATAAATTCAACATTTGAATTTATTATTTAAATTATAAATTCAACTCCTTGAATTTTTATCACCTCCAACATTTAATATTTAATAAACCCAACAATTGAGTTTAATAAATTAAATTCTCAAATTTTATAAATTCAACTGCTTGAATTTATTCTCTCAAAATTTAATTATCATAAATTCAACTCCTTGAATTTACTATATAATATAAATTCAACATCTTGAATTTATTCTCTCAACCGGAACAAACAATCCAGTACTTGTGTGACCCTCAATGTTTCAGGGATACAGCTAGCCGTGGGTTCACAACTCTTTGTGATTCAGAATAATATTTATTCTTATTCGGGCTTACCCTAGTTAGCCCCATTCTTTTCATCAATAGCTTGATCAAGAATGTCAGAACTCATTTCTGATTGCACCCATCGGATCATGGTAAGAGCGTCTAGTAGCATCGCCCCATGATCCCCTAGGTATCACTGATAGTGCCTGCAAGAACCAGTCGATTATGATTAACGTACAGTACGGTCCCTTCATCTCATATATCCCGATCGAATCTGCAACCATTGGTTCATCGAGGGTTGCATATTTATCCGATAACTATGTGATAACTATAATAGTGGCATCGCGTGTACTATTTGGAGAACTCCTTCTCCAACGTACATCTCGTACTCTGGCCAGAGATTCCATGCACTATTATTTCATTAGATCACATAGGATATCCACACCCGTAGGTGAGCGGTGAATCCCCGACTACAATGCACTGGCTCCTATATGTGTCGCAACTGTACCCAACCTCGCCACCTGATGACTCTCCTGGAGCCGGTAAACGAGTCAAAGCACAGCCCTAGCATAGAGAGCCTCAGTGTTGTTCCGGGTTGTAAGGACTAATGGTGTACAATCATAACCACAAACTTATCCTCTCGATGAATGATAACCACTTGGAAAGTCCGAGGGAGGGTTGTTCGGTATAATTATCATATGACTACCCATCTGTATGTTTGGACATCTCTATGCCCTTACCAAGAAACGCAGTACACAACATCACAGATGCTAGTCTCGAGCTCAAGCGACCTTTATCCATGTTTTAGGCAGCTGAATCGACTAGGAACGAATTTATAATATGCAGTGTTTACAAATGAGTTTCAACATCGAATTACGATTCATTATTATTAAAGCATAATTAAGGACTTTATCTATGCTGATTGCATGGGTATATAGATAAAGTATAACAAGACCATTAAAAGTTAAATTATATTAAAATAAAGATTGTTTATTTCACTTGAGTCAATAAAATCCCTAGCCAACCGTTGGCTTGCAGGGCATCTACTCTTACAACTTGGTGGTCTCACTCTGACTATTACGTAAACAAATGTTTACAAAAAAAATTACTATGAACTATTAAACTGATAAGATTTCGTCAGAAGACAGAGATTCTGAAACAAACTATGATAAAACATATTACCCATGTTTACATTCCATCAACTGACCCCCATCATGTTGAACAGGATGGAAAAAAAATTGAAGTGGAGTTAACTGATATTTCAGATGGTATTTGGAGTTAATATTATCTGGAGCATACAACTGCAGAAGTCCTATTTGTAAGAAAGAAGTGGCACATATCAATTCATATCAGAAGAAAAATAAACGTGTAAGAAATGGTGACGGCCATTGCTTACAATTTTGAAAAATGGTACATGCACTGCCTCAACTTTAGAAAATTGAAACGCACATGCTCTTCTTCTTTTGACAATAAGGCTCCCCGCAATCACTCATTGATGGTATGAGAGGCTTATAAATACCCGTGATTGAAGTCCCTAAACACGCACCTCATAAGAACAAAATACATCATCTATAGAGAGTGTTAGAGTGCTTAAAAGGCTATAATCGGAGGAAATCAAAAAATTACAAATTATTCGATAGGAAATCAGAAAACCTACAAATCATTCGATGACCGGAGGTAATCCTCGATATGCTTCCGCATATTGTTTATCATGTTCATAGATTTGTATAAACATAATTTTGAGAAAAAAATTCTAACATTTGGTATCAGATCTGTGATACCCCTGCCTTGAAGATATCTGTTCATTTTTCTGAAATTCATATATAATGAACTCATCGGAAATTAGATTCTCAAATTTTGATACGAGATGAGTAAAATTTTTGAAAAATCTGGATGAGGCCATGAGGGTTGTGACTGGTTTTTCTGAAAGTTTTGGCGTTGAAGATGATGCTACAAGTTTGTGCTTAAAATGATACTAAACAAATAGTATTAATTGCACGCTATTGGTCAACAACAATAATGAGATTTCCACATATGCATTCAATTGCCGAGACAAAATGTGCAGTGTAGTGAAATTGATAAAGACCCACAATTGAAGTTTTCGATTATTATGTATTATTTGTTTATTATTATTATTTAAAATAATCATAATAATAATTTTAAAAAAAATTAACGTGATATTAAGTTATATGTATAATTCGGTATACATATAGCATTTGGTTAAATAATCTGTACACATTAAAATAGTTCTAAAGTTTATGTATAATTTAATTTGTGCATAAAAATTTTATTCTGTTATATGTGTCTATAATTTGTTGTTTATGTATATACATTCAATATTGAGTGGAATACTATTAATGTACTAAAATTAAAATTATAAATATTGCTTATGGTTTCCTGTAATAGTATTATATTTCAAATCATGATAATTCACAAATTGTTCATATTCATTTATTATTATGTTTATATAATTTTATAGGAACAAAATGTGAATATAAAGTTCATATAAATGTAGATAATTAAAATGAATGATAATTATAAGGTGACATTAGAAAATATGATCTGGGAGAGTTCTTCATAGATCAGTTTAAACTGTCTTGACTTGCCACTGGTCTCCCTGATAAACGTTGCTCTGTCTAAGAGTTAGGTATTTAAAAAGCTTTAGCCCTACCTATCTTTCTTAGGAGCACTATTGGAAAGTGTTGATTGTGTTACTAAATAATTTTATATAAAGGATTAAGTAAAGCCAAAATTTTGTCCAGTGAACCGTATAATTGTAAATAATTGAGGAATAGCCAAATCATCCTTAATTATGAAAAATTATGCATTAAGTGATTCTGGATCAACATAATGGAAATCAATTGTAATTAATCATATAAACATAATAAATTTTACCTCACATGGATTCTTGTTATATTTATATAACTATTAGGTTAAAATATCAAAATTATATTTTTCTTAATTTACCCACAAGAGTTAAAGGGAAAATATATTTTGATAGTTTTATCATAAAGTTACAGAAAAATCTTATTGAATTAAAATTTTAGTATGTGACTAGATTTTTTAAAACATGATTTACATTGGTAAAACATAATATTAACTCAAAAAAATTTAAAAAATATAATAAGCATTATATTTTTATACAGTTATGCAAGCTGCGAGTTTTTCTGATATGAAATGTGACATTCCCGAACTGAAAGGGGATAATTATATAATATGGAAAAAAAGAATTCTTCTTCAATTGGAGTCGATGGATATTGATTATGCTATACAGAAAGACGAACCATCTGTTATTACTGAAAATAACATTCCAGAGGATGTTGATGATTATGAAAAATGGGAGCGAATCTAATCGACTCTACGTAATGTTCGTAAAGACCAAAATCTCTGCTGGTATACGTGATGTCGATCAGCATAATAATGTCAAAGAATTACTAAAGGCTATTGATGAACAGTTTCAATCTTCAGATAAGACACTTGCCAGCACCATAATTATGGAATTCTCTTCATTAAGGCTCGTTAATGTGAGAGGTGTGCGAGAGCACATCATGAAAATGTGGGACATAACGGCTCAACTCAAGACACTTGAAGTAGAAATGTCTGAAATTTTTCTTGTGCACTACATTTTATGCACTCTTCTACGACAATATGGACCATTCAAAATGTCCTACAACACACATAAAGATAATTGGTCAATAAATGAATTAATGACAATGTGCGTTCAAGAGGAAGGAAGATTGTTAATGGAAACGAGTAATAATGTTTTTATGACTACACAAGGAAAGTATAAGAAGCAAGCCAAAGTCAATGGAAAATGAAACGAATCATTTCACCCCAATCTGACATCAAGAAAGAATCCAAGTGTTTCTTCTGCAAAAGACGGAACACATGAAGAAGGATTGCAATAAATTTAAGGATTGGGTTGAAAATTAAGGTAATCCATGTTACAAATACCTCGCAGAGTATGCTAAGCCAAAGAAACCTCAAGGAAATGAGCGGAACATCTATTCAAAAAACAAGATGTCTTCGCATGTGGAGGCTATTGGGACTTGCTGCCTTATATTGAATAGTGGTTTTATTCTAAAATTGGAAAAGACATTTTATGTTCCTAGTTTTTCTAGGAATTTAATTTTGGTTTCCAATCTTGTATCCCATGGTTATTCCATTCAGTTTTTGGATAAATCAATAAATTTATTTTATAAATCAAATATTGTTGGAAATGATACAATGATTGATGGTCTTTTCTCTATTTTTTACAAAATAATTATACCACTATGCATGTTCAAAGAGGTATTAAAAGATGTGTTATAAATGAAGATTCATCTATATTGTGGCACAGGAGATTGAGACACATCTCCTTAGAGATAATTAAAATATTAGTGAATGTTGGAGTACTTAGTACTTTAGATTTTACTGATTTTGAGATTTGTGTGGACTGCACAAAGGGAAAGCAGACCAATAATAAGTCTAAAAAAGGTGTCAAGAGGAGTACAGAAAAGAAATCATACATTCAGATATTTGTTGTCCAGATATGGACATGCAAAGTTCAAAATACTTCATCTCTTTCATTAAAGATTACTCACGATACATGTATATCTAGATGCTTCATAAAAAAATGAAGCACTAGAAGAAGCTTTAAGGCTGAAGTGGAGAAGCAATGTGGAAAACAGATCAGCTTGTTGAACCAAGCAAGCGCTCGGCCAGCTAGCGTAGTTCGGAAGATTTTGCAGTAAGCTGCGTCGCTGATATCGTAGAGATCAGCTTTCGCATAAAATTTGTCGAGATGCTCTTGCGGGTCGCCCGTTCCCTCATACTCTGGCAAGTTGGGGATTTTCATTCCTGCTGGCAATGACTCAGCCAATATGGCGGTGGTAAAAAGGCTGCGCCGAGCAGGTAAAATGGCCAGGCGACTATCTTGTCCACTCAAAGCGCGTGATCCCTGTGCGTAAGTAGCGAGTGTGATACTTTCTCTATGTGTATGGGGACGATGTTCGACCATCTGATACAGCTTCTTTGCGCGTGTCATCCTTGTTCCCTAACGTATTGTCAGGGCCATGAGAAGATGAATTGTCTCCAGGAGTTGTCTCACCGGTATCAGTATGTTGGCGGTGCGCTAGCGCCTGGGCAACTGCTTCGGCCGCGGCGCGAGTGGCTGTCTCTTTAACCAAGGCCTCCAACGCTTCGCGGGTGATGAGCATTTCTTGCTGCGGAGGAGGCTGAGGTGGGCGTCCCTACCTATTAGCATCGCGAGAAGAGTGTGAACGAGTGTGCATCCTCGAGTGACGAAGTGACACTTTCCCACAGACGGCGCCAAGCTGATGCAGCTAAAATAAATGAGTCGAATAGACTGCGTACGCGGAATCCGGCTGATTAGTATACTGGTCTACTAGGCCTGTAAATGGGCTCACCAGGCTGGTAAACGGATCCACGTGGGCAATATATCATTAATTTGCTGGACGTCACCTGGGTCACGAACACTCGTCAAGTGGGCGTCGGGAGCGTTCCCGACGTAGACACTCCGACGCTCAAGTCAGTAAGCAGTCCAAAGAAAATTCAGAGAACTAAAGAACTTTTATGAAAATGAGAGCATACCTTAAATTGTGTGGGAGTTCCTCTATTTATAAATTTTTAGGAGTGCTAAATGGGCTTGGGCTCTCACAATCACAAGCCAAATTTTGGGCTTCAATAATGTTACAATTAAACAAATAACTAATTGAATTAGGCTTATTAAATTGGGCTTATTCTAATTAATCCAACAAATAATTAATCGTGTTGAAATAAATAATTATATTAAGCTAGTACCCATCATGCTTCTGCGGTCGGAAGCTTGATGTATGTTCAGGTTTGCACTATACCTGACATTGCATTTGTTGTTGGGATGTGGGGAAGATATCAGAGTAATCCAGGTCTAGACCATTGGAAAGCTGCAAAGAAAGTGATGAGGTAACTTCAAGGGAGCAAAGATTATATGATTATATTCCGACAAACTGAGAATTTAGAAGTAATGGCTACTCTGATTCAGACTACGCTAGCTGCATTGATTCACGAAAATCCACTTCAGGATATATTTTCATGCTAGCTGGTGGAGCGGTATCTTCGAGGAGTGCAAAAAAGACATTGACTGCTACTTCTACTATGGAAGCTGAGTTTGTATCTTGTTCTGAGGCAACCTCACATGGTGTATGGTTGAAGAGTTTAATTTGAAGGCTTAGAATTATGGATTCAATATTTAGGCCGTTAAGAATATATTGTGACAATTCAGCTGCTTTTTTATGGCTAAAAATAACAAAGGTGATAGTCGAAGCAAACACATCGACATTAAGTATTTAGCCATATGAGAACGTGTTAAAGATAAGAAATTAATTATCGATCACATTAGCACTGGCTAAAGGCATGCCACCATTAAAATTCAAGGATCATACAGAAAGAATGAGACTTGGTTCCTTTATGTAATTTTGTGTAAGAACAAATTAATGAAACTATGATGTGATATTTACTCATATTTATTTTGTACACATTAATTTATTCGAGAAATATCAATAAAGTTGGACCTCGAATAAATATAAGGTTTATTCATTAAGTTATAAAGGCAAAAAATTGAGACACGCATGCGGCTCTTCATTTGACAATATGGCTCCCGCAATCATCATTGATGGTATGAGAGACCTATAAATATCGGTAATTGAAGCCTCTAAACAGACCTCATAAGAACAAAATACACCATCTACAGAGAGTGTTAGAGTGCTTAAAATGATTGGAAATCAAAAAACTTATGAATCATTCGATGGTCGGAGGTAATGCTGGATAAGGCTTCAATCGGAGGAAATCAGAAAACTTACAAATCATTCGATGGCAGGAGGTAATGCTCGATCTACTTCCGCATATTGTTTATCATGGTCATAGATTTGTAAAAACATGATTTTGAGAAAAAATTCTAACACTATTATCGAGTGAATCCAGAAAACTCCAGAACAAATCGATGTACATGTAGAACCCGATAAATCAGATTATGTATAAGCCATGCATAATTTCTATTATTTAAACTAAAAATAATTTTTATACATTTATGGAGTGTTTAATTCGTTTTAAAAATTTGTTAAGTCATGATAATTTATTTTAAATCGCAGAAGTTTAGTTTTATCTTTTCGGTTAAATACGCGATGCCGGACTGGAGTTGGAGTATTGAGATAAAATTTAATAATAAGAAAATATTCCGAAATTTAATTTAAGCCAAGGAATAATTTATTTTAATGATAGAGAATGTTTTAAGATTTTATTTAGTTAATTAGACTTAAATTATTAATTAATTCTCACATGTCCAATATTTAGTTAATAGCCTAAATTAAATTGTGTAGCCAATTGGAATAAATTTATCTAGGTCTAATTTATTCAAGAAATTATAACCTGACATTTTAATAATTAATTCTATAGACTAAGCCATGCCATGCAAGATTTTATCCTAATTTAATTTATTAATTTCACTAAAATACTTAATGGGTGTATAAAACTTTAAAGAATTAAAATACAAGATTTAAGCAATATTTTCCCTTGCATTTAAACATCAAATTTCGGCCACTCTCTTAGACAATTTAATTATGTTTGACAACTCTCCATTCTAGACTACCCTTCCATAACCCTTCATGGTATATTAATTCCCTCACTTTTAAATCACCTATGATTAATAATTTAAGCAATATTATTACCTTGTTTTGGGTAGATAATCTCGGCCATCACCCACCAAATCACCCCTCAATCCATCAATTTATCACACCTCATTCCTTAGCTAACAAACACTAGGATAGAAAGATTTGTTTTGCCATTCAAATCTCCATTTATTTTGCAACCTTCCCCTCCATTACCTAGACATTCTCCCTCACTCTCATTCGAAAATTTCAGAGGAAACACTAGCTAGAAATCGTGAACCAACAGATAGAAAACAAGAGAGGAAAGAAATGAAAACTCCGTCTCCACCGCGCCGTGTTCGTCGTAGTGGTTGTTTTCTTCAAAACAAAAATTTCAGGCATGTTCATATGTTTCTTTTCTCTTCAATCAAGTCCTATAAATATTTTAAAACATCACATGTCCATGATTTAAGAGCAAAAACCAAATTTGACAACAAGATTTTGTCGAAAAATCTGTACAAGCTCGGCCGCCCCTCCATGCTTCAAGTTTTGAGTTGTGTTTGTGATTTCAGGGACTGGCTCGGTTCCAGGCGCTCAAGGCTGCATCTAGGCATGATATAGAGTGTGTTAGGAAGGCGTTGGTCCATTGGTTTAAATCCATTCACCCCAGCAAAACGAATTTGACAGCAACTCTCCATAGTTGCAAATTTTGAGTCTCGATTTTCATTGTTTGTTGTCTAAAGTGAGGGTTCGAATCTTGGTTGGCCCAGGGCCTGTAACCATGGTTAGAACCTTCCCTTAGCATGTCTAGGACGTGACCAAGATAGCCTTTCAAGGCTTGGTGCACGAATCCATCAAGATTTTTAAACAACAAGACAAGTGTCCCACGGTTCCATCTTTCTGATTTTGTGTGAGTTGGTTTCGACTTTGAGGGTGTTGGGTGGATCTTGGTTGGCTTCTAGCCCTTAGCCATGGTTCACACAATACCTCATGATGTCTAGATCAAGCCATGGTCGATCACATGGCCATTGGAATGACCAAGACAGCAAGTAAAGCAATACACCCCAAGCGCAGCATGGTTCTCAGGTGGGAGCTTTGTGTTGTCTTAGGTGGTTGCTTGGATAGTGGTTGGCCTAGTACCCTTAGCCATGGTTCAAGCCACACCTTAGGACGTTGGTAGGAGACTCTGGTCGGTGGTTCAAGCCCCAATGACCATCAGTCTCTTAAACGAAGCACAGCAAGCGCAGCTGCTGCCATCGCGCATTTGACAGCAACATGGCTTCGGTTCAGAGGTCATGTTTGAGTTCTTGGTTGGCTTTTAGCCTACGGCCTTGGACTGAACAGTACCACAATGAGTTAGAAAGGTCATGTTTTTTGCCGTTCGTGATTTGGTTAAGTTTAGAGGTCGTACGAGAATTTACGGTGCAATGTGTCAAAGTGACTCTCGAAAGAGCGTTTCAAGATTTTGGCCTCCGTTCATTAAATTTCGTGAATTACAACTATTAGGAGCTTTATTTCATCATGTTAGGCGTCTTTTAATCATGACTAAACGATGGTTTGATGTTGGTTCGGGTTGGTACGGAGTCATGGTTGAAATACTAGTTTGTTGGTCGCGTTTGTCTCGTTTTTGGTTCGGATGTTAAGTTTTTGTCAAGTTAAGATTATTTGCATGTTTCTCATGTTAGAATTAGGTCGCAGCGAGCTTGGGAACGATCCAACTCACTCGATAAAAACATGGTTATAATTATATTACGTGCATAAAATATAAAATGTTTATTTTTTAGATATATGCGATATGTCTTGTGGCCACCTCACGCTTGTGGGATCTCTACCCGGTGACTTACGACCGGTTTATGTTTATGTATGGGTACGGACATCCAGTTCAAGGGCTGTGGTGGTCTATACTGCCCAGTATACTGTTTTTTTTTTCGGGAACTAATATATATTATAGTAATATGGTAAAAGTTTACAATGCGAGTGGATGAGCCATCCACGAAGTACGACAGCTACCTATAACAATTATGCGTTCAACACAAAATATAACATCAATCCCTAACTAAATCAGAAATAAGATATGTCCTAAACATCGGTACGTTAATCGTCCACGTCACCACCCTGAATCTGATCTTCTCCCATACTTCATCTCTCGATTCTTCCTTGTCACTGAATAATCTGTTGTTGCGCTCCAACCAAATCGACCAGAAGACACAGTGAACGACTATGTACCAGAAATCTTTAAATCCCTTCCCTGTGAGAGATCCATGCTCGAAAATAAACATGTCTCTAGATGATGCCGGAAATATCCCCTCAAAACCCAAATGTTGCATTACCTTGGTCCAGATACTCGTCGTGAAAGCGCAGTGAAGCAAAATAGGATCCTGATTCTCCTCGTGTTTCTTGCACAAGTAGCACCACTGTGGGTTCAAAACATGGTCAGGCCTTCTTCTCTGTAAGTTGTCACAAGTCTGAAGTTTTCCCAAAGCTACTATCCAAGAGAACACACCTTCACTTTTTGTGGGATAGTTACTTTCCAAATGTTGTAATAGTAAGGAAATAAAGGGTTAGTACTACTTGGAAAGAATGAAGAGTAGAAAGAACTGACAGAGAAAACACCGGATGAGTCTCCTAACCAAACCCTTACGTCCCTAGAACCCACACTCAAAGATATTGACTCTAAAATCCCTAGAAAAGCGGTGTATTCTCCCAACTATATATCATTCAACCCTCTCCTGAACCTAACATCCCATGAAATGACCGAACTTCCTTGAATACCTGCCCAGTATACTATGGTTTAGTCTGATCAGACGTTCATGTTATATTACGGGCCACTTGCGTAGAAACATTATCTCTACCAGAAAAATCTCATTATGATATTTTATGACAGAGCTTTATCGAGCAAATCTTTTATGTACGATTTTTAGATATGCACGTATTTATAATTACTCATAACACGATTTTCACATTACGCTTTACGATACGATATATTTACAATACGCGAAATTTTATGATATATTAACTTGTTATTCACGATATATGCATGTTGAGTCTTTAGACTCACTAGACTTGATTGTTGTAGGTACTGATGAGGTCGAGACTGAGGGCGGGGACCAATGAGCTAGCTTGGGTCAGCAGTAGTAGGAACCCGAGGACCTCATGTTTCAGTTTATTCCCTATTCTATGTTCAAACTCAGTTTTAATATGTTGATTGATTTTTAAGTTGTCGTTTTGAAACACAATATTTACTTCTGCTGTTATTTTAAAGTTAAATCCATTTATCAGTTCATTTTATGAATGATGCACGTTATTTATTTAAAGAGAAAAATTTAAATAATTCATCAAAATTACGATTACAAAATACGGGTCTCTACAGTACAAAACCTAGGTGTTCTGTAACAAAAATCAAAACTTAAAAAATGAGACATACATCACGAAGTAAGAACATCATCAACTAGTTTAAATTTAGTTGCCTCAGTTTAGCTAGGCCGCCTCAATGTAGCTAAGCTAAAAATCAATACGGTGAAAACAAGTAGCAGATTATTCTTCACTGACTACTTCAAATCAGAAAACTTTCATACTACAAAAACCTTAATCTGGTCAGATAATAAGGTAAAAAGCAGAGCTTATCTCAGCCATGAGAAATGAAAGAAATAAACAAAACCAAAATGCAATAAAAAAAATTTAGATAATTAGAAAGGGTATTGAGTTACAAAGAATACAGATCCCGAATTTACGCAGCTTGCTAAAGCACATCATAAATTAAACAGACTAATCTAGATATCTTTAAAATATATGACTTCAGAAGAGATCAAAAAACTCAACTTACGATCACCTGAAAGCAAAAAAACAGAATTCACGAAGCCGACACCAAATGATACAGGTTCAGCTCATCTAAAAACAAGAAAGAAAAAATATGCACCTTAACCCCAGAATCCGAGGAATTCACAGGCACCACTGTTGGATCTGGTTTTCTACACGCCCAAACGCAGTGGAAGATTTAGAAAATTTTTATTTTATTTTGAAAAACAAAATAATATTGATTTGGACGTTCGTATGATTTATCAAAACAAACATAGGATGTTAGAATCGTTATACCTTTGGTGAATTAATCACTGGACACCAACCGATCCGGTATAACAGATCTAGCTCTTGATGAATCCCTACGAACTTTCTTCAAGAAATCCTCCTATCAAGTCCACGACTAGATTGCTTGATCCTCTTCTAATTTGCACTAGAAAGGTAGAAGAGATTTTACGTAGGAGAGAAATAATTGAGAGACGGCTCAAACCCTAAAAATTAATCAAGGTGGCCGAATTCTCTCTCAAATAATGGAGGCTCACGTAACTTTTATATATTGGAGGCTAGGGTTTGACTTTGCATAGGTTATTTATAATTAAATAATAGCCTAATGACATAATTAACATTAATGGGCTAGATTTAATTAATTGAACTAGTCCAACTAGTTTAATTAATTTAATCAAAGCCTATTAAAACTTTAATTATTTATTATGTTGGACTTGTACTCCTACAAGCCCATTAAACATAATACCCACCTTATTTAATTTATTGATTGATCAACTCAACTTTTGAGCTTAATAAATTAAATACATTATAAATTCAACATTTGAATTTATTATTTAAATTATAAATTCAACTACTTGAATTTACATCACCTCCAAAATTTAATATTTAATAAACCCAACATTTGAGTTTAATAAATTAAATTCTCAAATTTTATAAATTCAACTCCTTGAATTTATTCTCTCAAAATTTAATTATCATAAATTCAACTCCTTGAATTTACTATATAATATAAATTCAACTTTTGAATTTATTCTCTCATCGGGAACAAACAATCCAGTACTTGTGTGACCCTCAATGGTTCAGGGATACAGCTAGCCGTGGGTTCACAACTCCTTGTGATTCAGAATAACATTTATTCTTATTCGGGCTTACCCTAGTTAGCCCCATTCTATTCATCAACACCTTGATCAAGAATGTCAGAACTCATTTCTGATTGCACCCATCGGATCATGGTAAGAGCGTCTAGTAGCATCGCCCCATGATCCCCTAGGTATCACTGATAGTGCCTGCAAGAACCAGTCGATTATGATTAACGTACAGTACGGTCCCTTCATCTCATATATCCCGATCGAATCTGCAACTATTGGTTCATCGAGAGTTGCATATTAATTCGATAACTATGTGATAACTATAATAGTGGCATCGCGTGTACTATTTGGAGAACTCTTTCTCCAACGTACATCTCGTACTCTGGCCAGAGATTCCATGCACTATTATTTCATTAGATCACATAGGATATCCACACCCGTAGGTGAGCGGTGAATCCCCGACTACAATGCACTGGCTCCTATATGTGTCGCAACTGTACCCAACCTCGCCACCTGATGACTCTCCTGGAGCCGGTAAACGAGTCAAAGCACAGCCCTAGCATATAGAGCCTCAGTGTTGTCCCGGGTCATAAGGACTAATGGTGTACAATCATAACCACGGACTTATCCTCTCGATGAATGATAACCACTTGGAAAGTCCGAGGGAGGGTTGTTCGGTATAATCATCCTATGACTACCCATCTGCATGTTTGGACATCTCTATGCCCTTACTAAGAAACGTAGTACACAACATCACAGATGCTAGTCTCAAGCTCAAGCGACCTTTATCCATGTTTTAGGCGGCTGAATCGACTAGGAACGAATTTAGATCATACAGTATTTACAAACGAGTTTCAACATCGAATTACGATTCATTTGTATTAAAGTATAATCAAGGTCTTTATCTATGTTTGATAACATGGGTATACAGATAAAGAATTAACAAACCATGAAATAATGAATTATATTAAAATAAAGATTGTTTATTACACTTGAGTCAATAAAATCCCTAGTCAACAGTTGACTTGTAGGGCATCTACTCTAACAACCACACCATTCTCCAAAGCTGCAGCAGGCTCGACGCTGAGCTTGCGCTTGAGGGGCGGCCTGGGCGGAAGCGGACTCTTCAACTTCGCAGACACAGAGGAAGGGGATGACGTAACGTTAAGATCTGAATATATCGGCTGCGCATTCTCTTTGGACGATGATTTGTGATTTCGGCTGCTAGGGTTTGGTGTGCCCGGCTTAGATTTGGGGTTCGGGGACGAATATAATGGAGCATTTACCGCAGTTTCGGGCTGATTTTCTCTCAAGAATTGGCTTCGCGGCATCATGAAATGCTTCATTTTCTTGAACGGAGGATGGAGAAAGTGGTAGCCGTTGTGGCAGAGGAGAGTGGGACAAGTTTGATTTTAATTTGGGGGAATTTGAATTTACATTTATTTTAAATTTAAGTTAACTTGGACATCTCTTTGAAATGGACCTGGACTGGAGATTGTCACATTCATATCAATCGACACTTACGTGGGCCTCTATTTGGATCAGGCCCATTACAATGAAATCTTTATATTACATTTCTCAAATCCAAAAGAACCAATTCATCAATGGCTCGATAAATTTAATTGATGTGAATTTCAAATTCAATTAGTTATTTTTTAAAAGAAATTGGGCTAGTGTTCAAATTCACCTCAACTTGAAGTTTTTTTCAATTCCTCCTTTTAAATACCCTTCAAATTCAATCCTTTAGAATTTGAAATTGAATATTTCCCATACATGGTAACATTATTTCGATAAATCTTATTGACAATAGATTTCAAATCGTCAACTAGTTATTTTTTGAGTTATTATGGTGAAACGTCCCTTATTTTTAACTTTAAAATTTAAATAAATACTAGGAAATTTTTTTTTATAAACATTTTTTCTAACTTCAAAATCATCCAATATAAAAACTAAAAATTTAAAAACCTTCAAGGCATAAAAATCTATAAGTCGTCAATCACAAAATCGTACGTCAATTTTAAAATAATCTATCGACTAAACTTCAAAATAAAGCATAAAACTTTTAAGAAAATAATCCTCAAGATATTTTCTTCAAAACTTTAAATACTAAGCTAATGCGGAAAATAAAAGTCCTTCGAGAGTGTACTTCCTGACCCGATCCACTCAAGCGTCAGCTCCTTTTCTCAAAAATAATCCTCACCTGCGACCATCCAAACCTAATGAGTCTAATGACTCAGCACGTTCTAACCATTAATATCAAATAATATATATACATGCGCATGCAACTTTAAAATAAATTTTTTAATAAACTAAAATGTCGTAAAATCTCGTAATCATATATAATCATTAAATCATAAAGTCTTTCCTCATCATATATAATTTTGGTGAAATTTGATCCTTAAAGGTGACTATCCTTTATCATATCATCATGTGGTCGACTGATTAGTCTAGCTATACCAAGTATCTGGGTCGGGGCGTCAGCAACTCTTGTCACTGGACAGTGGCCAAATATGGAAATACGATTGTCGGGCTCCCTCTGTAGCCTTCTCCCGTAAACGGGCTGGTTCCCTTTGAGACATTTTTCCTCACGATATCCCCAATCATATTCTTTATTTACAGTCAATTCACATCCTTCGAAATATTTTTCCTTTTCTTTTATTATAAAATATTGTATACTTCAAAGATCCAAAATTAACATTTTTCGGAAAAAATCGTACAGTCTTTGGATATCAAAAAAATATCATAATTTCATCATACATATTTTTAAATATCGTTTAGCATGTGTTATGATTCTTCGGGACATTGTCAGACCTTTCAAACTACCCGGGACGTAAAATGACCATTTTATACCTAGAACTAGAACTTCCAATTTTTATTTATTTTTTACTTTTATTGACTTGAACCTATCTCATAGCATCAGATAAACTTAAATTTTACTTATAAAATTTTTCCTAGACGTAATCCCGAGCTTTTCGATTTAAATGACTTAATACATAAACCGTGAAACGTTTTAAACTCGAATAAATTTAAAACAATATTTCTTCCCAAATTTTAAACATAAGCTTTTCATTCATAAGCTACCCTCGTGAACCATGATTCGACCCCCGTAGACCATGGTTCGAGTCCCTTCTTCTCCCTAGCCATTTTCGAACCACTTTCTCCCAAACCAAGTCACCGCACCCAAAACTCTTGAGCCACCCCAGAGCCACCTTGGACCAGACCACCAGCCACCCTCCTGGACCCTACTGGACCAGCCCCTGACCAGCCACACCAGCCCTTTCGCACCCTACAACCTAGCCGATGGAAACATCCCAAAACATGTAAAGAAAACCCTAACTTTCAAGCTTTCACCATACAGGTCCTTAGCTGTGGTCCAACGTTCATTTACCACTTAAATGAAACTTTTTACAATCCATAAAGGTCTTGTATTTGCAGCGATCCCCTTAGAATTCATAACACGTCTCATATGTGCGTATAAACATCAAAACTTTGAAAATAATCGCTGAAACGTTAAATAATTTGATCAAAGTAATTTTCATGCTTCAAAACATAAAACACACATATTATAATTGTAATGGTGCAAAAATAAAGTTTAGAATCGTGCCTTTGCGTTTAAAACAATCGAAATAAGAATACCAAAACGGTGGAACGTCGGTGATGAACGGAGGGTGATTTTACCCACTTTCTTCCCTTTTTTTCTCGTCAAAACCCCACAAAAACCCACCTCGGGATGCAAGGGAGTCAAGTGATTTTGTTCGAAAAAAGAACGATGAAGAAAATCGAAAAACAAATGAGAAGAAAATTTGAAACTTGATTTGCCCCAAGAGCTCCCAAGTCTCGGCCACTTTTCCTTTTCTCTCTTCAATTCAAAGTGTAGGTTTGTGTTTCGGGTGTGTGTGTGTTTAGGTGTTTAGGGGTGTGTGTAGGACTTTTTTTTAAAAAAAATTAAAAAGTTTTCTAAACATTTAATTAATGGGCTTAATTAACCATAGTTTTTAATTAATAAATTACGCTAAGATTAATAAAATAATTAGTCCTCCAATTAAAAAAGGTTTAAAAATATGTATTTCCTAAAAATCTCTTATAAAATACATATTTTCCTTGCTACTACTAATTAATTTAAATTTGACCTTAAAAAAATCAATAATTCTTAAATTATTTAAAATAAATATTGAAACGTCCACTAATCGTTTACTTAAAAAGTACTAGAATTTTTTATTTTTTTTACCCTCCATTAATTCTGCCAAAATACTCATATTTATTTATAAAATATTTTGCACCATTTTAAAAATAAAACAACCGACCATATTTAAAATCCAAAGGAAATAATTTAAATCATAAAACATCAATCGTTTCCATATCCTAACTTAGCAAAATTGCTAAAACTAACAATCTCTAAAAAAAACTCAAAATCATAATCAAAGTCATAAAAATATATTTAAAATAATCTTAAAAATCATAATTTATAATCATAAGTCTAGTACGGAAAAACTAGCGCTGATCCTCGGGTTATGTAAACCTTCAGTCCAGTCAGATCAACCATTAAGATCTCCATTACCATTATTATCATATTCACCTGCATCATTCACACCTAGTGAGTCTAAAGACTCAGCAAACCATATTCTTGATAACAAGTAATACATATACAGATCACATGCAATAATGAAAATACTTGTATGTAAAATAACATTTTCATAATGATGCATAAACATAACCATTTTCATATCAGCATTGTGGAGGCCCGTATTTCGTATTTGTGAATTTGCGGAATTATTTAAAATGGACGTAATAGTCTCGTTTTTAGTTCGATTTTGAAGTGTTGGTCAAGTTAAGTTATTTGCATGTTTCTCATGTTAGAATTAGGACGCAGCGAGCCTGGGAACGATCCAACTCAATTGGTAAAATAAAACAGAACTTTTAATTATATTACGTGCATAAAATATAAAATGCTTATTTTTGAGATATATGCGATATGTCTTGTGGCCAACTTACGCTTATGAGATTGCTTCACCCGGTGACTTACGACTGGATTATGTTTATGTATGGGTACGGACATCCAGTCCAAGGGCTGTAGTGATCTATACCACCCAGTATACTGTGTTTTAGTCTGATCAGACAATTCATGTTATGTTATGGGCCACTTTCATAGAACATTATCTCTACAGAAAATTACGATATGATATGTTATGACAGAGCTCTATAGAGCAAAGCTTTTACGTATGATTTTCAGATATGCACGTATTTATAATTATCCATGACACGATTTTCACCTTACGCTTTACGATAAGATATTTTTATGTCACGTGAAATTTTATGATATATTTACTTGTTATTCACGATATATGCATGCTGAGTCTTTAGATTCACTAGACTTGATTGTTGTAGGTATTGATGAGGTCGGGACCGAGGACGGGGACCAGTGAGCTAGCTTGGGTCGGCAGTACTGAGAACCCGAGGACCTCATTTTTTATCATTTACTATTTATGCTCAAACTCAGTTTTTACTTTGACGAAATATTTTAAGTTGTTGTTTTTAAAACGATATTTGCTTCCGCTGCTACATTAAACATTAAATCTTTTTATCAGATTATTTTATAAATGATGTATGTTATTTATTTAAAGATAAAAAATTTAAATAATTCCGCAAATTTTCAAATATGAAATACAGGCTTCTATAGTTGATATCAGAGCCAACCTCTCTTAGTACGGTGTGGTTCAGGGATGAACCAAGCGGAAGCTGGTGGGCATGTGAGGCACGGGGCCAAAGAGGACGGCGACCAGTGAGCTAGCTTGGGTCGGCAGTAGTGGGAACCCGAGGACCTCATTTTTTCTTTTACGATTTATGCTCAAACTTAGTTTTTACTTTGTCTAATTATTTTGAAGTTGTGGTTTGAAAACAATGTTTGCTTCCGCTGTTACATTAAACATTAAATGTTTTTATCAGATTATTTTATAAAAGATGTATGTTATTTATTTAAAGAGAAAACTTTTAAATAATTCTGCAAATTAACAAATACGAAATACGGGCCTCTACAGTTCGGCCACCTCCTTTAAAGATTTAATTAAGTGTGGCAACTCACCATTTTTAATTCTTTCCTTAACCCTTCATAGTAGAATAATTCCATCAAATTAAATCCCCACTAATTATTAATTAAGCAATAATCCCACCTTGTTTTGATAGCTAAAAATCGGCCAACACCATCCCATCAAATCTTCTCTATCAATCATTATATCAAATCATTTCCTTATCTCTCAAGCTCAAGGATAGCAAGATTTTTATTTGTCATTCTAATATCCCATTTAATTAGTAAACTCCCCTTCATTTCCTAACCACTCTCCCTCACCCCATTCTCTCGAAATTCAGAAGAAAAACCTAGCCAAAAATCATGAGAAGCAACAAGCAAACAAGAGAGAAAAGTAGAAAAGAAAAAAACTCCGTCTCCGCCGCGCCGTGTTCGTCATATTGTTTGTTTTATTCAAAACAAATTTCTAGGCATGCATATCTTGTTCCTTTCTCTTCAATCAAGTCGTATAATTATTTTAAAACATCACATGTACATGATTTATTAGGCTAAAACCGAAATGTTGACAGCAAATACACAAAAATTCTGCACAAATTTTCGGCTCCCACTTGTGCTTCACGTTTGGTATTGTTTTTTTGATTTCACGGGTTGGCTTGGTTCCAGGCATTCAAGACTGCATCTAGGAATGTTATAAGGCGTGTTAGGGAGGTTTTGGTCCAATATTTTAAGCCCCAACTCGCTGGATTCAAGACTTGACACCAACTCCACCATAGTTGCAAGTTGAGTCTCGAAATTTCTGGTTTTGATTGTTCAAGGAGGTTCGAATCTTGGTTGGCTTTTGGGCCTGTAACCCTGGTTAGGACCTTCCCTTAGCATGTCTAGGACATGACCAATATGACCTTTCATGGCTTGGTTCATGGTCCCATCGGTTTTTAAAACAAAACAACACAAGTGTCCCTCGGTTTCTTTTTCTGTTTTGGGTGAGTGAGTTCGACTTTTAAGGTGATGGGTGGATCTTGGTTGGCTTCTAGCCCTTAGCCATGGTTTACACAATACCTCATGATGTCTAGATCATGCCATGGTCGATCATATGGCTGCTGGAATGAAAATGACAGCAAATTAAAAGCAACACCCCACGCGTGGAGTATGTGTTCTCGGGTGAGGCTTTGAGTTATCTTAGGTGTAGGCTTGGATTGTGGTTGGCCTAGGGCCCTTATCCATGGTTCGAGCCACACCTTAGGATGTTGGTAAGAGGTTCTGGTTGGTGGTTCAAGCCCCAATGGCCATTAGCCTTGTAAACAAAGCAAGGAAGCACAGCAGCTGCTACTGCATGTTTTTGACAGCAGCTTTGGGTTCGGTTCAGAGGTGACGTTTGAGTTCTTGGTTGGCTTTTAGCCTATGGTCATGGACTGGAAAATATCTCAATGAGTTAGGAAGGGCACGTTTTTGGCCGTTCGTGATTTGGTTAAGTTTAGAGGTCGTACGAGAGTGTACGGTGCAATGTGCCAAAGTGACTCTCGAAAGAGCGTTTCATGATTTTGGCCTCCATTCCCATTTTTTGTACATTACAGCCCTAGGGATTTATTTTCCAACATTTTACGTGTCTTTTAATCATGGCTAAACCTAAACGATGGTTTTATGTTGGTTCGGGTTGGTACGAAGCCATGGTTGAATACTAAGTTTGTTGGGCGTAATTGTCTCGTTTTTTGTTCGATTATGAAGTTTTGGTCAAGTTAAGTTTATTTGCATGTTTCTCATGTTAGAATTAGGTCGCAGCGAGCCTGAGAACGATCCAACTCAATTGGTAAAATAAAACAGGACTTTTAATTATATTACGAGCATAAAATATAAAATGTTTATTTTTGAGATACATGCGATATGTCTTGTGGCCAACTTACGCTTATGGGATTGCTTCATCCGGTGACTTACGACCGATTTATGTTTATGTACGGGTACGGATATCCAGTCCAAGGGCTGTGATGATCTCTACCGCCCAGTATACTGTGGTTTAGTCTGATCAGACGTGCATGTTGTGTTATGGGCCACTTGCGTAGAACATTATCTCTATTGAAAATTACGATATGATATGTTATGACTGAGCTCTATAGAGCAAAGCTTTTACGTATGATTTTTAGATATGCACATATTTATAATTATCAATGACACGATTTTCACCTTACGCTTTACGATACGATATTTTTATGTCACATGAAATTTTATGATATATTTACTTGTTACCCATTATATATGCATGCTGAGTCTTTAGACTCACTAGACTTGATTGTTGTAGGTACTGATGAGGTAGGGACCGAGGGCTGGGATTAGTGAGCTAGCTTGGGTCGGCAGTAGTGGGAACCCGAGGACCTTATTTTTTCATTTACGATTTATGCTCAAACTCAGTTTTGACTTTGACGGATTATTTTGAAGTTGTGGTTTGAAAACAATGTTTGCTTCCGCTGTTACATTAAACATTAAATCTTTTTATCAGATGATTTTCTAAAAGATGTATGTTATTTATTTAAAGAGAAAATTTTTAAATAATTCTGAAAATTCACAAATACGAAATACGGGTCTCCACAGTTGGTATCAGAGCCTATGTTCTTGTAAAGGATTGTACTGCTACTGACCTCGAGAAGCTCATGAAGTCACGTCTTCGGTCTGTAATTTTACGTTTACGCATTTCGTTTAAAGAATGAAATATTTTAACAGCATGATTTCATCGAAATGATTTATGTCAAGATTATGATTATGCAGTATTTATTTAAATTTAAAGAAATAATAGAAATTATGCATGTTAGTTACGTATGGGTTATGTATGGAACAGTATGCCTCCTAGACGCATTCCTGAGTGCGTGAGAGATGACGAGCATCGTCATGAGGACTGTGAGGGTCATAGGCAGGAGAGAAACTTACCACCACCCCCTCCACCAGACATGAACGCCAGATGTTAGCCGGAATGACTCAGTTCTTCGCACAGTTTGCGGGGAACAATGCTGGGGTAGCCAGGCAGATGGGGCCTGAGGCTACCTATGAGCGGTTCATGAAGATGAGACCAAAGGAGTTCTCAGGGACGACCGATCCTATGATTGCTGAGGGCTGGATTAAGTACCTTGATGTTATCTTCGAGTTCATGGGGCTTGGAGATGAGGACAGAGTTCGTTGTGTGATTTATCTGTTTGGCGGAGACGCCCGATTATGGTGGGAAGGAGCATCTATAGCCTTGAATTTGGCTACTCTGAGCTGGACACGCTTTACAGAGGTATTCTACTCCAAATATTTTACTGACGAGGTGCGTTCCAGGTTGACCAGGGAATTTATGACCCCGAGGCAGGGAGACATGACTGTTACGGGGTTCATCCGTAAGTTTGAGAGGGGCTGTCATTTTGTGCCCCTGATTGCAAACGATGCTGGAGCCAAGTTGAGGCAATTTATGGATGGTCTACGGCCAATCTTGCGCCGTGATGTTAGGGTGGCTGGCCCTACTATCTATGACGTTGCTGTCTCTAGAGCTCTAGCTGCAGAGCAGGATCTGATTGATATTGAGAGAGATCGCCAGGGCAAGCGACCAGTCCAAGTGCCGCACCACCCTCCTCAGCAGCAGAATCAGAGTAAGAGGTCTTTCCACGGCCCATCCAGGAACAGAGGACAGCAGCAGCAGCAGGGACGGGCAGTCCCGAGGACCGTAGAGTACCCAGTATGTGCTAAGTGCACGCGTCGTCACGCTGGTGCTATGTATGGCTCAGGGAAGTGCTACAAGTGTGGTAGTCCTGAACACTTGCTGAAGTATTGCCCACAGGGGAGTCTGCCTGCCCAAGGCAGAGTCTTTGCTCTCCATGCAGCGGAGACCAACCCGGAGACGATGCTCTTGACAGATATCTAAAAGCTTTAAGTTTGTATTTGGAATTTAATGTTTTGGGGTCTGGGTTGAGGTTTTGAACTTAGAATTTGTGATAGGATTCATGCTCTAATCAGCTTTATTTCGGAAATTTAGATTAGAAGAACTTTGACCTTCGCATGCCTATAAGTTAGTTCTAGTAATTATTGGGTTCAGCTTGATGTTCCAACCTTTCAGGGAGAATTTTTATAGCTGGTTCAGCTACGAATGCCTTGATAGATTCAGGGGCTACTCATTCGTTCATTTCGGAGACCTTTGCTAATTTCTTACAGATCAAGACCATTGGGCAAGATGTCACGTATTCAGTAGTATTGCCTTCTGGAGAGGAGCTGATAGCTACTAATGTGATCCGAGACATTAGTAATCTGAGACATAGACCTCAAACTTCATGGTAACCTCATTTATGCGGATCTGATCGTACTGCTGAAGTCAGAGTTTGATATCATTCTGGGTATGGATTGGCTATTAAGGAACAGAGTTTTGATTGACTTCCAGAGGAGATCAGTTCTAGTCTGACCGCTTGGGAGAGAGCAGTTCTTATTCGAACCTGACAGGTACTTTCCTTTACCGCACATTATACCTTGTGTCCAGGCTAGGAAGCTTATGCGTAGAGGGTGTCGAGCATTTTTAGCGACTTTTGTATCTGTTCCCGAGACACCCAGTCAGTCAGCCTCCGACATCCTAATTGTTAGAGACTTTCTAGACGTTTTTCCTGATGGCGTCTCTAGTATGCCACCTGTGCGGGAAGTGGAGTTTTCTATTGAGCTTATGCCAGGTACGACACCGCTATCAAAAGCACCGTACCGATTAGCACCGATAGAGATGACAGAACTTAAGAGACAGATTCAGGAACTTCTCGACAACTCGATTTTTTCCTCGTAGGGCGCGCCAGGTTTGTTTGTGAAGAAGAAGGATGGTTCAATGAGGCTCTGTATTGATTACCGAGAATTGAACAGTGTTACAGTGAAGAACAAATACCCACTCCCGAGGATTGAAGATTTATTTGATTAGTTGCAGGGAGCTTCAGTATTTTCAAATATTGATCTGCGTTCCAGTTATCACCAGTTGAGGGTGAGAGATGCCGATGTTCTCAAGACTGATTTTAGGACTCTTTATGGCCACTTCTAGTTCCTTGTGATGTCGTTCGGTTTGACAAATGCGCTAGTGATCTTCGTGGATCTCATGAATCGCGTATTTCAGCCGTATCTTGATCAGTTCGTGATAGTATTCATAGACGACATTCTCGTCTACTCAAAGAATCAAGAGGATCACAGCAGACATCTGACAGCAGTTTTGCAGACCTTACAAAAGCATAAGCTATTCGCGAAGTTCAGTAAGTGCGAGTTCTGGTTAGAGAAGGTGGCATTCTTAGGCCACATAGTTTATAGCAGCGGTATCGAGGTAGACCCAGCGAAAGTTGCAGCAGTCGGGTTGTACCGCAGAATGCATCAGAGATCCGTAGTTTCCTTGGGCTAGTGAGATATTATCGGAAGTTTATTCAGGATTCTCCTCTATCGCAGTTCCACTCACGCCGTTGACAAAGAAGAATGCAAAATTTTTGTGGAGCAATGAGTGTCAGAAGAGCTTCGATACTTTGAAGCAAGCTCTTATTTCAGCACCAGTATTGGCCATGCCGTCAGGGCCCGGAGACTTTGTTTTGTATACCGATGCTTAGAAGCTTGGTTTAGGCGCAGTGTTGATGTAGCATGGGAAGGTGATAGCGTATGCTTCTCGTCAGTTGAAGATCCATGAGAAGAATTATCCTACCCATGATCTAGAGTTGACCGCCGTAGTTTTTGCCTTGAAGATTTGGAGGCATTATTTGTACGGGGAGAAGTGCCAGATCTTTACCGACCATAAGAGCCTCAAGTACTTCTTTACGCAGAAAGAGCTGAATATGCGTCAGAGGCGTTGGTTGGAGCTAGTGAAAGACTATGACTGTGACATTAGCTACCACCCGGGCAGAGCTAATGTAGTTGTGGATGCACTGAGCAGAAAAGTCGCAGTGATGGCTCATTTGGCGATTTCGAGACCTCTTCAGTTTGAGATGCAGAGGTTTGATCTAGAGAAATATCCTCGAGGTAGAGTTCCCTGTCTATCTGTTCTAACGATTCAGCCTTCTCTTTTAGACCGCATTCGCAGTGGACATGCAGCAGATGAGCAATTGGCGAAGTGGAAGTAGAGAGATGAGGCCAAGGACAGTGTTTTCTATACAATTAGCGACGGTATTGTGAGATATCGAGACGGAATGTGGGTTCCTAGCAGTGATTTTATTCGAGCAGATATTTTATCCGAGGCCCACATGTCGCCGTACTCTATTCATCCTGGGAGTATGAAGATGTACGAAGATCTGCAGTTGATGTATTGGTGGGCCGGAATGAAGAAGGATATCAGACGTTTTGTATCCGAGTGTCTAACGTGTCAGCTAGTGAAAGCGGAACATCAGAGACCAGCAAGCTTGCTCAAGCCTCTTCCTATTCCCGAGTGGAAGTGTGAGAATATTACCATGGACTTCGTGGTAGGTTTGCCGAAGTCAGCCAGGGGATCAAATGCTATCTGCGTGATTGTTGATCGTCTTACCAAGTCAGCGCACTTCTTGCCTATTAAGACGACTTTCACCATGATTCAGTATGCAGAGTTATATATCCGAGAGATAGTCAGACTTCATGGTATTCCCATTTCTATAGTGTCTGACCGAGATCCTAGATTCACTTCCTCCTTTTGGAAGAGTCTGCATTCAGCCGTGGGTAGGAAGTTGTTGTTTAGCACAGCCTTCTATCCTCAGACGGATGGTCAGTCAGAGAGAGTTATCCAGAGTTTGGAGGATCTTCTCCGTGCATGTGTCGTCGATTTCTCAGGGAGTTGAGAGTCAAATTTGCCATTGGTAAAGTTCACCTATAACAACAGTTTTCAGTCGTCTATAGGTATGGCTCCGTATGAAGCACTATATGGTCGTAGGTGCAGATCGCCTGTTCATTGTGATGAAGTAGGGGAAATATCAGAATTGGGTCCGGAGATCATTCAGCAGGCGGCCGATGTAGTAGTCAAGATCCGTGATAGGATGGGGACTGCTCAAATTCGACAGAAGAGCTATGCGGATCAGAGAAGGAGAGAACTAGAGTTTGCCGTTGGCGACCATGAAAGGTGTCATGCGTTTCGGGAAGAAAGGAAAACTCAGTGCGAGATTCATCGAACCATTTGAGATCCTCGATAGGGTTGGGACGTTAGCTTATCGTGTTGCTCTTCCGCCGAATCTAGCCGGAGTACACAATGTGTTCCACGTCTCTATGCTGAGAAAGTATATGGCGATCCTTCGCATGTCCTGAATTTTGAACCGTTGCAGCTCACTCCGAAGCTGTATTATGAAAGACCAGTACAGATCTTAGACAGACAGGAGAAGAAGCTTCGGAACAAACTGGTGAAGCTAGTGAAAGTCAAATGGCTTAATCATTCAAAGGAGGAAACTACGTGGGAATCTGCGCCAGAGATGAGGAGTCGGTACCCCGAGTTATTCGGTGAGTTTTAATTTCGAGGACGAAATTTCTTTTAAGGGGGGGAGAATTGTAGAACCCGTTAAATCAGACTACGTATAAGCCATGCATAATTACTATTATCTAAATTAAAATGATTTCTTTTATATTTAAAGCATTTCAAAAGTTGTTTAGTCATGATAATTTATTTTAAACAAAAGTTTAGTTTTTATCTTCTCGGTTAAATAAGCGAGGCAGACCGGAGTTGGAGTATTGAGATAAAATTTAATGATAAGAAAATATTTCTAGAATTTATTTAAGATAAAGAATAATTTATTTTAATGAAAAAGAATGTTTAGAGATTTAATTAATTAATTGGGGTTAGTTAGTAAATAAGTTCCTTTATGTCCAATAATTTAATTAAAAGCCTAAATTAAAAGGTATGACCAATTGAGATAAATTAATCTAGGCCTATTTTATTTAAGAAATTGTAACTTAACATGTTAGTAATTTATTTTAAAAAATTAGCCATGCATGCAAGATAATTACTATCCTAAATTAATTTATTAATTCACTAAAACACATAATAAGTGTTTAAAACTTTAAAGAATTAACATTCAAGAATTAAGCAATATTTTACCCCATTTTAAACATAAAATTCGGCCACCTCCTTTAAAGATTTAATTAAGTGTGGCAACTCACCATTTTTAATTCTTTCCTTAATTTTTCATGGTAGAATAATTCCATCAATTTAAATCCCCACTATCTATCATTATATCAAATCATTTCCTTATCTCTCAATCTCAAGGATAGCAAGATTTTTATTTGCCATTCTAATATCCCATTTAATTAGTAAACTTCTGAAACGTCTGCCTCTTTTTTTTATTGCTTTAAAAGTACTAGAATTTTTATTTTTTTTATAAACACTAAAATTTTCGGCCATGTTCTTTTACCTCATGAAAATATTAAAATATTTTCCCCCTTTCAAATAAAGCATCATTCATCTAGAATTTTTAAAATCAAGTGCACTAGTCATAAAATGAAATCGTCAACTGTTTTACCATCCTAAAAAACAATAAGTTTGAAAAGTATAGCCCATACTAAACCTCTCAAAAATCTCTCAAAAAACATAAATAAACTGTCTTAAAATCTTTAACATAAATCATAAGTCATAATCGTAAATGTGGAAAAAGTAGAAGCGCTGGTCCTCGGGTTGTGTGCGCCTTCAGTCCTGTCAAATCATCCGTCAAGACCTCCCTCAATCTCACCTGAATCCATTACACCTAGTGAGTCTAAAGACTCAACACACCATCATCTTTATAGCAAGTAATACATAATACAGTCAACATATAACAGTGAAAAATACTTGTACTTAAAATATCATTTTCATGAAGATGCATAAACTTCAGACATGAACATTTTCGTAAATCTTTTCATGATGCATAAACTTTAAGCATAAACATTTTCATGGCATGCATCACATAAACCTTAACCTTTTTCCTTTGTCCTCAACATGAAATAAACTTTTAACAGGATCATGAACATTTTCCTTTTCCTTTTCTTTTTCTTTTGTTGAATTCAGATCTTTAACTGTGACTTTCCTGACATGACATGAACATGAAAAATTGATGGATCTATCTACATGAAACCACAATACTGGGCGGCGGGGACATCAGCGACACTCTCACCGGTAAACTGAGCCTTAGCCTATCCTTTTTCGAATAAAAATACGATCGTCGGGGTTCCCTCTGTGGCCTTTTCCCACAAATGGGTTCCCTCGGGGCCTTTTCCCCTCACAATATTCTCATTCTTACCGTTACCACAAACCGTTATCACATATTCGCAATGATGAAAACACGATCGTCGGACTCCCACTGGTACCGTCACCCTCACGATATCTCAAACATTAACGAATTAGTCAAAATTACTTCACTTCCTTCAACATTTAACATTCTCATCACTTTATAAAATCATTAATAACATAACATTTTCTTTTTTTTGAAACCAAGCATGTAACATGTCTTTTAAATGTCTTCGTTAATTCATAAAAATTACTTAGACATTTAAAAATCATAATTTAACCATGAACATTTCATAAACCTTTAAAAATAATCATAATATCATAAAAACAACATTTAGGACACTGCCATGACCTTTACTAATTTTTGGTGTAAAAATACCGTTTTACCCCTGGACTCGACATTTTACGCTTTCGACTTTTTTCTTGATTTCTTGACTATACCATGTCCCAAATTATTATTTAAGCTTACATGAATTTTTCCATAATTTTATTTAGCTTAAATATTAGACTTTTTCATTTATCTTTAATTAATTGTTTTGAAGGTGTTTTAATCCCGAAAAAATCCCAAACTTTAATATAAAATTCCTAAATTCATAATTTAGTCTTTTTATTTTATTTTAGCCCTAATGAACCACGACTCGACCCCCGCGAGCAGTTTTTCGATTTTAATTAGTTAAAAAAAACTAAGTTGACACCTAAACTTCGACCCCGAGCCAACTTTCGATTTTCACGAGTTACCCCCGAACCATGTTGGTCCAAAACTTGACCAACATCCTAAATTAACCTACTGGATCCCAAGTTCACCAAGAACCCAAACCAAACCACAAAAACGAGCCCCCAACCCCAAACCCATGCTGGTCGAGAACTCCCATAGTGACTAGGACTCTTCTTTTTGTGCTTAGGACCATACGCAGTGACCCGTCCCTAGAACCAGACCCATGAGCACTCACCTAGGACCCTAATGACTCATTCAAACCCAGCCCGTCTCTCCTGGCTGCACCGCAGCGACGCAAGGGTGCAGCGGCACCACTCTCGGGTAGGAGTCCTAGCGTGGCTAGGACTCCTTCCCCAGCCCCTTACCTCGAGTCCTAGCATGGCTAGGACCCTCCCCCTGACACATGACAGACCCTGGCCGAGTGCTGGACCAAGCCAAGAGCAAGCCAACCCTTCTCTCATGGAAACCGAATCCCAAAAACCCCGGACAACAGACTTTCACTTGTTCTTGTTTCATGTTGTTTTAGCCGTGATTTGTGTGGTTGTGTGGGACTTCAATTCATAAAAAGCTTTACTTAAACATGCTTAGACATCACGGCATCACCTTAATATAAAAAAACGTGAATCAAAGCATCAAACAAGTGGCATAAAATCATGTGCATGTAAAAAAATGAGAACAGCCCTTCGGTTTTCATGCCTTCATTCAAAAACTTTTAAAAACATATTATGACATGATGGATGAGAAAATGAGATGTATGGCGTGCCTTTGCGTTTTATACGCACGAATAAACATTGACGACGAAGAACATATCGAAACCTTGGCTTGTCTTCCTTAGAACCCAACGAATTTCTCTTCCAAAAAGTTGGGAGTGTAGTGCCATGTGTGTTGTGATTTGGGAGAGAGTTTTTCAGAATTAAAAGTGTGTGGCCGTGAGTTTGATGCAAGGTGTCGGGTTTTAGGAGCTTTAATAAGTATAAATACACTGATTAAATTACTATCCAGGAATTAGGCCTATTAAGCCTTTAAATTAAGCCCATTAGTCTTAATTAGGATTTATAAAATATTAACAATGTTTTTGTTTAAATAAATTTGTGAATTTATTAGCCGGGTTGCTAAAAAGCTTGTTTTTTATTTGAAAACCAACACCGATAAAATTTACGTCCCGCGTATAAAATCACCTCAAAACCCCTTATTTTCAAAAATATGAAAAACCATCAACCATATTTTAAATAATTAAAAAAAATTATTTAATTAAATACATTTTCTATTTTTCAGCCATCGGTCTCCATTCCTCGATCGCAACTCGAATAACCTTTAAAAATACATTTTTATGAAACAATGTAGAAAAATATATTTTAAACATGTAAATATGCACAACATAATTAATTCATGCAATTAAAACAATTAATTAAAATAAAGGAGAATTTAATAATTTAAATGCATGTGGTTCGCGCGGACCTTTAAATTTTTGGGGCGTTACAATCTCCCCCCCTTAAATTGAATTTCGTCCTCGAAATTCGCTTATCCTTAATAACCCATAGTTTAGATTCAGTTCTAGTATCACAAAAATCCACGCTTCCGCTTCGCTACTCGGATAAAACTTAAGTTCTAGAATGTCCTTACGTCTCCTTGATCCCAATTAAATTTTCCTTCTAAATCCTTATTTTCGAATTGCAACTTAAAAAAGACCCATAATAACTTAGTAATATTACTATTATAACCTCGAATTTCAACTTTTCTTACAATTCCCAATAAAAATATGGATGGTCATATTTATCGTATATTACTTTTATTATTTTATACCCAAAATATTTATCAACTTATCAAATTTCAATCTTAAAATTCCAAGCGCATCCGCTAACGCTTAGATTTTCAAGTCTAATATTGATTCAATCTTAAAAATCCTAGATTAACATTCCTTATCATATTATAACTAAAATATCTCAAGGTTCCAAATATTCTTAAAATTCTAAATCATCAAAATTCTTATCATTTGATCCATTCAATTAACGCTTATTGCTAAATTAGTCCCCAAATTCCTTAATAATTGCAAAATAAATTCTTAATTTCCTCAAAAATTATCCTAAATGGTCCTTATTTTCAAAATTCCTTAATTAACCCATTAATTTTGGCATTCTTAATTTTCTTCTACAGGTTTCCTGTAATGCCCAAATTTTGAAAAAAAATATAATTGTGTCAGTAGTTGTGATGGTTTATCGCTTTACGTTATGGTATGAATGGTAATGAATGTTATAGAATGGAATAGATAATGGATGGGTAGAATCAAAGGTTGAATTTCAGCTAAATAGGTAATGGAAGTGCAGAAACGACATGAAAATGTGGCAGTAGTTGTAGTTTTTAGCATAATGTTTTGTATATTGATCAAATTGATGTGAGTCCACTTTCATTAGAAAGATAAGACATAAGGCTATAAATTTCTTATTTTGAGTTTTTGTCAAATCATTAGGGAAGATGAGCCAAAAGCACCCCGAAGTGTGTCGTGCGTATCGTCGTTCCTACAATGACACATGTTGGGAGATTGAGCATAACTTTTTACTCAGACCTCCAAATGACATGAGGTCAATTGGAGATGCAAGCCAAGACATAGGGCTACAACTTTTTGGTTTACCACTTTCGCAAATTGTGAAGCTAAAAACGCGTTTTGGACAGAATACTGCGCGCCCCTGCGCCAGATCCCGCGCGATGGCGCGCCCATTGCTGAAATTTTGGTGTTTGGGCAGTATGGTGCGCGCCCCTGCGCCAAAACACGCGCCATGGCGCCCAGCACTTGTACAAAAAATGTGTTTTGAGGTTTGGATGGTATATATTAGATTGGGGAATGATTTTTGTATCATTTCTTCTCATCCTTATTTCTCTCCATCGGTTTAGAGCTAGGGTTCCTCATTTCTCCTTCAACCCAATTTCTTCAAAGATATTAATCTTTGATTGAAGCCTTAATCTTTTCTTGGAGATTAGAAGTTCTTCTCTTCAAGAGTTTAGAAGTAGGTAAGAAAGCTTATTTCCTTGGGTTAGTGATTGAAGGGAAAACAATAGGTTGTTTGGTTTGAGTGTTGAGGTAATGTTGTTAATATAATGATTGATGGTATTGTATGTATTGATATGTTGGAAAAGAAATGGAATTGTAGAGGAGCTAACTCTTTAGCACGCACGTCACGTGTTTGACAAAATGATTCAATGAATGTTTTTATGTCATATAATGGTTAAGAAATGATATGGATTCTTTCTTTACACAATTGTTGGGATTTGAGTTTTCTTTAATATCCAAATTGCGGATCTTGATTCGAAGCATTATTGAATTAATTATGAATTTTGTACAGAAATTGCTCTGTTTTGATAAATGATCCGAGTTCTTGAGTTAAAGTAGAATTCAGAGGTTCAAGACTTCTCACCTACACATTTCGATCTTCTTTTGGTAATATTTGAATGATATGTTACGGACGGTAACATACGAGGTAAAAGTATCATTTTTATTTTAAATTGAAAATTCTATGGCTTGATGAAATACTTGTGATTTTTGATGATTGATCTTTTGAGATGAGCTTATTATGATATTGAGTTGATGAGATTGAAATGCATCATTGCATTGCATATTGAGCCACTTTTCGATTCAAATTTGATATGGCAGAGGTCGCCTTGATATATTGATTTGTTGGACGTATGGGACTATAGTTGAGTTGGCATAGTGTATGCGGAGGTCGCTGCTATGGCCTGAACACTCTCTATAGGCGTACCATAGTTCTGGGATGGTAGAACACAGCACCCCACCCCGAGCGGATGAGTCGGTGGATGTTGCTGGGTGATTCTATTCCCTTGGGTACCCTATGAACAGATGATTCACTTGATCTTGAAATTTATTGATAGCCCACAGCTTCTGATCATGCATTGCATTATATTGCATCTTTATGGAATTTTGAAAATTAAATTCTCATATGTTATTGATTGTATCATACTGGGTTTATACTCACCGGCACGTCGGCTACCTCTTATTTTCATGTGCTTGAGGGTAGGTGAGGCGAGGCTTGGGATGCCAGAGTCTAGTTCCAGGCGAGGAGATACGAGTTAGAGTGGGATTCTCGGGTCTTAGGAGCTATGTAGTAGCCTGAATTCCAAATTGGGTAATTAACGGATTAATGGTGATTAAGAAGGTTTAATGTGTGATTTTGACCATGGTCATGATCGGACGGACCGAAGATGGTTCGGTAGCACCGAAGAGTTCGGACGATCCGAAGTGGGTTCGGTGGATCCGATCATGAGGTGTCAAGAGTTGATCGACACGTCAGTTTGCATGCAAGTTCGGATGCTCCGAAGTGTAGGTTCGGTGGATCCGATCATGAGGTGTCAAGAGCCGATGGACACGTAGGAGTTCGGACGTTCCGAAGTGTGTTCGGTGGATCCGAACATAGCCTATAAATAGTGCTCGGAATTCCTCATTTTGGATTGCAAATTCTTGAAGTTGTGTCTCCTAGTTGAGAGGTTTGGAAGGTTTCTAGGGTTAGTTGTTGGTCGAGCGATAGCCAAGAGCTGCCAGGATTGGTAGTGTAGCGACGCCTGAGTTACGAGGCAATCGACATCAAAGGGCTGTCGACGGACGAAGGTAAACCCTAAACCTTTGGTAGTACTGGTTTTGTTAGTCTAGCATGGTAGTATTGTTCATTGGGTATGCTTTTGATGCGTAGGCTTGTTCTAGACCTGATTAGCGGTGTTGCGTAAGGCTAGGCTTGCTGTGATAGAGGTACGAAAGTACTATCCGAGACATCCTGGTCGAGTATACATCCTTATATGTGTTGCATGATTATGTGGTGCATTGATATATGTCATATGATGCATGCTATTATGCCACGTTTTATGATGCATGTTGCATTTCATGTTGAGCCGTATCTCCTTCGAGATAGCCTTTACTGTTGAGCTGTATCTCTTTCGAGATAAGCTATATCTTGTGGGGCCGCTCAGCCCTGTCTTGTCTTGTGGACGCATGGACACCGAGAGTACACAGTGGCCGACGGGTCGGGAGGGCTTCGGTGATCCGGGACATTTTTGGTCCACGTCTGTTCTTGTAGTGGATGCAGTGACCCAGAGGAGTACCGCGCGGCACTATCCACTTGGCACCTCTAGACTGAGCATTTTGAGATCCTTTGTTACTCCTGTTTCTTGACTACCCTGGTATCATATCATAGCATGTGCATTTCATATAGGTTTGTATACTCATGCTTTTGTACTGGGCGTTCTTATCGCTCACGTCCTCGGTTTTGTTTATCTTGGACACCCCATTCCCACGGGGCAGGCCTCAGGTTGGACAGCTCAGGAAGAGCAGGAGGAGGACAGTGAGTGGCTGGTTGGTTTAGTTTTCAGTACTATTCTTTTCGATATGGTTGTACCGTATATTTCATTTTAGTTCGAGTTGTTCTGGTTTTCGATTGGGTTGTATAACTATCGTTTGTTGGCCTTTTCCGCAATTATCTCTGATTATTATTAATTAAGTTAGTTGCATGCTTAGTTCTTGATTAGTAGGTGATTCTGGAACGGGTCACTACAAGCTATTTGATGATGATTGGATTACTTTTGTTCACTAGTTATTTTGACATGTTGAAAATTATATTTCAAATATTTGAGACATTTAAATTATTCTGACGATGTTTATGTCAGTTTGTGAACAAGAAATTATATTTTATTAAATCGTTTGGTTTGATACATTTAAAATTATTAGTATTAGATATCGGACCCGAGGCCCCACATTAGGTGTTATCAGAGCGTAAGATATTTGGGAACATGGTAGAACGAGTCAGTTCGAATTTCTTGATCATTTGATAATTTTGCTAGCATTTTCACTATGCCGTAATGTGAAATACATGATCATAATTGAGATACTATATTGTTGAGCTTTATTTGAGATTGTTGAGTCTCGAGAGCTAGAGATGATTGATACAAGATTGAGATGATTATGATATTGTGATTTTATATGTGCTGATATATTGTATATCAGACATGGCTACTCGAGGTAGAGGTCGTGGTAGACCTAGACAGGACATACCAGTGGCACAAGATCAGGGCAGTGCTACTCATACTCAGATGGATTTAACTCCGACTCCGATGGAGATACTGTTAGCCAGATTTCAGTCTTTGCACCCACCAATGTTAAAGGGTACCAAGAATGCATTAGAGTGTGAGAACTGGTTGGAGACTATGGATCAATTATTGGAATCTCTTGAGTATCCAGATGATCGTAGGATCAAATTAGTTGTTCATAAGTTATTAGATGTTGCTAAGAGTTGGTGGATCATGACAAAGAAAGCTTTAGAGGGTCAAGGGACGATTGTTACCTGGGATATTTTTAAATCTGAATTTTATCAGGGTTTCTTTCCTATCTCTTACAGGAAAGATAGGGGAGCCTAGTTTGCAAATTTAAAGCAGGGAAATCTGAATATTGAGGACTATGTTGCTAAGTTCTCGAATTTACTGAGATTTGCTACTCATGTAGCATCCGATGAAGAAGCTAAGGCCGATCATTTCATAAATGGTCTTAATCCTAATATATTTACCCTGGTTAATACTGGAAGGCCTAACACTTTTGCTGAGGCTCTTGATCGAGCCAAGGGAGCTGAAACTTGAATCATTAGGCAGAGAGGTTCTCAATATTCGCAAAGACCCCAACAGCCACCGTTCCGACAGCAGTTCAAACAGGGTAATACTGGTGGTAACAGTGGCAACATAAGAGAGCATTTCAAGGCTAGAGGTAAACAATTTAAGAGGCATGACAGTAATATTTCGAGTTCTAGTGGATCGAGACAGTCTGGTTCAGTTCAAAGCACTAGTTATTCAGGCCCGACTTGTGGTCATTGTGGTGTTAGACATTATACCGATCAGTGTAGAGGAGTCTCGAGAGCTTGCCACTTGTGTAACCAAGTGGGACACTATGCTCGAGTGTGTCCTAATCCTGGCAGTGATATATCTCAGAATGGGGGATCATCGAGACAAACACCTCACCAGAATCGTCAGACCCATGCAGTTCATTCCTATCAGCAGTCAAACCGGTCATATCAGAACAAACAGATTGGTGACAACAGGGTAGGACAGCCACCTAGACAGCAGGCTCGAGTTTTTGCACTCACTGAGGATGAGGCACATAATGCTCCATATAATGTCATTGCAGGTAATTGTTTTCTCTCAAGTTATCCTGCTTATGTTTTGATGGATACTGGTGCATCACATACTTTCATAGCTGAGCACTTTGTCACATTGCATTCGTTGCATTCTATGCCATTATCATCTACATTATCTATTTCTACTCCACTGGTCAAAGTGGTGAGGTCAGCTGAAATGATAAATGGTTGTGAATTTCGTTATGAGGATAATGTTATTGAGCTTGATTGTATTGTATTGGAGATGTCTGATTTTGAGTGCATAGTTGGCATTGACATGTTGACAAGATACATGGCTACTGTAGATTGTTTTCAGAAGAATGTTATGTGGGGACCCGAACGCTAATCAAGTTCTTAATCATGATTGGGACTAATTAATCAATTATAATAAACATGGTCTAAAATTTTTTTTTTTAAGATACGGAAGGTAATGGAATCAAACTCCTATACATATCAGTATAAAAGTATAAATCTCGAACATCATACAATAATTTACATCTCAGGTTCAACACCTAACTATCAAGTGTTTAAACCCTATCTCTAGTCCAAGTCCGGAATCACCACTCTAATCTCGATCTGTCTTCACCTCTGTGACCCTGTACCTGTCCCACCTGTTGTCATCCACACATACAAACAAGACAACAGCCGGATAACTCCGGTGAGATATAAATATCCCAGTATAAACAATGTATTAAATGCAATCATATAAAACATATATAAAAGCATAAACCAATATCAAAACATGTATCTAGTCTGACTACATGAATCAATGACTCGTGATCTAATCTAATCTTATCTCAAATCTAGGGATCCCAATCTACTTTAGACTTTGGTATGCAGTATCGAGTGTCTGAGATAGACGTCGATCTACATCTAAGGCTCTTCGATACATCGTAAGTCTAGAGTCTTATCGGTTCTGAGAAAGACTCGGCGGTTTTGCCCTAGCTAGGCTGATCTGCCCTAGACTCGGACTCTGACTTTGTTCTAAGTCAATAGATTAACATATCAGTCTGATAATCTGCAAATATCAATGCAATAAAATAAAGTATGTGATTTAGGGAAACTCAAGTCAAACCTAACTCGAGTTGTGCAATCCCGAATCAACCTTTATTTATACCTTTCTTGTTGTCGATCTGATACAATCAAAGTCTTGATTCAAAGTCTGTCACTGTTCAATCTGGCAATGACAATATCAATATTCTGTATCAATATTCTAATCAAATCACAATGTCTCGGTTTTATCAAATTCTGACAGTATAACAGTACAATCTTGCGATACTGATAATACTATATCAGTCTATATCAATTCCAAACATTTACAATCAACCACCGTACAAATCTGACATCAGTTCTAGTCAATTTCATTCTGAAATTCATAACAATTCCATATTCAGTCCGTTTCTTGATCTGACTTCGATTCTACGCTGTCTAACATGTCAAGAACATCATATATGAATTCCATTAAATTCTGACAATATCATAATTTAAAGACATGTCAAAACGTAGTAAAACTTACGTCCAGTTGTAGCCTACGTTTCTAGGAATTCGATACCGAAGTCGGATTCAAAATCAGACGGACGGATTTCTCACAAAAGGCGTAAGGATTTTCTCCTTTCTTATTCAGACCCTTTTCCAGATTGTTCAATGCTTTTTCGAAGGGATTCCATGCTATATATACTCGTGCATGCATGCTAAGAGGTGTCCTCATTTTTCGCACAACACGTCGCACCGCGGGTGCGGTAGGTGTAAGACCACGGGTGCGCTCATGCTTCGGCAGTCTTATCTATTTGCTGAAATTGCACGACCGCGTGTGCGGTCTTGTTCTCACCGCAGGTGCGGTCTTGTTCTCACCGCGGGTGCGGTCTCAGTTTTTCAAAAATTGCTACCCTACTGGACATGCACCGCGGGTGCGGTGTCTTCCTGAGCGCGGGTGCGGTGTTGCTTCGGCAACACATGCTGAAATTCAAAATAAATAGCCGCACATTCTCTTAAATCGTGTCTTGGTTGGCCCTTTCGTAATCACGTTAAATTATAAGTCAATAATCCTTGATTAACAGTGATTAATTCTCGGGCATTACATTTCTCCCCCCTAAGATACGATTTCGTCCTCGAAATCACAGTCATCTCATTCGTATCAATAAGGAGTATATACAGAACTGTATAAGAATTTACATCAGTGAAACAATGCTGGGAATTCTTGTCTCATATCAGATTCAGTCTCCCAAGTGGCTTCTTCAACACCATGACGAGTCCATTGAACCTTCACAAGAGGAATCATCTTTGTCCTGAGGTGTTTTTCTTTACGATCAATAATCCGAATCGGTTTCTCGACATAACTCAATGTCTTATCCAGCTCGGTCTCGTCTGGCTGAATCACGTGAGAATAATCAGGGAGATATTTCCGCAGCATCGATACATGAAAGACATCATGTATTCCAGATAATGAAGGCGGTAAAGCGTGTCGATAGGCACGATCTCCTATCTCGAGAATCTCATAAGGCCCGATGTATCGTGGAGACAGTTTCCCTTTCTTGCCAAATCTGACAACTCCTCTGAAAGGTGAAATCTTTAAGAAAACTCGGTCTCCTGCCTCAAATACCAACGGTCTACGTCGAACATTGGCATATTTGGCTTGTCTGTCTTGCGCTGCCTTCATTTTCTTTCGAATTAGCTTCACTTTTTCTGTTATATCTCTGATCATATCTGGTCCAATTTCAGGCACTTCAGAGATATCATCCCAATAAAGAGGGGATCTGCATTTCTTTCCGTACAACGCTTCGAATGGTGCCATCTCAATACTAGTCTGATAGCTGTTGTTGTACGAAAACTCACAAAGAGGCAATGCATCTTGTTAATTAGTGCCAAAATCTAGCACTACTGCTCTCAGCATATCTTCCAATGTCTGGATAGTCCGCTCTGACTGTCCGTCGGTCTGTGGATGATATGCGGTACTCAGATGTAACTTCGTACCGAGAGCCTGCTGCAAACTCTGCCAGAAGTGCGAAGTAAATCGAGGATCACGATCTGATACAATCGACTTCGGCACTCCATGCAATCTGACCACTTCTCTGACATAGATCTCTGCCATCTGGTCAAATCTGTACGTCATCTTGTACGGTATAAAACATGCGGATTTGGTCAATCTGTCAATCACGACCCAAATCGCATCACAACCTTTGGAAGAACGTGGCAACTGCGTCACAAAATCCATGGAAATTTGATCCCATTTCCATTCAGGAATGGACAAAATCTGTAATAAACGTCCTGGTTTCTTTCTCTCTGTCTTTACCTGCTGGCAATTCAGACATTTGGAAACAAATTCGGCAATATCAGCCTTCATTTGTTTCCACCAAAACTGTCTTTTCAAATCGTTATACATCTTTCTGCCACCAGGATGAATACTAAATCGACTGTTGTGCGCTTCTGACAATATCTGTCGTCTCAAATCTGAAACATTCGGCACAATCAGAAGATTATTCACATACAAGACGTTGTCACGTACTTGATATTCTGATCGATGTCCTGTTCTAACCATCGACACTGATTTCTGTACATTCTGATCACTTCGCTGAGCTGTCTTAATTCTCATAATCAGCTCTGGTTCTACTTGCACCGTATAAAGTCTCAACGGTCTATAATCTGTTTCAAATTCTAATCTAGACAAACAACAGTCTTCTATCAAATTTGAAACACCAATCGTCGATAAGGATAAAGAACATACCTTTCGACTCAGTGCATCAGCTGCTGCATTAGACTTTCCTGGATAGTATTTAATTTCACAATCAAAATCTTTAAGCAAATCAAGCCATCTTCGTTGCCTCATATTCAATTCAGATTGTGAAAACAGATATTTCAAACTCTTACGATCAGAATATATCTCAAACTTTTCACCATAAAGATAGTGTCGCCATATCTTTAATGCAAAGACAATGGCTGCCAATTCTAGATCATGAATTGGATAACGAGTTTCATGTGGTTTAAGCTGTCTTGAGGCATAAGCAATAACATGCCCTCGTTGCATCAGCACACATCCCAACCCTCTGTGAGAAGCGTCGCAATAAACCAAAAAATCACCAGTACCGGATGGAATAGTCAACACCGGTGCACTGGTCAACCTCTTCTACAACTCCAGAAAACTGGTCTCACATTCTTCAGACCAAACAAATGGAGCATTCTTATGAGTCAGCTGAGTAATTGGTTTAGCTATACTCGAGAAATCTTTAATGAAACGACGGTAGTATCCTGCTAAACCCATGAAACTACGAATTTCGGGCACTGACGTCGGTCTTGGCCAAGAAATCACGGCTTTCACTTTACTGGGATCAGCTGATATACCATCTCCAGATATAATATGACCCAGAAATACTACCTGTCTTAGCCAAAACTCACATTTCGACAGTTTAGCATATAACTTCTCAGCCCTTAGAATTCGCAACACAGTTCTTAGATGCTCAGCATGCTCACTCATATTCTTTGAATAAATCAAAATATCATCGATGAAAATAATCACAAAATCATCGAGATATTTCTGGAAGATACGGTTCATCAATCCCATGAATACAGTTGGAGCATTTGTCAGACCAAACGGCATGACAATAAATTCATAGTGTCCATACCTGGTTCTAAATGCTGTCTTTGAGATATCAGAATCTCTGACTCTCAGCTGATGATATCCCGATCTCCAATCAATCTTGGAATATACTGAAGAACCCTGCAACTGATCGAATAAATCATCTATACGAGGCAAAGGATATTTATTCTTTACCGTTGCCTTATTCAGTTGCCGATAGTCGATGCAGAGTCTCATCGAACCATCTTTCTTTCTTACGAATAGTACTGGTGCACCCCAAGGAGACACACTCGGTCTGATGTACCCCTTGTCCAGTAAATCTTCCAACTGATCCTTCAATTCTTTCAATTCAACTGGTGCCATTCTGTACGGAGCTCTAGAAATCGGTACTGTACCTGGCATCAGTTCAATGCTGAAGTCTATCTCTAACTGGAGGTAATCCCGGGATCTCATCTGGGAAGACGTCAGAAAACTCACGTACCACTGGCAGATCTGCCAATACTGGACTCGACTTCAGTAAATCTACTGAATATACAAGGAATCCTTCTGCTCCTTTCTGTAATAATCGAGTCATAGATAATACGGATATTAAAGGAATTCTCGATCTAGAACCCTTACCGTAAAATTTCCACTCTTCAGCCATATTTGGTCTGAATCTCACTATCTTGTGGAAACAATCAACTGTCGCTCTGTACTTGGTTAGCATATCCATACCAATAATACAATCAAAATCGGACAACCCAAGTACGATGCAATCTAACTCAATCTCATGCCCGTCATACTGTAGCATACAAATGCTTAACCGAATTCACGGATATCAAACCCGTCCCCAAAGGCAACGAGACAGACACTACAGTAGCTAAAGACTCTATAGGCAATGCATGACTTAATGCAAATCGTTCATAAATAAATGTGTGTGAAGCACCGGTATCAATTAATACGTAAGCAGGATAACCACATAAAGAACAGTTACCTGCCACCACGTCATCTGGTGCTTCCTGGGCCTGCTCTTCTGTCAAAGCGAAGACTCTGGCCTGCTGTCTCGGAGGCTGGCCAACTGTCTGGCTTCCTCCTGGCCTCTGCTGCAACTGAGCTGGCGCTGGCTGAAATGTATGAACAGCAGCTGATCGTCTCTCAGTCTGTGCTACTGATCCCGATGACTCGGCCCCCTGCGATCTTTGGGAACCTCTCTGGGGACACACTTTAGCAAAGTGTCCCGGCTGTTTACAGAAATTGCAACTACCAGTCACTCCCTAGCATTGCTCAGTAGCATGTCTTCCTCCGCAAGTCTTGCAATAAACTCCAGTGTAACTCTGGCTCTGTCTAGTCCCACCAGAGCTGGAAGAACTACTGCCAGATTTCTTGAATTGCTTTTCCCTGGCTTTCAAAAATTCTTTCTTTCCTCCACTACTGCTGCCACCCTCAAATCTGGGAGGTGGTTGCTGTGATCTCGGTGCTGGAGGCACAAATGAAGCCCATTTCTGTCTCATCAGACCGGCTTCTTCTCCTTTAGCTCTGTTCAGGGCGTCAGTGAAATTATTCGGTCGCCTTGTGTTCACCAATGTGAAAATATCGGGGTTCAGGCCATTGATGAACTGATCAGCAGTAGCTTCTTCGCTGTCAGCCACATGTGGAGCAAATTTCAGCAAGGAGGAAAACTTTGACACGTACTCTTCTATGTTCATCTGTCCTTGCTTTAGATTGGCAAACTCCGCCCCCTTATCCTTTCGGTACGACACTGGGAAAAATCGTTGATAAAACTAAGTTCTGAATATATTCCAGGTAATATTCGTACCTCTATGCTCCATGGATCTCTTTCTCGTAATCCACCAGTCCTTGGCAACGTCGTGTAACTGGTGTCCAATTAATTTCACCCTCTTCTCATCTGTATACTCCAAGGATTCGAACATCATCTCAATATCATCAAGCCAACTCTCACACTCCACAGCGTTCTCTGTGCCTTTCAAGGTTGGCAAATGAAAAGACTGAAATCGTTTCAGTAACGTTTCCATTGGAGTCGGTGTGACATCCATTGTAGGATTGGATGTACTTCTCTGTTCTGGTACTCGTCTCGGAGGCATATCTAATAATCAAATTGATTAGCAACAAATACCACAATTCTGTTTCAATCCTCCCCTGATCATCTTACTGCTGATCTAGAATCAGTACTGATCCAATCTCAACAAAACATATTACTATATCAAATCAGATAAACAAGTAACATGCAATAAAGCAGTAAGACATGCTAGCATTCAAAAGCAGGAAAGAAAACCTCAATCTACCCCGCTCACTAGCCTCTTCTATCTTAATCTAAAGGATCTATCGCTCTGATACCACCTATTGTGGGGACCCAGACGCTAATCAAGTTCTTAATCATGATTGGGACTAATTAATCAATTATAATAAACAGGGTCTAAATTTTTTTTTTAAGATGCGGAAGGTAATGGAATCAAACTCCTATACATATCAGTATAAAAGTATAAATCTCGAACATCATACAATAATTTACATATCAGGTTCAACACCTAACTATCAAGTGTTTAAACCCTATCTCTAGTCCAACTCCGGAATCACCACTCTAATCTTGATCTGTCTTCACCTCTGTGACCCTGTACCTGTCCCACCTATTGTCATGCACACATACAAACAAGACAACAGCCGGATAACTCCGGTGAGATATAAATATCTCAGTATAAACAATGTATTAAATGCAATCATATAAAACATATATAAAAGCATAAACCAATATCAAAACATATATCTAGTCTGACTACATGAATCAATGACTCGTGATCTAATCTTATCTTATCTCAAATCTAGGGATCCCAATCTACTTTAGACTTTGGTATGCAGTATCGAGTGTCTGAGATAGACGTCGATCTACATCTAAGGCTCTTCGATACACCGTAAGTCTAGAGTCTTATCGGTTCTGAGAAAGACTCGGCGGTTCTGCCCTAGCTAGGCTGATCTGCCCTAGACTCAGACTCTGACTTTGTTCTAAGTCAATAGATTAACATATCAGTCTGATAATCTGCAAATAATCAATGCAATAAAATAAAGTATGTGATTTAGGGAAACTCAAGTCAAACCTAACTCGAGTTGTGCAATCCTGAATCAACCTTTATTTATACCTTTCTTGCTGTCGATCTGATACAATCAAAGTCTTGATTCAAAGTCTGTCACTGTTCAATCTGGCAATGACAATATCAATATTCTGTATCAATATTCTAATCAAATCACAATGTCTCTGTTTTATCAAATTCTGACAGTATAACAGTACAATCTTTCGATACTGATAATACTATATCAGTCTATATCAATTCCAAATATTTACAATCAACCACCGTACAAATCTGACATCAGTTCTAGTCAATTTCATTCTGAAATTCATAACAATTCCATATTCAGTCCGTTTCTTGATCTGACTTCGATTCTACGCTGTCTAACATGTCAAGAACATCATATATGAATTCCATTCAATTCTGACAATATCATAATTTAAAGACATGTCAAAACGTAGTAAAACTTACGTCCAGTTGTAGCCAACGTTTCTAGGAACTCGATACCGAAGTCGGATTCAAAATCAGACGGACGGATTTCTCACAAAAGGCGTAAGGATTTTCTCCTTTCTTATTCAGACCCTTTTCCAGGTTGTTCAATGCTTTTTCGAAGGGATTCCATGCTATATATACTCGTGCATGCATGCTAAGAGGTGTCCTCATTTTTCGCACAACACGTCGCACCGCGGGTGCGGTAGGTGTAAGACCGCGGGTGCGCTCATGCTTCGGCAGTCTTATCTATTTGCTGAAATTGCACGACCGCGGGTGCTGTCTTGTTCGCACCGCGGGTGCAGTCTTGCACCGCGGGTGCAGTCTTGTTCTCACCGCGGGTGCGGTCTCAGTTTTTCAAAAATTGCTACCCTACTGGACATGCACCGCGGGTGCGGTGTCTTCCTGAGCGCGGGTGCGGTGTTGCTTCGGCAACACATGATGAAATTCAAAATAAAAAGCCGCACATTCTCTTAAATCGTGTCTTGGTTGGCCCTTTCGTAATCACGTTAAATTATAAGTCAATAATCCTTGATTAACAGTGATTAATTCTCGGGCATTACATGTTAAGTTTAGACCTGATATGACAGATCACTGGATGTTCTATGGTAAGGGTTCTTGAGCTAAGATTCCTTTGATATCTATTTTGTCCATGACTCGTTTGTTGCATAAAGGAGCAGAATGTTTCTTGGTTTATGCAATTGATAAATCAAGGTCAGTACCTAAATTGGCAGATATTCCAATTGTTAGTGAATATTCAGATGTATTTCCAGATGAGATTCCAGGATTTCCTCCAGTCCGAGAGATTGAGTTCAACATTGAGTTGATGCCAGGTACACAGCCTATTTCTAGAGCTCCTTATAGGATGGCGCCAATCGAATTGAAGGAACTAAAGGAACAACTTGAGGATCTATTGGCTAAAGGATATATAAGACCAAGTGTTTCACCTTGGGGTGCTCCGGTTTTATTCGTGAAGAAGAAAGATGGGTCTATGAGGTTTTGTGTCGATTATAGACAGTTGAATAAAGACACAGTAAAGAATAAGTATCCTTTGCCAAGGATTGATGATCTCTTTGACCAGTTGCAGGGTTCTTCAGTATATTCTAAGATTGATTTAAGATTTGGATATCATCAGTTAAGAGTTAGATAGGCAGATGTGCCTAAGACTGCTTTTCGTACCACGTATGAGCATTTTGAATTTTTGGTTATTCCTTTTGGGTTGACCAATGCACCTGCGGTATTTATGGATTTGATGAACCGTGTATTTCAACGGTATATAGATCAATTTGTTGTGATCTTCATTGATGATATTCTTATTTATTCAAAATCTGAAATTGAGCATGCCGAGCACTTGAGAGCTGTTTTGCAGATTTTGAGAGCTGAAAAGTTGTATGCTAAATTATCCAAATACGAGTTTTGGTTGGATAGAGTGATTTTCCTTGGACATGTTATTTCAAGTGCTGGTATATTAGTTGATCTAAGTAAAGTTGAGTCATTATATTGTTCTAGACCGACATCAGTTCCTGAGGTACGTAGTTTTATGGGTTTGGCAGGCTATTCTCGCAGATTTATTGAAGGATTCTCACAGATTGCGAGGCCAATTACGCAACTGACACAAAAGAATGCACCATTTATTTGGTCTCAAGCATGTGAGGCTAGTTTTGTTGAACTTAAGCATTGATTGACTAGTGCTCCAGGTGTAGGAAGATTTACAGTGCACACTAATGCTTCACATCAAGGATTGGGTTGTGTATTAATGCAGCACGGCTGTGTGGTTGCCTATGCTTCAAGACAGTTGAAGCCACATGAGTCTAGATACCCCGTTCTTGACTTGGAACTAGCAGCAGTGGTTTTTGTCCTAAAGATTTGGCGTCACTACTTGAATGGGAAGACATTAGAGATATTCACTGATCATAAGAGTTTGAAATACCTCTTTTCACAAGCAGAGTTGAACATGAGACAGAGGCGTTGGTTAGATTTGTTGAAAGACTATGATTGCGAAATAAAATATTATCCAGGAAAGTCTAATGCAGCAGCCGATGCTTTGAGCAGAAAAGTATTTAATATGTCCTTGATCACTAGCAGTGTATCTGATTTAGTAGAAGAATTTTTTCTTTCTGGTTTGGATTTTGTGGTAGATACTCAACCTGTAAGAGTATTTATGATTCAGGCAGAACTTGAGTTTTTTTGTCAAAATTAGAGAGGCCCAAAAGTTAGATCAAAGCATTCAGAAATCAGTTTAACTTGTCAAATCAGGACATCAATCAGAATTTCAGGTCAATAATGAGGGTATTTTGTTTGTGAATGATCATATTGTAGTTCCTAATATTTCAGAGTTGGGATATAGAATTTGCGTGATGCTTATTACAGTAAGTTCAGTGTACACCTTTGAAGTAAAAAGATGTACAATGATTTGAAGAAACAATTTTGGTGGAAAAGAATGAAATCTGACATAGCAGAATTTGTATCTCGTTGTTTGAATTGTCAACAAGTGAAAGCAGAAAGAAAGAGACCAAGTGGTCTTTTGTATAGCCTTAAAGTTCCAGAATGGAAGTGGGATCATATCACCATGGAATTTGTCACGAAATTTTTGAGGTCGTCGAGGGTTTGCGATGAAATTTGGGTTATCGTTGACAGATTAACCAAGTCTTCGTGTTTCATTCCTTATCAGGTGACATATAGGCATGATCAGATGGCCAGATTGTACATCAGAGAAGTTTTGAGATTGCATGGTGTGCCTAAGTCCATTGTATCAGATCGTGATCCCATATTTTCTTCTCATTTTTGGCAGAGTTTACAAGAGGCCCTTGGTACTCGTTTGCATTTGAGTACAACATATCATCCTCAGACAGACAGACAGTCAGAACGTACTATTCAGACATTAGAGGATATGCTGAGAGCTGTAGTGATGGATTTTGGTATTGGTTGGCAGGATTCGTCACCACTTGTCGAGTTTTCTTATAACAACAGTTATCAAGTGAGTATTGGAATGTCACCATTTGAAGCATTATATGACAGGAATTGTCGATCTCCTCTCTATTGGGACGATTTATCTGAAGCACCAATTGTAGGACCTGATATGATAAGAGATATGACAGAGAAGGTGAAATTGATTCAGAGTCGTATGAGAGCTGCTCAGGATAGACAGGCTAAGTATGCGAACATCAGGAGACGGCCGTTGATTTTTGAGAAAGGTGACAGAGTTTTTCTGAAAATATCTCCTTTTCGTGGTACAGTTAGATTTGGAAAGAATGGTAAATTATCACCGAGATTCATAGGTCCGTATGAGATTTTGGAACGTGTTGGTAATTTGGCTTAGAGATTAGCTCTTCCTCCTGCGTTATTAGGTGTTCATGATGTTTTTCATATGTCCATGTTGAGGAAATATCATCCAGATCCTTCTCATGTACTTCCCCCCGATGAAGTTGAGTTAGATCAAAATTTGAGCTACATTGAGAAACCGATTCAAATTCTAGATAGAAAAGATAAGCAACTCAGAAATAAATTGATATTGTTGATTAAAATACAGTGGAACAGACATGGTGTCGAAGAGGCAACTTGGGAATTAGAAGATAAAATGAGACATAAATATCCAGAGTTATTCAAATAAAGTACGCTTCTATTCTCGGTTTTATTTTCAGTATTGATAATTACATGTTAGACTTGAAAGAGATGATTGATTCGAGGACGAAATCTATTTTTAGAAGGGAGGAATTGTAATGCCCGAATTTTGAAAAAAAATAAAATTGTGTCAATAGTTGTGATGGTTTATGGCTTTACGTTATGGTATGAATGGTAATGAATGTTATAGAATGGAATAGATAATGGATGAGTAGAATCAAAGGTTGAATTTGAGCTAAATAGGTAATGGAAGTGCAGAAACGGTATAAAAATATGGCAGTAGTTGTGGTTTTTAGCATAATGTTTTGTATATTGATCCAATTGATGTGAGGCCACTTTCATTAGAAAGATAAGACATAAGGCTAAAACTTTCTTATTTTGAGTTTTGGTCAAATAATTAGGGAAGATGAGCCAAAAGCGCCCCAACGTATGTCGTGTGTATCGTCATTCCTACAATGACACATGTTGGGAGATTGAGCATATCGTTTTACTCATACCTCCAAATGACATGAAGCCAATTGGAGATGCAAGCCAAGACATAGGGCTACAACTTTCTAGTTTACCACTTTCGCAAATTCTGAAGTTAAAAATGCGTTTTGGACAGAATACGGTGCGCCCCTACGCCAGATCCCGCGCGATGGCGCACCCATTGCTGAAATTTTGGTGTTTGGGCAGTATGGTGCGCGTCCCTGTGCCAAAACATGCGCCATGGCGCCCAGCACTTGTACAAAAAACGTGGTTTGAGGTTTGGATGGTATAAATTAGATTGGGGAATGATTTTTGTATCATTTCTTCTCATCCTCATTTCTCCATCGGTTTAGAGCTAGGGTTCCTCATTTCTCCTTCAATCCAATTTCTTACAAGATATTAATATTTGATTGAAGCCTTAATCTTTGCTTGGAGATTAGAAGTTCTTCTCCACAAGAGTTTAGAAGCAAGGTAATAAAGCTAATGTCCTTGGGTTAGTGATTGAAGGGAAAACAATGGGTTGTTTGGTTTGAGTGTTGAGGTAAAGTTGTTAATATAATGATTGATGGTATTGTATGTATTGATATTTTGGAAAAGAAATGGAATTGTAGAGGAGCTAACTCTTTAGCACGCACGTCACGTGTTTGACAAAATGATTCAATGAATGTTTTTATGTCATATTACGGTTAAGAAATGATATGGATTCTTTCTTTACACAATTGTTGGGATTTGAGTTTTCTTGAATATCCAAATTGCGGATCTTGATTCGAAGCATTATTGAATTAATTATGAATTTTGTACAGAAATTGCTCTGTTTTGATAAATGATCCGAGTTCTTGAGTTATAGTAGGATTCAGAGGTTCAAGACTTCTCACCTACACATTTCGATCTTCTTTTGGTAATATTTGAAAGGTATGTTACGGTCGGTAACATACGAGGTAAAAGTATCATTTTTATTTTAAATTGAAAATTCTATGGCTTGATGAAATACTTGTGATTTTTGATGATTGATCTTTTGAGATGAGCTTATTATGATATTGAGTTGATGAGATTGAAATGCATCATTGCATTGCATATTGAGCCACTTTTCGATTCAGATTTGATATGGCGGAGGTCGCCTTGATATATTGATTTGTTGGACGTATGGGGCTATAGTTGAGTTGGCATAGTGTATGCGGAGGTCGCTGCTATGGCCTGAACACTCTCTATAGACGCACCATAGTTCTGGGATGGTAGAACACAGCACCTCGCCCCGAGCAGATGAGTCGGTGGATGTTGCTGGGTGATTCTATTCCCTTGGGTACCCTATGACCAGATGATTCACTTGATCTTGAAATTTATTGATAGCCCACAGCTTCTGATCATGCATTGCATTATATTGCATCTTTATGGATTTATATGAACTATTTTGAAAATTAAATTCTCATATGTTATTGATTGTATCACACTGGGTTTATACTCACCGACACGTCGGCTACCTCTTGTTTTCATGTGCTTGACGGTAGGTGAGGCGAGGCTTGGGATGCCAGAGTCCAGTTCCAGGCGAGGAGATACGAGTTGGAGTGGGATTCTCGGGTCTTAGGAACATTTGATGATGTTTGGATTACTTTAGTTCACTAGTTATTTTGACATGTTGAAAATTATATTTCAAACATTTGAGACATTTAAATTATTCTGACGATGTTTATGTCAGTTCGTGAACAAGAAATTATATTTTATTAAATCGTTTGGTTTGATACATTTTAAATTATTAGTATTAGATATCAGACCAGGGGCCCCACATTCCCATATCATAATTTCGAAAAATTTAAATTTATTTACCCAAAAAATCAATTCCTATAATCAATCTTATCTTTCGTCAAAACTTAAAATCCAAATTTATATGTAGAACACGTTAAATCATACTACACATGAGCCATGCGTAATTCCTAGTATTTTAAATTAAAATGATTTTATTGCATGAGCATTTAATTTCTTTTCTTTAAATTTATTTATTTTACGCAGTAGTTTAATTGTTATCTTTTCAGTTAAATAAGTGAGGCCGGACTGGAGTTGGAGTTTTGAGATAAAATTTGTTAAAATTAAAATCATTGTGGAGATGCTAAGGAAAAACCAATAGATGTTGGATTAGTACAAAACCAGTAGAACCACTAGATGTTGTAAAACAGAAGTACTTGTATCGCGCAAAATTGTTAGAATGGAGATGCTAAGGAAAAACCAGTAAATGATGGATTAGTACAAAATCAGTAGATGTTGTAAAACCAGAAGTACTGGAATCGCGCTAAAAACTTGCTCGAATAATTTCTTAGCTAAAACCAGAACTAGAAGGATACAAAATTCGAAATATACACTAACAAAATCTTGCGTATCTCAAAGTCTCTAAATATTACCGTTGATCTATTAACGTGATACCAGCATTTATTGCTTCATTAAATGCCATTAAATGCTACACAAGAACATTTAAGACGGTATACCATTTTGGTATGAACTGCGACTGATTACTTTTAATGTATTTTGCAGGGTCCATTTTAAGCAATAAAGATGAAACACCAAAAAGAAAAGAGTCGTTCAGTTTTTGAACGTTGAATAGAGCCTATATATGGAGATGAAGAATTTTGTGGAGAGCAACGCTATATTGAACAAAAATCTGAATTGAAAAACATCATTCGAGCATTGTTAGAACTTTCAGTTATCTAAAGAGCTCAACACTGAAAAAGGCAACACACACTTCATTGCATACTATTGATCATTGAGATCATATTGTGCTAGCTGCTTCAGTTATATCTTCTTAAGCTATTTATTTCATCAAATCATTTGTTGGAAACGAAATTCCGGCGTTTGACAAAAGATTTACCAACTGAATCTAGCAACTGAATTTGACCAACTGATCGACGTAACTGAACACGTCATCAGTCAACTGATCGCTACAACTGAAGTCTATTCCATGGTCAACTGATCCTTACCAGCTGATCTCTCAGCTGCACACGTCATCAGTTGAAAGCGACAACTGAAAAATAGTACAGCTATCTGCAACTGGTAGTGGCTCGCCGCATTTCAGAATGAACAGTGTACGATTGTCTGAATATATCGACGTGGCAATCAACGATTAGAATATTCAAATATCTTTAATTTTACCGTTCAGAGGGAAGCCTATAAATAATCGATGACAGCAGCTGAAGAAGATCCGACTCTCAGTTATCTTATCTTACTTGCTGTTACGCTGCAAAAATATCCATTTACATTCAGAAATCAAGCTCACGCTTATCAGTTATATCAGTAGTATTCTAGACTACGCTCTTGAGCTTATATAGCACTTTGTAATCGATTGATAGATTTTCCAAGTAGTGCTAAGATCAGTTACGATCTGTAAAAGTGTTGTATACTAAGAGTTTCAGTATTGGCAAAGTGATAAGTCCAAACTGAAGTGGGTCAGTACACCTTTCTGTATTTGATCAAAGTCTTTTAGTGAATATCCTATCTGCGTGATAGAAGGGGTGACGTAGGAGTTATTCAAGTCTCCGAACATCCAGAAACAAATTGTGGTGTTAATACTTTCAGTTATCATTTTCAGTTAGATACTCTATCTTTCAGTCAGTTAGTTTTCCGCAACCGTTTGTTCAGTTTAACTGATTGTTATTGACCGACGGGATATTTAGATTCAGTTTGTAACACAACTGAAATCAGTTTGTCGAAGAATAATTTTAATTGAGCAGTGTTTATTCAACCCCCCCCCCCCCTTCTAAACACTCTTCACCCGATTCACCCATCCTTTCATCATTGATAGAAGAATTTGTAACTGGAAAAGTGTCTTTTCCAGAATTTACGATCATTCAAAAAGTTGAGTTGTAAAGCTAAGAGTTTCAATAGGCGAAGGGCAAGTCCTATTTAAGTGGGTGTGTACAATTGTTGTGTTGTATTCACCAAAATCTTTTAGTGATACCTTCTGGAAACAGAAGAAGGTGAGACGTAGAAGATTCATCTTCGAACTTCCAGAAACAAACCTTGTGCTATCTACTGCTTTTCGGCTTTATCATTTTTCACCCACTAACCAACAGATCGTTTTCCGCACATTATCTTGTGATCTGCTGGTCTTTATAATTGAACAAGAATCGTTAAAATCTCTAACAGGATTTTAGCACATCATTCAAAAGAATTTAATAAGTTGGCCATTGAGTTTATTCAACCCCCCCTTCTAAACTCAACCCGATCCTCAACAAGTGGTATCAGAGCAGAGTTATTCTTGTTCTGAAAAATATTTAACAGACATGGCTCATTTCAGCAAAGTTCCAATGTTCTCAGAAGAAGATTTCGATGATTGTAAAATCAGAATGCACGCTCATCTTGCAGCTCAAGATGATGACATGTGGTATGTCATCACTGATGGTCCATTAAAGATCCTAAAGCCAAATCCAGCTATTGCTATCACCGAAGGTGCACCTCAGATGCTTGAAAAACCAAGATATGAATAGACAAGTTAGGACAAAAAGAAAGCCAATCTTGACAACGTTCCGAAAGACATTTTATACAAGACACTCGATAAAAATACCTGCAGCAAAATCAAGATGTGTCATACTGCCAAGGAAATCTGGGAAAAATTAATTCAGATCTGTGAAGGAAATGAAGAAACAAAGGAAAACAAACTGTCTGTAGCCAGGCAGAAGTTTGAGAATATGAAGATGAGGGCTGGAGAAACTATGAATGAATTTGATGAACGATTCAACAGCCTCATCAATGAACTCTCAGCTCATGGGAAAGACTTTGGCAATAGAGAAATTGCATTAAAGGAAATGAGAGGCCTACCCAGAGAATGAGACGTCAAAACAATAGCAATGAGAGCTTCCAAGGATCTCAACAATTTAGAACTACACGACTTGTTCTCGGATTTAAAGGCATATGAGTTTGAACTTGAAGTTCGAAGTGGAGAAGAGCTCTTAGCAAATCGACCAACCAAAGCTCTCGCAGCTACTGCTAACTCTACTGCTACAGTTGCTCCAAGCTCATCTTCTGCTACTGCTTTAGAGAACACTTTTGAGAGAAGTGCTGAACAGATAAGCAATGACGCAATGTCATTATTTGTTAAAAAGTTTTCCAGATTCATGAGAAAGAATCATAGAACATTTCAAAGTCCCAACCGCAATTTCAAAAAGGAATCATCACCTAGTGATATGGCATGCTTTAACTGTGGAAAAGTTGGACACTTCATTGCTGATTGTCCAAAACCAAAGAAGGATGACCATAGAAAGAAGGGTGTCAAACGCAACGATAAAAAGACCAGAAGAGACAGGAAGGCAATGATTGCAGAAGAAAGTAAGTCCAAATGGGCAGACTCAAGTTCTGAATCATCTGGTTTTGAAAGCCATTCGAGTGAAAGTGATGAAGATGAGATCAAATGTCTGATGGCAAATACTGATTCAACCTAGACATATGGAGAGGTATTTGACTTTGATTCTGATGAATTTACACGCACTGAGTTAGTCAAATCATTACATGACATGGTAGAAGAGTATTCTAGACTTTCTCAATCATTCGAGGAAGTTAAGATCGAAAATCCGGACTTAAAGGATCAGAACAGTAAGTTAACTTGCTTGCAAGTAGACAGCTGTAATGATTTACAAGTTGAGATGAGTAAATTAAAAACGAAGAATGAAAGAGAAAAAGCAGATTACCAGAAGATGCTTTCTGAAAACCAGAAGTTATCACTACTGGTAAATGCTTGGAACAAGTCTTTTATTTCACTGGAAAAGATGCAAGAGTTACAAAAACAATCTGGAAACAGGAGTGGTCTTGGATTTTGTAATAAAAAAGGCACTTCTGAAACAAATACTAAGCCAAAACTGGATATGTGCAAAAGGAAGTATATTCACTTTGTGAAATCCAGTGTGGTACAGAAACCAGAAGTACCTATTGTTTCAGTAGAAAGGAATGTAAATCAGATGAACAAAAGGATGCATTATGGTCTGGGTTATGTTGAACCTAAGGAAAAAGTTGACCAGAGTTCTAGAATCAAAAGAGGATTTAACTCAGAAAGACAACCTCCTATAAAGGTTAAAAACTACCAGTACTACAATTCTAGACCTGTTAAGAAGAGATACAGGCTGGAAAACAGAAACAGAAAGGAAGAACAACGTACTAGGATGCACAATGTTAGAAACAACAGACCCTTTGTTGCACATACATCCATGGATACCCGAAGTACAAAAATTGTACAAATGTGGGTTCCAAAGGGACTAATAAGGCTTGGACCCAAATAGATTGGTTACAGATACTAAAATTTGTGCTTGCAGGAACAGGTGAAGAAAACCAAGATCAGTAGTTCAACATGGTATTTGGACAGTGGATGTTCAAGACATATGACTGGACAGAAAAGTCTACTATCAGAAGTAGTAAATTGTGCTGGACCAGAGATAACCTTTGGGGATAACTCAAAAGGTAAAACCGTGGGTAAGGGTAAGATTATCCATGGTAACATCATTATTAAGGATGTGCTCTTAGTTGAAAATCTTTGTTATAACTTGATCAGTATTAGTCAATTATGTGATAATGGATTTTCAGTAGCATTCCAGAAGCACACTTGCACAGTTAAAAATGCTGATGATTCTATTGTTATAACCGGAGTAAGAAAAGGCAACACCTATAAAATCTCATGGAACAAAGATCATATCATTGCTCCTACATGTTTAGTTGCACCTCTAAGTAATAAACAATGGTTGTGGCACAAAAGATTGAATCATCTAAATTTTAAGTCTAACAACAATCTCAAAAAGCAGAACTTAGTCGATGGATTGCCAGAGATAAAATTTATCAAGAATCATGTATGTTCTGCATGTCAACTTGGTAAGCAAGTAAGATCTAGCTTCAAAAATAAAGGCATCAAATCATCCTCAAGATGTTTAGAATTATTACATATGGACTTATTTGGTCCAATCCCTATCATAAGCTTAGGGGGAATGAGATACACCCTTGTTGTTGTTGATGATTTCTCTAGATTTACTTGGGTAATTTTTCTTGCTGGAAAAGATCAAACCAGTAGCCTCCTGATCAAACTTCTGAAAAAGATTCAAAATGAAAATCAATTTCTGTCATTAGAATCAGAAGTGATTGAGGTACTCTACTAACTAGACTCTTGAGATATATCTAGATGAACAGGGCATTCATCATGAATATTCAGCTGCCAGGACGCCTCAACAAAATGGAGTAGCTAAGAGGAGAAATAGAACACTTAAAGAAGCTGCTAGAACAATGCTAGCAGATGCAGACATCTCTCAGCGCTTCTGGGCAGAAGCTATTAATACAGCTTGCTACACACAAAACAGAATGATGATCAACAAGAGAAACAATAAGACTTCTTATGAAATATGGAAAGGAAGTAAACCGAACATATCTTACTTTCATGTTTTCGGTTGTAGATGCTTTGTGCACACTAATGGCAAAAATCATTTAGCTGCTTTTGATTCAAAATCTGACACTGGTTTATTTCTTGGATATTCAGCAGTTAGTAAGGCTTTTAGAATTTTCAATAATAAAACTCTTAATGTTGAAGAATCTATTCATGTTGTCTTTGATGAAGACAACAGTGTTCCCGAGATTACTAACATATCTAATTTAAGTAAAAGATTAGACAAGGTTCATCTGGAATTATACAGTGAAGATGATGCAGAAGCAAGTGTCAAGGATATTCAAAATCCAGAACCAGACATTCACATTCCAGAACCAGCAGCTGCTACTCCAGAACCAGCAGCTGATACTCTAGAATCAGCAGCTGATACTCCAGAACCAGCAGCTGACATTCCAGAACCAGCAGTCGATACTCCAAAACAATCTACTGACTTATATGGAGACTAAATCCTTTTATTTGGAGAAAATCTCATCCTCCATCTTTGGTAATTGGAAATCCAGCAGTTCCACTAAGGACTAGAAGACAGATGATAAATGAATATATGCATGCTGCTTTTATTTCTCAAGATGAACCAAGAATATTGAAGAAGCTCTTCTGGATCCCAGTTGGATAGAAGCTATGCAAGAAGAGCTGAATCAATTTGAGAGAAATAAAGTTTGGTTTCTAGTACCTAGACCTTCTCACCAAGTTGTCATTGGAACTCGGTGGGTATTCAGAAACAAACTAAATGAGGAAGGAACAGTTGTAAGAAACAAAGCAAGACAGGTGGCACAAGGATTCAGACAAGAAGAAGGAATAGACTATGATGAAACCTTTGCACCAGTAGCTAGGCTCGAAGCTATCAGAATATTCTTAGCCTTTGCTGCTTTCAAAAACTTCAAAGTATATCAAATGGATGTAAAGAGTGCTTTTCTTAATGGTCTACTACAAGAGGAAGTCTATGTTGAACAGCCTCCAGGTTTTTCTAATCATTTGTTACCAAATCATGTTTTTAAATTATATAAAGCATTGTATGGTCTAAAACAAGCACCTAGGGCTTGGTACGACACACTTTCACAATTTCTCATTAATCATGGTTTCATCGTTGGTACTGTAGATAAAACTTTGTTTACCTTAGCAAAAAACAAACACATATTATTAGTTCAGATTTATGTTGATGATATCATATTTGGGTCAACTTACCCCAAATTATGTGCAAAGTTTGCTAAGTTAATGCAGGACCAGTTCGAGATGAGCATGATGGGAGAATTAACATTTTTCTTAGGACTTCAAATCAAGCAACTTGATACTGGAATCTTCATAAACCAAACTATGTATACAAAAGAACTACTGAAAAAGTTTGGGATGGAAACATGCTCTGCTGTTCCACTCCTATGAGCTCATCTACTAAACTTGATAAAGATGAAGGGGGAATTTCAGTAGAGGTAACTCAGTATCGTGGTTTGATTGGTTCATTGTTATACCTTACTGCCAGTAGACCAGATATCATGTTTGCTGTTTGCATTTGTGCTAGATTTCAATCAAACCCTAAACAATCACATTACATTGCTGGTAAAAGAATTTTAAAATATCTTAAGGGTACTCAAAATGTAGGCCTCTGGCATCCCAAGGACTCATCGTTTAATCTTATTGGATACTCAGATGTTGATTATGCAGGATGTAAACTGGATAGGAAAAGCACAAGTGGTTTTTGTCAATTTCTTGGTGATAGGTTGATCTCCTGGTTTAGCAAAAAGCAGACTTCCATAGCCACGTCTACTGCAGAAGCTGAATATCTTGTTGTTGGAAGCTGTTGTTCTCAAATACTTTGGATCCAGCTACAACTCAAAGACTATGGAGTTCAAGCCTCTGAATCATCTATATTTTGTGACAATACCAGTGCAATTGCTATATCACATAATCCAATACTCCATTCCAGAACTAAACACATTGATATCAGACATCATTTTATCAGAGATCATGTGCAAAATAAGAACATTAGTCTGGAATACATTCCTACTGATCAGCAAGCAGCAGACATTTTTACAAAACCTCTGCCTGAGAATAAGTATTCTTACTTTCAAAATACACTTGGATTGATAGATTTAACTTGATTATTTATCATCATCTGATATTTTGGCTTAACTTTTCCTCTGTGATTATTCAGTTTTTAATTTTGCAGAAGGTAAAAGCTGAACGATAGAGACAATCAGCAGACATAAAATTTCATTAAAGATAATAGAAGCGGGGGCGTACATTTCTCACTTCTGTTTTAACGTAAACTCTCCAGGATGCCAACCAAGTGGTCAGATCTCCAGTAGAGGTACATAGAAACTCATCTGAAAAAGCAACCTTTTTTAGAGTCTTTAGCTCTTTTAAGAGCATGAGAAGGTAGACGCCATCATCAGAGACAACGTCTGCACTATCAGTACTATGGAGACGTCGATAATATTTCGTCATCATTATCAACTCCTTGGTGGAAGATGTTCGCCCACTCTCGAAGGAGGACTTAAGCTCCTGGATTTTAGTCCAAGTAGCAAGTGTCTTCTTCAACACCTTGTCTTCTATTGCCTTCTTTCTTGCAGCGGTCACCTCCCTCATGAACTCATCAGCCAAATCAGGACTATTATCTCTTGCCATTTCTCTTAAGAATGATTATCTGGTTTACCCCATGTTCATATTTATAGATGAAAACCAGGGACCAAAGCTCGAGAAAGTCTTGACTACAGTAGATATATGAAACATTCCATATCAAGCTATCATCGATTTAGTTACCAAATATTGCACTAATTTAGATAGAACTTTATTCTGATCTTCTGTGATTCTGTGTCAGATGCAAAAGGTATTTTGTCTCATTGACAAAACAAGGCTTTCTTTTGTTTCCAGTAGAAGCTATCTTAAGACGACTTACTTCCTTCTGAATTTAATCATTTATTCATTTTATTCATCTAAAATTAAGTTGTTTTCAGAAAGGAATAAAGGAATATCAAGTACTTCAACTGATATTTTATTAGAAATTTTCCAGTACATTAAACAAAACAAGAGTTACAGAAATCTCAAGACAATTGAAACGTCTTCTGAAATTCTAGACTAATCAAGCTTATGTCTTTAGTAATATCAGCAGCTTGTAGTATCTTTGCAAAGTACGTCAGCAGAAGAAGGAGAGTCTTTTTCGAAAAGAATCCAGCAAGCTTAGGTCTTGCAAAGCATCTAGCAAGCTTGGGTCTTGTTAGCACTAATGTATAATCAGATACTTTACAGGGCATCATAAATGATATCAGCATTATCGATCCACCAGCACTCTCTTATTGCATTAGCATGCTTCTGGAAGGGATCGATGCTACATATCAATATCAATGAAAGCAAACAATCTTTTTGATTGTTGATATTACAACTCCAGAAGTATGATCCATGGATCATTATGTGCAGAACGACTTTTTCCAACATCTTCTTAGAAATCGCAGCAAGCTGTCTTCTGAACATTCTTGCTTCTGCTTCTGGATCAGTTGTTACCTCTTCTTTCATTTGATTTTTATGTTTACTTAACCTTGTTTAACCCTTGCAGGTATTTATAGTGATATTCAAAGGAGATAAGGATCCTTACGACTGTTCAAATTCAACGGTTTAAATTGAAAGATTGCCAAGAGTCGTTTAGCATTTAATATCCATTACTACTGCATTTATTGAGGGGGAACATCTTTGTGGCATTTATATTAGAAACTGATTTGTCTTTTCGATAAAACAGTATATCTACCAGAAGTTGTTGAAGTGCTGTATTTGTTTCAGCACCTTATCCACTTCCAGTAGATATTATCATAAAATGACAAATCAGCTTCTGTTTATTTAGCAACCGCCTCGGACAGCCCGCCAATTTTTAAAATATTTTGAAATAAGTAGAGTAACTGACACTTTTGTCTCTCTCTCTCTCTCTCTCTCTCTCTCTCTCTCTTCTAACATATCGACACGTGTCCCTATGTTCACTGACGGATGTATATTTTGCTTTAACCGTTCATTTTCTTTTCTTCTTCACTACGCTTTACGAACTCAAATTATTTCATTGTCTCTACTGCTTTTTCGCATCTACTGCTAACATACTTCTATTCTCTCTCAAATTTAGAAATGGCCGCAGCATATACTTTTAATGCTTATCAGGTGAATTTTGATTCTGTTCTCACTATTAAGGATGAGAATCTTGTCAAGATGTTCAAATCATTGGAAAAGTCTGGGCTTTGAATATTCTTGGAATCGCCTATCGTTATCTACAAATCTGCTCTTCTGGATTTCTATGCCAAAGCAGAAGTTGTGGAAGGCAAGATTATCTATATACAGGGAGATGCATCGATCTTTATTGATGCTACACTTCTGGGTTCCACTTTCTTCCTACCGATTTCTGGACTTTCCGAGCTCTCGGACATTTCAAAGGAAGACATGTCCATCGCCTTGGCAAATTTTTCAGCCACTGGAGAAGAACTTTCACCCTCTTACTTCAAAAAGCTACTGAAAATTGAGTACCAGGTACTTGTTGATATAATAGCAAAAGCCTTGTTAGTTAAGGCTGGAACCTTTGACAAACTAACAAAAGAAAAGGTTCAAGTGATGGTGGCCATCACATCAGAAAAGAAAGTGGATTGGGGACGATTTCTGTTTCGCATTATGAAGGATATGATTCTCAGGAAAAGTACTGGATTTGCTGTACAAATCAGTAAAATGTTGAAAGATGCTGGTTTTCCTGGAACAACAGAAGAGGATGGCTCTTCGATAACAATGACCGATGCTGATAGCGTGTTTGCTTTAAGGTCAAAGCTAACCGTTGGTGAGTTTGTGGCCATTAAGAAGGAGATTGGAGAGTCTCAAATTGAGGGGCAGAAGAAAATTAAACGAAAAACAGTTGTGGTCTTGTCTGATTCTGACAAAACAGAATCTGGAGAATCAGCAGCACCCACTCAGCAAGCTTCACTGCCTCCCACCACAGCTAAGAAGAATCCTCGCACAACAATCCGCATCAAGAAAACAGCGGCTCTTTCTGAAATGGAGAATGTTCCTCTCCGCCAAGTTTTTCCATCTGTTGTTTCATCCACGAAAGCCAAACCTATTGAATCAAGGCCGTCACCTGCTCAAAGCCTCAGACCAACTTTTAGTTTGGCCATTCGAGAATCAGCTACTGGTTCTTCTGGTTTTAAACCAGTAGTCTCTGCATCTTCTGAAAAAGGGAAATGTAAGATCACTGAGTTGTCTGAATCATCGGTGGCTCCCTCCTCAATCCAAACAGCAATAAACCTTCATCTGAAAGAAGTTGAGATCTCAACCAGAGAAGATATGAAATTTTTTGACGATTGGCTTAAGGTACGAGTCTACCACCCAATCACATTTTTGAAAACTACTGGTATTTTTGCTCAAACAGTAGAAAATGAGAAAAAGGTTTTTGATGCTGCCGGGACCCGAAATGTGATAGAAGCTATAAATCGTCGCAATTACATTCTGGAAAAAATTCAAAATGCAGAAGATGGACACTGTTCTGAAAACCTTAAAGTCAAATTTTAATTCTGCAAGTCCTACTGCTTTTCATGACCAGAATGTCATTCAAATTTTGTCGGAGCAGCTGACACTTCTTTCTGAACAAATTGTTAATAAGGAAAAGACCTTTTCTCGGCCTCCAAAGTTCAGTCTCACTTTTGTCCCCGCAATTTTGAAGAGTCAGACAATTGAGGAACCAACCAAAGCTTCTCCTGATGTCAATGTCTCTAGTACTCTTGTACCAGTAGAAGTTCCTACTCAATCTTCATCTCTGATCTCTGTACATGATCTGGCCTCTGTTGATGAGGTAATCGGATCGATTATGCCGACCCAAACTGCACAAGATGAATTGCATCAAACTACTCCTACTACTGCTGATCCTTCTCCAGAATCTGCTACTGCAACTGCAACTGCTGCTGCCAGTGCTACTGTTATGACTACTGTTTCATCGTCTCTTCCAGCACTTGAGCATTTTTCAGAAGCTCACCAAGCTGAGATGGCAACTTTGTTGCATACTTCACCCTCTGTTGTTGAGCCACAAGCTGTATCTGATGCTGATTTGCAGCAACCAGACGAAGGGCCAACAGAACAGTCTACTGCTTCAGAAGGACCTTATGCTGAACCAGAACCAGCTGTTACAACTCAAGCAGAAGCTGCACAATTCTCTATTCCTTCTTTGCAGTTTCCTGAGCGCATTGCCCGAATGGAGGAAATTAGACAATATTGCAAGCAAGGACTCCTTCCCCCGCTGTGGAACCATTTGATCTAGAATTCCAAATTGATGCTCTCCAAAGGGATCTTGTAAATCTTTCAGACTTGGTCAAGCAGATATGTTATGAAAATGCCGCCGAAATTCATGATGCTCAATTCTTCCGAGAATGCATGTCTAAGGAAATACAGACCACTACGGAATCTCTGAGTAAAATGCATGCTGAGACCGTCTTCTTTCGACAGGTCAAAACCAGAAATTCCAGTCAGATCGCGCTTGCTCAATCTGATATATTTACCAGGATCACCGAGCATGATGAAATGTTTCGATCAATCTCCACCACCATGGACCTGATGGATGCCAAGATTGATTCTCAATCTAAAACGCTCACTGCTATTAATAGGCGTTTTTCAATCAGACTCCTTATCTGGAGATGCTGACAAATGGCATTCACAACTTATCTGGGAGAATGGATGAATTACTTGCTAGGGTCCTTCTTGATGATGCCAAAAAGGGGGAAGATAATAGAACTAGAGCAAGTAGCAGCAGACCAACTAGAAGGGATCAAAATCCAGATCAAGCTACCTTCAGGGATATTGAAACAAACTAATTTTTCTTTGTGTCTTTATTAACTAACTTATATTTATGCTTTATGTGATTTTCTCTGGATATATAAATTGTTTTGATTATCTAATCCGCTCTTATCTCGATTTTATTAACACAGAACATCTAGGTTTTGGCATCACCACAAAGGGGGAAATTGTTAGAATTAAAATTATTGTGGAGATGCTAAGGAAAAACCAGTAGATGTTGGATTAGTACAAAACCAGTAGAACCAATAGATGTTGTAAAACAGAAGTACTTGTATCGCGCAAAATTGTTAGAATGGAGATGCTAAGGAAAAACCAGTAGATGATGGATTAGTACAAAGCCAGTAGATGTTGTAAAACCAGAAGTACTGGTATCATGCTAAAAACTTTCTCGAATAATTTCTTAGCTAAAACTAGAACTAGAAGGATACAAAATTCGAAATATACACTAACAGAATCTTGCGTATCTCAAAGTCTCTAAATATTACCGTTGATCTATTAACGTGATACCAGCATTTATTGCTTCAGTAAATGCTATACAAGAACATTTAAGACGGTATACCATTTTTGGTATGAACTGCGACTGATTACTTTTAATGTATTCTGCAAGGTCCATTTTAAGCAATAAAGCTGAAACACCAAAAAGAAAAGAGTCGTTCAGTTTTTGAACGTTGAATAGAGCCTATATATGGAGATGAAGAATTTTGTGGAGAGCAACGCTATATTGAACAAAATCTGAATTGAAAAACATCATTCGAGCATTGTTAGAACTTTCAGTTATCTAAAGAGCTCAACACTTAAAAAGGCAGCACACGCTTCATTGCATACTGTTGATCATTGAGATCATATTGTGCTAGCTAATTCAGTTATATCTTCTTAAGTTATTTATTTTATCAAATCATTGATAGAAGAATTTGTAACTGGAAAAGAGTCTTTTCCAGAATTTACGATCATTCAAAAAGTTGAGTTGTAAAGCTAAGAGTTTCAATAGGCGAAGGGCAAGTCCTATTGAAGTGAGTGTGTACAATTGTTGTGTTGTATTCACCATAGTCTTTTAGTGATACCTTCTGGAAACAGAAGAAGGGGAGACGTAGAAGATTCATCTTCGAACTTCCAGAAACAAACCTTGTGCTATCTACTGCTTTCGGCTTTATCATTTTTCACCCACTAACCAACAGATCGTTTTCCGCACATTATCTTGTGATCTGCTGGTCTTTATACTTGAACAAGAATCGTTAAAATCTCTAATAGGATTTTAGCACATCATTCGAAAGAATTTAATAAGTTGGCCATTGAGTTTATTCAACCCCCCTTCTAAACTCAACCCGATCCTCAACAAAATTTAATATCAAGAAAACATTCCTAGAATTTATTCAATATAAATAATAAGTTAATTTAATGTAAAAGAATGTTTAAGGAAAGTTTAAGAATTTAATTAATTAATTAGAGATAACTAGTAAATAAATTTTTTTGGGTTCAATAATTAATTAAAAAGCCTAAATCAAAATATGTGACCAATTGAGATAAGTTAAACTAGATTTATTTAAATTAAGAAATTTCAACTCAACATGATAGCAATTTAATTTAAAGATTTAGCCATGCATGTAAGATAATGTAATTCTTTAATTAATTTATTAATTCACTAAAATATTTAATGGGTAGATAAAACTCTAAACAATTAAAATAAAAGATTTAAGAAATATTTTCCCTACCATTAATTTTCTGCCATTACACTTTAAAAGGTTTAAAAATATTTTAGCAACTCCATCTTTGATATCTTTCCCAATCTCTTCATAGTAGAATAATTCCCACAATTTTAATCCCCCAATAATTAATAATTTAGCAATATTCCCTACCCTCATTCCTATAAGAAAATCGGCCACTTCATGTTTAAAAGATTTAATTTTTGGCAACTCACCAATCTAATATCTTTCCTTATCTTTTTTCTTGGTAGGTAATTCCCTAAATTTTATTCACCACTAATTAATATTTAAGCAATATTTATACCATGATTATCTAGCAATATTTTTCCTCCATTTTTATTTGCAATTTTAGGCCACCTTATTTTAAAAGATTTATTTGTTGATTTACTACTCACCATTATTTGATTCCTTTCCTTATCCTTTCTTGTTAAATAATTCCTTCAATTTTTAAATCCTCATTAATTATTAAATAAGCAATTTTTCCTACCCCTTTTTAATAAGAAAAAATCGGCCCCTCCTTAGTAGACTTGAAAATATTTGACAACTCATTCCCTTGATTTTATTCCTTATCCATTCTTGGTAAATAATTCACTCACCATTTAATCCTCAATAATTAAACAATTAAGCAATTTTCTACCTTTATTTGTTAGCTAATAATCGGCCATCTCACCCCATTTATCCCTCAAAAATCTTTTGATACCATATCATTTCCTATCTAGCAAACAACTCAAGGATAGAAAGATTTGATCTAGCCATTCTACCCCATTTTATTTGTAGACTTTCCCTTCATTTCCTAAACACTTTCTCCCTCCCCATTTTCGAAAATTCAGAGCCTAAACTTCAGTAAAAATTGTGAGGTAGCTAGAGAATAACAAGAGAGAAAACAAGAAAAAAAAGCGCTCTGTCTCCTCCGCGCCGCGTCGTTGCGTTTCTTTTGTTTTCTTCAAAACAAAAATATCCAGACATGTATATGTTCTTATTTGCTCTTCAACCAAGTCGTATTATGATTTTTAAACACTACATGATCATGATTTTTAACCAAAACCGAAATTTACAGCAAGATTATTGCAACAAATTCTGCACAGATTTTTCGTTCACCTCCCTTGCTTCTTCACGGTTTGCTTGTGTCTTTGAGTACAGGTGGTTGGCTCGTGTCCAGGCTCCCTAGGCTGCACCTAGACACGTACTAGGGTGTGTTAGGACCATGTTGGTCCAATAAATCAAGCCCCATGCATGCTGAAAATCAAAAAATGACAGCAACTCTCCCTTTAGGCGATTTGAGTTTTTATTTTTTGCTGTTTTGCTGTCAAGGAGGAGTTTCTGATCTTGGCTACCATAGGGGCCTAGAGACATGGTTAGAACACCTCCCTATCATGTCTAAGACGTGACCAAGTCGCTCTTTTGAGGCTTGGTCCATGGTGGAATCGGTTTTCAAATGAGAGAAACAAAAACAGATTTTCGGCCCCCCTTCCATTTTATTTCCAGCAAGTGTAGTTTCGATTTGTGTGGTGTGGTGTGAATCTTGGTTGGCCTCTGGACCATAGCCACGGTTCCTACCATACCTCTTGATGTCTAGATTGTGCCATGGTCAATCAAATGGCCACTGGAACGATACAGGACAGCAAAGGAAGCAATACACCCCACACACGCAAGGGTGCCTCTTGGGTGGACCTTTCGGTTGGTTTCAGGTGTGGTGCGAATTGTGGCTGGCGTAGGGCCCTTAACCATGGTTCAAACCATACCCTAGGATGTTGGTAAGAGCTTTTGGTCGGTGGTTCAATCCCCAATGGCCGGTAGTCTCGAAAACGACATAAGGAATCAAAGGCGCTACTGCTGTGTTTTTGACAGCAAGTGACGTCGCGGTCCAGAGTCGTGTTCCGGGATCTCGGTTAGCTTTTAGCCCATGGCCTTGAACTGGACAGTACTCATCAAGTTAGGAAGGTCATATTTTTGTCCGTTTGTGATTCGGATCATTTTGGAGGTCGTATAAGAATTTACGGTGCAATGTGCCAAAATTACTCTCGAAAGACCGTTTCACGTTTTTGGCCTCCATTCACTAAATTTAGAGTACTGTAAATTTAGGAGCATTATTTCATCATTTTAGGCGTATTTTAATCATGACTATATGATGGTTTGGATTGGTACGGAGTCATGATTAAATACGAAGTCGTGGGGCGTAATTGTCTCGTTTTTGGATTCAATTACAAAGTTTGGTCAAGTTAAATCATTTGCATATTTTTCATGTTAGGATTAAGTCGCAGCGAGCCTGGGAGCGATCCAACCCAATTAGTAAAATTATCACATGATATTTAATTATATTATTTAATTATATTACGTGCAAAATATTCATTTTGAGATTTATGCGATATTGCTTGTGGTCACTTTACTATCATTACTTCACCCGGTCGTCAGTTACCGGTCAGTTCAGTTCCACCCAATACACTGTGGCATTAGTCTGATCAGACGATTATTATTTCACCCGGTTGTCACTTACCGGTCAGTTCAGTTCAGTTCAGGGGCCACTTGCGTAGACCATAATCTCACCAGAAAATTATTACATGTTATTTCATTACAAGGCTCCAAGGAGCAAACATCTCCACTTATGATTTTTCAGTTCACTTATGCAAGTATTATAATTAATCATGACACGATATTTACGATATAACTCAGGACATGATATTTGAAAGGGGATCGGTTACGGTGACCGGAAGCGCAACGGAAGTTTAAAATTTTGGTTTTTCATCAAGAAATTTCGGCCACCTCATTATTTTGTGTAGCAAATACAACAGACACCAAATATCATACATAGGGTGTTTAGAAATAGTTACCTATCAATCTCAAGAGATTGATGATAGCACCAACCAAGTTGTAAACAACTTGGCTCTTCAAGGATGACAAATCTACAAGCTTCCTTTGAACACTCATTGTTCAAAAATCAAGCCCACCACCAACTAGGTAGATCTCCTCATATTTTGCACTAGAAAAATATGAGGATTTTTCAAGGAGAAGAAATTTTCTTTCCTCACCACTTGAAGAAGAAAATGAGAGAAATATTTGGAGAGAATTGCTCCCAAAAATTCTGCCAACACATGTTAGGAATGAGGGAGGATGAGTTGTCTTGGTAGTGCCAAACGTTGATCCAAAAAAGTTGCATGCCATGCATTATTTTAATCAAAAGTATTCCCCAACTCTTCACCTCCGAAGCATGCAATGTAAGTGGGCTTGTAACATTTACAAAGCCCATGAACTTTTATTTAAATGTCTCAAACCCATTTGAGACCATTTAACAATTACTTGATTTTACTCAAACCCACTAATTTAATAATTATTTCTAATTGGGCTCTACAAGGCCCAATGTAGTTTAATTAATTCAACACTTGAATTAATTTAATTATTTGGACTCTACTAGGCCCACTAGTGTTTAATTAATTCAACACTTGAATTCATTTAATTTAGTCCATAATAATGTTTATGAAAATCACAATTTTCAAATACATTATTTATTTGGCCAACTTTTAATTTAGGAACACTTCCACAAATTAAAAGTTACATTTTTCTCACAGAAGTCATACTTCTATTTTTCCTTACGCTTATAAACTCATTTATAAGCCGTTCAACACATTGAACTGTTTTAACTTCTCAACGGGATCTAGAAAGCTAGTACTTGTGTGGCCCTCAATGGTTCATTGATACAACTAGCCGTGGGTTCACATCTCCATGTGATTCGAACTAAACATGTCCTTATATGAGCATACCCAATTGCTCCATTCTTACTTATCAACTCCTTGATAACAAGAACGGCTGAGGATGATAAGGAGTAGTTACTTTGTGAGTAATACCATATTTTTTCATTAATGAAGCAAATGGTTTATTAACAAAGTGAGTTCCTCCATCACTTATCATAGCTCGAGGAATTCCGAATCTACTAAAAATATTTTCTTTCAAAAATTTGATGACGATTTTATGATCATTTGTTCGACATGGAATTGCCTCTCTCCATTTGGAAACATAATCAACAGCAACTAAAATATACAAGTATCCAAACGACGGTGGAAAAGGTCCCATAAAATCAATTCCCCAACAATCAAAAATTTCAATTTCAATGATAGGATTCAAAGGCATCATGCTTCTTTTTGAAATCGCACCCAATTTTTGACAATTTTCACAGATCTTACAGATTTCGTGGGTGTCTTTAAACAAAGTGGGCCAATAAAATCCACACTGCAAGATTTTTGCAGCCGTTTTCTTTGAAGAAAAATGTCCTTCGCATGCTTCTGAATGACAAAATTTAATGACACTACTTACCTCATTTTCTGGTATGCAACGTCGAAAAATTTGATCCGGACAATACTTGAACAGATACGGATCATCCCAATAAATTTTTTTTACCTCATTCAAACATTTTCTTTTATCTTGAGAACTCCAATGCGGTGGAGTAGTAACTGAAAATAGATGTTCATCAGGAAAATTATCGTTAATTGGTGTCATTTCACAAAATGATCCTGTTACTAGTCTCGATAAATGATCGGCTACGACATTCTCGGTTCCTTTTTATCTTTGATCACAATGTCAAATTCTTGGAGCAACAAAATCCATCGTATCAGTCGTCGCTTTGCATCCTGTTTGGTCAACAAATATGTAATAGCAGAATGATCACTAAACACAATAGTCGTTGATCCAATCAAATCAGAACGAAATTTATCTAATGCAAATATTACAGCAAGTAGTTCTTTTTCAGTTGTGGATTAATTCATTTGAGCATTGTTTAAAGTTCTACTTGCATAATATATCACATAAGGCTTACCGTTTCTTCTTTGACCCAATACTGCACCGACTGCAGAATCACTCGCATCACACATGATTTCAAATGGTAAAGACCAATCAAGAGGTTGCATGATAGGAGCTGATGTTAAATGTCGAATGATTTTATCAAAAGCATTTTGACATTCTTGAGTCCACTCAAATGCAGTGTCTTTTGTTAAGAGGTTACAAATGGGTTTAGAGATTAAACTAAAGTCCTTTATAAACCTTCTATAAAATCCAGCATGTCCCAAAAATGAGCGAATTTCTTTAATGGTTTTTGGAGGGGTAAATTGGCAATGACATCAACTTTTGCTTTATCAACTTCAATTCCATGAGATGACACGACATGTCCCAAAACAATTCCAGAAGTAATCATGTAATGGCATTTTTCCCAATTTAAAATAAGACCTTTTTCCTCACATCTTTTTAAAACTTTTTCCAAATTTTCAAGACAATTATCAAATTATTCCCAAAGACAGTTAAATCATTCATGAAAATTTCCAAACAATTTTCAACCATGTCGCAAAAAATGCTTAGCATACATCTTTGAAATGTTGCTGGGGCATTGCATAATCCAAATGGCATCCTTCTAAATGCAAATGTTCCAAAAGGACATGTGAATGTAGTTTTATCTTGATCTTCGAGTGCAATGGGAATTTGATAATAACCTGAATATCCATCAAGAAATTAGTAGTATGGATGACCTGCTACTCTTTCTAAAATTTGATCCAAAAATGGTAATGGAAAATGATCTTTTCTAGTGGCGTCATTTAATTTTCTATAATCAATACACATCCGCCAACTAGATGGGACTCGACTTGTTAAGAATTCACCTTTTTCATTTTTTATCATTGTGATGCCAGATTTTTTTGGAACTACTTGTGTTGGGCTTACCCACTTACTATCAGAAATAGGGTAGATAATCCCAACATCAAGTAATTTGAGAACTTCAGTTTTCACAACATCTTTCATGTGTGGATTTAATCTCCTTTATGGTTGTTGAGATGTTTTTGCATTTTCTTCTAAGTGAATTTTGTGAGTGCAAATTAGTGGATTAATGCCCTTGAGATCTTTTAGTGTCCACCCAATTGCATTTTTATGTCTTTTAACCATATCAACTAATTTACCTTCTTGATCACTTTCTAGTTTGGAAGAAATTACCACCGGATATGTTTCATCTTCTCCAAGAAATGCATACTTCAATTCTTCTGGCAAAGGTTTTAACTCCAATATTGGTGGTTCGTCTTTGTTCTCATATTTTGCATCAAATTCTTTCTCTGATCCTGGTAACGAGTGATACCTGATAAAATCATCAAGATCAATTTCAATATTTTCTTTAACAGTTTCAATTGAACAAATATCTAATTGATCACGAGTAATCCCTTCTTGAATGTTTTCTTCCACAAGAGTTTCAATAAGATTTTCATCTTCACTTTCATCTCCTTTGTCATGTGGTTGCTTACAAAGATTAAAAACATTGAGCTCCAAGGTCATGTTACCAAATGACAACTTCATTATTCCATTCCTGCAATTTATAAGAGCATTAGAAGTTGCTAAAAATGGACGACCCAGAATTACAGGAATTGCATTACAAGCTTCGATAGGTTGTGTATCTAAAACTATGAAATCGACAGGATATACAAAGTTATCAACTTGGACCAACACATCTTCTACCATACCTCTTGGCACTTTAACAGATCTATCAGCAAGTAAAAGTGTTACCCAAGTAGATTTTAACTCGCCTAGATTGAGTTCTTGATAAACTGAATATAGAAGTAAATTAACACTAGCTCTAAGATCAAGCAAGGCTTTTTTAATCTTTCGTTCTCCAATAATACATGAAATAGTAGGACAACCAGGGTCTTTGTATTTCAAAGTATTATTATTTTGAATGATTGCACTTACTTGTTCGGCTAAAAATGCTTTCTTTTTCACATTCAATTTTCTTTTCACAGTGCGCAAGTCTTTCAAAAATTTGGCATATGATGGTACCTGTTTTATTGCATCTAATAAAGGAATATTAACTTTTACTTGTTTAAAAATATCATATATATCAGAATTCAAATTTGATTTTTTTGTATTTTTCAATGCATGAGGGAATGGTGGTGACACTGTCTGTTGAACCTCCTCTTCGGAAGTTATGGGTTCCACTTCCTTACCCTTTGAAGTTGATTTATCATCATCTTCACAAGGTTCAAGAATGGATTTTTCCACAACCTTACCACTTCGAAGGGTAATAACAGATTTTACCTGATCCATCGGTTGAGTTCCAGAAGTTCCAGTTTGTGAATGATGATCCTTGGAATTAGGCAGAGGTTGTGAAGGAAATTTACCTTTCTCATGAACATTAAGTGCAGATGCAAATTTAGCAAGAGTATCTTTCAAATCTGTCATGGTTTCAGCAGTTTGAGTATTGATAGACTCTTGCTTTGCAGTGAAAGAATTCAATGTATCTTCCAAATTTCTTTTAGGTGGAGGAACATAAGGTGCATAATTTTGAAAATTTTGTTGATTTTGGAAATGTGGTTGTGAAAATTGTGCGGCATTATCATTCCTCCAACAAAAATTTGGATGATTTCGCCAACCTGGATTGTAATTTTGAGAAAATGGTTCAAAATTTGAGCTTTTGAAATTGTTCAAAACATTGGCTTGTTCATGGAGACATTCTTTAAAAGAGGGCAAAGTGGGACAATCTTTTGTAAAATGATCACTTGTATCACAGATGTGACACACAATTTCTTGAACAGATTTTAATTGACCATTCTTTTTCAATTCAAGTGCCTCAACTTTTCTTGCCAAAGAGGTAAATCTAGCTAGAAGATCATGTTCATCTTTGAGAGTATACATACCTCCACCAGATGTAGGAGATTGAATCTTGTTTGATGGTTCAATTGTACCTATAGTATCCCAATTTTGAGCATTTTCAGCTAATGAATCGAGATACTCAATTGCTTCGTTTGGATCTTTATCTTCAAATGTTCCATTACACATAAATTCAACCATTTGCCTATCTTTAGGTGTTAAGCCTTCATAAAATTGAGAAACAACTCTCCAAATTTCAAAACCATTATGTGAACAAAGATTAAGCAATTCTTTGTATCTATCCTAACACTGATAAAAAGTTTCTCCTTGTTTTTGAGTGAAAGTGATGATTTGCCTTTTGAAAGAATTTGTTCTATGAGATGGAAAAAACTTTTTCAAAAATTGTTGTTGCAATTCATCCCAAGTTCGAATGGATCCTGATCTAAGATTTTGTATCCAAGTTTTAGCTTTATCTTTTAAAGAAAAAGAAAAAATCTTAAGTCGAATGGTGTTCATGCTACAATTTAGATCATTATATGTGTTGCACACTTCTTCAAACTCTCGTAAATGCATGTATGGATTTTCAGAATCTAAGCCATGAAAATTGGGTAAAAGTTGGATAATACCAGGCTTAAAATTGAAATGAGATGCATCAGGGGGAAAAACTAGACATGAAGGTGCACTAGTACGTGTAGGATTCATGTGATCTCTAAGTGTTCTTCGTCTATCAAGATCATGTTGAGATTGAATTTCATCTTCATTTTCTTGGATGGGTTCTTCCGCCATGTTTTGTAAAAATAAAGGGTTGTTTCGAATGAGTCGACCACTAAGTGTACGTGACCAAATGCTCATGCAAAAGAAAAAGGAAAAAAACACACAAAAGCAATAAAAATTCAAATAAAGAAAAATAAACTATAAACAATATTAAATAGACTTAAAATTAAATTATACTTCCTCGGCAACGGCGCCAAAAACTTGTTGCGACTTTGATTGTTGCACTCCCAAGAGCAGGTTGTCCTCACAAGTAGTATAATTCGGTGAGTCCGAATATCGTATCCACAGGGAAGCTAAGGTAATTACAAGTCCACTACAATGTCTTTTTGTTATTGTTTTTGTTTTTGTTTCTTTTTTAATTTTAATTGTTTGAATCTTTAATGGGTAAATTTTAATTTAAATAGTTGAGATTAAAGGATCCACTCTTGGTATTTTAATAAAGTTAACATTAACGAACAATATTGAAATCCACTTAATAAAATGGTTCCAATATATTAAATAATCATATTTATATTATGTTATAAATTATTATCTCATAAATATATAATATATACCAAAACTTATAAATGTGGTCAAGTATTTATTGTGTTATATATATATTTGTAAACACTAAATCAAGGTTCCCACTTTAAATGGTTGGTAAAACCAAACTAACATTTAAATGGTACCAAGAAAATATTATTATGATATTTTTATATATAGTAAATCAAGGAATCCAAGTTAAATGGTTGGTAAAACCAAACTAACATTTAAATGGTTCCAAGAATTTAATATTATAATATATTTATATATATAATAAATCAAGGTATCCACTTTAAATGGTTGGTAATACCAAACTAACATTTAAATGGTTCCAAGAATTTAGTGTAACATATAGCAACAATAAATCAAAACTCCCACTTATAAGTAGGGTATAAAAATGTTTAAAGAAATAAATATAACATAAACAATAAATAATGATTAAATATTATAAAACATAGATTCTTACCTTTTAATAACCTTATTATCATGCCAAGAGTTTCACCTTATCATCTCAACTTTAGGAAGTTAGCTATTCATTATTCAAAGTGTAAAACTTTGAATATGAAATTAACATGCTAATTATATTTAAATGAAGAAATAAAAGAAAAATATAGAGAGAAATATTATGAACTCAAAGGTTTGTTCATAGAATGAGGGATATCTCAATACATTACAATGTAACCCTATTTATAGCCAAATTTGGGGAGACAACATAAATAAAATATTATTTTTTACACATAAGTCTTCATTGGTGTTCTAAGAAATTAATATTATATTACACATCACTTTTGAAAATCTTCTTCTCCGAATTTGCTTCTTCACATAAAAAGAAACATGTGGATAATTGAGTTGTCTAGTTGTGGTATTTTTTTCAGAATATTTGATCAAGTAATTTGAGAGATATGGTCAAAATACTAGAGCATGGTAAAACTGCCACTCCTTTGGTAACTTTCTTTGTTGCTTAATTTGATCCCAATTGTGAGAGGATTTTTATCTCATGCTTGTCAACAATATTGTAGTTATTATATTCAACTTTCTACAGGTCCAAGAATCATCTTAATCCCATTTGCAACGCTAAGGTTATTCTTGTTTTATCGAACCTGTAAAAAATAGTAAAAACTTATAATTACACACAACTTATATTTTATACAATTTATTATAAAACATGTAATATTTAAACATTTAATAAAACAAAAACTATATATTTATATTATAAAACATTTAATTAATGTACAATTTTTTATCTTTATTACTTCTCTTTCTTGATGGTGGACTCAAAGGTCACAAGCATGCTCACCAACTCCTCAAGGGTCGGCTCTAGCTTGTTCATGTTGAAATTCACCACAAAATGATCAAATGAGCTAGGAAACGATAAGAGCAACACGTCGGTGGTCAACTCCGTAGGCAAGATCAGATCCATGCCAACGAGCTTGTCCACGAGCCCAATCAACTTCAGGCCATGCTCATGGACCTAGGCCCCATCTCGCATGCGCAAAGTGATCAGCTCCTTGATGGTAGCATGCCTAAGAGGCCGTGTTTGCTCACCAAAGAGCTCCTTGAGATGCAAATGAATGTCAGCAGCACTCTTTGCATCCTCAAAACGCCTCTGCAGCTCATCATTCATAGAAGCCTACATATAACACCTAGCTTTCAAGTCATGGTCACACCATTCCTTGTAAGTCTGCAATTCCTCGGGAGTGCAGTCAGTCGGAGCCTCAACAGGGGGCGACTCAGTCAGTGTATATGCCATCCTTTCCGAATTCAAGAAGATTTTCAGGTTTCTTAGCCAAGTGAGGTAATTAGGTCCAGTTAATATGTGTTTTTTGAGTATTGCAGATAGCGGATTGCGAATCGAAGACATTGTCAATTTGTACTGAAAGGTAAGAACAGATAAATGTTGATGACTATTTTAAAATATTTAGTAAGATATGAAGTTTGGACTTTTACTTCATAAATATTTGCTCCTACTGTTTTGACATCTTTCACTACCCTCTAGTGAAAACGGGAAACTCCTTTCCTCAGTAGTGATACTCACGGAAAATTCAGGGTCCGATCCACGCAATCGTCACTAATCCAGACACGGGCTTCAAAATTACCCTGAGCCTGAAATCACAAATAAGACGGTTAGGAGGGGGCAGGAGGGTGTCATGGCGTAGCCCCTCCGACGCTCAAGTCAGAGACTGAGGATATATGAGGGGAGCAGCTAAGGGTGCTGCTGAAAGCAATATAGTGAATAATCTTATCATACGCTCAAACCTGGTATTTATAGGAGAATACCTGGGCCCTTGATGGGCCTGTCTTCCTCTTGGGCTTGGGATGGGCCAGGGGATGAGCCAGGGATAATGGGGCCCTTGATGGGCCTGTCTTCCATAATGATGCCCTTGATGGGCCTGTCTTCCATGGGGTATCACCAGTCTCCCCCTCCCAAGTCGAACTGAATCGTAGGTTCAAAGTTCGATTAATTGCATTGTTCTCAGTTTACAACATGTGAGTTGTGTGTCCTTCTCGCCATCTGTTAGTCTCCACAAATTTGGAAACAAATAAAGTCGCAATCCTGCAGCTCTTCCCCGCCCACGCTTCACCTACGCGTTAACCCTAGCGCCGCTTCACAATCACCCTGCCATCACCCTCGGCCGCAGCCTCGCCCGATTCACCATCTCGTCCAACAACTCTCGAGCGTCCCTTAGCCATTGCCTGGCCCGAGCTTAGCGCACGCCCATGCCCTTAGCGCACAGCCATGCTCGCCCAGCCTCGTCACCTCGCTGTCACCTCGCCCCATCGTCTCGCCCCATCACCTCGCCCCAGCCTCATCACCGCGCCCCATCGCCTCGCCCCAGCCCCATCGCCTTTACTCACCTTCGCCCCTCGTCAGCAGCGCCTTACCCCTCGGCGCCTCACAGCCCCTCGCCCGTCTCGCCCCTCGCCAGTCTCGCCCAGCTCGCCCCTTCGCCAGTCCCACTGCCCCTCGCCAGTCCCACGGCCCAGCCAACACCTCCCCCCTCGCCAGTCTCGCCCGTCTCGCCCCTCGCCAGTCCCACTGCCCAGCTTGCCCCTTCGCCAGTCTCGCCCCTCGCCAGTCTCGTCCAACCGCGCGCACATCTGTCAAGCCACGCCTCTAGCTCGCCCCAACGCCCAACGCTCGAGCTCGCCCAACCACAACGCACCTCGCCCAATGCCCCACGCCCGAGCTCGCCACTCTCATCCTCGCCAAGCCAACACCTCGCCCCAACGCCCAATGCCCGAGCTCGCCCAACCACAACGCCCCTCGCCCAATGCCCCACGCCCGAGCTCGCCACTCTCATCCTCGCCAAGCCAACACCTCGCCCCAACGCCCAACGCCCGAGCTCGCCCAACCACAACGCCCCTCGCCCAATGCCCCACGCCCGAGCTCGCCACTCTCATCCTCGCCAAGCCAACACCTCGCCCCAACGCCCAACGCCCGAGCTCGCCCCTCTCATCCTCGTCCAGGCGCCTCGCCTCGCCCAGCCAACACCTCGCCCCATCCCCGTAAACTCTGCTCCCCAACATCTTTCGTTATCGATCCCAAACTCTGCTCACCACCAAATAAATTTTTTTTTTTCCTCCCAAACTCTGCTCCTCTGCTTGGCGTTGCCTTAGCAGGAAAATTTAACTCTCCTCCTCCACTCTGCTCCTCTGCTAGGCAACGCCATAGCAGGAAAATAACAATTCACCACCTCCACCCTCTAACTCCTCTGCTAAGCCGAGTCTTAGCAGGAAAATAAAAACTCAACACCTCCACCCTCTAACTCCTCTGCTAAGCCGGGCCTTAGCAGGAAAATAGAAATTCAACATCTCTACCCTCTAACTCCTCTGCTAGGTGATACCTTAGCAGGAAAATAAAACCTCCATCTCCTCACCCTGTGACTCCTCTGCTAGGCGATGCCTTAGCAGGAAAATAAGAGTTCAACACCTCCACCATCTAACTCCTCTGCTAAGCCGGGCCTTAGCAGGAAAATAAAAATTCAACATCCTCACCCTCTTACTCCTCTGCTAGGTGACGCCTTAGCAGGAAAATAGAAACTCAACATATCCACTCGCTAACTCCTCTGCTAGGTGATACCTTAGCAGGAAAATAAAACCTCCATCTCCTCACCATGTGACTCCTCTGCTAGGCGATGCCTTAGCAGCAAAATAAGAGTTCAACACCTCCACCCTCTAACTCCTCTGCTAAGCCGGGCCTTAGCAGGAAAAATCAAATTCTCACCTCATCATCTCATAACTCCTCTGCTAAGCCGGGCCTTAGCAGGAAAATAAAATCAACATCTCCACCCCCTAACTCCTCTACTAAGCCAGGCCTTAGCAGGAAGATAAAAATTCAACACCTCCACCCTCTAACTCCTCTGCTAAGCCGGGCCTTAGCAGGAAAATAAAATTCAACGCCCCCACCCTCTAACTCTTCTGCTAGGCGATGCCTTAGCAGGAAAATAAAAATTCAACACCTCCACCTTCTAACTCCTCCGCCAGGTGATACCTCAGGAGGAAAATAGAAATTCGACCTCCTCACCAACTAACTCCTCTGCTAGGTGATATCTTAGCAGGCATATTTAATTTCTCACGATGCCCCTCTACTAGGCGATGCCTTAGTAGGAAAATAAAATTTCTCCGTGCCCCAACTCTGCTCCTCTACTAGGCGATGCCTTAGTAGGAAAATAAAATTTTTCTCTTCTTCCAAACTCTGCTCCTCTACTAGGCGATGCCTTAGTAGGAAAATAAAATTTTTCTCCTTCCCTCTCATAATACAACAACATTCATGAACTGAAAAGAGGAACCTTATTTTTTTGAATTCCAACGGATATATAAGACAAATTCATAAACGAAATACATCAAAATTCAATTCAAGATTAATATTCTCTAAGGTGGCAAGCGTTCCTGAGCCTCTTTAGACCTTTGCCCAACGCATTCTCCAACTTTCATCTCTGCTCCTATTGTACCTCCCCAGGACAAAGTTACTCATTTCTTCCTTTCCTAATCATGCTAAGCTCCACACTCGCTTTCTTCCCATCTTCTTTCACTATCCCCTCATAACACCGACGCGCGACCATCTGGTCCCCGCATAAGGCTCCAACCTCCTTCCCTACAGGGAACTTCAACTTCTGATGATATGTGGACGCTACAGCTTTGAAATCCTTTAGAGCTCGTCGTCCCAGAATTCCATTATACGCTGAAAGTGTATCCACCACGGTGAACGCTATCATTTTTGTTACCCGCCGAGGATCAGTCCCCAAGGATAGGGGAAGCACAATCTGACCCAAAGGTGGGATGGCGTGTCCTGCAAACCCATACAACGGCGTGGAGACCGGCTCAAACTCAAATCCTTCCACCTTCATTTGATCCAACGTGCTCTTGAACAAGACGTTCACGGAGCTTCCATTATCAACAAATATCTTTGCCACATCATAATTGGCAATGGTGGCCGTCACCACCAAGGCATCGTTATGAGGAGCCACGATGCCTCGAAGGTCTTCCGGCCCAAAACTGATGACGGTGTCTTGTGGTAAGTCTGCACCCCTATATATCTCAAAGTTCTCCAACCTTCTCCCACGTGCTTTCCCAGCTCGCCCAGAGTCTCCATTAGTAGCACCCCCCGAGATCATATGAATCATTCCTCTCGTAGGGTGGTTATCCTCGTTCATTCCTCTCCTCGGTTCTGCGTGCTCTCGAGGGACATCCTGACCTCGACTTTCTCTCCTCGACTCCTCGATCCTCTGATGTACCCATGGAGGACCTTGACCACATCTAGGGGACAGGCGAGACCTCGGTCGACTCCCGGATGCGGATCCTTCTCGTCTGTCCCGTGAAGGCAATCTAAAGCCCTGCTCTCAATCCTTTGCGATTTCTCCCACCTCCCCTCGGACTCTCCCACCTCCATCACCTTGTCATGACTTCTATCCAGATGAACATGAGATGAGAACCGTCATCTACCTCTAGTTCTATCCTCCTCCCTTTCACCTGCACCCCTCTTCCTTCCTCCTCTCTCTACTCCCTCAACTCTTCCTCCCCCGGGCCACTGCTCCATCCTCTTGTGCCGTTGGGCATCTTCTAGATTTACATATTTTTCCGCCCGAACTAACAAATCATCATAGCTCGACGGAGGTTTCTTGACAAGCGATTTGAAAAATTCTCCTCCTCTAAGTCCTTGGGTAAAGGCACTTATCATGATGTCAGGAGTGGCCGCTGGTATCTCCAATGCTACGTTGTTGAAACGCTGAACAAACTCTCGCAAAGTTTCAGCTTCTTGTTGTTTCACCACAAACAGGCTCAAATAGTTTTTTTGGTGTTTCTTGCTGCTAGAAAATCGGTGCAAGAAGGCAGCTGAGAAGTCCTCAAAAGAACGTATAGAGCTGGGCTGCAAAGTATTAAACCATTGCTGGGCTGACCTCACCAACGTGCCCAGAAAAACCCTGCACCTGACCTCATCTGAATACTGGTGCAACAGAGCCGCATTCTCAAATCTCCCCAAGTGTTCTTCGGGGTCTGTATGTCCATCAAATTCTCCAACGTTTGACTGTCGGAAATTTGGAGGAAGCCCCTCTTCCAAAATGGCGAGGGAAAAAGGACTTCCTTTCTTGGGGGCTGCAGCTCTGTTTCCCAATTGTTGCCTCAGCGTCCGTATCTCCCTCCACATCTCTTCCATCTCCGGATTCTCCTCACTTGGGCGGGGTCGCGTCTCCTCCACCCTACTCTGACTTCCCTCCACATTCTCTTCTCGCTCCTGGCGAGTGGCCTGATCTTCTGCAAACATAGACTCTTGATTCCTTTTCATGGCCTCATCCACTGTCCGGGTGATAAATTGACCCAACTGTTCAAGGGTCCAGTTCCCCACATTCTCATTGGGACGGGGTTGCTCGACCCTTGTCTCGTGAAGGGGCTGCTCGGTTCTTATCTCTTGACGAGGTTGCTCCTGTCTTGTGTCAAGATGCATCTGTTCCTGTATTGTCTCAGCACGAGATGGTTCAGGTCCCCTCCGAGGACGTGATGATGCTGAGGTGGCTCTTCCACTCCCTCTCCTCCCTACCATCTCTACGTCTCAACTCAAAGTTTTCCAACAAACGGCACCAAGTGATACTCACGGGAAATTCAGGGTCCGATCCACGCAAGCGTCACTAATCCAGACACGGGCTTCAAAATTACCCTGAGCCTGAAATCACAAATAAGACCGTTAGGAGGGGGCCAGGAGGGTGTCCTGGCGTAGCCCCTCCGACGCTCAAGTCAGAGACTGAGGATATATGAGGGGAGCAGCTTAGGGTGCTGCTGAAAGCAATATAGTGAATAATCTTATCATACGCTCAAACCTGGTATTTATAGGAGAATACCTGGGCCCTTGATGGGCCTGTCTTCCTCTTGGGCTTGGGATGGGCCGGGGGATGAGCCAGGGATAATGGGGCCCTTGATGGGCCTGTCTTCCATAATGATGCCCTTGATGGGCCTGTCTTCCATGGGGTATCAGTACGTAAGGTCCAATTAGCGAATTATGATCCCGAATAATATCAGCCAATCACAATTCCTAAAAGGTAGTTTCCAATTGCATCACAATGCAACCCTCTACGTAAACTTTTGTCTCACGTTTGATTAGGATCCAATAATATGACGTCGTTCATCTTAACGTGTCAAGCCTTACCCATCGATGTTGAACCTTATTGGACGGTCGCCATGAGTTCCCCCAATAATATGAGCCGAAATCATGGGAGTTCCACGTAGTTCACATCACCATGTCAATGGATGTCACAGCTTTCTGGCACCCAAAGCTCCCCCAATAATATGAGCCGAGCCCCGAGTACGGGTAGCGTTCATCATGCACCTATTGTCGATGGAAGACATGGAAATTATAAACAAATTTATAATTCCCCTTTTCGGGCTTGATATTAATTTTGAATCTTATTCAAAATGAGGGCTTTTAATTTTGAAAGGTCTCATCATTAATTTTATTTAAAAGCTCGCCATGTTTGATTGTATGTTTGCCGGATTCATGCAACTTTGTTATTATCATAATAATAACGCACATACTCATTATTTATAACATATCATGCATATAATATAATCAGTAAACAAATAAAGATGATCAATCGCCCCAATACTAATGGCCCGTGTGAGCTAAACACGGGCCTAGGTCCAATCCTAGGGAAATGCATGGGATGCAAATGAAACTATTACATTAGCTTCCAATATTTACATGTCTTCGATCTTCATAATCATCATGGCGACCATCTTCCAATCTTGATCATCCACTATACTAATATTTACAAATAAATTTCAATGGCAAATAGGGATACATCTCATGGGGGTGGGAACGGGCCATAAACCAAGCCCACTTTATAAATTGATAATTATTACAATCATTCAACACAAAATATCCTAGCATACACCTAGCAAATTGAGCTTGGGCTTTTGATCATCCTTCATGCACAATATCACATATCATACTCAATTAATTATCACAATAATTAATTGATCCAATATTATAAATCTTGATCCAATCACTAACCGCCACAATTATAAACTAAATTAACAAAGTATACAAACACCTTTGTCTACTTTCCAATTAATTTATTTATAACCGAATTTCTTATAAATCACAATTTACTATAAATAATTAAAGTCCAACTTCAATTATTTATTTTATGAGAAAAATTTGCAAATTTTGTAATTTTAAACTTAAGGGCCCAAAAACTTATTTTTCACCAAAAACATTTTGGCCCATTTAAAATTCACAAATATGTTAGTTATCCAATGGCTCAACAACTCAAGGCCCATGATACTTTGATAATCCAAAACACTTTTGGAAACCCTAGTCGTCATCGCCGTCGCCGGATTCCGGCAACAAATTTTTTTTAAAAAAGGAACCTTCGGGCAGCCCCTTGCTGCCCGAAATGGGCAGCCCGGGCTGCCCGAAACGGGCAGCAACAAGCTGCCCGAAACATGAAAAATTTTCGGCCTCTTTTGTTGCAAAATTTTAGTCTCATGCGGTTAGAAATCAATCTCAATATAATATCTTGTAAATGCTACACAAAATCGTAAGCATAGCTCGGACACCACTTGAAAGGGGATCGGTTACGGTGACCGGATGCGCAACGGAAGTTTAAAATTTTTGTTTTTCATCAAGAAATTTCGGCCACCTCATTATTTTGTGTAGCAAATACAACAAACAGCAAATATCATACATAGGGTGCTTAGAAATAGTAACCTATCAATATCAAGAAATTGATGATAGCACCAACCAAGTTGTAAACAACTTGGCTCTTCAAGGATGACAAATCTACAAGCTTCCTTTGAACACTCCTTGTTCAAAAATCAAGCCCACCACCAACTAGGTAGATCCCCTCATATTTTGCACTAGAAAAATATGAGGATTTTTCAAGGAGAAGAAATTTTCTTTCCTCAACACTTGAAGAAGAAAATGAGAGAAATATTTGGAGAGAATTGCTCCCAAAAATTCTGCCAACACATGTTAGGAATGAGGGAGGATGAGTTGTCTTGGTAGTGCAAAAAGTTGATCCAAAAAAGTTGCATGCCATGCATTATTTTAATCAAAAGTTCCCCAACTCTTCACCTCTCAAGCATGCAATGTAAGTGGGCTTGTAACATTTACAAAGCCTATGGACTTTTATTTAAATGTCTCAAACCCATTTGAGACCATTTAACAATTACTTGATTTTACTCAAGCCCACTAATTTAATAATTATTTCTAATTGGGCTCTACAAGGCCCAATGTAGTTTAATTAATTCAACACTTGAATTAATTTAATTATTTGGACTCTACTAAGCCTACTAGTGTTTAATTAATTCAACACTTGAATTAATTTAATTTAGTCCATAATAATGTTTATGAAAATCACAATTTTCAAATACATTATTTATTTGGCCAACTTTTAATTTAGGAACACTTTCACAAATTAAAAGTTACATTTCTCTCACAGAAGTCATACTTCTATTTTTCCTTACGCTTATAAACTCATTTATAAGCCGTTCAACACATTGAACTATTTTAACTTCTCAACGGGATCTAGAAAGCTAGTACTTGTGTGGCCCTCAATGGATCATTGATACAACTAGCCGTGGGTTCAAATCTCCATGTGATTCGGACTAAACATGTCCTTATATGAGTATACCCCAATTGCTCCATTCTTACTTATCAACTCCTTGATAACAAGAACTTCAGAACTCAAGTCTGATAGTACCCAACCAATCATGTTAAACGCCTAGCAGCATCGCTTACATGATTCCCTAGGTATCAAATGATAGTGCCTGCAAGAACCATTCAATTATGGTTAGCGTACAGTACGGTCCCTTCAACTCATATATCCCGACCGATTCGACAACCATTGATTTATCGAGATTTGTCAATGAATCGATACTATATGTCATGTCGTAGTTGCATCGATGGTGTAATCTATGAAACCCCTTTCATAATTACCACCATATTCTGATCAGAGATTTCAACCTACATACACATGAGAACACATAGGATATCCATGCCCGAAGGTAAGCGGTGAATCCCCGACTACAATGTATCGGCTCCTATATGTTTCGACAGAACACCCAACCTTGCCACCTGATGACCCCATGAGAGTGGGTAACAAGTCAAAGTGTAATTCTAGCACATAGAATCTCAATGTTGTCCCGGGTCATAAGGACTAATGGTGTACAACCATAAACTATGACGTTTCCACTCGATAAGTGAGAACCACTTGGAAAGTCCTTTATGGAGGGTTGTTCAGTGCACTCTACCAGGAGCACCTATCTGCATGCTCGGACATCACAATGTCCCCTACCAATGAAACATGGTACTCACATCGCAGATAGTAGTCTCTAACTCTAGCGGCCTATATCCTTCTTAGCGGCGACTGAATCGACTAGGAACTGTTTAGAATACAGTATTCCAAATATGAGTTTCATGATACTCATCATATGAGCATCTCATATTCTTTCTACTATTTGTATATTCAAGGGCTTTATCTATGCAACTAGCATGGGTATACAGATAATATTTGCCAAAACAATAATTTCAAATATTATTAAAATAAAGATTGCTTATACATAGAGTTTCATTGTGAACACTCGGCCAACACTTGGCTCGACGAGCAACTACTCTAACAATATTTTCACTTGCATGCGATTTTATTATTTATTTAATTGGTATTTATGATATATGCATGCTGAGTATTTAGACTCACTAGACTTGATTGTTGTAGGTACGATGATGACGGGACAGAGGGCGGTGACCAGTGAGCTAGCTGGGGTCGGCAGTAGTGGGACCCGAGGACCTCATTTTTCAGCATTTATTATTTTATGATCAAACATTTTTATCTGTCGTTGGATTATTTTTAAACGGTTGTGTCGCAAACATTAAATTCTTCCGCTTCCATTTTGAATATTAAACTTCATTTATCAGTTTATTTTATGAATAAGATATTTTAATTATTTAAAAAAGAAAATTTTTAATTTTCCGCAAATTTCCAAACACGAATTTTCGGGCATTTACATTATACATTTCTCTAATCCCAATGTCGTTGTAAATCCTCGAATCATTATTACTTATGAGTAATTCCCAAAAATCAATTCAACTAGTAACCATGAATCATAAATATTTTCTTAGAAAATCTACGTGTCACATAAAGCATTCATAATATTCACGATTAAACTATAGCCCAAAAAGTAGAACGTCAATACTAAAACCCAAAAATCAACATCGTCCAATTCCACCACCAAACCAACATGCGTTGAAATCAAATAATTTATATCGTGACACGTATAAAAATTCTAAAGCATAAAAATCATATATTATCATAAAGCTATTAAACATGTGACGTATGATTCATATAATTATGCAGGTAACATCCTAAAATCATATAAAGCATGTAAAAACTTACAACTTTGAGGCTTGACGACTGATCTTTCCTTCGCATGTCCTGAATTTTGAACCATTGCAGCTCACTCCGAACCTGCCTTATGAAAAAAGACCAGTACAGATCTTAGACAGACAGGAAAAGAAGTTTCGGAACAAACTGGTGAAGCTAGTGAAAGTCAAATAGCTTAATCATTCAGAGGAGGAAACTACATGGGAATCTGAGCCAGAGATGAGGAGTCGGTACCCCGAGTTATTCGGTGAGTTTTAATTTCGAGGACGAAATTTCTTTTAAGGGGAGAGAGTTGTAGAACACGTTAAATCAGACTACGTATAAGCCATGCATAATTACTATTATCTAAATTAAAATGATTTCTTTTATATTTAAAGCATTTCAAAAGTTTTTTAGTCATGATAATTTATTTTAAACAAAAGTTTAGTTTTTTTCTTCTCGGTTAAATAAGCGAGACAGACCGGAGTTTGAGTATTGAGATAAAATTTTATGATAAGAAAATATTCTTAGAATTTATTTAAAATAAAGAATAATTTATTTTAATGAAAAAGAATGTTTAGAGATTTAATTAATTAATTGGGATTAATTAGTATTAAAAGCCTAAATTAAAAGGTATGACCCATTGAGATAAATTAATCTAGGCCTATTTTAATTAAAAAATTGTAACTTAACATGTTAGTAATTTATTTTAAAAAATTAGCCATTCATGCAAGATAATTACTATCCTAAATTAATTTATTAATTCACTAAAACACATAATAAGTATTTAAAACTTTAAATAATTAAAATTCAAGAATTAAGCAATATTTTACCCCATTTTAAACATAAAATTTAGCCTGCTCCTTTAAAGATTTAATTAAGTGTGGCAACTCACCATTTTTAATTATTTCCTTAATTTTTCATGGTAGAATAATTCCATCAATTTAAATCCCCACTAATTATTAATTAAGCAATATTCCCACCTTGTTTTGATAGCTAAAAATCGGCCAACACCATCCCATCAAATCCCCTCTATCCATCATTATATCAAATCATTTTCTTATCTCTCAAGCTCAAGGATAGCAAGATTTTTATTTGCCATTCTAATATCTCATTTAATTAGTAAACTCCTGAAACGTCTACTTTTTTTTATTGCTTTAAAAGTACTAGAAATTTTTATTTTTTTTATAAACACTAAATTTTTCGGCCATGTGCTTTTACCTCATGAAAATATTTTTATAAAATATTTTACCTCTTTAAAATAAAGCATAATCCATCTAGCGTTTTTAAAATCAAGTGCACTAGTCATAAAATGAAATCGTCAACTGTTTTACCATCCTAAAAAACAATAAGTTTGAAAAGTATAGCCCATAGTAAACCTCTCAAAAATCTCTAATAAAAACATAAATAAATAGTCTTAAAATCTTTAACATAAATCATAAGTCATAATCATAAATGCGGAAAAATTAGAAGCGCTGGTCCTCGGGTTGTGTGCGCCTTCAGTCCAGTCAAATTATCCGTCAAGACCTCCCTCAATCTCACATGCATCCATCACACCTAGTGAGTTTAAAGACTCAACACACCATCATCTTTATAGCAAGTAATACATAATACAGTCAACATATAACAGTGAAAAATACTTGAACTTAAAATATCATTTTCATGAAGATGCATAAACTTCAGACATTAACATTTTCGTAAATATTTTCATGATGCATAAACTTTAAGCATGAACATTTTCATGGCATGCATCAAATAAACCTTAACATTTTTCCTTTTTCCTCAACAGGACATAAACCTTTAACATGATCATGAACATTTTCCTTTTCTTTTTTGTTTGTTGAATTCAGATCGTTAACTGTGACTTTCCTGACATGACATGAACATGAAAAATCGATGGATCCATCTACATGAAACCACAGTACTGGGCGGCGGGGACATCAGCGACACTCTCAGCGGTCAACTGTGCCTTAGCCTATCCTTTTTCGAATAAAAATACGATCGTCGGGGTTCCCTCTGTGGCCTTTTCCCACAAATGGGTTCCCTCGGGGCCTTTTCCCCTCACAATATTCTCATTCTTACCGTTACCACAAACCGTTATCACATATTCGCAATGATGAAAACACGATCGTCGGACTCCCACTGGGACCGTCACCCTCACGATATCTCAAACATTAACGAATTAGTCACAATTACTTCACTTTCTTCAACATTTAACATTCTCGTCACTTTATAAAATCGTGCATAACATAACATTTTCGTTTTTTTTTAAAACCAAGCATGCAACATGTCTTTTAAATGCCTTCCTTAATTAATAAAAATTCCTTAGACATTTAAGAATCATAATTTAACCATCAACATTTCATAAACATTTAAAAATAATCATAATATCATAAAAACAACATTTAGGGCACTGTCATGACCTTTACTAATTTTTGGTGTACGAAGACCATTTTACCCCTGGACTCGACATTTTACGTTTTCGACTTTTTTCTTGATTTCTTGACTACAACATGTCCCAAATAATTATTTAAGTTTACATGAATTTTTCCATAATTTTATTTATCTTAAAGATTAGACTTTTTCATTTATCTTTAATTAATTGTTTTGACGGTGTTTTAATCCCGAAAAATCCGAAACTTTAATATAAAATTCCTAAATTCATAATTTAGTCTTTAATTTTATTTTAGCCCTTATGAACCACGACTCGACCCCCGCGAGCCGTTTTTTCGATTTTAATTAGTTAAAAAAACTAAGTTGACACCTAAACTTCGACCCAGAGCCAACTTTCGATTTTCACGAGTTACCCCCGAACCATGTTGGTCCAAAACTTGACCAAAATCCTAAATTAACCGACTGTACCCCAAGTTCACCAAGAACCCAAACCAAACCACAAAAACGAGCCCCCAACCCCAAACCCATGCTGGCCGAGAACTCCCAAAGTGACTAGGACTCTTCTTTTTGTGCTTAGGACCATACGCAGTGACCCGTCCCTGGAAGCAGACCCATGAGCACTCACCTAGGACTTTAATGACTCATTCAGACCCAGCCCGTCGCTCCTGGCTACACCGCAGCGACGCCTGCGCGCTGTTGCTCCTAAGCGTGCAGCGGCACCACTCTCGGGTAGGAGTCCTAGCGTGGCTAGGACTCCTTCCCCAGCCCCTTACCTCGAGTCCTAGCATGTCTAGGACTATCCCTCTGACCCATGACAGACCCTGGTCGAGTGCTGGACCAAGCCAACCCTTCTCTCATGGAAACCGAATCCCAAAAACCCCGGACAGCAGACTTTCACTTGTTCTTGTTTCATGTTGTTTTAGCCGTGGGTTGTGTGGGTGTCTGGGACTTCAATTCATACGAAGCTTTACTTAAACATGCTTAGACATCATGGCAGCCCCTTAATATAAAAAAACTTGAATCAAAGCATCAAACAAGTGGCATAAAATCATGTGCATGTAAAAAACGAGAACAGCCCTTCGGTTTTCATGCCTTCATTCAAAAACTTTTAAAAACATATTATGACATGATGGATGAGAAAAGGAGATGTATGGCGTACCTTTGAGTTTTATACGCACGAATAAACGTTGACGACGAAGAACGGATCGAAACCTTGGCTTGTCTTCCTTAGAACCCCACGAATTTCTCTTCCAAAAAGTTGGGAGTGTAGTGCCGTGTGTGTTGTGAGTTGGGAGAGAGTTTTTCAGAATTAAAAGTGTGTGGCCGTGATTTTTATGCCAGGTGTCGGGTTTTTAATAAAGTAAAAATACACTAATTAAATTACTATCTAGGCTTTAGGCCTATTAAGCCTTTAAATTAAGCCCATTAGTCTTAATTAGGATTTAATAAAATATTAACAATGTTTTTGTTTAAATAAATTTGTGAATTTATTAGCCGGGTTGCCAAAAAGCTCGTATTTTAGTTGAAAAACCAACACCGATAAAATTTACGTCCCAGCGTATAAAATCACCTCAAAACCCCTTATTTTCAAAAATATGAAAAACCATCAACTGTATTTTAAATAATTAAAAACATTTTTTATTTTTCAGCCACCGGTCTCCGTTCCTCGATCGCAACTCGAATAACCTTTAAAATACATTTTTATGAAACAATATAGAAAAATAAATTTTAAACATGTAAATATGCACAACATAATTAATTAATTCAATTAAAACATTTAATTAAAATAAAAGAGAATTTAATAATTTAAATGCATGTGGTTCGTGTGGACCTTTAAATTTTCGGGGCGTTACACTCCCCTTCATTTCCTAACCACTATCCCTCACCCCATTCTCTCGAAATTCAGAAGAAAAACCTATCCAAAAATCGTGAGAAGAGACAAGCAAACAAGAGAGAAAAGTAGAAAAGAAAAGAACTCCGTCTCCGCCGCGCCATGTTCGTCATATTATTTGTTTTATTCAAAACAAATTTCCAGGCATGCATATCTTGTTCTTTTCTGTCGAGTTGTGGACTTGATCACCTTTCGCGCCCGGGCGGTAGAAAATTTCCGCTCGGGCGCCGCTCATTCTGTCCGTTGCCTTCTCTTTTGTACACTTTGCTCCATTTTTTGGTTTTCCGGCCACTTTTCCTGCAAATTCGTCATGCCCGAGTGAGATATGATAAAATGCAAATGTTTACTCTAAAATGAACAGAATGTGATTGAAATAAACGTATGCACAATGCAAAACACACACAGACTAATGCAATAAAACACGTAAAAACGACACATATCAACCCACTCATACTAACCTTTTGCTTGCCCTCAAGAAAAATAGGTTACAAACCACAACCAAAATACGAACAAACAACAAATGAAAGAATTAAAATATCGAAACTGATGGTGAAGTAGCAAACTGACATCTCCGCCTCAGCGGGTTTGTGAACCACATCCAATTAGACAAATCACAACATTCATTAACACCCCTTTTTAAAGCACCTTATAGCATTTTGATTTGACCAAAAAGTGTGGTCGTGTGTGTGCCGTGGGTCTCACTAGCTCGTGCTTCAGACAGTTTTGTTTGCAAATCATGTGAGTCACCGAATCGATAATTCAATGCAAGCCTTCCTATCCTGAGTTCTGTTTCTAGTTGCGACCAACAAGTGAACACAAAGCGGCAAAATTTCGAGGTTGTACCACAGGAAGTAGGGAGTCAATATCATGAGGTTTCAAACGGCTCAACAAATGGGACGTACACTGATCATTTTCAATATGCAGTTGTCAGAATTTTTTTCTGACATTCCTCAATGCCTTACATTTCCATCTATTTAGCCTTGGGATAGGATTTCATCCCTTTTTGGCTCCCCCACACCTTACCTCCCCTTTTTTCATTCACAACACAATATATATATATATATATATATATATATATATATATATATATATATATATATATATATATATATATATATATATATATTTTAGTGCATAATTTTCTCAAGTGTACTCCCTAGGTTTTGAGAGTATGGAACGTTTGTTTATTTGGCTTAGGGATAACTCTTGAGGTATTGTGCACAATTGAGACGAAAATTATTTCGGTGGACTCAAGTGATCTAGTCTACTTCATGTCACTGGTCAGTCACGACTGTCAACAAAAATTCACTCAAGTTCGACTTGCATCTCATGTTTTTTCAGTTTCTCCCATAGATTCTTAAACTCGACTGTCGTTTACACTACTAATACACCCACTATGTCCGCATAAGAAAATTTTCAATTCACTGGGGTATTCATAACGAGTGATAGGACTAAGTAATATGCAGTTTGTTTAACCCAAAATCATCAAAGGCTACCAATTGACTAATGTCACCATCACTGAACTCATGCAAGACAAATACGACTGCAAACAAATAAGAAGACGTACGACGACCCCCTCATACTAGACGTGTGCAATGTCCCCATTGCATAAAAGACTCAAAACACAGAAATGCAAACACAAATGCAGACTAATAAACATGAAAGCTAATAAACATGCTAGACTGAAACAATGATAAGAAAGAAAACAGAAAGCGGTAAAGAAATAAAAGTGCGAAGAAGGGGAAACAGTAAACTCCCCTGGTCAAGACTCGTCGTCGTCGTGCTCAGGTGGTGGCACTCTGGAAGCGTCCCCCTGCTGAGAATAATCATACTGGAACTTGAATGGGGGAGGAGTTAGCGGAGTCGGTGGGATGGTTGACGGGTCAACGCCCCCGTGCACAAGCAAAGAGCACATCATGGAGTCAATGTGAGATAAATGGTCCGCGACGTAAGAGTTGAACTGACTTTGATGCGCTTGGAAGGCGAGATTTTCATCCATCTTATCAGTCTGAGTTAGCCTGCGGAGTTGTGGTGGGCGACGTTGTGGGACGGCAGTGCTTGATCCACCAGCATCCTCCGCCCGAGGGGGAAAGTCCGCCCGTCGTTTTGCCCTTTTTCGTTGTTCATCCTCCTGACAAATTGGCTTCATCGGTTGAAGCCACTCCTCGTCGTCACTGAAATGCACCTCGGCCCGTGCACACAATTCGGAAATGATGGTCGGGAAGATAAGACCTATGTGGCTGTTTTGGGCGCTCAGTGTGATTTGCGAGTTGATAAGTTTTCCCACATCGATGTCGTCTCCTCGGTGCAACGCAAAAAGTAACACCGCACGCTCCTTTTGCACCTCGCTTTTGTGCGAGACTGGCATCATCCGTTGGGCCACAAACAAATAACACAAGGCAATATCAGCTCTCAAGTATTTCTCCTCAAAACAGCTCGGCGATCCACCCAATGGTTTCCACATCGCACCCGGGTGGCACAGAGTCTCGATAATCAGGTTGTAGTCGGGATTAACCACCAATGCCTGGAAATTAGAGTCATCGACCTCGGCCGTTTCCAAGAGGGCATTAATCGTGGCCGAATCAAACGGCACAAGTTTTCCTCTAACAAATGCCCTACTATCAGTTCGTTCTACGGCATTGGCGTAGAATTCCCTAACCACCGACACCACAGCCGCCTTAGGTTGCTCGCTAAATTTGTCCCATCCCCTTCTTTCTAATTCCACAATAGGTGGTATGTATCTATCTTCAAAAGTGCGACGAAATCCCCTCTCGGCTATGGGATTTCTATGTATTTTAGCATGATAATATCTCTCCCTAGCCGCCGCACTTACAAAACGTGTTCTATCAAATGAGGAAGAGGAAGAGAAGGAGCCGGGGTTACCTTTTTGCTTCTTGGGAGCCATTGTGTTTGAAGAATTGAGGATGGAGATGGTGGGTGACCGGAGAGAAGAATGTTCTTGATTGCCTAAGCTGAGTGTTCCACTTAGCCGAGACTTCGAGTCCGGATTGAAATTCCTGCACCACAAAATCGAAAACAAAAGATGAGAGTAGTTAGGGATTTGGGGAGGGAATTTGGGGAATTTTCGTGCAGAATGAAGAAAGGGGAAAGGGGTTTCTTGTTTTAAAAATCGTCGCGCTCGAGTGGTAGAAAACTACCGCTCGAGCGCGAACCTCTCTGGACTTTTTATCCAGAGGTAAGCGCTCGCGCTCGGGCGGTGTAAAATTACCGCTCGAGCGCCAACCTCTCGGGAACTTTTTGATTCTTTGGACGCGCTCGAGCGGTAGAAAACTACCGCCCGAGCGCCGAGTTCTCGGGAAAATTACACTTTTTTTTAACAACAGTAAAATAAAATAAAATATTCTGACAAGAATGAAAAAGGAAATTAAATTAAATGCAAGAGAAGGGAAAGAAAAGTAAGTTTTTAATTTATCGTCGAGAGCTAGACTGTCGCCCGGTCTCAGTTTGAATTGTCTTGGAACCGGCTGATTCCAAGTTGTGGCTCAACTGTGCCACCCCTGTAGTGCTTCAGGCGTTGGGCATTGACCGTAAATGTCCCATCCTTTTCATCTTTCAATTCTACAGCTCCCGATGAGTAAACTTTGGAAATCGCGAATGGACCAGACCATCGTGACTTCAATTTTCCGGGAAACAGTCGCAACCGGGAGTTGTAGAGTAGGACACTTTCACCCTCTTTAAATTCTCTTTCGATGATCCGCCTATCATGAGCCTTCTTTGTCTTTTCTTTGTATGACAGTGCTATATCATAGGCCAGATTCCGGAATTCCTCCAACTGATCTAGTTGAAGCAAACGCTGTTCACCTGCATCAGTAAAATTAAAGTTCAGTGCTTTTGTGGCCCAGTATGCGCGATGCTCTAACTCTACAGGTAGATGACATGCTTTACCAAACAAAAGCCTATACGGTGTAGTGCCTATAGGTGTTTTAAAAGCAGTCATATATGCCCAAAGAGCATCATCTAATCTCACCGACCAATCCTTCCTATTGACACCTACCACTTTCTCCAAAATTCGCTTTATCTCTCGGTTAGACACCTCCACTTGCCCACTCGTCTGGGGGTGATAAGGGGGTAGAGATTTTATGTGTGACACCATATTTGCTCAAAAGTTTTTCAAATAATTTGTTGCAAAAATGCGTGCCACCGTCACTAATGATTGCTCGTGGTGTTCCAAATCGGTTTAAAATGTTTTTCTTTAAAAATTTTAGGACCACTTGAGCATCATTAGTGGCATACGCTTCCGCCTCTACCCACTTAGACACATAATCCACCGCAACCAAGATGTATTTTTTCGTGAAAGAACTGGGGAACGGTCCCATGAAGTCTATTCCCCACACATCAAAAACCTCACATCCAATGATATTATTTAAAGACATTTCATGACGGTTAGAGATGTTACCTGACCGCTGGCATTTATCACAATGTAGCACATAAGAACGAGCATCTTTAAAGAGGGTTGGCCAATAAAAGCCACATTCAAGTACCTTGGATGCCGTCCTTGTTTGTCCGAAATGACCACCTACCTCACGGTCATGGCAGTGGTTGAGAATTTGATCGAACTCTTCCTCTGCAACACACCTTCTTATCATGGCATCTGCACAAATTTTGAACAAAAACAGTTCCTCCCAAAAATAGTATTTCACGTCAGAAAAGAATTTCTTTCGTTGGTGAAACGATAGGTTTGGTGGGGGTGTGCCTGTGACAAGAAAGTTAGCGAAATTTGCATACCAAGGACAATTTCTCACCTCGAAGAGTTGCTCATCAGTGAACCAATCATTGATAGCATGATCGACAGAATCATTACAAATAAATTCTAATCTAGACAAGTGATCTGCTACCACATTCTCAACCCCTTTCTTATCTTTGATCTCTAAGTCAAACTCTTGCAATAATAAAATCCACTGAAGTAATCGTGGCTTTGCATCTTTTTTAGCAAGTAAGTATTTAAGGGCAGAATGATCAGTGAATACAATTACTTTGGACAAAACAAGGTATGAATGAAATTTGTCAAGTGCGAATACTACTGCAAGTAATTACTTTTCAGTTGTTGCATAATTCAATTGAGCCTCATCTAAGGTCTTACTTGCATAGTAAATTGTGTGAAATACCTTGTTTCACTGCTGGCCAAGTACGGCCCCCACTGCAGTGTCACTGGCGTCGCACATGATCTCGAAAGGTTGATCCCAATCCGGTGCTACCAAGACAGGAGCCGTCACCAAGCGCTCTTTCAGATTCTTGTATGCCTGTAAACAGTGAGAATTGAAATCAAATGGCACATCTTTCATAAGTAAGGAAGATAGAGGTTTGGTAATTTTTGAAAAATATTTTATAAAACACTGATAAAAACCGGTGTGGCCTAGAAAACTTCTAACTCCCTTTATGGACGCCGGAGGTGGCATGTTCTTGATGACTTCAACTTTCGCCTTATCCACCTCTATTCCGTGCTCCGAAATCTTTTGCCCTAAAACAATTCCCTCTTGTACCATGAAATGGAACTTTTCCCAATTGAGCACCAAGTTCGTCTCCTCGCATCTTCTCAACACGGATCTCAAATTCTGCAAGCACTCATCAAATGTTGCACCAAAGATAGAAAAATCATCCATAAATATTTCAAGAAAGATTTCAATCATATCATGGAATATAGCAGTCATACAGCGCTGAAATGTAGCAGGTGCATTACAAAGACCAAAAGGCATTCGGCGAAAAGCAAACGTGCCATAAGGACAAGTGAAAGTGGTTTTCTCTTGGTCCTCTGGTGCAATTGTGATTTGATTATACCCCGAATACCCATCTAGAAAACAATAAAATTCATGCCCCGCTAATCTCTCCAACATTTGATCAATAAAGGGAAGGGGAAAATGGTCCTTACGGGTGGCATCATTCAACTTCCTATAGTCAATACACACTCTCCACCCCGTAACAGTTCTCGTGGGAATAAGTTCATTCTTTTCATTGGTGATCACCGTAATCCCACCTTTCTTAGGCACACATTGAACCAGACTTACCCAAGCACTATCGGAAATAGGGTAGATAATACCTGAATCGAGAAGCTTAATAGTTTCAGCTTTCACTACCTCTTGCATCTTTGGATTTAGTCGTCTTTGAGGTTGCACGAGAGGTGAGTACTTTTCTTCCATCAAGATTTTATGCATGCATATCGATGGACTGATTCCCTTGATGTCTGCCACCTTCCAAGCGAATGCCCTATTGTGCTCTTTGAGAACTTGCAACAATTTGTCCTCCATAGCATCTGTCAAAGCAGCAGAAATAATGACAGGCAATGTGTTATTCTTACCTAGGAATACGTACTGTAAGTGCGGAGGTAAGGGTTTGAGTTCAAGCGTCGGTGGTTCCTCGATGCTCGACTTTGGAGGGATCAAATCTCTGCGCTCTCCTAGATCTTCCAGTTTCATCCTCATCGGCCTTCTCCATGGATGGTTGTCATTCAAGTATGCTACTACTTCAGCTTTTTCTTCATCCAATTCCTCTTCTCCCAATTCAGTAGTGATGGTGGCCTCCAAAGGGTCCCTAAAAACATCCTGCACATAGTGAGACACAAGAGAGTCAAAAGCATCAATTCTAAAACAACTATCAGAATGCAGTGGGTGCTTAAGTTCATTAAAAACATCAAAAGTAATCTCTTCCTCGCCCACTCTCAATCTCAACTTCCCTTCTTGCACATCAATCAGTGTCTTGCCAGTTGCAAGGAACGGTCTCCCAAAATTAGAGGCATCTCTGTATCCTCCTCCATGTCGAGAACCACGAAATCCGCAAGGAAAATGAATTTGTCCACTTTCACTAGCACATCCTCAATCACTCCGCGGGGGTACTTGACAGATCTGTCAGCCAGTTGCAAGGACATCCTCGTCGGCTTAGGCTCTCCCAACCCGAGTTTCCTAAACACAGACAATGGCATAAGATTAATACTTGCCCCAAGATCACATAACGCTTTATGAAAAACAACATCACCAATCATGCAAGGAATAGAAAAACTCCCTGGGTCTTTGAGTTTCGGTGGGATTTTGTTTTGCACCAAAGCGGAGCAATTTTCAGTTAAGTAAACTGTCATGTGATCCTCCAACTTCCTCTTATTTGCTAAAATATCCTTCAAAAATTTAGCATAACTAGGCATTTGCATTAAAGCATCGGCGAAGGGAATATTGATATGCAATTTTTTAAACACCTCAAGAAACTTACCCAATTGTGCATCTAGTTTAGCTTTTTTCAATGCTGCAGGGAAAGGTAGAGGAATAACAATTTTAGGTTGTGTAGTGGGTGCTAGTGTAGAGTTAGAATACTTACCTTTAGATGTCGCAGTTTGCTCATCTATGGTTTGAGTTTTCTCTTTTTCCCTTGACTCCAAAACTTTCCCACTCTTCAACTCGATGGCCTTCACTTGCTCTTTTGGATTAGTCTCTGTGTTACTTGGCAAGGTGCCTGGCTCTCTACTTGCTATCATCTGGGCCAACTGTCCAATTTGATTCTCGAGCCCTTTTATCGATGCATCTTGGTTTTGAAGTCTAGTTTCAGTGGAAGAAATAAACTTAGACATCATTTGCTCCAAGTTGGACTTTTCTTCTCTAGGAGGATCGGATCTGTACATCGGTTGTTTCCCATATTGTTGTCCTCCTTGCGGTCTATTCTGACTGTTTTGGCCGCCCCATGAGAAGTTGGGATGTTGCCTCCACCCAGGATTGTACGTTTTCGAATAAGGGTCATTCCTTGGGCGGTTTTGGACTCCCACTTGATTCACCAGCGCCTCATTTTGCACATAGAAGGGATTTCCATCTTGACAGTCTTTCACATAGTGTTCTCCTCCACACTTTTCACAGAATATCTCTTGAAGACGCATCGCCGTGCCACTCACATTCAAGCTGTCTATTTTCCTGTTTAAAGCATCAAGTTGTGCAGTAATAGCAGAAAAATCAGTTACCTGGTGAAATCCTGCACTTCTCCGCTGGTTGTTCCTTTCAGATTGAGGATGATAGCTGCTAGCAGCCATCTCCTCTAACAATTCATATCCCTCCTCCGCGGTCTTTCTCAACAGGTTTCCACATGCAGCCGCATCTATCATAGTACGGTTAGGAGTAAGCAAACCATAATAAAATGTTTGAACGACTAACCCAAGTGGTAACTCGTGATGTGGGCATCTTCGTAATAGATCCTTGAAGCGTTCCCATGCCTCATATAGAGATTCCTGAACGAATTGTGCAAATGTTGTAATGTCTGCCCGCAGCTTCATGGTCTTGGAGGGAGGGAAGTATTTGATGAGAAAGGCTTTCGCCATGTCGTCCCACGTAGCGATCGAACCTACATGAAAACAATTTAACCACGCTTTAGCTTTATTACGTAAGGAGAAAGGAAATAAACGCAACCTAACAGCATCATCAGAAACTCCATTGAATTTAAAAGTATCGCAAATTTCAAGAAAATCCGCGATGTGCGTGTTTGGGTCATCCATTGCAGTTCCTCCAAATTGGACCGTGTTTTGAATCATCTGGATTATGGCTGGCTTGATTTCGAAGTGATTTGCCCGCACGATAGGCCTCACAATGCTAGGGCGTGCACCCTCCAAAGAAGGCTGGGCATACTCCAGCATCGGTATGCGGCGTGGTATCTCAACTTGTCTATTGTCACGCTGTTCCTCTCCACGTTCTTGCTCGTGTCTTTCCATCAGTTCTTTAAGTCTTTGTTGTTGTCTCCGCCTTCGGAAAGTTCTTTCAATTTCAGGATCAAACTCAAGCTCCACGTCAAGTGACTTTGGCATGCACTGGAAGAAATATCTGTAATAAAATATGAAGTGTTATCTCAAGAAAAATAAAATAATGCTAAAGGAAATAACTAAAAATAAAATTGTAGATTAACAGTCCCCGACAACGGCGCCAAAAACTTGATCGAGCAAAACTTGCACAGTGAAATCCCCAATAAAATATGATTTTGTATGCTCAAAAATTAATCGCAAGTGCACGATGTCAAGTATTAATATAGTGTACAAGAGTACGAGTATCGTTCCACTGAAGACTGTGTTTAACAATTATTATTTTCAGTTATTTAACATTTAGCAATGAAAATTGAGTTGTGTGATTATTCCTACTATACTCAAATAAATATGCAATTAAAATGATTCAATAAGTAATGAATGAGAATTTAATCTAAAATGTTGAGTTAAAATTCAATAAGAAATGGATTTGTTGGGATTCTCGGTTCACCTACCCCTCGTTTATTAATCAATTCGTTCGATCGTGATCTACGCTTCCGACAAGATTTCCTAATCTATTGAACATACTCTCTCGAGCTATGTCAAACTAATTCTACTCAATGAAGTAATTAAATGTCTTTAATTATTTATCAAGAGCCAACCGCATTTCGTTCTATGAAATCCCCTAGTTTTCGACCCTAAGGACTATGACTATCGACACGTATCCAATTTCATATATCTATGTAAATTGTAGATCCGCGGATTATACTACTCGATCCTATCACTCGTTATTCTCTCGAACTCACTCGTGATATGAAAACGTCGTTAAAGTTAGCTACGCTTTAATGACACAGTAAAACAGTAGTAAAATCAAGAATAATGCACAATCGAAATATAAATTAATTCACATCAACGTTCGGGGTAGGATCCCCTTTAGTCCCAACAAATAATAAAGTTTATCTACTGGAATTCATAATTAAACTAAGCAAAACAAGGTTCAAATGATAAAACTAAATAAGAAATACTAGAGTTGACGAAAAAACGCGAAGAACAATGCCCGGAAAACATCAATCCTTCAATCCAAGCGTAAAGTGCTCTCCAAGACTTGTGCTCCTGTCCAAGAATGTCTGAATCTCCCCAAACGTCCAAAAACGTCCACCCATATCAGCCATCCTCCGAAATAAGGAAAAGAATCGAATGCAAAATCTTGCCAAATTAGGTGGCGCTCGGGCGGTAGAAAAGTACTGCTCGAGCGCCACACCTTCTGTAAACTTCCTTGGGGTGTGCGGCATTCGCGCTTCGGCGGTAGAAAACTACCGCTCGAGCGCCGACTCTTCTGTAGCTTGGCCTTTGTAAAGCATCTCTCGCGCTCGGGCGGTAGAAAATTACCGCCCGAGCGCCGACCTTTCTGTCGAGTTGTGGACTTGATCACCTTTCGCGCCCGGGCGGTAGAAAATTTCCGCTCGGGCGCCGCTCATTCTGTCCGTTGCCTTCTCTTTTGTACACTTTGCTCCATTTTTTGGTTTTCCGGCCACTTTTCCTGCAAATTCGTCATGCCCGAGTGAGATATGATAAAATGCAAATGTTTACTCTAAAATGAACAGAATGTGATTGAAATAAACGTATGCACAATGCAAAACACACACAGACTAATGCAATAAAACACGTAAAAATGACACATAGCAAGTTTTCTTCATTAGTTCAGCTGGTTTCAGTTGTTAAGTAATCAGTTGCGTCTTTAGCATATTCAGTTGTCTCATAATTCAGTTAGTTTCTTTAGTTTGTCAAACTCCGAAATTTGGTTTCCAACAATTTCCCCCTTTTTGGTGTTTGACAAAACTAAGCATATAGTAACTGAGGGATTGAACTCTTATAGACTGCTTCTCAAAAAAAAAATGTGTCAAAACAAACTGCTAGACTACTAACTGCTCTTCAATGTTTCTTCTGACTATCTTTCCCCTTTTTGTCAAACTGAGACATGTGAATAGATAATTGTCGAACTTCAATAGATAAAATGCCGACATCAGCTGAGTTACTGGAAATGGCAGTAAGAACAGAGGTTTGCAGTGAGTCTATTTTGTTTGCAACAGATGTTTCTAATCGTTCAAATCGTTGATTGATCACATCTTGAGTAACGAAAACAGCAGCAGTTGTAGCTTTGTTCTGCTTGTGTTCTATGGCAACTGAGAGTTCGGTTACAACTTCTTGAATATTCTTCAGCTTTGCAAAAACAAAGTCTTCGGATCCATTGAGCTTTACAGAATGATAGAATTGGGTTGACTGAATGAATTTGATGGCATCCATTATTTGATTCATATTTGTCTTAATGGTGTTGATTTCATCGAACAATGCTTCTGAATTTGATATTTCAGGAGACATGACTCCTATATCTCCCTGATGTGGCACTTGTTCTGGTGGAGTGAAAATTATCATAGTGCGATCAACTGTCTCTTCTTGACCTTGAGAGGAAGAAGGTTGATTCTGAGCATCAGAAACACTTTGTTTTAGAATAACAGGGTTATCTGTGGTAACTGCTATTGGAGAATCATGGGCTTGTTCTTCTGTTTGATCAACGGCTGAAACTTGGGGTGGTTCTTCAGTTTGAAGATTTTCAACATTAGGCAATTGTTCTTCCACGGATTCAATGAGTGGTTCCTCTGGGTTCTGAGTGAGCATTTCAGTTTGCTCTTCAGTTTCAGATGTTACTTGCTGAACTGTTTCTGGGGTAACAAAAAAAATTGAGCTTGTTCTGCATTATCAGAGAATTGAACATGTTCTTCAGCAACAAAATTTTGAACATGTTCTTCAACGATAAAAATTTGAACTGGATCATCAGATGTACTCAGAACTTCTTGTTCTGTTTGTTTAGTCAGAGGATCAACTGATTCAAAATTTTGTGCTTCAGTTTGAGCTTCCTGAGCAACTGACTGAATGATTTCATCGATATTGGCGAAAGTCTGTTCGGCCTTAGAATACAGATGTTGATCCTCGGTTGTTGTTTGTGGAACCTCCTTGACTTATTTGTCAGCAATGAGTTCTTCAGAAGATTCATTCTGCTGAGACGATGAGGGTTTGTATTCCTCTGTTCCTGAAGATTTTTCTGGAAGAATAAGTTCTTGATATTCTTCCCAAAACCTTATTTCCCTCTGTAGGCCACTAAGATCTGCATCCAGTTGAGTGGATACAGCTCTATCTTGATATGCAGTTGGCCTGTGGGGTTGTAGTTTTCTTTCAACTTTCTAACCATCTTAGTCAGTTGAATAGCCCGTATTTAATCAAAGAAATATTGTCTCCTTTCCAGTGCTTGAATAATGGTAGCAGCTTTCACTACTCTCAAAACTATCTTTACCAGTTTAATAAACGTCTTCAGTTGGGATTTGTGCTTTAGTTTCTTGGCAAAAACTTCGGTCCTGAAGCTTTTCCAACGGTCAAAAGATGTGAGTTTTGATGTGGCAAATGTATTTACCTCTTCCCAAATTAGATCGATATGAGTTTGAATGGCGTGAGATGGCCTTGGCTCCTCCTCAAGCTTGCCTTTTCCCTTCTCCGTGGTTAGAATATGAGGCATTTGTAAGCCAGATTTTGTAGACTCCACTGGTTCCTTCAATGTGACGCCTTTCTCTCTAGCCTGAGGTAAAATGGTGGGTTGATTTACACGAGTGAAGGGAGCTTTTACTCTAGTAGATATCTTTTCAGTTCGAACTGAATCATCAGGAGGAATGACTTGCAATGGGATAGCCTGAATCGGCTTTTCAGCAGCTGACTGAGACAGTTTCTCAGTGATGGTTGGTTCCACTGCTGGTATTGGTTTGGTTCTTTGTGTCCTTGGTTTCTTGATAAGTTTGGGAGAGGGAGTTTTCTCAGAATCTGATTCACTGAGAATCAGTTTTCGCTTTGCAGCCTTCAATTGGGCCAGCGTCTTGGCTTTCTTGACTGATTTAGGAGCAGCTTGCTGCATCCCAATCTCCTTCTTGACTTTTACGAATTGTTTAGGCGAGGGATCCAACTTGGTCTTTGGTGGCAAGATATTCTTGGCTGTGAATATCTTAAATTTTGAATATTTTTCGGCATTGTTAGCTACCAGTCCTTTGAGTTTCAGAATATAACTGATTGGAATAGCAAACCCCATGGACTGTTTTGTTGATTTAAGCATATTCTTTAGAATGCTGAAAATAATGTACCTTCAGTTGACTTTCATCTCACCCATGATGATTGTCATCACCTGGAATTTTTCAAGAGTGAGAGCTGCATATGAGCCAGCTTTAGCTAAAATTCCCTTTGCTACAATATCAGCCAATAACTGAATTTCTGGTTTCAGTTCTTTCTTTGGGTCGGAGACTTTGATTTTCCGCCCATCAACAGATAATGAGGATTGCATTTCCTCAATATCGGATGTTTTAACTTCAGAGAAACTGACATATCCATCAGTCGGCAGGTAAAATATTTCTCCAAAGTTTTCTTCAGATAAAATCAGCAACTGATCATTGATAGTGACAGAGATATTTCCTTCACTAGTAACATACCCTTTTAGATAGAATTCATTCACTTCCTTCGAGTATATTTCTTGTGAATATTGTCCCAAAAACATTCTGAGCCCAGCAGATTCAATCTTCAGAAAGACATTTTTGATATCAGCTTCTTGAATTGATAAAACTGAGTCAAAATCGATTTCCATGGCATTCATCATGTGAGCAGGGGTCTGATTAGCCATTTCGGAAGGTAAGATGATCTGAAATTCGTAGAAAATAAGCTTCGGAAACTGGTATGCTCTTGGAACTGATTGTATGTGTGAAGGAGAAGAACTGAATTGAAGCGGGTTTAGTACATTTGTACGTGACTGTTCAAATTCTGGACACGTGTCAGTCCATGAAAATTTTGAAATAAAAATAAGTGTACGTGTGCTGTAATCGTGTGTATAAAGGTTAGCGGTTTTAAAATAAGCAACGTCGTCAATCTGCAGTCACGTCAATTGATTTGGAATAAAAAAAAATTTAATTAGTTAACGTACGTGAGAAGATTTGTAAACAATCCTACTGAACGATCAGTTGGGAAACTGATTCATTTCAGTTGAGAAGTTACAAACAATTGTCTTCTCAGTTAACCTTCTAAAATTAATATTTCCCCTAAATTGGTGCATAAAATAAAAAAAAATTTATTATATGATAAATGATCGCGGCCCTTCAGCTTCCATAACTTCTTGGCTATAAATAGAAGTGGCTCAGTCAGTTTCAAACATATCATCCAAAATATTCAAGATAAGAAACATGTCTGATACGAGTGACTCAAGTCTTTCTCCTTTCTCTCTGGAGGCCAGGAAGGCCGAGATAGAGGATGAAGTCTTCTATGAAAGTCTGCATTACTGGGAGCGATTGCAGGAGCTTGAGCTCTTGTACAATTCTGGGAGGCCACTACTCCTGAGTTAGTGGCAGAACTGAAGCAAGTGCGAAAGCACTTGAATATTGCTGTGTGGGTGGACGTCTTCAAGGACGCTCACATGTATCAGCTGATGCTCCGCAAGGAATTGAAGATCCTGAGGCGCATAGCTCATTCTCACAGCTTTCTCGTGACTGCTCCTTCTTCTCTATCTGTTTGGTTGAAATTTTGGATAATTGTTGTGGAGGAGAAGTATGATGATGTAATTCCGACCAATATTTATAAGTAATGAGATATTTATCTGGTTTTAACTCTGTTTTTCTTTTTCCTGCAAATAATGAGTTGATTACTAACTGATCAGATAAACTGATATTAATTGACTTCTAACTGAAATAAGTTAACAATTAATAATTAATAATTAATAAAAGATACACTAATATCAGTTGAGAGTAAAAAATATAATAATTGTTAAACTAGTATCAACTGATAATAAATAACTGGTGAAGAAAAAGCCTGGGTAATTGCGATGACGTTTCGGTTGGATTTAGTCTTTTCAACTTCTTCACCATTTAATGTCAACTGTCTATAAGTAAGACGATAGAAATGAGTTGTGAGATAATATCAATTCAATAAAATTATGGCAGATTCAGATATATCCGATGCTTGAAGTGGTACTCAGAATCATGTAACTGAAGAGATATGCGTCCGCATTTAGAGGAGTTAAAGAGAAGCATCGAGGAGAAAGTTTTGATGAAGGTCATGTCTGTATGGTACAAGATACATGATCTTCATTTTGTGTACCATAATCGTTTACCTACTACTCGTTCACAAAGAGCAAGAGCTAGGTAGTATCGGGATGTGTTCAATGTTTATCAAGTTACAGAACTTATTGAAGATCAAGCTCTGCTTCATGCAATGCTCTGGACAGAGTGGCATCGACTGGATAAGCTTGCAAATTCTGAATCTTTCATAATTTTACGGTCCATGAACTTACTCATTGGTTGAATGAGTGGAAGAATTTTGTTGGATCTGAACTGAGTGGTGTAACTTGGCATCGTTTTTATTCAAATGTAAAATTTGATTGACTTAGTGCTATCTTATTTTATTTTTATGTAATCAAATTAATGTTAACAGAAGGTTTATAACAAACTGACATATGGTAACTGACATCAGTTGACAGAAAGAAGTCAGTTTTGAGAAATGATTTTATAAGCAAGACAGTATTAATAATAAATTTATGATAGATCAATTAACCCAAGAATATTTCGAAAGTTAGAAAACTTAGCCTCGGGTAATGGTTTTGTGAAGATATCAGCTGCTTGCTGTTCAGTTGAGATGTTCAGTCGAATATTCTTCTTTAAAGTATGATCTCTAATGAAGTGATGCCTGACATCTATATGCTTGGTCCTTGAGTGAAGAACTGGATTTTAAGTGATGGCAATTGTGCTAGTATTATCACAAAATATGGGCGATTCAGTTGACGTTACTCCATAATCCTTCAGTTGTTGCTGAATCCAGATCAGTTGTGCACAACAACTACCAGCAGCAAGATATTCTACTTCTGTTGTTGAGGTAGCTATAGATGTTTGCTTCTTGCTGAACCAAGAGATCAGTCTGTCTCCTAAAAACTGACAAGATCCACTTGTAATTTTGCGATCAAGCTTACATCCTGCATAATCTGCATCTGAGTATCCAACTAAATTGAAGGTGGAGTCTTTGGAATACCATAGCCCAACATTTTGCGTGTCCTTAAGATATCTCAGAATTCTTTTAGCAGCTGAGAAATGTGATTGCTTAGGGTTTGCTTGAAATCTGGCACACATACAGACAGCAAAACAATATCAGGACGACTGGCTGCTAAATCTTTTTGATGAATGACTTACTGAGTCAGTAGAGATTTTTGGACTGTAACCAACTCCATGTCTTCTGCCCTTGTACATATCCTCAATAGGTTGTTCATTCAGTTTGCTAGGCTTAAATTTTTCTTGTTCTACTGTTGATTTGACAAATTTAATGTATTTTCCTTTGTCCATGTTTTGTTTAGGTTGAGTATCTCTTGGAAATGTTTCACCTTGAGTATTGAATCCTAATCCAGATTTATCAAAAACTGATTTTTGTGAGTTTTGCATTTCATTCAATGCAGCTGATGACTTATTCCAAGATTTAATAAGCTTAGACTGTTCTGAGTTTTCAAGCATTAACTTTTGAATTAATGACTTATCTTTGTTTATTTCTTCTCTTAGCTCAGCAATCTCCCTTTTAAGACTCAACTCATCAACTGATTCAACAGTTTTGATTTTATTGTCCATTGGATCATTTTGCTTTGACTTTATTTCCTCAAATGATGATGCAAGTTTCTGGTACTCATTTACCATTTCATGCAATGTCAAAATGAGTTCTTCTCGTGTAAAGTCAGTTGAACTAAAATCAAATACCTGTTGACTTGTAGATTCTGCTTCAGTATCATTGGCCATTTGACATTTGACTTCCTCTTCATCACTTGAGCTATATGAGCTTTCTGATACTGCTTTGTCACTATCAGTTTCTGCCTATTTGGATTTGTTCTCTTCAGCTAATAGAACCTCATGTTTCTTTCTGTAGATTTTCTTATCATCTCTGGGTCTTCTCTTATGCTCATGTGATTTCTTTCTTCTGTCAGTTGACCCTTGACTGTCTTTTTTAGGTTTAGGACATTCAGCAATGTAATGACCTGTTTTGCCACAATTGTAGCAAGCATTTGTTTCTTCTTTGGAATTATTTCTCTGGTATTGCTTCTGAAAGTTTCCTTGGTTCTTTCTCATGAACCTCCCAAACTTTTTGATGAATAATGACATAGCATCATTGCTTAACTGATCAGCAGATTTCTCGGCTGAACTAGTTGGTTCAGTTCTGACAACTGCTAAAGCAGTTGTAGTTGTAGGAGTAGATGGTTCTCCTTCTCTGTTCTGCAATTCAAATTCATAAGCTTTTAAATCAGCGAATAGATCATGAAGTTCGATCTGGTTCAAGTCTTTAGACTCTCTCATGGCCATAGTTTTGACATCTCATTCCTTTGGAAAGCCTCTCATCACTTTTAGTGCAACCTCTTTGTTAGTATACACTTTTCCAAGTGCATTTAATTCATTGACAATACTGCTCACCCTTTCATCATACTCATTTATTGATTCTCCAACCTTCATTCTGATATTGTCAATTTTTGAATAGCAACAGAGAGTTTATTTTCTTTTGTTTGGTCATTTCCTTCATATAACTGAATCAACTTTTCCCAAATTTATTTTGCTGTTTTGCACATCTTTATTTTGTTGAAGTTTGCTTTGTCCAGTGTTTTGTATAGAGTATCTTTGGCCATATTGTCAAGATTGGCTTTTCTTTTGTCCTCAGTTGTCCACTCTTCTCTGGGCTTTTGAATTCTATGTGGTGCCCCTTCAGCTATGGCAATTGTGTGTTAGCTTTTAGAATCTTCATGGATCCGTCTGTTATGACATACCACATGTCATCATCTTGTGCAACTAAGTGAGCCTGCATTCTGATTTTCCAGTCATCGAAATCTTCTCTTGAGAACATAGGAATTTTATTTATTGAAGTCATGCTAGCAGATTTATAGATCAGAAGTATTCAAGAACAAGATTCAACCGCTCTGATACCACTTGATAGGATCGGTTGTCGTAACAAGAGTGTTTAGAAGGGGGGTTGAATAAACACTTACAATTAAAATAGTTCTTTAATAATATTTGAGTTCAGTTTGGTGACAAACTGAATCTCGGAATCTTGTTGGTCAATAACAATCAGTTAAACTAGAGTAGTTGCGGAAATTAACTGACTGAAAGATAGAATACGAAACTGAAAGAAATATGCAAGAGTTGTTTCTGGATGTTCGGAGAATTCAATTACTCCTACGTCACCCCTTCTATCACAAGGATAGGATATTCACTGAAAGACTTTGATCGAGTACAATACTTGTACAGACCCACTTCAGTTTGGACTTACTATTGCCAAAACTGAAACTCTTAGTTCTACACAATATTCTCAGTGCGTAACTGATATTAGCACAATTGAATCTAACAACTTTTAGAGAGTGCTAATAAGCTCAGATTGTAGCCTTGATTGCTACAAGTAATTCAAATGAGAATGAGCTAAGATTTTGACAGAGTAACAGCAAGTTTAAGATTGAGTGATCGTCTCTGTTTTTCTGCTGTTCTTCAGTCATATTTATATACTTCTCTTTCAACGGTAACTTTGATATGCATTTGAATTCTAGTATCCGTTGTTTGCCACTTCATCATTCCTTGGGCAATGTTCTCTTCATTGATTGTAATACGGCTTCTTGATTGCAATAACCGAAATACGTTGTTCTATGATGTAATGATTGAGGTGCGGCTTTCCATATTCTGTTGTTGTCTACTATGTCTTTTTGTCAGTTGTTCTTTCCCGAGAAACATTCAGTTGAGATCAGTTCATAAGCTGAGTGTATTAACTGATCGGTTTCCAGCTGGTTTCAGTTGTTAAGTAATCAGTTGCGTCTTTAGCATATTCAGTTGTCTCATAAATCAGTTAGTTTCTTTAGTTTGTCAAACTCCGAAATTTGGTTTCCAACAATATGTCATTTTTTTTTCTCTTCAATCAAGTCTCATACATATTTATAAACCATGTTGTGATCATGATTCATGAAGCATTTCAAAAAATATGGCAGCAACTTCTTTTAAAAATCTGTGCGGTAAATTTTTTTGGTCCTCCTTGTGCCTCAAGGTTTTGGCTTGTTTTGTGGTTCAGGAGGTTGGCTCGTTTTCCAGACACCCAAGGCTGCATCTAGGCATGCACTAGGGTGAGTTAGGATCATGTTGGTCCATTAGTTTAAGCCCGCAACTCGCTGGATCCAAGACTTGACAGCAACTCCACCATAGTTGCAAGTTGAGTCTCGAAATTTCTGGTTTTGATTGTTCAAGGAGGTTCGAATCTTGGTTGGCTTTTGGGCCTATAACCATGGTTATGACCTTCCCTTAGCATGTCTAGGACGTGACCAAGATGGCCTTTCAAGGCTTGGTTCATGGTCCCATCAATTTTTAAAACAAAACAAACACATGTCCCTCGGTTTCATTTTCTGATTTTTGTGAGTGAGTTTCGGCTCTTGAGGTTTTGGATGGATTTTGTTTGGCTTTTAGCCCTTAACCTTGGTTCATACAACACTTCATCATGTCTAGATTGAGCCATGGTCGATCATATGACCACTGGAACGACACATGACAGCAAGCGATCCAAAAAATGGCATGGTACAGAATTTTTCTTTGTGTTCTCGGTTTGAGATTTGTGTTGTCATAGGTGTTTGGGTGGATTGTGGTTGACCTAGTGCCCTTATCCACGGTTCAAGCCACTCCTTAGGATGTTGGTAAGAGATTTTGGTCAGTGGTTCAAGCCCCAATGGCCATTGGTTTCACAAACCACGCAAGGAAGCGCAGCTGCTGCCACCGTGCTTTTGACAGCAACTTTGCCTTCGGTTCAGAGGTCTTGTTTGAGTTCTTGGTTGGCTTTTAGCCTATGGCCTTGGACTGGACAGTACCCCAATGAGGTAAGAATGTCATGTTTTTGGCCGTTCGTGATTTGTTTAAGTTTAGAGGTCGTACGAGAAATTACGGTTCAATGTGCCAAAGCGACTCTCGAAAGAGTGTTTCATGATTTTGGCCTCCATTCACATTTTCGTGTACTAAAGCCCCTAGGGTTATATTTTTCATCATTATAGGATTATTTTAATCATGGCTAAACGATGGTTCAATGTTGGTTCGGGTTGGTACGAAGCTATGGTTGAATACTAAGTTTGTCGGGCGTAGGTGTCTCGTTTTTGATTCGGTTATGAGGTTTTGGTCAAGTTGAGTTTATTTGCATGTTCCTCATGTTAGAATTAGATCGCAGGAAGCGTGGGAACGATCCAACCCACTCGGTAAAGAAAACAGGGTTATAATTATAGTGCATAAAATATAAAATATTTATTTTTCAGATATATGCGATATGTCTTGTGGCCACCTTACACTTATGGTATTGCTTCACCCGGTGATTTACGACCGGTTTACGATTATTTATGGGTACGGTTATCCAGTCCAAGGGCTGAGATGATCTCTACCGCCCAGTATACTGTGGTTTAGTCTGATCAGACGTGCATGTTATGTTATGTTATAGGCCACTTGTGTAGAAACATTATCTCTACAAAAATTACGATATGATATGTTATGACAGAGCTCTATCGAGCAAAGCTTTTACGTATGATTTTCAGATATGCACGTATTTATAATTATCCATGACACGATTTTCACCTTACGCTTTACGATACGATATTTTTTATGCTACGAAAAATTTTATGATATATTTACTTGTTATTCACGATATATGCATGATGAGTCTTTAGACTCACTAGACTTGATTGTTTTAGGTACTGATGAGGTCGGGGACCAGTGAGCTAGCTTGGGTCGGCAAATAGTAGGAAACCGACGACCTCATTTTATCATTTACTATTGATGCTCAAACTCAGTTTTTACTTTGACGAATTATTTTTATGTTGTGGTTTGAAAACAATATTTGCTTCCGCTGTTACAATAAAACATTAAATCTTTTTATCAGATTATTTTATGAATGAGGCATGTTATTTATTTAAAAAGAAAATTTTTAAATAATTCCGCAAATTTACAAATACGAAATACGGGCCTCTACAGTTGGTATCAAAGCCTATGTTCTTGTAAAGGGTTGTACTACTACTGATCTCGAGAAGCTTACGAAGTCACGTCTTTGTTCTGTAAGTTTTACGTTTACGCATTTCGTTTAAAGCATGAAATATGTTGGAACTTTTCAAGTTCGCAATCTTTGCTTAATTTTGATGCTAACAAAACTTGTTATTTTGTTTCTAATAATCTACCTTAGTGTGCAGTAAGCTGGAACTGAAATAATCAGTTACGAGCCAAAACTAAAGCTGTCGAGGAATGCTAACTGAAGACGTCCAACTGATCGCGTAAACTGAAAACAGTAGAACTGAAGTGCCAACTGAAAGACTAGTTCAACTGAATGTCCAGCTGATGAGCAGTTCAGCAGAAGACCTTCAGAAGCCCGGCCAGCTGATGAAGTGTTCAACTGATGAAGAGCCCAGCTGACCAGTTCAACTGAAAGAGTGAAATCAGTTCAACTGATTTCACCAGCCCAACAGAAGACCAGTTCAACTGACCAGTTGAAAGCATCAGTCTGAGTCAATCAGTTGCAGATCAAGACAAGCTTAATAATGGAATCCAGCTAAGCACGAAGGTACAAAAGCTATTGTACTACCACAGTACAATAAGAGACGTTGCATCAGAGCTTAAAGCCAAAAGTTCCGGAAAGATGTCGAGGAACAAATTCAAAATGCAACGGACACATTATTGAGTCTTACTGTACGGTCAGCCAAACGCCTATAAATAGAAGCTGAAGTTCAGTGAAGACTAACACTGAGAAAAACGAGAACAGAGAACAAGGGCACGCTTATTACATATCAGCTTGTTAGAAGCAATCAGCCCAGAGGGAACACTTCATTGTATTATCAGCTTAGATTAGAAGCCTTTTTCCCTCAGTGTGTGAGAACACTTTCGGGTAGTGTTCATTGATCAGTTCTCACACACACACACACACACTCACTCATCATCTCAGATTCCGTCTTGCACACAGACGTAAAACATGTGTATGTAGTCTTTCTCACATAGACGTTAAAGAAGTGTTGACTGGAAGGTGATGCCTTCAGTTTAGAACTAGGAGTTCAGTTAGGCAGTGGGTAAGTCCTAAGCTGGGTGGGTTTGTACAAAGGTTTGTATAAATCAAAGTCTTCTAGTGTATCCTACCCGAGGAGGTAGAAGGGGTGACGTAGGAGCAGTTGAAGTCTCCGAACATCCATAAACATATCTTGTGTTTTGTTTTCAGTCTAACTGTTTAACTGTGTTGTTCTTAATTGTTTCATCAGTCCAGCTGATATCAGTTCAGTTCTGTCCATAACCGAACTGATATAAGCTCTAACTGACTTCTTTTCTTCAGTTAACCAGTTGCACAAGATATATAAAATTGATCAGTTTGTTTTCTTAACGAAGGATTATTTTGAGTGTCTTCCGCTTAGTTGTTTAACCAAACTCGATCTAATTCATCGGTGTATTTATTCTTAGAACACGAGCTATTGCAGCTCATTGGTAGATTAGTCAGAAGGGTCAACGACTGATGCACAGCTTCGTAACTGATGTTCAGTCGGGGCCCCCATAACCGATCCTGACAACTGGTATCAGAGCTTGATGTTCTAAGAAAGACATTTGAAAAACTGATCTAAAATGTTTTTAAAATATTTGTAAAATGTTTTAAAGTATTTTAAATTTGTTTTAAAATGGTATTTAAAATGGTTTTCAAAACCCTTTTAAAAAATTTATATCTCACGCGTTTTTCTGAGAAGAGAGGATTGGTTCTGCAATTAATATTGTAGCCACTTCGCTCGAATCCGATTTTCTTATTTTAGCAGCTTGCAGGTTTTGAGGTCAACTGACAGGAGAACAACAAAACTGATATGCGAACAAGATTTCAGTTGCAAGCCTACCAGTTAAACTGATCAACAGACGAAACCCAACTACCAGCTGAAACTGATGAGTTAACTGGAGCTTAATCATCAGAAGTGCCGCCGCTTAACTGCCATATCAGATCAGGAGAAATGATCAATGCGGTTCAGCAATCAGTTGAGTCCAATTTGCATCAGCTAAACCAGTTGGCTAGCACAGGACCTCAAGTTCAAAGCAGTTAGCTGTTCATCTATCAAAAGGAAATTAAGACTTTGCAGTCTTTCAAGGATTCAAGGCAACCGATAGTTGGTACATTTAGTTCTATTATGTGTAAACTGATTGATAACTGATGTTGTTTAAAATCCAGCTAAATGTAGTAGCAGTTTTCCCTTACATAACTGGTGTGCTTAATTGTAATACAAGGGAAGTTTATTTGTTTAAATGAACATCATGTTATTCAGTTTGTTTAAATGTATCTGAACTGATAATCTCAGTTTTGTGTAGCCTTAACTGCTTGCATGATTATTGCTGCTTTAAAATAATTTTAAAATCGTGTGACTATTTATATTTTTAAGGGGGAGTTTTCCTTTAAATTCATATTTTAAAATGATTTTTCAATTCAGTTGTTGAGGGGGAGTTTTTTTAAAAAAAAAAAAAAAAAAAAATTTCAAATTTGTTATCCCTCAAACTGAAATTATCTTAGTTTCTTTTTAAATTGTTTTTCTTATTAATTCAGTTAGTAAGGGGGAGCATTCACTCCTGGAACTGAATTTTTGTTTTGATTGCTTAAATGTTTTTGATTCTCACAAAGGGGGAGAATCATATCACTTTAACTGTTCAAGTTTTGTGATCATCAAAAAGGGGGAGATTGTTGGAACTTTTCAAGTTCGCAATCTTTGCTTAATTTTGATGCTAACAAAACTTGTTATTTTGTTTCTAATAATCTACCTTAGTGTGCAGTAAGCTGGAACTGAAATAATCAGTTACGAGCCAAAACTAAAGCTGTCGAGGAATGCTAACTGAAGACGTCCAACTGATCGCGTAAACTGAAAACAGTAGAACTGAAGTGCCAACTGAAAGACTAGTTCAACTGAATGTCCAGCTGATGAGCAGTTCAGCAGAAGACCTTCAGAAGCCCGGCCAGCTGATGAAGTGTTCAACTGATGAAGAGCCCAGCTGACCAGTTCAACTGAAAGAGTGAAATCAGTTCAACTGATTTCACCAGCCCAACAGAAGACCAGTTCAACTGACCAGTTGAAAGCATCAGTCTGAGTCAATCAGTTGCAGATCAAGACAAGCTTAATAATGGAATCCAGCTAAGCACGAAGGTACAAAAGCTATTGTACTACCACAGTACAATAAGAGACGTTGCATCAGAGCTTAAAGCCAAAAGTTCCGGAAAGATGTCGAGGAACAAATTCAAAATGCAACGGACACATTATTGAGTCTTACTGTACGGTCAGCCAAACGCCTATAAATAGAAGCTGAAGTTCAGTGAAGACTAACACTGAGAAAAACGAGAACAGAGAACAAGGGCACGCTTATTACATATCAGCTTGTTAGAAGCAATCAGCCCAGAGGGAACACTTCATTGTATTATCAGCTTAGATTAGAAGCCTTTTTCCCTCAGTGTGTGAGAACACTTTCGGGTAGTGTTCATTGATCAGTTCTCATACACACACACACACACTCACTCATCATCTCAGATTCCGTCTTGCACACAGACGTAAAACATGTGTATGTAGTCTTTCTCACATAGACGTTAAAGAAGTGTTGACTGGAAGGTGATGCCTTCAGTTTAGAACTAGGAGTTCAGTTAGGCAGTGGGTAAGTCCTAAGCTGGGTGGGTTTGTACAAAGGTTTGTATAAATCAAAGTCTTCTAGTGTATCCTACCCGAGGAGGTAGAAGGGGTGACGTAGGAGCAGTTGAAGTCTCCGAACATCCATAAACATATCTTGTGTTTTGTTTTCAGTCTAACTGTTTAACTGTGTTGTTCTTAATTGTTTCATCAGTCCAGCTGATATCAGTTCAGTTCTGTCCATAACCGAACTGATATAAGCTCTAACTGACTTCTTTTCTTCAGTTAACCAGTTGCACAAGATATATAAAATTGATCAGTTTGTTTTCTTAACGAAGGATTATTTTGAGTGTCTTCTGCTTAGTTGTTTAACCAAACTCGATCTAATTCATCGGTGTATTTATTCTTAGAACACGAGCTATTGCAGCTCATTGGTAGATTAGTCAGAAGGGTCAACGACTGATGCACAGCTTCGTAACTGATGTTCAGTCGGGGCCCCCATAACCGATCCTGACAAAATATTTTAATAGCATGTTTCCATGAAATGATTTATGTCCAGATTATGATTATGCAGTATTTATTTAAATTTAAAGAAATAATAGAAATTATGCATGTTAGTTACGTATGGGTTATGTATGGAACAGTATGCCTCCTAGACGCATTCCTGAGCGCATGAGAGATGATGAGCATCGTCATGAGGACGGTGAGGATTATAGGCAGGAGAGAGATTTACCACCCCCTCCACCAGACATGAACGCCCAGATGCTAGCTGGAATGACGCAGTTCTTCGCATAGTTTGCGAGGAACAATGCTGGGGTAGCCAGGCAGAAGGGGCCTGAGGCTACCTATGAGCGGTTCATGAAGATGAGACCGAAGGAGTTCTCAGGAACGACAGATCCCATGATTGCCAAAGGATGGATTAAGCCCTCGAGGTTATCTTCGAGTTCATGGGGCTTGGAGATTAGGACAGAGTTCGTTGTGCGACTTATCTGTTTGGAGGAGACGCCCACTTATGGTAGGAAGGAGCATCTGTAGTCTTGAATGTGGCTACTCTGAGCTGGACGCGCTTTACAGAGGTATTCTACTCCAAGTATTTTACTGACTAGGTGCGTTCCAGGTTGACTAGGGAATTTATGACCCTGAGGCATGGAGACATGACTGTTACAGAGTTCATTCGTAAGTTTAAGAGGGGTTGCCATTTTGTACCCCTGATCGCAAATGATGATGGAGCCAAATTGAGGCAATTTATGGATGTTCTACGGCCGATCTTGCGTAGTGATGTTAGGGTAGCTGGCCCTACAACCTACGATGTCGATGTCTCCAGAGCTCTTGCTGCAGAGAAGGATCTGAATGATATTGAGAGAGATCGCCAGGGCAAGCGACCAGTCCTAGTGCCGCACTGCCCTCCTCAGCAGTAGCATCAGAGTAAGAGGCCTTTCCACGGTCCATCCAGGGACAGAGGACAGCAGCAGCAGGGACGGGCATTCCTGAGGAACATAGAGTACCCAGTCTGCGCTAAGTGCACGCGCCGTAATGCTGGAGCTTGTATGTATGGCTCAGGAAAGTGCTACAAGTGTGGTAGTCCTGACCACCTACTGAAGTATTTCCCGTAGGGGAGTCTCCTGCTCAAGGCAGAGTTTTTGCTCTCCATTCAGCGGAGACGAACCCAGAGACTATGCTCTTGACAGGTACCTTAAAACTTTGAGTTTATATTTGAAAGTTATTGTTTCGAGGGTTTGGGTTGAGATTCCGAACATAGAATTGATGATAGGATTGCATGCTCTAATCAGTGTTACTTTCGGGAATCTAGGTTAGAAGAACTTTGACCTTCGCATGTCTATAAGTTAGTTCTCGTCACTATTGGTTTAGCATGATGTTCCAACATTTCAGGAAGAATTTTTATAGCTGGTTCAGCTACGAATGCCTTGATAGATTGAGGGGCTACTCATTTGTTCATTTCGGAGACCTTTGCGAATTTTCTCCAGATCAAGACCATTGGGCTAGACGTAGCATATTCAGTAGTGTTGCCTTTTGAAGAGGAGCTGGCAGCTACTAATGTGATCCGAGACATAGACCTCAAGCTTCATGGTAATCTTGTTTTGCGGATCTTATCGTATTGCCGATGCCAGAGTTTGACATCATTCTGGGGATGGACTGGCTATTAAGGAACAGAGTTTTGATTGACTTCCAGAGGAGATCTGTTCTAGTCCGACCGCTTGGGAGAGAGCAGTTCTTATTCGAACCTGACAGGTACTTTCCTTTACCGCGCATTATACTTTGTGTCCAGGCTAGGAAGCTCATGCACAGAGGGTTTCAAGCATTTTTAGCTACTTTTGTATTTGTTCCCGAGACACGGCCTCCGATGTCCCAATTGTTAGGGATTTTCTAGACGTGTTTCCTGATGATGTCTCTGGTATGCCACCTGTGCGGGAAGTGGAGTTTTCTATTGAGTTTATGCCAGGTACGGAACCGCTATCAAAATTACAGTACCGATTAGCACCGACGGAGATGGCAGAACTTAAGAAGCAGATTTAGGAACTTCTCGACAAGGAGTTCATTCGCCCGAGTTTTTCACCATGGGGTGCACCAGTCTTATTTGTGAAGAAGAAGGATGGTTCGATGAGGCTTTGTATTGACTACCGGGAATTGAACAGGGTTACAGTGAAGAACAAATACCCACCCCCGAGGATTGAAGATTTATTTGATCAGTTGCAGGGAGCTTCAATATTCTCAAAGATTGATCTGCGTTCTGGTTATCACCAGTTGAGGGTGAAAGATGCTGATGTTCTCAAGACTGCTTTTAGGACTCGTTATGGCCACTTTGAGTTCCTTGTGATGCCGTTCGGTTTGACGAATGCGCTAGTGATCTTCATGGATCTCATGAATCTCGTATTTCAGCCGTATCTTGATCAGTTCATGATAGTATTCATAGACGACATTCTCGTCTATTCAAAGAATCAAGAGGATCACCGCAGATATCTGACCACAGTTTTGAAGACCTTGCAAAAGGACAAGTTATTCGCAAAGTTCAGTAAGTAAGAGTTCTGTTTAGAGAAGGTGGTGTTCTTAGGTCACATCGTTTCTAGCAGCGGTATCGAGGTAGACCCATCGAAAGTTGCAGCAGTCAGAGATTGGGTTGTACCGCAAAATGCATCAGAGATCCGTAGTTTCCTTGGGCTAGCAGGATATTATCGGAAGTTTATTTAGGGATTCTCCTCTATCGCAGTTCCACTCACGTCATTGACAAAGAAGAATGCGAAATTTGTGTGGAGCAATAAGTGTCAAAAGAGCTTCGATACTTTGAAGCAAGCTCTTATCTCAGCACCAGTATTGGCCATGACGTCAGGGCCCGGAGACTTAGTTTTGTATACCGATGCTTCGAAGCTCGGTCTAGGCACAGTATTGATGCAGCATGGGAAGGTGATAGCGTATGCTTCTCGTCAGTTGAAAATCCATGAGAAAAATTACCCTACCCACGATCTAGAGTTGGCAGCCGTAGTTTTTGCCTTGAAGATTTAGAGGCATTATTTGTACGGAGAGAAGTGCCAGATCTTTACTGACCATAAGAGCCTCAAGTACTTCTTTACGTAGAAAGAGCTGAATATGTGTCAGAGACGTTGGTTGGAGCTAGTGAAGGACTATGACTGTGACATTAGCTGCCACCCGGGCAAAGCTAATGTAGTTGCGGATGCACTGAGCAGGAAAGTCGCAGTGATGGCTCATATGGCGATTCCGAGACCTCTTCAGTTTGAGATGCAGAGGTTTGATCTAGAGACATATCCTCGAGGTAGAGTTCCCCGTCTATCTACTTTGAAGATTCATTTTTCTCTTCTAGAACGTATTCGCAGTGGACAATCAGCAGATGAGCAGTTGGCAAAGTGGAAGCAGAGAGATGAGGCCAAGGGCAGTATCTTGTATACAGTTAGCGACGACATTGTAAGATATCGAGACAGAATGTGGGTTCCTAGCAGTGATTCTATTCGAGCAGATATTTTATCCGAGGCCCACAATTCATCCTGGGAGTACGAAGATGTACAAAGATCTGCAGTTGTTGTATTGGTGGCCTGGAATGAAGAAGGATATCAGACGTTTTGTATCCGAGTGTCTGACGTGTCAGCTAGTGAAGGCGGAATATCAGAGACCAGCAGGCTTGCTCAAGCCTCTTCCTATTCCCGAGTGGAAGTGGGAGAATATTACCATGGACTTCGTGGTAGGTTTTCCGAAGTCAGCCATAGGGTAGAATGCTATCTGGGTGATTGTTGATCGTCTTACCAAATCTGCGCCTTTCTTGCCCATTAAGACAACTTTCACCATGATTCAGTATGCAGAGTTGTATATCCGAGAGATAGTCAGACTTCATGGTATTCCTGTTTCTATAGTATCTGACCGAGATCCTAGATTCACTTCATCCTTTTGGAAGAGTCTGCATTTAGCTGTAGGTACGAAGTTGTTGTTCGGCACAGCCTTCCATCCTCAGACGGATGGTCAGTCAAAGAGAGTTATCCAGAGTTTGGAGGATCTTCTCCATGCATGTGTCATCGATTTCTCAGGGAGTTGGGAGTCGAATTTGCCATTGGTGGAGTTCACCTATAACAACAATTTTCATTCGTCTATAGGTAAGGCTCCGTATGAAGCACTGTACGGTCGTAAGTATAGATCTCCTATTAATTGGGATGAGGTAGGGTAGAGATCAGAATTGGGTCCGGAGATTATTCAACACACTACCGATGTAGTAGTCAAGATCCGTGATAGGTTGAAGACTGCTAAGATTCGACAGAAGAGTTATGCGGATCAGAGGGGGAGAGATCTAGAGTTTGCCTTTGGCGACCATGTTTTCGTGAAGATAGCACTTATGAAGGGTGTCATGCGGTTCGGGAAGAAAGGAAAGCTTAGTCCGAGATTCATCGGACCATTTGAGTTCCTCGACAGGGTTGGGACGTTAGTGTATCGTGTTGCTCTTCCACCGAATCTGGCCGGAGTACACAATGTGTTCCACGTCTCTATGCTGAGGAAGTATATTGTGAATCCTTTGCATGTCTTGAATTTCGAACCGTTGCAGCTCACTCCGAACCTGTCTTATGAAGAGAGACCAGTGCAAATCCTAGACAGACAGGAGAAGAAGCTGCGGAAAAAATTGGTGAAGCTAGTAAAGTCAAATGGCTCAATCATTCGGAGGTGGAGGCTACATGGGAATCGGATCCAGAGATGAAGAGTCAATATCCCGAGTTATTCGTTAAGTTTTAATTTCGAGGACGAAATTTCTTTTAAGGGGGGAGAGTTGTAGAACCCGAGAAATCGGATTACGTATAAGCTATGCATAATTACTATTATTTAAATTAAAAAATGATTTCTTTTATATTATGTAGTGTTTAAGGCATTTTAAAATTTGTTAAGTAATGATCATTTATTTTAAATAGTAGAAGTTTAGTTTTATCTTTTCGGTTAAATGCGCGAGGCCGGACTGGAGTTGGAGTATTGATATAAAATTTAATAACAAGAAAATATTCCAAAATTTAATTTAAGTCAAAGAATAATTTTTTTAAGGTAAAAGTATGTTTAAGGATTTATTTAATTAATTGGAATTAAGTAGTAAATAAGTCTTTTTATGTCCAATAATTAATTAAAAGCCTAAATTAAAATGTGTAGCCAATTGGGATAAATTAATCTAAGCCATAATTTTATTCAGAAAATATTACCCTAACATGTTAGTAAATTTAATTTAAGAATTAGCCATGCATGCAAGAAAAAATTACTATCCCAAATCAATTTATTAATTCACTAAAATACATAATAAGTATTTAAAACTTTAAAGAGTTAAAATTCAATAATTAAGCAATATTTCACATTCATTTAATAAGCATAATTTCGGCCCTTCCTTTAATAAAACAAATCATGTTTGTTTTGGCAACTCTCTATTGATATATTTCCTTAATTCTTTCATGGCATAGTTAATTCCCTCATTTTAAATCCTCAATAATTAATAATTAAGCAATTTCATGCATTTAATTAAACCAATAAGTTAGCCAATATATTCCCTAATGTTCGAGCATCTTAGAAAGGGGAGGAGAATCAATTCTTTGTATCATTCCATCTCCTCATTGGAAACTTCCCTCCAAAGCATTTTTGACCCCTTTATTTTCCTAGTGACCCCCTTCATTCCTTAACACTCCTTCACCCCCTCTCATTCGAAAATTCAGAAGAGAATAGCTGTTGAAAATCGTGACATTCAACACAAGAATCAAGAAAGTAAAGCAACTCTGTCTCCTCCGCGCCATGTCGTCATAGTGTTTGTTTTCTTATTCATCAAAATCCCAGGCATGTATATGTCATTTTTTCTCTTCAATCAAGTCTTATACATATTTTCTAAACCATGTTGTGATCATGATTCATGAAGCATTTCGAAAAATATGGCAGCAACTTCTTTTAAAAATCTGTGCAGTAAATATTTTTGGTCCTCCTTGTGCATCACGGTTTTGGCTTGTTTTGTGGTTCAGGAGGTTGGCACCTTTTCCAGGCACCCAAGGTTGCATCTAGGCATGTACTAGGGTGAGTTAGGATCATGTTGGTTCACTAGTTTAAGCCCCCAACTCGCTGGATTCAAGACTTGACAGCAACTCCACCATAGTTGAAAGTTGAGTCTCGAAATTTCTGGTTTTGATTGTTCAAGGAGGTTCGAATCTTGGTTGGCTTTTGGGCCTATAACCATGGTTAGGACCTTCCCTTAGCATGTCTAGGACGTGGCCAAGATGGCCTTTCAAGGCTTGGTTCATGGTCCCATCAATTTTTAAAACAAAACAAACACATGTCCCTCGGTTTCATTTTCTGATTTTTGTGAGTGAGTTTCGGCTCTTGAGGTTTTGGATGGATTTTGGTTGGCTTTTAGCCCTTAACCTTGGTTCATACAACACTTAATCATGTCTAGATCGAGCCATGGTCGATCATATGACCACTGGAACGACATGACAGCAAGCGATCCAAAAAATCGCATGGTACAGAATTTTTCTTTGTGTTCTCGGTTTTAGCTTTGTGTTGTCATAGGTGTTTTGGTGGATTGTGGTTGGCCTAGTGCCCTTAGCCATGGTTCAAGCCACTCCTTAGGATGTTGGTAAGAGATTTTGGTCAGTGGTTCAAGCCCCAATGGCCATTGGTTTCACAAACCACGCAAGGAAGCGCAGCTGCTGCCACCGTGTTTTTGACAGCAACTTTGCCTTCTGTTCAGAGGTCTTGTTTGAGTTCTTGATTGGATTTTAGCCTATGGCCTTGGATTGGACAATACCCCAATGAGGTAAGAATGTCATGTTTTTGGCCGTTCGTGATTTGTTAAGTTTAGAAGTCGTACGAGAAATTATGGTGCAATGTGCCAAAGCGACTCTCGGAAGAGCGTTTCATGATTTTGGCCTCCATTCACATTTTTGTGTACTAAAGCACCTAGGGTTATATTTTTCATCATTATAGGAGTATTTTAATCATGGCTAAACGATTGTTCAATGTTGGTTCGGGTTCGTACGAATCCATGGTTGAATACTAAGTTTGTCAGGCGTAGGTGTCTCGTTTTTTATTCGGTTATGAGGTTTTGGTCAAGTTGAGTTTATTTGCATGTTCCTCACGTTAGAATTAGATTGCAGAAAGCCTGGGAACAATCCAACCCACTCGGTAAAGAAAACAGGGTTATAATTATATTGCGTGCATAAAATAAAAAATATTTATTTTTGAGATATATGCGATATGTCTTGTGGCCACCTTACGCTTATGAGATTGCTTCACCCGGTGACTTACGACCGGTTTACGATTATGTATGGGTACGGATATCCAGTCCAAGGGCTGAGATGATCTCTACCGCCCAGTATACTGTGGTTTAATCTGATCAGACGTGCATGTTATGTTATGTTATGGGCCACTTGCGTAGAAACATTATCTCTACAAAAATTATGATATGATATGTTATGACAGAGCTCTATCGAGCAAATCTTTTACGTATGATTTTCATATATGCACGTATTTATAAATATCCATGACTCGATTTTCACTTTACGTTTTTTGATACGATATTTTTTATGCTACGAAAAATTTTATGATATATTTACTTGTTATTCACGATATATGCATGCTAATTCTTTAGACTCACTAGACTTGATTGTTGTAGGTACTGATGAGGTCGGGGACCAGTGAGCTAGCTTGGGTCGGCAGTAGTAAGAACCCGAGGACCTCATTTTTATCATTTACTATTTATGCTCAAACTCAGTTTTTACTTTGACGAATTATTTTTATGTTGTGGTTTGAAAACAACATTTGCTTCCGCTGTTACAATAAAACATTAAATCTTTTTATCAGTTTATTTTACGAATGAGGCATGTTATTTATTTAAAAAGAAAAATTTTAAATAATTCCGCAAATTAACAAATACGAAATACGGGCCTCTACAGTAACAAATCTCCCACCTACTCTCCCATACAGGGTGACGGTATGTCCCTATTCCCAGACTTTGGTCCTATCTATCGAATCTCCGCAATAGAAGGCGGTCTACTTCTATGCAACATCGATATAACCAAACGTCCAGTGTCTTGGCAACTCAGCCGAGGACTTGGCATCTCCGCCAAATACTAGGCACATCCGCCTTGGCACTTCTGCCAATGACTAGGCACATTTTCCTATGACTCTTTCTCGATATCTATCTTCTTTTCTTTGTTTTTCTATAAATCAATAGAATAAGCATAAACATTCAAAGAATACAAAGGTATTAAAAACAACCGATAAGTATGTGATTTAGGGAAACTCAAGTCAAATCCAACTCGAGTCTTATCTCCCGGATCAACATTGATTTATACCTTTCTTTTCTCGGTCTGACGAAGTCGAAGTCTCGAATTCGAAGCCTGTCAATACTCAATCTGGAAATGACAATATCAAGGAGTAGAATATCAATATACCACTCAAATCAATACTGGATATAATCAGAACTCAATCTAATTCTGTTTCAACGGCATAACTGCACAACCTCAATATACCCAACAATAAAAATATCAATAAATGCCAATCTCAACTCATAATCAATCGACAAACATAATCTCACATCAAATCTGTATAATCTCAATAAAATCAAATCTGATAAATCATAACAATTTCATACGGTATCTGTTCTTCAATCCGGTTTCGATTATATGATGTCTAATATTTCAAGAATACCATACATCAATTATGTCTGATTCCTTCAATATCATATTTTCAAATCATATCAGAATATAATAAAACTTAAGTTTTTGTGAAGCCTATAACGAGAGGAACACAGTACTGAACTGGGATCGAAATTCTGACGGACGGATCTTGCACAAGAAAATGTGGCTCACTTATTTATGCAGCACGTCTCGCGCATATGCGTGACCCTCCTCGGCGCATTTGCGCGAGACATTCTGTATTGGCGCATGTATTCTCGGAAGCTGGCGCATATGCGGGCACCATCTCCGGCATATGCGCGTGGTCCTCTGCCATACCCCCGCATATGCGCGCATCAGTTCCACGCATATGCGCGAGGTCCTCTGCCTGTCTCGCGCATATACGTGCATTGGTGCCGCACATATACGCCAGACCTTCGGTCCTCGCCCATACAACATCACATGCAATCCCAATTCGTGTCTCGGGTGGCCCTTACATAATCACATCAATTCATAAATTAATCATCTCGAATTAAAAGGATAAAAATCTCAGGCATTACATTTTTCCCTCCATAAGATACTATTTCGTCCACGAAATCAGAGACAATCAAATCATATCAGAAAGAAATGTGTAACAAAAGTTAATTAGAAAACTCGCATCAATGAAACAACTCTGGAAATCTCTGTCTCATGTCTGATTCAGTTTTCCAGGTAGCTTCTTCATTGTCATGACGACTCCATTGAACTTTCACAAGCGGAATAGTCTTCGTTCTGTGCTGAAAAATAAGTGAAGCATCGGGAATATACTTCCGCAATAACAATACATGAAAGACATCATGTATTCCAGATAGAGAAGGCGGTAATGCGAGTCGATAGGCACGATCTCATATCTTCTCGAGAATCTTGTACGGCCCAATGTAACGTGGAGACAAGTTCCTTTCTTGCGAAATATGACAACGCCTCTGAAAGGAGAAATCTTCAGAAATACTCTGTCTCCTACCTCGAATACCAACGGTCTACGTTGAATATTGGTATATTTGACCTGTCTGTCTTCAGCTTTCTTCATTCTTTTCTGAATCAGCTTCACTTTTTCTATCATATCTCTAATCATATCAGGTCCAATCTCAGGTACCTCAGAAATATCATCCCAATACAGAGGGGATCTGCACTTCTTACAGTACAACGCTTCAAACGGTGCCATCTCTATACTCGTTTGATAGCTGTTGTTGTACGAAAACTCACAAAGTGGCAAAGAATCTTGCCAACTAGTGCCAAAATCTAGCACTACAGCTCTAAGCATATCCTCCAGTGTCTGGATAGTCCGCTCTAACTGTCCTTCAGTCTGAGGATGATATGCGGTACTCAAATGTAACTTCGTACCTAGAGCCTGCTATAAACTCTGCCAAAAGTGCGAAGTAAACCGAGGATCATGGTCTGATACAATCGACTTCGGCACTCCATGCAATCCGACCACTTCTCTGACATAGATTTCTGCCATCTGGTCATGTCTATACGTCATCTTGTAAGGAATAAAACATCCTGATGTGTTCAATCTGTCAATCACAACCCAAATCGAATCGTAACCTCGGGAGGAACGCGGTAACTTCATCACGAAGTCCATATAAATGCGATTCCATTTCCATTCAGGAATAGACAAACTCTGTAACAGTCCTCTGGGTTTCTTTCTTTCGGCTTCCACCTATTGGAAATTCAGACACTTGAATACAAATTCATCAATATCATCTTTCATCTGTTTTCATCAAAACTGTCTTTTCAAATCATGGTACCTCTCTCTGCCATCAGGAGGAATACTGAATCTACTATTGTGCACTTCTGACAATATCTGTCATTTCAATTTTGAAACATCTGGCACAACAACGCGATTATTCACATATAACACATTGTCACAAACCTGATACTCGGATCGATGCACTGCTTTGACCATCGCTATCGAGTCCTAGATGTTCTGCTCAACTTTCTGTGTAACATCTACTAATTTAAAAAGCGCGGAAATATTTTTTTAATAAAAACTCGCATTTTCGAAATAACATTTAAAAATGATCTTAACTATTTGACAATAAAAATAGTGCGTAAACATAAACGAGTAAAAATTGTGAAAAGCATCAGCGCAATTACCAATAATATACAACGGAGTAAAGACGAGTAAAATTCTTAACATCAGTTGCAAAATAAAACAGCGTATAAAATCGTCGTATCCTCTCCAAAACATAAAATCATAATGTGCAGAAAAATCATAGGTCCTCGGGTCGTGTCATCCCACCAGGTCTGTCTTCTCAGTGTTCAACACCTCCAGTCCTCTCAATAACAAGCTCACCTGCATCAAACACGTCTAGTGAGTCTAAAGACTCAACACACATGTACCGTTAATAACAAGTACATATACATAGAACACAGCAGTGAAAAATATCATACTCAACATAACTTTCATGAACTTAAAAGCATAACGTAAACGTATCGTATAAAATCGTGTCGTGTCAAATCATGTCGTCTCATATCATCATATACGTGTCAAAACAGCTCATCGTGTCATCATAAACTTAAACATTTTCTTTTAATTGAATTCAGTTAATTAGTTGTGACTTTCGTATCAGCTCTATCGTATCAGCTCTATCGATGGATCTATCTATAAATACCGTGGTAACTGGCGGCGGGGGACATCAGCGACGGCATTACCGCCCACTGAGCCCGGGCCTCAGCTCATCATATCTCATATCATCGTATACATATACATCGTCAGTCACAACCAATTTCCATCCTTCAAAAATATCATCATTTTCATCACTTAATAAAAACATGCATATGCGTAACTTTTCCTTTAAACCAAGCATGCAACGTATTTATCGTAATTCCATAAAAATCTTGAACATGATGCACAATCATTAAATATCATAATTTGTGCTCAGGGAGCTGCAAGGACCAAAATATCACCTCGGGTGCAAAATGACAATTCTGGAAACCCAAAAATTACCGTTTCACCCTTGGACCTCTAAAATTGATCCGAATCTTACCAAACTCCTTAAAATGTCCCAAAACATATTTATAAGCATACCTAGACATAAACTCGAGCCAAAATCAGAAATTAACCGATTCGTTTTAACACTTGGACCGGGGTCTCGGTTTTAACTTGAATCAACCCGAAACTTAACCAAATTTTATCAAACTTAAACCATGTCTTAAAAACACTTAAAAGACTCTAAAGAAACCAAAACCCAGCTTTTTAAATGATTCGAATTCCCCTAGGCGGCTGCTGAAAAATCCAGCAGGTCAACCCTCACCTCCAACCGAACCACTAGCTCACGATCACCACCCTTACACCAAGCCGATGGCTCCAGCCCCTAACCAACATATTGTGTACCTAGACCAGACCCTAAGGGACCTACTAGAACAAAGCCAACAGCCCCCTGCAAAAAACACAGCACACACGACCGCTAGCTCCCTACGAAGTGCACTCGGACATCATCCAAACGCCCAATGCTCAAGCGGCTCCTAACCTCATCTCAGCCACGTTCGAAGCACCCTAGGCCATGGTTCAGACCCTCTATGATCTGTTCCAGAGCTAGAGACACCCCTTGCATAGCCGAAACCAAACCAATCCTCGATCTAGCCCTTAATCGCGTACTGGCGCCGGAACGAACGACTTTTCCCTGCATATACCTGAACCGAGGCCCTCTCAGGTTACTCTAACATAAACCTCGACATGAATAGCTCCTTAGGACCCTAGGTCGGCAGTCCCTTGCACCCAAACATCAAACACTTGAGTTAAATGCATAAAATACGTTTTTTTTCACGAACAAGACGAAGCATAAACGAAGCAACAACGGGTTTAAACATTTTTCGTATGTGAGCACACATGTAACAGCATATAATGGCGTGAATAATGCAGAAATAAGGATACATGGCGTGCCTTGGTGATTATTATTGGACAATCGTTCGAGGACACACGGCCGAAGGGGAGAATCCTTGCTTGAAATGAAAATTGGAAGCACCGAAACTCTTTGCAGCAACAATGAACGAGAATGATTGTGAGTGGAAGGGGTGGGCGGTTGAGTGGAGGGTGATTAAGTTAGTGGAAACGTTTAGGGAGCCATTTAGTGCTAATTATGTTGTTAATAATTAATTGAAGGGCTTCAAAATTGCATTTTAAAAATTTAAAAGAGTTTTAAGCCCAATAAGTTTAAAAGTAGGCCCAATAAATCCAAACACACTTTCGAAAAATATTTCGTGTTAGAAGGATTTTGAAAATATTAGCAGAACCCTTAAAAAATCCCCTGATTCGATAAAATTCGCATACCGTTAAAAATAAAGTCATGCGGGTAAGAATACCCGATAAAATCTCATTATTTGAAAAATCCACTTAAAACACCATATATTAATTTATAAAAATTAATCATGTATTAAAATAATTTTCCTGAAAATTCTCCGGGCTCCATTCCTCATTCGGGCATGAAATGCAACTAGAAACCCTAATCCATGAACTCTTAAAATTTCATGAAATAAATTCTATCATGCAATAATTATGCATAAAATGAATGAAAATATTTAAACGCCAATTAATAAAATAAACTTGCATTTTATGCTTTAAAAGAATTTAATAAAACTCCAAAGAAATTTAATAACTTACATGCATGTGGTTAACGTGGACTTTCAAATTTTTGGGACGTTACAATCTTCCCCCCCTTAAATTAAATTTCGTTCCCGAAATTTGCTTATCCACGATGAACAAAAGTGTAGACTCTTAATTCTAAAATCCCAATAGTTCACGCTTCCGTTGCGCTACTCTGATAGAATAAGTGTTGAGTTGTCCTTACGTCTCCTCAATCATAATTAATTTGCCTACTGAATCCTTGATTGTGAATTGCAACTTAAAACGACTTGGGTGACTTAATTCTATTCTACTATGACCTTGAATTTGACTTCTCCCGCAATTCCTCATACTAGAGATGGATGTTCAAACTTATCGCACCTTACTTTTCTCATATTATGCTCGCGTTGTTCATCGACCTATTACATTAGCATTTATGCAGTTCTATTTAAGAAATCTTAGCACCAAAATTTTCTAATCGACTTCTATCCTCGCGAATACACTTAAAAGTTAAACCTTATCTCAACCCCATAATAATATTAGCCTAAGATCCTTGAATCGAATCTTTATCTTACGGCCCCCAACTTATGTAACTTACTATTTACAAGTACATCCCGGATGTAAAATTGTTGCAAATCTTAAATCTCGAATAACGTTAATCCATAAAACCCAGTTAACAATAATGATCTTCTACTTAATTAGTAAAACCCTTCTCGCATCAGTTGCATGCTTAAATTATTCCCTTCCAATTACAATATAGTTGAGGCCTAAGATTCTTAGACTTAATTTCCTCCTTGAAACGAATGTCGAATTCTTACGTATCCTTAATGCTTAATTAATATTAGCGTAACTTAATAAGTTATCTCATTGTAGCATTAGACTAACTCTAATAGATCAACTTCGCTTATAACCCATAGAGTTCTAGAATCCCCATATCAAGATTTTAGGTTTCTTACTCAGTAAAAATCTTCACATTCGTTTCTTGGTGACATATGTCGAACACAACTAATTTCCTTTTGTTTTTATTTCACCTAAAATTTTGTATGAACGCCTATCTCATAAACTTAAAAATTCAAGTTTACGCAACAAAAGTATTATTAGATAGTATAACTCCAATATACGTATCTGCTTAGTCCCAAGTTTGTTAATGACTTTCAAAATTCCTCAAGACAAGGTGTCTACCTCACCTCTTACATGCGTCGTCTATCAAATAACCTAATCATCGATAACTTTCTAGAAATGTCAAATTCCAACAAAGGGACAAGCTTAACTGTCAAAATCATGACTAAAACTTATGGTACATCAAACTTAAGTTCCCAAAAATTTCGCTAACTCAATTTCTACTCTTATAACAGCTAACCGATCAACTTTACCTCAAATCGTCATCACCCTGAATTCTTAATTGCCGCAACATTAATTCACTAGCGCTTAAATCTTCAATCTCAATGTTGATTTATTCTACAATTCTCTTGATTGCCAATCCTTATAACATTATAACCCAGATACTTCAAGGTGCTAATGATCCCTTCAAGCTTAAATCATCAAAAATTCATATCACTTAAACTATTTGATTATCACTTACTGCTAGACTAGTCATTAACTTTCTTAAAAATTGAAAATTAATTCTTAATTTCCTCGAAAATTATCCAATTTCTCCTTAAATCTCAAGGTCCAAAAATTACCCATAATTTCTTGGCGTTCCTAATTCCACTTTATAGGTTTCCCGTAGCATAAAGTTCAATACTTTTAAGCTTATTAAACCCAAATCAATTCCCATAACCTCGAAAAGTTACTGATCTTAACCAAGTGTTCCTCAAAGTTCGAATTTAATCCTCAAAATTTACGCAATTTGCAATTTGGCCCTTAAAGTTCTCGAAAACATAGCGATTTATAAACATGTACTGTAAGCATATATCATGTAAATATCCAATTGATAGCATTAAAACATTTAAAGCATGTAAAATCATACAACTTACAGACTTGACGCTTGAAGACTGAGCGGCAGAAGCTGGCGGTGGCACAACCCTATACAGGACCCTTGCTCTGATATCAACTGTGACATCTACTAATTTAAAAAGCGCGAAAATATTTTTTTAAAATAAAAGCTCGCATTTTGAAATAACATTTAAAAATGATCTTAAGTATTTGACAATAAAAATAGTGCGTAAACATAAACGAGTAAAAATTGTGAAAATCATTAGCGCAATTACCAATAATATATAACGGAGCAAAGACGAGTAAAATTCCTAACATCAAATGTAAAATAAAACAGCGTATAAAATTGTCGTATCCTCTCCAAAACATAAAGTCATAATGTGCGGAAAAATCATAGGTCCTCGGGTTGTGTCACCCCACCAGGTCTGTCTACTCAGTGTTCAGCACCTCCGTCCTCTCAATAACAAGCTCACCTGCATCACACACGCCTAATGAGTCTAAAGACTCAACACACATGTACCGTTAATAACAATTACATGCACACAGTAGTGAAAAATATCATACTCAACATAACTTTCATGAACTTAAAAGCATAACGTAAACGTGTCGTATAAAATCGTGTCGTGTCAAATCATGTCGTCTCATATCATCATATACGTGTCAAAACAAGCGTGTCATCATAAACTTAAACATTTTCTTTTAATTGAATTCAGTTCATTAGTTGTGACTTTCTTATCAGTTCTATCGTATCAGCTCTATCGATGGATCCATCTATAAAAACCGTGGTACCCGGCGGCGGGGGACATCAGCGACAGCATTACCCGCCCACTGAGCCCTGGCCTCAGCTCATCATATCTCATATCATCGTATACATATACATCGCCAGTCACAACCAATTCTCATACTTCAAAAATATCATCATTTTCATCACTTAATAAAAACATGCATATTCGTAACTTTTCCTTTAAACCAAGCATGCAACGTATTTATCGTAATTCCATAAAAATCATGAACATGATGCATAATCATTAAAATATAAAAATTTGTGCTCAGGCACTGCCAGGACCAAAATCTCACCTCGGGTGTAAATGACCATTTTGCCCCTGGAAACCCAAAAAATACCGTTTCACCTTTGGACCTCTTAAATTGATCCGAATCTTACCAAACTCCTTAAAATGTCCCAAAACATAATTATAATCATTCTTAGACGTAAACTCGAGCAAAAATCAGAACTTAACCGATTCGTTTTAACACTTGGACCGGGGTATCGGTTTTAACCTGAATCGACCCGAAACTTAACCAAATTTTATCAAACTTAAACCATGTCTTAAAAAACACTTAAAAAACTCTAAAGAAACCAAAACCCAGCTTTTTAAATGATTCGAATTCCCCTGGATGGCTGCTGAAAAATCCAGCAGGTCAACCCTCACCTCCAACCGAACCACTAGCTCACGATCACCACCCTTACACCAAGCCGATGGCTCCAACCCCAAACCAGCCTATTGTGGACCTAGACTATACCCTAAGGGACATAATAGAACAAAGCCAATAGCCCCCTGCAACAAACACAGCACACACGACCGCTAGCTCCCTACGAAGTGCACTCGGACATCATCCAAACGCCCAACGCTCAAGCGGCTCCTAACCTCGTCTCAGCCACGTTCGAAGCACCCTAGGCCATGGTTCAGACCCTCTATGATCTGTTCCAGAGCTAGGGACACCCCTTGCACAGCCGAGACCGAACCAATCCTTGATCTAGCCCTTAATCGCGCACTAGCGCCTGAACGAACGGCTTTTCCCTGCATATACTTGAACCGAGGCCCTCTCAGGTTATTCTAACATAAACCTCGACATGAACACCTCAACATGAACACCACCTTAGGACCCTAGATTGGCAGTCCCTTGCACCCAAACATCAAATACGTGAGTTAAATGCATAAAATACGGTTTTTTCACGAACAAGACGAAGCATAAACGAAGCAACAATGGGTTTAAACATTTTTCGTATGCGAGCACACATGTAACAGCATATAATGGCGTGAATAATGCATAAATAAGGATACATGGCGTGCCTTGGTGATTATTATTGGACAATTGTTCGAGGACACACGGCCGAAGGGGAGAATCCTTGCTTGAAATGAAAAATGGAAGCACCGAAACTCTTTGCAGCAACAATGAACGAGAATGATTGTGAGTGGAAGGGGTGGGCGGTTTAGTGGAGGGTGATTAAGTTACTGGAAACGTTTAGGGAGCCATTTAGTGCTAATTATGATGATAATAATTAATTGATGTGCTTCAAATTGCATTTTAAAAATTTTAAAAGAGTTTTAAGCCCAATAAGATTAAATGTAGGCCCAATAAATCCAAACACACTCTCGAAAAATATTTCGTGTTGGAAGGATTTTGAAAATATTAGCCGAACCCTTAAAAAGTCCTCTAATTCGATAAAATTCGTGTATCGTTAAAAATAAAGTCATGTGGGTAAGAATACCCGGTAAAATCCCATTATTTGAAAAATCCACTTAAAACACCATATATTAATTTATAAAAATTAATCATGTATTAAAATAATTTTCTTGAAAATTCTCCGGTCTCCGTTCCTCGATCGGGCGTGAAATGCATCTAGAAAACCTAATCCATGAACTTTTAAAATTTCATTAAATAAATTCTATCATGCAATAATTATGCATAAGCATAAAAATAATTGAACTATAATTAATAAAATAAACATGCATTTTATGCTTTAAAAGAATTTAATAAAATACCAAAGAAATTTAATAACTTGCATGCATGTGGTTCACGTGGACTTTCAAATTTTTGGGACGTTACGTTCTGAGTCGCTTTAATTCTCAAAATCAGCTTTGGTTCGGCCTGCACAATATAAAGTCTCCACGGTCTACTATCAGTTTCAAACACGGATTAAGAATAACAGAAATTTTCAATCAAATTCGAAATAACAATCGTCGAAATGGCATGCTACACTCAAAAAACTGCGTATCTCTAACATAATGTCGATCTTGGCAAACTGATCACGTCTTTGACGTTGTTTAGATCAACCGCTATACCATCTTCGGATATAATGTGCCCCAAAATACAATCTGTCTCAGCCAAAACTCATATTTTAACAGTTTTACATACAATTTCTCTGTTCTCAAAATACTCAAGACAATTCTCAAATGTTCGGCATAATCAGTCATATTCTTCGAATATATCAGAATTTCATTGATAGAATAATCGCATAATCATCAAAGTACTTCCGAAACACATGGTTCATTAAACCTCTAAACATAACTGAAGCACCCCCAAGGAGAAACACTCGGTCTGATATACCCCTTGGCCAGTAAATCCTCTAACTATTTTTCAATTCTTTTAATTCGATCGGTGCCATTAAGTACGGTGTTTTAGAGATAGAAATTATACTTGGCATCAATTCAATGCTAAAATCTATCTCCCTGACTGGAGGCAATCCCGGAATCTCATCTGGAAAGACATCAGCAAACTCACATATCACTGGCAAATCTGCCAATGATGGGCTCTACTTCAGTACATCTACTGAATACACAAAGAATCCCTCTGCTCCTTTCTGTAATAGTCAAGTCATCGATAACACAGATATCAAAAGAATTCTAGATCTAGAATCTTTACCGTAGAATTTTCATTCCTCAGCCATTTCAGGTCTGAATCTCGCAATATTATAGAAACAAGCTACAGTAACTCTGTACTTGGTCAGCATATCGATACCAATAATGCAGTCAAAATCAGACAACCCAAGTACAGTACAATCTAACTCAATCTCATCGTCATTATACTGCAGCATACAATGTTTCACAGAATTCATTGATATCACACACCTCCCCAAGGTGAAGAGATACATACAACAGTAGATAAGAATTCAACATGCAAAGCATATATCAATGCAATTCGTTCAAATATAATCGTATGGAATGCACTACTATCTATCAATACATATGAAGAATAACCACACAGAAAACAATTACCTGCAACTACATCGTCAGGTGCGTCCTGGGCCTGTTCCTCGGTCACTGCAAATACTCGGGCCTACTGTCTTTGAGGTTGGCTAACAGTCTGGCTTCCTCCTGGCCTCAGCTATGACTGGGTAGAGGGTGGCTGGAAAGAGTGAACAGCAGATGATCGTCTATCAGGCTGTGCCACTGATCCAGATGATTCTGCTCCCTGGGATCCTTGGGAACCTCGCTGTGGACAAATCTAGCAAAGTGTTCTGACTGTCTACAGATGCGGCAACTACCAATCACTCCTTGGCATTGCTCTGTGTGATGTCTCCCTCCGCAAGTCCTGCAATAAACCCCTGTATAACCCTGGCCAGAACCGGTCTGTCTTGAGCCACTGGAACTAGATGAACTATTTCCCGATTTCTTAAACTGTTTCCCTCTAGCTTTTAGCTTATCTTTCTTCCCATGGCTACTACTGCCACTATCAAGTCTAGGAAGGGGTTGCAAGAATTGAGCTTGAGGTTGTTGCTGTTTATGTGGTTGAGCTACATACGACCTCGCTGTTGGATCAAGTTTGCTTCAGCTCCCTTTGTTCTATTCAAGGCATCGGCAAAGTTATGGGGTCGCACAACATTTACCAATGTAAATATCTCAGGATTCAATCCATTGATGAAATGATCAGCTACAGCTTCATCATTCTCAGCCACGTGAGGAGCAAAACGTAGTAAGGTAGAGAATTTGGCCACATACTCTTCAATGTTCAACTGACCCTATTTCAGATTTGCAAACTCTGCACCCTTGTCTTTCCTGTATGATACTGGGAAGAATCTTTGATAAAACTCAGTTTTGAAGATTTTCCACGTAATAACTGTACCACGCTGTTCTAAGGCTTCCTTGGTTGCAAGCCACCAACTCTTCGTGACCTCGTGTAACTGGTGCCCAATCAGTTTAACTCTACGTTCATCTGGGTAATCAAGTGAATCAAACAACATCTTTATATAATCTAGCCAACTCTCACAATCAACAGACGTTTCAGTACCCTTCAGAATTGGCGGTTGAAATGAATGAAACATCTTCAACTGTGTTTCCATCGGAGTTGCAGACACATCCATCGGATTAGTCGAGGTACTACCCTGTTCGGGCATTCTTCGAGGAGGTAAATCTGATTATCAAAAGGATTAGTAACTCAATACAACAAATCTGTTTCAGTCCTCCTCCGATCATCTTACTGCTGATCAAGAATCGGTTCTGATTCATTCTCCACAACACATGTTTCCAGTCAAATCAAATATTCAGGTAAACATGCATTTCAAAGCAGTAAAACATGCTAGCAATCAAAAGCAAGGAAGAAAACTCAATCTACCCAGCTTACTAGCTTGTATCTCAGTCTTAGGAACCTACAGTTCTGGAATCTACTGCTATGATACCACCTGCTGTGGGGACCCGAACGCTAATTCATTTCATAGTCGTCTTTGGGAATAAATGGATCAATTAAATAAGCTGGGTCTAATTTTAAAAAAAAATACAAATACGGAACATAATAAAATCAATCTGATATAAACATCAACATAAAAGTACAAGTCTTGTACAATTACATCAAAATCAAACTAGGGTTCAACTACTATATATCAAGTGCTGAAGCCTATTCTACTTCTGGGTCCGAATCTCCACGCTAACTATAATCTCTCATCCTCTTCTTGACCCTGATCATGTCCCACCTGTTGTCATGCACACATACAATCACATAAACAGATATAAAAGCATGAAACAGAGATCAATAACATGTATCATAATCTGGAAACATGAATCGATATAAAACTGTAAATAAAATCGTGACTCATCATCTCATACTCGACTCTTCTCTAATCTAGGATCCCGGTTTGAATAAGAACGTAACAAATCTCCCACCTACTCTCCCATTCGGGGTGGCGGTACGTCCTTATTTCCGGACTTTGGTCCTTTCTATCTAATCTCCGCAATAGAAGGCGGTCTACTTCTATGCAACATCGATATAACCAAATGTCCAGTGTATTGGCAACTCAGCCAAAGACTTGGCATCTCCGCCAAATACTAGGCACATCTGCCTTGACACTTCTACCAATGACTAGGCACATCTGCCTATGACTCTTTCTCGATATCTATCTTCTTTTCTTTGCTTTTCTATAAATCAATAGAATAAGCATAAACATTCAAAGAATACAAAGGTATTAAACAATAACCAATAAGTATGTGATTTAGAGAAACTCAATTCAAATCCAACTCGAATCTTATCTCCCGGATCAACATTGATTTATACATTTCTTTTCTCGGTCTGACGAAGTCGAAGTCTCGAATTCGAAGCCTGTCAATACTCAATCTGGCAATGACAATATCGATGAGTAGAATATCAATATACCACTCAAATCAATACTGGATATAATCAGAACTCAATCTAATTCTGTTTCAACGGCATAACTGCACAACCTCAATATACCCAGCAATACAGATATCAATAAATGCCAATCGCAACTCATAATCAATCGACAAACATTATCTGATATCAAATCTGTATAATCTCAATCAAATCAAATCTGATAAATCATAACAATTTCATACGGTATCTGTTCTTCAATTCGGTTTCGATTATACGATGTCTACTATGTCAAGAACACCATATATCAATTATGTCTGATTCCTATAATATCATATTTTCAAATCATATCAAAATATAATAAAACTTATGTCTGTGTGAAGCCTGTAACGAGAGGAACATAGTACTGAACTCGGATCGAAATTCTGACGGGCGGATCTTGCACAATCACAAATCTAAAATATGAAAAGGCGTAAGGATTCTACGGAGCTTTTCTCGTTTTCTCTTCTGCTAAATTCTGAAGGAAGGAACTAAATTGATACATACACACACAGATATATATATATATATATATATATATATATATATATATATATATATATATATATATATATATATATATAAATATACCATGCATGCCCAAGAAAATGTGGCTCACTTCTTTATGCAGCACGTCTCGCACATATGCGCGACCCTCCTCGGCGCATGTCTTCTTGGCAGCTCGCGCATATGCGCGCACCATCTCTGCGTATATGCGCGAGGTCCTCTGCCATACCCGTGCATATGCGTGCATCAGTGCCTCGCATATGCGCGAGGTCCGCTGCCTGTCTCGCGCATATGCGCGCATCGATGCGGCGCATATGCGCGAGACCTTCGGTCCTCGCACATTCAACATCACATGCAAACTCAATTCGTGTCTCGGGTGGCCCTTTCATAATCACATCAATTCATAAATTAATCATCTCGAATTAACAGGATAAAAATCTCGGGCATTACACCCCACTTGCGAGTATTCTCAAACACTCACCCCCCTTACAACATTTTCCCAGATAAACCCGAGGAAGAACTCGAGGAAGAGGAGTCGGACTAGTTTTGGGGCCGGTGAACTATCAAGTTTTTATATTTAAGTTTGAGTTTTATTATTCAGCTGTAACGTTTCCGCATTAGATTCTGTCATTTTTCGTTTATTGAGTTGTAAAGACAATTATTATTTCGTTTGAATTATGATTTATAAACTGGTTTTCGGTTTACAGTGTGCTACAAGGCTTGTTGTTTTCGATTTTGTGATTGCTAAACAAAGCCGGTGTCAACCTTGAGTTTAGGAGCGTGACAATATATAACAAATTATATAGAGATAAAAATTGTTATATTACACATGACTCAAGAAAATTCTGGAGTGACAAGTTACTAGAATGGCATCAATTCTAACATGGCGATGTTGGATCTCGGTTTCTACATGCCCAAACGCAGCGGAAGTTTAAAATTTTTATTTTATTTTGAAAAACAAAATAACTTTTGGACACTCGTATGGTTTTCATGAATCAAACATACATAGGGCGTTTAGAAATTTATACCTTTGTGAATTAATCACGTGGCTCCAACTAATCCGATATAAACGGATTAGCTCTTGATGAATCACTACGAACTTTCTTCAAGAACTCCTTTCTTCAAGAACTCCTTTCTTCTAATTTGCGTTTAGAAGATTTGTTCCTCTTCTAGTTTGCACTAGAAAAGTAGAAGAGATTTTGCGTTGAGATCGAAAATTCGAGAAAGATTCAAATCCTTTTCTCTTGAAAAATGGCAAAAATATTTTGGAGGAATATTGAATGGTGATTCTCGGCCATCACCATTAATTGTTGGAGGCTAGGTCTCTTTTTTTTTATATATATATTAAAAAAAACAACAACCTAAACCTAAATTCCATAATTATGGATTTAGGTTCCTTAATTAAATCTAATGGGCTTTGTTAATTAAATAGACTAGTCAAACTAATTTAGTTAATTATATTAAAGTCTATTAAGAACTTTAATCATTTGATATGTTTGACTTGTACTCCTACAAGCCCATTAAACATATCTCCCATCATATTTAATAAACTCAACTCTTGAGTTTAATAAATTAAATCCATAATAAATTCAACATTTGAATTTATTATTATAAATTCAACTCCTTGAATTTTATCACCTCCATAATTTAATATTTAATAAACTCAACCTTTGAGCTTAATAAATTAAATACATTATAAATTCAACATTTGAATTTAATGTTTAAATTATAAATTCAACTCCTTGAATTTATTCTCTCCAAATTTTATAAATTCAACTTCTTGAATTTACTATATCATAAATTCAACTCCTTGAATTTATTTTCTCAAAATTTAATTATCATAAATTCAACTCCTTGAATTTACTATATCATAATATAAATTCAACTCTTTGAATTTATTCTCTCAACAGGAACAAACAATCCAGTACTTGTGTGACCCTCAATGGTTCAGGGATACAGCTAGCCGTGGGTTCACAACTCTTTGTGATTCAGGACATAATCCTTTATTCGGGCTTACCCTAGTTAGCCTCATTCTTTTCATCAACACCTTGATCAAGAATGTCAGAACTCATTTCTGATTGCACCCATCGGATCATGGTAAGAGCGTCTAGTAGCATTGCCCCATGATCCCCTAGGTATCACTGATAGTGCCTGCAAGAACCAGTAGATTATGATTAACGTACAGTACGGTCCCTGCATCTCATATATCCCGATCGAATCTGCAACCATTGGTTCATCGAGGGTTGCATATTAATTCGACAACTATGTGATAACTATAATAGTGGCATCGCGTGTACTATTGGAGAACTCCTTCTCCAACGTACATCTCATACTCTGGCCAGAGATTCCATGCACTATTATTTCATTAGATCACATAGGATATCCACACCCGCAGGTGAGCGGTGAATCCCCGACTACAATGCACTGGCTCCTATATGTGTCGCAACTATACCCAACCTCGCCACCTGATGACTCTCCTGGAGCCGGCAAACGAGTCAAACTACAGCCCTAGTATATAGAGCCTCAGTGTTGTCTCGGGTCGTAAGGACTAATGGTGTACAATCATAACCACGGACTTATCCTCTCGATGAATGATAACCACTTGCAAAGTCCGAGGGAGGGTTGTTCGGTATAATCATCATATGACTACCCATCTGTATGTTTGGACATCTCTATGCCCTTACCAAGAAACACAGTACACAACATCACAGATGCTAGTCTCGAGCTCAAGCGGCTTTTATCCATGTTTTAGGCGGCTGAATCGACTAGGAACGAATTTAGAATATGCAGTGTTTACAAATGAGTTTCAACATCGAATTACGATTCATTTGTATTAAAGCATAATCAAGGACTTTATCTATGCTGCTTGCATGGGTATACAGATAAAGTATAACGAAACCATTAAAAATTAAATTATATTAAAATAAAGATTGTTTATTACACTTGAGTCAATAAATTCCCTAGCCAACCGTTGGCTTGCAGGGCATCTACACTAACAATCTCCCACTTTCCCTAGAGCCAACTACCCTTAATTCCATTGCTTCGCGATGCTTTTCAAACAATGGTCCTGGCAAGGGCTTTGTAAGTGGATCAGCAACATTATCTGCAGAGGGGACTGTTTCAACTGATATGTCTCCTCTTCCCACTATCTCTCGTACGATGTGGAACTTCCTCAGTACATGTTTGGATCGCTGATGAGACCTTGGTTCCTTTGCTTGCGCAATGGAACCAGTGTTGTCCCAGTACAACGGGACTGGATCAACTCCATTAGGAATAACGCCCAACACTTGGACAAAATTCCTCATCCAAACTGCCTCTTTGGATGCATCAGATGCAACAATGTATTCAGCTTCAGTGGTGGAATCCGCAACGGTGTCTTGTTTGAAACTTTTTCAAGAGACAGCCGCACCATTAAGCATGAATACAAAACCAGAGGTCGATTTCGAATCATCTACGTCACATTGGAAGATAGAATTCGTGTAGCTTTCCAATTTCAATTCTCCATCCCCATAAACCATGAACAAGTTCTTAGTGCTTCTCAAGCACTTAAGAATATCTTTCACGGCTTTCCAACGCATTGGACCAGGGTTCGCCTGATATCTGCTTGTAACACTCAAAGCGTAAGCAACATCAGGACATGTCGATATTATACCATACGTGATACTACCAATAGCTGACGCATATGGAATACGGGTCATCATCTCTATCTTTCCATCAGACTTGGGCCACATTGCATTAGATAGAGTAATACCATGACACATTGGTAAGTATCCTCTCTTGGACTCTTCCATAGAGAATCGCTTTAGAATGATATCGATATAGGTGGCTTGGGTGAGTCCGAGCATCCTCTTTAATCTATCTGCATAGATTTGTATTCCCAATACGTAGGATGCTTCACCCATGTCTTTCATGGAGAATTTACTGGCTAACCATACTTTAGTTGATTGCAATAATCCTACATCATTCCCATTGAGCAGGATATCATCAACATAAAGTACTAGGAATGTCACTGCACTCACACTAACTTTCTTGTACACACACGGTTCCTCGGGATTCTTAGCAAAACCAAACTCTTTGATAGTGCTATCAAATCTGAGGTTCCAACTCCTTGATGCCTGCTTGAGACCATATATTGATCTCTGAAGTTTGCATACCTTATGCTCACTTCCTACTGATGTGTATCCCTCGGGTTGAGACATATAAATTTCTTCTTTGATGTCTCCATTGAGGAAAGCAGTCTTTACATCCATTTGCCATATCTCATAGTCATACCATGCTGCTATGGCTAGTAGCATTCTAATGGACTTAAACATAGCAACTGGTGAAAAACATTTCCTCATAGTCAACTCCTTGCCTTTGAGTATAACCTTTTGCTACCAGCCTTACTTTGAAGGTCACTACCTTCCCATTCGCCCCAAGCTTTCTTTTGTAGATCCATTTGCACCCTATAGGAACGATTCCCTCAGGTTGATCCACCGATGTCTAGACTTGGTTTGAATACACAGAGTCCATTTTTTACTGCATGGCTTCAAGCCATTCGGTTGAATCAGTATCAGATATTGCTTCCTTAAAGTTAATTGGATCATATCCAAAACGAGACTCATCATGGTCTTGTTCATGAAGAAGCATATATCTAGCAGGTGGTCTAATAACACTATCAGACCTCCTAGGAGCTTGTACTTCAACTACTGGTTGTTGGAGATTGGGTTCAACTACTATAGTTGAGAGAGTATCTTGAATTTCTTCAAGTTCTATCATCTTCCCTTTTTCTATCTAATAGAAATTCTTTTTCCAAAAAGGTGGCATTTCTTGAAACAAACACTTTTGCTTCATTGGGACGATAGAAATAATACCCAACAGAATTCTTTGGATATCCTACAAAATAGCACAAAGTGGATCTACTATCCAATTTGTCTCCCACTGTCTGCTTCACGTAAGCAAGACATCTCCATATTCTCTTGTAAGAATATTTGGGAATTTTTCCTATCCATATCTCATATGGGTTTTTATACACTGCCTTAGTATAAACATTATTCAACAACATTGCCGCAGTTTCAAGCGCAAAGCCCCAAAACGATGTAGGCAATTTAGTGAATCCCGTCATTGATCGAACCACGTCCAACAAGGTTCACTTACAATGTTCAGAAACACCATTCAATTGTGGTGTTGCTGGTGGAGTCCACTGTAAGAGAATCACATTCTCTTTTAGATAACCCAAAAATTCAGCACTCAAGTATTCTCCCCTTCGATCAGATCGAAATGCTTTAATACTTCTTTCTAGCTGGTTTTCTACTTCATATCTAAATTCTTTGAACCTTTCAAATGCTTCAGATTTGTGTTTTATCAAATAAACACACCCATACCTCGAATGGTCATCAGTAAAGGTAATGAAGTAGGATTGCCCATATTTTGTGCTAACACTTAGCGGGCCACAAACGTCTGTGTGGATCAAATCCAGTAGACCATGTGCACGTTCCACGTTTCCATTGAATGGAGTCTTGGTCAATTTTTCTTTTAGACAAGACTTACAAGCATGTAGAGAATTTATGTCTGACAAGTCAACATGCCTTCTCCCACTAGCTTGTGCATCCTTCTTTGGGAAATATGACCTAGTCTAGCGTGCCATATTTGTGTGGGATTTGGATCATCTAACTTTCTTTTGTTTGTTGTTGAAATCATGTTTACTCGGACATTCACTTATCATTTCCAGAACAATTCTGGCGCATATAATTTCTTATGTCCGGACTTCTTGCAGTGAAATAAATATGTTCTAACTTATCGGGCTTTGTAGGCCTTTTAAGTGTCTTTCAGAGTTTGTGTAAGGCCCAAGATTTTGATTATTGTAATCCGGAATAAATTGAGATTATTGATTTTGGATCTGATATGATTATAGATGCATTATGCCGAGACCGAACGGGGCCAAGTGTATGAATTATACAAGAGTGGACAGAACTATTGGTGCGCGAGCGGTAGTTTCTGACCGCCCGAGCGCCAATGTTCAACAGAGATATGTCTCGGGCAGAACGTTTGGCACCCGAGCGGTAGAATATTACCGCTCGAGCGCCAATGTGTGATAAGCCAAGCATCTGGGCAGAGAGTGCCGCGCCCAAGCAGTACTTTCTTACCGCTCGAGCGCGAGGCATGCGAAACAAGAACTTGACATTTGGCTCGTTGCATGTCACGTGTATATATATATATATATACATATATAAACATGCGAATCTTCCTCAGAAAAGAAGAAAACGAAGCCGAGGAAGAAAAGTATCGTGAAATCCTTACGCCTTTAGATTTCAATCCGTCCGTTAGATTTTAAATCCGACTTCGGTACTGTGTCCCTATCAACGCAGACTACTACAAGACGTAAGTTTTATTACGTTTTGACATGTCTTGAAATTATGATGTTGTTAGAATTGAATACACGTCATATATGTTGTTCTTGACATGTTAGACAGCGTAGAATCGAAGTCAGATTAAGAAAAGGACTGAATATGAACTTGTTATGATTTTCAGAATGAGATTGACTAGAATTGATATCAAGATGGAGTGATTATCGAGTATAAGACGTTAGAATTGATATCTGCCTGATATGGTATTGCTGGATATATTGAGATTATGATGTTATGCCGTTGAAACAGAATTCGATTGGATTCTGATTATATCCAGTACTGATTGAGTGGTGTATTGATATTGTACCCTCGATATTGTTATTGTCAGATTGAGTATTGACAGGCTTTGAGTTCGAGACTTCGACAGAGTCAGAATATCATAAAGAAAGGTATAAATTAATGTTGAGTTGGGATTGCACAACTCGAGTGAGGTTTGACTCGAGTCTCCCTAAATCACATACTTTCATTTATTGCATTGATGTTTGCAATTAATGAGACTTATGATTGTAGTCTATTGATTTATAGCCACTGCATGTAATGACGGCTGATTCGCTAGTCATTGATTGATTTGTTTAGATACTGACTGCATGTATTAATTACTGAGTCGTTGAGTCATAGGCTGATTCGCCTAGTCACCGGCTGATTCGTCGGGTTATTGACTGATTCGTCTTATTATAGGCTGATTCGCCTAGTCACCGGCTGATTCGTATGGTGATTGACTGATTCGTCTAAACTTAAGCTGATTCGCTTAATTACAGGCTGAGTTGTCTGATTATTGGCTGATTCGCCTAATTACCGGCTGATTCGTCGGGTTATTGACTGAGTCGTCAATTCTATGGCTGATTCGCCCAGATACTGATATATGAATTATATCGATACCGTTTAGGGATTGATTCATTCCTATCGACTGAGATTCGATATAATTACCTATATCCAGACATCGGGATCCCTAGGTTAGAGTTGAGTCGAGTCTGAGACGACGCGTCGATTGAGTTGAGTCTGATACGACATGTTGATTTACATTGTTTATATCATTCATGATTATTGAATGCTTGACATTGATTTATGTTTCTGATTTGATACATGTTACGAATATTTCTGATATGCTTTCGTATATGCTTTTATATGATTTCATGTATACATTGTTTATACTGGGATATTTATATCTCACCGGAGTTATCCGGCTGTTGTCTTGTTTTGTATGTGTGCATGACAACAGGTGGGGCTGGATCAGGGTCAAGAAGAGGATGAGATAAGATTAGATAGCGTGGAGATCCGGGCTTCGAAGCAACATAGGATTCAGCACTGATATGTAGTTGAACCTAGTCTAATTCTTGTAGAGAACACAAGATTTGTATGTTTATGTTTAATATGTAATTTGAGTAAATTACATTACGTTTCCGCTTTGTATTTTAAAAAAAAAATTTAGACCCTGTTTTATAATTGACTAATTAGTCCCAAAGATGATTAAGAACTTGATTAGCGTCCGGGTCCCCACAACAGGTGGTATCAGAGCGATAGATCCTTTAGAATGAGATAGAAGAGGCTAGTGAGCGGGGTAGAATGTGTTTCTTTCCTTGCTTATGATTGCTAGCATTCTTTACTGCTTTATATAATACATGTTACTTGACTTATCTGATTTGATTTTGTAATGTGTATTATTGGGAACGAATCTGAACTGATTCTCGATCAGCAGTAAGATGATCGGGAGGGAGATTGAATTGAAACAGATGTGTTGGATTGGGTTACTAATCCTTTTGAGTTTCAGATATGCCTCCTAGACGAATCCCAGAACAGGGTAGTACATCGAATTCTCCAATGGATGTAACACCGACTCCAATGGAAACCTTGTTGAAGAGGTTTCAGTCATTCAAACCACCGACTCTTACGGGTACTGAGACATCAGTTGAGTGTGAGAGTTGGCTAGGTAACGTTGAGATGTTGTTTGATTCACTGGAGTACAGTGATGAGCGCCGAATTAAATTGATTGGGCACCAGTTGCTGGATGTTGCAAAAAGCTGGTGGATTACGATGAAGAGGGCCTTGGAGCAACGAGGTACGATTATTACTTGGGATGTATTTAAAACTGAGTTTTATCAGAGATTTTTCCCAGTGTCGTACAGAAAAGACAAGGAGTAGGAGTTTGCCAATTTGAGACAGGGTCAGCTGAACATTGAAGAATATGTGACCAAGTTCTCTACCTTGTTGAAGTTTGCTCCACATGTGTCTGAAAATGACGAAGCCGTTGCCGATCAGTTCATCAATGGATTGAATTCCGATATTTTTACATTGGTGAACACAGGACGACCGAATAACTTTGCTGATGCCATGAATAGAGCAAAGGGCGCTGAAGCGGGCCTGATAAGGCAGAGAGGAGCTGAATTTGTTCCTCCAGTGTCGAGACCACTGCAACCACCTCCCCGATTCGAGAGTGGCAGTAGTAGTGGTGGAAGGAAAGATTTTCTGAAGGCTAGAGGAAAGCAGTTTAAGAAGTCCGGCGGTAGTTCTTCTAGCTCCAGTGGTCCCCAGCAGAGTTATACCGGGGCTTACTGCGGAAATTGTGGAGGGAGACATTCCACTGAGCAATGCCAAGGAGTACTTGGTAGTTGCCACTTCTGCAAACAACAGGGACATTTTTCTAGAGTGTGTCCACAGAGGGGTTCCCAAAGATTCCAGGGAGCCGAATCATCTGGATCAGCGGCACAATGGAGTAGACGATCAGCTGCTGTCCCTTCATTTCCGCCAGCACCATCTCAGTCACAGCAGAGGCCAGGAGGAAGCCAGACAGTTGGCCAGCCTCCTAGACAGCAGGCCAGAGTATTTGCTTTGACCGAGGAGCAGGTAACTGATTTGTTTGATTATCCTGTATATATATATATATATATATATATATATGTGAAGGGATACCGGTGCTTCACATACTTTTATTTTTGAAAGATTTGCATTGATGCATGCATTATCTGTTGAGTTCCTATTTACAGTAGTATTTGTTTCTTTTCATTTGGGAAAAGATCTTGTATCAGTGATTTCTGTTAGATCTTGTATACTACAGTAGGATGAGAATGAGATCGAGTTAGATCGTGTGGTAGCTTATGTTGTGCTAGTGTTCTCTGATTTTGGGACTGCATTACTGATATTGATATGCTGACCAAGTACAGAGCTACCATAGATTAATTCCAGAAGATGGTGAGAATTGGACCTGAGATGGCCTACGGATGAATATTGTACGATAAGAATTCTAGACTGAGAATTTCTTTGAGATTCGTACTAGTTATGACTCGATTATTACAGAAAGGAGCAGAGTGACTCCTTATGTATTCAGTTGATTTACTGAAGTTGAGTCTATCATTGGCTGATTTACCAATGATAAGAAAGTTATTAATGTTTTCCCCAGATAAGACTTCAGATCTGATTCCAATCAGAGAGATTGATTTTAGTCTTGAACTGATATTAGAAATTGTTGAAATTTTGAATCTTGATTGAGACAGATTGCATTCAGGATGTGTTATATCTGGAGATGATATACTTGTTGATTTTAGCAGAGTTAAACCGTGATTAGTCAGCCGAGGTTGACATCGGTGTCAGACATTGAGGGTTATGAGTTTAACAGATCAGTACCGATGAGTGATGTTTTGAATCTGATTGAATCTTGCTGTTATTCTGAATACGTGTTTGGGGCAGATTGTAGACAATGGAGATTATATTGTACTGTCCGAACCAGAGCTGATTTTGAAATGTTAGAAGCTCAAAAAGTTGATTAGAATGTGTAGAACTCAATATCAATAGTCTGGACAGAGTGTCGATTAGAATATCAGGTAAGTAATACTGTGTTGTATGTTAATAACTGATTTGTTGTGCCCGATATTTCGAATGTGAAATGACATAGATTGTCAGAAAGGTGCAATACTTGATTTAGTAAGCATCCTGATAGCAGAAACTGTTTTGATAGAAACAGATTAGATTAGATATGGCAGAGTTTGGACTGAAATGTCTGAACTACAGACAAATAAAGATAGAAAGAAAGAAACCAAGAGATTGGTTATGTAACTTGTCGGTTCCTGAATGGAAATGAGATTACACTTCCAAGGATATCGTGATGAAGTTACTACATTTCTTTCGGAATTGAGTATTGATTGAGTTAGGAATGACAGACTGACCCAGTCTGTGAGTGCTAACCCATACATGAAGATGTACAAATATGATACATTACAGAGATTCTGTCAGAAAAGTGATTAGATTACACGGAGTGCTGAGAGTTGAGTATATTAGACCGTGATTTTGGTTGATTTTGCACGTTGGATAGAATGTACTATAAGAGTTAGATACTAGAGTATATCTGAATACTGAATAGTATTCACTACCTGACAGATAGTCAGAGTGGATTATCCAGATTTTGGAGGATATGCTGAAAGCTGTAATGTTTGAGTGTAACATTAAATGGCAGGATTCATTGTCCTTTTGTGAGTTTTCGTACAATAACAGCTATCAAACGAGTATTGAGATAACTCCTTTTGAAGCGTTGTACGGAAAGATATATGGATTCTCTCTTTATTGAAATGATATCTCTGAGATTCTTGAGATTAGATCTGAAATGATCAGAGATATGACTGAAAAGATGAAGCTAATTCAGAAGAAAATGAAAACAGCTCAAAATAAACAGACTGAATATGCCAACATCGGACGATGACTGTTGGTATTTGAGACCAAAGATCGAATATATCTTTGATTGAGATAAACAGACTTAATAATAGCTGATGGTGTGGAGTCGTTACGAACTGTTGATGGGTATATACAGATGTTTGATAACCAGTGTTGCGAGATTGACTTTATCAGAGCTATTTTTCGAAATAGAATTTGATATGAGATTAAAATTTTAGAACAGATTCATTGAGATGAGTTTCTGATTTAAACTCTGTATACATATCTTCTGACCTATCTGAATGGATTACTTGCGAGTTCGAGGACGAACTCCGATCTAAGAGGGGGAGAAATGTAAGGCCCAAGATTTTGATTATTTTAATCCGGAATAAATTGAGATTATTGATTTTGGATCTGATATGATTATAGATGCATTATGCCGAGACCGAACGGGGCCAAGTGTATGAATTATACAAGAGTGGACAGAACTATTGGCGCCCGAGCGGTAGTTTCTGACCGCCCGAGCGCCAATGTTCAACAGAGATATGTCTCGGGCAGAACGTTTGGCGCCCGAGCGGTAGAATATTACCGCTCGAGCGCCAATGTGTGATAAGCCAAGCATCTGGGCAGAGAGTGCCGCGCCCGAGCGGTACTTTCTTACCGCTCGAGCGCGAGGCATGCGAAACAAGAACTTGACATTTGGCTCGTTGCATGTCACTTGTATATATATATATATATATATATATATATATATATATAAACATGCGAATCTTCCTCAGAAAAGAAGAAAACGAAGCCGAGGAAGAAAAGTATCGTGAAATCCTTACGCCTTTAGATTTCAATCCGTCCGTTAGATTTTAAATCCAACTTCGGTACTGTGTCCCTATCAACGCAGACTACTACAGGACGTAAGTTTTATTACGTTTTGACATGTCTTGAAATTATGATGTTGTTAGAATTGAATACACGTCATATATGTTGTTCTTGACATGTTAGACAGCGTAGAATCGAAGTCAGATTAAGAAAAGGACTGAATATGAACTTGTTATGATTTTCAGAATGAGATTGACTAGAATTGATATCAAGATGGAGTGATTATCGAGTATAAGACGTTAGAATTGATATCTGCCTGATATGGTATTGCTGGATATATTGAGATTATGATGTTATGCCGTTGAAACAGAATTCGATTGGATTCTGATTATATCCAGTACTGATTGAGTGGTGTATTGATATTGTACCCTCGTTATTGTTATTGTCAGATTGAGTATTGACAGGCTTTGAGTTCGAGACTTCGACAGAGTCAGAATATCATAAAGAAAGGTATAAATTAATGTTGAGTTGGGATTGCACAACTCGAGTGAGGTTTGACTCGAGTCTCCCTAAATCACATACTTTCATTTATTGCATTGATGTTTGCAATTAATGAGACTTATGATTGTAGTCTATTGATTTATAGCCACTGCATGTAATGACGGCTGATTCGCTAGTCATTGATTGATTTGTTTAGATACTGACTGCATGTATTAATTACTGAGTCGTTGAGTCATAGGCTGATTCGCCTAGTCACCGGCTGATTCGTCGGGTTATTGACTGATTCGTCTTATTATAGGCTGATTCGCCTAGTCACCGGCTGATTCGTATGGTGATTGACTGATTCGTCTAACTTAAGCTGATTCGCTTAATTACAGGCTGAGTTGTCTGATTATTGGCTGATTCGCCTAATTACCGGCTGATTCGTCGGGTTACTGACTGAGTCGTCAATTCTATGGCTGATTCGCCCAGATACTGATATATGAATTATATCGATACCGTTTAGGGATTGATTCATTCCTATCGACTGAGATTCGATATAATTACCTATATCCAGACATCGGGATCCCTAGGTTAAAGTTGAGTCGAGTCTGAGACGACGCGTCGATTGAGTTGAGTCTGATACGACATGTTGATTTACATTGTTTATATCATTCATGATTATTGAATGCTTGACATTGATTTATGTTTCTGATTTGATACATGTTACGAATATTTCTTATATGCTTTCGTATATGTTTTTATATGATTGCATGTATACATTGTTTATACTGGGATATTTATATCTCATCGGAGTTATCCGGCTGTTGTCTTGTTTTGTATGTGTGCATGACAACAGGTGGGGCTGGATCAGGGTCAAGAAGAGGATGAGAGAAGATTAGATAGCGTGGAGATCCGGGCTTCGAAGCAACATAGGATTCAGCACTGATATGTAGTTGAACCTAGTCGAATTCTTGTAGAGAACACAAGATTTGTATGTTTATGTTTAATATGTAATTTGAGTAAATTACATTACGTTTCCGCTTTGTATTTTAAAAAAAAAAATTAGACCCTGTTTTATAATTGACTAATTAGTCCCAAAGATGATTAAGAACTTGATTAGCGTCCGGGTCCCCACAGTTTGCTTCTTATTGGGATTGTTTTTCTTGTGAGGGGCAGAACATTTCTTTCCCTTACCTTGTGGAACATTTTCGTCTGACGAGAGGGCCATAAGAAAAACAACAATTCCATGTTTTATGGTGATCTCATAAATTATAAGCGTATTGACTAGCTCTTCAAGGCTATCATCTATCTTATTCAATTCACCATAACCCCGTAAAATGAGGAAGAGAAATATAACAAATTGATGTTATCTAGGAACTCATTAGGAATCACATATTCCAGACACACCACATTCTTAGCAAGCCCAGTCAGACGTACACCATGCTCATGGGCCAAAGCCCTGTCTTGCGTGCGTGTGGTCATGAGCTCATTGAAAGTGGTGTGCATAGTTTCATGCACCATGCAACTCTTGCACGAGCATTCGAATGTCAGCAGCATTCAAATTTTCCTCAAACTGTCCCTACAGTTCATTTGACGTAAAAGCGAGCATGTTACACTTTAGCTTGCATACTATGGTCATACCATCTTGCATGTTTTGTCAGTTCAACATGACTGACATTAGTGTGTATGCCATTTTCTCTGAATTCAGAACAATTTTCCCAACCAGTCTTGAAAATTAGATTCGGTTAGCTTGTTAATAATAAAAACTTATTACGTGACGAAATCGAAAATATACTGATACGGAAACAGAATAATGGTTGCTGATTATTTTAAAATAATTTTAAGATATAAAATATGGATTTCATTTTATAAATTACCCTCCTACTATTTTGACATTTCCACCACCCTCTGATGAAAAAGGGAAATCGTTTTTCCTTAGTAGGCACGTAGAGTCCAATTAGCCAATTATAATCCCGAATAATATCAGCCAATTATAATTTCTAAAAGGTAGAGTCCAATTGCATCCCTATGCAACCTCCGCGTGTTTTGCCTCACGTTTAATAAGGACCCAATAATATGACGTCGTTTATTTTCGCGTGTCAAACCAACCCATCAATATTGAATTATAGTAGACGGTCGCCATGAGTTCCCCCAATAATATGAGCCGAAGTCATGGGAGTTCCACTCAATTCACATCATATGTCCGGTGGAAGTCACAGCTTTCCGGCGTACAGGCCTCCGCAATAATATGAGCCAGACACTGTCCGCGGGTAGCGTTCAACATGCAACCACGGTTGATGGAAGGCAAGGAAAAATTAAACTCCTTTAATTTTTACTTTTTCGGTTTGATATAAATTTTGAATCTTATTCAAAATGAGGGATTTTAATTTTAAAATTATCTCATCATTTTAATTTAAAAATCGCGTGCCACGAGTTTGTATGTTTGCCGGATTCATGCAACTATATTATATAATAATATACATACATGCATACTACTATATATCACATATATCATAATATGACATTCAACAATAAATAAGGATGATCGATCGCCAACACTATTAGATCCATGTGAGCCAAACATGGATCCAGGTCCAAAATCTATGTGAATGCAGGGATGCAAATGCAACTATTACAAGAGCTTCCAATATTTTACATGTCTTCATCTCGTTCATCGGGCCCACTATCTTCCAGTCTTGATCTCCCACTATTTCTAATAATCACATTTAAATAGCCATGGCACATAAGGGATACATCTCATGGGGGTGGGAACGAGCCATAAACCAGGCCCACTTTAATAATATCAAATATTAAAAAAAACGAATAAAACAGTAAAATATCCTAACATACACCTAACACATTGGTTAAGGCTCTCGATCATCCTTCATGCATTTAATATCAAATATTAACATCAATTTAATTAAACAATTTAATTAATTGATCAATCATATATCTAATAATTTTATCACTAACTACCACAATTATTAAAAGATTTAATAAATTAAATAAACTCCTTTATTTAATTTCCAATTAAATCAATAATAGTTCATTTCTTGTAAAAACTCATTTTTACCATAAATAATTAAAATCATATACTAATTATTTATTTCACAAGAACATTATTAATTTTTCAAAATTTAATTTCCAAAATAAAAATTGAACCAATTTTTCAAAAATATCAATTTTACCCAAAAATTTGAAAAATCAGAAAATTGCACCCTAGGCCCAAACAATTCAGACCCATCATCCAGCACGTTTCCCGAGATGATCCCGGGCAGCCGCCCGTGCTGCCCGCCCGCTAGGTCTCTTTTTTTTTATATATATATTAAAAAAAAAACAACAACCTAAACCTAAATTCCATAATTATGGATTTAGGTTCCTTAATTAAATCCAATGGGCTTTGTTAATTAAATAGACTAGTCAAACTAGTTTAGTTAATTATATTAAAGTCTATTAAGAACTTTAATCATTTGATATGTTTGACTTGTACTCCTACAAGCCCATTAAACATATCTCCCATCATATTTAATTTAATATTTAATAAACTCAACTCTTGAGTTTAATAAATTAAATCCATAATAAATTCAACATTTGAATTTATTATTATAAATTCAACTCCTTGAATTTTATCACCTTCATAATTTAATATTTAAATAACTCAACCTTTGAGCTTAATAAATTAAATACATTATAAATTCAACATTTGAATTTAATGTTTAAATTATAAATTCAACTCCTTGAATTTATTCTCTCCAAATTTTATAAATTCAACTTCTTGAATTTACTATATCATAAATTCAACTCCTTGAATTTATTTTCTCAAAATTTAGTTATCATAAATTCAACTCCTTGAATTTACTATATCATAATATAAATTCAACTCCTTGAATTTATTCTCTCAACCGAACAAACAATCCAGTACTTGTGTGACCCTCAATGGTTCAGGGATACAGCTAGCCGTGGGTTCACAACTCTTTGTGATTCAGGACATAATCCTTTATTCGGGCTTACCCTAGTTAGCCTCATTCTTTTCATCAACACCTTGATCAAGAATGTCAGAACTCATTTCTGATTGCACCCATCGGATCATGGTAAGAGCGTCTAGTAGCATTGCCCCATGATCCCCTAGGTATCACTGATAGTGCCTGCAAGAACCAGTAGATTATGATTAACGTACAGTACGGTCCCTGCATCTCATATATCCCGATCGAATCTGCAACCATTGGTTCATCGAGGGTTGCATATTAATTCGACAACTATGTGATAACTATAATAGTGGCATCGCGTGTACTATTGGAGAACTCCTTCTCCAACGTACATCTCATACTCTGGCCAGAGATTCCATACACTATTATTTCATTAGATCACATAGGATATCCACACCCGCAGGTGAGCGGTGAATCCCCGACTACAATGCACTGGCTCCTATATGTGTCGCAACTATACCCAACCTCGCCACCTGATGACTCTCCTGGAGCCGGCAAACGAGTCAAACTACAGCCCTAGTATATAGAGCCTCAGTGTTGTCTCGGGTCGTAAGGACTAATGGTGTACAATCATAACCACGGACTTATCCTCTCGATGAATGATAACCACTTGGAAAGTCCGAGGGAGGGTTGTTCGGTATAATCATCATATGACTACCCATCTGTATGTTTGGACATCTCTATGCCCTTACCAAGAAACGCAGTACACAACATCACAGATGCTAGTCTCGAGCTCAAGCGGCCTTTATCCATGTTTTAGGCGGCTGAATCGACTAGGAACGAATTAAAATATGCAGTGTTTACAAATGAGTTTCAACATCGAATTACGATTCATTTGTATTAAAGCATAATCAAGGACTTTATCTATGCTGCTTGCATGGGTATACAGATAAAGTATAACGAAACCATTAAAAAGTAAATTATATTAAAATAAAGATTGTTTATTATACTTGAGTCAATAAATTCCCTAGCCAACCGTTGGCTTGCAGGGCATATACTCTAACAGGCGATCCTCCAGCTCGCCTCTACGAGCTTCCGTATCTTGGTTCCCTAGGCCAAGTGAATTGGGCGTTTTAGTGATTGGTGTTGACCAACCTCACCCCTGGATCAAAGTCATTTTGCAAACAACTCAACTCCGTTTCCCAAACTTCAGAACAATTTTTTTACATGAAATGTAGTTGTGCTCCTTATCAATAGCATACATCAACAACATACATTGAGCAAAAACTAAATCTAAAATAATGATATAAAAAGTAAAGGAAAAGAAAACTCACCCTCAAGATGCAACAATTGTGGCAATATTCGTATATAATATGTTTGCATTCGAGAATTAGCTTCAACATCCAATCACAGGTTGCCAGATTAGTAGCGACAATGTGAAAATTTTCAAAATGAATCAATGAATTAGGGAAAAAAATCAAACAAACCCCTAAAAAAATTTACAATGAATTATGGGGAAAAATTCAGAAAACATCAAACACAACCCTGGAAAACTTAAAGAAATTAAAAACTTGTATATACATATTCTAGGTGAATTTTACATTAAATTCCTTGAACTACAGTGTAGTAGGGGTGAGAAAAAATACAGAATTTTTCATATACCGAAATTACCCTATCGATAAAATATCGAATATTTCGGTTCGATACATTACGGTACGGTCACAATAACGAAATTTTCGATACGGTAACGGTAAGAAATTTGAAAATTTTGAAATATTAAAAAAATATATATAATATTTTTAAACAATAAATCGATAAAAGATTTAAAATATAAGTTTTTTCGTGTAAAATAGTATAGACCGATATCTACCGAAATCTCTTCATAATGTATAATTTCGGTATAATTAATATGCTAGTTTTATGTACCGAAAATCTCGGTATAACATCAGTATAAAATTTATTATACCATAGTTTTCTATACGGTATACAATATACAATTTTCGGTACAATTAGTATACCACATCTACTCTACAGTGTAGATGTAAAGGACATAATTACATAAACGAAATCAATTTAAGCTTTTAAAATATAGAGAGAATGGTGGAAACTGCAACCCTCAACCACGTAATAGAAAACCTCGAGAGCAAGGGTATTTCGAAAAATACAAAAACAGGCCATGAGTTCCATGATTTTATTGGGACATCGATTCTCGCACCCAAGACGCAGTGAAATTTTAAAATTTTTTGCTTATGCGTCGTGTGTTTAAAATTTCATTCATAGAGTGTTTAGAGTTATACTTTTGCGTATTAAACGCTGAACTCAAACTATTTTGATTTTTACATGGAGATAGTCCTTATTGTGAATCTTACAAACAGTTTGTTCCTTTAATCGCCTAATTAGATCCACGATCGAAGATTGTCCTCCTTGCCTGGATTGCACTAGTAATGCCAAGAAATTCGTGCGTTGAGACTGTAGCCTCCCAATTTTCAAAATTCGGAGACGGTGTAGCGTTGACGACTCGGTGTTTGTGGAAGAAAAAGTGGCCGAAATTTCCTAGCACAATTACAAGAGGTGGCCGAAACTTTATGAAGGAATTGGAGAGGATTTTGTTGTGTTTTGTGTGCAAAAACTTATGGTGTGTGTTTTATAAGTCCTAGTGATATATATAAAGGGAGACTCCTAATTAGTAGGAGACTCTCTCCCACAAAAACTCTAAGTCTTTTACCCTACTAAGACTCTAATTTCATTATATCTAAATTCTTATATTATTATTTATTATATTATGTGTTTGTCAACTTTTGACACATAATAATAATAATAATAATAATAATAATATGTACATGTTTAGTAGTCAACATTACTAGTACCAACAATTAATTGGTAGTTCCAAACTCACAAAATAAATAATCCCGAACTCATTATAACCTTGATCGACAATCCGAGAGCGCCGATGTATCAAAGATATAAGTCTTGTTCATATAATAAAAAGTTTTCGAAAAACAAAATTTTCTTTTATTATATTGGGTAGCTTCAAGTTTTAATGAACTCCTTCACAAAACAGGCAGTTTCACTCTTCTTCCTTATTTAGCAATTAAGCTAACTTTCATTTTTTCATCCTATGGAATCAGTTCATAAACTCTTTATAAGCTTCATGTTTGATTTCCATCAAACTATAGTCCCCAAATTTCAACTCTTTAAAATTTGACTTTTTCAACGGGAACACAGAATCCGATACTTGTATTACCCTCAATAGTTCATGAATCAAGCTAGCCGTGGGTTCACATCTACATGTGATCCAGAATAACATTTATTCTTATTTGGACTTACCTTAGTTAGCCTCATTCTTTTTATCAACTCTTTGATTAAGAATATCAAAACTCATTTCTAATTACACCCATCGGATCATGGTAAGAGCGTCTAATAACATCGCCTCCATGATCCCTTAGGTATATATGATAGTGCCTGCAAGAACTTTTAGCCATGGTTAGTGTACAGTACGTTCCCTTCAACACATATATCCCGATCGAATATGCAACCATTGGTATATCGAAAGTTGCATACGAATTTGATAATGATGTGATTTATCTTTAAGTACTAATAGTGTCATGGTATGTGCAACTAAGAAGACACTTTTTCCTAAAGCACATTTCTTGCTCTGGCTAAAGAGTCCTTTCACTATTAACTCACCATATGACAGAGGATATCTTAACCGGTAGACTAAAGGTGAATCCCCGACTACAATACATTTGCTCCTATGTATTTCGAAAATACACTCAATCTCGTCACCTGATGACCCTTAATGGAGTCGGTAGACAGATCAAAGTGCATTATATTACGTATAACACGTACATTGTCTCGGGTCAAAGGATTAATGGTATACAACCATAACCGTTGACTATTTCATTCAATAAGTGAGGACCACTTGGACAGTTTGAAGAAGGGTTGTTCAGTGCATCATCATATGATCACACATCTGTGTAAATGGACATCTCCATGCCCTTGTCTATGAAACATGGCGTTTACATCACAAATACTAGTCTCGAGCTCGAGCGACCTTTATCCTTGTTTTAAGCTGCAGATTCGACTAGGAACCTATTTAGAATATATTGTACACTTCTTAATGAGTTTCATGATCTTACGTTGCGAGGCAGACCTCATGGTACCTATTGCATATTATAGGTCTTTATCTATGCAGCTTGGATCTTACGTTGCGAGGCAGACCTCATGGTACCTTTTGGGGTTAAAGATCTGAGGAAGTGGTAAGTGAAGCAGGAGCGACGACAGAGGAAATGAAAATGAAAATGAAGTATTTGAAAATAGAACAGTAAAAATGAAGAGTTTAATTTTTATACTTGAAACATAATGAATTGGTGTGTGGTAAAAAAGTAAGGAACAGATTGAATAAAAATAAATTATGGATGAGCAACACACGAATGTAAGGATGTAATTGAGTCCAGTCAAGTTGAGCCGAACTCTTGAATGTTTGAGTTTGACTTGTTTATAATCGAGCCGAATTCGAACTCAATTAAGGAATATATTAATGACTCACGAGCTTATTCAAACTCATATCGAGTCCAAACGAGTTTAATTAATATGAATTAAACATTTAAATCCTCGTTAAATTCTTTAAAAAGTAAATTATATATTTAGAGAAAAATATAACACTTTTATTAAAATTTGTAAATTTATAATAGTAAATAAATTTAATATATTTTTTTATTTATTTCATAAGTAATGTGTAAAATCAATATATCAAATATCAAAACTATAATTTTTTATATAAGAAAGAGATGACTCATGAGTTTACCAACGAAGATGTTCACGAGCTAACAAACCGAATATTGTAAAACTTGAGATTGATTCATTTATCTCAACGAACCTCATTAAATAAATTCAACCGAAATTTTATCGATTCGAGCTCGAATAACTGATAAACAATTTGAATCATTATATTTATACACGTATGATAACATCAAATGAAGCGGGTTGAGTCGACGCTACATCACGCACACTGTTCTAAACCATTCAAATCGTGGCACATGTCAATCCTCCATTAATCTATTTTATTTAATTTGTTTTCCTCGTTTTCATTTACAAAGCGAAAAAGATTAATCTAGTCATTCATTAAAACTTTTTAGTACCAACATAAGATGCACTTCGATAATAAACCAAAACTAAGTAAATACCAGTCAAGTATCTCAAAAAATGAAAAAGAAAAGTTCGATCTTAAAAGATCACGCATAGCTCCTTAACAATAATGAGGCCAATAAAAGGGGGCACTTTCCACACGACACACTAGCCTCCCCAGCTTTTATACATCAACCACGTCCACGACCTCCACCTGCCACAAAAAAAAAATTCATAAATTATTCTATACAAGGAAACAAAAGAAAGCATCTCTTCTCTATTGAGATACAAAATAAGAAAATAGAGACATGCTAGATTTATAAGGAATTTAGAAGCGCACAGCTTCATATGCAAGCTCTCATTTTTAAAATTTCATTACATTCACCGGATCATTTCACTTTGTTTGAAACTGTACTCTTGTATAAATAGGAACATAGTACCAGGCTCCAACAGTTGGAAAACAGATTTTGGTAGAACTTTATGAGTTAAAAAAATAAAGGAATTAATTATTCATTCTTACCTCTGTTACCGGACGGTTTGCTGCCAGACAAACCCTTTCCTCGGCCTCCTCTGCCACCTCCATCATCTATACCACCACGCCCAATCCCTTTCGAGGATCTTCCAGCTGAGTTTTCATCTCTACCTCTTCCTCTTCCACGTCCAACTCCAGGTGGTTTTCGGTCTGAAGTGATAAATTATCATAACAAAATTAGAGCTTGTCTGGTTTTCTATTAAAAGGAACGCTGGCAATGCAAAATTAACACAGAAACTTCAATCCACAGATTAGTTTAACGCTACATGAAAAAATCTGTGGCAGACACATAACAAATGGAAAGTTTCAAAAATAGATTTAAATACCTGATCTCTTAGTTTCTTCCTGAACTTTATCAATGACCTGAGAAAATAATTTAACCAGGAATTATCATAAAAAACAGCACCATCAAATTATAGCCAATAGCAAAGAGATACAAGATGGTGGAATCAAGGTTTTCCGAATATCAATTTAGTGTGATTTGAGCTAATGAAATGGTGAATTGGGGACTACAAAAAGCAAAGCCAGACTACTTCCAAAAGAAGAAATGCAAAAAAAGAAAAAATAGAGATAAAAAAGAGGCTCCAGTCAGCTATCGACCACCAATCCCTGTTTTTATCGTCAGATAGTTGCACTTCAACAAAAGGTATCCAAATGAAGTTAGTGCCACTGCACAGAGGCAAAGACACCAAAATGCCTCCAAAGGACAGTTAACAAAAACATCAATAGACAATCTTTTGGAGCACAATGACGTCTGATTTGGCTAAGGTACATCATTCCAGAGCAGCAGAGTGGGAGAAGGATATAAAAGCAATAACAATCAAGGTTACTAACAATTTGAACAAAGCTTGTATGTCCTTCATTAAGTGAAGAAGACAACCTACAGAGCACATTACCTAAAGCATTGACTATTCAAAAACTTGTGTGATGGTCTTAAAATAGCCAAATCCCAAAATGCAAGCCAACACTTCATCAGTTATACCTTGAAGGAAAAGTGTTCACAGAAAAATTTGGTTTTTCTAACTTAACTGTGGACGTGCCAAGGACTGCCAATCAATTATATCAATTGAAAAGGCTGGGAGATGTTATTCATCAAATTATTTAAGAAATGCGACAATCAACATATACTTTTAAGTTCCCCACCATAAACACAACAAAGCGTGATCCCGGCCCAACGTAGCAAAAGCAGTTCATCACCATTAAAGAGTGTGATTTTGATATTAACATAGTGGTTGTTGCTTGACATCCATTATGATGTACATTGTAATTTGCAGCAAAAGCACCATTTAATTTGAAATAAATAAAACGAAGAAAGTAATAGTAAAAAAATCTGAAAGTTAAACTTACCTCATCTGGAACTCGGAGGTACTTAATTGTATTGCCCCGAACGTAGCATTCTGGCATTCTCCAAAATCTATCTCCATCCTACGAGTATCGACAACTTTGAGTACAACCACAGTAAACTAACAGAACTTATAAAGCATATATTGATAAACATATGCACTACCTTCGAGGTACAGATGACTTCTCGAAGATGGATATTCATCCAAGTATCACAATTCACCAAATGCCCATTATAAGTTTCCCCATTTTTCAGCTCCACCAACTGCCGTCATAACAGATATTTCCCAGATAAGTGTATCAAAATGCAGAAAAAGATAAAATATTTATTTATCAAAATTCAAACAAATGCAAATAAAATTTTGACAATTCCCAGCGACTGCTTGCTAAGAAACTATGTCCAGTGGGTTAAAGAATCAATCTTGGAACAGCAATGATTTAAATTCATCAAACTTTACATTCTCTTGGTTAATGACCCAACAGTGTCGAATTTGCAGTTCATCAAGCTAAATTTATTATTTTGTCAGTCTCTTACAGATCTTTTCACGAGATTCACACAATCTAATGAAAACATTTGCACTTTAAACCCAATCCATTATTGGGACAAACCATTGAAAATTACAGGAGAGACCGTGAACGTCAGCAAGGTACGAAATTTACCATGGGATGCCCTTGTGCAGTCTTAAGCAGCGAAAGCGGAAGCTGTAAAACGAGGAAAATAAGAGACTGTCCACCATTCGGAATCACATCAAAAATCTCAAAAGGAACTTCAAAAAAAAAAACCCTAACTTATACTTCAACAAAAACATACCATATTTCTGATGCTATCGAACTCCCAATAGGATTCTGCGGAGGGAAAAACGAAATAAAAATTTAAAATCAATGATAATAAATACAAATCAGAAAAAAAAACACGCAACAATAAAAATTATCGGTCGATTCGTGACATAGAAACAGTGGAAGTAAGGTACTAGAGTTCGCTGTGGAGAACGCAGTGATTCCTGTTCACGTTTACAGAACTGCAGCATAGTTTCAAGAAGAAAATCGAAAATAAGATGGTAGAGAACGAATTACATCGAAACCCCTCAAGAACGGCAGATCGTTGGGGTTGCGTGTGAGAGGTTGAAATTCAAGAAAAACGAGGAAATCAGGTAAAATAGCAGCGTGTATTTTATTTTTTATCTTTTATTTATTATAATTTAAAATTTAATTTTATCAATTATTAATATATTTAAAAATTAACGATAAATTGAGAGAGAATATCCAAAATTAAAACTTTTTTTTAAGTTCAGTCTCAAGTAATTATATTTTAATTCTACACTTTCTATGAGATAATATCGTATTTTCACCTCCCTAAAGTAATATTATATTTTATTTTAAAAAGAAAAAAAATTAAATCCAAAATCTAACTTATAAAGTATCATGTGTTCTCTTAAAGTATGTCAAAGTATCAAAGATTCAATATCACAAATTCATGCAGACTATATACCAACTTAAATTTAATTAATATCGTTATTCTATCAAATAACAGTAATTATATCATGTATTATATGCAAATTTAATGTAGTAATATGAAATAAGATATAAAACTAAGTTTTAGTTACACCACTTATCCTAAATTACCAGGCAATCCGTAAATATTTTATCACCTTGTGATGTCTTTTTTTCACAATTCAAATATTTTTATCATCAACTTTTTCCCAAGGAGAACAATAGAAGTTGTGTACAAATTAGTTTGAACATTTTTTAATATATTGTTATGGTATCGTACGTTTGTGACAAATAATATACATGAGATGATATTGACGTTGTATATGCTAAAATGTACCACATGTTCGTGTTTATTGGACCAAAATCTAGCTTATAAAGTACTACGTTTTGTGTCAAAATGTACCACTTTATCGAAAATCTAGTACCACAAATTCATGCATATTATATACCAACTTAGATTTAATTAATACCATTATTATATCAAATAACAGTAACTATATCATAAAAATCGACGGAGATGAGTTAGGGATTTACGTGAGAAATTATTTACGAAGAGAAAAAAAGTTACGTAATGGAGGAAATAAAATTAAAAACGGAAATAAAATTGAATTAAATGGGAAAATGTGATAAAATATGAAATAGAGAGTGAACTCAAAAAATATTTTGTGCATCAAGAAGTAAAAAAAAAATTATGACATAGAGACTCAATGTGAAGTTGAGTTTATGATTAGAGATTTATGTATAATAAAATTAAAAATTTAATTCAATAAAAAAACCTAAAATACTTATATGACGAGTTCGTTCTTAACATTTCACTCTCAACTTTCCCAATTTTTAGTTATTCTTGTACCATTCTTCGCATCACCATTTTTTTCAAATTTTTCTAGCTTCTCAGCTCTCACATATGTTGGAATAATGAGTCTACAAGATACTGATTTAGAAGAAATCCAAAGAGAGAATCATGTGTTGGTAAGAGCTCAACTTATTACTTTGATTTTTAGCACTAAATTTTTTCTCTGAGTCGAGCTCGACTCAGAGAATTCGGGTAACATCTTTTTCGATTCGATCGATCGATTTCTTGGTTCGACCTATTTCGCACCCTAAATCGATCGATTTTGAGCACACCACACCGTGCCTAAATCGACTTTTTGGGTCGAGCTCGGCCCATATATAAACCTGGACCCAAAAGAGATCAACCCACCAGTTTGGTCGAGGCTTGGGGTTTAGACAATGTAGTTGATCGAAATCTCACTCATTCGACCAAAGAACTCGACCCACCAGTTGGGTCGAGGCTTGGGGTTTCGTCGAGTAGGTGAGTAGCCTACTAGACCCAAATCTCACTCCGACTCAATTTTTGACAATAACATGACCCAATTTTAATTTTTAACAATTAATAACATTTTTTTGTGCATATTTTTTTCCCCACGAAACTTGGAATTTATCAATTTTTTAATTGTAAGTTAATTTATGATCAAAATATGTTGATGTTTTCTAAGAAAACGGTATCGTTTTGAATAAAAATGAAATTGACAATTTGGTCCAGCATACAAAATTTGGTAATTTAATTAGATTTGTTAAAGATATACGAATTCGAATCAATTGTTGTGGTTTTTGATGAGTAGACGATATTATGATAGTGGATTGTATATCGCAAACGACCCCTACGATTTTCGTTGTTAGAGTATTGTTTGTTCACTGACATGAATTATTCTAAATTTTATCCTGTGATACCCGATGATGATGAATTTAGGCTTAGTCATTTTGGTGGAAGAGTGTTTGGGAAATTTGATAGTTAGAATTGAAGAGTATGAGAATAAGTTAGTTGAAGAGGTAGATATGGAGAAGTTGAAATTGACCAGTATTTTTTTCGTTGCAGCTGTTGTGAGGCCTGAGGCCGAAGAGGGAATGGGTGATCGCGGGTGCTACGAGGTTGTATGGATAATGAGCGGCTCCTGGCAGGCTTATAGGCGAAGGGAACATGAATGAACCGATCTCACACCGAAAGTAGAGGGATTTTAAAACTGTTCAGGTATGAAACTGTACAGTTGATGAGTATTAAAATATTTGATAGGTATTACTCATATCAATAAGGTGCATCTTCTTTTCGGTAGTTCGTCACATAAGAACTCTAAAGTTAAGGGTGCTTGACTTGGAGAAATTTTGGGATGAGTGATCTTCTGGGAAGTTTCTTAGGAAGCATGTGAGTGAAAACATAAGCATGGTGGAAAGATTCGTCTTGGTACAGTGAAGAAAGTCATCAAATCCGTGGTATTACAGTTGGTATCAGAGCCGACCTCTCCTAATATAGTGTGGTTCGGGGATGAACCAAGCGGAAGCTGGTGGGCATGTGAGGCCGGGGCCGAAGAGGGTTGGGGTGATCGGTAGTGCCATGAGGTTGCACGGAAAATGAGTGGCTCCTGGTAGGCTTTTAGGCGAAGGGAACATGAATGAATGATCTCACACCGGAAAAGAGGGATTCCAAAACTCTTCAGATATGAGACTGTGCAGTTGATGAGTGTTAAAAAATTTGATAGGTACTACTCATATCAAGAATGTGCAACTTCTTTTCGATAGATCATCACATAAAAAATTCAAGGTGAAGCGTGCTTGACTTGGGGCATTTTTGGGATGGGTGACCCTCTGGGAAGTGTCCTAAGATTCGTGTGAGTGAGGATATAAGCACGCTGGAAATACTCGTCTTCGTACAGTGTGGACTGTAGAGCCCAAAATCAGTACACGTAAAACTCATGCATTTATTTAATTGATAAATAATCTATTTTAATTTGAAATAAGTTTTAGCCATGCATGATTTATTTAAATGTATTATTTTAAATTATTTATGTTTTTTGATGCACGTTAAAATATTTCTCGAGTTTCATGTTTCAGGCGATTTTATTCGAGGCGGGATCGAGGAAAACAGACCGGTGACGATTTTTCGTAATTTTAAAACGTGGTATTTTATTTTAAGTTAAGATTGGAGCATTTTAAAAAATTTATTTAGTTTTTAACATTTTAAAGCCTAAATTATCTATTTATTTTATAATTTATAATGTTTTAAAAGTTACGACATTTGTGCAAGTTATTTTAAATTTAGAGATTTTATTAATTAGAGGAGAATTAGTATTTTAAATTAGCTTGTTAATTATTAATTAAGCAAACTTTTCTCCTAATTAACACTAATCACACGCACACTCACTTTTACACATACTAAATAACGGCTAAAACACACACACACAATCCATTATTCATATTTTATTATTTTGAGAGGAGAAAATTAGGGTTCTTGGAACCATAGAGCAGCCGCCCCTTCCTCTGATTTCTTTCAACAAATTTTCGTTGATTTCATTGCAAGAAAATCGTTCCACGGTCGTCCGGATCAACCTTGCATCTTTCCCCGCTTCGGTGTCGTCGTTCGGTAACGTTAAAGATTTAAAGGCACGTATTGTAACGCCCTCGACTGATTTTATAAAATAATAGCGGAATTTTAAATTAATTTACTTAAAGGAAAGAAGGATTTAAAATTTTCTTGACATAAATATATTTTCAATATATACAATCAAAAATATATACATCATCTATAAAGTGATGTATCAAAATACTAAATATCATTTTGATCATGTCAAAATGCTAACAAAATATCTTTCTTCCTTCCTTCTTTTTGTACATATGACCTCGGCTCCAATCAACGTTCGGCTTTTCACTCTTATCTGCACCACATGAAATAACTGAATGATTATAAAACTCAGCAAGTGAAACTCTTACAGAACAATCTATAAATATCATACTCTGTAAAACATAACTTTGAAATCATTAAATACCATCTAACTCTTAAAATATAGAATAACATAGTATAACATGACCATAACGATGGCATTTCTCTTTTCTCTGGTGGATTGATATCTAAATATTATCTCTGTCTCTGTACCTATATCCCATCAATATAAATCGATTACTCTGTTGGGATATAAGCCTATGGTCATTGATCAACTAATTGTATGCAATCTCTGACTATCTATTTATCAATCCAATAAATCATTTAAACTCCCTCTTGGACATTAAAACAAACACTTTGAATACTCTTTTCTTTTGTATTCCCTTTTATACAATTGAGACATAAAAAAGCCTCTAATATACAACAAAGTGTATCTATACATAACATGAATCAAGTGGAAGAGAATAGCATGTTAAAACCATTGAAATACAATACATATATACTTCATGTGAGCACAAGGAATGAATTCCACTTACAACCAATGGAAAGCTTGGTTCTAATCTCTTGGTGTAAATCCAACTACAATAAACCATGTATTGAACCATCAACAACTTAATAATCAAATAACTATACCATAAAACCCATAAAACCAACACAATCATAAATTCCATAATTTCCCCCAACACCACAATCCACAAATAACTAAAACCACAAGCTTACCTTAACTCCTTAAACCCAAAATGATCTTGCTCTCACTTCAATAACCCAACTAGAAGCTTGAATCAAAGGAACAAAAGAAATGAATGAGAACCCTAGCTCTCCATTGAGCTGAAGAACCGAGAAGAGTGGAGAAGAATGAGGGAAAATGAGCAAACACTTGTATTTAATCACTTAAAGCTTTAAAACACGACTTCACTGTTCACGCACCGCGGGTGCGCTACGCATATTGAACCACATCCGAAAATCCGAAAGAAACGACCGCGGGTGCGATGAGTTTTCTACCGCGGGTGCGATAGCCATTCTGCCCAATTACCGCGGGTGTGGTATCTTTCCTGGCGCGGGTGCGGTGTCCTCTGAAGCCAACAATAAACTTTGAAACTAAAATCGAATTGCAAGGTCGCTTCATATTTTGGCAACACTCTCAACATGAAAGTTGCACCTCTATGTCTTATATAACCACTCAAATTGGTCTCATTCCAATTGGCTCAACATACAAATTATCATGAATTTAATCGTAACCTCACTACAATATACACACATTATCTATAATCAACAATACTATAAATCATAAATCGCAATTCTTAACATCAAAACTATACTTAAACTTGACCAAGTAGTCAATCACATGAAATCTTAAACCGTATCATTCACCAAGCTTGGTTATTTCAATCTCCCCTCCTTAAAGAAATTTCTTCTCCGAAATTGACGTCACTACGCAAACAACTCAGGATACTTTTCTTTCATCTCATCCTCTGGTACCCACGTGGCTTCTTCAATCAATTGATTCATCGAAAGGACTTTAACAATGCCGATCTCTTTGTTTCTCAATACTTTAACTTTGCGATCCAGAATCTGGACTGAAATCTCTTGATACGTCAAATTCGACGTCAAATCCAATGGCTCGTGACGAACATGGGAAGGATTCGCAATATACTTCATGAGCATAGAGACATGAAAAACACTACGAACTCTATCAAGATCTGGCGGTAAGGTTAACCTGTAAGCTCGATCACCAACTCTGTCCAAGATCTCAAATGGGCCAATGAATCTAGGACTCAATTTTCCCTTTTTTCCAAACCGCATCACACCTTTAAGAGGTGCAATCTTCAAGAACACGTGATCGCCAACCTCAAACTGCAACGGCCTTCGTCTTACATCAACATAACTCTTCTGTCGTGACTGTGCTGTCTTCATCCTTTCTTGAATAAAAGCAATAACATCAGCTGTCTGTTGGACCAACTCTGGACCCAACATCTTTTTTTCACCAAAATCGTCCCAATATAAGGGGGATCTACATTTTCTGCCATAAAGTACTTCATACGGTGCCATGCCAATCGTCGCTTGGTAGCTATTATTGTACGTGAACTTAACAAGAGGCAATTTGGAATCCCAGCTACCAGGACAGTCAATAGCACAAGCTCTAAGCATATGCTCCAAAATCTGAATAACTCTCTCTGATTGATCGTCGCTCTGGGGATGATATGCTGTACTGAATGCTAACCGTGTAACCAAAGCTCTGTGCAAACTCTTCCAAAACTCTGAAGTAAATCTAGGGTCACGATCAGACACGATCGACACAGGAACACCATGAAGTCTGACAATCTCTGCTATGTACTCTTCGGCATACTGGTTCCTGGAATACATTGTCTTGACTGGGAGAAAATGCGCTGACTTGGTCAATCGATCAACGATAACCCACATAGAGTTATAGCCTTTCTGCGTTCTAGGAAGACCAATTACGAAGTCCATTGTAATGTGCTCCCATTTCCATTGAGGAATCGGCAATAACTGCAATGTTCCAACAGGTTTCTGGTGTTCGATTTTCACCTACTAACAAGTTAGACACTGAGAAATAAACATGGAAATATCCTTCTTCATACCTGGCCACCAATAGAGTCTTCCAAGATCTGTTACATCTTGGTACTACCTGGATGTATCGAGTATGGCTCAGTATGTGCCTCTGTCAAGACGACTCGTCGAATATCATCACCAGTAGGAATCCATATACGGCCTCTGAATGTCATCAAACCATCTCTATTCATCCCAAACTCTGAATTACTTCTCTCTTCTGCTATGGCTCTCATCTCTATCAACTATGCATCATTGGCCTGCTCTCTACGGATCCTGTCCGTCAATGTAGCCCGAATGATCAACGCTGAAAAGCGAGCGATGGTGCCCGGTACTACCAAAGCTATCTCTTCTCGTTGCAAATCTAACAACAACGGTTTCTGGATCATAGAACTCAAAGAGGAACTTGACTTACGGCTCAATGCATCTGCTACAACATTAGCCTTCCCAAGGTGGTAACTAATCGTCACATCATAATCTTTGACAAGCTCTAACCACCGTCTCTGTCGCATATTGAGTTCTTTATGGGAAAACAAATACCTTAAACTCTTGTGGTCCGTGAAAATTTCTCACTTTTCGCCATATAAATAGTGTCTACAGATTTTCAGGGCGAAGACCACAACTGCTAGTTCCAGATCATGTGTAGGATAATTTTTCTCGTAGTCTTTCAACTGAAGAGAAGCATAAGCTATAACCTTTCCACGTTGCATCAGCACTGCACCAAGGCCCTTCTTCGACGCATCGGTATAAACAACAAAGTCTTCTGCACCACTGGGTAGTGCAAGTACCGGAGCTGTCGTCAACCTATCTTTCAACTCTTGGAATCCATTTTGGCATTCATTGGACCACTCAAACTTCACCGTCTTCCTCATCAGATTGGTTAACGGCAAGGAAATTTTGGAAAAGTCTGAAATAAAATGACGATAATAACCCGTCAAACCAAGAAAACTGCGTACCTCTGATACAGTAGTAGGGATAGGCCACTTCTGTATCGCCTCGATTTTTACTGGATCAACAGCTAAACTGTAATGACCCGAATATTTGTTTTGAATGAAATATTAATTAAGAGATAATTAATGAGTTGTTAATTAAGTTTTAAGGAATTGATAAATCGGGATCAAGTTGTTGGTATCCACCGAATTTTAAAAAGGGATAAACCGATCAACTTCGGATTACATTATCTCGGGAAATCCAACTAGACAAATGAGATTCTGACACGTGGCAGATAAGATTGGTTCGGATTTTCTGAAATAGTCCGGATGCAGCCTATAAATGGAAGCCGATTCTTTTGTTTCCTTCACCGTATTCTTCAGAGAGAGTTCTAGTTGTACCTTTGGCTATCCAGTTTCTAGGGCACTTTGGTGTCGGGAAGTTTTGGAGCTAGTATCGACTCGAGAAGGGGTCGGTGAACTGAGATCGAGACATCATCAGCGGGCTGACGACGGACGCAGGTTTAATCCTAAATCATTAGATAGTGATTTAAGGAACATTAGGGAGATCTTTGTAGCATGTTTGATCTGGTTTGTTAGTGATTTCATTATGTTGGTGTTGTCTAGGTTCAGAGCTTTCTGTCAGATTGTTTTAGTGAGGTACGTGATGTACTAACTGAGATATCCAAGCGTAGTATACACACTTATATGCTGCATATTTATCTGTTGCATGATACATGTTTTACTGCTTTGGCATATTATGCATGACATATCATGTTGAGCCTAATATCTTTTGAGATCTACCTCGTTTGTTGGGGCCGCTCAGCCCTATTCTGTTTTGTGGACGATGGGGCATCGAGAGCTACAATGTCCGACGGGACCCGCGGGCTCTGATGACCTGGACGTTGCAGGTCCACGTCTTGATGATGAGTGTGGGAGCCAAAACATGCCTAGGGCAGATCAGAGACTACACACTCAGGCGCCTCTAGACTAAGCATGAGATTCTTGACTTGATCCTTGATATCCAAGCATATTGCATTTCGCATGCATCATATCAGTTTGTATACTCGTACATTCTCGTATTGGGCGATTGTCGCTCACGTCCTTGTTTTCATCTTGGGCACCCCATTCTACGGGGCAGGTCTTAGGTTGGACGGTTCGGACGACCAGGGCAGTGGCTAGAGCAGTTGGGTTTTCGGTGGTGATTCAGTGGAGGTTTTCTATGGTTTATCGTTTTCTCGTTCAGGGTTATGTTTTGTATTTGTTATGGTTGTATTAATGTTTAAGACTGCTGTAATTGTTTTGTTTTCATTTGGGTTGTAAGATGATTAAGTATTTGGTTTCTGCTGTTTAATTGTTGTTATTAAGTTTAACGTTGCATGTTTATTAGTCTGTTTAGTAGTGGCTCGGGTAAGGGCGCTACATTTTGTGGTATCAGAGCATGAAAAGATTTTTGGGACATTAGTAATTCTGTTTTGAGGATTTAGAAGTTGATTTTAGTTTCCTTTCAGATGTCAGGAGATGGAAGCAGTCACGGTAGTGTGGGACATGGCCGTTATGGCGACGATGAGGCTGGTCGAGAACATCGTCGTAGAGATCGTGACGGAAGGCGTCACCGAGATCATGATGAAAAGAGACGTAGGAATCGTGTCAACATTATGGATTTCATGAAGATTGGACCTCCACCGTTGACCGGATATGAGAATGCTGATGTTGCTGAAGTTGGGTTGATATCATGGAGCAGTGTTTTCGAGTGCTGCACTATGACGAGGATGAGAAGATGGAGGTAGCTGATTTCATGATCCAAGGAAAAGCTCGGAAATGGTGGAAACCTGTTTCTGCCATTCTAGTTCAGTAGCATGGGCGGATTCGTTGGGAACATTTCCGTCAGGCCTTCATTAATCATCAATTTCCGCCAGCTCTTCGCCAGGCGAAGGAGATGGAACTGTTGACCATTAAGCAAGGAGATTCGAACATTGAGGATTATCAGAAGCGTTTTACGGATCTGTTGTCGTACGCTCCTCACATCAGTGAGAATTCTGCAGCAAAATATTCTCACTTTTTGAATGGTTTGAACCAGGAAATTTTTGATCGGGTTTCTGTCTGTGATGATCCTACTTCGTACAAAGGATTAGTGAATCGTTGTCGTCAAGCCGAGATCAGTATTGCTAGGAGGAAGGCTATGCAAGCTAGCAAAAGTTCTAGTTCGTTGGGACCAAGGGGTCAGTCTTTCAAGAAGTCTGCATCTTCTTCTTCTTCCGGTTCTGGAGGAGTACACAGATTTGGCAGGAAAAAGATGCAATGTGGCCATTGCGGAGGCAATCACCCGACGGAGAATTGTCGAAGAGCAACATGTGCATGTTTTAATTGTGGTGGTTTTGGTCACATGAAAAGGGATTGCCCTAATTTGGAGAATCAGAGTGGAGGCGGAGGTTTTATGATAGGGTCTTATAGTGGAAAACAGTCTGAGGCCACTGTTCAATAGAAAGGTTTTCCTGCTCAAGGTTCTCGTCGTGGAGGAATATCGCAAGGATCTCAGCAACGCCCACGAGTTCAGGGGCAAGTGTTTGCCTTAAACCAAGAGCAAGCTAAAGAGCATAACGTGAGAGTCATTGCAGGTAATTTTCTTTTATGTGGTATTCCTGCATATGTATTGATTGACACTGGGGCATCGCATTCATTCATAGCATCAACGTTTGTTAAGAAGCATAAACTACCCTACGTGTCATTAGATGTTCTGTTGTCGGTGTCTACACCGATGGGACAAGAGGTTTTAGCTAAGCGACTTGTAGTAGACTGTTTGCTAGAGATTGAGGGAAATTACCTGTCTGCCAATTTGATGATATTGGCTATGGAAGATTTCGATTGTATTATGGGAATCGACCTATTGACTAAGTATAGAGCGACGGTAGATTGTTATCAACGTCTCGTTCAGTTTCGTCCAGAAGGAGACGAGAATTGATTCTTCTTTGGTGAGGGAGCTCGACCTACAATGCCAGTAGTGTCTGCTGTAAAGGCACAATGGGCTTTAGCAAAAAGAGGAGAAGGATACCTCATTTATGCTGTTGACATATCAAAGGATGTAATCTACGTGAAGAACATTCCAGTTGTCGATGAATTTCCTGCTGTTTTTCCCGATGAAATTCCTGGATTTCCTCCGGAGAGGGAAGTGGAAGCGGAGATAGAGTTGGTACCAGGAACCGCACCTATCTCCAGAGCGCCTTATAGATTGGCACCAACAGAGATGAAAGAGTTGAAACAACAGTTACAAGATCTTCTTGACAAAGGGTACATTAGACCTAGTGTGTCTCCCTGGAGAGCACCAGTGTTGTTCGTTAAAAAGAAGGATGGGTCTATGCGGCTTTGCATAGATTATCGACAAATGAACCGAGTAACAGTCAAGAATAAATATCCGTTACCACGGATTGATGATTTGTTTGATCAACTGCAAGGGACTTCAGTGTACTCGAAGATCGATTTACGGTCTGTATATCATCAACTTCGATTTCATCAACGTGATATCCCTAATACTGCATTTCAAACAAGGTATGGGCATTACGAGTTTCTAGTGATGCCTTTTGGTTTGACGAATGCTCCAGCAGTATTTGTGGATTTGATGAACCGAGTATTCCATGAGTATCTTGACATGTTTGTCATTGTCTTTATTGATGACATACTGGTATACTCTCGTAGTCTTGAAGAGCATGCACAACATTTAAGGATTGTGTTGCTAACCTTAAGGAATCACCAACTGTATGCTAAGTTGAACAAGTGCGAGTTTTGGCTCGACAGAGTTGTCTTCTTGGGACATGTTATATCCAAAGATGGGATATCAGTGGATCCTAGCAATATCGAAGCAGTGTTGAGTTGGGCACGGCCGGAATCAGCTCAAGAGATAAGAAGTTTTCTAGGTTTGGCAGGTTATTAACGGAGATTCATCTCATGATTTTCTCAGATTGCCAAACAATTGACTCAACTGACCTGTAATAATGTGCAGTTCGAATGGACTCGTGATTGTGAAAATAGTTTCAATGAACTGCGTCAACGTTTGACAACTGCACCAGTTTTAGCTCTGCCATCTGGATCAGGAGGGTACATTTTATACACTGATGCATCACTTCAAGGACTTGGGTGCGTTTTAACCTAGAATGGTCATGTGATTGCATATGCATCCAGACATTTGAAGAAGCATGAAGAGAATTATCCAGTTCATGATCTGGAATTGGCAGCGATTGTGTTTGCTTTGAAGATTTGGCGACATTATCTCTACGGAGAGAGATTTGAGATTTTTACAGATCACAAGAGTTTGAAGTATATCTTCAATCAAGCAGAGTTGAATATGCGCCAAAGAAGATGGATTGATTTGTTAAAGGATTATGATTGCGAAATCAAGTATCATCCAGGATCAGCGAATCTTACAGCTGATGCACTTAGTCGCAAGGTGAGATTATCTGCACTTCAGACAAGTTTCATATCAAGTATAATCCAAGATTGTTGTTCTCTGGGATTTCACTTCCGTCATAAGAAAGGAATGGAACACATTCGAGTAACGAGCATTTTATCTGAACCGATGTTGTATGACAAAATCAGAGAAGCTCAGTTTTCTGATCTGCAGGTGAACAAGTTAGCAAGGTTAGCTAACGGAGACGACACATCTGGCTTTGCGTTCCAAACAGATGGAACCTTGTATTTGTCAGGAAGAATCGTAGTTCCAGAAGATTCTAAATTGAGAGACGAGATTTTATCTCAAGCTCATAGGAGTAAGTTGAGTACCCACCCTGGAAGCATGAAAATGTATAAGGATTTGAAGACCAGGTTTTGGTGGAAAGGTATGAAGAGAATTGTTTACCAGTTTGTAGCCAAGTGTTTGGTTTGTCAGCAAGTGAAAGCTGAACATTGACGACCAGGAGGATTACTTCAGAATCTTCCTATTCCTGAGTGGAAGTGGGAGCATGTAACGATGGATTTTGTCACCCACTTGCCGCTGTCTTCTAAGAATTGTGATGCAATTTGGGTTGTTGTGGACCGACTGACTAAGTCAACACATTTCATTCCGTATAGTTGGGAATATAGTTTCGATCGCATGGCAAGACTATACATCCAAGAGATTCTTAAATATCATGGTGTGCCAACAAGTATAGGCAGTGATAGAGATCCACGCTTTACCTCAAGGTTCTGGGGAAGTTTTCAAAAAGCGTTGAGAATGACATTGAGTCTGAGTACTGCCTATCATCCAGAGACCGATGGTCAGTCTGAGAGGACTATTCAGACACTCGAGGACATGTTGCGTGCTTGTGCTTTGGATTTTGGACCAGCATGGCATGATCATCTGCCGCTTGTGGAGTTTGCATATAACAATAACTACCACAGCAACATTGGTATGGCTCCGTTCGAAGCTTTGTATGGTAGACGTGGTCATACTCCTTTGTTTTGGGACGAAGTAGGAGAACGACAAGTGCAAGGACCTGAATTAGTGCAACAAGCGATTGACGTAGTGGAATTGATTAAGAAGAGAATTAAAACTGCACAAGATCGTCAATCGAGTTACGCAAATACTAAGCGTAGACCTCTACAGTTTCAGTCAGGGGAAAAAGTTTTCCTTAAAGTTTCACCGTTCCGTAGGGTGATGAGATTTGGACTCAAGGGAAAATTAGCCCCAAGATTCATCAGATCTTTTAAGATCTTGGAATGTGTTGGAAATTTGGCGTATCGATTGGCTGTACCGCCATATTTGTCCAGCATTCATAATGTCTTTCATGTATCGTTGCTACGACGGTATGTAGCAGATGAGTTGCACGTTCTTAGTCCGACAGATGTTCAACTTGAAGAAGACTTGACTTATGTCGAGCAGCCGCTTTTAATCCTGGGTAGGAAAGAGAAAAAGCTCAGAAACAAGACCATTCCACTTGTTCTAGTGCAATGGCAACGCCGAGGTACTGCAGAAGCGACTTGGGAGTTAGAGAGTCGTATGCGCTCAGAGTATCCTCATTTGTTTTGAGTTGTATTTTATTTAGTTGTATTGTACTTTAGTTTTGATTTCGAGGACAAAATCTTTGTAACGAGGGGAGGATGTAATGACCCGAATATTTGTTTTGAATGAAATATTAATTAAGAGATATTAATGAGTTTTTAATTAAGTTTTAAGGAATTGATAAATCGAGATCAAGTTGTTGGTATCCACCGAATTTTAAAAAAGGATAAACCGATCTACTTCGGATTACATTATCTCGAGAAATCCAACTAGAAAAATGAGATTCTGACATGTGGCAGATAAGATTCGTTCGGATTTTCTGAAATAGTCCGGATGTAGCCTATAAATGGAAGCCGATTCTTTTGTTTCCTTCACCGCATTCTTCAGAGATAGTTCTAGTTGTACCTTAGGTTTTCTAGCCAGTTTCTAGGGCACTTTGGTGTCGGGAAGTTTCGGAGCTAGTATCGACTCGAGCAAGGGTCGGTGAACTGAGATCGAGACATCATCAGCGGGCTGACGACGGACGCATGTATAATCCTAAATCCTTAGATAGTGATTTAAGGATCATTAGGGAGATCTTTGTAGCATGTTTGATCTGGTTTGTTAGTGATTTCATTATGTTGATATTGTCTAGGTTCATAGCTTTCTGTCAGATTGTTTTAGTGAGGTATGTGATGTACTGACTGAGATATCCAAGCGTAGTATACACACTTATATGCTGCATATTTATCTGTTGCATGATACATGTTTTACTGCTTTGGCATATTATGCATGACACATCATGTTGAGCCTGATATCTTTTGAGATATACCTCGTTTTTTGGGGCTGCTAAGCCCTATTCTGTTTTGTGGACGATGGGGCATCGAGAGCTACAGTTTCCAACGGGACCCGCGGGCTCTGATGACCTGGACATTGCAGGTCCATGTCTTGATGATGAGTGTGGGAGCCAAAACATGCCTAGGGCAGATCAGAGACTACACACTCAGGCGCCTCTAGACTGAGCATGAGATTCTTGACTTGATCCTTGATATCCGAGCATATTGCATTTCGCATGCATCATAACAGTTTGTATACTCGTACATTCTCGTATTGGCCGATTGTCGCTCACGTCCTTGTTTTCATCTTGGGCACCCCATTCCACGGGGCAGGTCTTAGGTTGGACGGTTCGGACGACCAGGGCAGTGGCTAGAGAAGTTGGGTTTTCGGTGGTGATTCAGTGGAGGTTTTCTGTGGTTTATCGTTTTCTCGTTCAGGGTTATGTTTTGTATTTGTTATGGTTGCATTAATGTTTAAGACTGCTGTAATTGTTTTGTTTTCATTTGGGTTGTAAGATGATTAAGTATTTGGTTTCCGCTGTTTAATTGTTGTTATTAAGTTTAATGTTGCATATTTATTAATCTGTTTAGTAGTGGCTCGGGTAAGGGCGCTACATAAACCATCCTTCGAGACAATATGGCCTAAGAAATAAATCTGCTCTAATCAGAACTCACATTTATTCAATTTAGCATACAGCCTTTTCTCTCTCAACAATTGAAGAACGACTCTGAGGTGCTCTGCATGAAGCTCTCTGGTCTTGGAATAAATCAATATATCATCGATGAAAACAATGACAAAGCTATCCAAATATGGCTTGAACACACGGTTCATAAGATCCATGAAGACTGAAGGAGCATTAGTCAAACCGAACGACATAACAAGAAATTCGTAATGACCATACTTGGTCCGGAACGCCGTCTTAGGGATATCAGACTCCCTAACTTTCAATTGGTAATAGTCAGATTGCAGGTCAATCTTCGAAAACACTGTAGCCCCTGCAGTTGGTCAAAAAGGTCGTCTATCCGTGGGAACGGATATTTATTCTTAATTGTCACTTTATTGATTTCTCTGTGATCAATGCACAGCCGCAAAGACCCACTTTCTTTTTGACGAAAAGAACCGAAGCTCCCCAAGGTGAGGAACTCGGCTGAATAAAACCTTTATCTAATAGATCTTCCAACTGCGTCTTCAATTCTTTCATCTTTGTCGGGGCCATTCTGTACGGAGCTTTGGAAATAGGAACCGTCCTTGGAACTAGATCGATCACAAACTCTACATCTCTGTTCGGTGGTAAACCCGACACATCATCCTCAAATACATCAGGGAACTCTCACAACATTAATATCATCAGTCTTCAACTTCACAATTCTATCTGTATCAACAGTCGAAGCCAAAAACTCATCACAACCTCTAAAAAACAATTTCTTAGCCTCAAGACACAAAAATAAAGGAAGGACCAGCGAAGTACCTGCACTGGCGAGCATACCTTCCTTATTTTCATCATCTGCAAATTTCACCGTCTTGGCAACGCAATCAATCACTGCACGGTAAGTTGAAGCCAATCCATGTCAAGTATAATATCAAACACAACCATTGGAATAACAATCAAATCGGCATAAACCACTCGCTCTTCAATTTGAACAGAACACACATACATAATAGACGTCGGACATAACACATCCCCAGAAGGCAATACACCATTAAACTGGAGGGGAAGAACAGAAGGGACTAAACACAAAGATCTCAAAAATAGTTCAGACATAAAAGAATGAGTAGCACCTGTATCAATCAATGTCGTAGCTACTCTGCCTGAAATTAAGATAGTGCTAGTGATCACAGAAGAATCGGGGTTTATACCTTCCTTCATCATGGTGAAGATGCGACCCTGCACCTTCTCTTTACTCGATCCTCTCGGACAGTCCTTGGCGATATGGCCTGCAGTACCACATCGGTAGCATGTGTGAGTACCAAACCTGCATTCATCCCTATGAGGCCTACTGCACTTGAGACACAACGGCTTCTCTGGATCAAATGGGACTGTCGGTGTTTTAGAAATCAGCTCCATCTTGCCTTTCCCCTTGTAACTGCCTTTTCCTCTTTGTCTTGAACCTTGACCTCTTTGAGCAATAGCCTGATGCCTCGCCTGTCTCTCTCTAGCAATATCCTTCTCATCTTGCTCGGCTAACAATGCTTTAGCCACAATCTCTTTAAATGTCACCGCCTTAGACATATTGATGTCCCTCATGATCTCTGCTCGAAGTCCTCTAAAAAAATGAGCACCCTTGTCTTTGTAATTTGAGGCAATATATGGGGCAAACAAACAGCCCTCCTCAAACTTCAAGATGAACTCGTCAACATTCATACTTCCCTGTCAAAGTTCTAAAAACTGAGTCACCTTCCGAGCTTGAAGTGCATCCGAGAAATACTTGTCGTAGAAAATATCTGTGAAATCTTGCCACTTTAATCCCGGAACATCAACACCTACCTTAGTGGCATTCCACCAAATACGTGCAGATTTGACTAGCATGAATACTGCACAATCAACTCTGTCCTTGTCTTCATACTTGAGATGATCAAATATCGCCTCAATTGCTTTAATCCACTCTACAGCCACCAATGGATCAGTGCATCCCGCAAACTCATGCGGATCCATCCTCTTAAAAGCAGTAAAGATCCCATCAGTCCCAACTACTTGAACCACTTGGCCTCTCCCTTGGTCTCTACCCCGACCCGAGCCTTGAAAACGGAGCAACTGTTGAATCTGCTCACTGTGAACCTTGGCTTTCTCTTTCAGTAATTTTCCGAACTCGTCGACAACTCTCGATGAGGAGCTATCCTCACCCTCTGAAATTTTTCTCTTGGGAGGCTTTAAATCCTACAATGCGCTCACATAATACATATCAACCGATAATAATAAATAGATGTAGGAGAAGACATACCCGGACTGTTGAAAGTAGACGAAGTCATATGCATTGGTCCGAAGAACGTTGCTCTGATACCAAAAAATGTAACGCCCTCGACTGATTTTATAAAATAATAACGGAATTTTAAAATATTTTACTTAAAGGAAAGAAGGATTTAAAATTTTCTTGACATAAATATATTTTCAATATATACAATCAAAAGTATATACATGATCTATAAAGTTATGTATCAAAATACAAAATATCATTTTGATCATGTCAAAATGCTAACAAAATATTTTTCTTCCTTCCTTCTTTTTGTACATATGACCTCGGCTCCAATCAACGTTCCGGCTTGTCACTCTTATCTGCATCACATGAAATAAATGGAATGAGTATAAAACTCAGCTAGTGAAACTCTTACATAACAATCTATAAATATCATACTCTGTAAAACATGACTTTGAAATCATTAAATACCATCTAACTCTTAAAATATAGAAAAACATAGTATAACATGACCATAACGATGGCATTTCTCTTTTCTCTGGTGGATTGATATCTAAATAGTATCTCTGTCTCTGTACCTATATCCATCGATATAAATCGATTACTCTGTTGGGTTATAAGCCTATGGTCGTTGATCAAATAATTGCATGCAATCTCTGACTATCTATTTATCAATCCAATAAATCATTTGAACTCCCTCTTGGACATTAAAACAAACACTTTGAATACTCTTTTCTTTTGCATTTTATGTTATATACTTGAGACATATAAAAGCCTCTAATATACAACAAAGTGTATCTATACATAACATAAATCAAGTGGAAGAGAATAGCATGTTAAAACCATTGAAATACAATACATATACTTCATGTGAGCACAAAGAATTAATTCCACTTACAACCAATGGAAAGCTTGATTCTAATCTCTTGGTGTAAATCCTACAAAAATAAACCATGTATTGAACCATCAACAACTTATTAAACAAATAACCATACCATAAAACCCATAAAACCAACACAATCATAAATTCCATAATTTCCCCAACACCACAATCCACAAATAACTAAAACCACAAGCTTACCTTAGTTCCTTAAACCCAAAATGATCTTGCTCTCACTTCAATAACCCAACTAGAAGCTTGAATCAAAGGAACAAAAGAAAGGAATGAGAACCCTAGCTCTCCCTTGAGCTGAAGAACCGAGAAGAGTGGAGAAGAATGAGGGAAAATGAGCAAACACTTGTATTTATTTACTTAAAACTTCAAAACACGATTTAAATGTTCACGCACCGCGTGTGCGCTATGCATACTGAACCACATCCGAAAATCCGAAAGAAACGACCGCGAGTGCGATGAGTTTTCTACCGCGGGCGCGATAGCCATTCTGTCCAATCACCGTGGGTGCGGTATCTTTCTTAGCGCGGGTGCGGTGTCCTCTGAAGCCAACAATAAACTTTGCAACTAAAATCGAATCGCAACGTCGCTTCTCCTCATATTTTGGCAACACTCTCAACATGAAATTGGCCTCATTCCAATTGGCTCAACATAACAATTATCATGAATTTAATCGTAATGTCACTACAATATAATTACACATTATCTATAATCAACAACACTATAAATCATAAATCGCAATTTTTATCATCAAAACTATACTTAAACTTGACCAAGTAGTCAATCACATGAAATCTTAAACCGTACCGTTCACCAAGCTTGGATATTACACGTATATACTATTTTTCCTGCGTCGATCATTTCATAGTATGTGTTGCATTGTTTTATGCGTAAAAATATATTTGGGATGTGTAAAGTTAGAGTAGAAATTGTTTAGATCGCATTTGGAACGTTTCTGGTCTGGAAAATCTCGTTTTTGATGTTCTTTTAAAAACTGAGATTTTTTGTTCGCGATTTCAGAAAACTTCCAACATGAAAATCGTAGAACTTTTCGATACTTTTGATTTGATATCAAATTCGAAATATTTGGATAAAAATTGAGTGAGTTATGGCGTTTTTCGTGGGACTGCTCAAACTGCATTTTCTGAAAACTATGTTATTGATGTGTTCTTGAAGTTTTATTGTTGCAGGCTTTGTTGGGGATCGACGGGTGATCATTGCTGCATTTATATATGTTTAGTATGATGTTGGGTTGGTATTGAGTAGGCCGGTTAATGTCGATAGGCACTTGAATTCATTAGAAGTTGTAGGAAACGATTTGGTGTCAATTTCCGTGATTTTGAGATTTGTGTTGTGTTAGGATGAGCGTCGTGTTTCGGGGTGTTTGTATAGGTTGTGTCAATGTGGTAGCATCCTAGGGTGGGTCTCGTGGTGTCGGTTCATAGTCCGTCCAATCGAGTCTAGAATGTTATGCAGCACATGTACTGAAATTTCGTGGGATTTCTAATACCGTGGGTACACGGACCCCGACACGGACCGTCTGTGCCTTTGTTTTCTTCGAAGTGCCTATTTACAGAGTCTACACGGATCCTTAGACAGACCCTGGCACGGGGTCTTTTCCTCCCTTCCTTCGAGTATACATATAAAGTACCTACACGGATCCGAGCCCGGAGGGGTGCACGGGGTCCATGTACTCCAGTTTTTGGGAAATACTTTATTGATTGTTATGGGGTTTTATGTAATGGTTTAGTACGGTGATTAAACGAGGTCAAGTCTGGAGCGAACTAGAATGTCATAAGCTACTTATTCACTTCGGTGGTGAGCTCGAGTACCTAAGTCTAAGTTATGCAAGTTAAGTATTTCAAACTCATGTTGGTATGTGCAGCAGTTGCCCCAAGTGAGATCCAACGAATCCTCAACGCCAAGTAAGTATGTTGACGTGAAAAAGAAAATACTTTCAAGTTTTTGAGGTATGCTAAATGTATTGTGACAAAAAATTTATGTATGTGATCGGAAAGCGGTAAAGCATGACCAGGGACCAATGCACCCCGTTAAAGCATGAACGGGTTTAGATTAGGATTGGAAAGCGTTAAATCATGAACGGGGACCAATCCACCCGTTAAAGCATGAACGGGGATCTCATATATGTGGCATTGGATTCTTCCTTATCAGCCCAGTATTGTGGTTTAGTCTGATCAGGCGATTTATGTTATGGGTCGTTTGCCTTGAAACATGCCTCTACGCAAAATTATGAAGTTTATGTATGTTCAAGTATGTACAAGCATGCAAGCATGTTTATGAAAAATTTGCACATTATGGCACGTCTATGTTATGCATGTATGCTCAAATTTAAGTTCAAGTTCAAGTTCATGTATCTACGCTCTATTTTAAAGTTGCATGTGGTTTTATTACGTATTACTCGTTACTTTCAGTTTATACGTGTTGAGTCTTTAGGCTTACTAGACTTGATCGATGCAGGTGAGGATGATTTGGAGGAGACTAGGGGTGGGGAGCAAGGAGATGGCTTGGACTGAGCAGGAGGCTAGACCCGAGGACCGACATTTAAAAATACTCTGATTTCTTGTTATCAGTTATGAGATTTTTAGCAAATATTTTGGAAAAATTTACTTTGAGATCCTTTGTTTCATTAGTTGTGGGATGAACGGTTTACATTTTCAGGATTTTGAAGGTTCAATTTTTATTAAAGAAAATTTTTAATTTTTCCGCAAATTTTAAGTAGCAAAAAGTACGGTACGTTACAGTTGGTATCAGAGCGGTGTTCTTGTAAAGGGTTATGCCTACTGTCAGTCGCAAGAAGCACACGAAGCCACACCTCAAGTCTGTAAGTTTTAAGGTTTTGAATTTATGTTATGTAGTAAGTATTAAGTAATGATTTCAGCATGTCCATGTTTTAAGCTCAAATTACGTGCATCTTATGTCATTGATATCATGTTCATGCATGTTGGGTTTACGTGTTGGGTGAATTGTTGGAACATTATGCCTCCTAGATGTGTGATTGACTGTGAGGCAAGGGAAAAGAACCGAGAGCCTCGAGATGAGTGGAGGGCCAATCCCCCACCTCCACCACCAGATATGCATGCACAGATGCTTGTAGGCATGACTCAGTTCTTCGCACAATTTGCGGGGAACCAGGCAGCAGTGGATACAGGGACAAGGCCCACACCGGAAGCAGTGTATGAGAGGTTCAGGAGGATGAACCCAAAAGAGTTTTCGGGGACCACTGACCCGATGATAGCTGAAGGATGGATTAAGTCCATCGAAGTAATCTTTGATTTCATGTAACTGACAGGCACACACCGGGTCAGTTGTGCCACTTTTCTTCTTTCAAGGGACGCCATACTATGGTGGGAGAGTGCGTCAGCATCAGTCAATTTGCAGACGTTGACTTGGAATGGCTTTAACGAGGTATTATACTCCAAGTACTTCACTGAAAAAGTACGGTCCAGACTGTCCAGGGAATTCATGACGTTGCTTCAGGGGGATATCAGCGTTGCGGAGTTTGTGAGGAAGTTTGAGAGGGGATGTCACTTTGTGCCCTTAATAGCTAGTGATGCACAGGGGAAGTTGAGGCATTTCGTGGATGGATTGCGGCCGATCTTGCGCCGTGATATCAGGGTTGCTGGTCCTACTACCTATGTTGTTGCCGTATCTAGGACCTTCGCGGCAGAGCAGGACCAAAGGGATATCGAGGTTGATATGCAGCGCAAGAGGCCCTATCAAGCACCTCAGCAACAGCAGCTGTAGCAACAACGACCTCAGTTTAAGAGGCCGTTCCAAGGGCAGCCAAGGAAGAAGCCCTATCAGAGACCACCGAAAGACCGGTAAACTTTTCTACCTAAGCTCAGTATTATTTAGCCTTGCATGTTGAAATTTTATTTGGGATTATTAGTGTGTTAGTAGTATTTTGGGTGACTTTGGTAGAAGTTTTCTACTGTGCTTGAGGTTAAGATTAGAAGTGCTGGGATATAAGTTTTTGTGTTGTACTGACGTATCTCAGTAAATATTTTCATAAACAGAGTAAGCACAAAGGCCCTGATAGACTCAGGAGCCACTCACTCCTTTATCTCAGAAACGTTCGATAGACATCTTGCTGTAAATTATATTGGACTCGACGTGAATTATTCAGTAACAGTCCCATTAGGGGAAGAGTTGTGAGCTACTAGTGTGGTCAGAGACATTGATCTTGAACTGCAGGGCCACCTAGTATATGACGATCTGATAGTGTTGCCAATGCCAGAGTTTGACATTATCTTGGGAATGGACTGGCTGACGAAGAATAGGGTCTTGATCGACTTCCAGAAGAGATCAGTGCTAGTAAGACTGTAACGTACCGTACTTTTGCTACTAAATTTGTGGAAAATTAAAAAATTTCTTAAATAAAAACGTGAGCATTTAAAATTCGACAAAATAAACTGTACATCTAAACAAAGATTTAAAAATAGAGTTTGACAAAAGTATTTGAACATTTTCATAAAGATTTAAAAACATGGCGGTCCTCGGGTTTAGCCTCCCGCTCAGTCCAAGCCTGCTCCTTGGTCCCCACCTCCTGTCTCCTCATAAACATCCTCACTTGCATCGATCAAGTCTAGTGAGTTTAAAGACTCAATACGTATAAACTGGAAGTAACAAGTAGTATATAATAAAATCACATGCAACTTTAAAATAGGACATACATACTTAAAACTTGAACTTGCATGACAAAACCTGAACATATGTACATACATACTTAGACGTGCCATCAACATAAACTTTTCTTAAACATGCTTGCATACTTGAACATACACAACTTCATCATTTTACGTAGAGGCATGTTTCAAAGCAAGTGACCCATAGCATAATTCGCCTGATCAGACTAAACCACAGTACTGGGATGACAGGGACGTATCCACTGCCACATACATGAGTTCCCCGTTCATAATTTAACGGGCTGATTGGTACACGTTCATGATTTAACGCTTTCCAATCTCGATCTAAACCCGTTCATAATTTAACGGGCGGATTGGTCCCTGTTCATAATTGTAATGCCCGAGATTTAATTACTGTAATCAAACATTGATTAACTGACATAATTGAGGTTATAAGCACTCAAATGACGAGGCCGGGCGTCGTTGAATGGTTAGCCAAGAATTTGGACAGAACCTTCGGCGCTCGAGCGGTAGAAAAGGACCGCCCGAGCGCCAATGCACCATAAGCTTACCCTTGGACAGAATAGCTGGCGCCCGAGCAGTAGCTTTTGACCGCTCGAGCGCCAGGGGATGAGAACGTGAGGGCTTGGGCAGAAAGTCTGGCGCCCGAGCGGTAGTTTTTGACCGCTCGAGCGCCAGTGGTTAGCAAGATAAGCACCCGGACAGTATGTTCGGCGCCCGAGCGGTACATTTCAACCGCTCGAGCGCCACCCGGAAAGCATGAAATGTAGCCACGTTTTGATTTCATGCACGGTGAGTGTATATAGATATATATATACACGATTCTTCCTTCAGAATTGAAGAAGCAACGAAGGAAGGAAGCACGAGAATTCTCCAGAAATCCTTACGCCTTTTGTGAGAAATCCGCCCGTCAGATTTTAAATCTGACTTCAGTACTGTGTTTATATCAACGCAGGCTACCACGGGATGTAAGTTTTATTACGTTTAGACAAGATTTGAATTTATGATATTGTCAGAATTGAATATGAATCAGATATGATGTTTCTGCTACAGTAGACAGTATAGAATTGAAGTCAGATTAAAGAATAGACTGGTTATGTAATTGTTATGATTTTCAGAGTCGATTTGACTGAGATTCGATATCAGATTTGTGTTATCGTTGAGATTATAAATTGTATTAATACCGATTATGACTCGTGGTATTATATCTGTGGTGTTCAGAATGACGGGGTATTCAGATTGTATTGTTATGCCGTCGAAACATCAGTTGATTAGATTGATCAGATTCAGTAATGATTTCGATTGTAACGTGATATCGTTGATATGAATTAGATTGTACCTTGTTCAGATATAGATCAGATTATATACTGATTTGAGTATGGATCAGAACAGGTTTTGATTCGAGTTATATACTGATGTTGTATTTATATGATTGTCATTGCCAGACTGGGTATGGAAAGATCAGAATACGAGACTTCGTCTTCGTCAGACCGGGAAGACAAAGGTATAAATAAATGTTGATTCGGGATTGCACAACTCGAGTTAGATCTGACTTGAGTCTCCCTAAATCACATACTTTACTTTATTGCATAGATATTTGCATATTATCAGATTGATATGTTTTAAGTCTATTGATTGATAGCAGAACCAGAGATTGAGTCTAGGGCAGAACAGCCTAGCTAGGGCAGAACAGCCGAGTCTTTCTCAGAACCGATAAGATTCTAGACTTACGGTGTATCGACGCGCTTAAATGTAGATCAACGTTTAATGTAGACACTCGATACAGCATACCGAAGTCTAAATTAGATCGGGATCCCTAGATTAGAATGAGAGATGAGTCAAGTCTTAGATAGTGAGACTAGAGTTTGACTTACAGATCCGTAGTAATTATGTTTCGTAGATTACGATTCATGTTTTATTTACAGACTTGTACTGATACATGTTGTTGATTATGCTACATGTGATAAGATATAATTCATGCTTTTATATATGTTTTATATGCTTGCATGATTACATTGTTTATACTGGGATATTTATATCTCACCGGAGTTATCCGGCTGTTGTCTTGTTTGTATGTGTGCATGACAACAGGTGGGGCATGATCGGGGTCCAGAAGAAGAGGAGAGATCAAGATTAGAGTGGTGATTCCGGACTTTGATAGAGATAGGTTTCATTACTTGATTGTAGTAGTTAAACCTTAATCGAACTAGGTGTATGTTGTACATGATTTGTATTATTATACTGGTTTGTATAATAGCATAATTCCATTACCTTCCGCATTCTAAAAAGAAAATTTTTAGACCCTGTTTATCTTAATTGATAATTACACCCCAAAGATGATTAAGAAGATGATTAGCGTCCGGGTCCCCACAATAATTTAACGCTTTCCAATCCTAAACATAATTTCGTCACAAGACATTTAGCATACCTCAAAAACTTAAAATATATTTTTTGCACGTCAAACATACTTACTTGGCGTTGAGAGATTCGTTTGATCTCGCTTGGGGCCACTGCTGCACATACTAACATGAATTTTAACACTTAACTTGCATGCTTAGACGTAAGTATTCTTGCTCACCACCGAATTAAATAAATAGCTTATGACATTCTAGATCACTAGAGACTTGACCTCGTTAAATCGTCGTACTAACCCATGACATCGAACCCCGAAAAATCTCTAAAATGATGTGTGAACATTTCCCAAAAATATAAGACATGAACTCACTATAGAACTTGAAAAGAAGAAAGAACAAAATATTATTACAGATGGGGCCGCGCTCGGGCGGTAAAACCTTACTGCTCGCGCGCCAGGGTCCGCGCTCGGGCGGTAATAAATTACGGCTCGAGCGCCGAGCCTTCTGGGGAAAATACTCAGACAGAAAGAGTGGCGCTCGAGCGGTAAAATATTACCGCTCGGGCGCCGTGTCTTCTGGACTCCGCGACACGAAGCTTAAAACTCCTACTAAATTATATGAATCATGAAACAATCTATCGAGACTCATCCTAGGATGCTATGATAGAGATTCAACTCAAACAAGAGTCCCCAAAACGACGACGCACAACAACTACGCAACATAATCCCTAATATGAATTTTGACACCAAAATACTTCCTACGACTTCTAATACAACCATGTGCCTACCGACACAAGACTAAGCACAAAAATTTATCTCAATGTCATACTCACAATACCCAAACACAGCAGCGATCCACCAACGGTTGCCAACGAAGCTGCAACTCAAAAACTTCAAGAACACATCAATAACATATTTTCAGAAAACGCAGTTTGAGCAGTCCCACGAAACACACCATAACTCATTCAATATTTATCCAAATATTTCGAATTTCCTGTCAAATCGAAGGTATCAAAAAGTTCTACAATTTTTACAAGGAAATTTTTCTCAGAATCACGACCGAAAAAATCGCAGTATTTGAAAAGACAGTAAAAACGAGTTTTCAGATCTAAAAGTTATTTCAAAGCTAATCCAAACTATTTTCTGCTGAAACGACGAATGTCACACATAAATTTTTACGCAATAAAAATAACACAATACACAATATGACGAGATCGATGCAGAAATAAGAGAATTTACTTGCCTTTTGATGATAGAATACCCAAACGACGTTACCGACGCGGGGAAGGAAGCGAGGCTTGATCCGGGACGAACGTGGCGCGATTTTCTTTGAAGAAAATTCAACAAAACTTTGTGGAACCGAAGGGGAGGGGTGGCTGCTCATTTGGGGAATAACCCTAGGTTTTTCTCTACTCTCAAAATAATAAAAATCTGAATAATGAAGTGTGTGTGTGTGTTTTAGCGCTATTTAGTGTGTGTAAAAGTGTGTGTGCGTGTGATTAGTGTTAATTAGGAGAAAAGTTTGCTTAATTAATAATTAACAAGATAATAAAAATGCTAATTCACCTCTAACTTTAACAAAATCCCTTAGTTTAAATTTAAACACTCAAAATGCTAATTTTAAAAGTTTCAAACTCTTAAATCACTAAATAAATAAATTAGCTTTTAAAATCCTAAAACTTAATAGATTATTTAAAATAATTCATCCTTAACTTAAAACTAAAATACCACGTTTACAAATTGCCAAACTCGTCACCGGTCTCTATTCCTCGATCCCGTCTCGAATAATCGCCTGGAACATGAAACTCGAAAAACATTTTAACGTGCATTACCTAAACATGAATAATTTAAAATAATGCATTTTAAATAAATCATGCATCACTAAATTGATTTTAAATTTAAATAAAATATTTAACAATTAAATAAATGTATGAATTATACGTGTACTGAATTTGGGCACTACAGTTTCTCCCCCACTTAAAAAAATTACGTCCTCGATATTAAGTCTTACCGAACAACTCCGGGTAGCGAATCCTCATATCTGTTTCTGCTTCCCAAGTGGCTTCCTCCACTGATTGATTTAGCCACCGGACTTTGACCAACTCGGTCACTTTGTTTCGAAGTCTCCTCTCCTGTCTGTCTAGGATTTGGATAGGTCTTTCCTCATATGACAGATCTGGAGCCAATTGCAACGGCTCGTAGCTCAACACATGTGAAGGGTTAGCTAGATATTTCCTTAGCATCGGGACGTTGAACACATTGTGTACCCCGGCCAGACTTGGCGGAAGGGCAACACGATAAGCTAGTGTCCCAACTCTGTCAAGAATCTCGAACGGCCCAATAAACCTTGGACTGAGCTTGCCTCTTTTCCCAAATCTCGTAATACCCTTCATAGATGCTATCTTGACAAAAACGTGATCACCAACGGCAAACTCTAGATCTCTCCTTCTATTATTAGCATAGCTCTTTTGGCGACTCTGGGCTGTCTTCATTATATCTCGAATTTTGACCACCACATCTGCAGTCTGCTGAACTATCTCCGGACCAAGTTCTGCTCTTTCACCAACCTCATCCCATGAACTGGTGATCTGCATTTCCTTCCATACAATGCCTCGTAGGGAGCCATACCTATAGATGCTTGGAAACTGTTGTTATAGGTAAACTCCACTAGAGGTAAATTTGATTCCCATGTCCCCTGGAAATCGATCATACAGGCTCGCAATAAGTCTTCAAAAATCTGGGTCACTCGCTCAGACTCGCCATCTGTCTGTGGGTGAAAAACTGTACTGAAAAGTAATTTCGTACCCATGGCTGCATGTAAGTTCTTCCAAAAGGACGATGTAAACCTCGGGTCCTTGTCGGACACAATAGAAACTTGGATTCCATGCAACCGAACTATCTCCTTGATATAGAGCTCCGCATACTGCGTCATGGAGAAAGTTGTCTTCACTCGCAAGAAGTGTGCCGACTTCGTGAGTCGATCCACTATAACCCAAATAGAATTGGATCCCCTGACTGACCTTGGCAAACCAACCAAAAAGTCCATTGTAACATTCTCCCATTTCCACTCTGGGATGGGGAGTGGCTTAACCAATCCTGCTGGTCTCTGATGCTCTTCCTTCACCTGATGACAAGTGAGGCATTCAGACACAAATCTGCGGATGTCCCTCTTCATTCCTGGCCACCAATACAAAATCTTTAGGTCCTTGTATATCTTGGTACCTCCTGGGTGAATAGGATACGGAGATGCGTGTGTCTCTGTCAGAATATCCTCTCTGATCGAATCAACACTAGGCACCCACATTCTACCTCTGTATCTCACAATACCTTCTGACACTGTGTAGAGTACACTGCCCTTGGCTTCATCCTTCAGCCTCCACTTCTGCAACTGCTCGTCCGAAGGCTGGCCCGCACGAATATGGTCTAGCAAGGATGATTGGGCTGTCAGATTAGACAGCCTTGGAGCTCTGCCCTCGCGATAAAGTTCTAAATCAAACCTCTGAATCTCAGACTGAAGAGGTCTCTGTACTGACAACTGTGCTGCAACTGCCACTTTTTTGCTCAAGGCGTCTGCGACGACATTAGCCTTTCCTGGATGGTAGCTAATCTCGCAGTCGTAGTCTTTCACTAACTTCAAACACCGTCTCTGTCTCATATTCAGTTCTTTCTGAGTGAAGAAAAAATTGAGACTCTTGTGATCAGTGAATATTTGACAATTCTCTCCATACAAGTAGTGTCTCCAAATCTTCAACGCGAAGACAACCGCTGCTAACTCAAGGTCATGAGTCGGGTAGTTCTTCTCATGCACTTTCAACTGCCTGGAAGCATAAGCTATAACCCGACCCTGCTGCATCAATACTGCGCCTAACCCGAGCTTAGATGCATCAGTGTATAGCACAAAATCACCTTGCCCTGTTGTCATGGCTAACACCGACGCTGAAATAAGAGCTTGTTTCAAAGTATCAAAGCTCTTCTGACATTCATCACTCCACACAAACTTATTATTCTTCTTGACCAGTGAAGTGAGTGGCACGGCTATCGACGAAAAGCCCTGAATAAACTTACGGTAGTAACCGGCTAAGCCAAGAAAACTGCTGATCTTTGATGCATTCTTCGGCTCAACCCATTCCTTAACGGCTGCCACCTTGGCTGGATCCACCTCAATTCCACTGCTAGATATTATATGACCCAAAAACGCTACTTTCTCAAACCAAAATTCACACTTACTGAACTTCGCAAATAACTTGCGACTCTGCAAGACCTGTAAAACTGTCCTCAAGTGCTGGTTGTGCTCCTCATGGCTCTTCGAGTAAATGAGAATGTCGTCAATAAATGCTATGACGAACTGATCAAGGTAAGGTTGAAATACTTAGTTCATGAGGTCCATGAAAATTGCTGGAGCATTCGTCAGTCTTAATGGCATCACTAAGAACTCGTAATGTCCATATCTGGTCATGAAGACTGTCTTGTACACATCTGCATCTTTCACCTTCTGTTGGTTATACCCTGATCGAAGATCTATCTTAGAGAACACCGTGGCTCCCTGCAACTGATCAAACAAGTCTTCGATCCTAGGAAGTGGGTACTTTTTTTTTATCGTTACCTTGTTCAACTCTCGGTAATCAATGCACAGCCTCATACTCCCATCATTCTTTTTCACAAAAAGCACCGGTGCGCCCCACTGTGAGAAACTAGGGCGAATGAATTCCTTGTCTAGAAGCTCTTGAATCTTCTGTTTGAGCTCTAACATTTCAGCTGGAGCTAACCTGTATGGTGCCTTAGAGATTGGCACAGTGCCTGGCGTAAGATCGATTGCAAATTCCACCTCTCTCTCTGGTGGAAGACCTGTGATGTCGTCAGGAAAGACGTCTGGGAAGTCTCTGACCACTGGCACCTTTTATAGTGACGGAGTGGGTATGTCAGGTGTTGAAATGATGTTGGCCAACAAAGCCTGACACCCCTTGGAAATAAGTCTCCGCGCCTGCATGCAAGAAATCATGCGTGAGAAACTTGTCGTTCTGGCTGGCTCGAAAAGAAATTGATCCATACCCAACGGTTTTACTAGCACTGATATCTTCTAGAAGTCAATCAATACCCTATTCTGCATCAACCAGTCCATTCCTAAAATGATGTCGAATTCTGGCATTGGTAAGACGATCAAGTCAGCATACGCTAGGTGGCCGTTTAATTCCAGATCGATGTCTCTGACCACACTAGTAGTTGATAATTCTTCCCCGGATGGGACTGTCACTGAATAATTCACGTCGAGTCCAATGGTTTTGATATCCAAATGGGTAGCGAACGTTTCCGAGATAAATGAATATGTGGCTCCTGAATCTATCAAGGCCTGAGTGGCTATTCTCTTAATGAAAATATTTCCGGTCAGTAATGTCGTGTCTGGGTTCGTCTCTTGTACATGCATGGTGAACACTCTGCCCTGAGTTGGCTGCTTCCACTGTGGGCACTCTTTTAGCATGTGGTCAGTAGCTCCACATTTAAAACACTTGCCTGACCCATATAGGCACTGCCCCGGATGCTGGAGGTTGCACTTAGGGCATACCGGGAAAACAACTGGCCTCTGTGGCGCCCCTTGCTGCTGAATTGGACCTTTGTCCTTTGGCGGTCCCTGATATGGCTTCTTCTCTGGCGGCCCCTGATACGGTCTCTTAAACTAGGGCCTCTGATACTGCTGCAGTTGGTGTTGTGCTGCTGTCTGATAGGACCTCTTGCCCTGCCTGTCCAACTCGATATCCCTCTGATCCTGATCTGCCGCCAATGCTCTAAATACGGCGACTGCTTAAGTAGTAGGACCAGCAACTTGGACATTACGGCGCAAAATCGGCCGCAATCCATCCATGAAATGCATCAGCTTACTCTGGGCATCATTAGCTATCAGGGGTACAAAGTGACACCCCTTCTCAAACTTCCTGACAAAGTCTGCCACGCTGCTGTCTCCCTACCGCAGCGACATAAACTCCCTCGTCAATCTAGACCGTACTTCCTCAGTAAAGTACTTGGAGTAGAACACCTCCTTGAAACCATTCCAAGGCAGCACTTGCAAGTGGACTGCCACGGACACACTCTCTCACCATAGTCTGGCGTCCGCTGTCAGAAGGAACGTGGCACACATGACCCTATATGCATCGGTCAGTTCCATAAAATCAAAGATTACCTCGATGGACTTAATCCATCCCTCAGCTATCATCGGGTCAGTGGTACCCGAAAACTCCTTTGGGTTCATCCTCCTGAACCTCTCATATACTGCCTCTGGCCTGGGCCTCGGCCCAGCGTCCACTGCAGCGTGGTTCCCCGCAAACTGTGCTAAGAACTGAGTCATTCCTGCAAGCATCTGTGCCTGCATGTCTGGAGGTGGAGGTGGAGGAGCGTCTCTTCTCTCCTCTCGAGGCTCTCTATCCTCATCCCCTGCTTCACGGTCGATCACACGTCTAGAAGGCATACTGTTCCAATAATTTACCCAACACGTAAACCCAACATGCATGAACATGATATCAATGACCTAAGATGCACGTACTTCAACTTTAAAATATGCACATGCTGAAATCAGAACTTAATGCTTACTAAATAACATAAATTTGAAACCTTAAAACTTACAGACTTGAGGTGTGACTTCGTGAGCTTCTTGCGACTGGCAGTAGCATAACCCTTTACAAGAACACGGCTCTGATACCAACTGTAATGTACCCTACTTTTGCTACTTAAAATTTGCGGAAAAATTTAAAAAAAATTTTAAAAAAAACGCGAGCATTTAAAATTCGACAAAATAAACTGTACCTCTCAACAAAGACCTAAAAAAATAGAGTTTGACAAAAGTATTTGAACATTTTCATAAAGACTTAAAAACATGGCGTTCCTCGGGTTTAGCCTCCCGCTCAGTCCAAGCCTGCTCCTTGGTCCCCACCTCCTGTCTCCTCATAAACATCCTCACCTGCATCGATCAAGTCTAGTGAGTCTAAAGACTCAACACGTATAAACCGGAAGTAACAAGTATTACTTAATTAAATCACATGCAACTTTAAAATAGGACATACATACTTAAAACTTTTACTTGCATGACAAAATTGAACATACGTACATACATACTTAGACGTGCCATCAACATAAAATTTCTTAAACATGCTTGCATACTTGAACATATTGAACATACATAACTTCATCATTTTACGTAGAGGCATGTTTCAAAGCAAGTGACCCATAGCATAATTCGCAGAATCAGACTAAACCACAGTACTGGGATGACAGGGACGTATCCACTGCCACATACATGAGATCCCCTTTCGTAATTTAACGGGCTGATTGGTACACGTTCATGATTTAACGCTTTCCAATCTCGATCTAAAACCGTTCATAATTTAACGGGCGGATTGGTCCCTGTTCATAATTTAACGCTTTCCAATCCTAAACATAATTTCGTCACAAGACATTTAGCATACCTCAAAAACTTAAAATATTTTTTTTGCACGTCAAACATACTTACTTGGCGTTGAGAGATTCGTTTGATCTCGCTTGGGGCCACTGCTGCACATACTAACATGAATTTTAACACTTAACTTGCATACTTAACTTGCTCACCACCGAATTAAATAAATAGCTTATGACATTCTAGATCACTAGAGACTTGACCTCGTTAAATCGTCGTACTAACCCATGACATCGAACCCCGAACAATCTCTAAAATGATGTGTGAACATTTCCCAAAAATAAACGACATGAACTCACTATAGAACTTGAAAAGAAGAAAGAACAAAATATTATTACATATGGAGCCGCGCTCGGGCGGTAAAACCTTACCGCTCGCGCGCCAGGGTCCGCGGTCGGGCGGTAATAAATTACCGCTCGAGCGCTGAGCCTTCTGGGGAAAATACTCGGACAGAAAAGGTGGCGCTCGAGCGGTAAAATATTATCGCTCGGGCGCCGAGTCTTCTGGACTCCGCGACACGAAGCTTAAAACTCCTACTAAATTATATGAATCATGAAACAATCTATCGAGACTGATCCTAGGACGCTATGATAGAGATTCAACTCAAACAAAAGTCCCCAAAACGACGATTTGCACAACAACTACGCAACATAATCCCTAATATGAATTTTGACACCAAAATACTTCCTACGACTTCTAATACAACCATGTGCCTACCGACACAAGACTAAGCACAAAAATTTATCTCAATGTCATACTCACAATACCCAAACACAGCAGCGATCCACCAACGGTTCCCAACGAAGCCTGCAACTCAAAAACTTCAAGAACACATCAATCCCAATAAAAAACACCATACTTCACTCAATTTTTATCCAAATATTTCGAATTTACTGTCAAATCGAAGTTATCAAAAAGTTCTACAATTTTTACGTTGAAAGTTTTCTCAGAATCACGACCGAAAAATCGCAGTATTTGAAAAGATTGTAAAAACGAGTTTTCAGATCTAAAAGTTATTTCAAAACTAATCCAAACCATTTTCTGCTCAAACAACGAACGTCACATATAAATTTTTACGCAATAAAAATAACAAAACACATAATATGACGAGATCGATGTAGAAATAACAGAATATACGTAACTTTTGATGATAAAATACCGAAACGACGATACCGACGGGGGGGAAGGAAGCGAGGCTTGATCCGGGACGAACGTGGCACAATTTTCTTTGAAGTAAATTCAACAAAACTTTGCTGGAACCGAAGGGGAGGGGCAGCTGCTCACTTGGGGAAGAACCCTAGGTTTTTCTCTCCTCTCAAAATAATAAAAATCTGAATAATGAAGTGTGTGTGTTTTAGCGCTATTTAGTGTGTGTAAAAGTATGTGTGCTTGTGATTAGTGTTAATTAGGAGAAAAGTTTGCTTAATTAATAATTAACAAGCTAATAAAAATGTTAATCCACCTCTAACTTTAACAAAATCCCTTAATTTAAATTAAAACACTTAAAATGCTAATTTTAAAAGTTTCAAACTCTTAAATCACTAAATAAATAAATTAGGTTTTAAAATACTAAAAGTTAATAGATTATTTAAAATACTTCATCCTTAACTTAAAACTAAAATACCACGTTTACAAATTGCCAAACTCATCACCGGTCTCTATTCCTCGATCCCGTCTCGAATAATCACCTGGAACATGAAACTCGAAAAATATTTTAACGTGCATTATCTAAACATGAATAATTTAAAATAATGCATTTTAAATAAATCATGCATCACTAAATTCATTTTAAACTTAAAAAAATATTTAACAATTAAATAAATGTATGGATTATACGTGTATTGAATTTGGGCACTACAAAGACCTTTGGGTATGGAACAGTTTCTCTTTGAGCCAGCTAGATGGAGGAGTTTTCCTCGCATGATTTCTTGCATGCAGACGCGGAGACTTATTTTCACAAGAGGTGTCAGGCCTTCTTGGCCAGCATCATTTCAACACCTGATGTGCCCACTCCACCTATATCTGAATTGCCAGTAGTCAGAGAATTCCCCCACGTATTCCCAAACGATGTTATAGGCCTTCCACCAAAGAGAGAAGTGGAGTTTGCGATCGAGCTCATGCCAGGCACTGTCCCAATCTCCAAGGCACCGTACCGATTAGCTCTAGCTGAGATGTTATAACTCAAGCAGCAGATTCAGGAGCTTATTGAAAAGGAATTCATCCGCCCTAGTTTCTCACCATGGGGTGCACCAGTGCTCTTTGTGAAAAAGAAGGATGTGAGAATGAGGCTGTGTATCGATTACCGAGAATTGAACAAGGTAACGATCAAGAACAAATACCCATTTCCTAGAATCGAAGACTTATTTGATCAGTTGCAGGGAGCCACAGTATTCTCTAAGAAAGATCTTCGATCAGGGTATCACCAGCTGAAAGTGAAAGATGCAGATGTTCACAAGACAGCCTTCAGGACCAGGTATGGGCATTACGAGTTCTTAGTGATGCCATTTGGACTGATGAATGCTCCAGCTATTTTCATGGATCTCATGAACCGAATATTTCAGCCTTACCTTGATCAATTCGTCATAGTATTCATTGACGATATTCTTATTTACTCAAGAGCCATGAGGAGCACAACCAGCATTTTAGTACAGTTTTGCAGGTTTTGCAGAGTCGCAAGTTATTTGCAAAGTTCAGTAAGTGTGAATTCTGGTTGGAGAAGGTAGCCTTTTTGGGTCACATAATATCTAGCAGTGATATTGAGGTGGATCCAGCAAAGGTGGCAGCTGTTAAGGATTGGGTTGAACCGAAGAATGCTTCAGAAATCCGCAGTTTCTTAGGCTTGGCAGGTTACTACCGTAAGTTTTTTCAGGGGTTTTCTTTAATAGCAGTGCCACTCACTTCACTGTCCAAGAAGAATGCTAAATTCATTTGGAGTGATGAATGTCAGAAGAGCTTCGGTACTTTGAAGCAAGCTCTTATTTCAGCGTCGGTGTTAGCCATGCCATCAGAGCAAGGATATTTTGTGTTATACACCGATGCATCTAAGCCCGGTTTAGGCACAGTCTTGATGCAGCAGGGTCAGGTAATAGTTTATGCTTCCAGGCAGTTGAAGGTGCATGAGAAGAACTACCTGACTCACGATCTGGAATTAGCGCTGTTGTTTTTGCGTTGAAGAATTGGAGACACTACTTGTATGGTGAGAAGTGTCAGATATTCACTGATCACAAGAGTCTCAAGTATTTCTTCACACAGAAAGAACTGAATATGAGACAGAGACGGTGGTTGGAGCTAGTGAAAGACTATGACTGCGAAATTAGCTACCACCCGGGGAAAGCTAATTTTGTCGCAGACGCTTTGAGCAGAAAAGTCGCCGTTGTAGCACAGTTGTCAGTGCAGAGACCTCTTCAGTCTGAGATTCAGAGGTTTGGTTTAGAAGTTTATCGCAAGGGCAGAGCTCCGAGGGTGTCTAATCTGAAAGTTCAATCTTTCTTGCTAGACCGTATTCATGCGGGCCAGCCTTCAGACGAGCAGTTGCAGAAATGGAGGCTGAAGGATGAAGCCAAGGGCAGTGTACTCTACACAGTGTCTGATGGTATTGCGAGATACAAAGGTAGAATGTGGGTGCCTAGTCTTGATTCAATCAGAGAGGATATTCTGACAGAGGCACATGCATCTCCGTATTCCATTCACCCAGGAGTGACCAAAATGTACAAAGATTTGCAAATATTGTATTGGTGGCCATGTATGAAGAGAAACATCCATTGATACGTATCAAAATGTCTCACTTGTCAGCAAGTTAAAGCGGAACATCAGAGGCTAGCAGGAATGCTTAAGCTACTGCCTATCCTAGAGTGGAAATGAGAGAATATCACCATGGACTTCGTTGTTGGTTTACCAAAGTCAATCAGAGGATTCAATGCCATTTGGGTTATAGTGGATCGACTTACCAAGTCAGCACATTTCCTGCCAGTGAAGACGATTTTCTCCATGACTCAGTATGCAGAGCTTTATATAAGAGAGATAGTTCGATTGCATGAGATTTCAGTTACTATTGTGTCCGACAGGGACCCGAGGTTTACATCGTCCTTCTGGAAGAGCTTACATGCAACCATGGGGAGGAAATTGCTATTTAGTACAGTTTTTCACCCGCAGACAGACGGCCAAACTGAGCTAGTGATTCAGATTCTAGAGGATTTATTGCAAGCCTGTATGATCGATTTTCATGGGACTTGGGAATCTAAGCTACCTCTAGTGGAGTTTATCTACAAAAATAGTTTTAGGAAGTGCAGATCGCCGATTCACTGGGATGATGTCGGTGAGAGAGAAGAACCTGGTCCATAGATAGTTCAGCAGACTGCAGATGTGGTGGTCAAGATCCGATACAGGATGAAGACTGCCTAGAATCGTCAGAAAAGTTACGCTGTCATATGAGGGAAGACCCGTCCAAATTCTAGACAGACAGGAGCAGAGACTTTGGAACAAGGTGACCAAGCTGGTCAAAGTCCGGTGGCTAAATCAATCAGTGGAAGAGGACACTTGGGAGACAGAAGCGGATATGAGGAACCACTACCCAAAACTATTTGGTAAGACTTAATTTCGAGGACGAAATTTATATAAGTGAGGGATGAACTGTAGAGTCTAAAATAAGTACGTACACCTAAAACCCATGTATTTATTTAATTGATAAATAATTTTTTTTTCAATTTGAAATGAGTTTTAGCAATGCATGATTTATTTAATTGCATTATTTTAAATTATTTATGTTTTTGTGATGCACGTTAAAGTATTTCTCGAGATTCATGTTTCAGGAAATTATTCAAGACGGGATCGAGGAAAAGAGACCGTTGACGATTTTTGGTAATTTTAAAACGTGGTATTTTATTTTAAGTTAAGAATGTGACATTTTAAATAATTTATTTAATTTTTAGCATTTTAAAGCCTAAATTAACTATTTAGCTATTTTATGATTTATAAACTTTTAAAAGTTATGACATTTGTGCAAGTTATTTTAAATTTAGAGATTTTATTAATTAGGGGAGAGTTTGTATTTTAAATTAGCTTTTTAATTATTAATTAAGCAATCTTTTCTCCTAATTAACACTAATCACACACACACACACTCACTTTTACACACAATAAATAACGGCTAAAACATACACACTCTAATGCCGGAGAATTTTGTTTTATAATCTGAAATGATTTGTTGATAATTGATGTTATTATAGACGGAACAGATTGGACCAGGAAAGACCAAGGAATATCGAATTATGTGCGAGGACTGGACCCCTCGCGCATATGCGCAGCCGGACAGGGTGCATATGCGCGAGGTAGGCAGAGAACCTCGCGCATATGCTCGACCAGGACCCGCGCATATGCGCGAGGATGGCAGAGAGTTGCAAAGAACATCGCGCATATGCACCGAGCGAGAGCTCGCATATGCGCGAGCTACCGTGAAGACACGCGCCGAGACATAGTGTCTCGTGCATATGCGTCGAGGAGGGTCACGCATATGCGCGAGACGTGCAGCCTAAAGGACGAGCCACGTTTCTTCACCATGCACTTGAGTATATAATTCTTCAGTATTTCCTTGAAAATTCAGAGGGAGAATCGAGAAAAGCTTCAGCGAAGGTTAGGTGAAAATCCTTACACCTTTCATATTTTAAATTTGTGATTGTGCAAGATCCGCCCGTCAGAATTTCAATCCGACTTCAATACTGTGTTTCTATCGACGAGAGCTTCAATTGGACGTAAGTTTTACTACGTTTTGTTATGTTTTGAATATATGATATTGAAGGAATCAGATATGATTCATATATGGTGTTCTTGACATAGTAAACATCGTATAATCGAAACCAGATCGAAGAAAGGATACCGTATGAAATTGTTATGATTTTTCGAACGGATTTGATTGAAATTTGATATCAGAATTGTGTTATTATCGATTATGAGATGTTGGGATTGATATCTGACTGATATTGTATTGTTGGGTATATTGAGATTGTGTCGTTATGCCGTTGAAACAGAATTAGATTGAATTCTGATTATATCCCGGATTGATTGAGATTGTATATTGATATTGTGCCTATTGGAAATGTCATTTCAGATTTGATATTGGCAGATTCGAATTCGAGACTTTGACTTCGTCAAACCAACCAAAAGAAAGGTATAAATCAATGTTAACTGGGAGATCGACTTGAGTCAGATTGGACCTGAGTTTCCCAAAAACCACATACTTTATTTATTGCATTGATGTTTGCAATTCATGAGATTGATATGCCTAGTCTATAAATCTCAAAGCGTGTATTGAGTCATGGGCGGAAATGCCTAGTCATTGGCGGAGATGCCAAGTCTTTGACGGATATACCAAGACATTGGATGTTTGATTTATATCGATATCGCTTAGAATTAGATCGGCTCCTATTACTGAGATTCGATATATGTTTCAATATCTAGGAACTGGGATCCCTAGATTAGAGATGAGTCGAGTCTGAGATGACGAGTCATTAGTTGATTTACAGTTTTATATCGATTCATGTTTTCAGATTTGGATACATGTTATTAATATTTGTTTCATGCTTTATATTTGTTTATATGATTGCATGTATACGTTGTTTATACTGGGATGTATTTCTCACCGGATTTATCCGGTTGTTGTTGTGTTTGTATGTGTGCATGACAACAGGTGGAACAGGATCATGTTCGAAAAGAGGATGAGAGATTCAAGATTAGCATGGAGATCCGGACTTAGAAGTAGATCTGTTTCATCACCTGACATTTAGTGAATAAACATTAGTTTATTATGAATCACTTTTGTACATGACTTGTACTTTAGATATGGATATTGATCTTGTAAATGAAATAAAATTTATTTCATTTATTGCGCACTCGTGTAATTTATATAAAAATTTTTTTATGTCCCACGTACTTAATTGTTACATTGGATCATAATAATGATTAAGAAAATGAATTAGGTTCGGGTCCCCACACACACACACACTTCATTATTCAGATTATATTATTTTGAGAGGAGAAAATTAGGGTTCTTGGAACCATAGAGCAGCCGCCCCTTTCTCTAATTTCTTACTGCAAATTTTCGTTGATTTCAGTTCAAGAAAATCGTTCCACGATCGTCCCGGATCAACCTCGCATCTTTCCCCGCTTCTGTGTAGTCGTTCGGTAACGTTAAAGATTTAAAGGCACGTATATACTATTTTTCCTACGTCGATCATGTCATAGTATGTGTTGCATTTTTTTATGCGTAAAAATATATGTGGGATGTGTAAAGTTTGAGCAGAAATTGTTTAAATCGCATTTGTAACGTTTCTGGATTTGAAAATCTCGTTCTTGCTGTTCTTTTAAAAACTGAGATTTTTCGGTCACGATTTTGAGAAAACTTCCAACATGAAAATCGTAGAACATTTCAATACTTGGATTTGATAAAAAATTCGAAATATTTGGATAAAAATTGAGTGAATTATAGCGTTTTTCATGGAACTGCTCAAACTGCATTTTCTGACAACTATGTTATTAATGTGTTCTTGAAGTTTTATTGTTGTAGGCTTCGTTGGATATCGACGGGTGATCATTTAGGCCGGTTAGTGTCGATAGGCAATTGAATTCATTAGAAGTCGTAGGAAACGATTTGGTATCAATTTCCGTGATTTTTAGATTTTTGTTGTGTGAGGATGGGCGTCGTGTTTCGGGTTGTTCGTATAGGTTGTGTCAATGTGGTAGCATCCTAGGGTGGGTCTCGTGTTGTCGGTTTATAGTCCGTCCAATCGAGTCTAGAACGTTAAGCAGCACATGCAATGAAATTTCGTGGGATTTCTACTACCGCGGGTAAATGGACCCCGACAAGGACCCTTACACGGGGTCCGTGTCCTCCCTTCCTTCGAGTATACATATACAGTACCTACACGGACCCGGGCCCGGGGGGGTGCCTGGGGTTCGTGTACTCCAATTTTTGGGAAATAATTTATTGATTGTTTTGGGGTTTTATGTCATGGTTTAGTACGATGAGTAAACGAGGTCAAGTCCAGAGCGAACTAGAATGTCATAAGCTACTTATTCACTTCGGTGGCGAGCTCGAGTACCTACGTATAAATTATGTAAGTTAAGTATTTCAAACTCATGTTAGTATGTGCAGCAAGCAGTGGCCCCAAGTGAGATCCATCGAATCCCTAACGCCAAGTAAGTATGTTGACGTGCAAAAGAAAATACTTTCAAGTTTTTGAGGTATGCTAAATGTTTTCAAGTATGTTGATGAGATTTCGAAAAGATCTCGAAACTATGTTTAGAAGCTATGAAAATTTAGTCGCACGATATGGGAATGATCCAGGCTTCATTAGGTGTGGTAGCTTCCATAAAAAGTGGCTTTATTCATCCTTTGCAGATAACTAAATATTGTTCATTTTATAAAATACTGTTATTTTATATCATATTATTACATTTTTTTAACTTTTTTGTGCTAGATTTTGACGTATGAATATTTTCCAGCAGTTGTTGATGTGTTTGTGTTGGGTGCAATAATTGTCCTTTCTTGGTAGAGCGATCGAACCGTGGTGCTTGAACTGTTGTGCGATTTAAAAGATTTGAGTTGCACCATTACCACCAACTATAGCTTTTGGTAAAGCGGCAAGCGCTCGGTCCTACAGTTTGCTAGAAATCGGGAATGTCTAATGTACCGATACCTAGAATGTGTCATTGGTTGATTAGGAAATGGAATTCCATCGATGATGTGAATAAAGCATTTTAAAATGTATATACCAAGATAAATACGAAAAATTCGCTTTATTTACTTTTGTATTATCTAATATATTTTTTGTTCACAAATCCTAATGTGCTAGTCAATAGCATTATAGAGTTGATTCCTCAGGGTATCAAAGTAGTGTGCACTCAAGATCCATTGGTCGACCCAGAGGATGAAGTGGGTATACAGACTAAGGATCGATGATTTTCTCAATCATTGACATATACATATTCCATGTCATCTCGAGATAAAGTCTGAAAATCTTCTCGACCAACCAGAGATAGTGGTCCTTGACACATGAATCAACCGTCTCTTCCATTGGCAGACATGAGACATACATCTATGCATTAGGATCATACGTCAGTTGCAGATAAGTATGAAGTCCGTCTGACAAGTTTGGAGGATAGACTTACGATGATTCAAAAACACCAAGACGATGGATTTTCTCTTGATGTATTGAAACAAATGCAGACAGATATCTCGAGCCTGAAGTATATGTTTGGGAGATCGTCTTTTCTAACTGCTGATGTTAGCAACTTTTATCAATATTTATATGATTTTAACTATCTTGTTAGTTTAAAAATGACAAGATTGTATATATTATTCTCTTAGATCATGGTGAGACATCAAGTAGAACACCTGAAGAGGCGCCATTTATGAGAACGGAGGAGGTGGATCCAAATATAGGTGCATACTCAATTGTTCCTGAAGAGCCACTCATGAGAATAAAATAAGTGGATCCAAATATAGGTGTATACTCAACTGTGACACCTGAACATAGGCCGCTTGAGAGAGAGGCGTCTTTGACGCATGATTTTCAAAAGGCTTTTGGCTTTAAGTTAAAATTGGCCACTGTTCACGAATAGATTATGACATATGAGACACTGTGTTGGAACATTTCATGTTCTCAATCTTGATTTTTATATTAACAAAACTTGTTATTTTGTTTCTATTGAATTTCACTAAATGCGTAGAAAGTTACCGAGCCTAAACTGAGGCTATCGAGACACAAACTGAAAGCACCAACCGGTTTCCCAAACAAAACCAGTTCAACTGATATATTAAAGACCAGTTTAATTGATTGTCCAGCTGATAGTAGTTCAGCAGAAGACCTTCAGAAGCCCGACCAGCTGATGAAGAGCCTAGCTGACCAGTTCAACTGAATCAATGAAATCAGTTTAGCTGACGAGCCAACTGATTTCACCACACCAGTTCAAGATCAGTTCAAAAGATCAGTTAGAAGCTGACCAGTTTGCAGAACACGACAAGCTTATCTAAGTGGAATCCAACTATGCGCATTAAGGAAAAAAATTGTCCAGTCAAAGGACAATAATGAACGTTACAACAGAGCTTAAAATCAAGACGTTCCAGAATGACTGTCATAAAGGACAAGTTGCGAATATCGAGGAACAAATTCAACTGCAACGAACATATTTGATGAGTCTTGATGTACGGTCACGAAGTCTTTATAAATACAAGATCAAGACCATCAACAAAAAAGTGTATGAAAATCATAAGAAGAGTAGAAGGGCATGGTCAACACATATCAGCTTATAAGAAGCAATCAGTCCAGATTTGAGGGAACACTTCAACGTGCTATTAGCTTAGATTAGAAGCACAATTCCCTCAGTGTATGAGAACACTTTCATGTTGTATTTGTAGATCAGTTCTCACACACTCACACACAATCATTCACATATACAGAGAGTAGAGCTTATTGATAAGTTGAGCGAGTCTTGCACAAAGATGTTAAACTTGTGTATGTAGTTTTAACACATAGACGTTAAACAAGTGTTGGCTGGGAGGTGCTGCCTTCAGTCTAGGCTAGGAGTTCAGTTAGGCAATAGTGTAAGTGCTAAGCTGAGTGGATTTGTACAAGGCATTGTATAAATCAAAGTCTTCTAGTGGATCCTACTCGAGGTGGTAGAAGAGGTGACATATGAGCAGTTGAAGTCTCCGAACATCCACAAACGTATCTTGTGTACTTAATTGTTTAACTACTATTTTCAAATTGATTTGATCAGTTCAAGCTGTTATCAATTCAGTTCTCACCATAACTGAACTGATACATGTAAGAACCGATCCCCCTTATTTCAGTTATTCTGTTCACAGAAGGAAAAGCCTTTTAAATTAATCAGCTTTATTAAAGAAGGATTATTTCGAGTATTTTCCGCTTAGTTTAACACCAAACTCTATTTTGATATTAATTTTTGTACGGAAAATACAAGGATATCTGGACTCACCTCGTCTTATGACAGAAAGTGGTTTATTAAATTGGGGACACCCGGTTCTTGGTTTTAAGACTCCATAAGTTTTTTCTTATTTTTTTTTTCATTACATTGAATTAGTAATTAACATATTTCACTCTATCATTTGTAAGTATATTCAAGAATTTTTGCGAGGGTTGATTGAATTGCAAAGGACGTACACACATTTTATGTCACAAGATGTGTCATTGATGGATGTCGATTTTCATCAGGTGGTTTCGAGTGCTGTCAATGAGAGCGGACGGAATAATATAGAATGTTTGATGCCCTATGTGAGAGAAAAATTTGGTGAATGTCCGGTTGTTCTGCAGGGTAAATCCAAATTGATTTTGATACCCTTTCATCTTCCTGAGAATTAGGTTTGGTTAAAATTTTTGCCTAAAATTAAGAAGATCACTATGATGGATTAAGACCACAACTCAGATAGGTCCGGAAAGATATTATTTGAGCTTATTAAGCTTTTATCATTTATGATCCCACACGTCCTAGTTGCCATGGGTAAGTCAGGATTTTGCCAAATGGAACATTGTTAGGCCAAGGGATTTTCCAACTCAAAAGCTCAGGTTCAAACATAAAACTCCACATCAAACACATTACAATCTCGTTAAAAAAACATAAAACTCAACACATTAATAAAATCGATTGTATTTAAATTCAAACAAATTACATATCATTCACCGGATCTTCTAACAAATTCTCCAATAGAAGGAAACCGTTTTTGTTTTTTTCTTTTACGTCTTCTCTTGATCACATGGAACAATACTAACATATCATCATGGGGTCACTCATTCTGATCCAGAATAGGATAAATTGGCTCAAAAGATTCTAATGAACATATAATAACAAAATAATATTCTGAGCATAATGAATAAAAATTAACATCACATAAGTAACTCGCTGTAATTGCAATAAAAAATGGAATCTTGTCAGTATCAAATTATCTACCGATGCATCTTTTTTATTCCAAATCCATGATGACACTATTTGTAGCACTTCAAGCGTAAGATGGCCCAGCTCATAAACTTGATAGCCCCAACTATTATTAAACCATTCACGAAGAATTGACTCAACAGTTGGAGTGAAATTTGTAATTGAAGCCACATATGCATTTTGATACCTTGAAAGCCAAGAATCATTAAATGTCTACAAAAAATCTAGTAGTGTAATGACTGAAAGTTGTCTTTCTTCACGTGGTCTTTCTTTTATAGATTCAACACCATTCATTGTCATAATGTTATAACGGATCTTGGGCTATATGGTCGATTTCATCGATCTAATGAATCACTTTCATCCAAAAACTTTGCAGCATCGAGATATATTTTCTTAAATGTTTCGTACTCCACATCAAAATCGGTTTGGTTATAATTTTTTGCTAAACGCATAAAAATTTCGGTACAACCCTTATTTTTGAAAAAATAAATTCATATTTTGAGACAAGTGCCATATAAAATGATCACGGTGTGCATTTTTTGTAAACCTCAGCAACTGCACCAATGATCCTCTGATGTCTGTTTGAGAAAATCATGAACTCTTTCTCATCAACCACTACTTCTAAGAGTTTCGTCAAAAACCAACTTCATGAAGCAATGGATTCTACATCAACAACAGCCCAAGCCAAAGGATATAAATGAAAATATCCATCTTGTGCTGAAGCCACAAGTAAAGTACAATCATACTTTCCTTTCAACCACGTACCATCAATAGATACGGCTTTTCTTACGTATCTACATCATCTTGCACATGCACCATATGCTAAAAACAAATACTTGAATCTATTATTCTCATCTACTACTAAATCTATTATACTACCTATATTCATTCTCTTGACCATTTTCAAATATGAAGGCAGAAGAACAAAACTTATTTATGAATCACATCTGAAGATATCATGGGCAAGTTGTTTTCCTTTCAAGTATTTTTAATGGTTAATGTCAACCACCTTATTCCGCATCATTGTCATAATAGATTTTGGTTGAAGTGTTTTTTGTTGCCTCAAAAGTTCTCCACCAACATATCACAAACAATAGATGAGCTTGCTTGTCGATATCTTTTACGCATTCCTTTCAAATCACAATTGTGTGTGTTGCAGTATGTACAAATCACAAAATCTGTTGAGTCCTCATGTTTTGAAATCCAAATTCTCCAACAGCAACCTTTAGTCACAACGAACGGAATAGATATTTGAGGAAGATTTGACACTCTCAAACTCAAAAGAGGAGTTCAAAGTAATTTTGGATTACTCTTTCTTCACTTCAGTTTTTCTTGAAAATCTTTGACCAATGAATAGATTAGAACCACCGGTGAATAAATATGTAACATTGCTAGCCTGAAGATGAATATCAGCATCATGGGCTACACAAATGTGCTCGATGTAAGTTTATTGTATGACATCTTTATCATCCACATACATTGCATCTATGTCCTCTACATCATTTTCTCTGCTTCTCACATTATTCTCTCCGATATTTTGAGTTGAACACAAATTATTTATATCTTCTAATACATCATTATTGGTACAATGGTCATTTGAGACAAAAGTTCTATCAAAAGAAACACTATTGAGTTCAAATTCGACATGAAATACATTCTTTCTTTTTCACATCCAAAATATAAGCATACTTTCAAATCATTATCATCTTCAATATAAAGTGGAAGAATATTCCAATGCTTCACATTAGGAAGATAAATTTGTCTCGATTTTTCTATGCTGGCTAGATTAATAATTCTGTATATCTTATTTTCTATATATTCCATAGAACAATTTTAAGAATCCAAAGGGATCGTTGACTACTTACCACTAGACCATAAACTCCATTTAAATATATTATCTTCCTTAATTACTCATTCCCCAATGTACCCAAAGACAATAACGGTGCAAAAATTGATAACACATGTTATTAGATAATCGATCCAATATTATATTATACCAACCATTTTTTATTCAAAAGAATATGCTACTCGAAGCAATGAGATCATCCAACACTCGAACCAACTTTGAAATATGCAACAGGACCCACGGAAAATGCAACACGACCCACAAAAAATGCAACTCGACCCCACCCTAAGAAATCGACCTTGCTCGACCAACTATCGACCATAAACACTCTCACTAATTCGACCCACAAAAATTCTACCCAAGAAACGAAGCACAACTTCGATCGAAACTGATTTCATTATAAAACAAATCTAGTTGCTACGACATTACGAATATAGTTATTTCTCTTACAAATCTTATAATAACAGCATTACGAGTATAGTTACTTCTCTTACAAGTCTTCAAATGATATTTAATTATATTTTATTTTGTTTCCTTTGAGTGGACACAAAAATAATGAGAATGAAAAGAGATAACCAACTGAACGTGGTCAGGTTTAACTTTTGAATTTTAAAAAAAAAATTAATTGGTCTCGTCCACATGTTCAATTGGTTTTCTCTTTTCATTCTTGCTATTTTTGTGTTTCCCTCAAAGGAAACAAAACAAAATATAATCAAATATCATTTGAATATTTGTAAGAAAAGATATTATACTCTTAATGCTGTTATTATAAAATTTGTAAGAGAAATAACTATACTCTCGTTTCTTGGGTAGAATTTTTGTGGGTCGAATTAGTATAAGTGTTTACGGTTGATAGTGGGTCGAGCACGGTCGAGTTTCTTAGGTTGGGCTGAGTTGAAATTTTTGTGGGTCGCATTCCATTTTCGTGGGTCCTGTTGCATATTTCAAAGTTGGGTTGAGTGTTGGGTGATATCTTTGCTTCGAGTAGCATATTATTTTGAATAAATAATGTTGGGTCTAATATAATATTAGATTGATTATCTACTAATATGTGCTATCTATTTGCATGTTATGCCCGTTATTGTCTTTTAGTAAAATGGAAAATGAGAAATTAAGGAAAATAATATATTTAAATATCTTTCATGGCCTAGTGGTAAGTTCACAACGATTTTTTTAGATTCTAATTTTTTTTCTATGGAATATATATAAAATGAGATATACAGAATTATGGATCTAGTTGTTACAGAAAAATTGAGATTAATTTATCTTCCTGATATGAAGCATTGCAATATTTGTCCACACTATATTGAGGATGATAATGATATCAAAGCATACTTATATTTTCGATTTGCAAAAGAAAGATATGTATTTTATGTCGAATTTGAACTCAATATTGTTTCTCTTGATATTTGTTGGAAACTTAATTCCGGTGTTTGACAAAAGTTAAACCAACTGAACTAAGCAACTGAATCCAGCTAACTGATCGGCGCAACTGAAATATAACTGAACAGATTTTTTCTCTATCAAGCTGCTCTTTCAGCTGAACATCTCTTCAGTCATTCTCGTCAACTGACTCTTTACCAGCTGATCTCTCAGCTGTACACGTCATCAGTTGAAAGCGACAACCGACAATACTACAACTACCTGCAACTAGTAGTGGAACGCCGCATTTCAGAATGAGTAGTGTACGACTGTCAGAGTATATCGACGTGGAAATCAACGGTTAGAATAATAAAATATTCTTTAATGTTATTGTTGAGAGAGAAGCCTATAAATAATTGAAGGTAGCAGCCGAAGACACAATGACTGATTTCAGCTATTACATTCTACTTGCTGTTACGCTGCTAAAATATCTACTCACATTCAGAAGCAAAAAGCTCATGTTTACTAGTTATATCAGTAGCATTCAAGGCTACATTCTCGAGCTTAAATAACACTTTTTAATCTTTGATATTTTTTCTAAGTTGTGCTAAGATCAGTTACCATCTGTAAAAGTGTTGTATGCTAAGAGTTTCAGTTGTGAAAAAGTGATAAGTCCAAACTGAAGTGGGTCAGTACAGTATCTTGTATTTGATCAAAGTATTTTAGTGGATATCCTATCTTCGTGATAGAAGGGGTGACGTAGGAGTTATTCAAGTCTCCAAACATCCGGAAACAAATTGTGTTATCTTTACTTCAGTCGTTACTTTTCAGTTAGATACTCTATCTTTCACTTCAGTCGTTACTTTTCAGTTAGATACTCTATCTTTCAGTCAGTTTATTTTCCGCAACTGTTTCATTCAGTTTAACTGATTGTCATTGACCGACGGGATACCTAGTATCAGTTTGTAACAAAACTGAACTCATATTGTCGAAGAATATTTAAATTTGAGGAGTGTTTATTCAACTCCCCCCTTCTAAACACTCTTTATTCGTTTAACCGATCCTTTCAAGTGGTATCAGAGCAGTTGTATCTCGTCTCAGACGTTCATTATGTCTTCATTCAACAAGATTCCTATGTTCTCTAGAGAAGACTTCGATGATGGGAAGATCAGGATGCAGGCTCACCTAGCTGCACAAGATGATGACATGTGGTACGTTATAACTGACGGACCCATGAAGATTTTGAAAGCCAACACAGCTGTTGCCATTACTGATGGGGCACCTCATCGTATAGAAAAGCCCAGAGAAGAATGCACCACAGAGGATAAAAGAAAAGCCAACTTGGATAATGTGGCAAAAGACATACTATACAAGTCGTTGGATAAAGTAACTTTCAGCAAAATCAAAATGTGCAAGACAGCCAAAGAGATTTGGGAGAAGCTGATCCAGCTTTGCGAAGGGAACGAACAAACCAAAGAAAACAAACTTTCTGTTGTTGTTCAGAAGTTTGACAATATCAAAATGAGAGTTGGTGAAACGATGCATGATTATGATGAAAGATCCAGCTGCATCATCAATGAATTAAATGCACTTGGAAAAGTGTACACAAACAAAGAAGTTGCATTGAAGATAATCAGAGATCATCCCAAGGAGTGGGACGTGAAGACCATGGCAATGAGGGAATCCAAGGATCTGAACAAAGTTTAGCTTCATGATCTATTTGCTGATTTGAAAGCCTACGAGTTTGAGCTACAAACTTGAGAAGGAGAATCTTCTACTCCAGCAGCCACGACTGCCTTAGCTGATGTTAGAACAGGACCAACTGGTTCAGTTGAAAATGCTGCTGATCAACTAAGAAATGATGCCATGTCATTGTTCATCAAAAAGTTTGGAAGATTTATGAGGAAAAATCAAGGAAACTTTCAAAATAAATATCAAAGAAGCAATTCCAAGGAAGAATCAAACGCTTGCTACAACTGTGGCAAACCAGGTCACTTCATTGATGACTGCACCAAACCAAAGAAAGACAGTCAAGGCTCAACTGAAAGAAGAAAGAAACCATATGAGCACAAAAAGAGATCCAAAGATGATAAGAAGTTCTCCAGGAAGAAGCATGAAGTGCTCTTGGCTGAAGAGAGCAAATCAAAATGGGCAGACACTGACAGCGAGAGGTCAGAACCAAAAACTTCATGCAGTTCTAGTGACAATGAAGAGGAAGTGAAATGTCTGATGGCTGGTGACACAGAACTGAAGTCCAGCAGTTAACAGGTATTTGACTTTAGCTCAACTGATTTTACAAGAGAAGAACTGATTTCAACATTGCATGATATGGTCAGTGAGTATCATAAGCTTGCTTATCATTTGAAAAGGCCAGAGCAAAGCAAACTGATCCTATTGACTAAGACTAAAACTGATGAATCAGTTGACATGTTGAGTCTGAAAAAGGAGATTGCTGAACTCAATACTGAATGAAGCAATGATCAATTAATGATTCAAAAGTTAATGCTTGAAAATTCAAAGCAAACTGAGCTTATTCAAGCTTGGAACAAATCATCTGTTGCATTGACTGATATACAGAACTCACAGAAATCAGTTACTGATAAAATTGGTTTAGGGTTCAGTAACCAAGATGAAATTTCTTCCAAAGATACTCGACCAAAACTGAATATGGATAAAGGGAAATACATTCACTTTGTCAAATCAGTTATGGTACAAGAACAAGCCGAGCCAAGTAAACTGGTTGAACAGCCAACTGAAAGTATGAACAAGGGCAAAAGGTATGGTATTGGTTATAGCCCAAAAGTTGTGACTGACTCACATAGTCAGCCACCAAAAATTTTCAACAAAAATTACTCAAATGGCTACTCAAATTACTATAACAAGAAGCCAGTTCAGAAAAGATACTGGTTGAACAATCAGTTGAAAAAGGGCAAATCACATGAAGTATCTTCTGCACACCATACACCAAGCACACACAGATCGAGAAAGACCATCTGGAATACAGCAACTGGACTGTCAGTGAGACTGATCCAAGTGTGGATTCCTAAAGGACTAATCAACTTTGGACGCAAATAGAAAATGGTACCAGAATCTTATCTTGTGTGTGATTGCAGGTAACAGGTACAAACATTGAATCTATATGGTACTTGGATAGTGGATGTTCACGCCACATGACATGAGATTCAGACTTATTATCTCATCTGGTTAAGTACATTGGACCAAACATCAGTTTTGGAGATAATTCTAAAGGTAAAACTGTGGGTAAGGGTAAGCTTATCCATTGTAACTTCATCATTAATGACGATTTATTAGTTGAGAATCTCAAGTAGAATCTGATCAGCATCAGTCAATTATGCGATAATGGATTCTCAGTTCAGTTTGACAAACATTCTTGTTCAGTCAAAAGCTCAACTGAAGAGATCATCCTAACTGGCAAAAGGTGTGGAAACACTTACAAAGTCAGCTGGAATGATCAACCTTATGCACCAATATGTTTTATTGAAATCCTCTAAAAACTGGTTGTGGCATAAGAGATTAAACCACCTGAACTTCAAGTCTATTGCATATTTGAGTAACCACGATCTTGTTACTGGATTGCCCAAAATGGATCTTACTAAAAATAAAATTTGCTCAGCATGTCAGTTTGGTAAACAAATCAAATCTTCTTTTAAGAACAAGGGTCGTAAATCTTCTTCCCGATGCTTAGAGCTGTTACATATGAATCTATTCGGTCCAATACCAGTCATGAGCTTAGGGGGAATGAAATATACCTTGGTGGTTGTAGATGACTTTTCAAGATTCACTTGGGTTATATTTCTCAAGTCCAAAGACCAAACTGCTGCTCAACTGATTAAGCTTTTCAAAAGATTATTAAATGAAAAATCAGTTGGAATTGACAGAATCAGATCCGATCGAGGAACTGAATTTATCAATCAAATTCTTTCAAATTATCTAGAGAATACCGGAATCAAGCATGAGCTCTCAGCAGCTAAAACTCCTCAGCAAAATGGTGTAGCTGAAAGGAGAAATCGGACCCTCAAAGAGGCTGCTAGAACAATGCTTGCTGATTCTAGTATCTCTCAAAGGTTTTGGGCAGAGGCAGTGAACATTGCGTGTTACACTCAAAACAGATCAATGATTAATAAGAATCATATGAAAACACCTTATGAGATCTGGCATGGAAGAAAAAATGTGGTTTCATATTTTAAAATATTCGGCTGCAGATGTTTTATACTTGTCAAAGATAAAACTCATTTAAAAGCTTTTGATGCTAAATCTGCAGAAGGAATATTTCTTGGTTATTCTTCAGTGAGTAAAGCTTATAGAGTCTTCAACAGAAATACTTTAAATGTTGAGGAATCTATCCATGTTGTTTTTGATGAAACTGTACTAACTGATAAGCCAACTGATCAAGTTGAGCTAGCTGATAGATTTACAGATATAAGCTTGGGTGATGATGAAGAAGAAGAAGACATCCATATTAATCAAAGCAACCTCCAAACACCTGAACCAGAAGTGTCAGATCAACCAGCTAAACCAGAAGCTGTCACTAACGATCAGTTGATAGAGCAACCAAATGATATTCAGTTACCAACTGAAACTGAAAACATTCAGTTGCCTACAGAAGCAGTTGCTGATTTAGAAGCAATAAACGCTGAACTCAGATGGAAGAAATCACTTCCTCCAGAGTTGGTAATAGGTAATCCATCTGATTCAGTAAGAACAAGAAATCAGATGCTCAATCTATTCATTCATTCAGCTTTCGTATCACAACTAGAACCCAATAAGACTGATGAAACTCTTGCTGATCCAAACTGGATAAATGCAATGCAAGAGGAGCTAAATAAGTTTATTCATAACAATGTCTGGAACTTATTTCCAAGACCAATTTCAAAAACTGTTATAGGTACAAAATGGGTGTACAGGAACAAACTGAATGAAGATGGTTCAGTTGTGCGCAACAAAGCAACGCTAGTAGCACAAGGATATAGGCAAGAAGAAGGAATTGATTACGATGAGACATATGCACCAGTTACAAGACTGGAGGCAATCAGAATATTCCTTGACTATACTTCATTCAAAAACTTCAAAGTTATCAAATGGATGTAAAGAGTGCATTTCTGAATGGCCAGTTGCAGGAAGAAGTCTACGTTGAACAACCTCCAGGTTTTATCAATCATCACCTTCCTGATCATGTCTACCATTTGAACAAAGCCTTATATGGTCTTAAGCAAGCTCCAAGTGATTGGTATGAAACCCTTTCAAAATTTCTAACTGATCACGATTTTTCTGTTGGATCAGTTGATAAGACATTGTTCAAATTCTCCAAGAATGATCGTATTCTACTCGTTCAAATTTATGTTGATGAAATTATTTTTGGGTCAACTAACCCCAAATTATGCGAGAAATTTTCTAAGTTAATGCAGGAGAAATTTGAAATGAGCAAGATGGGTGAACTGACATTCTTTCTTGGATTACAAGTGAAGCAACTGGAGTCAGGTACTTTCATTAGTCAAACTAAATACACGAAGGAATTACTGAAGAAGTTTGGCATGGAATCGTGTTCAGCTTCAAGTACTCCCATGAGCTCATTAGTAAAACTGGACACTGATCAAGGGGGAATATCAGTTGAGACGACACTTTACAGAGGTTTAATAGGTTCATTATTTTATCTAATTGCTAGTGGTCCTGATATTGTATTTGCTGTATGTATGTGTGCTCTAGCAAATCCTATGCAATCACATTTTACAGCTGCCAAGAGTATTTTGAAATATCTTAAGGGAACACAAAATGTTGGGTTATGGTATTCTAAAGATTCATCTTTTAATTTAGTTGGATAGTCAGATGCAGATTATGCAGGATGTAAGCTTGATCGTAAAAGTACTAGTTGCTCATGTCAGTTTCTAGGGGACAGACTGATCTCCTGGTTCAGCAAGAAGCAAACATCCATAGCAACTTCCACAACTGAAGCAGAATATCTTGCTGCTGGAAGCTGCTGTGCTCAACTGCTCTGGATTCAGCAACAACTGAGAGATTATGGAATTGATGCTAAAGAATCGCCCATATTTTGTGATAATACAAGCACGATTGCTATCACCTACAATCCAGTTCTTCACTCTAGGACCAAGCACATAGATGTCAGGCATCACTTCATAAGAGATCATGCCTTGAAGAAGAACATCAGACTGGAATACGTCTCAACTGAGCAGCAAGCAGCTGATATCTTCACCAAACCATTGGCTGAGACTAAGTTTTCTCATTTTCGCAATATACTTGGATTAATTGATTTATCCTAATCAGTTTTTGTTGCTGTCTTGGTTGTTAATTTTTCTATCAGTCTTACTATCATTTACTGATCATTCAGTTACTTCTTTATTCATATGACTCTCAACTGATGTCAGTTAATCTTCTATCAGTTCATTGTATTTAGTAATTGTGTTTATGATTTACTTATCAACTGATGAAATCAAGTAATGCAGGAAAATAACAAGACAGGGATAAACTGATAACATCATTTTATTCATTTGAAGAAATTGTTGCGAATTACATCATACAATTCTTCCTGAACAAAAGCCCTCCACTTGGCCATCCATTGATTTAAATCTCCAGTACAAGTCTTATGAAAACTGTCAGACTGAGCTATGAGCTCCAGGATCCTTCTCTCCTTGTAGAGCATCAGCTCGTTAATATTGTCTGGTTCGAAAATATTCACAGTATAGGCAACGTGCAAGCGTTCCCGATATTTCTCCAGTTTTTCTAGCAAAATGGGAGTGGTTGCCATCTCATTCTCCCAAAGAAACTGAAGTTCTTGGAGATTCTCCCAGTAGCGAAGAATTTGATGGAAAACATCATCTTCCATCTCAAATTTTCTCTTCTCCAGAGCTGCTTTCATGAAATCTTCAGCCATGTCCGGAGATTTTGAACTGCTTGCACCTGCCATTTTCTTTTACTGAATATAATTTGCTAATATAGTTGCGAATAACAGAGCTGCTCTTATTTATAGAACAGGACAAAGAAGATGAAAGGACTATTTCATTATGACAGACGTTTACACTATTAAGCATCAGGATTTCTTTTAATTAATCTTGTTTATATTCTCGAAATTGTCTTTTATGCATCTATTAAGAGGGAATATTGGTTTTAAGAGGTTAACTGAGAAGACAATTGTTAGTCAACTCTCAACTGAGGACACAGTCTCATAACTGATCGTTCAGTTGAGTTTTTCACTAATCTTCTCATATAAGTTAACTAATTAACCATATTTTATTCCAAATCAAGTGACGTGACTGTTTTTCAAGCATTGAATGCTATCCTTCAGCAAATGATTAGTGGAAACGTGGGCACCTTTTGAACTGTTTAAAGTACACACGCTTACAGCACACGAACACACGTTGTCATTCAAAATTTCTATGGACTAACACGTGTCCAGAATTTGAATAGTCACGTACATATGTACCATTCCCCGCTCCATTTCAGCTTTTTTTTTATTACGTTTATCTACAAAATTTTGAGAGCAAAAACAAATTTCATCCTTCTATTTTCTTAGGAAATCATTCAGTTCCAAATGGCGAATCAAACTCCCGCTTATATGCTGAATGCAATGGCTATCAACTTCGGATCCATTCTATCTTTCGGCGACGTTGATGTCAAGAACGTCTTTCAAAAACTCGAAACTGCTGGGTTAAGAACATTCTTGGGACAATCATCACAAGAGATCTACCTCAAAGAACTTCAGGAATTCTACTCTAGCTGTATGATCAATTCTGATGGAAACATCGCTTCTACTATCAATGGTCAGTTGCTGACCATCTCTGAAGATTTCTTTGGAGAAATCTTTTCTTTACCATCTGATGGACTGGCACACCTCTCTGATGTTAAAGCATCTGACGTTGAAGAAATGCAAACCTCACTTTCTGCTGATGGACGGAAAATCAAAGTTTTCGATCCAAAGAAGGAGCTGAAGCACGAGGTTCAGTTACTTGCTGATATAGTCGCCAAAGGGATTTTGGCGAAAGTTGGATCTTTTGCTGCACTTACGTTGGAAAATTTTCAAGCCATTTCTATCATTATGGTTGAACGTAAACTCAACTGGAAGCATCTTACATTCAATATTTTAAAGAATATGTTTCTCTCATCCAAACAGTCCAAAGGCTTTGCAGTGCAACTGAGCTATCTGCTGAAAGTGAAGGGGTTAGTGGCAGATGATTCAGAAAAATCATCCAAATTCAAAGTCTTCAATGCGAAGAATACTATGCCACTCAAGACCAAATTGGACATCTCTCCTGCTCAGTTTTTAAAGATAAAACAGGAGATTGAGACTCAACAGGCGGCTCCTAAATCAGTGAAAAAGGCCAAGACATTGGCTCAACTGAAGTCAGCAAAAATGAAATTAGTTGTGGGTGAATCCGATTCAGAGAAAACTCCTTCCCCAAAGATCGCCAAGAAACCGAGAACCTAGAGGATTAAACCAACAACTACAGAGGAATCTATTCCTACTGACAAGCTAATATCTTCAGATGCTCAGCAGCCAATGGAAGCAGTTCTTCTGAAGATCATCCCACCAGAAAAATCAGCTGGTGCAAAGAGAGAAACAGTTAGGATCAAAGCTCCTCTGATTAATATTATTCGTCCTACTGTTCTGGCACCTGCTCGACCCAAAGGCATCAATATTATAAAACGGGTGGATACTACTAGAACTTGTCTGGAAATTCCACACATCCTCAGTTCTGATAAAGGCAAGGGCAAATTGATTGAAGAGCCCATGCCATCCAATCTCATTCAAACCCACATTGAACTTGTTTGGGATAAGGTTAATAATTTTGCAGCATCAAAACTTCAACTCTATGATGCTTGGACAGCCTATCGTACTCATATTTTTGCTAAGCAACTGAGAAAGAAATCCCAGCTGAACAAGTTCATCAAACTGGAAGCTTTTGTCCTCAAGATGGTCAAAGCTGCCACCATTGTTCAAGCTCTGGAGAGAAAAACATATTTGTTTGATCAGATGAGAGTCAAGAAGTTAGCACAAATTATTGACAAACTGAAGGCTAACTACGTTCCAACAAATCCTACTGCCTATGCTGATCATGCAGTGATTACTCAGCTAGACACGGATGTGATTGGCTTGCTATCTCAGATAAAGTTTTGGGAAATGGATAAAGAGTTAGTCCTTCATAAAGGAGATCCAGACGATGATGAAGAGGAAATAGTTGAAGAACCTCCCTCTCAGCAGAAAGAGTTATCCTCAGAACAGGCTATTATTCCAACTGAAGAGCCAGTTCAGAATATGTCTCCCTCTCAGCAGAACTATCTTTCGCAAACATTGATGAAATTATTCAAGCAGTGGTGCAAGAATCCCAATTGAGTGAACCTATTTCTGATAAAGTTGATCACCCCGTTGATCAAATCAATCCAGAGGTTCCTATCTCTTCAGAAACACCAGTTCAGCCAGATTTATCTGCTGAACAAGCTATTCCAACTGTTGTGCCAATTGATTCCCAAGATCATCCTCTAGAGGCACCGGTTTTGGCTTCATCAGACGATATTATTCTTCAAGGTAGATCATCTGCTGATCAGAATCCACCTTCTCCGTCTCAAGTTCCAGAAGAAATTTCTGCAACAATCACTTCAGTTCAGAATGTTGCTGAAAAAGTAGCAACTGACCAAGAGTTGGTTATATTTGATCAAACCACAAGAGGACCGGAATCCTCTCATCAGTCTCTTCCTCCATCCTCATTAGATTTGATCTTGTTCTTGAAGAAATTCAAAATATGCAGAATAGTATGAATCAGATGCTCTCAGCCATCTCAAAGATTCAGGATACGTAATTGTCTCACATTTTAAAGTTAGAACACTCTCAAAAGTTCAACTCCGAAAAGCTGAAGGCCATCCAAACTGCTATTGCCTCTCTTTCATCTGCAGTTGAAGAAATCTAGAAGAACAAGGGGATAGCCTTGAGTCTCACTGCAACTCAAAACTCTATTAACAAACGAGTTTACAGTGTCGAGACACTCGTCTCCAGAAAGATATATTTGCTACAAGTCTCAATGACCACTGCTATCGAAAACATTTCCACTTCTGTCCGGCTTCTATCTACTAACGTTCGGAAATTATCTGTCAAGATGGAGCTGTTTGACAAAAAGGAGGAAGAGCTCAAAGAGATTTTAGAACAGCAGAAGAAATCTTAAAAAGCAGCAGTCTTTCTTGTATTTGTGAAGAAAATGAGTTCAGTTGATCTACTTCTTATTTTATCTACTATGAGTTCAGTTATTCGGTTTTCTTTTACTCTAGTTTTGTCAAAACACCATAAATGGGGAAATTGTTGAAAACGTAATTCCGGTGTTTGACAAAAGTTAAACCAACTGAACTAAGCAACTGAATCCAGCTAACTGATCGACGCAACTGAAATATAACTGAACAGATGTTTTCTCTATCAAGCTGCTCTTTCAGCTGAACATCTCTTCAGTCATTCTCGTCAACTGACTCTTTACCAGCTGATCTCTCAGCTGTACACGTCATCAGTTGAAAGCGACAACCGACAATAGTACAACTACCTGCAACTAGTAGTGGAACGCCGCATTTCAGAATGAGCAGTGTACGACTGTCAGAGTATATCGACGTGGAAATCAAGGGTTAGAATATTCAAATATTCTTTAATGTTACCGTTGAGAGAGAAGCCTATAAATAATCGAAGGTAGCAGCCGAAGTCACAACGACTGATTTCAGCTATTACATTCTACTTGATGTTACGCTGCTAAAATATCTACTCACATTCAGAAGCAAAAAGCTCACGTTTACTAGTTATATCAGTAGCATTCAAGGCTAGATTCTCGAGCTTAAATAGCACTTTGTAATCTTTGATAGTTTTTCTAAGTTGTGCTAAGATCAGTTACCATTTGTAAAAGTGTTGTATACTAAGAGTTTCAGTTGTGGGAAAGTGATAAGTCCAAAATGAAGTGGGTCAGTACAGTATCTTGTATTTGATCAAAGTATTTTAGTGGATATCCTATCTTCGTGATAGAAGGGGTGACATAGGAGTTATTCAAGTCTCCGAACATCCAGAAACAAATTGTGTTATCTTAACTTCAGTCGTTACTTTTCAGTTAGATACTCTATCTTTCAGTCAGTTTATTTTCCGCAACTATTTCATTCAGTTTAACTGATTGTCATTGACCGACGGGATACCTAGTATAAGTTTGTAACAAAACTGAACTCATATTGTCGAAGAATATTTAAATTTGAGGAGTGTTTATTCAACCCCCCTTTCTAAACACTCTTTATTCGTTTAACCGATCCTTTCAATATTGTTGAAACTGACTGCATCACGTCTGTGGATTTAAATGTGACCTATTTGAATGACGATCGTGTCGATTATGAATACCTTGATGATGAAACAAATCCGTATGATCACTATTTAGATAGAAATTTTGTCTTAAAAGACCATTGTACCAAGAATGATGTATATTAGAATATACATAATTTGTGTTCAACCCAAAATATCGAAGAGAATAATGTGGGAACAAGAGGAAATGATGTGGAGGACATAGATGCAGTTCATGTGGATGATAATAAAATCATGCAACAAACTTACATCGAGCACATTAGTGTAGCCCATGATACTGATTTTCATGTCAAGTTAGAAATGATACATATTCATTCATCAAAGGTTCTAACATATTTATTGGTCAAAAATTTTCAAGCAAGACTTAAGTGAAGAAAAAGTCATCCAAAATTGCTTTGAACTTATATTTTGATTTTGAGAGTGCCAAATCTTCCCCAAATTTCTATTCGTTTGTTGTGTGACTAAAGGTTGCAGAGAATTTGGACTTTAAAACATGAGGATTTAACAGATTTTGTGATTCGTACATACTGCAACACACAAAATTTTGGCTTAACAAGAATGCGTAAAAGACATCGACAAGAAAGCTTATATGTCATTTGTGATATGTTGGTAGAGAACTTTCGGGGGCAAAAAAAACATTTGAAACAAAATCTATTACGACAATGATGGGAAATAAGGGGGTTGACATTACTTATACAAAGCCTTGAAAGGTAAACAACTTGGCGATGATATCTTCACAAGTGATCCAGAAAGAAGTTTTGCTCTTTTGCCATCATATTTGAAAATTTTCCAGAGAATGAATACATGTAGTATAATATATTTAGTAATATATGAGCATAATATATAAGAATTTGTTTTTAACATATGGAACATTTGCAAGAAGATATAGATGCATGAGAAAAGACGTATCTATTGATGGTACGTGGTTGAAAGGAAAATACGATTGTACTTTATTTGTGGCTTCAACACAAGATGGAGATTCTCATCAATATCCTTTGGCTTGGGCTGTTGTTGATGTAAAATCCATTGCTTCACAGAGTTGGCTTTTTACGAAGCTCTTGGAAGTAGTGGTTGATGATGAATAATTGATGCTTATCTCGGATAGACATTAAAGGATCATTGGTGCAATTACCGAGATTTACAAAAATGCACACGTACCAAGATCATTGTTCATGGCACTTGTCTCAAAATATTAAAATCCGTTACAAAAAGAAGGGTTGTACCGAAATGTTTATGCGTTTATCAAAAATCTATAAGCAAATCTGACTTTGATGTGGAGTACGAAACATTTAATAAAATATATTCCGATGCTGCAAAGTTTTTGGATGAAAGTGATTTATTGGATCGATGGAATCGAGCATATAGCCCAATATCTCGTTATAACGAATAGTGTTGAATCTATAAATGCTAGAGTACGTGGAGAAAGACAATTTCCAATCATTGCACTACTATTTTCTCTGTAGACATTGACTACATCTTGGTTTTCAAAGTATCGAATGCATCTGTGGCATCAAAATCAAATTTCACTCTAACTTTTGAGTCGATTCTTCGTGAAAGGTTTAATAATGGTTGGGGATCAAGTTAATGAGCTGTGTTGTATTGAGTTTGAAGTTCGAAGAGGTTTAATAATGGTCAGGGATACCAAGTTTATGAGTTGGGCTGTTTTGAGTTTGAAGTTCGAAGTGCTAAAAATAGTGCCATCGTAGATTTGGAATCTAATAGATGCACCTGTAGAAAATTTGATATTGACACGATTCCATGTTCTCATGCAATTGCAGCGAGTTACTTGTGTGATGTTAATTTTTATTCCTTGTGCTCTGAATATTATTGTAACGCCCCGAAAATTTAAGAGTCCACGTGAACCACATGGATAGAATTATTAAATTCCTTGTGTATTTTAATTAATTGTTTTAATTGCGTTAATTAATTATGTGGTGCATATTCGCATTTTAAAATATATTTTCTACATTGTTGCATTAAAATGTATTTTTAAAAGGTTATTTGAGTTGCGATCGAGGAACGGAGACCGAGGGCTGAAAAATAGAAAATGTTTTTATGATTGTTTTTAATTATTTAAAGTATGGGTGATGCTTTTTTTATTTTTGAAAATATGGGGTTTTTGCAGTGATTTTATACGTCGGGACGTAATTTTGATCGGTGTTGGTTTTTCAACAAAAATGCAAACGTTTTGTCAACCCGGTTAATAAATTCACAAACTTATTTAAACAAAAATATTTTTAATATTTTAATTAAGTACTAATGGGCATAAATTACCTACTTAGTGGGCTTAAGCCTTATTAGCAACTTAATTAAGTATTTAAAGTTCAAAACCCCACCCTAAACCCATAAATTCCTACGCCCCACACTCATTAAAAATTCAGAAACTCTCCCCCACCCCAACACACGACACACAGGTACATCTACAATAATTGAAGGGAAAAACCGAGAGTTTTGCAAGGAAAAGTCTAGCCAAGGTCTTGCCCCGTTCTTCGCAAATTGATAAGTGCAAGATTTGCACTTAATTTACATTTAAATCCATTTTGAATTATGCTTGTTTCGAACAGAATTATGCGTTTTTGGTTTGTTTATGTTGTCATTTCAGGAATGGAGAAAATAGCGAACACGAAGCCAAGTGGACCAAGAAGCGCACGACCACGAGCACATCACCGGACAGATGTGTGTGCGCGGCCGCGCCACTTCACGCGCAGGCGCGCGCACACCCATACAAATGCAAGACCAGTGAGTCGCACGCCATCGCGCCACATCGCGCGCAGCCGCGCGCGCAAAGACAAGCACCCGAGCAGAACATCGCGCGCCACCGCGCGACATCACGCACACCCGCGCGCGCACAGAAGAAGCGAATGCACAGAAGCTTGCGCGCGGGCGTGCAAGATTACGCGCAACCGCGCGTACACATGCACGGCCAAACACAGTAGCGCGCGCGCAGCAGCGCGATATCACGCGCACCCGTGTGCACGGCGTCCCAGAAATCACTATATAATGCGCACCGCTAGGTTAGAAGGGGGACACGCCGTTTTGGACGAAAATACAGAGGAAGACTCGGAGCGAAGGCGAGACGAAGGCACAACACGCGAAGATCGATCACAACTACGAAGAACGACGGATCTGGGGACAGAGACGACGCTTCGGATTTGTTATCTTTCCCTTTGTCTCTTTATTTTATTGTGTGGCGATGTCTAGAATCACAAACATGTCTTGTTTTCTCTTGGATTTCGTGATGAACTAAACTTCCATTCTAGAGAATGACGTAACTCTGTTGAAACGATGATTTGACACCGTTGTTTATTTGATTGAATTCCGCTTTCGTTTAATTGTGTTCTCTGTGTTTACTGCACTGCAATTTACTGGCCATAAATTGTTGTTGTTTGATTAATCTTATAACTCGGGAGAGGGATTAGGATTATAGATCATTAGAGACACATCGTTAAATGTTTATAGCGTTCGGAAGGCGTATAACTTTAGCGAGGCTTAGTAAGAACATTGTTTGCATTTATCTATGAAACGTAGATTCTAATTAGGAATAATTGAATCGAAGTTGATAGATACACTTTATTCGTCACTTGGGAAAGGGGGAATAAAACAATCTAAGTGTTCTTGGCCATTAATTGATTGGAATTCAGGAATATAAATTAAACTGTGAATAATTATCGTGGAAACTTTGTGAAATCATTTCTCTAGATATTTTCTCTCATTATTATCTCTCAATTCGGTGACTTAATTAATTTATTTTTTTCAGTTAATTCTTTCAAACAAACCAACTGTTTATTCAATCTCTCTAAATAAAGTTGAGACTATTTTAATTACAAGAATTGATATACAATTTTACTCACACTCCTCGTGGGATCGATATCTGTACTCTAACCAGTACTAAAACTTGACACCGTACACTTGCGGTAAGAAAACGCGCAACACGTTTTTGGCGCCGTTGCCGGGGAGTGTCAAATTTGAATTTATATCAGTATTGTTACCAATTAGTCTAGATTTTAATTTAGAGTTTTTATTTTTATTTTGTTTTATATTGATTAAGTTTTCATTTTTTTCTGCTTGACAGTGCATGCTAAGATTGCAAAACCCCGACTCGCTTATTTTTGATCCGGAGATTGAACGAACTGCAAGAAGATTAAGAAAAGCGAGAAGGGAAGAAATCAAAGCGATGGCTGATAACAGAGAAAACGACAGACAGATGCCGCCTGAGGCTATACCAATCAGAGATCACTTCCGACCAGTGATCAACATGCACTATTCTGGCATTGCTCGAGGAACCATTAACGCCAACAATTTCGAGCTTAAGCCCGCATTGATAAACATGGTTCAACAGAACCAGTTTGGGGGAGCCACTACTGCAGATCCTCATCTACATCTCAGAACATTCTTGGAGATTATGGACACAGTAAAAATAAATGGTGTGTCTGATGATATTATTCGACTGCGCTTGTTTCCTTTTTCTCTCAGGGATCAAGCAAGAGGATGGCTCCAATCACTGCCATTAGGGAGCATCACGACATGGCAGGAGCTGGCGACGAAGTTCCTTTCTAAATATTTTCCACCTGCGAAGTCTGCACAATTAAAGATTGAGATCAGCACTTTTAGACAGACTGACTTCGAGCAATTGTATGAAGCTTGGGAAAGGTATAAGGAGTTGTTGAGGAGGTGCCCAAATCATGGTTTTGAAGACTGGGTACAAATCGAGCTTTTCTATAATGGATTGAATGGTCAGACGCGTACAACTGTGGATGCAGCGGCAGGTGGCACGATCTTTGCCAAGTCTCCTGCTCAAGCCTATGACTTACTTGAGCAGATGACTATTAATAGCTACCAATGACCGTCTGAGAGGTCAGGATTACAGAGGACAGCTGTAGTTTATGCTGTGGATCCTATCACATCACTCACTGCGCAAGTCTCAGCGTTGACTACACAGATAGCAACCATGAATAAAGTGAGTACATCAAACACTGAGGGACCACCGCTTGTTGTTGAAGAACCACATTTTCTTGAAGAAGTCCAATACATCAACAACAAAAACTTTGGAGGCTATGGAGGATATCGAGGTAACCCTCCCCCTAACACTTATCATCCTGATTTGAGGAACCATGAGAATTTTCATATGCAAACAATAAGAATGTGTTGAATCCTCCACCGGGGTTCAATACATCAAATGGAGAAGGGAATCCATCATTTGAGGATTTAGTTGGGACATTCGTTTCTGAATCTGGCAAGAGGATGGCTAGGACTGAGTCTAGACTTGACAACCTCGAGACACACATGACAAATATTGGAGCTTCGTTGAAAATCCTGGAATCGCAAGTTGGGCAGATAACGAAGCAACTCACGTCTCAACCGTCAGGCGCAGTACAAAAGACTGCAGATCCAAATCTGAGAGAGGTGAATGCCATTTTTATGCAGCATGAGGAGATTGGTGTGGTAGGCAGCGAAGAGAAAGAGGTTGAACTTACACATGTTCAGAATGAAAAGCCAACTCCAAGCAAAAGAACCCGAGGTAAGAAATTTGAGAGGTATGATTTAAATCAATGCATTGATATTTCCTTACTTCCCTACCCTCAGAGATTTTTACAATTACAAGCTGAATTTAAAAAGAAAAAAAGTCTTGAAGATCTCAAGACCCTACATTCTAATATTCAGTCTGCAGAGCAGGAAGATATGGCATTTACTGGAGGAGATGATAAGGGCAGGAAAGGAAATCTTCCTCAGAAGCTACAAGACCCCGGGGAATTTGTTGTACCATGTGAAATTGGAAGTCAATCAGTGACAAAAGTTATCTGTGATTCAGGAGCGAGTGTGAACATAATGCCAAGTTTCCTTTATGAGAAACTTGGATTGAGTAGGATAAAGCCCACAGGACTAAGCTTGCAGATGGCAGATAAATCGGTTAGAACACCGCTGGGTATTGTGGAAGATGTTGAACTCAAAATAGATAAATTAAGGCTTCTAGCAGATTTTGTGGTGCTTGACATGGGGAACAGTCAGAATGTTCGTGCTATTTTAGGACGACCATTTTTGGCTACTGCTGGAGCCGTCATTGATTTGAGACAAGGAAAACTGACCATGGCGGTTGATGGTCAAAACATAGAACTCAAGGCTTCCAAGATATCATACAAACCACCATGAACAAGAGTGGTATAGTCGGGCTGATGACGTTAAACCAAGCGCTGTGTGGGAGGCAACCCACAATTTATTTTCTTTAGCATTCATTTTGTTTTTATTATTTTATTTTATTTTACGTCTTTAGTTGTTAATTTTACCCACCACCAGATCTATCACCGCCGCAGCCCATGGACATGGATGACACAGATGCTGCGGACAACAACTCGAGCGCCCGAGTCTTGACACTCGTGCGCAAGGTATGTGTTGTCGTGTTCTTTATTTCTATACATTGAGGACAATGCATAATTTAAGTTTCGGGGGAGGGTAAAATTGCGTTGCTTGTTAGAATTTTTCTGCAAATTTTTTTATTTTATCGCTCAGTATTAGTTAATTTGAATTTTTTTATTGCATGTTAGAACTTGTTAGGTAGCGTCATGGATAAGCAAAATGCGTGACCAATGATGAAAACTGAATTGCGATCCTGAAATATATATGTGTTCATGAGAACCTAGGAGTCACAAATATTTTGCACTGTCGTGTTTATTGATAATATTGTTGCTTAGAGACAAGTTGCATGCCTATGATGCTAAATAGATGAGGGAGATCCGATTCTTGGTAAAACTTGCATGACATCGATTGACACTTTTGCAGACTTAGAAATGATCTAGGCAGTCTTTCACAACATCCTTGTATGAGATGATTAATGGATTGACGGTAATCTAGAACTTGTTTGAACACTTTTCGAGGCGAAATACGGATAGTATGCGACATAGGAATGATTTAAGCGATCTTTGGAGCCGTTTTGAGCCTTCGAGCCTACCAACTGAACATGAAGTATCCCTAGTGTCCCATTTTGAGCCTATTAAAAAATCAAGTGGCGTAGGTCAATGACATACAATTACCCCCCACTTGTATCTATTCTATATCCCACAGCAACTACCAAATGAAGCTTATACACTTAATTTCCTACCTGATTTTGAGAAAAATAAATTCAGTGGTGTTGTAATGATTCAAATGCTCCTTGTAAAGAAAAAAAAATTTAAAGCATGCAAAAAAGAGTTGGCAAAGAAAAGAAGAAGAAAAACAATGAAAAGAATGAATCAAAAGTGGTTAGCAAGAAAGAAAATACGGGAAATGGAGGATATGAATGAAAAGAAAACAATAAAGTGGGTGGTGGTTCAAAAGAAAATGAAAATGAGTGAAGTTGATGAAGTTCAAATATTTCTCTCAAATTTTGATTTCCATAACTTTATTGTAGCCGTGAGCCGTAGCCTAATGTTACAAGCCTACAAGACCTATTAACCTTGTCACATTTATCCAATATACTAGTGGAGAAAAGTTGTTCAAGTCAAGCCTATGGATATCTGAAAAACATTGTCATCAAGTACAAACTTTAATCACTTACTTGCAAGCATCTCGTCGTGTGATTTCATCTTTGGTATAATTTCGTTGAATATTCATTGAGCCAATTAATCACCAATAAAGTCCTATGTGATCTATTAATGTGAATTTGTATTTTGATGAAGTGTGAGTTAAACTAAACTGATGATTTCTTGATTCTGTAAGTGGATGGGCATTATGACTCTATTTGAGCACTCGATGGGGTAAACGAACATTGACTTATCACACACACACGTGACTCTTGGGAAATCGTGAATTACATTAAATAGATAAAATCTGAGGCCAATATCACGTCTTGCGAATCCATGACTGTTAAGAGTTTCATTATTTATTAATTGACTTCTTGTTTTTATTTTATTTTGCTCGGGACTAGCAAAAGTTCAAGTTTGGGGGGTTTGATAAGTGCAAGATTTGCACTTAATTTACATTTAAATCGATTTTGAATTATGCTTGTTTCGAACAGAATTATGCGTTTTTGGTTTGTTTATGTTGTCATTTCAGGAATGGAGAAAATAGCGAACACGAAGCCAAGTGGACCAAGAAGCGCACGACTACGATCACATCACCGGACAGATGTGTGTGCGCGGCCGCGCCACTCACGCGCAGGCGCGCGCACACCCATACAAATGCAAGACCAGTGAGTCTCACGCCATCGCGCCACATCGCGCGCAGCCGCGCGCGCAAAGACAAGCACCCGAGCAGAACATCGCGCGCCACCGCGCGACATCACGCGCACCCGCGCGCGCACAGAAGAAGCGAATGCACAGAAGCTTGCGCGCGGGCGCGCGAGATTACGCGCAACCGCGCGTACACATGCACGGCCAAACACAGTAGCGCGCGTGCAGCAGCACGATATCAAGCGCACCCGCGCGCACGGCGTCCCAGAAATCACTATATAATGCGCACCGCTAGGTCAGAAGGGGGACACGCCGTTTTGGACGAAAATACAGAGGAAGACTCGGAGCGAAGGCGAGACGAAGGCACGACACGCGAAGATCGATCACAACTACGAAGAACGACGGATCTGGGGACAGAGACGACGCTTCGGATTTGTTATCTTTCCCTGTCTCTTTATTTTATTGTGTGGCGATGTCTAGAATCACAAACATGTCTTGTTTTCTCTTGGATTTCGTGATGAACTAAACTTCCATTCTAGAGAATGACGTAACTCTGTTGAAAGGATGATTTGACACCGTTGTTTATTTGATTGAATTCCGCTTTCGTTTAATTGTGTTCTCTGTGTTTACTGCACTGCAATTTACTGGCCATAAATTGTTGTTGTTTGATTAATCTTATAACTCGGGAGAGGGACTAGGATTATAGATCATTAGAGACACATCGTTAAATGTTTATAGTGTTCGGAAGGCGTATAACTTTAGCGAGGCTTAGTAAGAACATTGTTTGTATTTATCTATGAAACGTAGATTCTAATTAGGAATAATTGAATCGAAGTTGATAGATACACTTTATTCGTCACTTGGGAAAGGGGGAATAAAACAATCTAAGTGTTCTTGGCCATTAATTGATTGGAATTCAGGAATATAAATTAAACTGTGAATAATTATCGTGGAAACTTTGTGAAATCATTTCTCTAGATATTTTCTCTCATTATTATCTCTCAATTCGGTGACTTAATTAATTTATTGTTTTCAGTTAATTCTTTCAAACAAACCAACTGTTTATTCAATCTCTCTAAATAAAGTTGAGACTATTTTAATTACAAGAATTGATATACAATTTTACGCACACTCCTCGTGTGATCGATATCTGTACTCTAACCAGTACTAAAACTTGACACCGTACACTTGCGGTAGGAAAACGCTCAACACAAATCGTCAACGTTTATTCGTGCGTTTAAAACGCAAAGGCACGCCATATTCACCTTTTACTCATCATCACACCATAGTATTTGTTTATGCATGATTTTTGGGAAAAATATAGCACACAAGATAAATTTTCGTAACTACATGCTTATGGGTTCTAAATTAGTGTTTTAAATTTCCAAATTCATGTTTTATATGTGTTAAAGGGGCTGCCATGATCAGGACATGATTAGACATTGTTTTACATGAATATAGAGTCCTAGAAACACACAAAACATGGGAAATCATGAAACAAGAAAGCTGGAACCACACTTGGCCTGTTGTGTCTTGTTGGTTCACGGTTTTGGGAGTACAAGGCCTGGGCTTGGTTCGGTTGGTTCCAGGGGTTAGCCAAGGTTACAAGGGAGTCAAGGGAAGAGTCCTAGCCATGCGAGGACTCGAGCTAAGGGGCTGGGAGGAGTCCTTGACAGCAAGGACTCCTACCCGAGAGAAGCTAAGGGGGGCACGCAAGTTCTCAGGCTTGTGAGCTCGGTCCAGGGGACCTGGGGTGGGCTAGGTTAGGTCCTTAGGGTCCTAGAAGGATGCCAGAGTGGTTGGTTCAGGGACTGGTTGGGTTGGATATGTCCTATCAAAAGAAACGTGGAGTCCATGTTAGGTGGGTTTCTCGGCCATTCTTGCTGCTGCTGGTGGAGCTTCGGTTTTGGGAGCTTGGGGTTGGTCTGGGCTTCGTCTGGGCATGGTCCAGGGTGGTTAGGGTCATGAGGGGTCAAGTGGTTAAGAGCTGGAAGTGTCCTAGTTGGGCTAGGAGTCCTAAATATCCTAGGAGACACACACACAAAAGATGCAGTATTTTAAGTCAAGTTCCAGCAAGTTTTTGAGCGGGTTAGGTTCATGTTCTTTGGGATGGGATTGCTCAGGAGGGTGCCTAGATGGGTTGGCTAGGTTTTGGCTCAAGGTGGCTCGGGCGTGGCTCGAGTAAATTAGGAGATGGCTCGGGTGGTTCGATAAAAGGTCAAAAACGAAAATTAAAGAAGAAAAAATGAATCCATGGGTCCACTGGGGTGGATCATGACTTGGAAGGGTAGAATAAATCATAAAAAGGTTATGTTTAAAATTTGGGATCAAGATAACGAGTTTTGGATTTATTCGTGATTTAATCGCCGCACGAAACGCTAATTAACGAGTTAATTGAAACGCCTAGCTTTATGCTTTGTAAAATTATGGAAAATTAGGTTTAAGCTTGAATAATTATTATAAGTCTAATTTTTTAATTTGGGAATTTTATATTAAGGTTTGGTTTAATTCGGGATTAAAACGCATTAATATGTCACATTTATAGATTAAATTAAAAGTACTCGATTTATGCTAAATAAAAATATGAAAAAATTCATGTAAGATTAAATAATTATTTGGGACATGTTAGGGTCAATGGAATTAAGAAAATGTCAAAAACGAGAAACTGTACGTCCAGGGGTAAAACGGTCTTTTTACATCAGCAAATTAGTAAACGTCATGGCAGTGTTCTGAATGTTGTTTTATGTGATAATATGATTATTTTCAATGATTATGGATATTTATGAATATTTATATGTTGAAATATGATTTTTAAATGTTCATAAATTATTAAGGTTTAAATTGGACATTTAAAAGATATGTTGTATGGTTGGTTTCAAAATAAAATGATATTATATGCATGTTTTTATTAAGTGATGGAAATACGACATGTTGAAAGATGTGAAGGGATTGTGACTACTGAATATGTTGGAAATATCGTGAGGGTTATGGTCCCAGTGGAAGCCCGACGATCGTGTTTCCTTCAATACGAATACGAATACGAATACAAATATGTTAATACGTTGGCCAAGGCCCAGTTGACCAATGAGAGTGTTGCTGGTGTCCCCGCCGCCCAGTACTGTGGTTTTCTCTAGATAGTTCCATCGCCCAATACGTTTAAGAATACGAGTCACAATCAACGATCTGAATTCAACATACACGAACATGAATACGAATATGAATATGATGATGTTGATATGAACATGGTATGAATATGAATATGTTGATATGAATATGGATATGTTTATGTTTATATGAAAATGTTTATGCATAAGATTGTGAAAATGTTTTTATTTAAAAGTTTTATGCATCATGAAAATGTTTACGAAAATGCTTATGCATCTTCATGAAAATGATATTTTAAATATAAATATTTTTCACCGTTATATTTTAACTGTATTATGTATTACTCGTTATCAAGAATATGACGTGTTGAGTCTTTAGACTCACTAGGTGTGATTGATGCCGGTGATATTGATTATGAATATGATAATGGAGGTCTTTATGGTTGACTTTGCTGGACTGAAGGTGCACATAACCCGATGACCGACGCTAGATTTTCGCACTAGTTATTATTTATGATTTTAAGTAATGTTAAAGACATTTTTACGTCTTTTATTTATGTTATGAGATATTTTTGAGAATTTATAGTATTAGCTATAGTTTTCAAATAATGTTTTTAGGTTGGTAAAATGTTTGACGATGTTATTTTTTAAAATATTTTCCTTTGGATTTTTAAATGGCAATTGGATTTTTAATTTTAAAATGATGTCAAAAATATTTTATGGTTCGGCCGATGCTAAGTGAAGTTCAAAAAAAAATCTAGTACGTTTTAAGAAAACGAATAAGCAGAAGTTTAAATTATTCTATTATGATATGGTCATTAGCCTATTCTGAGAAAATTTATCATGTTCTGGATCAGAATCAGTGGCCAAATGATGATATGTTAGTAAGACCCCTATAATCAAGAGAAGACATGGAAGAAAAAAACAAAACGAATTTCATTCTATTGGACAATTTTGTATAAAATCTGGTTGAATGATATCTAAATTTTTTTAAAATTTAAAGACAATCGATTTTATTAATATTTTGAGTTTTGTGTTTTTCTTGACGAGATTGTAATTTGTTTGAGGTGGAGTTTTAAGTTTGGGTCAAGTTGGTCGATTTTGAGGCGGAGTTTTACGTTTGGACCTGGTTTGATTTGGAGTATGTCGGTTGAGTGGGTCGAGTTTGAGATGTGGTGGCATTTTGAGTTTTGGGGTTCAGGGTTTGGGTCGCGTTTGGGTCGATTTTAGGTCGAGTAAACAATCTAAGCCGAGGTTGGGTCTAATTGTTAAACATATTAACACATACATAATTTATCTTTATGCTATAGATGTCAATATGAGATCATTAAAAGATAGAAATTGATAATCATAAGATATTGATTGAGTTGAACATAAAAATTGATAATGTTATAATATATCAGTGATATATTATAATGATGATCTAAAATATAATTAGAATGTACAATGGTGTATATATTATTAAAATAGTTATATCTACATAAATAATTTATGATTGCATTTAACATTTTAATATGAGTTATATAGTATAATTTAAGTAAATATATTAAAAGACATTCGTAAAAATGATAATGTTACAACATCATGAGAAATGCGACCAAAATTTTTGAGCGGAGCCTAATCTTTTATTTCGTTGAGCTCATTATAACATATAATTAGCCTAACATATCATTATAACACATCATTAGCCTAACATATCATTAGTCTGATTTCTGCTCATTATAACATATCATGCTCATGTTAAATGGGTTGAGCCTAATGTTTTTTGGTTCGAGTAACTTTCGTTGGGTCGAGTTTCATTAGCCTGAAGTTTACTCGATCCAAACATCCACTCGACCCACTTATTTCATTGGTCGAAATACATTGAGGTGGACTCGACCTACAAAACCCTACTCAAAACTTGTTAAATGGATAACATAAACTCTACTCAAAATCAATATAAATTCTAATATATTTAATTCAATGACCACAATTTATCTCAAATAAACAGAAACAAAAATGCCTAAGTTCCTCAATCCTCTCATGGTTTAATTGATAGGAATTTTCTTTGTACATTGTATATGCAACGTCCACGAATCCGGTTACGTAAAACGCAGGCATGAAAATTATTAAATTGCTAAATTATTTTAATAAATAATTTTGGATATGTGAATGACATATTTTGACTAAATGATTAATTGTGTTATTTTGCTTGATTTCACAATTTAAAAATTTTCAGACGAATATCAGTGGTTGGTCGGAGATGGAGGACCAGAGACGACTAAGCTGTTAAATATTTAAAAGCTAAATTTTTATTTTTAGTCAAAAAAATATTTATTTTAAACAAGTTAAAAATTTTAGCATTTTTAAGGTCAAATTTAAATTAGTTAGTGGAACAAATAATTTTATATAATTTATATGATATTTTGTAAATAAGTGTTTTTAAATCTTTTAAATTTCAGGCCTAATGATTCTACTGATCTTAATAGGCCTAATTTATTTATTAAAAACTAAGATTAATAAAACCTATTAATTAAGTGATTAAGAAGTGTTTTTTTTTTTTAAATAATAAACCCTAAGCCCTACACACACACTGAAACACACACACACACAACTTACGTAAAAGAGGAGCAGCGGCAGAACTATGAGTCTTGGGCAAGGGAGTTTCAAATTTTTTTTCTCTTTCATTCTTCGATTTTCTTCATCGTTGTTCTTTCCAGCCACGATCACTCGATTCTCTTGTATCTTAAGGTGGGTTTTCTGTGGGTTTTCGGTGGGTTTTTCTTAGAGAAAAAGGGTAGAAATCGTCATCCATTCGTCACCGACGTCCCACCGCACCGATAATCGTATTTCGAGCATTTTAAATGCAAATGCACGTTCTAAACCTTTTTTGTATCATTCAAACCATATTATGAAATTTAATGATCTTTTGAATGAAGAAACATGATATCAAGTTTTATCAACGTTTTTAATAATTTATTTTAAAATTTTGAAGTTTTAATGCATGTTTGAGTAGTTATGATTCCTAGGGACCACTTCCATTGATGGGAAGGGAGATGTTGTTTAGAAGTCCTAAGGGAGTCCCGTGTAAGTTAGAAGAGGGCTGGAACAAGAACGGAAAGCGCCAAGACTCGGATAAGATTATTTGCATAGGAGGTTTCGGTTTTGGCACTTGTGAGGGAGGGGCTGTACGCAGACTATATAGCCGTGATCAAGGCCCTGTGTTGGGTCGAGTCATGATCTAGATAGTCCTAGCGTGGCTGGAAACAAGGGTCGAACGATAGGGAAGTGTCGAGGGCTCGGTTGAGGCCTAGGGGGCACAGTTTTGGGGAAAAAGGGAGAAAGACAGCTCATGGTGGGATGTGCGCGGGAGATGGTGCATGACTGGTCTAGTAGGATCCTAGGAAGGTGTCTAAGGGGCTAGAGGTGTCCTGGCTAGGGGCTGGTCAAAGGTGGCTTGGGGTAAAATTGGGCCGAGACGCAAATCATAGGGAAACCGTGCGGTTTGACTAGGGATGAGAGAAGAGAGTGGACCATGGTCTTGTGTGGGCTGGACCATGGCTCACAATCGTATACTAGGGTCTAGTAAGTCGTAGTTTGAATTTGAAAAAAAAGTTATGAAGTTTTGAGTTAAATCGTGTTATGAAACAGAATTACAGTTTAGCCATTAAATTGAATAAATCGAAAGGCGCGAGTTTACGTTTAAGAAAATTAGTAGATGTAAAAAAATAAGGTTATATGATGTTTCGGAACATGCTCGATTCAAGAAACATAGGAAAAAGTCAAAAATGAGAAGTTCGGGGTCCAGGGGTAAAATGGTCATTTTATGTCTCGAGTAATTCAAATGTCCTGACAGTCTCCCGAGGTGTCATAATACATGTTAAATGATTTTTAAAATTATTATGTAAATTTATGATAAATGCTACAGTTGAGCTATTTTCCCGAAAATAATTAATTTACGATTTTTGGAGGATATGATATTTTATAAATAAAAGAAAGAAAAATATTTTGAAGGATGTGAATTGAATATGACATAGATGATTTGTGGGGGATTCGTCTTAAGAAAGGGCGGTGAAGTTACTTTATTTTAGGCCATGGCCTAGTGACGAGAGTTGCCGACGCCCCACCGTCAGGTACCATGGTTATAAATTGATCAATCAAATAGAGGATAAATGATAGTCATTTTCAAAAATCAAACTTCACTAAAATTATTTATGATGAGGAAATGCTTTATGATATTATGTGCTTAAATGATTTACGAAAATATTTATATGTTTACGAGTTTTTGTGTCAGTTTATTTTATTAAAATTATTCTTCTAAGAATATATGTGCCTGTATATGTATTACTCGTTACGTATGGTTTGGACGTGTTGAGTCGTAAGACTCACTAGGTTTGAATGGTTGCAGGTGAGGATGTTGTTGAGGGAGGTTCAGACACTTGATTGGATCGACATGACAATACACTCCTGATGACCTTACATTTTTCGCAATATTATGATAATCAAAATTTTGATTAAGATTGTGAGGATTATTTTAAAGAAAGATTTATATTTCGTTTTTAAAAATTTAGAAGATGGATTTAGTATGTTTGACGTATACTTTTATGATTGACGATTTATGGATTTTTATCACAAATTCAAATGTGTTTTAACATAAACATGGATTTATGCTTTGGTATGGTCCGGTCTTTATGAAGATAATGAAAAGTATTATTTATTTAAAGTAAGAGGTTAGGGACGTTTCAATATACGCTGCGGCCGCTTGAGTGTAAACTCCACATTCACTGCTGTAATAAAAACATATAATTTGAATAAAATTGACATTGAAATACATCAAACCATATTGAAATTCTTTTAATAATGTTTAAAATAAAAAAATTGAACATAAGTTTTTGAGTTGGAAAATCATCTGGCCTAACTATGTTCCATTTGGCAAAATCATGACTAATACTCATGGCAACTAGGATGTGTGAGATCATAAGCACTAAAGGCTTAATAAGCTCAAATAATATCTTGCTGGACCTATTTGAGCTGCGGTCTGAATCCATCACAGTGATCTTCCTAATTTTAGGAAAACATTTTAACAAAACCTAATGTCCAGGAAGATGAAAATGTATCAAAATCAGTTTGGCTTTATCACACGGAACAGACGGCCACTCACAAAATTATGCTCTCACATAGGGCATCAAACATTCTATCTTATTCCGTCCGCTCTCATTGACAGCACTCAAAACCACCTGATGACAATCTACGTCCATCAAAGACACATCCTGTGATATGAAACATATATACGTCCTTTGCAATTCACTCAACCTTCGCGAACATTCTTGAATATGTTGACAAATGATAAAGTGAAATATGTTAAATACTAACTCAATGTAATGAACAAAAAAGAAAATAAGAAAACTTACGGAGTCATTCAATCAAGAATCAGTTGTCCCAAATTCAAGAAAACACTTTCTATCATAAGACGAGGTCAGCCTAGATATCCCCGTAATTTTCGTACAAAAATTAATCTCAGCGCTTAGACGGGCCCACGATATATTAGCGAACTTTCTTACTCTATATATTGAACTTTCTTATCAAAAGATAGAGACATCATATCATTCTTAACAAGTTCATACAGTGTCTCATCTATTATAACCTCTTCATCAACAGTGACCAATTTTAACTTAGAGCTAGAAGTCGTTTGAAAAGCATGCATCAAAGACGTAGAAGGCAATCTCCCAAACATAAGTTTCACAAGTTCATACAGTGTCTCATCTATTATATCTCTCTCAAGCGACCTATGTTCAGGCATCACAGTTGAGTATCACCTATATTTGGATTCACCTCTTCCATTTTCATAAGAGATTGTTCAGGTACGTACAGTTGAGTATACACCAATATTCGGATCCACCACCTCCGTTCTCATAAATGACATCTCTTCATGTGTTCTCCTTGAGGTCTCGCCATAATCTGAAAGAATAATATATACAATATTGTCATTTTTAAGCTAAAAATATAATTAAAAATCATATAAATATTGATAAAACTTACCAAAATCGACAGTCGTAGAAGGCAATCTCCCAAACATAAGTTTCAAGCTCGGTATATCTGTTTGCATATGTTTCAGTACATCCATGATATGAATAAGTCCATTGGCTTGGTCCTTTTGTATCGTCATAAATCTATCCTCAAAACTTGTTAGACGGACTTCATACATATCTGCAACAGATGTATGATCCTTATGTATAGATGTATGCCCCATGTTTGTCAATGGAAGACTAATTCCTAAGGACCTCTATCTCTGGATAGGCGAGATGATTTTTGGACTTTATCTCGAGATGACCTAGAATATGTATATGTCAATGGTTGGTAGAATCGTCGATCCTCAGTCTGTATACACACTCCATCCTACGGGTCGTCCAATGGATCTTGACTGTATATTACTTTGAGACCCTGACTAATCAACTCCATAATGCGATTGACTACCACATTATAATTAGAATATTGCATATTCACTCAGTAGATCTTATATGCTTGCTTTTATTCTTGTCCTTCATATTGGGTTTTGTGCTCACCAGTTTTTCGGTTGTTTTCTTGTTTTGTGCGTGGGCAAGACAACATGTGTTGTATATATGGAGAATGCTTATCTTTTTAGAATTATGTTTCCGTTGTTTTGGATTTTACTTATTATATTATGTCGAACTTTTACTTTCATATTTTATATGTGAAGGTGACTGTTTTATTTTAAAACAACATGCACTCCGGTGGATTTAATGAAACCCACTTTATTTTCGTTTTATTAGTGGTGTCGGATACGAGGCCTCCAAAATAATACCTAATTATTATTTATTAGTGTCCAATTTTTTTGTTATAGTACTCAATTATCATTTGAATCACACAATTATCATATTGTAGTACTCTCTAGTTTTAATCTAGAGTACTCGATTATTATTTAACGGTAACACTAATGTCTAGTTATTTTGTAATAATACTCCCATTTGTTCATGAAAATCACAAAATAAATTAAATTTAATATTTGATTTTAGTGAGGATAAAGTAGACTGGTATGAAACAGAAGTAGATTGACTTAAACGATCATAGTATAAGTTCTTGAAGTCGTTCTACATGAGAATTACATAGATTATTGTTTTTCTATTATTTTATTTCGATTGATCGTTGTTATAATATTTCTTTTACCCTAAGTGAAAAAGGAAATAACTTTTACCAAAAGTTTTGGTGATTAAAAAATAATATCATCAAGCTGTTTAAAGATTCAACTTTTAATATTTTGTATTAAATTTTTATTTTCTGCTAGATCAAGTCAGACAACTCAAAATATTATCAACTAAAGCTCTTGAGTTCATCTATCTTTTGAACAGACTAAATCAGAATTGACTTGTACGAGTATAATCGTTAAACTCCAAACACATTGCAGCCGGTCATATATGACAAAAATTGAAGTGGATACATTGAACTCAAGTCATTTCAGTTTAATACATATTGTAAAGTCTCCTACCAAATCACGACTGATAGATTTTTTCCTGAAGTGTTAAAAGCTAATCGTTTTTCATAAGTTATAAGAGCTAAAGCAATAAAAAGCTAAGTGACATTACATGGCATTTAACAAAGTTTTTGATAAAATCCTTCAACCAAAATATTTTTTTTACATTCATCTGGTATATCTTTTAAATATTTTACAAAATTCTTAATCTGTTTTAGAAGGATAATTTTGTGTTTCTTCCGCTTGGTTATAAAACCAAACTAAATTTAATTTCTCAGTAGTCGATCATTTTTAACATTTCAAGAACGATCTATTGTAAATCTATTTTGCATGAAATTTTAAATGAGTTTATTCATCCATTCTAAACACTTTTCCGATCCCAACAAGTGGTATGAGAGAGTGTGTTTCTTGAACTCTGATGTTTATATACATATATAGACACACACACACACACACACACACACACACACACACACACACACATATATATATATATATATATATATATATATATATATATATATATACAAATGACATACTTTAACAAGATTATGATGTTTTCAAAAAAAAAATTATGATGATTGGAATATTCAAATGCAGACACATCTAGCTGCACAAAATGACATCTGGTATGTAATCATTGACGGTCCAATGAAGATATTAAAATAAAATACCTCAGTAGAAATGTCTGATACTGCACCACAGATGGTTGAAAAGTACCGATCATAATGGACTGCATGTGATAAAAAGGAAAAAAATTGGACAGACATCCTATACAAAACCCTTGAAAAGAATATGTTCAGCAAAATCAAGACATGTTCAACCGTAAAAGAGATCTGGGAGAAGCTAACCCAACTTTCCAAGGGAAATTATCAAACCAAAGATATTAAACTAACTGTGAGAACCCGGAATTTCCGAAGCAAATCATATAAGAATTAAAACTCGAAACTAAGCTCAAAACTTTAATCCTAACTATAAAACTCAACCATAAAAACTTAAATTTTCAGCTAACATGGCTCGAGGAAGTAACTCTAACTCTAAGATTAGCTCAACGGGAAGCTATGCTGTGAGAAATCACAATAATCGAAGCTTCATCACCGGAGGAGCAAAACCCCAGCTAATGAACTGAATCTTTTAGCTCAAAGAAGTTCAAATTTTCTTGTCCTAAAAGAACCAAAAAGGGAGCTAAGGGAATGGACAAATTTTTTATGCAAGAATTGTCCTTTTAGTAAACCAAGGTGTCTCTTGTGTTTGGATAGAATTTTTAATGCATTGAAGTCTTGCTTGGGGAACAAGGGGGCGGCCAAAGGGAGTTCAAAGGACAAGAATTTCACCTATAAATACACCTCAATATGTTGAACAAATCACACCCAAAAAGCCCTCAAAATTTCGGCCCCCTCCCTACAAAATCTACCCCCGGCCGCCGCCAACAAGGAAGAAGAAGGAAGGCTTGTTCCGGCCATTTCGTGAAGAGAATCGTGATGATACTGTCCAAAATTCGGTCACACTCCTGCCCGAATTCAGCAAGCTTTGTACGTCCAAATTTAAGCAAGTTTCGAACCGCAGCTTCGAGAACACAATAAGTGGGTTTTGGTTATGTACTTGTATTGTAATTTTAAACTTTGTATAAATATATCATGACATGCATGTATGTGTGTCCTTTCATTGCGAAAAATATTATATTCTCTTTAAAATATCGATCGATGAATGAAATGTTCTTTCTGATATCGATGTTCTTCGATTCCACCAATTTCTTTCAATATTCTTAAAAGTTCTGTTCGATAAATCTGAATTTGTGATACACTGTTACAATTTGAGTTAGAAATGGAACAAAAATTGTAATTTTGTCTGTCCCCCATCAGTGGGTATAAAACTATGTTTTGTCTGGCCCCCATCAGTGGAAGGACTAACATATTGGGGACAATTTGACCATGAAAATGAGATGAGTAACATTGTTGTGTTTGTTCTGCTCTGCTCTGAATTGTCTGATAATCTTTGTCTCATATTTCGAATTTGATTCGGTTCTGTTATGATAAGTCAATGTAATAAGTTTTGAAAGTCTGTTAAAAGATGAACTACAATTTTGTCTATATGTATTTGTGGAAATCGATCAGCCCCCACTTGCTGAGTGTTTCCCAAATCACTCACCCCTTACATCTCTAACCAGATAAGAATGAGAAGCAAATGAATGTGGAGGAACAAGATGCATTCTGGGGATGGTGATCAAATGAAAAGAGCAAAAATCAAGAATTTACTTTTTCCTTTTGTATTTCGCTTCCGCAATTCTGATGTAATTTTTATGTTGTTGTCATTGAAAAGAAAATATTTTGTTTTATGAAAAAGACGTGTTGTTGACTATTTGTTATGAGGCTTAATTGTTTTCATGCAAACTGATAAACAATACAAGATGTCACCAATGCCTCGGTCTCGGGGCGTGACACTAACTGTGGCAATCCAGAAGTTTTACAATGCCAAGATGAATCCCAAAAAGACTTTCAACGAGTTTTATGAACAATTTAGCAATATTGTTATTGAACATTCATCACTTAGTAAAGAATACTTTAATCGAGAACTTGACATTGATGGTCATGATACCACTGCCTAGAAATGAGATGTAAAGACCGTGGCTATGAGGAAGTCCAAAGATCTCAATAAACTCAAGCTGCATGGATTTTTGTTGATCTTAAATCCTACGAGTTTGAGATGGAGATTTAGATAGAAGAGGATTCATCTACTCCATATGTAATGCCCGGTTACTCGTACAAATGATAATAATGTGTTTATGTCGTTTAGTATGTAGTTAATTAGCTCATTAGATTTCATGTGATGATTGAGGTATCAGTATTGAGATTGAACATTATTTTTATATTGTTCATGGTATTTAGAGATTGATAATATGTCTAAATAGTGATAGTAAGATGTGTACGTTAAAGTAGTGTAATGAAGTTGGTAGAAAATGAGATGAAAATATGGTAGTTCTTACGAGTTTTAACATAATCATTGGAATATTGATCCAAATTGTGTGAGGCCATAACCATTAGAAAGCTAAGATCTAAAGTTACAACTTTCTTGTTTTGAGTTTTGTCCAAATCATTGTGGAAGACAAGCCAAAAGCGTCCCGAAGTGAATCGTGTGTATCGTCACTCCTACAATGACACATGTTGGGAGAATTCACATAACTTTTTACTCAGATCTCCAAATGAATGCAACTACTTGGAGATTCAAGCCAAGACATAGGGCTACAACTTTCCTGTTTACCACTTGTTGGGATTATGAACGGAAGAGCCGTTTCGGAAGCGATCTTTGATGTGGCTGCGCGCAGAGTGGCGCCCAAGCGGTAAGAAATGACCGCCCGAGCGCCGATGGTTCAGGATTTTTGGTTTCGGACAGAAAGTGCCGCGCTCGAGCGGTAATTTATGACCGCCCGAGCGCCTCCCAGTATAAAATAATATAAGTTTCGAATTTCTAAGCCATTGTATCAGTTCTTTCCTTTCCCTTCACAGCAAGACACGAAAGAAAAACTTAGAAATCTCCCTCCAAAGCTCTCTTCTTCATTCCTTTCATCACTTTGAGGTAAGATGATGTGAATCTTTGTACGAATGAAAAGAAAACACGATTAAAATCGAATCGTACCCTCAATTCAATGACGAACAAGGAATCGTTGTTTGTGTCGATCTTTTGAATCAAGTTTTGGAGTGTGATATTCACCTCTAAATTATAAAAACTTAGCTATAAATATTCACGATTAAAAAATTGAAAAACAGACGAACCTTCAAAGAACTTGCCCTTGAAAATCCGTATGAAATCAATCGACAAACGCCACAAGAACGAATCTTGATAAGTTTTATTTTTGATGATCACAAAGCAAAAAAAGCCTTAAAAAATTTTGAGAGAAAATTCTCAAAAGTTTGATAAACTCAATAATAAAATCTGAATTGTGTCCAAAATTTTTGTGCAAATATGTTTACATATCAAAAAGATTGCAAATCTAGTTACCAAAATAATCAAAACTCTAAACTATGATTTTCCCGCAACTGACTCGCGCTCGGGCGGTAGAATATGACCGCTCGAGCGCCGAGGTATCTGTGCTATTCACGCTCGGGCGGTAGAATATGACAGCTCGGGCACGAGGCATTCTGGAATTCTTCTCCTTGGACAGTAAGTGTGGCGCTCGAGCAGTAATATTTGACCGCTCGGGCGCCGATGCTTCTGGACTCCTCTTCATTTATCACTTGAATAATGTTCCTTTGGCTTTCATCCTTACTCCCTTGCATCACGAACCCTCCAGCACTTTGCACCATGCCTGTAAGTCCTTCTTCCTTGCTCATAAGCACCTGCAATGCTTCCTTGAATCTTTTTAGTCGTCCCCTCATTATTGGTCCCTCCAGCAACTCTAAAGGGTCCCATGCTTTCCTTGGGGCTTGACCAGCCGTATTCGCATCATCCTCCCCTTCTTGAAAAGGATTTGTCCTCAAATCCAGCTTGTCACCTACATCAAACAACGACAAGTCACTAACATTAAAATTAGAACTCACGTTATACTCACCTGGTAAATCGAGTTTGTAGGCATTGTCATTGATCCTTTCAAGGACTTGAAATGGTCCACCGCCCCTAAGTAGTAGCTTTGAACGTCTATTCTCGGGGAACCTTTCCTTCCTCAAGTGTAACCACACCCAATCTCCCTTCTCAAAGACCACATTTTTTTTCCCTTTGTTGGCTTGTTTGGCATATTGCTCATTCCTCTTCTCAATATTGGCCTTGACCTTTTCATGCAAACTCCTAACAAGTTCAGCCTTCTTTTTCCCATCCATGTTTAACCTTTCACTCACAGGTAAAGACATCAAATCTAACGGAGTCAAAGGATTAAAACCATAAACAATCTCAAATGGCGAATAACTTGAAGTAGAATGCACACCGCGATTATAAGCAAACTCAACAAATGGCAACCAATTCTCCCAATTCTTTAAGTTTTTTTTAAGAATAGCACGCAAAAGTGTTCCTAAAGTTCTATTGACGACTTCAGTTAGTCCATCCGTTTGAGGATGACAAGTAGTAGAGAATAGAAATTTTGTGCCAGTTCTGAGAAAGTACAGGGACGCCTTTTCTCGATGACCAAAGAAGAACTGGATGCGGATACATCGATGATCACTGGTATGTTCTTGATTTCTGGTATTACTGCTATTGTTTTAATAGACTCAGGATCCACGCATTCCTTTATTTCAGAATCGTTTGTAAGGAGACTGGGCATTACAGCAAGTACAACCAAGACACAACTCGCCATAGCCTTACCTTCCGGGCAAGAATTAGAGATAGATCAGATTGTGCGAGGTTGTCCAATATATGTCCAAGGCCATCAGATGTATGCTGAATTGATAGTTTTGAAAATGAATGATTTTGATGTAATATTGGGAATGGATTGGCTTTTGAAATACATTGTTATTATTGACTGTGGAAAAATAATGATAAAGTTTTCACCAATAGGAGCTGAACCATTCACAGTAGCAAGTGCAGGTATATCTTTACCTCTTCAGATAAGGTGCACCTGTTTTTTTTTTTTTTGAAAAAGAAAGACGTTACTCTTCGTTTATGTATTGATTATCGGGAGTTGAAGAAGGTGACAATCAAAAATAAATATCCACTCCCCAGAATTGATGATTTGTTTGATCAATTACAAGGAGCTGCCATCTTTTCGAAGATTGATTTACGATCAGGCTATCATCAACTAAAGGTGAAATCAGATGATATCTCAAATACTGCCTTCCGAACCAGGTACGGGCATTATGAATTTCTTGTAATTCCATTTGGACTAACAAATGCACCAGCAGCTTTTATGGATTTAATGAACATAATTTTCAAGCCATTTCTAGACAAGTTCATGATTGATTGTTTTCATAGATGATATTCTCATCTACTCACGAACTACAGAGGAGCATCGAGAACATCTGAAATTAGTTTTGCAAACTTTGAAAGATAAACATTTATATGCAAAATGGAAGAAATGTGAATTTTGGCTTGAACAAGTATCATTCTTGGGTCATATCATTTCAAAGGAAGGCATATCCGTGGACCCAAGTAAGATTGAAGCTGTTAATACTGGCTACGACCTACCACTGTTACCGAGGTACATAGTTTTCTTGGGCTAGCTGGTTATTACCGTCGGTTTATAGCGGGATTTTCTAAGATAGCATTACCTTTGACTGCGTTAACATGAAAGAATGTGAAATTTGTAAGGAACGAAGCATGTGATTGCAATTTCCAAGAGTTAAAAACAAAACTGACATCAGCACCGGTCCTTGCGATTCCAGAAGGATCAAGAGATTTTGTGGTATACAGTGATGCTTCGAAACAAGGTTTAGGAGCAGTTTTAATGCAGCACGGGAATGTGATTGCTTATGCCTCAAGACTGTTGAAGGAATATGAAAAGAATTATCCTACCCATGATTTAAAACTGGCAGCTGTGGTATTTGCATTGAAAATATGGCGCCATTATCTGTATGGCGAACGGTGTGAAAATTACACGGATCACAAGAGTTTGAAATATTTGTTCACGCAAAAAGAACTGAATATCCGACAACGACGTTGGTTAGAATTAGTGAAAGATTATGATTGTGCTATTAATTATCATCCAAGTAAAGTCAATGTTGTTGCAGATGCGTTAAGTCGAAAGTACAGTTCTATTGCTGCAATGAAAGTACAAGAAAAAATCCTATGGGATTTACAGAATTTGAAGATTGATGTTATGTCAAAGGTAAATGCAATCCCATTATCATCCCTCATGGTTCGACCAACGCTTGCAGACAGAATCAAGGCCGAACAAAATACAGATACGGAATTACAACAACTGAGGCAGCGAGATGAGGATAAAGGACATTCAATCTTTGAATTTAATGAGGAAGGAATATGGACATATCGAGATAGATTGAGCGTGCCAAAACAAGTAACCATCAGGACCGACATTCTTATTGATGCACATGCTACTCCCTACTCAATACATCCAGGAGGCACCAAAATGTACAAAGCCATTATTTTGGTGGCCAGTTATGAAAAAGGACATTGCTCAATTTGTTGCACAATGTCTAACTTGTCAACAGGTCAAGACTGAACATCAAAGACCAGCAGGACTCCTGAAATCGTTGATTATTCCTGAATGGAAATGGGAGCATATCACGATAGATTTCATTCTTGGTTTGCCAAAAACACAAAGAGGATTCAATGCTATATGGGTTATTGTGGATCGACTTACAAAATCAACTCACTTTCTTCCGGTGAAGACCACATACACGATGAATCAATATGCCGAAGAATACATCAAAGAGATAGTGAGACTTCATGGCATCACAGTATCCATTGTATCTGATAGAGTTCCCACATTTACGTCTGCATTTTGGAAGAGTTTACATTATGCTATGGGAACTCGATTGGCATTTAGTACAGCATTCCACCTCAAACTGATGAACAATCAGAACGAGTGAATCAGATCTTAGAAGATATGTTGAGGGCTTGTACTATTGATTTCCCAGGCAGTTGGGACAGTAAACTACCATTGGCTGAGTTTACATATAATAATAGCTATCAGTCAAGCATTGGAATGGCACCATATACTGCATTATACGGTAGAAAATGTCGCTCTCCGGTACATTGGGATGAAATAGGAGAAAGAAAGTTATTAGGCCCTGAATTGGTACAACTGACAGCAGAGTTGGAAACCAAGATCAGAGAAAGGATGCACACTGCCCAAAGTCGACAGAAAAGTTATGCTGATATGCGACGTCGTCAATTAGAATTTCAAGTCGGTGACCATGTATTTGTAAAGATATCACCATTGAAGGGCATTTTGCGTTTCGGCAAGAAGGGAAAATTAAGTCCTAGATATATCGGTCCATTTGAAATCTTGGAAAGAATAGGAGACATGGCCTACCGAGTTGCTTTACCACCGAACTTGTCAAATGTTCATAATGTTTTTCATGTTTCCTTGCTACGGAAATATTTGGCCAATCCTTCTCACGTTCTTCATTACGAACCATTGGAGATTGCATCGAATATCTCGTATGAAGAACGGCCGGTCCAAATTCTCGATAGGAAATCAAAAGTGTTACGAGGCAAGGAAATACTCTTGGTGAAACTGTTATGGCGCAATCATGCAATTGAAGAAGCAACTTGGGAGCGAGAAGACGAGATTCAACAAAGATATCCTGAACTATATGGTACGTCAAATTTCGAGGATGAAATTCTTTGAAGGAGGGGAGAATTGTAATGCCCGGTTACTCGTACAAATGATAATAATACGTTTATGTCGTTTAGTATGTAGTTAATTAGCTCATTAGATTTCATGTGATGATTGAGGTATCAATATTGAGATTGTGCATGATTTTTATATTGTTCATGGTGTTTTGAGATTGATAATATGTGAGGCCCGGGGCCGAAGAGGGCAGGGGGTGATCGCCGGTGCCATCAGTTGCACGGACAATGAGCGGCTCCTGGTAGGCTTCTAGGTGGAGGGAACATGAAAGAACTGACCCACACGGGAATGAGAGGGATTCCGAGACTGTTCAATGTAATGGACTGTACAGTTGAAGAGGGCTTAAAAGATTTGATTTGTACTACTCATATCACGAAGGTGCATCTTCTTTTCGGTAGCTCATCATATAAGAACTCCAAAGTTAAGCGTGCTTGACTTGGGGCAATTTTGGAATGGGTGACCTCCTGGGAAGTTTCTCAGGGTGCGTGTGAGTGAGAACATAAGCACGCTGGAAAGACCCGTCTTGATACAGTGAGAACAGTCGTCGAATCTGGGGCTTTACATAATATGTCTAAATAGTGATAGTAAGATGTGTACGTAAAAGTAGTGTAATGAAGTTGGTAGGAAATGAGATGAAAATATGGTAGTTCTTACGAGTTTTAACATAATCATTGGAATATTGATCCAAATTGTGTGAGGCCATAACCATTAGAAAGATAAGATCTAAAGTTACAACTTTCTTGTTTTGAGTTTTGTCCAAATCATTGTGGAAGACAAGCCAAAAGCGTCCCGAAGTGGGTCGTGTGTATCGTCACTCCTACAATGACACATGTTGGGAGAATTGGCATAACTTTTTACTCAGACCTCCAAATGACATGCAATTAATTGGAGATTCAATCCAAGACATAGGGCTACAACTTTCCTGTTTACCACTTGTTCAGATTATGAACAGAAGAGCCGTTTCGGAAGCGATCTTTGAGGTGGCTGTGCGCAGAGTGGCTCCCAAGCGGTAAGAAATGACCGCCTGAGCGCCGATGGTTCTGGATTTTTGGTTTTGGACAGAAAGTGCCGCGCTCGAGCGGTAATTTATGACCGCCTGAGCGCCGCCCAGTATAAAATAAGATAAGTTTAGAATTTCTGAGCCATTGTATCAGTTTTTTCCTTTCACTTCACAGCAAGACACGAAAGAAAAACTTAGAAATCTTCCTCCAAAGCTCTTCTTCATTCCTTTCATCACTTTGAGATAAGAACTTAGTTCTCCATCACAAGAACATCATATAGGTGTAAGTTTTCTTCTCTTTTAGTTGTTCTAAATATAGAGGAGTGATTTTCACCTAGTATATGCATAGTGATGGGTTTATTGATGTATTTGACAGTACAGGAGCGAGAAACACCGTCTCAAACTAGTGTTCTTAAGCTTGGATTGTAAGTTGGTGTGTTCTTGAAGTAATACATGAGTAATATTATGATTTCAAATACTTCCCATTGATTATTGCCATATGTACATTGTTAGTATCTTATTTATGAAAACATAGCACCATATTCTATTGTTATGTATTAAATATGTAAGAAACTCATGAATATTGATGATGGGTGCTATGTTATGAACATGAACATGAACATGAGAGGAAAATGACTGATTTTTACATGATATAGAGCTTGTTGACATCATGGGTGGTTTTAAGTCCACCAATGCTATTGGCCAATATATGTTCATGGGGCGTGGGGTTGCCAAAGGTTGCTCCCTGATGTCCAACACAGTAGTAGCTATATAATAAAGCAAGCACGGTAGTACAGGTCAACTAATGAGGCTCAAGTACAAAAATGAACATGAATATATGCTACGATATGACATGGTTTAAAGATTCATTGTTGTCCCGACTTGATATGTATGTTCCTTCGACGCATATTGATATGTACAAGTGCCAACTTATTGAGTTTTATAAACTCACGTAGCTCATTTATTACAGGATCAAGTAAAAGAGAGACATAGGATGTCGATTCGCCAATGGATGCTAGTGACGTGCCTCACCTCGAAAAGAACCGGGACTTCTTATTGTATAGCTTCCGCATATGTATTATAATGAATTTAATGTATGGGTTTGAAACAAGTTCTACAAAGTTTATGTCAAGGGGTATAATGATACATAATAAGTTTGTATATAAGAATACGATTGTATATACGTGTTGATGTTGTTGCTTGATGTTGTTGCTTGAGTTAAGTTTTTGGCTTTTACAAGAATGTAGGGACATCATTCCAAAATTTTTATAAACCGTAAAATTGATATCCGTTGTGTGAATTGCTTCATAATATAGATATATCATTCAAACCCTATTTTGATTATTGTAATTATGTCAAGTATAGAGTAAGGGTGTGACACCACATCTTCAAATTCAAACACTAGTGAAGAAGCTTAAAGCAAGAAATCTGTTAACCAGAAAAACAATGAAGAAATGTCATTATTCGTTAAAAATTTTGGAAAATTTATGTGAAAGAATAAGTCTAAATTCAATTCTTACCGTAAAAAAGGTCAAAATGATAATAATAAAGCTTGTTTTAACTATTGAAAAAATGATCATTTCATTGAAAATCGAAATAGGCCCAAGAAAGATGATAAAAATCCATTTGAGAAGAAACTTTCCAAATATGAGAAAGGATCATACAAGAAGAAGAAGGATTAGAAGGTGCTAGTTGCCGAAGAAAGCAAGAGCAAATGGACTGATTCATATTCAGATCAATCAGTCTTAGAGATATCAACTAGCAAGAGTGATGATGAGAAGGTTCAGTGTCTCATGGAAGATGTTGAGCCATAGACCACAAAAGTTGTTGAGCCAGAAACTGCGGATGATATGGTATTTGATTTTGACTCATATGAATTTACATGAATGGATCTTGTCACACATTTCATAGCATGATATATGAGTATAAAAGACTTTCGCATTTATTGGAGGAAGCCAAGGTAGAGAAAAAAGCCTAACATATAAGTTAAGAAACTCTAGCTATTCCCAGCGAAAGAACTTGATAGTCTCAGGGGTGAAAGTAAATATTCTACAGGCTGAGAATCAAGAGTTTCCAAGAAACTATCAATGAGAACAAACAGTTGACGCTTCTATTAAATTCTTGGATCAAATATTCTGCTTTCATTAAGAAAATGGACATGTTGCAAAAACCTACCGCAGACATAACTTGTTTAAAATTTGGCCACAATGAATGTAGTTCTTCTGAAGTGGGTACTCAGTCCTGGCTAAACGAAGGCAAGTCTAAGATGATAACTTTTTTCGATCTAGCAAGATATATGAGCACGATCAGCCAGAAACCCAACCAAAACGAAATATAAATTTTGAGAATAAGTCAAACATAGATGATTAGGTCATTTTGAACCATAGTGTTTTAAGTCCAACCAGGCATGGCTTAAATACAAACAAAGTCAACCTGGTTCCATCGGCTCGAATTGGTCTTGCGGAAAACCAAGTCCAACCAGATCTTACCATGTGAAGGAAAAACTTGGTCATTATCGCAACTGTAGACCTGATCAAAAGAGATACAGACTGAATAGAAATGATGGCCTAACATCATTTGGTAAGAGATAGAACATATCACACAGATTCACTAGGTTATGCATAAGCTCACTCTTTTGGATACATACACGAGTAGGAATATTAGGATAATTCAAGTGTGTGTGTGTGTCCTGGAAGGGTAAATCTGTTCAGGACCCAATCGTTTTTGGGTATCAAAGCTTTGTTTAACTGATTTCAGGCTTCAAAGATGAAAATCATCAAAAAATAAATTTTATTTGTGGATAGCGGTTGCTCCAGACAAATGACCATTAATATCAAGTTGTTATTTGAAGTTATTGATCACAAAAGACCAAGAATCACATTCGGATATAACACCAAGGGTAATTGAAACGTCCAGCCTATTAAACTTTAAAATCATACTATTGTTTTTTTTATTTATTAACTTGCAATATCAAAACCCAACATTTCCAAAATCTAAATATTAATTTAACATTTAAAATTTCAAGTGCATAAATATCTCTAAATTGTCAATTAGCAAAAACTCATACGTCAACCAATAACATGATAAAAAAATAAACTTCCAAATTAAGCATAAAAATCTCTAAATGGAATCATTCTCAAAATGTCTATTTCAAAACTACAACTATCAAGCTAATGCAGAAAATAAATGTCCTTCGGTAGCGTACTGTCAGACTCGATCCACTCAAGCATCAGCGCCTCCCTCAATATCATACTAACTTGCAGTCATCCAAACCTAGTGATTCTAATGACTCAGTACGTTCAAACTATGAGTAACAAATAATACATATACAGACACATGCATTAAAATCATACTTTTATTTAAAATAAGCTTGTAATCATAAATAAATCATAAATTATTTAATCGTTAAGCTTTCCATCATCATATATCGTTTTAAGTGAAGTTTGATCCTTGAAAGTGCTTAGCTGTATCATGTGGTCGATTGATCAGTCTTAGCTCACCATTGCGCATGGGGACGGGCACTAGGCACCACCATAAAATGGAAATACGATCGTTGGGCTCACTCTGGGTCTTTTCTCGTAAAATGGCTTCCTTTGTGGCCTTCTCTCTAACGATATTCCCAATCATCATATTAGATATCATATTTGTCACAGTCAATTCATATCCTTCAAAATATTTTTTTCTTTTTTATTTTTTAAAATATCGTGTCCTTCAAAATTCATAAAATAACATTTTACAGGCAAAATTTTACAGTTTTAGCATAAATCATTGAATTCCATATTTTCATTATAAAAATTTTAAAATAACATTTAGCATGTATTATTATTCCTCGGGACACTGTCAACCGTTTTGTACCACCTAGATGAAAAATGACTGTTTTACCTTGGACCCAAAATCCTCGATTTTGACTTGTTCTTCCTATTATTGACTCGAGCATATCCCAAATAAATATATAATTTTAAATTTGACTTCTAATATTTTTATTTAAAGTAAACTCGAGCCTTTCTATTTATTTCCTTAATTACTAAACCGTAAAGCGTTTTAATCCCAAATTAATTCAAAAATTAATATTTTTTTCCCAAATTAGAAATTTAACTTTTCATCCCTAAAATACCTTCGTGAGCCATGATTCGACCCCAGGGAACCATCGTTCAAGTCACTTACCTATTCCTTAGCCCATTTGAACCCTAACATATATATCAAGCCACACAACAAATTCCATCGAGCCGCCCCTGAGCCACTTAGCACCAGACCCTCACCAGTACCTACGGGACCCGTCCTGACCTATTCTAAACCAGCACACCAGCCCCCAGCCCATGCAAAAGCCCAGGATCACGCCACCATCACTAGCCGCGGCCCTCCATTAATAATTAGGAGTCTAGCCATGCTAGGACTCCTCCTAATCTCCAACCATGTTAGGATCGGTTGGGAGTGAAAAAGTGTTTAGAAGAGGGGGGCGGTGTTGAATAAACACTCGACAATTTTCACAACTTTTTCGAATAATGAATCAGTTTATGATAAACTGAATTCAAGAATCTTGTTGTCAATGTCAATCAGTTAAATTAACGAAAGTGAAGAAATAACTTAATTACGGATATAATAAAACCAATAAGGAAAAACACAAGATTTGTGGATGTTAAAAAATTTCAAACACTCCTACGTCACCCTTTCTATCTCGAAGATAGGATATTCACTAAAAGACTTTGTTCTATACAAAGATTTTTACAAACCCACTTCAGTTTTGAGTTACCACTTCCAAGACTGAAACTCTTAGTATCAATACAATTTATCAGTACTCAAATGATGTGTAACTTCTTAGCACAACTGATCTCTACAAGATCAAATAATATAACAATGAGTGTTTGTGCTTTATGCTCAAATTATAGCCTGAAAGCTATAAATGTGTATACTAAACGTGAGCTTTTGACAGGTTTTAAACTTGAAAGAATATGCGCAGAGTTCTTGACTGTATTTCTTGATAACTTGGTCAACTTTGTAACTTGATTATTCTGCTTCAGCTGATCTTCTCGGCTATTTATAGGCTTTGCTTCCAACGATAACAATGAATGCTTTTTGAATCTTTATATACACTGTATAGCCATGTCAACATTCTTCTGACAATCGTACACTGTAACTTTTCTGAAATACGGTGTTCCCACTAACATTGTAGTCTGATCTTGTACAATTGTCGGTTGAATGCTACGTTCCTTAACTGATGACGTGTCAAACTGATTTATCAGTTGAGAAAGCCGATAGGATTAACTGATTACTGTGTAACTGATCAGTCTCAAATGATCATCCAGTTGACTACACAGTTCAGTTAGCTTAGTTTGTTGCCTTTGATTATACATGCATTAATCTTCAGTTCGAGAAACAATCAGAGTACAAATTTTTTGTTCAGTTACTTTCAGTATTCTTGTTCAGTTGTTCAATCTTTTCACGCTCAATTTGTCAAACTCCGAAATTAAGTTTCCAACAATACCGACTCTACACACCTATCCATCCATGGAACACACTCTAGACCCTGCTGGACCAGTCTAGCCTGCCCCACTCGAGCAGCACACCCCATTCCCCCCCCACACACAAATAACACCAGACGCACACACCTCCACTGGCAGAGAGCCCTAGTGTCTCACGTTTCCTTGTGCAGCCTAGAGTCCAGCCATGCTAAGACTCTTCCTAGCCACGTCCCTAAGCCGTGCACCCAGCACTAGTACGTATCCCTCATGGTCGTGCCACCTTTCCCCTTGCCCCATGCTTCTATGCTAGAAAACCCTAGCCTTTTGATCCCTTCCACGCACGGCCCTCCGTGGTACTGTCCAGCCTTTGTACCATCCCTAAACGAAAATTTTTCTCATCCCTTAAAAACTTCATAATGGTAGCGTGAACTTATAATTCATAACGTGTTTCAAACAAGCGTAAAATCATAAAAAACGATGAAAATATTCATCCTATCATTATATGATTTATACTCAAATATTTTTCATGCAAAAGTACATAAGAAAAAGCATAGTATTATTTGAATGGTGCGTCAAGAAGTTTAGAATCCTACATTGGCGTTTAGAATGCTTGAATATACGATCGTCGGCATGGGTTGCTGTTGGGATCAGGAAAGAGTTTGGTGGGGGGGGATGAATGAACTCTTTCAAAATTTGCTTTCTAAAACTGGTTTTCAACTGTTTTGAAGCGGTTGAAAATTCTTCTCAAACTTGTTAGAAATATGAACCACTGTAAAGTGCGGAAAAACTGTTCATAATTTCTAATGATAGTTAAAACTTGTTGGCAAACTTATCAACGAATGTATGAAAAGTAAGTGCTTGCAGGAAGTAAAGACACAAAGTTTTTATGGATGTTCGGAGATGAAAACTCCTACGTCACCCCTTCTTCCTCTTTAGGAAGGATTCCACTAAAAGAATCTGGTTTTACAAAAACTCTTTGCAATAGCCCACTCCAATCAGGACTTATCACACTGCCTATTTTGGAACTATTAGTGATCACTTTACAATTCTGGATTTTAAGAACACTCAGTTCACCAGACACCACAAATTAAACAAATAACAAAAGGTTATTGATATAAGTAAACAAATTGATTTTTGTAGCACGAAGATGATCCTTGAATGATCAGATATCTTTCTATTTAGTGCGTGCTTATGAGAGATGAAGTATGTGGATTTTTGAGTGAGCTCTGAATCTTTGAAGTATGCAAGCTTGTAATGATTTCACTTCTTGTGAATTTGATAATGTATCGCATGTGTTCTTGCACACTTCCTTCTCTGTTAATATAGGCGATCATTCCAATGGTCGAAATGATTGAGTAAAGTTAACTTGTAACTGAGAGAAGTTGTGTCACTATCAGCTGCAACTACATTTAATGTTCTTCAGATATGAATTAAATTTTCTCTTTGCTGATATTTCCTTGAGTCTCGATCTTTGAAGAGTTGCTGCAGAGTTACCATTAATGGCAACTGCTTTTATCCTCAGACCTTTGACAGATAAATAATCTTTCCTTTCTGGGATAATGATATAAATGTAGATCATTCTTGGGAGTGATGTAGGGACAAGTTACTTTAAAGCGGTGCAAACTATTGAATGTCTTGAACTGGTCAGAGAATATCTTTCATTAAGTAAGTAATGAATAACTCTCTTTAATGATGTCTTTGAATAACCCAGTTGAGAAGTTCATCTTCTTTTACTTTAAGCGGTTGAATTATCAGCGGTCTGAAATTCAAGCGGTCAGACTTCTTTTTAGTATATCCTTCGTTCAAGCGGTTAAACTTTTTTTGCTATAGCCGGTAGTGAAGCAGTCCGGTTGCTAGGCTGGGCGGTTGGACTGATACATGTTACACATAAGGTATGCAGATGTCTCCAAATAGTGAAGTGTTATCTTGATTTTGTCGATCACCAAAAATTTTGGGTAATAATTTATTAACAATTTCTCCCTTTTTGGTGATGACAAAACTCAGCTGCAAGGCTATACAAATTTTTACGTATAATTATAACAGGATAGAAATAATGTATATGTCAAGAGAAAATATTTCATTTTGATAAACATAAAAAATTGTACATTAATTAAATATTTTATAATATAAATTTTATAGTTTTTGTTTTAATAAATGTGTAAATATTATATGTTTTGTAATAAATTATATAAAATATAAGTTGTTGTGTAATTATAAATTTTCATTATTTTTACAGGTTCGATAAAACAAGAATAACTTTGCCGTTGCAAATGTGATTAAGATGATTCTTGAACCTGTAGAAATTTGATGTTAATATCTATAATATTAGTGGCAAGAATGAGATAAAAATCTTCTCACAATTGAGATCAAATTAAGCAATAAATAAAGTTACCAAAGGAGTGGAATTTTTACAAGGCTTTAGCATTTTGACCATATCTCTCAAATTACTTGGTCAAATAATAAAACAAAAATACCTAATTCAAACAACTCAATTATCAATATGTTTTGTTTTATGTGGAAAAAAAATTTGGATGGGAATATTTTCAAAAGTAATGTGCATGATGACATAATTTCTTGGAACACCAATGAAGACTTATGTGTAAAAAAATAATATTTTATTTGTGGTTGTCTCAACAAATTTGGCAATGAATAGGTGTGCATTGTAATGTATTCATTCTATGAACCAACGTTTGAGTTTATAATATTTCTCTCTTTGTTGTTCCTTTATTTCTTCATTTAAATATAATTAAAATGTTAATTTCATATTCTAAGTTTTATACTTTGAATAATGAATAGCTAACTTCCCAAAGTTGAGCTGAAAATGTGAAGCTCTTTGTATGATAATAAAGTTATTAAAAGATAATAATATATGTTTTATATTATTTAATCATTATTTATTATTTATGTTATATTTATTTCTTTAAGAATTATTATATACCTTACTTATAAGTGGGAGTCTTTATTTATTATTGCTATATGTTACACTAAATTCTTAAAACCATTTAAATGTTATTTTGTTATTACCAACCATTTAAAGTGGATGCTTGATTGATTATATTTGAATTTATCGTAATATTAATTTATTTGTACCATTTAAATGTTTGTTTGGTATTACCAACCATTCAAAGTTATATATATATGTATGTGTATATATATATATATTTGAAAAAATTTATAAGTTTTGGTATATTGATGGATCGTGTGTGGTAGCGCATTCAAAGGCATTTCGCACACAACAATATTCAATGAGCTTCAATAGCTCGTATTCTAAGAATATTAACATCGATGAATTAAATCGAGTTTGGTTTTAAATTAAGCGGAAGAAACTCGAAATAATCCTTCGTAAAGAAAACCGAAATGTTAGAAAATATTTTAACTTGTGTAAACTGACTAACTGAAATAACACATATTAGTTGTTGCATTCTTTTATTTCAGTTATAGTAACAACTGAACACACGAACACTCTAACTAATCAAAACAATTTTAAAACGATAGTTAATCAGATAAATACACAAGATATGTTTATGGATGTTCGGAGAATTCAACTACTCCTACGTCATCCCTTTTATCTCCAAAGATAGGATCCACGAGAAGACTTTGATTTATACAACTACGTGTACAAGCCCACTCAGCTAGGACTTATCCACTGCCTAAACTAAACTCCTAGCTACGACTGAAAATAGCAACTTCCAGTCAACACTCGTTTAACGTCTATGTGAGAAAGACTAAATACACAAGTTTAACGTCTTTGTACAAGACTGTTTTGGGTGGTTTTGAGAGTAAGTATGTGTGTGAGAACTGAACAAGAATGTTCTCACACACTGAGGGAAAGTGGCTTCTAAACTAAGCTGATACAACGATGAAGAGTTCCCTCTGGGCTTAAGTGCTTCTGAAAGCTGATAATCAACTGGACGTGCCCTTTTCTCTCTAGTATTGTATATGTGCTCCTTTCTTGTTTGAGTCTTTACCGATCTTCTCTTTATGTAGACGGAAGAAGCTGATCGTACAGTGAGACTCATTTATTGTATCCGTTGCATTTGAATCGACTTCTTGGACTTAGTGTCTCGTCTTTTTTACTGTCCTTCTGAAGCGTTTTGTCTTTAATGCTCCGATGCAACGTCCATTATTGTCCTTTGACTGGATAATGACTTTGTACCTTCTCGCACATCTGGAATCCACTTGAAAGAGTTTATCTTCATCTACAACTGAAAGATTCTAACTGATGCTTCGAACTGGTCAGTTTGAACAGATCTTTCAGTTAGGTTGGTGAAATCAGTTGAATCGTCAGTTGAACTGATTTCACACTCATTCAGTTGGACTCATCAGTTGGGTTTCTTCATCAGTTGAACACTCCTTCGGCTGGCCAAGCTTCTGAGGTTTTCCTGCTGAATCACCTATCAACTGGTCCATCAGCTGTACTGCTCAAATGACGTAGCCAGTTAGACTGATTCATTTTGTGCGATCAGTTGGATCTTCAGTTTTGCGAAGTAAACATTTCGTGAGTGATCCTAGATGCTGCATAACTAAGGTAGACCATTAGTAACACAATTAAAAAGTTTTGTTATCATCAAAATCAAGATTGCGAACTTGAAAAATTCCAACAATCTCCCCTTTTTTAATGGTTTCAAAACTTGAGCAATTAAGAGCAATATATTCAGTTTAAAAGTTAGTGCATTCAGATTTTTGAAAGCTCCCTCTTAACAACAGAATCAAAGAGATTTTGAATACAAAAGAAAAAAAATCCTCTTTTAAATCTGAGTAGAAAAAAAAGGAGAATTTAAAACCGCATTTATCAGTTGACTGAGAGAGTAACTGGATTTTTAATACATATTTTAAGTTAAAAAAAACGCTCCCCCTCAGGAACTAAATAAAAGCCTGTATTTGAGAATTATTTAATTAGAAATTTAATCATTCAAGCATCATAGGTAAGATAACTGAAAATATCTATTCAATCACAAAGAGAGATATCTGAATAATCATGATTTTTTATTTGGATAAACTTCCATGTAATTACATATGAGTACATACATCAGTTGGAAAAGGGAAAACTGCCACAACAATCGCATATTTTAAACAACATTATGCTAGAGAGACGAGTAAAATTGCTTTGAACTTGTCCTCTGTGCTTACCCAACTGGTCGAGCAGACCTTGACTAGGCTCACGTGGAGTTCAGCTGGTGATTAAATCAGCCAACACACCAACATAGATGAGTTTCATCTGAAGAACAACTGACTTGGTAGGTTTACAACTGATTTTTTGTTTAGTGAGCAATTCAAATGTTCATCTTTGCAGGTGTTCCTCGGTCCCCTGTAAGCTGATTAAAAGCTCCGAAGTTAGGAAATTGGAGAAGTGGCCATAACGAAAATTGCAGGACCAATCCTCTCAACTCTTTACCAAAGAGCGACGTATAAATATTTTCAAATAATTTTTAACACTATTTTAGATTAATATTTTTTTTAAAACACAGTTTTCTTCAAATGTTCTTCTTAGAACAATCCGCTCTGATACCAACTGATGGATCGTGTGTGCTAGCGCCTTCGAAGGCATTTCGCACACAACCTTCAATGAGCTTCAATAGCTCGTGTTTTAAGAATATTAACATCGAAGAATTAAATCGAGTTTGGTTTTAAACCAAGCAGAAGAAACTCGAAGTAATCCTTCGTAAAGAAATCCGAAATGTTAGAAATTATTTTAACTTGTGTAAACTGACTAACTGAAATAACATGTTAGGATCGGTTATTGACTAAGGAGTGTTTAGAAGGGGGGGTTGAATAAACACTTCTAGGAATTTAAATGTTTTTCGAAAAAGGTAGTTCAGTTTTGTTACAAACTGAACTAAGTATCCCGTCGGTCAATATCAATCAGTTAAACTGAATAAGCAGTTGCGGAAAATAAACTGATTGAAAGATAGAATATCTAACTGGAAATAAAAAGCTGAAGTAAAGACAACACAATATGTTTCTGGATGTTCGGAGAATTGAATAACTCCTACGTCACCCCTTCTATCACAAGGATAGGATATTCACTAAAAGACTTTGATCGAGTACAACGCTTGTACAGACCCACTTCAGTTAGGACTTATCTATTGCCTGAACTGAAACTCTTAGTATAATACAATGATCTCTGTAAGTAACTGAACTTAGCACTTATCGAATTATCAATATTTCAGAGTGCTAGTTTGCTCAATGTGTAGCCTTGATTGCTACGAATAGATCTGATAAGTGTGAGCTGAGATTTTGACAGAGTAATGGCAAGTTTGAGATTGGTCAATCGTCTATGCTGTCAACTGCTCTTTAGTCATATTTATAGACTTTATCTTTCAACGGTAATTTTGAATTCTCGTATCCGTTGATTGCCACCTTATCATTTCTTGGACAATGTTCTTGATTGCCGCTTCATCATTTATTGTAAGACGGCGTATTAATCTCAATAGCCGAAATACGTTGTTCTATGCAGTGCGGCTTTCCATATTCAGTTGCTGTCTGATATGTCTTTTTGTCTGTTGAATGATCTTTCCCGAGGTATCTTCAGTTGAGAAGCTTTAATGTTTTCGGCTGAATGTTTTAACTGATCTGTTCTCAACTGATCAGTTTGTGTCAACTGATTTCAGTTGAATGTCCAGCTGCCGAATTTGCTTTCATGTATTAGTTGATTTGATCGATTGGTTTATGTTTTGTCAAACTCCAGAATTTAGTTTCCAACAATTTCCCCCTTTATGGTGTTTGACAAAACCAAGAGATTTAACTCAGCTCTTTGTTGATAATAGATTACGCAACTGAATCATAGAATATCTGGGTTTCTTGTAGATAATATAGAAGTCTGAGAAAATGATATCAGTTGATAATAATAGCTTGATTAATTCTTCATCTAATTCTTTAGCATAACTGAATCATAAAATAACTGGTCAAATGATATCAGTTGCTTCAGCTGCTTTCCCCTTTTTTGTCAAATACATCCATCTTGTCAGATAGCTTGCGAACGTGAGAGGAAAGAACTGTGACAGATGATGACATGTTTTCAATAGCAGTAGTCATTGTGACTTGCAGTAGTTCAATTTTCCGAGACACAAGCGATTCCACACTGTTGACGCGTTGGGTAATTAATTCTTGAGTGGCAGTCAGACTGGACATGATACCTCTATTTTTCTGAATATCACCAACTGCAAAAGAGAGAGCGGTAACAGCAGATTGAATATCCTTCAGTCTTTTCAAGGATTCCTGATTATCATCCAACTTCAGACTGTGCGAAAGTTGCGTATTTTGAATTTTGGAGATGGCAGTAATTATTTTACTCATACTGTCCTGCATATGTTGGACTTCTTCAAAAATGAGATCAAAATCTGCTGAAGATGGAGGATTGGATTGTCGAGAAGTGCTTGGTTTACTTGTATCAAGTTCAGAAACAATCAAGGCTTCATCAGTTGAGATTGTTTCAGTAACATTTCGAACTGAAATATCATCAGCAGGAATTTCTGCTTGATCCCGAGGTGGTGAGGAAGGATTTTGTTCAGTTGATGGTGACACAATCTGAACTGATGTCTCTAGGGAATGATCGATTGAGTCATCTGGCATATCAGTTGGTATGACCTGATCAGCATATTGATCTGGTGGAACAATTTCCACTGAAGGAATAGTGACCTCTGGATTGGTTTGATCAACAGAGTGATCAACTTTATCATTCACTGGTGCACTAAGGTGGGATTCCTCTACCACGGCTTGAATTACTTCATCAATATGAGCGAAAGACAGCTCAGCTTCAGTATATAGTTGTTGTTCAACAGGTGGTGAAGAAAGCTTATCAGAAATTGGCTCTTCAGTTGGAACAAGAACTAAAGCTGATGATGGTTCTGTTGTGTTAGAGGGTGCTTCTTCAACTAGTTCCACATCATCATCTGAATCTTCTTGGTAGACTACTAGTTCTTGATCCAATTCCCAAAATTTAATTCGAGAAAGTAGCCCTATAAGGTCAGTGTCAAGCTGAGTAATTACAGCTTGATCAGCATATGCAGTAGGACCAGTTGGCAAGTAATTATTTTTAAGCTTAGCTACAAATTGAGCCAACTTCTTCGCTCTCATCTGATCAAAGAAATAACTTTTCCTCTCTAAGGCTTGAGCAATAGAGGCAGCTTTGACAGTTCGAAGAACAAAGGCCTCCAGCTTGATGAATTTTCTGAGCTCGGATTTTTCCTTCAGTTGCTTGGCAAAAACCTCAGTACGATAGGCTACCCAAGCATCATAGGACTTAGTCTTTGCAGCAGCAAAACTGTTCACTTTTCCCCATACAAGATCAATATGAGTCTGAATCGGGTTGGAGGGTCTGGGTTCTACAATCAATTTCCCTTTCCCTTTATCAGTACTCATGATATGAGGAATTTCCAGTCCGGTTCGAGTTGATTCAATTTGTTCTACAAACTTTATTCCTTTGGGTCTGGCAGGTGCTACACCAATTGGTCGAGATATTCGAGTAACAGGAGCTTGGGTCCTAACTGATTTTTTTATGGTACTTACTGAATCAGCTTGTGGAATAATCTGTAGAGGAACTGCTTCTATAGGCTGCTGATCAGTAAAGGAAATCATTTTGTCAGTAGGAATGGATACCTCAGAAGTAGTTTTAACCCTTTGAGTTCTTGGCTTCTTCGCAATTTGAGGTGATGAAGTCTTTTCTGACTCTGATGTACTCAAAATCAACTTCCTTTTGGCAGCCTTCAGTTGAGCCAACGTTTTGGTTTTCTTGACTGATTTGGGAGCAGCTAACTGAGTCCCAATTTCCTGTTTGATTCTAACAAACTGAGTAGGAGATATGTCCATTTTGGATTTGATTGGCATCGTGTTCTTTGCATTGAACACCTTAAATTTCGACGTCTTCTCAGATTCCTCAGCCACTAAACCTTTTGCTTTCAGCAGATAACTGATTTGAACGGCAAAACCCTTGGATTGTTTAGAAGACAGAAACATATTCTTCAAAACATTAAATATGAGATACTTCCAGTTAAATTTGTGATTAGCCATTATTACAGTAATGGCCTGAAATTTCTCCAAAGTCAGGGCAGCAAATGATCCAGCTTTTGCCAAAAGCCCTTTAGCAATTACATCAGCTAGCAATTGAACTTCATGCTTGAGTTCCTTTTTAGGATCAGAAACTTTAATCTTCTGTCCATCAACAGAGAGAAGGGTTTGCATTTCCTCAATATCAGATTCTTTGACATCCGAAAGTTGTGCCATTCCTTCAGAAGGTAAGAGAAATAAATCACCAAGAGAATCTTCAGAGATGATCAGTAACTGACCATTGATAGTAGAATTGATATTTCCCTCAGAATCAATCACGCCAGAAGAGTAGAAATCCTGAAGTTCTTTGGGATAGATATCCTGAGAGGATTGTCCCAAAAATGTTCTTAGACCAGCAGCTTCAAGTTTCTGAAATACTTTCTGGACTTCAGCATCGCCGAAGGATAAGATAGATCCAAAATTGATGGCCATAGCATTTAGCATGAAAGCGGGAATTTGAGTCGCCATTGATAACTGAAAAATTTCCTGAAAGAAAATTCGAATGATGAGGTAGTTCTTGCTCTAAAGAAAAGTTGAAGTAGTCGAAAAGTAAAACTGAAATGAAGCGGGTAATTGTACTAATGTTTGTGACTGTTTGAATTTTTGGACACGTGTCAGTCCAGTAAAAATTTTGAGTAAAAATATGTGTACGTGTGCTATAATCGTGTGTGTAAAATAATGAGCGGTTAAAATTGATTCCACGTCATAAATTAAAATTCATCATTGGTTTAGCAGACAGTCACATCATTTGATTTGGAATATAATTGGTTAATTAGTTAACTTATATGAGAAGATTAGTGGAAAATTCGACTGATAGGTCAGTTGATAAGACTGGGTTCTTTCAGTCGAGAGTTCACTAACAACTGTCTTCTCAGTTAACTTCTTGAACCATTATTCCCCCATAATAAATGCATTAACGCAAAATTACGGCAATAGTCAGCAATGATTAAAGATGAGTATGGTGCTCGGCATAGCAAACGTCACAGAGTGAAGTGTCCTTTTGTTTCCCTTTTGGCCTATAAATAAGAGTGAAGGGGTTAGCCAAAATTATCTCAGCAAGTAAGTTTCAAAGATAAGGAAAATGGCAGAAGCTGGAAGCTCAAACGACGCTCAGTTTACACTGCAGGCCAGGAAGCAGTTCATAGAAGATGAAGTCTTCTACGCTAGCCTTCCTTACTGGGAGGAGATGCAGGAACTGGAGTTCCTGTATTACTCTGGGCGGGTCTCTTCTTTCAGGCGAAAGGCCCAACTTCGAGAGGTGCGAGAGCTCCTAGAGGTTCCTGCGGGGGTGGACCTTTTTAAAGAGGGTTATCTCTACAAGCTCTTTCTTCTGAAGGAGCTAGAGATCCTCCGCCGCATCGCTGCCTCCCACAATTTCTGCAAAACCTCTTCCTCAGCACTAGCTGCATGGATGAGTTTGTGGATAATTGCTGTGGAGAAAGAATATGAAATTGTAACCGGCTCCTCTTCTTAATAAAATATTTATTATGTTTTATCGTCTTTGTTCTTTTATTTCTGCCTACAATGATCTGGAAGAGATATAATCACAAACACTTGCTGACATCAGTTAAGAACTCATAAGAATAAGCAACTCACTTATATATTCAGTAAAACAGCAATAAAGGTTAACAAAAAATTACGACCAATGATCATGTAATCCTGTTATATGATCTAATGACATGCTAACAGTCATAAGTTTTGATGAGTAAACAAATGAACTGATGAAATACTAATTTTTATAAATTGATAAATAATTAATAAAATTCAAACTGTTATTAACTGATATCTTAAATGTCCTCGGTAAATGTGAGAGTCGATTTAATTGACTTGTGATTCTTCAACTTCTTCAACACCTTTTTCTTATAAATGAGATGATAGTGGTGATAATGTGATCAGTTCAAAACTATTTCAACATGTCTGATTCTGATGCATGCAGTAGCACGCACGTTCATGTGACTGATCAGTCAGCCCCTCGTTTAGCTGAAATTAAAAGAAAGATGGAGAAATATGTTTTTCAGAAGGTATTGACAACCTGGGAAAAGATTGATGAGTTGAAGATGGTGAGTGACAGTGGTGTCATTCCTACTCGTGCTCAGGAGAGAAGAGCACTGAAATACCTTGCTCGTTTTGAGGTTAGCCACGTTAATGATTTGGTTGAAGACAAATTTCTTTTAGAAGCAATGCTGTGGAAGGAGTGGCATGTTGTTGATAAGATTTCAAAGTCAAGGGCATTTGCTGGAGTTCGAATTTATGAGTTGAATGACTGGGTTAGGGCATGGCTAGATACAGTTGGATCTATGATTTCTTCTGTAAATTGGGAACGTTGGTATTCTTAATGAAATATTATTATCAATTTGTTGTATTCTTATTTTCTGCACTTAATTCTGTTAGTGAAGTTATATCAATTAAACCAAGAATATTTCGGAAATAAGAAAACTTAGCCTCTGGTAACTGTTTTGTGAAGATGTCTGCTGCTTGTTGTTCCATTGAGACGTATTCTAATCTGATGTTCTTCTTTAGTGCATGATCTCTGATGAAATGATGTCTGACATCTATATGCTTAGTCCTGGAGTGAAGAACTGGATTGTATGCAATAGCTATTGTACTAGTGTTGTCACAGAATATTGGTGATTCCTTTGCATCAACACCATAATCTTTCAGTTGTTGCTGAATCCAGAGTAGTTGGGCACAGCAGCTTCCAGCAGCAAGATATTCTGCTTCAGTTGTGGAAGTTGCTATGGATGTTTTCTTCTTACTGAACCAAGAGATCAGTCTGTCTCCAAGAAACTGACATGATCCACTTGTACTTTTACGATCAAGCTTGCATCCTGCATAATCTGCATCTGAATAGCCAACTAAATTGAAAGATGAGTCTTTAGAGTACCATAAACCAACATTTTCCGTGCCTTTAAGATATCTCAAGATACGTTTGGCCGCAGAAAAATGTGATTGCTTGGGGTTAGCTTGAAATCTTGCACATATACATACAGCAAACATAATATCAGGGCGACTAGCAGTTAGGTACAATAAAGAACCTATTAAACCTCTGTATAGTGTCGTCTCAACTGATATTCCCCCTTGATCAGTGTCTAATTTAACTGATGAACTCATTGGAGTGCTTGCTGCTGAATAAGATTCCATGCCAAATTTTCTTAGCAATTCCTTGGTATATTTGGTTTGACTAATAAATGTTCCTGAATCCAGTTGCTTCACTTGTAAACCAAGAAAGAATGTCACCTCACCCATCATGCTCATCTCGAATTTATCCTGCATCAGCTTAGAAAATTTCTTGCATAATTTGGGGTTAGTTGACCCAAAAATAATATCATCAACGTAAATTTGAACAAGTAAGATATGATCATTTTTCGAGAATTTAAACAAAGTCTTATCAACTGATCCAACAGAAAAATCATGATCAGTTAGGAATTTTGAGAGGGTTTCATACCAAGCCCGTGGAGCTTGTTTGAGACCATATAATGCTTTGTTCAAATGATAAACGTGATCAGGAAAATTATGATTGACAAAACCTGGAGGTTGTTCAACGTAGACTTCTTCTTGCAATTGGCCATTTAGGAATGCACTTTTCACATCCATTTGATAGACTTTAAAGTTTTTGAAGGATGCATAGGCAAGAAATATTTTGATTGCCTCCAGTCTTGCAACTGGTGCATATGTTTCATCATAATCAATTCCTTCTTTTTGTCTATACCCTTGTGCCACTAACTGTAGTGACCCGTTCCAGAATCACCTACTAATCAAGAACTAAGCAGGCAATTAACTTAATTAATAATAATCAGAGATAACAGCGGAAATATGGCCAACGACAAATAGTTATACAACCCAATCGAAATCAGAACAACTCAAAAATATTCGGTACAACCATATCGAATAGAATAGTACTGAAAACTAAACCAACCAGCTACTCACTGTCCTCCTCCTGCTCTTCCTGAGCCATCCAACCTGAGGCCTGCCCCGTGGGAATGGGGTGTCCAAGATAAACAAAACCGAGGACGTGAGCGATAAGAACGCCCAGTACAAAAGCATGAGTATACAAGCCTATATGAAATGCACATGCTATGATATGATACCAGGGTAGTCAAGAAACAGGAGTAACAAAGGATCTCAAAATGCTCAGTCTAGAGGCGCCAAGTGGATAGTGCCGCGCGGTACTCCTCTGGGTCACTGCATCCACTACAAGAACAGACGTGGACCTAAAATGTCCCGGATCACCGAAGCCCTCCGGACCCGTCGGCCACTGTGTACTCTCGGTGTCCATGCGTCCACAAGACAAGACAGGGCTGAGCGGCCCCACAAGATATAGCTTATCTCGAAAGAGATACAGCTCAACAGTAAAGGCTATCTCGAAGGAGATACGGCTCAACATGAAATGCAGCATGCATCATAAAGCGTGACATAATAGCATGCATCATATGACATATATCAATGCACCACATAATCATGCAACACATATAAGAATGTATACTCGACCAGGATATCTCGGATAGTACTTTCGTACCTCTATCACAGCAAGCCTAGCCTTACGCAACACCGCTAATCAGGTCTAGAACAAGCCTACGCATCAAAAGCATACCCAATGAACAATACTACCATGCTCGACTAGCAAAACCAGTACTCTCCAGTACTACCAAAGGTTTAGGGTTTACCTTCGTCCGTCGACAGCCCTTTGATGTCGATTGCCTCGTAACTCAGGCGTCGCTACGCTACCAATCCTGGCAGCTCTTGGCTATCGCTCGACCGACAACTAACCCTAGAAACCTTCCAAACTTCTCAAATATGAGACATAACTCAAGAATTTGCAATGCGAAATGAGGAAATCCGAGCACTATTTATAGGCTATGTTCGGATCCACCGAACCCACTTCGGAACGTCCGAACTCCCACGTGTCCATCGGCTCTTGACACCTCATGATCGGATCCACCGAACTTACACTTCGGATCATCCGAACTTGCATGTAAACCGACGTGTCGATCGACTCTTGACACCTCATGATCGGATCCACCGAACTTACTTCGGATCGTCCGAACTCTTCGGTGCTACCGAACCATCTTCGGTCCGTCCGATCACGACCACGGTCAAAATTACACATTAAACCTTCTTAATCACCATTAATCCGTTAATTACCCAATTTGGAATTCGGGCTACTACATTCTCCCCCCCTTAAAAGATTTCGTCCTCGAAATCAGGCTTAGAGGATGAATAAAACGAAATAACAACATCGTTATTACACCTCAATTGTTGTTGAATACAACTGATATTTCGATTACAACTGAAAACACAAACATATACAAAGCACAACTCAAAAGAGCTCTGGATGCTCTGAACGCATACGACTCTCTAACTCCCAAGTGGCTTCTTCAGTGCCTCTGCGCTGCCACTGAACTAAAACAAGAGGAATTATCTTATTTCGCAACACCTTGTCTTTGCGATCGAGAACCTGAACTGGTCGCTCCACGTAAGACAAATCTGAATTTAGTTGAACTTCAGAGGGATGCAAAATGTGAGACTCATCTGCTACGTATCGTCTCAACAAAGATACGTGGAACACATCATGAATACTTGATAGGTACGGCGGCAATGCAAGTCTGTAAGCCAAATCCCCCACGCTTTCCAATATTTCAAATGGACCAATAAATCTCGGAGACAGCTTACCCTTGAGACCAAATCTCAAAATCCTGCGAAAAGGCGAAACTCGGAGAAACACTTTCTCACCTGGCTGAAAATAAAGAGGTCGCCGCTTGGTGTTCGCATAACTAGCCTGTCGATCCTGAGCGATCTTAATCCGTTTCTTGATTACTGCAACTTTATCAATAGCCTGCTGGACTAGCTCCGGTCCCTCAACATGTCGTTCCCCAACTTCGTCCCAGAATAATGGAGTACGACAACGTCGCCCATACAACGCCTCAAATGGTGCTATACCAATACTACGATGATAGCTGTTGTTGTACGCGAACTCAATCAAAGGCAAATGATCCTGCCAAGCGGTTCCGAAATCCATAACACAAGCTCGCAACATATCCTCAAGTGTACGGATAGTCCTCTCTGTTTGACCGTCGGTCTCTGGATGATAAGCCGTACTTAAACTTAGTGAAGTACCCAATGCCGACTGGAAACTACCCCAAAATCGTGAGGTAAAACGAGGATCTCTGTCACTAACAATACTGACTGGCACTCCATGCAAACGTAAAATCTCTTGAATGTACAATCGAGCCATACGATCGAAAGTGAAATCACGGTTATATGGCAGAAAATGAGCAGACTTGGTGAGTCGATCCACCACTACCCAAATAGCATCACTATTCCTCGAAGACAATGGTAAGTGAGTAATGAAATCCATCGCGATATGCTCCCACTTCCATTCGGGAATAGGTAAGTTCAACAATAATCCTCCCGGTCGACGGTGCTCTGCCTTAACCTGCTGACAAACAAGACACTTGGAAACAAACTGATAAACGCTGCGCTTCATCCCTTTCCACCAAAATCGTGTCCTCAAATCTTTATACATCTTATTGCTTCCCGGATGAACACTCAACTTGCTTCGATGGGCCTGAGATAAGATCTCTTCCCTCAAAGTATCATCCTCTGGTACCACAACTCGATTAGACAAACACAGAAGACCATTAGACTGATAATGGAAATTGCTATCTCCACCAACCAATCGGGCTAATCTCTGAGTCTTGAGATCAGACATCTGTGCATCTCGAATCCGAGCGAACAAAGCTGGCTCAGATAAAATGGTAGCAACACGAATGCTCTCCATACCTTTCCGATGTTTGAAATTAAATCCCAATGAACAACAATCCTGGATGGTACTAATCATAGCACTGGTCTGAAGTGCAGAGATTCTCACCTTGCGACTAAGAGCATCGGCTGTGAGATTCGCAGAACCTGGATGGTATTTGATCTCGCAGTCATAATCTTTAAGTAGATCCATCCAACGACGTTGTCTCATGTTCAACTCAGCCTGAGTGAACAGATATTTCAGACTCTTATGATCAGTAAAAATTTCAAACTTAACCCCGTACAAGTAATGACGCCAGATCTTCAGCGCGAACACAATAGCAGCTAATTCTAGATCATGAATAGGATACTTTTCCTCGTGAGGTTTCAACTGTCTGGAAGCATAAGCGATCACATGACCATTCTGCGTCAACACACACCCTAAGCCTTGAAAAGAGGCATCGGTGTAAACACTGAACCCATCAGATCCTGACGGTAACGCCAAAACAGGTGCAGAAGTCAGAAGTCGACGAAGCTCTCTGAAACTATCTTCGCACTCAGATGACCACTCAAATGGGACATCCTTCCGAGTAAGTTGCGTCAATGGTCTAGCTACCTGAGAGAAATTCACAATGAAGCGACGATAATACCCTGCCAGACCTAGGAAACTACGGATCTCAGCCACCGTCGTAGGACGTGACCAATTCAGCACTGCCTCAATCTTGCTAGGATCCACAGAAATTCCTTCCTTGGAAATCACATGACCAAGAAATACTACACGATCAATCCAGAACTCGCACTTACTCAGCTTAGCATACAATTGCTTCTCGCGAAGAATCTTCAACACAATCCTCAAGTGCTGGATATGCTCTTCCACACTGTGAGAATAAATCAAGATATCATCGATGAAAACCACAACAAACTGATCCAGAAAATCACGAAAGACTCGGTTCATTAGATCCATGAACACTGCTGGCGCATTCGTCAATCCGAATGGCATAACTAGAAACTCGTAATGCCCATATCGAGTACGAAATGCAGTCTTGGAAATATCATCATCTCTGACTCTCATCTGATGATAACCTGATCGCAAGTCAATCTTGGAGTAAACAGAGGTACCTTGAAGCTGATCGAACAAGTCATCGATACGAGGTAATGGATACTTGTTTTTGATCGTCACACGATTCAGCTGGCGATAATCAATGCACAATCGCATAGATCCATCTTTCTTCTTGACAAACAAGACTGGAGCTCCCCAAGGTGAAACACTCGGGCGAATATAACCTTTATCAAGAAGATCCTGCAATTGCTGCTTCAATTCTCTCATCTCTGACGGAGCAAGACGATAGGGGGAACGAGAAATCGGTGCAGTCCCTGGCATTAACTCAATGCCAAATTCCACCTCTCTAACCGGAGGAAAACCAGGAATCTCATCTGGAAAAACATCAGGAAATTCACAAACCACTGGAATATCATCTATACCAACACTACCTGTGGAGGAATCAATCGCATAGATGAGGTAGCCTTCCCCGCCCGCCTCTAAAGCACGACAGGCTTTCAGAGCAGATACCACTGGCATCGGAGGTCGCGCTCCCTCACCATAGAAAAACCAACTAGAGCTCTCAGTCGTACGAAACTGAACAAGCTTCTGGTAACAATCCACGGTAGCTCGGTAGGTAGTCAAAAGGTCTATACCTAGAATACAATCAAAATCTTCCATCTCCAGGATCATAAGATTCGCAATCAATTCGTTACCCTCAAAATCTAAGGGACAACCCATCACTAGACGCTTTGCTAACACCGAATGACCCATCGGGGTGAAACGGAAAGAATGACGTCTAGAGAAACATATGGTAACTTATGACGCTTAACAAATCGTGCAGAAATGAATGAATGTGATGCTCCGGTATCAATAAAACAACAGCAGGAATACCGCATAAACGAAAAGTACCTGCTATGACTCTCTCTGTCTCATCTGCAGCCTGATCCTGGTTCAGCGCAAAAACCTGACCTTGGGCACGAGGTCGAAGATTTGAACTACCCACTGCCTGACCCTGCCTCCTCTGCTGAACAGTCGTCTGAGATCCGGAACCAGATCCTGCTCCACCTCGCAACTGAGGACAATTCTTCTTGAGATGACCCATCTCTCCGCACTGAAAACAAGCTCCCGTGGCTGATCGGCATTGCTCCGATGGATGGTTCTTCCCACAATGCACACAAGAAACCTTTTTCTTACCAAAGCGGAAAACACCGCTAGACCGTGATCCAGATCCAGAAGAAGAAGAACCAGATTTCTTGAAAGACTGAGATCGAGGGCTCAAAGTACTCGGAGGTCTAGAAGAAAGAATAGCCCTACCACGCTGGAGACTGATCTCTGCCTGGCGACACCGGTTCACTAATCCATCATACGAAGTAGGATTATCACAGACAGTGACTCGATCAAAAATCTCCTGGTTAAGACCCTGAAGGAAATGGTCATACTTGGCCTCAGAACTGCCACTGATATGAGGGGCAAAGGGTAACAACTCGAAGAACTTCTGCTGATATTCATCAACAGACATACTCCCCTGCTTAAGATTCAGGAGCTCAATCGTCTTTGCCTGGCGAAGGGCTGGAGGAAAATACAGCTGCATGAAAGCTGCACGGAAATCGGCCCAAGTCACCCTACCCTGGGACTGAACTATCGGCGCAGAAGTCGATCGCCACCACTTGCGCGCACGGCCCTCGAGAAGAAAACTAAGGGTCTCCATCCTCTGCTCCTCGGTGCACTGGAATGCACGGAAACAACTCTCCATGCGCTCTAACCAATCCTCAGCATCATCGGGAGTCTCACCGCCGACTAAAGGCTTAGGCCCCATCTGAATGAAACGGTGCAAATCAAAACGCCTAGGACCATCCCGACGATGACGATGTTCACGATGACGCCTACGATCGTCCTGGTCACCCCAACGACCTACACTTCCCTGACTACTCTCATCACCAAAGTGGTCAGCCATCGCTACAAGATAGAATAGGGAAAATGGTAAAATGGTCCACGAAAATCCCAAAACAGAATCTATATCCCAAAATCGTAAGCATGCTCTGATACCATAAATGTAGTGACCCGTTCCAGAATCACCTACTAATCAAGAACTAAGCATGCAATTAACTTAATTAATAATAATCAGAGATAACAGCGGAAATATGGCCAACGACAAATAGTTATACAACCCAATCGAAATCAGAACAACTCAAAAATATTCGGTACAACCATATCGAATAGAATAGTACTGAAAACTAAACCAACCAGCTACTCACTGTCCTCCTCCTGCTCTTCCTGAGCCATCCAACCTGAGGCCTGCCCCGTGGGAATGGGGTGTCCAAGATAAACAAAACCGAGGACGTGAGCGATAAGAACGCCCAGTACAAAAGCATGAGTATACAAGCCTATATGAAATGCACATGCTATGATATGATACCAGGGTAGTCAAGAAACAGGAGTAACAAAGGATCTCAAAATGCTCAGTCTAGAGGCGCCAAGTGGATAGTGCCGCGCGGTACTCCTCTGGGTCACTGCATCCACTACAAGAACAGACGTGGACCTAAAATGTCCCGGATCACCGAAGCCCTCCGGACCCGTCGGCCACTGTGTACTCTCGGTGTCCATGCGTCCACAAGACAAGACAGGGCTGAGCGGCCCCACAAGATATAGCTTATCTCGAAAGAGATACAGCTCAACAGTAAAGGCTATCTCGAAGGAGATACGGCTCAACATGAAATGCAGCATGCATCATAAAGCGTGACATAATAGCATGCATCATATGACATATATCAATGCACCACATAATCATGCAACACATATAAGAATGTATACTCGACCAGGATATCTCGGATAGTACTTTCGTACCTCTATCACAGCAAGCCTAGCCTTACGCAACACCGCTAATCAGGTCTAGAACAAGCCTACGCATCAAAAGCATACCCAATGAACAATACTACCATGCTCGACTAGCAAAACCAGTACTCTCCAGTACTACCAAAGGTTTAGGGTTTACCTTCGTCCGTCGACAGCCCTTTGATGTCGATTGCCTCGTAACTCAGGCGTCGCTACGCTACCAATCCTGGCAGCTCTTGGCTATCGCTCGACCGACAACTAACCCTAGAAACCTTCCAAACTTCTCAAATATGAGACATAACTCAAGAATTTGCAATGCAAAATGAGAAAATCCGAGCACTATTTATAGGCTATGTTCGGATCCACCGAACCCACTACGGAACGTCCGAACTCCCACGTGTCCATCGGCTCTTGACACCTCATGATCGGATCCACCGAACTTACACTTCGGATCATCCGAACTTGCATGTAAACCGACGTGTCGATCGACTCTTGACACCTCATGATCGGATCCACCGAACTTACTTCGGATCGTCCGAACTCTTCGGTGCTACCGAACCATCTTCGGTCCGTCCGATCACGACCACGGTCAAAATTACACATTAAACCTTCTTAATCACCATTAATCCGTTAATTACCCAATTTGGAATTCGGGCTACTACACTAACCATGCTTTGTTGCGCACAACTGAACCATCTTCGTTCAGTTTGTTTCTGTACACCCATTTTGTACCTATAACAGTTTTAGAAACTGGTCTTGGAACTAAGTTCCAGACATTGTTATGAACAAACTGATTTAGCTCTTCTTGCATTGCATTAATCCAATTAGGATCAGCAAGAGCTTCGGCAGTTTTTGTTGGTTCGATTTGAGATACAAAAGCTGAATGAATAAATAAATTGAGCATCTGATTTCTTGTTCTTACTGGATCAGATGTATTACCTATTACCAGTTCTGGAGGATGTGATTTCTTCCATCTAAATTCAGCATTGGGTGCTTCACAGCCAGCAAATTCTTCATTAGGTAACTGAATGTTCTCAGTTTCAGTTGGAGCTGATTCAGTTGATAATTGATTTCCATTAGTTTGCTCCATTAACTGATTGTCAAGATTTGCTTCCAATTCAGCTGGTTGATCCAATATCTCAGGTTCAGGTGTATGAAAGATATTCTGATTATTACGACTTTCGTCTGAGTCATCATCTTCCAGACTGATATCTGTAAATCGATCAGCTAGCTCAACTTGATCAGTTGGCTTATCGATTAGTGCAGTTTCATCAAAATCAACATGTGCAGATTCTTCAACATTCAAGGTTTTCTTATTAAATACTCTGTAAGCTATGCTAACTGATGAATATCCAAGGAATATTCCTTCTGCTGATTTGACATCGAATGCTTTTAGATAATTTTTACCATTGTTATGAATAAAACATCTACAGCCAAATATTTTGAAGTAAGTGATTATGCTTTTTCTTCCATGCCAGATCTCATATGGTGTTTTCATGTGATTTTTATTAATCATTGATCTGTTCTGAGTGTAGCATGCAGTGTTTACTGCTTCTGCCCAAAATCTTTGAGAAATACCTGAATCAGCAAGCATCGTTCTAGCAGCTTCCTTAAGAGTCCGATTCTTTCTTTCAGCTACACCGTTTTGCTGAGGTGTTCTTGCTGCTGAGAACTCATGCTTGATTCCAGTATTTTCTAAAAAGTTTGAAAGTGTTTGATTGATGAATTCAGTTCCTCGATCAGATCTGATTCGATCAATCCCAACTGATTTTTCATTTAAAAGTCTTTTGAAGAGTTTAATCAGTTGTGCAGCAGTATGGTCTTTGGATTTGAGAAATATAACCCAAGTAAATCTTGAAAAGTCATCTACGACCACCAAGGTGTATTTCATTCCCCCTAAGCTCATGACTGGTATTGGACCAAAGAGATCCATGTGCAATAATTCTAAGCATCGGGATGAAGATTTACAGCCTTGGTTTTTGAAAGAGGATCGAACTTGTTTTCCATACTGACATGCTGAACAAAGTTTTTCTTTTGAAAAATTTATTTTGGGCAAACCAGTTACAAGTTCATGCTTACTCAGATAGGCAAGAGATTTAAAATTTAAATGATTTAACAGTTTATGCCACAACCAGTTTTGAGATGATTTAGAAGCAATAAAGCATACTGGTGTATAAGGTTGATCATTCCAGCTGACTTTGTAAGTGTTTCCACACCTTTTGCCAGTTAGAATAATCTCTTCAGTTTAGTTTTTGACTGAACAAGAGTGTTTGTTAAACTGAACTGAGAATCCATTATCGCATAACTGACTAATGCTTATCAGATTATACTTAAGATTCTCGACTAATAAAATATCATTAATGGTGAAGTTACCATGGATAAGCTTACCCTTACCCACAGTTTTACCTTTGGAATTATCCCCAAAACTGATGTTTGGACCATTGTATTTGACCAGTTGAGACAATAAGTTTGATTCTCCTGTCATGTGTCGTGAACATCCACTGTCCAGATACCATATTGATCCAATGCTTGTTCCTATTGTCTGCAATTAAACACAAAATAAGATTCTGGTACCCTTTTCTATTTGGGTCCAAAGTTGATTAGTCCTTTAGGAATCCAGATTTGAATCAGTCTAACTGACCGTCCTGTTGCTGTATTCCATATGGTCCTTCTCTGTTTGTGTGTGCTTGGTGTATGGTGTGTGGATGATACAACATGTGTTTTGTCCTTTTTCAACTGATTGTTCAGCCGATATCTTTTCTGAATTGGCTTACTGTTGTAGTAGTTTGAGTAGCCATATGAATATTTTCTGCTGAGAGTTTTTGGTTGCTGATTCCATGAGTCAGTCTTACCCTTTGGATTATATCCAATTCCACATCTCATTCCTTTATTCATATTCTGAGATGGCTGTTCAATCAGTTTGCTCGACTCTTCTTGATTTTGTACCATAACTGATTTTACAAAGTGAATATATTTCCCTTTGTTCATATTCAGTTTTGGTTGAGTATCTTGGGAAGACAAATCATCTTTACTACCGAATCCTAAACCAATTTTATCATCAACTGATTTCTGAAAATTCTGTATATTAGTTAAAGCTTTAGATGATTTTTCCAAACTTGAATGAGCTCATTGAGCTTTGTATTTTCAAGCGACAATTTTTGAATCATTGATTGATTCCTGCTTCATTCATCAGTGAGTTCAACAATCTCCCTTCTCAGACTCAACATTTCAACTGATTCATCAGTTTTTGTTTTATTGTCTTTGAGATCATCTTGCTTTGCTCTGAGTTTTTCAAATGATAAAGCAAGCTTTTGATACTCACTGACCATGTCATGAAGAGTTGAGATGAGTTCTTCTCGTGTAAAATCAATAGAGCTAAAATCAAATACCTGCTCGCAGCTTGATTGATCTTCTATGTTATCTGCTATTAGACATGTTACTTCTTCCTCATCCTCACTTGAACTGCAAGAGCTTTCTGGATCTGACTCTTCGCTGTCAGTTTCTGCCCATTTGGCTTTGCTGTCTTCAGCTAGGAGTACTTCATGTTTCTTCCTGTAAGGCTTCTTTTCGTCCTTAGATCTCCTTTTGTGCTCATAAAATTATCTTCTTTCTCTCAGTTGAGGTTTGATTGTCCTTTTTAGGCTTTGGACAGTTGGCAATAAAGTGACCCGATTTGCCACAGTTGAAACATACATTAGACTCTTCTCTGGAGTTGTTTCTTTGATAATTCTTCTGAAAATTTCCTTGATTTTTCCTCATGAATCTTCCAAATTTCTTAATGAATAGAGACATGGCATCATTGCTCAGTTGATCAGCAGTTTTCTCAACTGAACCAGTTGATTCATTTCTAACAGCAGTCAAGGCAATAGTTGCTGCTGGAGTAGATGGTTCACCTTCTTGAGTTTGAAGTTCAAACTCATATGCTTTTAGATCTGCAAATAAATCATGAAGTTCAACTTTGTTAAGATCTTTGGATTCCCTCATTGCCATAGTTTTGACATCCCATTCTTTGGGAAGTCCTCTGATTATTTTCAACGCTACTTCTTTATTTGTATACACTTTTCCAAGTGCATTTAGTTCGTTGATGATACAGCTTGTTCTTTCATCATACTCATCCATTGTTTCTCCCATCTTCATTCTGATGTTGTCGAACTTCTGCATAGCAACTGAAAGTTTGTTTTCTTTTGTTTGATCATTTCCTTCGCAAAGTTGAATTAACTTCTCCCAAATTTCTTTGGCGGTTTTGCACATTTTGATCTTACTGAACGTTACTTTGTCCAGTGTCTTATACAATATGTCTTTTGTAACGTTGTCTAGATTTGCCTTTCTCTTGTCCTCTGTAGTCCACTCATCTCGAGGTTTTTCAATTCGGTGAGGTGCCCCTTCAGTAATAGTAACAGCTGTGTTTGCTTTCAAAATTTTCATGGGTCCGTCAGTTATGACGTACCACATGTCATCGTCTTGTGCAGCTAGATGAGCCTGCATTCTGATTTTCCAATCATCAAAATCTTCCCTGGAGAACATTGGAATCTTATTGAATGAAGACATAGTGATTAGATTGAGGATAGATAATCTTTGATCGGATATGCCTTGCTTTGATACCACTTGTTAGGATCGGTTATTGACTAAGGAGTGTTTAGAAGGGGGGGTTGAATAAACACTTCTAGGAATTTAAATGTTTTTCGAAAAAGGTAGTTCAGTTTTGTTACAAACTGAACTAAGTATCCCGTCGGTCAATATTAATCAGTTAAACTGAATAAGCAGTTGCGGAAAATAAACTGATTGAAAGATAGAATATCTAACTGGAAATAAAAAGCTGAAGTAAAGACAACAGAATATGTTTCTGGATGTTCGGAGAATTGAATAACTCCTACGTCACCCCTTCTATCACAAGGATAGGATATTCACTAAAAGACTTTGATCGAGTACAACGCTTGTACAGACCCACTTCAGTTAGGACTTATCTATTGCCTGAACTGAAACTCTTAGTATAATACAATGATCTCTGTAAGTAACTGAACTTAGCACTTATTTAATTATCAATATTTCAGAGTGCTAGTTTGCTCAATGTGTAGCCTTGATTGCTACGAATAGATCTGATAAGTGTGAGCTGAGATTTTGACAGAGTAATGGCAAGTTTGAGATTGGTCAATCGTCTATGCTGTCAACTGCTCTTTAGTCATATTTATAGACTTTATCTTTCAACGGTAATTTTGAATTCTCGTATCCGTTGATTGCCACCTTATCATTTCTTGGACAATGTTCTTGATTGCCGCTTCATCATTTATTGTAAGACGGCGTATTAATCTCAATAGCCGAAATACGTTGTTCAATGCAGTGCGGCTTTCCATATTCAGATGCTGTCTGATATGTCTTTTTGTCTGTTGAATGATCTTTCCCGAAGTATCTTCAGTTGAGAAGCTTTAATGTTTTCGGCTGAATGTTTTAACTGATCTGTTCTCAACTGATCAGTTTGTGTCAACTGATTTCAGTTGAATGTCCAGCTGCCGAATTTGCTTTCATGTATTAGTTGATTTGATCGATTGGTTTATGTTTTATCAAACTCCAGAATTTAGTTTCCAACAAATAACACATATTAGTTTTTGCATTCTTTTATTTCAGTTATAGTAACAACTGAACACACGAACACTCTAACTAATCAAAACAATTTTAAAACGATAGTTAATCAGATAAATACACAAGATATGTTTATGGATGTTCGGAGACTTCAACTGCTCCTACGTCACCCCTTCTATCTCCAAAGATAGGATCTACTAGAAGATTTTGATTTATACAACTACGTGTACAAGCCCACTCAGCTAGGATTTATCCACTGCCTAAACTAAACTCCTAGCTACGACTGAAAACAGCAACTTCCAGTCAACACTCGTTTAACGTCTATGTGAGAAAGACTACATACACAAGTTTAACGTCTTTGTACAAGACTGTTTTGGGTGGTTTTCAGAGTAAGTATGTGTGTGAGAACTGAGCAATAATGTTCTCACACCCTGAGGGAAAGTGGCTTCTAAACTAAGCTGATACAACGATGAAGAGTTCCCTCTGGGCTTAAGTGTTTCTAAAAGCTGATAATCAACTGGACGTGCCCTTTTTTCTCTAGTATTGTATATGTGCTACCTTCTTGTTTGAGTCTTTACCGATCTTCTATTTATGTAGACAGAAGAAGCTGATCGTATAGTGAGACTCATTTATTGTATCCGTTGCATTTGAATCGACTTCTTGGACTTAGTGTCTTGTATTTTTGACTGTCCTTCTGAAGCGTTTTGTCTTTAATGCTCTAATGCAACGTCCATTATTATCCTTTGACTGGATAATGGCTTTGTACCTTCTCGAACAGCTGGAATCCACTTGAAAGAGTTTATCTTCATCTATAGCTGAAAGATTCTAACTGATGCTTCGAACTAGTCAGTTTCAACTGATCTTTCAGTTGGGCTGGTGAAATCAGTAGAATCGTCAGTGGAACTGATTTCACACTCGTTCAGTTGGACTGATCAGCTGGGTTTCTTCATCAGTTGAACATTCCTTCGGCTGGCCAAGATTCTGAGGTTTTCCTGCTGAATCACCAATCAACTGGTCAATCAGCTGTACTGCTAAAATGACGTAGCTAGTTAGAATGATTCATTTTTTGCGATCAGTTGGGTTGTAGAACCCGAAAATTTAATTACGTATAAACCATGCATAATTGTCATTATTTAAATTAAATATGAAGTTTTAAATCATGATTATTTATTTTAAAGGTAGATGTTAGTTTCATCTTTTCAAGATGAATACGCGAGGTCGAACCAGAGTTTGGAGATTAAAGATAAGATTAATAATAAGGAAAATATTCCTAAATTTAATTTAAGGCAAGAAATAATTTAATTAAAAGAAATAGAATGTTTTAAGATTTATTAATTAATTAGAACAAAGATGTTAAATAAATTCTTTTAGGTTCCATATTTAATTTAAAGCTTAAATTAAAATGTGTAAATAAATGAGGATGAAATTAATCTAGGTATATTATATATTCAAGAAATTAAACATAGCATTTTCATAATTAAATTTTAAAACATGCAATGCCATGCAAGAGTTTAGTCTAAATAAAGGTGTAAATTCACTAAAATGTATAATGGATATTTAAAACCATAAACAATTAAGATGCAAGATTAGACCATAACATACCATGTAAAAATAGTAGGAAATGGGTCAACCCTTTTAAAACAAATTCAAATGTGAAGTAAACCCATTCAAGTCACTCCTAAATGGCTTCTATAGTGTATTCATGTTCCACCTTTAAGTCACCAATTATGATTAATTCAAATACCATATTACACCCCATTTCTTCTCAACTCATTTCTCTATCAAATCATCGTGTGAAGCAGGAAAAAAAAAATTAAGAAACAAATTAACGGCAGTAAGGTATGAGAAGAAAATTCAAAACCATCCAACTCCTTTACTTGTAACCTCCCACCTTAATGCATTTTATGGCATCTTTAACAACTCTTGTAACCCTCATCTCCCTTACATAACACCCCTACATCCTATATACTCAAAATTATGAGCAACAATAAAATAAATTAGCAGCAAGAATAAGGGAAAGGGATCGGCAGAAAATTGGAATGAAAGTGTATTTCAAATTCCATCCAACTTCATCACTTGTAACTCTCCCCTAAATGCACTTCAAGACACCTTTAACCCCACTATTAACATTCCTCTTCCTTACCTACATACCCTACTCACATATGCACAAAATATCAGAAGAAAACATCTGCTGAAAAATCGTGAAAGCAACAGCAAAAACATTATTCGCATCCGTTGTTATTTTAAAGTTAATAATTATTTACATGCTTATTTTAATTAAATGAGATAAAATAATTATTTACTTAGGAAAACTTTAATAATTCCGCAAAATTATGAATACAAAAATACGGGCCTTTACAATTATTCCTTTGCTCTACAATTAAGTTATATTAGCTATTTTAAATCAGTATATGATCATAAATCAAGTGACAAAACCATTTTTTACAGCAACACTTTTGAAAAATCTGTACAGCAACTAGGCATTTGGATTGTGCTTCATGGTTGCTGTAATCTTGCTGGTTTCGGGGGTGTTTCGTTTCCAGGCAACCAAGTCTATTGTTAGGCATGAATTATAAGGTGTTAGGGTGTTATTGGTCTATTGGTTTGCATCTACACACTCACAAATAAATGAATGACAGCAACTTTTTCAAAACTACAGATTTGAGCTTCATTTTTGGTTCTTGGGTTGGTAAGGGGAGTATTCGAATCTTGGTTGTCCTAGGGACTGTAGCCATGGTTAGAACCCTCCCTTAACATGTCTAGGAAGTGACCAATGTGTCCTTTCCAAGCTTGGTTCACGGATCCATCAAAATTTTTAAATCACAATACAAGTGCACATTTCAAATTTTCATTTCCTGTGCTAGGGGATTTCGGTTTTTAGTGTTTGTATGGATTATGGTTGGCTCCTAGCCTGTAGCCATGGTTCATACAACACTTCATCATGTCTAGATCGAGCCATGGTTGATGAAATGGCCACTGGAACGACCCACGACAGTAAAACAACTCAATTCATTTCATTGCACACATTTGGTGCACTCGGTTGATACCTTCGGTTGTCTTAGGTAATGGCATGGGTTGTGGTTGGCTTTTAGCCCTTAGCCACAAGCCATGCCTTAGAATGTTGGTAAGAGTCTCTGGTTGGTGGTTCAAGCCAATGGTCATGAAATTTCGAATTTTTCCCCTCATACGCACAATAGCAGCTGCTCTAAGTTCTATTGGTGACAGCAACTTTGCGTTCGGTTTCAGGAGGTGGTTAGAGTTCTTGTTTGGCTTTTAGCCCATGGCCTTTAACTGGACAATACCTTAATTTGTTAGGAAAGTCGTGTTTTTGTCTGTTCGTGATTTGGTCGAGTTTAGAGGTCGTACGAAAATTTACGGTGAAAGGTGCCAAAATGACTCTCGAAAGAGTGTTTTATGTTTTTGGATTCCTTTCACCTATTTCCGTGTTTTATAGTTATAATATATATTTTTAGTATGTTTGGGGTATTTTTAATCATGGTTAAACGTCGGTTTAATTTTGGTTCGGGTTGGTACGAAGCCGTGATTAAAAATAAAGTTGTTGGTCCTAATCGTCTCATTTTTTGGTTTAGTGGTTAAGTTTTTGTCAAGTTAAAATTATTTGCATGTGTCACATATTAGAATTATGTCGCAGCGAGCGTGGGAGCGATCCAACTCATCCGGTAAAAAATAAGGTTATAATTATATTACGTGCATAAAAATATAAAATGTTTATTTTTTAGATATATGATATATGTCTTGTGGCCACCTTATGCTTATGGGTTTGGAAGTCGGTAGGCGCAACCGAGGACCTCTCCGCCCGGTGACTTATGACCGGTTTATGATTATGTATGGGTACGGACATCCAGTCCAAGGGCTGTGATTGATCTCTACCGCCCGGTATACTGTGGTTTAGTCTGATCAGGCGCTTATGCTATGTTATGGGCCACTAGCTTAGAAACATTATCTCTACTAGTAAAATTATGATATGTTATGACAGAGTTCTATTGAGCAAAGCTTTTACGTATGATTTTTTAGATATGCACGTAGTTATAATTATTCATGATATGATTAGGGCGACGAAGAACCCAAGCTTTTCCTCCTCCTTATTTTTGAAATTTAGTGTGTGTTTGTGTCGTCTGGTATGGGGTGCAAAATCCCTAGGGTTTAATTTTATAGATTTAATTTGCATGATAATGCGCTTAGGTTTTGGGCCTTCAAGTGCAAGAGCAACTGGGCCAACTCAAATTAGTTAAATTGAGCCTAATAACACTTATTTAATTGAAAAATAAAAGTTTATAAAATTTGGTTTTCAAAAATAATGCATTTGATATTTTTAAAGTCCCTTGTTTGCCCCAAAATTACTTCCCGGATGAAATCGAGCTCGTCTCGAAAAATAACTCGAACTCCATCATTTTTAATCCTATTAATAAGCATGAAAAATATTTAATGAAAAATATTTTATTTTTATTTCGTCGTCCCCGGTCTCTTTTCCCTAGCCTATTATCGAATATTCGGGAAAATCTACAATTTCATGAAATCATTCCATATAATCATCTAACCATGCAACCATACCTTTAATCAGATAATATGCAATATCAATTAATCATTTTAAATTATTTAATTAAAACAATTATGTAATTTAATTCATTTCCATGCATGTGGTTTACATATGTTGGTTTTGGACGTTACACAAACTTGATACATGGTTGGCTGGAGATCAAATATAGTAGAGAGTCGATCAATCCTCTCTACATTGTGATATCCACTGATATTCTTCCTCCATCTTGATATAGCTTGATTGATGAGCACATAGGGGTAGCTGCCGCAACATAATTCTTCATGCCAGAATTCTTTAATAGATATTTTGTATATTTGGCATGGTTGATGAACATTCATGTATCTAGATGCTTGACTTGCAAACCAAGAAAAATATGAATTCTCTCATCATGCTTATTTCGAACTCACTTGAATTAACTTGAAGAATTTCTCACAAAGCTTTGAGTTCGTGGAAAAAAAATTATATCATCAACATAGATTTGCAAAAGTAAGAGCGTGATTATTCTAAGTAAATTTAAATAATGTTCTATCAAAAGTTTCATTCATAAAGTCGTGCTCAATTAGAAAGTTAGATAATATATCAAACCATTCACGAGGATATTGTTTTAAATCATACAATACTTTATAAAGTTTATAAACATAACTATGATGAATGTCACAAACAAAACCAGGAGGTTGTTCAACATACACTTATTCATTAAGCAGACCGTTGAGAAATACTGACATGACATCCATATGATAGACTTTAAAATCTTGTAAACATCAAATACAAAAATATTCTAATGTACTCAATTCTAGCTATAAGAGCGAATAATTCATCAAAATCTATGCTTTATTTTGTCGATATAATTGAGCTACAAGTCTAGATTTATTTCTTACTACTGATCCACTCTCATCCATTTTATTCCTAAATGCCCATCTTGTTCCAATAAGATTTTAATTAGATTATCGTGGAACTAGGTGTCAAATTATAGCTTGTTTCTCTAAAATTGATTAAATTCTTAATACATTGTATTTATCTAGTTTGAATCTCCTAATACCTCATCTATCTTCTTAAGTTAAGAATTTATTTAACATCTTTGTTCTAATTAATTAATAAATCTTAAAACATTCTATTTCTTTAAATTAAATTATTTCTTACCTTAAATTAAATTTAGGAATATTTTCCTTATTATTAATCTTATCTTTAATCTCCAAACTCTGGTCCGACCTCGCGTATTCATCTTGAAAAGATAAAACTAACATCTACCTTTAAAATAAATAATCATGATTTAAAACTTCATATATAATTTAAATAATGACAATTATGCATGGTTTATACGTAATTAAATTTTCGGGTTCTACAACTCTACCCCCCTTAAAAGAAATTTCGTCCCCGAAATTAAAACTTACCGAATAACTCAGGATAACGACTCCTCATCTCCGGCTCAGATTCCCACGTAGCTTCCTCCTCCGAATGATTGAGCCATTTGACTTTCACAAGCTTGACTATTTTGTTCCGAAGCTTTTTCTCCTGTCTGTCCAAGATTTGCACCGGTCTTTCCTCATATGACAAGTTCGGAGTGAGCTGCAACGGTTCAAAGTTCAAAACATGCGATGGATTCGCCATATACTTCCTCAACATGGAGACGTGAAATACGTTGTGCACTCCGGCCAGATTCGGCGGAAGAGCAACACGATAAGCTAATGTCCCAACTCTGTCGAGGATCTCAAATGGTCCAATGAATCTCGGACTGAGCTTTCCTTTCTTCCCGAACCGCATGACACCTTTCATCGTTGCAATCTTCACGAACACATGGTCACCAACAGCAAATTCCAGATCTCTCCTCCTCTGATCCGTATAACTTTTCTGTCTACTCTGAGCGGTCCTCATCCTGTCACAGATCTTGACTACTACATCAGCAGCCTGCTGCACAATCTCCGGACCCAACTTTGATCTCTCCCCCACTTCATCCCAATGAATAGGAGATCTACACTTGCGACCGTATAGTGCTTCATATGGATCCATACCTATAGACGACTGAAAACTGTTGTTATAGGTAAACTCCACCAACGGTAGCTTTGATTCCCAACTCCCGGAGAAATCGAGAACACATGCACGAAGAAGATCTTCAAAAATCTGGATAACTCTCTCGGACTGACCATCTGTCTGTGGGTGAAAAGCTGTGCTAAACAACAACTTCGTATCCATAGCTGAATGTAGACTCTTCCAAAATGAGGAAGTGAATCTAGGATCTCGGTCAGACACTATAGAAACGGGAATACTATGAAGTCTAACGATCTCCCGGATATATAACTCTGCATATTGGATCATGGAGAAAGTAGTCTTAATAGGCAAGAAATGAGCTGACTTCGTAAGACGATCAACAATCACCCATATAGCATTCGACCCTCTAACTGACTTCGACAAACCGACAACGAAGTCCATGGTGACATTCTCCCACTTCCACTCGGGAATAGGGAGATGCTTGAGCATACCCGCTGGTCTCTGATGTTCCGCTTTCACTAGCTGACACGTCAGACACTCGGAAACAAATCGTCTGATATCCCTCTTCATCCCTGGCCACCAATATAATAACTGCAGGTCTTTGTACATCTTCGTACTCCCTGGATGTATAGAGTACGGCGACATATGGGCCTCAGATAAGATATCTGCTCGAATAGAATCGCTGCTAGGAACCCATATTCTGTCTCGATATCTCACAATACCGTCTCTAACTGTGTACAAAATACTGCCCTTGGCTTCATCTCTCTGTCTCCACTTTGCCAACTTCTCGTCTATTAACTGTCCACTGCGAATACGATCTAGAAGAGAAGACTGAATCGTCAAAGTAGATAGACGAGGAACTCTACCTCGAGGATATGTCTCTAAATCAAACCTCTGCATCTCAAACTGAAGAGGTCTCGAAACCACCAAAGGAGCCACCCCTACGACTTTCCTGCTCAACGCGTCTGCAACTACATTAGCTTTGCCAGGATGATAGCTAATGTCACAGTCGTAGTCCTTTACTAGCTCCAACCAACGCCTCTGCCGCATATTCAACTCTTTATGTGTAAAGAAGTATTTGAGACTTTTGTGGTCGGTGAAAATCTGACACTTCTCTCCATACAAATAATGCCTCCAAATCTTCAATGCAAATACTACGGCTGCCAACTCTAGATCATGGGTAGGATAATTCTTCTCATGAGTCTTCAACTGACGAGAAGCATATGCTATCACCTTCTCATGCTGCATCAATACTGCGCCTAACCTGAGTTTCGAAGCATCGGTGTACAGAACAAAATCCCCGGGTCCTGAAGGCATGGCCAATACCGGCGCCGAAATAAGAGCTTGCTTCAATGTATCGAAGCTCTTCTGACATTCCTCGCTCCACACATACTAACATTCTTATTCGTCAATGATGTGAGCAGCACTCGAGTTGTTGTCAATGGTTGCCTGTCCTCTGATACCATCGTCCGAGAGCCACTTCCCGGGCACTTTAAGTCAGCCAGGATTAAGGATTATGACGGGAGTTCTGACCCTGAAGAACATCTTGCTAGATTTGAAAAGATGGCCATGCTACATTGTTATGGAGACCAGATCAAGTGTAAAGTATTTTTAACGACACTGGTTGACTCGGCTCAGAGGTGGTTCGAAGGATCGGCACCTCAAAGCATCCAATCTTTTGAAGATTTCAAAAAGTATTCTTGCACAAATTCAGCAGCAGCGAGAAATACAAGAAGACCGCTTTCAGTTTGTTTGAAGTGAAGCAGGGCCAGGATGAAACTTTAAAAGCATACATCAAAAGATTCAATCGAGTAGCTTTGGATGTCCCTACCTGTGCCCACGAGACAAAAACCACTGCATTCATGCAGGGGTTGTGGGAGGGAGAATTCTTTCGATCTCTAACAAGAAGTTGCCCAGAGACTTTCAAGATCTCTTATCCCGAGCAGAAAAATATATCAATATGGAAGAGGCCTATAACCAAAAAACAGAAGCTTTGAAGAGAGCCAGGGGAGATCGGGTTGTCAGGCTCGAGGAATGAGCTCATAAGAAGGGTGGTTCGGGGCATTTTTCTCATATCTCCTTGAGAGTTTCCCGGGATCGAGAGATTCAAGAGTGTGGCTCATATATGGCTCATCACCCAGGTCCAATGGCACGATTGCCGAGACCAGAGAAGAAAGGGCTTTGTACCTTTATAAAGATGTTCCCCTGACACTAGTGAGTGTCGAACTTTAAAGAGAGAATCCAATCGGCGTTCTGTGCCAGGATCTAATACACATAGTGAGCCAAGGCAACCACCCTGGTTAGCTCGGCGTTCCGGACCTAATACTTCTGAAATATCGACAGATTTCCCGAGTGGGAGCAGGAGAGAGGAAGGAAGCTCCCAGGAGAGGAGAAATAAGCAACCAGAAAAGAAAAACTCCTCCCCAATTCGAGGAGTAATAAAAATGATTTCACGAGGATCCACAGCTGGTGACTCCAACCAGGCTTGGAAGACAAGAAATAGAAGATATTGTCTAGAAATTGATGGAAGGGGGAGGAATGAGCCGGTCATAATTTTTGGTCCGGAAGATCTCAGGGGAGTCAGTTTACCCTATAATGATGCTCTTGTTATTCAAGCCAGAGTTGTCAATTATGATGTATTGAGAGTTTTTGTTGACAATGGCAGCTTTGTTAATGTCATCTTCAAAGAAGCCTTAGTGCAAATGGAGTTGCAGGAGTATTAGTAGGAGGCGGTTGAGACAGCCTTGTTTGGCTTTGCGGGCCATGTTGTATATCCAGAAGGGGAAATGACAATGCCATTAACTCTAGGAACTGGAGACCTACGAAAGACGGTCCTAACAGTCTTCACAATAGTGGACATCCCATCTTCATATAATATCATCCTTGGGCGACCAGCTATGAACGAGATGAGGGCTGTGGCTTTCACTTACCTTCAAAAAATCAAATTTCCGATACGACGTCAAGTCGGGGAAGTAAAAGGAGATCAACTTTCTTCTCGGAGGTGTTATGGGGAAACTGTTCGAGTGGATCAAAAGAGGGCAAGGAAAGAAGACAAGGGGAAGAAATTGAGTCGGGTGTAAGAAATGCCTGAAGAGAAAGAGGTGCATTTTGTTGCTGAGGAAGAGCAAGAAACGGTGGAAGTTGTGCCGGGGAAACATATCTGGGTGGCCCGAGACCTTAATGTTTCCACCCGAGTAAGTCTTTTAAGTTGTTTAAAAGCTAACATCAATTTTTTTGCTTGGTCTCAACAGGAATTAGTCGGGATCTCGCCCTGCGTGGCTGAGCATAAATTAAATATTATCCCAGGGTCCTGACCTGTGAAGCAAAAGAAAAGACATTTTGGCCCCGAGAAGGATAAATTCATTGATGAACAGTGGAAGGGTTGTTGCGGGCCAGCCGCATTCAGGAGGTACAATTCCCTACTTGGCTCTCGAATGTGGTCCTTGTTCCAAAAGCTACCGGGAAGTGGAGAATGTGCGTAGATTTTCGGGATTTAAATAAAGCTTGTCCCAAAGATTGCTACTCGCTTCCCCGGATTGATCAATTGGTGGATTCTACCTCCAGGTTCGAATTATTGAGCTTTATGGATGCTTGCGTATGATTGCAGCAAGATAACGATAAGAATGATACTGACTTTGTGTATGAATGTCTGGTTCAAAGAATCACAAGTTAGTCCACGTGGAGGACTGTTAGTGGAGGGATTATTAATTTTTTTGAAATAAATTAGACGACGGTAAAATGATTATTTTGAATTTTGAGAAAGTAGTCGTCACATCAAAATAGGGCAGACGTAAAGTTGCATAATTTTTACGAAATGATATGGAAAACAAAACTGGCCAATATGAAGAAATGAACCGTTTAATATGATTAGAGAGGATGCAGTTGAGTAATATTAATTTATTGACTAAACTGCTATTCCCCCTAAGCAAATGCATTAAGTAAACTTATCTTCGGGTAATGAAACGACGATCGATTTGCAGAGAACTCTTCGTATCCTCTCTGACATTGATTATGATGGTGACTTATCGTATGGTTCTTATCTATAAATACAATCAGAGGGGTTAGACATAAAATCATTTTAAAGTGCAGAGCAAGAGAGAATGTGAAACGTCCTGCCATTTTTATTGCTTTAAAAGTACTAGAATTTTTTTTTATAACACTCAATTTTCGACCATATACATTTTTTCACATTAAAATATTTTTATAAAATATTTTACCCTTTTGAAATAAAATATCAACCATTTAGAATTTTAAAAATCAAGTGCAATAGCCATAAAATGAAATCGTCAATTGTTGTACCAAACCTAAAAAGCAATAATTTGAAAAGTAAAGCCCGTACTAAACCTCTCAAAAAATCTCTCAAAGCATAAATAAATAGTCTTAAAAATCTTTAACTTAAATCAGTAATCATAAAACATAATGCAGAAAATAGTAGCGCTAGTCCTCGGGTTGTGTGCACCGTCAGTCCAATAGGATCATTCGTCAAGGCCTCCCTCAACCCCACCTGCATCCATCACACCTAGTGAGTCTAAAGACTCAACACACCATAATCTTGATAACAACATATAACAGTGAAAAATACTTGTACTTAAAATATCGTTTTCATGAGGATGAATAAACTTAAGCATAAACATTTTCAAGACATGCATAAATAAACCTTAATATTTTTCCTTTATCATGACATAAAAACATTTTAACATGATCATAAACCTTTCCCTTTTTCCTTTTCCTTTTCCACTTCCTTTGTTGAATTCAGATCGTTAATTGTGACTTTCCTGATCATGATCATAAATCGATGGATCCATCTACATGTAACCACAGTACTGGGCGGTGGGGGACACCAGCAACACTATCACCGGTCATCTGGGCCCTGGCCTATCATTTTTCGAATAGAAATACGATCGTCGGGACTTTTTGAGGGTTTGACTAACATTTTCAAAAAATTTCCAACACAAAATATTTTACGGGAGTGGTTAGAATTTAATGGGCCTAATTTTAAGCTTATTGGGCTTGAAACTCTTTTTAAAAAGTTAATTAGCAAATTAAGGCCCATTAAGTTATTTGTTAACCATTTAAATAATACATAAATTACCATTAACCTAAATCTAATCATTACCCACTCCCCACCAGCCGATACCCACCATTTCAGAAACATATTCTCTTAGTTTTCAGAGCATTTCATCAAGAAAGCTTTGGTCTCCACTATTCTTTCAAGGAATAATTCTTCCAGCGTTCGTTCTTCGATCTTCTTGCATTTATACATCATCAAGGCACACACGTACTTTCGTTTTCTCTTCATACTCGCCATTACTATGTTGTTATTGAGGTGTTTGTCCGAAAATTTCATGATCTACCATGTGTGTGCATTTTCATACAAGTTTGACATATATATTACATTCTCTCTTGTGTTGCTCACGTTTTTTCTGATGTGATATAAAGGGGCTGCCTTTTTTGTGTGTACTAAGAGCAGCTCACGGTGTTAAGGTAGAGTCAGTGCGCTGATGTCGAGGCTTAGTGCAGAGAAGAGGGTGGCCGCGCATTTTGTTGGTTGCGCGTTGCGGTTGGAGAGCTTGGGTGGGAGCGTGTGGCTGGTGGCGTGGATAATCCTTCCAGGCCGTGGACCAGCCCTGGTGGGTCTGAGTCGTGGTCAATGGTAGTCGCACGCTGCTGGTAGGGGTTTAAGATGGGTTGGAACCTTTGAAATCGTAGGGGGTTGCGAGGTGCTTTGGTTGGAGCCTAGCGAAAGGTGGTGTGTTTGTGGCTTGCATGGGGCTTCGTTCTTGGAGTGGTTCGGTTCAGTAGGGTCCTAGGGTGATCTAAGTAAGGTTGGTTAGAGGCTGGTCCGAGCCGGTAGAGCCTAGGGTCGATAAGTTGCGAGCTCCGTGTACTAGAGTTTTGAAACGTTTTGCGCAGAATTTTTCCAGCGGCCTACGGGGCCTGGTCAAGGGGTTAAAGGGCTTGTCTGGAAGGTTTTAGGGCTGTTAATGTGTGTATTAGGTGTGATAATAAGTTGGGAGAAATTCGTTTAAGTTTCGAGTCGATTCGGGTTAAAACCGGGCCCTTGGAGCAATTTTTAAAACGAATCGGTTAATATTGGTATTGGGTTTGAGTTTACTTCTAAAAACGCTTTTAAATATTTTTTGGGACATTTTTTGGATTTTGTTAAGTTTCGGATCAATTTTAGAGGTCCAGGGGCAAAATGGTAATTTTTCGATTTCTAGGGTGCGAGGGGCAAAATGGTCATTTTGCACCCGCGGTGAGATTTTCGTCTTGACAGCGCCCCGAGCACAAAATTATGATATTTTACATGTTTATGCATCTTGTTCATGATTTTTATAGAATTAAGATAAATACGTTGCATGGTTGGTTTTTGTATTTATCACACCCCCCCCCCCCCCCCCAAAAAAAAAAACTTATTGCTAGTCCCTAGTAATTTAAGTGTTAATAACAACACAAAAAATAATGATTAATTTAAATAAAAAAGTAATCGGAACTATCCAGGCGTTTTAATTCAATTTGAAAACCGTAAAACTTATATCAAGATCATCATAATTATAATTAATGAAATAATCCGAGTTGATCAATTCAAAGCTTATTTACAGTTAATTAAATGTACATGGCCTTCAGAAATTCCTAATAAGAGTCTCAACATCATATCCTCACAGGTTAATAATTTTTCAATTCATGGGAATGATTTCTCTCTTGGAGTTGGAGTACAGATAAATGCTCAGGAAAATGCTTTACGGAATGCAAACAGACGAACAAGCCAGATTAATCAAAAGATAGAAAATCCATTGATTCAAATCTAGTTATTCTTATTATATATAGATATTTTTTTCCTGATTTTTTTCATAACATCATATAATCAGACTAAGTATATGCTCCATGACCACATATTTATTTAATTTGTACAATATATTTCTATCTTTCTAATTTTATCTTTATTTTTTTCTTTTTTTATGAGAGTTAACTGGGTCGTAGAATAAAACCTTAAAATTACAAAGATCTTCAACATTTTATTTCAGGAAATATCTATTTTTTTCCTTCAAAATAAGAACTCAATATCTAAATAATAGATAACCTCCCGCATGATCAATAAAGACTCGAAAGTTGTTTTCTCAATCCTCTCCACTCACTCACAAAATATGTGTGAGTTTAAAATTTTAGGCACTCTTATCAGGTATATCTTGGGTCACATACATTAATAACTTATCTTATCACAATGGTTAATCACTCCAAAATATTTCATAAATCATATTTTTATAGTGATCAGAATATTAAAATTGATTGTTTTTCAAATAAAATTTAAACATCTTTAGTTAGATTAATACATTTTCTAATTTAAACCTTTCAAACATGTAATGTGTGATATTTTTTCAAAAATTACTAAGATACAAACAATAAATATGGTTTTATTTTAAAATAAATTTTTTTAATATTGAAGTTTTTTTATGTTTTTTATAAGTTTGTTCTGCCTCCAATCTGAATATGACAATGTCCCTAATATCAAAATAACTATTAATAAAGAGTACATAATGAAAGAGGTATCACCTGGAATTTTGTTGAAGATAACAAACAGAAACCAATCCACGACTTTTGAATCAATGATCCAACTTTTTTTCGTACTACTTGATTGCGACCAATTGATCTTTGTTATCATCGGATCAGGCTTATGAACATAAACTTCCAAATCATCAATTAATTGGTCAGCAGTCAAAGCAGATGATCATCTGTTGTGAATTTATTGAAATGAAATTTTTTTCCACAGATTTATCAAAAATTTCAACAAACTGTCATAATAATTATCGATATTCAACAAGCCTATAAGTTTATAATGGATATTAAGTTTTGCCCAAGAAACAGTGTGAAAAATTTCTTCTAATGTACCAAAACCACCTGGTAATGCGATAAAAGCAGCAGAATTTTCAATCATTATGGTGATTCGTTCATACATATAAAAAACTTTTAATTCCTCTACAATCATAACACCAATAATATTTCCTTCAGCTAAAGCTGTAGGAATAATATTCAAAACCTGACTACCTCCAAGATGAGCAGATGTTGAAAAAAATCTCATTAACCCAATATTACCTCACTTATATACCAAGTCAATTTTTCTCTCAACCAATATCTTTCCGAGATTATTTGCTTCTTCTACAAACACTTCATTTTTTCCAGGGCTCGACTCAGAAAATACATAAATATTTTTCGATGTTTGTGCAGAGGGTCCAGCCATGTTTTTACTTTCTTTTGGTCTGAGAAAATAGAAAGAAAGATGAGAGATTTTATAGGAGTAATATGTTATCATGACAAAATTATGGGTCACAGCGGTAAGCAGAATAAACAGTAAAAATAATAATGACACACATGCATATAGACAGTAATGTGATTGTGGCTCACAATTTTCCTCTGGTTTTACGTCCAGAAACGGCTTCAACGCCTTCTATGAGTCGAGGATATGGTTTCCATCCAATTTTCTTAAAAATTGGCAAACATGGTTTTTTCCAGTCGGATTCCAAAGACAGATGTCTGCTGTGATTCTCTTGATTATTTGAGTAGATGAGAATATCATCTATGAATACTATCACGAACTGATCAAGATACGGCTGGAATACGCGATTCATGAGATCCATGAAGATCGCTGGCGCATTCGCCAAACCAAACGGCATCACAGGAAACTCGAAGTGGCCATAACGAGTCCTGAAAGCAGTCTTGAGAACGTCGGTGTCTTTCACTCTCAGCTGATGATAACCAGAACGCAGATCAATCTTGGAAAATACCGAAGCTCCCTCCAATTGATCAAATAAATCCTCTATCCTCAGGAGTGGGTATTTGTTCTTCACTATAACGTTGTTCAACTCCCGGTAATCAATGCAGAGCCTCATAGAACCATCCTTTTTCTTCACAAACAACAAGCATAAGCTCAATAGAAAATTCCACCTCTCACACAGGTGGTAATCCAGAGACGTCATCAGGAAAAATGTCTAGAAAATCCCGGACAATTGGAACATCGGATGCTGACTGTTTGGGCGTCTCGGGAACGGATACAAGAGTAGCTAAAAATGCTCGGCACCCTCTACGAATGAGCTTCCTAGCCTGGACACAAGATATCATACGCGGTAAATTAAAATACCTGTCTGGCTCGAATAAGAATTGTTCCATCCCAGGCGGTCGGACGAGAACTGATCTCTACTGGAAGTCAATCAAAACTCGGTTCCTCAGTAGCTAGTCCATCCCTAGAATGATATCAAATTCTGGCATCGGCTGAACGATCAGTTCTGCATACACAAGGTTACCATGAAGTTCAAGGTCTATATCTCGGATCACATTAGTAGCTGTCATCTCCTCTCCAGAAGGCAATGCTACTGAATACGCTATGTCGAGCCCAATTGATTTGATCTTGAGAGAATTTGCAAAAGTTTCTGAAATGAACGAATGGGTAGCCCCTGAATCTATAAAGGCTTTCGTAGCTGAACCGGCTATAAAGATTCTCCCTGAAAGATTGGAATATTATGCTAAAACCCAATGGTTTTACAAGACTATGCTTATAGACATGCAAAGGTCAAAGTTCTTCTAACCTAAATTCCCGTAAATAACACCGATTAGAGCATGCAATCCTTTCATAAATTCTAAGTTCAAGATATTAACCCAAAACATTAAACTTCAAATACAAATTAAGGATTTACGAACCTGTCATGAGCATCGTCTCCGGGTTAGTCTCCGCAGCATGGAGAGAAAAAACTCTGCCTTGGGTGGGCAGATTCTTCTGTGGGCAATTCTTAAATATGTGGTCAGTACTACCGCATTTGTAACACTTTCCCGAACCATACATACAAGGCCCAGCGTGACGACGTGAGCACCTGGCACAGACTGGATACTCCACTGTCCTCGGGACGGCTCGTCCCTGCTGTTGCTGTTGCGGCCCTCTGTTCCTGGGTGGACCGTGGAAAGATCTCTTATTCTGATGCTGTGACTGAGGAGGACGGTGTGTTGCCTGAAATGGTCGTTTTCCAAGGCGATCGTGCTCAATATCATTCTGGTCTTGCTCTGCCGCTAGCGCTCTGGAAACAACATCATAGGTAGTAGGGCCAGCTACCCTAACATCACGGCGTAAGATCGGCCGTAGACCATTCAGAAAATGCCTCAACTTGGCTCCAGCATCGTTAGCAATTAGGGGCACAAAATGACATCCCCTCTCGAACTTACGGATGAACTCCGTAACAGTCAAGTCCCCCTGCCTCAGGGTCATGAACTCCATAGTCAGCCTCGAACGCACCTCCTCAGTAAAATATTTAGAATAGAATACCTCTGTGAAGCGCGTCCAACTCAAAGTAGTCAAATCTAAAGCCAATGATGCTCCCTCCCACCATAGGCGAGCGTCTCCTCCGAACAGATAGGTCGCAGAGCGAACCCTATCTCCATCTTCAAGCCCCATAAACTCGAATATAACCTCGAGTGACTTAATCCAGCCCTCGGCAGCCATAGGATCGGACGTCCCTAAGAATTCCTTTGGTCGCATCTTCATAAACCGCTCATAGATAGCCTCTGGTCCCGGCTGTCTGGCTCCCACTGCATTGTTCCCCGCAAACTGTGCGAAGAACTGAGTCATCCCAGCTAGCATCTGGGCATTCATGTCTGGTGGAGGGGGTGGTGGTAGATCTCTCTCATCGTTCTCCCTTTGCCTCTAATCTTCGCCGTTCTTATGACGGCGCTCATCATCACCTCTCGGGCGTCCAACACGGCGTCTAGGAGGCATGCTGTTCCATAATTATAACCCATACGTAACCAACATGCATAATTCCACTATTTTCTTTAAATTTAAGTAAACATTGCATAATCATAATCTTGACATAAAACAGTTCATGCAATCAGGATGTAAAAATATTTCATGCTTTAAAATAAATGCGTAATCGTAAAACTTACAGACCGAAGACGTGACTTCATGAGTTTCTAGCGAGCAGTAGTAGTACAACCCTTTACAAGATCATAGGCTCTGTTACCAACTGTAAAGGCCCGTATTTTTGTATTCATAATTTTGCGGAATTATTAAAAATTTTTTAAGTAAGTAATTATTTTATCTCATTTAATTAAAATAAGCATGTAAATAATTATTAACTTTAAAATAACAACGGAAGCGAATAATGTTTTCAACCAACAATTTAAAAATAATCCAACGTAAACATCAATTTAAAATAATCCAACATATTAAAACTGAGTTTGCATAATAAAAGGTGCATAAATTAAATCATGAGGTCCTCGGGTTTATTACGGTTGTCCCAAGATCGCTCACTGGTCTTTATTAGCTAGGTTGCTAAGAAGCTCATATTTTAGTTGAAAAACACATACCGATAAAACTCTCGCCCCGGCGTATAAATTCACCTCAAAACCCTTTATTTTAAAAAGTACTAAAAACGACCACCATATTTTAAATAATTAAAAATAATTATTTAATAAAAACATTTTACATTTTTCATCCCTCGGTCCCCGTTCCTCGATGAACGCTTGAATATTCCATAAAAATACCATTTTATGCATGATGACAATAAAAATCTCATTTAACATATAAACAAGTATGTCACATAATTAATTAGTAATTAAAAGCAATTAATTACTCAATTTTCATATTTCCTATATTTGCATGCATTTGGATTACGTCGTCTTAATTTCGGACCTTATAGAATGAATACTGGAGGTAGTTCAAGTGAGCCGGATCTCGCTAAGGAGTTCATGCAAGAGATAACCGCGGCGCGGAAGGCTGCGCTGGAGGACAACGTCTTGAAGAAGACGCTGTCAATTTCCCACAGACGGCGCCAATGATGCGATCCGCGTGAAATGGATGAGCCAGGTCAGATGCTCCACCGGATCTGCTATCAAAATAGTGAGGGAAAAAAGAGCAGAACGTCTGGATCAAAAGCTTTTCTCCTGGGACAGCCGGAAAGATATGCAAATACGAAGATAACCATGTGAATGGGCGTCAGAGGGGTGTCTGGCATGGCCACTCCGATGCTTAAGTCAGTGAAGGACTCAAGCAAGAAACCAATGTAACCATGTGATTTTTGTGATGTTGGTTTAGGCAATAAATGAGTAGTAAATGTGAGTATTCAATATCTTAATATGGAATAAAAGTAAAGAGAGAACCTGATATTTATAGCAGAGGATGTAATGATGACCTCGTTTTTTGTGTTGCCTATTAATTATAGTAGGGCGGTTGATTATACCATACATTCACATGTCAAATCTCATAGTAGTCACATCCAGCCTACCTGATTTTTTCAACCACTTAGTGTCAGAGATAGGACGGCACCCACACCCTATCTTATTGGTATACTCGAGTGCGGCGCTCATATCGAAGTGGCCCGAAGAGAAAGATTCCCGGGAATTTGCATGAGAGCCTGGGCATCCAATATCTCAGGGAGAAAACGTCTCGAGCATTCAGTGACCCTGCCTTCTGATGAACCTTTTCCATGTATTCTCCATGGCGAGCTATCCATCCAGCGTCCCGGGCCATCCGGGATCCGAGCTCCTCTGCAGACCTACCTTCCTGCCCCATATCACCCATGACCCGGGAATAATCCATATCCCTCACCCAGGCACTATCCATGGCCCGGGACATCCCGGGGTATCAATACACAATAAAGCTAATTTTTCGAAAAATACCTTTAAAGCATCTTATTAATTAATAAAATTTAATCATGTAGTTAACATAATTTTCCTTAAATTCTTCGGTCTCCATTTCTCGTTCGAGCGTGAAATTCAACTTAAAAATATTTAATGCATAAACGAAATAAATCCTATCATGCAATAATTATCCATAAAATGCATAAAAATAGTTCAACACATAATTAATGAAATAAACATGGATTTAATGCTTTAAAACAATTTAATAAAATACCAAAGAAATTTAATAATTTGCATGCATGTAGTTCACGTGGATCTTAAAATTTTTGGGACGTTACAATCTACCCCCTTTAAATTGAATTTCTTCCCTTAAATGCGCTTATCTTCGATAATCAAAAAGTGTAGATTCTTAATTCTAATATTCCAATAATCCACGCTTCCGCTGCGTTACTATGATAAAATAAGTGTTAAGCAGTCCTTACGTCTCTTCAATCCTTATTAAATTGCCTACTGAATCCTTGATTGTGAATCAAAACTTAAAACAAATTATGGTGAATTAATTCTATCCTACTAAGACCTCGAATTTGGCTTACCACGCAATTCCTCATACTAGAGATGGATGTCCAAATTAACGCACTTTAATTTTTCTTATACTGTATCCATAATGTTCATTAACCTATTACATTAACATTTATGCAGTTCAACTCAAGAAACTTTAGCACCAAAATTTACTGATCGATTTTTATCCCTGGTAATACACTTAAAAGTCAAAACTTATCTCAACCCATAATAATATTAACCTAAGATCCTTGAATCAAATCTTAACCTTACGGCACCAAACTTACGTAACTTACTATTTACAAGTACATCCAGGATGTAAAATTGTTGCAAATTCTGAAACTTCGAGTAACGTTAATTCATAAAACCCAATTATAAATATCGATCTTCTACCTTAATAATAAAACACTTCTATTATCAATTACATGATTAAAATATTATCTTCCCAATTACATTAAAGTTGAGGCCTAAGACCCTTGGGCTTTCTGTAATGCTCGGAATTTGTTATGTTATTAACCTGAAATGAGGGGTTAGTTAATTGAGGTGATTATGAGAGGATTAATCGGGACACGGTTTGAATTCAGCATGAAAAGATGTATGTGCGAGGATGAAATCTCACGCATATGCGCGACCCCGCCGGGCGCATATGCGCGAAATGTCCAGTGAACCTCGCGCATATGCGCGACATGAATCTGCGCATATGCGCGAGGGTACCCGAGAGTGGGGCAAAATGATTAAGGGCCTCGCGCATATGCGCCGAATGAGGGCGCTCATATGCGTGAGGTGCTGTGTAGAGGACGCGCCGACACATATAGTCTCGTGCATATGCGCTGAGTGATGTCGCGCATATGCGCGAGACGTGTTTTGCAAAGAAGTGTACCACGTTTCTCTATCATACATTTGATATATATATATATTTATATATATATATATATGTATATTTTCAGTTCGAAGGAAACAAAGGGAAAAGAGAAAAACGAGGCCAAATTTACGGTTTTGATTTTAGAATTCAATTTACGAGAAATCCGCCCGTGTGATTTTGAATCCGACTTCAGTACTGTGTTCCTATCGACGCAGGCTACAACTGGACGTAAGTTTTACTGAGTTCTCTCATCATTTGAAAATATGATGTTGTAGAAATTTGATATAATTCATATATGATGTTCTTGACATGTTAGACACAGAGAATCGAAGTCTGATTGGAAAACGAATTGATTATGAAATTGTTATGATTTTTCAGAATATATCGATTGATATTGGACATATTTATATTATGGTTTGACTACTGGCGGTATCGGATATGAGTTATGATTTGTAATTGATGTCTGTTGATATGGTATTGATGGGGATACTAAGATTGTGCAGTTATACCGTTAATTTGAATTAAATCCGGATTAATCAGATTCAATGTTGAATTGAGAATGGAATATTGATATTATGATTCTCGATATGTCGTTTCAGATTTACAGAGACAGTCTTGAGTTCAGGATTGATATTGCTTCAGATCGGGACTACAAACGAAAGGTATAAGTCAATGTGTATTGGGAGATCGACTCAAGTAGGAAATACTTGGGTTTCCTTAAATCACATACTTGTTATTATGTTTTATCATTGTGTTCATTGACTTGATTAAAATGCATGTTCTATTGATTTATAGGAGCATGCATTAGCCGAGTAATCTTGTGACAGAATTACCTGATAGTGGCGGGATCGCCACGGGGACATTGCACGACGTCACAAGATAGTGTATTGATGATAGGACCACAGTCTGTGACGGATAGGTCCAGACACTGGATGTTTGGTTATATCGGCGTGAATAGAATCGGAGTTTCTTCTATTACTGTTAGTCGATATAGGAATACCAACATCTGGAAACCGGGATCCTCAGACTAGGATTGAGTCTAGTCTGAGTCGTGGAGTCACGAGCATTGTCGACAGTTTTATATTGATTATGTTTCAGAATTTGATACATATTACTGTTACCTGTTCATGCTTTTATGATTATCATATGATTGCATGTTTCATTGATTTATACTGGGATATCTTTCTCACCGGTATTATCCGGCTGTTGTCTTGTTTGTATGTGTACATGACAATAGGTGGGACAGGTTCAGGGTCGAGGAGATGAAGATAGATTTAGATTAGAGTGGAGACTACGGACCTGGATTAGAGATAGGGTTTGGACACTTGACATTTAGCTGTTAAACCTTAGTTGAATAAATGTATGCGGTACAGGAATTGTACTTTATTTTATACTGATATGTATAATAAATGATTTCCATTACGTTCTGCATTTTAAAAAAAAAATTAGACCCTGTTTATTTTAATTGATTAAATTGTCCTAATAATTGATTAAGAGTATGATTAGCGTCCGGGTCCCACAACAGGTGCCCAGGGATATGTCCATTTTGTCCGAGTATGTCCACAGAGAGGTGCCCAGGGATCCCAGGCAGCTGAGTCATCTGGATCTGTGGCTCAGACAGGTAGACGACCATTAGCTGTTAATTCTTTCCAGCCAGCACCGTCTATCCAGTCATAGCAGAGGCCAGGAGGAAGCCAGACAGTGAGCCAGCCTCCTAGACAGCAGGCCCGAGTTTTTGCTTTGACCAAGGAGCAGGCACATGATGCACCTGATGATGTTTTGGCAGGTAATTGTTTTATTTTTGGTTATCCTGCATACGTATTGATAGATACTGGTGCATCACATACATTTATTTCTGAGAGGTTTGCATTGAGTCATGCATTACCTATTGCGTCGTTGTCTGCGGTAGTATCTGTCTCTTCTCCGTGAGGGACAGGTTTGATATCGGTAAAGTCTGAAATCTTGTATATTGCAGTATGATGGGCATGTGATTGAGTTAGACTGTATTGTGCTTGGGATATCTGATTTTGATTGTATTATCGGTATTGATATTTAACCAAGTACAGAGCCACAGTCGATTGTTTCCACAAGATTGTTTGTTTCAGACCTGAAATGGCTGAGGAGTGGAAACTTTACGGTAAGGGTTCTCGAGCCAGAATTCCTTTGATATCTACAATGAATATGACTCGATTATTCCAGAAAGGAGCAGATGGATTCCTGGTCTATTCAGTTGATTTATTGAAATCGAGCCCATCATTGGCGGATTTTTCAGTGGTGTGTGAGTTTGCTGATGTCTTTCTAGATGAGATTCCTGGATTACCTCCGATTCGAGAAATAGACTTCAGCATTGAGTTGATGCCAGGAACAGTTCCGATTTCGAGGGCTCCGTACAGGATGGCACCAATCGAGTTGAAAGAGTTGAAAGAACAGTTGGAGGATCTACTGGCCAAGGGTTACATCAGACCGAGTGTATCTCCTTGGGGTGCTCCAGTACTGTTTGTGAGGAAGAACGATGGGTCAATGAGACTTTTTATTTACTACAGGCAACTGAACAAGGCAACGGTAAAGAATAAATATTCATTGCCTCGTATTGATGATTTATTTGACCAGTTGCAGGGTTCTTTGGTGTATTCTATGATCGATCTGAGATCTGGATACAATCAACTGAGAGTCAAGGATTCTGACATCTCAAAGACAGCATTCAGAACCAGGTATGGACACTATGAATTTATTTTCATGATGTTTGGTTTGACGAATGCCCCGGCAGTATTTATGGGATTAATGAACCGTGTGTTTCAGAAATATCTCGATGATTTTGCGATTATATTCATCGATGATATTTTGATTTATTCCAAGAATATGATGGATCATGTCGAGCATTTGAGAACAGTGTTGCGAATTCTGAGGGCTGAGAAACTGTATGCTAAACTGTCGAAATGTGAGTTCTGGTTTAGACAAGCAGTATTTCTAGGACATATTATATTCGGAGACGGGATATCAATCGATCCTAGCAAGGTTGAAGTCGTGATTTCTTGGCCGAGACCGACATCAGTGCCCGAAATTCGCAGTTTTATGGGTTTGGCCGGATATTATCGACGCTTTATTAACGATTTCTCAAGCATTGCCAAACCGATTACACAGTTGACTCAGAAGAATGTTCCATTTGTGTGGTCTGAATAATGTGAGACCAGCTTTTTAGAACTAAAGAAAAGATTGACCAGTGCTCCGGTGTTGACTATTCCGTCAGGTACTGGTGACTTTGTGGTTTAATGTGATGCATCTCACCATGGATTGGGTTGTGTTTTGATGCAGCGAGGGCATGTTATCTCTTATGCCTCAAGACAATTGAAACCCCATGAGACTCGTTATCCAATTCATGATCTTGAATTGGCAGCCATAGTCTTTGCATTGAAGATATGGCGATATTATCTGTATGGTGAAAAGTTTGAGATCTATTCTGATCACAAAAGCTTGAAATATCTGTTTTCACAGTCCGAGCTGAAAATGAGGCAGCGAAGATGGCTGGATTTATTAAATGATTTTGATTGTGAGATCAAGTACTATCCAGGAAAATCTAATGCAGCAGCTGATACACTAAGTCGAAAGGTATGTTCTCTATCCTTATCGACGATTAGTGTTTCGAATTTGATAGAAGACTGTTGTTTGTCTGGATTAGTATTTGAAATAGATTGCCAGCCTCTGAGAGTATGTGCTATTCGGACTGAACCAGAGCTGATTTTGAAAATTAAAGCAGCTCAGAAAGTTGATCAGAATATTCAGAACTCGATTGCGATAATCAGAACAGGACATCGATCAGAGTATCAAGTACGTGACAATGTACTGTATGTGAATAATCGTCTAGTTGTGCCAAAGGTTTCAGAGTTGAGACAACAGATATTGACAGAAGCGCACAGTAGTCGATTCAGTATTCATCCTGGTGGCAGAAAAATGTACAATGATTTGAAGACACAATATTGTTGGAAACAGATGAAGACTGATGTTGCAGAATTTGTTTCCAAGTGTCTGAATTGCCAACAGGTGAAGGCAGAAAGGAAGAAACCCGTAGGACTGTTACAGAGTTTTTCCATTCCTGAATGGAAATGAGATCACATTTCCATGGATTTTGTGACACAGTTACCAAGATCCTCCCGAGGTTGTGATGCGATTTGGGTCATGATTGATCGATTGACCAAATCTGAATGTTTCATTCCATACAAAATGATGTACAGATATGATCAGATGGCCGGTATCTATGTCAAGGAAGTGGTTATATTGCACGAAGTGCCGAAGTCGATTGTTTCAGACCGTGATCCTCGGTTTACTTCGCACTTCTGGCAGAGCCTGCAGCAAGCTCTCGGTACAAAGTTACATCTGAGTACCACATATCATCCACAGACTGACGGACAGTCAGAACGGACGATTCAGACATTGGAAGATATGCTGAAAGCAGTGGTGCTTGATTTTAGCACTAGTTGGCAAGATGCATTGCCTCTTTGTGAGTTTTCGTACAACAATAGCTATCAAACGAGTATTGAGATGGCACCTTTGGAAGCGTTGTACGGAAAAAAGTGTTGATCCCCTCTTTATTGGGATGATATCTCTGAAGTTCCGGAGACTGGACCTGATATGATCAGAGATATGACAGAAAATATGAAATTGATTCAGAAGAAAATGAAGGCAGCACAGGACAGACAAGCCAAATATGCCAACCTTCGACGATGACCGTTGGTATTTGAGGTAGGAGACCGAGTATTCCTGAAGATTTCTCCTTTTAGAGGTGTTGTCAGATTTGTCAAGAAAGGGAAATTGTCTCCACGATACATCGGTCCATATGAGATTCTCGAGAAGATAGGAGATCGTGCCTATCGACTTGCATTACCGCCTTCTCCTATCTGGGATACATAATGTCTTCCATGTATCTATGCTGCGGAAATATCTGCCTGATGATTCTCATATTATTCAGCCGGACGAGGCCGAACTTGATGAATCTCTGAGTTATGTTGAAAAGCCGATCCAGATTATCGATCGTATAGAAAAGAGACTCAGAACGAAGAAGATTCCTCTTGTGAAAGTTCAATGGACCCGTCATGGCGTTGAAGAAGCCACCTGGGAGACTGAATCAGACATTAGACAGGAATTCCCAGCATTATTTCATTGATGTAAGTTTCTATTCAGTTTCTATTACATTCCTTCTTATTGATATGATTGATTGCCTGTGATTTCGGGGACGAAATCATATCTTAAGGGGGGAGAAATGTAATGCCCGGAATTTGTTATGTTATTAACCTGAAATGAGGGGTTAATTAATTGAGGTGATTATGAGAGGATTAATCGGGACACGGTTTGAATTCAGCATGAAAAGATGTATGTGCGAGGATGAACTCTCGCGCATATGCGCGACCCCGCCGGGCGAATATGCGCGAAATTTCCAGAGAACCTCGCGCATATGCGCGACATGAATCCGCGCATATGCGCGAGGGTACCCGAGAGTGGGGCAAAATTATTATGGGCCTCGCACATATGCGCCGAATGAGGGCGTGCATATGCGTGAGGTGCTGTGCAGAGGACGCGCCGAGACATATAGTCTCACGCATATGCGCCGAGTGATGTCGCGCATATGCGCGAGGCGTGTTTTGCCAAGAAGTGTACCATGTTTCTCTATCATGCATTTGATATATATATATGTATATATTCAGTTCGAAGGAAACAAAGGGAAAAGAGAAAAACGAGGCCAACTTTACGATTTTGATTTTAGAATTCGATTTACGAGAAATCCGCCCGTCTGATTTTGAATCCGACTTCAGTACTATGTTCCTATCGACGCAGGCTACAACTGGACGTAAGTTTTACTGAGTTCTATCATCATTTGAAAATATGATGTTGTAGGAATTTGATATAATTCATATATGATGTTCTTGACATGTTAGACATCATAGACTCGAAGTCTGATTGGAAAACGGATTGCTTATGAAATTGTTATGATTTTTCAGAATATATCGATTGATATTGGACAGATTTGTATTATGGGTTGACTACTGGCGGTATCGGATATGAGTTTTGATTTGTAATTGATGTATGTTGATATGGTATTGAAGAGGATACTAAGATTGTGCAGTTATACCGTTGATTTGAATTAAATACGGATTAATCAGATTCAATGTTGAATTGAGAATGGAATATTGATATTATGATTCTCGATATGTCGTTTCAGATTTACAGAGACAGTCTTGAGTTCAGGATTTATATTGCTTCAGATCGGGACTACAAACGAAAGGTATAAGTCAGTGTGTATTGGGAGATCGACTTAAGTAGGAAATACTTGGGTTTCCCTAAATCACATACTTATTATTTTGTTTTATTATTGTGTTCATTGACTTGATTAAAATGCATGTTCTATTGATTTATAGGAGCATGCATTAGACGAGTAATCTTGTGACAGAAGTACATGATAGTGGCGGGATCGCCACGGGAACATTGTACGATGTCACAAGATAGTGTATTGATGATAGGACCACAGTCTGTGACGGATAGGTCCAGACACTGGATGTTTGGTTATATCGACGTGGATAGAATCGGATTTTCTTCTATTACTGTTAGTCGATATAGGAATACCAACATCTGGAAACCGGGATCCCTAGACTAGGATTGAGTCTAGTCTGATTCGTGGAGTCACGAGCATTGTCGACAGTTTTATATTGATTATGTTTCAGAATTTGATACATATTACTGTTACCTGTTCATGCTTTTATGATTATCATATGATTGCATGTTTCATTGATTTATACTGGGATATCTTTCTCACCGGTATTATCCGACTGTTGTCTTGTTTGTATGTGTACATGACAACAGGTGGGACAGGTTCAGGGTCGAGGAGATGAAGATAGATCGAGATTAGAGTGGAGACTACGGACCTGGATTAGAGATAGGGTTTGGACACTTGACATTTAGCTGTTAAAACTTAGTTGAATAAATGTATTCGGTACAGGACTTGTACTTTATTTTATACTGATATGTATAATAAATTATTTCTATTACGTTCCGCATTTAAAAAAAAAAATTTAGACCCTGTTTATTTTAATTGATTAAATTGTCCTAATAATTGATTAAGAGTATGATTAGCGTCCGGGTCCCCACACTTTCCTCATTGGAACGAATGTCTCATACTTACGTATCCTCAACGCTTAATTAATTCTAGCGTATAAAATTTACTAAGTTATCCCATGTTAATGTTGGGCTAACTCTAGTAAATCAACTTTACTTATAACCCATATAATTCTAGATTTCTCATATCAAGATTTTAGATTTATTATTCGATAAAAATCTATATATTCGTTCATTGGTAACCTATGTTGAACACCACTAATTCTCTTAAGTTTTTATTTCACCCAAAATTTTCTTATAACCACCTATCCCATAAACTTGTAATTCACTTACATAACCCAAATAGTCTTTAGATAACACAATTCCAATACACATATCCACTTAATCCCAAGTTTCTTACTTACTTTAAAAAAAATTCCTCAAGGCAAGGTGTCTATCTCAATTCTTACAATCATACCCAAATTTCTAGAGAAATTATATTCCAACAAAGGTATAGTCCTAACTATTAAGATCATGACTAAAACTTATGATACGTCAAACTTAAGTTCCCAAAAATTCGTTATCTCAATATCTACCCTTATAACTTAATTAACCGATCAACTTTACCTTAAATTGTCATCACTTTAAATTCTTAATTGTCCACTACAACAATAAATGGCTATTGTGACACTTTTTTGTAGACACTTTTAATTAAATGTTGTTACAAATACTTAATAATGACACTTGTAAAAAACTTAGATATCTAAAGGTTCTAAATATCCTTCAAGCCTAAATCACCGAAAATTCATATCATTTAAATTATCAATTCTCACTTACTGCGAAACTAGTCCCCCAAATTTCTTAAAATTACAAAATTAATTCTTATTTCCTCAAAATTATCCAATTTGTCCTAAATTTCGAAAATTCCACAATTACCCATTAGTTCTTGGCGTTCCTAATTCCATTTTATAGGTTCCTCGTAACATAAAATTCATTAATTCTAAGCTTATTAGACTTAAAATCAATTCCAATAACCTCGAATATTATTTATTTAACCCAAGTGTTCCTCAAAAGTTCGAATTTAATCCTCAAAAATTCAAAATTTGCAATTTGGCCCTTAAAGTTATCGAAAATTACATTTTTGCCCTTCAACTCTTCGAAATTTGCAATTTTGTCCCAATAAAATTTTCGATTTTAGCCTCATTAAACATTAAAATTCTCAAAACTCAGAATTTAATCCCAAAATTCAGTAAATTCGAAAATAGTCCCATAGAATTTTATTTTTGCACTTTGGTCCTCAATTATTGGTTATTACAATTAGGTCCTTAAAATTCTTAATTCATGCAATTCAATCCTTAAGTCCAACTAGGTAGAGCATACATCCTAAATAAATTCTACGTTTTATACTTTCAAAGATCGTCGTAGTCTTCGAATCATTAATCCTTACAAGGAATGCACAAAAATTAACTCGGCTAGCAACCACGAACCATTAATAATTTCTTAGAAAATCTACAAGTCCCAAAGACATTTGTAATTTTTCAATTTAACTTATGACCTACGAGTATAACATCATTACTACTAACAGAAATTAATATAGTCAAATCATTTTCGACCTCTCCCAATTCCTAATAGCAAAATTCTTATTCAAGTCCAATTCCACCACAAAGCCAACATGCATGAAAATCATATAATTTCTCATTTCATGTTGTAACATGCATAAATTTTTTTTAAGAATCTAATCTCAAAACATAACGACAGATAAACATGTCCCGTGAAACGTATATCAAGTAAACATGCAGGTGAGAGCATAATATTTAAAACATTTAAACTTACAGACTTGAGGCTTGAATACTAAGCGGCAGAAGCTGGCAGTGGCACAACCCTATACAGGACCCTTGCTCTGATACCAACTGTAATGTCTACTCGTTTTAAAAGTGCGGAAATATTTTGTTTTTTAAAAGCTCACATTTTCGAAATAAATTTTAAACGTTTCGTATGCATGCCCTCTACAGAAAAATATAACATTTAAAAATGATCTTAAATATTTGACAGTAAAAATAGTGCAGTTTAAAATAATCAAACTCATCCAAGATCATATGTAAACATAAATGTATAAAAATCTTAAAATCATCAACGTATTAAAATATTCATATGCTCTCAAAACTCGTAACACATAATGCGGAAAACATGCGGTCCTCGGGTCGTGTCACCGCACCAGGTCTGCCTATTCAGAGTTCGGCACCTCCAGTCCCCTCATCATCAAGCTCACATGCATCACACACGCCTAATGAGTCTAAAGATTCAACACACCTGTACCTGGAATAACAAGCACGTATATATGGCACACAGCAGTGAAAAATGCCATAATCAACATATACTTCGTGAACTTAAAAGCATAACATAAACGTGTCGTGTAAAATCATCTCATGTCATCACATACATATACATTTTCATTTTATTGAATTCAGTTCTTTAGTTGTGACTTTCGTAGCAGGTCTATTCGATTGATACATCTATAAAACTGTGGTACCCGATGGCGGGGACATGACGACAACATTACCCATCCACTGAGCCTTGGCCTCAGCTCATCATATCTCATGTCATCGTATACATATACATTGTCAATCACAATCAAATCCCATCCTTCAAAAATAACATCATTTTCACCATCTAATAAAAACATACATATACATAACTTTTTCCTTAAAATTAAGCATGCAACATATTTATCGTATTTCCATAAAAATCATGAACATTTATGCATAAACATTTAAAATATCATAAATTTGTGCTCAGGACGCTGCCACCCTAATAACATTTAAAATATCATAAAATCCCACCCCGGGTTCAAAATGACCATTTTGCCCCTTGCACCCTAGAAACCCATTAATTACCATTTTGCCCCTTACACCCTAGAAACCCAGAAATTACCATTTTGCCCCTGGAGCTCTAAAATTGACCCGAAGCTTACCAAACTCCTTAAAATGTCCCAAAACATATATAAAGGCATTCTTAGACGTAAACGCGAGCCCAATATCAAACTTAACTGATTTATTTTAAAACTTAGACAGGGGTCACGGTTTTAACCCAAATCGACTCTAAACTTAACCGAATTTCTCCCAACTTAGTACCACGCCTAATACACATAATAACAGCCCTAAACCATCAAGGACAGCCCTTAAACCCCTCGACAAGGCCCCGTAGGCTGCTGGAAAAATTCTGCACAAAACGTTTCAAAACTCTAGTACACCGAGCTCGCAACTTATCGACCCTAGGCTCTACCATCTCGGACCAGGCTCCAACCAAACCTACTTAGACCACCCTAGGACCCTACTGAACCGAACCACCCCAAGAACGAAGCCTCATGCAAGCCACAAAACACCAACCTTCGCTAGGCTCCAACGGAAGCACCTCGCGACCCCCTAAGATTTCAGAGGTTCCAACCCATCTTAAACCCCCACCAGCAGCATGAGACCACCCAAGACCATGACTCAGACACACCAGGGTCTGGTCCACAGCCTGGAAGGATTATCAACACCACCAGCCACACGCTCCCACCCGAGCTCTCCAACCGCAACGCGCAACCAAGAAAATGCGGGCCCACCCTCTTCTCTCCACTAAGCCTCGACATCAGCACACTGACACCAGCTTAAATCCGTGAGAAGCTCTTAGCACACACAAAAAGGCAGCCCCTTTGCATCACATCGAAAAAACGTGAGCAACACAAGAGATAATGCAATATCTATGTCAAACTTGTATGAAAATGCACACACATGGTAGATCATGAAATTTTCGGACAAAAACCTCAATAAAAGCATAGTAATGGCGTGTATGAAGAGAAAATTAAAGTACGTGCGTGCCTTGATGATGTATAAACGCGAGGAGATCGAAGAACGAACGCCGAAAGAATTATTCCTTGCAAGAATAGAGAAGACCGAAGCCTTTTAGATGAAATGCCATGAAAACCGAGAGAATATGTTTCTGAAATGGTGGGTGTCGGCTGGTGGGGAGTGGCTAACGATTAGGTTTAGGTTAACAGTAATTTATGTATTATTTAAATGGTTAACAAATAACTTAATCGGCCTTAATTTGCTAATTAACTTTTTAAAAAGAGTTTCAAGCCCAATAAGCTTAAGAGTAGGCTCATTAAATTCAAACACACTCCCTCAAAATATTTCGTGTTCGAAAGTTTTTGAAAATATTAGTCGAATCCTCAAAAAGTCCCTTGATTCGATATAATTTGCGTATCGAAAAAAATAAAATCCAGCAGGTAAAAATACCCAATAAAGACCATTTTCCGAAAAATACTTGTAAAAAATCTTATATTAATTAATAAAAGTTAATGCATGTAATTAGAATAATTTTCCTGAAAATTCTCCGGTCTCCGTTCCTCGTTCGAGCGTGAAATGCAACTTAAAAACTTTAATGCATGAACCATTAAAATTTCATGAAATAAATCCTATCATGAAATAATTATCCATAAATTGCATAAAAATAATTAAACCCATAATTAATGAAATACACATGCATTTAATGCCGTAAAACAATTTAATAAAATACCAAATAAATTTAATAACCTGCATGTATGTAGTTCACGGAGACCTTAAAATTTTCGGGACATTACATTTTAAATGCGGGTTTTTGAATTAGTGGAAAAAAAAATTTAGTAGAATTTCAAAGTTAAAAAGCGAGGGTCGTATCAGTTGGTGTCAGAGCGAAGGTTCTTCAAAGGGTTGTGTACTGTCAATCCGAGAAGCTCAAGAAGTCACGCCTCAAGTATTTGAGTCTTTATTGCTTTATATTTTATATGCTAAAATTCTTTTAATTCTTTCATGATGCATGATATAGAGGATAGATACATGTTATTTTAATTTTAAGTGCATGTCGGTTACGTGGTTGAGACAAATTGCACAGAGATGCCTCGAAGACGTGTTCTTCGCAGTGGTAGTTGGGGTAGACATGATGAGGTGAATCTTACAAATACCAATTAATTGGATCAAATTTGAAGAAGATTTAACTTTTTCTATGGGCTAAATTGAATTTTCAAAAAATGATGAGGAGAAGTTAGATAAATTCGAAAGTTTCTAGGTGTTAATTTGCAAATTCGAAACCTTCTAGGACTAAATTGTAATTTTCGAATCTGTAATGGGTCATTTGGTAATTTTCAAAGCTTAAGAGACTAATCATGTAATTTTCAAAATTTAAGGGACTAATCATGCAATTTCGAAACTTAAGGGGCTAATGTGGAAAATTTGAAAGACATAGATGATAGGAAAATTTCTAAAACTATAGAACCTTAATCAAGAATAATGCAAAATTTACCAGGACGAATATTGTAAGCGGTAATAGCTACTTACGCTCTATTAGACTCTGGAGCTACACATTCTTTCATATCTGAATCATTCGTGAAGAAATTGGGAATCTTACTAGTAGACGTGGAGTCAAGATTCAGAGTTACGATACCTTCTGACAAGCATATGGTCTCTAGTAGCATGGTTAAGGACGTGGAACTAAAATTACAAAAGAATATTATATGAGCGGACCTTATTGTACTACCTATGCCAGAGTTCGATATTATTTTGGGCATGGATAGGCTCACACTGAATGAGGCTATTGTTGACCTTCTACAGCGAACATTATCTTTTAGACCGCCCGATGGTGAAACGTTCATCTTTGAGGTTGGACGAAACAATCAAATGCCACATATCATTTCATGCATGCGTGCGAGGAAGCTTATTCAAAAGGGTTACAAGGTTTTCTTGCTAGTATTATATATGCAGCCGACACTGATAGTCGATCTATCGAGAATGTGGAGGTTGTCAAGGATTTTCCAGACGTGTTCCCTGACAATGTTTCTGTTATTCTACCTGAAAGAGAAGTAGAGTTAGCTATCGAATTGATGCCCGGTACATTTCCAATCTCTAAGGCACCATATCGATTAGCACCCGCTGAAATGAAAGAACTGAAAGATCAAATTCAAGACCAGCTAGAAAAGGGATTTATTCGCCCTTGTTTCTCTCCATGGGGCGCGCCAATGTTATTTGTGAAAAAAAGGATGGGACCATGAGACTGTGCATCGACTACAGAGAGTTTAACAGAGTGACAGTGAAGAATAAGTATCCATTGGCCCAAATCGAAGATTTATTTGATCAAATGCAAGGAGCTTCGGTATTTTCAAAGATAAATCTTAGGTCTGGATATCACTAGTTGAGGGTTAAGGAGATAGATGTACATAAGACTGCGTTCCGAATGCGTTATGGACATTATGAGTTTCTAGTGATGAATTTTGGATTGAAAAATGCTCCAACGATTTTCATGGATTTCACGAATCGTGTATTTCAGCCGTATCTCGATCAATTTATTATTGTTTTCATCGATGATATCTTGATCTATTCCAAGAGCTGTGAGGAGCATGACCAGCACTTGAGGACAACCTTCCAAGTTCTACGAGAGCTAAAATTATTTGAAAAATTCAGCAAGTGCGAGTTTTGGCTAGAGAGGGTGGCATTCTTTTGCCACATTGTGTCAAAAGAAGGAGTAAAAGTCGACCCATCTAAGGTCGAGTCAGTCAAGCAGTGGCCAATGCCTAAATGTGTGACGGAAATACGTAGTTTCTTGGGTTTAGCTGGAAACTATCACAAGTTCATCAAGGGTTTTTCATCCATTGCAATACCCTTTACGAAATTGATGAAGAAAAACGTGAAATTTTTTTGGGGGCCAGAGTGTCAAAATGGTTTTGATCAATTAAAACAAGCACTCACTACAGCGCCCGTTTTAGCTATGCCAACAGAAAAAGGAGAATATATGGTATTTACTGATGCTTCGAAACTTGGACTGGCACCGTTCTCATGTAAAATGATCGAGTTATAACATATGAGTCAAGACAATTGAAAATACATGAAAAAAATTATCTGACGCATGATCTAGAGCTCGTAGATGTCGTATTTGCAATTGAAAATTTGGAGGCACTACTTGTGGTGAGAAATGCAAGGTTTTAAGGATCATAAATGCCTTAAATATTTCTTCGCCCAAAAGGATTTTAATATGAGACAAAGACTGTAATGCCCGAGATTTATTTGCTGTTAATTGGCGATTATTGATTTATGATTTTATGTGATTATGAAAGGGCCAACCGAGACACGATTTGAGGTAACGTGTGATATCAAATGTGCGAGGACAATATGCGCGAAGGGTTGACGCGCATATGCGCGAGATGGGCAGAGGACCTCGCGCATATGCGGGAAGGGTGGACGTGCTATGCGCGATCATGTGCAAGAGTTTATGCCAAGTCCAGAGAACCTCGCGCATATGCGCGGAGATGGTACGTAGGTCTCGAGATGGTTACCTGCCGAGACAGTAGGTCTTTTGCGCATATGCACGGGATTACAGCGCGCATATGCGCGAGGCATGGAGAAGGGAAAATCGACATTTGGATCTATCATGCAACTTGATATATATTATGTAATGTTTCATTTCATTCAGCCCAGTAGCAAGAGAAGAACGAGAAAGCTTCCGGAGAAAACTTCAAGTTCTTGAGAATAAATTCGATTTATTCAAAATCTGTCCGTCTGATCTTGAATCCGAGTGCGGTACCATGTTTCTATCGACAAGAGCTTCAACTGGACGTAAGTTTTATTACGTTTTGACATGATTTGAAATTATGATATTTCCAGAATCAGATATGATTCATATATGGTGTTCTTGACATAGTAGACATCGTATAATCGAAACCGGATCGAAAAACAGATACCGTATGAAATTGTTATGAATTTCAGAACAGATATGATGGAGATTTGATATCAGATTTGTATTGTTATTGATTATGAGTTGAGATTGGTATCGGTTGATATTTGTATTGCGGGGTATATTGAGATTGTTCATTTATGACGCTGAAACAGAATTTGATTTAGTTCTGATTATATCCAGTATTGATTTGAGCGGTGTATTGATATTATACTCCTCGATATTGTCATGGCCAGATTGAGTATTGACAAGCTTTGTATCTGAGACTTCGACAGAGTCAGATTTACAGAAAGAAAGGTATAAATCAATATTGATTCGGGATTGCACAACTCGAGTTGGATTTGACTGGAGTTTCCATAAATCACATACCTTATTTTATTGCATTGATATCTGAAATTTATGAGATTGATATTCTTGGACTATTGATTTATAGGCAAAGCATGTACTGAGTCATGGGCAGATGTGCCTAGTCATTGGAGGATATGCCAAGTCTGTGGCGGATATGCCAAGACACTGGATGTTTGGTTTATATCAATGTTTGCTTAGGAGCAGATCGACTCCTATCGTTGAGATTCGATATATGAGACAATGTCCAGAAACCGGGATCCCTAGATTAGAGATGAGTCGAGTCTGAGATGACGAGTCACGAGTTTGTTTACAGTTTTTATATCAATTCATGTTTCGGACTTGATACATGTTCTTGATGATTGTTTTTGCTTTTATATATGTTTTTATATGATTGCATTTATTCATTGTTTATACTGGGATTATATTCTCACCGGAGTTATCCGGCTGTTGTCTTGTTTGTATGTGTGCATGACAACAGGGGGAACAGGACCAGGGATAAGAAGAGGATGAGAGAAGACATTTAGCGTGGAGATCCGGACTTAGAATTAGATCTGTTTCATTACCTAACATGTAGTGAATGAATAGTAGTTGTTATGATTTACTTTTTACCGGACTTGTATTTAGATCTGGATAGTGATCTTGTAAATGAAATAAGATTTATTTCATATGTTGCGTACTCTTGTATTTAAAAAAAATTAGACCCTATTTATTTAACTGATCTAATCATACCCAAATATGATTAATAAATGAATTAGCGTTTGGGTCCCCACAGCATGTGGTATCAGAGCTGTAGGTTCCTTAGACTGAGATAGAAGCTATTGAGCGGGGTAGATTGAGTTTTCTTCCTTGCTTTTGATTACTAGCATGTTTTACTACTTTGAAATACATATTACTTTATTTATATAATTTGATTTCGTAACGTGTATTATTGAGAATGAATCAGAGCCGATTCTTGATCAGCAGTAAGATGATCGGAGGGGGGACTGAACTAAAACAGGTTTGATGTATTGGGTTACTAGTCCTTTTGATATTCAAATATGCCTCCTCGAAGAATCCCGGAACAGGGTAGTACTTCTGATAATCCATTGGATGTGACAACAACTCCGATGGAAACGTTCCTGAAGAGGTTTCAGTCATTCAAACCACCGACTTTGGGTACTGAGACTTCAGTTGACTATGAGTGTTGGCTAGATGATATTGAGATGCTATTTGATTCCTTGGATTACACTGATGAGCGCAGAGTCCGATTGATTGAACACCAATTGCATGATGTTGCGAAAAACTGGTGGATCACGACAAAGAGAGCTTTGGAGCATCGAGGTACGAATATCACATGGAATGTCTTTAAAACTGAGTTTTATCAGAGATTCTTTCCAGTGTCGTACAGGAAGGACAAGGGTGCAGAGTTTGCAAATCTGAGACAGGTTCAGCTGAACATTGAAGAGTATGTGGCCAAGTTCTCTACATTGCTACGATTTGCTCCACATGTTGCCGAGAATGACGAGGCTGTGGCTGATCAGTTCATCAATTGGTTGAATCATGAAATCTTTACATTGGTGAACATAGGGCGACCGAATAATTTTGTAGATGCCCTGAACAGAGAAAAGGGAGCTGAAGCGGGTCTGATGAGACGGAAAGGAGCTTCCTATGTTCCTCCAGCACTGAGACCACATCAACCACCTCCCAGATTCGAGAGTGGTAGCAGCAGCGGTGGAAAGAAATATTTTCTGAAAGCCAGAGGAAGACAGTTTAAGAAATCTGGCAGCAGTTCTTTGAGCTCCAGTGGTTCCAGACAGAGCCAGAGCTATACCAGAGCTTACTGCAGAACTTGCGGAAGGAGACATTCGACTGAGCAATGCCAAGGAGTGATTGGTAGTTGTCGTATTTGCAGACAGCAGGGACACTTTGCTAGAGTCTATCCACAGAGAGGTCCCCAGGGATCACAGGGAGCAGAGTCATCTGGATCAGTGGCTCAGACAGATAGACGATCATCTGCTGTTCATTATTTTCAGCCGCCACTGACAACTACTCCGTCAGAGCAGAGGCCATGAGATAGCCAGACAGTTATCCAACCTCCTAGACAGCAGGCCAGAGTATTTGCTTTGACAGAGGAGCAGGCTCATGAATCACCAGACGATGTTGTTGCAGGTAACTGTTCTTTATGTGGTTACCATGCTTATGTATTGATAGATAAGGGTGCTTCTCATACGTTTATTTCTGAGCGATTTGCTTTGATGCATGATTTGCCTGTTGAGTATTTATCTACTGTTGTGAGGCCCGGTGCCGAAGAGGGCGGGGGGTGATTGCCGGTGCCATGAGGTTGCACGGACAATGAGCGGCTCCTGGCAGGCTTCTAGGTGGAGGGAACATTAATGAACCGATCCACACCGGAATGAGAGGGATTCCGAGACTGTTCAATGTAATGGACTGTACAGTTGAAGAGGGCTTATAAGATTTGATTGGTACTACTCATATCAAGAAGGTGCATCTTCTTTTCGGTAGCTCATCACATAAGAACTCCAAAGTTAAGCGTGCTTGTCTTGGGGTAATTTTGGGATGGGTGACCTCCTGGGAAGTTTCCTAGGGTACGTGTGAGTGAGGACATAAGCACGCCGGAAAGACCCTTCTTGATACAATGAGAACAGTCGTTGAATCTGGGGCTCTACAGTTGGTATCAGAGCCGACCTCTCATAGTACGGTGTGGTTCGGGGACGAACCAAGCGGAAGCTGGTGGGCATGTGAGGCCCAGGGCCGAAGAGGGCGGGGGGTGATCGTCGGTGCCATGAGGTTGCACGGACAATGAGCGGCTCCTGACAGGCTTCTAGGTGGAGAGAACATGAATGAACCGATCCCACACTAGAATGAGAGGGATTCCGAGACTGTTCAATGTAATGTACTGTACAGTTGAGTAGTGCTTATAAGATTTGATTCGTACTACTCATATCAAGAAGGTGCATCTTCTTTTCGGTAGTTCATCATATAATAACTCCAAAGTTAAGCGTGCTTGACTTAGGGCAATTTTGGGATGGGTGACCTCCTGAGAAGTTTCCTAGGGTACGTGTGAGTGAGGACATAAGCACGTCGGAAAGACCCGACTTGATACAGTGAGAACAGTCGTCGAATTTGGGGCGTTACAACTGTAGTGTCTATCTCTTCTCCTTTGGGGACATGTTTGATATCAGGAAATTCTGTGAAACATTGTATACTATAGTATGACGGGCATGAGATTGAGTTAGATTGCATCGTACTTGGGTTGTCTTGTTTTGACTGTATTATTGGTATTGATATGTTGACCAAGTACAGAGCTACCGTTGACTGTTTCCAGAAGATTGTGAGATTCAGACCTCATATGGCTGATAAATGGAAATTTTACGGTAAGGGTTCTAGATCTAGAATTCCTTTGATATCTGTGTTATCTATGACTCGATTGTTACAGAAAAGAGTGGAGGGATTCTTTGTCTATTCAGTTGATTTACTGAAATTGAGTCCATCATTGGCTTATTTGCCAGTGGTTTGTTAGTTTGCTTATGTCTTCCCAGGTGAGAGTCTGGGTTTGCCTCCGATTCGATAGATAGAATTCAGCATTGAATTGGTACTAGGTACAATTCCGATTTCTAGAGCTTCGTACAGAATGGCACCGATAGAACTGAAAGAGTTGAAAGAGCAGTTGGAAGATTTACTGGCCAAGGGATACATCAGACCGAGTGTTTCTCCTTGGGGTGCAACAGTACTATTTGTGAGGAAGAAAGACGGTTCGATGAGACTCTGTATTGATTACCGGCAACTGAACAAGGCAACGGTAGAGAAAAAATATCCTTTGCCTCATATTGATTATTTATTTGATAAGTTGCAAGGTTCTTATGTTTATTCCAAGATCGATCTGAGATCTGGATATCATCAGTTGAGAGTCAGAGATTCTGATATCTCGAAGACAGCGTTCAGAACCAGGTATGGACATTATGAGTTTATTTTCATGCCTTTTGGTTTAGCGAATGCTCCAGCTATATTTATGGGTCGGATGAACCGTGTATTTCAGAAATATCTCGATGATTTCGAGATTATATTCATTGATGATATTTTAATTTATTTAAAGACTATGATTAATCATGCTGAGCATCTGAAAACTGTATTGAGAATTCTGAGGGCTGAAAAATTGTATGCCAAATTGTGGAAATGTGAATTCTGGTTGAGACAGGTGATATTTGTGGGTCATATCATATCCGGAAATGGTATGTCAGTTGATCCCAGTAAGGTTGAAGCCGTGATTTCTTGGCCGAGACCGATATCAGTGCCAGAAATTCGTAGTTTTATGGGTTTGGTAGGATATTACCGTCGATTTATTAAAGATTTCTCGATCATTGCTAAACCTATCATGCAAATGACACAGAAGAATGCTCCATTTGTTTGGTCAGAAGACTGTGAGGCCAGTTTTCTTGAATTGAAGAAGAAACCGAACAGTGCTCCGGTGTTGACTATTCTGTCAGGTACTGGTAATTTTGTTGTATATTGTGATGCTTCTGACAGAGGATTGGGATGTGTTCTGATGCAGCGGGGACATGTGATTGCTTATGCCTCGAGACAGTTGAAGCCACATGAGACTCGCTACCCAATTCATGATCTTGAATTTGCAACCATCGTCTATGCACTGAAGATATGGCGACACTATTTTTACGGTGAAAAGTTTGAAATCTATTCTGATCATAAAAACCTGAAATATCTGTCTTCACAATCAGAGTTGAACATGAGGCAGCGAATATGGCTTGATTTATTGAAAGATTTTGATTGTAAAATCAAATACTATCCAGGGAAATCCAATGCAGCAGCTGATGCATTAAGTCATAAGGTATGTTCTTTATCCTTATCGACGATTGGTGTTTCAAATTTGATATAAGATTGATGTTTGTCTGGATTGGTATTTGAGACAGATCACAGACCTCTGAGATTATATGATGTTCAAGTCGAACCAGAACTGATTTTGAGAATTAAAGCGGCTCAGAAAGTTGATCAGAATGTTCAGAATTCGATCTCGATGGTCAGAGCAGGGTATTGATCTGAGTATCAGGTACGTGACAGTGTATTGTATGTGAATAATCGTCTTGTTGTGCCGAATGTTTCAGATTTGAAACGACAGATATTGTCAGAAGCACACAGTAGCCGATTCAGTATTCATCCTGGTGGCAGAAAGATGTATAACAATTTGAAAAGACAGTTCTGGTGGAAACAGATGAAAGCTGATAATGCTAAATTTGTATTCAAATGTCTGAATTGCCAACAGGTGAAAGCGGAAAGAAAGAAACCAAGAGGACTGTTACAAAGTTTATCTATTCCTGAATGGAAATGAGATCACATTTCCATGGACTTTGTGACGAAGCTACCGCTTTCCTCCCGATGTTGTGTTGCGATTTGGGTCGTGATTGAAAGATTGACCAAATCCGCATGCTTCATTCCGTACAAGATGACGTATCGACATGACCAGATGGCAGAGATTTATGTTAGAGAAGTGGTCAGATTGCACGGAGTGCCGAAGTCGATTATTTCAGACCGTGATCCTCGGTTTACTTCGCACTTCTGGCAGAGTTTACAGCAGGCTCTAGGTACGAAGTTACATCTGAGTACCGCATATCATCCAGACCGACGGACAGTCAGAGCGGACTATCTAGACACTGGAGGATATGCCCAAAGTGATAGTTCTTGATTTTAGCACTAGTTGGCAGGATTCTTTGCCACTTTGTGAGTTTTCTTACAACAACAGCTATCAGAAAATTATTGAGATAACACCGTTTGAACCGTTGTATGGTAAGAAGTGCAGATCCCCTCTTTATTGGGATGAGATCTCTGAGGTACTTGAGATTGGACCTGATATGATCAGAGATATGACAGAAAAAGTGAAGCTGATTCAGAAAAGAATGAAGGCAGCTCAAGAGAGACAGGACAAATATGCCAATGTTCGACGTAGACCATTGGTATTTGAGGCAGGAGACTGAGTATTCTTGAAGATTTCACCTTTCCGAGGAGTTGTCAGATTTGGCAAGAAAGGAAAGTTGTCTCCACGTTACATTGGGCCCTATAAGATTCTCGAGAAAATAGGATATCGTGCCTATCGACTCGCACTGCCGCCTTCTCTATTTGGGATACATGATGTCTTTCATGTATCTCTATTGCAGAAGTATATTTCTGATGGTTCACATATCATTCAGCCAGACGAGGCCGAACTTGACGAGACATTGAGTTATTTCGAAAAGCCGATTCAGATTCTCGATCTGAAAGAAAGGCAGCTCAGAACGAAGACTATTCCACTTGTGAAGATTCAGTGGAGTCGTCATGGCATTGAAGAAGCTACCTGGGAGACTAAGTCAGATATGAGACAAAGATTCCCTGAGTTACTTCACTGATGTGAGTTTTTTGTTTAGCTTCTGTTATACCTTCGTATTAATCTGATTTGATTGTCTGTGATTTCGGGGACGAAATCGGATCTTACGGGGGAGAAATGTAATGCCCGAGATTTATTTTCTATTAATTGGCGATTACTGATTTATGACTTGATGTGATTATGAAAAAGCCAACCGAGATACGGTTTGAGGTAACAGTGTGATATCAAATGTGCGAGGACAGTACACCTCGTGCATATGCACGACCAGTAGGCGCACATATGCACGAGATGGATAGAGGACCCCGCGCATATGCGCGAAGGGTGGACGCGCATATGCGCGAGCATGTGCAGGAGTTTATGCCAAGTCCAGAGAACCTCGCGCATATGCGCAGAGATGGTACGCGCATATGCGCGAGCTGCCGAGATGGTTACCTACCGAGACAGTAGGTCTCGCGCATATGCACGCTGATTAGAGCGTGCATATGCGTGAGGCATGCAGAAGGGAAAATCGACACTTTGCTCTATCATGCAACTTTATATATATATATTTTGTAATGTTTCATTTCATTCAGCCCAGCAGCAAGAGAAGAACGAGAAAGCTTCCGAAGAAAACTTCAAATTCTTGAGAATAAATTTGATTTATACAAAATCTGTCCATTCGATCTTGAATCCGAGTGCGGTACCGTGTTTCTATCGACGAGAGCTTCAACTGGACGTAAGTTTTATTATGTTTTGATATGACTTGAAATTATGATATTGCCAGAATCGGATATGATTCATATATGGTGTTCTTAACATAGTAGACATCAAATAATCGAAACCGGATTGAAGAACAGATACCGTATGAAATTGTTATGAATTTCAGAATAAATATGATTGAGATTTGATATCAGATTTTTATTGTTATTTATTAAGAGTTAAGATTTATATTGGTTGATATTTGTATTGCGGGGTAAATTGAGATTGTGCAGTTATGCCGCTGAAACAGAATTTGATTTAGTTCTGATTATATCCAGTATTCATTTGATCAGTGTATTGATATTATACTCCTCGATATTGTCATTGCCAGATTGAGTATTGACAGACTTTGTATCCGAGACTTCGACAGTGTCAGATTTACAAAAAGAAAGTATAAATCAATATTGATTCGGGGTTGCACAACTCGAGTTGGATTTGACTTGAGTTTCCCTAAATCACATACCTTATTTTATCGCATTGATATCTGCAATTTATGACATTGATATTCTTGGACTATTGATTTATAGGTAAAGCATGTACTGAGTCATGGGCTGATGTGCCTAGTCATTGGCGGATATGCCAAGTCTGTGGCGGATATGCCAAGACACTGGATGTTTGGTTTATATCGATGTTTGCTTAGGAGCATATCGACTCCTATCGCTGAGATTCGATATATGAGACAATGTCCAGAAACCGGGATCCCTAGATTAGAGATGAGTCGAGTCTGATATGACGAGTCACGAGTTTGTTTACAGTTTTTATATCAATTCATGTTTCGGACTTGATACATGTTCTTGATAACTGTTTGTGCTTTTATATATGTTTTTATATGATTGTATTTATTCATTATTTATACTAGGATTATATTCTCGCCGGAGTTATCCGACTGTTGTCTTGTTTGTATGTGTGCATGACAACAGGGGGAACATGACCAGGGATAAGAAGAGGATGAGAGAAGACAATTAGCATGGAGATCCGGACTTAGAAGTATATTTGTTTCATCACCTGACATGTAGTGAATGAACAGTAGTTGTTATGATTTACTTTGTACCAGACTTGTATTTAGATCTGGATAGTGATCTTGTAAATGAAATAAGATTTATTTCATATGTTGCATACTCTTGTATTTTTATTAAAAAAATTTAGACCCTATTTATTTAATTGATTTAATCATTCCCAAAGATGATTAATAAATGAATTAGCGTTCGGGTCCCCACAAAGACGATGGCTAGAGCTTGTTAAAAACTACGACTGTGACATTTGCTTCCATCCTGGCGAGGCTAATGTGGTTACGGATGCTTTGAGTAGAAATGGGACAGTCTTGGCACATTTATTAGTACAAAGACCTTTACAAGTGGAAATTCAGCACTTCGATCTTGTAGTATAAGCTAGGGGAGAGGCCCCTAATCTCGCTACTTTGACAGTATAGTCTACTATATGAGATAGAATTCGAGCAGGACAGTCTGATGATGAGAACTGTAGAAATTGTGAAATCAAGATGAATCGAAGGGCATCATGTTATATTCAGTCGAGAATGGTATTGTTAAGTATCGAGGTCGACTATGGGTTCCTAGTGGTGATTCACTTAGAGTTGACGTTATGACTGAAGCTCACAGTACTCCTTATTTTATTCATCCCGGAAGTACCAACATGCACAAGGACTTACAACTTTTATATTGGTGGCCGAGAATGAAACGAGAGATTATGTGCTTTGTATCTGAATGCTTGACATGTCAACAAGTGAAGGCAGAGCATCAAATACCAACGGGAATGCTTCGACCACTCCCCATTCCTGAGTGGAATTGGGAGAATATTACTACGGATTTTGTGGTAGGACTGCCAAAGACAATGAAAGGACTCAATGCCATTTGTGTGATAGTAGACCATCTTACTAAATCAGCAAATTTCCTACCAGTGAAGAAGAATTTTTCCATGGCTCAATATGCAGAGTTATATATTCGAGAGATAGTTACACTGCATGATATTCCAGTGTCTATAGTGTCGGACCGAGACACACCCTTCACTTCATTATTTTTGAAGAGTTTAAATGCAGCGTTGAGTACTAAACTACTATTCAGTACCGCATTTCATCCTCAGACTGACGGTCAGTTTGAGTCATACAGATATTAGAGGATCTACTCCGAGCATGAGTGATCGATTTCCAAGGGAGTTGTGAATCAAAACTACCTCTATTGGAGTTCACCTACATTAACAATTATCAATCATCTATAGGAATGGCTCCATATGAGGCACTCTATAGAAGAAAGTGTAGATCACCCATCCATTAGACGAGTTAGGAGAAAAAGCTACATTAGGACCCGAGATAGTTCAGCACTCCGCAGAAATGTTAGCCAAGATCCGAGAAAGAATGAAAAGCGCTCAAAGTCAACAGAAGAGCTATGTGGACCAAAGGAGACAATATCTCGAGTTTACAGTTGGTGATCATGTATTCATGAAGATAGCACCTATGAATGGTGTTATGAGATTTGCCAAGAAAGACAAACATAGTCCAAGATTCATTGGACCATTCGAGATACTGGAAAAAGTGGGAGCTTAGCATATCGAGTGGCGTTGCCACCTCATCTTGCGGGAGTCCACAATGTATTCCACATATCGATGCTTCGCAAGTACATGTCAAATCCTTCACATGTACTGAACTTTGATCGACCACAATTTACACCAAATTTGTCATATGAGGAAAAGCCTACCCAAATCTTGGGTAGACAAGAAAGGAGGTTGCGAAATAAGGTGATAAAGATGTTCATAGTCAAATTACTAAGTAACTCGGAGGAATAAGCCACTTTGGAGACGGATTCAAATATGAGGAGTCGATATTCCGAATTATTCGTTACAATTTTCGAGGAAGAACTTTTATTTAAGTAGGGATGATTTGTAACGTCCAAAACCAACCTACGTAAACCACATGCATACAAATGAATTAAATTACATAATTGTTTTAATTAATTAATTTTAAATGATTACTTGATGCATATTATATGATTAAATGTATGATTGAATGATTAGATGATTATGTGTGTAATGCCCGAGATTTTATTACCGTAATTTGAAATTAATCAGAAATGATCTAGTGATTAATTGATGTGATGATAGACGGAAAGGATCAGACTGGGAAAGACGAGAAAAGACGCGAAATATGTGCGAGGGAGACGCCATTCGCGCACATGCACGATCTGGTGCGCACACATGCGCGGATTTGGCAGAAGACCTCGCGCATATGCGCGACCTGAGGGCGCGCATATACGCGAGGTGTCCAGTAGCCAAGGTAAATGTCCAGAGAAGTTGGCGCATATGCGCCGGATGGAGGCGCGCATATGCGCGAGTTGAATTGCACGAGACAGTAGGTCTCGCGCATATGCGCGGCGATGGGGCGCGCATATGCGCGAGCTGCCGAGATTACACGCACTAAGACTTAAGGTCTCGCGCATATACGCCGAGTAGTGTCGCGCATATGTGCGAGACGTGCAGTGCAAAGAGTTGTGCCACGTTTCTGGAGCATGCATGGGATATATATATATATATATATAATATATATATATATATATAGGTACAATTCGATTATTCCTTCAGAAATTGGAAGAAGGAAGCACCGAGAAGCTCCGTAAAATACTTACGCCTTTATATTTCAATCCGTCCATTATATTTTAAATCTGAGTACAGTAACGAGTTTCTAGCGACAACAGCTTCAACTGGACGTAAGTTTTATTACGTTTTGACATGTTTTGAAATTATGTTATTGCCAGAATCGGATGGAATTCATATATGTTGTTCTTGCGATATCAGACATTGTTTAATCGAAACCGGATCGAAGAACAGATTGTATATGCAATTGTTATGATTTTTCAGAATTGATATGATTTAGATTGCGTAGATTTGATATTATGATCTATTATCGCTGGGGGTTATGAGTTGTATTGATATCGATTATGAGCCGTGTTATTATATCTGTGATGTTAAAATTGACAGGGTTATTGAGATTGTATTGTTATGCCATTGAAACATCAGTGGATCGATATTGATCAGATTCAGTAGTGATTTCGATTATATTGTGATATCGTCGATATGGATTAGATTGTAATTTGATTCATTATTGATCAGATTATGTTTTGATTTGAGTATTGATCAGAACAGGTTCTGAATTGAATTGTATATTGATATTGTGCCTGTTCGATATTGTCATTGCCAGACTGGATATGGACAGATTTGACTTCGAGACTTCGACTTCGTCTGATCGAGAATACAAAGGTATAAGTCAATGTGGTATTGGGAGATCGACTCAAGTAGGATATACTTGAGTTTCCCTAAATCACATACTTATTGTTATTATATGCATTGATTTAATTTGATATGCTTGTTCTATTGATTGATAGGAAGCATGTATTAGACGAGTATTAGATGAGTGATCTTGTGACAGAAGTGCCTGATAGTGGTGGGATCGCCACGGGCACATTGCACAGTGTCACAAGATAGTGAATTGGCGAAAGTACCAAAGTCTATCACGTATCGGTCACCGGACGATTGGCTATCGATGTGGATAGAATTGGAATTTCTTCTATTACTGGTGATCGATATGGAATGCCAACGTCTTGAAACCGGGATCCCTAGACTAGGAATGATTCTAGTCTTAGAAGTGGAGTCACGAGTCTAATTGACAGTTTTATATGGATTATGTTCTTAGAAATTGATATAGTATTACTAGTTCGTGTTCCCGATTGTGGTACATGTTCAGGGTATGATTTATATTTTGATATTGATTCATGTTTCTGATTGCGATACATGTTATGAATATATGCTTCATGATTTTATATTTGTTATATTAAATGCATGTTCCGTTGATTTATACTGGGAATATAATTCTCGCCGGAGTTATACGGCTGTTGTCTTGTTTTTATGTGTGCATGACAACAGGTGGGACATGTTCAGGGTCAAGGAGATGAAAAGAGATTATGATTAGAGTGGAGACTACGGACTTGGAGTAGAAATAGGGTTTGGACACTTGATGTTTAGTTGTTAAACTCTAGTTTCAATAAATGTATGCTGTACAGGACTTGTACCTTAAATTATACTGATATGTATAATAGATGAATGCCATTACGTTCCGCATGTAACAGTGTATGTTAAAAAAAAATTTAGACCATGTTTATTATAATTGATTAATTAGTCCCAAAGATGACTAAGAATCGAATTAGCGTCTGGGTCCCCACAACAGGTGGTATCAGAGCAATAGGTCCAGAATTGTAGGTTTTGAGACTGAGATAGAAATTAGTGAGCAGGGGTGGACTGAGTTTTCTTTCCTTGCATGTGAGTGCTAGCATATGATTTATTATAATGTTGAATTACATTGTGTATGCTAGAATGATATTATGTTTTACTGTTTTGTTTGAAGATACATGTTATCTGAATATCTGAGTTGATATGGTAATGTGTATTATTTGAGACGAATCAGAACCAATTCTTGATCAGAGGTAAGCTGATCGGAAAGGGACTGAGACGGATTTGTCTCATGTGATTGCTAACTCTTGTGATTATCAGATATACCTCCTAGAAGAATTCCTGAATGGGATAGTACTGCGACCAGTCAGATGGATGTGTCAGAAACTCCGATGGAAACAAGGATGAAGAGGTTTCAGTCGTTTCAACCGCCGATTCTAAAGGGTACTGAGACGCCAATTGATTGTGAGAATTGGTTGGAGGATATAGAAATGTTATTTGAATTTCTGTATTTCACAGATGATTGTAGAGTTAAACTGATTGGGCACCAGTTACGGTAAGTCGCAAGGAGTTGGTGGCTGGTAACCAAAGAAGCCTTAGAACAGCGTAGTTCAGTGATTACGTGGAAGATTTTTAAAGTTGAATTTTATCAAATATTCTTCCTCGTATCATACAGACAGGATAAAGGTGCAGAGTTTCAGGGTCCATTGAATATTGATGAGTATTTGGTCCAGTTCTTTACCTTGCTACGTTTTGCCCCTCACGTGGCTAGGAATGATGCAGCTGTATTTGATCAGTTCATCCAGGGATTGAATCCGGAGATACGTACATTGGTCAATGTGAGACCACCAAATAACTTTGCTGATACTCTGAACAGGGCCAGAAGAGCAGAAACAGTTCTGATGAGACAAAAGGAAGCCTCGTATGTTCTTCCAGCAGCGAGACCACAACAACTACCTCCCAAAATCGAGATTGGCAGCAGCACTAGTGGAAAAAAAGAACAGTTGAAAGCTCGAAAGAAGTAGTTCAAGAAGTTAGGGAGCGGTTCATCTAGCTCCAGTGATTCTAGCCCGAGTTATACCGGAGTTTATTGTAGAACCTGTGGAGGAAGACATCCCACAGAGCAATGCCGAGGTGTATTTGGTAGTTGCCATGTTTGTCGTCAACTAGGACACTTTGGTAAAGTCTGTCCATAGCAAGGTTCCCGGGGATTCCAGGGAACAGAACCATCTGGACCAGTGGCACCGTCTGATAGACAATCACCGGTTGTTCACTCTTTCCAACCTCCGACGACTTCTCAAGCACAACCAAGGCCAAGACATACCTGACGAGGTAGTGGCAGGTACTGATTTACTGTATGATTAGTTTGCATATGTATTGATAGATACTAATGCATTTCATACGATTATTCCTAAATTAATTGCATGGATATATGCTTGAGTATTGAGTTATCATATGCTGTAGTATTGATCTCTTTTCCGTTTAGATAGAAGTTTAATATCAGTGAATTCTGTGAAATATCTTATACTGCAATAAGAGGGGAATGAGATCGAGTTAGATTACGATGTACTTGTGTTATCTGATGCTGGCCGCAGTATTGATATTGATGTGTTGGCCAAGGACAGAGCTATCGCAAATTATTTCCAGAAAATGGTAAGATTCGGACCTGAAATGGCCGAAGAATGAACGTGGTACGATAAGGATTCTGGATTTAGAATACCTTTGATATATGTGATGTTCATAATTCAATGATTATCGAAAGGAATGGAGTGATTCCTTATGTACTCAGTTGATTTACTAAGATGGAGTGTATCATTGACTGACTTGACAGTGACAAGAGAGTTGCTAAAGTCGTCTCAGATAAACTTTCGAGTTTGCCTCTAATCAGGAAGATTGATTTCAGTCTTGACTTGATATGAGGTACTGTTATTACTTTTACAATTTCGTATAGAATGATATTGATTGAATTGAAGATTTGAAGATCGGATAGCAGATTTAGTAACCGAGAGTTACATCTGATTGGCTGTTTTCCGTTAGGAATGTATCAGCTATAGTGGTGAGTTGATAAACTTAGTGTTCAGAATATTTTAATAATTTTCTGATGTATTTATTTATGACATTCTGGTATATTTGAAGATTATGACTGGTTTGTTGAATATCTGAGTATTGTATTGAATATTTTGGGAACTGGAAAATTTATACATGAATTGTGGAAATGTGTATTTGGACTGAGACAGATTGTATCCAGGGTTCGTGATATCTGAAGATGATATATCTGTTGATTAGAGCACAGTTGCGACCGCGATTAGTTGGCCGAGATAATTATCCGTGTCAGAAATTTGTAGTTGCATGAGTTAGCAGGCTACTGTATCTGTTTGTTATTTTGAATTGCTTGTGAATGATTATTTTTCTGTAGCAGTATTTGATACAGATTGTATACAGTTAAGATTCGATACCTTACAAGCCGAATCAGAGCTGATTTTTGAGTTGAAACAGTTCAGAAATTTGATCAAAATGGGCATAATTTGATATCAATAGTCAGAACAAAGTATTGACCCGAATATCAGGTATGTGATACTGTATTTTTGTGAATAACCGACTTGTTTGTGCTGAATATTTTGAATCTAAAATGACAGATATGGTCAGAAGCGCACAGTAGTCGATTCAGTATATATTCGGTGACAGAATTTGTACTGAAATATCTGAATCACCAATAGATGAAGACAGAAAGATAGAAACTAGGGGATTGGTTATACAGATTATTGATTGAATAGAATGGGAGTACATTTCTATGAATTTTGTGACGAAACTACCGAAATCTTTTTAAGACTGTACTGTGATGTGATTGTGATTGACAGATTGCTCGAATATGAATATATTATTTGGTACAGGATGAAGTACAAATATGACGGGACAACGGAGATATATATCCGAAAAGTGGGCAGATTGCACTGATTGCCAAGTTGATTATATCATACCCTGATTTTCAGTTGATTGTGTACTTCTGGCAGAATGTACAACAAGATCTTTTATTTATCGTTTATAGATCGACGGATAGTTGGAGCAAACTATCCTGATACTGGAGGATACCCAAGAACTGTGATGCTGGATTTTAGCACTAGTTGACACGATGTATCATTACTTTGTGAATAATCGTATCACAATATCTATCAGATGAGTATCGATATAGCATCTTTCGAAGTATTGTACAGTGAAAACTGCAGACTTTCTTCTGATGTGGATTATATCTCGGTGACACCCGAGATTGGATTTGATAGGAGCAGAGATATGAAAAAGAAATTGAAACTGATTCAGAAGAGAATAAAGATAGCTCAGAATAAATAGACTGAATATGTCAACGTCGGATGATGACTGTTAATATTTAAGATTGAAGACTGAATAGAACCCTGATTGAAATTATCAGATTGATAGGAAATGATGGTATTAACTTGTTATGATCTGTTAATTGGTATATACGAAGGTTGTATAGCCAGTATTGGGAGAATTATTCTATCATCAATTGTTTCGAGTGGTATTATGAGATTATACTTCTTGAATTAATATTCCAAATTGAAATCAGAAATCCGAAAAAAAAAATTCAGAATGAAGACTATTCTGCTGTTGAACATACAGTAAAGTCGTCAGGGTATCAAAGAGACTATAGGAAAGACAGAATCTGATATAAGACTGAGATTTCAGAATTGTTTCATTGCAATGAGTTTTCTGATTAACCCTATTATATATTTCTTTCTTTATCTGATTTGATTGCTTGTGATTTTGAGGACGAAATCGAATCTTAGGGGGGAGAAATGTAATGCCCGAGTTTTAATTACCGTAATCTGAAATTAATATCAAATGTTCTAGTGATTAATTGATGTGATGACAGACGGAAATGATTAGACCGGGAAAGACGAGAAAAGACGCAAAATATGTGCGAGGGAGACGCCATTCGCGCACATGCGCGATCTGGTGCGCACACATGCGCGGATTTGGCAAAAGACCCCGCGCATCTGCGCGACCTGAGGGCGCACATATGCGCGAGGTGTTCAGTAGCCAAGGTAAATGTCCAAAGAAGTTGGCGCATATGCGCCGGATGGAGGCGCGCATATGCGCGAGTTGCATTGCACGAGACAGTAGGTCTCGCGCATATGCGTGGCGATGGGGTGCGCATATGCGCGAGCTGCCGAGATTACACGCGCTGAGACTTAAGGTCTCGCGCATATGCGCCGAGTAGTGTCGCGCATATGTGCGAGACGTGCAGTGCAAAGAGTTGTGCCACGTTTCTGGAGCATGCATGGGATATATATATATATAGGTACAATTCGATTATTCCTTCAGAAATTGGAAGAAGGAAGCACCGAGAAGCTCCGTAAAATACTTACGCCTTTATATTTCAATCCGTCCATTATATTTTAAATCTGAGTACAGTAACTAGTTTCTAGCGACGATAGCTTCAACTGGACGTAAGGTTTATTACGTTTTGATATGTTTTGAAATTATGATATTGCCAGAATCGGATGGAATTCATATATGTTGTTCTTGCGATATCAGACATTGTATAATCGAAACCGGATCGAAGAACAGATTGTTTATGCAATTGTTACGATTTTTCAGAACTGATATGATTGAGATTGCGCAGATTTGATATTATGATCTATTATTGCTAGGGTTATGAGTTGTATTCATATCGATTATGAGTCGTGTTATCATATCTGTGATGTTGAAATTAACAGGGTTATTGAGATTGTATTGTTATGCCATTGAAACATCAGTGGATCGATATTGATCAGATTCAGTAGTGATTTATATTATATCGTAATATCGTCGATATGGATTAGATTGTACTTTGATTCGTTATTGATCAGATTATGTCTTGATTTCAGTATTGATCTGAGCAGGTTCTGAATTGAATTGTATATTGATATTGTGCCTGTTCGATATTGTCATTGCCAGATTGGATATTGTGGGGACCCGGACGCTAATCATGTTCTTAATCGTCATTGGGACTAAATCAATTATAATAATCAGGGTCTAAATTTTTTTTTAAAATGCGGAAGGTAATGGAATCAAACTCCTATACATATCAGTATAAAAGTATAAATCTGATAAAATATACAATCATACATATTCAGGTTCAACAACTACTATAAAGTGTTCAAACCCTAGCTCTAATCCAAGTCCGGTATCACCACTCTAATCTCGATCTGTCTTCATCTCTGAGACCCTGTACATGTCCCACCTGTTGTCATGCACACATACAAACAAGACAACAGCCGGATAACTCCGGTGAGATATAAATATCCCAGTATAAACAATGTATTAAATGCAATCATATAAAACATATATAAAAGCATAAACAAACATCAAAACATGTATCTAATCTGATTACATGAATTAATGACTCGTGATCTAATCTTATCTTATCTCAAATCTAGGGATCCCAATCTAATTTAGACTTTGGTATGCTGTATCGAGTGTCTGAGATAGACGTCGATCTACATCTAAAGCTCTTCGATACACCGTAAGTCTAGAGTCTTATCGGTTCTGAGAAACACTCGGCGGTTCTGCCCTAGCTAGGCTGATCTGCCCTAGACTCGGACTCTGACTCTGTTCTAAGTCAACACATTAACATATCAATCTGATAATCTGCAAATATCAATGCAATAAAATAAATTATGTGATTTAGGGAAACTCAAGTCAAACCTAACTCGAGTTGTGCAATCCCGAATCAACATTTATTTATTCCTTTCTTGCTGTCGCTCTGACACAATCGAAATCTGTCACTGTTCAATCTGGCAATGACAATACCAATATTCTGTATCAATATTCTAATCAAATCACAACATCTCTGTTTTATCAAATTCTGACAGTACAACAGTACAATCTTGCGATACTGATAATACTATATCAGTCTATATCAATTCCAAACATTTACAATCAACCACCGCACAAATCTGACATCAATTCTAGTCAATTTAATTCTGAAATTCATAACAATTCCATATTCAGTCCGTTTCTTAATCTGACTTCGATTCTACGCTTTCTAACATGTCAAGAACATCATATATGAATTCCATTCAATTCTGGCAATATCATAATTTCAAGACATGTCAAAACGTAATAAAACTTACGTTCTGTAGTAGCCTGCGTTGTTAGGAACACAGTACCGATGTCGGATTTAAAATCTAACGGACGGATTGAAATATAAAGGCGTAAGGATTTTCACGGAGATTCTCGGTGCTTCTCTTTTCTTCTGAATTGCAATTGTTTATCTGTATATACATATATATATATAAATATATATTACGTTGCATGTCCAAGCAACGTGTTATCTTTTCCTTGCATGACGGTCGGCGCTCGAGCGGTGCTAAACTACCGCTCGAGCGCGGCAGTCTCTGTCCAAAAAGTTTAAGTCGCACCCTTGGCGCTCGGGCGTTCAAAAACTACAGCCCGGGCGCCAACTCTTCTGCCCGAAACGTAATTTTGATGAACACCGGCGCTCGGGCGCCAGACTCTCTGTCCCCAAGCTATGTAACTCGTATGCTTGGTCCGATTTGGTCTCGTAATGGCCCGGCTATAATCACATTAGTTTAACTTCAATAATCTCATGTTAATATAATTAAAATCTCATATTAACAGAATCAAGATCTTGGCCCTTACATTTCTCCCCCCCTAAGATACGAACTGTATAAGAATTTACATCATCGAAATAACTTTGGGAACTCTTGTCTCATATCTGATTCAGTTTCCCAGGTTGCTTCTTCTACACCATGACGAGTCCATTGAACTTTTACAAGTGGAATAGTCTTCGTTCTGAGCTGTTTTTCTTTACGATCAATAATCTGAATCGATTTTTCAACATAGCTCAACGTCTCATCCAGTTCGGCCTCGTCTGGTTGAATAGCATGTGAAGCATCAGGAAGGTATTTCCTTAATAACGATACATGAAAGACATCATGTATCCCGGATAATGAAGGTGGTAAAGCGAGTCGATAGGCACGATCTCCTATCTTCTCGAGAATCTCATAAGGCCCAATGTATCGTGGAGACAGTTTTCCTTTCTTGCCAAATCTGACGACTTCTCTGAAAGGTGAGATCTTCAAAAATACTCGGTCTCCTATCTCAAATACCAACGGTCTACGTCGAACATTGGCATATTTGGCCTGTCTGTCTTGCGCTGCCTTCATTTTCTTTCAAATTAGCTTCACTTTTTCTGTCATATCTCTGATCATATCTGGTCCAATCTCGGGTACTTCAGAGATATCATCCCAATACAGAGGGGATCTGCACTTCTTTCCGTACAACGCTTCAAATGGTGTCATCTCAATACTCGTCTGATAGCTGTTGTTGTACGAAAACTCACAAAGAGGCAATGCATCTTGACAATTAGTGCTAAAATCAAGCACTACTGCTCTCAGCATATCTTCCAATGTCTGGATAGTCCGCTCTGACTGTCCGTCAGTCTGTGGATGATATGCGGTACTCAGATGTAACTTCGTACCGAGAGCTTGCTGCAAACTCTGCCAGAAGTGCGAAGTAAATCGAGGATCACGATATGATACAATCTACTTTGGCACTCCATGCAATCTGACCACTTCTCTGACATAGATCTCTGCCATCTGGTCAAATCTGTACGTCATCTTGTACGGTATAAAACATGCGGATTTGGTCAATCTGTCAATTACGACCCAAATCGCATCACAACCTCGGGAGGAACGTGGAAACTGTGTCACAAAATCCATGGAAATGTGATACCATTTCCATTCAGGAATGGACAAGCTCTGTAATAAACCTCCTGGTTTCTTTCTTTCTGCTTTCACCTGTTGGCAATTCAGACATTTGGAAACAAATTCGGCGATATCAGTCTTCATTTGTTTCCACCAGAACTGTCTTTTCAAATCATTGTACATCTTTCTGCCACCAGGATGAATACTGAATCGACTGTTGTGCGCTTCTGACAATATCAGTCGTCTCAACTCTGAAATATTCGGCACAACTAGACGATTATTCACATACAAGACGTTGTCACGTACTTGATATTCTGATCGATGTCCTGTTCTAACCATCGATACTGATTTCTGTATATTCTGATCACTTCGCTGAGCTGCCTTAATTCTCATAATCAGCTATGGTTCTACTTGCACCGTATAAAGTCTCAACGGTCTATAATCTGTTTCAAATTCTAATCCAGACAAACAGTAGTCTTCTATCAAATTTGAAACACCAATCGTCGATAAGGATAAAGAACATACCTTTCGACTCAGTGCATCAGCTGCTGCATTAGACTTTCCTGGATAATATTTGATTTCACAATCAAAATCTTTAAGCAAATCAAGCCATCTTTGTTGCCTCATATTCAATTCAGATTGTGAAAACAGATATTTCAAACTCTTATGATCAGAGTATATCTCAAACTTTTCACCATAAAGATAGTGTCGCCATATCTTTAATGCAAAGAAAATGGCTGCCAATTCTAGGTCATGAATTGGATAACGGGTCTCATGTGGTTTAAGCTGTCTTGAGGCATAAGCAATAACATGCCCTCGTTGCATCAGCACACATCCCAACCCTTTGTGAGAAGCGTCGCAATAAACCACAAAATCAACCGTACCGGATGGAATAGACAACACCGGTGCACTGGTCAACCTCTTCTTCAACTCCAGAAAACTGGTCTCACATTCTTCAGACCAAACAAATGGAGCATTCTTCTGAGTCAGCTGAGTAATTGGTTTAGCTACACTCGAGAAATCTTTAATGAAACGACGGTAATATCCTGCTAAACCCATGAAACTGCGAATTTCAGGTACTGATGTCGGTCTTGGCCAAGAAATCACGGCTTCTACTTTACTGGGATCAACTGATATACCATCTCCAGATATAATATGACCCAGAAATACTACCTGTCTTAGCCAAAACTCACATTTCAACAGTTTAGCATATAACTTCTCATCCCTTAGAATTCGCAACACAGTTCTTAGATGCTCAGCATGCTCAATCATATTCTTTGAATAAATCAAAATATCATCGATGAAAATAATCACAAAATCATCGAGATATTTCTGGAAGATACGGTTCATCAATCCCATGAATACAGCTGGAGCATTCGTCAGACCAAACGGCATGACAATAAATTCATAGTGTCCTTACATGGTTCTGAATGCTGTCTTTGAGATATCAGAATCTCTGACTCTCAGCTGATGATATCCCGATCTCAAATCGATCTTGGAATATACTGAAGAACCCTGCAATTGATCGAATAAATCATCTATACGAGGCGAAGGATATTTATTCTTTACCGTTGCCTTGTTCAGTTGCCGATAGTCGATGCAGAGTCTCATCGAAACATCTTTCTTTCTTACAAACAATACTGGAGCACCCCAAGGAGACACACTCGGTCTGATGTACCCCTTGGCCAGTAAATCTTCAAGCTGGTCTTTCAATTCTTTCAGTTCAACTGGTGCCATTCTGTACGGAGCTCTAGAAATCGGTACTGTACCTGGCATCAGTTCAATGCTGAAGTCTATCTCTCTAACTGGAGGTAATCCCGGGATCTCATCTGGGAAGACGTCAGCAAACTCACGTACCACTGGCAGATCTTCCAATGCTGGACTCAACTTCAGTAAATCTACTGAATATAAAAGGAATCCTTCTGCTCCTTTTTGTAATAATCGAGTCATAGATAATACGGATATTAAAGGAATTCTCGATCTAGAACCCTTACCGTAAAATTTCCACTCTTCAGCCATATCTGGTCTGAATCTCACTATCTTGTGGAAACAATCAATTGTCGCTCTGTACTTGGTCAGCATATCAATACCGATAATACAATCAAAATCGGACAACCCAAGTACGATGCAATCTAACTCAATCTAATGCCCCGTCATACTGTAGTACACAACGCTTAACAGAATTTACAGATATCAAACCTATCCCCAAAGGCGAAGATACCGACACTACAGTAGCTAAAGACTCTACAGGAAATGCATGACTCAATGCAAATCGTTCAGAAATAAATGTGTGTGAAGCACCGGTATCAATTATTACATAAGCAGAGTAACCACATAAAGAACAGTTACCTGCTACAACGTCATCTGGTGCTTCCTGGGCCTGCTCTTCTGTCAAAGCGAAGACTCTGGCCTGCTGTCTAGGAGGCTGACCAACTGTCTGGCTTCCTCCTGGCCTCTGCTGTGACTGAGCTGGCGCTGGCTGGAATGTATGAACATCAGCTGATCGTCTCTCAGTCTGTGATGCTGATCCCGATGACTCGACCCCCTGCGATCTTTGGGAACCTCTCTGGGGACATACTTTAGCAAAGTGTCCCGGCTGTTTACAGAAATTGCAACTACCAGTCACTCCCTGGCATTGCTCAGTAGCATGTCTTCCTCCGCAAGTCTTGCAATAAACTCCAGTGTAACTCTGGCTCCATCTGGAACCACCAGAGCTGGAAGAACTACTGCCAGATTTCTTGAATTGCTTTCCCCTGGCTTTCAAAAATTCTTTCTTTCCTCCACTACTGCTGCCACTCTCAAATTTGGGAGGTGGTTGCTGTGGTCTCGGTGCTGGAGGCATAAATGAAGCCCCTTTCTGTCTCATCAGACCGGCTTCTGCTCCCTTAGCTCTGTTCAGGGCATCAGTAAAATTATCCGGTCGCCCTGTGTTCACCAATGTGAAAATGTCGGGGTTCAAGCCATTGATGAACTGATCAGCAGTAGCTTCTTCGCTGTCAGCCACATGTGGAGCAAATTTCAGCAAGGAGGAGAATTTTTACACGTACTCCTCTATATTCATCTGTCCTTGCTTTAGATTGGCAAACTCCGCCCCCTTATCCTTCTGGTACGACACTGGAAAGAATCGTTGATAAAATTCAGTTCTAAATATATTCCAGGTAATTTTCGTACCTCTATGCTCCATGGCTCTCTTCCTCGTAATCCACCAGTCCTTAGCAACGTCGTGTAACTGGTGTCCAATTAATTTCACCCTCTTCTCATCTGTATACTCCAAGGATTCGAACAACATCTCAATATCATCAAGCCAACTCTCACACTCTACAGTGTTCTCTGTTCCTTTCAAAGTCGGCGGATGAAATGATTGAAATCGTTTCAGTAACGTATCCATTGGAGTCGGGGTGACGTCCATTGGAGGATTAGATGTACTTCCCTGTTCTGGTACTCGTCTCGGAGGCATATCTAATAATCAAATAGATTAGTAACAAATACCACAATTCTGTTTCAATCCTCCTCTGATCATCTTACTGCTGATCTAGAATCAGTACTGATCCAATCTCAATAAAACATATTAATATATCAAATCAGATAAACAAGTAACATGTAATAAAGCAGTAAGACATGCTAGCATTCAAAAGCAAGAAAGAAAACCTCAATCTACCCCGCTCACTAGCCTCTTCTATCTCAATCTAAAGGATCTATCGCTCTGATACCACCTGTTGTGGGGACCCGGACGCTAATCATTTTCTTAATCGTCATTGGGACTAAATCAATTATAATAATCAGGGTCTAAATTTTTTTTAAAATGCGGAAGGTAATGGAATCAAACTCCTATACATATCAGTATAAAAGTATAAATCTGATAAAATATACAATCATACATATTCAGGTTCAACAACTACTATAAAGTGTTCAAACCCTAGCTCTAATCCAAGTCCGGTATCACCACTCTAATCTCGATCTGTCTTCATCTCTGAGACCCTGTACCTGTCCCACCTGTTGTCATGCACACATACAAACAAGACAACAGCCGGATAACTCCGGTGAGATATAAATATCCCAGTATAAACAATGTATTAAATGCAATCATATAAAACATATATAAAAGCATAAACAAACATCAAAACATGTATCTAATCTGATTACATGAATTATTGGCTCGTGATCTAATCTTATCTTATCTCAAATCTAGGGATCCCAATCTAATTTAGACTTTGGTATGCTGTATCGAGTGTCTGAGATAGACGTCGATCTACATCTAAAGCTCTTCGATACACCGTAAGTCTAGAGTCTTATCGGTTCTGAGAAAGACTCGGCGGTTCTGCCCTAGCTAGGCTGATCTGCCCTAGACTCGGACTCTGACTCTGTTCTAAGTCTACACATTAACATATCAATCTGATAATCTGCAAATATCAATGCAATAAAATAAATTATGTGATTTAGGGAAACTCAAGTCAAACCTAACTCGAGTTGTGCAATCCCGAATCAACATTTATTTATACCTTTCTTGCTGTCGCTCTGACACAATCGAAATCTGTCACTGTTCAATCTGGCAATGACAATACCAATATTCTGTATCAATATTCTAATCAAATCACAACATCTCTGTTTTATCAAATTCTGACAGTACAACAGTACAATCTTGCGATACTGATAATACTATATCAGTCTATGTCAATTCCAAACATTTACAATCAACCACCGCACAAATCTGACATCAATTCTAGTCAATTTAATTCTGAAATTCATAACAATTCCATATTCAGTCCGTTTCTTAATCTGACTTCGATTCTACGCTTTCTAACATGTCAAGAACATCATATATGAATTCCATTCAATTCTGGTAATATCATAATTTCAAGACATGTCAAAACGTAATAAAACTTACGTCCTGTAGTAGCCTGCGTTGATAGGAACACAATACCGAAGTCGGATTTAAAATCTAACAGACGGATTGAAATATAAAGGCGTAAGGATTTTCACGGAGATTCTTGGTGCTTCTCTTTTCTTCTGAATTGCAAGTGTTTATCTGTATATACATATATATATATATATATTACGTTGCATGTCCAAGCAACGTGTTATCTTTTCCTTGCATGACGGTCGGTGCTCGAGCGGTGCTAAACTACCGCTCGAGCGCGGCAGTCTCTGTCCAAAAAGTTTAAGTCGCACCCTTGGCGCTCGGGCGGTCAAAAACTACCGCCCGAGCGCCAACTCTTCTGCTCGCAACGTAATTTTGATGAACACCGGCGCTCGGGCGGTCAAAAACTACCGCTCGGGCGCCAGACTCTCTGTCCCCAAGCTATGTAACTCATATGCTTGGTCCGATTTGGTCTCGTAATGGCCCGGCTATAATCACATTAGTTTAACTTCAATAATCTCATGTTAATATAATTAAAATCTCATATTAACAGAATCAAGATCTTGGCCCTTACAGATTTGATTGAGACTTCGACTCCGTCTGATCGAGAAGACAAAGGTATAAGTCAATGTGGTATTGGGAGATCGACTCAAGTAAGATATACTTGAGTTTCCCTAAATCACATACTTACTGTTATTATATGCATTGATTTAATTTGATATGCTTGTTCTATTGATTGATAGGAAGCATGTATTAGACGAGTATCAGATGAGTGATCTTGTGACAGAAGTGCCTGATAGTGGTGGGATCGCCATGGGCACATTGCACGATGTCACAAGATAGTGAATTGGCGAAAGTGCCAAAGTCTATCACGTATAGGTCACCGGACGATTAGCTATCGATGTGGATAGAATTGGAGTTTCTTCTATTACTGGACATATCGATGTGGATAGAATTGGAGTTTCTTCTATTACTCTGATCGATACGTGATAAACATAAAAATTGTACATTAATTAAATGTTTTATAATATAAATATATAGTTTTTGTTTTATTAAATGTTTAAATATTATATGTTTTATAATAAATTGTATAAAATATAAGTTGTTGTGTAATTATAAGTTTTTACTATTTTTACAGGTTCGATAAAACAAAAATAAACTTGGCACTGCAAATGGGATTAAGATGATTCTTGGACCTGTAGAAAGTTGATGTTAATATCTACAATATTGATGGCAAGCATGAGATAAAAATCTTTTCACAATTGGGATCAAATTAAGCAACAATTAAAGTTACCAAAGGAGTGGTAGTTTTACCATGCTCTAGTATTTTGACCATATCTCTCAAATTACTTGGTCAAATATTCTGAAAAAAATACCACAACTAGACAACTCAATTATCCACATGTTTCATTTTATGTGAAGAAGCAAATTCGAAGAAGAAGACCTTCAAAAGTGATGTGTAATATAATATTAATTTCTTGGAACACCAATGAAGACTTTTGTGTAAAAAATAATATTTTATTTGTGGTTGTCTCCCCAAATTTGGCTATAAATAGGGGTGCATTGTAATGTATTGAGATATCCCTCATTCTATGAACAAATCTTTGAGTTCATAATATTTCTCTCTATATTTTTCTTTTATTTCTTCATTTAAATATAATTAACATGTTAATTTCATATTCAAAGTTTTACACTTTGAATGATGAATAGCTAACTTCGTAAAGTTGAGATGATAAGGTGAAACTCTTGGCATGATAATAAGGTTATTAAAAGGTAAGAATCTATGTTTTATATTATTTAATCATTATTTATTGTTTATGTTATATTTATTTCTTTAAGTATTTTTATACCCTACTTATAAGTGGGAGTTTTGATTTATTGTTGCTATATGTTACACTAAATTCTTGGAACCATTTAAATATTAGTTTGGTATTACCAACCATTTAAAGTGGATGCCTTGATTTATTATATATAAATATATTATAATATTAAATTCTTGGAACCATTTAAATGTTAGTTTGGTTTTACCAACCATTTAACTTGGATTCCTTGATTTACTATATATAAATATATCATAATAATATTTTCTTGGTACCATTTAAATGTTAGTTTGGTTTTACCAACCATTTAAAGTGGGAACCTTGATTTAGTGTTTACAAATATATATATAGCACAATAAATACTTGACAACATTTATAAGTTTTGGTATATATTATATACTTATAAGATAATAATATATAGCATAATATAAATATGATTATTTAATATATTGGAACCATTTTATTAAGTGGATTTCAATATTGTTCATTAATGTTAACTTTATTAAAATATCAAGAGTGGATCCTTTAATCTCAACTACTTAAATTAAAATTTGAACAATTAAAATTTACCCATTAAAGATTCAATTAAAATTAAAAAGAAACAAAAACAAAAACAAAAAGACATTGTAGTGGACTTTTAATTACCTTTGCTTCCCTGTGGATACGATATTCGGACTCACCGAATTATACTACTTGTGGACAAACCTGCTCTTGGGAGTGTAACAATCAAAGTCGCAACAATACGGAATGCCAACGTCTTGAAACCGTGATCCTTAGACTAGGAATGAGTCTAGTCTTAGAAGTGGAGTCACGAGTCTGATTGACAGTTTTATATGGATTATGTTCTTAGAAATTGATATAGTATTACTAGTTCGTGTTCCCGATTGTGGTACATGTTCAGGGTATGATTTATAGTTTGATATTGATTCATGTTTCTGATTGCGATACATGTTATGAATATATGATTCATTCTTTTATATTTGTTATATTAAATGTGTGTTCCGTTGATTTATACTGGGAATATAATTTTCACCGGATTTATCCGGATGTTGTCTTTTTTATGTGTGCATGACAACAGATGGGACAGGTTCAGAGTCAAGGAGATGAAGAGAGATTATGATTAGAGTAGAGACTACGGACTTGGAGTAGAAATAAGGTTTGGACACTTGATGTTTAGTTGTTAAACTCTAGTTTGAATAAATGTATGTTGTACAGGACTTGTACCTTAAATTATAATGATATGTATAATAGATGAATGCCATTACGTTCCGCATGTAATAGTGTATGTTAAAAAAAAATTTGACCTTATTTATTATAAATGATTAATTAGTCCCAAAGATGATTAAGAATCGAATTAGCGTCCGGGTCCCCACAATGTGGCATGATTTCATGAAATTGTAGAATTTTCACGAATATTAGATAATTGGCTGGGAAAAGAGACTGGGGACGACAGAGATAAAAATAAATATTTATCATTAAATATTTTCAAGTCTTATTAGTAGGGTTAAAAATGATTAAACTTTTGTAAAAATGATAGAATTCAAATTATTTTATGAGACGAGCTCGACTTCATCCAAGAAGCCGGTTTTAGGCAGACAAGGGACTTTTAAAATATCAAATGCATTATTTTTTGAAAATTAAATTATATACACTTTTATTTTTCAATTAAATAAGTGTTATTGGGCACAATTTAACTAATTTGAGTAGGCCCAATTTCTCCTATACTAGAAGACCCAAAATATAAGCCCATTATCATGCAAATTAAATCTATAAAATTTAAAAAAAAACCTTGGACTTTTTCACCCCATACCAGCCGACACCAGCACACAAAACACACACTCAATTTCAAAAATAAAGAGGAGGAAAAGCTAGAGTTCTTCTTCGTCCGTTTGTCCCTTTTCGTTCCCCTCACCGACGATCGTATATTCGAGCGTTTTAAAACGCAAAGGCCCGTTTTGTAAACCCTTTGACGCATCATTCAAACTATTATATGCATTTTTTTATTATTTGTGCATGAAAAATATTTATGTTTGATGGTTTAACGATATGACGATTGTTTTGAAAAGTTTTGACGTTTTTACGCTTGTTTCTTTAACACTATGATTCCTAAGGACACACTGACATTAAGAGTTGTTTTAGGGATGGGAAAAGAGTCTTTAAAGACTAAAAAAAAGGCTGAAAATCGAGCTTGGTCGAGGGAGGTGAGTCCTAGGGTTTCCTAGCAAAACCTTTGTAAAGGTCGCTCGGCCATGAGCTTGGCTCCGTGCATGGTTCGATTAGGCTGGGCTAGTGGCTAGGATGGACCTATTTAGGTGTAGGTAAGACTCATAGCATGGCTAGGACTCATTGATTGCAGCCTAGGAGGGGTCCCTTGGAGTAAGGACTCCCCGCGTGTTCGTGCTGCATGCTGCGCGCGGCTGCAGGGCTAGGCGCTGGCTTGGGCTGGCGAGCAAGGGTTGGAGCATGGTCCAGTGAGGTTTTGGAGGGTGTGGCTTGGTGGTGGTTCGAGGGGAGGAGTCCTAGTCAGGAAAAAGAGAGTCCTTGGGCTAAGGGCTCGACCGCGGCTCTTGATTTTTGCAGGAGCTGAAGGCGTGGGCTAGGAGCTAGATTTATAGGGCAAGGGTGGTCAGTAGGTTCCATAGGAGGTCTGGTCAAGTGATGGCTCGAGTGTGGCTCGAAAAAAACGAAAGAGAGCCCGAGGGAATAAAGTAAGGTTTGAATTTTAAGGTCTAGAAAAAAAAGAGTGAACCATGGTCCACATGGAGTCGATTCATCGTTCACGAGGATAATTTAGATATAAAAAGTCTATGTTTAAAATTTAGAAATAAACTATTAAATTTTAACTTAATTCGTGGACTAAACACTTCACGAATTAGTAATTAAGGAATTAAATTGAAGTCCTCGAATTTACATCAAATAAAAATATCAAAAATTATTTTAAGCTTAAATAATTATTTGGGATGGTCTAGAGTCAATAAAAGCAAGAAAAAGTCAAAAGCGAGAAATTTTATGGCTAGGGGCAAAACATTCATTTTACACCAGGGTAGTACGAAAATGGATGACAGCGTTCCGAAGGGTCATAACGCATGATAAATGATATAAAATGATGATTTTGTTGAAAATATGATATTTTATGATTTATTGTAACGTTGTAAAATTTTGACTGTAAAAATGCTATTTTTGGAAAGTCATGATATTTCATTAAAAAAAGGAAAAGAAAAAATATTTTGAAGGATGTGAATTGACTGGGACAAAGAGGATAGAGATATGTGGAGGATCCGTTTTAAGAAGGAACGGTGATGTAAGATTCAAAAATAAGACAACGTAATCCAACTACGTTCAAATCTAGAAAAAATAGAAAAAAGCTAACTAAATGATTTTAATTGCTTAAATTGATTATATTTGATATGTATGTATGGTTTTAATGTAGTTTTCTACGTGCATACATAAAAATGTATTTTTAAAGGTTATTCGAGATGCGATCGAGGAACAGAGACCGATGACTGAAAAATGGAAAATATTTTTATTGAATAATTATTTTAATTATTTAAAATAAGGTTGATGCTTTTTGTTATTTTGGAAAATAAGGAGTTTTAAGGTGATTTTATAAGACGATATGTAATTTTTATCGGTATTCGATTTTCAACGAAAATATGAACTTTTGGACACTCGGCTAATAATTTCACGGACTTTCCTAAACCAAATATTTTTTTAAAATACACTAATGGGCTTAAAGGACCCATTGTACCATGCTAATGGACTTAGGCTTGCACGCTTATTATTGATAAAATATTTAAAGCCTAAACCCTCCCCTTTATTTTCTTAAACTCGCGCCCCATCTCTCCAACACACAAAAGACTCCTATCACCTCTCAAACACACGGCACACACAATTTTGCAAGGGGAAAACCATCGGTTTTTCTTAGGGAAAATTCAGCCAAGGGTTCTCGTCGTCGTTTTTCGCATCGTCAACGTATTTTCGTCCTTAATATACGCAAAAAGCACGCCAAAATTCTTTATTTTCTCATCTATCACACCCTAATATCTGTTTGATTATTGTTTACATGAAAAACATGAGTTTCTTTTCAATATTTTTGTTTTTATGCATAATCATGTAATTGTATGATTTTTGTCCCAAAACTTGTTTATATTTGCATGAAGTGGCTGCCATGGTTAAGGGTTCAAGAGGGACGTTTTTACACAATTTTAAAGGTCCTAGGATACACGGTACTGAAGCCTCACGAACTAGAACTAGCTGGAACCATTAGCGCATATTTTGATGTCAAGTTATCGAGTAAGGGGAAGCCACGGTGCATGGCTCGACTAGGGGTGGGCTGGGATGTTGTTGGGTCTGTAGAGGAGTCCTAGTCACGCTAGGACTCAAGCTAGTCGGTTAGGGAAGAGTCCAAGCGAACTAGGACTCTTTCCAAAGCCACCTAAGAAGCGGCATCATGCAGGGAGGGCTCGTGGCCCAGGTTAGGTCGGTTATGGTCCTGAGAGGGTTCACAAGGTGCTAGGCTTTGTGTTCGTTCGAGGGTAAGGGTCCTAGCTGGGTTTCGAAGAGTCCTAGTTGGTCGCTACTAGGTTCGCGCGTCGCTTGTCTTGTGCATGGTGCTTCGGCGCGAGTGAGGGCTTAGTCCTAGGGGTCCAGTGGGCTCAGTAGGGTCCAGGGAAGGTCTGGTCAGGAGTTGGCTCGGGCTGGGCTGGGCTCGATGAAACAGAGAGTTGGCTCAAGGGTTTTGGTTTAGGGTTCGAATCATGGTTCACGAGGGTAATTTAAATGTAAAAAGTCTATGTCAAAAATTGGGAATTTTATATTTAATTTTGATTTAATTTAGGAATTAAACGCTCCGCGAATTAATAATTAAAGAATAATTAGAAAGCCTAGAATTTAAGCTAAATAAAAATATGAGAAATTTAATTTAATCTTAAATAATTTTTTGGGATGGTCTAGAGTCAATGAAAGTAAGAAAAAGTCAAAATCGAGGAATTTTATGTCTATTGGTAAAACGATCGTTTTACACCTGAAAATAGTAAACGTCATGACAGTGCCCTGAATGCTATAATATATGTTAAAAATTTTATTTTATATGTTTATGGAATTGTATGATAGAACATTAATGTTAAATGATATGTTGCATGCTTGGTTTAAAAGAAAATGATTTATGCATGTTTAAATTTTATAAAGTACTGAACATAGAAAATGTTGAAGGAAGTGAAATAATTGTAACTAATACGATGATACAAATATGATGATATGTAAGCCAAGGCTCGGTTTACGGGTCAGAGTGTCGCTGATTTCCCCGCCCAGTACCGTAGTAATACGTAGATATATCCATCGAATTTCAGCTAATATGAAAGTCACAATTAATGATCTGAATTTAACGAAAGGAAAATTACATATATGACTAAATGAATATGTTTGTAATGATATGGAAAAGGTTTAAATTTATGCATGATTATGAAATGTTATTTTAAGTAAAAGTATTTTCACTATTGTATGTGATTGTAAACGTAGTATTTGTTATAAGATTATGGTTTGCTGATTCATTAGATTCACTAAGTGTGATCGATGTAGTTGAGCATGATATTGATGTTAGTGGAGGTTTTGATGGTTGATCTTACTGGACTTAAGGTGCATGTAACCCAAGGACCTGCGCTAGTTTTTTTGCATGTACTATTTAAACTTTATGTTAAAGATTTTTACGACTGTTATTATGATTTTGAGAGTTCGTTAGATTTAGCTTTATTTTGAGATATTTGTAACTTAGGATTGACATCGTTTGACGATTTTATGTTTTGAACTATTTCTGTTCTATTTTAAAATATGGTTGGACGTTTTATTTTAAAATAGTACAAAGTTATTTTAAAAATATTTTAAGTATATATATATATATATATATGTATCGGCCGAATCTAGTAGGATAGGAAAAAAAATTCTAGTTTTTTTTAAGCAAAAGGAGTTGTGGACGTTTCAGTTGGTATAAGAGCAGTTTTCCTGTAAAGGGTTGTGACGCCGTCAGTGCCGAGAAGCTCAGTCTTCAAGCCTCAAATTGTACATTTAATTGCTTTATATGATTTTTATGATGATATCTGCATGATTACATGAACTATATGTGTACATCACATGTTTAATACATGTTTTATATGCTTAGAGTTGCTAAAAAGGATTAATATATGATGCATGATTAGAGAATTTAGATTTAAATGCATGTTGGTTACGCTAGAATTTGGAAAACGTTCAGATATTATGCCTCCTAGATGCACACATATTACCGATGGGCAAGCAGAGCATGTTGAGGATCATCATGTGAATGCACCCCCACCTCCTAATATGGATGCTAATACTCGTACACTAGAAGGCATGGCTCGTTTCCTTGAGCAGCAGTTTCAGCAGGCTCTTAAGCAACAACACGACATCTATGATGAGTTCCGGAGGCTAGGACCGAAGGAATTTTCTTGCACCACTGACCCATTTGCTGTTGAGGGTTGGATTCGATCACTTGAGCTGCATTTTCGCTAACTGAATATGGGAGATGTTGACCGCGTTAGATGTGCCACTATATGTTTCGAGATGATGATTCTCTATGGTGGGAATGAGCTGAACATGGTATTAATCTCGCCACACTTACTTGGGAGCAATTCAAGAATATATTCTATGAGAAGTACTTTACCGCTGACGTCCGAGGACGATTGAAGAGGAAGTTTATGACTCTCCGTCAAAGAGACACTTTTGTGGCTGAGTTTGTGAGGAAGTTTGATAGGGGCTGTCACTTTGTGCCCCTCATTGCTAGGGATGTTCCTGATAAGCTTAAACACTTTTTGGATGATCTACGACATACTATACATCGTGACGTGATGATGTTGCGACCATTGGATTATGCTAGTGCCACTACTTATGCATTTCAAGCCGAGAAAAAATGAAAGATATTGATTTTGAAATGTAGCGTAAAAGACACCAACACCAGCAGAACTCTCAGCCCAATAAGAAGCCATACATGGGACCTCCTAGATCTCAAGGGCAGCAAAACCCCAAGGCCACCGCAATCTAGAGCACAAAAACCTGCAGAGAGGCAATAATGCAAAGAGTGCAATCGCTTACATTATGGCAAGTTCATGTGGGGATCTTTTAGATGATTCATATGCAAGGAGGAAGGGCATAAAGCTGCTGATCCCAAAGAAGAATGTGCCAACAGTGGGAAGAGCTTATGTTATGCATGCTAAAGAAGTTGAGGAGGAGCCACACATGAAACGACCTCGACCTTTTTTTTTACTAATAAACTCGAAAATTTCTAAACATAACTTAACAGATTCATAAACCATAATAATTTAATATTTGAAATCTTAAGTGCATAAAAATATCCATAAATCATCAAATAACCAAAAATCATATGTCAATCTTTAAAAAGATCAACTAACATAAAATAAAGCACAAAAATATCTCTAATATATATATATGCATTTACGAGAGTTTGAAGCCTGGTATTATCCAACTTTTACCCAACTTTCATGGCTTAGATTCTGAATATATATATATGCATTTACGAGAGTTTGAAGAAGTGTGCAACACATATAATGATCTAAATTGTAGCATGAACACCATTCGACTTAAGCTTTTTCCTTTTTCTTTAAAAGATAAAGCTAAAACTTGGCTACAAAATCTTAGATCGGGATTCATTCGAACTTGGGATGAATTGCAACAACGATTTTTGAAAAAGTTTTTTCCATCTCATAGAACAAATTCTTTCAAAAGGCAAATCATCACTTTCACTCAAAAACAAGGAGAAACTTTTTATCAGTGTTGGGATAGATACAAAGAATTGCTTAATCTTTGTCCACATCATGGTTTTGAAATTTGGAGAGTTGTTTCTCAATTTTATGAAGGCTTAACACCTAAAGATAGGCAAATGGTTGAATTTATGTGTAATGGAACATTTGAAGATAAAGATCCAAATGAGGCAATTGAGTATCTCAATTCATTAGCTGAAAATGCTCAAAATTGGGACACTATAGGTACTATCGAACCATCAAACAAGATTCAATCTCCTACATCTGGTGGAGGTATGTACACTCTCAAAGATGAACATGATCTTCAAGCTAGATTTACCTCTTTGGCAAGAAAAGTTGAGGCACATGAATTGAAAAGAATGGTCAATTAAAATCTGTTCAAGAAATTGCGTGTCACATCTGTGATACAAGCGATCATTTTACAAAAGATTGTCCCACTTTGCCCTCTTTTAAAGAATGTCTCCATGAACAAGCCAATGTTTTGAACAATTTCAAAAGGCCAAATTTTGAACCATTTTCTCAAAATTACAATCCAGGTTTGCGAAACCATCAAAATTTTAGTTTGAGGAATGATAATGCTGCACAATTTCCGCAACCACATTTTCAAAATCAACAAAATTTTCAAAATTATGCACCTTATGTTCCTCCGCCGAAAAGAAATTTACAAGATACATTCAATTCTTTCATTGCAAAGCAAGAGTCTATCAATACTCAAACTGCTCAAACCATGACAGATTTGAAAGATACTCTTGCTAAATTTGCATCTGCACTTAATGTTCATGAAAAAGGTAAATTTCCTTCACAACCTCTGCCTAATCCCAAGGATCATCATACACAAACTGGAACTTCTGCAACTCAACCGATGGATCAGGTAAAATCTGTTATTACCCTTCGAAGTGGTAAGGTTGTGGAAAAATCCATTCTTGAACCTTGTGAAGATGATGATAAATCAACTCCAAAGGGTAAGGAAGTGGAACCCATAACTTGCGAAGAGGAGGTTCAACAGACAGTGTCACCACCATTCCCTCATGCATTGAAAAATACAAAAAAATCAAATTTGAATTCTGATATATATGATATTTTTAAACAAGTAAAAGTTAATATTCCTTTATTAGATGCAATAAAACAGGTACCATCATATACCAAATTTTTGAAAGACTTGTGCACTGTGAAAAGAAAATTGAATGTGAAAAAGAAAGCATTTTTAGCAGAACAAGTAAGTGCAATCATTCAAAATAATAATGCTTTGAAATACAAAGACCCTGGTTGTCCGACTATTTCATGTATTATTGGAGAACGAAAGATTAAAAAAGCCTTGCTTGATCTTGGAGCTAGTGTTAATTTACTTCCATATTCAGTTTATCAAGAACTCAATCTAGGCGAGTTAAAACCTACTTCGGTAACACTTTTACTTGCTGATAGATCTGTTAAAGTGCCAAGAGGTATGGTAGAAGACGTGTTGGTCCAAGTTGATAACTTTGTATATCCTGTCGATTTCATAGTTTTAGATACACAACCTATCGAAGCTTGTAATGCAATTCCTGTAATTTTGGGTCGTCCATTTTTAGCAACTTCTAATGCCCTTATAAATTGCAGGAATGGAATAATGAAGTTGTCATTTGGTAACATGACCTTGGAGCTCAATGTTTTTAATCTTTGTAAGCAACCACATGACAAAGGAGATGAAAGTGAAGATGAAAATCTTATTGAAACTCTTGTGGAAGAAAACATTCAAGAAGGGAGTACTCGTGATCAATTAGATATTTATTCAATTGAAACTGTTAAAGAAAATATTGAAATTGATATTGATGATTTTATCAGGTATCACTCGTTAACAGGATCAGAGAAAGAATTTGATGCACAATATGAGAACAAAGACGAACCACCAATATTGGAGTTAAAACCCTTGCCAGAAGAATTGAAGTATGCATTTCTTGGAGAAGATGAAAGATATCCAGTGGTAATTTCTTCCAAACTAGAAAGTGATCAAGAAGGTAAATTAGTTGAAATGCTTAAAAGACATAAAAATGCAATTGGTTGGACACTAAAAGATCTGAAGGGCATTAATCCACTAATTTGCACACACAAAATTCATTTAGAAGAAAATGCTAAAACATCTCAACAACCACAAAGGAGATTAAATCCACACATGAAAGATGTTGTGAAAACTGAAGTTCTCAAATTACTTGATGTTGGGATTATCTACCCTATTTCTGATAGTAAGTGGGTAAGCCCAACACAAATAGTTCCAAAAAAATCTGGCATCACAGTGATAACAAATGAAAAAGGTGAATTGTTAACAAGTCGAGTCCCATCTAGTTGGCGGATGTGTATTGACTATAGAAAATTAAATGATGCCACTAGAAAAGATCATTTTCCATTACCATTTTTGGATCAAATTTTAGAAAGAGTAGCAGGTCATCCCTACTACTATTTTCTTGACGGATATTCAGGCTATTATCAAATTCCCATTGCACTCGAAGATCAAGATAAAACTACATTCACATGTCCTTTTGGAACATTTGCATTTAGAAGGATGCCATTTGGATTATGCAATGCCCCAGCAACATTTCAAAGATGTATGCTAAGCATTTTTTGCGACATGGTTGAAAATTGTTTGGAAATTTTCATGGATGATTTAACTGTCTTTGGGAATACATTTGATAATTGTCTTGAAAATTTGGAAAAAGTTTTAAAAAGATGCGAGGAAAAAGGTCTTATTTTAAATTGGGAAAAATTTCATTACATGATTACTTCTGGAATTGTTTTGGGACATGTCGTGTCATCTCATGGAATTGAAGTTGATAAAGCAAAAGTTGATGTCATTGCCAATTTACCCCCTCCAAAAACCATTAAAGAAATTCGATCATTTTTGGGACATGCTGGATTTTATAGGAGGTTTATAAAGGACTTTAGTATAATCTCTAAACCCATTTGTAACCTCTTAACAAAAGACACTGCATTTGAGTGGACTCAAGAATGTCAAAATGCTTTTGATAAAATCATTCGACATTTAACATCAGCTCCTATCATTCAACCTCCTGACTGGTCTTTACCATTTGAAATCATGTGCGATGCGAGTGATTATGCAGTCGGTGCAGTACTGGGTCAAAGAAGAAACAGTAAGCCTTATGTGATATATTATGCAAGTAGAACTTTAAACAATGCTCAAATGAATTACTCCACAACTGAAAAAGAACTACTTGCTGTAATATTTGCATTAGATTAAATTTCGTTCTTATTTGATTGGATCAACGACTATTGTGTTTACTTATCATTCTGCTATTAGATATTTGTTGACGAAACAGGATGCAAAGCCACGACTGATACGATGGATTTTGTTGCTCCAAGAATTTGACATTGTGATCAAAGATAAAAAAGGAACCGAGAATGTCGTAGCCGATCATTTATCAAGACTAGTAACAGGATCATCTTTTGAAATGACACCAATTAACGATAATTTTCCTGATGAACATCTATTTTCAGTTACTACTACACCTTGGTTTGCTAACATAGTAAATTTTCTTGTGACAGGAAAAATGCCACCGCAATAGAGTTCCCAAGATAAGAGAAAATTTTTGAATGAGGTAAAAAACTTTTATTGGGATGATCCGTATCTGTTCAAGTACTGTCCAGATCAAATTTTTCGACGTTGCATACCCGACAATGAGGTAAGTAGTGTCATTAAATTTTGTCATTCAGAAGCATGCGGAGGACATTTTTCTTCAAAGAAAACGACTGCAAAAATTTTGCAGTGTGGATTTTATTGGCCCACTTTATTTAAAGACACCCACGAAATCTGCAAGATCTGTGAAAATTGTCAAAAATTGGGTGCAATTTCAAAAAGAAACATGATGCCTTTGAATCCTATCATTGAAATTGAAATATTTGACTGTTGGGGAATTGATTTTATGGGACCTTTTCCACCATCGTTTGGATACTTGTATATTTTAGTTGCAGTTGATTATGTTTCCAAATGGATAGAGGCAATTTCATGTCGAACAAATGATCATAAAATCGTCATCAAATTTTTGAAAGAAAATATTTTTAGTAGATTCGGAATTCCTCGAGCTATGATAAGTGATGGGGGAACTCACTTTGTTAATAAACCATTTGCTTCATTAATGAAAAAATATGGTATTACTCACAAAGTAACAACTCCTTATCATCCTCAAACAAATGGACAAGTTGAATTAGCTAATAGGGAGATAAAGCAAATTTTGGAAAAAACTGTTAACTCAAATAGAAAAGATTGGTCTCTGCGACTTAATGATGCACTGTGGGCATATCGAACAGCTTTTAAAACATCATTGAATATGTCTCCCTATAGGTTGGTTTATGGAAAACATTGTCATTTGCCTGTGGAATTGGAACATAAAGGTTATTGGGCGATCAAAACTTTAAATTCAAGCATGGATGATGCCAACAAATTGCGTAAATTGCAACTTAATGAACTTGATGAACTCAGAAATGATGCGTATGCGAATTCAAGGATTTATAAAGCAAAAATCAAATCATTTCATGATAAAACAATTCTTAGAAAATCTTTTGAGATTGGTAAAAAAGTTTTGCTTTATAATTCTCGACTACACATATTCCCAGGAAAATTACGATCAAGATGGACAGGCCCATATGTTGTAAAGCATGTGTATCCTTATGGAGCTGTGGATATTGAAAGTCCTAAAAATGGTGATGTTTTTAAAGTGAATGGACAAAGGCTTAAACCATTTTTGGAAAATGAAATCTTTCGAGAAGAGTTTATTTCCCTTTCTGATCCTTAAATTTTTATGTTGCATTTAATTTTGTTTGTTTTATTTCAGGTTTCCTTAATCTTTTTATTTTCCCGGTTAAATGGCGGATAACGGTACTCCGTGACTCTCATAGCCGGTTTAATCAGTTTCCCACAATTGCTGATACAAAAATAAAAAAAAATCATTTCTTTTCTTTTCAAAATGGATGAAATTCTCTCAAAAATTTGTAAATATTTTCCCTCTGTTTCTGAAAATGTTCTAAGAAAAATTTATGCAGGAAGGTGTGAAAGATTGAGATTGCTAATGCAAAAAGGAATTCCAGAAGATATTCGTCTTGTAATTGAAGCTAAGGTCCGATTAGGAGGAGAAGTTCCACAATCATTGCTCATTCGGTATTTGCCTGGATTAGGAAAAAGCACTTATGCGAAAAAAAGAAGGGCCAAAAGGTTAGGGGTTTGTCATAAGTGTGCAAGATGGACTTGTGACAAACGATGCAGATCTTTGGGATGTGTTTCCAATAACAGAGAAGATAAAATTGATTTCATTAAGAATGGGCTGAGTAAGGAGTCTTTGGATAACATCTTATTGACTCTTGAGACGCATTCTAGTGGACATGTGCATATTGAACTTCTCCGTTTATGGAAACAATTCCAAGATGAGCGTCATAGTCTTGGGAATCTGACTAAAAAAGACCATGTTTGCCAATTTATAAGAAAATTGGATGGGAAGCATATCCTCGACTCATAGAAGGCGTTGAAGCCGTTTCTGGACGTAAAACCAGAGGAAAATTGTGAGCCACAATCACACTACTGTTTATATGCATGTGTGTCATTATTGTTTTTACTATTTATTCTGTTTACAGCTGTGACCCATAGTTTTGTCATGATAACATATTACCCCTATAAAATCTCTCATCTTTCTCTATATTTTCGCAGAAAAAAAAAAGAAAGTAAAAACATGGCTGGATCTTCTGCACAAACATTGAAAAATATTTGTGTATTTTGTGGGTCGAGTCCTGGAAAAAATGAAGTGTTTGTAGAAGCAGCGAATAATCTTGGAAAGATATTGGCTGAGAGAAAAATTCACTTGGTATATGGGGGAGGTAATATTGGGTTAATGGGATCTGTTTCAACATCTGCTCATTTTGGAGGTAGTCAGGTTTTGGGTATTATTCCTACAGCTTTAGCTGAAGGAAATATTACAGGTGTTACGATTGGGGAGGAATTAAAAGTTTCTTCTATGTATGAAAGAATCACTCAAATGATTGAAAATTCTGATGCTTTTATCGCACTACCAGGTGGTTTTGGTACATTAGAAGAAATTTTTCACACTGTTTCTTGGGCACAACTTAATATCCATAATAAACCTGTGGGCTTGTTGAATATCAATAATTATTATGACAGTTTGTTGACATTTCTTGATAAAGCTGTGGAACAGAATTTTATTTCAGAAAATTCACGACAGATGCTCATCTGTGCTTCGACTGCTGACCAATTAATTGATGATTTGGAAGCTTTTGTTCATAAGCCAGATCCGATGATAACAAAGATCAATTGGTCGCAATCAAGCAGTAAGAAAAGGAAGTTGGATCATTGATTCAAAAGTCGTGGATTGGTTTGCATTTGTTTCAGTTTGTTATCTTCAATAAAATTCCAGGTGATATCTCTTTCATTATGCACTCTTTATTACAAGTTATTTTGACATTAGGGACAATGTCATATTCTGATTGGGGGGAGAACAAACTTATATAAAAAACATTTAAAAAAAATTAAAAAAATATATATTATTTTAAAATAAAATCATGTTTATTGTTTGTATCTTAGTAATTTTTGCAAAAATGTTATACATTACATGTTTGAAAGATTTAAATTAGAATATGCATTAATCTATTTAAGAATGTTTAAATTTTTATTTGAAAAAAAAATGTCAATTTTAATATTCTGATCAATATAAAAATATGATTTATGAAATCTTTTTGAGTGACTAACCATTGTGATAAAATCAGGTATTAAAGTATATGGCCCAAGATATACCTTATAAGAGTGCCTAAAATTTTAAACTCACACATATTTTGTGAGTGAGTGGAGAAGACTGAGAAAACAGCTTTCGAGCCTTTATTGATCATGAGAGAGACTATCTATTGTTTAGATCTTGAGTTCTTATTTTGAAAAAAAAAATGATATTTCCTGAAAAAAAAAGAAAAAAAAGAGAAAAATACAAAAAGAAAGATGTTGAAGATCTATGTAATTTTTTAGTTATATGCTGCGACCCATTTTTCTCTCATAAGAATAAAAAAAAAAGAAAAAAAAATAAAGAGAGAAATACATTGTACAAATTAAATAAATATGTGGTCAAAAAGCATAAACTTAGTCTGATTCCATGATGTAAAAAAAAAATCAGGAAAAAAAATAAAAAAATATAATAAGAACAACTGGATTTTAAATCAATGGATTTTGTATCTTTTGATTAGTTTGGCTCGTTTGTCTGTCTGCATTCTGTAAACCATTTTCCTGAGCATTCATCTGTATTCCAACTCCATGAGAGAAATCGTTGCCATAAATAGAAACATTCTGTGAGGATATGGAGTTGAGACTCTTACTAAGAATTTCTGAAGGCCGTGTACACTTAACTACCTGAAATAAGCTTTGAATTGACCATCTCAAATTATTTCATAAATTATAATTATGATGATCTTGATATAACTTTGACAGTTTTCAAATTTAATTTAAACACTTAGATAGTTTTGATTACATTTCTATTTAAATTAATCAATATGTTTTGTATTGCTATTAACGCTTAAATTGCTAGGGACTAGCAATAAGCTGGTTGTGAGGTGTGATAAACATAAAAATTGTACATTAATTAAATGTTTTATAATATAAATATATAGTTTTTGTTTTATTAAATGTTTAAATATTATATGTTTTATAATAAATTGTATTAAATATAAGTTGTTGTGTAATTATAAGTTTTTACTATTTTTACAGGTTCGATAAAACAAGAATAAACTTGGCATTGCAAATGGGATTAAGATGATTCTTGGACCTGTAGAAAGTTGATGTTAATATCTACAATAATGATGGCAAGCATGAGATAAAAATCCTTTCACAATTGGGATCAAATTAAGCAACAATTAAAGTTACCAAAGGAGTGGCAGTTTTACCATGCTCTAGTATTTTGACCATATCTCTCAAATTACTTGGTCAAATATTCTGAAAAAAATACCACAACTAGACAACTCAATTATCCACATGTTTCATTTTATGTGAAGAAGCAAATTCGAAGAAGAAGACCTTCAAAAGTGATGTGTAATATAATATTAATTTCTTGGAACACCAATGAAGACTTTTGTGTAAAAAATAATATTTTATTTGTGGTTGTCTCCCCAAATTTGGCTATAAATAGGGGTGCATTGTAATGTATTGAGATATCCCTCATTCTATGAACAAATCTTTGAGTTCATAATATTTCTCTCTATATTTTTCTTTTATTTCTTCATTTAAATATAATTAACATGCTAATTTCATATTCAAAGTTTTACACTTTGAATGATGAATAGCTAACTTCGTAAAGTTGAGATGATAAGGTGAAACTCTTGGCATGATAATAAGGTTATTAAAAGGTAAGAATCTATGTTTTATATTATTTAATCATTATTTATTGTTTATGTTATATTTATTTCTTTAAGTATTTTTATACCCTACTTATAAGTGGGAGTTTTGATTTATTGTTGCTATATGTTACACTAAATTCTTGGAACCATTTAAATGTTAGTTTGGTATTACCAACCATTTAAAGTGGATGCCTTGATTTATTATATATAAATATATTATAATATTAAATTCTTGGAACCATTTAAATGTTAGTTTGGTTTTACCAACCATTTAACTTGGATTTCTTGATTTACTATATATAAATATATCATAATAATATTTTCTTGGTACCATTTAAATGTTAGTTTGGTTTTACCAACCATTTAAAGTGGGAACCTTGATTTAGTGTTTACAAATATATATATAGCACAATAAATACTTGACAACATTTATAAGTTTTGGTATATATTATATACTTATAAAATAATAATATATAGCATAATATAAATATGATTATTTAATATATTGGAACCATTTTATTAAGTGGATTTCAATATTGTTCATTAATGTTAACTTTATTAAAATGCCAAGAGTGGATCCTTTAATCTCAACTACTTAAATTAAAATTTGAACAATTAAAATTTACCCATTAAAGATTCAATTAAAATTAAAAAGAAACAAAAACAAAAACAAAAAGACATTGTAGTGGACTTGTAATTACCTTTGCTTCCCTGTGGATACGATATTCGGACTCACCGAATTATACTACTTGTGGACAAACCTGCTCTTGGGAGTGTAACAATCAAAGTCGCAACAATACGGAATGCCAACGTCTTGAAACCGTGATCCTTAGACTAGGAATGAGTCTAGTCTTAGAAGTGGAGTCACGAGTCTGATTGACAGTTTTATATGGATTATGTTCTTAGAAATTGATATAGTATTACTAGTTCGTGTTCCCGATTGTGGTACATGTTCAGAGTATGATTTATAGTTTGATATTGATTCATGTTTCTGATTGCGATACATGTTATGAATATATGATTCATTCTTTTATATTTGTTATATTAAATGTGTGTTCCATTGATTTATACTGGGAATATAATTCTCACCGGATTTATCCGGATGTTGTCTTTTTTATGTGTGAATGACAACAGATGGGACATGTTCAGAGTCAAGGAGATGAAGAGAGATTATGATTAGAGTAGAGACTACGGACTTGGAGTAGAAATAAGGTTTGGACACTTGATGTTTAGTTGTTAAACTCTAGTTTGAATAAATGTATGTTGTACAGGACTTGTACCTTAAATTATAATGATGTGTATAATAGATGAATGCCATTACGTTCCGCATGTAATAGCGTATGTTAAAAAAAAAAATTTGACCTTATTTATTATAATTGATTAATTAGTCCCAAAGATGATTAAGAATCGAATTAGCGTCCGGGTCCCCACAATGTGGCATGATTTCATGAAATTGTAGAATTTTCCCGAATATTAGATAATTGGCTGGGAAAAGAGACTGGGGACGACAGAGATAAAAATAAATATTTATCATTAAATATTTTCAAGTCTTATTAATAGGGTTAAAAATGATTAAACTTTTGTAAAAATGATAGAATTCAAATTATTTTATGAGACGAGCTCGACTTCATCCAAGAAGCCGGTTTTAGGCAGACAAGTGAGTTTTAAAATATCAAATTCATTATTTTTTGAAAATTAAATTATATACACTTTTATTTTTCAATTAAATAAGTGTTATTGGGCACAATTTAACTAATTTGAGTAGGCCCAATTTCTTCTATACTAGAAGGCCCAAAATATAAGCCCATTATCATGCAAATTAAATCTATAAAATTTAAAAAAAAACCTAGGACTTTTTCACCCCATACCAGCCGACACCAGCACACAAAACACACACTCAATTTCAAAAATAAAGAGGAGGAAAAGCTAGAGTTCTTCTTCGTCCGTTTGTCCCTTTTCGTTCCCCTCACCGACGATCGTATATTCGAGCGTTTTAAAACGCAAAGGCCCGTTTTGTAAACCCTTTGACGCATCATTCAAACTATTATATGCATTTTTTTATTATTTGTGCATGAAAAATATTTATGTTTGATGGTTTAACGATATGACGATTGTTTTGAAAAGTTTTGACGTTTTTACGCTTGTTTCTTTAACACTATGATTCCTAAGGACACATTGACATTAAGAGTTGTTTTAGGGATGGGAAAAGAGTCTTTAAGGACTAAAAAAAAGGCTGAAAATCGAGCTTGGTCGAGGGAGGTGAGTCCTAGGGTTTCCTAGCAAAACCTTTGTGAAGGTCGCTCGGCCATGAGCTTGGCTCCGTGCATGGTTCGATTAGGCTAAGCTAGTTGCTGGGATGGACCTATTTAGGTGTAGGGAAGACTCATAGCATGGCTAGGACTCATTGATTGCAGCCTAGGAGGGGTCCCTTGGAGTAAGGACTCCCCGCGTGTTCTTGCTGCATGCTGCGCGCGGCTGCAGGGCTAGGCGCTGGCTTGGGCTGGCGAGCAAGGGTTGGAGCATGGTCCAGTGAGGTTTAGGAGGGTGTGGCTTGGTGGTGGTTCGAGGGGAGGAGTCCTAGTCAGGAAAAAGAGAGTCCTTGGGCTAAGGGCTCGACCGCGGCTCTTGATTTTTGCAGGAGCTGAAGGCGTGGGCTAGGAGCTAGATTTATAGGGCAAGGGTGGTCAGTAGGTTCCATAGGAGGTCTGGTCAAGTGATGGCTCGAGTGTGGCTCGAAAAAAACGAAAGAGAGCCCGAGGGAATAAGGTAAGGTTTGAATTTTAAGGTCTAGAAAAAAAAGAGTGAACCATGGTCCACATGGAGTCGATTCATCGTTCACGAGGATATTTTAGATATAAAAAGTCTATGTTTAAAATTTAGAAATAAACTATTAAATTTTAACTTAATTCGTGGACTAAACACTTCACGAATTAGTAATTAAGGAATTAAATTGAAGTCCTCGAATTTACATCAAATAAAAATATCAAAAATTATTTTAAGCTTAAATAATTATTTGGGATGGTCTAGAGTCAATAAAAGCAAGAAAAAGTCAAAAGCGAGAAATTTTACGGCTAGGGGCAAAACATTCATTTTACACCTGGGTAGTACGAAAATGGATGACAGCGTTCCGAAGGGTCATAACGCATGATAAATGATTTTGTTGAAAATATGATATTTTATGATTTATTGTAACGTTGTAAAATTTTGAATGTAAAAATGCTATTTTTGGAAAGTCATGATATTTCATTAAAAAAAGAAAAAGGAAAAATATTTTGAAGGATGTGAATTGACTGGGACAAAGAGGATAGAGATATGTGGAGGATCCGTTTTAAGAAGGAACGGTGATGTAAGATTCAAAAATAAGACAACGTAATCCAACTACGTTCAAATCTAGAAAAAATGGAAAAAAGCTAACTAAATGATTTTAATTGCTTAAATTGATTATATTTGATATGTATGTATGGTTTTAATGTAGTTTTCTACGTGCATACATAAAAATGTATTTTTAAAGGTTATTCGAGATGCGATCGAGGAACAGAGACCGATGACTGAAAAATAGAAAATATTTTTATTGAATAATTATTTTAATTATTTAAAATAAGGTTGATGCTTTTTGTTATTTTGGAAAATAAGGAGTTTTAAGGTGATTTTATAAGACGATACGTAATTTTTATCGGTATTCGATTTTCAACGAAAATATGATCTTTTGGACACTCGGCTAACAATTTCACGGACTTTCCTAAACCAAATATTTTTTTAAAATACACTCATGGGCTTAAAGGACCCATTGTACCATGCTAATGGACTTAGGCTTGCACGCTTATTATTGATAAAATATTTAAAGCCTAAACCCTCCCCTTTATTTTCTTAAACTCACGCCCCATCTCTCCAACACACACAAGACTCCTATCACCTCTCAAACACACGGCACACACAATTTTTCAAGGGGAAAACCATCGGTTTTTCTTAGGGAAAATTCAGCCAAGGGTTCTCGTCGTCGTTTTTCGCATCGTCAACATATTTTCGTCCTTAATATACGCAAAAAGCACGCCAAAATTCTTTATTTTCTCATCTATCACACCCTAATATCTGTTTGATTATTGTTTACATGAAAAACATGAGTTTCTTTTCAATATTTTTGTTTTTATGCATAATCATGTAATTGTATGATTTTTGTCCCAAAACTTGTTTATATTTGCATGAAGTGGCTGCCATGGTTAAGGGTTCAAGAGGGACGTTTTTACACAATTTTAAAGGTCCTAGGATACACGGTTGTGAAGCCTCACGAACTAGAACTAGCTAGAACCATTAGCGCACATTTTGATGTCAAGTTATCGAGTAAGGGGAAGCCACGGTGCATGGCTCGACTAGGGGTGGGCTGGGATGTTGTTGGGTCTGTAGAGGAGTCCTAGTCACGCTAGGACTCAAGCTAGTCGGTTAGGGAAGAGTCCAAGCGAACTAGGACTCTTTCCAAAGCCACCTAAGAAGCGGCATCATGCAGGGAGGGCTCGTGGCCCAGGTTAGGTCGGTTATGGTCCTGAGAGGGTTCACAAGGTGCTAGGCTTTGTGTTCGTTCGAGGGTAAGGGTCCTAGCTGGGTTTCGAAGAGTCCTAGTTGGTCGCTACTAGGTTCGCGCGTCGCTTGTCTTGTGCATGGTGCTTCGGCGCGAGTGAGGGCTTAGTCCTAGGGGTCCAGTGGGCTCAGTAGGGTCCAGGGAAGGTCTGGTCAGGAGTTGGCTCGGGCTGGGCTGGGCTCGATGAAACCGAGAGTTGGCTCAAGGGTTTTGGTTTAGGGTTCGAATCATGGTTCACGAGGGTAATTTAAATGTAAAAAGTCTATGTCAAAAATTGGGAATTTTATATTTAATTTTGATTTAATTTAGGAATTAAACGCTCCGCGAATTAATAATTAAAGAATAATTAGAAAGCCTAGAATTTAAGCTAAATAAAAATATGAGAAATTTAATTTAATCTTAAATAATTTTTTGGGATGGTCTAGAGTCAATGAAAGTAAGAAAAAGTCAAAATCGAGGAATTTTATGTCTATTGGTAAAACGATCGTTTTACACCTGAAAATAGTAAACGTCATGACAGTGCCCTGAATGCTATAATATATGTTAAAAATTTTATTTTATATGTTTATGGAATTGTATGATAGAACATCAATGTTAAATGATATGTTGCATGCTTGGTTTAAAAGAAAATGATTTATGCATGTTTAAATTTTATAAAGTACTGAACATAGAAAATGTTGAAGGAAGTGAAATAATTGTAACTAATACGATGATACAAATATGATGATATGTAAGCCAAGGCTCGGTTGGCGGGTCAGAGTGTCGCTGATTTCCCCGCCCAGTACCGTAGTAATACGTAGATATATCCATCGAATTTCAGCTAATATGAAAGTCACAATTAATGATCTGAATTTAACGAAAGGAAAATTACATATATGACTAAATGAATTTGTTTGTAATGATATGGAAAAGGTTTAAATTTATGCATGATTATGAAATGTTATTTTAAGTAAAAGTATTTTCACTATTGTATGTGATTGTAAACGTAGTATTTGTTATAAGATTATGGTTTGCTGATTCATTAGATTCACTAAGTGTGATCGATGTAGTTGAGCATGATATTGATGTTAGTGGAGGTTTTGATGGTTGATCTTACTGGACTTAAGGTGCATGTAAACCAAGGACCTGCGCTAGTTTTTTTGCATGTATTATTTAAACTTTATGTTAAAGATTTTTACGACTGTTATTATGATTTTGGGAGTTCGTTAGATTTAGCTTTATTTTGAGATATTTGTAACTTAGGATTGACATCGTTATATATATATATATACTTAAAATATTTTTAAAATAACTTTGTACTATTTTAAAATAAAACGTCCAACCATATTATATATATATATATATATATATATATATATATATATATATGTATCGGCCGAATCTAGTAGGATAGGAAAAAAAATTCTAGTTTTTTTTAAGCAAAAAGAGTAGTGGACGTTTCAGTTGGTATAAGAGCAATTTTCCTGTAAGGGTTGTGACGCCGTCAGTGCCGAGAAGCTCAGTCTTCAAGCCTCAAACTGTACATTTAATTGCTTTATATGATTTTTATGATGATATCTGCATGATTACATGAACTATATGTGTACATCACATGTTTTATATGCTTAGAGTTGCTAAAAAGGATTAATATATGATGCATGATTAGAGAATTTAGATTTAAATGCATGTTGGTTACGCTAGAATTTGGAAAACGTTCAGATATTATGCCTCCTAGATGCACACATATTACCGATGGGCAAGCAGAGCATGTTGAGGATCGTCATGTGAATGCACCCCCACCTCCTAATATGGATGCTAATACTCGTACACTAGAAGGCATGGCTCGTTTCCTTGAGCAGCAGTTTCAGCAGGCTCTTAAGCAACAACACGACATCTATGATGAGTTCCGGAGGCTAGGACCGAAGGAATTTTCTTGCACCACTGACCCATTTGCTGTTGAGGGTTGGATTCGAGCACTTGAGCTGCATTTTCGCTATCTGAATATGGGAGATGTTGACCGCGTTAGATGTGCCACTATATGTTTCGCGATGATGATTCTCTATGGTGGGAATGAGCTGAACATGGTATTAATCTCGCCACACTTACTTGGGAGCAATTCAAGAATATATTCTATGAGAAGTAATTTACCGCTGACGTCCGAGGACGATTGAAGAGGAAGTTTATGACTCTCCGTCAAAGAGACACTTTTGTGGCTGAGTTTGTGAGGAAGTTTGATAGGGGCTGTCACTTTGTGCCCCTCATTGCTAGGGATGTTCCTGATAAGCTTAAACACTTTTTGGATGATCTACGACATACTATACATCGTGACGTGATGATGTTGCGACCATTGGATTATGCTAGTGCCACTACTTATGCATTTCAAGCCGAGAAAAAATGAAAGATATTGATTTTGAAATGTAGCATAAAAGACAACAACACCAGCAGAACTCTCAGCCCAATAAGAAGCCATACATGGGACCTCCTAGATCTCAAGGGCAGCAAACCCCAAGGCCACCGCAATCTAGAGCACAAAAACCTGCAGAGAGGCAATAATGCAAAGAGTGCAATCGCTTACATTATGGCAAGTTCATGTGGGGATCTTTTAGATGATTCATATGCAAGGAGGAAGAGCATAAAGCTGCTGATCCCAAAGAAGAATGTGCCAACAGTGGGAAGAGCTTATGTTATGCATGCTAAAGAAGTTGAGGAGGAGCCACACATGAAATGACCTCGACCTTTTTTTTTTACTAAAAACTCGAAAATTTCTAAACATAACTTAACAGATTCATAAACCATAATAATTTAATATTTGAAATCTTAAGTGCATAAAAATATCCATAAATCATCAAATAACCAAAAATCATATGTCAATCTTTAAAAAGATCAACAAACATAAAATAAAGCACAAAAATATCTCTAATAAATTCCTTAACATAAATCTTTCAAATCTTTTATCTATCAAGCTAGTGCGGAAAATAAAGGTGTACTCGGGAGTGTACTGCCGCACTTGATCTACTCAAGCATCAGCGCCTCCTCCAATCATCAAATCCTGCATTATTCAAAACTAGTGAGTCTAATGACACATCACGTTTTAAACATAAATAACAAGTAATACATATACAATCACATGCCTTGAAAATCATACTTTTACTTAAAATAATATTTTGAACATAAATAAACCATTTAAAATTTCTTTAAGCATAAATAAATCATTTAAAATAGCTTTTGAGTATTAGTAAATCATAAAATCATTTTAATCATATAGCTTTCGATCCTTTATTATTTTAGGTGAAGTTAATCCTTGAAAGTGACTAACTTTTATCCTTTGGTCAACTGTTTAGCATTCACCTCCACATGGCCCATGGGATTGGGCATTAAGCTCCACCATGGAAATACTATTCTCGGGGTCCCTTTGAGACCTTTTTCCGTAAACGGGGTCCTCTGGGGCCTTGTCCCTCACGACATCCCCACAAAATTGTAAATTCACCGTTCTTTCTTAAAATGGATCCCCCACATATCATATATCATTTGTTATCGTCAATTCACATCCCTCAAAATATTTTTTCTTTTATTTTAAAAGCATAAAATATCATAGCTTTCCAAAAATAGCATTTTAACAGTAAAAATTGCACAGCTTTACCATAAATCATAAAATAACTTATTTTCATAAAAATCAACATTTTAAATCATAAAATATCATTTACCATGCTTTAAAATCCTTCGGGACGCTGCCAAGCTTTTTACGTAATTCCTAAATGTAAAATGACCATTTTGCCCACAGATGTAAAATTTCTTTATTTAAATTTTCTTACTTTTAAAGACATGGGATTATCCTAAATAATTATTTAAGCTTAAATCTAATTTTTCATAATTATATTCAGCTTAATTCGAGGCTTTTCAATAACAACTCGTGAGGCGTTTAATTCCCGAATAATTTCAAAACTTAATATTTGATCCCAAATTTTAAACATAACATTTTTATTACTTAAGCTACTCTTGTGAGCCATGAACCACCCCTGTGGACCCACGGTTCCAATTTATGTTCTTAAATTCTCGTTTTTGACCCCTTGATAAGACCACCAAGCCAACTCCTTATTCCATCGAGCCACGGTCAAGCCACCTCAATCTGGACCCCAGCCAACCCACCTAGGAACCCTCCTGACCAACCCCGATCCTTAAAACCTGAGCCTAACTCACGCATGAGCCCCCCAACCCGGACCAGAAATTCCGCGCGTGAGCTTCCTCTTTCACTAGGACTCTTGGCTGACTAGGATTCTTCTAGCCACTTAACCAGCGATTACCTCGGACCCTCACTGACCCTGGACCACGCCCAAACCCAACCAAGCTTAGCCCAGACCCTTGAACCAATGCAACGAGCCATCTGCTCGAGAAGACAGTAGCCGCGCATGATGGTACTCTCTCACGTTTTCCACGAGCCATCACATAACCGAGCAACACCAGCCACTGCCCCAATCCTTGACCATCTTCCTTAGACCCTAAAGGTGTAATGCCCGATATTTGCATTCTATTAATTTGAGATTGTTGATTTTGAATTGATATGATTATAGACGGATCACTCCGAGACCATATTGGGAAAAGTGCTTGGACAGAAAGTGCCGCGCCCGAGTGGTAGTTTATCACCGCCCGAGCGCCAACTAAAAAGCATGAAAATAAGACACATAGCTTTGACATGCAAGTGGAGGTATATATATGTAGTGACCCGTTCCAGAATCACCTACTAATCAAAAACTAAGCATGCAATTAACCTAATTAACAATAATCAGAGATAACAGCGGAAAAGTCAACAAAATAATGGTTATACAACCCAATCGAAATCGAAGTCTAGACTAACTCAAAATGAAATATCCAATACAACCATATCGAATCAAAACAATACCGATAAACTAAACCAACCAGATACTCAACGTCCTCCTCCTGCTCCTCCTGAGCTGTCCAACCTGAGGCCTGCCCCGTGGGAATGGGGTGTCCAAGAATAAACAAAACCGAGGACGTGAGCGATAAGAACGCCCAGTACAAAAGTATGAGTATACAAACCTATATGAAATGCACATGCTATGATATGATACCAGGGTAGTCAAGAAACAGGAGTCACAAAAGGATCTCAACAATGCTCAGTCTAGAGGCGCCAAGTGGATAGTGCCGCGCGGTCCAACCTCTGGGTCACTGCATCCACTACAAGACAGACGTGGACCTAAAATGTCCCGGACCACCGAAGCCCTCCCGACCCGTCGGCCACTGTGTACTCTCGGTGTCCATGCGTCCACAAGACAGGGCTGAGCGGCCCCAAGATATAGCTTATCTCGAAAGAGATACAGCTCAACAGTAAAGGCTATCTCGAAGAAGATACGGCTCAACATGAAATGCAACGTGCAGTAATAAACGTGACATAATAGCATGCATCATATGACATATATCAATGCACCACATACTCATGCAACACATATATGAATGTATACTCAACCAGGATATCTCGGATAGTACTTTCGTACCTCTATCACAGCAATCCTAATCCACTGGAACAACCAGACAACAGGTCTAATCCAAGCCTATTCATCAAGTGAAAATCATGACTAAACTTATCTACCAGACTTAACTAGATAATCCTGAGATAAATACTGATAAAATTCCAAACCTTCGTCCGTCGCTAGCCCGCTGATGCCGCTAGCTCCCAACTAGAGCACAGCTCTGCTACAAGACCAGCAGCTCCCCGCTAGTGCCCAAATCTCGGAACACGACTAGAACCTGTCAGAAACGACTGAAATGCTATGGAACTCTCTGAATTGGCGAGTCAAAATGAGGAAATCCGACCACTATTTATAGGCCATGTTCGGATCCTCCGAACACCACTTCGGAACGTCCGAACGCTACGTGTCCATTGGCTCTTGACAGCTCATGATCGGATCCTCCGATCATACACTTCGGACCGTCCGAACATGCACGTGTCCAGCTGCTCTTGACACCTCATGATCGGATCCACCGAACCTACACTTCGGAACGTCCGAACTCCCACGTGTCGATCAACTCTTGACACCTAATGATCGGATCCACCGAACTCACTTCGGACCTTCCGAACTCTTCGGTGCTTCCGAACCATCTTCGGTCCGTCCGATCATGACTCGGTCAAAATTACACATTAAACCTTCTTAATCACCATTACTCCGTTAATTACCCAATTTGGAATTCGGGCTACTACATTCTCCCCCCCTTAAAACGATTTCGTCCTCGAAATCAGGCTTAGAGGATGAACAAAATGAAATAACAATCATTGTTATTACATCTCAATTGTTGCTAAACACAACTGATATTTGGTTTACAACGGAAAAACATACATCCATAGTACAACTTACAGTACTTACTCAAAAGAGCTCTGGATGCTCTGAACGCATACGATTCTTTAACTCCCAAGTGGCTTCTTCAGTACCTCGACTCTGCCACTGCACTAAGACAAGTTAGTCAGTCGGTCCACAACAGCCCCAATTGCATTACAATTCTTAGAAGGCAACGGCAATTGGTGACCAAATCCATCGTTACATGCTCCCACTTCCACTCAGGAATAGGGAGATTCTAAAGTAATCCTCCTGATCTTCGATGTTCAGCTTTTACTTGCTGACACACCAAACACTTGGCTACAAACTGGTAAACACTTCTCTTCATACCTTTCCACCAAAACTTGGTTTTCAAATCCTTATACATTTCCATACTTCCAGAGTGGATACTCAACTTACTCCTATGAGCTTGAGATAAAATCTCGTCTCTCAATTTAGAATCTTCTGGAACTACAATTCTTCCTGACAGACACAAGGTTCCATCTGTATGGAATGCAAAACCAGATGTGTGGTCTCCGTTAGCTAACCTTGCTAACTGTTGTTTCAACTCTTTCATCTCTGTTGGTGCCAATCTTCATTAAATCTATAATGTTGACACGGTTCCTACGTCTCCTTTCATCATGATCTTGGTGACGTCCTCCATCACGATCTCTACGACGATGTTCTCGGCCAGCCTCATCGTCGCCATAACGGCCATGTCCCACACTACCGTGACTGCTTCCATCTCCTGACATCTGAAAGGAAACTAAAATCAACTCCTAAATCCTCAAAACAGAATTACTAATGTCCCAAAAATCTTTGCATGCTCTGATACCATAAATGTAGTGACCCGTTCCAGAATCACCTACTAATCAAAAACTAAGCATGCAATTAACCTAATTAACAATAATCAGAGATAACAGCAGAAAAGTCAACAAAATAATGGTTATACAACCCAATCGAAATCGAAGTCTAGACTAACTCAAAATGAAATATCCAATACAACCATATCGAATCAAAACAATACCGATAAACTAAACCAACCAGATACTCAACGTCCTCCTCCTGCTCCTCCTGAGCTGTCCAACCTGAGGCCTGCCCCGTGGGAATGGGGTGTCCAAGAATAAACAAAACCGAGGACGTGAGCGATAAGAACGCCCAGTACAAAAGTATGAGTATACAAACCTATATGAAATGCACATGCTATGATATGATACCAGGGTAGTCAAGAAACAGGAGTCACAAAAGGATCTCAACAATGCTCAGTCTAGAGGCGCCAAGTGGATAGTGCCGCGCGGTCCAACCTCTGGGTCACTGCATCCACTACAAGACAGACGTGGACCTAAAATGTCCCGGACCACCGAAGCCCTCCCGACCCGTCGGCCACTGTGTACTCTCGGTGTCCATGCGTCCACAAGACAGGGCTGAGCGGCCCCAAGATATAGCTTATCTCGAAAGAGATACAGCTCAACAGTAAAGGCTATCTCGAAGAAGATACGGCTCAACATGAAATGCAACGTGCAGTAATAAACGTGACATAATAGCATGCATCATATGACATATATCAATGCACCACATACTCATGCAACACATATATGAATGTATACTCAACCGGGATATCTCGGATAGTACTTTCGTACCTCTATCACAGCAATCCTAATCCACTGGAACAACCAGACAACAGGTCTAATCCAAGCCTATTCATCAAGTGAAAATCATCACTAAACTTATCTACCAGACTTAACTAGATAATCCTGAGATAAATACTGATAAAATTCCAAACCTTCGTCCGTCGCTAGCCCGCTGATGCCGCTAGCTCCCAACTAGAGCACAGCTCTGCTACAAGACCAGCAGCTCCCCGCTAGTGCCCAAATCTCGGAACACGACTAGAACCTGTCAGAAACGACTGAAATGCTATGGAACTCTCTGAATTGGCGAGTCAAAATGAGGAAATCCGACCACTATTTATAGGCCATGTTCGGATCCTCCGAACACCACTTCGGAACGTCCGAACGCTACGTGTCCATTGGCTCTTGACAGCTCATGATCGGATCCTCCGATCATACACTTCGGACCGTCCGAACATGCACGTGTCCAGCTGCTCTTGACACCTCATGATCGGATCCACCGAACCTACACTTCGGAACGTCCGAACTCCCACGTGTCGATCAACTCTTGACACCTAATGATCGGATCCACCGAACTCACTTCGGACCTTCCGAACTCTTCGGTGCTTCCGAACCATCTTCGGTCCGTCCGATCATGACTCGGTCAAAATTACACATTAAACCTTCTTAATCACCATTACTCCGTTAATTACCCAATTTGGAATTCGGGCTACTACAATATATATGTATAATCATTCATTTGCTTCAGTAATAGAAACGAGAAGAACGAAAAGAATCTAGAGAGAATCCTCCAGAAATCCTTACGCTTTTTATGCTAGGAATTTGAAGGTTACGCAAGATCCGCCCGTTAGATTTTCAATCCGACTGCGGTACTGTGCTTCTATCAACCAGAACTTCAACTGAAAGTAATTTTTCTTATGTTTTGATATGATCTGAAATTGTGATACTGCCAGAATCGGATATGATTCATATATGGTGTTTATGATATGTTAGACATCGTATAATCGAAACCGGATTGAAGAACGGATACTGTATAGAATTTTTATGATTTTCGGAATGGATTGATTAAGATTCGATATCAGATTTGTACTGTTATTGATTATGAGTTTTGAGAATCGATGTCTGTTGATTTGTATTGCTGGGTATATTGAGATTGGACAGTTATGCTGTTGAGACAGAATTTTATTAGTTCTGATTATATCTAGTCTTGATCTGAGTTGTGTATTGATACGATACCTTCGATGTTGTCATTGCCAGATTGAATATTGACAGGCATTGAATCCGAGACTTTGACAGAGTCATATTGACAGAAAGAAAGGTATAAATCAATGTTGATTCGGGATTGCACAACTCAAGTTAGATTTGACTTGAGTTTCCCTAAATCACATACTTTATTTTATTGCATTGATATCTGCAATTATGAAATTGATATGTGTGGTCTATTGATTTATAGGCAGAGTATGTATTGAGTTAGAGGCTGATTTGCCTAGTCTTTGGCTGATTTTCCAAGTCTTCGGTTGAGGCGCCAAGATACTGGACGTTTGGTTTATGTCGATGTTGCTTAGGAATTGATTCATTCCTATCGCTGAGATTCTATATATGAGACAATGTCCAGAAACCGGGATCCCTAGATTAGAGATGAGTCGAGTCTGAGATGACGAGTCCAGAGTTTTATTTACAGCTTTATGTCGATACATGTCTTCTGATTTGATACATGATATGGATATGATTTTCATGCTTTTTTATATGTTTTTATATGATTGCATGTGTACATTGTTTATACGGGGATTATATTCTCACCGGAGTTATCCGGCTGTTGTCTTGTTTGTATGTGTGCATGAAAACAGGTGGGGCAGGATCAGGATCAGGAAGAGGATGAGATATTCAGAATTAGCGTGGAGATCCGGACTTAGAGTAGATTTGTTTTCAGTACTTGATATAGTGACTGAACTTTTAGTTGAGATAAGTAAATGTTGTACAAGACTTGTACCTTTATTTGATATGTATATCAGATCGAATACATTACGTTTCTGCATTTGCATTTTTTAAAAAAAAATTATGTCCCACATTACTTAATTGTTATATTGATTCTTAATAATGATTAAGAAAACGGATTAGGTTTGGGTCCCCACAGCAGGTGGTATCAGAGCAGTAGGTACCTTAGACTGAGATAGGAGCTAGTGAGCGGGGTAGAATGAGTTTTCTTTTTTTGCTTTTGCATGCTAGCAATCTATTATGTTTACTGCTTTGAAATACATGTGTACCTGTTTATTTGATTTGATTTGGTAACGTGTATTATTGAGAATGAATCAGAACTAAATTCTTGATCAACAGTAAGATGATCAGAGGAGGACTGAAACAGGTTGTATTTCAAATACTAACCCTTTTGATATTCAGATATGCCTCCTCGAAGAATACCATAACAGGGTAGCACATCGAATCCTCCTATGGATGTGACAGCAACACCGATGGAAACACTACTGAAGAGGTTTCAGTCATTCAAACCGCCAACCATGAAAGGAACAAAGAATTCGGTTGATTGTGAGTGTTGGTTAGATGATATTGAGAAGCTGTTTGATTCTTTGGATTACCCAGATGAGCGGAGAGTCAGATTGATTGGACACCAATTGCATGACGTTGCAAAGAACTGGTGGATCACGACAAAAGAAAGCATTGGAGCATCGAGGTACGATTATTACCTGGAATTTATTTAAGACTGAGTTTTATCAACGATTCTTTCCAGTGTCGTACAGAAACGACAAGGGGAACAAAGTTTGCCAATTTAAGACAGCGCCAGTTGAACATTGAAGAGTAGGTGGCCAAGTTCTCTACCTTGTTGAGGTTTGCTTAGAATGTTGCCGAGAACGACGAGGCTGCTGCTGATCAGTTCATCAATGGGTTGAATCCTGAAATATTTACATTGGTGAACACGGGGCGACCAAATAACTTTGCTGATGCTCTGAACCGAGCCAAAGGAGCCAAAGCCGGTCTGATGAGACAGAAAGAAGCTTCGTTTGTGCCTCCAGCCCCGAGACCACATCAACCACTTCTCCGATTTGTGAGTGGCAATAGCAGTGGTGGAAAGAAAGATTTTCTGAAGGCCAGAGGGAAGCAGTTTAAGAAGTCTGACATCAGTTCTTCTAGCTCCAGTGATTCCAAACAGAGTTATACCAGATCTTACTGCAGAACTTGCGGAGGGAGACATCCCACAGAGCAATGCCAAGGAGTGCTTGGTAGTTGCCACATCTGCAGACAGCAGGGACATTTTTCCAGAGTATGTCCACAGAGAGGTTCCCAAAGATCCCAGGAATCCGAATAATCAGGATCAACAGCACAGACTGATAGACGATCAGCTGCTGTTCATTCATTTCAGCCAGCACCAGCTTAGTCACAGCAGAGGCCAGGAGAAAGCTCGACTGTGACCCAGCCTCCTAGACAACAGGCCAGAGAATTTGCTTTGAGAGAGGAGCAGGCCCAGGAAGCACCAGACGATGTCGTTGCAGGTAACTTTTCTTTATGTGGTTACCCTGCTTATGTATTGATAGATACGGGTGCTTCTTATATATTTATTTCTGAGCGATTTGCATTGAGTCATGTATTGCATGTTGAGTCTTTATCTGCTGTAGTGTCTGTCTCTTTTCCGTTTGGGATATGTTTGATATTAGTGAATTCTGTAAAACATTGTATGCTATAGTAAGACGGGCATGAGATTGAGTTAGATTGTATCGTACTTGGGTTGTCTGATTTTGACTGTATTATTGGTATCGATATGCTGACCAAGTATAGGGCTACCATTGATTGTTTCCTCAAGATTGTGAGATTCAGACCTGAGATAGCTGATGAGTGGAAATTCTACGGTAAGGATTCTCGATATAGAATTACTTTGATATCTGTATTATCTATGACTCGATTGTTACAGAAAGGAGCGGAAGGATTCCTTGTCTATTCAGTTGATTTACTGAAATCGAGCCCATCATTTTTTGATTTGCCAATGGTTTGCGAGTTTGCTGATGTCTTCCCAGATGAGATTCCGGGTTTGCCTCCGATTCTAGAGATAGACTTCAGCATCGAATTGGTACGAGGTATAGTTCCGATTTCTAGAGCTTCGTACAGAATGGCACCAATTGAATTGAAAGAATTGAAAGAGCAGATGGAAGATTTACTGGGCAAGGGGTATATCAGACCGAGTTTCTCTCCTTGGGGTGCTCCAGTATTGTTTGTCAGAAAGAAAGATGGTTCAATGAGACTCTGTATTGTCTACTGGAAACTGAACAAGGCGACGGTAAAGAATAAATATCCCTTGCCTCGCATTGATGATTTGTTTGATCAGTTGTAGGGTTATTCGGTATATTCCAAGATCGATCTGAGATCTGGATATCATCAGGTGAGAGTCAGGGATTCTGATATCTCGAAGACAACATTCAGAACCAGGTATGGACATTATGAATTTATTGTCATGCCGTTCGGTTTGACGAATGCTCCAGCTGTGTTTATGGGTCTTATGAACCGCGTGTCAGAAATATCTCAATGATTTTGTGATTATATTCATTGATGATATTTTGATTTATTCGAGAATATGATTGACCATGCTGAACATTTGAGAATTTTTTTGAGAATATTGAGGGCTGAGAAATTATATGCCAAACTGTTCAAATGTGAGTTTTGGTTGAGACATGTTGTATTTCTCTAGGTCACATCATATCTGGTGATGGGATTTCTATTGATCATAGTAAGGTTGAAGCCGTGATCAGTTGGCCTAGACCGACATCTGTGCCAGAGATACGCAGCTTTATGGGTTTGGCAGGATATTACAGAAGACTTATTAAAGATTTCTTGAGTATTGCTAAACCGATTACGCAGTTGACTCAGAAGAATGCACCATTTGTTTGGTCAGAATACTGTGAGCCCGGTTTTCTGGAGTTGAAGAAGAGACTAACTAGTGCTCCGATACTGACTATCCCCTCAGGTACTGGTGACTTTGTTGTTTATTGTGGCGCTTATCACAGGAGATTGGGATGTATTTTGATGCAGCGGGGACATGTGATTGCTTATGCCTCAAGACAGTTGAAGCCACATGAGGCTCGCTACCCAATTCATGATCTTGAATTGGCAGCCATTGTATTTGCACTGAAGATATGGCGACACTACCTATATGGTGAGAAATTTGAGATATATTCTGATCACAAGAGTTTGAAGTTTTTGTTTTCACAGTCTAAATTGAATATGAGGCAGCAAAGATGGCTAGATTTGCTGAAAGATTTTGATTGTAAAATCAAATACTATCCTAGAAAGTCCAAATGCAGAAGCGGATGCACTGAGTCGTAAGGTATGTTCTTTGTCCTTATCGACTATTGGTGTGTCAAATTTGATAAAAGATTGCTGTTTGTCTGGATTAGTATTTGAGACAGATCATAGAACGTTGAGATTATATGCTGTTCAAGTCGAACCAGAGCCGATTTTGAGAATTAAAGCGGCTCAAAAAGTTGATCAGAATGTACAGAATTCGATATTGATGGTCAGAGCAGGACATCAATCAGAGTATCAGGTACGGGATAATGTACTGTATGTGAATAATCGTACTGTAGTGCCAAATGTTTCAGATTTGAAACGACAGATCTTGTCAGAAACGCATAGCAGTCGATTCAGTATGAAAGCTGATATTGCTGAATTTGTATCCAAGTGTCTGAATTGCCAACATGTGAAAGCCGAAAGAAAGAAACCTGGAGGACTGTTACAGAGTTTATCTATTCCTGAATGGAAATGTGATCAAATTTCCATGGACTTTGTGACGAAGCTACCGAGATCCTCTCGAGGTTGCGATGCGATTTGGGTCGTGATTGACAGATTCACCAAATCTGCATGTTTTATTCCGTACAAGATGACGTACCGACATGACCAGATAGCAGAGATTTATGTTAGAAAAGTGGTCAGATTGCATGGGGTGCCGAAGTCGATTGTTTCAGACCGTGATCCTCGGTTTACTTCGCACTTCTGTCAGATTTTGCAGTAGGCTCTAGGTATGAAGTTACATCTGAGAAGTGCATATCATCCACGGACTGACGGGCAGTCAGAGCGGACAATCCAGACACTGGAGGATATTCTTAGAGCTGTAGTGCTTGATTTTAGCACTGGTTGGCAGTATTCATTGCCACTTTGTGAATTTTCGTACACAACAGCAATCGGACGAGTATTGAGATGGCTTCTTTCGAGGCGTTGTAGGGAAAGAAGTGCAGATCCCCTCTGTATTTGGAAGATATCTCTGAGGTTCCTGAGATTGGACCTGATATGATCAGAGATATGACAGAAAAAGTGAAGCTGATTCTGAAGAATGAAGGCAGCTCAAGACAGACAGGCCAAATATGCCAACATCAGACGACGACCGTTGGTATTTGAGGCAGGAGATCGGGTATTTTTGAAGATTTCACCTTTCAGAGGAGTTGTCAGATTTGGGAAGAAAGGAAAGTTGTCTCCACGTTATGCTGGGCCGTATGAGATTCTCGAGAAGATAGGAGATCATGCCTATCGACTAACATTACCGCCTTCTTTATCTGGGATACATAATGTCTTTCATGTATCATTATTGAGAAAATATCTCTTTGATGCTTCACATTTTATTTAGCCAGACGTGGCCGAATTGGATGAAACTCTGAGTTACTTCGAGAAGCCGATCCAGATTCTCGATCGTAAAGAAAAGCAGCTCAGGACGAAGACTATTCCGCTTGTGAAAGTTCAGTGGAGTCGTCATGGCATCAAAGAAGCTACCTGGGAGACTGAGTCTGATATGAGGCAGAAATTCCCAGAGTTATTTCACTGATGTGAGTTTCTATTTAGCTTATGTTACATTTCTTTGTGACATGATTTGATTGCCTGTGATTTCAGGGACGAAATCGTATCTTAGGGGGGAGAAATGTAATGCCTGAGATTTGCATTCTATTACGTTATGCTGCAGCGCCCGAGTGGTAGTTTGTGATGCGATTCTTCAAACACGAAAAGCAAACGCGCTCAAAATCCGAGTCACGCCCTCGATTCGATGGAATAAAGAAACGGTTGTGTTTTCCCGATCTTTGAAACAAGTAATGGATAGGTGTGATAATCGCCTCTAGATCACGCGGTCTAGCAACAATTAATTAACAAGAGAAACAATCGGGTTTCAAGAGAACCTCCAAAGAACCCGCCCTTGGCAACCCTCGTGAAAATCGATCGACAAACGCCACAAAAGATAAATCTTTTGATAAGTTTGATTTGATACAACGCAAAAGTTATAACGAAACTTAAGCTTGTGTTGAGATAATTCTCAAAGGAATTTTCATAAACTGAAAATGAACAAAAGTTGTTTACAATGACTGAAAATTAGTCTATATATTGATACCAAATCACAAAGATATGAAATCTAGTTACCTAAATAATTAAAACTCTAAATTAGGAAAAAATATTCTCGCCAAAACATATAGGACACGGACCCCGTGTATGACTCCGGATGAGGGTCCGTGTACACTCGGCCAAAATATTCTCCAGGAAACAAAGGACACGGACCCCGTGTAGAGGTCCGGAGCAGGGTCCGTGCAGACTCGGGAATTCGCCTTCTCGACTGTACTAGGCACAGACCCCGTGTGCAGGTCCGTGCAGCCTCGGGTCTTTTGAACAATGCTTGAATAATGTCCTTTGGCTTTTCCCACGCACTCCCATGCATCACGAGACCTACTTCCTTGCTCATCAATCCTTGTAGGGCCTCTTTGAACTTCCTTAGCCGTCCTTTGAACGCCATGCCCGGCCAGATTCACATCATACTCCCCTTCTTCAAAAAGATTTGTCCTCAAATCTTGCCCCCCTGCACAAAAACGAAGCAAGTTAGTAATAAAAAGAATTAAATTATCAACATGCTTACCTTTCAGCACTAGGTTGTAGATGCCACCGCTCACACGCGCCATCAACGCCTTGATCCCTAACTCCATGGCAACATTCACTATCAACTCATCAACATCAATATATACCAAAATATAAATGACACCAAATGATAAAATACCATTAAGTATCACAAAAATTAAATTCCTCCCCTTCTTAGACCTAGTCAACACAAAAATGAAATCCATACAAGTGTACGACCATAGCTCACTAGGAATAAGACATAGTTCATGCATGACATAAGAGTCTATCCCAAATGTCAATCTCTTATATGCAATGCATGGTTCACAATCCCACTCAACATACCTATTCATATGCAACCAACACATATAATCATGCATTTTATCAATGATGAAATCATAACAATATGCATCACTAGCGGGTAACTAATAAAATGTGCATAACATGAACAACTTAATCTCCTTAAAATAATATTCATCATGAACAAAGAAATTCTTATATTCATTTAACTCACCACATGAATTTAATTCTAATGCACATAGGTCATTGCCATGACAAAGTGTCAATTGGACAATTTTTGAACACTCAAAATCAATAACATTCGAATCTAATTCATGCAATACATATTCATTCTCAATAATATGACACTTAGGTAACAAGATTAAATCACACTCACATCTCCTAAACATCACATTCTCAACTTGTCCCCATAATTCTTGAAAACAAAACGACAATGAATTAAGGTAAGGAAGAAAATCATACCTCCTAGGTGTTGTGTTGACAACTAACCTTACCTCATCGCTATGGCTCTTGAATCCATATGGTTCATCCCATTGTATCCTCACACCATCAACACTTGCTAGCCTCCCCATCATGGCATTACCGTAACCCTGCAAAGAAGAAGTAACAATGCTCGGGATCGAACCGGCTATATCATCATAATGAGAATAAACCACTTTGTACAAAGGTACATGTAATGGTTTATGCAATAATAAACAACTCTCAACCTCACTCTTTTCACTCCTTTGGGCCTTTAATTCATTTTTATTTTCTTTTTCTTTGGCCTCTTTTGCATTTTCATCTTTTCTTTTTCACTCACACAATTAAATTGCAGTTGATCGTCAGTAATTACAATTGAAATAGACGGATCGAGAAAGGCACATGATGAATCATAACATGCGTGCAACAAATTATTACAACTTTCTTCTTTCTCCTCCATAGCACACACATTAGAAACAAATCCACCATCTAAGAATTCACCCTACACAGCACAACACTCTATGCTCAAGTCAGAAATCAGTGGAGTACCAACCTTTTCAATTCCCTCAACCTCCACTTTAAGCTCAACTGGCGATTTTACTACAGTCACCTCCTCACGTGGACATTGGGTGATATCATGCCCAACCTCTAAACACCAACAACAGATAATATCACAAGTACTAGAATTTGAGTTTTTAAATGTACCTTGATATTCATGTTTGCTAGCTTGACGCCTCGACTCCTTCTTTGGCCTAACAATGATTGTCTCTTCACTCGACCTCCGTGCGGATGCCAAAAACTCCTTCCACGAGTCACTTCCACCACCTCTCCTATTATTGTGATTTGGAACAAACTGCTTCCTCATCACCCTTTTCATTTCATCCCACGTAACTATAGGGTCATCCCCACATTGTCTTCTACGCAATACTAACTTATCCCACCAAGTCGTAGCATAGTCGGTAAACTCACCGCAAGCTCGTCTTACCTTCATTGCTTCAGTATAATCATCCCGGCTCTCAAATACACACTCCATTCTCTCTTCCCACTCAAGGTACGCCTTTGGATCGGCTTCCCCACTGAAAAATGGAATGGTCATCTTCGTGCCAGTCAGTCTATACCCTTCTCGGCTTCTATACCCCTTATCCTCATCAGATCGCCTATCATAATGACGATCCACGTGCAACAACCTATTTCCTCCAAATCTACTACCTCGCCTATTCTCATCAACATGCATATTATACATCTCCTCTTCTTCACACCTCCGATATTTTTTTCGTAGAGGCTTAAACTCCTTCTCCCACATTCTATCCAACCCTCCTAACATCGTTTTAAATTGACGATTGTCAACCATTATACCTGCAAGAAAAGGTTAGTATAAAACCATAAAAGAATAAAGTTTCCTCAGCACAAATTCTCACTAGTCACTCCAATGAAAATTCACTCGCACTCGTCTTTTTCCCTCACCACAAAACCTCACAAATCACTCCAATGAAAATTCACTCCACTGAAATATTTTCACTCAAGTGAGAATCCTCAAGGGAGCGCTTAAGTCTCGTGGCTTCCACGTATCAAACTTATGAGATCAATCCAGTGACGCTTGAAATTTGACTCACTTAGACCACACAAGAACAAGCAACTTTTAAAATTGACTAGAATGCGACTAAATGACAAGGAAAAACTTAACGCTGAAATATAATCGTGAACAGTAATTTCGGAACGATGAATAGTAACTCCGGCAATGAACAGTAATCGCGATTTTTTTTTTGTAGATTCAACAACAACGTAGAAATCGCTACACGAAAATCGGTATTGAAAATCCTACGTAAAATTGAATAGATACGCTTACTTGAATCAAAAACCTTGAGCTCTGATACCAAATGATGCTATTCTTCAAACACGAAAAGCAAACGCGCTCAAAATCCGAGTCACGCCCTCGATTCGATGGAATAAAGAAATGGTTGTGTTTTCCCGATCTTTGAAACAAGTAATGGATAGGTGTGATAATCGCCTCTAGATCACGCGGTCTAGCAACAATTAATCAACAAGAGAAACAATCGTTTTTCAAGAGAATCTCCAAAGAACCCACCCTTGGCAACCCTCGTGAAAATCGATCGACAAACGCCACAAAAGATAAATCTTTTGATAAGTTTGATTTGATATAACGCAAAAGTTATAACGAAACTTAAGCTTGTGTTGAGAGAATTCTCAAAGGAATTTTCATAAACTCAATAATGAACAAAAGTTGTTTACAATGACTGAAAATTAGTCTATATATTGATACCAAATCACAAAGATACGAAATCTAGTTACCTAACTAATTAAAACTCTAAATTAGGAAAAAATATTCTCGCCAAAACATATAGGACACGGACCCCGTGTATGACTCCGGATGAGGGTCCGTGTACACTCGGCCAAAATATTCTCCGGGAAACAAAGGACACGGACCCCGTGTAGAGGTCCGGAGCAGGGTCCGTGCAGACTCGGGAATTCGCCTTCTCGACTGTACTGGGCACGGACCCCGTGTGCAGGTCCGTGCTCGGGTCCGTGCAGCCTCGGGTCTTTTGAACAATGCTTGAATAATGTCCTTTGGCTTTTCCCACGCACTCCCATGCATCACGAGACCTACTTCTTTGCTCATCAATCCTTGTGGGGCCTCTTTGAACTTCCTTAGCCGTCCTTTGAACGCTATGCCCGGCCAGATTAACATCAGTTTGTGACTGCCCGAGCGCCAACGTGCAATAAGAAAAGTGCTTGGACAGAAAGTGCCGCGCCCGAGCGGTAGTTTATCACCGCCCGAGCACCGACTGAAAAGTATGAAAATAAGACACGTAGCTTTTATATATATATATATATATGTATAATAATTCATTTGCTTCAGTAATAGAAACGAGAAGAACGAAAAGAATCTATAAAAAATCTTCCAGAAATCCTTACGCTTTTTATGCTAGGAATTTGAAGGTTACGCAAGATCCTCCCGTTAGATTTTCAATCCAACTGTGGTACTGTGCTTCTATCAACCAGAACTTCAACTGGACGTAAGTTTTCTTATGTTTTGATATGATCTGAAATTATGATACTGCCAGAATCGGATATGATTCATATATGGTGTCTCTGATATATTAGACATTGTATAATCGAAATCGGATTGAAGAACGGATACCATATAGAATTGTTATGATTTTCATAATGATTAAGATTTGATATCAGATTTGTACTGTTATTGATTATCAGTTTTGAGAATCGATGTCTGTTGATTTGTATTGCTGTGTATATTGAGATTGGACAGTTATGCTGTTGAAACAGAATTTGATTTAGTTCTGATTATATCCAGTCTTGATCAGAGTTGTGTATTGATACAATACCTTCGATATTGTCATTGCCAGATTGAGTATTGACAGGCATTGAACCCGAGACTTCGACAGAGTCAGATTACCAGAAAGAAAGGTATAAATCAATGTTTATTCAGGATTGCACAACTCGAGTTAGATTTGACTTGAGTTTCTCTAAATCACATACTTTATTTTATTGCATTGATATCTGCAATTATGAAATTGATATGTGTGGTCTATTGATTTATAGGCAGATTATGTATTGAGTTAGAGGCTGATGTGCCTAGTCTTTGGCTGATTTGCCAAGTGTTCAGTTGAGTCGCCAAGACACTGGACGTTTGGTTTATGTCGATGTTGCTTAGGAATTGATTCATTCCTATCGCCGAGATCCGATATATGAGACAATGTCCAGAAACCAGGATCCCTAGATTAGAGATGAGTCGAGTCTGAGATGACGAGTCCAGAGTTTTATTTACAGCTTTATATCGATACATGTCTTCTGATTTGATACATGATATCGATATGAGTTTCATGCTTTTATATATGTTTTTATATGATTGCATGTGTACATTGTTTATACCGGGATTATATTCTCACCGGAGTTATCCGGCTGTTGTCTTGTTTGTATATGTGCATGACAACAGGTGGGACAGGATCAGGATCAGGAAGAGGATGAGAGATTCAGAATTAGCGTGGAGATACAGACTTAGAGTAGATTGGTTTTCCTTACTTGATATAGTGACTGAACTTTAGTCGAGATAAATAAATTTTGTACAAGACTTGTACCTTTATTTGATATGTATATCAGATCGAATTCATTACGTTTCCGCATATGCATTTTAAAAAATATATTTATGTCCCACATTACTTAATTGTTATATTGATTCTTAATAATGATTAAGAAAACGAATTAGGTTCGGGTCCCGATAAAAGGACTGACCACGAGCCACCCAACCCTAGTAGTGAGCCCCCTTGGCTGCTGCTGCCCTCCACAGCCGCGCGAGAAGTCTTTCCTCTAAGGGACTCCTCCTAGGTTGTGACCAAGGAGTCCTAGCCATGCTAGGACTCTTCCTAACCCTAACCCACGTCAAGCCCATGCCCCAACCCAAGCCCTGGCCAAGCCGTGAGTCCTCTTGCACCAGGCCGTAACCTCTTAAAGCCGCATGAAGGTTTGAACCTAGAAAACCCTAGGATTCTCTCCTTAGCCTACCCCTTGATTTCCAGCATGCGTTTCCATTTAATTTAATCATATTCCATTTATGTTTCATCATATCTTGGCAGCGTACTCATTGAAAATCATACCATGATCACATATACGTAAAAGCATGGAAACTTTTGAAAATATTTGAGAAAATGACGAATCAATTGTAGAAACATATTTTTCAAGCATAAACAATTAAAACATGCATATTATGATTTCAGTGATGCTTAAATGAGTTTAGAAAATGTGCCTTTGCTTTTATAACACTCGAATATTCAATCGTGGGCGAGGGAGTGGAGATGGACGACCGGACGAAAAAGAATTCAAGCTTTTATTCCTCTCCTAATTTTCGAATTCTACTGTGTGAAAAGAGTGTGTTTTTGGCTGATTAAAGTGTTTATGGGGTGAATAAAGAATTGTTTTACTTATTTATAGATTTAATTGCATGCTAATGGGCTTGAGTTTTGGGCTTGCAACCTTAGGAGCAATTGGGCCTACTCAATTTAGTTAAATTGGGCTCGATAACACTTACTTAATTAAATAATAAAATTTTATAAAATTTTCTTTTCAAAAATAATGCATTTGATATTTTAAAAGCCCCTTGTTCGGCCAAAACCGGCTTCCCAGGTAAAATCGAGCTCGACTCATAAAATGATTCGAACTCCAACATTTTTAGGAAAATTAAATAATTTTTAATCATATTAGGAAGCCTTGCAATTATTTAATGAAAAATAAATACTCTTGTCTTGGTTGTCCCCGGTCTCTTTTCCCTTGCCTATTTTCGAATATTCGGGTAAAATCCTTCAATTTCATGAAATCATATCACATAATCATTTAATCGTGTAATCATACCTTTAATCATTTAATAAATATCAAGGAAGCATTTATAAGCCAATAAATAAAACAATTAAGAAATTAAAATATTTTTTCATGCATTTGGTTTACGTATGTTTGGTTTTTCGGACGTTACCAGACACGACTCTCGTTACCGGTAACCTAGTTATTTAATGTTTTTATATTGATTTTATTGCATGAAATGTTAAATTGATTATGAGAATTGGATTTGGGATCAAGAATAACCTAGTGGAAATTAGGTTGCATGCCCTACCTAAGTTGGACTTAAGAAATGATGGTGGAAACTATGGAAATTGGTCATCATTTGTGAGCCTTAATTTATGTAAAGGATGTAATAATTCAACATAAAAGTTTTCTGGCCAAAAAAGGAGAAAAAATCATAACTTCGGACATGTTGGGAAATTTTCAAAAATTTGAGGACCAATTTGTAATTTTCTAAAATTGGAAGGACTAAATTGTAATTAACCAAAACTTGAGGGGCTAAAATGTAATTTCTGTAAACGTAAGAACCAAAATGAAATTTCCAAAATTTAAGGGACCAAAATCGAAATTTCGGAAATTTAAAAGGGTCAATTTGCAATTTTCGAAAAATTTTGGCAACAAAAATGCATATTTCAAAAAAATTAAGGGTTAAAATGCAATTTTTCATGAAATGCTAAGGTTCAACGTGTAATCTTCACATAAATTTGGGGAAATAATGATAGAAATTCCTTAAGTTTCAACATGAAAAGATTTAAAAGACGTTTTCGTCGCAGGGAGGTTATTTATTCTAGGTGTAGCTACCTATGCACTACTAGATTCGGGAGCTACACATTCTGTCATATCTGAAACTATCGTCAAGCGACTGAATATTATTCCTTAGGGTATGGGATTGAGTTTCGAAGTTTCTATTACTTCCGGTGACCAAATGATCACGTCCAGTATTGTGAAGAATCCGAAGCTTCGTTTATATAAACATGTGGTTCGGCCAGATCTTATCGTACTCCATATGGTTGAATTGGACATCATACTCTGAATGGATTCGTTATCAACGGATTGAGCTTCGGTAGATTTTCGTCAGAGATCAGTGACTATTCGACCACCTAGTGGAAAATCTTTTATCTTTGAGGTAGCGAGAAACAAGCAAATGCCACACATTATCTCTTGTCTGTGTGTCAGGAAACTTATGAGACGAGGATGACAAGCTTTTCTAGCACGTGTCACTAAAGCACATGCTCCTATCAGTCAGAAATTAGAGGATGTTGAGATCATCAGAGACTTTCCTAGTGTCTTTCCTGAGAATGTTTTTGGCATTCAACTTGACTGTGAGGTGGAATTTTTTACTGAGTTGATGTCTGGCACTGTACCCATTTCTAAAGCTTTAAGGTCCAGAAATTTAATTCACGTAACCTGAATGTATGCAATCTAGAGTTTTATTTCAAATTATCTATTTAATTATTTTTATGCATTTTATGCATAATTCATGGATGGTAGAATTTATTTCATGAATTTTTAAAAGTTCATGCATTAGGGTTTCTAAATGCATTTCGTGCTCGAACGAGGATCGGAAACCGGAGAATTTTCAGGAGCATTATTTTATTACATGATTGTTGGAAACTAGATTCTGGAGTTTGACAAAACATGAATCCATCGATTAACAAAATATGAATCAACTGATACGCGCAAGCAAATTCGGAAACTGAAATCAGCTGATACAATGATACAAAGTAAACTGATCAGTTGGAACTAATCAGTTAAAACATTCAGCCGAATGCCTTAAAGTTTCTCAACTGAACATGTCTCGGGAAAGAACAAACAAGATATAACAGATTACAAGAGCGCCGCACAACAACCAAGACTACTTAAAACAACGCATTCAGGACAAAGCAATCAAGACGCCGAATTACAATAAATGAAGCAAACAATATCGAAGGAATAATCAAGTGCAAACCAACGGATACAAAAATTCAAATTTATCTCAAGATTACCGTTGGAAAATAAGAGTATAAATATAGCAGAAGAAAAAGAAGAAACAACGATCACTCAATCTTAAACTTGCTGTTACTCTGTCAAAATCTTAGCTCACTCTCACTTGAATTATTCGTAGCAATTAAGGCTACAATCGAGCTTATTAGCACTATGTAAAAGCTGTTAGATTCAATTGTGCTAATATCAGTTACGCACTGAGAATATTGTGCAGAACTAAGAGTTTCAGTTTTTGGCAGTAGTAAGTCCAAACTGAAGTGGGTCTGTACAAGTGTTGTACTTGATCAAAGTCTTTTAGTGAATATCCTATCTTTGTGATAGAAGGGGTGACGTAGGAGTAATTAAATTCTCCGAACATCCAGAAACAACTCTTGCATATTTCTTTCAGTTTCGTATTCTATCTTTCAGTCAGTTAATTTCCGCAACTACTCTAGTTTAACTGATTGTTATTGACCAACAAGATTACAAGATTCAGTTTGTCACCAAACTGAACTCAAATATTATTAAAGAACAATTTTAATTGTGAGTGTTTATTCAACCCCCCCTTCTAAACACTCTTGTTACGACAACCGATCCTATCAAGTGGTATCAGAGCAGGTTGAATCTTGTTCTTGAATACTTCTGATCTATAAATCTGCTAGCATGACATCATTCAATAAAATTCCTATGTTCTCAAGAGAAGATTTCGTTGACTGGAAAATCAGAATGCAGGCTCACTTAGCTGCACAAGATGATGACATGTGGTATGTCATAACAGACGGACCCATGAAGATTCTAAATACAAACATAGCAATTGCCATAACTGAAGGGGCACCGCAGAAAATTCAAAAGCCAAGAGAAGAGTGGACAACTGAGGACGAAAGAAAAGCCAATCTTGACAATGTGGCCAAAGATACTCTATACAAAACACTGGACAAAGCAAAATTCAACAAAATAAAGATGTGCAAAACAGCAAAAGAAATTTGGGAAAAGTTGATTCAGTTATATGAAGGAAATGACCAAACAAAAGAAAATAAACTCTCTGTTGCTGTTCAGAAATTTGACAATATCAAAATGAAGGTTGGAGAATCAATGAATGAGTATGATGAAAGGGTGAGCAGTATTGTCAATGAATTAAATGCACTTGGAAAAGTGTATACAAACAAAGAAGTTGCACTGAAAGTGATGAGAGGCCTTCCAAAGGAATGAGATGTCAAAACTATGGCCATGAGAGAGTCTAAAGACTTAAACCAGATCGAACTTCATGATATATTCGCTGATTTAAAAGCTTATGAATTTGAATTGCAGAACAAAGAAGGAGAACCATCTACTCCTACAACTACAACTGCTTTAGCAGCTGTCAGAACTGAACCAACCAGTTCAGCCGAGAAATCTGCTGATCAGTTAAGCAATGATGCTATGTCTTTATTCATAAAAAAGTTTGGGAGATTCATGAGAAAGAACCAAGGAAACTTTCAGAAGCAATACAAGAGAAATAATTCCAAAGAAGAAACAAATGCTTGCTACAATTGTGGCAAAACAGGTCATTACATTGCTGACTGTCCTAAACCTAAAAAGGAGAGTCAAGGATCAACTGACATAAGAAACAAATCACATGAGCATAAGAGAAGACCCAGAGATGATAAGAAAATTTACAGAAAGAGACATGAGGTTCTATTAGCTGAAGAGAACAAATCCAAATGGGCAGAAACTGATAGTGACGAATCAGAACCAGAAAGCTCATATAGCTCAAGTGATGAAGAGGAAGTCAAATGTCTAATGGCCAATGATACAGAAGCAGAATCTACAAGTCAATAGGTATTTGATTTTAGTTCAACTGATTTTACACGAGAAGAACTCATTTTAACACTGCATGAAATGGTAAATGAGTACCAGAAACTTGCATCATCATTTGAGGAAATAAAGTCAAAGAAAAATGATCCCATGGACAATAAAACCAAAACTGATGAATCAGTTGATGGGTTGAGTCTAAAAAGGGAAATTGCTGAGATAAAAGCAGAGAGAAGGAAAGATCAATCATTGATCCAGAAATTGATCCTTGAAAATTCAAAATAGACTGAACTCATTCAATCTTGGAATAAGTCGTCTACTGCACTGAATGAGTTGCAGAATTCACAAAAATCAGTTTCTGATAAAACTGGTTTAGGATTCAGTAATCAAGGAGAAACGTTTTCAAATGATACCCAACCAAAGCTAACAATGAACAAAGGAAAGTACATTCACTTTGTCAAATCAGCAGTGGTACAAGAACAAATTGAGCCCAGTAAACTGATTGAACAACCTACTGAAAAGTTGAACAAGGCTAGAAGATATGGGATTGGCTATAGTCAAAATCTTTCAACTGATTCACAAAGCGGGTCATCAAAAAGATTTCACAAAAACTATTCAAATGGCTATATCAATTACTATAACTACAAGCCAGTTCAGAAGAGATACAGATTGAACAATCAGTTGAATAAGAACAAACCACATACTGTATCATCTGTACACTACTCACCAAGCACACAAAAGTCGAGAAAAACCATTTGGAATACAGCTACTGGAAAGTCAGTTAGAATAATCCAAGTATGGGTTCCAAAGGGACTAATAAATTTTGGACCCAAATAGATATGGGTACCAAATCATATTATGTGTGTGCTTGCAGGTAACAGGTACAAATAAAAATTCAATATGGTATTTGGACAGCGGTTGCTCACGACATATGACAGGAGATGCAAGTATGCTATCTCAACTGACCAAATATAGTGGTCCAAATATCAGTTTCGGAGATAATTCCAAAGGTAAAACCGTGGGTAAGGGTAAGCTTATCCATGGTAACTTTACTATTAAAGACGTTTTATTAGTAGAGAATCTGAAGTATAACTTGATTAGCATCAGTCAGTTATGCGACAATGGATTCTCAGTACAATTTGATAAAAGCTCATGCTCAGTTAAAAATCAACTGATGAAATCATACTAACTGGCAAACGATGTGGAAACACATATAAAGTCAGTTGGAATGAATAGCCTCATGCACCAGTATGCTTTATTGCTTCAAAATCATCTCAAAACTGGTTGTGGCATAAAAGGTTAAATCATCTAAACTTTAAATCCATTGCCTATCTGAGTAAACATGAACTTGTAACTGGTTTGCCCAAAATAAATTTCTCAAAAGAAAAACTTTGCTCAGCATGTCAGTATGGAAAACAATTACGATCTTCTTTCAAAAACAAGGGCTTTAAATCTTCATCCCGATGCTTAGAACTATTGCACATGGATCTCTTCGGTCCAATACCAGTCATGAGCTTAGGGGGAATGAAATACACCTTGGTGGTCGTAGATTATTTTTCAAGATTTACTTGGGTTATCTTTCTCAAATCCAAAGACCATACGGCTGCACAACTGATCAAACTCTTTAAAAGACTTTTAAATGAAAAATCAGTTGGGATTGATCGAATCAGATCTGATCGAGGAACTGAATTCATAAATCAAACACTTTCAAGCTTTCTAGAAAATGCTGGAATCAAGCATGAGCTCTCAGCAGCAAGAACTCCTCAGCAAAACGGTGTAGCTGAGAGAAGAAATCGAAACCTTAAAGAAGCTGCTAGAACAATGCTTACTGATTCTGGTATTTCTCAAAGATTTTGGGCAGAAGCAGTAAACACTGCATGTTATACTCAGAACAGATCAATGATTAATAAGAATCATATGAAAACACCATATGAGATCTGGCATGGAAGAAAAAGTATAATCACTTATTTCAAAATATTCGCCTGTAGATGTTTCATTCATGATAATGGTAAAAATTACTTAAAAGCATTCGATGCCAAATCTGGAGAAGGAATATTCCCTTGATTTTGATGAAACTGTACTAACTGATAAGCCAACTGATCAAGTTGAGATAGCTGATCGATTTACAGATATCAGTTTGGAAGATGATGACAAAGATGAAAGTCATAATGATCAAAACATCTTTCAAACACCAGAACCAGAGATATTAGATCAATTAAATGAACAGGAAGTCAATGCTGACAATCAGTTATTAAAGCAAACTGATAACATTCAAATACCAGCTGACGAGGCATCAACTGAAGCTGAAAACTGCATTCAGTTACCAACTGAAGAAGTTGCTGATGCAAAAAATGCAGAGTACAGATGGAGAAAATCACATCCACCACAACTGGTAATAGGAAATCCATCTGACCCAGTAAGAACTCGCAATCAAATTTTAAATTTATTTATTCATTCAGCCTTTGTCTCACAAATGGAACCAAAGAAAACTGAGGAAGCTCTTGTTGATCCTAACTTGGTAAATGCTATGCAAGAAGAGCTGAATCAGTTCACTCACAATAACGTCTGGAACTTAGTTCCAAGACCAACTTCAAAACCATTATAGGTACAAAATGGGTGTACAGGAATAAAATAAACGATGATGGTTCAGTTATACGCAATAAAGAAAGACTAGTAGCACAAGGATATAGGCAAGAAGAAGGAATTGACTACGATGAGACGTATGCTCCAGTTGCAAGATTGGAACCAATCAGAATATTTCTTGCTTATGCATCTCACAAAAACTTCAAAGTTTACCAGATGGATGTGAAGAGTGCATTCCTAAATGGTCAGTTACAAGAAGAAGTATATGTTGAACAACCTCCAGGTTTTGTAAATCACAAACTTCCTGATCATGCATACTATTTGAACAAAGCATTATATGGTCTTAAACAAGCTCCCAGGGCTTGGTACGAAACTCTTTCAAAATTCCTAACTGATCATGACTTTACAGTCAGATCAGTTGATAAGACCTTGTTCAAATTTACTAAAAATAATCATATTCTATTAGTTCAAATTTATGTTGATGATATAATATTTGGGTCAACTAACCCCAAATTGTGCGAAAAATTTGCTAAGTTAATGCAGGACAAATTTGAAATGAGTATGATGGGTGAACTGACATTTTTTCTTGGACTGCAAGTGAAGCAACTGGAAACTGGTATATCCATTAGTCAAACAAAATATACAAAGGAGTTGTTAAAGAAATTTTGTATGGAATCATGCTCAGCTGCAACTACTCCCATGAGCTCATCAGTTAAACTAGATAATGACGAAGGGGTTATATCAGTAGAGGCGACATTATATAGAGGATTAATAGGTTCATTGTTGTACCTAACAGCCAGTCGACCTGATATTGTTTTTGCTGTCTGTATGTGTGCCAGATTTCAAGCAAATCCTAAGCAATCACATTTCTCAGCTGCTAAAAGAATTCTGAGATATCTTAAGGACACGCAAAATGTTGGGCTATGGTATTCCAAAGACTCCACCTTAAATTTAGTTGGATATTTAGATGCAGACTATGCAGATTGTAAGCTTGATCGCAAAAGTACAAGTGGATCTTGTCAGTTCTTAGGAGACAGACTGATCTCTTGGTTCAGCAAGAAGCAGACATCCATTGCTACCTCAACAACAGAAGCAGAATATCTTGCTGCTGGTAGTTGTTGTGCACAACTGATCTGGATTCAGCAACAACTGAAGAATTATGGAGTAACGTCAACTGAATCGCCCATATTTTGTGATAATACCAGCACAATTGCCATCACTTATAATCCAGTTCTTCACTCAAGGACCAAGCATATAGATGTCAGGCATCACTTCATTAGAGATCATGCGTTAAAGAAGGATATTCGACTAGAATATATTTCAACTGAACAGAAAGCAGCTGACATCTTCACAAAACCATTACCCGAGGCTAAGTTTTCTGACATTCGAAATATTCTTGGTTTAATTGATTTATCTTAGAAATTATTAGTAATATTGCTTCACTAACAGAATTATATGCCGAAAATAAGAACACAACAAATTGAAAATAACACTTCATTAAGAATACCAACGTTCCCACTTTACAGAAGATATCATGGAATCAACTGAATCCAGCCACGCCCTAACCCAATCATTTAACTCGTAAATTCGAAATCTTATCAACATGCCACTCCTTCCATAGCATCGCCTCCAAAAGACATTTGTCTTCAACCAAATCCCTAACATGTCTAACTTCAAAACGTTCAAGATATTTCAGTGCTCTTGCCTCCTGAGCACGAGTAGGAATAGCACCACTGTCACTCACCCTCTTCAACTCATGAATCTTTTCCCATGTTGACATCACCTTCTGAAAAACATATATCTCCATCTTTCTCTTGATATTTTTTAAACGAGGGGATGACTGCTCAGTAACATGAACATGAGTGCTGCTGCATGCATCAGGATCAGACATATTGAAATATTTTTGAACTGATTTTGCATCACATTTTTATCACTATCATCTTATTTATAGGAAAATAACGTTGGAGAAACTGAAGAGTCTCAAGTCAATTAATGCGTCTTTCACATTTACCAAGGACTTTAAGTTATCAGTTGTTCATTGTTAACTAACACCAGTTTGAATTCTATTAATAGTTGTTTAAATAGTCCCAGTTCATGATCAACATATGATTGTTAGTTTCTCAATTAGTTCATTTGATTACATATCACAATTGATGAAATATATCATTTGCAGAAAAACAAAGTTAAAATCAGATAAATATTTCATTACTTATAAATGTTGGTCTGGATTACATCATCATACTTCTTCTCCACAACAATTATCCAAAATTTCAGCCAAACAGATAGAGAAGAAAGAGCAGTCATGAGAAAGCTGTGAGAATGAGCTATCCGCCTCAGGATCTTCAATTCCTTGCGGAGCATCAGCTGATACATGTGATCGTTCTTGAAGACGTCCACCCACACAGCAATATTCAAGTGCTCTCGCACTTGATTCAGTTCTGCCACCAATTCAGGAGTGGTGGCCTCTCCAGAGTTATACAAGAGCTCAAGCTCCTGTAATCGCTCCCAGTAATGCAGACTTTCATAGAATACTTCGTCTTCTATCTCGGCCTTCCTGGCCTCCACAGAAAAGGGAGAAAGACTTGAGTCACCTGTATCAGACATTTTTTTAATATTTTGGATGATATGTCTTAAACTAATTGAGCCACTTCTATTTATAGCAGAATATCAAGAAAGCTGAAGAGTCATCAACGTTTCAGCAAAACCAATAACCTCTCTGACTCTTAAAATTATTTCGTAACACTACTTTAATTATTATATGCACCAATCTAGGGGGAATGTCAGTTTTTAAAGAAGTTAACTGGGAAGACAATCGTTTGTGAATTCTCAACTGACTTGAATCAGTTTCCCAACTGATCGTTCAGTTTGAAAATTTTACAAATCTTCTCACATAAGTTAACCAATTAAAAACTTATTATATTCCAAATCAAATGACGTGACTAAATTTTTATGACGTGGCATATTTTAAAACCGCTCATTATTATATACACACGATTACAGCACACGTGCACACATTTTTATTCAAAATTTTTCTCGGGCTGACACGTGTCCAGAATTTGAACAGTCACGAACAAAAGCACTTTTCCCGCTTCATTTCAGTTCTATTCTTCACAATTACAATCAGTTTCTAAGAGGATACAAATTTCAAAACTTATTCTCTTCAATTTGCAGATCACTACACTTTCCGAAATGGCAAACCGGATCACAGCCCATATCTTGAATGCAACGGTCATCGATTTTAACTCGGTTCTATCGATTCAAGAAGCAGACATTAAGAATGTATTTCTAAAGCTTGAGTCGAAAGGTCTCAGGATGTTTTTAGGACAATCTTCTCAGAAGATATACCTCAAGGAGGTTAATGAATTCTATCGGAAGGGATTTATCACTGCTAATGACACTATCTTTGTGACTATCAATGATCAGTTGCTACTCCTTTCTGAAGAAGCTTTCAGAGAAATCTTCTCTCTGCCAGCTGATGGTTATGTCAGCTTTTCTGAAGTAAAAACTCAGGATATTGAAGAAATGCAGTCTCAATTATCTGCTGATGGACGGAAAATCAAGGTTTCCGATCCAAAGAAAGAACTGAAACCAGAAATTCAGTAGTTAGCTGATATCGTGGCAAAGGGAATATTAGCAAAAGCCGGTTCATATGCTGCTCTTACACTCGAAAAATTCCAGGTAATGACCATAATCATGGGTGAAAAGAAAGCAAATTGGAGATATATTCTTTTTAACATCTTGAAGAATATGCTCAAGTCATCCAAACAGTCATGTGGCTTTGCCATCCAAATCAGTTATCTGTTAAAACTGAAGGGTTTGATAGCTGAAAATGCTGAAACATCATCAAAATTCAAGGTCTTATTTTACTGCCAAAAACACCTTGCCATCAAAAATGAAACCAGAGGTTGAGCCATCACAAGTCAAGAAGGCCAAAACAGCAAAAAGGAAACTGATTCTCAGTGAATCAGATTTAGAGAAAACTCCTACCCCTAAGCTTGTCAAGAGACCAAGGACTCAAAGAACCAAACCAATAACAACAATGGAAGACATTCCACCTGAGAAAATTATTCAATCAGCTGCTCAACAGCCCATTCAAGCTATCCCCTTGCAAGTAATCTCAACTGATGATTTAGTTACCAAAGCTAAAACACCAGCTAAGGTAAGAGCTCCCTTGACTCTTGTAAATCGCCCTACCATCCTGCCTAGAGCCAGATCTAAAGGAGTAATATTAAGGGAACCAGTGCACAAACACATTCTGGAATAGATCTTCCTCACATTATCTCAACTGACAAAGGAAAAGGCAAGCTGGTTGAAGAACCCCGGCCATCCAATGTCATTCAAACACACATTGACCTAGTTTGGGAACAGGTCAATACATTTTCCACATCACAATTAAAATCTTTCGATTGTTGGAAAAGCTTCAGAACAAAAATCTTTGCCAAAGAACTGAAGCATAGATCTCAACTGAAAAAGTTCACCAAGCTAGAAGCGATTGTGATGAAAGTAGTCAAAGCTGCTACAATTCCACAGACATTAGAAACGCAGAAATATTTTTTTTATCAGATTCGCATCAAAAAGCTAGCAAGAATGGTAGCAAAACTGAAGTCCAACTACAATCCAACAAGTCCAACTGCATACAATGATAGAGCCGTGTTCACTCAACTGGACACAGATCTTAGTAATCTGCAGAGTGAAATAAGATTTTGGGAAGAAGATCAGGAACTAGTTCTTCATGACAAACCCCCCAACTCAAATACTTGGAAAAGATTTATCCTCCTCTCCACAAAAAGAACCATCTCCACAACAGGTAACTGAAAAGCCAGTTCAGGGAATACCTCAATCCTCTCAGACAGAACATCAGCTATATTCTGAAGAAAAACTATCCTTGGCAAACATTGATGAAATCATTCAAGCTGTTACCTTGGAGGCTCAGCTAGAGGGAAGTATGACTCAGTTACCCATTCAGCTGAACAACCAGAGCAAGACATTAAGAAATCATCTGAACCACCAGCTGAGTCACTTATTGCTGAAAAACTTATATCTGCTCAAAGTGAAGATCAAACTGAAGTGCCAAACCAAACTTCAGAAAAAGAAATAACTGAATCGGAAAAAGCTCAAACTGAAGCACCGGTTCAGCCAGAAAGTTCTGCTGAACAAGATATTCAAACTGATGAAACCCTCAGAACAAGAAATTGCTGAACATGTAGAAGGTCGGTTGCTCACTGAATCAAAGGAGCAAGAACAATGTTCAGTTAATTCTCCACAGAAGGCCCCTATGTATGAACCATCCATCTCCATCATTAAGCCAGACAGTCCATTTCTTGATCAAAATCAACATTCATCATCTCAAATTCAGGAAAACATTCCAGCTCAGCCTACAGCTGGAACAATGGAAACTAATTAAGCATTAGTTCTTTTTGAACAAACATCGAAGCATTCAGAACGCCCAGACAATGCCCTCCAATTCAATCCACAGAAATGGATGTTGTGCTTGAAGAAATCCAGAACATACAGTAAAATATGCAGCAGATACTCGCTGAAATCAAGAAAATTCAATTAGAACAACTGTCTCATACTGTCAAATTAGATTCTTCAACTGAATTTGACTCGGCAAAACTAAACGCTCTTCAAGCCAACATGGATTCTCTTAGCAGAACTGTGCGTGAAATAAAGAAGGGGCTAGCTAACTCACTCATTACAACTCAGGATGTAATCAATCAGAGAGTTGAGCGACTGGAAACCTCTGTCTCAAATAAAATAGAATTGCTGCAGACCTCCCTCACAACTGTTGCCACAAGTATCTCATCAGATGTAAAAATTCTTTCCATTGACGTTCGAAAGTTATCAGATAAAATGGAGTTGTTTGACAAAAAGGGGGAACAACGGCAGCTGAAGAAAAATTAATGTAGCAGAAGAAGAATTAATCAGATTATTAGAATCAACTGATATTATATTCTCAGATTTTATGTTATCTACAAGGAATCCAGTCATTTTATGATTCAGTTGCGTAATCTATTATCTACAAAGAGCTCAGTTATTCGATCTTAAACCACTTGGTTTTGTCAAACACCATAAAGGGGGAAATTGTTGGAAACTAGATTCTGGAGTTTGACAAAACATGAATCAATCGATTAACAAAATATGAATCAACTGATACGCGCAAGCAAATTCGGCAACTGAACTTATCAACTGAAATCAGCTGATACAATGATACAAAGTAAACTGATCAGTTGGAACTGATCAGTTAAAACTTTCAGCTGAATGACTTAAAGTTTCTCAACTGAAGATGTCTCGGTAAAAAACAAAGAAGATATAACAGATTACAAGAGCGCCGCACAACAACCAAGACTACTTAAAACAACGCATTCCGGACAAAGCAATCAAGACGCCATATTACAATAAATGAAGCAAACAATATCGAAGGAATAATCAAGTGCAAAACAACGGATACAAAAATTCAAATTTATCTCAAGATTACCGTTGGAAAAGAAGAGTATAAATATGGCAGAAGAAAAAGAAGAAACAACGATCACTCAATCTTAAACTTGCTGTTACTCTATCAAAATCTTAGCTCACTCTCACTTGAATTATTCGTAACAATTAAGGCTACAATCTGAGCTTATTAGCACTCTATAAAAGCTGTTAGATTCAATTGTGCTAATATCAGTTACGCACTGAGAATATTGTGCAGAACTAAGAGTTTCAGTTTTTGGCAGTAGTAAGTCCAAACTGAAGTGGTTCTGTACAAGTGTTGTACTTGATCAAAGTATTTTAGTGAATATTCTATCCTTGTGATAGAAGGGGTGACGTAGGAGTAATTAAATTCTCCGAACATCCAGAAACAACTCTTGCATATTTCTTTCAGTTTCGTATTCTATCTTTCAGTCAGTTAATTTCCGCAACTACTCTAGTTTAACTGATTGTTATTGACCAACAAGATTCAGTTTGTCACCAAACTGAACTCAAATATTATTAAAGAACAATTTTAATTGTGAGTGTTTATTCAACCCCCTTTTCTAAACACTCTTGTTACGACAACCGATCCTATCAATGATTAATTTTTATTAAATATTATAAGATGTTTTAAAGGTATTTTTCAGAATTGGGCTTCGTTGTGTATTTTTACCCGCCATAGCATAGTTTTTAACGGTACGCCAATTTTATCGAATCGAGGGACTTTTTGAGGGTTCAGCTAATATTTTCAAAAACTTTTCAACACGAAATATTTTTCAGAGTTAGGTTTGTACTTAATGGGCCTACTTTTAAGTTTTTTGGGCTTAAAACACTTTTAATCCTTTTTCATTTAAAATTAGAGCCCATTAGTTAAATTATTTATATTTAATTACCCCACTAATCAAACCCTAACCCTAACTCCCTCACATCAGCCGACACTCCCAACCCCCACCATATTTTTCTCTCGTTTTCATCATCCCTCAGCTGCTAGACTTCGGCCAAAGGGTTTTCTTCAAGAGAAAAATCCTCGCGGTGTTTCCCTCGTCTCGTTTTTGTTCAACAAACATCAAAGACATGTTTTGTAACATCTTTTCTGCATCATTCACGTATTATATGTTTGTCGTGTATTCATTATGCATGAAATATTCCGATCCAACATGATACATGATATTTGTTCTGGTTACTTGCATGTTATCGTGTTTCTTTTCCTTCTACTCACGTTTTTCTGCGTTTGTGCAAGGGGCTGCTGTATTGTTGATGCAAGGGGACTATGCCGGTTGTGGTTGATGTGGTTTAGGTGATGGAGTTGGAAGATTGGATGAGATCGATGAGTTTGTGAGGACCAATCGAAATTGGTGGTTTGTACGTTGGGGGGAGGGGGGGCCTCGATCGTGTTTTCCTTGTTCTGGCTGCTCGAAGGCCTTCTCCAGCCATGGACCAGACCCTGGGGGTCTGCATTGGGGTCTGGAATGGCTCGAACCATGCTGGAGTTGACGGAAAGATCGCTCGAGCCAAGTGGAGAAGGATTAGCCACGGTAGGAGCTTTTGATGAATCTCGGTTCTTAGAAGATAACAGCGTGCATGGGACTAGTTTCTTGGTTCTGGTAGGTTCCTTAAGGTCTGGTCTAGGTCCTAGAGGTCTTTATTTGGGGCTGGAACGGTTGGTGGTAGGCTAGGGGCGTGATTTTGGAAAGGTGAGTGAGTTAGGGTACAAAATATGAAGGGCCAAAATTGTAGCATTTTTTCGGGAACGTCAGCCGAGAGATTTTGGTCCTAACATTAAAATTTTAGTATCTTTTAAGTGTTAGTTAGGTATGGTAAAAATTTGGGAAAAATTCAGTTAAGTCTCAAGTCGATTCGGATTAAAACCCGGACTCCGGTCCAAGTTTTAAAACGAATCGGCTAAGTTCTGAAATGGGCTAGAGTTTACATCTAGGAATGTTTTAGGACATTTTAATTAGTTTGGTAAGCTTCGGGTCCATTTTAGAGGTATAGGGGTATAACGGTAATTTTTGGGTTTCCAAGGGCAAAATGGTCATTTTGCACCCGGGGTTAGATTTTTGTACTGGCAGCGCCCTGAGTACCATTTTATCATGTTTTAAATCTTTATGCATCATGTTAAAGATTTTTATGAAATTACAATTAATACGTTGTATGCTTGATTTAAATGAAAAGTTAGGTATATGCATGTTTTTATTAAGTGGTGTATATGATGATATTTTTTAAGGATGAGAATTGGTTGTGACCGACGATGTATATGTATACAATGACATGAGATATGATAAGCTGAGGCCAAGGTTCAGTGGATGGGTAATGATGTCGCTGATGTCCCCGTCGCCCGGTATCGTGGTTGTGCGTAGATAGATCCACCGATAGAGCTGACACGAAAGTCACAAATAATGAACCGAATTCAATTAAAAAGAAAATGTATACGTATATGATGACATAAGATGACATGCTTTGACACGATATGATTTTACACGACACGTTGAAGTTATGCTTTTAAGTTAATGAAAGATATGTTGAGTATGATATGTTTCACTGTTGTGTGCATGTATATGTACTTTTTATTCCTGGTACAGGTGTGTTGAGTCTTTAGACTCACTAGGCGTGTGTGATGCAGGTGAGCTTGATGCTGAGGAGACTGGAGGATACGAACTCTGAGTTGGCAGCCCTGGTGCAGTGACATGACCTGTAGATCGCATGTTTTTCTGCATTTGATTTATGAGTTTTTGGAGAGGAGTGAAACATTTTTGTACGTTGATGATATTACGATTTTTACTTGTTTATGTTTACGTTGGATTTTGGATGATGATGGTTATTTTAAACTGCGTATTTTATTGTCAAATAAATACGACTTTTTTAAATGTTATTTTTTAAATGCGAGCTTTTAAAATAATAATAATAATAATAATAATAATAATAATAATAATATTTCCGCACTTTTAAAATGTGTAGAAGTTTCAGTTGGTATCAGAGCAAGGGTCCTGTATAGGGTTGTGCCACCGCTAGCTTCTGCCGCAAAGTCTTCAATCCTCAAGTCTGTAAGCTTTTATGTTTTAAATGATTTAATGTTATCAGATGCATGTTACATGATTTATGTTTAAGATGATTTACTGTAACGCCCCAGATTCGACGACCGTCCTCACTGTACCAAGACGAATCTTTCCAGCGTGCTTATGTACTCACTCACACGCACCCTAGGAAACTTTCCAGGGGGTCACCCATCCCAAAATTGCCCCAAGTCAATCACGCTTAATTTTGGAGTTCTTATGTGATGTGCTACCGAAAAGAAGATGCAACTTCTTGATGTTAGTAATACCTATAAAATATTTTAAGCCCCTTCAACTGCACAGTCTCATACCTGAACAGTTTCCGAATCCCTCTCCTTCCGGTGTAAGATCAGTTCATCCATGTTCCCTCTGTCTAGAAGCCTCCCAGGAGCCTCTCATTGTCCGTACAACCTCATGGCACCGGTGATCACCTCCGCCCTCTTCGACCCCGAGCTTCACATGCCCACCAGCTTCCGCTTGGTTCGTCTCCGAACCACAACGTACTCGGAGAGGTCGGCTTTGATACCAACTGAAACGCCCCAGATTCGACGACTGTCCTCACTGTACCAAGACGGGTCTTTGCAGCGTGCTTATTATTGTAAATTCTATCTGGACCTCATCAGTGAGTTTAAAATTTTAACGCCCCTGATTCAACGACTATCCTACTGTATCAAGACGAGTCTTTCCCGCGTGCTTATGTCCTCACTCACACGTACCCTAAAAAACTTCTCAGGGGGTCACCCATCCCAAAATTGCCCCAAGTCAAGCACGCTTAACTTTGGAGTTCTTATGTGATGAGCTACCGAAAAAAACATGCAACTTCTTGATATGAGTAGTACCAATTAAATCTTTTAAGCCCTCCTCAACTGTACAGTCCATTACATTGAACAGTTTCCGAATCCTTCTCCTTCCGGTGTAAGATCGGCTCATCAATGGTCCCTCCTCCTAGAAGCCTTTCAGGAGCCGCTCATGGCCCGTGCAACCTCATGGCACCGGCGATCACCCCCCGCCCTCTTCGGCCCCGGACCTCACATGCCCACCAGCTTCCACTTGGTTCGTCCCCGAACCACACCGTACTTAGAGAGGTCGGCTCTGATACCAACTGAAACGACCTCGATTTTTTTCTTCTAATCTTAAATTATAAATTCTAAATTACTAAATAAAATAATTTAACATAATCAACCATCATAAGAATTTAGCATATGAAATCTCAAGTGCATAAAATAAATCCTAATCATCTCCTAAACAAAATTCCTAAATCGACCTTTGAAAATATCACTAACAATAAAAATAAAGCATAAGAATATCTCTAAATAAAATCGTGAACATAAGTCTGTAAATCATAAATCTAATAAGCTAGTGCGGAAACATAAAGGGCCTCCGATGTGTACTGTTGCACTCGATCTCCTCAATTGTCACCGCCTCCCATAATCATCAAGTCCTGCATCATACAAACCTAGTGAGTCTAAAGACTCAGCACGTTCTAAACATGGATAGCAAATAATACATATACAATCACATGCATTAAAAATCATAATTTTATTTAAAATATATTTTGGAGAATAATAAACAATTTCGGAAATCATTTAAGAATAATTAAATCGTAAAATCATTTTAAAATAACTTTAAGCATAAATAAATCATTTAAAAATCATTAAGCATAAATCATATATCATAAAATCATTTTAATCGTAAGCTTTATATCATATATCATTTTGGGTGAATTTTGATCCTTGAAAGTGACTAGTTTTTATCCTTTGGTCGACTGCAGTCTTAGCTCCACATGGCCCATGGGGGTGTGCACTAGTCTTCACCGTGGAAATACGATCGTTGGGGTTCCCTCGGGGGTCTTTTCCCGTAAATGGGTTCCCTCTGGGGCATTTTCCCCTCACGTTATCCCCATAAAATCATATAACATAAATCATATCTTTTGTCACAGTAAATTCACATCCCTCAAAATATTTTTCCTTTTCTTTAAAACATAAAATGGCATAACTTTTCGAAAATAACATTTTAAACGGTAGAAGCACAACTTTACCATAAATCTAAAATAATACATATTTTCATCAAAATCATAATTTTAAATCATATAATATCATTTAACAAGCATTATGATCCTTCGGGATGCTTCCAAGAATTTTCGTATTTTCCTAAGTGTAAAAAGATCGTTTTGCCCCTGGATGTAAAAATTCTCGAATTTATCTTTTTCTCACATTTAATGACATGGAATTATTAGAAATAATCAATTAAGCTTACATGAATTTTGTTTTTTATTTTTATTCTGCTTAAATTGATGACTTTTAAATTAATCTTTAAATAAGACATATTAACGCGTTTTATTCCCGAATTAATGCAAACCTTAATATAAAATTTCCAAATTAAAAACTTAGACTTTCAATAATTATTTAAGCTTAAATATAAATTTCCATAATTTTATTCTGCTTAAAACTAGGCTTTTCAATTAATTCTTTAATTGTTTCGCGAGGTCATAAAATCCCGAAAAATTCCAAAACTCATTATTTTGATCCCAAATTTTAAACATAACATTTTAAGTATTTATTCTCCCTTCCAAGTCATGAGTCACACCCGTGGACCTATGGATTCAATTTTTATTCTTTAATTTTTGTTTTTGACACCCTATCGTATCACCCGAGCCATCTCTCCTTGGCAAAATCTAGAACTCCTAACCCAACTAGGACTCTCCCAGCTGAGCCACAGACGAGCCCACATGACCCTCACCATCTCTGGACCACGCCCAGCCCTAGCCAGACCAGCCCAGCCTCTGGAACGCATGCACGATGCATTGAATTCAGAAGACAGCCTGTGCGTTCCCTTGCTGCTACACGGTTCCATCGTTTTATTCGAGCCAGTAGCGAGCCCACCACTCCAGCCCCTAGCCCGACCCCTTCCAATCATCCTAGACCTTGATGAACCACCTAGCCCAGCCCACAACCGAGCAACCCCCCCCCCCCCCCTGAAATTCTCGGCCACACGGAAACACACGTGAAGACTCCCCTCATGCTATGACTCTTCCAGCCCACCTAGCACGAGCCCTAGCCACCCTAGGACCCAACCCAGCCCTAGAATGAGACCACCCCTAACCCTGGACGAGCCCTGGTCAAGCCCCATCAACCCATTCAAAAAACGAGCTACATCATCTTGTCCAAGCCAACACAACTCACAGCTCCTATTATGAATTTTAATCGTACGGTTCCAGAACAAATTCCCTTTAAATTTAATCATTTTTTGTCCATAATTTATTATATTTTGTCATGTATTGACAGCGTGTCTGTTGGGTTCATATCGGTTCTTTTAAAACAAGCGTAAAATCGTAAAAATGTTGAAAATACGCAATTTACCGTAAACTAATCGAACCCACATATTTTTCAAGCATAAACAATTAAATTAAGTATATTATGATTTGTATGATGTTAAAAGAGCTTAGGAAATGTGCCTTTGCGTTTTAGAACGCTCGAATAAACGATCTTCGGCGAGGGTACGATGTTGGACGACTGGACAACGAAGAGCACAAGCTTTTCTTCTCCTTGAAATTCTCCAAAAATCTGAATTGTGTAAGGTGTCCTTCGGATGATTGGTGCAAGAAAATCTGGTGTTTTCAAAACCTAAATCACTTATTTATAATTAATTTAACATGTTAATGGGTTTTGGTTTTGAGCTTGCTAATTTAAGGGTATTAGGCCTAATTTAAATTAGTTAAATTGGGCCCAACAACACTTATTAATTAAAATATAAAAGTTTATAAAACAAGTTTCCATAAAATATTATTTTTGATATTTTAAAACTTCTTGTTTGCCCAAAACCGGCTTCCTGGGAACAATCGAGCTCGACTCGTAAAATAATTCGAACTCCAATATTTTTAAAAAAATTAGATCATTTTTAAATCATAATAGAAAATCTTGTCATTAATTAAATAAAATTACATATCCTTGTCTTGGTCGTCCCCGGTCTCATTTCCCTTGCCTATTATCGAATATTACAGTAAAATCCTTAATTTCATGAAATCATGTCATATTAACATTTAATCATGCAATCATGTCATATAATCATATAATAAATATCATGCTAGCATTTAAAAATAATTAAATAAAACAATTAAGCAATTAAAATAATTTTGCATGCATGTGGTTTACGTGGACTGATTTTTCGGACGTTACAATTCTCCCCCCTTGAATAGAATTTCGTCCTCGAAATTTTCCTTGACTTGATGATTGCAAAGCTTAGATTCCCTTATCCATCTCAAACTTAATCTCTAACTTAAATCTTAACCTTCAATTTGGTCCTTAAAATCTTGAAAATTGCAATTCTAACCCAAAAATTTCCCAAGGTCGACTCCTAAATCCAGCTTGAGTAGTGCATGCAACCCTTTCTTTTCTAAGTTCTTCAATATCCCAAACCATTCCCAAAACCCAATTTAACATTTCATGCAAGAAAAGCATCGAAAAATGTTAAATAGCTAGGTTACCTCGAAATCAATGAAGTGTCGGGTTTGTCTCATCCTCTGCAGCTTGCTTCACATAGACTTTTCCAGTCATGGGTTGCATAGGCTTTGTGCATTCCACCATCTTGTGTCCCAACTCTCCGCAATTGAAGCACTTGTAAGTGCCCCACATGCACTTGCCACTATGTAGACGATTGCACTCCTTGCACAGTGGTTTGTCATCAGTCTTCGGAACGTTTCCTCTTGGTGGTTGTCCTTGTGGTTTTGGTGGTTCTGGTTGCTTAAGTGTCCCACATAGGGCTTCTTGTTACTTTGATTAGCTTGTTGAGCACGGTTCCTCTTACGCTGCATCTCCCAATCTATATCTTTAAGTGACTGCTCGGCTCTAAAAGCTCTGGCAACAGCAGTAGTATAATCAGTAGAATCGCCAAGTATCACATCACAACGGATAGTCGGCCTCAACCCATATAGAAAATGTCGTAATTTCTCCGCCGCATCATTCGCTATCAAAGGAACAAAATGACAGCCCCTATCAAATTTCTGCACAAACTCTGCCACCGATGAATCTCCCTGGCGGAGACTCATGAACTCTCTCTTCAACCTTGACCGAACGTCAGAGTGAAGTATTTATCATAGAACACCCTCTTGAAATCTTCCCATGTCATTGTCGCCATATTCACTCCTCGCTCCGCTCCCTCCCACCATAAGGAAGCATCGCCCTTCAACAGATAGATGGTGCAACGAACTCGGTCATCGTCCGCCATATCCATATAACAGAAGATAACCTCTAAAGATATAATCCATCCCTCAGCAACGAATGGATCAGTAGTGCCATGAAAATCAGTAGGATCCATCCTCCTAAAATGCTCATAAACTGGCTCCGATCGGACCCTAGCAGCATCTCCCACGTGCTGCTCCAGTAAACGAGCCATACCCGCTAGTACACGGGCACTAGCATCTTGTCCATGTGGAGGCTGTGGAATATTCTCCTCATGTCTAACATCATCAGTCCTACGCACAATCCTTCTAGGAGGCATTTCTGTTTACATAGTCCAAACCACGTAACCAACATGCATTTAAAAATTTTTCATGCAGCATGCAACTAATATTTATATCATGTATCATATAAACATTTAAAAGAATTTAAAGCATATAAAATGTAAAGCGGTAAAACTCACATAGTTGAGGCATGACTTATTGAGCTTCTCGAAGTGAGAGTACGCAACCCTTTGGGGAAAACCTTGGCTCTGATACCAACTGTAATGCCCCAGATTAGACGACTGTCCTCGCTGTACCAAGACGGGTCATTCCAGCGTGCTTATGTCCTCACTCACACGCACCCTAGGAAACTTCCCAAGGGTCACCCATCCCAAAATTGCCCCAAGTCAAGCACGCTTAACTTTGGAGTTCTTATATATGATGAGCTACCGAAAAGAAGGTATAAGAAATCCAAAGTTAAGCGTGCTTGACTTGGGGCAATTTTGGATGGGTGACCCCCTGAGAAGTTTCCAAGGGTACGTGTGAGTGAGGACATAAGCACGCTGGAAAGACTTGTCTTGGTACAGTGAGGACAGTCGTCGAATCTGGGGCGTTACAGTTAGTATCATAGCCGACATCTCTTACTACGGTGTGGTTTGGAGACGAACCAAGCAGAAGCTGGTGGGCATGTGAGGCCCAGGGCCGAAGAGGGCGGGGGGTGATCGCCGGTGCAATGAGGTTGCACGGACAATGAGCGGCTCCTGGTAGACTTTTAGGTAGAGGGAACATGAATGAACTGATCCCACACCGGAATGAGAGCGTTTCCGAGATTGTGCAATTTAATGGACTGTACAGTTGAGGAGGGCTTAAAATATTTGATTGGTACCACTCATATCAAGAAGTTGCATCTTTTTTGCGGTAGCTCATCAGATAAGAACTCCAAAGTTAAGTGTGCTTGACTTGGGGCAATTTTGGGATGGGTGACCTCCTGGGAAGTTTCCTAGGGTACGTGTGAGTGAGGACATAAGCACGCTGGAAAGACCCGTCTTGGTACAGTGAGGACAGTCGTCAAATCTGGGGCGTTACATTTACTGTTCATGTTTAACTTCTTTTACCATTTAAGAATTTACGGTTTTAAAAATTAGATTAATTCCATGAAGGGTTACGTTTTAAATTAGAGTGTATTCAGATATGCCTCTCAGACGTGCTCTCGATAATGATAGGCATGATGAGATTCCTGGAGGGACAGAGGACCTCCAGCACCACCGCCAGGAGACCCAGCTACCCGAGTTCTAGAGGGAATAGCTAGACTGATGGAGCAGGCCCAGCTAGGCCAACAGGTAACCCGACAGTAGACAAATGTTTCTGAGCAGTTCCGTAGGCTCAACTCGAAGGAGTTTGGGGGTACCACCGATCCATTCGTTGCAGAGGGATGGATTAGATATCTGGAGCTACATTTTGAGTATCTGCAGATAAGGGATGGCGATCAGGCCAGGTGCGCCTTTTATATGCTGAGCAATAATGGGTCCCTGTGGTGGGAGGGAGCTGCACATGCAGTGGATGTGGATACTCTCACATGGGCCAGAATTAGAGAGATGTTCTTCGAGAAGTATTTCCCAGCTAACATCAGGGGCCGCCTGACGTGTCATTTTGTGCCCATGATAGCAGAAGATGCCGCCTAGAAGCTGAGGCATTTCCTAGATGGATTGAGACCCACCCTTCACCGTGACATCATGCTGATAAGGCCAACGGGATATGATGAGGCCACCGCCTGCGCTTTTCAGGCGGAGCAGGCTCTGCGGGTGATAGACCATCACTACAACAAAAACGGCATACGACAACGGATAAAATCCGTTGTCGTATCCTTTTTAAAACTGTTGTGACTGAGGGTGTTGTTGAAAGTCCGTTAAAAGACAACGGTTTTTTCCCGTGGTGGTAGGTAGACGTTGCGACGGTTTTTGAAAATCTTCCCTAATAATTTTAGCAACGGTTTTATCACGGACCGTCGCTAATTAGCGACAGTTTATAAAACTGTCGCTAACGTAGCGACGGTCTTTATAGGCTCACCGTCGCTAATATTAGCGACGGTCTTGTATCATTCTTTCCGTCGCTAAATTGTTTCGAAAAATAAAAAAAATTCTTTTAATAATTTAATAAATTTAAAAGAAACTAACAAGCGAAACTAAAATCGTGTAAGAGAGATAAATTTTAAGTGTTATAAAGAAGTGAGAAAAATTTTATGTGTTATGAAGTAGTGAGAACAATTTTAAGTGTTGTGTAAAGTGATAAAAATTGTGTAAGAGAGAAAAATTTTATGTGTTATGAAGTAGTGAGAAAAATTTTAAGTGTTGTGTAAAGTGATAAAATTGTGTAAGTGAGAAAAATTATAAAGGTTATGAAGTAGTGAGAAAAAATTTAAGTGATGTGTGAAGTGATAAAATTGTGTAAGAGAGAAAAAATTTTAAGTATTGTGTGGGAAAATGGAAAGAAAATGGAGATATTTATAGAGAGTTTGCGCGGTATTTGATTAAACTGTCGGTAATTTCAAATTAGCGACGGACTATAAAAACCGTCGCTAAAAGTAGCAACGGTTAGTATCAAACCGTCGCTATATTGAGCGACAGATGTTTTAAACACGTCGCTAATTTTAAACATGCGACGAATGTTCTGAAAACCGTCGCTATCACTAGATAAAGAGTCGTAGTATGTAGCGACGGTTGTTTGAAAACCGTTGTTAATTTAAAATTAGCGACGGGTTATGACAACCATCGCTATATTTAGCGACGGTTTTCTAAAATCCGTCGCTAAATATGGCAATGTTTGTTTTTAAAAACCGTTGTCGTTTGTCAAAAAAACACGCTAATAGACAACGGTTTTAAAAAACTGTTGTTGTTTTAAAAAAAACGCTAATCGACAACTCTTTTCAAAAACTGTTGTCGATTGTCCAAAAAAACACGCCAAAAGACAACAGTTCATAAAACCGTTGTCTTTTGCCCTAAAAAAACGCTGAAAGACAACAGTTTTTAGAAAACCGTTGTCGTTGACACCCTAAAAGACAACGGTTTTCAAAAACTGTTGTCAATTGTCCAAAAAAACACTGCAAAAGACAACAGTTCATTAAACCATTGTCTTTTGTCCTAAAAAAACGCTGAAAAACAACGGTTGTTAGAAAACCGTTGTCGTTGACACCCTAGAAGACAACAGTTTTTATAAAACTGTTGTCTTTGACCCCCCAAAAGACAACGGTTTTTAGAAAACCGTTGTCCAAACGCACCTACGACAACGGTTTTCACTAATACCATTGTCAAAAACTATACGACAACGGTTTTTCAAAAAATCCATTGTCGTAGGTGCGTTGTCGTTGGCCGTTTTTCTTGTAGTGCATGAGATGTACAAGAAGCGGCATCAGGCTCAGTCCAGTTCCTAGAGGCAGAAGAAACAGTTTACTGGGCCACCGAGGCATCATGGGCAGCAGAGGCCCCTGGGTTAGGGTAGAGGCCACATCAGCAGAGACCTCCTCAGGCGCCAGGGGCGCCTAAGCTAGATGACAGGCAGCCATGCCCTCAGTGCAGTAGGTTTCATTTCGGCGAGTACAGGTGGGAAACCTTCAAATGCTTCATGGGTGGACAGGAGGGCCATAAAACAGCAGATTGACCTAGGAACTAGGGCCCCACTACTGGCCGGGCTTATGTGATTAATGCCGAGGAGGCTGAGGCAGCACCAGACTCGACACTGATTATCAGTAACCCTTTGGTTTAAGATTTTAATTTACTGTACAATTTCTTGAGTTTTATGCTTGTATGAGGATTTAAGTATTGGAATTGATGACTTAGAATAAATTAGGATGCATGCTCTACCTTGTTGAGACTAAGATTTTAATTATTCGATTGAGAACAAATTTATCAACCAAATATTTTATGGGGTCAAGTTGAAATTTTTAAAAATTAGGAAGACCCAAAGTGTAATTTTCAACTTTAAATGGCTGCATTGCAATTTTCGATTTTCCTGAGAATCAATTTCAATTTCTTTGAGGAATGATTTTTGGGTTAATTCAGTGATTTTCGAGTATTTTGGGTTAATTGCCTATAAGAAATTCCTTAAGTTCAACACTATTAGATTTGATGGTATGTTCTGTAGCAGGGAGGATATATATTGCAGGTGTAGCCATGCATGCATTGCTAGATTTAGGGGCTACGCATTCGTTTATATCCGAATCTTTCATGAAGCGACTAGGAATCATACCATTAGTGACGGATTTAGGGTTCAAAGTATCGATCACATTCGGGGATCAGATGTTCACTTCTCGGATAGTGAAGAGATTGAAGCTCCGGTTACAGAAGTATGTGGTGCCCGCAGATTTGATAGTGTTACCTCTACCCAGAAAATGCCGCATGTCATTTCCTTCATGTGTGCGAGGATGCGAGGAAGCTTATGAGGAGAGGCTGCCAAGCGTTCCTAGCTAGCATTGTGTCAGTGACAGAGCCAGTTGGTCAGAGGCTGGAGGATGTGGATGTACTTATTGAGTTCTCTAGTGTGTTCCCTGACAATGTTTCATGCATTCCACGAGACAGAGAGGTAGACTTCTCTATTGAGCTCATGCTAGGGACATTTGTTCCCTGACAATGTTTCATGCATTCCACGAGACAGAGAGGTAGACTTCTCTATTGAGCTCATGCCAGGGACATTGCCGATATCTAAGGCACCCTATCGATTAGCTCCTGCAGAGATGAATGAGATTAAGGATCAGATTCAGGATCTACTGGATAAGGGTTTAATTTAGTTTTTCTCCATGTGGCGCACCAGTTCTTTTGTTAAGAAGAAGGATGGTAGCATCCGACTGTGCATTGATTACAGAGAGTTGAACAGAGTCACAGTTAAGAATAAGTATCCGCTGCCAAGGATCGAGGACTTATTTGATCAGCTTCAGGGAGACTCGGTGTTTTCCAAGATAGACCTTCAATCTAGATATCATCAGCTGAAAGTGAGGGAGTCAGATGTGCATAAGAGAGCCTTTCAGACGCGATACGGGCATTATGAGTTTATGGTGATGCCCTTCGGACTAACGAATGCACAGCGATCTTCATGGATCTCATGAATCACATGTTTCAGCCATACTTAGATCAGTTCGTCATATTATTCATTGAAGATATCATGGTTTATTCGAAAAGCAGGGATGAGCACAGTCAACATCTGAGGACATTATTGCTGACTCTATAGGATAGACGACTGTATGCCAAGTTCAGCAAATGTGAGTTTTGGCTTGATAAAGTGGCATTCTTAGGCCACATTGTATCGCAGGATGGCATAGATGTCGACCCCATCAAAGTGGTGGCAGTCAGAGATTGGTCAGTTCCTAAGAGTGTGACAGAGATCCGTAGTTTCTTGGTATTGGGAGGCTATTATAGGAAGTTCATCCAGGGCTTCTCTTTTATCGCAATGCCTATGACCGCCTTGACAAAGAAGATTACCAAGTTTATTTGGGGACCTGAGTGTCAGGAGAGCTTTGACAGACTTAAGCTAGCATTGACCACTGAACTAGTACTAGCTATGCCATCAAGACAAGGAGAGTTTGTGGTCTATACAGATGCATCTAAGCTTGGGTTGAGCGCAGTTCTGATGCACTAGGATAGGTTGATAGCCTATGCGTCCAGATAGCTAAAGCTCCATGAGAAAAACTATATGACTCATTGTATTTGTCCTGAAGATCTGGAGACACTATCTGTATGGGAAAAAGTGCAGGATTTTACCGATCACAAGAGCCTGAAGTACCTCTTCAACCCGAAGGAATTGAATATGGGACAGAGAAGGTGGCTTGAGCTAGTGAAGGACTATGATTTTCAGATTAGCTACCATTCGGGTAAGGCTAATGTGGTTACAAACGCTTTGAGTAGGAAGCACGCAGTGATTGCTCATCTGTCAGTGCAGAGACTGCTCCAGACGGAAATTCAGAGATTTGAGCTTTCAATTTATGCCAGGGGCGAGGCCACGAATCTTGCTACTCTGACAATACAGCCGACTCTGAGAGACAGAATCCGGACAGGGCAGAATTCTGACAACCAATTATAGAAGTGGAGACAGAGGGACGAAGTTAAGGGCCAGAGACTGTATACAGTTTTTTACGGCATAGTCAGATATAAGAACTACCTATGGGTTTCTGAAAGTGATTCCCTTCGAGTAGATATCTTGAGCGAGGCCCACAGCACCCTGTAATCCATCCATCCAGGGAGTACGAAGTTGTATAAAGATCTATAGACTTTGTATTGGTGGCCGGGCATGAAGCGGGATATCCTACGTTTCATCTCCAAGTGTTTGACTTGTCAGCGGGTCAAGGCAGAGCATCAGAGACCTGCAGGGAAGTTGAGACCACTCCCTATTCTTGAGTGGAAATGGGAGAACATTACTATGGACTTCTTGACAGGGCTTCCGAGGACTAATGGAGGATTCAATGCCATCTGGGTGATTGTTGATCGGCTCACTAAATCAACTCATTTGTTACTGATAAGGAAGACATTCACCAAGACTCAGTACCCAGAGCTATGCATCAGAGAGATAGTCAGACTGCATGGGATTACAGTGTCTATCGTGTCAGAAAGGAACCTAAAACTCACGTCTGCATTATGGAAGAGTCTACACCAGGCGTTGGGTACAAAGTTATTGTTCAGTACTGCCTTCCATCCTCAGAGAGACAGTCAGTCAGAGAGGGTGATTCATATTCAGGAGGACCTTCTCCGAGCTTGCATGATTGACTTCCAGGGCAGCTGGGAGCCGAAGTTACCTCTTGTGGAGTTCACATACAACAACAGTTACCAGGCATCGATAAGTATGGCTCCATATGAGGCACTGTATGGGAGGAAGTGCACGTAGCCAGTGTATTGGTATGAGGTAGGAGAGCGACAGAGTTGGGTCCGGATATTGTCAGATAGACAGCAGATTTGTGGCCAGGATTCGTGACAGGTTGAAGATTGAACAGAGCCGCCAGAAGAGCTATGCTGATCAGAGGCGGCGAGATCTTGAGTTTGCAATAGGGGATTATATGTTCCTAAAGGTAGAACCGATGAAGGATGTGATGAGGTTCGGGAAGAAGGGCAAGCTCAGCCCTAGATTCATCAAACCATTCGAGATCCTAGAGAGAGTGGTGACACTTGCGTACAGAGTTGCCTTACTGCCGAATCTGGCAGGAGTTCATAATGTTTTCCACGTCTCAATGCTGCGGAAGTACATGTCAAATCCTTCGCATGTGCTAAACTATGAGCCACTTCAGCTGACACATCATTTATCATTTGAGGAGAAACCCACTCAAATTTTGGATAGGCAGGAGAAGAGGTTCCGGATTAAGGTGATCCCGATGGTCAAGGTCAAGTGGCTGAATCATTCCGAGGAGGAGGCTACTTGGGAGACCGAGACAAAGATGAGGAGTCGCTACCCGAAGTTATTCAGTACGTTCTAAATTTCGAGGACGAAATTTTGTTTAAGAGGAGGAGAGTTGTAAGGTCCAGGAATTTAATTCACGTAACCTGAATACATGCCATCTATGGTTTTATTTTAAATTATGTGTTTAATTATTTTTATGCATAATTCATGCATGGTAGAATTTATTTCATGAATTTTTAAAATTTCATGCATTATGGTTTTTAAATGCATTTCGTGCTCGAACGAAGATCGGAGACCGAAGAATTTTCAGGAACATTATTTTATTACATGATTAATTTTTATTAATTATTATAAGATGTTTTAAAGGTATTTTTCAAGAATTGGGCTTTGTTGTGTATTTTTACCCCGCATAGCATAGTTTTTAACGGTACGCCAAATTTATCGTATCGAGGGACTTTTTGAGGGTTCGGCTAATATTTTCAAAAACTTTCAATCACAAAATATTTTTTAGAGTTAGTTTTGGACTTAATGGGCCTAATTTTAAGTTTTTTGGGCTTAAAACACTTTTAATCCTTTTTCATTTAAAATTAGAGCCCATTAGTTAAATTATGTCTATTTAATTACCCAACTAATCAAACCCTAACCCTACCTCCCTCACATCAACCGACACTCCCAACCCCACCATCGTTTTCTCTCGTTTTCATTATTCCTCAGCTGCTAGGCTTTGACCAAAGGGTTTTCTTCAAGAGAAAAATGTAGCGCACCAGTTCTTTTGTTAAAGAACTAAGGAACATTTTGTAACATCCTTTCTGCATCATTCACGTATTATATGTCTGTTGTGTATTCATTATGCATGAAATATTCCGATACAACATGATACATGAGATTTGTTCGGGTTAATTGCATGTTATCGCGTTTCTTTGCCTTCTACTCACGTTTTCCTGCATTTGTGCAAGGGGCTGCTGTATTGTTGATTCAAGGAGGTTGTTCCAGTTTTGGTTGATGGGGTTTAGGTGCTGGATTTGGAAGCTTGGTCGAGATTGGTGAGTTTGTGAGGGCCAATCAAAATTGGTGGTTTGTGCGTGTGGGTGGGGGACTTGATCGTTTTTCCGTTGTTCTGGCTGTACGAGGGCCTTCTCCGGCCCTGGACACCCTCGTGGGTATGAGTTGGGGTCTGGAATGGCTCGAACCATTCTGGAGTTGACGGAATGATCACTCGAGACAAGTGGAGAAGAATAAGCTGCGGTAGGAGCTTTTGATGAATCTCGGTTTTTAGAAGATAGCAGCGTGTATGGGACTAGTTGTTTGGTTCTGGTAGGTTCCTTAAGGCCTGGTCTAGGTCCTAGAGGTCTTGGTTCGGGGCTGTAACAGCTGGTGGTAGGCTAGGGGCGTGATTTTGGTAAGGTGAGCGAGTTAGGATACAAAATAGGAAGGGCCAAAATTATGGCATTTTTCTGGAAGTCAGCCGAGAGATTTTCGGCCTGATATTAAAATATTAGGATCCTTTAAGTGTTTATTATGTATGGTAAAAAGTTGGGAAAAATTCGGTTAAGTTTCGAGTCGATTCGGGTTATAACAGGGACTTCGATCCAAGTTTTAAAACGAATTGGTTATGTTCTGAAATGGGCTCGAGTTTATGTCTAGGAATGTTTTAAAAAATGTTTTGGGAAATTTTAAGGAGTTTGGTAAGCTTCGGGTCAATTTTAGAGCTCTAGGGGTAAAACGGTTATTTTGTTGTTTCCATTGGCAAAATGGTCATTTTGCACCCGGATTGAGATTTTGGTACTGGAAGTGCCCCGAGCACCATTTTATATTGTTTTAAATGTTTATGTATCATGTTAATTATTTTTATGAAATTACGATTAATACGTTGCATGCTTGGTTTAAAGGAAAAGTTACGTATATGCATGTTTTTTATTAAATGATGTATATGATGATATTTTTGAAAGATGGGAATTGGTTGTGACTGACGATGTATATGTATACGATGACATGAGATATGATGAGCTGAGGCCAATGTTCAGTGGACGGGTAATGTTGTCGCTGATGTCCCCGCCGTCCGGTACCGTGGTTATGCGTAGATGGATTCATCGATAGAGCTGATACGAAAGTCACAACTAATTAACTGAATTCAATTAAAAAGAAAATGTATACGTATATGATGACATGAGATGACTGGTTTTGACACGATATGATTTTACACGACACGTTTATGTTATGCTTTTAAGTTAATGAAATATATGTTGAGTATGATAATTTTCACTGCTGTGTGCATGTATATGTACTTTTAATTCCTGGTACAGGTGTGTTGAGTCTTTAGACTCACAAGACGTGTGTGATGCATGTGAGCTTGATGCTGAGGAGACTGGATGTTCCGAACTCTGAGTAGGTAGCCCTGGGGCGGTGACATGACCCGAGGATCGCATGTTTTTCCGCATTTGATTTATGATTTTGTGGAGAGGAATTAAACATTTTTATACGTTGATGATATTATGATTTTTACTCATTTATGTCTATGTTGTATTTCGGATGATGTTGGTTATTTTAAACTGCGCTATTTTTATTTTCAAATAGCACCTAATCGTCTAGCACCCGCTGAAATGAAATAATTAAAAGATCAAATTCTAGAATTGCTAGACAAGGGTTTTATTCGCCCTAGTTATTCTCTGTGGGGCGCACCGTTATTGTTTTTGAAGAATAAAGATGGTAATATACGACTCTGTATTGATTATCGAGAGCTGAATATAGTCACTATCAAGAATAAGTATCCTCTATCAAGAATTGAAAACTTATTTGATCAATTGCAAGGAGCATCGATATTCTCGAAGATTGATCTTCGTTCTGGTTACCATCAATTGAAAGTAAAAGAGCCCGATGTTCATAAGACAACGTTTAGGACTTGATATGGTCACTATGAGTTTTTGTTCATGCCAATTGGGTGGACCAACGCGCTGGCGATCATCATGGATCTCATGAATCGCGTATTTCAGCCGTATCTGGATCAATTGTCATAGTCTTCATTGATGATATTTTGATATATTCGAAGAATAAAGAGGAGCATAGTCTGCATTTGAGGACAACACTACAAGTACTACAAGATAGAAGGTTATTTGCGAAGTTCAGCAAGTTTGAGTTTTGGCTTGATAGAGTGGCATTCTCAGGCCACATTATTTCTAGTGATGGAGTCGAGGTTGATCCGAGTAAAGTAGAGGCAGTGAGAGAGTGGCCAGTACCGAAGAGCGTAACCAAGATTTTTAGTTTCTTGGGACTAGTTGATATTAGCGAAAGTTTATTCAGGGATTCTCATCTATTGCGGTACCCATGACCGCCATGAAAAAGAAGAATACAAAGTTTGTATGGGGACTTGAGTGTTAAGATAGTTTTGACAAGTTGAAGCAATCTCTGATTTCAGCGCCAGTGTTATCAATGCCATCGGGACAACGAGAGTATGTTCTGTATACCCACGCTTCGAAACTTGGTTTGGGTTCAGTTCAGATGAAAAATACCGAGTTATAACCTATGCGTCGAGACAGTTGAAAGTTCACGAGAAAAACCACCCCACTCATGATCTTGAGCTTGCAGCAGTAGTTTTTGTCTTGAATATTTGGAGACATTACTTATATGGGGAGAAGTGAAAGATTTACACCGACCACACAAGTTTGAAATACTTTTTCACCCAAAAATAGTTGAATATGAGACAGTGAATATGGCTAGAGTTGGTAAAGACTACGACCGTGACATTAGCTACCATCTAGGAAAAGTTAATGTAGTAGCGGACATATTGAGTCGAAAGACAACAGTTATTACTCAATTATCACTTCAAAGACCAATGCAGTCCGAGATACAATGGTTTGACCTTACAGTATATGCTAGGGGTGAGGCCCCTAATCTTGCCACCTTATCAGTACAGTCGACTTTGAGAGATAGAATCTGTGAGGGACAGTCTACTGATGAGCAATTGCAAAAGTGGAGAGTGAGAGATGAAGCCAAGGGCCGGAAGCTGTATTCTGAAGTTGATGGTATAGTTCATTATCGAGATCGTTTATGTCCTAGTGGCAACTCTTTGAGGGAGCTCCTCGTGAAGAAAGCTCATGATACATCATATTCCATTCATCCTGGAAGCACGAAGATGTACGAAGATCTTCAATTGTTATATTGGTGGCTGGGCATGAAACGAGACATCCTGCATTTTGTGTCCGAATGTTTGACATGTCAACAGATTAAAGCAGAGCATCAGAGGCCAGCGGGAAAGCTTAAGCCACTTCCTATTCCTGAGTGGAAATAGGAAAATGTTACTATAGACTTTGTTGTGGGATTGGCGAGGACTATCAAGGGGTTTAATGTTATATGGGTGATAGTGGATCGTCTTACAAAATCAGTGCATTTTCCACCTACCAAGACAACATTCACCATGACACAGTATGCCGATTTGTATATTAGATAGTTCGTCTGCATGGGATTCCCGTATCTGTTGTTTCTGATAGAAATCCGAGATTTACATCGTTTTTCGGAAAGAGTCTGCATGCAACGATGGAGTCTAAATTATTATTCAGTACATCATTCCATCCTCAAACTGATGGTCAGTCTGAATGAGTTATTCAAATTTTAGAGGATCTACTTCGAGCTTGTGTGATCGATTGCCAAGGAAGTTGGGAACTGAAATTACCTCTAGTTGAGTTTACCTATAATAATAGCTATCAATCATCTATAAGGATGGCTCCTTATGAGGCACTATATGGAATGAAATGTAAATCACCTATTCATTGGGACGAGGTTGGCGAAAGAAGGGAAATTGGTCCTAACTTGATCGAACAAACAATCGAGCTAGTAGTCAAAATTTGAGAGGGAAGGAAAACTTCACAAAGCCGACAGAAAAGTTATGCCGACAAGCGAATAAGAGAGCTAGATTGTAGTGGGAGACCACATATTTGTAAAAAATAGCACCTATGAAGGGTGTTATGCGATTTGGCAAGAAAGACAAACTCGGGCCAAGGTTCATAGGGCCATTTGAGCTTTTGGAAAGGATTGAAACACTAGCCTATAGAGTGGCACTTCCATCGATGCTATCTGGAGTACACATTGTGTTTCATATCTCGATGTTGCGAAAGTACATGTCGAACCATTCACATGCAATTGACTCTAAATATGACTTATGAAGAAAGACCTACACAAATCTTGGGTAGGCAAGAAAGAAGACTCCAAAACAAAGTCATTCCAATGGTCAAGGTCAAGTGGCTAAATCACTCGGAGGAAGAAGCTACTGGGAAATCGAGAGGGACTTGAGGAGTCGCTACCCGGAGTTATTCGGGAAGTTCTACTTTCGAGAAAGAAATTTTATTTAAGAGAGTGAGAAATTGTAAGGTCCAAAAATAAGACGACATAATCCAACTGTATGCAAGCCTAGGAAAATGGAAAATAACTAATTAAATGATTTTAATTGCTCAAATTGATTATTTTTGATATGTCTGTATGGTTTTAAAGAAGTGTTCTACTTGAATGCATAAAACCGTATTTTAAAGGTTATTCGAGATGCGATCGAGAAACGGAGACCGATGGTTGAAAAATGAAATTTGTTTTTATTAAATAATTGTTTTTAATTATTTAAAATAAGGTTGATATATGCTTTTTTTATTTTAAAAAATACGGAGTTTTCAGGTGATTTTATACGTCGAGACATAATTTTTATCGGTATTCGATTTTCAACGAAAATATGAACTTTTTGACAACTCGGCTAATAATTTCACAGACTTTCGTAAACGAAATAATTTTGTTATGAGCAATAATGGTCTTATTGGACACATTGTACCATGATAATGGTCCTAGGCTTGCACACTTATTATTGATCAAATATTTAAAGCCTAAACCCTCCCCATTATTTTCTTAAACTAACATCCCATCTCTCCAACACAAACAAGACTCCTAACACTCTTCAAACACATGGCACACACGATTTCAAGGAGAAAAGCATCGGTTTTCTCAAGGAAAATTCAGCCAAGGGTTCCCATTTTCGTTCCTCGCATCATCAACATATTTTCGTGCATATAAGGCATGCCATAATTCTTATTTTCTCATCTATCACACCCTAATATGTGTTTGATTATTTTTTCTTGAAAAACATGAATCCCTTTTCATTATTTTCATTTTTATTCATAACCATGTGATTACTGTATGATTTTTGTCCCAAAACTTGTTTTATATTTGTGTGAAGGCGCTGCCACGGTTAAGGGTTCAAGGAGGGAAGTTTTCACACAAGTTTAAGGGTCCTATGTTGCATGGTACTGAAGCCTCACGAACTATAACAAGCTGGAACTATTAGCACATGTTTTGATGTTCAATGATCGAGTAAGGGGGAACAACGGTGCATGGCTCGACCAGGGCTAGTCTGGGATGTGGTTGGGTCTGTAGAGGAGTCCTATCCACGCTAGTACTCAAGCTATTCGGCTAGTGAAGAGTCCAAGCGTGGGTAGGACTCTTCCCAAAGCCACCTGAGAAGCGGCATCGTGAAAGGAGGGCTTGTGGCTGGGGTCAGGGGTCTAGGCTAGGTCGGTTAGAGTCTTGAGAGGGTTCACGAGGGGCTGGGCTTGGTGTTGGCTCGAGGGTAAGGGTCCTAGGTGGGTTTTGAAGAGTCTGAGTTGGTTGCTACTAGGTTCGTGCAACACTTGTCTTGTGCAGGGGGCTTCAGTGCGGGTTAGGGCTAAGTACTAGAAGTCCAGTGGGCTCAGTAGGGTCTAGGGAAGGTCTGGTCAGGCTGGGCTAGATGAAACTGAGAGTTGGCTCAAGGGTTTTGGTTTAGGGTTCGGTTTATAGGTTTTGTATGGCTAAGGGTTCGAACGTTGTTCAACGGGGGTCGAATCATGGTTCACGAGGATAATTTAAATATAAAAAGTCTATGATAAAAATTGGGAATTTTATATTAAATTTTAAATTAATTCGTGAATTAAACGCTCCGCGAATAATTGAATAATAATTAGAAAGCCTAAAATTTAAGCTGAATAAAAATATGAGAAATTTAATTTAAGTTTAAATAAGTATTTGGGATGGTTTAGAGTCAATGAATGAAAGAAAAAGTCAAAATCGAGGAATTTTATGTCTAGGGGTAAAACGGTCATTTTACACCTGAAAAATAGTAAACATCATGGCAGTACCCTGAATGCTGTAATATATGTTAAAATATTTATCTTAATGTTTGTTGAATTTTATGATATAGAGTTAATGTTGAAAGATATGTTGGATGCTTGGTTTGAAAGAAAAATGATTTATGCATGTTTAAATTTTATAAAGTAATGAAAATATGAAATGTTGAAGAAAGTGAAGTAATTGTGACTACTACGATGATACAAATATGATGATATGTAAGGACAAGGCTTAGTTGATGGGTGAGAGTATCTATGATGTCCCCGCTGCATAGTACTATGGTAATACGTAGATGGATCCATCGACCTTCAGCTAATACGAAAGTCACAATTAACGATCTGAATTTGACGAAAGGAAAACGAATACATATATCATGAAAATGAATATGTTTATGATGATATGGAAAATATTTAAGTTTATGCATGATTATGAAATGTTATTTTAAGTAAAAGAATTTTCACTGTTGTATGTGATTGTATACGTATTATTTGTTATCAAGATTATGGTTTGCTGAGTCATTAGACTCACTAGGTGTGATCGATGCCAATAAGAATGATTTTGATGTTAGTGGAGGTCTTGATGGTTGATCTTATGGATTGGCATCGTTTGACGATTTTATGTTTTGAACCATTTCCTTTGGATTCTCAAATATGGTTGGAAGTTTTATTTTAAAATAGTGAAAAGTTATTTTAAGTACATATATGTGTCGGCCGAATCTAGTAGGATAGGGAAAAAAATTGAAGTAGTTTTTAAGAAAAACGAGTAGTGAATGTTTCAGGTGAACTTACAATTTTATCGAAATATCATAAGGGAAAAGGCCCCAGAGAGAGCCCGACGATCGTATTTCTATATTTTACAGCGGTATCTAGTGCCCATCTCCATGCGCAACGGTGAGCTAAGGCTGATCAGTCGACCAGAGGATAAAAGGCTAGCCACTTTCAAGGATCAAAATTCACCCAAAATGATAAAGAATGCAAAGCTTTACGATTAAATGATTTTACGATATATGATTTATTTATGCCTAAAATTATTTTAAATAAAAGTATGAATTAATGCATGTTCTTGTATATGTATTATTTGTTACTCATGTTTAGGACGTGTTGAGTCATTAGACTCACTAGATTTGAATGTTGCAGGTAATGATGATAATGAGGGAGGCATTGACACTTGAGTGGATCGATTACAGTAATACACTCCCGAGGGACATATATTTTTGCACTAGTTGATAGGCAAAGTTTAAAGATTTTTGCTAATGATTTTATTAGAGATTTGATGCTTCATTTTGAAGTTAACTTTGATCATGTTAAATGATCGAGCAAAACTTGCACAGTGAATAGTCCCAAATTTTATTTTATAAATGAAAGCTCGATTTAAATATCGCAAGTGCACGATAGTCAAGTTATAATAAACGTAAGTGAATACGAGTATCGATCCATGAGGACTGCGTCACACTCTTTTTATTTTCAAGTAAAATTCCTTTAGCAACGATAAATTGATTTGATGATGGAACTAATGTAGAATAAACAAGTAAAATAATTAAAATGCAAAGGAAATGTGTTCAAGAACGCAATGATTATTTGTATTAAAATCAAATGAGAAACGAATCTGTTGGGAATTTTCAGTTCAACTACCACTCATGTTTAAATACTTACACTCGACTTTTAATCGTGCATTCGACGGAATTCCCTAGACTAATTAATATACTCTGTCGAGCTATACTAATACTAATCATAAACATGCAGTAATCAAGTATCCTCAATTATTTAACAGTTCAAGATTGCATTACGTTCTATGGAATCCACTAGCTTTCATCCGGGTGAATTATCGCTATCGACACGTATCCAATTCCGTATATCTACTAAAATTGTAAATCCGTGGTCTATGCTATTCGATCCTATTGTTAATTATTCTATCGAAATCATTAACAACATGAAATAATCAATGGAAATTAGCTAGGCTTCGATTGAAACAAGAAAGAACAATAGCATAAACAAATCACTAATAAAACCGTCGATAAATAATATTAAACAACGAGTACGAGGTAGGATCCCCTCAAATGCCAACAAATCTAGAGTTTAGCTGCTAAAATTCATAATAAAAACCAACAACAATCTAAAAATTAAAAACTGAATAATGAAAATACTAAAGATGACGACGGATGACGGCCACGACGCGTGGAAATCTCGAGGTCTTCGAAATCTCCTTTGCTCCTAGCCTTTTCTCCAAGAAAATATGATGAAAACAATGATGTCCCACTGAAAAATGGCGCCCCTCTCGTGTATTAGGTCTATGGTGTAAGATAGAGTCCACAAAACTTGGAAACAAATCTTCTTGGATCTCGTCGCTCGCTAGGGCGGTCACTTTTGACCGCTGTGGCGAGTGGTTCTCGAATAAAAATCCTCGGCCATGTCTCTGGTCTCGCTGGGGCGGTCACTTTTGACCGCCCTAGCGATAGGTTCGCGCAAAAACTCCTCGGCTAGACCAACATTCTCGCTGGGGCGGTCACTTTTGACCGCCCTAGCGAGACACTCGCGCAATAGCTACTCGACCAAATTAAAATGCTCGCTGGGGCGGTCACTTTTGACCGCCCTAGCGAGACCTCTTCGCTGCTTTGACATATAAAATCCCACTTTTTGGTCCAATTCCTACAAAACAACCACAAAATACACGAGATCAGTCATATGCTAAATAATGCTAAATAATTGCTAAATTAAACTAAAACAAACTAATATGATGCATGAATGCGACTCAAAACCAACACTAAAAACACGTAAAAACGAGTCCTATCATTAAAGTAGAAGTCGAATTTTGGCAATTGACGATTTTAGGGATTTTATGCACTTTAGATTTAAATTGTTAAATTATTTTGATTTATGGAAAGGTTAAGTTATTTTTAATTGTAGGTTTTCGAATTGATGGAGCGTGGGTCGTTTCAGTTTGTGTTTTGTTTATGTACTCGATTTTAAGCTAATAATAATCAATCTCATAATACTACAGCTCAACACATTCTTTAATATCTCAAAGGTATTTTGATCGAGCAAAACTTGCACTGTGGAATCTTCAATAAAAATATGATTTTGTATGATCAAAAATTAATCGCAAGTGCACGATGTCAAGTAGTAGTATAATGTACGTGAGTACGAGTATCGTTTCACTGGAGACTGTATTTGACAATTATTATTTTCAGTTATTAAATCTTTAACAACGAAAATTGGTTGATTGATTATTACTACTATGATTTCAAGAATTGATTAATGAAATATAATAACTAAAATGGTTGATTAAAAATTCGATGAGAAATGAATTTGTTGGGAATATCGGTTCACCTACCCCTCGTTAATTAATTGATTCGTTCAATAATGATTATATGCTTCCGACAGGATTTCCTATTCAATTGAACACACTCTCTCGAGCTATGCCAAACTAATTCTACTCAATGAAGTAATTAAATGTCTTTAATTATTTATCAAGAGTGAATCGCATGTCGATCTATGAAATCCCCTAGTTTTCGCCCTACCAGACTATAACTATCGGCGCGTATCCAATTTCATATATCTATGTAAATTGTAGATCCACGGATTATACTACTCATTCCTATCACAAGTTATTCTCTTGAACTCACTCGCAATATAAAATCGTTATTAAAGTTAGCTATGCTTTAACAACACGATAAAACAATAGTATGATCAAGAATAAATCAGAAATCGATATGTGAATTAATTTAAATCAAAGTTCGGGGTAGGATCCCCTTAAATCCCAACAAATAATAAAGTTTAGCTACTCGAATTCATAATAGACATAAACACAACAATGTTTAAAAGATAAAAACTAAGTTAGAAATACTAGATTTGAAGAAAAATGCAAAGACGATACCCGGAAATCTTCGAATCTCCATTTCAAGAGAAAAAATCCTCTCCAAGCTTGTGGCGGCTACTCCAATGAAGTCTGAATGGATCCAATTCGTCCCCTCACTCCCTACCATATCATCCACCTTCAGAAAATAAGGTAAGGAATCGACCAGTATTTTTTCCAAAAATACAAGCACGCCCGGGCAGATGTAAGTTTCCGCTCGGGTGGATGACTTTCGCGGATTATTATTTTTTATTTCGTCGTTGGGGCGCCCAGGCGGATGTAAGTGTAAGTTTCCGCTCGGGTGGATGACTTTCGCGGATTATTATTTTTTCTTTCTTCGTTGGCACGCCCGGGCGGACGTAAGTGTCTGCCCGGGCGGATGACTCTTGCACAGACTTCTTTCTCATGCCTTCAAGGCGCCCGAGCGGATGTGAGTTCGCGCCCGGGAGGATTGTTTTCGAATTTTTTCTTTAATTTTCCGTTTATTGATAAACATAAAAATTGTACATTAATTAAATGTTTTATAATATAAATATATAGTTTTTGTTTTATTAAATGTTTAAATATTATATGTATTATAATAAATTGTATAAAATATAATTTGTTGTGTAATTACAAGTTTTTACTATTTTTTACAGGTTCGATAAAACAAGAATAAACTTGGAGTTTCAAATGGGATTAAGATGATTCTTGGACCTGTAGAAAGTTGATGTTAATATCTACAATATTGATGGCAAGCATGAGATAAAAATCTTCTCACAAGTGGGATCAAATTAGGCAACAAATAAAGTTACCAAAGGAGTGGCAGTTTTACCATGCTCTAGTATTTTGACCATATCTCTCAAATTACTTGGTCAAATGGTTTGAAAAAAATACCACAACTAGACAACTCAATTATCCACATGTTTCTTTTATGTGAAGAAGCAAATTCGGAGAAGAAGATTTTCAAAAGTGATGTGTAATATAATATAATATCTTTGAACACCAATGAAGACTTTTGTGTAAAAAAATAATATTTTATTTGTGGTTGTCTCCCCAAATTTGGCTATAAATAGGGGTGCATTGTAATGTATTGAGATATCCCTCATTCTATGAACAAATCTTTGAGTTCATAATAATTCTCTCTATATTTTTCCTTTGTTTCTTCATTTAAATATAATTAGCATGATAATTTCATATTCAAAGCTAACTTCCTAAAGTTGAGATGATAAGGTGAAGCTCTTGGCATGATAATAAGGTTATTATAAGGTAAGAATCTATGTTTTATATTATTTAATCATTATTTATTGTTTATGTTATATTTATTTCTTTAAGTATTTTTATACCCTACTTATAAGCGGGAGTTTTGATTTATTGTTGTTATATGTTACACTAAATTTTTGGAACCATTTAAATGTTAGTTTGGTTTTACCAACCATTTAAAGTGGATGCCTTGATTTATTATATATGAATATATCATAATATTAATTTTTTGGTACCATTTAAATGTTAGTTTGGTTTTACCAACCATTTATAGTGGGAACCTTGATTTAGTGTTTACAAATATATATAGCACAATAAATACTTGACCACATTTATAAGTTTTGGTATATATTATATACTTATAAGATAATAATATATAATATAATATAAATATGATTATTTAATATATTGGAACCATTTTATTAAGTGGATTTCAATATTGTTCGTTAATGTTAACTTTATTAAAATACCAAGAGTGGATCCTTTAATCTCAACTACTTAAATTAAAATATGAACAATTAAAATTTACCAATTAAAGATTCAAACAATTAAAATTTAAAAGAAACAAAAACAAAACAAAACAAAAAGACATTGTAGTGGACTTGTAATTACCTTAGCTTCCCTGTGGATACGATATCGGACTCACCGAATTATACTACTTGTGGACAACCTGCTCTTGGGAGTGCAACAATCAGAGTCGCAACAAGTTTTTGGCGCCGTTGCCGGGGAAGTATAATTTAATTTCAAGTCTATTTAATTTTCTTTATAGTTTATTTTTCTTTATTTGAATTTTTATTGCTTGTGTGTTTTTATTTTTTTGCATTTGCATGAGCATTTGGTCACGTACACTTAGTGGTCGACTCATTCGAAATAACCATTTATTTTTACAAAACATGGCGGAAGAACCCATCCAAGAAAATGAAGATGAAATTCAATCTCAACATGATCATGATAGACGAATAACACTTAGAGATCACATGAATCCTACACGTATTAGTGCACCTTCATGTCTAGTTTTTCCCCCTGATGCATCTCATTTCAATTTTAAGCCTGGTATTATCCAACTTTTACCCAACTTTCATGACTTAGATTCTGAAAATCCATACATGCATTTACGAGAGTTTGAAGAAGTGTGCAACACATATAATGATCTAAATTGTAGCATGAACACCATTCGACTTAAGCTTTTTCTTTTTTTTTAAAGATAAAGCTAAAACTTGGCTACAAAATCGTAGATCGGGATCCATTCGAACTTGGGATGAATTGCAACAACAATTTTTGAAAAAGTCTTTTCCATCGCATAGAACAAATTCTTTCAAAAGGCAAATTGTCACTTTCACTCAAAAACAAGGAGAAACTTTTTATCAGTGTTGAGATAGATACAAAGAATTGCTTAATATTTGTCCACATCATGGTTTTGAAATTTGGAGGGTTGTTTCTCAATTTTATGAAGGCTTAACACCTAAAGATAGGCAAATGGTTGAATTTATGTGTAATGGAACATTTGAAGATAAAGATCCAAAGAGGCAATTGAGTATCTCGATTCATTAGCTGAAAATGCTCAAAATTGGGACACTATAGGTACAATCGAACCATCAAACAAGATTCAATCTCCTACATCTGGTGGAGGTATGTACACTCTCAAAGATGAACATGATCTTCAAGCTAGATTCACCTCTTTGGCAAGAAAAGTTGAGGCACTTGAATTGAAAAAGAATGGTAAATTAAAATCTGTTCAAGAAATTGTGTGTCACATCTGTGATACATGTGATCATTTTACAAAAGATTGTCCCACTTTGCCTTCTTTTAAAGAATGTCTCCATGAACAAGCCAATGTTTTGAACAATTTCAAAAGGCCAAATTTTGAACCATTTTCTCAAATTTACAATCCAGGTTGGCGAAATCATCCAAATTTTAGTTGGAGGAATGATAATGCTGCACAATTTTCGCAACCACATTTTCAAAATCAGCAAAATTTTCAAAATTATGCACCTTATGTTCCTCCACCTAAAAGGAATTTGGAAGATTTATTGAATTCTTTCATTGCAAAGCAAGAGTCTATCAATACTCAAACTGCTCAAACCATGACAGATTTGAAAGATACTCTTGCTAAATTTGTATCTGCACTTAATGTTCATGAAAAAGGTAAATTTCCTTCACAACCTCTGCCTAATCCCAAGGATCATCATTCACAAACTGGAACTTCTGGAACTCAACCGATGGATCAGGTAAAATCTGTTATTACCCTTCGAAGTGGTAAGGTTGTGGAAAAATCCATTCTTGAACTTTGTGAAGATGATGATAAATCAACTTCAAAGGGTAAGGAAGTGGAACCCATAACTTGCGAAGAGGAGGTTCAACAGACAGTGTCACCACCATTCCCTCATGCATTGAAAAATACAAAAAAATCAAATTTGAATTCTGATATATATGATATTTTTAAACAAGTAAAAGTTAATATCCTTTATTATATGCAATAAAACAGGTACCATCATATGCCAAATTTTTGAAAGACTTGTGCACTGTGAAAAGAAAATTGAATGTGAAAAAGAAAGCATTTTTAGCCGAACAAGTAAGTGCAATCATTCAAAATAATAATACTTTGAAATACAAAGACCTTGGTTGTCCTACTATTTCATGTATTATTTGAGAACGAGAGATTAAAAAAGCCTTGCTTGATCTTGGAGCTAGAGTGAATTTACTTCCATATTCGGTTTATCAAGAACTCAATCTAAGCGAGTTAAAACCTACTTCGGTAACACTTTTACTTGCCGATAGATTTGTTAAGGTGCCAAGAGGTATGGTAGAAGACGTATTGGTCGAAGTTGATAACTTTGTATATCCTGTCGATTTCATAGTTTTAGATACACAACCTATCGAAGCTTGTAATGCAATTCCTGTAATTCTGAGTCTTCCATTTTTAGCAACTTCTAATGCTCTTATAAATTGCAGGAATGGAATAATGAAGTTGTCATTTGGTAACATGACCTTGGAGCTTAATGTGTTTAATCTTTGTAAGCAACCACATGACAAAGGAGATAAAAGTGAAGATGAAAATCTTATTGAAACTCTTGTGGAAGAAAACATTCAAAAAGGAAGTACTCGTCAACAATTAGATATTTGTTCAATCGATACTGTTAAAGAAATTATTGAAATTGATCTTGATGATTTTATTATGTATCACCTGTTACCAGGATCAGAAAAAGAATTTGAGGCAAAATATGAGAACAAAGACGAACCACCCATATTGGAGTTAAAACCCTTGCCAGAAGAATTGAAGTATGCATTTCTTGGAGAAGATGAAACATATCTGGTGGTAATTTCTTCCAAACTATCAAGTAATCAAGAAGGTAAATTAGTTGATATGCTTAAAAGACATAAAAATGCAATTGGTTGGACACTTAAAGTTCTTAAGGGCATTAATCCACTAATTTGCACTCACAAAATTCACTTAGAAGAAAATGCTAAAACATCTCAACAACCACAAAGGAGATTAAATCCACACATGAAAGATGTTGTGAAAACTGAAGTTCTCAAACTACTTGATGTTGGGATTATCTACCCTATTTCTGATAGTAAGTGGGTAAACCCAACACAAGTAGTTCCAAAAAAATCTGGCATCACAGTGATAAGAAATGAAAAAGGTGAATTGTTAACAAGTCGAGTCCCATCTAGTTGGCGGATGTGTATTGATTATAGAAAATTAAATGACGCCACTAGAAAAGATCATTTTCCATTACCATTTTTGGATCAAATTTTAGAAAGAGTAGCAGGTCATCCATACTACTGTTTTCTTGATGGATTCAGGTTATTATCAAATTCCTATTGCACTCGAAGATCAAGCAAAAACTACATTCACATGTCCTTTTGGAACATTTGCATTTAGAAGGATGTCATTTGGATTATGCAATGCCCCAGCAACATTTCAAAGATGTATGCTAAGCATTTTTTGCGACATGGTGGAAAATTGTTTGGAAATTTTCATGGATGATTTAACTGTCTTTGGGAATACATTTAATAATTGTCTTGAAAATTTAGAAAAAGTTTTAAAAAGATGCGAGGAAAAATGTCTTATTTTAAATTGGAAAAAATGTCATTACATGATTACTTCTGGAATTGTTTTGGGACATGTCGTGTCATCTCATGGAATTGAAGTTGATAAAGCAAAATTTGATGTCATTGCCAATTTAGCCCCTCCAAAAACCATTAAAGAAATTCGCTCATTTTTGGGACATGCTGGATTTTATAGGAGGTTTATAAAGGACTTTAGTTTAATCTCTAAACCCATTTGTAACCTCTTAACAAAAGACACTGCATTTGTCAAAATGCTTTTGATATAATCATTCGACATTTAACATCAGCTCCTATCATGCAACCTCCTGACTGGTCTTTACCATTTGAAATCATGTGCGATGCGAGTGATTATGCAGTCGGTGTAGTACTGGGTCAAAGAAGAAACGGTAAGCCTTATGTGATATATTATACAAGTAGAACTTTAAACAATGCTCAAATGAATTACTCCACAATTGAAAAAGAACTAATTGCTGTAATATTTGCATTAGATAAATTTTGTTCTTATTTGATTGGATCAACGACTATTGTGTTTACTGATCATTCTGCTATTAGATATTTGTTGACCAAACAAGATGCAAAGCCACGACTGATACGATGGATTTTGTTGCTCCAAGAATTTGACATTGTGATCAAAGATAAAAAAAGGAACCGAGGATGTCGTAGCCGATCATTTATCGAGACTAGTAACAGGATCATCTTGTGAAATGACACCAATTAACGATAATTTTCCTGATGAACATCTATTTTCAGTTACTACTACACCTTGGTTTGCTAACATAGTAAATTTTCATGTTACAGGAAAAATGTCACCGCAATGGAGTTCCCAAGATAAAAGAAAATTTTTGAATGAGGTAAAAAACTTTTATTGGGATGATCCATATCTGTTCAAGTATTGTCCAGATCAAATTTTTCGACGTTGCATACCCGACAATGAGGTAAGTAGTGTCATTAAATTTTGTCATTCAGAAGCATGCGGAGGACATTTTTCTTCAACGAAAACGGCTGCAAAAATCTTGCAGTGTGGATTTTATTGGCCCACTTTATTTAAAGACACCCACGAAATCTGCAAGATCTGTGAAAATTGTCAAAAATTGGGTGCGATTTCAAAAAGAAACAAGATGCCTTTGAATCCTATCATTGAAATTGAAATCTTTGACTGTTGGGGAATTGATTTTATGGGACCTTTTCCACCGTCGTTTGGATACTTGTATATTTTAGTTGCAGTTGATTATGTTTCCAAATGGATAGAGGCAATTCCATGTCGAACAAATGATCATAAAATCATCATCAAATTTTTAAAAGAAAATATTTTTAGTAGATTTGGAATTCCTCGAGCCATGATAAGTGATGGGAGAACTCACTTTGTTAATAAACCATTTGCTTCATTAATGAAAAAATATGGTACTACTCATAAAGTAACTACTTCTTATCATCATCAAACAAATGGACAGGTTGAATTAGCTAATAGGAAGATAAAGCAAATTTTGGAATAAACTGTTAACTCAAATAGAAAAGATTGGTCTCTTCGACTTAGTGATGCACTTTGGGCATATCGAACAACTTTAAAACATCATTGAATATGTCTCCCTATAGGTTGGTTTATGGAAAACATTGTCATTTGCCTGTGGAATTAGAACATAAAGCTTATTGGGCGATCAAAACTTTAAATTGAAGCATGGATGATGCCAACAAATTGCGTAAATTGCAACTTAATGAACTTGATGAACTCAGAAATGACGCGTATGAGAATTCAAGGATTTATAAAGCAAAAATCAAGTCATTTCATGATAAAACAATTCTTAGAAAATCTTTTGAGATTGGTAAAAAAGTTTTGCTTTATAATTCTCGACTTCACATATTCCTAGGAAAATTACGATCAAGATGGACAGGCCCATATGTTGTAAAGCATGTATATCCTTATGGAGCTGTGGATATTGAAAATCCTAAAAATGGTGATGTTTTTAAAGTGAATGGACAAAGGCTTAAACCATTTTTGGAAAATGAAATATTTCAAGAAGAGTTTATTTCCCTTTCTGATCCTTAAATTTTTATGTTGCATTTAATTTTGTTATTTTTTATTTCAGGTTTCTTTAATCTTTTAATTTCCCGGTTAAATGGCGGATAACGGTACTCCGTGACTCTCATAGTCGGTTAAATCAGTTTCCCACAATTGCTGATACAAAAAATAAAAAAAAAATCATTTCATTTCTTTTCAAAATGGATGAAATTCTCTCAAAAATTTGTAAATATTTTCCCTCTGTTTCTGAAAATGTTCTAAGAAAAATTTATGCAGGAAGGTGTGAAAGATTGAGATTGCTAATGCAAAAAGGAATTCCATAAGATATTCGTCATGTAATAGAAGCTAAGGTCCGATTAGGAGGAGAAGTTCCACATTCATTGCTCATTCGGTATTTGCCTGGATTAGGAAAAAGCACTTATGCGAAAAAACGAAGGGCCAAAAGTTTAGGGGTTTGTCATAAGTGTGCGAGATGGACTTGTGACAAACGATGCAGATCTTTGGGATGTGTTTCCAATAACAGAGAAGATAAAATTGGTTTCATTAAGAATGGGCTGAGTAAGGAGTTTTTAGATAACATCTTATTGACTCTTGAGACGCATTGTAGTGGACATGTGCATATTGAACTTCTCCGTTTATGGAAACAATTCCAAGATGAGCGTCATAGTCTTGGGAATCCGACTAAAAAAGAACTTGTTTGCCAATTTATAAGAAAATTGGATGGGAAGCATATCCTCGACTCATAGAAGGCGTTGAAGCCGTTTCTGGACATAAAACCAGAGGAAAATTGTGAGCCACAATCACACTACTGTTTATATGCATGTGTGTCATTATTGTTTTTACTATTTATTCTGTTTACAGCTGTGACCCATAGTTTTGTTATGATAACATATTACCCCTATGAAATCTCTCATCTTTCTCTTTATTTTCGCAGACAAAAAAAGAAAGTAAAAACATGGCTAGATCCTCTACACAAACATTGAAAAATATTTGTGTATTTTGTGGGTCGAGTCCTGGAAAAAATGAAGTGTTTGTAGAAGCAGCGAATAATCTTGAAAAGATATTGGCTGAGAGAAAAATTCACTTGGTATATGGGGGAGGTAATATTGGGTTAATGTGATCTGTTTCAACATCTGCTCATCTTGGGGGTAGTCAGGTTTTGGGTATTATTCCTACAGCTTTAGCTGAAGGAAATATTACAGGTGTTACGATTGGGGAGGAATTAAAAGTTTCTTCTATGTATGAAAGAATCACTCAAATGATTGAAAATTCTGATGCTTTTATCGCACTACCAGGTGGGTTTGGTACATTAGAAGAAATTTTTCACACTGTTTCTTGGGCACAACTTAATATCCATAATAAACCTGTGGGCTTGTTGAATATCAATAATTATTATGACAGTTTGTTGACATTTCTTGATAAAGCTGTGGAACAAAATTTCTTTTCAGAAAATTCACGACGGATGCTCATCTGTGCTTCGACTGCCGACCAATTAATTGATAATTTGGAAGCTTTTGTTCATAAGCATGATCCGATGATAACAAAGATCAATTGGTCGCAATCAAGCAGTAAGAAAAGAATGTTGGATCATTGATTCAAAAGTCGTGGATTGGTTTGCGTTTGTTTCAGTTTGTTATCTTAAATAAAATTCCAGGTGATATCTCTTTCATTATGTACTCTTTATTAATAGTTATTTTGACATTAGGGACAATGTCATATTCTGATTGGGGGGATAACAAACTTAAAAAAAAAAATTAAAAATAAAAAATTAAAAAATACTAAAAAATAAAAATAAAAATATATATTATTTTATAATAAAATCATGTTTATTGCTTGTATCTTTGTAATTTTTGCAAAAATATCATACATTACATATTTGAAAGGTTTAAATTAGAAAATGTATTAATCTATCTAAGGATGTTTAATTTTTATTTGAAAAAAAAAGTCAATTTTAATATTCTGATCAATATAAAAATATGATTTATGAAATCTTTTTGAGTGATTAACCATTGTGATAAAATCAAGTATTAAAGTATATGGCCCAAGATATACCTTATAAGAGTGCTTTTAAACTCACACATATTTTGTGAGTGAGTGGAGAGGACTGAGAAAACAGCTTTCGAGCCTTTATTGATCATGAGAGAGACTATCTATTGTTTAGATCTTGAGTTCTTATTTTGAAAAAGAAAATGATATTTCCTGAAAAAAAAAAGAGGAGAAAAATACAAAAAGAAAGATATTGAAGATTTATGTAATTTTTAAGTTATATGCTACGACCCATATATCTCTCATAAAAAAAAAGAGAGAAATTTATTGTACAAATTAAATAAATATGTGGTCAAGAAGCATAAACTTAGTCTGATTCCATGATGTTATGAAAAAAAAAAGAAAAAAATATATCAGGAAAAAATATATAATAAGAACAACTAGATTTTGAATCATTGGATTTTCTATCTTTTGATTAGTTTGGCTCATCTGTCTGTCTGCATTCTGTAAACCATTTTTCTGATCATTTATCTGTATTCCAACTCCATGAGAGAAATCGTTGCCATAAATTGAAACATTTATTAACCTGTGAGGAAATGGAGTTGAGACTCTTACTAGAAATTTCTGAAGGTCGTGTACTTTTTACTACCTGAAATAAGCTTTGAATTGATCATCTCAAATTATTTCATAAATTATAATTATGATGATCTTGATATAACTTTGACAGTTTTCAAATTTAATTTAAACACTTAGATAGTTCTGATTGCATTTCTATTTAAATTAATCAATATGTTTTGTATTGCTATTAATGCTTAAATTGCTAGGGACTAGCAATAAGCTGGTTGGGAGGTGTGATAAACATAAAAATTGTACATTAATTAAATGTTTTATAATATAAATATATAGTTTTTGTTTTATTAAATGTTTAAATATTATATGTTCTATAATAAATTGTATAAAATATAAGTTGTTGTGTAATTACAAGTTTTTACTATTTTTTACAGGTTCGATAAAACAAGAATAAACTTGGAGTTTCAAATGGGATTAAGATGATTCTTGGACCTATAGAAAGTTGATGTTAATATCTACAATATTGATGGCAAGCATGAGATAAAAATCTTCTCACAAGTGGGATCAAATTAGGCAACAAATAAAGTTACCAAATGAGTGACAATTTTACCATACTCTAATATTTTGACCATATCTCTCAAATTACTTGGTCAAATGGTTTGAAAAAAATATCACAACTAGACAACTCAATTATCCACATTTTTCTTTTTATGTGAAGAAGCAAATTCGGAGAAAAATATTTTCAAAAGTGATGTGTAATATAATATAATATCTTAGAACACCAATGAAGACTTTTGTGTAAAAAACTAATATTTTATTTGTGGTTGTCTCCCCAAATTTGGCTATAAATAGGGGTGCATTGTAATGTATTGAGATATCCCTCATTCTATGAACAAACCTTTGAGTTCAAAATATTTCTCTCTATATTTTTCCTTTATTTCTTCATTTAAATATAATTAGCATGATAATTTCATATTCAAAGTTTTACACTTTGAATAATGAATAGCTAACTTCCTAAAATTGAGATGAAAAGGTGAAACTTTTGGCATGATAATAAGGTTATTAAAAGGTAAGAATCTATGTTTTATATTATTTAATCATTATTTATTGTTTATGTTATATTTATTTCTTTAAGTATTTTTATACCCTACTTATAAGCGGGAGTTTTGATTTATTGTTGTTATATGTTACACTAAATTTTTGGAACCATTTAAATGTTAGTTTGGTTTTACCAACCATTTAAAGTGGATGCTTTGATTTATTATATATGAATATATCATAATATTAATTTCTTGGTACCATTTAAATGTTAGTTTGGTTTTACCAACCATTTAAAGTGGGAACCTTGATTTAGTGTTTACAAATATATATAGCACAATAAATACTTGACCACATTTATAAGTTTTGGTATATATTATATACTTATAAGATAATAATATATAATATAATATAAATATGATTATTTAATATATTGGAACCATTTTATTAAGTGGATTTCAATATTGTTCGTTAATGTTAACTTTATTAAAATACCAAGAGTGAAACCTTTAATCTCAACTACTTAAATTAAAATTTGAACAATTAAAATTTACCCATTAAAGATTCAAACAATTAAAATTAAAAAGAAACAAAAAAAAAAACAAAACAAAAATACATTGTAGTGGACTTGTAAATTACCTTAGCTTCCGTGTGGATACTATATCGGACTCACCGAATTATACTACTTGTGGACAACCTGCTCTTGGGAGTGCAACAATCAGAGTCGCAACATTTATTCACGACTCACCTGCATTTTCACCAACTAAATTCATAAGCAATATAAAACATAAATTATGCTAAAATAACACAAAATGCATGAAATCTAAATGATAAATGCAACACAATGCAACATAACATGGTAGGAAAAACACGTAAAATCCCCCTACATCAACCCCCCAATACTAACCTTTTGCTCGCCCTCGAACAAAACATGTGACAAGACAAAATGGAACATGACAGAAAGTAGCTCGACAGTGAATTCATAGTCATCAACTAGCCTCAGCGAAACTCAACATATTCCCTTGTTGATCAATGTAAAAGCTTGACTCTTTGCACTTGCATTGGTCTAGACATTGTTTCAAATAAAAAACCGAACGTGTATGTGTGTTTCGTTAGTCCTAGCATCATAAATGACAGAGGGGTCCATTCTCAACCATTGTCAGAGATTTAAATCAGTCTGTTAGTGTAAATCTTACTCTCCTTTATTCCTCTGCACTCAGTATTCACCAGCAGCGCCCATTTTTCTATCATTTTTTTGTTTTTTTTTCGACTGAATTGGAATACCGTAATAAAAAGACTATATTAGAACCTTTCATCTCAGATTCAAATCCATGTGTTTTACATTTTTAGCCAGGAATAGGATTGCATTCCTTTATTCGGCTACTCAACACCTTACATCTCCAACTTTAGCCAGGAATAGGATTTCATTCCTTTATTCGGCTCTCCCATAGCTTACATCTCCATCTATATTTTTTGTTTCAAATCGCTGCTGATAGTTACCTCGATTCGAGAGAATTTAGTCAAGCTCAATTCACTCCTTCAAACATTTTCGTTCCCCACTTTAGTTTTAAATTTTCACCATCTTATCATGCATTCTTCTAGTTCTAACATTTGTGCAAAGAGAATTCAATGTTTTAAATAAAACTTTATGTCTTTACCACAGTATGTGCTAAAGGTGTGCGAATACACGACAAACAGGGCATGTCTCATCACTTCCTAATCATCCTTGGCTAACAAGTACTACTTCAAACACTGTCGCCTGACACACACCAATGCAAAAATGACTAATACTAAATGCCAACAAATATAATCAACAAAACACCAAAAATGAACACATAAAACAACACCCATCCACCCCCCAATACTAAAGTCGAGCAGTGTCCCCAATGCAACAGACGATAGAAAAGAGACAGATAGTGCATAATAAATTAGATGCAATATGACCTAAGCATGCAACAAAAATAGAAATAAACAAAATGATCTAAACGAAATGCAAGAAATAAAAAGAAGGAACATAAGTGACTCTCCTCTCAAAGATCGTCCTCCTCGTGCGCCTCTGGGGAATGACGTCAGCTGCCGGCTCTGGTGCATCGGCATAGTGGAACTGAAACGGTGACGGGAATGCGGGAATGGGTGGTGGGAGAAGGGCCGGGTCAATATTACTGTGGCTCAGGGACAGACGCAGCATGGCATCAGTGGCGGCCTGATATGTCTGACTCACAGCCTGCCACTATAACTGATGGTCAGCGAATGCAACAAAATCGTCCATCCGGTCCTGAAGAAGACGACGTCAAGGTCTGGGGGACGGTGGTGGTGGCTGCTGTGGCACGGGATCGAAATAAAAACAGTCCCATATAGGGCCAAACTGCGGGAACGCCTTCCGCCGTACTGCCATTTTTTATACCCAACTAGCGTCATCAAGGGCCTTGGTCGGTGGCAACCACTCATTGTTATCCTATAAAACAACCCCAGAGCCCGCACACAGATCGGTGATGATGTAGGGGAAGAATAATGCCACATTCGGATTATGAATGCTCAGCTGGATCTGTGAATTAATAATCCTGCCCATAATGAGTGGCATGTGAGTGATCAGTGCGTAAAGCAGCAGCCCCCTCTCCCTCTGTACTTCGCTAGTGTGCCCGACTAGCATCAATCGGGTGGCCAAAAATGCATACCACATCGCAGCCGGGACCAACACATATTTTTCGGCGAAGCACGTGTATGATCCAGGTGTCTTCCTCGGAGACCTTGAACAGCAGATGCTGCGCATCATCAGATCTATGTTGGGTTCTGATTCCCATGACACATATACCGAATCATCCACAGCCGGTGTCTCAAGCACCCTATTAATTTCTCTCGAACTAAAATCTACCAGCTTGCCTCTCACAAATGCATTAATATCGCTCCTCTCAGTTGTATTAGCATAGAATTTCCTCACCACTGGAACCACCGCGGCTTGCGGTTAGCTACAAAATTTTCCCCAGTGTTTATTCTCAATTTGACTGATAATAAATATGTATTGCACAAGCTGGAAACCATGTTCCCGAAGCGGAGCTCTATGTATTTTCGCATGTTCATAACGTTCCTAGCAGTATCATTCACAAATAACTGAGAATCATGCGATGAAGACGAAGAGGCATGGGTTACCCGAGCTTTCTTAGGCGCCATCGTGGATTATTTTAGAAGCACAAGTAGCCCGGAGTAGGAGGCATGTTGGCGGAAGTCGGTGGTGGCTGGAGGCTTCAGCGTCGGCGGGAAGAAGGGCAGCGGCGGCCATAAATTTCAGAGGGGGCCGAAAAATCTCAATTCGTGACTGGAAAAAGCACTTCTTGATGTTTGGCGGAGATGGTGACCCAAGATTGTACCTAAAATTTACACAAGAGAGGGGATTTGGGTAAGATTTAGGGAGGAGGGTGGCGAAAATCGAAGGGGGAGGAGTAGGGTTCGAATGGGGAGAAGAAAAGAAGGTTACAGATTTTAAAATCTGCGCGATTAGCCTAGACAGATATAAGTTTCCGCTCGGGTGGATGCTCCATGGCTTCTGGAATTTTTTGTTTTTGAAAAGGGACGAGCTCTGGCGGATGTAAATGTTTGCCCGGGCAGAAGCTTCACGGTCTTTTTTTTTAAAATTTGATTGAAAAAGGCGCGCGCTCGGGCGGAAGCTTCACGGATTTCCTTGTTTTTTTTTAATAAAATATTAAGAACATAAACTAAAAATCGAATTAAATGCTAGATATGAAAAACGAGGTAGTTCTAAATTTATAGTCAAGAGCTGAAGTGTCGGTCAGTTTCAGTTCGGATTCTCTTGGAACCGGGTGATTCCTAGTTGTGGCTCGACTGTGCCACCCAAATATTTCTTCAGTCGTTGAGCATTGACTGTGAATGGCTCATTTTTTCCATCTCTCATAGTTATGTCTCCAAATGGAAACACCTTGGTGATCATGTAAGGGCCCGTCAACCTTGACTTGAGCTTGCCAGGAAACAGGCGTACCTTGGAGATGTATAACAGCAACGCTTCACCTTCTTTGAATTCTCTCGACGTGATGCCCTTGTTAGGTGCTAGCTTTGTATGCTCTAAGTACACGTACTTCAGGTGTGGAGACCGTGGTTTTAGCTCACATGTTAGCGGTTCCTCAATATTTGACTTCTAAGGGGTCAAATATCTTTGATCCCCCATGTCCTCCAATTTGATCCTTCCTGGCTTCCATTGATGGTTGGCATTACATTACGCAACTCTTGCAGATTTTTCTTCATCAAGTTCATCCTCTTTCAATTCAGTGGTGAGCGTGGCTTCTAATAGGTCCTTCATATCATCCTGCACAAATTGACACACAAGTGAATCCGATGAATCAACCATAAAACAATCATTAGTGTGCAGTGTGTGCTTAAGAGCGTTAAAAACATTAAAAGTGATGTCTTCCTTCCTCACTCTCAATATCAACTTCCCTTCTTGCACTTCAATCACGGCCTTGCCAGTTGCAAGGAACGGTCTCCCTAAAATCAAAGGCATCTCCCTATCCTCTTCCATGTCAAGCACCACAAAATCTGTAGGAAATGTAAAATTTCCTACTTTCACCAACACATCTTCTTTGACTCCTCGTGGATGTTTGACGGATCTGTCATCTAGTTGCAAGGACATATGTGTCGGTTTATGTAGAACCCGTAACTTAGACTACGTATAAGCCATGCATAATTCTAGTATTTTAAATGATTTTATTTCATGAGTATTTAAATGATTTTCCTTAAGTTACTTATTTTATGCAGTATTTTGATTTTATCATTTCAGTTAATTCAGTGAGGCCGGACTGGAGTTGGAGTTTTGAGATAGAATTTAAGATCAAGAAATCATTTCCAGAATTTATTTTAGATAGCAAGTAAGTTGATTTAAGTTAAAAATGAGGTTTGAGGATTCATTTTTAATTACTTGAGGTGAGTAGGAAATAAGTTCATTTAAGTTCCAATAATTAAGGGATTAATTCACTAAATTAATTAAAGGATTAGTGAGGTTTTAAAGGGTAATAAATTTACTAGTTAGAAAATAATTCCCCTCCATTTAGAAGTGAATTTTTCAGTCAGTCCTTAGTGGAATAAGCAATTATATGCCAACTCACCTTTGACCCATTCTATGTTAGTCTAGCTTGCTAACCTTTTTAATTATTGATCAACCTTAATTAGTTTATTAATAAGCAATATCCTAGTCTAATTATCATGGATAATATCGGCCATGCTCCCCCCAAAAAGACTTGATCAATCCAATTCAAATTTTGAATGAGAGGTAGACTTGGTCTTGATTTTTTTTCCCTATATTTTGCACCCATTCTCCTCACCCTCTTAACCACCATTCCCCCTCCCTTAGTCTCGAAATTCAGAGTGATTTTGGGGAGAAAAATCGTGGCTAGCACTAGAGGAAACTAGAGAGAAAAATCGAGAGCTAGTAAGGTAGGAAAGGAAGCGCTCCACCTCCTCCATGCCGGATCGTCTCGTTCCTTCGTTTTCTTTCAAAACGAAACCAGGCATGCATATATTTTTCCTTGACTCTTCAATCAAGTTATACTATCATTATTTTTATGTTTCATGATCATCCTTTCATGTAAAATCCGAAATTTTCAACAAAAATAACAAGAAAGAATTTCTGCACCGATTTCGTTTCTATTATGCTTCATGTTGGGTATGCTTCTTTTCGATTTCAGGGATGGCTCGTTCCAAGGGCTCGAGGCTGCATATAGACATGTACTAGGACATGTTAGGATCATGAAAGAACGTTGGTTCTAGCCCCATACTCACTGGAATTCAGTAATGACATCACTTTCCCCGCGAGGGTCATATTGAGTTCGAAAAATTCAGCTTGTTGTCAAAGGGAGAAGTTCTGATCATGGCTGCCCAAAAGGCCTATAGCCATGGTTAGATCACTTCCCTAGCATGTCTAAGACGTGACTAAGTTGCCATTTTTGGTTGCTTGGTCCATGGTGACTCGGTTATCAAATAAAACAACAAGAACAAGCCTAGCACACTTTCGGCCCTCCCCTTTTTCAACGTATGGTTTGGTTTTGGTGGAATGGTGTGGATCTTGGTTGGCCTATGGCCCTTAGCCAAGGTTCATACCATACCCCTAGATGTCTAGATCGTGCCATGGTCAATCAAATGGCCACTGGAACGACGAGAGACAGCAAACAAAGCAATACACTTCCCACGCGCAGAATTTGCTCTCGACCGGGACGGGTGGACTGTTTCATGGTGTGGTTCGAATTGTGGCTGGCCTAGAGCCCTTAGCCATGGTTCAAATCATTCCTTAGGATGTTGGTAAGAGGTTATGGTCGGTGGTTCAAGCCCCAATGGCCATTGGCCTCGCAAACGATGCAAGGAAACCAAAGCACAGTTGCTGAATTTTTGGACAGCAACTTGCTGTGATGGTTCAGTGGCTCGTTCGAGTACTTGGTTGGCTTTTAGCCTATAGCCTTGGACTGGACAGTGCCTCATTAAGTTAGGAAGGCCATGTTTTTGACCGTTCGTGATTCGGATCATTTTTGAGGTCCTACGAGAATTTACGGTGCGATGTGCCAAATTGACTCTCGAAAGAGCGTTTCATGTTTTGGCCTCCATTCAATTAGATTTCGACCCTCAATATTTTAGGAGCATTGTTTCATCATTTTATGCGTGTTTGGTTCGGTGTTGGTTCAGGTTGGCACGGAGTCATGATTATATACGAAGTCGTAGGCGCACTTGTCTCAGTTTTTGGATTTAATTGCATAGTTTGGTCAAGTAAAAGCTATTGCATATTTTTCATGGCATATTTAGGTTACAGCGAGCATGGGAGCGATCCAATCCATCAGTAAAAAAAATTATTACAGGATATTTAATTTTGTGAATTAATTATATTACGTGCAAAAATATTCATTTTGAGATTTATGCGTTATTGCTTGTGGTCACTTTACTATTATGATTAAATCCGGTCCCCAGTGACCAGTCTTGTCACCAGTTACCGGTCAATTCAGTTGTTTCACCCAGTATACTGTGGCAGTAGTCTGATCAGGCGTAAATCTGGTCACCAGTTACCGGTCCGGTCCCCAGTATCGGTCAGCTCAGTTCAGCTCAGTTCAGGGACCACTTGCGTAGACCATAATCTCGCCAGAAAATTATTACAAGCTATTTCAGTACAGGGCTCCAAGGAGCAAACATTTTTACTTTGATTTTTCAGTTCAGTTATGCACGTATTGTAATTGCTCATGACAAGTTATTTTCACGTATGCCTTATGACATGATATTTTTATCCATGCAAATTTGACTATATTATTTACTCGTTATTTACGATATATGCATGTTGAGTCTTTAGACTCACTAGACTTGATTGTTGTAAGTACTGATGATGTCGGGATCGAGGGCGGGGACCTGTGAGCTAGCTTGGGTTGGCATTAGTGGCACCCGAGGACCTCAGTTTCAGCACTTGCCATTTTTTTTTATGCTCAAATATTTTATGAGTTGTTGAATATTTTAACTTGTTATTTTGGCAAGTAATAATTTCTTCCGCTGCTATTTTGAACGTTAAACATTTTATCAGTTTTTGGTACGAATGAGGCACTCCATTTATTTTAAAAGAAAAATTTTAAATTTCCCGCAAATTTTCAAAGTAAGGATTTTTAGGCCTTTATAGTTTAGGCCCGCCCAATCCAAGTTTCCTGAATACACATAAAGGCATAAGATTAATGCTCGCACCAACATCACATAAAGCTTTAGGAAAAACAACATCACCAATCATGCAAGGCATATAAAAACTCCCTGGATCCTTTAGCTTTGGTGGGATCTGGTTTTGTACCAATGCAGAGCAATTCTCAGTCAATTTTAGCGTCATGTGATCCTCCAACTTCCTCTTATTAGCTAAGATGTCTTTCAGAAATTTAGCATAACTCGGCATTTGCATCAAGGCATCAACAAAAGGAATATTGATGTGCAATTTTTTAAATAACTCAAGAAAATTACCGAATTGCGCGTCAAGTTTTTCTTTTTTCAATGCTGCAGGAAATAGAGGAGATATAACAATTTTGGATTGTGCAGTGGGTGCTGGTGTAGAGTTAAAAAACTTACCTGTGCACGTACCCACCGCTTCTTTTCCTTGATCCTCTTTTTCTTTTTCCTTTGGTTCAAGCACTTTTACATTCCTCAATGCGGGAACCCACCGGAGCCGTAGCGAAAGCGTGTTGCTTGGCAAGTTGCCGGGATCTCTACTTGCTATCATCTTTACTAACTGCCCAATCTGATTCTCTAACCCCTTTATCGATGCACCATGATTCTATAGTCTAGTCTCGGTGGCTGAAATGAACTTATACATCATCTGCTCCAAATTGGACTTTTCTTCTCGAGGCTCATGCGGATACATCGGTTCCTTACTGTACTGATGTCCTCCTTGTGGTTGAGTCTGACTTCCTTAACCACCCCAAGAGAAGTTGGGGTGTTGTCTCCATCCAGGATTGTATGTATTTGAATAAGGATCATTCCTCGGACGATTTGAACCCCCACTTGATTCACCGGTGCCTCCTCGTTCACATAGAAGGACCACTGTCTTGACAGTCCTTAACATAGTGTTCTCCTCCGCATTTTTCAAAAAATATCTCTTGTAGGCACATTGTTGTCTCGTTTATGTTCATTCTGTCTATTTTCCTGTTAAGTGCTTCTAATTGCGCAGTGACAGCTGAAAAATCAGTTACCTGATGTACTCCTGAATTCCTTCGCTGAGTGTTCCTCTCAGATTGAGGGTGATAGCTGCTAGCAGCCATCTCCTCCAGTAACTCGTATCCTTCCTCGGCCGTTTTCCTCAACAGATTTCCACAGGCCGCATCATCTATTATGGTACGGTTAGAGGAAATTAACCCATAGTAAAAATTTTGGACAACTAACCCAAGAGATAACTCATGGTGTGGGCATCTTCGCAATAAATCTTTGTAGCGTTCCCAAGCCTCATAGATTGACTCTTGCTCAAATTGAGAGAAGGTGGTTATGTGCGCTCACAGCTTCATGGTTTTTGATGGAGGAAAGTATTTCAAGAGGAATGCCTTGGCCATATCTTCCCAAGTTGTGATTGAACCTACAGGCAAACAATTCAACCACGATTTAGCTTTATCACGCAAAGAGAACGGAAATAAACGTAGTCTAACATCATCATCTGCAACTCAATTAAATTTAAAAGTATCGCAAATTTCTAAGAAGTCGGTGATGTGAGTGTTCGGATCATCTAGCGCATTCCCCCCAAATTAGACAGTGTTCTGGATCATTTGAATTATGGCTGGCTTGATCTCAAACTGGTTTTCCCTGACGGTTGGTCGTACTATGCTTGAACGTGCCCCATCAAGCGATGGTTGCGCATACTCAAGCATGGGTATGCGCCTTGGCTCTTCGACCCTTAGATCTTTGTGATGCTCCTCCTCACGTTCGTTCCTGTTCATTATGTCTTTAAGCCTCTGCTGCTGTTGTCTCCTGCGTAAGGTTCTTTCAATCTCGGGATCGAATATCTCTAGTTCAGACTATAGAGACCTTGGAATGCACAAGGGATATACCTGCGAAGAAATAGAAGGTGTCAAACAAAGTAAAATAGAGAATGCTATAGTAAATAATTGAAAATAAAATTGTAGATTAACAGTCCCCGGCAACGGCGCCAAAAAATTGATCGAGCTAAACTTGCACTGTGGAATCATCAATAAAAATATGATTTTGTATGCTCAAAAATTAATCGCAAGTGCACGATGTCAAGTAATAGTATAATGTACGTGAGTACGAGTATCGTTCCACTGGAGACTTTATTTGACAATTATTATTTTCAGTTATTAAATCTTTAGCAACGAAAATTGGTTGATTGATTATTACTACTATGATCAAATAAATATGCAAGTAAAAATATTCAAGAATTGATTAATGAATATAATATCTAAAATGGTTGATTAAAAACTCGATGAGAAATGAATTTATTGGGAATATCGTTCACCTACCCATCGTTAATTAATTAATTCGTTCGATAATGATTATATGCTTCCGACAGGATTTCCTATTCAATTGAACACACTCTCTCGAGCTATGCCAAACTAATTCTACTCAATGAAGTAACTAAATGTCTTTAATTATTTATCAAAAGTGAATCGCATGTCGATCTATGAAATCCCCTTGTTTTCGCCCTACCGGACTATGACTATCGGCGCGTATCCAATTTCATATATCTATGTAAATTGTAGATCCACGGATTATACTACTCGTTCCTATCAAAAGTTATTCTCTCGAACTCACTCGCAATATAAAATCGTTATTAAAGTCAGCTATGCTTTAACAACACGATAAAATAATAGTATGATCAAGAATAAATCAGAAATCGATATGTGAATTAATTTAAATCAAAGTTCGGGGTAGGATCCCCTTAAATCCCAACAAATAATAAATTTTAGCTAATAAAGTTTAGACATAAACACAACAATGTTTAAAAGATAAAAACTAAGTTAGAAATACTAGATTTGACGAAGAATGCAAAGACAATGCCCGGAAATCATCGAATCTCCAATCCAAGCACAAAAATCCTCTCCAAGCTTGTGGCGGCTGCTCCAATGAAGTCTGAATGAATCCAATTTGTCCCCTCAATCCCTACCATATCATCCACCTTCAGAAAATAAGGTAAGGAATCGTCCAGTATTTTTTCCAAAAATACAAGCGCGCCCGGGCAGATGTAAGTTTCCGCCCGGGCGGATGACTTTCGCGGATTATTATTTTTTCTTTCTTCTTTGGCGCGCTCGGGCGGACACGGATGACTCTCGCACAGACTTCTTTTCTCATGCCTTCAAGGCGCCCGGGGGGATGTGAGTTTGCGCTCGGACGGATTGCTTCGAATTTTTTCTTAAATTTTCTGTTTATTAACGACTCACCTGTATTTTCACCAACTAAACTCATGAGCAATAAGAAAACATAAATTATGCTAAAATAACACAAAATTCATGAAATCTAAATGATAAATGCTACACAATGCGACATAACATGGTACGAAAAACACGTAAAATCCCCCTACATCATACTTCTTGTGTGGGTCTTTGGTATCTAGAAGACTCAAGTTTAATCTTATTGGATATTCATACACGGATTATGTAGGCTGAAAGATCTACGGGAAGAGAACATGTAGTTTGTGTCAGTTATCCGAAGATAAACTAAATATCCTAGTTCATAAAAAATCAAAAATCAATCTATACATCAACTGCTTAAGCTGAGTATCTAGCCGCTGGAAGTTGTTCTCCAAAACTACTATAGATTCAACAACAATTAAAAGACTATGCAATTTAAACTGCTGAATCTCCAATCTTCTACGACGATATACGTGCCACGACAATCACCTATAATCATGTATTGACATTAAACATCATTTCATCCGAGGTCATGTAATGAAGAAGGACATTCGGCTAGCATACATCTTGATAAATCAACAAGCAACTGGCATATTCACTAAGCCATTACATGACGCTTAGTTTTGAGTTATTTCAGGATCTAGCTAATATTTACTTGTATTCTCATGTTACTAGCTGATCTTCGTGAACTCAAGTTCGACTGTATCAAGCCGTTCTAGTTTAGCCTGTTATCCAATATGAATGACCACTTTATTGAGATCAAGCTGCAGATTGATCCATCAACTAAAGTACATTGGCGAATCATGAACAACATCCTATAAACTTCTGATTAACAGGAATGCTTCCTGATATTTCAAAAGTCAATCAAATTTTCAGAAGACAAAGTAGCCAAAGCCGTAAAAATAAAAAAAGTAATTAACGGACATTAAACACAGTGTACTATCAAGAGAAGTTGGCAATGCGATCTTGTCAGATATTAGTACATATGATCGTGGAAAAGTTTCCTACCATTAGATGTGTTCGAGTATAAATATGCTAATTCAAGATTTAATAAAACAATAGACTGAAGCTTATACAATATTCAACTTACAAGGTTTCAGGCGCTCTTAGTCTTTAAAACATCAAACTGATCACTAGAACAAGAATAATTTCCTTATGAGATCATCAAGGATCATATTATGCTACTTCACCAACTCTAGACGTTCATACCTATCCGTTAATGAGTTGTGTTGTATCTGTCTGAAACAAATATTCCGAAGAAAACCATACTTATTTGTGTTCGTTTGAGTTGTTAGTAAAAGTTTCGATTTAGGCAGTGATAGGTCCTAATCGAAGAGAGATTTTACAAAGAATAGTATAAATTAAAGTCTTTAAGTGGATTCCTTCTTAAGTGGCAGTAAAGGCGATGTAAGACTTATTAACATCCGAACATCTATAATCTTGTGTCTTATTTATTCACACCTTATATCTTTGTCTGCTTAATTATCATTATCTAGCAGTTTTGTAAACTGACGGAAATCATACACTCGAATCTCATATATGATTATCGAATAAATTCATACTTTTATGTAAGATATTTGTAGTTGATTTACTAACCTTTGTTCCGGAGATAACAATGTTTTTCGATGGTCTGACACCGATCACGAATGGAAAGGAATCAAATTTTCACAACCCAAATGCTCAAATAAAAGTGATATATTTGTTGCAATCTGTAATGCACATGGGCTGTCCCGATTGGGCTTAAGTCCCTCACGGTTATCCCATTACCCATTACTCATAGAAATTCTCCAGCCCAGGCACTGGAGCTTTTGCCTTCCCAGGATTAGAACTCAGGACCTCCAGGACTTATATAGATCTTGGCAGCAATCCTGGTACCAGTTGAGCTACTAGATCAACTGCTACCAGGATTGCTGCCAAGATCTATATAAGTCCAGGAGGTCTTGGGTTCTAATCCTGGGAAGGCAAAAGCTTCAGTGCCTGGGCTGGAGAAGTTCTATGAGTAATGGGTAATGGGATAACCGTGAGGGGACTTAAGCCCAATCGGGACAGCCCATGTGCATTACAAAAAAAGGCTTGTAGAACCCGTAAATTGGACTGCGTGTAAGCCATGCATAATTCTAGTATTTAAAATTAAAATGATTTTTATTGTATGAGTATTTAAATTCTTTTCTTTAAATTTATTTATTTTACGCAGTAATTTAATTGTTATCTTTTCAGTTAAATAAGTGAGACCGGACTGGAGATGGAGTATTGAGATAAGTTAATAAAGACTTATTTAAGAAAGGGTAATTTAGCATGTTAGTAAATATATTTTATAAAGTTGGCATGCATGCAAGTTATTAGACTTCTTTCATATTTTTATTAAATTCTTTTAAAGCATAAAATGCATGTTTATTTTATTAATTTGTGTTTAAGTATTTTTATGCATTTTATGCATAATTCATGCATGGTAGAATTTATTCCATACATTTTAGAATTTCATGCATTAGGGTTTTCTAAATGCATTTTTACGCTCGAACGAGGAACAGAGACCGGAGAATTTTCAGGAAAATTATTTTTAATTACATGATTACTTTTTATAAATTAATATATGGTGTTTTAAGTGGATTTTTCAAATAATGGGATTTTTCTGGGTATTTTTACCCGCATGACTTTATTTTTAACGATACGCAAATTTTATCAAACCGGAGTACTTTTTAAGGGTTCGGCTAATATTTTCAAAATCTTTTCAACACGAAATTATCTTCGGGAGCGTGTTTGAATTTAATGGGCCTAATTTTGATCTTGTTGGGCTTAAATATAATTTTTTAACTTTAATTAACCAATAATGGCCCATTAGTCAAATTGTTAACCATTTAAATATTTCTTAATTTCTCCTAAACCTAAACCTAAACTCCCTAAACAGCCGACACCCCTCCTTCAAACGTCCTCTCTCGGTTTCTGAAACCAGCAGCTGGAAGGCTTCGGTTCCCTTCTTGCTTGCTAAAGAAAACTTCATCGGGGTCTCCATTTGCATTGTTCGTGTCTTCAAATCATCAAAGGCACGCATGTATTCTCTTTTATGTATTATTCACGCCATATTTATGTTAAATGTGTGTTAACCATGCAAGGTATCTCGATCCAGCCTTACATGTGATTACTTATCGGTTTTGTATCGTTTCTTGCCTTTCCACGATCACTACTCACGTTTTTCTTGTGTGTTGGGCAAAGGGCTGCCATGTTCGAGCTGTTAAGGGACTGTGCGAAAGGGGTTAGGTGCTGTCATGAATGATGGGGCTGTGATCTGTCCTTGTCGTTGAGTAGGGTCGACGGCATTGAATTTTAGGTGGAAATCTTGTTAGCCGAGGGTTCTGAGTGATTGAGTAGGGAGGTTCGAACGAGCCACCGATGCGAGGTACCCTCCCTAACCTTGGACAGTCCCTGATGGGGCTGAAGCATGGATTGGGATGGTTCGGACTTCACTGGGCGTGGCGTTGAACTCGATTGGGTTAAGGGAAAGGCTTCGGACGTGTGTTGGCATTGTGGGCGTGTGTTTATGTGTTGGATCTCGGTTTTCTACGTACCCAAAACGCAGCGGAAGTTAAAAATTTTTATTTATTTTGACAATCAAAATATGTTTTGCTTTGGGCGCTCGTATGATTTTAACAAAAACATTCATAGGATGTTAAAGAATTATACCTTTGGTGAATAAATTCACGTGGCTCCAACTATTCCGGTGTTAGTGGATATAGCTCTTGTTGAAAATCCCTACGAACTTTCTTCGATCTCCTTCTATCCAGTCCACGACAAGAAGATTTGTTCCTCTTCCAAATAGCACTAGAATATTTGGAAGAACTTTTAACGTTGGAGATTAAAATTTGAGAGACGGCTCGAACTTTTTATTCAAAAGCATATGGCCAAAAAATATGAGGGATTTTAGATGCCACTATCGTGAGTCACCCTTGGAGAATGGTGGAGGCTGGTCCCTTTTTATTTATTAATATTAAAAGGAGTTTTTAACCTAAATTAAATTTAATGGGCTTTGTTAATTAAATGAACTAGTCAAACTATTTTAATTAATTATATTAAAGTCCATTAAGAATTGGACTTGTACTCCTACAAGCCCATTAAACATACTTCCCACTATATTTAATTTAATATTTATAACCTCAACCTTTGAGCTTAATAAATTAAATATATTATAAATTCAACATTTGAATTTAATATTTAAATTATAAATTCAACTCATTGAATTTATCACCTCCGAAATTTAATATTTAATAAACCCAATTTTTGAGTTTAATAAATTAAATTATCAAATTTTATAAATTCAAATCCTTGAATTTATTCTGTCCAAATTTCATAAATTCAATTTCTTGAATTTACTATCTCATAAATTCAACTCCTTGAATTTATTTTCTTAAAATTTAATTATCATAAATTCAACTCTTTGAATTTACTATATCATAATATAAATTCAAATCTTTGAATTTATTCTCTCCACGGGAACAAATGATCCAGTACTTGTGTGAACCTCAATGGTTCAGGGATACAGCTAGCCGTGGGTTCACAACTCTTTGTGATTCAGAATAGTATTTATTCTTATTCGGGCTTACCCTAGTTAGCCCCATTCTTTTCATCAAGACCTTGATCAAGAACGTCAGACTCATTTCTGATTACACCCACCGGATCATGGTAAGAGCGTCTAGTAGCATCGCCCCATGATCCCCTAGGTATCACTGATAGTGCTTGCAAGAACCAGTCGATTATAATTAAAGTACAATACGGTCCCTTCATTTCATATATCCCGTTCGAATCTGCAACTATTGGTTCATCGAGGGTTGCATAATAATTCGATAAATATGTGATAACTATAATAGTGGCATCGCGTGTACTATTGGAGAACTCCTTCTCTAACGTACATCTCATATTCTGGCCAGAGATTCCATGAACTATTATTTCATCAGATCACATAGGATATCCACACCCGTAGGTGAGCGGTGAATCCCCGACTACATGCACTGGCTCCTATATGTGTCGCAACTATACCCAACCTCGCCACCTGATGACTCTCCTGGAGCCGGTAAACGAGTCAAAGCACAGCCCTAGCATATAGAGCCTCAGTGTTGTCCCGGGTCGTAAGGACTAATGGTGTACAATCATAACCACGGACTTGTCCTCTCGATGAATGATAACCACTTGGAAAGTCCGAGGGAGGGTTGTTCGGTATAATCATCATATGACTACCCATCTGCAAGTTTGGACATCTCTATGCCCTTACCAAGAAGCGCAGTACACAACATCACATATGCTAGTCTCGAGCTCAAGCGACCTTTATCCTTGTTTTAGGTGGCTGAATCGACTATGAACGAATTTAGAATATGCGGTGTTTACAAATGAGTTTCAACATCGAATTACGATTCATTTGTATTAAAGCATAATCAAGGAGTTTATCTATGCTGTTTACATGGGTATACAGATAAAGTATAACAAGACCATAAAAAGTTAAATTATATTAAAATAAAGATTGTTTATTTCACTTGAGTCAATAAATTCCCTAGCCAACCGTTGGCTTGCAGGGCATCTACTTTAACATTATGCTGGGAGTGCATGAAATTGAATCGGTGACACAAGTAGGTCCAGTAAGAATTGGACATGATTTTGGGTGAGCTGAATTGTGAGTGGGATGGTTAGGCGTGAGTTATTGGAATTATGTACAGGTGGGAAGAGAGGGATTGGTTCTTGAGGAAAACAAAATAAAATAATAAAATTATTAACAACATTAAGAATGTATAATGCAATGTTCGAGAACCTTAGGGGTCGAGTCTTGTGGTTTTAGGACCTTTGGATGATTTTAAAATATGATAAAAATTTTGGAAAAAGTTTGATTAAGTTTCGAGTCGTTTCGGATTAAAACCGGCATTCTGGTACAAGTTTTAAAACGAATCGGTTAAGTTCTCATTTTGGCTCGAGTTTACGTCTAGGAATGCTTCTAAAAAATTTTTTGGGACATTTTAAGGATTTTGGTTAGGGTCAATTTTAGAGGTCCAGGGGTGAAATGATAAATTTTGGGTTTCTAGGGGCAAAATGGTCATTTTGCACCCGGGGTGAGATTTCGGTCCTGACAGCGCCCTGAGCACAAATCACGATATTTTTAAATGTTCATGCATCACGATTACGATTTTTTTACGCTATTATAATAATTATGGGGCATGCTTGGTTTAAAGGAATTAAGAGAGGAAAAGTGAGAAAGTGAAGAGCACTCTGTCTCCGCCGCGCCGCGTCATTATTTTGTTTGTTTTCTGTCAAAACAAACCAAGGCATGTTTATATCTTCTTTCACTCTTCAATCAAGCCATATAGGTATTTTTAAATATCGCAAGTACGTGATTTTAATGCAAGAAGATCGAAATTGTTCATATTTAATTATGTTGGTTAATTATATTACGTGAAAACATTCATTTTGAGATTTATGCGATATTGCTTGTGGCCATCTCACTATCATGGGAGCATTATTTCACCCGGTCGCCAGTTACCGGTCAGTTCAGTTATGTACCACCCAGTATACTGTGGCATTAGTCATCAGACATTCATTCTTCACTCGGTCGCCAGTTACTGGTCATGGGAGCATTGTATTATCCGGTCGCCAGTTACCGGTCAGTTCAGTTCAGTTCAGTGCAAGGCCACTTGCGTAGACCATAATCTCAACAGAAAATTTATGACATGCTATTTTATTACAGGGCTCCAAGGAGAAAACATTTTCACTATGATTTTTAGTTCAGTTATGCACGTATTATAAGTGCTCATGACAAGTTATTTTCACTTTATGCCTCATGACATGATATTTTTACTCCCATGCAAATTTACTATATTGTTTTCTCGTTATTTACGATATATGCATGCTGAATCTTTAGGTTCACTAGACTTGATTGTTGTAGGTACTGATGAGGTCGAGATCGAGGGCGGGGACCAGTGAGCCAGCTTGGGTTCGGCAGTAGTGGAACCCGAGGACCTCATTTTTAGCATTTATTATTTTCCGAACTCAGTTTTTATCTGTTGATGAATTATTTTAAATTGATACTTTGCAAACATTAAATTCTTCCGCTGCTATTTTGAATATTAAACTTAATTTATCAGTTGATTTGATGAATGAGGCATTTTAATTATTTTAAAAAGAAAAATTTTAATTTTTCCGCAAATTTTCAAACACGAATTTCCGGGCCGTTATACACTCTTTGAATGAATGTCTCGGCTATCTCATTTCTATTTTGTATTGTTAGTCCTTGTATTAGAGTAGAATTAGGGAAGTTAGCTAGAAAAAATAACCACTCCCTCCAATAAATTCAAATTATCAATTTGAATTGTCTGGGTCGGGTCGAGTCGGATCAGCCCTCATGGGAGGCCCATTAACATTAACCCATATATATATAAATTCTTATATATCCCACTCACACATGAGGGCTAGACATCTTGCAAAGATTTATCACATTCATATAACACAAATTTCATACAAGCAAATGGATCGTGTGATCAGCGAGTATATCAAATAAGATTTCAGAGATATACACCAGTTAAGGATATATAGCAGCTCAATTCAAAACATATTTATGGGGACATTTTACTCGTTATACCTCAGATTCATTTTATTGCACTAATCAACGTATCTCTTGTCCCAAAATAAAATAAAATAGCATAATTGATTCAAATTATTCATATCTATATATATATATATATATATATATATATATATATATATATATATATATATATATATATTCACAATTATGTTCTAACAACGAAGTTAAACATAATTAGCCGGCTTGTGAATACAAAATAAGTGTCAAAATAAATCTTTCTTTCCCACTAGAATCTTTCAATCTTTATTTTAGCTGCTTTCTTAGACATGTACCTCATCACCGAATCATCCATGGCTATTGGTATCATGCTAAAGTAGCATCACGAAAATAATATTAAAGAGACTGGTGAAAGTCTTAAGGGTATAATATTAAGTTTATATACATAAACCTATGGATCTCACACAATGATCTGGGACCCGAATAATCATTATCCAAATAGTCACTCCAGCACACGTGGTATGAAACACGTGCTGCGATGTGTTTCTTCTTCTTTAAAATGTATGTCACAAAAAAATATTCTCATCGTACAGATCTTAGATCAAGTGCATCCCAACACTTAACTTGAGTTTTCTTTTTACTTATCCTCCAACATGTATAAATATGAAGAAAACTTTAATCTGGCTATAAGATAAGTTAAATGGATTGTGGGAAAATCCATTTCGATTACATTAAAATCTGCATAATTAATCTCATCTTTGTAATATATATACCAAGGCAACATATGTATGGATTTGTTCTCAGCAAAACCAATATCGTCTCATCTTTGCATGTTTCTCAACACCAGAGGTGATTTCTCGTGTGAGAGAGCCAATCTCAACTTGTCAGACATACGTTCAAATTTCATATTAGTAATTTATAAAGTGTACACATTACACATAATGAAAACATCATTATAATAATGAGTACATTGTCTTAAATACATGTGTTTAGTTACAATCATATCCTATGTATTCCAAGAGATCTAATATGATATATAAATATGTCTCTTGGTATTGGCTTAGTAAACGGATCAGCCACCATCATGCGTGTAGGAATGTATTTCAAAATCACTTTTTTCTTTTCAACTATATCTCTGATAAAGTTGTACTTCGTGTCAATGTGTCTGGTTTTTCCATGGTATTTGGGGACTTTTGAGTAAGAAATTGCCGATTGACTATCACAATAAATCGTTCAAGCTCCCACTGGACTGCTTACGATACCCAAGTGACATAGGAATCTATTTAACCAAACACTTTCTTTGTAATTGCCCAACCTTTTATTATGTTAATCCTTATGGTTTATTATTGTTATGATAATGTTTTATGCTTTACTGGTTGAGATTATGTTGAATGGTTGCTGGTTATGGATATGTTTATTATAATTATTTTGGTATTATGTTCATAATTGGTGATGATTATGGAAATGAATGGGTAGAATAGAAAGTTGATCTTGAGCCAAATAGGAAATGAAAGTGCAGAAACGGTATGACAAATGTGGCAGTAGTTGTGGTTTTTAGAATAATGTTTTGTATATTAATCCAATTGATGTGAAACCACTTCCATTAGAAAGATAAGATATAAGGTTATAACTTTCACGTTTTGAGTTTTGTTGAAGTCATTAGGGAAGACGAGCCAAAAGTTGCCCGAAATGTGTCGTGTGTTTCGTTGTTCCAGCATTGACACAAGTTGGGAGAATGGGTATAACTTTTTACTCAGACCTCCAAATGACCTGAAACCAGTGGGAGATTCAAGAAAACACTAGGGCTATAACTTTTATGTTGACCACTTTCGCTAATTCGGAAGTTAGAAATAGGTTTTTCGGCAGAATTTGGCGCGCATATGCGCCGGAACTCGCGCATATGCGCCGGATGGGCAGAACAGGCTGCCCATATGTGCCCGAAAAGTCGCGCATATGCGCCCAGCAATCTGTATAAAAAATAAAAACACGATTTTAGGCTCTAAAAGGTTTATATATTGCATTGGATAGGGCTTATTCTTATTTCCAATTTCCTTTCTCTTCTCCTTGATCGATCAAACCCTTCATCCCTCAAGTTTTCTTCCCTTCAATTCTTCACTCCAAATTTAAAGATTATAGTATATTTCTTAGTTGCTCCTACCTAAATCTTCAAACTTCAAGGTAAGAACTTACTATTCTGGGAGGTTACAAGGGTTTGGAGTATTGAGGGTTAAGTTGGGTTCATGATTCATTGGATTATTGGAGATGATTTATGATTATGATTGTGATTATTGTTGTAGGATTCATTCAAGATCATCATAGCCATCATAGTAATTGTGGATAGTAAGTAGAAACTTCTCCTTGAACTCACATGATGAATATATGTATATAAGCCATGTTTATTGAAAATTAGCTCCTTTCATTGGTATATATTTGATCTATATGTTGTTATATGTTCATTGTTCAAGGATTTTCATTGAATTCATTGATCAAGGAGCAAATACACCATTGTGCCTACCAAGTGTTTGTATAAATGCCTCAATAAGAGTTCCTATTATTACAGCCAAGGAATGATAGTAATTCATGCATGTCATTGGCCAATCACATGATTATGTGTATCTCTCACAGTTTTGATATATTTATATATCAAAGAGATACTATCCACAGGTCACAGATCACAGACTATCATTTCATTTCCTTTCACTCATGCCATGAGATACTATCCATATTGCCTTGATTATGTAATGTTCATTGAAGATAGTATCGCTCTACTTTCATTACCATTGTTATAGCCACGTTTTTAGCCAAAGTTATATATATGTAATTGTTATGTATAGCTTTCTACTTACTGATTTTGTTCTCATTCCAGTTATGTCATGTGATGCAGGTGATAAAAAGAAGTGAAACGGATTGTTCGAGGCGGAAGAAGTCATATAGAATGCCATGGGAAAGACTTGTTATCTTGTCACTTTTTATTTGGGATACAATGAACATGAGAAGTTTTAATATATCATGTAGTTTGTTAAATGAATGAGGGGAAAAACAAGTTAGTATATTGGCTTGTGGTTATGAGTTGAATGCTATTTTGTGAATGATCATGTATATTAGTATGGATAATGTTTATGATGTAAGGGATATATTGTTCTTTCCCTTTTAAATGTTAAGGCTTCCGCATACGTTAATTTGTTAATTAAAATGTCATGGGAGGGGGGTTGTTTCAATTGATATCAGAGCGAATGTTCTTGGACCGTATATGACTTCTTCTACCTAGGACAATCCGGTATGTTTTTGATCATGCATCTATTGATTTTAACATTGAGCGTTGATCCTATTCCATTGTTATTGATGTATTTTATTCCTATCTATGTTAAAGTGAGCTTATGTGTAGGAAATGCCTCCTAAATGAAAGGTTACTGAAGGGGATGATAGGACCCCTACCACTGATAGGACTGCCAACGTTGTAGAAGAATCAGTAAATTAATACAAGAACAGGCGAAATTTCATGGTGAAAAAATTCAACAGTTGTTGAGCCTGCATACCTCAACCCAGGATCATGGTCAAGGAAGAGGACAGAGTAGAGTGGAAAGCACCGAAGGTAGTTCTTAGTAAGTATTCAGTCAAATGAACTCTCCCGAATTTGTTGGTGGTGCCAATCCACTCGTAGCTCTTGAATGGGTTAAATCATTGGAGGCTATATTTGATTATCTGAAGTTCATTGATCGAGATAGAGTGAGCTGTTCTGTGTTTATGCTAGTGAAAGCTGCTCGCATCTGGTGGGAAGCTACGAAAGTGACTGTCAATGTTCGCGAGTTAAAATGGTATGAGTTCAAAGAGATATTTTATTCCAAGTACTTTTCAAGAGAAGTTAAAGCGAAGAAAGTTATGGAATTTCTTTAATTTAGCCAAGATTCCTTGTCTGTTGCTGAATATATATATTGAAATTTGAAGAAGGATGCGTGTTTGTTCCATTTATTGCTGAAAATGATAAAGATAAAGGAGAACATTTCCTTCGTGGGTTGAAAACGGAAATTAGAAGGGATGTTCACATGGCAAAAGCGATCACCTATCAATACATCGTTGAGTGAGCTTTACTGCCAAGCACGATGAACAAGAAATTGAAAAGAAGAGGCAGTTAAGAAGGCAAGCTTTTCGAGCTAGAGGTCAAGGGACAAGTACTAGCACTCGAGGTGGTTTTAAAGGCAAAGGCAAGATGGAACAACACAATAAACCTTCTGCGCCTTATTCAGATATGGAGCGACCATTATGCACTAAGTGTCTTGCCACACAAGGGTGAGTGTCTGGTTGAAAGTGGCCGATGTTATAGGTGCAAAGAAATGGGGCATACAGCAAAATAGTGTCATCTCTCCTCTGATAAAGGAAAATTTCAAGGCAGAATATTTACGATGACAAAAGAAGGAGCCAATCCTAATTCTTCAGTCATATCAGGTAATATTCTAATATCTGGCAAGGAAGCATTTACATTGATTGATACTGGTGCAACGCATTCCTTTATGTCTGAAGTATTTATGCACTCCTTATCTCGCGAGCCTACTATCATGCCTTTACAATTCAATATTATGTTGCCTTCTGGTGATGAGATTTGTCCTACTAGTATTCTTAAGGCATGTCCAGTACAGATAGGTTCGATATTGTTGTATGCTGATTTTATTGTAATTCTGATGGTTGCTTTCGATGTTATTTTTGGTATGGATTGGTTATATGCTTATCGTGCCGTGATTGATTGTGTGTAAAAGACCGTGAAGTTTTTAACTGGTGATTATGATAGTGATGAATTTGTTGGGCTAGTTTCATCGCTCAGTATTCCCCTTGTTTCTTGTCTACAAGCTACAAAACTATTGAATAAGGGGTGTACTGGTTTTTTGGCCTTAGTATCGGATGTGAATAGGGATAGTAATGTGCAACTTCAGAATATTGATTTAGTTCAGGATTATCCTGATGTATTTGTTGATGATGTTCCTGGCTTACCTCCTGATCGAGAGGTAGAGTTTGTTATTGAATTAAGTCCAGGTACAGTCGCAATTTCTAAAGCTCCATACAGAATGGCTCCAACTGAAATGAAAGAATTGAAGAATCAATTGAAGGAGCTATTAGATAAAGGGTTTATCCATCCTAGTTCCTCGCCATGGGGAGCTCCGGTTTTGTTCGTGAAAAAGAAGGATTGATCATTGAGGTTATGCATTGATTATCGAGAACTTAACAAGGTAACTATTTAAAACAAATATCCTTTACCTCGAATCGATGATCTTTTTGATCAATTTCAAAGGGCCACCGTGTTTTCAAAAATCAATCTTCGATCCAAATATCATCGATTGAAAGTGAGAATGGAGGACATACCAAAGACTGCTTTTAGAACGAGGTATGGCCATTATGAATTTTTGGTGATGTCGTTTGGATTAACTAATGCTCCTTCAGTGTTTATGGATTTGATGAATCGTGTCTTTAAGCCGTATTTGGATGCTTTTGTGATTGTATTTATTGACGACATTTTGATATATTCGAAGACACGAGAACTTCATAGGAAGCATTTGAGGATCGTGTTACAGACATTGAGGGAGAAGCATTTATATTCGAAATTAAAGAAATGTGAGTTCTGGTTAGAGCAAGTGGCATTTTTGGGACATATTGTGTCAAAAGAAGGAATAGCAGTCGATCATCCAAGATTGAATCTATTAGGCAATGGTCCATTCCAAAGACAGTTTCAGAGGTACGGAATTTTCTTGGTTTGGCAGGGTATTACAGACGATTCATAGCAGACTTCTCGAAAATAGCCTTGCCATTGACAAGCTTGACACGAAAAGCTATCAAATTTTAATGGACCATAGAATGCCAACAAGCATTCCAAACTTAGAAAGATAAGTTAACTTCTGCCCCTGTATTAGTACTTCCTTGTGGTACTGAAGATTTTGTTGTATATACAGATGCCTCAAAGCAGGGTTTAGGTGATGTGTTGATCCAACGTGGGAAAGTGATTGCTTATGCTTCTCGTCAGCTAAAAGAATACGAGAAGAATTATCCCACGCATTATTTGGAGTTGGCGGCTGTGGTATTCGCCTTAAAGATTTGGCGATATTATTTATATGGTGAGAAATGTGAAATTTTTACAGATCATAAAAGTTTGAGCTATCTGTTTTCGCAGAAAGAATAGAATATGAGGCAGCGGAGGTGGTTGGAACTGGTAAAAGACTATGATTGCAGCATTAGCTATCATCCTGGAAAAGCTAATGTCGTTGCAGATTCTTTAAGCCGTAAATCCAGTTATTTATTGGGTTCCATGATTCAGGAACCGTTGTTACTCAATTTTCAAAGGAACGAAATAACTCTGGTATCTCCAAGTACGGTAGATCAGTTATCTACACTAGTTCTTCGTTCTACTTTGGTTGATCGAATTTTAATGGAGCAACAATTGGATATTCAATTATTAGAGTATTTTAATAAAAATTATTTAACAGGAGTTTCTGAATTTGGTTTGAATCGTGATGGTTTATTGACATTTCGAGGTAGAATTTGTGTTCCTAAGGGTGATGACATTCGGAAAGATATACTTATTGAAGCTCATACAGCGCCATATTCAGTTCATCCTGGCAGTACCAAAATGTATCAAGATCTTCGACATCTTTATTGGTGGCCAGGTATGAAGAAAGATATAATGTTATTTATTTCTGAATGTCTAACCTGTTAGCATGTTAAGATTGAACATCAAAGACCTGCTGGAACTTTGCAATCTCTCCCAATACCTCAGTGAAAATGGGAGTATATCACCATGGACTTCGTAACAGGACTTCCAAGAACACCAAAGGGTTACAACTCCATCTGGGTGATTGTCGACAGGTTAACTAAGTTGGCTCATTTTCTTCCGGTCAAAACGACGTTTACAATGAACCAGTATTCTGAAGTCTATGTAGCTGAGATTGTAAGACTTCATGGAATCTCTGTATCAATTGTATATGATCGTGACCCGAGGTTTACTTCTGAATTTTGGAAAAGTTTGCATAGAGAATTGGGCACCAAGTTGGCTTTTAGCACAGCATATCATCCTCAGAGTGATGGGCAGTCAGAGAGGGTGATTCAAATTCTTGAAGATATGTTACGAGCCTGCACGATTGATTTCACGGGAATTTGGGATTCTAAGTTGCCTTTTGTGGAATTCACGTATAATAACAGCTACCAGTCTTCAATCGACATGGCACCCTACGAGGCTTTATATGGAAGAAAGTGCCGATCTCCATTGTACTGGGAAGAGGTAGGTGAAAGGAAGATGTTGGGCCCAGAATTGGTTCAACAAACAGCAGATGTTGTAGCATTGATCCAAGAAAGAATGAAGACCGCTCAGTCTAGACAGAAAAGTTATGCAGATGTACGACGACGACCATTGGCATTTGAGGTTGGTGATCATGTGTTTATTAAAATAGCTCCTCTCAAGGGAGTTATGCGATTTGGCAAGAAAGGTAAACTAAGTCCTCGATACATTGGGCCGTTTGAAATTCTTGATAAGATTGGAGACCGAGCCTATCGTCTTGCATTGCCACCGGACTTGGATCGAATGCACAATGTCTTTCATGTGTCTATGATACGCAAATATCTTCCCAATCCATCTCATGTTCTTCGACATGAATCATTAGATCTTTTATCTAACCTAAGCTAGGAAGAAGTAACGGTTCAAATTCTTGATCGCAAGGTAAAAGTATTAAGAAACAAAGAGATTTGTATTGTAAAAGTTCTATGGCGGAATCATATGATTGAAGAGGTGACTTGGGAACCGGAGGAAGAATGGAACATTGTTATCCCAATTTATTCAACGATAAGCAAATTTTGGGGACGAAATTTTTATAAGAAGGGGAGATTGTAATAGCCCAACCTTTTATTATATTAATCCTTATGGTTTATTATTGTTATGATCATATTTTATGCTTTACTGGTTGAAATTATGTTGAATGGTTACTGGTTATAGATATGTTTATTAGAATGGTTATTGTTTTGGTATTATGTTCATAGTTGGTGATGATTAAGGAAATGAATGGGTAGAATAGAAAGTTGATCTTGAGCCAAATAGAAAATGAAAGTGCAGAAACGGTATGACAAATGTGGCAGTAGTTGTGGTTTTTAGTATAATGTTTTGTATATTGATCCAATTGATGTGAGGCCACTTCCATTAGAAAGATAAGATATAAGGTTATAACTTTCACGTTTTGAGTTTTGTTCAAATCATTAGGGAAGAGAGCCAAAAGTGGCCCGAAGTGTGTCGTATGTTTCGTTGTTCCTGCACTGACACATGTTGGGAGAATGAGCATAACTTTTTACTCAGACCTCCAAATGACCTGAAACCAGTGGGAAATTTACGAAAACACATAGGGCTACAACTTTCATGTTGACCACTTTTGCTAATTCGGAAGTTAGAAATGAGTTTTTCGGCAGAATTTGACGCGCATATGCGCCAGAACTCGCGCATATGCGCCGGATGGGCAGAAAAGGCCGCGCATATGCGCCCAACAATCTGTATAAAAAATAAAAACACGTTTTTAGGCTCTAAAAGGTTTATATATTGCATTGGATAGGGCTTATTCTTATTTCCAATTTCCTTTCTCTTCTCCTTAATCGATCAAACCCTTGCTCCCTCAAGTTTTCTTCCCTTCAATTCTTCACTCCAAATTTAAAGATTATAGTATATTTCTTACTTGCTCCTATCTAAATCTTCAAACTTCAAGGTAAGAACTTACTATTCTTGGAGTTTATAAGGGTTTGGAGTATTGAGGGTTAAGTTGGGTTCATGATTCATTGGATTATTGGAGATGATTTATGATTATGATTGTGATTATTGTTGTAGGATTCATTCAAGATCATCATAGCCATCATAGTGATTGTGGGTAGTAAGTAGAAACTTCTCCTTGAGCTCACATGATGAATATATGTATATAAGCCATGTTTATTGATAATTAGCTCATTTCATTGGTATATATTTGATCTATATATTGTTATATGTTCATTGTTCAAAGATTTTCATTGAATTCATTGATCAAGGAGCTAATACACCATTGTGCCTACCAAGTGTTTGTATAAATGCCTCAATAAGAGTTCTATGACTAAAGCCAAGGAATTATAGTAATTCATGCATGTTATTGGCCAATCACATGATTATGAGTATCTCTCACAGTTTTGATATATTTATACATCAAAGAGATACTATCCACAGGTCACAGGTCACAGACTATCATTTCCTTTCCTTTCACTCATGCCATAAGATACTATCCATATTGCCTTGATTATGTAATGTTAATTGAAGATAGTATTGCTCTACTTTCATTGCCATTGCTATAGCCACGTTTTAAGCCAAAGTTATATATATGTAATTGCTATGTATAGCTTTCTACTTACTGAGTTTATTCTCATTCCAGTTATTTCATGTGATGCAGGTAATAAAAAGAAGTGAAACGGATTGTGCGAGGCGGAAGAAGTCATATAGAATGCCATGGGAAAGACTTGTTATCATGTCACTTTTTATTTGGGATACAATGAACATGAGAAGTTTTAAAATATCATGTAGTTTGTTAAATGAATGGGGGGAAAAACAAGTTAGTATGTTGGCTTGTGGTTATGAGTTGTCTGCTATTTTGTGAACGATCATGTATATTAGTATGGATAATGTTTATGATGTAAAGGATATATTGTTCTTTCCCTTTTAAATGTTAAGGATTCCGCATACGTTAATTAGTTAATTAAAATGTCATGGGAGGAGGGTTGTTTCATTCTTGCACTGCAGAAGCACATGCCACAAATTCTGCTTCCATTGTGGATAGTGATACACGAGTTTGTTTCTTGCTTCTCCAAGAGATGCATCCATCATTTAGCAAGAAAGCATAACCAGAAGTTGATTTACGCTCATCTAAATCACCACCCCAATCAGCATCTGTGTATCCTTTCAATGTTAAATCTTTTCCTTGATAACAAAGGAAGTAATCTGTAGTGCCTTTTAGGTATCTTAGAATCTTTTTAACTGCACTCCAGTGTCTTCTTCTTGGATTAGATTGATACCTGCTGACCAGACCCATGGCATAACAAATATCGGGACAAGTACACATCATTGCATACATTAAACTTCCAATAGCACTAAAATATGGGACTTTAGACATCTCATGGATTTCTTCAGAATTGTTTGGGCACATTTCACGATTTAAGATGGGACTTTAGACATCTCATGGATTTCTTCAGAAGTGTTTGGGCACATTTCACGATTTAAGTTTTCACCTTTGGCCACAGGAGTATCAATGGGTTTGCAATTTGACATTCTAAATCGTTCTAGAATCTTTTTAATGTAAGATTCTTGAGAAAGTGCAAGATGTCACTTAGAACGATCTTTGTGAATTTTAACACCTAGGATGTAATCTTCCTCACCCATATCCTTCATTTCAAAATTTGAGGACAACCATTTCTTAATGGTTTCTATATACTCCTTGTCATTCCCAGCTAACAATATGTCATCGACATAAAGAGATAGAATCACAAACTTTTTATTGGATCCTTTCACATATACACAATGGTCTTCATCTATCATAATGAAGTCATATGAGATTATTTCTCTGTGAAATCTCAAATACCATTGTCTAGAAGACTGCTTAAGGTCGTAAATTGATCTATTCAATTTACAACTTTGTTTTCTTGACCTTTAACAATGAACCTACTGGTTGTTCAATGTAGATTTCTTCCTCAAGTTCTCCATTGAGGAAAGCAGGCTTTACATCCATTTGATATAATTCTAAATCCAAATTAGCAACTATGGCCAATAATAAACGAATAGAAGTAAATATCACTACTGATGAAAAGGTTTCTTCGTAATCAATACCCTCTTGTTGAGTATAACCTTTTGCCACTAGTCGAGCATTATACCTCTCTATAGTTCCATCAGACTTTTGCTTAATTTTGATAACCCATTTTTTCCCAATAGCTTTATGTCCTTTTGGAACTTCAACTAGTTCCCAAACTTGGTTTGATTTCATTGAATCCATTTTTTCTTCCATTGCATTCATCCATTTGTCCCTTGAAGGACAAGATAGAGCCTCACCTATGTTTTTAGGCTCTTCATCATCTATTGCGGATATGACATAAGCATGCCCTTCAATCTCATAGTGACGTTTGGGCATACCTTTCCTATTACTCTTTCGAAGTTGGGGATCAGATGAATCAAAATGATCAGGATTTCTCCCACTAGGACCACATGAACCATTGTGATCATGATTGTTCCCATTGGAATTAATCTCACTCGGATCAAATGAATCATTGTTATCAGGATTTCTCTAGTTGGAATCAAACAATAACCCACCTACTTGAGCTTTTGATGATTCATTTGGCAATAACTCATTATCTGAATTAGATAACTCAAATAAAGGTTCATTCCCTTTTATTTCACCTTTCTTAGGAAAGTCATTCTCCCGAAATTTTACATTACGCGATTCAATCTCAGTAATGCTTCCATCTTCTTGTTCACCAATGAACACAGAACCCTTAGAATGCTCAGAGTATCTTACAAAAATACATTTCTTTCCTCGAGGACCCAACTTTCCATATTTACTTGTCGAGTCATAAATATATGCAGCTGACCCCCAAGGTATAAGGTTACTTAGGTCTGGTTTTCTACCAGTCCATAGTTCATATGGCGTGGAAGGAACCGACTATGAAGGCACCTAGTTTAGTATATAGGCCGCAGTTAATAAAGCATCTCCCCAAAAAGAAATAGGCAAATTAGCTTGCGCCATCATGGACCTTGTCATATCTAACAATGTTCTATTCCTTCTTTCAGCAACACCATTTTGCTGATGTGTGTAAAGAATTGTCAATTGTCTAATTATTTCCTTTTCATTACATAGATCCTTGAATTGATCAGACAGATATTCGCGGCCTCTGTCAGTTCTCAAGGCCTTTATTGTCTTATCCATTTGATTTTCTACTTCATTTGCATAACGTCTAAAACATTCCAATGCTGAATCAAATAGACATGACCATAACGAGTGAAATCATCTGTAAATGTAATGAAGTAAGAAGCTCCATGTCTAGCCATCACAATCATTGGACCACATATGTCTGAATGAATCAATTTCAATGGAAATTCTGCTCTAATTGCTTTTCCAAATGGTTTTTGTGTCATTTTACCAGCAAGACAGTGTTCACAATCCAAAAAATCAAGTTTGGACAAAGAACCTAATAGTTATAATTTGATTAGTCGATTCATCCTGTCTTTTCCAATGTGACCTAATCTAGCATGCCAAGTGTAAGCATCCACATTTGCATTACTAGATGAACAAACATTAACGAAACACAACGATCAACATAATAGTTATACAATTGTCTGTCACATTCCAACACGATAAAACCATTCCTAAGATGTCCACAACCATAATACATATTGCCATAGTAGATACGAACAAGATCACAACTAAAGTTTAAACTGAATCCTAGTCTTAAAAGAACAACAACAGATACTAGATTTTGTCGAATCTCTGGTGCATAAAGGACATCATGTAAGATAAGATTCTGGCCACCATGCAACTCTAGTTTGCAAGTACCGATGTCTCTGACTTCAACTTTTGCATTATTTCCTACATATATCCATCTTGTGCCACAAGGAACTCGACAAAAATCTACAAACGCTTCACGATCTCTAGTTACATGGTCTATTGCTCCTGAGTCTACAATCCACACATGATAAGATTCAGTTAGTAAAACAGTACTAGAGACACATATAGTACTCACAAAAGCATTAGTAAGTGCTATCTTTTTAGGCTTAGGGCACTCACGAGCGAAATGACCAATTGCTTGGCAATTGAAGCACTTCATTTTGCTCTTATCTTTCTTTTTCCCAAACCTCTTACGCTTGTTCTTTTCGTTTGGCTTGAAGTTTTTCTTCTTAGACCCTTCCATTACATTCTTCCCTTTCCAGTTTTTCTTCCAGTTCTTAAAACTTTTAAAGCCCGAAGCTTTCTTGGAACTAGATTCAGCCACAAAAGCACTTGCTATAGACTTAGCAGCACCAAGCCACTCATCCTCAAGCTCAACATGTCGAGTAGCATCGGAGAAAGTCTTAATGCTATCATTGTGAGTCAGATTGACTTTCAGATGCTCCCACTTTTCAGGAAGAGATCGGATCAAAGCTTGAACCCGTTGCTCATCAGAGAGGATATGACCAACGGAAGTCAATTCACGTATCATGTTTGACATAGTTCTCAAATGTTGTTTGATGCTGTGATCAACCTGTTTCTTGTAAGTGTCAAACTTGATAGTCAATTGTCTCAGACGAGTGACAGTAGTACCTCCATATTTCTCTATCAGGTACACCCAAATATCATGAGCAGTAAGATGTTGTTCACATTCATGGATGAGATCATCAATCACAGAACTTACCAGTATAGCACGAGCAGTGGAATCTTTTTTTTTCCATGCCTGGTAAACTTCCTGATATCTCCTCTTATGAGCAGTGTTACCCACACCGCGATCCTGCATGACTTGATTGATACCTTCTAAGGCATCTTGCTCATCAAGCACATACCCAATCTTATGGCGCCAAGTATCATAGTTGTCACCATTCAGTTTGTCACCCTTGTTGAGATCAGCAATGATAGATTTTGATGTCAAGGTCTGTTTACTTTAGAGGTGATAACACATGTTAATGCTCATTAAATGTACACTTTGATTTTGTACTTAAAATTAGCATCTATAATGATTTAACACGCGGCATAGACTCGAAAGTTCACTAAGTTCCCAATCATCATCCACAATCCTAATGTTGCATCATTATAAATTTAATTTCTAAGTAACAAAAAAATATCAATTGATTTTAGGTGAGAATAACTCAAAATCTTCTAACTTAAAAACTCCCCCTTAATTTGGAAAATATCAATAAATTCCAAATAGACATATGTAGATAAACATGTATTAAAATAAACTAGCATTAAAGTTTACAATACATGCATGCTTCTATTTAAACAAAGATAAAAACATGTACTACATTACATATGTCACATAACATGCTCATATAAAAACATCGAAAGACACATACATAATATTTTTCATTCCCTTCGAGAGCATATCTGATGGAGCGAACTTCAAAAATATGAACTCCAGAATTTATCTATAAAGATAATATCTTCTTCATCTCAAGTTCAACCTCTTTCGCCCATCTCTTAATCAATGATGACTTCAACTCATCAAGAAAGATAATTGATCCCCTTTGGTTAAGTATATCATCGATTATGCTCTTCCAACGTCCAGTTAGAGAATATTTTAATTGTCCAACTATTACATCATGTTCAAAATGATGATGCATAAGATATAAACGTTTCTTATCACAAACTTTAATATGTTGAGGAAGGGTGTGAGTGGAATCCATTTTGTAATGTTTAAACATGGGCAATATTGTATTCGTTCCGGGGCTCTTTGAACTTTAGCTGTTCCCCGAAAGATACTAAGAGTGTGTTTAATTCTTGCCATATCTTTAAGATAAGAGAAAATATTAAATTGGACACAAAACCAACCTTAATATTTAAGATTCAAGATGAAAAATTTTCATACGTCATGACAATCTCTCATTCTCAATATTATTGACAAATTATCTTTTGACATTAAACACATGAAACTCTTATTATGGATCACATTTAGACTCGGTCCAAAACATAAACTGACAAGTGTACTTGAACTTTTATATCAATTTCTCTACTCTGTACACGTTGCCCATTCATCATTTGATATTATATATATCCTTACATGAATTATAACACTTGACTTCCATTTTGTATATTTCTCATGAATATTTTTTTTATTTATTAAATATACTGCATAAAAAGAATTATACGTGAATGACTATCTTGCTTTTCTCTAGTCTTTCGACACATGTGCAAGAGACATGAATATCAATTTTGTTTTCTTCATGTATGTTCTCCCTTAGTGCATATTATATTTCTTTCTTGCGAAAAAAATAGTTTCACACAGTTTGCAGATTTAATGAACATAAACAAAATAAACTTTCGGATCAAATGAATTCACCGAAAAATATCAAACACTGGTCAGAACATCAACTAACACAAGCTCTGATACCAATGATGGAAATCATATACTCGAATCTCACATATGATTATCGAATAAATTCATACTTTTATGTAGGATCTTTGTAGTTTATTTACTAATCTTTTTTCCGGAGACAACAATGTTATTTGATGGTCCGAAACCGATCACGAATGGAAAGAAATCAAATTTTCACAACTCAGAAGCTCAAATAAAAGTGATATATTTGTGGCAATCTTTGAATGAATGTCTCGGCTATCTCATTTCTATTTTGTATTGATAGTCCTTGTATTAGAGTAAGATTAGGGAAGTTATCTAGAAAAAATAAACCACTCCTTCAAATAAATTCAAATTATCAATTTGAATTGTCTGGGTCGGGTTGGGTCGGGTGGGCGACCAATTACAATTAACCTAATATATATATATATATATATATATAAATTCTTAAATAAACTCTTGCTTATATTAATTATATATGTTAGAGTAGATGTCCTGCAAGCCAACGGTTGGCTAGGGAATTTATTGACTCAAGTGAAATAAACAATCTTTATTTTAATATAATTTAACTTTTAATGGTTTCGTTATACTTTATCTGTATACCCATGCAATCAGCATAGATAAAGTCCTTGATTATTCTTTAATACAAATGAATCGTAATTCAATGTTGAAACTCACTTGTAAACACTGCATATTCTAAATTCGTTCCTAGTCGATTCAGCCGCCTAAAACATGGATAAAGGTCGCTTGAGCTCGAGACTAGCATCTGTGATGTTGTGTACTGCGTTTCTTGGTGAGGGCATGGAGATGTCCAAACATGCAGATGGGTAGTCATATGATGATTATACCGAACAACCCTCCCTCGGACTTTCCAAGTGGTTATCATTCATCGAGAGGATAAGTCTGTGGTTATAATTGTACACCATTACTCCTTACAACATGGGACAACACTGAGGCTCTATACGCTAGGGCTATGCTTTGACTCGTTTACCGGCTCCAAGAGAGTAATCAGGTGGTGAGGTTGGGTACAGTTGTGACACATATAGGAGCAAGTGCATTATAGCCGGGGATTCACCGCTCATCTACGGGTGTGGATATCCTGTGTGATCTGATGAAATAATAGTGCATGAAATCTCTGGCCAGAGTATGAGATGTATGTTAGAGAAGGTGTTCTCAAATAGTACACGCAATGCCACTATTATAGTTATCACATAATTATCGAATTAATATGCAACCCTCGATGAACCAATGGTTGCGAATTCGATCGGGATATATGAGATGAATGGACCGTACTGTACGTTAATCATAATCTACTGGTTCTTGCAAGAACTATCAGTGATAACTTGGGGATTATGGGGCGATGCTACTTGACGCTCTTACCATGATCTGATGGGTGCAATCAGAAATGAGTTCTGACATTCTTGATCAAGGTGTTGATGAAAAGAATGGGGCTAACTAGGGTAAGCCCGAATAAAAGATTATGTCCTGAATCACAAAAAGTTGTGAACCCACGGCTAGTTGTATCCCTGAACCATTGAGGGTCACACAAGCACTGGATCGTTTGTTCCCGTTGAGAGAATAAATTCAAGGAGTTGAATTTATATTATGATATAGTAAATTCAAAGACTTGAATTTATGATAATTAAATTTTGAAAAAATAAATTCAAGGAGTTGAATTTATGATATAGTAAATTCAAGAAGTAGAATTTATGAAATTTGGAGAGAATAAATTCAAGGAGTTGAATTTATAAAATTTGATAATTTATTTTATCAAACTCAAAAGTTGGGTTTATTAAATATTAAATTTTGGAGGTGATAAAATTCAAGGAGTTGAATTTATAATTTAAATATTAAATTCAAATGTTGAATTTGTAATGTATTTAATTCATTAAGCTCAAACGTTGAGTTTATTAAATATTAAATTAAATATAGTGAAAAGTATGTTTAATGGGCTTGTAGGAGTACGAGTCCAACATACTAAATAATTAAAGTTCTTTATCGACTTTGATTAATTAATTAAACTAGTTGGACTAGCCAATTAATTAATCAAGCTCATTAATGTTAATTATGTGTATTAAGTTTTGGCTTCATTATAAATAGGAGTGATCAAGCCATAACCATAGCCACCACACTTCCAAATTTTCGAAATTCCTCTATATTTTCTATCAAATATTTCGGCCACCACTCTTAGGGAAGAGTTTGAGCCGCCTCTCAAACTATAATCTCCAAAGTAAAATCTCTTCTAATTTTTCTAGTGCAAATTAGAAGAAGAACAAATCTTCTAGTCGTGGACCTGATTCGAAGATTGAAGAAAAGAGTCTCTTGAAAAAAGTTCATAGGGATTCATCAAGAGCTAATCCATTTGTACCGGATTAGTTGGAGCCACGTGATTTATTCACCAAAGGTATAACTTTTGAACATCCTATGAATGTTTATGTTAAAATCATACGAACGCCCAAAGCAAAATATATTTAATTGTCAAAATAAACAAAATTTTAAAACTTCCGTTGCGTTTGGGCGTGTAGAAAACCGAGATCCAACATATATTTAATTACAAGTCTAGCTGGATCATTTTTGCACTCAAAATATTTTAAGTGGTCTAGTTACTTTTAATCATTCAAGAAAATGCATTAACAATTAATTAGAGAATTACAATTGCAAATATACTGTTAAAAGAACATGAAAATAAACAAAATTTCAAGTTATTGGACCAAAAATATACATTTATTTTAACAAGCAATAACTAAAAAATTAAAATTATTTTAACAAGATAAAAAAAATACAAATTAATAGATTAAAATATAAATTCATTAAAAAGTTACAAATTACGTTATTAAAATTTAATTTTCTTTTACCAAAATCATAATTTCTCTAACAATTCACTTGTCACGTCATGATTGTTGAAACACATGGCTCACCAATACCTGGCTATACATACTTTGATCGATTGAAATATACGAAACCCCAGCTTTGGATTAATCATTAATCCTTCGCACGATCCACAATTAGACACTTAGAATTTTGCGATATTTCATCATGCAATCAGGATATTATTTTAAGTATCGTTCGGTATACTACATAAATGTGAGATTATCAATACCTTTTTCACTCATGTTTGTCTAATTTTCAGTTAACGCAATTTCATATCACCTGTGATGTAACTGCATGCATGTGGGTTGGAATATGAGACATGACTCACAGTTCGTGCTTTAAAAGTAACATTTTATTAACCGGTGATTACATCTAAACAAATCTTTATGTTCCTAAAGAGGAATATATTTCTCGAAATTTAATATTCAAAGTGCACACATGCCATCTAAAGATCGAGCATTAGGCGACACATATGCCACTCGCGAACAATTTAGTGATATATGTGTAATTTTGTGCTGTAAAGGCCTTCAACCTTTGACTTTCATATCTACGATACAATATTAAATCACCACGTCCCGAATAATTGATTTCATAGAAAGCAAAATCTATACTTCAACTTTTCATTACACATTCATTTATACATGCAAGTCTTGTACATATACAAACTCAAGTTTGAATAGTTAAAATATTTTTGCTCAAATTAGTGTTTCGGTTCGAATTTGTTTCGAAATATTCGAACATCAAACTATTCTTAAAAATAAATATTCAAAAGACTTGAATATTGATGCGATCTCGCTGAAACGGGTGAGTCGGGTAAGGAGCTCCAACGGATCGGATCAATATTTTATAATGTTCGGGAATTTGAGCAAAGGTAATGGCTTGAATAACACCTGCAAATAATGAAAAGAACTCGTGAATGGGCGCCAGAAAGATGTCCGGCGTGGCTACTCCGATTCTAAAGTCAGCAGGTTGAGGATGAACACAAACAATATTTGAGAGAAAATATTTATAATGCTAGAGTTAAAAGATTTCCCAATAATTTAATGACATTAATACCTGTTATTTATAGTAGAGGAATGGGTAGTTACCTCGATTTTCGTGCCATCTACTAGGTATGGTAAGTCGGCTGCCAATACTAGAGCTTCTGATGGCTTCTAGGACACTCCAAGCCCAAGTTGTTCTGATAGATTGTACTGCATGTATCAATCATACAAGAGTGTGGTGCGATTCTCGAGGTAGCCCAAGTGGTAAGTTACCCGGGTCTTTTACATGAGAGCCCGGGCTACCACGACTGCTCGGGAAGCTGGCCTTGGATAGGGGCTATCCAATTGACAACCCGGGTCATCATTGACCCGGACACTGACAGGGGTATCACCACAGACGGCGCCAATGATGCGATCTCGCTGAAACGGGTGAGCCGGGTAAGGAGCTCCAACGGATCGGATCAACAATTTATAATGTTTGTGAATTTGTGTAACGGTAATGGCTTGAATAACACCTGCAAATAATTAAAAGAACTCGTGAATGGGCGCCGGAGGGGTGTCCGGCGTGGTCACTTTGATGCTAAAGTCAGCAGGTTGAGGATGAACACAAGCAATATTTGAGAGAAAATATTTATAATGCTTAGAGTTCAAAGATTTCCCAATCATTTAATGACATTAATACCTGCTATTTATAGTAGAGGAATGAGTAGTTACCTCGATTTTCGTGCCATATACTAGGTACGGTAAGTCGGCTGCCAATACTAGAGCTTCTGATGGCTTCTAGGACACTCCAAGCCCAAGTTGTTTGATAGATTGGACTGCCTGTATCAATCATACTCGATTGTGGTGCGATTCTGGAGGTAGCCCAAGTGGTAAGTTACCCGGGTCTTTTACATGAGAGCCCGGGCTACCACGGCTGCTCGGGAAGCTGGCCTTGGATAGGGGCTATCCAATTGACAACCCGGGTCATCATTGACCCGGACACTGACAGGGGTATCACCACAGACAGCGCTAATGATGCGATCTCGCTGAAACGGGTGAGCCGGGTAAGGAGCTCCAACAGATCGGATCAACAATTTATAATGTTCGGTAATTTGAGCAAAGGTAATGGCTTGAATAACACCTACAAATAATGAAAAGAACTCGAGAATGGGCGTTCGAGGGTGTCTGGCGTGGCCACTCCGATCCCAAAGTCAGCAGGTTGAGGATGAACACAAGCAATATTTGAGAGAAAATATTTATAATGCTTAGAGTTCAAAGATTTCCCAATCATTTAATGACATTAATACCTGCTATTTATAGTAGAGGAATGAGTAGTTACCTCGATTTTCGTGCCATCTACTAGGTATGGTAAGTCGGCTGCCAATACTAGAGCTTCTGATGGCTTCTAGGACACTCCAAGCCCAAGTTGTTCTGATAGATTGGACTGTCTGTATCAATCATACTCGATTGTGGTGCGATTCTTGAGGTAGCCCAAGTGGTAAGTTACCCGGGTCTTTTACATGAGAGCCCGGGCTACCACGGCTGCTCGGGAAGCTGGCCTTGGATAGGGGCTATCCAATTGACAACCCGGGTCATCATTGACCCGGACACTAACAGGGGTATCACCACAGACGGCGCCAATTATGCGATCTCGCTGAAACAGGTGAGCCGGGTAAGGAGCTCCAACGGATCTGATCAACAATTTTTAATGTTTGTGAATTTGTGTAACGGTAATGGCTTGAATAACACCTGCAAATAATTAAAAGAACTCGTGAATGGGCGCCGGAGGGGTGTCCGGCGTGGTCACTTGGATGCTAAAGTCAGCAGGTTGAGGATGAACACAAGCAATATTTGAGAGAAAATATTTATAATGCTTAGAGTTCAAAGATTTCCCAATTATTTAATGACATTATTACCTGCTATTTATAGGAGGGGAATGCGTAGTTACCTCGATTTTCGTGCCATCTACTAGGTATGGTAAGTCGGCTGCCAATACTAGAGCTTCTGATGGCTTCTAGGACACTCCAAGCCCAAGTTGTTCTGATAGATTGGACTGTCTGTATCAATCATACTCGATTGTGGTGCGATTCTTGAGGTAGCCCAAGTGGTAAGTTACCCGGGTCTTTTACATAAGAGCCCGGGCTACCACGGCTGCTCGGGAAGCTGGCCTTGGATAAGGGCTATCCAATTGACAACCCGGGTCATCATTGACCCGGACACTGACAGGGGTATCAAATATATCGTTTAATATGTAATTTATGTATTGATAACATATTAAATCTCGCGAGCAGTTCAAAACCTATCATCTTTTCTTTTATCTTTTAATCAAGTCCACGATCAGAGACTAAATTTATCGTATATATCGCACTAGAGGCGATCTATACGAAATTTGCGCCGAGACTCGATCACTGTTATATATTGAGAATTTTGCACTTATTAATCCCCACTACTAATAATATTATTTAATTAGTAGATCTAAATGTACTAAATAAATAATCGAGAACTCGTTATAATTCCGATCGACGATCAGACACCGTCAATGTTTCGATGATACAAATCTCGTTTATAAAATGAAAGATAAAAATTTCGATTGCAAAATTTTCCACTGATTCATTTTTTATAGTTGTCAGTTTGTGAATTCCTTCACTAAAAAGGTAATTTCACTCTGCTCACTTATTTATTTGTTAAGCTAACTTTCACATCTTCCATTACATGAAATCAACTTTAAAATTAATTTATAAGCAATCTGTTTGATCTCCATCAAACTACAGTCATCAAATTCAATTCCTTGAAGTTGACTATCTCAACGGGGACAAAAATCCAAAAATTGTGTGACCTTCAATGGTTCAGAGATACAACTAGCCGTAGATTCACAACTCCATGTGATTCAGAATAACAATTGTATCAATTTGGGCTTACCATAATTGGCCTCATTCTTTTCATCGACCCCTTGATCAAGAACGTCAGATCTGAAGCCTGATTGCATCCATCATATCTTGATAAGAGTGTCTAGTATCATCTCCCCATTATCTCTTAGGTATCACTGATAGTGCCAACAAGAATCTTAAGTTATGATTAAATTAGTGTACGTTCCTTTCAACTCATATATTCCGACCGAATCTACAATGATTGGTATATCGACAGTTACAAATGAATTCGATAGCGATGTCGTTTATCTTTAAGTAAAAACAGTGACATCGTATGTGCAACTAGGTAACATCTTTCTATAAAGCACTTGTTTTACTCTGGCCAGAGGTTTCTTGTACTATTAACTCATCATAACACATATAATTAACCATAGATGAGTGGCGAATCTCCGACTACAATACATTACCTCTTATGTATTTTGAAACTATACTCAACCTCGTCACCTGTTAAGCCTCTATAGAGTTTCTAAATAAATTAAAGTGTATGCTAGTACATAGAGCTTCTACGTTGTCTGGGGGTTGTTAAATCGATTAAATTCATAGAGTTGGTAAATAGATTAAAATGCATAATAATGTACAACCATAACCACATACTATTTCACTCGATAAATAATAACCACTTGAAAAGTCCGATGAAGGGTTGTTTAATGCATCATCAAATGATCACTCATCTATATGAATGTACATCTTCATGCACTTACTAATGAAACATGACATTTACATCACAGATGTCAATCTCAAGCTCAAACGATCTTCATTTTATTTTATACGGCTAAATCAACTAGGGACTTGTCTAAAATATACACACGCTTCCTAATGTGTTTCATGATCTTACGTTGCGAGGCAGAAATCATAATACCTTTTGCATATTCATATCTATACAGCTTGCATTAGTATACAAATAAAAAAAATGATACTATTGGATAAAATCATAAAATATTTTTAAATAAATATTGTTTTTACATAATATCAATAAATTCCAAACCACAAGTTAGTTCAATGAATAATTACTCTATATTTGTATATATGGACTTTCTTCATCCAAAATTATAAACACAAATAATCAAAGATAAGATGGACTTTGTATCTATACACAGGCGGCCTTCAACACACAACCAATTACACCATACTCCTTAGCCTAACATGTTGGGACATCGATTCTCACTCCCAAGACGCATCGGAAGTTTTTAAAAAAATTTCTTGGACGTCGTGTGTTTAAAATTTCATTCATAAAGTGTTTAGAGTTATACATTTGCGTATTAAACGCTAGACTCCAAACTATTCCGTTTTTTACGTGGAGATAGCCTTTCTTGTATATCCTTACAAATGGCTTATTCCTTTGATCGCCTAATTACGTTTGCGATCAAAGATAGTCCTCCTTACTTAGATTGCACTAGTAATGCCAAGCAATTCGTCGTTGAGACTGCAGCCTTCGAATTTCCAAAATTTGGAGATGGTGTAGCGTCGATGGCACGTTGTTGGTTGAAGCAAAAGCGGTCGAAGTTTTCTTGCACAATTACAATAGGTGGCCGAAACTTTATGAAAGAATTGGAGAGGATTTATTGTGTTTTTGTGTGCAAAACTTATGGTGTGTGTTTTATGAGTCCTAGTGGTGTATATATACAATGAGACTCCTTATCCTACAAGGGCTCTAAGTCCTTCTCCTACAGGGACTCTAAGTACTTACCCTGCTAGGACTCTAATTTCATTACATCTAAATTCCTATATTATTTTTTATCATATTATGTGTTTGTCAACTTTTCTCAACACATGATAAATATAATAATAATATCTGTATATGTTTAGTAGTCAACACTACTAGTAGCAACATTTATTATGTTTCAAACTCATTAAATAAATGATCTCGAACTCATTATAGCACTATCGACGATCCAAGAGCGCCGATGTATCAAGGATACGAGTCTTGTTCAAATAATGCAAATTGAAATTTTCGTAGATCAAAATTTTAACTTACCATATTAGGTAGCTGTCAGTTTTAGTTAACTCCTTCACAAAACAGGCAGTTCCACTTTCCTTCCTTATTTTGTAATTAAGCTAACCTCCATTTCTTCCATCCTATGGAATCATCTCATAAGCTCCTTTATCCATCAAACTATATTCACCAAATTTCAACTTCTTGAAATTTGGCTTTCTCAACGAGAACACAAAATCCGATACTTGTGTGACCCTCAATGGTTTAGGGATATAGTTCGCCATGGGTTAACATCAACATGTGATTGAGAATAGCATTTATTCTTATTTGGGCTTACCTTTGTTAGCCCTACTCTTTTCATCAACTCCTTGATCAAGAATTTCAGAACTCATTTCTGATTGCACCCATCAGATAATGGTAAGAGTGTCTAGTATCATCACCCCATTATCTCCTAGGTATCACTAATAGTGCATGCAAGAAAATTTAGTCATTTTTAGCGTACAGTACACTCCCTTCAACACATATATCTTGATCGAATCTGCAACCATTGGTATATCAAGAGTTTCATACGAGTTCGATAACGATGCGATTTATCTTTGACTACTAGTAGTGGCATGGTATCTAGAAAAAACATGTTTCCCTAAAGCACATTTCTTGATCTAGAGAGAGACTTATTGAACTGTTAACTCATCAGATCATATATGATATCTACACCTGAAGGCGAACGGTGAATCCCTGACTACAATGAATTTGCTCCTACGTATTTCGAAAGTACACCCAACCTCTCCATCTGATGACCCTGAATGGAGTCGATAAATGGATCAAAGTGGATGCTAATATGTATAGCCTGTACGTTATCCTGGGTCAAAGAACTAATGGTAAACAACCATAACCGTGAACTATTCCACTCGATAAGTGAGAACAACTTGAACTGTAGTGACCCGTTCCAGAATCACCTACTAATCAGAACTTAAGCATACAAAATTTATATTTAAAACTGAATCAGGTAAACAGCGGAATAAGTAATACAACCCAATCGAAACTGTAAGTACAAAAATACTTAAACAACCAGATCGAACTAAATCCAAGAATAAATACCAACAACTACAAATCAACCTCTGCCAGCTCCCTGTCCACTCCCTCCTGGACCGTCCAACCTGAGACCTGCCCCATCGAATAGGGTGTCCAAAACAGAGATAAACCGAGGACGTGAGCATAAAACGCTCAGCACCGAAAGCATGAGTATACAAGACTATGACATGCATGTATGCAAAATGTACTGGATACCAGGATCTGGGTATAACGAAATACTGCTCAGGCAAATGACGTCAAGGTATGTAGCACTCTGCGCCGTCGCACCAGGAGGTGGCTCCCATACCAAAATAAACCTGTGGATATACCGGTGACCTGACCACCGTCGGCCAACGGGGTCCAACCATCCACAACAAACGAGGGCTGAGCACCCTCTCAACAGGCTATCTCAAAGATAATCAGGCTCAACATGATTATGCAAATGCCGCATAATAAACCATGCATCATATGACAGATAATAATGCAACATATAAACATGCAACACATAGTAAAGCATACTCAATCCTGCTATCTCGGATAGTACTTCCGTACCTCAAATCAGTAGATCCTAGCAATCAGCCCTAGAATCAAGTCCGCGTCCGTAGTCAGCCCACTGATGCCGCTAGCTCCCAACTAGAGCACAGCTCCGCTACAAAACCAGTAGCTCCTCGCTAGTGCCTAAACCTCGGGAAAAGACTAGAAACCTATCAGAAACGACTAAAACGCTCTGGAACACTCGGAATTGGCGAGGGAATAGTGAAGCCTCGCGCCTCTATTTATAGACAACGATCGGACGATCCGATCCACTTCGGACGATCCGAACCACTTCGGATGATCCGAACCCTGTACACTTCGGACCTTCCGAACCCTTATCAGACGATCCGAACTCTGCATGTCTTCCACGTGTCCAGACACCTGTCTTCGGACGATCCGAACCCTGATCGGACGATCCGAACTCTGCATGTCTTCCACGTGTCCAGACACCTGTCTTCGGACGATCCGAACCCTGATCGGACGATCCGAACCCTGATCGGACGATCCGAACCCACTTCGGTCTTTCCGATCTCACCGACATAGAATTTATCCAATAATTAACTCAAATTAGGTATCGGGATACTACATTCTTCCCCCCTAAAAAGGATTTCGTCCGCGAAATCAAGTCTGAAGAATGACAATTCTGAACAACAATACATTCAACTTAAGAATGAATTACAATTGAAAGTACAACTGAAATTACAATCATAACTGAAGTACTACAACTAGAACAACTCTGGATGCTCTGACCGCATGCGACTCTCTAGTTCCCAAGTAGCTTCTTCAGTACCTCGGCGCTGCCACTGCACTAAGACAAGAGGAATAGTCTTATTCCGCAGTACCTTATCCTTCCGGTCTAAGATCGAAATCGGTCTTTCCACAAATGACAAATCTGGATTCAGCTGAACTTCTGTCGGATGCAAAACATGAGACTCATCCGCTACGTATCGTCTCAACAAGGACACATGAAACACATTGTGAACACAAGACAGATACGGTGGCAAAGCTAATCTGTAGGCCAAATCTCCCACACATTCTAAGATCTCAAAAGGACCAATGAATCTTGGAGATAGCTTACCTTTGAGTCCAAATCTCAGAATCCTCCGAAAAGGTGATACTTTGAGAAACACTTTCTCGCCTGCATCAAAATGAAGAGGTCTGCGCTTGGTGTTCGCATAACTTGCTTGTCGATCCTGAGCAGTCTTAATCCGCTGTTTGATCACAAGAACTTTGTCCATGGCCTGCTGAATCAATTCTGGACCCTCGACCTGTCGTTCTCCGACTTCCTCCCAGAACAAAGGAGTACGACAACGTCGACCATACAATGCTTCAAACGGAGACATACCAATACTCCTATGAAAACTGTTGTTGTATGCAAACTCTATCAGTGGCAGATGATCCTGCCAAGCTGGCCCGAAATCCATCACACAAGATCTCAACATATCCTCAAGAGTACGAATAGTCCTCTCTGACTGACCGTCAGTCTCTGGGTGATATGCAGTACTCAAACTCAAGGTAGTGCCCAAGGCTTGTTGAAAGCTGCCCCAAAATCTAGATGTAAATCGAGGATCTCTGTCACTAACGATACTCACGGGCACACCATGAAACCGTACAATCTCCTGAATGTACAACCGTGCCATCCGATCGAAAGTGAAATCTCTGTTATACGGAAGAAAATGGGCAGACTTAGTAAGCCGATCCACTACCACCCAGATAGCATCTCTATTCCCCACAGACATAGGCAAGTGAGTCACGAAGTCCATCGTGATATGCTCCCACTTCCACTCCGGAATAGGAAGATTCTGCAACAAACCTCCTGGTCGTCGATACTCAGCCTTCACCTGCTGACAGACTAGGCACTTGGAGACATACTGATAAACATTACGTTTCATACCTTTCCACCAAAATCGAGTCCTCAAATCCTTATACATCTTGTTGCTCCCCGGATGAACACTCAACTTGCTACGATGAGCCTGGGATAAAATCTCCTCCCTCAAAGTGTCATCTTCCGGTACAACAACACGACCAGATAAGCACAAAAGACCCTCGGACTGATAGTGGAATCCAGAAGTATTATCTCCATCAGCCAACCGAGCTAATTTCTGAACCTTAGAATCAGACATCTGAGCATCTCTAATCCTAGAATACAAAACTGGTTCAGACAAAATAGAAGCTACACGGATACTCTCTGCTCCTTTCCGATGCTTACAATTGAATCCCATCGAACAGAAATCCTGAATAATCTCAGATACAGCACAAGTCTGAAGAGCAGACAATCTCACCTTCCGACTAAGAGCATCGGCCGTGAGATTCGCAGATCCTGGATGATACTTGATCTCACAATCATAATCCTTGAGTAGATCCATCCAACGACGCTGACGCATGTTCAACTCAGCCTGAGTGAACAGATACTTCAAACTCTTATGATCAGTGAAAATCTCAAATCGCTCACCATACAGATAATGGCGCCAGATTTTCAAAGCAAAAACGATCGCTGCTAATTCCAGATCATGAACAGGATAGTTTTCCTCATGAGACTTCAACTGTCTCGACGCATAAGCAATCACATGCTCATTCTGCATCAGAACACACCCTAGTCCCTGCAAAGAAGCATCGGTGTAGACACTGAAACCACCAGATCCAGACGGTAAAGCCAAAACAGGCGCAGATGTCAAACGTCTGCGAAGTTCCAGAAAACTCTCTTCGCACTCTGATGTCCACTCAAATGAAACATCTTTCCGAGTGAGCTGAGTGAGTGGCTTAGCAATCTGAGAGAAGTTGACAATGAAACGGCGATAATACCCAGCCAATCCCAGAAAACTGCGGATCTCGGCTACTGTCGTTGGACGCGACCAGTTCAATACCGCTTCCACCTTGCTCGGGTCAACTGAAACTCCCTTGCTAGAAATGACATGACCAAGGAATACAACTCTGTCAGTCCAAAACTCACATTTACTCAACTTCGCATAAAGCTGATTCTCGCGAAGTGTCTGCAAAATAATCCTTAAGTGTTGTACGTGTTCTTGCTGATTATGCGAATAGATTAAGATATCATCTATAAACACCACAACAAACTTATCCAAGAAATCCCGAAATACCCGATTCATCAGATCCATAAAAACTGCTGGTGCATTCGTCACCCCAAAAGGCATAACCAGAAACTCATAATGCCATACCGGGTCCTGAATGCAGTCTTCGATATGTCTCCTTGATGAACTCGAAGCTGATGATAACCAGACCTTAAATCAATCTTGGAATATACAGAGGTACCTTGCAGTTGATCAAATAAATCATCAATCCGTGGCAACGGATACTTATTCTTTATCGTAGCACGATTCAACTGCCGATAATCTATGCAGAGCCGCATAGAACCATCCTTCTTTTTGACAAAAAGAACTGGTGCTCCCCACGGGGACACACTGGGTCGAATATACCCCTTGTCAAGAAGATCCTGCAACTGCTGTTTCAATTCTTGCATCTCCGATGGAGCTAAACGATAAGGAGCTCTAGAGATTGGTGCCGTGCCTGGCACTAAATCAATGCCGAAATCCACTTCCCGAACGGGAGGAAAACCAGGAATCTCCTCGGGAAAAACATCCGAAAACTCGCGAACCACTGGAATGTCACTGATACCGACACTATCTGCGGACGAATCAATAGCATAGATAAGGTAGCCTTCCCCGCCCGACTCTAAAGCACGACAGGCTTTCAGAGCAGAAACCACAGGCATCGGGGGTCGCGCTCCCTCTCCATAGAAAAACCAACTGTCGCCCTCAATTGGACGAAACTGCACAAACTTCTGATAACAGTCCACAGTAGCTCTAAACACAGTCAGCACATCTATTCCCAGAATGCAATCAAAATCCTCCATCGCAAGAATCATCAAATTAGCAGTTAAAATATTCCCCTCAAACTCTAGAGGACAACCCATAACTAGACGTTTAGCTAACACCGAATGACCCATCGGTGTGGAAACAGATACCACAACGTCCAAGGAAGTGAAAGGTAACGCATTACGCTTAGCAAATCTAGCAGATATGAACGAATGCGATGCACCAGTATCAATGAGAACGTAAGCAGGTAATCCACATAATAAAAAGATACCTGCGATAACTCTCTCGTTGTCTTCAGCAGCCTGATCCTGGTTAAGAGCAAAGACCTGCCCTTGAGTACGCGGTCGGAGGTTAGAACCCTGAGTAGACCGTCCCTGCTGTGGTCTCTGATGAACTGAAGCCTGAGAACCAGATCCTGATCCTCCGCCTGTCTGTGGACAATCTCTCTTCATGTGCCCCATCTCACCGCACCTGTAACAAGCACCCGCAACCTTGCGACAACGCTCCGTCGGATGATCCTTCCCGCAATGCTGACACGGGCCCTTCTTCTTCCCAAAATGGTAAACTCCTCCAGATCCAGATGAAGAAGAAGTAGATCCAGCCTTCTTAAATGTTTGGGCGCGGGGACCCAAAGAACTAGTAGGACGAGCAGACTGCATGGCTCGACCTCTCAGCAAACTGCCCTCAGCCTGGCGACATCGGTTCACAAGACCCTCATACGATGTCGGATCATCACAGACAACAACCCGATCATAAATCTCCTGATTGAGGCCCTGGAGAAAATGGTTATACTTGGCCATAGCATTATCACTGACATGTGGAACATACGGAAGCAACTCAAAGAACTTCTGTTGATACTCATCAACAGACAAACTCCCCTGTTTCAGATTGATCAACTCAATCGCCTTAGTCTGCAGAAGAGCTGGCGGAAAGTAAAGCAGCATGAAAGCGGCTCGGAAATCGGCCCAAAGAACTCGACCCTGTCGCTGAACTATCGGTGCAGAGGTAGACCTCCACCACTTACGCGCACCACCTTCCAGCAAGAAATCAAGGGTATCAATTTGCTGTTCCGCCGAGCACTGAAAAGTCTTGAAGCAGCTCTCCATCCTCTCAAGCCAATTCTCCGCAACATCCGGAGTCTCACCGCCCGAAAGAGGTTTCGGCCCCATCTGCAAGAACCGATGCATACTAAAACTCCGAGGCTCATCACGACGGTGTTGACGACGTTCTCGATGCTCTCGGCGACGCTCCCGATCGTCGCGGTCTCCCCAGCGTCCAACGCTGCCATGACTACTAGCATCGTCGTCATAACCAGACATCTCTCGCTACAAAAGTTACCAGAGATTAAACCCAAAAGAACAGTTCTAAATCCCAAAATCTTAATGCATGCTCTGATACCATAAATGTAGTGACCCGTTCCAGAATCACCTACTAATCAGAACTTAAGCATACAAAATTTATATTTAAAACTGAATCAGGTAAACAGCGGAATAAGTAATACAACCCAATCGAAACTGTAAGTACAAAAATACTTAAACAACCAGATCGAACTAAATCCAAGAATAAATACCAACAACTACAAATCAACCTCTGCCAGCTCCCTGTCCACTCCCTCCTGGACCGTCCAACCTGAGACCTGCCCCATCGAATAGGGTGTCCAAAACAGAGATAAACCGAGGACGTGAGCATAAAACGCTCAGCACCGAAAGCATGAGTATACAAGACTATGACATGCATGTATGCAAAATGTACTGGATACCAGGATCTGGGTATAACGAAATACTGCTCAGGCAAATGACGTCAAGGTATGTAGCACTCTGCGCCGTCGCACCAGGAGGTGGCTCCCATACCAAAATAAACCTGTGGATATACCGGTGACCTGACCACCGTCGGCCAACGGGGTCCAACCATCCACAACAAACGAGGGCTGAGCACCCTCTCAACAGGCTATCTCAAAGATAATCAGGCTCAACATGATTATGCAAATGCCGCATAATAAACCATGCATCATATGACAGATAATAATGCAACATATAAACATGCAACACACAGTAAAGCATACTCAATCCTGCTATCTCGGATAGTACTTCCGTACCTCAAATCAGTAGATCCTAGCAATCAGCCCTAGAATCAAGTCCGCGTCCGTAGTCAGCCCACTGATGCCGCTAGCTCCCAACTAGAGCACAGCTCCGCTACAAAACCAGTAGCTCCTCGCTAGTGCCTAAACATCGGGAAAAGACTAGAAACCTATCAGAAACGACTAAAACGCTCTGGAACACTCGGAATTGGCGAGGGAATAGTGAAGCCTCGCGCCTCTATTTATAGACAACGATCGGACGATCCGATCCACTTCGGACGATCCGAACCACTTCGGATGATCCGAACCCTGTACACTTCGGACCTTCCGAACCCTTATAACACGATCCGAACTCTGCATGTCTTCCACGTGTCCAGACACCTGTCTTCGGACGATCCGAACCCTGATCGGACGATCCGAACTCTGCATGTCTTCCACGTGTCCAGACACCTGTCTTCGGACGATCCGAACCCTGATCGGACGATCCGAACCCTGATCGGACGATCCGAACCCACTTCGGTCTTTCCGATCTCACCGACATAGAATTTATCCAATAATTAACTCAAATTAGGTATCGGGATACTACATGAACAGTCTGAGGGAGGAATGATCACCCATATGTGTAAATGCACACCATGCCCTTGCCTTTGAAACATGACATTTATACCACATATGCTAGTTTCAAGCTCAAGCGACCTTTATTCTTGTTTTAGCCGGCTGATTCGAGTATGAACCTATTCATAATATACGCTACATTTTCTAATGCGTTTCATGATCTTACGTTGCGAAACATACCACATGGTACCTATTATTTTATTTAAGGACTTTATCTATGAATCTTTCAATGATATACATATAAAGTATAATTTCATAATCAAATGAAATCATAAATATTATTAAAATAAATATTGTTTTACATTAGAGTCAATAAAAGCCCGAGCCACAAGTTGGCTTGCTAGGCACCTACTCTAACAATTTCTCACTTGCCCTATAGCCAAGTACCCATAGATCTTAGACTTATTGCTTCGTGATGCTCCTCAAAAAATGGTCCTGGTAGGGGCTTTTTTAGTGTATCAGCAACGTTATCCGCGGAGGCGACTCTTTCTACAAATGTCTCATCTTCCCACAATGTCTCGGATTATGTGGAACTTCTCCATTATATGTTTGGATCGTTGATGAGACCTCGGTTGCTTCGCATCCGCAATGGCACTGGTGTTGTCATAGTATACCGGCACTAGATCAACTATTTGAGGAATGACACACAACTCTTGGATGGAATTCCTCATCCAAACACCCTCATCCAAACGATATATCTAGATTGGGTGACCCCTAGCAACCTCTTTGATCTATCCATATAGATATTTATCCCTAATACGTATGATGCTTCATCCAAATCCTTCATGGAGAGCTTACCAGGTAACCATACTTTAGTTGACTGCAAAATCCCTACATCATTCTCAATGAGTAGTATGTTATCAACATAAAGCGCCAAGAATGTTACTGCACTCCCACCAACCTTCTTGTATACACAAGGTTCATCAGGATTCTTAGCAAAATCAAACTATTTGATAGTGTTGTCAAATATGAGGTTCCGGCTCCTTGAATCCTGCTTGAGTCCATAAATAGATCTCTGAAGTTTGCATATTTTATTCTCACTTCCTACTGATCTGAATCCTTAAGGTTGATACATGTAAGTTTCTTCCTTAATATCCTCATTAAGGAATGTTGTCTTCACATTCATCTACCATATTTCATCCATATTTCATAGTTATACCATGCTTTTATGGCTAGTAGTATCTTCATGGACATGAATATCGCGACTACAGAAAAGGTTTCCTCATAGTCAATACCTTACCTTTGAGTATATCCTTTTGCAACCAATCTAGCTTTGAAGGTCACCACATTCCCATCCACTTCAAGTTTCTTTTTGTAATGCAATTTGCATCCTATGGGAACAATTCCACCAGGTATATCTACTAAGGATCGCTCTTGGTTTGAATACATTGAATTCATCTCGGACTACATGGCTTCAAGCCATTTAGATTAATCGGCATCAGACAATGCTTCTTTGAAATTTCTTGGATCACACCTAGGAATGGGCTCACCTTGGCCCTTTTCAAGAAGCAGGTTCAACTTATTACGCGACATTGAGATCTTTTCGGATCTCCTAGGAGTTTGTGTTTCTTCGATTTGTTGTTGGGGTGTGGGTGGTTCTCGAATCTCATCGAGTTCTATCATCTCGTCTTTTCTATGTAATAGAAACTCCTTCTCTATGAAGGTGACATTCCTTGAAACAAACACCTTTGCTTCACTGGGATAATAGAAATAATATCTAACAGTGTCCTTTGGATATCCCACAAAGTAGAAAATATTGGCTCTACTATCCAATTTTTTTCCCACTGCCTGCTTCACGTAAGCAGGGCATCCCCATATTCTTAAGTAAGAATATTTGGGCGGCTTTTCCATCCATATCTCATATGGAGTTTTATCTACTGTCTTTGTATGGACTTGATTCAACAACATTGCAGCTGTTTCAAACGCATATTCCCAAAGGAATGGCAGAAATTTAGTGAATCCCATCATAGATCGGACATGTCCATCAACATCTGATTACGACGTTCTGACACACCATGCAACTGGGGTGTGGCAGGTGGAGTCCATTGTGAGAGAATCCCATTTTCTTTAAGGTAGTCTTGAAACTCATTACTCAAGTATTATCCACCTCAATCTGATCGTAGTGTTTTAATACTATTTGCTAGGTGTTTCTCCACTTCTACTCTGAATTCTTTGAACTTTTCAAAGGCTTCATACTTTTATTTTATTAAATACACATGCCCATAGCTTTAGTGGCCATCAGTAAAGGTAATAAAGTAGGAATGACAAAATTTCGTGCTAACACTTAGCGGGTCACACACATCTGTATGGATAAAATCCAACACATCATGTGCATGTTCGACTTTCACTAGGAAAGGGACCTTATTCACTTTTCCTTTTAGACATGAGTCACAGGTATCTAAAGAGTTTATGTCTGTCGAGTCAAAAATTCCCTCTCCCACTAGCTTGTGGATCTTTCTTTGGGAAATATATCCTAGTCTAGTGTGCCACAATTGTGTTTGGTTTGGACTATCTTGTTTTGTTGTTGTTGTTGTTATCGTGTTCACTTGGACATGGTTTTTTTGGAATATCTTTTATTCTTAAGTTATAGAGGTAGTTTTGTATTTCACTCATTACAATCAAATATTCATTCTTGTAAATATTGCAAACACTTTTGCTGAATAAACAAGAAAAATCCATCTTTATCAAGCATAGAAAGAGAAAAAATGTTTTTAACTTAATCTGGAACAAATAAAACGTCTCTCAAAAGTAACATAAAATTATTGTCTAATATTAAATAAAAGTACCCTATGGCCATCGCAACAACTCTTGCTTCATTTCTCATCTTTAGGAAGATCTCACCCTCCCGCAATCTTCTACTTCTTATCATCGCCTGCAAATTATTGGAAAAATGAGATCCACATCAGGTATCCAATACCCTAGAAGTTGTATTAATTGAGTCATTTATTTCAATACAGAACATACCATTTCCAGAGCTCTTCTGGGAAAGATATTCCTTGCAATTGCGCTTCCAGTGTCCAGGCTTCTTGTAGTGGGAGCAAACAACTTCTCCTTTTTCAAGCTTTTTGGGCCCCTTAGAATTGTTTGCTATTTTCTTCTTGTTGGGCTTGTTTGTCTTGGGATGAGAACACTTTTTTACCTTCCTTTTTGGCCCATTATTTTTGTCCCAGAAGAAGAGCCAACGAGGAAAACATGTTTTTCCTTCTTGATGGTGGCTTCATAACTATTCAGCATGTTGACCAAATTTTCGAGTCTGGCCTCAAACTTTTTTATGTTGAAGTTCACCACAAACCCATCAAACGACGATGGCAGTGGCAGCAGTAAAATGTCCGTGGATAGTTCGTTGGGGATAACAAGGTCTAGGATCACTATCTTTTTAATGAGCCCAATCATCTTCATGCCATGCTCATAGACCGAGGCCTCTTCTCGTAGACGTGATGTCATGAGTTCTTTGACAGTAGCGTGCCTCAGTGGACGCAATTGTTCACCATACAACTCTTGTAGGTGGTCGTAAATGTCAGCAACATTCACAGATTCCTCAAACCGCATCTGCAATTCTTTTGACATAGAAGCTAGCATATAGCTCTTGGCTTGAAAGTCATGGTCACACCATTTGTGAAGGTTAGCCAGCTCCTCCTTAGTGGAATTTGGCTTAGCCGTCTTAGAAGGGGCCTTATGAGCACATATGCTATCTTTTCGAATTAAAAACAATTTTTAAATTACTCAGACAACCATGATAATTCGGTCCTATCAGCTTGTTTTGATCAAGTATGACAGATAGTGGGTTTCAAGAAGACATTGTATGTATACCGAAAAGGAATGAGAATAAACGTTACTGATCATTTTAAAAATATTTTTAAGACGTAAAATATGGATTTATTTTTTTACGAATTTCCTCCCACTATTTTGACATTTTCACCCCACTATTGAAAAACAGGAAATCCAATTTCCTTAGTGAGTACGCAAGGCCCAATTGCAAAACAATGATACATAATATTATCAGCTAATCTTAATTTCCAAAAGGTAGAGCCAAATTTCAACTCCTTACAAACCTTACGTAATTTTGCCTCACGTTTGAGGAGGATCCAATAATATGATCCCTTTCTCTTCACGTGTCGAGCCCGACCCATCAAAAATTTAAACCTTAGCAGACGATCGCCATGAGATCCCCCAATAATGTGAGCCAAAATAATGAGAGTTCCACGTAGTTCACATCAAATATGTCAGTGGAAGTCATAGCTTTCCGGCATCCAGGCCTCCTCAATAATATGAGCCAGACACTGACCGTGGGTAGCTTTCATTATGCAACCACCGTGATGGCGGGAAAGGAATTATTAAACTTTCTTTTAGTTATCCTTTTAACGGGTTTTATTTAAATTTTTATTCTTATCCAAAATGAGGGATTTTAATTTTTAAGAATTTGTCTCATCATTAATTTTAAAAGCTCGTGTCAAGATTGTTTGTATGATTGCCAGATTCATGCACCTTTTGTTATTATATTACTAGTAAAGCATGTATTGATAAAATTTATGATATATCACATATATCATAAATAATAAATGATGATTGATAACCGAGAGATAATTGATCCGTACGAGCTACATACAGAGATGCAAAAGCGATGATACATAAGATTTCAATATTTTATATATCTTCGATCTTCAAAACTCCTTCCGAGGATCGGGCCCACCGTCTTCAAATCTGGTTCTTCACTAATTCTAATTTTTACATAAAATATCCATGGCACATTAGGATAGAAATAATCAGGTCCACTTTTAATTATCAAATAATCAAAATAACAGTACATAAAATATCCTAACAGACACCTAGCACATTTGTTGTAAGGACCGTGTATCGTATTATCGTAAATCATATCTTGATTATCGGTAATTTATGATATTATTATGTTATTATAGAAATTATGTTTTGATAATAAATGATTGTAGTAGTAATTGATGTGTGTGTGAAGAATATGCTAAACCGCAATAGAAAAGTGACACATTTGATGGTTTTAAGCATACTTGTATGAGTATTAGTTCAAATGAAATGAAACAAATTTCATTAAAAAGCTAATACATAATACTAGAATTTTTATGTTTTGAGTTTTGTTCAAATCCATATGGAAATAGGGACAAAATCATCCCGAAGTGTATCGTGTGCATGGAAGTTTATGCACTCACACATATTAGGAGAACGAGCATAACTTTCAAGTCTGATATCCAAATTGAGTGATGTTAGTGTAAAATGAAAGACAAGACATAGATCAACTTTCATGTTGACCAATTTTACTAATTCAACACCTAGCATTCCGGACAGAACATGTCACGCTAGGGCGCCATTTCTTTTCCGCCCCAGCGTGGCATTAGGAGAACATCCATACAAAACGTAACGTGCTAGGGTGCTACAACTTTAATGCCCCAGCGCGGTACGATAAAGTTGCTTGGGCAGAACTTGGCGCGCTAGGTCGAGAGTTCATGTCTGCACGATATTTAAGGTTGATAAAAATGAAACTGTTATTACGTTTCTTTTCATTTCCTCTGCAATTAATCGATCTCGAAACGTTGTCAAAATGCGAAACAAATTATATATTCGGAATCCTTGCGTCAAGAGCATTATTTTGAGGTAATTTTCTTCTTGATTCAAAACTTTTATTTCTTGAATCACTGAAATAGCATGTATTTGAAATTTATTTCAATATATGCAATATAATAACTATCACGCCCAGAGCCCGGGCTGCACAATGGGCCCCTATAGCAACTACTTCTTATTCGTCATCGCTTTATCGAAAATGATTAACCCAAGTTGCTATAGAAGTCCATTGTAAGCCATTATAAACTCATTTTTAAATCTTTGAATTTTAGATGTAGGACAAGGGTATCACAATAACCGACAATAAACTACTTTTCAAAGTCAGAATTGAATTATGTTATGATTTCAATTTCATATGAATTTTCAAAGTTTCAAAAGATTTTTGGAACTTGAATTGTTGATTTTCATTGAATGAAATGAAGATGTTGATTATATAGATATCATTTCTGTACTGAAATCTTAAATCTACAATGACTAGAGATGAAGAATTGAGGTATGTTGCGACTGAGTAACATACAACATATATTTCTGTCATATGATATATGTTTGATTGATTTGATTGAGAATATGTGTCTATATGCCTTATTTGATGAGTTGACATGTCATACATGACATTCATGATTGGATATCGATGTATAAAAATACATATTTTCTTTACACACATCACTTTATTCATACATCGATACATGTCATGCACGTTGAGCTATGATCTTTGGATACCTTGATATGATTGGTTTCGATTCTGAGGTTTGTGAGCACGCTGCTATGTTTGGCATTACGTGGCCCTTAAAACATAGTCATTCGTGGCCCCGATGATTGATTGATTGAGATCTGGGATTTGATGGCGCTTTGCTGACCCTATCATATGATCATCCCTTATACTTGATTGAGGCTGGTGTGCCAGATTGAGCATCGAGTTTATAGAGATTTTATTGGTTCTGATACATGCTCAGTAGATGGGCATTTGACCTGCTATCCCCACGACATGCATGCATTTCAAATCATATATCATTGTATAGACACATGTTGTATATATTATGGTTGTTCCATACGGAGCTTTGCTCACCCTCAAGGGGGCTGTTGTTGTCTCTATGTGTTGACAATGTCAGGTACTCTAGGTTATTAGGAGATCAGAGAGGGTACTTCTGGAGGAAGTCATATCTGAGTTGAGGTTTAGTGGTTTATCCCAGTGTATATATGTATCTATATACCGGGGTATGTCTCGAGGATATGAGTTGTATCTAGTTGATTTTGATTGTGTGTGGGCATATTTTATGATGTGATATATTTAGACGAGATTTTATTATATACTATTTTTAGTATCATAATTATGATTGACACGTTTTGGGCTCATTGTAAAGAAAATTTTCACTTGTTTTCAGCTGTAATTAATTAAATCTAATCATATTGTATTGTAATAACGATTAAGAGTTAAGGGCCCCACATTGGTCATGTTTCTCGATCATTCTTTTACCATGTAATATCATATATTATATAAATCCGATATTATTATTATCAGCAAATAGTGTATCTCGAATATTATCACTAACTGCCATAATTATCAAATTAAATAAATACTTTTATTTAATTTCAAATAATTAAATTTCTTATTAACACCTTTTGACTTACAATTTTATTTCAATTATGTATTTTGTAAGAAATCAATATTATCAAAAATTATTGTAGTAAAATCGTCCGTATTTTCATAAAATCTCAATTTAGCCCCAAATTTTTGATAATTCAGAAAATTCCTCGAGTACTCTCGAAAAACGAGTCCCCATCGGGCAGGACTGTTTGAGACCGCAGGCCGCCCATGCTATCCAGAACTGTTCGAGTTGCAACTTGTGCACTGCTTGAACAAAGCGCTGCCCGAACTGTTCGTGAATCATCTGCCCTTTTTATCATTTAAGAGTACTAGAATTTTTTTTAAACCTCACATAGCATCGGCCGAATTGCATACACAAGCATAAAATATTTTTGACATCATTTTAAAATAAATCAACCAACTAACATTTGAAAAGTATAGCCCATACTATAACATCTCAAAAACCACTCACAAATAAAACGTCGAAAAAATATCTTTAACATACCTCAAAATCATAAATCATAATTAATGCGAAAAACTAACGTTGGTCCTCGGGTTATGTGCACCTTCAGTCCAGTCAGATCAACCATCAAAACCTCCATTATCATATTCATAATCAATACCCCCTGCATCAATCACACCTAGTGAGTCTAAAGACTCAACACGCCATATTCTTGATAACTAATAATACGTAATACAGTTAACATATAACAGTGAAAACTACTTGTACTTAAAATATCATTTTCATGAAGATGCATAAACTTAAACATTTTCGTAAACATTTTTATGATGCATAAAACATTTTCATAAAAACGTTTTCATATAAACATAAACATATCACATAAACATATTCATATTCATATCCATATTCGTGTCATTATTCATATTCATGTTCATGTTCGTGTTTGTTGAATTCAGATCGTGATTGTGACTCGTATTCTTAAACGTATTGGGCGATGGATCCATCTAAATAAAACCACATTACTGGGCGCCGGGGACACCAGCAACACTCTCACCGGTCAACTGGGCCTGGGCCTACATATTAACATATTCGTGTCATTGGAAATACGATCGTCGGGGCTCCCTCTGGGGCCTTTTCCCATAAATGGGCTCCCTCTGGGGCCTTCTCCCCTCACGACATCTCCAATCATATCATCGTATTCGTATTCATATTCGTATTCGTATCAACGGAAACACGATCGTCGGGCTCCCACTGGGACCATAACCCTCACGATATTTCCAACATATTCAGTAGTCACAATCCCTTCACATCCTTCAACATGTCGTATTTCCATCACTTAATAAAAACATGCATATAATATTTTATTTTGAAACCAAGCATGCAACATATCTTTTAAATGTCCAATTTAAACCTTAAAATCCATAAACTTTTAAAATAAACGTTTTAACATCTTAAAATTTCATAAACATTTAAAATTGACATATTAACATATAAAAATTCATAAACATCCATAATCATTGAAAATAATCATATTAACATATAAAATAGCATTTAGGACACTGCCATGACGTTTACTAATTTCTAGGTATAAAATGACTGTTTTACCCCTAGACATAAAATTTCCCGTTTTTGACATTTTCTTAATTTCATTGACTATAACATGTCCCAGATAATTATTTAAGCCTACATGAATTTTTCTATATTTTTATTTGGCTTAAATCGATGATTTTTAATTTAATCTTTAAATGTGACGTATTAATGCGTTTTAATCCCGAATTACCTTAATAAAAAATTTCCAAATTAAAAACTTAGGCTTTTATTAAGCTTAAAACTAGGCTTTTCAATTAATTCGCTAATTAGTGTTTTGCGGGGCGATTAAATCCCGAATAAATCCAAAAACTCGTTATTTTGATCCCAAATTTTATACTTAGCATTTTTATGATTTAGTCTACCCTTTCAAGTCATGAGCAAACCCCGTGGACCCTTGGATTCAATTTTAGTTCCTAAATTTTCGTTTTTGACACACCGACGAACACACCGAGCCATCTCCCAATTTACTCGAGCCACGCACGAGCCACCTCGAGCCAAAACCTAGCCAAACCGTCTAGGGTCCCTATTGTGCAAGCCCAGCCAAAAAACCCGGCCCTGTACCGCTCAAAACTTGCTGGAACGAAGCACCAACTCTGCACGTGTGTGTGTATGAACTTCCTTGCACTTCTAGGACTCCTAACCCAACAAGGACACTTCCAGCTGAGCCACCATCGAGCCCACACGACCCTCACCATCCCTGGACCACGCCCACACCATACCCATACCAGCCCAAGCCCTGCAACCCCAAACCCGAAGCTCTGAACCACGCCCAGCCACCTTGCGCGCTAGTTACTCTCTCTCGCGCTACTGCTTCCATCTTTGCGTGGAGGCTCCTACCCAGGCCACCACCAAACCCAGCCTTCCTAGCCATCCCTAGACCCCGACCAGACTGGACCCAGACCAGCCCTTACCCTGGAACCCACGCACAAAGCTTCTGAACCAAGACAACATCCCTGCGCGCGTTCCACTTGCTACCATCCTCACGCTTTCTGCTTATGGCTCGAGCCACGTCGAGCCCAGCCACTCCAGCCCCTGCCCCAACCCTTGAACATCTCCCTTGGATGGACCACCCTGGCTCGCCCTTAGGCCAGCCGCAAGCCCACTTCCCTGCTGCGCACAGAACCGTGCATGGGGGAGAGTCCTAGTTACTAGGACTCTCCCCTAGCCACTACCGTGACCCCTAGCCTCCCTAGGACCCTACCTAGCCTTCGAACCTGACCCTGGCCAAGCCCCCAACCAGCCCTGGCCAGCCCCCAAGCACCATGCAAAAGGGATGAGACACTTGAACCACACAAGCCCATAAAACACAAAAATACTCACGGCCCTTTCATGGTAAAATCCTACGGTTATTTTCGTTATTAATTCCCACGGTTCCAGCTTGATATTCCCTTCAATTTTATCATGTTTTGATCATGTTTTATTCATATTTTATCATGTCATGGCAGAGTGTCCGTTGGTTTCAAAAACGATTTCAAAACAAGCGTAAAATCGATAAAACTTTGAAAATACGTGACGTACCGTAAAATAATCGAACACCATTATTTTTCATGCATAACACAATTAAATAAATACTATGATGTGATGGATGAGTAAAAGGAGAATATGGCGTGTATTTGCGTTTTAAACGCACGAATATTCGATGGCGATGCGAAGAACGGCGGTGCGGAGTCTAGGCTGAAATTTCCTTCCAAAAGCCGAAGCTTCTCCTCTACCAAGTGGCGTGTGTGCGTGTGTAATTGCAAGGGAGAGTTTGGAGTTTGTAGGGGTGTGGGGCGTGGGATTCAAGGGTTTAATGGGAAGGGTTTGAATATTATATAGTTTATTTAATTGCTAAACAAAGCTTAGGCCTATTAAGGGGTTTAATTAGGCCCATTAGTCTTAATTAAAATATTAAAAATAATTTTGGTAAAATAAGTTTGTGAATTTAATAGCAGGTTGCCAAGAAGTTCGTATTTTGTTGAAAAACCAACACCGATAAAATTTACGTCCCGGCGTATAAAATCACCTCAAAACCCCTTATTTTCAAAAATAAGAAAAAGCATCACCCTTATTTTAAATAATTAAAAACAACTATTTAATAAAACCATTTTCTATTTTTCAGCCTCCGGTCTCCGTTCCTCGATCGCAACTCGAATAACCTTTAAAAATATATTTTAATGCAACAATGTAGAAAGATATATTTTAAATATGCAATTATGCACTACATAATCAATTAATGCAATTAAAACATTTAATTAAAATGCAAAGGAATTTAATAATTGCATGCGTGTGGTTCGCGTGGACCTTCAAATTTTCGGGACGTTACAATCTTCCCCCCTTAAATTGAATTTCGTCCTCGAAATTCGCTTATCCTTAATAACCCAAAGTTTAGACTTAGTTCTAGCATCCCAAAAATCCACGCTTCCGCTGCGCTTACTCTGATAAAATTTAAACTCTAGAATGTCCTTACGTCTCTTTATCCCAATTAAATTTTCTTTCTTAAATCCTTATTTTCAAATCGCAACTTAAAAAGACCCAAATACTTAGTGTTATTACTATTATAACCTTGAATTTAAATTTTTCTTACGATTCCCAATATTAAAAGATGGAGTGCCATACTTATCGTATATTATTTTCCTTATTTTAAACCCAAAATATTCATCAACTTATCAAATTTCAATCTTAAAATCCCAAGCTCACCTTCAAATTCTTAGATTTTTCAAGCTTAGTATTGATTCATCCTTAAAACCCATGATCAACATTCCTTATAACACTATAACCAAGAAATCCCAAGGTTTTAAATATTCTTAAAAGTCTAAATCATCAAAAACTCTTATCATTTAAACCATCCAATTATCAATTATTGCTAAACTAATTCCCAAATTCCTTAAAGATATCAAAGTTAATTCTTAATTTTCTCAAAAATTATCTTAATTTGTCCTTAATTTCGAAAATTCCTTAATTATCCCATAAATTACTGGCATTCTTAATTTCCTTCTACGGGTTTCCCATAACATAATTTCGATAATTTTAAACTTATTTACCCAAAAACCAATTCTCATAATCAATCTTATCTTTCATCAAAACTTAAAATCCCAATTTATACATTTTCTTACTCCCAAAGTTGTTGCAAATCCTTAAATCATTATTCCTTACGTCTATTTCCCAAAAAATAATTCGGTTAGTAACCATGAATCATAAAAATTGTCTTAGAAAATCTGTCCCAAAACATTAATAAAATTTGGGATTATCTTATAGCCCAAAAATAGAACGTCAACACTAAAACCCAAATATCAAGATAGTCCAATTCCACCACAAAACCAACATGCGTTGAAAAATAATTTTTCATTTCATATCGTATCACGTATAAAAATTCAAAGCATATAAACAAACATGTGACGTAAACATATAAGTCATGTACTAATGCATGTAACATCATAAAATCATATAGAGCATGTAAAACTTACAACTTTGAGGCTTGACGTCTGATCTTTCCGGCGTTGATGGTGGCACAACCCTTTACAGGAACCATTGCTCTGATACCAACTGAATCGTCGGCCCTTTTTATCGCTTAAGAGTACTAGAATTTTTTTTAAACCTCACATATCATCGGCCGAATTGCATACACAAGCATAAGATATTTTTGACATCATTTTAAAATAAATCAACCAACTAACATTTGAAAAGTATAGCCCATACTATAACCTCTCAAAAACCACTCACAAATAAAACGTCGAAAAAATATTTTTAACATAACTCAAAATTATAAATCATAACTAATGCGGAAAATTAGCGTTGGTCCTCGGGTTATGTGCACCTTCAGTCCAGTCAGATCAACCATCAAAACCTCCATTATCATATTCATAATCAATACCCCCTGCATCAATCACACCTAGTGAGTCTAAAGACTCAACACGTCATATTCTTGATAACTAATAATACGTAATACACTTAACATATAACAGTGAAAAATACTTGTACTTAAAATATCATTTTCATGGAGATGCATAAACATAAACATTTTCGTAAACATTTTCATGATGCATAAAACATTTTCATAAAAACGTTTTCATATAAACATAAACATATCACATAAACATATTCATATTCATATCTATATTCGTGTCCATATTCATATTCATATTCATGTTAATATTCGTGTTTGTTGAATTCAGATCGTGATTGTGATTCGTATTCTTAAACGTATTGGGCGATGGATCCATCTAAAGAAAACCACATTACTGGGCGGCGGGGACACCAGCAACACTCTCACCGGTCAACTGGGCCTTGGCCTACGTATTAACATATTCGTGTCATTGGAAATACGATCGTCGGGGCTCCCTCTAAGGTCTTTTCCCATAAATGGGCTCCCTCTGGGGCCTTCTCCCCTCACGACATCTCCAATCATATCATCGTATTCGTATCAACGGAAACACGATTGTCGGGCTCTCACTTGGACCATAACCCTCACGATATTTCCAACATATTCAGTAGTCACAATCCCTTCACATCCTTCAACGTGTCGTATTTCCATCACTTAATAAAAACATGCATATAATATTTTATTTTGAAACCAAGCATGCAACATATCTTTTAAATGTCCAATTTAAACCTTAAAATCCATAAACTTTTAAAATAAACGTTTAAACATCTTAAAAATTCATAAACATTTAAAATTGAAATATCAACATATAAACAATCATAAAAATCCATAATCATTGAAAATAATCATATTAGCATATAAAATAGCATCTAGGACACTGCCATGACGTTTACTAATTTCTAGGTGTAAAATGATCGTTTTACCTCTAGACATAAAATTTCCCGTTTTTGACATTTTTTTAATTTCATTTACTATAACATGTCCCAGATAATTATTTAAGCCTACACGAATTTTTCTATATTTTTATTTGGCTTAAATCGATGACTTTTAATTTAATATTTAAATGTGACGTATTAATGCGTTTTAATCCCGAATTACCTTAATATAAAATTCCCAAATTAAAACCTTAGGCTTATAATAATTATTTAAGCTTAAATATAATTTTTCATTATTTTATTAAGCTTAAAACTAGGTGTTTCAGTTAATTCGCTAATTAGTGTTTCGCGCGGCGATTAAATCCCGAATAAATCCAAAAACTTGTTATTTTGATCCCAAATTTTATACATAGCATTTTTTTGATTTAGTCTACCCTTTCAAGTCATGAGCCACCCCCGTGGACCCTTGGATTCAATTTTAGTTCCTAAATTTTCGTTTTTGACACACCGACGAACACACCGAGCCATCTCCCAATTTACTCCAGCCACACACGAGCCACCTCGAGCCAAAACCTTGCCAACCCGTCTAGGGACCCTATTGTGTAAGCCAGCCAAAAAACCCGGACCTGGACCGCTCAAAACTTGCTAGAACGAAGCACCAATTTTGCACGTGTGTGTATGAACTTCCTTGCACTTCTAGGACTCCTAACCCAACTAGGACACTTGCAGCTAAGCCACCATCGAGCCCACACGACCCTCACCATCCCTGGACCACGCCCATACCATACCCATACCAGCCCAAGCCCTGCAACACCAAACTCGAAGCTCTGAACCACGCCCAGCCACCCTTCGTGCTAGTTACTCTCTCTCGCGCTACTGCTTCCATCTTTGCGTGGAGGCTCCTACCCAGGCCACCACCAAACCCAGCCCTTCCTAGCCATCCCTAGACCCCGACAAGACTGAACCCAGACCAGCCCTTACCCTGTAACCCACGCACAAAGCTTCTGAACCAAGACAATGTTGGATCTCGGTTTTCTCGTGCCCAAAACGCAGCGGAAGTTTAAAATTTTTATTTTATTTTGAAAAATAAAATAATTCTTTTGGACACTCGTATGGTTTTCATGAATTAAACATACATAGGATGTTTAGAATTATACCTTTCGTGATTAAATCACTTGGCACCAACTGATCCGGTATGACGGATCTAGCTCTTGATGAATCCCTACGATCTTTCTTCAAGAGACTCCTTTCCTTTTCTTCTAATTAGGTCCACGACTAGATTGTTGGATCCTCTTCCAAATTGCACTACAAATATTGGAAGATATTTTTCGTAGAGATAGGCAAAATTGGTTCAAAACTTTTGAGAGCAACAACAATTGCCGAGAATTTTCTTGCGAAAAATTCCTTGAAACTCGCGAAGGAATCATGATGCAATAAAGAAAACTTAATATTTCTTTAATCATCATTTACTTAATTAATCTAATTAATTAAGTAAACTAAAATTAGGGAGGAATAGTTATTGTGATTCTCGAAAATCACCATGACATTAGTGGAGGCTAGGTTTTTCAGAATTTTATGAATGAAATTCTTGTTAACCCTAAGCCTAATATATATATATATATATATATATATATATAATTAACATTAATGGGCTTGATTTAATTAATTGGGCTAGTCCAACTAGTTTAATTAATTTAATCAAAGCCCATTAAAACTTTAATTATTTAATATGTTAGACTTGTACCACTACAAGCCCATTAAACATATTATCCATCATATTTAATTTATTAATTAATCAACTCAACTTTTGAGCTTAATAAATTAAATAAATTATAAATTCAACTCCTTGAATTTTATCACCTCCAAAATTTAATATTCAATAAACGCAACATTTGAGTTTAATAAATTAAATTCTCAAATTTTATAAATTCAACTCCTTGAATTTATTCTCTCAAAATTTAATTATCATAAATTCAACTCCTTGAATTTACTATATAATATAAATTCAACTTCTTGAATTTATTCTCTCAACGGGAACAAACAATCCAGTACTTGTGTGACCCTCAATGGTTCAGGGATACAGCTAACCGTGGGTTCACAACTCTTTGTGATTCAGGACATAATCCTTTATTCGGGCTTACCCTAGTTAGCCCCATTCTTTTCATCAACACCTTGATCAAGAATGTCAGAACTCATTTCTGATTGCACCCATCGGAACATGGTAAGAGCGTCTAGTAGCATCGCCCCATGATCCCCTAGGTATCACTGATAGTGCCTGCAAGAACCAGTCGATTATGATTAACGTACCGTACGGTCCCTTCAACTCATATATCCTGATCGAATCTGCAACCATTGGTTCATCGAGGGTTGCATATTAATTCGATAACTACATGATAACTATAAATAGTGGCATCGCATGTACTATTGGAGAACTCCTTCTCTAATGTACATCTCATACTCTGGCCAGAGATTCCATGCGCTATAATTTCATTAGATCACATAGGATATCCACACCCGTAGGTGAGCGGTGAATCCCCGACTACAATGCACTGGCTCCTATACGTGTCGCAACTGTACCCAACCTCGCCACCTGATGACTCTCCTGGAGCCGGTAAACGAGTCAAAGCACAGCCCTAGCATACAGAGCCTCAGTGTTGTCCTGGGTCGTAAGGACTAATGGTGTATAATCATAACCACGAACTTATCCTCTCGATGAATGATAACCACTTGGAAAGTCCGAGGGAGGGTTGTTCGGTATAATCATCATATGACTACCCATCTGTACGTTTGGACATCTCTATGCCCTTACCAAGAAACACAGTACACAACATCACAGATGCTAGTCTCGAGCTCAAGCGGCCTTTATCCCTATTTTAGGCGACTGAATCGACTAGGAACGAATTTAGAATATGCACTGTTTACAAATGAGTTTCAACATCGAATTACGATTCATTTGTATTAAAGCATAATCAAGGACTTTATATATGCTGATTGCATGGGTATACAGATAAAGTATAACAAGACCATAAAAAGTTAAATTATATTAAAATAAAGATTGTTTATTTCACTTGAGTCAATAAATTCCCTAGCCAACCGTTGGCTTGCAGGGCATCTACTCTAATAGACAACATCCCTGCGCGCGTTCCACTTGCTAACATCCTCACGCTTTCTGCTTATGGCTCGAGCCACGTCGAGCCCAGCAACTCCAGCCCCTGCCCCAACCCTTGACCATCTCCCTTGGACCTTGATGGACCACCCTGGCTCGCCCTTAGGCCAGCCGCAAGCCCACTTCCCTGCTGCGCACAGAATTGTGCAAGGGGAGAGTCCTAGTTCACTAGGACTCTTCCCTAGCCACTACCGTGACCCCTAGCCACCCTAGGACCCTACCAGCCCCAAGCACCATGGAAAAGGGATGAGACACTTGAACCACACAAGCCCATAAAACACAAAAATACTCATGGCCCTTTCATGGTAAAATCCTACGATTCTTTTCGTTATTAATTCCCACGGTTCCAGCTTGATATTCCCTTCAATTTTATCATTTTTTATTCATATTTTATCATGTCATGGCAGCGTGTCCGTTGGTTTCAAAAACGATTTCAAAACAAACGTAAAATCGATAAAACATTGAAAATACGTGACGTACCGTAAAATAATCGAACACCATTATTTTTCATGCATAACACAATTAAATAAATACTATGGTGTGATGGATAAGTAAAAGGAAAATATGGCGTGCCTTTGCATTTTAAACGCACGAATATTCGATGGCGATGCGAAGAACGGCGGTGCGGAGTCTAGGCTGAAATTTCCTTCCAAAAAGCCGAAGCTTCTCCTCTATCAAGTGGCGTGTGTGCGTGTGTAATTGCAAGGGAGAGTTTGGAGTTTGTAGGGGTGTGGGGCGTGGGATTCAAGGGTTTAATGGGGAGGGTTTGAATGTTATATAGTTTATTTAATTGCTAAACAAAGCTTAGGCCTATTAAGGGGTTTAATTAGGCCCATTAGTCTTAATTAAAATATTAAAAATAATTTTGGTAAAATAAGTTTGTCAATTTAATAGCAGGGTTGCCAAGAAGTTCGTATTTTGTTGAAAAACCAACACTGATAAAATTTACGTCCCGGCGTATAAAATCACCTCAAAACCCTTTATTTTCAAAAAATAAGAAAAATCATCACCCTTATTTTAAATAATTAAAAACAACTATTTAGTAAAACCATTTTCTATTTTTCAGCCCCCAGTCTCCGTTCCTCAATCGCAACTCGAATAACCTTTAAAAATATATTTTAATGCAACAATGTAGAAATATATATTTTAAATATGCAATTATGCACAACATAATCCATTAATGCAATTAAAACATTTAATTAAAATGCAATGGAATTTAATAATTACATGCGTGTGGTTCGCGTGGACCTTCAAATTTTCGTGGCATTACATTTCGAGCAGCTCGCTGGCAGGCAGGGCTGCTTGTCCACTTGAATATTTTTTTTTAAAATTTATAAACATGGACAGCCCTTCCCGCATGAGGAAGTGGCTGCCAGCACGCGTTGCCCAGAAATTTTGCGGGCAGTCGTGCAAATTTATTTTTATTATTTTCAATTATGGAAAAAACTTTTTCATGGTTAGCGGCTTTTTGAAATTCTTACGCGGTCAGAAATTAAAACTCAACACAATTTTTAACATACGATTGAGAAACTGACTATGATTCCACTTTTGGGACAGCAAATGTTTTAAATTTTTTTCTTGTGCTTCGTATGTTTAAAATTCCATTTATATGGTGTTTAGAGTTATTCCTTTGCGTATTAAATGCTGGACTCCAAACTATTCCGATTTATACGCAAAGATAACCCTTTTTGTAAATCCATACGAACGGCTTGTTCCTTTGATCGCCTAATAAAGTACACGATCGAAGATTGTCCTTCTTGCCTGGATTGCATTAGTAATACCAAGAAATTTGTGCGTTGAGACTGTAGCTTCCGAGTTTCCAAAATTCAGATACAGTGCAGCGTCGGCAGCGCAGCGTGGGTGGAAGCAGAAGTGGCTAAAATTTTCTTGCACAATTACAAGAGGTGGGGCGAAACTTTTTGAAGGAATTGGAGAGGATTTTGTTGAGTTTTTGTGTGCAAAAACTTATGGTGTATGTTTAATGAGTTATAGTCCTTACCTTAGTAGAACTCTAATTTCATTATATTTAAATTATTATATTATTATTTATTATATTATAAGTTTGTCAATTTTTAACAACACATGATATATATATAATATATATATATATATATATATATATATATATATATATAATAATAATAATAATATGTTTACATGTCTAGTAGTTAACACTACTATTACCAACATTTAATTAATCAGTTCCAAACTCACTAAATAAATGATCCTGAACTCATTATAGCCCTGATCGAAGATCCAAGAGTGCTGATTTATCCATGATACAAGTCTTGTTCATATAATGCAAATCGAAAATTTCGAAGATCAAAATTTTACCTTACCATATTGGTTAGTTGCCAGTTTTAGTGAGCTTCTTCACAAAACAGGCAGTTCTACTCTTCTTCCTTATTTAGCAATTAAGCTAACTTTCATTTCATCCACACTATGAAATATGCTCATAAACTACTTTATAAGCTTCTTGTTTGATCTCCATCAAACTATACTCTCCAAATTTCAACACCTTGAAATTTGAATTTTTCAATGGGAACACAGAATCTGATACTTGTGTGACCCTCAATGGTTCAGGTATATAGCTAGCCATGAGTTCACATTTACATGTGATTCAAAATAACATTTATTCTTATTTGGGCTTACCCTAGTTAGACCCATTATTTCCATCAACTCCTTGATCAAGAATGTCAGAACTAATTTCGTATTGTACCCATCGGATCATGGTAAGAGCGTTTAGTAGCATCGCCTAATGATCCCTTAGGTATCACTGATAGTGCCTGAAGAACCTTTATTACAGTACGGTTCTTTCAATACATATATCTCAATCGAATCTGCAACCATTGGTCTATCAAGAGTTGCATACGAATTCGATAACAATGCTATTTATCTTTGAATACTAATAGTGTCATGATATGTGCAACTAGGAAAACACCATTTTATAAAGCACATTTCTTGCTTTGCCGAGAGACTCCTTGCACTATTAACTCACAGGTCACAAAGGATATCTTCACCTGTAGGCGAATGGTGAATCCCCGACTACAATCTATTTGCTTCTATGTATTTCGAAACTATAGTCAAACTCGCCACCTGATGACCCTCAATAGAGTCGATAGACGGATTAAAGTGCATGTTAGTACGTATAGCCCATACATTGTCTCGGGTCAAAGAACTAATGGTTTATAACCATAACCACGGTCTATTCCACTAGATAAGTGAGAACCACTTGGACAGCCCGATTGAGGGTTGTTCAGTGCATCATCATATGATCACTCATCTATATGAATGGACACCTCCATGCCCTTGCCTATAAAACATGCCGTTTACATCACAAATGCTAGTATCGAACTCGAGCGACCTTTATTCATGTTTTAAGCGGCTGATTCGACTAGAAACCTGTTTAGAATATATAGTATGAGTTTCATGATCTTACATTGTGAGGTAGACCTCATAGTACCTATTGTATATTCAAGGACTTTTTCTATGCATCTTGCAAGGGTATACAGATAAAGTGTAATGCCATAATTGAATGAAATCGTAAAATATTATTAACATAAAGATTATTTTACATTAGAGTTAATAAAAACCCGAACCACAAGTTGACTTGTCGGATACATACTCTAACATACTGGTCTCATCCTCCCTCCCCCAATGTGTAGGCGATAGTTTGTTTCCCTTCCCCTACTTGTATTAAAAAAAAACACCAACCAATTAATTTAGAGCCTACTTGCCACATCTCATAATATAGTATTTTACAATCTTGCCCGTAAATCCTGTGCTTCATATCTCTATAAATTGAGAGACGTAGTCAACATATATTCCATCCGAAACCAAAAAAATTCATAAAAATTTGAAGTAAAAGCTTGATTTGATATGGGTTCGAAAGCACTTGTCTTTCTTGGCCTTTTAGTAGCCATGGTTCTTCTCATTTCCTCTGAGGTGGCCTCCAGAGAGTTGGCTGAGACCACCGATGCTGTTGACGCAAGTAAGCATTTGATTTACTGGAAATGTAATGTGCATTTCTATGGTCGTGGGAATACATTCCTGGTTCGTCCGTGGGACTAAATATTTGGCTATAATTCAATATTTAATTTTTTTCTTTTTTCATTGTTTGGGCCTAAAAATTGTTTTGGTTCCTTCTGTTAATGATGTGTCCAAAGGTCTATTGATTTAAGAATTTTAGAAGCACAAAGGCACGACCGTACCATTGTGTATGCCAATAATTGTCCTAAATTGAATACTTTTTTATGATTTTGATTACTATATTTTTTTCATTAGACAGAACCAATTTGAAACAAGTCTTTGCTGCAAATAATGGGGATAAAAAGGATTTATTTTGATTTTTTGGGTTTAAGATATATTTTTATAATCTCAATAAATTCATATGTATCACATATAGTAGTTTATATGTTTATGAAATTTAGAAGGATGGCTTGTGAAGTTTTATTGTGCATTAATTATGCTGATTTATACAGCCCACGAAATGGAGGCAACTGAAGTTAGAGATGAAAAGGGTAGAGGAGGATATGGAGGCCATCGTGGGAGACATGGTGTAAGAGTAGATAATGGTGTAAGAGTAGATGCCCTGCAAGCCAACTGTTGGCTATGGAATTTATTGACTCAAGTGAAATAAACAATCTTTATTTTAATATAATTTAACTTTATATGGTCTTGTTATACTTTATTTGTATACTCATGCAAACAGCATAGATTAAGTCCTTGATTATGCTTTAATACAAATGAATCGTAATTCGATGTTGAAACTCATGTGTAAACACTGCATATTCTAAATTCGTTCTTAGTCGATTCAGCCGCCTAAAACAGGGATAAAGATCGCTTGAGCTCGAGACTAGCATCTGTGATGTTGTGTAGTGCGTTTCTTGGTAAGGGCATAGAGATGTCCAAACGTACAGATGGGTAGTCATATGATGATTATACCGAACAACCCTCCCTCAAACTTTCCAAGTGGTTATCATTCATCGAGAGGATAAGTCCGTGGTTATGATTGTACACCATTAGTCCTTACGACCCGGGACAACACTGAGGCTCTATATGCTAGGGCTGTACTTTGACTCGTTTACCGGCTCCAGGAGAGTCATCAGGTGGCGAGGTTGAGTACAGTTGCGACACATATAGGAGCCAGTGCTTTGTAGTCGGGGATTCACCGCTCACTTGCGGGTGTGGATATCCTATGTGATCTGATGAAATAATAGTGCATAGAATCTCTGGCCAGAGTATGAGATGTACATTAGAGAATGAGTTGTCAAATAGTACACGCGATGCCACTATTATAGTTATCACATAGTTATCGAATTAATATGCAACCCTCGATGAACCAATGGTTGCAGATTCGATCGGGATATATGAGATGAAGGGACCGTACTGTACGCTAATCATGATCTACTGGTTCTTGCAGGCACTATCAGTGATACCTAGGGGATCATGGGGCGATGCTACTAGACGCTCTTACCATGATCCGATGGGTGCTATCAGAAATGAGTTCTGACATTCTTGATCAAGGTGTTGATGAAAAGAATGGGGCTAACTAAGTTAAACCCGAATAAAAGATTATGTCCTGAATCACAAAGAGTTGTGAACCCACGGCTAGCTGTATCCCTGAACCATTGAGGGTCACACAAGCACTGGATCGTTTGTTCCCGTTGAGAGAATAAATTCCAGGAGTTGGATTTATATTATGATATAGTAAATTCGAAGGAGTTGAATTTATGATAATTAAATTTTGAGAAAATAAATTCAAGGAGTTGAATTTATGAGATATTAAATTCAAGAAGTTGAATTTATGAAATTTGGAGAGAATAAATTCAAGGAGTTGAATTTATAAAATTGATAATTTAATTTATTAAACTCAAAAGTTGAGTTTATTAAATATTAAATTTTGGAGGTGATAAATTCAAGGGGTTGAATTTATAATTTAATATTAAATTCAAATGTTGAATTTATAATCGACTTAATTTATTAAACTCAAAAGTTGAGTTTATCAAAAAATTAAATTAAATATAGTGGGAAGTATGTTTATTGTGCTTGTAGGAGTACAAGTCCAACATACTAAATAATCAAAGTTCTTAATGGACTTTGATTAATTAATTAAACTAGTTGGACTAGCCCAATTAATTAATCAAGCTCATTAATGTTAATTATGGTAATTAAGTCATGGAATTTTTTTTTTTATAGAAAAAATTTTTTTGACCTAAAGTCATAGCCTCCACTATCTTTTGAGAATCAAATAGATTTGTTGAAATCTAATTACTTAATTAATGTGATTAATTAAAGGAAACAACCATTAGTTAAAATAATAAAATATTATATTACTTTGGTTGGTTTTATGGATGACCGAATCTTGAAAAAAAAAAATAAAAGGAGATTGAAAAAAAAAAAAACTCCTTCAAGATCGGCGGTTCCTTTTGCTCTCAAAAGAAAAAATTCTCTCGGCCATTAAAATTGTCTCAAATGGGTTTTGAACCAATTTTGAGTTTTTGATCTCAACGTAAAACTTCTTTCAAATATTCTAGTGCTATTTGAAAGAGGAACAAATCTTCTGGTCGTGGACCTGATTAGAAGAATTGAAGAAAGTTCGTAGGGATTTTCATCAAGCGCTATCTCCGCTAAACTCGGAATAGTTGGAGCCGTGTGATTAATTCACCAAAGGTATGAAATTTCTAACGTCCTATGAATGATTGTTAAAAGCATATGAGTGCCCAAAGCAAAATATATCTTGAATGTCAAGATCTAAAAATTTTAAAACTTCCGCTGCGATTGGGCGTGTAGAAACCGAGATCCAACAGTGGTATCAGAGCCATGTTTTTCTAGATCGTATGGTTTTGATATTGAATAATTTATTTCTAACCAGACAAGAAAATTTTTCAGAAAATTATGGCACCATGAAAATTTATTTTTCCAAATTTCCAAAAAAAAAATTCGTTTCAGCCCAGAACTGTTCCGGGAAGCCCGTGCGCGCAGGGCCGCGCAGCGGCCGCTCGCGCTGTGCGGAGCGTCCGCACAGCGCTCGGCGGCTGCGCTAGCGCGCTGTGCGGACGCAGCCGCCGAGCGCTGTGCGGAACGTCCGCACAGTGAGCGGCGTGCGGAACGTCCGCACGCGCCGCGCGCACAGGGGCTGCCGCCCCTGCCCGAAACGTTCGGGCAGCGGGCGGGCGGCTGCCCGAGATCATCTCGGGAAGCATTCTGGATGATTGGCCTGAATTGTTTGGGCCTAGGGTGTAATTTTCTGATTTTTCAAATTTTTGGGCAAAATTGATATTTTTGAAAATTGGCTCAAATTTTTCTTTTAAAAATTAATTTTTGTAAAATTAATAATTTTCTTGTGAAATAAATAATTAGAATATGATTTTAATTATTTATGGTAATTTATTAAATTCTTTAATAATTGTGGTGGTTTGTGATAAATTATTAGATATATGATTTAACAATTAATTAAATTGTTTAATTAATTGATGTTAATATTTGATATTAAATGTATGGAGGATGATCGAGAGCCTTGACCAATGTGTTAGGTGTATGTTAGGATATTTTACTGTTTTTATTCTTTTTATAATATTTGATATTATTAAAGTGGGCCTGGTTTATGGCTCGTTCCCACCCCCATGAGATGTATCCCTTGTGTGCCATGGCTATTCAAATGTAATTATTAGAAATAGTGGGAGATCAAGACTGGAAGATGGTGGGTCCGATGATCAAGATGAAGACACGTAAAATATTGGAAGCTTTTGTAATAGTTGCATTTGCATCCCTGCATTTACCTAGGTTTGGACCTGGATCCATGTATGGCTCACATGGATCTAATAGTGTTGGCGATCGATCATCCTTATTTATTGTTGAATGTCATATTATGATATATGTGATATATAGTAGTATGCATGTATGTATATTATTATATAATATAGTTGCATGAATCCGGCAAACATACAAACTCGTGGCACGCGATTTTTAAATTAAAATGATGAGACAATTTTAAAATTAAAATCCCTTATTTTGAATATGATTCAAAATTTATATCAAATCGAAAAAGTAAAAATTAAAAGAGTTTAATTTTTCCTTGCCTTCCATCAACCGTGGTTGCATGTTGATCACTACCCGCGGACAGTGTCTGGCTCATATTATTGGGGAGGCCTGTACGCCGGAAAGGTGTGACTTCCACCGGACATATGATTTGAATTGAGTGGAACTCCCATGACTTCGGCTCATATTATTGGGGAACTCATGGCGACCGTCTACTACAATTCAATATTGATGGGTTGGTTTGACACGCGAAAATAAATGACGTCATATTATTGGGTCCTTATTAAACGTGAGGCAAAACACGCTGAGGTTGTATAGGGATGCAATTGGACTCTAATTTTTAGAAATTATAATTGGCTGATATTATTCGGGATTATAATTGGCTAATTGGACTCTACGTGCCCAATAAGGAAATACGATTTCCCTTTTTCATCAGAGGGTGGTGGAAATGTCAAAATAGTGGGAGTGAGATTTATAAAATAAAATCCATATTTTATATCTTAAAATTATTTTAAAATAATCAGCAACCATTATTCTATTTCTGTATCAGTATATTTTCGATTTCGTCACGTAATAAATTTTAATTATTAACAAGCTAATCGCATCTAATTTTCAAGACTGGTTGGGAAAATCGTTTTGAATTCGGAGAAAATGACATACACACTAATGTCAGTCTTGTTGAACTGACAATGCATGCAAGATGGTGGGACCATAGTGTGCAAGCTAAAGTGTAATGTGCTCGCTTTTATGTCAAATGAACTATAGGGACAGTTTGAGGAAATTTTGAATGCTGCTGACATTCGAATGCACGTGCAAGAGTTGCATGGTACATGAAACTCGTACAATGATGCACACCATTTTAAAGCTCATGACTACATGCATGCAAGATGGGGCTCTGGCCCATGAGCATGGTGTACATATGATTGGGCTTATTGAGGATGTGGTGGGCCTGGAATATGTGATTCCTAACGAGTTACTAGGTAACATGAATTTTTTGTCTTTCTCTTCCTCATTTGACGGGTTATGGTGAACTTAAATTTGAATAAGATAGATGATAGCCTTGAAGAGCAAGTCAATATGCTTATAACTTTTGAGATCACCATAAAACAGGGAATTGTTGTTTTTCTAATGGGCCTCTCGTCAGACGAAAAATAGCCCACAAGGTAAGGGAAAGAAATGTTCCGCCCCTCACAAGAAAAACAATCCCAATAAGGGGAAAACTCTGAAAGACACTTAAAAGGCCTACATAGCCCGATAAGTTAGAACATATTTATTTCACTGCAAGAAGTCCGGGCATAAGAAATTATATGCGCTAGAAATGTTCTGGAAATGATAAATGAATGTCCAAGTAAACACGATTTCAACAACAAACAAAAGAAAGTTAGATGATCCAAATCCACACAAATATGGCACGCTAGACTATGTCGCATTCCCAAAGAAGGATTCACAAGCTAGTGGGAGAAGGCATGTTTGACTTGTCAGACATAAATTCTCTACCTGCTTGTGAGTCCTGTCTAAAAGAAAAAACGACTAAGACTCCATTCGATGGAAATGTGGAATGTGCGCATGGTCTACTGGATTTGATCAACACAGACGTTTGTGGCCCGCTAAGTGTTAGCACAAAATATGGGCAATCCTACTTCATTATCCTTACCGATGACCAGTCGAGGTATGAGTATGTTTATGAAACACAAATCTGAAGCATTTGAAAAGTTCAAAGAGTTAAGATCTGAAGTAGAATATTAGCTGGAAAAAAGTATTAAGGCACTTCGATCTGATCGATGTGGAGAATACTTAAGTGCTGAATTTTTGGTTATCTAAAAGAGAATGAGATTCTATCACAGTGGACTCCATCAGCAACACCACAATTGAATGATGTTTCTGAACATCGTAATCAAACCTTGTAGGACATGGTTCGATATATGATGGGATTTACTGAATTGCCTACATCGTTTTGGGGCTTTGCGCTTGAAACTGCGGCAATGTTGTTGAATAATATCTATACTAAAGCAGTGGATAAAACACCATATGAGATATGGATGGGAAAAAACTCCCAAATATTCTTACATGAGAATATGGAGATATTTTGCTTACGTGAAGCAGACTGTGGGAGACAAATTGGATAGTAGATCCACTTTATGCTACTTTGTAGTATATCCAAAGAATTCTGTTGGATATCATTTCTATCATCTCAATGAAGCAAAAGTGTTTGTTTCAAGAAATGCCACCTTTTTGGAAAAAGGAATTTCTATTAGATAGAAAAGGCAAGATGATAGAACTTGAAGAAATTCAAGATACTCCCTCAACTATAGTAGTTGAACCTAATCCCCAACAACCAGTAGTTGAAGTACAAGCTCCTAAAAGGTCTCATAGGGTTATTAGACCACCTGTAAGATATACGCTTCTTCATGAACAAGGCCATAACGAGTCTTGTGTTGGATGTGATCCAATGAATTTCAAAGAAGCAAGATCTAATACTGATTCAATCAAATGGCTTGAAGCCATGCAGTCAGAAATGAACTCTATGTATTCAAACCAAGTCTGGAAATTAGTGGATCCACCTGAGGGAATCGTTCCTATAGGATGCAAATGGATCTACAAAAGAAAGCTTGAGGCGAATGGGAAGGTAGTGACCTTCAAAGCAAGGCTGGTTGCAAAATATTATACTCAAAGACAAGGAGTTGACTATGAGGAAATTTTTTCACCAGTTGCTATGTTTAAGTCCATCAGAATACTACTAGCCATAACATCATGGTATGACTATGAGATATGGAAAATGCATGTAAAGACTGCATTCCTCAATGGAGACATCAAAGAAGAAATTTGTCTCAACCCGAGGGATACACATCAGTAGAAATTGAGCATAAGGTATGCAAACTTCAGAGATCAATATATGGTCTCAAGCATGAGTCAAGGAGTTGGAACCTCAGATTTGATAGCACTATCAAAGAGTTTGGTTTTGCTAAGAATCCTGAGGAACTATGCGTGTACAAGAAAGTTAGTGGGAGTGCAGTGACATTCCTAGTACTTTATGTTGATGACATCCTACTCATTCGGAATGATGTAGGATTAATGTAATCGACTAAAGTATGGTTAGCAAGTAAATTCTCCATGAAAGACATGGGTGAAGCATCCTATGTATTGAGAATACAAATCTATAGAGATAGATCAAAAGGATGTTAGGACTCACCCAAGTCACTTATATCGATATCATTCTGAAGCGATTCTCTATGGAAGAGTCCAAGAGATGATGCTTACCAATGTTTCATGGTGTTACTCTATCTAAAGCTATGTGTCCCAATACTGATGAAGAGATAGAGATGATGACACGTATTCCATATGCTTCTGCCATTGGTAGTATCATGTATGATATGATATCGACACGTCCTGATGTTGCTTACGCTTTGAGTGTTACAAGCAGATATCAGGTGAACCCTGGTCCAATGCATTGGAAGGCCGTGAAAGATATTCTAAAGTACTTGAGAAGGACTAAGAATTTTTTCATGGTCTATGAGGGTGGAGAATTAAAATTGGAAGGCTACACGGATTCTAGCTTCCAATGTGACGTAAATGATTCGAAATAGACCTCTAGTTTGTATTCATGCTATATGGTGCGGCTGTCTCTTGGAAAGGTTCCAAGTAAGACACCGTTGCGGATTCCACCACTGAAGTTGAATACATTGTTGCATCTGCTACAGTAAAAGAGGTAGTTTGGATGAGGAATTTTGTCCAAGAGTTGGGCGTTATTCGTAATGGAGTTGATCCAGTCCCGTCGTACTGGGACAACACTGGTGTCGTTGCGCAAGCAAAGGAACCAAGGTCTCATCAGCAATCCAAACATGTACTGAGGAAGTTCCACATCATACGGGAGATTGTGGGAAGAGGAAACATATTGGTCGAAAGAGTTCCTCTGCAGATAATGTTGCTGATCCACTTACAAAGCCCTTGCCAGGACCATTGTTTGAAAAGCATCGCAAAGCAATGGGATTAAGGGTAGTTGGTTTTATGGCAAGTGGGAGATTGTAAGAGTAGATGCCCTACAAGCCAACTGTTGGCTAGGGAATTTATTGACTCAAGTGAAATAAACAATCTTTATTTAATATAATTTAACTTTATATGATCATGTTATACTTTATCTGTATACCCATGCAAACAGCATAGATAAAGTCCTTGATTATGCTTTAATACAAATGAATCGTAATTCGATGTTGAAACTCATTTGTAAACACTGCATATTCTAAATTCGTTCTTAGTCGATTCAGCCGCCTAAAACAGGGATAAAGGCCGCTTGAGCTCGAGACTAGCATCTGTGATGTTGTGTACGGCGTTTCTTGGTAAGGGCATAGAGATATCCAAACGTACAGATGGGTAGTCATATGATGATTATACCGAACAACCCTCCCTCGGACTTTCTGTAACGACCCATTACAGGCCCAGTGGACCGCCCATACGGCCCACTGCCCCAATCGACCCAAGGCTATCCCGATCTTGTGACTTGGCCCGTAGGCCCAGTGGGCTTGCCCATCCTGTGGTGTCACTCACGGGCTTTCCATAGGCGTCGTATGGGTTACTCATAGAACTCTTAAGCCCATGAACTTAAGTATGTGCCTCCCCAGGATCGAACCCAAGATCACATGGATATATAGATACTTGGCACAATCCTGGTACCAATTGAGCTACTAGCTCAATTGGTACCAAGACTCTTGATATCTATGTACTTATCCTATAGGTCATGGGATCGAGTCTTGGGGAGGCGAAAGAAATCCTTTGGTAGGGAAGGAGAGATCCTATGAGTAACCCGTACGACGCCTATGGAAAGCCCGTGAGGGACAAGGCCCCATAGAGGGACCCCAAGATCGGGATAGCCTTGGGTCGATCGGGGCAGTGGGCCGTATGGGCGGTCCACTGGGCCTGTAATGGGTCGTTACACTTTCCAAGTGGTTATCATTCATCGAGAGGATAAGTCCGTGGTTATGATTGTACACCATTAGTCCTTACGACCCGGGACAACACTGAGGCTCTATATGCTAGGGCTGTACTTTGACTCGTTTACCGGCTCCAGGAGAGTCATCAGGTGGCGAGGTTGGGTGCAGTTGTGACACATATAGGAGCCAGTGCTTTGTAGTCGGGGATTCACCGCTCACCTGCGGGTGTGGATATCCTATGTGATCTGATGAAATAATAGTGCATGGAATCTCTGGCCAGAGTATGAGATGTACATTAGAGAAGGAGTTGTGAAATAGTACACGCAATGCCACTATTATAGTTATCACATAGTTATCGAATTAATATGCAACCCTCGATGAACCAATGGTTGCAGACTCGATCGGGATATATGAGATGAAGGGACCGTACTGTACGCTAATCATGATCTACTGGTTCTTGCAGGCACTATCAGTGATACCTAGGGGATCATGGGGTGATGCTACTAGACGCTCTTACCATGATCCGATGGGTGCTATCAGAAATGAGTTCTGACATTCTTGATCAAGGTGTTGATGAAAAGAATGGGGCTAACTAGGGTAAGCCCGAATAAAGGATTATGTCCTGAATCACAAAGAGTTGTGAACCCACGGCTAGCTGTAACTCTGAACCATTGAGGGTCACACAGGCACTGGATCGTTTGTTCCCATTGAGAGAATAAATTCAAGGAGTTGGATTTATATTATGATATAGTAAATTCAAAGGAGTTGAATTTATGATAACTAAATTTTGAGAAATAAATTCAAGGAGTTGAATTTATGAGATATTAAATTCAAGAAGTTGAATTTATGAAATTCGGAGAGAATAAATTCAAGAAGTTGAATTTATAAAATTGATAATTTAATTTATTAAACTCAAAAGTTGAGTTTAATATCCATTTGTTATAGTATCACATGATAAGAACACTTGTTCTCTCTCAATATTATAAGTATATCCATTTGTTATAGAGTAGGTATCCAACAAATCTACTTGTGCCTAGGGCTTGATTAACTCTAATGTAAAAACAATCTTTATTTTAATAATATTTTACAGCTTAATGTATTATGGCATTTATATTATATTTAAACTCATACCAGCTGCATAGATATTATTGAATATATTATAATATCATGAAATTCAATAGTCCGGTAGATCATGAAACTCATTAGCCGTGTACTATGTAGTCTAAATTCTTAATTAGTCAATTTAGCCGTCTAAAATAAAGATAAAGGTAGCTCGAGCTTGATACTAGCATCTGTGAAGTTAACGCCACGTTTAATTGATATGAGCATGGTGTTGTCCAATTATACAGATAGGTTATCATTTGATGATTGTTTTGAACAACCTTCTATCGGACTTTTTAGGTGGATGTCATTTATTGAGTGAATAAGCTCGTGGTTATGATTGTACACTATTAATCCTTTGACCCGAGAAAACATAGATAATCTGCGTACTAGAATGCACTTTGACTCGTTTACTGAATCCATGAAGGTCATCGGGTGGCGAGGTTGTGTATAGTTTCGAAATACGAAGATATTCTATGTAATCTGCTAAGTTAATAGTGCAAGGATCTTTAACTAGAGTAAGATTGTGATTTACAGAAAAAAAATTCCCGAGTTACACACACGATGCCACTATGATTATTCAAAGAAAAATTGCATCGTTATCGAATTCATATACAACTCTTGATGGACCAATGATTTTAGATTCATTCGGTATATATGAGTTCAAAGGACTGTATTGTACGACAAATATAACCTACTGGTTCTAGCAGACAATATTAGTTATACCTAGAGATCATGGGGTGATGCTACTAGACGCTTTTACCATGATCCGATAGGCGTAATTAGAATTGAGTTCGGACTTTCTTGTAATCAAAGGTTGATGGATTGAATTGTTGGGGCATCGTTTTCTCACTCCCAATGTGCATCGGTAGTTTTAAAATTTAGTTTCGACATTCTGAACTATCGTTGGGCATTGTATGAATTAATCGATCCATAGTGTGTGAAACGTCCATAACTTATGCATTGCTTTTAAAATTGGATTGGTAACTATTTTTTTCAAACAAGGTTTCGGCCTATATATATAAATATACAATTTTACGAAATTGCACTATTTAAAAAAATCCAACCAACTAAATACTTAAAATTCATAACTGCAATAAAAATCGTAAAATTCAACCAAGCCTAAAACTATCATTTTTCAAAAATAGCATGAACGCCTTAAATCCTCTCAAAAAACACTCCTTTGCATAAAAGTATTTAAAGTACTGCGAAAGGATTAACAGTGCGGGAAACTAGCAAAGTCCTCGAGTTCAGCGCACCATCAGCCCAGCCAGTTCAATCACCAAGTCTTCCTATCTCAATAGAAAAATCCTCACCTGCATCATGCACAGCTAGTGAATCTAATGAATCAGCATGCCATAACCGTAATAACAAGTAATACGTATACATCCACATGCAACAGTGAAAAATACTTTTAATAAGATAGCTCTGATATGAACATGCATAACTTAAACATTTTCTTTCATCACGTACGTATACGTTTCCTTGGGGTGAAATCCATTCATTAATTGTGACCATCCTTTCATCATTCGGTCGATTGATCAATCTCAGCTGTAACCATGGTACCAGGCCGTGGGGAACAATAGTCACTTTTCCGTTATGTGCCTTGGCTTACAGTTTGCGGGGACACCAGCAACCACTTTTCCGTTACTGGGCCTTGGCCTATGGAAATTCAGTGTTGGGTTCTCACGTGACTTTGTCCAGTAAACGGGTTCCACTGGGGCTTTGTCCCTCACGAATCCCCATTTCCTTACCGTTACAATCAAGTCACTTCATTCAAAACATTTTCAGCATTTCCATCACTTTATAAAATACATACATAAATATCGTTTTCCTTTTAAATCAAGCATACAACACGTCTTTTAGCATTTATTATTTTTCATAATAAAACTCCATAGCCTTACAAAATAAGCATTTTAACATTCATTACAGTTATCAGGACAGTGTTAGGACTTCTAAAATTTTTCACGTATAAAATGACCATTTTGTCCCTGAAACCCTCACTATCCCCCATTTTACCTCTGGACCTTAAAACTTCGAGCGTAATCCATCCAAACTTACCGTAACACCTTAAACCACACTCATACATATTTCTTAGATGTAAATTTAAGCCAATTGACTAAATTTTGTAATTCGTTTTAAACTTGGACAAAAGTCCCGATTTTAACCTGAATCATCCTGAAACTTAACCAAACTTTACCAAACATTAACCATAGCTTACTAACACCTGACAACCTCTTTCCAACCCAACTCAAGCCATTTAGAGCGCTTAGAAATGAATAGAAACCTATTGAAATTTTTTGCACATGTAAATCAGAACCCTAGCCCTACCAATCTCACTCTCCTTCGATCCTATCTCCAAACCAAGAAGACTAACCCTAACCAACCATTCTAGGACCAAGACCAAACCCATACGACCCATCTAGACTAGCCTTATGTGTCATGCACGCGATGAATCATAATTGCGCGCCACGTCGCGCGACTCTAGCCCCTACCAACGAACAAAGCACGGCTCCGCCCCCTCTAGGACCACAATATAGCCCTCCTAGGGCAATTGGATGCAGCTGATAGGTGTGGTTTTTATGTGTTTTATTGCATTAGTTTATGTGTGTTTGCATTGTCCAAGCCTACATTTCATTGAAATTTTGTTCGTTTTAGAGTATGCATATGCATTTTATAATTTATCACTTGTGCGTGACAAATTTGCAGGTAAAATGACCGGAAAATCGAAATTGGAGCAAAGTGTGCGAGCCAAGAAAAACATACAGAAAGGCTGGAACCCAAGCGGTAGAATTTCACCGCTCGGGCACGAGAGGAGATCCGCGTAGCAAATCTCCAGAAAACATGGCACTCGGGCAGTAATATTCTACCACCCGGGCGTGAGAAATGCTTTCTGAGAAGAAAACTTACAGAATACTCGGCAATCGGGCGGTAATTTTCTACCGCCCGAGCGTGACTGCCGCATTCTTCAAGCAATTCACAGAAGGTGTGGCGCTCGAGCGGTAATTTTCTACTGCGCGAGCGCCACCTATTTTTGGAAAAAGTTATTTGTCAATTTCTTACCTTATTCTTGGGATGTGGATGATATGGAAGGGGATTTGGACGTTTTTTGGTCATTCAGACATTATTGGAGAGCCGCCACAAGCTTTCGAGAGGAGTTTACGCTTGGAGTTGAAGATCCAAAGATTTCCGGGCATTGTTCCTCGCATTTTCGTAACGAATAGTATTTCTAATCTAGTTTATTTCATTCAAACATTGCTTTGTTTATTTTAAATATGAATTCGAGTAGCTAACTTTAAATATTTGTTGGGATTTAAGGGGATACTACCCCAAACTTTGATCTAATCAATTTACATTTCAATTGTTGTGTTATTCTTGAATGTACTATTGTTTTATCATGTTGTTAGAGCGTAGCTAACTTTAAAATGTTTTTATATTACGAGTGAGTTCGAGAGAATAACTTGTAATTGGAACGAGTAGTATAATCCGTTGATCTACAACTTACATAGACATATGAAATTGGATATGCGCCGATAGTCATAGTCTGGTAGGGCGAAAACTAGGAGATTTCATAAATCGAGATGCGATTTACTCTTGATAAATAATAAAGACATTTAATTACTTCATTGAGTAGAACTAGTTTGGCATAGCTCGAGAGAGTGTGTTCAATTGAATAGGAAATCCTGTCGGAAGCACACAATCAATATCGAACGAATTAATTAATAACGAGGGGTAGATGAACCGATATTCCCAACAAGTTCATTTCTCATTGAATTTTAATCAACCATTTTATATATTATATTTCATGATCCAATTCTTGAATCATTTTATTTGCGTATTTATTTGAGCATGGTAGTACTAAAATAACCAATCAATTTTCGTTGCTAAAGATTTAATAACTGAAAATAATAATTGTCAAATATAGTATTCAGTGGAACGATACTCGTACTCACGTACATTATACTATTATTTGACATCGTGCACTTGCGATTAAATATTGAGCATATAAAATCATATTTTTATTAAGGATTCCACAGTGCAAGTTTTGCTCGATCAAATTTTTGGCGTCATTGTCGGGGACTGTTTATCTACAATTTTATTTTCAATTATTTATTTAACATTCTCTATTTTACTTTGTTTGACACATTCGATTTCTTCCCATGTATCTCTCTTGTTGTAGAACCCGATAAATCAGATTACGTATAAGCCATGCATAATTACTATTATTTAAATTAAAAATGAGTTCTTTTACATTTATGAAGTGTTTAAGGCATTTTAAAATTTTTTAAGTCATGATGATTTATTTTAAATCGTAGAAGTTTAGTTTATATTTTCGGTTAAATACGCGAGGACGGACTGGAGTTGGAGTAATGAGATAAAATTTAATAATAAGAAAATATTCCTCAACCTAATTTAAGTCAAGGTATAATTTATTTTAATGTAAAAGAATGTTTAAGGATTTATTTAATTAATTGTAGTTAAGTAGTAAATAAGTTTTTTTTATGTCCAATAATTAATTAAAAATCTAAATTAAAATGTGTAACCAATTGGGATAAATTAATCTAGGCCTATTTTATTTAAGAAATTGTAACTTAACATGTTAGTAATTTATTTTTAGAATTAGCCATGCATGCAAGAAAAATTACTATCCTAAATTAAATTATTAATTCACTAACATACATAATAAGTGTTAAAAACTTTAAAGAGTTAAAATTCAATAATTAAGTAATATTTTACCTCCACTTATCAAGTAAATTTCGGCCCCTTAGAATCAAATCCCTACATGTTTTGGCAACCCTCCATTCTTATTCCTTTCCTTATCCTTTCTTGGTATATCAATTCCCTCACTTTTTAATCACCAATAATTAATAATTAAGCAACACTACAACAAAAACGCCAAACGACAACGGATAAAATCCGTTGTCGTAGTCCATTTAAAACTGTTGTAACTGAGGGTGTTGTTGAAAGTGTCTTCAACGACAACGGTTTTAAACCGTTGTCTTTTCTATCAACGACAACGGTTTTGCAACGGTGTTAAACCGTTGTACTTTCTAGCAACGACAACGGTTTTGCAAGGGTTTTAAACCGTTGTTTTTAACCGTTGTCGTAGCTATTTTAAAACTGTTGTTAAAGTCAGTGTTGTTAAATGGTCCGCTCAAAGACAACGGTTTTTGACTGTTGTCGTAGCTACAATTTGCGACGGTTTTTAAAATCGTCGCAAAATAAATAGTGTTGTAGAAACTACAATTTGCGACGGTTTTGACAACTGTCGCAAAAGATATTTGCGACGGTCTGTATATAATAACCGTCGCTAATTAGCGACAGTTCAAAATCCCGTCGCTAAATTTTGCCACGGTTTACTTTTTACCGTCGCTAAATTTAGCGACGGTATTCATGTGCAAAACCGTCTCTATTTAGCGATGGTTTATAAATTCCGTCGCTAATATTTTAGGTAAAATAAAAATAAAATTTAAGAATTTAATAAATCTGTGTTTTCAATTGATACAATCGTGTAAGAGATAAAAAATTTAAAAGTCGTGAAGTGATAAAATCGTCTAAGAGATAAAAATTTTAATCGTTTTGAGGTGGTAAAAAAATCGTGTAAGAGATAAAAATTTTAAGTGTTGTAAAGTGGTAAAATCTTGTAAAAGATAAAAATTTGAAGTGTTGTGAAATTGTAAAATCGTGTAAGTGAGAAAAATTTTAATTGTTGTGAAGTGAAAAGGAAGAAATTGAAGCAAATTTGCATGTATTTATAGAGAGTGGTGAAAGAAAATGGGGGGAAGTTTAGGGGGGAAGGAATTTTTTTGAAAATGACAACGGTTTTAGTTAAACCGTCGCGAATTTATAAATCGGCGACGGTTAAATCTAAACTGTCGCTAAATGTTGCGACGGTTTTTATTTAACGGTCGCCAACTTTAGCAACGGGTTTGGCAAATCCGTCGCTATTTTTAAACATGCGGTTTTTTAACTGTCGCTAAATTTAGCGACGGTGTTGATTAAACCGTCGCAAAATTATAAATCGGTGACGGTGTTAGTAAAACAGTCGCTAATTGTAGCGACGGTTGAAGAAAAAACCGTCGCTAAATAGTTGTCGAATGTCTCAAAATACGCTTATACAAATGTCGTTTACCATTTTTCTTGTAGTGAGAATCCAAAACTGTTGTCTTTAATAATTTTTTTCATTAGGTAAAATTTTTGTATTAAATTTCTTTTAATTTATAATATATATAATAATAATTAAACCAAAAATAACAATCGAAAACAAAATATTTACCACGTTAAATCCGTGACTATGTTATGTTTAAAATCCATCTTCCAAAATATGCAAACGATAAACAAAAAATTTACAAATTTGAAATTAGTATTGCAATTGACCTTGATATATTTTCGTCATCAACGTGGCAATGTGGCAGTAGAGTCCCACAATATCAACATTTTCCAAACAAAAAATACGTATATACTGCAATCTTTTGTCATCATCGGCCTCGATCTCCTCAAACTCATCAACATTTATGCATCAAAACATTCCCCTGCCATTTCATCCCTGGCATATAATCCACACATAGAAAGCCCATTAAAAACCCATTTTCATACTTAAGAGTTGGATTCCAAAATGGCGATTCCTTATCCAGCAACATTCATGGTTACTCGTACCTTGTGTTTACTATTTTCCGGTTCATCTTTTTACTTATGTTTTAACCAAGAACCCTTATATTACATTAAATTCAAAATTCACTATTTTTGTGTATTACAGCCCTAGGGGTATGTTTTCAATCATTTTAGGTGTATTTTAAACATGGCTAAACGATGGTTTAATGTTGGTTCAGGTGGGTACGAAGCCATGGATGGATACTAAGCTTGTTAGGTGTAATTGTTTCATTTTTAGTTCGATTATGAAGTGTTGGTCAAGTTAAGTTTATTTGCATGTTTCTCATGTTAGTATTAGGTCGCAGCGAGCCTGAAAACAATCCAACTCATTCGGTAAAACATGGTTATAATTATATTACGTGCATAAAATATAAAATGTTTATTTTTGAGATATATGCGATATGTCTTGTGGCCACCTTACGCTTATGGGATTCCTTCACCGGGTGACTTACGACTAGTTTATGATTATGTATGGGTACGGATATCCAGTCCAAGGGTTAGGATGATCTCTACCGCCCAGTATACTGTGGTTTAGTCTGATTAGACATGCATGTTATGTTATGGGCCACTTGCGTAGAAACATTATCTCTACCAAAAATTACGATATGATATGTTATGACAGAGCTCTATCGAGCAAAGCTTTTACGTATGATTTTTCAGGTATGCACGTATTTATAATTATCCATGACACGATTTTCACCTTACGCTTTATGACACGATATTTTTATGTTACGCGAAATTTTATGATATATTTACTTGTTATTCACGATATATGCATGCTGAGTCTTTAGACTCACTAGACTTGATTGTTGTAGGTACTGATGAGGTCGGGACCAAGGGCGGGGACCAGTGAGCTAGCTTGGGTCAGCAGTAGTAGGAACCCGAGAACCTCATGCTTCAGTTTATTTATCTTTTTATTCTCAAAACTCATTTTCATCATGTTGAATTATTTTAAGTTGTTGTTTTGAAAACAGTAATTTTTTCCGCTGTTATTTTAAAATTAAATCTTTTTATTAGTTTATTTTATGAATGAGGTATGTTATTTATTTAAAGAATAAAATTTTAAATAATTCCGCAAATTTACGTATACGAAATACGGTCCTCTACAGTTGGTATCAGAGTCTATGTTCTTGTAAAGGGTTGTACTACTACTGATCTCGAGAAGCTCATGAAGTCACGTCTTTGGTCTGTAAGTTTTACTTTTACACATTTCGTTTAAAGCATGAGATATTTTAACAACATGTTTTCATGAAATGATTTATGTCAAGATTATGATTATGCAGTAATTATTTAAATTTAAAGAAATAATATAAGTTATGCATGTTAGTTAGGTATGAGTTATGTATGGAACATTATGCCTCCTAGACGCATTCCTGAGCGCATGAGAGATGATGAACATCGTCATGAGGACGGCGAGGATCATAGGCAGGAGAGATTTACCACCACCCCCTCCACCGGACATGAACGCCCTGATGCTAGCTGGAATGACGCAGTTCTTCGCGCAGTTTGCGGGGAACAATGCTAGGGTAGCCAGGCAGACGGGGCCTGAGGCTACCTATGAGCGGTTCATGAAGATGAGACCGAAGGAGTTCTCAGGGATGACAGATCCCATGATTTCCGAGGGGTGGATTAAGTCCCTCGAGGTTATCTTCGAGGTCATGGAGCTTGGAGACGAGGATAGGGTTCGTTGTGCGACCTATCTGTTTGGAGGAGATGCCCGCTTGTGGTGGGAAAGAGCATCTGTAGCCTTGAATTTGGCTACTCTGAGTTGGACGCGCTTTACAGAGGTATTATACTTTAAATATTTTACTGACGAGGTGCGTTCCAGGTTGACCAGAGAGTTTATGACTCTGAGGCAGGGAGACTTGACTATTACGGAGTTCATCCGTAAGTTTGAGAGGGGTTGCTATTTTGTACCCCTGATTGCAAATGATGCTGGAGCCAATTTGAGACAATTTATGGATGGTCTACGGCCGATCATGCGCCGTGATATTAGGTGGCTGGCCCTACTACCTATGATGTCGCTGTCTCTAGTGCTCTAGCTGCAGAGCTAGATCTGAATGATATTGAGAGAGGTCTCCAGGGCAAGCGACCAGTCCAAGCACCGCAACGACCTCCTAATCTGCAGCATCAGAGTAAGAGGCCTTTCCACGGCCCATCCAGGAACAGAGGACAGTAGCAACAGGGACGGGCAGTCCCGAGGACTGTAGAGTACCCAGTATGCGCTAAGTGCACATGCCGTCACGCTGGAGCTTGTATGTATGGCTCAGGGAAGTGCTACAAGTGTGGTAGTCTGGACCACTTACTGAATTATTGCCCGCAGGGGAGTCTGCCTACCCAAGGCAGAGTTTTTGCTCTCCATGCAGCAGAGACAAACTCGGAGATGATGCTCATGACAGGTATCTTAAAGCTTTAAGTTTATATTTGAAAGTTATTGTTTCGGGGGTCTGGGTTGAGATTCTGAACTTAGAAATGGTAATAAGATTGCATGTTCTAATCAGTGTGACTTTCAAAGTTTAGATTAGAAGAACTTTGACCTTCGCATGTCTATAAGTTAGTTCTAGTAATTATTTGGTTCAGCTTGATGTTCCAACCTTTCATGGAGATTTTTATAGCTGGTTCAGCTACGAATGCCTTGATAGATTCAGGGGCTACTCATTCGTTCATTTCGGAGATCTTTGCTAATTTCCTCCAGATCAGGACCATTGGGCTAGATGTGGCGTATTAAGTAGTATTGCCTTCTGGAGAGGATCTGGCAGCTACTAATGTGATTCGAGACATAGACCTCGAGCTTCATGGTAATCTTGTTTATGCGGATCTTATCGTACTGTTGATGCCAGAGTTTGATATCATTCTAGGTATGGACTGGCTATTAAGGAACAGAGTTTTGATTGAATTTCAGAGGAGATCTATTCTAGTCCGACCGCTTGGGAGAGAGCAGTTCTTATTCGAACCTGATAGATACTTTCCTTTACCGCGCATAATACCTTGTGTCCAGTCTAGGAAGCTTATGCGTAGAGGTTGTCGAGCGTTTTTAGCGATTTTTGTATCTGTTCCCGAGACATCTAGTCAGTCAACCTCCGATGTCCCAATTGTTAGGGACTTTCTAGACATGTTTCCTGATGACGTCTCTGGTATGCCACCTGTGCGGAAAGTAGAGTTTTATATTGAGCTTATGCCAGGTACCGCACCGATCTCAAAAGCACTGTACTGATTAGCACCGACAGAGATGGAAGAACTCAAGAAGAAGATTCAGGAACTTATCGACAATGAGTTCATTCGCCCGAGTTTTTCACCATGTGGCACACAAGTATTATTTGTGAAGAAGAAGGATGGTTCGATAAGGCTCTGCATTGATTACCAGGAATTGAACCGGGTTACTGTAAAGAACAAATACCCACTTCCGAGGATTTAAGATTTATTGAACAGTTACAGGGAGCCTCAGTATTCTCGAAAATTGATATGCGTTCTGGTTATCACCAGTTGAGGGTGAAATATGCCGGTGTTCTCAAGACTGCTTTTAGGACTCATTATGGCCACTTATAGTTCCTTGTGATGCGTTCGGTTTGAAGAATGCGCCAACGATCTTCATGGATCTCATAAATCGCGTATTTCAGCCGTATCTTGATCAGTTCGTGATAGTATTCATAGGATCGCAACAGACATCTGACCGCAGTTTTGCAGACCTTACAGAACCACAAGCTATTCGTAAAGTTCAGTAAGTGCGAGTTCTGGCTAGAGAAAGTGGCATTCTTAGGCCACATCGTTTCTAGCAGCGGTATCGAAATAGACCCAGCGAAAGTTGCAGTAGTCAGATTGGGTTGTACTGCAGAATGCATCAGAGATCCGTAGTTCCCTTGGGCTAGCAGGATATTATCGGAAGTTTATTCAGGGATTCTCCTCTATCGCAGTTCCACTCACGTCGTTGACAAAGAAGAATGCGAAATTTGTGTGAAGCGATGATTGTCAGAAGAGCTTCGATACTTTGAAGCAAGCTCTTATCTCAGTACCAGTATTGGCCATGCCGTCAGGGCCCGGAGACTTTGTCTTGTATACCGATGCTTCGAAGCTCGGTTTAGGCACAATATTGATGCAGCATGGGAAGGTGACAACTTATGCTTCTCGTCAATTGAAAATCCATGAGAATAATTACCCTACCCACGATCTAGAGTTGGCAGCCGTAGTTTTTGCCTTGAAGATTTGGAGGCCTTATTTGTATGGAGAGAAGTGTAAGATCTTTACCGACCATAAGAGCTTCAAGTACTTCTTTACGCAGAAAGAGCTGAATATGAGTCAGAAGCGTTGGTTGGAGCTATTGAAGGACTATGACTGTGATATTTGCTACCACCCGGGCAAAGCTAATGTAGTTGCGGATGCACTGAGCAGGAAAGTCGCAGTGATGGCTCATTTGGTGATTCAGAGACCTCTTCAGTTTGAGATGCAGATGTTTGACCAAGAGACTTATCCTCGAGGTAGAGTTCCTCGTCTATCTACTTTGACGATTCAGTTTTCTCTTCTAGACCATATTCGCAATGGATAGTCAGCAGATGAGCAATTGGCGAAGTGGAGGCAAAGGGCAATATTTTGTATACAGTTAGCGACGGTATTGTAAGATATCTAGACACAATGTGGGTTCCTAGCAGTGATTCTATTCGAGTAGATATTTTATCAGAGGCCCACATGTTGTCGTACTCTATTCATCCTGGGAGTACGAAGATGTACAAAGATCTGCAGTTGTTGTATTGGTGGCCCGGAATGAAGAAGGATATCAGACGTTTCGTATCCAAGTGTCTGACGTGTCAGCTAGTGAAAGCGAAACATCAGAGACCAGCAGGCTTGATCAAGCCTCTTCCTATTCCCGAGTGGAAGTGGGAGAATATACCATGGACTTTGTGGTAGGCTTGCCGAAGTCAGCCAGAGGGTCAAATGCTATCTGGGTTATTGTTGATCGTCTTACCAAATCAGCGCACTTCTTACCTATTAAGACGAGCTTCACCATGATTCAGTATGCCGAGTTGTATATTCGAGAGATAGTCAAACTTCATGGTATTCTCGTTTCTATAGTATCTGACCGAGACCATAGATTCACTTCCTCCTTTTGGAAGAGTCTGCATTCAGCCGTGGGTACGAAGTTTTTTTTAGCACAGCCTTCCATCCTCAGACGGATGGTCCGTCAGAGATAGTTATCCAGAGTTTGGAGGATCTTCTCCGTGCATGCGTCATCGATTTCTTAGGGAGTTGGGAGTCGAAGTTGCCATTGGTAGAGTTCACCTATAACAACAGTTTTCAGTCATCTATAGGTATGGCTCCATATGAAGCACTGTACGTTCGTAAGTGTAGATCTCATATTCCTTGGGATGAAGTAGTTGAGAAATCAGAATTGGGTCCGCAGATTATTCAGCAGACTACCGACGTAGTAGTCAGGATCCGTGATAGGTTGAGGAATGCTCAGAGTCGACAGAAGAGTTATGCGGATCAGAGGAGGAGAGATCTAGAGTTTGCCGTTGGTGACCATGTTTTCGTGAAAATAGCACCTATGAAAGGTGTCATGCGGTTCAGGAAGAAAGGAAAGCTTAGTCCGAGATTAATCGGACCATTTGAGATCCTCGACACGGTTGGGACGTTAGCTTATCATGTTGCTCTTCCGCCGAATTTGGCCGGAGTACACAATGTGTTCCACGTCTCTATGCTGAGGAAGTATATGGAGAATCCTTCGCATGTCTTGAACTTCGAACCGTTGCAGCTCACTCCGAACCTGTCTTATGAAGAAAGACCAGTGCAAATCTTAGACAGACAGGAAAAGAAGCTTCGGAACAAACTGGTTAAGCTAGTGAAAGTCCAATGGCTTAATCATTCGGATGAGGAAGCTACGTGGTCATCTGAGCTAGAAATGAGGAGTCGATATCCCTAGTTATTCGGTAAGTTTTAATTTCGAGGACAAAATTTCTTTTAAGGGGGGAGAGTTGTAGAACCCGATAAATCAGATTACGTATAAGCCATGCATAATTACTATTATTTAAATTAAAAATGAGTTCTTTTACATTTACGAGGTGTTTAAGGCATTTTAAAATTTGTTAAGTCATGATGATTTATTTTAAATCGTAGAAGTTTAGTTTTTCTTTTCGGTTAAATACGCGAGGCCGGACTGGAGTTGGAGTAATGAGATAAAATTTAATAATAAGAAAGTATTCCTCAACTTAATTTAAGCCAAGGATTAATTTATTTTAATGTAAAAGAATGTTTAAGAATTTATTGAATTAATTGGAGTTAAGTAGTAAATAAGTTCTTTTATCTCCAATAATTAATTACAAGTCTAAATTAAAATGTGTAATTAATCTAGACCTATTTTATTTAAGAAATTGTAACTTAACATGTTAGTAATTTATTTTTGGTATTATCCATGCATGCAAGAAAAATTATTATCCGAAATTAAATTATTAATTCACTAAAATACATAATAAGTGTTTAAACTTTAAGGAGTTAAAATTCAATAATTAAGCAATATTTTACCTCCATTTATTAAGCAAATTTCGGCCCCTTAGAATCAAATGCCTACATGTTTTGGCAACCCTCCATTTTTATTTCTTTCCTTATCCTTTCTTGGTATATCAATTCCCCCACTTTTTAATCACCAATAATTAATAATTAAGCCATATCCTTCCCTACATTTTGTTGGATAATCTCGGCCATCACCTTTCCTAATTCTCCCTCAAATCCCATAATATCACCTCATTTCCTTATCTCCCAAAGAATCAAGGATAGAAAGATTTTTATGTACCATTCAATCCCCATTTAATGGGTAACCTTCCCCTCATTTTTCCTAGTTTTCCGCCCACTCCTTAACTTCAAAATTTCAGAACAAAACAGCAGCTAAAATCGTGAGTTGCATCAAGAAAGAGAAGAGAGAAAAGTAAGAAAAGAAAACTCCGTCTCCGCTGTGACGTATTCGTCGTATCATTTTGTTTTCTTCAAAACGAAATTTCTATGCATGTTTATATTATTCTTTGTTCTTAAATCAAGTCCTAGAGGTATTTTAAAACATCACATGTTCATGATTTTAATAGCAAAACCGAAATATGACAGCAACTTTCAAAATTCTGTGCAGTATTTGTTTTCGGCTTTCACTTGTGCATCACGGTTTTGATTGTTTTGTGGGTTCAGGAGGTTGGGTCGATTCCAGGCACTCATGGCTGAATCTAGGCATGATATAAAGTGTGTTAGGAAGGCTTTGGTCCATCGGTTTAAGTCCATTGGCCACATCAAAACAAAATGGACAGCAACTCTCCATAGTTGCAAACTTTGAGTCTCGATTTTTATTGTTTATTGTCTAAGGTGAGGATTCGAATCTTGGTTGGCCCACGGCCTGTAACCATGGTATAAACTTCCCTTAGCATGTCTAGGACGTGACCAAGATGGCCTTTCAAGGCTTGGTTCATGGTCCCATCGATTTTTAAAACAAAACTTGCAAGTGTCCTGTGGCTTTCGTTTTCTTTTCTGGTGTGGGAGTGAAGCTTCAGCTTTTTGATGTTTGGGTGGATCTTGGTTGGCTTCTAGCCCTTAGCCATGGTTGTCACAATACCTCATGATTTCCAGATCAAGCCATGGTCGATCACATGGCCAATGGAATGATCAAGACAGCAAGTAAAGCAATACACCCTACGGCGCGCAGCATGGCTCTCGGGTGGGAACTTTGGGTTGTCTTGGGTGTTTGCTTGGACTGTGGTGTCCTAGGGCCTTATCCATGGTTCAAGCCACACCTTAGAATGTTGGGAAGAGGCTCTGGTCAGTGGTTAAAGCCCCAATGGCCATTAGCCTTGTAAACAAAGCGAAGCAAGCACAGCTGCTGCCACTGAAATTGATCAGCAGTGGTATTGCGGTTCAGGAGGCTTGTGCGAGTTCTTGGTTGGCTTTTAGCCTATTGGCCTTGGACTGGACAGTACCTCAATGAGTTAGGAAGGTCATGTTTTTGGCCGTTCGTGATGTGGTTAAGTTTAGAGGTTGTACAAGAATTTACGGTGCAATGTGCCAAGGTGACTCTCGAAAGAGCGTTTTACAATTTTGACTTCCATTCACTATTTTCGTGTATTACAGCCCTAGGGGTATGTTTTCCATCATTTTAGTTGTATTTTAATCATGGATAAATGATGGTTCAATGTTGGTTCGGGTGGGTACAAAGCCATGGATGGATACTAAGCTTGTTGGGCGTAATTGTCTCGTTTTTAGTTCGATTATGAAGTGTTGGTCAAGTTATGTTTATTTGCATGTTTCTCATGTTAGTATTAGGTCGCAATGAGCCTGGGAACGTTCCAACTCATTCGGTAAAACAGGGTTATAATTATATTACGTGCATAAAATATAAAATGTTTATTTTTGAGATATATGAGATATGTTTTGTGGCCACCTTACGCTTATGGGATTGCTTCACCCGGTGACTTAAGACCGGTTTACTATTATGTATGGGTACGGATATCCAGTCTAAGGGCTGTGATGATCTATACCGCCCAATATACTGTGGTTTAGTCTAATCAGACGTGAATGTTATGTTATGGGCCACTTTCGTAGAAACATTATCTCTACCAAAAATTACGATATGATATGTTATGACAGAGCTCTACCGAGCAAAGCTTTTACGTATGATTTTTCATATATGCACGTATTTATAATTATCCATGACACGATTTCCACCTTACGCTTTATGACACAATATTTTTATGTTACGCAAAATTTTATGATGTATTTACTTGTTATTCATGATATATGCATGCTGAGTCTTTAAACTCACTAGACTTGATTGTTGTAGGTACAGATGAGGTCGGGACCGAGGGCGGGGACCAGTGAGCTAGTTTGGGTCAGCATTAGTAGGAACCCGAGGACCTCATGCTTCAGTTTATTTATCTTTTTATGCTCAAAACTCATTTTCATCATGTTGAATTATTTTAAGTTGTCGTTTTGAAAACAGTAATTTCTTTTGCTGTTATTTTAACATTAAATCATTTTATCAGTTTATTTTATGAATGAGGCATGCTATTTATTTAAAGAGGAAAATTTTAAATAATTCCGCAAATTTACATATACGAAATACGGGCCTCTACACTTGTGCATGCCAAGGTCTCTAGAGTCTGAACTAGAGATATTCGATCCCGAGATTGAAAGAACCTTACGCAGGAGAGGACAACAGCAGAGGCTTAAAGACATAATGAACAGGAACGAAGGTGAGGAGGAGCATCACGAAGATCTAAGGGTTGAAGAGCCAAGGCACTTACCCATGCTTGAGTATGCGCAACCATCGCTTGATGGAGCACGTTCAAGCATAGTGCAACCAACCGTCAGGGCAACTAGTTTGAGATCAAGCCAACCATAATTCAAATGAACTAGAACACTGTCCAATTTGGGGGGAATGCGCTAGATGATCCGAACACTCACATCGCCGACTTCTTAGAAATTTGCGATACTTTTAAATTTAATGGAGTTTCAGATGATGTTGTTAGACTACGTTAATTTCCGTTCTCTTTGCGTGATAAAGCTAAATCTTGGTTGAATTGTTTGCCTGTAGGGTCAATCACAACTTGGGAAAACATGGCTAAAGCATTCCTCTTGAAATATTTTCCTGCATCGAAAACCATGAAGCTGCGAGCGGACATAACCACCTTCTCTCAATTTGAGCAGGAGTCACTCTACGAGGCTTGGGAGCGCTACAAAAACTTATTGCGAAGATGCCCACATCATGAGTTGCCTCTTGGGTTAGTTGTCAAAACTTTTTACTATGGTTTAATTTCATCTATCCGAACCATGATATATGTTGCGACCTGCGGAAATCTGTTGAGGAAAAAGGGCCGAAGAGGGGTATGAGTTACCAAAGGAGATGGCTGCTAGCAGCTATCACCCTCAATCTGAGAGGAACACTCAGCGAAGGAATGCAGAAGTACACCATGTAACTGATTTTTCAGCTGTCACTGCACAATTTGAAGCACTTAATAGGAAAATAGACAGCATGAACGTAAACGGGACAACGATGATCCTGCAAGAGATATTTTGTGAAAAATGCGGATGAGAACACTATGTTAAGGACTGTCAAGACAGTGGTCTTTTCTATGTGAATGAGGAGGCACCAGGGAATCAAGTGGGGATTCAAAACCGTCCGAGGAATGATCCTTATTGAAATACATACAATCCTGGATGGAGACAACACCCCAACTTCTCATGGGGTGATCAAGGTAGCCAGACTCAACCACAAGGAGGACAGAAGTACATCGGTTGGAAGACTTGAACTATGCTTAACACATGCAAGTTCATTCAACTGGATTCCAACCCTATTACGACACGAGCCTCGAGATGAGAAATCCAGTTTTGAGCAAATGATGTTTAAGTTCATTTCACCCACCGAGACTAGAGTGCAAAACCAGGATGCATCAATAAAGGGCTTGGAGAATTAGATAGGTCAGCTAGCTAAAATGATCACGAGCAGAGAACCGAGAACCTTGCCAAGAAACACGGAAACTAACCCGAAAGAGCAAGTGAAAGCCATAGCATTGAGGAGCGGAAAAGTGCTTGAACAAGAAGAGAAAGAAAAAGAAGATCAACGAGAGGGAACGGTTGACACATCTACAGGTAAATCTTCTTAATATACACCCGCACCCACTGCACAATCTACAAATGCAATTCCCTCACCTTTCCTTACAGCATTAAAAAAGGCAAAATTGGATGCGCAATTCAGTAAGTTCTTAGATGTATTCAAAAAATTGCACCTTAATATTTCTTTTGCTGATGATCTGATGCAAATGCCGAGCTATGCTAAATTTTTGAAAGACATTTTAGCTAACAAGCGGAAGTTGGAGGATCACATGACGGTAAACTTGGCTGAGAACTGCTCTGCATTGGTACAAAACAAGATACCACCGAAACTAAAATACCTTGGGAGTTTTCTATTCCCTGCATGATTGGTGATATTTTTTTTCATAAAGACTTGTGTGATCTTGGAGAAAGTATAAATCTGATGCCGTTATCTGTATTCAGGAAACTTGGATTAGGAGAACCTAAGCCAACAAGGATGTCCTTGCAACTAGCAGACAGATATGTCAAATACCCGCGAGGAGTCATAGAGGATGTCCTGATAAAGGTGGACAAATTCATATTTCCTGCAGATTTTCTAGTACTTGACATGGAGGAAGACGTGGAGATGCCCTTGATTTTGGGAAGACCATTTCTTGCGACTGGCAAGGCCCTATTTGATGTTCAAGAAGGAAAGTTGAGATTAGGAGTGGGCGAGGAAGAAATTACTTTTGACGTCTTTACTGCTCTTAAGCACACACTGCACACCGATAATTGTTTTAGAATTGATGCTGTGGATTCGCTTGTGTGTAATTTTGTGCAGGAGGCCATGAAAGACCCATTGGGAGCCACTCTCACTACTGAATTGGAGGATAACGACTTGGATGAAGAAAAAGCTGAAATAGTGGCGTACTTTAATGCCAACCATCCCCGGAGAAAGCCGATGAGGATGAGACTGGAAGATCTAGGAGAGCGCAGAGATTTGACCCCTCCAAAGTCAAGCATCGAGGAACCACCAATGATTGAGCTCAAACCCTTACCTCCGCACCTAAAGTACGTATACCTAGGTGAGAATAACATTTTACCTGTCATTATCTTTGATGCTTTGACAGATGCTATGGAGGAAAAAATGTTGCCAGTTCTAAAAGAGCACAAAAAGTCATTCGCCATGAAGGTATCAGACATCAAGGGAATCAGTCCATCGATTTGATAGAAGAAAAGTACTCACCCCTCGTGCAACCTCAAAGACAACTCAATCAAAAGATGCAAGAGGTAGTGAAGGATGAAACTATTAAGCATCTCGATTCAGGTATTATCTATCATATTTCCGATAGTGCATGGGTAAGCCCTCTTCAATGTGTGCCTAAGAAAGGTGGGATTACGGTGATCACTAATGACAAGAATGAACTTATTCCCCCAAGGACTGTTACGGGGTGGAGAGTGTGTATTGACTATAGAAAGTTGAATGATGCAACCCGTAAGGACCACTTTCCCCTAAGAAAGTTGAATGATGCAAGTAATACTCTAGATGAAGCTCAATTGAATTATGCCACCACTGAAAAAGAGTTACTTACGGTAGTATTTGCACTTGACAAGTTCCATTCATACCTTGTTTCGTCAAAGTAATTGTGTTTACTGATCACTCTGCCCTTAAATTTTGCTTACTAATAAAGAGGCCAAACCACGATTTCTTAGGTGGATATTACTTCTCCAAGAGTTTGACCTTGAAATAAAGGATAAAAAAGGTGTAGAAAATGTGGTGGAGGACCATTTGTCTAGACTGAAACTTATTAGTAATGACTGTGTAGATCAGGCTATTGATGATTGGTTTCCTGATGAGCAACTATTTGAGATTAAACATTGTACTTGGTATGAAAATTTTGCTAACTTTCTTGTCACGGGCACACATCCACCAAATCTATCTTTTCACCAACGAAATTTTTTTTTTCTGACGTGAAGTATTATTTTTGGGAGGAGCCGTTTTTGTTCAAGATTTGTGCAGATGCCATGATAAGAAGGTGTGTTGCAGAGGAAGAGTTTGGTCAAATTCTCAACCATTGCCATGATCATGGGGTATGTGGTCATTTTGGACCAACAAGGACGGCATCAAAGGTACTTGAATGTGGCTTTTATTGGCCAACTCTATTTAAAGATGCTCGTTCTTATGTGCTAGCCTGTGATAAATGCCAGCGGACAGGTAACATCTCTAACCGTCATTAAATGCCATTGAATAATATTTTTAAGTGTGAGGTTTTTGATGTGTGAGGGATAGACTTCATGGGACCGTTTCCCAGTTCGTGTACGAAAAAATATATTTTGATTGCGGTTGATTATGTGTCTAAGTGGGTAGAGGCAGAAGCATATACCATTAATGATGCTCAAGTGGTCCTGAAATTTTTATAGAAAAATATTTTTAATAGATTTGGAACACCACGAGCAATCATTAGTGATGGTGGCACTTATTTTTGCAAAAAACTCTTTGAAAAACTTTTGAGCAAATATGATGTCACACATAAGATCTCTACCCCCTATCACCTCAGACGAGTGGTCAAGTGGAAGTGTCTAACCGAGAGATCAAGCGGATTTTAGAGAAAGTATTTAGTGTAAGTCGAAAAGATCGGTCAGTGAGGTTAGATGATGCTCTTTGGGCATGTAGGACTGCTTTTAAAACACCTATAGGCACTACACCATATTGGTTACTGTTTGGTAAAGCATATCATCTACCTGTAGATCTAGAGCATCGTGCATATTGGGCAACAAAAGCATTGAACTTTAACTTTACTGATGCAGGTGAACGACTTCTCCTTCAACTGGATCAGTTGGAGAAATTCCGGAATCTAGCATATGATCTTGCACTGTCATACAAAGAAAAGACAAAAAAAGCTCATGATAGGCGGATCATCGAAAGAGAATTCAAAGAAGGTGAAAATGTCCTGCTCTACAACTCCCAATTGCGACTGTTTCCTAGAAAATTGAAGTCGTGATGGACTGGTCCATTCGTGATTTCCAAAGTTTACCCATCGGGAGCTCTTGAATTGCAAGATGGAAAGGATGGGACATTTACAGTCAATTCCCAGCGACTAAAAAATTACATGAGTGGCACAATTGGGCAACAACTTGGAATTACCCGTGTAACGCCCCGAAAATTTAAAAGCCCACGCAAACAACATGCATGCAATTATTAAATTCTCTTGTATTTTAATTAAATGTTTTAATTACATTAATTAATTATGTTGTGCATTGGTAAATGTTTAAAATATATTTTTCTACATGGTTGTATTAAAATGTATTTTTAAAGTTTATTCGAGTTGCGATCGAGGAACGGGGACCGAGGGCTGAAAAATGTAAAATGTTTTTAAATGATTATTTTTAATTATTTAAAAATATGGTCGATGCTTTTTAGTATTTTTGAAAATAAGGGTTTTGAGGTGATTTTTATACGCCGGGACGTAAATTTTATCGGTGTTGGTTTTTCAACTAAAATACGAGCTTTTTGGCAACCCGGCTAATAAATTCACACATTTAATTAAAGAAAAACTTTGTTATTAGTTTAATTAAATCGTAATTTAACTAATGGGCTTAAATTTTATGGCTTAATAGGCCTAAGGCCTACTTAGTGAATAAATTAGTATTTAATGTGTAATTTAAATAAAAACCCTGGACTACTATCAAATCAATCGGCCACCACATAGTTTTTTATTCTGAAAATTCCCCACCCCCCTCTCTCAAAACACAAGGCTGCACACACAAGCAAATTAGAGAGGATTTCTTGAGGTATTTTCGAAAGTTCTAGGAAGATCAAGCCATCGTCGCGTCCCGTTCTTCGTCGTCAACGTATATTCGAGCGTAAATTACGCAAAGGCACACCCTAATCTCCATTTTCTCATCCATCATATCATATTAATGTTTAATTTATTGGATGCATGAAAAACATGAAAGAAAAACAAGTGCCACTTTTCTAGATTTTCGTTTTTGGATCATAACATGATATGTTAAGCAAGGTTTTTGATTCTTAAATCATGATTGTATGTTGTTTAAGGACTGCCATCAACTAGGCCATGATTTACAAGGGTTTACACGTGAGTTAGGGTCCTGTAAACACACCCCACACGCTGGAAATTGAAGAGAACCAAGTAAAACACAACATGCTGTCTTGGGAAGAACATGGGTTCGGTTCGGGGTCCTCACGGCTGGGCTTGGTGCGGCTCCTGTCCAGGGGCTAGCCGGGGGCGTGGGGGAGACCAGGGAAGAGTCCTAGCCATGCTAGGACTCGAGCTGAGAGGCGACGAGGAGTCCCTCGCATGAGGGACTCCTACCCGAGAGGGTTCTAGCCATGCGCAGGGGGCGCTGGTTTTCTGGGAAAAGGGGCTCGGTCCAGTGGGCTGGGCTGGGGCATGGCGTGACCGTAGGTCCCTAGGAGAGTGCACCACAGGATGGTTCAAGGGCTGGGTGATTGGCTAAGTCCTAAGCTCAAGATTTAAGAGTCTTAGTGTAATGCAATGTCTCGGCTAGCACAGGTTCTGAATATTGTGCTTCGGTTTTTAGTCCAGGGGCTTGGCCCCAGAGGGAGCCCATTTATGAGAAAAAGCCCCAGAGGGAGCCCTGACGATCGTATTTCTGTTCGAATCATGATAGGCTAGGTCCTAGTTGACCGGTGAGAGTGCTGCTGGTGTCCCCCGCCGCCCAGTACTGTGGTTATATGTAGATGGATCCATCGACCCTCATGATCATGATCAGGAAAGTCACAATTAACGATCTGAATTCAACAAAAGGAAAAGGAAAAGGAAAAGGAAAAGAAAATGTTTATGATCATGTTAAAATGCTTTCATGTCATGATAAGGAAAAAGGTTAAGGTTATTTATGCATATCATGAAATGTTATTTTTACCTAAAAGTATTTTCACTGTTGCATGTGGTTTTATATATATTATTTGCTATAAAGATGATGGTGTATTGAGTCTTTAGACTCACTAGTTGTGATGGATGCAGGTCTTGATGGGTGATTCTACTGGACTGTTGGTGCACACAACCCGAACACGAGCGCTACATTTTCCGCATTACGTTTTATGATTACTGTTAAAGATTTTTAAGACTATTTAATTATGCATTTGAGAGGTTTTTGAGAGGTTTAGTATGAGCTATTCTTTTCAAACTTATTGCTTTTTAGGTTTGGTAAAATAGTAGCGATTTTATTTTCAAGACTATTTCACTTGTTTTTTTAATGCTAGTGGGTGATGTTTTTATATGCAAAATATTTTATAAAAATATTTATATGTGAAGGCCGAAATTTCAAAAAAAAAAAAAAAAATTCTAGTACTTTTAAGCAATAAAAAAGGCAGAATTTTCAACCTGGCTCCAAGACAATCCGAACTGAGACTGACCGATAGTCCAGCTCTCGACTATAAATTGAGAACTACCTCTCTTTCCCTTATCTTGAATTTAATTCGATTTTTTTTTCATGTTAGTTATGTTTTATTTATTTTTATTGTTTTGATTTTTTCTAAAAAAAATACCCTTAAAAGATTTTTCAGCAGAGAGCTCGGCGCTCGAGCGGTAATTTGCTACCGCTCGAGTGAGAACATGTATCACGGGATAAAAAGTCCAGAGTGCTCGACGCTCGACCGGTACTTTTCTACTGCTCGAGCGTGACTGCAATTAAAAAGCGCGATCCCCTTTCCCTCTTTTTCATTCTCCGAAATCTCCTCCTCAATCCATAGCTCTAACTTACCTCTTTCTCGATTTTTGCAGAAAATCCACTGCTAAAAATCAAGATTCAGGCGGCTTAGCTAATACTCTTCATTGGGATTCAAGACTCATCCTCTACGAATCATCCACCACCTCCATCAACACCACTATGGCACCCAAGAAATTGAAAGGTACTCTTGGTTCCTCTTCGTCTTTCGATAGAATATGTTTTGTGAATAATTCGGCACGAGGTCGATTTGAGCATGCTAAGGTGCATAGAAACCCAATTTCTAAAAGGGGATTTCGTCGTCTATTTGAGGATATACTCTTGGGGCATTACAGAGACGAGGATGGGTAAAATTTGGCGAGCAACCTAAAGCGGCAGTAGTGTCTGTAGTTTGGGAATTTTATGCTAATGCCGGTGAACGACCTGATGGTAAAGCGTTTGTTAGAGGTCGGCTCGTGCCGTTTGATTCATTCACGATTAACTCTCTATTAGAAACGGCCAAAGTTGACGACTCGAATTTGAGGCATTAGTTGTTGACCGTAATTACACGATGATCATCGAGACTTTGTGGCTTCCAGGGCGACTTGGAAACCATTAGGGGGACCCCGAGCTGCTTTGAAGAAAAATATTTGCTGGCCGATATTGCCCTGTGGTATTTATTTTTGGCCAGAAGGATGAAGCCAGTCTCCCACAAGAGTGAGGTGAAGAAAGAGCGGGCAGTGGTACACTTTGCGTTATCTCAGGACTATGCCATCAACGTGGGCAAGATCATATACTTTCAAATTATGATGAGCATAAATAACAGCCACATCGGCCTCTTCTTTCTTACCATCATATCCGAGTTGCGTGCACAGGTTGGGGTTATTTTTTGGGATGACGAGGAGTGGCTACAACCAATGAAGCCCATTTGTGTGGATGACTGACGGCGGAAGAGGGCAAAATGACAGGTAGACTTCCTCACTCAGGAGGAGGATGCAGGAGGATCAAGCTCCGTTGTCCTTCGTCGCCCACAGCCCCGTAGGCGTACTTAGAACGAAAAAATGGACGAGAGTCTTGCCTTAATGGCTCACCACGAGCAAGTCAACACCAACGTCACGGCACATCTTGCTCATCTCGACTCCATGATGCGCACTATGCTCATCCACGGGTGCGTAGATCCAGGGACCATACCACAACTTCCGCCGTTCATTCCCCCCTACCAGTTTCAGTATGACTATCTTCAGCAGGGGGATGCAGCCGGAGTGCCACCACCGGAGCACGATGAGGAGGAACCTTGATCAGGAGAGTTCACTGTTTCCTTTTTCTTCTCGTTTTTATTTGAGTTTTTTTACTGCTTTATGTTTTATTTCTTACCGTTGTTTCAGTCTAGCATTTATTTTGCAATTTTATTATGTGTTTGCATTCATGTGTGCACTTCTGTGTTTTGTTTTTTTTTTTGTTCAATGGGGACATTGCACACCCTTAGTATGAAGGGGTCGTTTTTCGTATTTGTCTTGCATGAGTGTCAGATGATGGTGAAACTAGTAAGTTTGTAGCCAATGATGACTGTGGGCTAAATGAACTGCATGTTGCTTAGTCTTATCACTCGTTATGAATCCCCTGGTGAATTTAAATCTTTTTACGCACACATAGTGGATTTTGATAGTGGTTTCGATGACAGTTAAGTTCAAAATAATCTTTGAGGGGAACTGAAGAAACATAAGATGCGAGTAGAACTTGAATGATTACCTGTTGAAATGAGTGACCAACCAGTAGCAAGTAGAAAATCCTTCGTGCATAGGACCGAAAAATTCATCCCTAGGCCAGATAAATAAACATACCCTATATCATAAGCCTAGGGAGTACGCATGAGAAAACTATGCGGCGTTAATATATATATATATATATATATATATATATATATATATATATATATATATATATATATAAAGGGGGATGTAAGGTGTGGGGGAGCCAAAAAGGAATGAAATCCTATCCCAAGGCTAAAAAGATGGAGATTTAAGGCGTTGAGGAATGTTAGAGAAAATTTCTGACAAGAGCATAATGAAAATGATCTACGTACTCCCAATCTTTCTGAACCACTTGAGCATTTATGGCTATTGACTCCCTACATTTTGTTGTTCAACTATAAAACTCTACCACTTTTTTGTGTTTACTGGTTGGTCCCAAAGGGAAACAAAACTCAGGAAAGAGAAACTTGCGTTGATTTGTTGATTCGGCGACCCACATGATTTGCGAATAAAACTATCTGAAACACAAGCTAGAAAAATCCACAGCACACATGACCACACTTTTTGGAAAAATACAAATGTTTTGTGATATTTTGAAAAGGGGCATTAATGGATGTTGTGTTTTGACTAACCGGATGTGGTTCACAAACCCGCTGAGGCAGGAGATGTCAAGTTGCTACTTCGCAATCAGTCTAGTTATTTTAATACTTTCACTTTGTGTTTGTTTCATGTTTTGTTTGTGGTCTGTAACCTATTTTTGCTTTAGGGCAAACAAAATGTTAGTATGAGGGGGTTGATAGGTGTGGTTTTTACGTGTTTTATTGCATTAGTTTATGTGTGTTTGTATTGTGCATGCGTACATTCATTGACATTTTGTTCGTTTTAGTCTAAGCATATACATTTTATCATTTCTTACTTGTGCGTGACAAATTTGCCGGTAAAATGACCGGAAAATCGAAATTGGAGCAAAGTGTGCGAGCCAAGAAAAACATACAGAAAGGCTGGCTCCAAAGCGGTAGAATTTCACCGCTCGGGTGCGAAAGGCGATCCGCGCAGCAAATCTCCAGAAAACATGGTGCTCAGGCGGTAATATTCTACCGTCCGGGTGCGAGAAATGATTTCTGAGAAGAAAACTTATAGAATACTCGGCGCTCGGGCAGTAATTTTCTACCGCCCGAGAGCGACTACCGCATTACCCAAGCAATTTACAGAACGTGTGGCGCTCGAGTGGTAATTTTCTACCGCCCGAGCGCCACATATTTTTGGAATAAGTTCTTTGCCAATTCCTTACCTTATTCTTGGGATGTAGATGATATGGAAGGGGACTTGGACATTTTTGGATCATTCATACATTATTGGAGAGTCGACACAAGCTTTGGAGAGGACTTTGCGCATGGAGTTGAAGATTCGAAGATTTTCGGGCGTCGTTCCTCGCATTTTCGTCACGAATAGTATTTCTAATCTAGTTTTTATCATTCAAACATTGCTTTGTTTATTTTAAATATGAATTCGAGTAGCTAACTTTAAATATTTGTTGGGATTTAAGAGGATCCTACCCCAAACTTTGATCTAATCAATTTACATTTCGATTGTTGCATTATTCTTGAATGTACTATTGTTTTATCGTGTTGTTAGAGCGTAGCTAACTTTAACAACTTTTTTATATTGCGATTGAGTTCGAGAGAATAACTTGTAATATGAACGAGTAGTATAATCCGTGGATCTACAATTTACATAGACATATGAAATTGGATAGCGCCGATAGTCATAGTCCGGTAGGGCGAAAACTAGGGGATTTCATAAATCGACATGCGATTCACTCTTGATAAATAATTAAAGACATTTACTTACTTCATTGAGTAGAATTAGTTTGGCATAGCTCGAGAGAGTGTGTTAAATTGAATAGGAAATCTTGTCGGAAGCATACAATAAATATCGAACAATTAATTAATTAACGAGGGGGTAGGTGAACCGATGTTCCCAACAAATTCATTTCTCCTTGAATTTTAATCCACCATTTTAGATATTATATTTCATGATCCAATTCTTGAATCATTTTATTTGCGTATTTATTTGAGCATGGTAGTACTAAAACAACCAATCAATTTTTGTTGCTAAAGATTTAATAACTGAAAATAATAATTGTCAAATACAGCCTTCAGTGGAACGATACTTGTACTCGCGTACATTATACTATTACTTGACATCGTGCACTTGCGATTAATTATTGAGCATATAAAACCATATTTTTATTAAAGATTCCACAATGCAAGTTTTGATCGATCAGCAGCCAACCGCCGCACGCTGCCTGCACCGTCCATGAACATAGAATCAAACCCTAGCCATATTTAAACCCAAATCTCGTTTAGTCCCTTGGCCCTTCATTTTAGGCCCTATACAGCCCCTTATAGGATTCTTAGACAGCCCCTAAATAATGCTCCTAACAAACCTAACGATGTAGCCCCTTGTACACATCAAGATCCTGAGCTATAAGGTAAGAAATTCCAAGTTTTCTCCATTCATATCCATTAAAACGAAAATACTATGATGCTCTTGGATTTTTCATGCAAGAATACATATTCACACATAATATGGTATGAATGATGAGAAAAAAATAATAAGGCGTGCCTTTGCATGATTCACACACGAATAATCGAGTCTTGACACGAAGGAGCGTTGCCGGAGTGATCGGGAAGACCTTGCTACTTTTTTTCCTTTAAGAACTGACGTGAAAGTGCTTGGGGCGTGTGGTGTGTGCACGGATACTAGGGGAGAGAAACCCTAGGTTTCTTTTAATTTTTAAGCATGATTTTTAGGAATTTTGGTCTTGGAAGCCAAAAATTTGGATATAAATATTTGGGTAGACAACTAAACCCAATAACCTTAGTATAATTGGCCCATTAGAATATAGAAAATCTATCTCGTTTAGGAAAATTTGCGAAAATATTAACTGAGTCTCCCCAAAATCCTTATTTTTGTCAAAAATCGATTACATGTTTGCAGTATGACTAAACACGTAATAGTATCTCAGAAGACACCATTTTTGAAAATTACACATTAATTATACCATATATTAAATAATTAAAAATTATTGTTTAATTAAAAAATATTTTTCCTTTACGATCGTCCGTCTTAGTTCCTCGGTCGCGTCTCGAATAACCCTTGAAAACCCTGATTGATGCATTATAATAGAAAAACCTAGTTTATACATGTAAGCAATACTACCATATTTCATAAATGCAATTTTAATTATTAATTAGACATTTTCAATTTTTCTTCGATTTGCAAGCAGTTGAATTACGTTATCGCATTTTGAACCTTAAAATTCCTCCCTCCTTTAAACGAAAATTTATCCTCGAAATTAAGATTTACCAAATAACTCCGGATAACGACTCTTCATGTCAGTCTCACTTTCCCAAGTAGCTTTCTCCTCCAAATGATTTAGCCACTTGACTTTGTCCATTTGGATAAACTTATTCTGGAGCCTTATTTCTTGCATATCTAGAATCTGTGTAGTCCTTTCCTCATAAGACATATTTCCGTCAATTGCAGAGGTTCATAATTCAGTACATGCGAAGGATTTGAGATGTATTTTTTCAACATCGAGATATGGAACACATTATGCACTCTAGCCAGCATTGGTGGCAAAGCCACTCTATAAGCTATTGTTCCAATATTCTCCAGAACATCAAAAGGTTCTATAAACCTCAGAGTGAGTTTAATTTTCTTGCCAAATCTCATGACACCAAAAGGGGGGTGCTACTTTAACAAACACGTGGCCACCTACTGCAAACTCTAGTTCCCTTCGTCGCTTATCAGCATAGCTTTTCTGGCGGCTTTGAGTAGTCATCATGTCTCGGATTTTGACTACCAGCTCTGCTGTCTGTTTGATCAATTCCAGACCAAACTCTCTGTTTTCACCAACCTCATCCCAATGTGTTAGTGATCTGAAATTCCTCTTATAAAGTGCCTCATATGGAACCATACCAATAGACGATTGGTAAGTATTATTTTAGATGAACTCCACTAGAGATCTATTTGGTTCCCAGCTGCACTAGAAATCGATCACACAAGCTCAGAGTAGATCCTCCGAAATCTAAATCACTCTTTTAGACTGACTGTCAGTCAGAGGATGAAACGTTATACTGAACAACAACTTTGTTCCTATAGCTGAATGCAGACTCTTCGAGAAAGACGATGTGTACTTCGGATCTCTGTCCGAAAAAATAGACACTGGAATTCTGTGTAATTGGACTATCTCTCGTATGTACAGCTCTGCATGCTGAGTCATGGTGAATGTTGTCATAATAGATAGAAAGTGCGCTGATTTTGTAAGATGATCAACTATCACCCAAATGGTGTTGAATCCTCTAATAGTCCTTGACAATCCTACTACAAAATCCATCGTGATATTTTCACATTTCCACTCAGGAATAGGAAGTGGCTTAAGCTTCTTGGTTGGCCTATAGTGTTCTGCCTTAACCTTCTGGCACGACAAACACTCGGACACAAAACGTAAGATGTCTCATTTCATGCCCAGCCACCAATACAATGATTGTAAATATTTATAAATCTTCTTACTTCCAGGATGAATGGAGTACGGAGTATTATGAGCTTCTTTCGTAACAACATCCCTTAGTGAATCACCACAAGGAACCTGAAGTCAATCAAGATATTGAACTATGTCATCCTCCTCTGATTACAGTTTCCGATCCTTAGATTCATCTCTTAGTCTCCATTTCTTTAATTTCTCATCAGAAGACTGACCTGCTTGGATTTTATCACTCAGAGTCAACTGAATAGACATGGTATAAAGTTTAGGAGCCTCAGCATAACATACACTATAAGCTCGAATTTCTGAATCTCTGTTTTCAATGGTCTCTAAACTGACAGCTGAGCAATAAATATTGTCTTTTTACTCAAAGCATCTGCGACCACACTAGCCTTTCTCGGATGGTAACTAATATCGCAGTCGTAATCCTTCACCAGCTCTAACCATCTTCGTTCTCTCATGTTCAACTCTTTCTGGGTGAAGAAGTACTTCAAGCTTTTATGATCAATGAAAATTTTGAACTTCTCCCCATATAAGTAATGTCTCTAGAACTTCAGAGCAAATACTACTGCTGCAATCTCAAGGTCATGAGTCGGGTAATTCTTCTCGTGAATCTTGAACTTTCTAGATGCATATGCTATCACGCGATCGTTCTGCATCAAGACTGCGACCAAACTAAGCTGCGAAGCTTCTGTATAAAGAACTAACTCTCCTTGCCCTAATGGCATCGATAGAACTAGGGCTGAATTCATAGCTTGCTTCAACTTTTCGAAACTCTCCGGCAGTTTGACCCCCAAATAAACTTCGAATTTTTCTTCATCAAAGAGGCCAATGGTACTGCAATATAAGAAAAACCCTGAATGAACTTCTTGTAGTAGGCAGCTAGATCCAAGAAACTGTGGATCTCGATTACACTCTTAGGTACTGACCACTTTTTAACTGCCTTGACTTTTCTAGGATCAGCCTCATCTCCATTTCTGGAAATGATGTGGCCTAAGAAAGCCACTCTCTAGAGCCAAAACTCGCACTTGCTGAACTTAACTATTAGCTTTCTGTCTTTCAATATCTGTAGAGCTGTCCTCAAGTGCTGATTGTGATCTTCTCTGCTCCTCGAGTAAATCATAATATCATCTATAAATACTATGATAAAATGATACAAATGCGGTTTAAATATGAGATTCATTATATCCATGAAGATCTTTGACATATTGGTCAACCCGAATGGCATCAACATAAACTCGTAGTGCCCATATCGAGTCCTAAAATCTGTCTTATGAACATTTGACTCCTTCACCTTCAGCTGATGGTATTCCAAACGAAGATCTATCTTCGAAAAAATCGAAGTGTAAGGTCCAGGAGTCTTGATTGATTTTCAGAAGAGATCCGTTTTAGTTAGACCGGTTGGCATGGAGCAGTTTTTGTTTGAACCAGCCAGATGGAGAAGTTTTCCTCGCATGATCTCTTGCATGCAGGCTCGGAGATTTATTTCTAAAGGGTGTCAGGCCTTCTTGGCCAGCGTTATTTCTGCACCTGACATACCCACTCTGTCATTATCAGATGTGCCACTAGTCAGAGACTTCCCAGACGTATTTCTTGACGAAGTCACAGGTTTTTACCAGAGAGAGAGGTGGACTTTGAAATTGAGCTCATGCCAGGAACAGTGCCAATCTCTAAGGCACCGTACCGATTAGCTCCAGCGGAGATGCTAGAACTCAAACAGCAGATCCAGGAGCTTCTAGACAAGGAATTCATCCACCGCAGTTTCTCACTGTGGGGCGCACCAGTACTTTTTGTAAAGAAGAAGGATGGGAGTATGAGACTCTGCATCGATTACAGAGTGTTGAACAAGATAACGATAAAGAACAAGTACCCACTTCCTAGGATCCAAGACTTGTTTGATCAGTTGCAGGGAGCCACGGTGTTCTCTAAGATAGATCTTCGATCAGGGTATCACCAGCTGAAGGTGAAAGACGCAGATGTTCACAAAACAGCCTTCAGAACCAGATATGTGAATTACGAGTTCTTGGTTATACCATTCGGACTGACAAACGCTCCAGCAATTTTCATGGACTTGATGAACTGAGTATTTCAGCCCTATCTAAACCAATTCGTCATAGTGCTTATTGATGATATTCTCATTTACTAGAAGGGCCATGAGGAGCAGGATCAACACTTGAAGACAGTTTTGCAGACCTTGCAGAGTCGCAAGTTATTTGCGAAGTTCAGTAAGTACGAGTTTTGGTTGGAAAAGGTGGCATTCTTGGGTCACATAATATCTAGAAGTGGAATCGAGGTGGATCCAACCAAGGTAGCAGCCATTAAGGAATGGGTTGAGCCGAAGAATGCATCAGAAATCCGCAGTTTTCTGGGTTTAGCCGGTTACTACCGTAAGTTTATTCAGGGGTTTTCGTCCATAGCAGTGCCACTCACTTCACTGAACTAGAAGAATGCTAAGTTCGTGTGGAGTGGCAAGATCCAGAAGAGCTTCGATACGTTGAAGCAAGCTCTTATTTCAGCACCAATGTTAGCCATGCCGACGGGACAAGGTGATTTTTTGCTATACACCGATGCATCTAAGCTCAGGTTAGGCGCAGTATTGATGCAGCAGGGTCGGGTTATAGCTTATGCTTCTAGGAAGTTGAAGGTGAATGAGAAGAATTACCCGACGCACGACTTAGAATTAGCCGCCGTTGTCTTTGCATTAAAAATTTGGAGACATTACTTGTATGGCAAGAAATGCCAGATATTTACTGATCACAAGAGTCTCAGGTATTTCTTCACTCAGAAAGAATTGAATATGAGACAGAGACGGTGGTTGGAGTTAGTGAAAGACTACGACTGTGAGATTACCTACCATCTGGGAAAGGCTAATGTTGTCGCAGACGCCTTAAGTAGTAAAGTGGCAGTTGTAGCACAGTTGTCATTACAGAGACCTCTTCAATCTGAGATTCAGAAGTTTGGTTTACAGGTTTATCGCAAGGGTAGAGCTCTGAGGCTGTCTAATCTGACAGTCAAATCTTCCTTGCTAGACCGTATTCGTGCGGGCCAGACTTCAGATGAACAATTACAGAAATGGAGACTGAAGGACGAAGCCAAGGGCAGTGTACTCTACACAGTGTCAGATGATATTGTGAGATACAGAGGAAGAATGTGGGTGCCTTGTGTTGATTCGATCAGAGAGGATATTCTGGCAGAGACACACACATCTCCGTATTCTATTCACCCAGGAGGTACCAAGATGTACAAGGACCTACAGATTTTGTATTGGTGGCTGGGATGAAGAGAGACATCTGCAGATTTGTGTCTGGATGCCTCACTTGTCAGCAGTGAAGGTAGAGCATCAGACACCAGCAGGATTGATTAAACCACTCCCCATCTCAGAGTGGAAATGGAAGAATGTTACTATGGACTTTGTGGTTGGTTTGCCAAGGTCGGTCAGGGGATCCAATTCTATTTGCGTTATAGTGGATCAACTCACTAAGTCAGCGCATTTCTTTCCGGTGAAGACGACTTTCTCTGTGACGCAGTATGCGGAGCTCTATCTCAAGGAGATAGTTCGGTTGCATGGGATCCCAGTTTCAGTTGTGTCCGACAGGGACCTGAGGTTGACATCGTCCTTTTAGAAGAGCTTACATGCAGCCATGGGGATGAAATTGCTTTTCAGTACAGCTTTTCACCCGCAGAAAGATGGCCAGTCGGAGCGAGTGATTCAGGTTTTGGAGGATTTATTGCGAGCCTGTATGATCGATTTCCAAGGGACTTGGGAATCGAATTTACCTCTTGTTGAGTTTACCTACAACAACAATTTCCAATCATTTATAAGTATGGCCCCTATGAGGCGTTATACGGAAGGAAGTACAAATCACCAATTCATTGGGATGAGGTTTGTGAGAGAGCAGAACTTGGTCCAGAGATAGTTCAGCAGACTGCGGATGTGGTGGTCAAGATTCGAGACAGAATGAAGACCACACAGAGTCGTCAAAAGAGCTATGCTGATAAGAGAAGAAGAGATCTAGAGTTTGCCGTAGGTGATCACGTCTTCGTGAAGATAGCATCCATGAAGGGTGTTATGAGATTTAGGAAGAAAGGCAAGCTGAGTCAGAGGTTTATTGGACCGTTTGAAATTGTTGACAGAGTTGGGACACTAGCCTATCGTGTTGCCCTTCCGTCGAATCTGGCCGGGGTACACAATGTGTTCCACCTCTCGATGCTGAGGAAGTACCTAGCTAATCCTTCGCACGTGTTGAGCTATGAGCCGTTGCAGTTGGCTCCAGACCTATCTTACGAGGAGAGACCTTTCCAAAACCTAGATAGACAGGAGAGGAGACTTCGGAACAAAGTGACCAATTTGGTTAAAGTCCGATGGCTAAACCAAGTCGTGGAAGAAGCCACTTGGGAGTCAGAAGCGGACATGAGAATTCGCTACCCGGAGTTGTTTGGTAAGATTTAATTTCGAGGACGAAATTTAATTAAGTGGGGGAGGAACTGTAGTACCCAATAATCAGTACACGTATAACCCATGCATTATTTAAATTGTTAAATATTTTATTTAAGCTTAAAATGATTTTAGCGATGCACGTTAAAATGTTTTTCAAGTTTCAGGCTATTACTCGAGGCGGGATCGAGAAAAAGACCGGTGAAGATTTTGGCAATTTAAAATGTGATATTTTAGTTTAAGTTGAGGTTGGGGCATTTTAACTAATTTATTAAGTTTTTGGTATTTTAAAGCTTAATTTATTTAATTAGTGATTTAAGAGTTTTAAACTTTTAAAATTAGCATTTGGTGTGTGTTATTTTAATTAGGGGATTTTTATTTAAAGGTTAGTAGGGATAGTATTTTAATTAATTGGCTAATTGAGTAACATTTTAATTAGTATATTGATTAACATGGTTAATGGTTTAATTAAGCAAAAATCACTCCCTAAAATATTTCTAACACACGCACACACACTCTACACACACATACACGTATCACACAACATACACAAACACATACTCATCCATTCATTCATATTTTGGAAAAAAAAAACCTAGGGTTCTACAAGTTCTCACAGCCGCCCCATCCCCTCATTATTCCAGCAACTTTTCCTGAATTTTATTACAAGATTTTAGCTCCACGTTCGTCCCGGATCGACCCTCACTCCGTCTCTGCATCGGTATCGTCGTTACGGTATTTCAAATTATCAAAAGGCGCGTATATACTTTCATTTCTGCATCGATCTTGTCATATTATGTGTTGTGCTATTTTTATGCGTAAAAATTTATGTGTGACGTTCGTCGTTTGAGCAGAAAATAGTTTGGATCAGTTTTGAAATAATTTTTAGATCTGAAAACTCGTTTTTGCTGTCTTTTTAAATACTGCAATTTTTTGATCGTGATTCTGAGAAACCTTTCAACGTGAAAATTATAGAAATTTTTGATACCTGTGATTTGACAGTAAATTCGAAATATTTGGATAAAAATTCAATGAGTTATGGTGTTTTTCGTGGGACTGCTCAAACTACGTTTTCAGAAAACTTACGATATTGATACGTTCTTGAAGTTTTATGGTTGCAGGCTTCGTTGGGGATCGACGGGTGATCGTTGCTGCGTTTAGGTATGCTTAGTATGATGTTGGGTTGGCATTTGGATTGTCGGTTAGTGTCGATAGGCAATTGAATCCATTAGAAGTTGTAGGAAACAATTTGTTGTCAATTGCTATGTTTTTAATTTGTATGAGTAGTAGGGTGGACGTCGTTGCTTTGGAATGTTTGTACCAGTTTGGTTCAATGTTATGGTATGCTAGGATGGGTCTCGGGGTGTCATTTCATGGTCCGTACAATCGAGTCTAGAAAGATAAGCATCTGATGTATTGAATTCTCGTTGGGTTCCAATTAGTGCAGGTACACGGACCCTGGCACGAGTTTTGTGCCTTTATTTCTTCTCGGTGTCGATTTAGCGAGCCCACACGAACCCTCAGACGGACCCTGACACGGGGTGTGTGTCCCTTCTTCTTCTCGAATACTTCTTTTGCGCACCTACACGGACCATGCACGGACCCTAGTACGGGGTGCGTGTCCTCCCTTCTTTTCGAGTCATCGGTGTTCGAACCTACACAGACCCTTACACGGATCCAGACATTGGGTCCGGGTCCTTCATATTTTGGGAAAAATTTTATAGTGTGCTTTGAGGTTCGAAGTCATGGTGTAGTACAATGATTTACAAGGTCGAGTCATGGGAATTTTATAACGTCCTAAGGAATTGAATGAGCTCGTAAGTAAGCATGATATTTACGTCCAAGTTATACAAGTTAAGAATTTATGTTAGTATGTGCAGCAACGGCCCCAATCGAAGTCTAACGAATCCCTCAACGCCAAGTAAGTATGTTTGACATGCAAGAAAATATTTTAAGTTTTTGAGGTATGCTAAATGTCTTGTGACGAAATTATGTTTAGGATTGGAAAGCGTTAAATTATGAACGCGGACCAATCCGCTCATTAAATTATGAATAGGATTAGATCAGGATTGGGAAGCGTTAAATTATGAACGGGGACCAACCCGTTAAATTATGAACGGGTTCTCATGTATGTGGCAGTGGATACATGCCTGTAATCCCAGTACTGTGGTTTAGTCTGATCAGGCGAATTATGTTATGGGTCACTTGCATTGAAACATATCTCTACGCAAAATGATGAAGCTATGTATGTTTAAGTATTTTCAAGTATGCAAGAATGTTTAAAAAAGTTTATGGCACTTCTAAGTATGTATGTACGTATGTTCAGGTTTTGTCTTGAAAGTTCAAGTTTTAAGTATGTATGTCCTATTTTAAAGTTGCATGTGATCTTATTATGTAGTACTTGTTACTTCCAGTTTATACGTGTTGAGTTTTTAAACTCACTAGACTTGATCGATGCAGGTGAGGATATTTATGAGGAGACTGACGGTGGGGACCGAGGAGCAGGCTTGGGCCGAGCGGGAGGCTAACCCGATGACCGTCATGTTTTACGTTTTATGCTAACATTTAATACTTTTGTCAAACTTTAACTACCAAATCTTTTGTTGCAACAACTTGCGAGACGTACAGTTTTAACTCTTTTATCGAATTTTGAAGATTCACGTTTTATTTAAGAAATGTTTTAATTTTTCCACAAACTTTGAATAGTAAAATTACGGTACGTTTACATGACTCCTTCACCTTCAGCTGATGGTATCCCAAACGAAGATCTATCTTCGAAAAAATCGAAGTGTAAGGTCCAGGAATTTAACTCACGTAACCTGACTGCGTGCAATCTAAGGTTCTATTTAAATCATGTGTTTAACTAATTTTATGCATTTTATGCTAATTAGTGCATGATAGGATTTAATTCATGATATTTTAAAAGTTCATGCATTTGGTTTTTTAAGTTGCATTTCACTCTCGAAAGATTAACGAAGACCGGAAATTATCAGAAAAATTTATTTTAATTACATGATTAATTTTTATTAATTAATATAAGGTGTTTTAAATGTATTTTTTAAAAAATGAGATATTTTGGGTATTTTTACCCGTCGGAGCATATTTTTAATCGGTACGTTAATTTTATCGAATCAAGAGGACTTTTTGAGGGTTCGGGTATTATTTTAAAGAACGTACCTAAATGAAATATTTTTCGGGAGTATGTTTGGGCTTGATGGACCTATTTTTAAGCTTGTTGGACTCAAAACTATTTTAATCTCTTTTAAATAAAGTTAGGGCCCAATAGCTTAATTGTTATCTATTTAATTAACCCCTTAACCTAAACTAAACAGCCGACACTCCCTTCCACTCAGCCATATTCTCTCGGTTTCAGCACCTCCTTCAGCAGCAAAGCATCGGCCATAGAATTTCTTGCAAGAAAATTTCCTCTCGTGCCTTCCCTTCGCGGGGTTATTCAAGATTTCGTTGAAAATACATCAAAGCACGCCATGTAACATTGTTTTTGCATAATTCATGTCCTATATTGCTGTTGTGTATGAATTTGTGTGAGAAAATTTTTGATCTAGCCTTGAGCATGAGAAGTTTTTGGTTTTGCTTTTGTTTTTGAATTCCCATGATCGATACTCACGTTTTTATGATCTTTACTGCAAGGGAGCTGCTGTATGGCGTCGATGGGGGTCTGTTATTATCGATAGGAAGGGGTTTTCAAAGCTGGATGCGAGGCTTGGTCGAGTTGGATGGGAGTTGAGTGTATCCCTTGTTGTTTAGGCTAGTTGGGGAGGGTTTAGGAAAATTTTCTTGGACCAGAGATGCAAGGCCTTATCCAAGCCATGGACCAGCCCCTGATGGGTCTGATCCACGGCTTATGAATGCTTGAGCCTTGCTGGAACAAGCCTTGCAGCCGTTCGGGCGTGGGGTAGGAGATCGGACGCGATGTGTGCTTATGGTTGAACTTCGATTCAGGTCGAGCTGTGGCTTGCATGGGGGTGTAGCCGTCGGTTCAGCAGGTCCAGAGGGAGCCTCGGTTGAGTCCAGGAATGGGTGGTCATTGGATGGTCCTGTCGGTTGTGGGCAGGGATCGACAATTATAGGAAAGATCGCACCTGGGGTAGCGTTTGGGGAGTGGTAGAATACTTCCAGCAACGTAGGTGTATGGCCGAGAGTTTAGGGCTCTGGTTTTGAGTTTTTTAGTACCTTTTTGATTATTATAAGGTGCGGTAAAAATTTTGGAGGATTTTGGTTGATTTTGTGTCGATTCGGGTTAAAACCGGGACCCCGGTCCAAGTTTTTAAAAAGAATCAATTAAGTTTTTAAACGGGCTCGAGTTTACATCTAAGAAATACTTTTAATAGGTTTTGGGATGTTTTAAGGAGTTTGGTAAGCTTCAGGTCAAATTTTTAGAGGTTCAAGGGTAAAACGGTCATTTTGGATTTCGAGGGGCAAAATGGTCATTTTACACCCGGGATGAGAATTTGGTCCTGGCACCACCCTGAGTACATTTTATCATGTTTTAAATGTTTACGCATCATGTTTATGATTTTATGTATTTACAAAAATACGCTGCATGCTTAGTTTCAAGAAATAGTTACGTATATGCATGTTTTGATTAAGTAGTGAATATGATAATGTTTTTGAAGGATGAGAGTTGATTGTGAATGATGATTTATATGTATACGATTACATGAGATATTTTGAGCTTAGGCCAAGGCTCAATGGAAGGGTAATGATGTCGCTTATGTCCCCACCGCCGGGTACCACAGTTATACTAAGATGGATCGAATAGAGCTGATACGATAGAGCGAATACGAAAATCACAACTAATGAATTGAATTCAATTAAAAGAAAATTTATATGTATACGATGACATGATGAGACATGCTCTGACACGTTTGAGTTTATATGACACATTTATGTTCATGCTTTTAAGTTAACGAAATATATGTTAAGTATGGTATTTTTCACTACTGTATGTCATGTATATGTACTTGTTATTTCTGGTACAGGTGTGTTGACTCTTTAATCTCATTAGGTGTGTGTGATTCAGGTGAGCTTGATGTTGAGGGGACTGGAGTTGCCCAACTTTGAGTAGGCAGACCTGGTGGGGTGACACGACCCGAGGACCGCATGTTTTCCACATTATGATTCATGAGATTTGAGAGGATATGAACATCTTTATACATTGGTGATTTTAGGATTTTATTCGTTTATGTTTGCGTAAATTTTGGATGAGTTTGTTATTTTAAACTGCACAATTTTTCTTACTGTCAAATATTAAGATCATTTTTAAATGTTATATTTTTAATAGAGCACATGCATGCGAAGCAGTTGAGCGTTATTTAAAAATTATGAGCTTTAAAAAAAAAAAAATTCTGCACTTTTAAATTAGTAGATGTTACACGAAGCTCCCTGCAGCTGATCAAAAAATTCTTCAATTCTAGGCAAGGGATACTTATTCTTGATGGTGACTTTGTTCAGCTCCTATATTCAATGCAGAGTCGCGTTATACCATCCTTCTTCTTCACAAATAATACCGGTGCGCTCCAAAGAGAGTAGCTTGGGTGAATAAAACCCTTGTCCAGCAATTCCTGAATTTAATCCTTCAGCTCTTTCATCTCGGCTGGTTCTAAACGATAGTGAAGTTAAAACAGCGGGACCAAGTATCGGTGGAAGGCACCGTATTCCTCTTATTCACAAATGAGTAGGTTACAATGCTTTTAAATAAAGAAACTAAAAGAGATAAGCTACTCTAACCCTAGGAATTCAAGGAATTCAAATACAAAAGGATGGATAAAGATAAACTAAGATAAGCAGATAAAAGATTGATAAAAGATCTTATACAACTAACTAAAGATTAGATAAGATAAGATAGACATTCCAACACTCCCCCTCAAGGTGGGTCGTAGAGATTTATCATTCCCATCTTGGAAGACAATTCAGCAAAGGTGGGGCGGAATAGAGCTTTTGTGAGAATATCAGCTAACTGAAGTTTAGAAGGGACGTAGTTGATAGTAATGACTCCATCTTCAATCTTCTCACTAATGAAGTGACGATCTATTTCAACATGCTTCGTCCTATCATGGTGAACCGGATTCTTTGATATATTGATGGCCGCTTGATTGTCACATAAAACTTCAACTTGAGAATTTTCTTCAACCTTTAATTCTGTTAACAATCTTCTAAGCCACATTCCCTCACATATCCCAAGGGCCAAAGCCCGAAATTCGGCTTCAGCGCTGCTGCGTGCAACAACAGATTGTTTCTTGCTCCTCCACGTCACCAAGTTCCCCCAAACAAATGTACAATACCCTGATGTTGACCGTCGGTCTGTAGGAGAACCAGCCCAATCAGCGTCACTGTATACCTGAGTTCTTCTATCTGTAGTCTTCCGGAATAAGATTCCTTGACCAGAGGACCCTTTGAGGTACCTCAACACCCGGTATGTAGCTGCCATATGTTCCTCGGTCGGGTTGTTCATGAATTGACTGAGAACACTGACAACAAATCCAATGTCAGGTCGGGTATGTGAAAGGTATATTAATTTCCCCACTAATCTTTGATATCTTCCCTTGTCCACTAAGACATGGTCCCCTTTCTCCCAAAATTTGATATTGGGATCCATTGGAGTGTCTGTAGGCTTACACCCTAACATCCCTGTATCTTGTAGAAGATCAGTAACATATTTACGTTGAGAAATAAATATACCACCAGACGATCGGGCCACTTCCATTCCCAGAAAATATTTGAGATGCCCGAGATCTTTCATCTCAAATTCCCGATTGAGGAGAAGTTTTACATGCTCGATTTCTTCTTTGTGATTCCCTGTGAGTACAATGTCATCCACATAAACAATAAGAATGGCACTTTTTCCGTCTTCAGATTGTTTCACGAACAAGGTATGATCGGTTTGACATTGAGAATAGCCATCGCCCGTCAATACTTTCATGAATCGATAAAACCAAGCTCTAGGGGATTGTTTAAGCCCATACAAGGATTTCCGCAACTTGCACACCTTGGTACTTGGTATTTCGGATTCAAAGCCGGGAGGTATTTTCATGAAGACTTCTTCCTCGAGATCACCATTAAGAAAAGCATTTTTGACATCAAGTTGGAACAATGGCCAGTCGAGATTAACAGCAAGGGACAGAAGAACTCGAATAGTGTTAAGTCGAGCAACAGGGGCAAAGGTTTCTTGGTAGTCAATGCCGTATGATTGAGTATACCCCTTGGCTACAAGTCTAGCTTTTAGTCGTTCTATACTCCCATCAGGCTTATGTTTTCCTGTAAAAATCCACTTGCACCCGACTGGTTTCTTACCAGATGGAAGATCAGTGATGGCCCATGTATTGTTCCTTTCCAACGCCTTTATTTCATCTAGGACATCAACTTTCCAATTTGGATCATTTAAGGCAGCTTCGATAGTGGAGGGAATCTGGACCTGATCAAGATTAGAAAGGAAGGCACAATATGTAGGTGAAAACCGTTTAAATGAGATAAAGTTGCCTATCGGATGTTGTGTGCAAGATCGAGTTCCTTTCCGTAGTGCAATAGGTCTTTCATCAAGATTATCATCAAGCTCACTGCTGTTAATCACATGAGTATCAGTAATGGTCAAATCGTGAGAATGAGTACCTGGATTTGCAATCGAGGAGATGTCATGAACAGCCTGAATTTCTGCGGGCATTGTTATATTCTCTTGATGATGTTGCTTTCTACGGGAATATGTATGGATTGGCTCCTGGAGTTTGAGTTTGCTATGATCTGGAGAGGAGTCTATGGGTGTAGTCATGGATCTAAGTGGCTCTATATGAGGGATGGATGGTATTGTGAATTCCAGACTGTTTGGTTCCTTGATGGGTGACTCCCCCTGAAGGGAAGAACCGGGATAGAACGGTTGAGATTCAAAGAACGTGACATCCATAGAATTGTAGTATTGTTTCATGGTCGGTGAATAGCATTTGTACCCTTTTTGGTGAGGAGAATAGCCAAGAAAGATGCACTTGACAGCACGTGGTTCGAGTTTGTTGCGGTGATGCTAGGGTATGTGGACAAAGGATGAACAACCAAACACCTTAAGTGGAAGTTCATGAAGTAAATGAGGAGAAGGATGAGTTTCCAGGAGGGTCTGAATAGGAGTTTTGAATTGTAGTATTCTTGAGGGCATTCTATTTATTAAGTATGTACCGGTTAATATTGCATCACCCCAATAGTGATGAGGAACGTTTGAGGTAAGGAGTAATGCACGAGCAACCTCAAGGAGATGGCGATTTTTGCGCTCAGAGACTCCGTTTTGTTGAGGGGTATACACACATGAGCTTTGGTGAACAATCCCATGTGATTGCAGATGACTCCCCAACTCAGAATTGAAATAATCACGGGCCCTATCAGTGCGTAGCACATGAATATGAGAGGAAAATTGGGTCTTGATCATTGAATGAAAGTGTTTAAAGATCTGGGTACTTTCTGATTTATTTTTCATGAGAAAAACCCAAGATAGTCGTGTGTGGTCATCGATGAATGGAAAAAATTATCTACAGTGGTCCCAATCTGTCAAACTCTTTATCTGTGGCCGTGGAAAAGATGGTTTCCTATCCGGTGAAGCAATTTGTCCATCTCCTGAGGATCCAAAATCTCGGACATGGAATTCAGAGAATTGCATGGTTATGTCATGGTTAATCAATTCCATGATAACCGAGATAGGAGAGAATTTTCTCTTATATCGCAGTGCAAAGGAGATTTGGGAAGCCGCAAAGGATACATACTCCAGCAAAGACAACACCTCCGAACTGTTTGCCATCAAATGCCGGCTGCAAGATCTCCGCCAAGGAGAGTCCTCTGTCACTGATTTCTTCAATGCACTTACTCGTCTATGGCAGCAATTGGATCTCTTCGAAACCTATGACTGGGAGTGCCTAGCGGATGGTGACAAATTTCGGCAGATTGTAGAGCAACGGAGGATATTCAGTTTTCTATCAGGCCTTAACCCATCTCTCGACGATGTACGGGGGAGAATTCTGGGCACTAAACCCTTACCAAGCCTTCGAGGTGTATTTTCTGTATCAGGAGTAAGATGAGATCTTCCTGTACCACATTCTTCTGCAAACTAAGCTCCAGATTCCTCACAATACTCGTGGTGACCATCCGATAATCAAAAGGAATAGAAACTCTAAAGCCCAAATCCAAATCTTGGGGTATAATTTTCATTCGCTTGACAAACGTCTCAGATATGAATGATTGTGTAGCTACTGAATCTAGCAATGCATAGGTAGCTACAACTGAAATATGTATCCTTTATGCGATAAATTAACCAACCAATCCATTTGAGTCGAAAAAACTAAAGAATTCCTATCATTAATAACCCATAATTCTAAAAAATATGCCTCACTTAACCCTTAGTAAACCTTGAAATTACAAAATCCACCCAAAAATTATTTTCGAAAATTACATTTCAGCCCTTGTTTTCTCGAAATTCTTCCATTTTTGGCCCTAAAGTTCCGAAATTTACATCTTTTCCCAAATTATTTTCGAATTTAATCAATTCAGGCCCTAACCTCTCTAAATTTAATTTTTTGATCCCTAAAATTCCAGAAATTACGTAAACAACCACAGATTTCTCAGAACAGTTTCTATAATTCTAAAACTTTGCAATGTAGTCCCTGAATTTTCAAAAATTTTAGATTTCAACTAGAAACTTTCGGTCACGTCAATTTCAGTCCCTAGACTTCTTAAAAATTACATATTAACCCATAAAATTCTCAGCTTTGTGCATTTAAACCCTTGAGCTCTTGGTTTTTGAATTTTAGTTCCTATAGTTTACGATTTATGCAATTCAATCCTCATACTTTCGTTTTCTTCATTTTCAATCCATATAATTCTTCAATTGATTCAATTCATTTCTTAAATCTAATTAAAGTAGAGCATGCAACTTATTTTCTTCTAAGTTCTTTATTACCTCAAATAAATCCCACTAATCAACTAAAAATTTTCATGCAATGCAATTAAAGCAAGGTAAAGATGTTAAGCGACTAAGTTAGCAGTGATCAAAGTCGTGTCTGACTCAGCTTCTGCCTCCTCGGCATGCATGACATAAGCTCTGTAAGCCGTTTGTCCTTTCTTCTTTGGGCAATCAATGGCCTTGTGCCCTTCCTCATTGCAAATGAATCACTTGAATGATCCTGTGGCTGGTTCGACGTGGTTTGGGCTAGGTCAAATTAAGAGCTTGACTTGGAGTTAGGGTTTTCGGTTGCCTTTAGAAGAAAATTACAGCAACATTTAAGGAGGTTTCGAAGGTCTTAGGCGGTCGGAATTAGGTGGTTTGAGGGTTTTTCATGTGTGTTTAAGTCATGGATTAAATTTGGGAAAGTTTGGTTATGTTTCAGATTGATACGGGTTAAAATCGGGACTTCGGTCTAAGTTTAAAAATGAATTATAGAATGTATAGCATTGGCTCGAGTTTACATCTAAGAAATGATTATAATTTTTTTTAATGTGTTTTAATACGTTTAGTTGGCTTCGGGTCTAAATTTTAAGGTCAAGGGGTAAAACGGTAAAATTAGGGTTTCAGGGGCTAAATGGTTATTTTGCACCTGAATCAAGTTAACAGTCCGGGCTGTGCTCTGAAAACTGCTAATGCATGTTTATAATGTTTATTTCATTTGATTATGGAATTTTTATGAAAATGCTGAAAATATGTTGCATGCTTGGTTTCAAGAAAATATACATATATGCATGAATTTTTATAAGTGATGAATATGATGACATGTTTGAATGAGGTGACTTGGTTGTTGGTAATACGAACACGAAACATGTAAGGCAAAAGCTCAGTTGACGGCTGAGAGTGTCGCTGATATTCGCGCCACCTGGTGCTATGTTTACGTAGATGGATTCATCGAACAACAGCTGGTACAAAAGTCACAACTAAGGATCTGAATTAAATCAAGGAAAAACGAATACGTTTACGATGAAATGATATGAATATGTTTATGTGTATGTTATGGTTATGTATATGTTCATGCTTTAGATATATGATGAAAGTTATTTTAATTACAGTAATTTTCAATGTTGTTTGATATGTATATGTACTTTGTTATAACGGTTCAGGTGTGTTGAATCTTTAAACTCACTAGGTGTGATTGATGTAGGTGATCTTGTTTACGAGGAGACTGGATGTAGAGCCCAAACTTAGCACACGCATAACCCATGCATTTATTTAATTATTATATCATTTAATTAATTTTAAAAATGAGTTTTAAGCCATGCACGATTTATGTGAATGCATTATTTTAAATTATTTATGTTTATGTGATGCACGTTAAAATGTTTTTCGAGTTTAACGTTTCAGGCGATTATTCGAGGCGAGACCGAGGAAAAGAGACCGGTGTCGAGTTGGCAAATTTTAAATGTGGTATTTTATTTTAAGTTGAAGTTGGGGCATTTTAAATAAATTCTAGAGTTTTAGTATTTTAAAAGCCTAATATCTTGATTAGGTGAGTTTTATGATGGTAACTTTTAAATATTTGCCACTGGTACATTCTATTTCAAATCTAGAGATATTATTAAAAGTTAGAGGAAGGTTAGGATTTTAATTAATTGTTAAATTTTTGTCAAGCAAGTTCATTCCCTAATTACTATCTTAACACACACACACACACTTTTACACACACTAAAAATCGCTTAACACACACACACTTTCACAAATCAGATTTTTTATTATTTTGAGAGGAGAAAACTAGGGTTCTAAGAGGTGAAAGCAGCCGCCCCCTTCCATTCGATTTTCCATCAAGTTCTCGTTGGTTTTATTGAAAGATTTTAGTGCCACAATCGTCTCGGATCGAGCCTCGCACCGTCTCCGCTTCGGTATCGTCGTATCGGTATTTTTAAATATCAAAAGGCACGTATAATCTCTCTTTTCTGCGTCGATCATGTCATAGTATGTGTTGCATTATTTTTATGCTTAAAATCCACATATGATGTGTAGTAGTTTGAGCTGGAAATTTATCGATGCATTTTGAAAGAGTTTTTAGATCTGAAATACCATTTTTCACTGTATTTTGAGTTACTGCAAATTTTCGGTAACGATTTTGAGAAAACTTTCAATGAGAAAAACGTAGAACGTTTTGATACCTTCGATTTGATATAAAATTCGAAATTTTTGGACGAAAATCGAGTGAGTTATGGAGTTTTTCGTGGGACTGCTCAAGATGCGACTTTTATGTAAATTGTGTTCTTGAAGTTATTTGTTGCAGGCTTCGTTGGACATCGCCGGGCTTGTGCTACTGCATTTAGATATGTTGCAAGATGTATTTAGGTGTTATTTGGTGGTTCGTTCGGGTCGGGATTGGCTTGGGATGTAATAGAAGTCGTAGGAAGCGAAACGATGCCTAATTACGGGTTATTGTTGTGTTGGAATTGATTGTTGATGCTTAGGGACATTTGGGGCGTTTTTACGGGTTTGAATCAATGTAATAACATCCTAGGATGAGTCTCGAGGTGTTGGTTCATGGTCCTTAGGCTTGGGTTGTAAGGGTCAAAGATTAAGTTAGTGAGTTTTCGTGAATTTGCAAAGACAAAGGGTACCAAGACCCCGACACGGAGTCCGTGTCCTCTTTCCTTCAAAAATACAAATTTCCAGAGCCTCCCCGGACCCGAGGTCCGTGTACACCCTTTTTTTAAAATAAAAATTTTTAAAAAAAATTTTACTTTTTTTTTTAGGATTTGCTTCAGGTTCTATATCATGGTTTAGCACCTTGGTTAAAATTTATTTATGTAAAAATATAGGATTTGTTTTGTGGTTTTATGTCATGGTTTAGTATGATGATTATGCGAGGTCAAGTCCTGAGCGAACTAGAATGTCATAAGCTACTTATTCACTTTGGTGGTGAGCTCGAGTACCTACGTCTAAGACATGCAAGTTAAGTATTTAAAATTTATGTTAGTATGTGCAGTAGCGGCCCCAAGTGAGATTCAACGAATACCTCAACGCCAAGTAAGTATGATGACGTGAAAAAGAAAATATTTTAAGTTTTGAGGTATGCTAAATGTCTTGTGACCAAATTATGTTTAGGATTGGAAAGCGTTAAATTATGAACGGGGACCAATTCGCCCGTTAAATTATGAACGGGTTAGATCGAGGTTGGAAAACGTTAAATTATGAACGGGGACCAACCAGCCCGTTAAATTATGAACATGATCTCATGTATGTGGCAGTGGATACGTACCTGTCAGCCCAGTACTGTGGTTTGTCTGATAAGGCATTTATTATGTTATGGGTCACTTGCTTTGAAACATGCCTCTATGCAAAATAAAGTCATGTATGTTTAAGTACGTTCAGTTATGCAAGCATGTTTATGAAAGCTTTCAAGGTATGGTACGTCTATATATGTACGTATGTTCAAGTTACGTTATGCAAGTTCAAGTTTTAGTATGTACGCTCTATTTTAAAGTTGTATGTGGTATTATTACGTAATACTCATTATTCCGATTTATACGTGTTGAGTCATTAGACTCACTAGACTTGATCGATGCAGGTGAGTATGTTGTTGAGGAGACAGGAGGTGGCGACCAAGGGGTAGGCTTGGACTGAGCGGAAGGCTAAACCCGATGACCGCCATGTTTAAGTTTTATGCAAAAGTTAAATTACTCTGATTTCATATTTTGATGGAAATACTTTAAGCAAACCTTTTGTGAGCAAATTTTATTGTAGTTATTTTGAACAATCATGTCTTATGGGGGACTTGGCTGAGATATTTTATGGCAAACTTTGAAGGTTATTTTATGTTTATGAAAATTTTAATTTTTCCGCAAATTTTGAATGGTAAAAGTACGGTACGTTACAGTTGGTATCAGAGCGGTGTTCTTGTAAAGGGTTATGCCTACTGCCAGTCGCAAGAAGCTCGCGAAGTCACACCTCAAGTCTGTAAGTTTTAAGGTTTCAAATTTATGTTATGTAGTAAGCATTAAGTTCTGATTTCAGCATGAGCATAATTTAAAGTTGTAGTACGTGCATCTTATTTCATTGATATCATGTTCATGCATTTTGGGTTTTCGTGTTGGGTAAATGTTAGAACAGTATGCCTCCCAGATGTAGGATTGTGCGTGAAGCATGCGATGAGAATAGGAAAGCCCAGGATGGGGAGAAGGTCACTCCTCCTCGCCCACCCAGATATGCAGGCTCAGATTATTTCAGGGATGGCCCAGTTCTTCGCACAGTTTGTGGGGAACTAGACTGCAGCAGACACAGGGACGAGGCCCAAACTGGAGGCAGTCTATGAAAGATTTAGGAGGATGAATCAGAAGTATTTTTCGGGACCACTGAACCGATGATAGCGGAAGGATGGATTAATTCCATTGAGGTAATCTTTGCATTTATGGAGCTACAGGATGCTGACAGAGTTAGATGTGCCACCTTCTTGTTGACTGGAGATGCAAGGCTTTGGTGGGAAAGCGCGTCAGTATCAGTGAACTACAAACATTGACGTGGAATAGGTTCAAGGAGGTTTTCTACTCCGAGTACTTCACTGAAGAAGTACGCTCTCGCCTGACCAGGGAGTTCATGACGTTGCGGCAGGGAGACAGCAGCGTGGCAGACTTTGTGAGGAAGTTTGAGAGAGGGTGTCATTTCGTACCCCTGATAGCTAACGATGCCCAGAGTAATCTGATGCATTTCATGGATGGGTTGCGGCCGATCTTGCGCCATGATGTTCGAGTTGCTGGTCCTACGACTTATACAGTTGCCGTGTCGAAAGCTTTGGCGACAGGGTAGAACCAAAGGGACATTTAGGTCGATAGGCTTGGAAAGAGGCACCTTGTCTTGAGGAATCTTTGTAAGTCGTTAAGAAACTTAGGATTAAGTGGATATGAGTACTGGAATTAGGTTGTCTAAGACTACTTGGGTCGTGTAAGTTTTAATTTCAAATTTTTGGAATAGGTGATCATACAGGGATATTGAGTGAAATAAAAAGGGAATTAGTTATATTCAACATAGATTACCAATGTCGAATATTAAGATTTTTATTGAGTCAGAAATCCAAAATCTTTATATGAGGATTCTTGAATTATGTGGGTTATAATTGAAGTTGATTTATTAGAATAGTCCATCATTAACAGGAGGAAACTTATTAAGCTTTATACGTTAGAATGCATTAAGTATTGAGGATACATCAAAGTGTGACATTTGTTCGAATGAGGAAGATTTAAGTGTCTTAGGCCTTAACTATAATGTAATTGGGAAGGAAATAGTTTAAGCATGTGTTTGATGCTAGGAAGGTTTTATTATCTAAGCAGAATATCGATATTGTATATTTTCGGATTTTATGGATTAGTGTTACTCGAAATTTAAGATTTGCAACAATCTTTATTTGGGATGTACTTATAAATAGCTAAGTTACGTAAGTTTGGTGTCTAAGGTAAAGATTCGATTGAAGGATCGTAGGTCAATGTTATTACTGGGTTAAGATAAGGTTTAACCTTTGAGTGTAGAACCAAGCTTAGAAGTTGATCAGTAAATTTTGGTGCTAAGATTTCTTATGTTGAGCTGCATAAATTCTAAGGTAATAAATCGATGAACATTACGGATATAGTATAAGGAAAGTGAGATAAGATAAGTGTGAACCTCCATTTTTAATATTGGGAATTGTGAGGAAAAAAAAATCAGAATTCGTGGTCATAGTAAAGTAAAACTAAGACAACCTTCAACACTAGATATGAACATTACGAGTTTTTAGCGACTAATGCTCCATCTATTTTCATGGACCTCATGAACCGAGTATTTCAGGCGTTCCTCGACCAGTTCGTCATAGTGTTCATTGACGATATTCTTATATACTCGAAGAGCCATGAGGAGCACAGCCAGCACTTGAGGACAGTTTTGCAGACCTTGCAGAGCCGTAAGTTGTTTTCAAAGTTTAGTAAGTGCGAGTTTTGCTTGCAGAAAGTTGCATTTTTGGGGCATATAGTATCTAGCAGTGGTATTGAGGTGGACCCAGCGAAAGTAGCAGCTGTTAAGGATTGGGTTGAGCCAAAGAATGCATCAGAAATCCGCAGCTGTTTGGGTTTAGCCGGTTACTACAGTAAGTTTATTTGGGGATTTTCTTCCATTGCAGTGCCACTCACTTCACTAACCAAGAAGAATGATAAATTCGTGTGGAGTGATGAATGTCATAAGAGCTTTGATACTTTAAAGCAAGCTCTTATTTCGGCGCCAGTGCTAGCCATGCCGACAGGGCAGGGTGAATTTGTGCTTTACACCGATGCATCTAAGCTCGGGTTAGGAGCAGTGTTGATGCAGCAAGGTCGGGTTATAGCTTATGCTTCCAGGCAGTTGAAGGTGCACGAGAAGAATTACCCGACTCACGACCTGGAGTTAGCCGCCGTTGTCTTCGCACTGAAAATTTGGAGACACTACCTATACGGCGAGAAATGTCAGACTTTCACCGACCACAAGAGTCTCAAATATTTCTTCACGCAGAAAGAGCTGAATATGAGATAGACACGGTGGTTAGAACTTGTGAAAGATTACGAATGCGAAATTAGCTACCATCCTTGAAAGGCTAATGTTGTCGCAGACGCTTTGAGCAGAAAAGTGGCAGGTGTAGCTCAATTATCAGTGCAGAGACCGCTTCAGTCTGAGATTCAGAGATTTGGTCTAAAGATTTATCGTGAGGGCAGAGCTCCTAGGCTGTCTAATCTGACAGTCAAATCTGATTTGCTAGACCGCATCTGTGCAGGACAGTCTGCAGATGAGCAGTTGCAGAAATGGAGACTGAGAGATGAAGCCATGGGCAGTGTTTTGTACACAGTGACAGACGGTATTGTAAGATACAGAGGTAGAATGTGGGTGCCTAGTGGTGAATCGATCAGACATGATATTTTGACAGAGGCACACGCATCTCCGTATTCCATTCACCCAGGAGGCACCAAGATGTACAAAGATCTACAGATATTGTATTGGTGGCAAGGGATGAAGCGAGACATCCGTAGATTCGTATCAGAATGTCTCACTTGCCAGCAAATAAAAGCTGAACATTAGAGGCCAGCAGGGATGCTCAAGCCACTCCCTATTCCCGAGTGGAAATGAGAGAATATTACTATGGATTTTGTGATTGGGTTGCCAAGATAACTCAGGGGTTTTAATGCCATTTGGGTTATAGTAGACCGACTCACTAATCAGCGCACTTCTTGCCAGTGAAGACGACTTTCTCCATGACACAGTATGCAGAGCTTTATATAAGGGAGATCGTTCGATTGCATGGAATCCCAGTTTCCATAGTGTTTGACAGGGACCCGAGGTTCACATCGTCCTTCTGGAAGAGCTTACATGCAGCTATGGGGACGAAGTTGCTATTTAGTACAACATTTCACCCGCAGACAGATGGCCAGTCTGAGCGTGTGATACAGATTTTGGAGGATTTACTTAGAGCCTGTATGATTGATTTTCAGGGAACTTGGGAGTCTAAGATACCTCTAGTGGAATTTACTTACAACAACAGCTTCCAATCATCAGTAGGTATGACTCCTTACGAGGCCTTATATGGAAGAAAGTGCAGACCATCAGTTCATAGGGACGAGGTCGGAGAAAGAGCAGAACTTGGACCAGAAATAGTTCAACAGACTGCAGACGTGCTGGTCAAGATTCGTGATAGAATGAAGACCGCCCAGAGTCGTCAGAAGAGTTATGCTAATAAGAGGAGGAGAGATCTCGAATTTGCCGTTGGTGATCACGTATTCGTCAAGATAACACCTATGAAGGGTGTTATGAGATTTGGGAAGAGGGGCAAGTTGAGTCCGAGGTTTATTGGACCATTCGAGATTTTGGAAAGAGTTGGAACATTAGCTTATCGTGTAGTCCTTCCGCCGAATCTGGCTTGGGTACACAATGTGTTCCACGTTTCTATGCTGAGGAAGTATCAAGCCAATCCTTCGCATATTCTGAGTTATGAGCCGTTGCAGCTTACTCCAGACCTGTCCAAATACTAGACAGGCAGGAGCGCAGACTCCGGAACAAAGTGAATAAGCTAGTCAAAGTCCGGTGGCTAAACCAATCAGTGGAAGAGGCCACCTGGGAATCAGAAGCAGATATGAGACTTCGCTACCCGGAACTTAGCACACGCATAACCCATGTATTTATTTAATTATTAAATCATTTAATTAATTTTAAAAATGAGGTTTAAGCCATGCACAATTTATGTGAATGCATTATTTTAAATTATTTATGTTTATGTGATGCACGTTAAAATGTTTTTCAAGTTTAACGTTTCAGGCGATTATTCGAGGCGGGACCGAGGAAAAGAGACCGGTGACGAGTTGGAAAATTCTAAATGTGGTATTTTATTTTAAGTTGAAGTTGGGGCATTATAAATAAATTCTAGAGTTTTAGTATTTTAAAAGCTTAATATCTTGATTAGGTGATTTTTATGATGGTAACTTTTAAATATTTGTCACTTGTACATTCTATTTCAAATCTAGAGATATTATTAAAAGTTAGATGAATGTTAGGATTTTAATTAGTTGTTTAATTTTTGTTAAGCAAGTTTATTCCGTAATTACTATCTTAACACACACTTTTACACACACTAAAAATCGTTTAACACAAACACACACTTTCACAAATCAGATTTTTTATTATTTTGAGAGAAGAAAACTAGGGTTCTAAGAGGTGAAAGCAGCCGCCCCCTTCCATTCAATTTTCCAGGATGTTCTCGTTGGTTTTATTGCAAGATTTTAGTGCCACAATCGTCCCGGATCGAGCCTCGCACCGTCTCCGCTTCGGTATCGTCGTATCGGTATTTTTAAATCTCAAAAGGCACGTATAATCTCTCTTTTCTGCGTCGATGATGTCATAGTATGTGTTGCGTTATTTTTATGCGTAAAATCCACGTATGATGTGTAGTAGTTTGAGCAGGATATTTATCGATGCGTTTTGAAAGAGCTTTTAGATCTGAAATCCCGTTTTTCACTGTATTTTGAGTTACTGCGAATTTTCGGTCAAGATTTTGAGAAATGTTCACCGAGAAAAACGTAAAACGTTTCAATACCTTCGATTTGATATAAAATTCGAAATTTTTGGATGAAAATCGAGTGAGTTATGGAGTTTTTCGTGGGACTGCTCAAGGTGCGACTTTTATGTAAATTGTGTTCTTGAAGTTATTTGTTGCAGGCTTCGTTGGACATCGCCGGGCTTGTGCTACTACATTTAGATATGTTACAAGATGTATTTAGGTGTTATTTGGTGGTTCGTTCGGGTCGGGATTGGCTTGGGATTTAATAGAAGTCGTAGGAAGCGAAACGATGCCTAATTACGGGTTATTTTTGTGTTGGAATTAATTGTTGATGCTTAGGGACGTCTGGGGCATTTTTACGGGTTTAAATCAATGTAATAACATCCTAGGATGAGTCTTGAGGTGTTGGTTCATGGTCCTTAGGCTTGGGTTGTAAGGGTGAAAGATTAAGTTAGTGAGTTTTCGTGAATTTGCAAAGACATAGGGTACCCGGACCCCGGCACGGAGTCCGTGTCTTCTTTCCTTCAAAAATACAAATTTCCAGAGCCTACCCGGACCCGGGGTCCGTGTACACCCTTTTTTTTAAAAAAAAAAGATTTAATTTTTTTTAAGATTTGCTTCGGGGTTCTATATAATGGTTTAGCACCTTGGTTAAAATTTATTTATGTAAAAATATAGGATTTGTTTTGTGGTTTTATGTCATGGTTTAGTACGATGATTATGCGAGGTCAAGTCCTGAGCGAACTAGAATGTCATAAGCTACTTATTCACTTTGGTGGTGAGCTCGAGTACCTACATCTAAGACATGCAAGTTAAGCATTTAAAATTTATGTTAGTATGTGCAGTAGAGGCCCCAAGTGAGATCCAACGAATCCCTCAATGCCAAGTAAGTATGTTGACGTGCAAAAGAAAATATTTTAAGTTTTGAGGTATGCTAAATGTCTTGTGACCAAATTATGTTTAGGATTGGAAAGCGTTAAATTATGAACGGGGACCAATCCGCCCGTTAAATTATGAACGGATTAGATCGAGGTTGGAAAGCGTTAAATTATGAACGGGGACCAACCAGCCCGTTAAATTATGAACGGTATCTCATGTATGTGGCAGTGGATACGTCCCTGTCAGCCCAGTACTGTGGTTTGTCTGATCAGGCATTTATTATGTTATGGGTCACTTGCTTTGAAACATCCCTCTACGCAAAATAAAATCATGTTTGTTTACGTACGTTTTAGTTATGCAAGCATGTTTATGAATGCTTTCAAGTTATGGCACGTCTATGTATGTACGTATGTTCAAGTTACGTTACGCAAGTTCAAGTTTTAGTATGTACGCTCTATTTTAAAGTTGCATGTGGTTTTATTACGTAATACTCGTTATTCTGGTTTATACGTGTTGAGTCTTTAGACTCACTAGACTTGATCGATGCAGGTGAGTATGTTGTTGAGGAGACAGAAGGTGGCGACCAAGGGGCAGGTTTGGACTGAGCGGGAGGCTAAACCCGAGGACCGCCATGTTTAAGTTTTATGCAAAAGTTAAATTACTCTGATTTCATATTTTGATGGAAATACTTTAAGCAAAACTTTTGTGAGCAAATTTTATTGTAGTTATTTTGAACAACCATGTCTTATGGGGGACTTGGTTGAGATATTTTATGGCAAACTTTGAAGGTTATTTTATGTTTAAGAAAATTTTAATTTTTCCGCAAATTTTGAATTGTAAAAGTACGGTACGTTACACTGGAGGTTTTGAGGGCTGATGAAACAAGCCCAGCAGGCTCCAAGGACTCAGCAGGACATTTATGAGCCCCCTCAGAACAGAGGTTCCTCAAAGCAGGAGGAGAGGCAGCCATGCAATCAGTGCAAAAAATTCCATTATGACAAATGAATGTGGGTAACTGTAATGCCCGGAATTTGCTACGTTATTAATCTGAAATGATGTGTTAATTAATCGAGGTGATTATGAGAGAATTAATCGGGACACGGTTTGAATTCAGCATGAAAAGATGTATGTGCGAGGATGAGCTCTCGCGCATATGCGCGACCCAGCTGGGCGCATATGCGCGAAATGTCCAGAGAACCTCGCGCTTATGCGCGACATGAATCCGCGCATATGCGCGAGGGCACCCGAGAGTTGGGTAAAATGACCAAGGGCCTCGCGCATATGCGCCGAATGAGGGCGCGCATATGCGCAAGGTGCTGTGCCGTCAACGCGCCGAGACATACTGTCTCGCGCATATGCGCCGAGGAGGGTCGCGCATATGCGCGAGACGTGTTGCTGTAAGGGACAAGCCACCTATCCTAAATAATGCAACGTATATATATATATATATACACACACACAAATGTTTCATAAGAATTCAGAAAGAAGGAAAACGAAGGAGCCGAGGGGTTATGTAATTTCTTGATTTCAGAATTTAACGTACGAGAAATCCGTCCGTTCGATTTTGTATCCGACTTCGGTACTGTGTACCTATCAACGCCGGCTACAATCGGACGTAAGTTTTGTTACGTTTTGACATGTCTTGAAATTATGATATTGTTGGAATCGAATACACTTCATATGATGTTATTGGAATGTTAGACATCGTAGAATTGAAGTCAGATTGAGAAACGGATTGATTATGAAATTGTTATGATTTTTCAAAATATATCGATTGATATTGGAAAGATTTGAATTATGGATTGATTACCGATGGTATCAGATATGAGTTATGATTTGTAATTGATGTCTGTTGATATGGCATTGACGGAGATACTGAGATTGTGCCGTTATGCCGTGATTTGAATTAAATCCAGATTAATCAGATTCAGTGTTGAATTGAGAATCGAATATTGATAATATGATTCTCGATATGTCGTTTCAGATTTACAGAGACAATCTTGAGTTCAGAACGGTTATTGCTTCAGACTGAGACTACAAACGAAAGATATAAGTCAATGTGGTATTGGGAGATCGACTCAAGTAGGATATACTTTAGTTTCCCTAAATCACATACTTATTGTTATTATATGCATTGACTTGATTTGATATGCTTGTTCTATTGATTTATAGGAAACATGTATTAGAAGAGTGATCTTGTGACAGAAGTGACTGATAATGGTGGGATCGCCACAGGCACATTTCACGATGTCACAAGATAGTGAGTGTATCACGTATAGGGCACCGGACGGTTGGCTATCGATGTGGATAGAATTGGAGTTTCTTCTATTATTGGTGATCGATACCATATAGATGTGGATAGAATTGGAGTTTCTTCTATTAGTGGTGATCGATATGGAATACCAACGTCTGGAAATCAAGTTCCTTAGACTAGGATTGAGTCTAGTCTGAGTCGTGGAGTCACGAGTGATGCGAATCTTCAAACCACGAAAAGCAAACGTGATCAAAAACGGAGTCACGCCCTCGATTCGATGAAATAAAGAAACGGATGTGTTTTCCCGATCTTTGAGACAAGTAATTGTGTAATATTCACCTCTAAATCACGAACGATTTAGCAACAAATATTAACGAAGGTAAACAATAGAAATTCAAGAGAACCTTCAAAGAACTTGTCTTTGACAATCCGAGTGAAGAACAATCGACAAACGCCACAAAAGATAAATCTTTTGATAAGTTTGATTTTGAAAACACCGAAGTGTATAAAAGCTTTCGCTTTTTGGTTGAGAGAAAAATCTCACAAATTTGATATCAAATCAATAATGAACAAAAGTTAAAAGTTTACATGGTATTCTAACTTATATATAGTTAACAAAACCCTAAATATAAAAATTGCATATTTAAAGATATCAAATCTACTTGACAAAATAATTAAAACTCTAACCAAAATAATTAAAACTATAATTTAAGAAAAATATTCTCTCCAATTCGTAAAGGACACGGACCCCGTGTAGGCCTCCGGGTGAGGGTCCGTGTAGGCTCTGTAAATCTCAATCTCGAATGTATGAGACACGGACCCCGTGTACAGGTCCGTGTACACGTCCGTGTTGCCTCGGTCAGCTTCTACTTGATTGTGATGCAACCCGAACCATTCGAGCCTTGTTTCCAAACTTTCATTGGTTGGATGAAGGGCAACATTCAACATCTTCAAGCGTCCTCTCGGGATTGGTTCTTGGAACGCATAGTGGCTGGCTAGATTCACATCATACTCCCTTTCTTTAAAAATATTTGTCCTCAAATCTTGTCTTTCTTGATAGCTAGGAAGATCAATGTATTTCATGCCTTTTCCACAATCCTGCAAGTAGAGTTTAACAATGCTCAGGATCGAACCGGCAATTTAATTAAAATAAAATAAACCAACATTGCACAGATGTACATGAAGTGGTTTATTCAAAAAAAAGAATCGCTCATCCTCACTCTTTTGGGCCATACACATAATTTCTTTTTTTGTTTGCTTGACCTCTTTTTCACACAACTCTTTATTTTCATCGATGGCCATCTCACTCTTTTTATCGCTCTTTTTTTCGACCATCTCATTTTCTTTTTCTTTCAACTCATAACAAATTGATTCATCAATACAAATTACATTCGTAGATAGTTGAGCAAAAGAAACAATTTTCATATCATCTAACAACTCACCCTCCACAGCACAACACTCAATACTCGCATGAGACACAATATCAACATTCAAATCATCAACAAGTTTGGCTTCAAGGTTGGAAGTGGAATCCACTACCTTCACATCCTCAATTGGACATTGGCTAATATCGTGTCCAAACTCTAGACACCAAATACATTGAATATCACAAGTACTAATTTTTTAAATTTTAGATGTACCTTGATATCCACGTTTTGACCTCCTCGCTGGTGTCGCCATGCTTCTCTTCTCTGTACTCATCCTTCCAATCTCATATACTCGCTCATAACTTTCACGAAAATATTTAAATTCTTCCTCCATTCTTTTTCCAAATTCTACCAACAATGACTGAAACTCACTATCAAGCATATTGCACCCTTTTTTTTAAAAATTTTTTTTTTTCGGGTGAACAGTACGCTACAGTACCGTGAACAGTAAATCCGGAGAATGAACAGTAAGTCCGATCCGTTAACAGTAACTCCGATCGTGAATAGTATATCCGAAACGATGAACAGTTCCGTGAATAGTAAATTCGGCGGCGATGAACAGTAAAACCGTTTATGAACAGTACGGTCGGATGAATAGTGCCGGAAATGAACAGTACCACGAATTAATTTTTTTTTTTTTTGGATTCAACAAATCCGTAGAAATCGCTACACGAAAATCGATATTGAAAATCCTACGAAGAATTGAATGGATACGCTTACTTGAATCAAAAACCTTGAGCTCTGATACCAAATGATGCGAATCTTCAAACCACGAAAAGCAAACGCGCTCAAAAACGGAGTCACGCCCTCGATTCGATGAAATAAAGAAACGGATGTGTTTTCCCGATCTTTGAGACAAGTAATTGTGTAATATTCACCTCTAAATCACGAACGATTTAGCAACAAATATTAACGAAGGTAAACAATCGAAATTCAAGCGAACCTTCAAAGAACTTGTCTTTGACAATCCGAGTAAAGAACAATCGACAAACGCCACAAAAGATAAATCTTTTGATAAGTTTGATTTTGAAAACACCGAAGTGTATAAAAGCTTTCGCTTTTTGGTTGAGAGAAAAATCTCACAAATTTGATATCAAATCAATAATGAACAAAAGTTAAAAGTTTACATGGTATTCTAACTTATATATAGTTAACAAAACCCTAAATATAAAAATTGCATATTTAAAGATATCAAATCTACTTGACAAAATAATTAAAACTCTAACCAAAATAATTAAAACTCTAATTTAAGAAAAATATTCTCTCCAATTCGTAAAGGACACGGACCCCGTGTAGGCCTCCGGGTGAGGGTCCGTGTAGGCTATGTAAATCTCAATCTCGAATGTATGAGACACGGACCCCGTGTACAAGTCCGTGTACACGTCCGTGTTGCCTCGGTCAGCTTCTACTTGATTGTGATGCAATCCGAACCCTTCGAGCCTTGTTTCCAAACTTTCATTGGTTGGATGAAGGGCAACATTCAACATCTTCAAGCGTCCTCTCGGGATTGGTTCTTTGAACGCATAGTGGCTGGCTAGATTCACATCAACGAGTATTATTGACAGTTTTATATGAATTATGTTTTAGATTTTGATTTATATCTGATATCTGCTTCATGCTTTAGATTGATTATATGATTGCATGTTCGTTGATTTATAATGGGATTATATTCTCACCGAAATTATCCGACTGTTGTCGTGTTTGTATGTGTGCATGACAACAGGTGGAACATGATCAGGGTCGAGGAGATGACGAGAGATCAGGATTAGAGTGGAGACCACGGACTTTGATGTTGCTGTAAATAAGGTTTGAACAATTGATAGCTAGTTGTTGAACCTTAGTTTGTATTGAATGTATGCTGTACAGGACTTGTACCTTATGTTATACTGATATGTATAATAGTATGATTTCCATTACGTTCTGCATTTTAAAAAAAATTTAGACCCTGTTTATTATAATCCATTAAATTATCCCAATGACGATTATGAACTTGATTAGCGTCTGGGTCCCCACAACAAGTGGTATCAGAGCGAAAGATCCTTTAGATTGATATAGAAGCTAGTGAGCGGGGTAGATTGAGGTTTTCTTTCCTGCTTTGAATGCTAGCATGTCTTACTGCTTTAATACATGTTACTTGCTTATCTGATCTGATATAGTAATATGTTTTATTTAGAATGAATCAGCATCGATTCTGGATCAGTAGTAAGATGATCGGAGGAGGACTTAATTAAAATTGTGGTATTTGTTACTAACTCATTTGATTATCAGATATGCCTCCGAGAAGAGTACCAGAACAAGGTAGTACGTCAAATCCTCCAATGGACGTTACAGCCACTCCAATGGAGACATTATTAAAAAGGTTTCAGTCATTTCATCCACCTACTCTGAAAGGTTCCGAGACCGCAGTGGATTGTGAGAGTTGGCTAGACGATATCGAGATTTTGTTTGAGTCCCCGGACTATACCGATGAGCGGAGGGTGAAATTGATAGGACACCAGTTACACGATGTGGCAAAGAACTGGTGGATCACCACTAAGCGAGAATTAGAACATCGAGGTACGACTATTACTTGAAATGTGTTTAGAACTGAATTTTATCAGAGGTTCTTTCCAGTGTCGTACAGGAAAGACAAGGGAGCCGAGTTTGCTAACTTGAGACAGAGCCAGTTAAACATTGAGGAATATGTGGCCAAGTTCTCTACATTGTTGCGGTTTTCTCCCCACGTGGCTGAACATGATGAGGCCGTTGCGGACCAATTTATTAATGGCCTAAATCCTGAAATTTTTACCTTGGTGAATACCAGGAGGCCAAGCAATTTCACTGATGCCTTGAACCGGGCTAAGGGAGCCGAAGCAGGTCTGATGAGACAGAAAGGAGCTTCGTTTATGCCTCCAACCCCGAGACTAGAACAACCACCTTCTCAATTTGAGAGTGGCAACAGTAGTATTGGAAAGAAAGATTTTTTGAAAGCTAGAGGAAAGCAATTCAAGAAGTCAGGAAGCAGTTCTTCTAGCTCTGGGAGTCCTCGACAGAGCCAGAGCTATACAGGACCCTATTGCAGCATCTGTGGAGGAAAGCATTCCACATAGCAGTGTCGAAGAGTGTTTGGCAGCTGTCATATTTGGAGACAGCAGAGACATTTTGCCCGAGTATGTCCACAAAGAGGTGCCCAGGGATCCCAGGCAGCAGACTCATCTGAATCAGTGGCTCACCCAGAGATACGACCATCTGCTGTTCATTTTTTCCAGCCAGCACCGTCTACTCAATCACAGCAGAGGCCAGGAGAATCCAGACAGTGAGCCAGCATTCGAGACAGCAAGCCAGAGTGTTCGGTTTAACTGAGGAGCAGGCACAGGATGCACCTGATGATGTTGTGGCAGGTAACTGCTTTATTTCTGATTATACTGCTTATGTATTGATTGATACTGGTGCATCACATACATTTATATCTGAATGATTTGCATTGAGTCATGCATTGCCTATTGAATCATTGTCTGCGGTAGTGTCTGTCTCTTATCCGTTGGGGACATGTTTGATATCAGTAAAGCCTGTTAAATCGTGTATACTGCAGTATGATGGGCATGAAATTGAGTTAGACTGTATTGTGCTTGGGATATCCGACTTTGATTGCATTATCGGTATCGATATGTTGACCAAGTATAGGGCTACAGTCGATTGTTTCCACAAGATTGTAAGATTCAGACCCGAAATGGCTGAGGAGTGGAAATTTTATGGTAAGTGTTCTCGAGCCAGAATTCCTTTGATATCTGCGATGAATATGACTCGATTATTGCAGAAAGGAGCGGATGGATTCCTTGTCTATTCACTTGATGTAATGAAATCAAGTCCATCATTGGCGGACTTGCCAATGGTGTGTGAGTTTGCTGATGTCTTTTCAGATGAGATTCCTGGATTGCCTCCGATTCGAGAGATAGACTTCAGCATTGAGTTGATGCCAGGTACAATTCCGATATCTAAAGCTCCATACCGAATGGCACCAATTGAGTTGAAAGAACAGTTGGAGGATTTACTGGCCAAGGGGTATATAAGACCGAGTGTGTCCCCTTGGGGTGCTCCAATTTTGTTTGTGAGGAAGAAAGATGGTTCAATGAGACTTTGTATTGACTACTGGGAACTGAACAAAGAAATGGTAAAGAATAAATATCCGTTGCCTCGCATCGATGATCTGTTTGATCAGTTGTAGGGTTCTTCAGTGTATTCCAAGATCGATCTGAGATCTGGATACCATCAATTAAGAGTCAAGGATTCTGATATCGCAAAGACATCCTTCAGAACCAGGTATGGACATTATGAGTTTTTTGTCATGCCTTTCGGTTTAATAAATGCTCCAGCTGTGTTTATGGGATTGATGAACCGTATCTTTCAAAATCTTGAGGAGTTTGTAATCATATTCATTGATGACATTCTGATTTATTCTAAGAATATGATTGAGCATGCAGAACATCTGACAACTGTGTTAAAAATATTGAGGGTTGAGAAATTGTATGCAAAACTGTCAAAATGCGAGTTTTGGCTAAGACAAGTGGTATTTCTGGGGCATATTATATCCGGAGATTGTATATCAGTAGATCCCAGTAAGGTTGAGGCAGTTATTTCTTGGCCGAGACCGACATCTGTGCCCGAAATTCGCAGTTTTATGGGTTTGGCCGGATATTACCGTCGATTTATCAAAGATTTCTCCAGTATTGCCAGGCCAATTACACAATTGACTCAGAAAAATGCACCGTTTGTTTGGTCTGAAGAATGTCAGACCAGTTTTCTTGAATTGAAGAAAAGGTTGACCAGTGCTCCGGTATTGACTATCCCGTCAGGTACTGGAGACTTTGTTGTTTATTGTGATGCTTCTCACTGAGGGTTGGGTTGTGTTTTGATGCAGCGAGGGCAAGTTATCGCCTATGCCTCAAGACAGCTGAAGTCCCATGAATCTCGTTATCCAATTCATGATCTTGAATTGGAATAGTTTTTGTATTGAAGATATGGCGACACTATCTGTACGGTGAGAAATTCGAAATATATTCTGATCACAAAAGCTTGAATTATCTGTTTTCACAGTCCGAGCTGAATATGAGACAGCGAAGATGGCTAGATTTATTGAAAGATTTTGATTGTGAAATCAAGTACTATCCGGGGAAATCCAATGCAGCAGCAGATGCACTGAGTCGAAAGGTATGTTCTCTATCCTTATCGACTATGGGTGTTTCGAATTTAATTGAAGATTGATGTTTGTTTGGATTAGTATTTGAGACAGATCGGAAACCCCTGAGATTATATACTATTCAAGCTGAACCAGAACTGATTTTGAAAATTAAAGCAGCTCAAAGAGTTGATCAGAATATACAGAATTCGATTGCTATGGTCAGAGCTGGACATCAATCGGAGTATCAGGTTCGAAACGGTATTTTGTATGTGAATAACCGTATTGTTGTGCCAAATGTTTCAGAATTGAGACAAAGGATATTGGCATAAGCGCACAGTAGTCGATTTAGCATTCATCCTAGTGGCAGGAAGATGTATAATGATTTGAAAACACAATATTGGTGGAAACAAATGAAAGCTGATATCGCTACATTTGTATCCAAATGTCTGAATTGCCAACAGGTGAAAGCTGAAAGAAAGAAACCTCGATGACTGTTACATAGTTTATCTATTCCTGAATGGAAATGGGATCACATTTCCATGGATTTTGTGACAAAGTTACCGAGGTCCTCCCAAGGTTGTGATGCGATTTGGGTTGTGATTGATAGATTGACCAAATCGGCATGCTTTATTCCATACAAAATGACGTACCGATATGACCAAATAGCTGATATTTACATCAGAGAGGTAGTCAGAGTACATGGAGTGCCGAATTCGATTGTTTCAGACCGTGATCCTCGGTTTACTTCGCACTTCTGGAAGAGTTTGCGGCAAGCTCTCGGTACGAAGTTACATCTAAGTACCGCATATCATCCCCAGACTGAAGGACAATCAGAACGGACGATTCAGACATTAGAATATATGCTGAGAGTTGTAGTGCTTGATTTTAGCACTAATTGGCAAGATGCATTGCCTCTCTGTGAATTTTCGTACAACAATAGATATCAAACGAGTATTGAGATGACACCTTTTGAAGCGTTGTATGGAAAGAAGTGTCGATCCACTCTTTATTGGGATGATATCTCTGAAGTTCCTGAGACTGGACCTGACATGATCAGAGATATGACGGAAAAAGTAAAATTGATTCAGAAGAAGATGAAGGAAGCTCAGGACCGACAGGCCAAATATGTCAACATCAGACGATGACCGTTGGTATTTGAGACTGGAGACCGTGTATTCCTGAAGATTTCACCTTTCCGAGGAGTTGTCAGATTTGGCAAGAAAGGGAAATTGTCTCCACGATACGTCGGTCCATATGAAATTCTCGAGAGGATAGGAGATCGTGCCTATCGACTAGATTACCGCCTTCATTATGTGGGATATATGATGTTTTTCATGTATCTATGCTGCGAAAGTATCTCCCTGATGACTCTCATATTATTCAGCCAGAAGAGGCCGAGCTTGATGAATCTCTGAGTTATGTTGAAAAGTCGATCCAGATTATTGATCGTAAAGAAAAGAGACTCAGAACGAAAACCATTCCTCTTGTGAAAGTTCAATGGACCCGTCATGGCATTAAAGAAGCCACCTTGGAGACTGAATCAGACATGAGACAGGAATTTCCAGCACTATTTTACTGATGTAAGTTTCTATTCAGTTTCTATTACATGCCTTCTTATTCATATGATTGATTGCCTATGATTTCGGGGACGAAATCATATATTAGGGGGGGAGAAATGTAATGCCCGGAATTTGATACGTTATTAATCTGAAATGATGTGTTAATTAATCGAGGTGATTATGAGAGAATTAATCGGGACACGGTTTGAATTCAGCATGAAAAGACGTATGTGCGAGGATGAGATCTTGCACATATGCGCCCGGCTATATGAGCGAACCAGCCGGGCGCATATGCGTGAAATGTCCAGAGAACCTCGCGCATATGCACGACATGAATCCGCACATATGCATTAGGGTACACGAGAGTTGGGTAAAATGACCAAGGGCTTCGCGCATATGCGCCAAATGAGGGCCATGCGCGAGGTGCTGTGCCAACGAAGGAGCCGAGGGGTTATGTACGTTCTTGATTTTAGAATTTAACGTACGAGAAATCCGTCCGTTCAATTTTGAATCCGACTTGGGTACTGTGTTTCTATCAACGCAGGCTACAACCGGACGTAAGTTTTGTTACGTTCTGACATGTTTTGAAATTATGGTATTGTTGGAATCAAATACACTTCATATATGATATTATTGGCATGTTAGACATCGTAAAATTGAAGTCAGATTGAGAAACGGATTGATTATGAAATTGTTATGATTTTTCAGAATATATCGATTGATATTGGAAAGATTTGAATTATGGATTGATTACCGATGGTATCAGATATGAGTTATGATTTGTAATTGATGTCTGTTGATATGGCATTGACGGGGATACTGAGATTGTGCCGTTATGCCGTGATTTGAATTAAATCCAGATTAATCAGATTCTGTGTTGAATTGAGAATCGAATATTGATAATATGATTCTCGATATGTCGTTTCAGATTTACAGAGACAATCTTGAGTTCAGAACGGTTATTGCTTCAGACCGAGACTACAAACGAAAGATATAAGTCAATGTGGTATTGGGAGATCGACTCAAGTAGGATATACTTGAGTTTCCCTAAATCACATACTTATTGTTATTATATGCATTGACTTGATTTGATATGCTTGTTCTATTGATTTATAGGAAGCATGTATTAGAAGATTGATCTTGTGACAGAAGTGACTGATAATGGTGGGATCGCCACAAGCACATTTCACGATGTCACAAGATAGTGAGTGTATCACGTATAGGGCACCGGACGGTTGGCTATCGATGTGGATAGAATTGGAGTTTCTTCTATTACTGGTGATCGATACCATATCGATGTGGATAGAATTGGAGTTTCTTCTATTAGTGGTGATCGATATGGAATGCCAACGTCTGGAATTCGGGATCCTTAGACTAGGATTGAGTCTAGTCTGAGTCGTGGAGTCACGAGTATTATTGACAGTTTTATATGAATTATGTTTCAGATTTTGATTTATATCTGATATCTGCTTCATGCTTTAGATTGATTATATGATTGCATGTTCGTTGATTTATACTGGGATTATATTCTCACCGGAATTATCCGGCTGTTGTCGTGTTTGTATGTGTGCATGACAACATGTGGGACAGGATCAGGGTCAAGGAGATGACGAGAGATCAGGATTAGAGTGGAGACCACGGACTTTGATGTTGTTGTAAATAGGGTTTGAACAATTGATAGCTAGTTCTTGAACCTTAGTTTGTATTGAATGTATGCTTTACAGGACTTGTACCTTATGTTATACTGATATGTATAATAGTATGATTTCTATTACGTTCATTATTTTAAAAAAAATTTAGACCCTGTTTATTATAATCCGTGAAATTATCCCAATGACGATTATAAACTTGATTAGCGTCCGGGTCCACACAGTAACGTTTAAGTGCTTCATCTACAAAGAAAAGGGTCACAAGATTGCTGATTGCCCGATGAACAAGGGACCCACTACCGGCAGAGCTTATGTTATGCATGCTGAGGAAGCATAAGCGGAGACAAATACGATATCGATAAGTGGTAACCTAATTGCTTAACATTTTTACATTGCTTGATTTGCATGAAATGTTAAATTAATCAATAGAGTTGTTTTGGGAATCAAAGAAATTAGAAGAAAATTAGGTTGCATTCTCTAAATAGGTGGATTAAAGGGTGACAGCGAGTTTTTCAAAAATTTAGACTTGATATGTAAACTTTAGTTTGTAAAAGAGTTGAATTGAAATAATTTAAAAATTATTGAGGGTGGAATTGCACAAGCCGAAAACTTGAGGGACTAGAATACATTGATCGAGAATGTAGGGACTAAGTTGCAAATCAAAAAAGTTCATGGCCTATAGGACAAAAACCGAAATTTTAAGGGAGTCTTTCTATTGTTCGAAATTTTTGGGTGAGAATTGCAATTAATTATAGAAATTGAAGGATCAAAATGCAATTATGCGAAATTACGTGGGTCAATTTATGTAATTCGGAAATTTTAAGAATGTATCGGAGTAATTTTCGAGACTTGTGGATTGTTACTAATAGAATTTCTTTAATTTGTTAGGCTTGAACAGTTTTGATAGTATTTCTGTCGCTTGAAGGATATTTATTTCATGTGTATCTACATATGCAATGCTAGATTTAGGAGCTACGAAATCATTTATATCTAATACATTTGTAAAGATACAAGGAATTATACCATAGGACATGGATTTGGGTTTTAGAGTATCGATTTTTTCTGGTGATCAGATGTTTACCACCAATATAGTGAACAGTTTGGAGCTTCAAAAGGGTTTTATTCGCCCGAGTTGAAAGGTCAGATTCAGGATCTGCTGGAAAAGGGTTTTATTCGCCCGAGTTTCTCTCCATGGGACGCATTGATACTGTTTGTGAAGAAAAAACATAGCAGTATGCGACTCTGCATCAATTATAGATAGCTGAACAGAGTCACCGTCAAGAACAAGTATCCCCTGCCTAGAATCGAGGACTTATTTGATCAGCTGAACGGAGCATCAATGTTTACGAAGATAGATCTTCGTTGAGGATATCACCATCTGAAGGTGATAAATGCAGATGTTCACAAGACGGCTTTCAGGATGGGTTATGGGCAGTATAATGTTATGGTGATGCCCTTCAGATTGACTAACGCGACAACGTTCTTCATGGATCTCATGAATCGCGTATTTCAGCCGTATTTGGATCAGTTCGTCATAGTATTTATATATGGTATACTGATTTACTCGAAGAGCATAGAGGAGCACAGTCACCACTTGAGAACGACACTACAAACATTGAAATACAGACAGTTATATGCCAAGTAAAACAAGTGCAAATTCTAGCTCGACAAAGTGGCGTTCTTAGGCCACATTATTTCCAGGGATGTAATTGATGTTGATCCCAGCAAGGTTGAGGAAGTCAGAGATTGGCCTGTGCTTAAAAGTGCGACAGAGATCCGCTGTTTCTTGGTCTAGATGGGTACTACAAGAAGTATTCAGGGCTTTTATTCTATTGTGGTACCCATGACCGCCTTGACAAAGAAAAACGCCAAGTTCATTTGGGGATCAGAGTGTCACGAGAGCTTTGAGAAGTTGAATCAAGCATTGACTTCAGCTCCAGTTCTAGTGATGACATCAGAGAAGAAGAGCATGTGCTATACACGGATGAATCGAAGCTTGGTTTGGGCGCAGTTCTGATGCGGCATGACAGAGTGATAGCCTATGCGTCTAGACTCATGATCTTGATCTAGAAGTAGTAGTATTCGCTCTGAAGAGTTGGATACACTATCTGTATGGGGAGAAGTGTGATATTTTCATTGATCACAAAAGTTTGAAGTACTTCTTCACCCAGAAAGAGCTGAATATTAGGCAGCGGAGATTATTAGAGATGTTGAAGGACTATGACTGTGACATTAGCTGCACCCCGTGGAAGGCTAATGTGGTTGCATATGAGTTGAGTAGGAAGAATGCAGTGATATCTCAGTTGTCAGTTCAGAGGCCATTGCAAGCAGAGATTCAGATATTTGATCTTGCAGTGTATGCTAGGGGCGATGCTTCTAGTATTTCTACCCTGATAGTTCTGTCAACACTGTGTGACAGGATTCGATCAGATTAGTCTTCTGATGAGCGGTTGAAGAAGTGGAGATTGTGGGATGAGTCCAAGGGTCTGAGATTGTATTCTTTCAAAATTGAATAGTTCGATATCTCGACAGACTATGGGTTTCTAGTGGAGATTCTCTTTGAGAAGACATTATGAAGGAAGTTCACAGTACCTTGTATTTCATTCATCGAGGGAGTACAAAGATGTCTAAGGATCTGCAATCCTTTTATTGGTGGCCGGGCATGAAGCGAGAGTGTGAGTACATAATATGTCAGCAGGTTAAGGCAGAGCATCAGAGACCCGCATGAAAGCTTAGACCTCTCCCTATTCCCGAGTGGAAATGGGAGAACATCATGATGGATTTTGTGGCAGGGTTACCCAAGACAGTTGGAGGACATAATGCCATCTTGGTGATTGTTGATCGGCTCACTAAATCAGCACATTTTCGACCTAGTGATAGCAACTATTTATTTAATTAGTTGCTTGCATAATGCTCTTCCTATTTGTTTTCTCGGCTTTCTTCTGCCGAACCGAACAAAGATAGTTTCTCTCCCCTCTTAATGCACTGATCTCTTCTCTTTCACTCTCTTTCTTCATTCAGGAAAGGTGAAGATTGAATCGGGAACAGAAAACGAAGTAGGAACAGACTTGTCCTTTGGTCGAGTTTGCTTGACTTCCTGCGACAGCTAACAAATCAATACATAGAGCTGTATATCAGAGAGATAGTCAGATTGCATGAAAATCCGGAGTCTATTGTATCCGATAGAGACCTGAGGTTCACATATGCCTTCTAGAAGAGTCTGCATCAGGAATTGGGCACCAAGTAGCTATTCAATACAGCTTTCTATCCTCAGACTGACAGTCAATTTGAGAGAGATTCAGATCTTGGAGGATCTATTTAGGGCTTTTGTGATCGACTTCCAGGACAACTGGTGTAAGGTCCAGGAAATTAAATTTATGTAATCTGAATGCATGTCATCTAGGGTTTTATTTAAATTATGTGTTTATTTATTTTTATGAAATTTAATTCAAAATTATTCCATGATATGTTTCATTTGATGATTAATTATAATTTCACGCATCAGGGTTTTTGGGTGCATTTCGCCCTCGATCGAGGAACGGAGATCGGAGAATTATCAAGAAAATTATTTTTATTACATGTTTAATTTTTATTTATTATTATTAGGTGTTTTTAAGGCTGTTTACAAAAAATAGGTCTTGGAGGGTATTTTTACTTGCCGGGTCGTATTTTTAATCAGTACCCAAATTTTATCGAAACAGTGGACTTTTTGAGGGTTCGAGCAATATTTTCAAAAGCATATCTAAACAAAAAAAATTTCGGGAGTGTGTTCGGGCTTGATGGGCCTATTTTTAAGCTTAGTGGATTGTAAACTTTTTAAAATATAATTAAGGGCTCATTAGCATTTTGTTTACTATTTAGTTACTATACTAAACACACCCTAAACCTAAATCCAAACACATCAGCCGCCCACCCCTCCTTCTGCGGCACTTTTACGTGTAAAAACCAGCAGCCAACCTTCAGCAGCTTCACCCTTCGAGTTTCTTCAAGAAAGCTTCCTTCCCCGCTCCTCCGGTGCCTCCTCGACGCGCAATTCTTCTAGTTTTCGAGCATATAATCACCAAGGCAAGCTTTGTACTACTCCTTTACTCATCACTCATGCTATATATGTAGGTGCATGTAAAAATCATGATCTATTGTATTTCATTGTTTTTGTAACGGTTTGACACGTTTTATGCACTCTCATATTGCCTACTAACATTTTCATGATTATTTTTGCAAGGGGCTGTCGAATTTTGGTATATTATGGTGAGTGTGTTGTGTTTTAAGGTGACTTGATGATGGAAGTCTAGGTGTGTTCGGATTTGTGTGGAGGGCGAAGATTTGCATCCTAGGCGATTAGGTTTCGATTGTGTTTGTGAGAATAGAGGGGGTTCGGCTATGGGAGGGATGCTTCATGCTGAGGTGCAATCCATGGGGGTCCAACCGAGGCTAGGGGAGGTCCTTAACCAGATGTTCTTGGCTAGGAAGCAAGTGGCTCGTGTTAGGGTCGATTATACTCCAAGTTGTGTGTGGCCATGCACTTTTTTTGGAATTCGAGTGTTGCCCATATTTGGGGATGAGGGTTGGCTAGGGTTGCTCAAGGAGTGAGTCCTTGGGCTGATCATGGTCCTAGGGTGGCCTCGTTCTAGGCTAGTTCAAATCAGGGAAGGTTAGGGTCGAATTAACCCAAGTTTGGTGCACTAGAGTTTGAGTATTGCGTGCAAAATTTTATTCCAGCTACTTTCTGCGAGATTTTGGGCATCACAGGGGGTCTAGAAATAAGGTTTTAAGTGCTGGTCTAGGGGAGTTAAGTCATGGTTTAATCTTGGAGAGATTTGGTTAAATTTAGGGTTGATTCAGGTTAAAACCGGGACTCCGGTCCAAGTTTTAAAATGAATCGCCCGGTCCAAATTTTAAAATGAATCGGTTAAGTTTTGAAATGGGCTCGGGTTTACACTTAAGGAAAGCTTATAAGTATGGTTTGGCATGTTTTAAGGAGTTTAGTAAGCTTTGCGTCGAAATTTAGAGGTGCAGGGGTAAAACGGTCATTTTGGGTTTCCAGGGGCAAAATGGTCATTTTTCACCCGGTGTGAGATTTTAGTCATGGCAGCGCCCCGAGCACAAATTTATCATGCCTTTAAATCTTTATGTCTCATTATTATGATTTATTTCTTTTTATGAAATTATGAAGACTACGTTGCGTGCTTGATTTTAAGAAAATTTATGTATATGCATGATTTTGTTAAGTAATGATAATGATGATGCTTTGAAGGATGAGAATTAGTTTTGAGTAACGATGTATATGTAAATGTTAATGATGTATATATAAATGTTAATGATGAGGCTTAGGTATAATGGATGGGTAACATTGACGCTGTTGTCCGACATCTGCCAGGTACAATGGTTTTCTGTAGATGGATCTATCGTATAATGATGAACAATAAAGCTGTTACGAAAGTCACAAATAATGAACTGAATTAAATTAAAGTAAAGGTATAAGTATATGATGATACGTTGATCTGTTTTGACATGTTATGATTTCATATGACACGTTTACATTTACTTTTTTTAAGTTCATGAAAAGTATGTTTATTACAGTATATTTTTCACTTTTTTCTGCTATGTATATGCATTTGTTATCATGGTAAAGGTGCGCTGAGTCTTTAAACTCATTAGGCATGTGTGATGCAGGTGAGAATGTCGTTGACGAGACTGGAGGTGCCGTATTATGAGTAGGCAGGAGTGGATGTGCGCGCACGACCCGAGGACCACACTTTTCAACACATTATGATTTTATAAGTTTGGAGATGACATGTACATTTTTATACGCTGGTTTTGATACATTGATGATTACTAAGATTTTTACTAGTTTATGTTTACTCATATTTGTTTAGACGAGTTTGACCATTTTAAACTGCTATATTTTTAATTATTAAATATTTACTGTAACGCCCCAGATTCGACTACTGTCCTCATTATATCAAGACGGGTCTTTCCAGCGTGCTTATGTCCTCACTCACACGCACCGTAGGAAACTTCCCAGGGAGTCACCCATCCCAAAATTATCCCAAGTCAAGCACGCTTAACTTTGGAGTTCTTATGTGATGAGCTACCGAAAAGAAGATGCACCTTCTTGATATGAGTAGTACCAATCAAATCTTTTAAGCCCTCTTCAACTGTACAGTCCATTACATTGAACAGTCTCGGAATCCCTCTCCTTCCAGTGTAAAAATGGTTCATTCATGTTCTCTCCACCTAGAAGCCTACCAGGAGCCGCTCATTGTCCGTGCCACCTCATGGCACCGGCGATCACCCCCGCCCTATTCGGCCCCGGGCCTCACATGCCCACAAACTTCCGCTTGGTTCGTCCCCGAACCACACCGTACTCGGAGAGGTCGGCTCTGGAACCACACCGTACTCGGAGAGGTCGGCTCTGATACCACTTGACACGTCCCAGATTCGACGACTGTCATCACTATATCAAGACGGGTCTTTCCAGCGTGCTTATGTCCTCACTCACACGCACCCTAGGAAATTTCCCAGGGGGTCACCCATCCCAAAATTACCCCAAGTCAAGCACGCTTAACTTTGGAGTTCTTATGTGATGAGCTAACGAAAATAAGATGCACATTCTTGATATGAGTAGTACCAATCAAATCTTTTAAACTTTCTTCAACTGTACAGTCCATTACATTGAACAGTCTCGGAATCCATCTCTTTCCGGTGTAAGAACTGTTCATTCATGTTCCCTCCACTAGAATTCTGCTAGGAGCCGCTCTATGTCCGTGCTGGCACCGGCGATCTCCCTCCACCCTCTTTGGCCCCGGGCTTCACATGTTGTAAGGTCCAAAATTAAGACGACGTAATTCAACTGCATTCAAATCTAGGAAATATAAAAAATGAGTAATTAATTGACTTTAATTGCTAATTAATTATGTGACATACTTGTTTATATGTTAAATGAGATTTGTATTGTCATCATGCATAAAATGGTAGCTTTAAGGAATATTCAAGCGACGATCGAGGAACGGGGACCGAGGGTGAAAAATGTAAAATGTTTTTATTAGATAATTATTTAAAATATGGTTGATGCTTTTTAGTATTTTTGAAAATAAAGGGTTTTGAGGTGATTTTATACGTCGGGACGTAAATTTTATCGGTGTTGGTTTTTCCACTAAAATACGAGCTTTTTGGCAACCCAGCTAATAAATTCACATATTTAATTAAGGAAAAACTTTTTTAATATTTTTTAAATCCTAATTAGACTAATGGTCCTAATTTTAATGACTTATTAGGCCTAAGGCCTAGTTAGTAATCAAATTGGTATTTAAAATATAAAAAAAATCACAAAACCTTATTCTAGAAACAACAAACCATCGGCCACCTGTTTTATTTTCTGAAAACTCTCCCTCATTCACCTCCCTACACACGGCAGCACACATATTTTCACTTTGAAGGATTTGCGAGGGGCTCTAGAGGAAACAAGCCAATGTTTGCGTCCCATTATTTGTCGTCAATGTTTATTCGTGCGTAAATTGCGCAAAGTCAAGCCTTAGTCTTCCTTTTCTCATCCATCATGTCATAATATGTTTTTAAAAGTTTTTTTATGAAACATGAAAAACCGAAGTTGCTGCCTTTGTTTTCTATTTTGCATGATTTACGTATCTCTTATTACATGCCATGATTCACGTTTTTTTGTTAAACCAAGGGCTGCCATGACATAAGGTAACTTCAAGAGTGGTATACACCTGTTTTAGAATCGCACAAACTCACCCTGAACGTCCCAAAAATTCGGCAGAAGCAAAAACACCCAAGCAACAGTGAGTTGTTGTCATGGGTTATAGGGTTCGGGTTTTTCATTGCAGGGGCTTGGTTGGCTTGTTTTGGGGGCTAGCCAAGGTCATGGGTGAGTCAGGGAGGGATTCCTAGCCAAGCTAGGACTCACGGTAAGGGCTGGGGAAGAGTCCTAGACACTCTAGGACTCTACCCGGGAGCACAGCCCACAGCTGTTGCAGACTTCGCACGGGTCCATGGGTTGAGGGGCTCAACTCAGGGTCACGGGCTGGGTTAGGAGGAGGAATTAGGGTCCGAGGTAAGTGTTAGGTGCGATGGTTCGTGGCTAGAGGGTCGGCTAGGGTCCTGGTTGCATCAAACATAGAGTCCATGTAGGATACTACTCTCGGGTAGCATAGGGTGACGTGGGAGGGGCTTCGTTTTTGTTGTTTGGGCAACGTTCTTAGTGGTCTAAGGGTCCGGGAGGCTAGTTTAGGATGTTGGTCAAGTTATGGTTCGACATGGTTCGGAGATAATTCGTGAAAATCAGAAGTTGGCTCGGGGTCAAAGTTTAGGTGTCAAGTAGGGTGTTTTAAATAAAGAAAAATTGGAAAACAGCTCACGGGGTCGAGTCGTGGTCCATAAGGGCTAAAATAATATGAAAAGACTAAATTTGGAATTTATGAATTTTATATTAAAGTTTGGGATTTTTCGGGATTAAAACAACGTCAAAACAATTATTTAAAAATAAATGAAAAAGTCTAACATTTAAGCTAAATAAAATTATTGAAAAATTCATGTAAGCTTAAATAATTAATTGGGACATGTTAGAGTCATGAAATCAAGAAAAAAGTCGAAAACAAAAATGTCGAGTCCAGGGGTAAAACGGGCTGTTTACACCGGGAAATTAGTAAAGGTCATGGCAGTGTCCTAAATGCTGTTTTTATGATATTATGATTATTTTTAATTGTTTATAAAATTTTCATGATTAAATTATGATTTTTAAATGTCTATTTGATTTTTATGATTGAGGGAAGACATTTAAGATACATGTTGTATGCTTGGTCTCAAAATGAAAAATGCAAATATTATTTATGATTTTTCTAAAGTGATGGGAATGAAAAATGTTGAAGGAAGTGAAGTGATTGTGACTAATTCGTTAATGATGACGATGTCGTGAGGGTGATGGTCCAGTGGGAGCCCGACGATCGTGTTTCCATTATTGCGAATATGAGGTTATGAGGATATGAGGTTTGAGGTAAGAATGGGAATATCGTGAGGGGAGAAGGCCCAGAGGGAGCCCATTTATGGGATAAGGTCCCAGAGGGAGCCCCGACGATCATATTTCTATTCGATCATGATAGGCCATGGCCCAGTTGACTGGTGAGAGTGTTGCTGGTGTCCTCCGTCGCCCAGTACTGTGGTTACATGTAGATGGATCCATCGACTTTTGAGGTTTGAGAAAAGTCACAATTAACGATCTGAATTCAACAAAAGAAAAAGGAAAAAGTTTATGATCATGTTAAAATGTTTTATGTCATGATAAGAAAAAAGGTTAAGGTTTATTCGTGCATATCATGAAATGTTATTTTTACCTAAAAGTATTTTCACTGTTGCATGCGATTTTATATGTATTATTCGTTATCAAGATTATGGTTTGTTGAGTCTTTAGACTCACTAGGTGTGATGGATGCAGGTGGGTATGAGGGAGGTCTTGACGAATGATTTGACTGGACTGATGGTGCACATAACCCGAGGACCAGCGCTTCTACTTTTCTGCATTTACGATTATGACTTATGAATTATGTTAAAGATTTTAAGACTATTTATTTATGTTTTTTTGAGAGATTTTTGAGAGGTTTAGTATGGGATATACTTTTTAAACTTATTGCTTTTTAGGTTGGGCAAAACAGTTGACGATTTCATTTATGACTATTGAACTTGATTTTTAAAATGCTAGTTGGTTGGTATTTTATTTTAAAGGAGTAAAATATTTTATAAAAATATTTTCATGTGTTATATGTCATGGCCGAAAATCGAGTGTTTATAAAAAAAATTAGTACTTTTAAAGCAATAAAAAGGGCAGACGTTTCATTTACGATTATTTTTAGAACATTATATTTTTCAATAGCTTTGCATGAATGTAAAATTTTTTAAATTTTCATTCTTCGAAAATGTGAGCTTTATATAAAAAAAATTAGAACCATTTTGAAATTAGTAGATGTTTCAACTGGGAGCAGAAGTTAGTTCTTGTGGAGTTCACATACAACAACAACTATCGAGCATCTATTGGTATGGCTCCTTACGAGGCACTTTATGGGAGAAGGTGTTGATCACTGGTATATTGGGATGAGGTAGGTGAAAGGCAGAGTTGGTTCCAGACATCATCGAGCAGACTGCAGAGCTAGTAGTCAAGATCCGAGATAGGATGAAGATTGCTCAGGGCCAACCAAAGAGTTATGCAGATAAGCGACGGAGAGATCTAGAGTTCGTAGTGAGTGACCACGTGTTTGTGAAAGTTGCACCTATGAAGCGTGTAATGAGATTTGGCAAGAAAGGCAAACTCAGTCCTAGATTCATAGGACCTTTGAGATTCTCGATAGAGTTGGGACACTAGCCTACATAGTTGCATTGCCGCCGAATCTGACTGGGCTTCATAATGTGTTCCACATCTCGATGCTGCGAAATTAGCGTTGAATCCTTCGCATGTGATGAATTATGAGCCTCTGCAGTTGACACCAAACCTGACTTTCGAGGAAAGACCTACTAATATTTTGGATAGACAGGAAAAGAGACTCCAGAACAATGTGATCCAAATGGTCAAAGTCAAGTGGATAAATCATTCTGAAGAGGAAGCTACTTGGGAGACCGAGACGGAGATGAGGAGTCTCTACCCACAACTTTTCGGTAAGTTTAAATTTCAAGGATGAAATTCTAGTTAAGTGGGCAGGAATTGTAAGATCTAGAAAAATCAAACGACGTGACTTAACTGAATGAAAATATAGGTATTATAAAAAAAATGTTTAACTAAATGTTTTAAATGCATTTAATGCGTGTTTATGACATGATTGTATTATTATATGGCATGGTTTACTAAAATTGCATAAATTAAGAAATTTTGCTGTATTCGATGGTCGAACGAGGAACGAAGACCAGAGATAGTTAAGGAAAATGTTTTTATTCAAATACTTATTTTTAATTATTTAATATATGATATGTATGATAGGTTATTTTTAAAAATGGGATATTTATGATATTTTTACACGCGGAGCCATATTTTAAACCGGTAGTAGACTTTTAGCAAAGCAAAACAAATGACTTTTTGAGGGTTCGAGTAATATTTTTGAAAATATACAAAAAAAATATATTTTACGTGCATGTTATTGGGCCTAATGAGCTTGTTTTAATAATTTTTTGGGCCAAGCCCACTACACCTCCCTATTTTAAAACCTAGGCCCAAATAGTCACTGATTTTGCTATAAAAACTAACTCAAACCCTAGCCTCCCTCCCACACTCCCCTCGGCCGCACCCACATGAGAAAACATCAACGTTTGATCATTTTTGCAAGAATCTTTCAAGGAAACATTGTCCCGTCCCTCCGACGTTTGTGCCATGTACTGTTTACACCGTTTTTTCGATCATATACATGCAAAGGCACACCCTCAACCTTTATTTTTGCATATTTCACATCATATTACAAATTTTAAATGATCTTGCATGCTACGCATCAGATCTACTGATATAAAAATAATGGTTTTTGTACATGCATCTCATGTTTCTTGTGTACTATTGGAAGGGGCTGCTGGATTGATATGTGAGGGTCATGCACGGTAGGTTTATCATGGATTTAGGTGGATTTATTGGAGCTGGAACACGTCCTTGTAGGTGGCCGATTGAATCTTCTTGGTTTGGTTCGGTGTTGGCTTGATCAGGCGTTAGGAGGAGAGAAGCGGTGCAAAGGACGTTCTTGGCCTTGGACCAGACCCTAGTGGGTCTAAGACGTGGTCCAGGATGGCTCGAGTATGGCTGGTCATGGGTTAGGGGCAGATCGAAGGAGCTAGGGTTGGATAGGTTTGGTTTTGGCTTGATCGGCTGAACTAGGCACATTCGCGTGTATGGGGTTGAGGACTTGGGTTAGAACAGTCTAGGAGGGTTCAGTTGAGTCCTAGGAGTAGTTCGTTCGAGGTTGGTCCGGTGTGGTTTGGGGTGGGGTCGAATTAAGAACTTGACTTGGAGTTAGGGTTTTTGGTTGCCTTGTGCAGAAAATTACAGCAACATGTAGGAAGGTTTCAAAGGTCTTAAGCGGTCTGAATTAGGTGTTTTAATGGTTGTTCATTTGTGTTTAAGTCATGGTTTAAGTTTGGGAAACTTTGTTTGTGTTTCGGATTGGTTTGGGTTAAAACCGGGACCGTGGTCCATGTTTTGAAATAAATTATAGAATGTATAGCATGGGCTCGAGTTTACGTCTAAGAAATGATTATAAGTATGTTTTATGGTGTTTTAATAAGTTTGTATTGCTCTAGGTCGAAATTTTAAGGTCCATGGGTAAAATTGTCAAATTACGGTTTCGAGGGCAAAACAGTCGTTTTGCACCTGAATCTAGTTAACAGTCCTGGCAGGGCCTTGACAAATGTTAATGCATGTTTAGATTGTTTACTTCATTTGATTATGGACTTTTTACGAAAATGATTGAAAATATGTTGCATGCTTGGTTTTAAGAAAATATACGTATATGCATGAGTTTTTATAAGTGATGAATATGATGACATGTTTGAAGGAGGTGACTTGGTTGTGACTAATGAAAAAATCAACACGAAAAGGAACACGAAACATGTAAGGCCAATGCTCAGTTGACAGGTGAGAGTGTTGCAATGCCTCGCCACCTGGTACCATGGTGATACGTAAATATTGGATCTATCAAACAACAGCTGATAAGAAAGTGATCACAACTAATGATCAGAATTCATTCAAGAAAAAAAATATGTTTACAATGAAAAGATTTTAATATGATTATGTTTATGCTATGGTTATGTATATGTTCATGCTTTTTAAATGTCATGAAAATTATTTTGATTATAGTACTTTTCGCTGTTGTTTGATATGTATATGTACTTTGATATAACGGCTTATGTGTGTTAAGTCTGTAGGCTCACTAGGTGTGATTGATGCAGGTCATCATGTTGATGAGGAGAGTAGAGGTGCTGAGAGCTGAGTGGACTAATCGCGAGGACCATGCGTTTCTTCCGCATTTTATGATTTTATGAGGAATATGGTTAAACAATATTTCAAAACGTTTATGATTTTTATACTTTGATGAGGTTTTTAGTATTATGTTGTTGTTTTATTTTAAAAGTAAATTTTTCTGTTGGTCACACATTTTAGATTTTTAAACCGCAACTACTTTATTCAGTATTTGGGTTGTTTGGTAAAAAAAGTGATAAAATTTATATATATATATATATATATATGTATGCATGTATGTATGTATGTATGTATGTATCAGCCAAGGCTTATACTAAAAAAAAATTCAATAGTATTTTAGCAGTAGACGTTACATTATATGCCCCTCGTGGTATATTTATAGACCACGATTCATGATCCCATCAGGAATTCTTGTTCACTATGAGTCTATGACTACTCAGTTTCAATTATAATAAAATTCTCATCTTATTATTATTATTAATATTATTATATATATATATATATATACACACACACACACATAATTTTATATCTCCATATAAAATGTATATATTAACATTAATATATTTACATATGCTCATTTAATACATGCTAATATACTTAGTTTATATAATTAACACATTATTTAATTAATTCTAGACTCTCTAGAACATTTAATGAGAATTTATACATATTAGCAGTCATCTCTACTAGTACGAACATTTAATCGATAAATTCTAAATTCACAAAATAATTGATTGCGAATTCATTATAACATTGATTGACGTTCTGACAACACTGGTGTGTCAGGGATACAAGTCTTATTCATATAATCAAAATCAAAAATTTCGAAAATCAAAATTTTAACTTACCATATTTTGCAGCTTCTTGTTTAGTGAACTCTTTCGCAAAAATAGGCAGTTCATCTCTCTTTCCCGAATTAGAAATTAAGCTTACTTTCATTTCTTACATCCTATGAAATCAACTTATAAACTCTTTTATAAGCATCCTCTTGGATCTCCATCAAATTCCTAGATTATTGTTTTAAAAGAACTTCAAGGCAATATTCGAACTCCTGACAAATCCTCAAAATGTAAAACGATGCGAAACGTGAAAACATAATGTATCAACCCTAGCTCATAAACATAAAGTGCGGAAAAATACAAGGTCCTCGGGTCAACATGCACACACCCAGCTTTGTCTACTCAGTCTTTAGTGCCTCCATTCTCCACATCATCATGCTCACTGACATCATTCACACCTAGTAAATCTAAAGACTCAACACAATTGAATCGTTATAACAAGTACATATACATAACATGCAGCAATAAAAAGTATCGTAATTAGCATACCGTTTGTTGAGGATCGAAGTTGAGTTTAGATGGGGGGGTGAATAAACTCTACTCGTTTATCGTTCTGATGAGATACTAAAATCCTGTTAAGGATATTAGTTGATCTTGTGCGAATACTTTCACCTGATTACAGTAAAACATGCGGAAATAATCTGATGAAGTAGTTGGAAAAACATTAAAGCAGTAGACAGCAGTTGTTTATGGAAGTTCGAAGATAAACACTTCTACGTCTCCCCTTCTTCTGTTTCCAGAAGGTATAACTAAAAGACTTTGGATATTACAGTACAACACTTGTACACACCACTTCAGAAGGACTTACACCTCAGCCTACTGAAACTCTTAGTTTCCCAACTTACAAAAATGCGAAACACAAAGTTCTGAAAAGACTCTTTTCAGATTACAGATTCTTCTGATAAAGTATAAGTGCAGTAAAGATCGTGAAGAGTGTAAGAATTAGTAGCACAAGATGATCTACAAAAGATCAGATATAATCTATGAGGCGTGTGCTACTTTTCTTTGTGTTGAACTATTAAAATGCTCAAGGAATTGTCTGATAAGAAAGTAGCTTTGTTCCTTGAAAATGATATTATGCGAAGTGTCGTATCGAACAAGGATTTAATCCAAGTATATATAATCGTCTGAGTTCAACGTTCACAATCAGAGAAGTCTTCAGATAACTGATACAATCAGCTTTATTACCGAAACAAGTTCCTGCAGAAAAGCTATAAAACAATCAGTCTTGTTTTATACTTAATTGGGTAATATGCATTAAATGACTCTGTATAGTATTTAATGCTGCAATTAATACTAGTAATAGGAACTCTTTAACGGTAACAATTAAGATAGCAACGTTAGAAAACGTTCTCTACTGGTTTTGTATTGTTATCCATTTTCTACTGGTTTAGTTTTACTAGAACAGCAGCTACTGATAAGTTAGTTCTGGTCTGCTGGTCTACTGGTTTTAGTTATCATCGCCACAATAAAATTCATGTCTAACAATTTCCCCTTTTGTGGTGATGCCAAAACCTAAACAGTAGAAAGTTGTTAAGTAAAACAGATAATCATTTAAACAAACGGATAATGTTAATAACGCATTAAAGTAAACAAATCAATCGGTTCCAATGTCCCTGTAAATGATTTCTTCATTTTGAGGTTCTTGATCTCTTCTGTTAGAAGGTTCAGCCTCATCTTCTGTTTGCCTAACTCCTGCTTGGTCTCCTCTATCTTCTCTATCTTCCCCCTTTTTGGCATCAGCGGCCACCACATGGGTAAAGAGATCATTCAGTCTGCCGGAAATATTTTGAATACCATCGGTTAGCATCTCCAGATACGGGGTCTGAGAAGAGATGCGATTATCTAAGGCAGTGATAGATTGATTTTGAGAGTCAATCTTGGCATCCAAAAGTTCCACAGAAGTAGACAATGATCGAAAGATATCATCATGCTCAGTGATTCGAGTGAGTATATCATTTTGAGCAAGCATGATGGCGTTGTGAGTTCTTGATACAGCTGATCTGAAAACGGAGGCTTCAGCATACATCTTGTCCGAGGTCTGCTTAGTGAGATAGATGTATTTCCCCATTCGCTCTCGGAAAGATTTAGCACCACTGAATTCCGCAAGGTTTTCACAAGACATACGTTTCACTAACTCAGAGATGTTGTTGAGTTCGGTTTGTAGACACTGAATCTGATGTTCAAGGTTGAATGCATCTGATTCCGGGGAAGGGGTTCGTTCAAGAATGCGTTGTTTGATCTCAGAAAGACGAGAATTAGTTGCAGTCAAAACAGGGAGGGAGACAGTCAATGCAGTAGAGACAGGAGGAGCATCCATCAATGCAGTAGAAGGAGCAGGGACTGCTGTGCTTTCTGCTGGATTTGCAGAAACAGTAGGTTCAACAGCAACCAGAGGAAGAGTAATATCTTCAGTAGGAATGGCCAAGTCAGAGGCCAAAGCTTCTTCCATTGGTACAGTAACAGCCTTTGAAACTGAAGATGCTTCAATAGAAGGTGCAGAAGGCTGTTCCAGAAGAACGTTCATTTCTGCTTGATGAGCAGCAGAAAACATCTCTAAATTCGGCAGTAAAGAAGTAGCATCTGGTTCTGCTAATTGTTGCCCTGGGGTAGGAGAACCAGAAGGGGGCAGGGAAAATGCCGGTGCTGCTTCCAAAGTGGTAGAGACAGTAGGGACAATCGATTCAATGACTTCCTCAACTGAAGCCAGTTCATGCACGGACAATAGTGATGAGGACTGAATGGGCCTAGTCGGAGATGCAGGAGTACTAAGAACAGCAGCATTTGGGGAGGCTGTAGTCCTTTCCTCAACTGTCTGATTCTGCTGAAAGATCGGGACAAGGCCAACATGATAAACAATAGACTCTCCAAAGCCTTGTTCTTGAGCAAGAAGTTGCTCATTCATCTGCTTTAATCTGTCAGATAGAATCATAATAACATTTTGATCCTGAACAGCAGTAGGAACGGCAAGATCAAAATTCGATTGAAGAACTTTCAGAACTGATTCTAATTTCTGACATTTCAGCTGATCGAGGATGAAGTTCCTTCTGCGCAAGGCCTCGATGACATTCTCTGTTTTTGCCAGCTGAAAAATTCTCTTTTACGCATTCATCATTTTGCCATAAGCCCCTTTTGTTTTGAAATAAGCAAAGGAATGAAACAAACGGACAGTATGCCATTCATCAAAGAAACTCATGTCATCGTTTGTAGAGGTCTCAATCTCGGCTAGATGAAGATCAACGCCGGTGGTGGCAGTGGTCTTGTGACCAAAAACAGTTGGTTCTTCCACCATTTTCCCTTTGCCTTTGTCAGAAGATGGAATAGGCGCAATAGGTCGGAAAGCAGAAGACCCGCTTGCTGGTTCCCGAATAACGATTCCAGATGTTGGCTTAAAAGCAGTAGCAGTAGAGGGTGCTGAAATGGATGCAGTAGCGTGTGCAGTCGAAGAAGCAGTTGATCGAGCAGAAGGAACCGCTTCTGGAAAGACCTGTCGAATAGGTACTTTCTCAATTTCAGACAGTGCTGCTGTCTTTTTAATCTTAAGAATGGTGCGCGGTTTCTTCTTGGCTGGGGTTGGCACTGCTGGTTGAACAGCAGCAGCAGACTCTTCTGATGCTGTTTTATCGGAATCTGTCGAAATAATCAATCGTTTCTTAGAAATTTTCTTTTGAGGTTTGGGAGCCTCAGAAGCAGTTTCCCCAATTTCCTTCTTCATCGCAACAAACTCCGTCACTGTTGGCTTCGGCCTTAGAGCCAATACATTTGCTGCATCAATCATGGTAACGGAAGTAGCATCGAGATCACTGGTAGATGCGAAACCAGCATCCTTGAGCAAAACACTGATCTGAACCGCGAAACCAGAACTTCGCCTGACAACCATATCCTTCATAATTCTGAAAATAAAATGACTCCAGTCCACCTTAATCCCCTTGGTGGAGGTGCCAGCCTTGATCAGAATAGCTTTAGCCACAATATCGGCCTTGATCTGATACTCTATTTTGAGCAATTTCTTGTGGCAGGAAGGTGACACTTCTTCTCCAGATGCGGAGAAAGAGCTGAGAGCAACAGACATATCTGTTTTGGAAATATCAGAGAGTTCAGACATACCCGAAAGTGGAAGGAGGAAGGTTGCTCCTAGGTGTGCGGTATCAATGGAGATAGAAGCATCTCCTTGGGTATGAACAATCCTTCCTTCATGCACTGTTGCTTTGGCGTAAAATTCCAGGAGAGCATTTTTGTAGATAACTGTTGGTGCTTCCAGGAATTTCCGGAGTCCTGATTTCTCAATATCCTGAAACATTTTCAAGAGATTCTCATCCTTGATGGTGAGAACGGAAGCAAAGTTAACTTGATAAGCGTTAAGAGTGTATGCTCCAGCCATTTCTGTATGCAGATGAGATCAGAAAAATTTTGCAGTAGTTAGTTGATGATATAGAGAAAGCAGTAGCTGAATAGCGATAGTTATGAAACAGTAAAGGTGAAAATGTGAAATATGAAATAGATATACAGCCGTCAAATAAACATAAAGACACGTGTCAGTCTGTTCTTGGTTGAGTGTCTGAAAAGTTTTGCAAAAACTGTTAGAGTGACGAATGATTTTGAAAATTTTGAAAAAGAGCGGGCTGTCCAAATGGTTACTAAAAGAAATCAAAAAAGGATTTGTCATTTTATGATAACGTCTGCTGGAAGTTTCAGAGTGATGAAATATGCGAGCACTTTGTCAAAACCAGCAGACTTGTAGTTTTATCGAAAAGACAAACATCCTATCTGTTTTCTGAATAAGTGTCAAACTCTGAGTCTGACTAAGATACTGTTCTCCCTCGGTAAATGCAATTAATAAGTGGTCATAATTGCGACAAGTGACTCTTGGCCATCTCTCAATCTGAGCCGTTGAAAATGAACAGTCGCAATCTTGCGATTCACAAGAGTCTTTGTTCCCTCTATAAACACCTGCAAAGCTTGAACGAAGTTTAGCAAAAACAATGAAAACTCAAGTAAAAAGAGAGTTAGAGTTTTATTCAGGAGATAAAGCAAAATTGTCCAGAGAGAAGTTTGAGGGTATCATAAATATCGTAATGATCCTTGAAATACACTCCTTGAGTTGTAGTTTCCACAGTCAAGCAGATCTTTTGCTTCGATTGAGTTTAAAATATAGCATCGATTTCTTCCAGAAGCATGCTAATGCAATAAGAGAGTGCTGGTGGATTGATGATGCTGAATCCTCTCTGATGCCCTGTAAGGCATCTAAAAATTACATTAGTGCTGGCAAGACCTAAGCTTGCTAGATTCTTTCTAGGCCTTTCTCTTCGAAGAAGACCATCTTTTTCCTGTTGAAGTACTTTGCAAGCAAATATCAGAGAGTTCCTAGAAGACAAACGCTACAAGTAACGCTACTGGTTGAATAGCAAAGAAGATCTACTGTTTTTACTTTTGCATCGTGTAAAGTACTGAAATGGTTTCTAATAAAATTCCAGTTTTGCTTATCTGACTTTTCTCTTCTGCTTTTCTGCAAAAATCTTACTGTTAGTTCAATGCGATAACAAACAAGTAATAATAGAAGTTTAACTAAGATATCAGAAAATAGTCAAGTTAAATCTATTAAACCAAGAGAATTACGAAAGAAAGAAAACTTATTTTCTGGTAAGGGTTTCGTGAAGATATCTGCTGTTTGTTGATCAGTGGAAACATATTCCAGACGAATGTTCTTCTTCTGCACATGATCTCTAATAAAGTGATGTCTGATGTCTATGTGCTTCGTTCTAGAATGAAGTACTGGATTTGTGTGATTGCAATTGCACTGGTATTGTCACAGAATATAGGTGATTCGGAGGCTTGAATCCCATAGTCTCTTAACTGTTGTTGAATCCACAGTATCTGAGAGCAGCAGCTTCCAGCAGCCAGATATTCTGCTTCTGCAGTGGTTGTGGCTATGGAAGTCTGTTTCTTGCTAAACCATGATATCAGTCTATCACCAAGAAATTGACAAAAACCACTTGTGCTTTTTCGGTCTAGTTTGCAACCTGCATAATCAGCATCTGAATATCCAATAAGATTTAACGATGAATCATTGGGATACCATAAGCCGACGTTTTGAGTTCCTTTCAAGTACTTCAAAATACGTTTAGCAGCAATATAATGAGATAGTTTGGGGTTAGATTGAAATCGAGCACAAATGCAAACAGCAAACATGATATCTGGTCTACTGGCAGTTAAATATAATAAAGAACCAATAAGACCTCGATACTGAGTTACCTCTACTGGAATACCACTTTCATCTTTATCAAGCTTAATAGATGAGCTCATTGGAGTAGAAGCAGCAGAGCATGCTTCCATTCCAAACTTTTTCAGAAGCTCCTTGGTGTACTTGGCTTGATTTATAAAGATTCCAGTCTCTGATTGCTTAATCTGTAATCCTAGGAAGAATGTTAATTCTCCCATCATACTCATTTCAAATTTATCCTGCATCAATTTTTCAAACTTTGCACATAATTTGGGGTTAGTTGACCCAAAAATAATATCATCAACATCGATATGTACTAAGAGAATGTGCTTATTCTTGACTAAAGTAAATAAAGTTTTATCTACTGCTCCGATAGTAAAATCATGATCAATAAGAAATTGTGATAGAGTGTCATACCAAGCTCTAGGTGCCTGTTTTAGACCATATAATGCTTTGTGTAATTTAAATACATGATGCGGAGAGAAATGATCGATAAAACCTGGAGGTTGTTCGACGTATACTTCTTCTTGTAAAAGACCATTTAGAAAAGCACTTTTCACATCCATTTGATATACTTTGAAATTCTTGAAAGCAGCAAAGGCTAAGAATATTTTGATTGCTTCGAGCCTTGCTACTGGTGCATAAGTCTAATCAAAGTCTATGCCTTCTTCTTGTCTGAAGCCTTGAGCTACCAATCTAGCTTTATTTCTCACCACTGTGCCTTCTTCATTTAGTTTGTTTCTGAATACCCACCGAGTTCCAATGACAGCTTGATGAGATGGTCTAGGTACTAGAAACCAAACTTCATTACGTTTGAATTTATTCAGCTCTTCTTGCATGGCTTCAATCCAACTGGGATCCAGAAGAGCTTCTTCAATCTTCTTTGGTTCATCCTGAGATATAAAAGCAGCATGCATGTATTCATTAAGCATTTGCCTTCTGGTTCTCAACGGCGCTGCTGGATTACCAAAAACCAATGATGGAGGATGAGATTTTCTCCAGATAAACGGATTTGAATGGACATCTTCCTGATTTGTTATGTTAAGATTGTCTTCTACAGAACCAGTAGTAGGTTCTTGAATATCTTCTGCTGGTAATGGTAGATCCAAAGTCTGTACTTCTGGTTCCACTATTGGAATGTCTTGTTCTGGATTTTGAAGATCCTTGGTATTTGCTTCTACATCATCTTCGCTTTCAATTTCCAAGTGAATCCTGTCTAACCTGTTACTTAAATCAGATATGTTAGAAATTTCAGCACTGCTGTCTTCATCGAAGACAACATGAATCGATTCTTCAACATTAAGAGTTCTATTGTTGAAGATTCTAAAAGCTCTGCTTACAGCAGAGTAACCAAGAAATATTCCAGCATCTGATTTTGAGTCAAATGCCGTCAAATGATTTTTGCCATTATTTAGTACAAAACATTTGCAACCAAACACATGAAAATAAGATACATTGGGCTTCTTCCCTTTCCATATTTCATATGGAGTCTTGTTGTGTCTTTTGTGGACCATAGATCTGTTTTGCGTGTAACAAATAGTGTTGATAGCTTCAGCCCAGAAGCGCTGAGAAATGTCTGCATCTGCTAGCATTGTTCTAGCTGCTTCTTTTAGAGTACTATTTCTTCTCTCAGCTACTCCGTTTTGTTGAGGAGTTCTGGCAGCTGAATATTCATGATTAATCCCCTGCTCATTCAAATATAACTCAAGATACTTGTTAGTGAATTCAGTGCCCCGATCACTTCTGATTTTAATGATGGTAGTAGATTTTTCATTTTGAATCCTTTTCAGAAGCTTGATCAAGAGACTACTGGTTAGATCTTTTCCTGCGAGAAAGATTACCCAAGTGAATCTAGAAAAATAATCAATAACAACAAGAGTATATTTCATTCCCCCTAAGCTCATGATAGGGATAGGACCAAATAGATCCATATGCAGTAGTTCCAGACATCTTGAAGTTGATTTGCTATCTTTGGTCTTGAAACTGGATCTTATCTGTTTCCCAAGCTGACAAGCAGAACAAACATGATTTTTAACGAAATTAATGTCAGGTAATCCATCAACTATATTCTGCTTCTTGAGATAAATGATTGACTTGAAATTCAGATGATTCAGTTTCTTGTGCCATAGCCAGTGTTTATTGCTAAGAGAAGCAACTAAGCATGTAGGAGTATTGACATGATTTGAGTTCCAAGAGACTCTGTAAGTATTGCCTTCTCTTTTTCCTGTTAACACAGTAGTTTCAGCAGAATCTCTAACTATACATGAATGCTTTTGAAAAGCCACATAATACCCATTATCACATAGTTGGCTAATGCTGATAAGATTGTAACAAAGATTTTCAACTAATAACACATCATTGATAGTTATATTACCATGGATAATCTTACCCTTACCCATGGTTTTACCTTTTGAGTTGTCTCCAAAAGTTATCTTTGGTCCAGTACAGCTCACTATCTCGGAAAGTAGGTTTCTTTGTCCAGTCATGTGTCTGGAACAACCACTGTCCAGATACCATGTAGAGTTACTGATTTCTGCTTCCTTCTGCTGTTCCTGCAAACACAAATTTTAGTATCTGGTACCCAAATCTATTTGGGTCCAAGCCCTATCAGTCCTTTGGGAACCCACATTTTTACAATTCTTGGTGACTTTGTACTTCGGGTATCCAAAGATGTGTGTGCAATAGGAGGTCTGTTATTTCTAACAATATGCATACCAAAATGTTGTTCTTCCCTTCTGTTTCTGTTTTCCAGTCTGTATCTCTTCTGAACAGGTTTAGAGTTGTAGTACTGGTAATTTTTAACCTTCATAGGATGTTGTCTTCCAGAGTTGAATTCTTTTCTGAATCTAGAACTCTCGTCAACTTTTTCCTTAGGTTTAACGTAGCCCAGACCATAGTGCATTCTTCTGTTCGTCAGATTTACATTCCTTTCAACTGAAGCAGTAGGTACTTCTGGTTCCTGTACCACACTGGATTTCACAAAGTGAATGTATTTCCCTTTGCACATATCCAGTGTTGGCTTAGTATTCGTTTCAAAAGTGCCTTCATTATTACAAAAACCGAGACCACTCCTATCTCCTGACTGTTTTTGTAATTCTTGCTTCTTTTCCAATGAAACAGAAGACTTGTTCCAAGCATTTACCAGTAGCGACAACTTCTGGTTTTCAGAAAGCACCTTCTGGTAATCTGCTTTGGCTCTTTCATTCTCAGATATTAATTTACTCATCTTAACTTGTAAATCATTGCAGCTGTCTACTTGCAAGAAAGTTAACTTACTGTTCTGATTCTTTAAGTTCTGATTTTCAATCTTAACTTCTTCAAACGATTGAGAAAGTCTGGAATACTCTTTTACCATTTCATGCAGTGCATCAATCAAGTCATTTCGTGTAAATTCATTAGAGTCAAAATCAAATACCTCTCCAGATGTCGAGGTTGAGTCATTGTCTGCCATTAGACATTTGACTTCTTCTGCATCACTGCCACTGGAATGATTTTCTGAGTCAGATGACTCAGAACTAGAGTCCGCCCACTTAGATTTGCTTTCTTCGGCAATCATCGCTTTTCGATCTCTTCTGGACTTTTTGTCATTCCTCTTGTGATCCTTTCTCTTTTGGTCATCCTTCTTTGGTTTAGGACAATCAGCAATGAAGTGACCTATCTTTCCACAGTTGAAGCATCCCATATCACCAGATGGTGAATCTTTCTTGAAATTGTGATTGGGACCCTGATAGGTTCGATGGTTCTTCTTCATGAACCTGGAGAATTTCTTTACAAATAAGGACATAGCATCACTACAGATTTGTTCAGCAGTCTTCTCCATTGTATTGTCAATGATCACGGCAGGTAATGCCTGAGGTACAACTGCAGCAGCAGTAGAAGAGGTAGAGGCAGTAGCAGTAAAAACAGTAGCAGTAGCAGCAAGAGCCTTGGTGGGTAGGCTTGAAGGCTCTTCTCCACTTCTCACTTCCAATTCGAACTCGTAGGCCTTCAGATCTGCAAATAAGTCGTGCAGTTCCAACTTGTTCAAGTCTTTGGATACTCTCATAGCCATTGTTTTAACATCCCATTCTCTGGGTAAGGCTCTCATCACCTTGAGGGCTATTTCTCTGTTGCTATGCTCTTTACCCAGAGCAGCTAGCTCATTGACCAAGCTACTGAATCTTTCATCAAAATCATTTAGAGTTTCACCTGCTCTCATTTTCAGATTTTCAAACTTCTGCATTGCTACAGACAGTTTATTTTCTTTCGTTTGCTCATTTCCTTCACATATCTGGATGAGCTTTTCCCAAATATCCTTTGCAGTAGAACACATTTTAATCTTGCTGAAGGTGTTCTTGTCGAGAGTTTTATACAATATATCCTTCGCCACATTATAAAGATTGGCCTTTTTCTTATCTTCACTGGTCCATTCACTTCTTGATTTTTCGACCATCTGTGGTGCACCGTCAGTAACAGCAACAGCTGTGTTAGGCTTTAAGATTTTCAGTGGACCATCTGTGATGACATACCACATGTCATCATCTTGTGCTGCAAGATGAGCTTGCATTCTTATCTTCCAGTCGTCAAAATCTTCCATAGAGAACATAGGGATCTTGCTGAAGTGTGCCATTTGTTGTAGTTTTTCACAAACAAGAATAACCTGCTCTGATACCAATTGTTGAGGATCGAAGTTGAGTTTAGAGGGGGGGTGAATAAACTCTACTCGTTTATCGTTCTGATGAGGTACTAAAATCCTGTTAAGGATAGTAGTTGATCTTGTGCGAATACTTTCACCTGATTACAGTAAAACGTGCGGAAACAATCTGATGAAGTAGTTGGAAAAACAATAAAGCAGTAGACAGCAGTTGTTTATGGAAGTTCGAAGATAAACTCTTCTACGTCTCCCCTTCTTGTGTTTCTAGAAGATATAACTAAAAGACTTTGGATATTACAGTACAACACTTGTACACACCCACTTCAGAAGGACTTACACCTCAGCCTACTGAAACTCTTAGTTTCCCAACTTACAAAAATGCGAAACACAAAGTTCTGAAAAGACTCTTTTCAGATTACAGATTCTTCTGATAAAGTATAAGTGCAGTAAAGATCGTGAAGAGTGTAAGAATTAGTAGCACAAGATGATCTACAAAAGATCAGATATAAGCTATGAAGCGTGTGCTACTTTTCTTTGTGTTGAACTTTTAAAATGCTCAAGGAATTCTGATAATCGTCTGATAAGAAAGTAGCTTTGTTCCTTGAAAATGATATTATGCGAAGTGTCGTATTGAACAAGGATTTAATCCAAGTATATATAATCGACTGAGTTCAACGTTCACAATCAGAGAAGTCTTCAGATAACTGATACAATCAGCTTTATTACCGAAACAAGTTCCTGCAGAAAAGCTATAAAACAATCAGTCTTGTTTTATACTTAATTGGGTAATATGCATTAAATGACTCCGTATAGTATTTAATGCTGCAATTAATACTAGTACTAGGAACTCTTTAACGATAACAATTAAGATAGCAACGTTAGAAAACGTTCTCTACTGGTTTTGTATTGTTATCCCTTTTCTACTAGTTTAGTTTTACTAGAACATCAGCTACTGATAAGTTAGTTCTGGTCTGCTGGTCTACTGGTTTTAGTTATCATCGCCACAATAAAATTCATGTCTAACACCGTTCATTATCTTAAAAGCATGAACTTAAACATATCATGTCAAAGCATAATGTGTCCATAACATATCACATTATATCAACATATAAGTATTCATTTTCTTTATTTGGATTCAGATCATTAGTTGTGACGTTCGTATCAGTTTTAGTCGATGGATCCATATACGTATACACACGGTACAAAGCTGCGGGGACTTCATCGATAGTCTTACCCATCCACTGCCTTGGCCTTACATGTTCATTTTCGTGTTCAAATTCATATTAGTCACAACCAACTCTCGTCCTTCAAAACATACCATATTCATCGCTTATAAAAGTATTGCATATACGTAAATTTCCTTAAAATCAAGCATGAAACGTATTTTCGTATATTCATAAAAATTCATGTTCATAATATCAAATACCTTTTAAACATGCAATTTTTGTGTTCAGGGCGCTGCTAGGACCGCTAACTCGACCCGAGTGCAAAATGACCATTTTGTCCCTAGAAGCCCTAATTGACCATTTTACCCCTAGACCTCAAAATTTCGACCTGAAGCCAACTGAACTCCTTAAAAAACCTCAAAACATAATTACAAGTATTTCATAGACGTAACCTCGAGCCCGTTTTGTAGCTTTTATGATTCGTTTTAAAACTTAGATCGGGGTGCCGGTTTTAGCCTGAATCAACCCGAAATTTAACCACCACTTAATCACACGTTACCATCCCCTAAACAAAAAATTCCAGCTATTTTGAACAAACTAAAACGGGCTGCCACTTTCAGGAAATTTCTGCAGTTTCTATCCTTCAATCCCTATTGCGCCTAGCTCTCAAGAACTCGATCCTAGCCCAAACCAGATCAGACCTGCCTCAAACTAAACACTTCAAGCCCACCTTTGGAAACTTCTTGACTGACCTAACCACTGCCCCATGCATGCAGCAAAGAAGATCCACATGGCGCAAGACCGAGACCCGATTCTGCAACCCTAAATCATGGCTAGACCATTCGATCTTCCCTCTACCTGAGACCAGCCATGCGTGGACCTCCGTAGACCATGTTTTGGACCCACTAAGGTCTGCACCATAGCCTAGTTCAGTCCTTCATGGCCGTGCCTTATTTTTCCTTCGCCCGATCCACCCATAAGCCCTATCTCCTCAAAGATCAGACCGGCCCTCACCAAAGCTCGACTCCTAACCAAATCCAGTCCCTTGATACCTTAGCCCTCAACATGTACAGACCCCTAGAACCGTGGTGTAGCATCCCATTACACAAAAACATGAAGGACGTGAGTTATGTATAAAGAAAAATGCATATTTTGTATCAAAATCATACAAAACTTACACAACATGATCCATCTAAGATTTATCATGCAAAAACATACAAACCAACATATATTGCTGTGAATGATGAGAAAAACGAGATGTAAGCCTGCCTTTGTGTATATACTCTTGAAACCTTCGAGATATTCGCGTAGAACTTGTACCAGAGAGATGGGGAAGAAGTTCAGAGAAAAAATTGAGACAATTCGAAGAAGAAAAACTGCTGGAAGAGAAGGCGGACGAAATGGTCAGGAGTTAGGTTTAGGGTTTGAATGTATGTTTTAATTATAATATTTAGTGTATAATGGGCCCTTAATTAAAAATAACGTGGTTTAGTAAAATTTTTGGCCAATTATACAATAAATAATTCCATTAAGCCCAAAAACACTCCAGAAAAATATCTCGTTTAGGTACGTTTTTGAAAACATTGCTTGAACTCCCAAAAAGTCCTCCGTCTTGCTATAACTTGTGTACCAGTTAAAAGATATGACCTGACGAATAAAAATACCCTACCGAGGCTCATTTTCAAAAATCATCTTTAATTACATCATATAAAAAATAATTAAAAATAATTTTCCTTAATTATCTCCGGTCTCCGTTCCTCGTTCGAGTGCGAAATATTACTAAAAGCCATAATGCACGAAACCTTAATAAACCAAGGAATAAAACACATATTCATGCAATAATCATGCATTTATTGCATTAAAATAATAAACTCATATTTTAGTAAAGCCCTATATTGCATGCAGTCATGTTACTTATCTCGAATTTCCTAAACCTTACAATTCCTCTCCCTTTATATATAATTTTGTCCTCAAAATTTAGAACGTACCGAATAATTCTGGGTAGCGACTCCTCATCTCGGCCTTGGTGTCCCAAGTAGCCTCCTCCTCGAAATGATGCAGCCAATTGACCTTGACCCTCTGGATCACTTTGTTCCGGAGCCTTCTCACCTTCTTATCCAATATATGAGTAGGTCCTTCCTCGAAAGACAGGTTCAACGTCAGCTGTAGTGGCTCATAATTCAGCACATGTGAAGGGTTCGATATGTACTTCCGTGGCATCGAAACGTGGAACACATTTTGAACTCCCGCTAGATTCGGCGGTAATGCAACTCTGTAAGCTAGTGTCCCAACCCTCTCGAGGATCTCTAATGGTCCTACGAATCTAGGACAGAGTTTGCCTTTCTTTCCATATCTCATCACACCCTTCATCTGTGCGACCTTCACGAACACATGATCGTCCACTGCAAACTCTAGATCTCTGCGCCGCTGATCTGCATAACCCTTCTGTAGGCACTAAGCGATCTTCATCCAATTACAGATCTTGACCACTAACTCTGCAGGTTACTGACAATGTCTGGTCCCAAATTTGCTCTTTCCCCTACCTTATCCCAACAAATTGGCGACCTACACTTTCTACCATAAAGTGCCTCATATGGAGCCATACCAATAGATTTCTGATAGCTGTAGTTGTACATGAACTCCACTAGAGGTAATTTCGGCTCCCAGCTGCCTAGATGTCGATCATGCAAGCTCTGAGTAGGTCTTCCAAAATCTTAATCACCCTCTCAGACTGACCATCATTCTACGGATGAATAGTTGTACTGAATAGCAACTTGGTACCCAATGCCTGGTGCAGACTCTTCCAGAAAGCATACGTGAAACTCAGATCCATGTCTAACGCGATGGATACTGGAATCACATGCAGTCTGACTATCTCTATGATATACACATATGCGTACTAAGTCATGGTAAAAGTTTTCTTGATTGGTAGAAAGTGTGCTTACTTAGTGAGCCGATCAACTATCACCAAAATAGCATTTTATCCTCCAGTTGTCCTCGGTAGCCCTGTCACAAAATCCATGGTGAATTTCTCCCATTTCCACTCGGGAATAGGGAGTGGTTTCAGCTTTCCTGCATGTCTCTGATGCTCTGCCTTGACCTACTGACACGTCAAAAACATCGACATGAAACACAAAATATCTCGCGTCATGCCCGGCCACCAATACGGAGTCTGTAGATCCTTATAAATCTTCGTACTCCCTGGATGAATGGAGTACGGGGTGCTGTGGGCCTCTCTCATGATATTTGCTCTCAGGGAATAACCACTAGGAACCCACAATCCGTCAAGTTATCTGATTATGTCGTCCTCAACTGTATACAACCTTTGGCACTTAGACTCATCCTTCTGTCTCCAGTTCAGTAACTGCTAGTCTTAATTTTACCCTCCTCGAATCATGTATTTCAATGTCGACTGTAATGTCAAGGTGGAAAGGCTAGGGGTATCGCCCCTGGCGTATACTGCAAGCTCAAACCTCTGAATCTTTGCCTACAACGGTCTCTGTAGTGATAACTAAGCGATCACCGCATGCTTCTTGCTGAGGGCATCCGCGACTACATTAGCCTCACTCGGATGGTAGCTAATGTTGCAGTCATAATCCTTCACTAGCTCCAGCCACCTCCGTTGTTTGATATTCAGCTCTTTCTGCTTGAATAAGTACTTGAGACTCTTGTGATCGGTAAAATTCTTGTACTTCTCCCCATACAGATAGTGTCTCCATATCTTCAAGGAGAAAACCACTGCTGCTAGCTCGAGGTCATGAGTCAGATAATTCTTCTAATGGGCCTTCAACTGTCTGGACGCGTAGGCTATAAATCTGTCATGCTGCATCAAAACTTGATCCAAACTGATCTTCGAAGAATCCGTGAAAAGCACAAACTCTCCTTGCCATGATAGCATAGCTAGAACTGGCTATGAAGTCAACGCTTGCTTTAGCTTGTCAAAACTCTCCTGCCACTCTGATCCCCCAATGAATTTGGCATTCTTCTTCTTCACGGCAGTCATGGGCACCGCAATAGAAGAAAATCCCTAAATAAACATTATGTAGTACCCAACCAATCCAAAGAAGCTACAGATCTCATTCACACTCTTAAGCACTGGCCAATCTCTGACTGACTCAACCTTGCTGGGATCATCCTCCACTCCATCTCGGGATATGATGTGGCCCAAGAATGCCACTCTATCTAGCCAGAACTCACACTTGCTGAACTTTGCGTACAACCGTCTGTCCTGTAAAGTTTGTAGCACGTTCCTCAAATGTTGATTGTGCTGCCATCTACTCTTTGAATTGATCAGTATGTCGTCTATGAAAACTATGACAAACTGATCCAAATACGGCTGAAACACGTAATTCATGAGATACTTGAAGATCGCTGGAGTGTTCGTAAGTCCGAAGGGCATCACCATAAACTCATAGTGCCCATAACGAGTCCTGAAAGTCGTCTTATGCACGTCAGACTCTCTCATCTTCAGCTGCTGGCATCTTGATTGGAGATCTATCTTCGAAAATACTGATTTTCCTGAAGCTGATCAAATAGATCATCGTTCAATGGTAGCGGATATTTATTCTTGACAATGATCTTGTTCAGTTCCATGTAATCAATGCAGAGCCGAATGCTGCCGTCCTTCTTTTTCACAAACAGTACTGGTGTGCCCCATGGAGAGAAAATCAGACAGATGAAACCCTTGTCTAAAAAGTCTTGTATATGATCCTTTAACTCTTTGATCTCTGCAGGTGCTAGATGATAGGGTGCCTTAGAAATCGGCACAGTACATGGCATCAGCTCGATAGAAAAATCTGCCTCCCTCTCTGTGGAATGCCTGAAACATCGTCCGGTAAAACATTGGGAAAATACTTGACCACCTCGACATCCTCTAGCCTCTGGGCTGACGGGCTCGGTCACTGTCACAATACTCGCAAGAAATGCTTGGCAGCCTCTCCTCATAAGCTTCCTCGCACTGATGCAAGAAATGATGTGCGGCATCTGCTGTGTCTGGCTGCCTCAAAACTAAATGTCTTCCTACTGGACAGTCGGATAGATACCGACCTCTGTCGAAAATCTATAACAGCTTCGTTCGAAGAAATCCATTCCATACCTAGAATAATGTTGAACTCTGGCAATAGTAGCACAATCAAATCTGCCTGCACCGCATTTTTCTGTAACAGAAGCTCCAATCTCTTCACAATCTGCTAGGGGAACATCTGATCACTAGACGGAATCGAAGCTCTGAATCCCAAATCCATAGCCTCTGGTATGATTCCTAGTCGCTTGACAAATGACTCGGATGTAAATGAATGTGTAGCTCCAGAATCTATCAATGCATACGTGGCTACACCTGAATTATATATCCTTCTTGCGACAAAACATATTATCAAATCTGATCGTATTGAAACTTAAGAAATTTTCCTCTCATTAACTATTCCAAATTTCTCAAAAAATAACCAATTTAGCCCTAGTATTCCTAAGGAATTTACCAAATTTACCCTTAGAATTTTTGGAACTTGCAAATTCTCCCTTAATGTTTCGAATTATATATATTTTAGCTTTTCAGTTTTTTGAAAATTGCATTCTAGTCCCCAAAAAATTAGAATCTAATCAATTTAGGCTAAAAAAATCTGAAAATTATTAAATTGACCCCAAAAATTTCGAAAAATTCCAAACAACCCCTCAACTTTTGAAATTTTGAATTAGGTTCGTATAGTTTTGGTAATTTCATTTAAACTCTTATTCAAGTCAATTCAATCCTTAAGTCCACCTATTCAAAACATGCAACCTATTTTATTCTATGTTCTCAATCCCAGAAGTACACCCAACAAACAAAATAATATTTTAAGCATTCTAGGTGAAAATTAAAAATTTTAACCAATAAAGGTTATCGGTGATCAGTGTCGAGTCTAGCTCAGCCTCTGCCTCCTCGGTATGAATAGCATAGATATTGCTAGTTGTGGGCCCTTGTTCCTGGGAAATCAACTGCCTTGTGGCCTTCTTCCTTGCAAATGAAACACTTGAAGGTCCCCCACATACACTTACCATAGTGGTATAGGTTGCACTGCTTGCAAAGCTATCCCTACTCCGGTGATCCCCTGTAGTCCGTGGTGACTTGTGTTGTCCGGGTCTCTTGAACTGACCATGGGGCTTCTGCTGCCCATGATGCCTTGGTGGCCCTCTGAATTGCTTCTTCTGTGTCTGTGAGCTCTGCTGGGCCCGATGCCTCTTTCGCTACATCTTGGTGTCAATATCTCTCAGGACCTGTTCCACCTGGAAAGCACAAGCGGTGGCAGCATCATAGGTATCCAGTCTCATCAGCATAACGTGCTGATGAATAGTGGATCTGAGGCCATCCATAAAACGCCTCGACTTTCTGTCGTATCCCTTGCTATAAGGGACACAAAGTGACAAACCTTACCTCCGGATAAACACAGCCACAAATAAATCTCCCCGACGGAGACTCATTAACTCTCTCATCATGCATCCCCGGACATCCGTTGGAAAGTACTTGTTGTAGAACAGGTCCGAACTCTTGTCAACCCATCATAACTCGACTACTGAAAGAAAATACTACAATTAGTAAAAATCTAAATATCATCAAATTCCTAGACTATTGTTTTAATAGAACTTTAAGGCAATATTCGAAATCCTGTCAAGTCCTCAACATGTAAAACGTTGTGAAACTCGAAAACAAAATGTATCAACCATGACTCAAAAAAATAAAGTGCAGAAAAAAACAAAATCCTCGGGTCAACATCCACACACCCAACTCCGCCTACTCAGTTTTCAGCGCCTCCAATCTCCATATTATCATGCTCACCTGGATCATTCACACCTAGTCAGTGTAAATACACAACACACCTGATTTGTTATAACAAGTGCATATACATAACATTCAACAGTGAAAATTACCTTAATTAACATACATTTGATAATCTTAAAAGCATGAACTTAAACATAACATGTCAAAACATATCGTGTCCATAACATATCTCATCATATAAACATATACATGTTCATTTTCTTTATTTTAATTGAGATCATTAGTTGTGACTTTCGTATCACCTCTAGTCGATGGATCCATCTACGTATAACCGCGGGGACATCAGCGACAGTATTATCGATCCACTAAGCCTCGGCCTTAGATGTTCATAATCAAAATTCATACATATACGTAAATTTCCTTAAAATCAAGCATGTAATGTATTTTCGTATTTTCATAAATATTCATGTTCATAATATCATATACATTTTAAACGTTAAATTTCTGTGTTCAGGACGATGCTATGACCGCTAACTCGACCTGTGTGCAAAATGACCATTTTGCCCCTGGAAGCCTTAATTGACCATTTTACCCCCAGACCTCAAAATTTCGACCCGAAGCCATCCGAACTCCTTCAAACACCTCAAAACATAATTACAAGAATTTCATAGACGTAACCTCAAGCTCGTTCCGTAACCTTTACGATTCGTTTTAAAACTTGGACCAGGGTCTTGGTTTTAACTCGAATCAACCCGAAGCTTAACTAATCATTCCCAAATTTTAACCACCACTTAATCACACCCTACCAGCCACTAAACAACACAATTCCATCTATTTTTTACACAATAAAACCGGCTGCCACTTGCTGGAAATTTTTTCACTTTTTATCCTTCAAACCCTAACGCGTCTAGCCCTCAAGAACTCGATCCTAGCCCAAAACAGAACGGACCAGCCTCGAACCAAACACTTCTAGCCCACCTTTGGACCCTCCTAGACCCACTTAACACTTCCCTCAGCGACATGCATGCAATGAATAAGATCCACACGATGCAAGCTCGAAACCCGATCATGCAACCATAAATCATGGATATCCCCTTCGATCTTCCTTCTACCCTAGACCAGCTATGCATGGACCTACCTAGACCACAGTTTGGACCCACTAAGGTCTGCACCACGACCTGGTTCAGTCCTTCATGGTCGTGCCATTCTTTTCCTTCGCTCGATCCACCTATAAGCCCTAGCTCCTCAAAGATCCAATCGGCCCTCACCAAAGCTCATCTCCAACCCTTGGACACCTTAGCCCTCAACAAGTAGACCCCTAGAACCATGATGTAGCTGCCCCCCTTACACAAACATATCAAGGACGTGAGTTACATATAAAGAAAAATACATATTTCGTGTCAAAATCGTACAAAACTTACACAACATGATACAACTAATATTTCTCATGAAAAAACATAAAAACCAACATATATTGATGTGAAGGATGAGAAAAATGAGATATAGGTGTGCCTTTGCGTATATACGCTCAAAAACTTTGAGATATTCCCATAAAACTTGCACCGGAGAGACGGGAAGGAGTTCTTTGACAAACTTGAGACAATTCGAAGGAGAAATTCTGTTGGAATTCGAAGAAGGCTGCTGGAGAATATGGAGGGGGCGCTGGAAATGGTGAGGAGTTAGGTTTAGGGTTCATAATATTTTATTGTATAATGTGCCCTTAATTAAAAATAATGATTTTAAGTAAAATTTTGGGCCCATTATGCAATACATAATCGCATTAATCCCAAAAACACTCCCGAAATATCTCGTTTAGGTACGTTTTCGAAAAAGTTTCTCGAGCCCTTAAAAAATCCTCCGACTTGCTGAAACTTGCGTCAAGATTAAAAGATATGACCCGTCGACTAAAAATACCCTACCAAGGCCCATCTTCAAAAATCACCTTTAATTACACCATATATTAAATAATTATTTAATAAAAATATTTTTCCTTAACTATAACATGTCTCGGTTCTCGTTCGAGCGCGAAATTCTACTAAAGGCCCTAATACAAGAAACCTTAATAAGCCATGGAATAAAACACCTATTCATGTAATAATCATGCATTTAATTCATTGAAATAATTAAACACATATTTTAGTAAAATGCTAGATTGCAGACAGTCAAGTTACGTAGCTCGAATTTCCTAGACCGTACAGGACATCTCCATGTCCTTGCCAATGAAATATGGCGTTTACATCATAGATGCTAGTTTCAAGCTCAAACATCATTGATCCTTATTTTAGTTGGCTGATTCGACTAAGAACCTTTTTAGAATATACATTGCACTGCCTGATGAGTTTCATGATCTTTTGTTGTGAGGCAGACCTCATAGCACCTATTTTATATTCAAAGTCTTTATTTATGGATGTAATGCCCGGATTTGCTACGTTATTAATCTGAACTGATTTGTTGATTAATTGATGTGATTATATATGGAACGGATTAGACCGAGATAGGCGTAAAGGAGATTGGAATTATGTGTGAGGATGAAGCCTCGTGCATATGCGCGTTCATGCCTGGCGCATATGCGCGGAGTGGGCAGAGAACCTCGCGCATATGTGCAACATGAATCCGTGCATGTGCGCGTACCCAAGAGTTGCGAAGGACCTCGCGCATATGCGCCGATTGAGGGCGCGCATATGCGCGAGGCGCTGTGCATGCTACGCGTCGAGACATTATATCTCGCGCATATGCGCCAAGGATGGTCGCGCATATGCGCGAGAGGTGTTGGGCAAAAATGAAGCCACTTGCCGCTTATCATATGCATTGATATATATAAGTAACGTTATTCCTTCATAACTTAGAAAGGAATAGAGGAAAACGGCCAGGGGAACTTCCAAGTTCTTTGATCGTAGATTTGTGATTTCTGCAAAATCCAGCTTTCTGATTTTCATTTCGACTTCAGTACTGTGTTCCTATCGACACAGGCTACAACTGGACATTGAGGGTTGACAGACTTTGATTCCAGACAGGAACGTCGTCAGAACTGCAATAAAATAAAGGTATAAGTCAATGTGGTACCGGGAGAACGACTCGAGTAGGATATACTGAAGTTTCCTTAAATCACATACTTATTTTTATTATGAACATTGATTTGAATTTATATGCTTGTTCTATTGATTTATAGAAAGCATGTATTAGACGAGTATTAGACGAATGATCTTGTAGCATAAGTGCCGATTGTGATGGAATTGTCACTGACACATGGCACATTGTCACAAGATATTGAATTGGAGATAGTGCCAAAGTCTGTGACGGATAGGTCAAGACACCGGATGTTTGTTTATATCAAAGTGGATAGAATTGGAGTTTCTTCTATTACTGATGTTCGATATGGAATACCAACGTCTGGAAACCGGGATCCCTATACTAGGATTGAGTCTAGTCTGAGACGTGGAGTCACGAGTCTGATTAATGAGTTTATATTGATTATATTTCAGATTTTGATACATGTTACTGATATTTATTACAAGCTTTTACAATGTTTATATGATTGCATGTTCGTTGATTTATACTGGGATGTATTTCTCACCTGAGTTATCCGGCTGTTGTCGTGTTTGTATGTGTGCATGGCAATAGGTGGGACAGGTTCAGGGTCGAGGAGATGAAGAGAGAGATCGTGATTAGAGTGGAGACTACGGACTTTGATAAGAGATAGTGTTTAAACACTTGACATATAGTTGTTAAACCTTACGTTGGATGGATTGTATATAGTATAAGACATGTACTTTACTTTCGATGTATATAATCGAATGAATTCCATTACGTTCCGCATTTGATATTATTATAATTGCATAAGTACACAAATTAAGCATAATTCTATAATTGGATAAAATCGTAAATTATTATTGAAATAAAGATCGTTTCACATTAGAATCAATAAAGGCCTAAGACACATCTTGGCTCGCTGGACACCTACTCTAACAGTCTCCCACTTGCCCTATAATCAACTACCCATAGATCTTAGACTCATTGCTTCACAATGCTTCTCAAATAATGGTCCTCGTAATGGCTTCCTCAATGGATCAGCAATGTTTTCTGTAAAGGAGACTCTATCTACCGCTATGTCTCCTCTTCCCATAATCTTTCGGATTATTTGGAATTCATCAGTATATGTTTGGATCGCTGATGAGACCTTGGTTCCTTCTCTTGCGCAACAGCACTAGTGTTTTCACAGTAGAATAGGACTGGATCAATTGTTTCAGGAATTACACCCAACGCTTGAACGAATTCTTCATCCAAACACCCTCATTTGCTGCAGCCAATGCAGCTATGTACTCGGCCTTAGTGGTTGAATCCACTGTGGTGTCTTGTTTGGAACTCTTCCAAGAGACAACACCACAATTGAGCTTGAATACAAATGCAGAGGTTAATTTTGAATCATCCACATCTGATTGAAAGCTAGAATCAGTATAGCCTTCAAATTTTAATTCTCCACTGCCATAAACCAAGAACAAATTCTTCGTTCTTCTCAAGTACTGAAGAATGTCCTTCACTATTATCAAATTCAATGGATCGGGATTCAACTGATATATACTTCCAAACTTAGTGCATATGCAATATGTGGTCGAGTACATATCATACCATAGATAATATTGTCTATAGAAGACGCATATAGAATGCGGCTCATGATTTCTATCTCTTTTTCAGTCTTAGGGCACATAGACTTGGATAGAGTCACACCATGAGACATTGGATTATATACTCTCTTTGACTCCTCCATAGAGAATCTCCTCCGTATGATATCGATAAATGTGGATTGGGTGAGCCCTAGCATCATCTTCGATCTATCCCTATAGACCTATATTCCGAATACATAGGTTGCTTCACCCATTTCCTTCTTGGTGAGTTTACCAGCCAACCACACTTTAGTTGATTGCAACATACCTTAACCATTCCCAATGAATAGTATGTCATCAACATAAAGTACTAGGAATGTCACTGCACTCCCACTAACTTTCTTATATACACAAGGTTCCTCGGGAATCCAAGCAAAATCAAACTCTTTGATAGTGTTGTCAAATCTGAGGTTTCAGGTCCTTGATGCCAGGTTGAGTTCATAAATGGATATATCTTGTTTGCATAATTTATGCTCACTTTCTACAGATGTGAATCTTCAGGTTGAGACATGTAAATCTCTTCCTTCATTTACCAATTAAGAAATGTTGTCTTGACATCCATCTGCCATTTTTCAAATACATACTATGCTTCTATGGCTACCAGTATCCTAATGAACTTGAACATCGCGATTGGAGAAAAATGTTTCCTCATAGTCAACACCTTTCCTTTGAGTATATCCTTTTGCTACCAATCTAGTTTTGAAGGTAACCACCATCCCATTTGCCCCAAAGTTCCTTTTGTATACCCATTTCATCCTATGTGAACAATTCTCTCAGGTTGATCTTCCAAGGATCATACATGGTTCGAATACATGGAGTCCATCTCGGATTGCATGGCTTCAAGACATTTAGATGAATCTCTATCAGATAGTGCTTTCTTGAAGTTTCTTGGATCACATCCAGGAATGGCTCTCCTTGGTCTTCTTTAAGAACCAGGATCATCTTATTAGGTGGCTTTGAAACCCTTTTGGATCTCCTAAGAGCTTGTGTTTTTTCAATTGGCTGTTGGGATGTGTGTTCTACTAATTATGTAGTGGGTGGTTCCCAGATCTCATCGAGCTTTACAATCCCGCCTTTTCTATCCAATAGAAACTATTACTCTAAATAGGTATCATTTCTTGAAAAAAATACTTTTGTTTCATTGGGATCTTCGAAGTAATGTCCAATATTATTTTTTTGATATCCCATGAAGTAGCATAAATTGATTCTACTATTCAATTTGTCTCTCACTATCTGCCTCACGTAAGTAGAACATCCCCATATTCATAAGTAAGAATATTTGGATGGCTTTCTCATCCATATCTCATATTGATTTTTATCCACCGTCTTTGTATCGATTTGGTTCAACAACTTTACTGCTATTTCAATCGAAAATTCCCAAAGGGATGAGAGAAATTCAGTGAATTCCATCATAGATCGAAACATATCCATCAATGTTTGATTAAGAAGTTCTAACACACCATTCAACTCGTGTGTGGCAGGTGGAGTCCACTGTGAGAGAATCTTATTCTATTTAAGATAGTATTGAAACACTATACTCAAGTATTCTCCACATAGATCTGATCGAAGTGTTTTAATACTCTTTCTTAATCTATTTCTCTACTTCTGCTCTTAATTCTTAGAACTTTTCAAAGGATTCAGATTTACATTTCATTAAATACACATAATTATACCTCGAATTGTCATCATTAAAGGTAATGAAGTACGACTTATCATATTTCGTGCTAATACTTGGTGAGGCGCACACATCTGTATAGATCAAATCCAACAGATCATGTGAGTTCCACTTTTCCTAGGAAAAGAACTCTGGTCATCTTTCATTTCAGACATGGGTCACATGTCTCTAGAGAGTATGTCAGACGAGTCAAGCATGCCCTCTCCCACTAGCTTGTACATCCTTTTTTGGAAATATGTCCTAGTCTAGCGTGCCACAAGTGTGCTTGATTTAGACTATCTTGTTTTCTTTTGTTTTTCGTTGTTTTTATTGTGTTTACTTACACATAGTTGTTTGGAATATCATAAATTTTAAGCTATAGAGGTTGTTTTGTATTTCACCCGTTCCAATCAAACATTCATTTTTGTACATATTGCAAACACCTTTGCTACATAAACAAGAAAATCTATGTTTATCAAGCATTGAAATGGAAATAATGTTTTAAATCAAATTTGGACCAAACAAAATATATCTCAAAAGTAAATTAAAATTGTTGTTTAACATTAATTAAATATCTCTTATGGCTAGTGCAGCTACCCTTGCTCCATTGGCCATCCACAGGAAGGTCTCACCTTCTCACAGCCTTCTACTTCTTGTCATCGCTTGCAAATTATTGCATATATAAGATCCACATATGATATCCAATACCAAAAAATTTGAATTAATTGAGATATTTATTTCAATATAAAACATACCGTTGTCAAAACCCTTCCGTGAAAGATACTCCTTGCAATTACGCTTCCAGTAACTAGGTTTCTTGCAATGGAAACAAATGTCTTCTACTTTCTTAGGGTTTTCGGGCCCTTTAGAAGTTTTTTCATCATGCTCCTTGTTGGGTTTTGTTTTTTTGGAAGGATGAGAACACTTTTTACTCTTCTCTTTTGGCACTTTCTTCGTCCAGACGAAGAGCCCACGAAGAAAACATGTTTTTCCTTTTTGATTGTGGATTCATTAATAGTCAAGCATGTTGACCAGCTCTTCAAGCCTGGATTCCAACTTGTTCATGTTGAATTTTACCAAGAACCCATCAAACAACGTTGGCAGTGACATCATTAGAATAAACATGGACAATTTGTTGGGGATAACAAGGTCCAAATTATAAGCTTTAGAAATTCAAGCGATGTAACTCGATTGGATGAAAATCTAGGGTATTTTTAAAAATGATTAATTAAATATTTTAAATACATTAAATATATGTTCGACATGATTTTATGATGTTATGGCATGGTTTATTAGAATTGCATAAACTAGAGTTTTTTGCAGCATTCATTGCACAAACGAGGAACGAAGACCAAGGGCAGTTCAAGGAAAATATTTTTATTAAATAATTATTTTAAATTATTTAATATATGATGTGTGTGATAGGTGATTTAGGAAAATGGTCCCTTTGTGGTATTTTTAAACGTCGAGTCATATTTTAAACCGGTATTCAATTTTTAGCAAAAAGAGGATTTTTAGGGTTCAATTTTATGTACGTGTTATTGGGCCTAATGGGCTTGTTTTAGTATATTTTTGGGGAAATCCCACTACACCTCATTATTTTAAAACCTAGGCCTAAAATTCAATCATTTTATTATCAAAACTCACACTCAAACCCTAGCCCCTCCCCACCACCTCTTGGCCGCACCACACTCACACACGCCAACAAAATTTTTCCTCTTTTTCAAGGAGAATTTGGTAGGTCTATCATCCCTTCCCTCCGGCGTTCGTCACTCGCTTCGTTGGGTTTATTTTTCGAGCGTTTGGACGCAAAACCATGCCTTATATCTTCTTTTTCTCATCGATCACATAATGATATGAATTTTGAACGATGTTGGATGTTAAATAATAAATCTAATAATATGAATTGATTTTATATGGTTTTTATATGAAAAATATGGATTTTTTTGTCATATTTTCTCACGTTTATGGCTAGTAAGGAAGGTGCTGCTAGGTCTCGATGGTAAAGGTGTTTTAACAGCGGGTTTGAAGGTGTTTAGGTTCTAGAATCGAATCTGGTATAGGCCAAATAGAGTACCGCTTGGACCGTAGGGTTTTGACACATTTTTTGGGCTCGATTGGTTAAGGGTTGAGGGTTAGTGTGCATGGGATCAACTTGAGCCGTGGTTCCGAACCTGGTGGGTATTTACAGAGGCTCGGAATGGCCCGTGGATGGCAGGTGGTAGCTTGTGGCTATGGACGAAAGTGGTGAGCCGACATGGTTTTAAGCATGGTTGGGTGTCTCGAAGTTTTAAGGTCCAACGGTAAAACGGTCAAATTAGGGTTTCAGGGGAAAAATGGTAATTTCCCCAAGTAGGATTCGAACCTACGAAAAACCCAGTCCAAGTTAACGGTCCTGGCAATGCCCTAAAAATAAAAAATCCATGTTTAAAATGTTTATCTTAAATGAATCTGGATTTTTTATGAAAAATGCTGAAAATATGTTGCATGTACGTATATGCATGAAATTTTATAAGTGATGAATATGATTACAAGCTTGGAAGGAAGTGAGTTGGCTGTGACTAATACGAACACGAATACGAAACATGTAAGGCCATGGCTAAGTTGACGGGTGAGAGTGTCGTTGATTTCCCCGTCGCCTGGTACCATGGTCATACGTAGATGGATCCATCGAACAACAGCTGATACGAAAGTCACAACTAATGATCTGAATTGAGTTAAGGAAATGTATATGTTTACTATGATATGATATGAATATTTTTATGTTTACGTTCATGCTTTTTAAGATCATGTAAATTAATTAATTACAATAATTTTCATTGTTGATTGATATGTATCAGGTATGTTGAGTCTTTAGACTTACTAGGTATGATTGATTCAGGTGGACAACTTGTTGATGAGGAGACTGAAGGTGCTAAGCACTAAGTGGACTGAGCTGGGGGTGAACGGGAAACCCGAAGGCCATGCAATTTTCCGAAAATTATGATTTTTATGAGGATATTGTTTAAAACTGTTTATTTTAAACGTTTATAATTTTACACTATGAGGATTGTTAGATTTTAATATTTTGTTGATGGTTTATTTTAAACGTTAAAAATTTTTGTTACTCACATTTCCTAGATTTCATCTGCAGTAAATTTTATACAGGAATTGGTTTTTCAGTGCATGGTACGAATTGTATGTATATATGTAACGTACCGTATTTTGAACTACTTGAAATTTGCGAAAAAATTAAAAATTTTCTTAAATACCAATAACTTTCAACTTGCAATCATAAGTAACGGTCCAACAACAGTATTTGCAAAAGAAAATCTCTTGTTTAAACATTGTAATCAAATCATGAGATCAGAGTATTTGACATTTCATAAAAACTTAAAAACTTGGGTGGTCCTCGGGTTTAGCCTCCTGCTCAGTCCAAGTCTGCTCCTTGGTCCCCACCCCTCGTCTCCTTGAAATCATCCTCACCTGCATCGATCAAGTCTAGTGAGTCTAAAGACTCAACACGTATAAACTGGGAGTAACAAGTACTACATAATAAAACCACATGCAACTTAAAAATAGAGCATACATAAATTGAAACTTGAACTTGCACTTAAACTTGAACTTACATACGTACATACGTAAACGTGCCATAAACATAAAACTTTTCTTAAACGTGCTTGCATACTTGTACATACATCATACATAAACTTCATCATTTTCCATAGAAGCATGTTTCAAAGCAAGTGATCCATAACATAATCGTCTTATCAGACTAAACCACAGTGCTGGGCTGACAGGGAAGAATCCACTACCACATACATGAGATCCCCGTTCATGCTTTAACGGGTGGATTGGTCTCAGTTCATGCTTTAACACTTTCAAATCCTGATCTAAACCCGTTCATGATTTAACGGAGTGGGTTGGTCCCCGTTCATGCTTTAACGCTTTCCAACCCCATACATAAATTGGTCACAGACATTTAGCATACCTCAAAAAATTGAAAATATTTTCTTTACACGTCAAACATACTTACTTGGAGTTGAGGGATTCGTTGAATCTCGCTTGGGGCCATTGCTGCACATAATAACATGAATTTCAACACTTAACTTGCATACTTAGACGTAGGTATTCTTGCTCACCACCGAATTAAATAGATAGCTTATGACATTCTAGATCACTCAGGACTTGACCTCGTTAAATCGTCGTACTAACCCTTGACATCAAACCCCGAAAAATCTCTTAAACGATGTGTGAACATTTCCCAAAAATAAAAGACATGAACTCACCATTAGAACTTGAGAAGAAGTGGAAATCCAAACACCTCACAGAAAGGGCCGCGATCGGGCGGTAACAGGTCTACTGGACGCCTACCTCAAACACAAAAACTGGCGCTCGGGCGGTAAGAAGTTACAGCTCGGGTGCCAAGCCTAAAAAATTATACTCCCGACAGTGAAGGTGGCGCTCGGGCGGTAAAACTTTACCGCTCGGGAGCCGAGTGCACTGGACTCCGCGACTTGAAGCTTAATACTCCTTACTATATCATACGAATTAGTGACCCAACCCATCGAGACTCGTCCTAGGACACTATGGCACTAACTTGACCCCACAAAACGTCCCAAACGACGACACACACCATACAAGCAATAAATCCGTAAGCCCGACGTTTGACATCAAAAGCATTCCTACGAATTCTAATTCAACCCAGTACCTAACGGCACAAAACGAAACACCAACAACCATTCCAACAACATTCTCGATATACCTAAATGCAGCAGCGATCCACCAATGGTTCTCAACAAAGTCTGCAACTCAAAAACTTCAAGAACACATCAATAACATATTTTCAGAAAACGCAGTTTGAGCAGTCCCACGAAAGTCACCATAACTCACTCAATTGTTATCCAAATACTTCGAATTTTATATCAAATTGAAGCTATCAAAAAGTTATACGATTTTAAATGTTAAATTTTTTCTCAAAATCTCGATCGAAAAATTGCATTTTTTAAAAGAACAGTAAAAAAGAGATTTTCACATCCAGAAACGTCAAAAAATGCGATCTAAACAAATACCGCTCAAACTTTATACTCCACACATGTATTTTTACGCATAAAAAACACGCAACACATACTATGACATGATCGACGTAGGAAAAATAGAATATAAGTGCCTTTAATTCTTTAACGTTACCGAACGACGACATCGAGATGGGAAAAGATGCGAGGTTGATCCGGAACGAACGTGACACGCTTTTATTGCAATAAAATCAACAAAACTTGCTGGAAAAATTCAGAAGGAGGTGGTGGCTGCTCTAAGGTAGGAGAACCCTAGGTTTTCTCTTTTAAAATCAAAAATTAAAATTGTGAAGTGTGTGTTGTGTGTTTAGCGTGTATAAGTGTGTGTTAGTGGTGTGCGTGTTTGTTTAGTAATTTATGGAATAAGCCTTTGCTTAATTATAAATTAACCACTAATTAAATGGTAGTAATCACTAATTTTACTAATATCCCTTAATTAAAATAAAAACACACTAATTTTATAAAATTCTCCTTTCAACTTTAAAATTTTAAAACTCATAAAATCGCTAAATACATAATTTAGGCTTGAAAATACTAAAACCAAATAAATTATTTTAATATGCCCAATCCTTAACTTGAAATAAAATACTGCATTAGAATATTGCCAAAAATCGTCACCGGTTTCCTCCTCGATCCGCCTCGAATAATCGCCTGAAACATGAAACTCGAAAAACATTTTAACTTGTATCACCTAAACTTAAATAATTTAAAATAATGCATTTAAATAAGTCATGCATGACTAAAACTCATTTTTAAAAATAAATAAATGCTTTAATAATTAAATAAATGCATGGGTTATACGTGTACTAAATTTGGGCACTACAGTTCCTCCTCCACTTATAAAAATTTTGTCCTCGAAATTAAATCTTACAGAAAAACTCCGGGTAGCAAATTCTCATGTCTGCTTTGGCTTCCTAAGTGGCCTCCTCTATTAATTGATTTAGCCATCGGACTTTGACCAACTTGGTCACCTTGTTCCGAAATCTCCGCTCCTGTCTGTCTAGGATTTAGACGGGTCTTTCCTCATATGACAGGTCTGGAGCCAACTGTAACGGTTCATAGCTCAACACGTGCGAAGGATTAGCTAGGTACTTCCTCAGCATCGAGACATGGAACACATTGTGTACCCCGGCCAGATTCGGCGGAAGACAACATCATAGGCTAGTGTCCCAACTCTGTCAACAATTTCAAACGGTCCAATAAACCTCGGACTCAGCTTGCCTTTCTTCCCAAATCTCATAACACCCTTCATGGATTCTATCTTCACGAAGACGTGATCACCTACCGCAAAATCTTGATCTCTTCTTCTCTTATCAGCATAGCTCTTTTGACGACTCTGGGCCGTCTTCATTCTGTCTCGAATCTTGACCCCCACATCCGCAGCCTGCTGAACTATCTCTGGACCAAGTTCTACTCTCTCACCAACCTCATGCCAATGAATTGGTGATCTGCACTTCCTTCCTTACAATGACTCGTAGGGAGCCATACTTATAGATGATTGGAAAATGTTGTTGTAGGTAAACTCCACTAGAGGTAGCTTAGATTCCCAAGTCTCCTGGAAATTGATCATACAGGTTCGCAATATATCCTCAAAAATCTGAATCGTTCACTCAGATTGGCCATCTGTATGCGGGTGAAAAGATGTACTGAATAGCAACTTCGTCACCATGGTTGCATGTAAGCTCTTACAAAAGGACGATGTAAACCTCGGGTCCCTGTCAGACACAATGGAAACTGGGATTCTGTGGAATCGAACTATCTCCCTGATATAGAGCTCCGTATAATGCGTCACAGAGAAAGTGGTCTTCACTGGCAAGAAGTGTGCCGACTTAGTTAGTCGATCCACTATAACCCAAAAAAAATTAAATATCTGACTGACCTTGGTAAACTAAATACAAAGTCCATGGTGATATTCTCCCATTTCCACTCTGGGATGGGGAGTTGCTTAAGTTATTCCTGCTGGAATCTGATGCTTTACCTTCACCTGCTCACAAATGAGGCATTCAAACACCAATCTGCGGATATCTCGCTTCATGCCTGGCCAACAATACAAAATCGGCAGATCCTTGTACATTTTAGTACCTCCTGGGTGGATTGAATATGGAGATGCATGTGCCTGTGTCAAAATATCCTCTCTGATCGAATCCACATTAGGCACCCATATTCTACCTCTGTATCTCAAAATACCATCTGACACTGTGTAGAGTACACTTCCTTTAGCTTCATCTTTCAGCCTCCATTACTGCAACTGTTCATCTGAAGACTGAGCTGCATGGATACAGTCTAGCAAGGATGACTGGACTGTAAGATTAGACATGTAGAACCCGGAATTTAGACTGCGTACAAGCCATGCATAATTCTATTATTTTAAAATTTAATTGACTTCAGTGCATGTTTATTTTAATGCATTTCTTTGAAGTTAATTATTTTATTATTTCAGTTCAGTAGTTTGAATTTTAGCATTTCAGTTATTTCAGTGAGACCGGACCGGAGTTGGAATTTAGAAATAAATTTAAGGTTCGAGAAATATTTCCAGACTTTATTTTAGCTAGCCAATAATTTAATTTAATTTAAATTGAGGTTTAAGGAATTTATTTTAGCAACTTGAGGTTAGTAGAAAATAAATCCCTTTAAGTTCCGATAATTAAAGGATTAATTCGATAAATTAATTATAGGATTAGTGAGACTCCTAAGGGTTATTAATATTCTAGATAATCAACATTTTTCCACTCTTTTTAAATGAAAATTTTCGGCCACCTTGAATTGTTTAAACAATTATTTGCCTTATCACCATATTATCTCATCTTTGAATTTAATTAGTAATTTAAGTCTAGGATTTTTGGGAGCAACATGTAATTAATTAGGAGCTTATCCTAGTCTAGTTTAACTTGGGAGAAATCGGCCATCACCCTTCTAGTGCCATCCAAAAAGATTTGTTAGCAACAAACATTCAAGAATTTAAAATTTAAAAAACAATTTGTTGGAGACTTAGTCTTGAGTTATCCCCTTTATCTTGCACCTATCCTCCTCACTCCCATAACCACTTATCCCCTCTCCCTTGACCGAAAAACAGCAGCCCATTTCAGTAGAAAAAACGTGAGAAATAGCTAGGGAGATAGGGAGAAAATCGAGAGCCAAGGGAATCAAGAGAAGCCACTCCGTCTCCGCGTCGCGTCGTCGTTTCGTTAGTTTCTTTCAAACGAAAAATACAAGACATGTATATACTTTTTCTAAACCTCAATCAATTCTTATTATCATTATTTTTAACATCACATGATCATCTTTAAATGCAAGAAAACCGAAATACAAGAAGGATTTTCAGAAAATGTAACATGCAGAATTTTTCGGCCCTTCATACATGCCTCACGTTTTTGCTGAGTTTTGGTGGTTTCAGGTTATGGCTCGACTCCAGGCTCCCAAGGCGACTCCTAGACACGTAATAGGATGCATTAGGATCGTGGTTGTCCATTCATACAGCCCCCATATTGCTGAGAATTCAGAATTTGACAGCAACTCCCTTGCTGCCATGTATGCTCTTCGAAAATTTCAGATTTGTATGTCAAGGGGTTGGATCTGATCTTGGCTACCCTAAGGGCTCTTAGCCATGGTTGGATCACTCCCCTAGCATGTCTAAGACGTGACTAAGTCGCCCTTTTGGCGGCTTGGTCCATGGCTCCACGGTTTTTAAATAAAACGTAAGTACAGCCCACACTCCCCTCTCGGCCCCTTCATTTGACAGCACTTGTGTTTCGGTTTTGGGTTGGCTTGGTGTGGATCTGGCTTGGCCTTGTGCCCTTAGCCTCGGTTCATACCACACCCCAAGATGTCTAGGTCGTGCCATGGTCCATTAATGGCCACTGGAACTACGCGAGATAACCCACGAAACAAGAACAGCCCCCTCCCCCTTCTCGGCCTTCATTGTACAGCACATTCATTTAGAATTGTATGGTTTGGTGTGGATCTTGGTTGGCCTATGGCCCTTAGCCACGGTCCATACCACACTCCTATATGTCTAGATCGTGCCATGGTCAATCAAATGGCCACTGGAACGACACGAGACAACAAGCAAGCAAAACACACCACACGCGCATCAAATGTGCTCTCGGTGCATTTTCTCGGTTGGTTGCTGGAATGGTGAGGATTGTGGCTGGCCTAGGGCCTTTAGCCATGGTTCAAACCCTTCCTTGGGATGTTGGTAAGGGTCCCTGGTCGGTGGTGCAAGCCCCAATGGCCAGCGGACTCGAAAACGACGCAAGCAAAGCGCGTGCACAGCTGCTGGAATTTGACAGCAAGTTGCTGTGTCGGTGCGAGGGCTTGTTTGAGTTCTTGGTTGGCTTTTAGCCTATGGCCTTGGACTGGACAGTGCCCCATTGAGTGAGGAAGGTCATGTTTTTGACCGTTCATGATTTGGATCATTTTTGAGGTCGTACGAGAATTTACGGTGCGATGTGCCAAATTGACTCTCGAAAGAGCGTTTCGTGTTTTGGCCTCCATTTCACCTAGATTTCGACCCTCATAATTTTAGGAGCATAAATTCATAATTTTAAGCGTATTTTAATCATGACGTCACGTTGGTTCAGTGTTGGTTCGGGTTGGTTTAAAGTCATGATTAAATACGAGGTCGTTAGACGTAGTTGTCGCATTTTAAAATTTTAATCGCATAAATTTGCCCAAGAAAATCCATTGCATATTTTCATGGCATTTTTAGGTTGCAGCGAGCCTGGGGACGATCCAATCCAGTTGGTAAAATATACATGAATTTTCATTATGCCAGTTAATTATTTACGTGCATTAAATAGAAAATGATTATTTTTTAGATTTATGCGATATGGCTTGTGGTTCATTCACTATGTGGGAGTGATATTTCATACGGTCGCCAGTGACCGATCAGTTCAGTGTGGTACCACCCGGTCGCCAGTGACCGGCCAGCTTAGTTCAGTTTCAGCCTCCCCGGTAGCCAGTTACCGATCAGATTCAGCTTAGTGCAGTGGCCACAGGCGTAAAACATAATCTCAACAGAAAATTTTACCAGTTATTTCAGTACAGGCTCCAAGGAGCAAATATTTTTACTGTGATTTTCAGTTCAGCTATGCACGTAATTTAATTGCTCAGTACAGATTATTTTCAGCATATCCCATGAATATTTTACTTCAGATTTTACTCGTTACCTGCGATATATGCATGCTGAGTCTTTAGGCTCACTAGACTTGATTGTTGTAGGTACTGATGAGGCTAGGGCCGAGGGCGGGGACCAGTGAGCCAGCTTGGGTCGGCAGTAGTGGCACCCGAGGACCTCAGTGCAGCAGTGTTTATTTTATTCCGCAAACAAATATTTTATCAGTCATTGGATTTTTTTTTAAGTAGTTATTGTTGGCAAACAATTATTTTCTTCCGCTGCAACATTTTTGAAATATTGAATTTGATTCACCAGTTGATTTTATGTATGACGCCATTTAAGTTCTTTTAAAAAGAAATTTTTAATTTTCCGCAAATTTTAAAGCAAGAAGTTTTAGGGCCTTTACAATTGGTATCAGAGCGGTGGTTTTGTATAGGGTTTCACTACTACTGACTGCGAGAAGCTCACGAAGCCACGTCTTTGTCTGTAAGTTTTACAGTTCAGCATTTTGTTCAGCATTTTATTTAAAGCATGAATTAGTTTGTCAGCATGCTTCCAGATTTTTCAAGTATTTCAGTGTTCAGTTAAATAAATTATAGAATTTTGCATGTTAGTTACGTATGGGTTATGTTGGAACAGTATGCCCCCTAGACGTCAAGTAGGACGCCCGAGAGGTGGTGGCGAGCACCGTCGCGAGGACGATGACGACCAGAGACAAGAGAGGCAGACACCTCCACCTCCTCCTCCTCCTCCTCCACCGCCCCCACCGAACATGAGTGCCCAGATGCTAGCTGGGATGACACAGTTCTTCGCACAGTTTGCGGGGAACAATGCTGTGGTGACTAGGCCGACAGGGCCCGAGGCTGTTTACGAGCGATTTATGAAAATGCGTCCAAAGGAGTTCTCTGGGACATCTGACCCCATGGTTGCCGAGGGATGGATCAAATCTCTCGAGGTCATTTTCGAGTTTATGGAGCTAGGAGACGCAGACCGAGTCCGGTGTGCCACCTATCTGTTCACTGGAGACGCCCGCTTATGGTGGTAAGGAGCTTCGGTAGCCTTGACTTTGGCTACACTTTCTTGGACCCGCTTTACGGAGGTTTTCTACTCCAAGTATTTTTCTGAGGAGGTTCGCACCAGGCTGACCACCGAGTTTATGAGTCTGAGGCAAGGAGATATGACGGTTACAGAGTTTATCCGTAAGTTCGAGAGGGGTTGTCGCTTTGTGCCCCTGATAGCGAATGATGCCATAGCCAAGCTGATGCACTTCATGGTGGGTTTACGGCCGATCTTGCGCCGGGATGTTAGGGTGTCTGACCCTGCCACTTATGATATTGCCGTCTCCAAGGCCTTAGCCGCAGAGCAGGATCTGCGGGACATCGAGAGGGATCGCCAGGGCAAGCGCCCCGTCCAAGTACCACACCGCCCTCCTCCTCATCAGCATCATCAGCAGAATAAGAGACCTTTTCATGGACCGCCCAGGAACCGAGGCCAGCAGCAGCAGCAGCGGGGACGCCCAGTCCCGAGGACTCAGGAGCACCCATTCTGTCCGAGGTGCTCTCGTCGCCATCCTGGAGCATGTATGGCTGGCTCTAGGAAGTGTTTTAAGTGTGGCAGTACAGACCACATGTTGCTGCAGTGCCCTAAGAGAAATCTGCCTACTCAGGGCAGAGTTTTTGCTCTCCATGCCGCAGAAACCAACCCTGAGACCATGTTGTTGACAGGTACCTTTAAGCTTTAAGTTATCATTGAAATTCTGTGTTTTGACTATCGGGAGTAAGATTTGAACATAGAACCGCGATAGGATTGCATGCTCTACTTAGTATTATTTTCGGGACTTAGTTAGAAGAACCTTGACCTTTGCATGTCTATAAGCTTAGCTCTTGTGATCTTTGGGTTCTGCTTAGTATTCCGAACTTTCAGGGAGAATTTTCACAGCCGGCAAAGCTACCAAGGCATTGATAGATTCAGGGGCCACTCACTCGTTCATTTCGGAGATCTTCGCAAACTTTCTGAAGATCAAGACCACTCGGCTAGACATAGCCTTTTCAGTAGTGTTGCCGTCAGGCGAGGAGATGGCAGCCACCAATGTTATCCGAGATATAGACCTTGAGCTGCACGGTAAGCTTGTTTATGCGGATCTGATTGTGCTACCGATGCCGGAATTTGACATCATCCTAGGGATGGACTGGCTACTGAAGAACAGAGTGTTGATAGACTTCCAGCGGAGATCTGTTCTTGTCCGACCGCCTGGAATGGAGCAGTTCTTATTTGAGCCGGACAGGTACTTTTCGTTACCGCGCATTATTCCATATGTTCAGGCTAGGAAACTCATGCATAGAGGGTGTCGAGCATTTCTAGCGACCTTTTTATCTGTCCCCGAGGAACCCAGCCAGTCCGCCTCAGATGTTCCGATCGTCAGAGATTTCTTAGACGTTTTTCCCGAGGACGTCTCTGGTGTGCCACCTGAGAGAGAGGTTGAGTTTTCCATTGAGCTGATGCCAGGTACGGCTCCGATATCCAAAGCGCCGTACCGATTAGCACCGACAGAGATGGCAGAGCTTAAGAAGCAGATTCAGGAACTTCTGGACAAGGAATTCATTCGCCCGAGCTTTTCACCATGGGGCGCCAGTCTTATTTGTGAAGAAGAAGGATGGCTCTATGAGGCTTTGCATTGACTACCGGGAGTTGAACAGGGTTACAGTGAAGAACAAGTACCCACTTCCGAGGATTGAGGATCTGTTTGACCAGTTGCAGGGAGCTTCGATTTTCTCTAAGATAGATCTGCGTTCCGGTTATCACCAGTTGAGGGTGAGAGATGCTGATGTCTCGAAGACAGCTTTCAGGACTCGTTATGGTCACTACGAGTTCCTTGTGATGCCGTTCGGTCTGACGAATGCGCCAGCGATCTTCATGGATCTCATGAATCGCGTATTTCAGCCATACCTCGACCAGTTTGTGATAGTGTTCATAGATGACATTCTCGTCTACTCCAAGAGTCGGGAGGAGCACAGCAGGCATCTGACCACAGTGCTGCAGACCTTGCAGAAGCACAAATTATTCGCAAAGTTCAGTAAGTGCGAATTCTGGTTAGAGAAAGTGGCGTTCTTAGGCCACATTGTTTCTAGCAGTGGCATTGAGGTAGACCCAGCAAAAGTTGCAGCAGTCAGAGATTGGGTTGTGCCGCAGAATGCTCCTGAGATCCGTAGTTTTCTCGGGCTAGCAGGATATTACAGGAATTTCATTCAGGGATTCTCCTCCATTGTCGTTCCACTCACAGCACTGACCAAGAAAAATGTGAAGTTTGTGTGGAGCGATGAGTGTCAGAAGAGCTTCGATAATTTGAAGCAAGCTCTTATCTCAGCACCCGTTTTGGCCACACCGTCAGGACCCGGCGAGTTCGTTCTTTATACCGATGCTTCGAAGCTCGGTCATGGCGCAGTATTGATGCAGCATGGGAGAGTGATAGCTTATGCTTCTCGACAGTTGAAAATCCATGAGAAAAACTACCCTACCCATGATCTGGAGTTAGCAGCCGTAGTTTTTGCTTTGAAGATTTGGAGGCACTATCTGTATGGAGAGAAATGCCAGATCTTTACCGACCACAAGAGCCTCAAGTATTTCTTTACGCAGAAGGAATTGAACATGCGTCAGAGGCGTTGGTTGGAGCTTGTGAAAGACTACGATTGTGACATTAGCTACCACCCGGGTAAGGCTAATGTAGTTGCGGATGCTTTGAGCAGGAAAGTCGCAGTGATGGCTCATTTGAAGATGCAGAAACCTCTTCAGATTGAGATGCAGAGGTTCGATCTGGAGACTTACACTCGAGGTAGAGTTCCTCGCTTATCTACCTTGACCATTCAGTCTTCTCTTTTGGACCGTATTCGCAGTGGTCAGGCCGCAGATGAGCAGTTGGCACAGTGGAAGAAGAGAGATGAATACAAGGGCAGTGTTTTGTATTCAGTCAGCGACGGTATTGTGAGATACCGAGATAGGATATGGGTTCCTAGCAGTGATTCTATCCGAGCAGACATCTTATCAGAGGCCCACATGTCCCCGTACTCTATTCACCCTGGGAGTACGAAGATGTACAAAGATCTGCAGCTATTGTATTGGTGGCCAGGGATGAAGAAGGACATCAGGCGTTTTGTATCCGAGTGCCTGACTTGCCAGTTGGTGAAGGCCGAGCATCAGAGACCAGCAGGTTTGCTCAAGCCTCTTCCTATTCCCGAGTGGAAGTGGGAGAACATTACCATGGACTTTGTGACCGAATTGCCGAGGTCAGCCAGAGGATCGAATGCCATTTGGGTGATTGTAGATCGTCTTACCAAATCAGCGCACCTCTTGCCTATTAAGACGACTTTCACCATGGTTCAGTATGCAGAGTTTTATAACCAGGAGATAGTCCGACTTCATGGTATTCCAGCTTCTATCGTATCCGACAGAGATCCCAGATTCACTTCCTCATTTTGGAAGAGTTTGCATTCGACTTTGGGTACGAAGTTGCTGTTTAGCACAGCTTTCCATCCGCAGACAGATGGACAGTCGGAGCGAGTTATTCAGATTTTGGAGGATCTTCTTCGCGCTTGCGTCATTGATTTCTCTGGGAGTTGGGAGTCGAACTTACCATTGGTAGAGTTCACCTATAACAACAGTTTCCAGTCGTCTGTAGGTATGGCTCCGTATGAAGCACTGTATGGACGCAAGTGTAGATCTCCTGTTCATTGGGATGAAGTAGGAGAGAGAGCAGAGTTGGGTCCAGAGATTGTTCAGCAGGCAGCAGAGGTGGTAGTCAAGATCCGTGATAGGATGAGGACTGCTCAGAGCCGACAGAAGAGTTATGCCGATCAGCGGAGGAGAGACTTAGAGTTTGCAGTGGGCGATCATGTCTTTGTGAAAGTGGCACCTATGAAGGGTGTCATGAGATTTGGGAAGAAAGGGAAGCTCAGTCCGAGATTCATCGGACCGTTTGAGATCCTTGACAGAGTAGGGACGCTAGCTTATCGTGTTGCTCTTCCGCCAAATCTGGCCGGAGTACACAATGTGTTCCACGTCTCCATGCTAAGAAAGTACATGGCGAACCCTTCGCATGTGCTGAATTTTGAGCCGTTGCAACTTACTCCGAACCTGTCTAATGAAGAGAGACCAGTGCAGATCTTAGACAGACAGGAGAAGAAACTTCGGAACAAATTGATTAAGCGAGTCAAAGTCAAATGGCTCAACCATTCAGAAGAGGAAGCTACATGGGAATCTGAGCCGGAAATGAGAAGTCGGTACCCTGAGTTGTTCGGTGAGTTCTAATTTCGAGGACGAAATTTATTTTAAGGGGGGAAGGATTGTAGAACCCGGAATTTAGACTGCGTACAAGCCATGCATAATTCTATTATTTTAAAATTTAATTGACTTCAGTGCATGTTTATTTTAATGCATTTCTTTGAAGTTAATTATTTTATTATTTCAGTTCAGTAGTTTGAATTTTAGCATTTCAGTTATTTCAGTGAGACCGGACCGGAGTTGGAATTTAGAAATAAATTTAAGGTTCGAGAAATATTTCCAGACTTTATTTTAGCTAGCCAATAATTTAATTTAATTTAAATTGATGTTTAGGGAATTTATTTTAGCAACTTGAGGTTAGTAGAAAATAAATCCCTTTAAGTTCCGATAATTAAAGGATTAATTCGATAAATTAATTATAGGATTAGTGAGACTCCTAAGGGTTATTAATTTTCTAGATAATCAACATTTTTCCACTCTTTTTAAATGAAAATTTTCGGCCACCTTGAATTGTTTAAACAATTATTTGCCTTATCACCATATTATCTCATCTTTGAATTTAATTAGTAATTTAAGTCTAGGATTTTTGGGAGCAACATGTAATTAATTAGGAGCTTATCCTAGTCTAGTTTAACTTGGGAGAAATCGGCCATCACCCTTCTAGTGCCATCCAAAAAGATTTGTTAGCAACAAACATTCAAGAATTTAAAATTTAAAAAACAATTTGTTGGAGACTTAGTCTTGAGTTATCCCCTTTATCTTGCACCTATCCTCCTCACTCCCATAACCACTTATCCTCTCTCCCTTGACCGAAAAACAGCAGCCCATTTCAGTAGAAAAAACGTGAGAAATAGCTAGGGAGATAGGGAGAAAATCGAGAGCCAAGGGAATCAAGAGAAGCCACTCCGTCTCCGCGTCGCGTCGTCGTTTCGTTAGTTTCTTTCAAACGAAAAATACAAGACATGTATATACTTTTTCTAAACCTCAATCAATTCTTATTATCATTATTTTTAACATCACATGATCATCTTTAAATGCAAGAAAAACCGAAATACAAGAAGGATTTTCAGAAAATGTAACATGCAGAATTTTTCGGCCCTTCATACATGCCTCACGTTTTTGCTGAGTTTTGGTGGTTTCAGGTTATGGCTCGACTCCAGGCTCCCAAGGCGACTCCTAGACACGTAATAGAATGCATTAGGATCGTGTTTGTCCATTCATACAGCCCCCATATTGCTGAGAATTCAGAATTTGACAGCAACTCCCTTGCTGCCATGTATGCTCTTCGAAAATTTCAGATTTGTATGTCAAGGGGTTGGATCTGATCTTGGCTGCCCTAAGGGCTCTTAGCCATGGTTGGATCACTCCCTTAGCATGTCTAAGACGTGACTAAGTCGCCCTTTTGGCGGCTTGGTCCATGTCTCCACGGTTTTTAAATAAAACGTAAGTACAGCCCACACTCCCCTCTCGGCCCCTTCATTTGACAGCACTTGTGTTTCGGTTTTGGGTTGGCTTGGTGTGGATCTGGCTTGGCCTTGTGCCCTTAGCCACGGTTCATACCACACCCCAAGATGTCTAGTTCGTGCCATGGTCCATTAATGGCCACTGGAACGACGCGGGATAACCCACGAAACAAGAATAGCCCCCTCCCCCTTCTCGGCCTTCATTGTACAGCACATGCATTTCGAATTGTATGGTTTGGTGTGGATCTTGGTTGGCCTATGGCCCTTAGCCACGGTCCATACCACACGCCTATATGTCTAGATCGTGCCATGGTCAATCAAATGGCCACTGGAACGACACGCGACAACAAGCAAGCAAAACACACCACACGCGCATCAAATGTGCTCTCGGTGCATCTTCTCGGTTGGTTGCTGGAATGGTTAGGATTTTGGCTGGCCTAGGGCCTTTAGCCATGGTTCAAACCCTTCCTTGGGATGTTGGTAAGGGTCCCTGGTCGGTGGTGCAAGCCCCAATGGCCGGCGGACTTGAAAACGACGCAAGCAAAGCGCATGCACAGCTGCTGGAATTTGACAGCAAGTTGCTGTGTCGGTGCGAGGGCTCGTTTGCGTTCTTGGTTGGATTTTAGCCTATGGCCTTGGACTGGACAGTGCCCCATTGAGTTAGGAAGGTCATGTTTTCGACCGTTCATGATTCGGATCATTTTTGAGGTCGTACGAGAATTTACGGTGCGATGTGCCAAATTGACTCTCGAAAGAGCGTTTCGTGTTTTGGCCTCCATTTCACCTAGATTTCGACCCTCATAATTTTAGGAGCATAAATTCATAATTTTAAGCGTATTTTAATTATGACGTCACGTTTGTTCAGTGTTGGTTCGGGTTGGTTTAAAGTCATGATTAAATACGAGGTCGTTAGACGTAGTTGTCGCATTTTAAAAATTTAACCGCATAAATTTGCCCAAGAAAATCCATTGCATATTTTCATGGCATTTTTATGTTGCAGCGAGCCTGGGGACGATCCAATCCAGTTGGTAAAATATACAGGAATTTTCATTATGCCAGTTAATTATTTTACGTGCATTAAATAGAAAATGATTATTTTTGAGATTTATGCGATATGGCTTGTGGTTCATTCACAATGTGGGAGTGATATTTCATACGGTCGCCAGTGACCGATCAGTTCAGTGTGGTACCACCCGGTCGCCAGGGACCGGCCAGCTTAGTTCAGTTTCAGCCTCCCCGGTAGCCAGTTACCGATCAGATTCAGCTTAGTGCAGTGGCCACAGACAGGCGTAAAACATAATCTCAACAGAAAATTTTACCAGTTATTTCAGTACAGGCTCCAAGGAGCAAATATTTTTACTGTGATTTTCAGTTCAGCTATGCACGTAATTTAATTGCTCAGTACAGATTATTTTCAGCATATCCCATGAATATTTTACTTCAGATTTTACTCGTTACCTGCGATATATGCATGCTGAGTCTTTAGGCTCACTAGACTTGATTGTTGTAGGTACTGATGAGGCTAGGGCCGAGGGCGGGGACCAGTGAGCCAGCTTGGGTCGGCAGTAGTGGCACCCAAGGACATCAGTGCAGCAGTGTTTATTTTATTCCGCAAACAAATATTTTATCAGTCATTGGATTTTTTTTTAAGTTGTTATTGTTGGCAAACAATTATTTTCTTCCGCTGCAACATTTTTGAAATATTGAACTTGATTCACCAGTTAATTTTATGAATGACGCCATTTAAGTTCTTTTAAAAAGAAAATTTTTAATTTTTCGCAAATTTTAAAGCAAGAAGTTTTAGGGCCTTTACAAGACAGCTTAGGAGCTATGTCCTTGCGATAAACTTCTAAACCAAACCTCTGAATCTCTGACTGAAGAGGTCTCTATACTGACAATTGTGCTACGACTGCAACTTCACGGCTCAAGGCATCTGCCACAACATTAACTTTCCCTAGATGGTAGCTAATTTCACAATCGTTGCCTTTCACTAACTCTAACCACCGTCTCTGCCTCATATTCAGTTCTTTCTGCTTGAAGAAATACCTGAGACTCTTGTGATCAGTGAATATTTGACACTTCTCGCCATACAAGTAGTGTCTCCAAATCTTCAACGCAAAGACAACAGCGGCTAATTCCAGGTCGTGAGTCGGGTTGTTCTTCTCATGCACCTTCAACTGCTTGCAAGCATAAGCTATTACCCGACCCTGCTGCATCAAGACTTCACCTAAACCGAGCTTAGATGCATCAATGTATAACACAAAATCTCCTTGCCCTGATGGCATGGCTAACACCGGAACTAAAATAAGAGCTTGCTTCAAAGTATCAAAGCTCTTCTGACATTCATCAATCCAAAAGAATTTATCATTCTTGTTGGTCAGTGAAGTGAGTGGAATTGCTATTGACGAAAACCCCTGAATAAACTTACGGTAGTAACCGGCTAAGCCCAGAAAACTGCGGATCTCTGAAGCATTCTTCGGATCAACCCTTTCCTTAACGGCTGCTACCTTTTCTAGATCCACCTCAATATCACTGCTGGATATTTTGTTCCCCAAAAAGGCTACCTTCCCTAACCAGAATTCACACTTAGTGAACTTCGCAAATAATTTGCGACTCTGCAAAATATGTAAAACTGTCCTCAAATACTGGTTGTGCTCCTCATGACTCTTCGAGTAAATAAGAATATCGTCAATAAACACTATGACAAACTGATCAAGGTAAGGTTTAAATACTCGGTTCATGAGGTCCATGAAAATTGTTGGAGAATTCGTCAGTCCAAATGGCATCACCAAAAACTCGTAATGCCTATATCTGGTCCTGAAGGCTGTCTTGTGCACATCCGCGTCTTTAACCTTCAGCTGATGATACCCTGATCGAAGATCTTTCTTAGAGAACACAGTATCTCCCTGCAACTGATCAAACAAGTCTTCGATTCTAGGAAGTGGGTATTTATTCTTGATCATTACCTTGTTCAAATCTCGGTAATCGATGCACAATCTAATGCTCCCATCTTTCTTTTTCACGAAGAGAACTGGTGCGCCCCACGGTGAGAAACTAGGGCGAATGAATTCCTTATCTAGAAGCTCCTGAATCTGCTGTTTGAGTTCTAGCATCTCAGCTGGAGCTAATCGGTACGGTGCCTTAGAGATTGGCACAGTGCCTGGCATAAGATGGATTGCAAACTCCACCTCTCTCTCTGGTGGAAGACCTGTGATGTCGTCAGGAAAAGCTTCTGGGAAATCTCTGACTACTGGCACATCTGATAATGATGTAGTTGTTATGTCAGGTGTTGAAATGATGCTGGCCAAGAAAGCCTGACAACCCTTGGAAATGAGTCTCCGCGATTGCATGAAAGAAATCACGCGAGGAAAACTCCTCCATCTAGCTGGCTCAAAGAGAAACTCCTCCATACCCAAAGGTCTTACTAGCACTGATCTCTTCTGGAATTCAATCAAGACCCTATTCTTCGTAAGCCAGTCCATTCCTAAAATAATGTCAGACTCTGGCATTGGCAACACAATCAAATCTGCATACACTAGGTGGCCCTGTAGCTCGAGATCGATCTCTGACCATGCTAGTAGCTGATTATTCTTTCCTTGATGGGACTGTCACTGAATAGCTCACGTCGAGTCCAATAGACTGGACGTCCAGGTGAATAGCGAATGTCTCTGAAATGAATGAGTGGGTCGCTCCTGAGTCTATCAGGGCCTTCGTGACTAATCTTTTGATGAAAATATTTCCTGAGAGACGTTAGCACCACGCAACTTATATCCCAAAGTTCTAATAGTAGTCTTATGCAACAAAAGACACCAAAAATTCCATCTTGCATCATAATAATCCCAATTCAAATAAACATCCAAGGCGAAAATAATACTGAGCTTAGGTAGAAAAGTTTACCGGTCAGTAAAGTCATGTCTGGGTTCGCCTCCTGCGCATGCATAGAGAACACTCTGCCCTGGGTCGGCTGCCTCCACTGCGGACACTCCTTTAACATGTGGTCACTGGCTTCGCATTTGAAACACTTGTCTGACCCGTATAAACATGGCCCCAGGTGTTGGCGGTTGCAAGTTCGCTGCCACTGACACGCTCTCCCACCATAGTCTGGCGTCCCCGGTCAGTAGGAATGTGGCACACTTGACCTTATCTGCATCTTACAACTCCATAAAGGCAAAAATCACCTCGATGGATTTAATCCATCCCTCAGCTAACATCGGGTCAGTTGTCCCGAGAACTCCTTTGGGGCTCATCTGTCTGAACCTCTCATATACTGCTTCTGGTCTGGGCCTCGCTTCTGTATTTGCCGCAGCCTGGTTCCCCGCAAACTGTGCGAAGAACTGAGTCATGCCTGCAAGCATCTGTGCCTGCATATCTGGCGGTGGAGGTGGGGGATTGGCCCTCTCTTCATCTCGAGGCTCTTGGCCTCTTCCCTAGCTTCGGGGTTAATTATACGTCAAGGAGGCATACTGTTCCAACAATTTACCCAACACGTAAACCCCAGATGCATGAACATGATATCAATAACATAAGATGCACGTAAATTGAACTTAAAACATAGACATGCTGAAATCATGGCTTAATGCTTAGTACGTAAAATACCTCAAAACTTTAAAACTTACAGACTTGAGGTGTGACTTCGTGAGCTTCTTGCGACTGGCAGTAGGCATAACCCTTTACAATAACACCGCTCTAATACCAACTGTAACGTACCGTATTTTGAACTACTTGAAATTTGCAAAAAAATTAAAAAATTTCTTAAATACCAATAACTCTCAACTTGCATTCATGAGTAACGGTCCAACCAAAATATTTGCAAAAGAAAATCTCTTGTTTAAACATTGTAAACAAATCATGAGATCAGAGTATTTGATATTTCATAAAAACTTAAAACCTTGGGCGGTCCTCGGGTTTAGCCTCCTGCTCAGTCCAAGCCTACTCCTTGGTCCCCACCCCTCGTCTCCTCGAAATCATCCTCACCTGCATCGATCAAGTCTAGTGAGTCTAAAGACTCAACACGTATAAACTGGGAGTAACAAGTACTACATAATAAAACCACATGCAACTTCAAAATAGAGCATACATAAATTGAAACTTGAACTTGCACTTAAACTTGAACTTACATACGTACATACGTAGACGTGCCATAAACATAAAACTTTTCTTAAACGTGCTTGCATACTTGTACATACATCATACATAAACTTCATCATTTTGCATAGAGACATGATTCAAAGCAAGTGACCCATAACATAATCGCTTGATCAGACTAAACCACAATACTGGGATGACAGGGGAGAATCCACTGCCACATACATGAGATCCTCGTTCATGCTTTAATGGGTGGATTGGTCCCCGTTCATGCATTAACGTTTTCCAATCTTGATCTACACCTGTTCATGATTTAACGGGGTGGGTTAGTCCCCGTTCATGCTTTAACGCTTTCTAACCCCATACATAAATTGGTCACCAGACATTTAGCATACCTCAAAAACTTGAAAATATTTTCTTTGCACGTCAAATATACTTACTTGGCGTTGAGGGATTCGTTGGATCTCGCTTGGGGCCATTGCTGCACATAATAATATGAATTTCCACACTTAACTTGCATACTTAGACGTAGGTATTCTTTCTCACCACCGAATTAAATAGATAGCTTATGAAATTCTAGATCTCTCGGAACTTTACCTCGTTAAATCGTCGTACTAACCCATGACATCGAACACCGAAAAATCTCTAAAATGATGTATGAACATTTCCCAAAAATAAAAGACATGAACTCACCATTAGAACTTGAGAAGAATTGGAAAGCCAAACACCCTCACAGAATGGGACGCACTCGGGCGGTAATATATTACCGCTCGAGTGCCAGGTTTACTGGACGCCTACCTCAGACAGAAAGACTGGCGCGAGGGCGGTAAGAAGTTACCGCTCGGGCGCAGAACCTAAAAAATTTTTACTCCCGACAGTGAAGGTGGCGCTCAGGCAGTAAAACATTACTACTCGGGTGCCGAGTGCACTGGACTCCACGAATTGAAGCTTAATACTCCTAACTATTTCATACGAAATAGTGACTCAATCCATCGAGACTCGTCCTAGCAATTGGGCCTTGTGTAATCATTAAATAAATTTGATTTCTTGTTTCTTCAGAGGGTGGTGAAAATGTCAAAATAGTGGAGAATATTTGTAAGAAAAAAAATACATATTTTACATGCTGCAAAATATTTTAAAATAGTTAGTGACATTTATTTTGTTTATGTTTTAGTATTCTTGCGATGTCGTCTCAAAACCCGCTATCTGTTATTCTTGATCAAAACAAGTTAATTGGACCTAACTATCACGATTTGCTGAGAAATTTAAAATCATTTTAAATTCTCGAGAAAATAGCATAGGTGCTCAATAAAGCTCCTCCAAAACAGGCAGCTGTCAATTTCCCAACTAAAAAAATTTCCAAGCAAGATAAATGGTGTGACCATGATCTCCAAAACAGTCAGCTGTCAATTATGCTGATATTTATGGCCACCTACAAGAGTTGTGTAATACCCGAAAATTAATCGATGTTATTGACGATTATTGATTTATAATTTGAGGTGAGTATGAGAGGATTAATCGGGACACGGTTTGGATTCAGCATGAAAAGATGTATGTGCGAGGATGAGCTCTCGCGCATATGCGCGACCCAGCCGGGCGCATATGCGCCAAATGTCCAGAGAACCTCGCGCATATGCGCGACATGAATCCGCGCATATGCGTGAGGGTACCCGAGAGTTGGGCAAACTGAACAATGGCCTCGCGCATATGCGCCGAGTAAGGGCGCGCATATGCGCGAGGGGCTGTGCAAGCTACGCACCGAGACATACTGTCTCGCGCATATGCGCCGAGGAGGGTCGCGCATATGCGCGAGACGTGTTGCATGTAGGATGAGCCATTTGCCTTAATGCATGTCGAGTGTATGTATATATATATATATATATATGTACGTTATATTCTTCGAAGGAAACAAGAGAAAAAGGGAAAAAGAAGCCAACCATACGATTTTAATTTTAGAATTCGATTTACGAGAAATCTGTCCATCCGATTTTGAATCCGACTTCAGTACTGTGTTCCTATCAACGCAGGCTACAACTGGATGTAAGTTTTGTTACGTACTGACATGTTTTGAGATTATGATATTGTTGGAATCGAATACACTTCATATATGATGTTCTTGGCATGTTAGACATCGTAGAATTGAAGCCAGATGGAGAAACGGATTGATTATGAAATTGTTATGATTTTCTGATTATATATCGATTGATATTGGACAGATTTGTGTTATGGACTGATTACCGAGGGTATCGGATATGAGTTACGATTTATAATTGATGTCTGTTGATATGGTATTGACGGGGATACTAAGATGGTGCCGTTATATTGATTTGAATTAAATCCAGATTATTCAGATTCAGTGTGGAATTGAGAATGAAATATTGATATTATGATTCTTGATATGTCGTTTCAGATTTACAGAGACAGTATTGAGTTCAGAACTGATATTACTTCAGACCGAGACTACAAACGAAAAGTATAAGTTAATGTGGTCTTGGGAGATCGACTCAAGTAGGATATACCTGGGTTTCCCTAAATCATATACTTATTGTTATTATATGCATTGATTTGATTATTATATGAAGTTCCATTGATTTATAGGAAGCATGTATTAGATGAGTATTAGATGAGTGATCTTGTGACAGAAGTGCCTGATAGTGGTGGGATCGCCACAGGCACATTGCACGATGTCACAAGATAGTGCTAAAGTCTGTCACCGGATGATTGGATATCGATGTGGATAGAATAGGAGTTTCTTCTATTACTGGTGATCGATACCAAATCGATGCAGATAGAATCGGAGTTTCTTCTATTACTGGTGATCGATATTGAATGCCAACATCTAGAAACCGGGATCCCTAGACTAGGATTGAGTCTAGTCTGAGTCGTGGAGTCACGAGCATTGTCGATAGTTTTATATTGATTATGTTTCAGAGTTTGATACATATTGCTGTTACCTGTTCATGATTTTATGTTTATCATATGATTGCATGTTTCATTGATTTATATTGGGATTATATTCTCGCCGGAAATATCCGGCTGTTGTCGTGTTTGTATGTGTGCATGACAACAGGTGGGACAGGATCAGGGTCAAGGAGATGACAAGAGATCAGGATTAGAGTGGAGACCACGGACTTTGATGTTGCTGTAAATAGGGTTTGAACACTTGATAGTTAGTTGTTGAACCTTGGTTTGTATTGAATGTATGATGTACAGGGTTTGTACCTTATGTTTTACTGATATGTATAATAGTAGGATTTCCAATACGTTCCGCATTTAAAAAATAAATTTAGACTCTGTTTATTATAATTGATTAAATTATCCCAATGACGATTATGAACTTGATTTGCGTAAATTATCCCAATTACGGGTCCCCACAACAGGTGGTATCAAAGCGATAGATCCTTTAGATTGAGTTAGAAGCTAGTGAGCGGGGTAGATTGAGTTTTCTTTCCTGCTTTTGAATGCTATCATGTCTTACTGCTGTAATACATGTTACTTGCTTATCTGATTTGATTGGGTAATATGTTTGATTGAGAATGAATCAGCAGCGCTTCTGGATCAGCAGTAAGATGATCGGAGGAGGATTGAAATGAAATTGTGGTATTTGTTACTAATCAATTTGATTATCAGATATGCCTCTGAGAAGAGTACCAGAACAGGGTAGCACGTCAAATACTCCAATGGACGTTACAGCCACTCCAATAGAGACATTGTTAAAAATATTTCAGTAATTTCATCCACCGACTCTGAAAGGTACCGAGAATGAAGTGGATTGTAAGAGTTGGCTAGACGATATCGAGATGTTATTTGATTCCCTGGACTATACTGATGAGCGGAGGGTGAAATTAATTGGACACCAGTTACACGATGTGGCAAAGAACTGGTGGATCACCACTAAGCGAGCATTAGAACATCGAGGTACGACTATTACCTGGATGGTGTTTAGAACTGAATTTTATCAGAGGTTCTTTCCAGTGTCATACAAGAAAGACAAGGGAGCCGAGTTTGCTAACTTGAGACAGGGCCAACTAAAAATTGAGGAATATGTGGCCAAGTTCTCTACATTGTTGCGGTTTGCTCCCCACATGGCTGAACACGATGAGACCGTTGCGGATCAGTTCATAAATGGCCTAAATCCTGAAATCTTTACCTTGGTGAATACCGGGAGGCCAAACAATTTCACTGATGCCTTGAACCGGGCTAAGGGAGCCGAAGCAGGTCTGATGAGACAGCGAGGAGCTTCATTTGTGCCTCCAGCACCGAGATCAGAACAACCACCTTTCCGATTTGAGAGTGGCAGCAGTAGTAGTGGAAAGAAGGACTTCTTGAAGGCTAGAGGAAAGAAATTCAAGAAGTCAGGAAGCAGTTCTTCTAGCTCTGGGAGTCCTCGATAGAGCCAGAGCTATATTGGACCTTATTGGAGTACCTGTGGAGGGAAGCATTCCACAGATCAGTGCCGAGGAGTGTTTGGCAGCTGTTGTATTTGAAGACAACAGGGAAATTTTGCCCGAGTATGTCCACAGAGAGGTGCTCAGCGATACCAGGCAGCAGAGTCATCTGGATCAGTGGCTCAGATAGGGAGACGACCATCTGCTGTTCATTCTTTCCAGCCAGCACCGTCTACGCAGTCACAGCAGAGGCCAGGAGGAAGCCAGACAATGAGCCAGCCTCCGAGACAGCAGGCCAAAGTGTTCGCTTTGACTGAGGAGCAGGCAGAGAATGCACCTGATGATGTTGTAGCAGGTAACTGCTTTATTTCTGGCTATCCTGCTTATGTATTGATTGATACTGGTGCATCACATACATTTATATCTGAGCGATTTGCATTGAGTCATACATTTCCTATTGAATCATTGTCTGCGGTGGTGTCTGTCTCTTCTCCGTTGGGGACAGGTTTGATATCAGTAAAGTCTGTTAGATCTTGTATACTGCAGTATGATGGGCATGAGATTGAGTTAGACTGTATTGTGCTTGGGATATCTGACTTTGATTGTATTATCGGTATCGATATGTTAACCAAGTACAGGGCTACAGTCGATTGTTTCCACAAGATTGTTCGATTCAGACCTGAGATGGCTGATGAGTAAAAATTTTATGGTAAGGGTTCTCGAGCTAGAATTCCTTTAATATCTGTGATGAATATGACTCAATTATTGCAGAAAGGAGCGGATGGGTTCCTTGTTTATTCAGTGGATTTATTGAAATCGAGTCCATCATTGGCGGACTTGCCAGTGGTGTGTGAATTTGCTGATGTCTTCCCAGATGAGATTCCTAGTTTGCCTCCGATTCGAGAGATAGACTTCAGCATTGAGTTGATGCCAGGTACAGTTCCGATATCTAGGAATATGATTGAGCATATTATTGATGACATTCTGATTTGTTCTAAGAATATGATTGAGCATGCAAAACATCTGAGAACTGTGTTGAAAATATTGAGGGCTGAGAAATTGTATGCCAAACTGTCGAAATGCGAGTTTTGGCTGAGACAGGTAGTATTTCTGGGACATATTATATCCTGAGATGGTATATCGGTGGATCCCAGTAAGGTTGAGACAGTGATTTCTTGGCCGAGACCGACCTCTGTGCCAGAGATTCGCAGTTTTATGGGTTTGGCCGGATATTATCGTCGATTTATCAAAGATTTCTCCAGTATTGCCAAGCCAATTACTCAGTTGACTCAGAAAAATGCACCGTTTGTTTGGTCTGAAGAATGTGAGACCAGTTTTCTTCAATTAAAGAAGAAGTTGACCAGTGCTCCGATATTGACTATCCCGTCAGGTACTGGTGACTTTGTTGTTTGTTGTGATGCTTCTCATCGAGGGTTGGGTTGTGTTTTGATGCAGCGAGGGCATATTATAGCCTATGCCTCAAGACAGCTGAAGTCCCATGAATCTCGTTATCCAATTCATGATCTTGAATTGGCAGCCATAGTCTTTGCATTGAAGATATGGCGACACTATCCGTACGGTGAGAAATTCAAAATATATTCTGATCACAAAAGCTTGAAGTATCTGTTTTCACAGTCCGAGCTGAATATGAGACAGCGAAGATGGCTGGATTTATTGAAAGACTTTGATTGTGAAATCAAGTACTATCCGGGGAAATCCAATGCAGCAGCAGATGCACTGAGTCGAAAGGTATGTTCTCTATCCTTATCGACTATGGGTGTTTCGAATTTAATTTAGGACTGCTGTTTGTCTAGAATAGTATTTGAGACAGATCGGAAACCCATGAGATTATATACTATTCAAGCTGAACCAGAGCTGATTTTGAAAATTTAAGCGGCTCTGATAGTTGATCAGAATGTACAGAATTCGATTGCTATGGTCAGAGCTGGACATCAATTGGAGTATCAGGTTCGAAACGGTATTTTGTATGTGAATAACCGTATTGTTGTGCCAAATGTTTCAGAGTTGAAACAGCAGATATTGACAGAAGCGCACAGTAGTCGATTCAATATTCATCCTGGTGGCATAAAGATGTATAATGACTTGAAAGAACAGTTTTGGTTGAAACAAATGAAGAGTGACATTGCAGAATTTGTTTCCAGATGTTTGAATTGCCAACAGGTGAAGGATGAAAGAAAGAAACCTGGAGGACTGTTACAGAGTTTATCTATTCCTGAATGGAAATGAGTTCACATTTCCATGGATTTTATGACACAGTTACCACGTTCCTCTAGAGGTTGTGATGCGATTTGGGTCGTGATCGATCGATTGACCAAATCCGCATGTTTCATTCTATACAAGATGACGTACCGATATGATCAGATGGCTGATATTTATGTCAGAGAGGTGATCAGATTGCAAAGAGTGCCGAAGTCGATTGTTTCAGACCGTGATCCTCGGTTTACTTCGCACTTCTAGCAGAGTTTGCAGCAGGCTCTCGGTACGAAGTTACATCTGAGTACCGCATATCATCCACAGACTGACGGACAGTCAGAGCGGACGATTCAGACATTGGAAGATATGCTGAGAGCTGTAGTGCTTTATTTTAGCACTAATTGGCAAGATGCATTGCCTCTCTGCGTAGGATATACTTGGGTTTCCCTAAATCACATACTTATTGTTATTATATGCATTGATTTGATTATTATATGATGTTCCATTGATTTATAGGAAGCATGTATTAGATGAGTATTAGATGAGTGATCTTGTGACAAAAGTGCCTGATGGTGGTGGGATCGCCGCGTGCACATTGCACGATGTCACAAGATAGTGTATTGGCGATAGTGCCAAAGTCTGTCACCGGATGATTGACTATCGATGTCGATAGAATTGGAGTTTCTTCTATTACTGGTGATCGATACCGTATCGATGTGGATAGAATCGGAGTTTCTTCTATTACTGGTGATCGATATGGAATGCCAACATCTGCACCGGGATCCCTAGACTAGGATTGAGTCTAGTCTGAGTCGTGGAGTCACGAGCATTGTCGACAGTTTTATATTGATTATTTTCATAGTTTGATACATATTGCTGTTAACTGTTCATGCTTTTATGTTTATCATATGATTTCATGTTTCATTGATTTATCTTGGGATTATATTCTCACCGGAATTATCCGGCTGTTGTCGAGTTTGTATGTGTGCATGACAACAGGTGGGACAGGATCAGGGTCGAGGAGATGACGAGAGATCAGGATTAGAGTAGTGACCACGGACTTTGATGTTGCTGTAAATAGGGTTCGAACACTTGATAGTTAGTTGTTGAACCTTGGTTTGTATTGAATGTATGATGTACAGGATTTGTACCTTATGTTATACTGATATGTATAATATTAGGATTTCCATTACGTTCCGCATTTAAAAAAAAATTAGAATCTGTTTATTATAATTGATTAAATTATCACAATGACGATTATGAACTTGATTAGCGTCCGGTCCCCACAAGTTGTACGGTGAAAAAATACGTCAACTGAGGCACGCTACTATAAAATAACTCATGACATCACGCCTGCAAAAGAGACCGAGAGCATGGCATGATGATGATTGGTCTCATTGCAAAGTTAGTGAACTTATGAAACGTCTACTACTAAAATACTACTAATTTTTTTTAAGTATAACAATCCTTGGCCAAAAATACAAACACACATATATTGTAGTGCCCAAATTCAGTACACGTTGAACTCATTCATTTATTTAATTATTAAAACATATATTTAATTTTAAAAATGAGTTTTAGTCATGCATGACTTATTTAAATGCATTATTTTAAAATATTTATGTTTAGGTGATACACGTTAAAATGTTTTTCCAGTTTCATGTTTCAGGCGATTATTCGAAGCGGGATCGAGGAGGAAACCAGTGACGATTTTTGGAAAAATTCTAATGCAGTATTTTGTTTTAAGTTAAGGATGGGGCATATTAAAATAATTTATTTGATTTTAGTATTTTCAAGCCTAAATTATGTATTTAGCGATTTTATGAGTTTTAAACTTTTAAAGTTGAAAGGAGAATTTTATAAAATTAGTGTGTTTTTATTTTAATTAAGGGATATTAGTAAAGTTAGTGATTTACTAACATTTAATTAGTGGTTAATTTATAATTAAGCAAATTCTTATTCCCTAAATTACTAAACACAAACGCACACCACTAACACACACTTATACACGCTAAACACAACACACACTACACAATTTTAATTTTCAGATTTTAAAAGAGAAAACCTAGGGTTCTCATACCTTAGAGCAGCCGTCACCTCCTTCTGAATTTTTCCAGCAAGTTTTGTTGATTTTATTGCAAGAAATACGTGTCACGTTCATTCCGGATCAACCTCGCATCTTTCCCCGTCTCGATGTCGTCGTTCGGTAACGTTAAAGATTTAAAGGCACTTATATTCTATTTTTCCGACGGCGATCATGTCATAGTATGTGTTGCGTTGTTTTTATGCATAAAAATACATGTGTGAAGTGTAAAGTTTGAGCGGTAATTGTTTAGATCGCATTTCTGACGTTTCTGGATCTTAAAATCTCATTTTTACTGTTCTTTGAAAAACTGAAATATTTCGAACGCGATTTTGAGAAAACGTTCAACATAAAAATCATAGAACTTTTTGATAACTTCGATTTGATATAAAATTTGAAGTATTTGGATAACAATTGAGTGAGTTATGATGATTTTCGTGGGACTGCTCATGTTTTAGGAGGGTCTAAAAATATGATACCATTTTGCTTCACATGTTGAGACCGAAACATCAATATCGAACCTTAGTAGACAGTAGCCATGAGATCCTCCAATTTTTTGAGCCGAATTAATTGGAGTTACACGTAGTTCACATAAAATATGACTGTGAAAGTCACAGATTTCCGACATCTAAATCTCCTTAATTTTATGAGCCAGACACTAATCGTAGGTAGCTTTTATAATGCAATCACCATTGATGGAAAACAAAGAATTATTAAACTTTCTTTTCAACGGGTTTGATTTAAATTTTGGATCTTATCCAAAATGAGGGATTTCATTTTAAAATTTGTCTCATAATTAATTTTTAAAAACTTGTGCCATGTTTGTTTGTATGATTGTTGGATTCATGCAACTATTGTTACCATACTTATTATTTATAATATATCACATATATACATCATAAATAACAAAGGATGATCGATAACCGAGAGTTAATTGATCCACATGAGCAATATACGGATACATGTAGAGAATCTAGGTAAATTTAGGGATGCAATTGCAATATTACCGAACTTCCAATATTTTGCATGTCTTTGATATTCAAAACTTCTTTCGAGGATCTTGTCCCACTATCTTCAAATCTTGATCTTGCAATAAATATAATATTTATATTAAATATCCATGATACATTGGGATACAAATTTAGGGGGGGGGGAACAGACTGTAAACCAGGTCCACTTTTAGTTATCCAATAATTAAAAATATAACATGTAGAATATCTAAACATACATATAGTAAATTGGCCATTGTTCTGGATCATACTTTTATCATATGATATCAATTATTATATTAATTTGATAATCTCACATATTATCTACAAATCATAATCTTGTAAATTATCACTAATCGCGATATTTAAGAAGTAAAAAAACTCTTTTATTTAACTTCAATTAATTAAATTTCTTGTTATTTTTATTATAAATAATTAAAATCTGATTTAAACTATATATTTCGTGAGAAAATTCCACGATTTAATCAACAATTATTTTTCCCGGACAATTTGATCAATTTTAAGAAATATCAATTTTGAACCGTAAATTTCGAAAAATTTGGAAAACTCCTCGAGACTCATGAAAATAGTCCTTGTCTGGCAGGATTGACCAAGATCTCGTCCATTATGCCCGAATGGTTCTAGTAGCATACTCTGATACCATTGTTGAGGCACCGTTTTCTCGCACCCTAGGCACAGGGGAAGTTTTAGAATTTAGTTTCGATATTCGAAATTTTCCTTGGGTGTCGCATGAATTAAACCATCTATAGGGTGTTTAGTTATTAAACTTGTGTGTTTTAAACGCTGGTTCTTCAAACCAATTCGGGATTAACGGAGATGACCCTTCTTATATTTCCCTTCGAATAGATCTCCTCCTTTTGATAGTCAAATTTGGTCCACGATCGGAGATTTTTTTCTTTTTTTTTGGATTGCACTAGTAATCTGTTGGAACTTTTCAAGTTTGCAATCTTGATTTTTATGATAACAAAACTTGTTAAATGTGTTACTAATGATCTACCTTAGTTGTGCAGCATCTAGAATCACCTACGAGTTGTTTACATCGCAAAACCTAAGACCCAACTGATCGCTCAAAGTGAATCAGTTCAACTGGCTACGTCATTTGAGCAGTACATCTGATTGACTAGTTGATAGGTAATTCAGAAGGAAAACCTTAGAAGCCTGGCCAACCGAAGGAGTGTTCCACTGATGAAGAAACATAGCTGATCAGTCCAACTCAACAAGTATGAAATCAGTTCCACTGACGAGTCAACTGATTTCACCAGCCCAATTGAAAGATCAGTTCAAACTGACCAATTAGAATCCTTCAGTTATGGACGATGATAGATTCCTTCGAGTGGATTCCAGCTGTGTGAGAAGGTACAAAGCCATTGTCCAGTCAAAGGACAATAATGGACGTTGCATCAGAGCATTAAAGACAAAATATTGCTTTAGATGGACAGTAAAAAAGACGAGACACATAGTCCAAGAAGACGATTCAAATGCAACAGATAAAATAAATGAGTCTCACTGTACGAACGGCTTCATCCACCTCTATAAAGAGAAGATCGGTGAAAACTCAAAACAATAGAGGGAGCACATATACAATACTAGAGATAAAAGGGCAAGATCAGTTGCATATCAGCTTTCAGAAGCACTTAAGCCTAGAGGGAATTCTTCATTGTTGTATCTGCTTAATTTAGAAGCCACTTTCCCTCCGTGTGTGAAAATATTCTTGTTCAGTTCTCACACACATACTCACTCTCAAACCACCCAAATACAGTCTTGAACAAAGACGTTAAACTTGTGTATGTAGTCTTTCTCACATAGACGTTAAATAAGTGTTTGACTGAAAGTGTTGTTTTCGATCATAGCTAGTAGTTCAGTTTAGGCAGTAGATAAGTCCTAACTGAGTGGGCTTGTACACGTAGTTGTATAAATCAAAGTCTTCTAGTGTATCCTATCCGTGGTGATAGAAGGGGTGACGTATGAGCAGTTGAAGTCTTCGAACATCCATAAACATATCTTGTGTATTTAAATGATTAACTATCGCTTTAAAATTCTTTTGATTAGTTAGAGTGTTCTTGTGTTCAGTTGTTACTATAATTGAAATATAAGAATGCAAAAACTAATATCTGTTCTTTCAGTTAGTCAGTTTACATAAGCTAAAATATTTTCTAACATTTCAGTTTTATTTACGAAGGATTACTTCGAATTTCTTCCGCTTGGTATAAAACCAAACTTGATTTAATTCATCGGTGCTAATATTCTTAGAACACGAGCTATTGAAGCTCATCGAAGGTTGTTGTGTGCGAAATGCCTTCGAAGGCGCTAACACACACGATCCATCAGCTGGTATCAGAGCGGGTTGTTCTAAGAAGAATATTTGAAGAAAACTGTGTTTTAAAAGGTGTTACTCTAAAATAGTTTTAAAAGCTATTTGAAAATGTTTTATACGATTATAAAAACTATTTGAAAATATTTACATATCGCTCTTTGGTAAAGAGTTGAGAGTATTGGTCCTTCAATTTTCGTTATGGCCACTTCTCCAATTTCCTAACCTCGGAGATCTTAATCAGCTTGCAGGGGACTAAGGAACATCTGCAAAGATGAACAGCTGAATTGCTCAATGAACAAAAAATCAGTTGCAAACTTACTAAGTCAGTTGTTCTTTAGATGAAACTCATCTATGTTGGGATGTTGGTCGATTCTATCACTAGCTGAACTCCCCGTGAGCCTAGTCAGAGTCTGCTCGACCATTTCGTTAAGCATAGAGGACAAGTTCAAAGCAGTTTTACTCGTTTCTCTAGCAAATTGGACTCACAACTGATGCAGCAGTTCAAGCAGTCAAGACAACCAGCTGATGGTATATCCAGTTCTGTCACAAAAATCAACTGATATCTGATGTAATTTAAAATATGCTATTTTTGTAGCAATTTTTCTTTTCTCAACTGATGTATGTACTCATATGTAAATACATGGAAGTTTATTCAAATAAAACATCATGATTATTCAGTTATGTCTCGTTGTGATTGAATAGATATTCTCAGTTTTCTTGTCTATAATGCTTGAATGATTAAATGACTAATTAAATAATTCTCAAATACGGGCTTTTATTCAGTTCCTGAGCGGGAGCGTTATTTTTTTAACTGAAAACATGTATTAAAATCCAGTTACTTTCTCAGTCAACTGATAAATATTGTCTTAAATTTTTTTTACTCAGTTTTAAAAGATTTTTTCAGTTGCTAAGGGGGAGCTTTCAACAATTTGAATGTACTAACTCTTAAACTGAATATATTGCGCTTAACTGCTCAAGGTTTGTAACCATCAAAAAGGGGAGATTGTTGGAACTTTTCAATTTCGCAATCTTGATTTTGATGATAACAAAACTTGTTAAATGTGTTACTAATTATCTACCTTAGTTGTGCATCATCTAGAATCACCTACGTGTTGTTTACATCGCAAAACGGAATACCCAACTGATCGCTCAAAATGAATAAGTTCAACTGGCTACGTCATTTGAGCAGTACAGCTGATTGACCAGTTGATAGGTAATTCAGCAGAAAAACCTCAGAAGCTTGGCCAGCCGAAGGAATGTTCAACTGATGAAGAAACCCAGCTGATAAGTCCAACTGAACAAGTGTGAAATCAGTTCCCCTGACGAGACAACTGATTTCACCAGCCCAACTGAATGATCAGTTCAAACTGACGAGTTTGAAACATCAGTTAGGATCCTTCAGTTATGGACGATGATAGATTCCTTCGAGTGGACTCCAGCTGTGTGAGAAGGTACAAAGCCATTGTCCAGTAAAAGGACAATAATGGACGTTGCATCAGAGCATTAAAGACAAAACGCTTCAGATGGACAGTCAAAATGACGAGACACATAGTGCAAGAAGATGATTCAAATGCAACGGATACAATAAATGAGCCTCACTGTACGAACAGCTTCCTCCGCCTCTATAAAGAGAAGATCGGTGAAGTCTCAAAACAATAGAGGAAGCACATATACAATAATAGAGAGAAAATGGCACGCTCAGTTGCATATCAGCTTTCAGAAGCGCTTAAGCCTAGAGGGAATTCTTCATTGTTGTATCTGCTTAATTTAGAAGCCACTTTCCCTCAGTGTGTGAGGACATTCTTGTTCAGTTCTCACACACATACACACTCTCAAACCACCCAAATACAGCCTGCACTAAGACGTTAAACTTGTGTATGTAGTCTTTCTCACATAGACGTTAAATAAGTGTTGACTGAAAGTGTTGTTTTCAGTCGTAGCTAGGAGTTCGGTTTAGGCAGTAGATAAGTCCTAACTGAGTGGGCTTATACACGTAGTTGTATAAATCAAATTCTTTTAGTGTATCCTATCCGTGGAGATAGAAGAGGTGACGTAGGAGCAGTTGAAGTCTCCAAAAATCCATAAACATATCTTCTGTATTTAACTGATTAACTATCGCTTTAAAATTCTTTTGATTAGTTAGAGTGTTTTTGTGTTCAGTTGTTACCATAACTGAAATACAAGAATGCAAAAACTAATATGTGTTTTTTCAGTTAGTCACTTTACATAAGCTAAAATATTTTCTAACATTTCAGTTTCTTTACGAAGGATTACTTCGCGTTTCTTCCGCTTGGTATAAAACCAAACTCGATTTAATTCACCGGTGTTAAATTCTTAGAACAATAACTATTGAAGCTCATCGAAGGTTGTTGTGTGCGAAATGCCTTCGAAGGCGCTAACACACACGATCCATCATAATCTCAAACAATTTCTTCGTCGAGGCTAGGTCGTCTGAGTTACCAAAATCCGGAGTCGATCCAGCAGCACAGGGCTCAGCCTTGGAAGTTAATTATTGGCCGAAATTTTTCACAAATTTTATTGTGATGGCCGAGCTTTGTTATGGAAAGGAGGAATGATTTTAGTGTTTTTGGTAGACAAAAATTCTCTTATGTTATATACCACCTCATGATATATTTATATAGTGCGATTCCTAGTCCCATTAGGAATCCCTCTCCACCAGAACTCCTCAATTTCATTATAATAAATTTTTTATCTTATTATTATCATATTATGTGTTTATCAACTTTTGATAATTCATAATATATTAATAATAATATATACACATAATTTTATATCTCCATATAAAGTTTATATATTAACATTAACATATTTAGATATGCATATTTAATACATCCATAGACTTATCAAACAAATTAAATAACCATTATTTAATTTATATAATTAACTCATTTGTTAATTAGTTCTAGAAATCTCTAGAATATTTTATAAGACTTTTTACATATTAGTAATCATCACCACTAGTATGATCATTAAACAAGTAAATTATAAATTAATTAAATAAATGATTTCGTTCATTATAATATTGATTGAAGATCTGACATCGCTATTGTGTCAGGGTTACAAGTCTTGTTCGTATAATGAAGATAAAAAAAATTCAAAGATCAAAATTTTCACTTACCAAGTTGGGTAGTTTCCAGTTTAGTGAACTCATTCACCTCAATAGGCAGTTCAACTCTTATTCCTCAATTAGCAGTTCAGCTAACTTCCATTTCTTCCATCCCATGGAATCAGCTTAGAAACTCATTTATAAGCATCACGTTTGATCTTTATCAAACTATAATCAACAAATTCAACTCCTTGAACTTTGACTTTCTCAACGGGAACACAAAATCTGACACTTATGTGAGCCTCAATGGCTTAGGGATATAGCAAGGCGTGTGTTCATATCTTCATGTGATTCAGAATAATTTTTTATTCGTATTTGTCTTACCCTAATTAGACTCATTATTTCCGTCAACTCTTTGATCAAGAATGTCAGAACTCATTTCTTATTGCACCCATTGGACCATGGTAAGAGCGTCTAGTAGGATCACCCCATGATCCCCTAGGTATCGCTGATAGTGCCTGCAAGAACCTTAAGTCTTGGTTATCATATAGTACGGTCCCTTCAACACACATATACCGATCGAATCTGCAACCATTGGTACATCGAAAGTTTCATATGAATTCGATAACGATGTGATTTATCTTTTAATACTAATAGCGGCATTATATGTGCAACTAGGAAAACAGCTTTTCCTAAAACACATTTGTTGCTTTGACCAGAGATTCTTTGCACTGTTAACTCATCAAATCACATATGATATCTTCATCAATAGGCAAACAGTGAATTCCATACGACAACACATTTGCACCTAGTTATTTTGAAACTACAGACACCTCGCCACCTAATGATCCTCAATGGAGTCGGTAAACGGATCAAAGCGAATGTTAGTACGTAGAGCCACTACATCCTCCAGGGTCAAAGGAATAATTGTTTAAAACCAGAACCAGTGACCTTTATACTCGATAAGTGAGAACCACTTGGATAATCCAAGGGAGAGTTATTCAGTACGTCATCATATGATCACCCATCAGCATGAATGGACATCTTCATGCCCTTACCAATGAAACTAGTGTTTATATCGTAGATGATAGTCTCAAGCTCAAGCGACATTTATCTTTATTTTAGGCGACTGATTTGACTAAGAACCGGCTTAGAATATATGATATACTTCCTAATGAGTTTTCATGATCTTTTGTTACGAGGCAGACCTCATAGCACCTATTGTATATTCAATGACTTTATCTATTCAGCTTGAATGAGTACACATACATAACATAATTAGATAAAATCGTAAAATATTATTAAAATAAAGATCGTTTTACATCAGAATTATAAAAGCCCAAGCTACAAGTTAGATCCATGGGCACCTACTCTAAAAAAATCTCTATAGCCAACTACTTATAGATCTTAGACTCATTGCTTCACGATACTTCTCAAGTAGTGGTCATGGTAGGGGCTTTGTCAGCAGAGGCGACTCTTTCTACCATTATGTCTTCTATTCCCACAATCTTTCGGATTATGTGTAATTCCTCAGTATATTTTTGGATCGCTGATGAAACCTCAGTTCCTTTGCTTGTGCAATGGCACCAGTGTTGCCACAGTAGATCTAGACTGGATCAACTGTTTGAGTAATGACACCCAACTCTTGAATGAAATTCCTCATTAAAACACCCTCGTTTGCTGCAGCCAATGATGCACCTATGTATTTGGCCTCAGTGGTTGAATCCTCTGTGGTATCTTGTTTGGTACTCTTCCATGAGAAAACACCACCATGGAGCTTGTACACAAATTCAGATGTTGATTTTGAATCATCCACATCTGATTGGAATTTTGAATCAGTACAGCCTTCTAATTTTAATTCTCCAATCCTGTAAACAAAGAATAACTTCTTAGTTCTTCTCAAGTACTTAAGAATGTCCTTATCGGTTTTCAAATGCAATGGATCGGGATTCGACTAATATCTGCTTGCAACACTCAATGCATATGCAATATCAGGTCGAGTAGCTATCATAACATACATAATATTGTCTATAGCAGACACATATAGAATGCGGCTCATTGTTTCTATTTCAACATCAGTGTTATGGCACATAGACTTGGATAGAGTCACACCATGAAACATTGAGAGACACCCTGTAGAACCCGTAAATCAGTCTACGTATAAGCCATGCATAATTCTAGATTTTTAAATTTAATTGACTTCATTGCATGATTATTTTAAATGCATTTCTTTGAAGTTAATTATTTTATTATTTCAGTTCAGTAGTTGATTTTTTTAGCATTTCAGTTATTTCAGTGAGGCCGGACCGGAGTTGGAGTTTTGAGATAGGATTTAAGATTCGAGAAATATTTCCAGGAGTTTATTTAGCTAGCAAGTAAGTTCATTTAAGTTAAAAAGAAGTTTAAGGAATTATTTAAGTTGCTTGAGGTGATTAAGAAATAAGCCCATTTAAGTTGTATAATTAAGGGGTTAGCTCACTAAATTAATTAAAGGATTAGTGAGGCTTTTTAAGAGTTACTAATTTAGTAAATAAACAACACTCCCCATTCATTTTTAGAAACAAATTTCGGCCACCCCCTTGCCTAAACAATTATTTTTGCCAACTCACCTTTGACCATTTCCTTGCGATCTCTTAACTTGATAATCTTTTCATTTATTAAGCACTCTTAATTAATTAATATTAAACACTAATCAACCTACATCTACCATGTAAGAATCGGCCATACCATTCTAGAAGCACCCCAACAATAGTTGATATCAAACAACCATCATATTCAAATTTAATGAGGGTGGGACTTGGTCTTGAGTTGGAATCCTTTATTTGTGGATCTTGCCCCTCACCTTTCCAACCATCATTCTCCTCCCCCATTACTGAAATTCAGAGAGTTTAGAGTGTAAATTTCGTGAGTCTTAGCTAGGGAAGAAGGCAAGAAAAATCAAGAGAAGGAAAGGTAGCAAGAAAAGAAAGCGCTCCACCTCCTCCGCGCCGTATCGTTTCATTCTTTGGTTTTTCATTCAAACGAATCCAAGGCATGTATATACTTTTTCTAAACCTCAATCAAGTCATATTATCAGTATTTTTAAGTGCATGATCAGATTTCATCATGATAAAACCGAAACATGACAAGAATTTTCAGAAAAACCAACATGCAGATTTTTCGGTTTTCTTGGGCAGCTTCATGGTTTGCTTCGTGTTGTGGATTTCAGGTATTGGTTCGACTCCAGGCTCCCAAGGCTGTTCCTAGACATGTAATAGGATGCATTAGGACCATGTTGGTCCATTCATTCAGCCCCCACACTTGCTGGAAACCGAAATGACAGCAAGCTCCCCATAGGTACAGGATTTTGGGTTCGAAAATTTCAGTTTTTATGTCATGGGGTTGGATCTGATCTTGGCTGCCCTAAGGGCTCTTAGCCATGGTTGGATCACTCCCCTAGCATGTCTAAGACATGACTAAGTCGCCTTTTTGTTGGCTTGGTCCATGGCTCATCGGTTTTTAAATAAACAACAAGAACAGCCCCTATACCCCTTCGGCTACTTCAGTTGGACAGCTTGTGGTTCGTTTCTTTTGTTGCTTGATATGGATCTTGGTTGGCCTATGGCCCTTAGCCACGGTTTATACCATGCCCCTAGATGTCTAGATCGTGCCATGGTCAATGAAATGGCCACTGGAACGACGCTAGACAACCAACGAAGCAAGAGCAGCCCCCTCCCCTCTCGGCCCTTCGATTTTTGGACAGCATGTGTGTTCGAGTTTTGTGTGGTTTGATGTGAATCTTGGTTGGCCTATGGACCTTAGCCACGGTTCATACCATGCCCCTAGATGTCTAGATCGTGCCATGGTCAATGAAATGGACACTGGAACGATGCTAGACAACCAACGAAGCAAGAACAGCCCCCTCCCCTCTCGGCCCTTCGATTTTTGGACAGCATGTGTGTTCGAGTTTTGTGTGGTTTGATGTGAATCTTGGTTGGCCTATGGCCCTTAGCCACGGTTCATACCATGCCCCTAGATGTCTAGATCGTGCCATGGTCAATCAAATGGCCACTGGAACGAGACGATACAACGAGCAAGCAAATCCCACCACACGCGCATCAAATGTGCTCTCGGTGGATCTTCTCGGTTGGTTGCTGGAATGGTGCGAATTATGGCTGGCCAAAAGCCCTTAGCCATGGTTCAAATCATTCCTTAGGATGTTGGTAAGGGTCTCTGGTTGGTGGTTCACACCCCAATGGCCGAAAGACACGAAACCAACAAAAAACGCACAGGTGCGCAGCTGCTGGAAATTTACAGCAAGTAGCTGTGTTGTATAGAAGGCTCGTTTGAGTTCTTGGTTGGCTTTTAGCCCATGGCCTTGGACTGGACAATGCCTCATTGAGTTAGGAAGGTCATGTTTCGACCGTTGGTCATTTGGATCATTTTTGAGGTCGTACGAGAATTTACGGTGCGATGTGCCAAATTGACTCTCGAAAGAGCGTTTCGTGTTTTGGCCTCCATTCCACCTAGATTTCAACCCTATCATTTTAGGAGCATTATTTTATGATTTTCAGTGTATTTTAATCATGACTATAGGGTCGGTTTAGTGTCGGTTCAGGTTGGCTCGGAGTCATGATTAAATACGAAGTCATTAGGCGTTATAGTCGAACCTTTCGAATGCAAATTTCATAGTTGGCCAAGTTGGAGCATTTGCATGTTTTTCATTTCACGGTTAGGTTGCAGCGAGCCTGGGGGAAGATCCAATCCAATCCAGTCGGAAAAATTACAGGATTTTTCATTATGCCAGTTAATTATATTACGTGCATGAAAACTAGAAAATGATTATTTTTGAGATTTATGCGATATGGCTTGTGGTTCATTCACTATGTGGGAGTATTATTTTATACGGTCGCCAGTGACCGCTCAGTTCAGTTTGGTACCACCCGGTCGCCAGTGATCGGCCAGCTCAGTTCAGTTTAAGACTCCCCGGTAGCCAGTTACCGATCAGTTCAGCTTAGTGAAGTGGCCACAGGCGTAAAACATAATCTCAACAGAAAATTTTACCAGTTATTTCAGTACAGGGCTCCAAGGAGCAAACGTTTTTACTGTGATTATCAGTTCAGTTATGCACGTATTATAATTGCTCAGTACAGATTATTTTCAGCATGATTACAGATTATTTTCATCATGCCTCATGACATGATATTTTATCCCATGCATATTTTACTTCAGATTTTACTCGTTACCTGCGATATATGCATGTTGAGTCTTTAGGCTCACTAGACTTGATTGTTGTAGGTACTGATGAGGCCAGGGCCGAGGGCGGGGACCAGTGAGCCAGCTTGGGTCGGCAGTAGTGGCACCCGAGGACCTCAGCGCAGCAGTTGTTATTTTTCCGCTAATAATTTTATCGGTCGTTGGACAAATTTTAAGTTGTTATTGTTGGCAACTTCATTTTTCTTCCGCTGCAATAATTTGAAACATTGAACTTGATTAACCAGTGATTTTATGAATGAGACCGTTTAAGTTCTTTTAAGAAGAAAATTTTTAATTTTCCGCAAATTTTCAAAGCAAGGAGTTTTAAGGGCCGTTACAGTTGGTATCAGAGCCTATGTTCTTGTAAAGGGTTACACTACTTCTGACTCCGAGAAACTCACGAAGCCACGTCTTCGGTCTGTAAGTTTTACATTACAGCATGTTATTTAAAGCATGGATTATTGAACAGCATGTCTTCATGAAATATATATTACGTCCAGATTTTTATCGTTCAGTATTTAAATTTGAATAAATTATGGAATTATGCATGTTAGTTACGTATGAGTTATGTTTGGAACAGTATGCCCCCTAGACGCCAGGTTGGGCGCCCGAGAGGTGGCGAGGAGCGCTGTCATGAGTACGGTGAGGATCGTAGGCGGGAGGAAGACTTACCTCCACCCCATCCGCCTGATATGAATGCCCAGATGCTAGCTGGGATGACGCAGTTCTTCGCACAATTTGCGGGGAACAATGCCGTTGTTGCTGCCGCAGTCAGGCCGGCAGGACCCGAGGCTATTTATGAGCGATTCATGAAGATGCGTCCGAAGGAATTCTCTGGGACGTCCGACCCCATGGTTGCCGAGGGATGGATCAAATCTCTCGAGGTCATTTTCGAGTTTATGGAGCTAGGAGACTCAGACCGAGTCTGGTGTGCTACCTATCTGTTCACTGCAGACGCCCGCTTATGGTGGGAAGGAGCGTCGATAGCCCTGACTTTGGCTACACTTTCTTGGACACGCTTTACGGAGGTTTTCTACTCCAATTATTTTGCTGAGGAGGTTCGTACCAGGCTAACCACCGAGTTCATGAGTCTGAGACAGGCGGATATGACGGTTACGGAGTTTATCCGTAAGTTCGAGAGGGGCTGTCACTTTGTGCCCCTGATCGCGATTGATGCCAAAGCTAAGTTGATGCATTTCCTGGTGGGTTTACGGTCGATCTTGCGCCGGGATGTTAGGGTGTCTGACCCTGCTACTTATGAGATTGTCGTCTCCAAAGCCCTAGCCGCAGAGCAGGACCTGCGGGATATTGAGAGGGATCGCCAGGGCAAGCGCCCAGTCCAGGCACCGCACCGCCCTCCTCCTCATCAGAATCAACAGCAGAATAAGAGGCCTTTTCATGGACCGCCCAGGAACCGAGGCCAGCAGCAGCAACAGCAGCAGCGGGGACGCCCAGCCCCGAGGACTCAGGAGCACCCAGTCTGTCCCAGGTGCTCACGTCGCCATCCTGGAGCATGTATGTCTGGCTCAGGAAAGTGCTTTAAATGTGGCAGTCCAGACCACATGTTGCTGCAGTGCCCTCAGAGGAATCTGCCTACCCAAGGCAGAGTTTTTGCTCTCCATGCCACGGAAACAAACCCAGAGACTATGTTGTTGACAGGTAATTTTAAGCTTAAAGTTATTATTTGAGTTTCCGTAATCGGAATTTAGATTTGAACTTAGAACTGCGATAGGATTGCATGCTCTACTCAATATTAGTTTGGGGATTTAAGTTAGAAGAACTTTGACCTTTGCATGCCTATAAGTTTAACTCTTGTAGCTATTGGGTTCAACTTAGAGTTCCGATCTTTCAGGGAGAATTTTTATATCTGGTTCCGCTACCAAGGCCTTGATAGATTCAGGGGCCACTCACTCGTTTATTTCGGAGGTTTTTGCAAACTTTCTCAAGATCAAGACCATTGGGCTAGACATAGCCTTTTCAGTCGTGTTGCTGTAACACCCCACTTAAATAAACACTTTAAATCTAAAAATAACCTGACATCAGCGGAAGCATTTATCGTAAAGAAAATATACTTTATATCCATTGTAACCATTTTCATAAAATACAAACCAAAAAATACATAAATTCAATACATCATAAATCAAATACCCACAATACATATAATAAAATACATGATATTTTTAAAACTTTAAATGTTCAACTCACACCAATAAAACATTAACATAACCAAATAAAAGTTGTTCCATTTTCAATAGCTATATGACTTCTTCTCCTTGGACAATCTGCTTCAAATCTTTTTATTACCTGCATCACATGAAATAACTGGAATGAGATAAAACTCAGTAAGTAGAGAACTTTACATAACAAATACATATTTATATGGCTTGGCTTGAAATATCTCAATGGCAATAAACGTGAACAATACCATCTTCAATGAACAATAATGAAAGAATAATATAGATGGTATACCATAGCATGAATATGGAACAATAGCTCAATGATCTATAATCTGTGAATATTATCTCTGTTAATATATATAAATATATATCGGACTGTGAGAGATAACCATGAAATGAAATGATAGTCTGTAACTTGTAATCTGTGACCTGTGAATATTATCTCTGTTGATATATTAAATATATATCGGACTGTGAGAGATAATCTATGTATAGCATCTCTGTGATATATGAAAATATATACCAGGCTGTGAGAGACACTCTTCATGTGATTGACCAATGACATGCATGAATTACTATCATTTCTTGGATTGGAACATATGAAATTCATTGGAACAATTCATCAAACACTTGATATGCACAAAGGATTGTAGCATATGAAATTCATTGGAACAATTCATCAAACACTTGATAGGCACAATAGTTTGCTAGCTTCTTTATCAATGAAATCAATGGAATTCATGGATCTTTGAATATATAACAATGAATATGGCATAATATAACCATAAAAGAAGCTAGACATCAATAAACATGGCTTGGATACATATATATCATGTGAGCACAAGAAATAGCTTCTACTTACAACCCAATCAACACTTGGTTGCAAAGATGACCTCAAAAGAATCCCTACAACAATAAACACCATAAAAACTATGAATTAACATAATATATACTTAGATCCATGAAGTCATCGTATCCATCCAACCCAACAATTCTTCACAAAACCCATAAATAATTAAGATCTTACCTTGAAGCTAGCACCTAGACTAGGAGATGCTAAGGTTCCCTCAAAAATCCTTGAACTTGATGAAGATTTGGTAGAGAGAATTTTGGTGAAGAAGATGAGAAGGAAACGTATGAGAGAGAAATGAGAGATGAAGGAATGAAGATATTTCTCAATACCAAGCATAAAAATCAATTCCGAAGCTTAAAATCGCATTTTGGAACCACACTTTTCGTTTAAAAAAATTGGGCAGCGCACCTGCGCTCGATTGGCAGCGCTGCCCCGCGCTGCAGACAGCAGCGCGGGTGCGCTGCTGTCTCGCACAGGCAGCGCACCGGCGCTGCCTCTGGCAGCGCGGGTGCGCTGCTTGTTCGGCGCAGGCAGCGCCCCTGCGCTGCCTGTGGCAGCGCGGGTGCGCTGCTGCGCCGCACAGCAGCGCTACACGCTGCACCCTATCTCTAATCCTCTGACACGAACTCCTAAAAACGCCTTTTCTTGACTTATTATCCAACCTTTTCTTATTCCACTCAATTATTATGAATTTTAACAACCAAAATCCTTCTAAAATCAAGCATAAAACCATCACCAAAACTTGTCCATTCCCATATTCATCAACAACTAGGCCCCTATAATTTCTCTAACCCATTGACAATAACATGAACTATAAACAACACTAAAACTTGACCATATCAATATATGAATATCCCATAACCATAAAACATGAAATCATTGATCATAGCACAATAAAAACTTGGGATATTACAATCTCCCCTCCTTATAAAAATTTCGTCCCCGAAATTACCTATTAACGAATATATTAGGATAACGTTGCTTCATCTCCTCTTCAGGTTCCCACGTGGCCTCTTCAATCACTTGATTTCTCCAAAGAACCTTGACAATGCCAATTTCTTTGTTCCTTAACACCTTAACCTTACGATCAAGAATTTGAATAACCCTTTCTGATTGCCCGTCGCTTTGAGGATGGTAGGCAGTACTAAAGGCTAACTTCGTGCCCAAAGCTCGATGTAAACTTTTCCAGAACTCTGATGTAAACCTCGGATCACGATCTGACACTATAGATACCGGTATACCATGAAGTCTCACAATTTCTTGAATATATACATCGGCATATTGATTCATAGAATATGTTGTCTTGACAGGAAGAAAATGCGATGATTTAGTCAATCGATCAACAATCACCCAAATAGAATTGAAACCTTTCTGAGTCCTTGGCAATCCAACCACAAAATCCATTGTGATGTGTTCCAATTTCCATTGCGGTATAGGCAAAGATTGCAATAATCCCGCCGGTCTTTGGTGTTCACTCTTAACCTGCTGACAGGTTAGACATTTAGAAACAAATACTGTAATGTCTTTCTTCATACCTGGCCACCAATAAAGACGTCGAAGATCTTGGTACATCTTAGTACCACCAGGATGTACAGAGTATGGCGCCGTGTGAGCTTCTATGAGTACCTCTCTTCGTATGTTATCACCAATAGGAACACATTTTTTACCTCGAAAGGTAATCAAACCATCACGATTCACTCCAAATTCAGAAACTCCTGATAATTCTTTATTCCTTTTTAACTCCAATAACTGAACATCAAACTGTTGTTCCTTCAAAATCCGATCAAACAAAGTTGAGCGGAGAACTAATGTAGATAATCGAGCCACTGTCCCTGAAGATACCAAATTTATCTCATTTCTTTGCAAATCAAGCAATAAAAATTTAGAAATCATAGCATTTAATTCTGAACTTGACTTGCGACTCAAAGCATCTGCAACCACGTTAGCTTTACCAGGATGATAGCTAATGCTGCAATCATAATCCTTGACAAGTTCTAACCATCTCCGCTGCCGCATATTCAATTCTTTTTGTGAAAACAAATAACTCAAACTTTTTTGATTTGTAAAAATTTCACATTTCTCACCATAAAGATAGTGTCGCCAAATCTTTAATGCAAACACCACAGCTGCTAACTCCAACTCATGAGTAGGATAATTTTTCTCTTAGTCCTTTAACTGACGAGAAGCATAAGCTATCACTTTCCCATGCTGCATCAGTACAGCACCTAACCCCAATTTTGAAGCATCTGAATAAACAACAAAATCTTCAGTACCACAAGGAAGTACCAACACAGGGGCAGAAGTCAACTTATCTTTCAACTCTTGAAATGCTTGTTGACATGCTATAGTCCACTCAAACTTAACTGACTTACGAGTTAAACTCGTCAATGGCAATGCTATCTTTGAGAAGTTCTCTATAAACCTTCGATAATATCCTGCTAAACCCAGAAAACTTCTCACATCTGAAACTGTCTTTGGAATGGACCATTGTTGAATAGACTCAATCTTAGAAGAATCTACAAAAAATCTTCCTTAGAAACAATATGGCCCAAAAATGCCACTTGTTCTAACCAAAATTCACATTTCTTGAACTTTGCATATAATTGTTTTTCCCTCAATAAGTTCAACACAATCCTCAAATGATCTCTATGAAGTTCTCGTGTCTTAGAATAAATCAAAATGTCATCAATACAAACAATGATAAAGGTTCAACAGATATAGTATGCATAAACTCCTCAGATATAAAAGAATGTGTTGCATCAGTATCAATTAAGGTAAGTGCTTCTTTCCCCAAAATGAAAATATTACCTGATATGACTGAAGCATCAGGATTTGCGCCCTCCTTTGTCATTGAAAAGATTCGACCTTGCACTTTTCCTTTTCCAAAAGAAAGAGGACAGTTATAAACTGTGTGTCCAACTTCCTTACATCTATAGCAACGACCGCTGCCAATTAAACATTCTCCTTTGTGTGACTTTCCACACTTGGCACACAATAGTCGTTCATTATCTGTAGGAGGCATAGGAAATCTACTACGCTGATCCATCTTGCCTTTGCCTTTATAACCTCCTCCTCTAACATTCACACTTGAACCCTGACCCTGACCTCTAGCTTGAAAAACTTGTCTCCTCAACTGTCTATCCTTCTCTATCTCGTGCTCATCATGTTCAGCAAGTAAGGCTCTCTCCACAATTTCTTGATAATTCACCACTTTGGACATATGCACATCCCTTACAATTTCAGACTTCAAACCACGAATAAAGTGTTCACCTTTATCCTTGTCATTCTCAGCAATAAAAGGAACAAACACACAACCTTCTTCAAATTTCAGTAGGTACTCAGTAACAGACAAAGAAGCCTGTCTCAACTCCAGAAACTCTTTCACTTTCTTGGCCTTAATTTCCTTTGAAAAATATTTGGCATGAAATAATTCCTTAAACTCGTTCCACACCAGTTCTTTAACATTAATAGTCACTTTGGTGGCTTCCCACCAAATACGAGCAGCCTTTACCAACATAAACACAGCACAACCAACTTTATCTTGATCAGAAAATTTCAAATAGTCAAAGATGGCTTCCAAAGCTTTGACCCATTCAAGAGCTAATAATGGATCAGGACCACCAATAAAATCAGGAGGATTCATCCTCCTGAAGCGATCATAAGCAACATTTTCAGAATTATTTGTAGCGCCTTGAATTCTTTCTTGTGCTTGACCTTGAATCATAATTTGCATAGTCAATAACTGTTGGATCTGATCACCATGAACTTTAGCTTGATCTTTCAATAACTTAGTAAATTCATCTACTACACGAGTAGTCTTATCTGAGGAAGTAGTACTATCATCCCCTTCAACATTCTTACGCTGGGTAGGCATTTCCTATATAGGTGCTCATGTTAACATGGATAGAATGAAAGAATACATCAATGGCAATGGAATAGAATCAAATGTCAATGTTAAAATCAATAGATGCAGGATTGAAAACATACCAGATTGTCCTAGGCAGAAGAAGTCATATATGGTCCAAAGAACATTGCTCTGATACCAATTGTAACACCCCACTTAAATAAACATTTTAAATCTAAAAATAACCTGACATCAGCGGAAGCATTTATCGTAAAGAAAAAATACTTTATATCCATTGTAACCATTTTTTCATAAAATACAAACCAAACAATACATAAATTCAATACATCATAAATCAAATACCCACAATACATATAATAAAATACATGATATTTTTAAAACTTTAAATGTTCAACTCACACCAATAAAACATTAACATAACCAAATAAAAATTGTTCCATTTTCAATAGCTATATGACTTCTTCTCCTTGGACAATCTGCTTCAAATCTTTTTATTACCTGCATCACATGAAATAACTGGAATGAGATAAAACTCAGTAAGTAGAGAACTTTACATAACAAATACATATTTATATGGCTTGGCTTGAAATATCTCAATGGCAATAAACGTGAACAATACCATCTTCAATGAACAATAATGAAAGAATAATATAGATGGTATACCATAGCATGAATATGGAACAATAGCTCAATGATCTATAATCTGTGAATGTTATCTCTGTTAATATATATAAATATATATCGGACTGTGAATGATAACCATGAAATGAAATGATAGTCTGTAACTTGTAATCTGTGACCTGTGAATATTATCTCTGTTGATATATATAAATATATATCGGACTGTGAGAGATAATCTATGTATAGCATCTCTGTGATATATGAAAATATATACCAGGCTGTGAGAGACACTCTTCATGTGATTGACCAATGACATGCATGAATTACTATCATTTCTTGGATTGGAACATATGAAATTCATTGTAACAATTCATCAAACACTTGATATGCACAAAGGATTGTAGCATATGAAATTCATTGGGACAATTCATCAAACACTTGATAGGCACAATAGTTTGCTAGCTTCTTTATCAATGAAATCAATGGAATTCTTGGATCTTTGAATATATAACAATGAATATGGCATAATATAACCATAAAAGAAGCTAGACATCAATAAACATGGCTTGGATACATATATATCATGTGAGCACAAGAAATAGCTTCTACTTACAACCCAATCAACACTTGGTTGCAAAGATGACCTCAAAAGAATCCCTACAACAATAAACACCATAAAAACTATGAATTAACATAATATATACTTAGATCCATGAAGTCAACGTATCCATCCAACCCAACAATTCTTCACAAAACCCATAAATAATTAAGATCTTACCTTGAAGCTTGCACCTAGACTAGGAGATGCTAAGGTTCCCTCAAAAATCCTTGAACTTGATGAAGATTTGGTAGAGAGAATTTTGGTGAAGAAGATGAGAAGGAAACGTATGAGAGAGAAATGAGAGATGAAGGAATGAAGATATTTCTCAATACCAAGCATAAAAATCAATTCCCAAGCTTAAAATCGCATTTTGGAACCACACTTTTCGTTTAAAAAAATTGGGCAGCGCACCTACGCTCGATTGGGCAGCTCTGCCCCGCGCTGCACACAGCAGTGCGGGTGCGCTGCTGTCTCGCACAGGCAGCGCGGGTGCGCTGCTTGTTCGGCGCAAGCAGCGCCCCTGGCAGCGCTGCTGCGCCGCACAGCAGCGCTAAACGCTGCATCCTATCTCTAATCCTCCGACACGAACTCCTAAAAACGCCTTTTCTTGACTTATTATCCAACCTTTTCTTATTCCACTCAATTATTATGAATTTTAACAACCAAACTCCTTCTAAAATCAAGCATAAAACCATCACCAAAACTTGTCCATTCCCATATTCATCAACAACTAGGCCCCTATAATTTCTCTAACCCATTGACAATAACATGAACTATAAACAACACTAAAACTTGACCATATCAATATATGAATATCCTATAACCATAAAACATGAAATCATTGATCATAGCACAATAAAAACTTGGGATATTACAGTTGCCGTCAGGCGAGGAGATGGCAGCTACCAATGTTATCCGAGATATAGATCTTGAGCTGCACGGTAATCTTGTTTATGCGGATCTGATCGTGCTACCGATGCCGGAATTTGACATTATCCTAGGGATGGATTGGCTATTGAGGAACAGAGTGTTGATAGACTTTCAGCGGAGATCTGTTCTTGTCCGACCGCCTGGAATGGACCAGTTCTTATTTGAGCCGGACAGGTACTTTTCCTTACTGCGCATTATTCCTTATGTTCAGGCTAGGAAGCTCATGCATAGAGGGTGTCGGGCGTTTCTAGCAACCTTTTTATCTGTCCCCGAGGAACCCAGCCAGTCAGCCTCAGATGTTCCGATTGTCAGAGATTTCTTAGACGTTTTTCCCGAAGACGTCTCTGATATGCCACCTGAGAGAGAAGTGGAGTTTTCCATTGAGCTTATGCCAGGCACGGCTCCGATATCCAAAGCGCCGTACCGATTAGCACCGACAGAAATGGCAGAGCTTAAGAAGCAGATTCAGGAACTTCTGGACAAGGAATTCATTCGGCCGAGCTTTTCACCATGGGGCGCGCCAGTCTTGTTTGTTAAGAAGAAGGATGGCTCGATGAGGCTTTGCATTGACTACCGGGAATTGAACAGGGTTACAGTGAAGAACAAATACCCACTTCCGAGGATCGAGGATTTGTTTGACCAGTTGCAGGGAGCTTTGATTTTCTCCAAGATTGATCTGCGTTTCGGTTATCACCAATTGAGGGTGAAGGATGCCGATGTTTCCAAGACTGCTTTCAGGACTCGTTACGGTCACTATGAGTTCCTTGTGATGCCGTTCGGTCTTACGAATGCGCCAGCGATCTTCATGGATCTCATGAATCGCTTATTTCAGCCGTATCTTGACCAGTTTGTGATAGTGTTCTTAGACGACATTCTCGTCTACTCCAAGAGTCAAGAGGATCACAGCAGACATTTGACCACAGTGTTGCAGACCTTGCAGAAGCACAAGTTATTCGCAAAGTTCAGTAAGAGCGAATTCTGGTTAGAGAAGGTGGCGTTCTTAGGCCATATCGTTTCAAGCAGTGGTATTGAGGTAGACCCAGCAAAGGTTACAGCAGTCAGAGATTGGGTTGTGCCTCAGATTGCATCTGAAATCTGCAGTTTTCTCGGCCTAGCAGGATATTACCGGAAATTCATTAAGGGATTCTCCTCTATTGTCGTTCCACTCACATCATTGACCAAGAAGAATGTGAAATTTGTATGGAGCGAGGAGTGTCAGAAGAGCTTTGATACTTTGAATCAAGCTCTTATCTCAGCACCAGTTTAGGCCATGCCGTCAGGGCCCGGAGAGTTTGTTCTGTATACCGATGCTTCGAAGCTCGGTCTTGGCGCAGTATTGATGCAGCATGGGAGAGTGATAGCGTATGCTTCTCGACAGCTGAAAATCCATGAGAAGAACTACCCTACCCATGATCTGGAGTTAGCAGCCGTAGTTTTTGCCTTGAAGATTTGGAGGCACTATCTGTATGGAGAGAAGTGCCAGATCTTTACCGACCACAAGAGCCTCAAGTATTTAGGAGCTGAACATGTGTCAGAGGCGTTGGTTGGAGCTTGTGAAAGACTAATATTGTGACAATAGCTACCACCCGGGTAAAGCTAATGTAGTTGCGGATGCTTTGAGCAGAAAAGTCACAGTGATGGCTCATTTGATGATTCAGAGACCTCTTCAGCTTGAGATGCAGAGGTTTTATCTAGAGTCATATCCTCAAGGTAGAGGTCCTCGTCTATCTACTTTGACGATTCAGTCCTCTCTTTTTGACCGTATTCGCAGTGGTCAGTCGGCAGATGAGCAACTGGCACAGTGGAAGAAGAGAGATGAAGCCAAGGGCAGTGTCTTATATTCAGTCAGCGATGTTATAGTGCGATACCGAGACAGGATGTGGGTTCCTAACAATGATATTATTCGAGCAGATATTCTATCAGAGGCCCATATGTCATCGTACTCCATTCACCCTGGGAGTACAAAGATGTACAAAGATCTGCAGTTGTTGTATTGGTGGCCTGGGATGAAGAAGGACATCAGACGTTTTGTATCTGAGTGTCTGACTTGTCAGTTAGTGAAGGCAGAGCATCAGAGACCAGCCGGCTTGCTCAAGCCTCTTCCCATTCCTGAGTGGAAGTGGGATAATGTTACCATGGACTTCGTGACCGGTTTGCCGAAGTCAGTCAGAGGATCAAATGCCATTTGGGTGATTGTAGATCGTCTTACCAAATCAGCGCACTTCTTGCCTATTAAGACGATTTTCACCATGGTTCAGTATGCAGAGTTGTATATCCAGGAGATAGTCCGACTTCATGGTATTCCAGTTTCTATCGTATCTGACAGAGACCCCAGATTTAATTCCTCTTTTTGGAAGAGCTTGCATTCGACTATGGGTACGAAGTTGCTGTTTAGCACCGCTTTCCATCCGCAGACAGATGGGCAGTCAGAGCGAGTTATTCAGATCTTAGAGGATCTTCTTCGTGCTTGTGTGATTGACTTCTCAGGGAGTTGGGAGTCGAAATTGCCATTGGTAGAGTTCACCTATAACAACAATTTCCAGTCGTCTATTGGTATGGCTCCGTATGAAGCACTGTATGGCCGTAAGTGTAGATCTCCTGTTCATTGGGATGAAGTAGGAGAGAGAGCAGAATTGGGTCCAGAGATTATTCAGTAGGCTGCCGATGTAGTAGTCAAGATCCGTGATAAGATGAGGACTGCTCAGAGTCGACAGAAGAGCTATGCAGATCAGAGAAGGAGAGATTTAGAGTTTGCTGTCGGCGACCATGTCTTTGCGAAAGCGGCACCTATGAAGGGTGTCATGAGATTTGGGAAGAAAGGGAAGCTCAGTCCGAGATTCATTGGACCATTTGAGATCCTTGACAGAGTTGGGACGCTAGCTTATCGTGTTGCTCTTCCGCCGAATTTGGCCGGAGTACACAATGTCTTTCACGTCTCTATGCTGAGGAAGTATATGGCAAATCCTTCACATGTCTTGAACTTTGAACCGTTGCATCTTTCTCCAAGCCTATCTTATGAGGAGAGACCCGTGCAGATCCTAGACAGACAGGAGAAGAAGCTTCGGAACAAGCTGGTTAAGCGAGTCAAAGTCAAATGGCTCAACCATTCAGAGGAGGAAGCTACATGGGAGTCTGAGCCGGAGATGAGAGAGCGTTATCCCGAGTTATTCGGTGAGTTCTAATTTCGAGGACGAAATTTCTTTTAAGGGGGGAAGGATTGTAGAACCCGTAAATCAGTCTACGTATAAGCCATGCATAATTCTAGATTTTTAAATTTAATTGACTTCATTGCATGATTATTTTAAATGCATTTCTTTGAAGTTAATTATTTTATTATTTCAGTTCAGTAGTTGATTTTTTTAGCATTTCAGTTATTTCAGTGAGGACCGGAGTTGGAGTTTTGAGATAGGATTTAAGATTCGAGAAATATTTCCAGGAGTTTATTTAGCTAGCAAGTAAGTTCATTTAAGTTAAAAAGAAGTTTAAGGAATTATTTAAGTTGCTTGAGGTGATTAAGAAATAAGCCCATTTAAGTTGCATAATTAAGGGGTTAGCTCACTAAATTAATTAAAGGATTAGTGAGGCTTTTTAAGAGTTATTAATTTAGTAAATAAACAACACTCCCCATTCATTTTTAGAAACAAATTTCGGCAACCCCCTTGCCTAAACAATTATTTTTGCCAACTCACCTTTGACCATTTCCTTGCGATCTCTTAACTTGATAATCTTTTCATATATTAAGCACTCTTAATTAATTAATATTAAACACTAATCAACCTACATCTACCATGTAAGAATCGGCCATACCATTCTAGAAGCACCCCAACAATAGTTGATATCAAACAACCATCATATTCAAATTTAATGAGGGTGGGAATTGGTCTTGAGTTGGAATCCTTTATTTGTGGATCTTGCCCCTCACCTTTCCAACCATCATTCTCCTCCCCCATGACTGAAATTCAGAGAGTTTAGAGTGTAAATTTCGTGAGTCTTAGCTAGGGAAGAAGGCAAGAAAAATCAAGAGAAGGAAAGGTAGCAAGAAAAGAAAGCGCTCCACCTCCTCCGCGCCGTATCGTTTCATTCTTTCGTTTTTCATTCAAACGAATCCAAGGCATGTATATACTTTTTCTAAACCTCAATCAAGTCATATTATCAGTATTTTTAAGTGCATGATCAGATTTCATCATGAAAAAACCGAAACATGACAAGAATTTTCAGAAAAACAAACATAAAGATTTTTCGGTTTTCTTGGGCAGCTTCATGGTTTGCTTCGTGTTGTGGATTTCAGGTATTGATTCGACTCCAGGCTCCCAAGGCTGTTCCTAGACATGTAATAGGATGCATTAGGACCATGTTGGTCCATTCATTCAGCCCCACACTTGCTGGAAACCGAAATGACAGCAAGCTCCCCATAGGTGCAGGATTTTGGGTTCGAAAATTTCAGTTTTTATGTAATGGGGTTGGATCTGATCTTGGCTACCCTAAGGGCTCTTAGCCATGGTTGGATCACTCCCCTAGAATGTCTAAGCCGTGACTAAGTTTCCTTTTTGGTGGCTTGGTCCATGGCTCATCGGTTTTTAAATAAACAACAAGAACAGCCCCTATACCCCTTCGGCTACTTCAGTTGGACAGCTTGTGGTTCATTTCTTTTGTTGCTTGGTATGGATCTTGGTTGGCCTATGGCCCTTAGCCACGGTTCATACCATGCCCCTAGATTTCTAGATCGTGCCATGGTCAATGAAATGGCCACTGGAACGACGCTAGGCAACCAATGAAGCAAGAACAGCCCCCTCCCCTCTCGGCCCTTCGATTTTTGGACAGCATGTGTGTTCGAGTTTTGTGTGGTTTGATGTGAATCTTGGTTGGCCTATGGCCATTAGCCACGGTTCATACCATGCCCCTAGATGTCTAGATCGTGCCATGGTCAATGAAATGGCCATTGGAACGACGCTAGACAACCAACGAAGCAAGAACAGCCCCCTCCCCTCTCGGCCCTTCGATTTTTGGACAGCATGTGTGTTCGAGTTTTGTGTGGTTTGATGTGAATCTTGGTTGGCCTATGGCCATTAGCCACGGTTCATACCATGCCCCTAGATGTCTAGATCGTGCCATGGTCAATGAAATGGCCATTGGAACGACGCTAGACAACCAACGAAGCAAGAACAGCCCCCTCCCCTCTCGGCCCTTCGATTTTTGGACAGCATGTGTGTTCGAGTTTTGTGTGGTTTGATGTGAATCTTGGTTGGCCTATGGCCCTTAGCCACGGTTCATATCATGCCCCTAGATGTCTAGATCGTGCCATGGTCAATCAAATGGCCACTGGAACGAGACGAGACAACGAGCAAGCAAATCCCACCACACGCGCATCAAATGTGCTCTCGGTGGATCTTCTCGGTTGGTTGCTGGAATGGTGCGAATTATGGCTGGCCAAAAGCCCTTAGCCATGGTTCAAATCATTCTTTAGGATGTTGGTAAGGTTCTCTGGTCGGTGGTTCACACCCCAATGGCCGAATGACACGAAACCAACACAAGACGCACGGGTGCGCAGCTGCTGTAAATTTACAGCAAGTTGCTGTGTCGTATAGAAGGCTTGTTTGAGTACTTGGTTGGCTTTTAGCCCGTGGCCTTGGACTAGACAATGCCTCATTGAGTTAGGAAGGTCATGTTTTCGACCGTTCGTCATTTGGATCATTTTTGAGGTCGTACGAGAATTTACGGTGCGATGTGCCAAATTGACTCTCGAAAGAGCGTTTCGTGTTTTGGCCTCCATTCCACCTAGATTTCGACCCTATCATTTTAGGAGCATTATTTTATGATTTTCAGCGTATTTTAATCATGACTATAGGGTCGGTTCAGTGTCGGTTCAGGTTGGCTCGGAGTCATGATTAAATACGAAGTCATTAGGCGTCATAGTCGCACCTTTCGAATGCAAATTTCATAGTTGGCCAAGTTGGAGCATTTGCATGTTTTTCATTTCACGGTTAGGTTGCAGCGAGCCTGGGGGAAGATCCAATCCAATCCAGTCGAAAAAATTACAGGATTTTCATTATGCCAGTTAATTATATTACGTGCATGAAAACTAGAAAATGATTATTTTTTAGATTTATGCGATATGGCTTGTGGTTCATTCACTTTGTGGGAGTATTATTTTATACGGTCGCCAGTGACCGCTCAGTTCAGTTTGGTACCACCCGGTCGCCAGTGACCGGCCAGCTCAGTTCAGTTTCAGACTCCCCGGTAGCCAGTTACCGATCAGTTCAGCTTATTGCATTGGCCACAGGCGTAAAACATAATCTCAACAGAAAATTTTACCAGTTATTTCAGTACAGGGCTCCAAGGAGCAAACGTTTTTACTGTGATTATCAGTTCAGTTATGCACGTATTATAATTGCTCAGTACAGATTATTTTCAGCATGAGTACAGATTATTTTCATCATGCCTCATGACATGATATTTTATCCCATGCATATTTTACTTCAGATTTTACTCGTTACCTGCGATATAAGCTTGATGAGTCTTTAGGCTCACTAGACTTGATTGTTGTAGGTACTGATAAGGCCAGGGCCGAGGGCGGGGACCAGTTAGCCAGCTTGGGTCGGCAGTTGTGGCACCCGAGGACCTCAGCGCAGCAGTTGTTATTTTTCCGCTAATAACTTTATCGGTCGTTGGACAAATTTTAAGTTGTTATTGTTGGCAACTTCATTTTTCTTCCGCTGCAATAATTTGAAACATTGAACTTGATTCACCAGTGATTTTATGAATGAGACCGTTTAAGTTCTTTTAAAAAGAAAATTTTTAATTTTCCGCAAATTTTCAAAGTAAGGATTTCCAGGCTTTTACACACCCTCTCCTGGACTCCTCCATAGGGAATCTCTTCAGTATTGTATCTATATATATGGATTGAGTAAGCCCTAGCATCCTCTTCAATCTATCCATATAGATCTATATTCCTAATACATAGGATACTTCAACCATATCCTCTATGGTGAATTGACCATCCAACTACACTTTAGTTGTTTGCAACATCCCTATATCATTCTCAATGAGTTGTATGTCATCAACATAAATACCAGGAATCTCACTACACTCCCAGTAACTTTCTTATATACACATGGTTCCTCAGGATTCTTGGCAAAATCAAACTCTTCGATAGTATTTTCAAATATGAGGTTCTATCTCCTTTATGTATTTTTTAGTCCATAAATGGATCTATGAGGTTTACATACTTTATGATCACTTCCTACTGATGTGAATCCTGCAGGTTGAGTCATGTAAATCTCTTCCTCAATGTTCCAATTAAAGAATTTCTTCTTCACATCCATTTTCCATTTTTCATAGTCGCACCATGCTGCTATGACTAGCAGTTTCCTAATGGACTTGAACATCGCGACTGGAGAAAATGTTTCCTCATAGTCAACACCTTGCCTTTGATTATATCCTTTTACTAAAAATCTAGTTTTGAATGTCACCACATTTCCATCCATCCCAAACTTCCTTCTGTATACCCATTTGCATCCTATGGGAACAATTCTCTCATGTGGATCTACCAAGGATCATATTTGGTTCGAATACATGGCGTCCATCTCGGATTGCATGCTTCAAGACATTTAGAAGAATCGGTATCAGATAGTGCTTTCTTGAGTTTCTTGGATCACATCCAGGAATGGGCTCTCTTTGGCCCTCTTCAAGAACTAGGCTCATCCTATTAGGCGAATTTGAGACCTTTCGGATCTCCTAAGAGCTTGTGTTTCTTAGATTGGCTGTTGGGGTTTCGGTTCTACTATTTCTGTAGTGGGTGGTTCCCGAATCTCATCAGTTCTATCATCCCGCGTTTTCTATCCAATAGAAACTTCTTCTCTAAGAACGTTGCATTCCTTGAAACAAACACTTTTGTTTCATTCAGATTATAGAAGTAATATGAAACAGAGTTCTTTGAGTATCCTAAAAAATAGCACAAATTTATTGTACTGTTCAATTTTTCTCCCACTGTTTTCCTCACATAATTATAACATCCACATACTCTTCAAGTTGAGACTTGTAAATCTCTTCTTTAATGTCCCCATTTAGGAATATTGTCTTCACATCCATCTGTCATATTTCATAGTCATACAATGCTGCCATGGCAAGCAGTTTCCTAATGGATTCTAACATCGCAACTGGAGAAAATATTTCCTCATAGTCAAATGTTTCCTCATAGTCTACACCTTGAACTTTGAATTTCTCAACAAGAATGTTGTCTTCACATCCATCGCAAAATTCACGTCCTTCAACTTTGACTTTCTCAATAGGAATATATAATCTGATACTTGTGTGACCCTCAATGGTTCAGGGATACAGCTAGGAGCGGGTTAACATATTCATGTGATACAGAATAACACTTATTCTTATTCATCCTCACCTTAATTAGCCTCATTCTTTTCATAGACTATTTGATCAAGAATGTCAGAACTCATTTTTTATTGTACCCATCGGATCATGGTAAGAGCGTCTAGTAGGATCACCTCATGATCCGCTAGGCATCGCTGATATTGCCTGCAAGAACCTTAAATCATGGTTAGCATACAATATCGTCCCTTCAACACACATATCCCGATCTGATCTACAACCCATTGGTATATTGAAAGTTGCATATAGATTCGATAGCAATGTGTTTTATCTTTGAATGCTAATAGTGACATGATATGTGTAACAGGAAAACACATTGTCCTAAAGCATATTTGTTGCTCCGACTAGAGACTTCTTGCACTATTAACTCATCAGATCACATAGGATATCTTCACCTGTAGGCAAACAATGAATCCCAGACTACCATGCATTTGCTTCTACGTAACTACATCCAACCTAGCCACCTGATTACCCTTAATAGATTCGGTAAATGGATCAAAGTGCATGCTAATACATGCAGCCACTACATTGTCCATAGTAAAAGGAATAATGGTATACAACCATAACCACAGACCATTTTCAATGAAGCACGCCGTTTATTGAAACACGCCGTTTACATCACAAATTCTAATCTTAAGCTCAATCGACCTTTATCCTTATTTTAAGCAGCTGATTCGACTAGAAACTTTTTTAGAATATATGCTACACTTCATAATGAATTTCATGATATTACGTTGCGAGGCAAATCTCATGGCACATACTGTATTTTTGGGATCGATTAGGGGGGTAATCGTTGAGATACAATAGCTCGGTTCTCAAAATATTGTATACCAAGTGTTTGATAAAATGCTTCAACTGAAATACTTTTACTCATTCAACTTGCATATATTTTAAATGCTTTACAAAATATTTAATCGGTTTCTACGAAAGATTATTTCGAGTATCTTCCGCTTGGTTTTTAACCAAACTTGATTTAATTCATTGGTGTTCAATATTTCAAGAACCGAGCTATTGTAGCTCAACGATTACCCCCCTAATCGATCCCAACAAGTGGTATCAGAGCAGTTGTTCTTGAAAGAACATTGAAAATGATTTTGATGTTTAAAATTTGAAATTTCAGATTTTTTACACATATATATATGCAAAACTGAATTTTCGCGCAGCTTGTAGCGACCATGGGAAAAATGGCATATCTCCTAGCTCGAGTGTCCAAATGACGAACCGCTTTTTGCGTTGCCAACTAGACCCGTAGAGGTTTACAGCGGTATAAAATTTATAGCCTAATTATGCACGAGAAAATACAGTTTATTTGTTGAAGACAGAGCATATGTGCTGCAGCAGAAAATGAGCCATGGAAAAAATTGGTTAGTTATCCCTCCTCTTTTACATTTTTCAATATTTCAAAAATATAGGGGGAGAACTCATTATAGCTTTAATGAATAGATTATTTTTATATATTGAGGGGGAGAAAATTTTGTTTAAAATGTTTTGAAATATGACTTTTTGATTCACACAAAAAGGGGGAGAAATGTGTTAGTTGAGTTGATTGTTTATCCAAGTTTTGTGATCATCAAAAAGGGGGAGATTGTTGGAACTTTACAAGTTCGCAATCTTGATTTTGATGTTTACAAAACTTGTCATTGTGTTTCTAACATATTTACTCAAGTGTGAAGTTGCAAACACAAGAAGCTAGCTGAAACTGAATTTTGCACAAACAGAATTTCTGGCGAGCTTTGGTATTTTGATGATATCTCTCAACTGGATTATCCAAATGACAATCCGCTAACTGGACTGATTAGAAAACTCAATCACAAGGGCTTGTGCTCTCAACTAGCTGATTTCTTCATGCTAACTGCCCATGCTTTGAATCTTCTTCCAAAGCTGAGTTTTCTAATCAGTCCAGTTAGCATGAAGAAATCAGCTAGTTGAGAGCGGATTGTCATTTGGATAATCCAATTGAGAGATATCATCAAAATACCGAAGCTCTCCAGAAATTCAGTTTGTGCAAAATTCAGTTTCAGCTAGCTTCTTGTGTTTGCAACTTCACACTTGAGTAAATATGTTAGAAACACAATAACAAGTTTTGTTAACATCAAAATCAAGATTGCGAACTTGTAAAGTTCCAACTTGTATATTCAAGGATTTTATCTATGAAGCTTGCATGGGTATACTGATAAAGTATAATTTCATAATTGGATAAAATCATAAAATATTATTAAAATAAAGATCGTTTTACTTTAGAGTCCAGAAAATCCCAAGTACAAGTTGGCTCGCTGGGCACCTACTCTAACAAGAATAAAGCTAATTAGGGTAAGCATGTATAAGAACAAATATTGTCCCTAATCATAAGATGAGGTGAGCCCACAACTAGCTGTGTCCCTGAACCATTGAGGATCTCAAATGTATTGGATTTTTTGTTCATGTTGAGATATTAAAATTCAAGGAACTGAATTTGGAAAGTGTAGTTTGATGGAGATCAAACATATAGCTTATAAATGAGCTTATAAGTCCATTCCATATTTGAAAGTTGTTGAAGTTAGATTGCCTGTTAATTAAGTGAGAAGAGTGTAATTGCCTATTTTCGTGAAACAAGATTCAAAATAGACCGCTGTCAAATATAAATCACTATAAAATTTTATTTTTTGAAATTTCCACTTTTCACCGTATAATGTGATTTGCTCCCTCATCACAACGACGATGGCTGATCGTCGATGGAGATTGTGATGAAGCTACAATTAATATTTAGTGAATTTAGAATTCACTTCTTAAATAATTGAATGATAAATACAAGTAATGAGTATTAATTATTAAAGATTTCATGGAAAATTCAAGATAGTCTAGTATACATGGATAGATAATAAATTGAATAATTATCATATCGTGTATTAAAATTTCTTGACACAAGATGCAAGGAACTCAAATTTCTTTCTCCGCCTAAAACGGAGGCCAACTTGATTTACAATAAACTATTGATTGAGAATCAAAACTTGATTATTCCAAAACGTGATTAGGAATTAATTGATATTAAAATCGATGCTGGGCCATGTAGAATGAGATTCAAGAATGTATAGGTTTTCACTCTCCCTTCCACAACCGTCCTAACCGCCTATTGCCACTGCAGTTTAATAAATTCCAGCGGTCAATCTCAACACAAAATTTCTTTTATATTATATACTGCGAATTAGATAAGGAATTCAGTGTCCAATCGTTGACCGGATTAGGAGGATTGAAAAACGGTGACTTTCAGTAGATCGTTCGTAGAGATATATAAGAAAGACACTTCTCGCTAATCCAAGAATATATTGGAGTCAAACGTTCAGAATGCAAGATAAACAATCTAAAGATCATATGCATGGATTTAAATCATATGATGCCTAAGAAAATTTAATTGTAAATTATAAATTTTTAAAATTCTATATGTCTCGGGTGTGAGAAAACTGTACTTCAACATTGATATCGGAGCCATATTTTCTATATCGTATGATTCTATTATTATTTTATTTAAACCATGTTGAAAAAATCGTTTCTATCCACTTCAGAAATCCAAAAAAAAATCGCAGGCATTGAAAAAAAATCTGCCACAAAAAATATTTTCTGTGCATACAACACAGAACAGTTCCAGGAGCACACGTGTGCGCACACATGCAGTGGAAACTGCACAGAGTAATTTTTAAATATTTTTTTGGTTCAGGGTAGCAAGCTGCCACTGCGCATAACACAAATTCATGCCGATGTATGCTCGAGTGCAATTTCACGATTTTTGAAAAATTATTGTTCGAGTTGATATTTTATGAAAATTTGACAAATTTCCATTGAATATAATTTGTAATAAATAATGCAACTTTCTTATAAAATAATTAATTAAAATATGATTTTTATTATTTATGATAAACGTTGTTTTACAAGAAAATTTAATTATTAATAATATATATTTATGATTAAATAAATATTAAATATATTTGTTTATTTAATTTATTAATTTATTTTAATTGCGGTGGTTAGTGACATATTCGTAAGATACAAGATTTTCTGATGATATTTGATATTATGTTTATAATATGTGATATTATAGGATAAAAGGATGATCGAGAGCCGTGATTAAAGTGCTAAGTGCATGTTATAATATTTTACAATGCTGTAATTTTTAATTATTTGATAATTATAAAGTGAACTTGTTTGTGGTTCGTTCTCAATCCTTAAATATGTATACCAATGTGCTATATAAATTAATGTAAATATTAAATTTAGTGAGAGATCTAGATTTGAAGATGATGGACCCAGATCCTCAAAAATTGAGGAGGTCGAAGACATGTAAATATTGGAATCTTTGAAATATTGCAATCATGGCTTCCCTACATTTACCTAGTTGTTGGAATTATATTCATGTATGGCTCTCGTAGATCAATTAGCTCTTGGTTATAGATCGTCCATTATTTATTTATTTATTATATATGGTATATATTGTAAATAATCATCATGTGCATTATTATTATTGTGATAACAAAAGTTTCATAAAATCTGACAAGCATACAAACAAACATGTCACAAGATTTAAAATTAATGATGAGATAAATTTTAAATTTAAAATCCCTCATTGGATATTGTTCAAAATTTATATAAAGACCATAAAATAAAAATTAAACAAAACATAAATTTTTTATGCCTTCCATCATCGGTGGTTGCATCATGAAAGCTACTCGTGGTCAATGTATGACTTCCATTGACATACTTGATGTGAATTGGGTAGAACTCTCATTCTTCGACTCATATTATTAGGTGATCTCATGGGACCTTTCACTACAATTTAACATTCATGGATCATACATAATGTAATGACCGAAATATTTATTTTGAATGAAATATTAATTAAGAGATAATTAAATGGTTGTTAATTAAGCATTATTAAGGAATTTATAATGCGAGATCAACCTGTTGGGATCCACATAATTTAATATGGACAACCCACTACTTCAGATTACATTATCCAATGAATTACAAATATACAAAGATTCTGACACATGGCAGATAAGATTGATTCGAATTTCTAAACTAGTCTAGATGCAGCCTATAAATGGAAGATGATTTCTTTTGTTTTCTGCACCGCTTCTTTCAGAGAGAATTATTGCCATATACCTTAGGTTTTCTCGCCAGTTTCTAGAGTACTATGGTTTCGGGAAGTTTCAGAGCTAGTGTCGACTCGAAGAGGGGTCAGTGAACTGGATCGAGACATCATCAGCGGGCTGATGACGGATGCAGATATAAACCTAAAGTCTTAAATATTTATTTAAGGATTATTAGGAAAAACTTTGTAGCATGTTTGATATTTCAGGATCTGGTTTGATATTGATTTCATTATGCTGGTAATATCTAGGTTCAGACGAGTAAGTTTCTTTCAGATTGTTTCAGTGAGGTACGTGATGTACTGACTAAGATATCCAAGCATAGTATACATACTTATATGTTGCATATTTATCTGTTGCGTGATACATGTTTTACTGCTTTGTCATATTATATATGACATATCATGTTGAGCCTGATATCGTTTCATTTATACCTCATTTGTTGGAGCCGCTCAGTCCTATTCTGTATTGTGGACTATGGGGCATCAAGAGCTACAGTGTCAAACGCGACCCGTGGGCTCTGATGACCTGGACATTGTGTGTCCACATCTTGATGATGAGTGTGAGAGTCAAAACATGCCTAGGGCAGATCAGAGACTACACACTCAGAAGCCTCTAGACTGAGCATGAGATTCTTAACTTCATCATTGATATCCGAGCATATTGCATTTCACATGCATCATATCAGTTTGCATATTCGTACATTCTCTTATTGAGAGATTGTCGCCCACATCCTTGTTTTCATCTTGGGCACCCTATTCCACGAGGCATGTCTTAGGTTGAACAGCTCGGACGGCCAGGGAAGTGGCTAGAGCAGTTGGTTTTCGGTGGTGATCCAGTGGATGTTTTGTTTGGTTTATCGCATTCTCGTGCATTTATTGTTATGTTTTCTTTTGGGTTGTAAGATAATTAAGTTATTTGTTTTCCACTATATTAATTGTTGTTATTAAATTTTAATTTTGCATGTTTATTAGTCTTTATAGTAGTGGCTCGGGTAAGGGCGCTACATTTGGTTGTATCAGAGCATGCAAAGATTTTTGGGACATTAGTAATCCTGTCTCGAGGAATTAGAGGTTGATTTTGGTTCACTTTTAGATGTCAGGAGATGGAAGCAGTCCCGGAAGTGTCAGACATGGCCACTTTGGTGATGATGAGGCTGGCCGAGAACGTCGTTGTAGAGATCATGACGGAAGGCATCATCGAGATCATAATGAAAGGAGACGTAGGAAACGCGTTAACATTATGGATTTCATGATGATTGGACCTCCACCGTTGATCGGAGATGAGAATGCTGATGTTGCTGAAGCTTGGGTCGATATCATGAAGCAGTGTTTTTGAGTGTTGCACTATGACGAGGATGAGAAGATGGAGGTATCCGATTTCATGATCAAAGGAAAATCTTGGAAATGGTGGAAACCTCTTTCTACCATTCTCGTTCGCAGCATGGACGGATCCGTTGGGAACATTTATGTCAGGACTTCATCAATCATCAATTCCTACCAGCTCTTTTTCATGCGAAGTAGATGGAAATATTGACCATTAAGCAAGGAGATTTGAACATTGAGGATTACCAAAAGCGTTTTATGGATCTGTTGTCGTATGCTCCTCATATCAGTGAGAATTCTGCAGCAAAATATTGTTTCTTTTTGAATGGTTTGAGCCAGAAGATTTTTTATTGAATTCATGTCTGTGACGAGCCGATTTCGTATGAAGGATTAGAATCTTTGTCGTCAAGCCGCGATTTGTGTTGCTAGGAGGAAGGCTACAAGCTAGCAAAAGTTCTAGTTCATTGGGACCTAGGGGTCAATCTTTCAAGAAGTCTGTATCTTATTCTTCTTCCGAGCCTGGAGGGGTGCACTGTTTTGATAGGAAAAGTAGCAATGTGGCAAATGCGGATGCAATCAACATATTAAGAATTAGTGACAAGTTTTTGTTTTACTTGTGTTGGTTTTGATCACATGAAGATGGATTGCCCTAACTTGGAGGATCAAAGTGGAGGCAAAGGTTTTATGACAGGGTCTTATAGTGGAAAGCAGTCTGAGGACACTGTGAAACAAAAAAGGTCTTCCTGCTCAAGGTTTTCGTCATGGAGGAATATCACAAGGATCTCAGCAACACCCACGAGTCTAGGGGCAAGTGTTTGCCCTAAACCAAGAGCAAGCTGAGGAGCAAAACGAGAGAGTCATTGCAAGTAATTTCCTTTTATGTGATATTCCTGAATATTTATTAATTGACTCTGGGGCATCGCATTCATTCATAGCATCAATGTTTGTTAAGAAGCATAAACTAACCTGCATGTCATTATATGTTTTCTTGTTTGTGTCTACACCGATGGGACAAGAGGTTTTAGCTAAGCGACTTGTAGTAGATTGTTTGTTAGAGTTCGAGGGAAAATACTTGTCTGCCAATTTGATGATATTGGCTATGGAAGATTTCGATTGTATTATAGGAATCGACATATCGACTAAGTCTAAAGCGACCGTATATTGTTATCAACGTCTCATTCAGTTTCGTCCAGAAGTAGACCAGAAATGGTTCTTCTTCAGTGAGGGAGCTCGACCTCCAATGCCAGTAATATCTTCTGTAAAGGCACAACAAGCTTTAGTGAAAGGAGGAAAGGGATACCTCTTTTATGCTGTGGACATATCGAAGGATGTAATAGAATCGAAGAACATTCCACTTGTCTATGAATTTCTTGATGTTTTCCCTGATGAAATTCCTGGATTTCCTCTGGAGAGGGAAGTGGAAGCGGAGATAGAATTGGTACTAGGAATAGCACCTATCTCCAGAGCGCCTTATAGATGGGCACCAACGGAGATGAAAGAGCTGAAACAACAGTTACAAGATCTTCTTGACAAGGGGTACATTAGACTTAGCAAGGTTAGCTAACGGAGACAATACATTTGGCTTTGCACTTTAAACAGACGGAACCTTGTGTTTTTCTAGAAGAATCGTAGTTTCAGACAATTCTAAATTAAGAGACGAGATTTTTTCTCAAACCCATATGATTAAGTTGAGTATCCACCTTGGAAGCATGAAAATGTATAAGGATTTGAAGATCAGGTTTTGGTGGAAAGGTATAAAGAAAAGTATTTACTAGTGGTTTTTAGCAAGTGAAAGCTGAACATCGTCGACCAGAAGGATTACTTCAAAATCTTCCTATCCCTGAATGGAATTGGGAGCATGTGAAGATGGAATTTGTGACCCACTTGCCGTTGTCATCTAAGAATTGTGATGCCATTTGTGTTGTTGTAGACCGACTAACTAAGTCAGCGCATTTCTTTCCGTATAGTCGGGAATATAGTTTTGATCGCATGGAAATACTATACATGTAACGTAACTGTAATTTTAAGTATTTTAAAATTTGCGGAAAAATTAAAATTTTCTTAAATACAAATAAACTTTCACATTTGCATTAAAATAACTTGCTCGTTTACAAACATTTGCAATAAAACAACCACAACCAAGTTTGCCTAAAGTAATAATCGTTTAAATATCATAAACCATTTCATAAAAATCAGAGTATTAAAATTGTCATGCATCAAATCTTAAAACATTGGCGGTCCTAGGGTTTAGCCTCATGTGTAGTCCAAGCCAGCTCATTGGTCCCCACACCTCGTCTCCTCAAAGTCATCCTTACCTGCATCGATCAAGTCTAGTTAAAGACTCAACATGTATAAACTGGAAATAACAAGTAATACGTAATAAAACCACATGCATCTTTATAATAGAGCGTACATACTTGAAACCTGAACGTAATAGCATAAACATACTTGAAAGTTGAACGTAGTAGCATAAACGTAGACGTGCCATCATCATAAGACTTTTCTTAAACATGCTTGCATCGTACATACTTGAACATAAATAAACTTCATTATTTTGCGTAGAGATATGTTTCAAAGCAAGTGACTCATACATAAATGCGCCTGATCAGACAAAACCACAATATTGGGCTTATATGGAAAATCCACTGCCACATACATGAGATCCCCCGTCATACTTTGCCGGGTGGATTGGTCCCTGGTCATACTTTACCGCTTTTCAATCCTGATCTAAACCCGATCATACTTTACCGGGGTAGAGAGTTTCTCGGCCACGTTCACAGACTTCTAAACCCGTTGATAATTTGGTCACAAGACATTTAGCATACCTCTAAAACATAAAAATATTTTCTTTTGTACGTCGAACATACTTACTTGGCGTTGAGGGATTCGTTGGATCTCACTTGGGGCCACTGCTGCACATACTAACATGAGTTCGAATACTTATCTTGCATAACTTAGACGTATAGTCATGCTCACACCCAAAAATGACAAAAACTTTCTTAATCTCTCAGGACTTGACCTCGTTTAATCATCGTACTAAATCATAACTTCAAACCCCAAAACAATCCCTAAAACAAAAACATTTTTTTTTAATTTTGTTTAAAGGGACACGGACCCCGTGAAAGGGTCCATTTTGGGGTCCGTGAAGGTGCTGGAAATTCTCATTTTGAAGGAAAAAGGACACTGACCCCGTGTACGGGTCCGGCTTAGGGTCCGTGTATGTGCTGGAATCGTGAACAAACGGAATTCTCTACACTTGTAACTTAATCTACCTCAAGTGTTGGAGTAGGTGCCCGTCGAGCCAAGTGTTGGCCGAGTGTTCACAATGAAACTCTATGTATAAGCAATCTTTATTTTAGTAATATTTGAAATTATTATTTTGGCACATCTTTATCTGTATATCCATGCTAGTTGCATAGATAAAGCCCTTGAATATACAAATAGTAGAAAGAATATGAGATGCTCATATGATGAGTATCATGAAACTCATATTTGTAATACTGTATATTCTAAACGGTTCCTAGTCGATTCAGCCGCCACTAAGAAGGATATAGGCCGCTAGAGTTCGAGACTAGTATCTGCGATGTGAGTACCATGTTTCATTGGTAGGGGACATTGTGATGTCCGAACATGCAGATAGGTGCTCCTTGTAGAGTGCACTGAACAACCCTCCATAAAGGACTTTCCAAGTGGTTCTCACTTATCGAGTGGAAACGTCCTAGTTTATGGTTGTACAGAATTAGTCCTTATGACCCGGGACAACATTGAGACTCTATGTGCTAGAATTTTGACTTGTTTACCGACTCTCATGGGGTCATCAGGTGGCAACGTTGGGTGTTCTGTCGAAACACATAGGAGTCGATGCATTGTAGTCGGGGATTCACCGCTTACCTTCGGGTATGGATATCCTATGTGTTATCATGTGTATGTAGGTTGAAATCTCTGGCCAGAGTATGGTGGTAATTATGAAAGGGGTTTCATAGATTACACCATTGATGCAACTACGACATGACACATAGTATCGATTCATTGACAACTCTCGATAAACCAATGGTTGTCGAATCGGTCGGGATATATGAGTTGAAGGGACCGTACTGTGCGCTAACCATAATTGAATGGTTCTTGCAGGCACTATCATTTGATACCTAGGGAATCATGTAAGCGATGCTGCTAGGCTTTTAACATGATTGGTTGGGTACTATCAGACTTGAGTTCTGACGTTCTTGTTATCAAGGAGTTGATAAGTAAGAATGGAGCAATTTGGGTATGCTCATATAAGGACATGTTTAGTCCGAATCACATGGAGATGTGAACCTACGGCTAGTTGTATCAATGAACCATTGAGGACCACACAAGTATTGGCTTTCTAGAACCCGTTGAGAAGTAAAAAAAAAGTTCAATGTGTTGAACGACTTATAAAGGAGTTTATAAGCGTAAGGAAAATTAGAAGTATGACTTCTAGAATGAGAAACTAGTTCAATGTGTTGAACGACTTATAAATGAGTTTATAAGTGTAAGGAAAAATAGAAGTATGACTTCTATGAGAGAAATGTAACTTTTAATTTGTGGAAGTGTTCCTAAATTAAAAGTTGGCCAAATAAATAATGTATTTGAAAATTGTGATTTTCATAAACATTATGGACTAAATTAAATTAATTCAAATGTTAAATTAATTAAACACTAGTGGACCTAGTAGAGTCCAAATAATTAAATTAATTCAAGTGTTGGATTAATTAAACAACATTGGGTCTAGTAGAGCCCAATTAGAAATAATTATTAAACTAGTGGGTTTGAGTAAAATCAAGTAATGGTTAAATGGTCTCAAATGTGTTTGAGACATTTAAATAAAAGTCCATGGGCCTTGTAATTGTTACAAGCCCAAATAGAATGTGCATGGGGAGATGAAAGGTTGGGAGACAAATTTTTGTATAACCAAGGCTTGGCATGCAACTTTTTTACTTTAACTTTTGCCACAACCAAAAAAATGTCTCTCCTTCTCTCCTAGGATGAATAGTGCCGAAAATACTATTCATATTCTCCTCCATATTTTTGTTCTTCAATTGTTGAGGAAACAATACACTTCTGAAAGAAAAATGCTCTAATTTTTCTAGTGCAAAATCAGAGTGGTTCTAGCTAGTTGGTAGTGGGCTTAATATTTGAGCAAGGTGGGCTCAAAGGAAGCTTGAAGATTGTCTTGCCATTGAAGAGCTTAGTTTTATATCAACTAAGTTGGAGCCATCATCAATCTTTTAAGATTGATAGGTATATTTCTTTAAAACACCCTATGTATGACATTATTTGGTGTTTGTTGTATTTGCTACACAATATAGTAGAGGTGGCCGAAAATTTTTACAAAAAATAAAAATTTTAAACTTCCGTTGCGCTTCCGGTCACCGTAACCGATCCCCTTTCACAAGACCCAATCCTAGGATGCTAAGACACTGATTCAACTCGAACAAACACCCCAAACCACCAACGCATCACAAAAAACGCAACCCAATCGGTGAACAGGACATCTGACACCCAAAACGCATCCTACGACTTCTAATGCATACAAGTGCCTATCGATGCAAACTGACTCACCAAAAACCATCCCAAAATCATACTCAACATACTCAAACATAGCAGCGAACACCCGTTGATCCCCAACAAAGCCTGCAACAATAAAACTTCAAGAACACATCAAGAACGCATTTTTCAGAAAAACATAGTTTGAGCAGACCCACGAAAACGATCATAACTCACTCATTTCTTATCCAAATATTTTGAATTTACTGTCAAATCCAAGGTATCGAAAGGTTCTATGTTTTATATGTTGAAAGCTTTTCCATAAAATCGACCGAAAAGTTGCAGTATTTAAAATGATAGCAAATTTCGAGTTTTCAGATTTAAAATCATTTCAAAATCGATCCAACCAATTTTTGTTCAAACTTTGTACAACATACATGAATTTTTACACATAATAAATATAAAAACAAATACTATGACGAGATTGATGGATAAACGAAAGAATATACATGCCTTTTGATAATTGAAATACTGAAATGACGATACGAAGCGGGAAGGATGCGAGAGATGATCCGTAACGACCATGGAACGATTTTCTTGCAACAAAACCCACGAAAGCTTCCTGGAAAACGAAGGGAAAGGGGGCGGCTGCTTTTTCTTTTAGAACCATAGATTTTCTTACTCTCAAAAATAAAAACTGAATTGTGTGTGAGTCGTGTATTAGTGTGTGTATAAATGTGTGTCTGTGCGTGCGTTTTTGTGTGAAATAATAACGTATGTATAACGTCCGAAAAATCAGTCCACGTAAACCACATGCATTCAAAAATATTTTAATTGCTTAATTGTTTTAGTTAATTGCCTTTAAATGCTAGCATGATGTTTATTATATGATTAAATATAGGATTGCAGATTAAATGATTATGTGACATGTTTTCATGAAATTAAGGATTTTTACCCGAATATTCGATAATAGGCAGGGAAAAAGAGACCGGGGACGACCAAGACAAGAATATGTAATTTTATTTAAATAGTGGCAAGGCTTCCTAGTATGATTTAAAATGATTTAATTTTTCTAAAAATGTTGGAGTTCGAATTATTTTACGAATCGGGCTCGATTTTTCTCGGGAAGCCGGTTTTGGGCAAACAATGAGTTTTAAAAGGTCAAAAATATTATTTTATGGAAACTAATTTTATAAATGTTTATATTTTAATTAATTAAGTGTTATTGGGCCCAATTTAATTAATTTAAGTAGGTCCAATTACCCTTAAGTTGCAAGCCCAAAACCGAAGCCCATTTATCTTGCAAATTAAATTATAAATAAGCTACCTAGGGTTTGAAAACACTACAATTCCTAAACCTAGCAGCCGAAACTCACCTCCAAGCACACAAATAATTTTCGAAAATATAAGGATAAGGAAAGCTTGTGTTCTTCGTCGCCCGTTCCTCCTTCCTCGCCAACGATCGTATATTCAAGCGTTATAAACGCAAAGGCACGTTCCTAAACTCTTTTAAAACATCATAAAAATCATAATATGCTTGATTTAATTATTTATGCATGAAATATATTGGGCTTGATTATTTTACGATATGATATGGATTTTCAACGTTTTTACGATTTTACGCTTGTTTTACAAGAATCATTACGAACCCAACAGACACGCTGCCAATACATGATAAAATATGATTGAATATGAACATAACAAGTAAATAATGAAGAAAACAAGGCTGAAATCGAAGGAAGCTAAGAGAAACAGAAAAAGGGGCAGTAGGTTTTATGGTTTGTGCGTAATTCATGAGGCTCGATCACTATGCATGGGGTCACGAGGACGACCAGGGCTGGTTGGGGGCTTGGCCAGGGTCAGTTTCAAAGGCTAGGTAGGGTCCTAGGGTGGCTAGGGTCGAGGGAGGCGGCTAAGGAAGAGTCTTGCGTGAAAGGACTCTTCACGCGCAGGTTCACGGAGGCCGAGAGTTACAGGGGCCATGGCTTGGTCTGGGGGCGAGCTAGGTGGTCCATCATGGTCCTAGGGTGATGGGTATGGGTCGGACCATGGGCTGGAATGGCTGGGCTGGCTGATGGTTCGAGAAACATGAGGGAAACGCATGTAGGGAGGAGTTACGCGTGAAGCTGCTGTCCATGGTTCAGTGGTTCGCTACTTGATTTCAGGGGCTTGGGCTGGTCTGTGCGTGGTCCAGGGATGTATAGGGTCAGGTAGGCTCAATGATGGCTCAACTAGAAGTGTCATACGGTGGCTAGGAGACTTAAGCGTGAGTAGCATGCTGGTGCGCAGCTGTTGTCTTTTGAATTTAGTGCTTCGTGCGTGGGTTACAGGGGCTGGGCTGGTTTGGGACGAGGCTGGGCGTGGTCTAGGGTCAGTAAGGGTCGAGAGTGGTCGATGGTTTAACAGCTGGAAGAGTCCTACTTGGGTGAGGAGTCCTAGAGATGCTAGGAGTCTCACCCTCACACACATGCAGATTTGGTCCCAAATTTCCAGGCACGTTTTAGTGACTTAGTGGCTAGTTCTTTGGGCTGGGCTTGGTCAATAGGGTTCCTAGGTGGGTTGGCTAGGGTTTGTGTGGGACCCGGATGCTAATTCAGGTCTTAATCATTATTAATGTCAAATATAACAATTAAAAAAAGTGGGACTAAATTTTTTTCTTTTTAAATATAAATGCAGAAACGTAATAATAATCTATCTAATATACATGTCAATATAAAAGTACAAGTCATGTACTACATGTCTCTATCTCAACTAGGTTCAACATCTAGACACCAAGTGCTAAATCCTATTCTGCTTCTGGGCCTGGATCTCCACGCTAACTATCATCTCTCATCCTCTTCCTGATCCTGATCCTGATCATGTCCCACCTGTTGACAAGCACACGTACAAACAAGACAACAGCCGGATAACTCCGGTAAGAAGTACATTCCCAGTATAAATCATGTATACATGCATTTCATATAAACAGATATACAAGCATGAAATAGATATTCATAACATGTATCAAATCAGAAACATAAATCTATAAAAACTCTGAATCACACTCTGTGACTCACAGACTCTAACTCGACTCATCCTAATTTAGGGATCCCGATCTGAATAAGAACATACACCCACCTACACTCCCGATCGGGGTGGTGGCACGTTCTTATTCACAGACTTTGTCTCTTTCCATATCGAACATCAGTAATAGAATAAACTCCAATTCTATCCACTTCGATATAACCAAACGTCCGGTATCTTGACCTATTCGTCACAGACTTTGGCACTTTCGCCAAATCAGTATCTTGTGACAGTGTGCGATGTGCCCGTGACGATTCCATCACTATCAGGAACCCCTGTCACGAGATCAATCGTCTTGGCCTAGGCGTATCCACCTATGATTCAATGCATAAATCAATAGATCAAATATATCAATTTCATTCAATTGCAAATATCAATGCAATAAAGTAAAGTATGTGATTTTGAGAAACTCAAGTTTATAAAATTATGAAAAATTAGGTTTAAGCTTAAATAATTATTAAAAGTCTAAATTTTTAATTTGGGAATTTTATATTAAGGTCTGGTTTAATTCGGGATTAAAACGCGTTAATATGTCTTATTTTAATATTAATTTAAAAGTCATCGATTTAAGTTAAATAAAAATATGAGAAAATTCATATAAGCCTAAATAATTAGTTAGAATAATCCCATGTCATTAAAAGTGAGAAAAAGATAAATTCGAGAATTTTTACGTCCAGGGCAAAACGGTCTTTTTACACTTAGAAAAATTCTTCAACGCTTGGCAGCGTCCCGAAGGATTATGATGCTTGTAAAATGATATATTATGCTTTATTATGATGATTTTGATGATAATATGTATTTTTACTATTTATGGTAAAGCTGTGCAATTTATACTGTCTAAAATGATATTTTTAGAAAGATGTCTTGTTTTATGATTTCTAAAGAAAAGGAAAAATATTTTGAGTGATGTGAATTGACTGTGACAAAAGAGATGATATTTGATATATGATTTGTGGGGGATCCGTTTATGTTGATGACGGTGAACTTACAATTTTGTGGGGATGTCGTGAGGGGAAAATGCCCTAGAGGGAGCCCATTTACGGGAGAAGGCCCGAGAGGGAGCCCATTTATGGGAAAAGGCCCAAGAGGGAGCCTGTCTATGGGAGAAGGCCCCGAGGGAGCCCCGACGATCGTATTTCCATGGTGGAGCCTAATGCACTCCACCATGGGTCATGTGGAGCTAAGACTACAGTCGACCTAAGGATAAAAGCTAGTCACTTTCAAGTATTAAACTTCACCCAAAATGATATATGATTGAAAGTTTTACGATTTTAATGATTTTATGATATATGATTTGTGATGATGATTAAAGTTATTTTTAAATGATTTATGTATGCTTAAATTTATTTTAAAATGATTTTACTATTTATGTTTTAATTATGCTTAAATGATTTTTAATGGTTTATTTATGTTCAAAAGATTATTTTAAATAAAAATATAATTTTTAAATACATTTGGATGTATATGTATTATTTGTTATCCATATTTATAACGTGTTGAGTCTTTAGACTCGCTAGGTTTTGTATGATGCAGGATTTGATGATTTTGGAGGCGGTGACGATTGAGTCGATCAAGTGCAACAATACACACCCGAGGGCCTTAATGTTTCCGGACTAGTTAGATAGATTTCTGATTTAAAGATTTGCTAATTATTTTTATTAGAGATATTTTTATGCTTAATTTTATTGTTAGCCGATCTTTTTAAAGGTCGATTTAAGAATTTTGGTTAGCCGATGATTTAGGATTTTACTTTATGCACTTCTGATTTAAATTGATAAATTATTATGATTCAAGATTATGTTAAATTATTTTATTTAGTAATTTAGAATTTATTATTTAAGATTAGAAAAAAAATCGAGGCCGTTTCACTGTGTGTTTTAATTAGGAGAAAATTATTGCTTAATTAACTAATTAAAAATGCTAATTAAAAGTTAATCCACACTAAATTTAACAAATCCCTTGAAAAAAATGCAAAAAAAATTATAACTTGATAAACTTTAAAAGTTTAAAAATCTTAAAATCTCCTAAATCAATAAATTACGCTTTTAAAAGGCTAAAACTAAATAAATTATTTAAAATGTCAATTCTTAACTTAAAAATAAAATAAATCGTCCTCGGTCTCTTTTTTTCGATCCTGCATTGAATAATCGTCTGAAACATGAAACTCGAGAAAATATTTTAGCGTGCATCACATAAACATAAATAATTTAAAATAATGCAATTTCATAAATCATGCATCTCAAAAATCATTTGAAACTTAAATAAATAATTTAACAATTAAATAAATGCATTGATTTTACGTGTACTGATTTTGGGCTCTACAATACATCCAAGAGATTCTTAAATATCATAGTGTGCCAACAAGTATAGTCAGTGACAGAGACCCACGCTTTACCTCAAGGGTCTGGGGAAGTTTTCAAAAAGAGTTGGGAACGACATTGAGTCTGGGTATTGCCTATCATCCAGAGAACGATAGTCAGTCTGAGAGGACAATTCCGACACTTGAGGACATGTTGCGTGCTTGTGCTTTGGATTTTGGATCAGCATTACATGATCATCTGCCGCGTGTTGAGTTTACATATAACAATAGCTACCACAACAACATTGTTATGGCTCCATTTGAAGCATTGTATGGTAGACATTGTCGTACTCCATTGTTTTGGGACGAAGTCGGAGAACGAAAAGTGCAAGGACGTGAATTAGTGTAACAAGCAATTGACCAAGTGGAATTGATCAAGAAGAGGATTAAAACTGCACAAGATCTTCAATCGAGTTACGCGAATACCAAGCGCATACCCCTATAGTTTCAGTGAGGGGAAAAAAATTTCCCTAATATTTCACCATTTCGTTGTTTAGACAATATCTAATGTGAGACAAATTACGTGGGCGTTGCACGGGGTTGCACTTGGGAACATTTTGAAAATTATGTTGACTGATATTAATCAAAATCATAATTTAGAAATTTGGACTCGCATACTCACTAAGGAAATATGATTTTTTGTTTCCATTAAAGATGGTGAAAATGTAAAAATAGTCAGCAATGATTATTTTACAAGTGTTCTTAACTTTACAAGGAGGACTATACAGGTAATTCATAAAATTAAGTACTATATTTTATGTCTTATAAAATATTTTAAAATAGTCAGCAATCATTATCTGTTTCTATATTTAGTATACTTGCGATTTCATAATCCCTTATCCATAACGCTAGATCAAACAAGCAGACTGATCTTAAATATCAAGATTGACTAATGGATTAAAAAGATTGTTTTGATATGGAAAGAGAGAGCATCCACGCTTACTAATATCTTCTACAAAAAAGGTGCATATAATGTCAGTCTTTGCTCAACTGGTAGAAGCTTGAGAGATGATGGGACCATAAGCTGCAAGCCAAATGTTATATGCTGGATTCTATATATGTCAAATGAACTGAAAAAGATGTTTGAGAAAATTGTGAATGATGTTGACATTAACATGAACATGCAAGAGTTGCATGGTGCTAAAACTTGCGTGAATGTTTTTGACATTCAAATGCAAATGAAAAAGTTGTATGGTGCAAAGAGACGTACAATAAGGCACACAATCATCAAGGATCTCATGACTGCATGCATTCGATATGGAGCCTCGGTACATGAGCATGGTGTACATATGATTAAGTTTACTAAGAAGGTTGTGGGCTTGGAACTAGATATACAAAATGAGTTATGTTACAAAATCATCATGTTGTCACTCCTTCCTCATTTAACGGGTTTGTGGTGATCCTCAATATGAAAAATCTAGATGCTTGTCTTAAAGAACTAGTCAAGATGCTTACGACTTACGACACCACCATAAAGATGGAAAAACTTGTTTTCTTTATGGGATCCTTGTTTGGGATGAAAGAAGGCCTACAAGGTAAGGGAGAAATGTGTTATGCTCCTTAGAAGAAAAAAACCCAACAAGAAGCAAAATCTGAAAGCTACTAAGGGCCCACAAGGCCCGACAAGTCAGAACATATTTGTTATCACTTCAAAGACCCTACCAAAATTTTTCTGGAAATAGCTAGATTGCAAAGAATATTATGATAATAAACTAAACAATGTCGAAATATTTTCAACAAAAACTAACAATAAAACAAGATAGTCTTAACCAAGAACACTTGTGGCACACTAGATTAAGACATATTTCACAAGAAATGAAGCCCAAATTAATTGGAAAAGACATATTTGATTCGTCAGACATAAAATCTCTTAATACATGTGAGTCATGTCTAAAAGGAAAAATGACCAAATCCCCTTTCTTAGAGAAGTGGAGCATACACATGATCTATTAAATTTGATTCATACAGATGTGTGGGCCTGCTAAGTGCTTGCACCAAACATGGACATTCCTACTTCATCACCTTTACTGATGTATACTCGAGATATTCGTGTAACGTACCGTACTTTTCATACTCAAAATTTGCGGAAAAATTAAAAATTTTCTTGAATGTAAAAATACTTTCAATGTCTGCCATAAAATATCTCAACCAAGTCCCCCATAAGACATGGTTGTACAAAATAACTACAATAAAAATTTGCTCACAAAAGGTTTGCTCAAAGTATTCCCATCAAAATATGAAATCAGAGTAATTTAACTTTTGCATAAAACTTAAACATGGCGGTCCTCGGGTTTAGCCTCCCGCTCAGTCCAAGCCTGCCCCTTGGTCACCATCACCTGTCTCCTCATCAACATACTCACCTGCATCGATCAAGTCTAGTGAGTCTAAAGACTCAACACGTATAAACTGGTAGTAACGAGTAGTACATAATAAAATCACATGCAACTTTAAAATAGGACATACATACTTAAAACTTGAACTTGCATAACGAAACATGAACATACGTACATACATACTTAGACGTGCCATCAACATAAACTTTTTTAAACGTGCTTGCATACATGAACATACTTGAACATACATAACTTCATCATTTTGTGTAGAGGATGTTTCAAAGCAAGTGACCTATAACATAATAAATGCCTGATCAGACAAACCACAGTACTGGGCCGACAGGGACGTATTCACTGCCACATACATGAGATCCCCGTTCATAATTTAACGGGCTGGTTGGTCCCCGTTCATAATTTAACGCTTTCCAACCTCGATCTAACCCGTTCATAATTTAACGGGCGGATTGGTCCCCGTTCATAATTTAACGCTTTCCAATCTTAAACATACTTTGGTCACAAGACATTTAGCATACCTCCAAAACTTAAAATATTTTCTTTGCACGTCATCATACTTACTTACTTGGCGTTGAGGGATTCGTTGGACTTCGACTGAGGCCGTTGCTGCACATACTAACATGAATTTTTAAATACTTAACTTGCATGTCTTAGACGTAGGTACTCGAGCTCACAACCAAAGTGAATAAGTAGCTTATGACATTGTAGTTCGCTCAGGACTTGACCTCGCATAATAATCGTACTAAACCATGGCATAAAACCACAAAACAAATCCTATATTTTTTTACATAAATAAATTTTAACCAAGGTGTTAAACCATGATGTAAAACTCCGAAGCAAATCCTTAAAAAAAAAAATTAATTTTTTTTTTTTTGAAAAGGGTGTACACGGACCCCGTGTAGGGGTCCGTGTACGGGTCCGTGTAGGCTCCGGAAATTCGTATTTTTGAAGGAAAAAGGACACGGACTCCGTGCCGGGGTTCGGGAAGAGGTCCGGGTACCCTCTGGACTTGCAAACTCACGAAAATTCACTAACTTATTCATTCACCCTTTCACTCCAAGCCTAAGGACCATGAACCAACACCTCAGACTCATCCTAGGATGTTATTACATTGATTCAAACTCATACAAACACCCCGAATGTTCCCAAACATCGACAAGTAACTTCGATACAATAATAGCCCGTAATTCGGCATCGTTTCGTTTCCTACGACTTCTATTAAATCCCGAGCAATTCCCGACCCAAACGAACCACCAAATAACACCTAAATATATTCTATAACATATCTAAATGCAGTAGCACAATCCCGTCGATGCCCAACGAAGCCTGCAACAAATAACTTCAAGAACACATCAACACATAATTTTCTTAAAAACGAAGTTTGAGCTGTCCCACGAAAAAGGTCATAACTCACTCAATTTTTATCCAATTATTTCGAATTTACTGTAAAATCGAAGGTATCAAAAAGGTCTACAATTTTTACGTTTAAAGTTTTCTCAAAATCATGACCGAAAAGTCGCAGTATTTAAAAATACAGTAAAAAACGTGATTTTAGATCTAAAATTAATTCAAAACTGATCCGAATCGTTTTCTGCTCAAACGACGAACGTCACACATATATTTTTACACATAAAACAACACAACACATAATATGACATGATCGATGCAGAAAGAACAGATTATACGTGCCTTTGATGATTAAACAATACCGAAACGACGACACCGAAGCGGAGACGGAGCGAAAGACGATCTTGGACGAACTTGGCTCAATTTTCGTGAAATAAACTCAACCAAAATTTTTCTGGAAATATCAGAGAATAGATGCTTGTTGAAGGAAAAGGGGAAGAGGAAGAAATGGAGAGAAGAATTGAGAGAGGAGAGTTTTAAAAAAACTTACCTTCTCTAGTCAAAAACTTTGAAAAAATGTGTTGTGTTTGGTGTGTGTGTGTGATACGTGTATGAGTGTGTGTGAAAGTGTGAGTGTGTGTGAGTTTAGTTAATTAGGGGAATATAATATTCTAAATTAATAATTAAAAATACTATTAAAAGTTAATCTTCTCTATTTTACAAAATCCTCAAATTTAAAAAAATAAAATACACAAATACTAAATTCATAAAATTTTTAAAATTATAAAATGACCTAATAATTAAATTAGGCTTTTTAAAATGCTAAGAATTAAATAAATTATTTAAAATGTCCATTCCTCAACTTAAAATAAAATGTCACAATTAAAATCACTAAAAATCATCCCGGTCTTCTTTTCTCGATCCCGCCTCGAGTAATCGTCTGAAACATAAAACTAAAAAAAACATTTTAACGTGCATTAAATAAACATAAATAATAAAATTTCATAAATTAAATAAATGCATGGATTTTATGTATACTAATTTTCGGCTTTACAGTTTCTCCCCCACTTATAAAAATTTCGTCCTCGAAATTTAAGTCTTACCAAACAACTCCGGGTAGTTAAGTCTCATGTCTGCTTCAGCTTCCCAAGTGGCCTCCTCCACTGATTGATTCAACCACTGGACTTTGACTAGCTTAGTCGTCTTATTCCAAAGCCTACGCTCTTTCCTGTCTAAGATTTGAATCGGTCATTCCTCATAAGACAGGTCTGGAGTCAACTGCAACGGCTCATGGCTCAGAACATGCGAAGGATTAGCTAGATACTTCCTCAACATCGAAATGTGGAACACGTTGTGCACTCTGGTCAAATTCGGCGGAAGGGCAATACGATAAGCTAGTGTCCCAACTCTGTCACCAATTTTGAACGGTCCAATAAATCTCGGACATAGCTTGCCTCTTTTCCCAAATCTCATAACACCCTTCATAGGTGCTATCTTGACGAATACATGATCACCTACGGCAAACTCTAGATCCCTTCTTCTCTTGTCAGCATAACTCTTTTGACGGCTCTGGGCGGTCTTCATTCTATCACAAATCATGACCACCACTTCTGCAGTCTGCTGAACTATCTCTGGACCAAGTTCTGCTCTCTCACCAATCATCCCAATGAACTGGTGATCCGCACTTCCGTCCGTACAAAGCCTCGTAAGGAGTCATACCTATTGATGATTGGAAACTGTTATTGTAGGTAAACTCGACAAGTGGTAGTTTAGACTCCCAAGTCGCCTGAAAATCAATCATACAGGCTCTCAACAAATCCTCTAATGTCTGAATCACTCGCTCAGACTGGCCATCTGTCTGAGGGTGAAATGCAGTACTGAATAACAATTTCGTCCCCATGGCTGCATGTAAACTTTTCCAGAAAGATGATGTGAATCTCGGATCCCTGTCGGACACAATAGAAACTGGGATCCCGTGCAAACGAACTATCTCCCGGATATAAAGCTCTGCATACTGCGTCATAGAGAAGGTCGTCTTCACTGGCAAGAAGTGCGCTGACTTAGTTAGTCGATCCACTATAACCCAGATGGCATTAAAACCCCTAACTGATCTTGGCAATCAAACAACAAAATCTATAGTGATATTCTCCCATTTCCACTCTGTAATAGGGAGTGGCTTAAGCATTCCTGCTGGCCTCTGATGCTCTGCCTTCACCTGTTGACAAGTGAGGCATTCTGACACAAATCTGCGGATGTCTCGCTTCATTCCTGGCCACTAATACAAAATCTGTAGGTCTTCGTACATCTTGATACCTCCTGGATGAATAAAATACGGAGATGCATGTGTCTCTGACAAAATATCCTGTCTAATTGAATCAACACTAGGCACCCACATTCTATCTCTGTATCTCACAATACCATCGGACATTGAATAAAGTACACTGCCCTTGGCTTCATCTTTCAACCTCCATTTTAATAACTGCTCATCTGAAGGCTGACCTGCTCGGATACGGTCTAACAAGGAAGATTGGACCGTCAGATTAGACAGCTTATGAGCTCTGCCCTCGCGATAAACTTCCAAGTCAAACCTTTGAATCTCAGACTGAAGAGATCTCTGCAATGACAGCTGTGCTAAGATTGTTACCTTTCTACTCAAAGCATCTGCCACAACATTAGCTTTCCCTGGATGATAGCTAATTTCACAATCATAGTCTTTTACTAACTCAAACCACCGTCTTTGTCTCATGTTAAGTTCTTTTTGCGTGAAGAAATACTTTAGACTCTTGTGATCAGTGAATATCTGGCATTTCTCGCCGTACAAATAATGTCTCCAAATCTTCAAAGCAAAAACCACGGCAGCTAACTCAAGATCATGAGTCGGATATTCTTTTCATGCACTTTTAACTGTCTAGAAGTATAAGCTATAACCCGACCATTCTGCATCAATACTGCGCCCAAACCGAGCTTAGAAGCATCGGTGTACAACACAAAATTATCTTGTCCTGCTGGCATGGCTAACACTGGCACTGTGATAAGAGCTTGTTTCAAGGTATCAAAGCTCTTCTGACACTCTTCACTCCATATGAATTTGACATTCTTCTTGGTCAATGAGGTGAGTGGCACTGCTATCGAAGAAAATCCCTGAATAAACTTTCTGTAGTAGCCTGCTAAGCCTAGGAAACTGCGGATCTCTGATGCATTCTTCGGCTCAATCCATTCTTTAACTGTCACCACCTTAGCTGGATCCACCTCAATACCACTGCTAGATATTATATGTCCTAAAAATGCTATTTTCTCCAACCAAAATTCACACTTACTGAATTTTGCATACAACTTGTGTCTCTGCAAAACCTGTAACACTGTTCTCAAATGCTGACTATGCTCCTCATGGCTCTTCGAATATATAAGAATATCGTCAATGAATACTATGATGAACTGATCGAGGAACGGCTGAAATACTCGGTTCATGAGATCCATGAAAATAGCTGGAGCATTTGTCACTCCAAATGGCATCACTAAGAACTCGTAATGCCCATATCTGGTCCTGAAAGCTGTCTTGTGGACATCTGCATCCTTCACTTTCAGCTGATGATACCCTGATCGAAGATCTATCTTAGAGAACATGGTAACTTCCTCTAACTGATCAAACAAATCTTCGATTCTAGGCAACGGGTACTTATTCTTGATCGTTACCTTGTTCAGCTCACGATAATCAATGCACAGTCTCATGCTCCCATCCTTCTTCTTCACAAAGAGCACTGGCGCGCCCCACAGTGAGAAACTCGGGCGGATAAATTCCTTGTCTAAAAGTCCTGAATCTGTTGCTTAAGTTCTAGCATTTCTGCTGGAGCTAATCTATACGGTGCCATAGAGATTGGCACTGTGCCTGGCATGAGATCAATGGCAAACTCCACCTCTCTATCTGGTGGAAGGCCTGTGACATCATCTGGAAAGACGTCTGGAAAGTCCCTGACTACTAGCACGTCTGCTAAAGATGGAGTGAGTACTTCAGGTGCAGATGTCATACTGGCTAAGAAAGCCTGACAACCCTTGGAAATCAGTCTCCTCGCCTAAATGCAGGAGATCATGCGAGGAAAACTCCTCCATCTGGATGGCTCAAATAAAAACTGCTCCATTCCCAATGGTCTAATCAGTACTGATCTTTTCTGAAAATCAATCAGAACTCTGTTATTAGTCAGCCAGTCCATTCCTAAAATAATATCGAACTCTGGCATTGGTAGCAGGATCAAATCTGCATACACTAAATGGTCATGCAATTCTAGATCGATATCTCTGACCACTCTAGTAGCTAACAACTCTTCCCCTGATGGGACTGTCACTGAATAATTCACGTCGATGCCGATGGTCTTGATATCCAAGTGACTAGCGAACGTCTCTGAGATGAATGAATGGGTGGATCCTGAGTCTATCAAGGGCTGAGTAGCTATTCTCTTTTTGAAAATACTTCCTGAGAGACGTTAGCACAACACGAAACTTATATCCCAAAATTACTAACATTATCCTTGAGCATAGAAGAGATCGATATATTCTAAGTCACTCAAAAATATTACAAGCACACTAATAATCTCAATAAAATTCCAACACTCACGAAACATAATACTGAGTTTAGGTAAGAAAGTTTACCGGTCAGTAAGGTAGTGTTTGGATTCGCCTCATGTGCATGCATGGCGAACACTCTGCCCTTAGTTGGCTGTTTCCACTGCGGGCACTCTTTCAGCACGTGGTCACTGGCTCCACACTTAAATCATTTGCCTGATCCATACAAACATGGCCCTAGATGCTGGCGGTTGCACTTAGGACACACTGAGAAAATAACGGGCTTCTGAGTTGCCCTCTGCTGTTGAACTGGACCTTTGCCCATCGGCGGTCCCTGATACGGCTTCTTCCCCGGCGGCCCTTGGTAAGGCCTCTTATGCTGAGGTCGCTGATGCTGCCTGATCGAGCAAAACTTGCACAGTGAATAGTCCCAAAATTTGTTTTATAAATGAAAGCTCGATTTAAAATATCGCAAGTGCACGATAGTCAAGTTATAATAAACGTAAGTGAATACGAGTACCGATCCACGAGGACTGCGTTACAATATCTTTATTTTCAAGTAAATTTCTTCAGCAACGATAGATTGAGTTGGTGATTAAACTAAAGTGAATTTAATAACTGAAATAATTAAAGTGCAAGAACAAGCAATCAAGAAATCAATGATTAAATTGGATTAAAATCAAATGAGAAACGAATTTGTTGGGAATTATCAGTTCACCTACCACTCGTGTTTAAACAATTATACTCGACTTTTACTCGTGCATTCGACGGAATTCCCTAGACTAATTAATATACTCTGTCGAGCTATATTAACACTAATCATAAACATGCAGTAATCAAGTATCCTCAATTATTTAACAGTTCACGATTGCATTACGTTCTATGGAACCCGCTAGCTTTCATCTGGGTGAATTATCACTATCGACACGTATCCAATTCCGTATATCTACTAAAATTGTAAATTCGTGGTCTATACTATTCGATCCTATTGTCAATTATTCTATCGAAATCATCAACAACATGAAATAATCAAAGGAAGTTAGCTAGACTCCAATTGAAATAAGAAAGCACAAAAGCATAAACAAATCACTCATAAAAACGTCGCTAAATAATGTTCAACAACGAGTACGGGGTAGGATCCCCTCAAATCCCAACAAATCTAGAGTTTAGCCACTAAAATTCATGCTAAAAATCAACAACAATCTAAGAAATAAAAACTGAATAATTAAAATACTAAGGTTGACGATGGATGACGGCCACGACGCTTGGAAATCTCGATGTCTTCGAAATCTCTTTGCTCCTAGCCTTCCTCCCAAGAAAAGTGATGGAAAAATATGGTGTCAGACTGAAAAACGGCGCCCAATCTCGTGTATTAGGTTAGGTGTAGAATAGAGTCCACAAAACTTGGAAACAAAGCTTCTTTGATCTCGTCGCTCGCTAGGGCGACCACCTTTGACCGCTGGGGCGAGTGGTTCTCGAATTAAAATCCTTGGCCATGTCTCTGGTCTCGCTGGGGCGGTCACTTTTGACCGCCCTAGCGAGAGGTTCGCGCAAATGCTCCTCGGCTGGATTAAAATTCTCGCTGGGGCGGTCACTTTTGACCGCCCTAGCGAGACACTCGCGCATCAACTACTCGATCAACTTAAAATGCTCGCTGGGGCGGACACTTTTGACCGCCCTAGCGAGATCTCTTCGCTGCTGTGCCAAATAAAATCCCACTTTTCGGTCCAATTCCTACAAAACAACCACAAAATACACGAGATCGGCCATATGCTAAATAATGATAGAAAAATGCTAAATTAAACTAAAACAAACTAATATGATGCATGAATGCGACTCGAAAACAACACTAAAAACACGTAAAAACGAGTCCTATCAACCCCCTCATACTAACCTTTTGCTCGCCCTCGAGTAAAATAGGTTAAAGCACGAGATTCTAACAAACTCAACAAACACAAAAAGAAAACTCAACCAAGAAAAAAAAACACGAGTAAATGTCAATGGTGAGTTAACAACGTTTATGTTCATGCCTCAGTTTACTTTCCCATAACCAATCAAGTCAAATCGCAACCGAATACTCATTCTCATCTACACATAAATTTCGACACTAATTTGAACGTGTGTGTGTGTCATGATGGGTCTAGTCATTCGCACTTCAAATAGATCAATTATCAAATCATGCGAGTCACTCAATTAACACTTCAATACAAGTCTCACTAGCATGCATCCCCGTGTCCATTCATCACTAGCCACAAATTGAACTTTATTCAGCTTTTAAGTACAGATAAGGGTGTCGAAAAGAAGGAAAATAAGCTCAAGTGGCTAAAAGTTGGGAGTACACCGATCATTTTCATTGTGCAATCGTCAAGACTTTTCGTCTGACTTTCCTCGTCTCCTTACATCTCCAACTTTTAGCCTAGGAATAGAATTTCATTCCTTTTATTTCGGCTCCCCCTCACCTTACATCTCCTTCTTTTTTTTTTTTTTTTTTTTTTTTTTTTCTTTTTCTTCTTTTTTTTTCTTTTATATATTTTTTTTTAATTGAACAATTTTCACACATGTACTCCCTAGGCTAAGAATATAATACTTTGGATCACGGCTGGTTAGGAGTATGACATTGTAATTCTGTGCAATGGAAAAGAGGTAAATGTAAAGTTCAAGGCAAATCAAATTTTCTCATTCAAGGTCCCAATTAGCGACTTGTTTTCACGGGTTTACATGCCAAATCAACTCATAAATGGTGCCGTTCAAGTTAACCTCACAAAATTTTCAAATTTCACCCTTATTCCTACAAAGTTCTAGTCCCCACACATGTGTGCTTAAAAGGTTCAAATTTTGTACCAAAATTCATGCTTTAACAATCAAGAGTATCATTCACGACATGACCCAATCAACTCTTTTGTAGCCTATCAATTCAAATCATCATTGGCTCATAAACGATGGCTTCTCACCATAAACGACACCCAACAAAAGAAACCAACATAAACGTCACCAAACAACAGAAATGCAACGAAACTAAACCAATTAACTAAACAATCAAAACAATAACCAATTAACTAAACAACCAAAACAATCTACCCACCCCCTCATACTAGAGTTGTGCCATGCCCTCATAGCACAAAACGAAACAAAGACTAAAACATAAAAACGAATGAATGCAAATGCAATGACAAAACAAACAAAATAAAAATAAAAAGAAAGGGGAAACAGTGAACTCCCCTGATCAGAACTCCTCATCCTCGTCATGCTCAGGTGGTGGGACTCCCTCGTCAGCTGGTGGCGGCATAGGATAATGGTACTGGAACTGGAAGGGTGGCGGGTATGCGGGTGGTGGTGGCTGGCCGGATGTGTCGATGCCCAAATGCGTGGAGATCCCCTGTACCAAGTACTCGACGTTCTGAATATGAGCTTGATTGACGGCCTGATACTCAGTCTGGTAAGTGGCCCAAGCGCCCAATTCGTTGATGCGATCTTGCATGGCACGGCGGCGTGGCTGCGGAGGAGGCAGTGCATGTCCTAAAGCCGGAGGTGGTTGAGCTGCGCCCCCATACTCGAAAAATACATCCTCGGGCAGCTCTGCCTGCCTCTTCTCCCTCTTGGATCGATAAAGAGCGTCATCAATAGCTCTCATCGGTGGTAGCCACTCATCATCATCGGCAAATATCACCCCCGCTCGGGCACATAACTCAGTCACGATCGTCGGAAAATAAAACGCCAAATTGCTGCTGTGTATGCACATGTTGAGCTGTCCAAAGATGAGTCTGCCCACATCAATCGCCATCCCAGTCTGGATGGCATACAGAACAACCGCCCGCTCACGCTGGACATCACTCGTATGCCCGACCGGCATCAATCTCTTAGATAGAAACGCATACCACATTGCCGCGTCCACTCTCAAAAATTTTTCAAGAAAAACCGTATACGTCCCCGGCTGTTTCCATGTGGTGCCCGGATAGCAGAGCGTGCGAATAATTAAATCATAGTCCGGGTTGAGCACCCACGCCTGAAACTCAGAGTCATCGACCGACGGTAAACCCAGCAAGTCATTGATAGTTCTCGAATCATACGGGACTAGACGCCCCCGCACAGATGCCTTATGCTCACTCCGCTCCGGAGCATTGGCATAGAATTCACGCACAACCGGAATCACCGCGGCATTCGGTTGTGCTAAGAAATTACTCCACCCTCGTCCCTCTACTAAGACTTCCGGAAAATCACTAGTAACAGATGTAGTAAACCCTCGCTCAGGGATTGGTTTTCTATGTAGTTTAGCATGCTCAAACCGCTCCCGAGCTTTCTCATTAACAAAATTAGACGGAGTCGAACGAGAACTAGAGGCACCATGAGTTACCTTAGACCGTTTAGGTGCCATGTCGAGACGGGAGTGCAAAGAGTCTGAAGTCGCCGGAAAATTTTCGAAGTTCGCCGGAGAAGCTCGCCGGAATCCTTGGAAGATGACCGGAGTAGAAGAAATTGTAGTGTAAACGCGTCCCGGTGGAGTGTAGCAACCAAGATCGAGTCTTTTCCTGAAATTATCACAAAACAAGAAGATTTGAGCTTCAAAGACGGAGGAGGCGCCGAAAATCGAGAAGGGAGGCGAGGGTTTGCGAGTGGGAAAGAAAAAAAAACGCGACGCAGCTTTTTAAATATGCGCTACTCGCTAGGGCGGTCAAAAGTGTCCGCCCTAGCGAGTGGTTTCCGGTGACAGACTGTTTGAAAAATATGAGGGCGCGCTGGGGCGGTCAAAAGTGACCGCCCTAGCGAGGAGTGTTCGCCAGGAAAACCAATTTTTAAAAAATTCACTCGCTGGGGCTGTCAAAAGTGACCGCCCTAGCGAGAAGTGTTCGCCAGGAAAACCAATTTTTTTTAAAAAAATTCACTCGCTGGGGCGGTCAAAAGTGACCGCCCGAGCGAGGCTTTCTCGGTGGCTATGTTTTTGAAAAAAAACGACGTCTCGCTGGGGCGGTCGGTTTTGACCGCCCTAGCGAGATACTCTCGAAAAAATAAATAAAAACAATGAATGCCATGCCATGCAACTACCTAAATGCAAATGATACGATGAAGGAATAAAGGAAAAATAATAAAAAGGAGAAGAAGCAGTTCTCAATTTATAGTCTAGAGCTCGACTTTTCACCCGTGTCCTCAACGACTGTCATGGAGCCGAGTGACTCCAATTTGTGGCTCAATTGTGCCACCAATATAGTGCTTTAATCTTTGGGCGTTCACAGTAAACGTCCCTTCATTACCATCATGCAACACCACTGCACCTGATGGGAACACCTCGGCTATGATGAATGGTCCTGACCATCTGGACTTCAGCTTGCCCGGAAAAAGTCGCAAGCGAGAATTGTATAACAGCACCGCCTCACCCACTTTGAACTCCCTTCTTACAATGTGTTTATCATGGGCTCGTTTGGTGCGTTCCTTGTAAGATAGTGCAAGATCATACGCTTTTCCTCGAAACTCGTCTAACTGATTCAACTGCAGCAACCGTTTTTCACCTGCAAGAGCAAAATCAAAGTTTAGTGCCTTGGTCGCCCAGTATGCTCTATGCTCTAATTCTACGGGTAGATGACATGCTTTACCAAAAATTAACCTATATGGTGTAGTGCCTATAGGTGTTTTAAAAGCAGTACGATAAGCCCACAAAGCATCATCTAACCGAATGGACCAGTCTTTTCTATTCACATTCACTGTCTTCTCTAGAATCCTCTTAATCTCTCGATTGGACACTTCAACTTGTCCACTAGTTTGGGGATGGTATGGAGTGGAATCTTTGTGGGTGACACCATATTTGCCCAATAGTTTATCAAAAATTTTATTGCAAAAGTGGGTGCCACCATCACTTATGATTGCACGTGGTGTACCAAATCGATTAAAAATGTGTTTCTTCAAAAATTTTAACACCACTTGTGCATCATTCGTGGCACAAGCCTCTGCCTCCACCCATTTCGACACATACTCCACTGCCACCAAAATAAATTTCTTTGCAAAAGAAGCAGGAAAAGGACCCATAAAATCAATCCCCCACACATCAAATATTTCACACTCAATAATATTATTCAAAGGCATCTCATGACGGTTAGAAATATTACCTGTGCGTTGGCATCTATCACAATTGAGAACATACAAACGAGCATCCTTAAAAAGAGTTGGCCAATAGAAGCCACATTCAAGTACCTTAGATGCCGTCCGTATGGGTCCAAAGTGACCACCTACCTCACGGTCATGGCAGTGGTTCAGAATTTGACTGGTTTCCTCCTCCGCTACACATCTCCTTATCATGGCATCTGCACAGATCTTAAACAAAAATGGTTCCTCCCAAAAATAATATTTCACGTCAGAAAAGAATTTCTTTCTTTGGTGAAACGATAAATGTGGGGGAGGTGTGCCAGTGACAAGAAAATTTGCAACATTGGCATACCAAGGGCACGCATTCACCTCAAACAATTGCTCATCAGGGAACCAGTCATCTATATCAGTATCAACGCCATTAATTCTAACATCCTCAAGCCTAGACAGATGATCAGCAACCACATTTTCTACACCCTTTTTATCTCGAATCTCGAGATCAAATTCTTGCAATAGTAAAATCCACCTAATTAAACTAGGTTTCGCATCTTTCTTAGCAAGCAAGTATTTTAGGACAGAATGATCTGTATACACAATCACTTTAGACAGAACAAGGTATGAATGAAATTTCTCAAAAGCAAATACTATAGCAAGTAATTCCTTTTCAGTAGTAGCGTAATTCAATTGAGCATCAATTAAGGTCTTACTTGCATAGTAGATGGTATGAAATACCTTGTTCTTCCTTTGACCTAGCACCGCACCAACAGCTGTATCACTAGCATCGCACATCACCTCAAACGGTAACTCCCAATCAGGGGCAGTCAGAACAGGTGCTGTCACCAAGCTCTCCTTGAGTATTTCGAATGCCTGCAGACAAGTAGAATCAAACTTAAACTCAACATCTTTCATCAACAAAGAGGATAAAGGCTTAGCAATTTTAGAAAAATCCTTAATAAAACGCCTATAAAAACCCGCATGGCCTAGGAAACTTCTGACTCCCTTTATCGATGCAGGTGGTGGTAGATTTTTGATTACTTCCACCTTGGCCTTGTCTACCTCGATTCCATTCTCCGACACCTTGTGTCCTAACACAATCCCCTCTTGCACCATGAAATGACACTTCTCCCAATTTAACACCAAATTGCTTTCTTCACATCTAATAAGCACCAAGTTTAAATTCTCTAAACATTCATTAAATGAAGAACCAAAAATGGAGAAATCATCCATAAAAACTTCAAGAAAATTCTCAATCATGTCATGAAAGATAGCGGTCATGCATCTTTGAAATGTAGCAGGTGCATTGCATAGACCAAAGGGCATACGTCTAAACGCAAAAGTACCATAAGGGCAAGTGAAAGTAGTTTTCTCTTGGTCCTCATGTGCAATTGTGATTTGATTGTATCCCGAATATCCATCCAAAAAACAGTAAAATTCATGACCGGCTAATCGTTCAATCATTTGATCAATAAATGGCAAGGGAAAGTGATCTTTACGGGTTGCATCATTTAATTTCCTATAATCCATGCACACACGCCAACCCGTAACAGTTCTAGTGGGAATCAACTCATTTTTTTCATTGGTAATAACAGTAATCCCACCTTTTTTCGGCACACATTGTACAGGACTTACCCACGCACTATCAGAGATAGGATAGATAATACCTGCATCCAGAAGTTTGATCGTTTCAGCTTTTACTACCTCTTGCATCTTTGGATTGAGTCTCCTTTGAGGTTGTGCTAGGGGTGAGTATTTATCCTCCATCAGAATTTTGTGCATGCAGATCGAATGACTTATCCCCTTGATGTCCGCAACTTTCCAAGCGAATGCTCCTCTATGCTCCTTAAGGACTCCTAAGAGCTTACTCTCCATATCATCTGTCAAAGACGAGGAAATAATAACAGGCAGTTTATTATTTTCTCCTAGATATACGTACTTGAAATGTGGAGGTAGTGGTTTGAGCTCCAAAGTAGGTGGCTCCTCTAGGCTCGACTTTTGAGGCATTAAATCTTTTCTGTCTCCCAATTCCTCTAGTCGAAGCCTCACTTGCTTTCTCCAAGGTGGAATGGCATTCAAGTGAGCTACCATCTCCATCTTTTCCTCGTCTAACTCGTCCTCCTGCTTTTCCGTAGTGAGAGTGGCCTCCAATGGCTCTTGCAATCCATCCTGCACAAAATCACAAACGAGAGAATCTAAGACATCAACACGAAAACAACTATCATTGTGCATTGTGTGCTTGAGAGTATTAAAGACATCAAAAATAATTTCTTCTTCTCCAACTCTCAGTCTCAATTTTCCCTCGTCAACATCAATCAGTGCTTTCCCTGTAGCCAGAAATGGTCTCCCTAGGATTAAAGGCATCTCTAAATCTTCCTCCATGTCAAGTACTACAAAATCTGCAGGAAAAATAAACTTATCCACTTTCACCAAGACATCTTCGATAATCCCACGTGGATACTTGACATATCTGTCAGCCAGCTGCAATGACATCCTAGTTGGCTTGGGTTCACCCAATCCCAGTCTCCTAAACACAGAATAGGGCATCAAATTAATACTCGCACCAAGATCACATAGAGCTTTATGAAAATTAATATCACCAATAATGCAAGGTATAGAGAAACTCCCTGGATCTTTTTGCTTTGGAGGCATCTTGTTTTGAACTAAAGCGGAGCAATTTTCAGTCAAGTTCACAGTCATATGATCTTCTAGCTTCCGCTTATTCGCCAAGATATCTTTCAAGAATTTTGCATAACTTGGCATATTCAATAAAGCATCAGCAAATGGAATGTTAATATGCAGTTTTTTGAATATCTCAAGAAATTTACCAAATTGTGCATCTATCTTAGCTTTTTTCATTGTTGCAGGAAAAGGTGGGGGGATAACAATTTTATTCGGTGCAATAGGTGTAAATGTAGAGTTAGAAGACTTACCTCCTTGATGTTCCACCTCATCCTCACCTTGCTTGTTTTTTTTCTCATTAGACTCAAGTGCTTTTCCACTGCGCAATTCCACCGCCTTCACATGTTCCTTCGGGTTAGTTTCCGTGTTGCTTGGCAAAGCTCCTTGCTCCCTGTTAGCAATCAACTTAGCCAATTGCCCAATTTGAGTCTCTAACCCCTTTATGGATGCATCCTGGTTCTGAAATCTCGTCTCCGTCGCAGAAATGAATTTAGTCATCATTTGCTCTAAATTAGATTTCTCCTCCCGAGGCGGTTCTTGCTTGAACCCTTGGTGCATCCCATATGGTGGACCTCTTTGCTGGCGATTCCGGTTGTTTTGACCTCCCCATGAAAAGTTTGGGTGATTCTTCCATCCCGGATTATATGTGTTTGAATACGGGTCATTTCTTGGACGGTTCTGGAATACCACTTGTTTTACCGGTGCTCCTTCAGGCACATAGAATGGATTTCCATCTTGGCAATCCTGCATGTCATGCTCACCTCCACACTTATCACAGAAAATTTCTTGCAGACGCATAGCCGATCCACTCGCACTCATCCCATCAATCTTTCTGTTCAAAGCCTCTAACTGTGCTGACACCGCAGACAAATCAGTAACTTGATTAACTCCAGCACCTCGTCTCTGCCTATCAGACTGAGGCTGATAGCTACTAGCAGCCATCTCCTCTAATAACTCATATCCTTCCTCAGCCGTCTTTCTCAGTAAGTTACCACAGGCAGCAGCATCTATCATAGTACGGTTAGAAGTAAACAGACCGTAGTAGAATGTTTGAACAACTAACCCAAGAGGTAGCTCGTGGTGGGGACATCTCCTCAACAAGTCCTTATAGCGCTCCCATGCCTCGTAAAGTGACTCTAGCTCATATTGAGCAAAAGTAGTAATGTCGGCTCTCAGCTTCATAGTCTTCGACGGAGGAAAGTACTTGATCAGGAATGCCTTCGCCATATCCTCCCATGTAGTGATAGACCCTACAGGCAAACAGTTTAACCACGCCTTAACTTTATCTCTTAGTGAAAATGGAAATAAACGCAAACGAACAGCATCATCAGACACGCCATTAAACTTAAAAGTATCACAAATTTCAAGAAAGTCAGCTATATGAGAATTATGATCGTCAAGTGCACTTCCCCCAAATTGAACAGTGTTCTGAATCATCTGGATGACAGCGGGCTTGATCTCAAACTGATTAGCTCGGATGACTGGTCTTACGATGCTTGGACGTGCTCCATCAAGAGACGGTTGTGCATAATCCAACATTGGAATGCGACGTGGTATCTCAACTTGTCTATTGCCACGCTGTTCCTCTCCACGTTCTTGCTCGTGTCTTTCCATCTGTTCTTTGAGTCTTTGTTGTTGTCTTCGACGTCTAGCTGTGCGTTCAATCTCGGGGTCAAAAGGCTCAAGCTTAAATTCGAGTGATCTTCGCATGCACCACCAGAAAAATCTGCAACACAAGGAGAGTATCAAATAGCAATAAAATAAGTAATACTAAAGAATTTAAATGAAAAATAAAAATTTTGTGAATCAACAGTCCCCGGCAACGGCGCCAAAAACTTGATCGAGCAAAACATGCACAGTGAATAGTCCCAAAATTTGTTTTATAAATGAAAGCTCGATTTAAAATATCGCAAGTGCACGATAGTCAAGTTATAATAAACGTAAGTGAATACGAGTATCGATCCACGAGGACTGCGTTACAATATCTTTATTTTCAAGTAAATTTCTTCAGCAACGATAGATTGAGTTGGTGATTAAACTAAAGTGAATTTAATAACTGAAATAATTAAAGTGCAAAAACAAGCAATCAAGAAATCAATGATTAAATTGGATTAAAATCAAATGAGAAACGAATTTGTTGGGAATTATCAGTTCACCTACCACTCGTGTTTAAACAATTATACTCGACTTTTACTCGTTCATTCGACGGAATTCCCTAGACTAATTAATATACTCTGTCGAGCTATATTAACACTAATCATAAACATGCAGTAATCAAGTATCCTCAATTATTTAACAGTTCACGATTGCATTACGTTCTATGGAACCCGCTAGCTTTCATCCGGGTGAATTATCACTATCGACACGTATCCAATTCCGTATATCTACTAAAATTGTAAATCCGTGGTCTATACTATTCGATCCTATTGTCAATTATTCTATCGAAATCATCAACAACATGAAATAATCAAAGGAAGTTAGCTAGACTCCAATTGAAATAAGAAAGCACAAAAGCATAAACAAATCACTCATAAAAACGTCGCTAAATAATGTTCAACAACGAGTACGGGGTAGGATCCCCTCAAATCCCAACAAATCTAGAGTTTAGCCACTAAAATTCATGCTAGAAATCAACAACAATCTAAGAAATAAAAACTGAATAATTAAAATACTAAGGTTGACGATGGATGACGGCCAAGACGCTTGGAAATCTCGATGTCTTCGAAATCTCTTTGCTCCTAGCCTTCCTCCCAAGAAAAGTGATGGAAAAATATGGTGTCAGACTGAAAAACGGCGCCCAATCTCGTGTATTAGGTTAGGTGTAGAATAGAGTCCACAAAACTTGGAAACAAATCTTCTTTGATCTCGTCGCTCGCTAGGGCGACCACCTTTGACCGCTGGGGCGAGTGGTTCTCGAATTAAAATCCTTGGCCATGTCTCTGGTCTTGCTGGGGCGGTCACTTTTGACCGCCCTAGCGAGAGGTTCGCGCAAATGCTCCTCGGCTGGATTAAAATTCTCGCTGGGGCGGTCACTTTTGACCGCCCTAGCGAGACACTCGCGCATCAACTACTCGATCAACTTAAAATGCTCGCTGGGGCGGACACTTTTGACCGCCCTAGCGAGATCTCTTCGCTGCTGTGCCAAATAAAATCCCACTTTTCGGTCCAATTCCTACAAAACAACCACAAAATACACGAGATCAGCCATATGCTAAATAATGATAGAAAAATGCTAAATTAAACTAAAACAAACTAATATGATGCATGAATGCGACTCGAAAACAACACTAAAAACACGTAAAAACGAGTCCTATCACTGCCGCTGCTGGTGTTGCGGTGGTGCCTGATAGGGCCTCTTGCCCTGCCTGTCCGCCTCGATATCCCTCAGATCTTGTTCTGCCGCCAAAGCTCTAGAAACGGCAACTGCATATGTAGTAGGGCCAGCTACCCTCACATCACGGCGCAAGATAGGCCGCAAACCATCCATAAAATGTCTGAGCTTTGCCTGGACATCATTAGAAATCAGGGGTACAAAGTAACACCCCCTCTCAAATTTCTTGACGAAATCTGCCACGCTGCTGTCTCCTTGACGCAACGTCATAAATTCTCTGGTCAATCGGGATCTTACCTCTTCAGTGAAGTACTTGGCGAAGAACAATTCCTTGAATCCCGTCCAAGTCAAGGTATGCAAATTCACTGCCACTGATGCGCTCTCCCACCATAGCCTAGCGTCCTTTGACAGAAGGAACGTGGCACACCTGACCCTATCAGCATCGGTCAGCTCCATAAAATCGAAGATTACCTCGATGGACTTGATCCATCCTTCGGCTATCATCGGGTCAGTGGTACCCGAGAACTCCTTTGGACTCATCCTCCTGAACCTTTCATACACTGCTTCTGGCCTGGGTCTCTCCTCTGCACCCATTGCTGCAGCGTGGTTCCCCGCAAAATGTGCGAAGAATTGAGTCATGCCTGCAAGCATCTGTGCCTGCATATCTGGTGGTGGAGGAGGAGGGGCCCTCTATCCATCATAAGTCTCTCTGTCCTCATCCCTTGCTACATGGGCAATGAAACGTCTAGGAGGCATACTTTTCTAAATTTACCCAACATGCATGAACATAATATAAATTACATAAGATGCACATAACTTAAATTTTAAATATGCCCATGCTGGAATCATAACTAAATACTTACTACATAACATAATTTCGAAACTTTAAAACTTACAGACTGGAGATGGGACTTCGTGAGCTTCTTGGGACTGGCAGTAGGCATAACCCTTTTGAAGAACACGGCTCTGATACCAACTGTAACGTACCGTACTTTTCATACTCAAAATTTGCGGAAAAATTAAAAATTTTCTTGAATGTAAAAATACTTTCAATGTCTGGCATAAAATATCTCAACCAAGTCCCCCATAAGACATGGTTGTTCAAAATAATTACAATAAAAATTTGCTCACGAAAGGTTTGCTCAAAGTATTCCCATCAAAATATGAAATCAGAGTAATTTAACTTTTGCATAAAACTTAAACATGGCGGTCCTCAGGTTTAGCCTCCCGCTCAGTCCAAGCCTGCCCCTTGGTCACCATCTCCTGTCTCCTCATCAACATACTCACCTGCATCGATCAAGTCTAGTGAGTCTAAAGACTCAACACGTATAAACTGGTAGTAACGAGTAGTACATAATAAAATCACATGCAACTTTAAAATAGGACATACACTTAAAACTTGAACATACGTACATACATACTTAGACGTGCCATCAACATAAACTTTCTTAAACGTGCTTGCATACATGAACATACTTGAACATACATAACTTCATCATTTTGCGTAGAGGATGTTTCAAAGCAAGTGACCCATAACATAATAAATGCCTGATCAGACAAACCACAGTACTTGGCCGACAGGGACGTATCCACTGCCACATACATGAGATCCCCGTTCATAATTTAACGGGCTGGTTGGTCCCCATTCATAATTTAACGCTTTCCAACCTCGATCTAACCCGTTCATAATTTAACGGGCGGATTGGTCCCCGTTCATAATTTAACGCTTTCCAATCTTAAACATACTTTGGTCACAAGACATTTAGCATACCTCCAAAACTTAAAATATTTTCTTTGCACGTCATCATACTTACTTACTTGGCGTTGAGGGATTCGTTGGACTTCGACTGGGGCCGTTGCTGCACATACTAACATGAATTTTTAAATACTTAACTTGCATGTCTTAGACGTAGGTACTCGAGCTCACCACCAAAGTGAATAAGTAGCTTATGACATTCTAGTTCGCTCAGGACTTGACCTCGCATAATCATCGTACTAAACCATGGCATAAAACCACAAAACAAATCCTATATTTTACATAAATAAATTTTAACCAAGGTGTTAAACCATGATATAAAACCCCGAAGCAAATCCTTAAAAAAAAAATTTAATTTTTTTTTTTTGAAATGGGTGTACACGGACCCCGTGTAGGGGTCCGTGTACGGGTCCGGGTAGGCTCTAGAAATTCGTATTTTTGAAGGAAAAAGGACACGGACTCCGTGCCGGGTTCCGGGAAGAGGTCCGGGTACCCTCTGGACTTGCAAACTCACGAAAATTCACTAACTTATTCATTCACCCTTTCACTCCAAGCCTAAGGACCATGAACCAACACCTCAAGACTCATCCTAGGATGTTATTACATTGATTCAAACTCATACAAACACCCCGAATGTTCCCAAACATCGACAAGTAACTTCGATACAACAATAACCCGTAATTCGGCATCGTTTCGCTTCCAACGACTTCTATTACATCCCAAGCCAATCCCAACCCAAACGAACCACCAAATAACACCTAAATATATTCTATAACATATCTAAATGCAGTAGCACAATCCCGTCGATGCCCAACGAAGCCTGCACAAATAACTTCAAGACCACATCAACACATAATTTTCTGAAAAATGAAGTTTGAGCAGTCCCACAAAAAAGGTCATAACTCACTCAATTTTTATCCAAATATTTCGAATTTACTGTCAAATCGAAGGTATCAAAAAGGTCTACAATTTTTAAGTTTAAAGTTTTCTCAGAATCATGACCTAAAAGTCGCAGTATTTAAAAATACAGTAAAAAACGTGATTTTAGATCTAAAATTAATTCAAAACTTATCCGAATCGTTTTCTGCTCAAACGACGAACGTCACACATATATTTTTACGCTTTAAACAACACAACACATAATATGACATGATCGATGCAGAAAGAACAGATTATACGTGCCTTTGATGATTAAACAATACCGAAACGACGACACCGAAGCGGAGACGGAGCGAAAGACGATCCGGGACGAACGTGGCTCGATTTTCTTGAAATAAACTCAACCAAATTTTTTCTGGAAATATCAGAGAATAGATGCTTGTTGAAGGAAAAGGGGAAGAGGAAGAAATGGAGAGAAGAATTGAGAGAGGAGAGTTTTAAAAAAACTTCCCTTCTCTAGTCAAAAACTTGGAAAAAATGTGTTGTGTTTGGTGTGTGTGTGTGTGATACGTGTATGAGTGTGTGTGAAAGTGTGAGTGTGTGTGAGTTTAGTTAATTAGGGGAATATAATATTCTAAATTAATAATTAAAAATACTATTAAAAGTTAATCTTCTCTATTTTACAAAATCCTCAAATTTAACAAAATAAAATACACAAATACTAAATTCATAAAAGTTTTAAAATTATAAAATCACCTAATAATTAAATTAGGCTTTTTAAAATGCTAAGAATTAAATAAATTATTTAAAATGTCCCTTCGTCAACTTAAAATAAAATGTCACAATTAAAATCACTAAAAATCATCCCGGTCTTCTTTCCTCGATCCCGCCTCGAGTAATCGTCTGAAACATAAAACTCAAGAAAACATTTTAACGTGCATTAAATAAACATAAATAATTAAAATAATAAAATTTCATAAATTAAATAAATGCATGGATTTTATGTATACTAATGAAGGATATGAGTGAAGCATACTATGTATTAGGAATATATATCTATATAGATAGACCAAAGAGGATGCTAAAGCACACCCAAACCACTTATATCGATACCATAGTAAAAAAATTCTTTCTTGAGGAGTTCAAGAGAGGATATCTACCAATGTATCATGGTGTGACTATATTCAAGTCTATGTACCCGAAGACTAATGAGGAGAGAGAGACCATAACTCACATTCCATATGCGACTGCGATTGGTAGTATCATGTATAATATGATATCTACTCGACTTGATATTTCCTTTGCGCTGAGTGTTGAAAGCATGTGTCACTCAAACCCCGGTCTGTTGCATTGGAAGGCCGTGAGTACATTATAAATTACTTAAGAAGGACTAAGAACTTGTTATGGTCTATGAGGGTGGATAATTAAAATTGGAATGCTACACTGATTATAGCTTCCAATCAGATGTGGATGATTTGAAATCAACCTCTAGATTTTTATTCAATCTCAACGGTTGTGTTTTCTTTTGAAAAAGTTCCAAGCAAGACATTACATCATATTCTACCATTGAGGTTGACTACATAGCTTCATATGCTACAACAAAGCAGGCTGTTTGGATTAGGAATTGTCCAAGATTTTGGCGTCATTACCAATGGAGTTGATCAAGTCCTAGTGTACTGTGATAACACCGATGCCATTGCAAGCATAGGAGCCGAGTTCTCATCAGCATTCCAAACATATACTGAGGAAGTTCCACATTATCCGAGTGGTTGTGGAAAAATTAGACATATCTATTGACAGAGTCACCTCTGCATACAATGTTGTTGATTCATTTATGAAGCCCTTGCCAAGACCATTGTTTGAGAATCATCGTGAAACAATGAATTTGAAGTTTATGCGTAGTTGGCTATAGAGAAAGTGAGATATTGTTAGAGTATGTGCTCGTCAAGTCAACCTGTAACTATGGCCTAATTGACTCTAATATAAACACAATCTTTATTTTAATAATATTTTATAACTTTAATATATTGGTATTTAATTTATTTGTATACCATTACAAACTACATAGATAAAGTCCTTAAATCTACTACAGTACCATGAGGTCAATGAGTCCAGTTGAAACGTCCTTTACTTTTAACTTTAAATTAAAATAAATACTAGGAAATTTTTTCATTTTTATAAACATTTTTTTCTATCTTCGAAAATCCAAGATAAAAGTAATATTTAAAAATCTTAAATGCATAAAATACATAAATCGTCAACCACAAAATCGTACGTAAATTTTAAAATAATCCAAAAACTAAACTTCAAAATAAAAGCATAATAATCCCCAAAATCTTTAGTCAAAATTTTAAATACAAAGCTAATGCAGAAAATAAATATCTCTCGAGTGTGTGTATTGACAGACATTATCCATTCAAGCGTCGGCGCCTTACTCAAAAACATCATCGCATGCGACCATCCAAACCTAGTGAGTCTAATGACTCAGCATGTTCTAAAAATACGAAACCAATAATACATATACAGACACATGCAGCTTTAAAATATTATTTTAATAAATAAGCTCGCGTAAAAGATCGTAATCATAAATCATTAAATTATAAATCTTTCCATCATCATATATCATGTTTGGGTGAAGTTTGAACCTTGAAAGTGACTAGCTGTAGTCATATCAGCATGTGATCGACTGAACAGTCTTATCTATACAAAGTACCTGGGGCGGGACGTCAGCAACTCTCGTCACTGGGCCGTGTGCAAATATGGAAATATGATCGTCGGGCTCCCTCTGGGGTCTTCTCCCGTAAACGGCCTCCCTTTGGGCCTTTTCCCTCACGATATCACCAATCTTATCCTTTTATGTAACAATCAATTCAAATCCTTCAAAATATTGTTCATTTATTTTATTATAAAATATCATATATTTCAAAAGTAAAATTTTTCTGGAGAAATCGTACAACCTCTGAAAAATCACAAAAATATCATATTTTCATCATAAACATTTTAAATATCATTTAGCATGCATTATGATTCTTCGGGACACTTCTAGACCTTCCGTATTACCCGGGATGTAAAATGATCATTTTACCACTGGACTCCAAAATTCTCGATTTTGAATTTTGTTACTTTCTTGACTCGAGCATATCTCATAACATCATATAAGTTTAAATTTGACTTCTAATATTTTTCTTAGATGTAAACTCGAGCCTTTCGATTTATTGACTTAATAACTAAATCGTGAAGCGTTTTAAACGTGAATATCATAGCTTATTCGACACTTTTCTTAGCCCAAGCCCTGGTGTCGCTGCCTCCTTAACCGAGATATCAAGCCCCTTAAACCCATGGATAACCCTAGAAACCCTAGGTGCTCAAGCCTCCTTAACCTTGCACGGTCCCTGTTCTACTGTCCAGTCTTCATATCATAGCTTATTCGGAACTTTTCTTAGCCTTTTAATGTCTTATATTGGCATCGTACCCATTAGAATCCATAATGCAACTCATATTTGTATAGAAGCTTCGAATCTTTGAAAAATATACGTCTAACTTAAAATAATTTGGACATAAATGTTTTTCATGCTATAAAAAATAAATCATGCATAATATGATTTTAATGGTGCAAAAAGAAAGTTTAGAGGCGTAACTTTGCATTTAGAACGCTCGAATATTCAATCGTCGGCGTGGGTTACGAAGGGGAACGAACAAGACACAAACAACCTTGAATTTTGCTCTCCAACTTTTAGAAAATTTTTGTGTGTGGCATGTGAAATTTTCGGCCAACTGCGTCTTAGAAGCCTAGGGTTTTTTATTTTATAATTTAGAGTTTTAGGTTATAAATGAGTCTAGAGTTTGGAGTTTTTATGATTCTAGCTTTGAAAATAACTAGGCGCCAATTCATCCTAGCTGAATTAGGCCCATTAAGGCCAAATAAAATTTAAAATAAAAGTTTACAAAAATTGTTTTAAAAAATAATAACTTTCGGGCCCAAAAAATCCTTGGTTTAACTAAAATAGGCTTCCCGGATAAAATAAGGTTCGACTCATCAAATAATTTAGACTCCAGTATTTTTTAGAAAATTTTCTACCTATTAAATCTTTTTATCGAGCCTTAAAAATATTTTCGTCTTGGTCGTCTCTGGTTTCCTTTCCCTAGCCTAATATCGAATATCTGGACTTAAACATTTAACATATATCATTTAAGCATTTAAAATAAAATAAATATATTAAATAAGTAATTTGTATGCATGTGTTTCACATAGACTGATTTTTAGAAGTTGCAAATACTCTACCCTTAAATAAAATTTTGTCCTAGAAATTTTGACTTATCAAACAACTCTGGGTAGTGACTCGTCTTCTCAGTCTCGGTCTCCCAAGTGGCTTCTTTTCCCGAGTCGTTCAGCCACTTGAATTTTACCATTTTTATCAATATGTTCCGCAGCCTTCTCTCCTGTCTGCCCAAAAATTGAGTAGTTCTCTCCTAATAAGACACGTTGGTGTAAGCTGCTGTGGCTCAAACTTTAGTACATGTGAGGGATTCGACATGTACTTGAGGAGCATTGATACATGAAAGACATTGTGAACCGCGAGATTAGGTGGCAACGCCACTTGATATGCTAATGTCCCACTCTGTCAAGTATCTCGAATGGTCCGATGAATCTCGGAATGAGTTAGCCTTTCTTGCAAAATATCATAACGCCCTTCATAGGTGCTATTTTCAAAAATAACTGGTCACCTATTTCAAACTCGAGATCTCGCCTTCTTATATCAGCGTAGCTATTTTGTCGACTCTAGGCAGTCTTAATCCTGTCTCGGATCTTGGTGACTAAATCAGTGGTATATGAACTATTTCGAGACCCACCGTAGCCCTTTCTATTACCTCATCCCAATGGATGGGAAATTTGAATTTCGTTATGAATAGTGCCTCGTATCTAGCCATTCCTATGGATGAATGATAACGGTTGTTATAGGTGAACTCCACTAGAGGTAGCTTCGGTTCCCAACTCCCTTCGAAATCGATTACGCATGGTCGGAGTAGATCCTCTAGAATTTATATGACTCTCTCGCACCGACCGTCTGTTTGGGGATGAAATGATATGCTGAATAGTAGCTTGATCCCCAATGCAGACTCTTCCAGAATGAAGTAATGAATCGTATGTCTCCGTCGGACACCATGGAAACTTTAATTCCATGTAGTTTGACTATCTCTCGAATATACAGCTCCACATACTGTGTCATGAAGAAATTCTTCTTCACTGGTAGGAAATGTGCTGACTTAGTAAGACGGTCCACAATCACCCAAATAGCATTGAATCTTTTCACCTTCTTTGGTAAACCTACCACTAAGTCCATCGTAATGTTCTCTCATTTCCACTTTGGGATTGGAAGTGGTCGGAGCATTCTTTCTGGTCTTTGATGATTGCCTTTACTTTTGTCATGTCAAGCATTCCGATACGAAGCGTATAATATCTCTTTTCACACTCGACAACAAATATAAAAGTTGCAAGTCCTTGTACATCTTTGTACTTCCTGGTGTATAGAGTAAGGGGAACTATGGGCTTCTGTCATAATATCAATTCTATGTGAATCTCCACTAGGAACCCATAGTCGTTCTCGATATTTCACAACAAAATCCTTGTCAGTATACAACATCCGGTCTCTAGACTCTTCTCGCTATCTCCATTTCTGTAGTTGCTCGTCAGTAATCTGCCGTCTTGAATTCTGTCTCTCAAAGTAGGCTGTACTGTTAAAGTAGCGAGATTAGGGGCCTTGCCCCTAGCATAAACTTCAAAATCGAACCTTTTAATTTCCTTCTGCAGAGGTTTATGTACTACTAAATGAGCCAAGACTGTCGTTTTTCTTCTCAAATCATCCGCAACTGCATTAGCTATTCCAAGATGATTGCTAATGTCGCAGTTATAGTCCTTCACAAGTTCTAGCCATCTTCATTGTCTCATGTTAAGCTTCTTTTGGGTGAAAAAATATTTGAGAATTTTGTGATCCGTATAGATCTTGCATTTCTCACCATAATGGTATTGTATCCAAATCTTAAGCACAAATACGGCTGCTGCAAGCTCAAGGTCATGCGTCGGATAATTCTTCTCATGGACTTTCAACAGTCTAGATGCATATGCGATGAACCGATCATGTTGCATGAGAACTGCGCCCAATCCTAGCTTTAAAGAGTCGGTGTACAACACATAATCCCCTTGTTCTGTCGACATAGCTAGAACTGGCGTGTTGGTGAGTTATTGCTTCAACTGATCAAAGCCACTTTGGCACTTCGGTCCCCATACAAATTTTGCATTCTTCTTCGTCAGAGACGTCAAGGGTAATGGAATGGACGAAAAACCCTTGACGAACATGCGATAGTAGCCTGCTAAGCCTAAGAAACTACGGATTTTCGTTACACTTTTAGGAACCGGCCGCTCTTTAACTGCCTGAACCTTAGATGGATCGACTACTATTTCTTCCCTCGAAATGATGTGGCCTAAGAATGCCACCTTCTCTACCAAAACTAGCTCTTGCTGAACTTTGCAGATAATTTTCAATCTTGCAATACTTGCAAAGTCTCCTTCAAGTGCTGATCATGCTTCTCTCGGCTCTTGGAATAGATTAAAATATAATTGATGAAGATAGTGATAAACTGATCGTGTTACGGATGAAACACGCGATTCATGAGATCCATGAATATCATTGGGGAATTAGTTATCCCAAAAGGCATCACCAAAAATTCATAATGTTTGTAGCGCGTTCTAAAATCCGTCTTATGCACATCTGTTTCCTTTACTCTCAGCTGATGATATCCTGACCAAAGATCTATCTTTGAAAATGCCGAAACCCCTTGCAGTTGATCAAACAAATCCTCGATTCGAGGCAAATGATACTTGTTATTCACTGTCACCATATTCATTTCTCGATAATCGATGCATAATCTCAAACTCCCATCTTTTTTCTTCAATAATAGCACTGTCTCTCCCAAGGAGAGAAACTAGGGCGATTGAATCCTTTATCTAGTAACTCTTGAATTTGATCTTTCATCTCAACAGGTGATCGCCGATAGATGCCTTAGAGATCGGCACAGTACGTGGCATCAAATAAATAGCAAACTCCACCTCTCTCTATGGTGGAATGCTAGAAACTTCGTCAGAGAACACATCGAAAAGTCCTTGACAACTTCCACATCTTTTATCGATCGATTCCCAGTGTTGCGTACGGATATAATACTAGCAAGAAAACCTTGGTAGCCTCTCTGGATAAGCTTCTTTGCACGAATACATGAAATAATGTGCGGTAACTGTTTGTTCTGAGCAGCATCAAAGATGAATGATTTCCCATTGGGCGGTCTATTAGATACTGAACTCTGCTGGAAATCGATAGTAGCTCCATTCAGTGTGAGCCAATCCATGCCCAAAATAATGTCGAACTCGGTCATTGGCAACACAATAAGGTCTGCTTGAACGAAATTCCTCTGCAATTTGAGCTCCACATACTTAACCATGTTTGTAGAGATCATAAGCTCACCCGAATGCACTGTGACTCTGAATCCTGACTCCACGTCGTCCGGTAAGATTTCCAATAGTTTCACGAAGGATTCAAATATGAAGGAATGTGTATCTCCAGAATCTTACAAAGAGTAGGTAGCTATACCCACTAAAAATATTCTGTCTGTGTTAATATTTGTGATCCGTATAGATCTTGCATTTCTCACCATAATGGTATTGTATCCAAATCTTAAGCACAAATACGGCTGCTGCAAGCTCAAGGTCATGCATCGGATAATTCTTCTCATGGACTTTCAACAGTCTAGATGCATATGCGATGAACCGATCATGTTGCATGAGAACTGCGCCCAATCCTAGCTTTAAAGAGTCGGTGTACAACACATAATCCCCTTGTTCTGTCGACATAGCTAGAACTGGCGTGTTGGTGAGTTATTGCTTCAACTGATCAAAGCCACTTTGGCACTTCGGTCCCCATACAAATTTTGCATTCTTCTTCGTCAGAGACGTCAAGGGTAATGGAATGGACGAAAAACCCTTGACGAACATGCGATAGTAGCCTGCTAAGCCTAAGAAACTACGGATTTTCGTTACACTTTTAGGAACCGGCCGCTCTTTAACTGCCTGAACCTTAGATGGATCGACTATTATTTCTTCCCTCGAAATGATGTGGCCTAAGAATGCCACATTCTCTACCAAAACTAGCTCTTGCTGAACTTTGCAGATAATTTTCAATCTTGCAATACTTGCAAAGTCTCCTTCAAGTGCTGATCATGCTTCTCTCGGCTCTTGGAATAGATTAAAATATAATTGATGAAGATAATGATAAACTGATCGTGTTACGGATGAAACACGCGATTCATGAGATCCATGAATATCATTGGGGAATTAGTTATCCCAAAAGGCATCACCAAAAATTCATAATGTTTGTAGCGCGTTCTAAAATCCGTCTTATGCACATCTGTTTCCTTTACTCTCAGCTGATGATATCCTGACCAAAGATCTATCTTTGAAAATGCCGAAACCCCTTGCAGTTGATCAAACAAATCCTCGATTCGAGGCAAATGATACTTGTTATTCACTGTCACCATATTCATTTCTCGATAATCGATGCATAATCTCAAACTCCCATCTTTTTTCTTCAATAATAGCACTGTCTCTCCCAAGGAGAGAAACTAGGGCGAATGAATCCTTTATCTAGTAACTCTTGAATTTGATCTTTCATCTCAACAGGTGATCGCCGATAGATGCCTTAGAGATCGGCACAGTACGTGGCATCAAATAAATAGCAAACTCCACCTCTCTCTATGGTGGAATGCTAGAAACTTCGTCAGAGAACACATCGAAAAGTCCTTGACAACTTCCACATCTTTTATCGATCGATTCCCAGTGTTGCGTACGGATATAATACTAGCAAGAAAACCTTGGTAGCCTCTCTGGATAAGCTTCTTTGCACGAATACATGAAATAATGTGCGGTAACTGTTTGTTCTGAGCAGCATCAAAGATGAATGATTTCCCATTGGGCGGTCTATTAGATACTGAACTCTGCTGGAAATCGATAGTAGCTCCATTCAGTGTGAGCCAATCCATGCCCAAAATAATGTCGAACTCGGTCATTGGCAACACAATAAGGTCTGCTTGAACGAAATTCCTCTGCAATTTGAGCTCCACATACTTAACCATGTTTGTAGAGATCATAAGCTCACCCGAATGCACTGTGACTCTGAATCCTGACTCCACGTCGTCCGGTAAGATTTCCAATAGTTTCACGAAGGATTCAAATATGAAGGAATGTGTATCTCCAGAATCTTACAAAGAGTAGGTAGCTATACCCACTAAAAATATTCTGTCTGTGTTAATATTTGAATTATACTCAAACAAGGCCATAAAAATTCAGAAATTTCCTATCATCCAGGCCCTCCTAGTTTCCCATATTTGCAAATTAGTCATTTGATTTGCGAAAATGGCCAAATAGCTCTCCAAATTTTTAAAATTTTTGCAATTAAATCAAAACATTCTAGGATTCTTCAAATTCAGCCAACATTTTTGCCATTTAACCCCTCAACGTTTCTAATTTATGCAATTAAGTCATCGAACATTCCTATTTATGGCAATTTTACCCTCAATAATTCTACTTATGTATGATTCCTCCTCAATAAATTTCTCAATCCTCTACAATTCGATACCCGTAACTAATATTTTTGAAATTCAATTCCCTGAACATTAGAATTTGAAACATTCCGTTCTAAATCATCATGTTCAATGCCCCTCAAATTAATCCTAGTATCCATGTTTATTTATTCAAGCAATAAGGCAATATTAAATTCTTAAATAGCCAAAATACCTGTAATAAGCGTAGTGTCTAGCTCTGCTTGCTCAACATGCACCAAATAAGCCCTTCCAGTCACGGGCTTCTTCTGCTTCTGCTTCGGAAAATCAGCAGCCTTATGCTAGTTTCATCCGCACCTAAAGCACTTGTAGGTGCCCCACATGCACTTGCCAAAATGATGGTGATTGCACTCCTTGCATAATGGCTTCTTATCAGTCTTCGGGACGGCTGCCCCCCTGGTTGATGCTGCCTTGCCCGCTTCAGTTGTTCCGTAAACGGCTTCTTGCTCTGTTGTGACTGCTGTTGTGGATGGGGCCTATTTCTTTGCATCTCCCAATCAATGTCTTTCAGCGACTGCTCTGCCGTGAATTCCCTGGTTACAACATCATTATAACTCTTCGGGTCTCCCAACAACACATCCCGACGCACAGTAGGCCTAAGACCATCAAGAAAGTGCCTCAATTTCTCAGTAGCATCATTTGCAATTAGGGACATAAAGTGACAACCCCTATTGAACTTATTCACAAACTCGGCAACAGGCATGTCCCCCTACTGGAGACTCATAAACTCTCGCTTCAGTCTGGACCTGACTTCGGCAGTATAGTATTTTTCATAAAAGATCATCTTAAAGTCCTCCCAAGAAATGATATTCAGATTCACCCCTCTCTCAACTCCTTCCCACCACAGAGATGTGTCATTCTTCAGTAAATAAATGGCTCATCGAACCCTGTCAGCATCCACCATGTTAATATAGCGGAAGATCACCTCCAACGACCTAATCCACTCCTCAGCCATGAATGGATCAGTAGTAATAGAAAAATTCTTCGAATCCATCCTCCAAAAGTTCATCTAAATATCATCTGGGTGAGCCCTAGCAGCATTCCCAGAATGCTGCTCTAATAAGCGGGCTATCCCCTCGAGCACTCGTAAAACAGCATTCGGGGGTGGTGGAGGTACCTCCTCACGTCTCTCCTCCTACCTCTCCCCCTCAGTACTCATGGAAATAAGATGTCTGGGAGGCATCACTGTTCACATCTTCCAAACCACATAACCAACATGCATTTAAATTTAAAATTACTTCTAGCCTCTTAATTCATGTATCATATAAGCATTTAAAACTCGGTATATAAATCTTAAAGTAGTAAATATCACATATTTGATGTGTAACTTCTTAGGCTACTCGGAGTGGCAGTAACACAACGTTTTCCGGATCCTTCGTTCTGATATTAACTGAAACGTCCCTTACTTTTAACTTTAAAATTTAAATAAATAATAGGGATTTTTTTCTTTTTATCAATATTTTCTTCTATTTTCATAACCATTCAACATAAAAATAATATTTAAAATTCTTAAATGCACAAAATCCATAAATAACCTACCACAAAATCATAAGTCAATTTTAAAATAATCCAAAAACTAAACTTCAAAATAAAGTATAAAATAACGAGTAAAATAATCCTCAAAATCTGTGACAGCCTAAACACAAAGGTACATAAATATATTTTAAAGTTTATTAGTATAACTAAATTTTAGAATTTTTACCACCTTATTGTTCGGTGCAAATTTTATTTGTCCAAAGTATCTAGAAATACATTAAAATACATCACAATACACTTAAAAATTCATCAAGTACTATGTGGTTCTCAAGACCAAATATCCAAAATATGATAAAATATTATATTGTATATAATTATTAGGTTCAATGGTAAAATAATTTATAATTAGGTTCAATGCATTTAATCAATAGGTTCAATGTAATATAATTTAGAATTATATTCAATGAATATAATCATTAAGTACAAAGTATTTAAATGTATGTAAGTATATAATAATATTAAGTTTTGGATAAATATAATCCTTTTCAATTAATAAAGAAAAATGGATAAGCGTGAAAAATAAAAATGGATAAATATGAAATCACGGCTATATATATAGCTGACCTCTTTCTCATTTTCAATTTACCAAGAAGAAAGAAACGAATGAGGGAAGAAGAAAGGAAGGAGGAAAAGAGAAGAAAATAGAAGAAAAATCTATACCCCTTTCCCGAAAATTCCAATAAATCAACAACTATTCATCTCATATCTTAAAGCAATATAGCACTGGAGGTGATGTAAAAAGAGCGATCAAGTACAAGAAAATCAAACCAAGATATTCCAAAAAACGACAACAGAATCCCGTTTCAAGCTAGGTACTTTTCGTTCATCTTTCTTATAGCTACACATTAAATTAGAGGATGACTTGAACACAAAAGTTGTACCTCTTGTTACATAGATAGGGTACATACCGGCCGTCGTCCCAAAATATTGACAGAAATAACCATTTCGGATTGCCGGAGTACTTTAGTTCTTCATAAAACGATATTTAAATTTGGTATTGATTGGATATGAATTTGAAAATACTTTCAACATAAGAATTAAAGATCTTACAAATTTACATAAGCTGGACAAAACCGGCCGCGCATGGCCGCAAGAAGGCCAGTCACGCGCCAGAAATGTCGGCATGTGTATCTCACGCGCCGCCGTATCGCCGTTTTTTTGGTGTCCGAACCTTTCTGGTGATGTTTCTGAATTTTTGGCCAACTTTCGTAATGTTTAGAGATATTTTCTAATTAATATGAATTTTTTGAATTTAAGTAATATCAACCGGGTTAAATCTTGAACAAAAATAATCTAGAAATGATCAGCTATTTACTTAAAAACTCTAACATATAAATATCATTCATAATATATTTTTAGGACTTGCTCCAAGAATTCGGATTACTCATCAAGCCTAAACTGTAAGTTATCAGGTGAGGAAATGACTATTCATTCTTCTATTAATGTCTTTGGCATTTGGCCTGGAAATTTAAATAGCATTTATTTAATGTTCAAATATAATTCACAATTCATTTCGATTACTGATATATTTTATTGCATTTTTATGAACGGATTATATATCATTAATGAATGGAGTCATGGACAACGGATTTCGATCTGGAAATTGAGTCCCCTGGACAACGTGGCTTCGGCCCGGAAAGTGAGTCCAATGAACAACGGGTCAAAAGTCCCAGGTATATGGTTCATCTGAACAACGCACACCGAATATTTCTGTCTGGAGAATGGTTCACCCGGCTCGTAAAATGATCTTATAAGTGCTCAATTAGAGTCACCCATGTTAATTTATGAAATTATCATTTATCTTAGCAATTTTAATATTTCATAGCATTCATAACATCTAATTTGTTTTGCCTATTATCTCATGCATAATTATTATGAAGGGCTATTTTAACTTATTTAAAAGCTACATACTAATTTAAACTCACTAAGCCTTCAAAGACTTAACCATCTGTTTTTTTCGTCTATTCTAATTTTCGGACATAGGAACCCCAGAATTGGAACAGGAGGAACATAACTGAAGCTGAAATAAGAACATTTGAAAGTTGTGATGATCTATTTATAAATAAATGTTAAACTTCCACTGTAAAATAATTGTATATATTTGAAATAAGAATAAAAAATTTTGTATATAATCTTTTAATAATAGTAGAAATATTTAAATTTTTATCTACAATATTTTTTTAATGGTAAAAATAAGATATCAGTTCAATAAAGAAATATTGTAGAAAATGTGACACTTAGAAAGGGAATAATTATGAATCCCTAAACCGGGCGCCACAAAATCATTACTTCAAATACTTAGCTAATGCGGAAAGCTAACGTCCCTCGAGTGTGTGTACTACCAGACCCGATCCACTCAAGTGTTAACGTCACTCTCAAAATCATCATCACCTATGACCATCCAAAACTAGTGAGTCTAATGACTCAACACGTTCTAAACATACGTAACAAATAATACTTATACATGCATATATAGCTTTAAAATAATCTTTTAATAAAATAAATTGGCTTAAAAGCTTGTTATCATATATTATATCCTAAATCATAAAGTTTTCCATCATCGCATATCATGTTTGGGTGAAGTTTGATCCTTGAATGTGACTAGATATAATCATATCATCATGTGGTCGACTGATCAGTCTTAGCTACACTACCTGGGGGCGGAACATCAACAACTCTCGTCATTACGCCGTGGTCAAATATGGAAATACGATCGTCAGGCTCCCTCTGGGGCATTCTCTTGTAAACGGGCTCCATCTATAGTCTTTTCCCTCACGATATCCCCAATCATATCCTTTTAAGTCAGAATAAATTCGAATCCTTCAAAATATTTTTTTTTCCTTTAATTATAAAATATCGTGTCTTTCAAAAATAGCATTTTTCGGGAAAAATCATACAACCTTCGCATATATAATAAAAATATCATATTTTCCTCATAAAAATTTTAAAATATCATTTAGCACGCATTATGATTTTTCGGGACACTGCCAGAACTTTCGTACTACACGGGATGTAAAATGACCATTTTACCCCTGGACTCCAAAATTCTCGATTTTTACTTTTCCTTACTTTTCTTGACTCCAGACTATCCTATAACATCATATAAGCTTCAATTTGACTTTTAATATTTTTCTTAGAAGTAAACCCGAGCTTCTCGATTTATTGACTTAATAACTAAACCGTGAAGCGTTTTAAACCCGAATAAATTCAAAACTTAATATTTTCTTCTCATATTTTAAAAATAAACTTTTAATTCATAAAATACCCCCGTGAACCACGGTTCGAACCACCTTCCTTCTGGTATCCATTTTCAAACCCTTCCTTTATTCCTAAGCCTTGATTTCCCTAAAACCCAGGCCACCCTCGAGCCACCATGGACCATAGACCTTGCCCAGACCCTCCTGTACCCTACACGAACTAGCATTGACCACCACACTATCCCCCAGCCTCATGCGCCCTACCCTCTCTTACCACGGCTCGCGACTTTCCCTTCTTCGAACCACTGGACCACCAGCGTCTAGCCCTCACTAAGCCAACCCTCTAGCCCTGTCTAGGTCCTTACCGAGCCCCTTGGTTAATGTTTAGACCCTGCGCACACCTACCTTTTATCATCAAGCCGCGTGTGCAACCCATGGTTTCCTAGGGCTCACCTTGCTTCCCCTCTCCGAGCCACTAGTCCAGCATGTCATGATCTCTTCCTAGGGTCAGTTTATGGCCAGTAAAGGTCTTTGCCCAAGCCCTGGTGTGGCTGCCCCATTAACCGAGCAATCAAGCCCCTCAAACCCATGGATAACCCTAGAAAGCCTAGGTGCTCAAGCCTCCTTAGCCATACACGGTCCTTGTGCTACTGTCTTGCTTTCGTATCATCCCTTAATTGAAAGTTTCCTAGCAATTTAATGTCTTATATTTGCAGCATACCAATTATAAATTATAACGTGATTAATATTTGCATAGAAACGTCAAATCTTCGAAAAATTTACGTCTAACGTAAAACAGTTTGGACATAAACATTTTACATGCTATAAAATCTAAATCATGCATAATATGATTTGAATGGTGCAAAAAAAAGAAAGTTTAGAAGTGTGTCTTTGCGTTTAGAATGCTAACATATTCAATCATCTACAAGAGGAATGAACAAGCGACGACCAATCTTGAATTTTGCTCTCCAACTTTTGAAAATTTGTTTGTGAGGCAAGAACAGAAACATATATATGGGGTATATATCAATTCATATTGTATTGTCTATAATTTATTGTTTTAGGTGATAAAGGATTCTAGATTTTGGAGTTTTTAAGACTCTAGCTTTGAAAATAATTGGGCCAATTAATCCTAGTTAAATTAGACCCAACAATATATAAAATAAAAGTTTACAAAAATTTATTTTCTAAAATAATAACTTCCGGGCCCACAAAAATCCTTCCTTTAACTAAAACCGACTTCCTGTATAAAATAAGGTTTGACTCATCAAATAATTTAGAATCCAATATTTTTAGAAAGTTTTCATCCTATTAAATCATTTTATAGAGCCTTAAAAATATTTATCTAAAAATATTCTCGTCTTTGTCACGCCCCGAGACCGAAGTGTCGGTCACATCTAGCAATGTTTAAAAATCACTTGAAAACAATTAAGTCTCGTATTAAAATGCCAAATAACCAGTCTTTTTCATAAATAAAAAAATTTCTTTACATTGACAATAGAATAAAAATTACATTAGAGTTGCGGAAGAGGAAACTAAACAAAAGGAAAGTAACAATCTTGATTCTTGATATTGTTCATCGATTACCATCCCCAGAAAGCTTTTTGTTCCTCCTCATTCAGTTGCTCTTCATTTTTATCTGAAATTTGTAAGGGGTGACTTTTTTGGGAAACACTCAACAAGTGGGGGTCGATCGATTTCCAGAGATACATATAGAACTTAATTTTTAAAGCATTTCTTTAACAAACTTTCAAAATTATTACTTTTGGACTTATCATAACAGAGTCGAATCAAATATGAGACAAAGATTATGAGACGATTCAGAGCAAATCAGAAACAATTCAGAAACAAACACAACACTGTTACTCATTTCATTTCTATGGTCAAATGGTCCCCAATATATTAATCCTCTAAGGGGTGAGGCCAGACCACATTTTTATGCCCACTGATTGGGGCCAGACAGAACATGGTTTTATACACACCAATAGGGGCCAGACAGAATCACAATTCTCGTCCCATTTCAAATCAAGTTGTAACAGTGCATCACAGAATTAAGATTTTTATCGAGCAGATCTTATCCGAATTTCAGATGGATACAGCAGAGTCAAAGAATATCAAAAATCGGAAGAACATAACATCGATCGATATTTTAAACAGATAGAAATCATATTTTCTAAAATGAAGACTCGCATACATGCATGTCATGATACATATATTCAAGTTTAAATTTACAAACGAATATTTATCAAAAACCCACTTACCGAAATGCAAAGGTATGCTTCGAGATATGCAGATTCTTGAACGAAGTTTTCTTCCGAATATTTGACAGCACTTCGATGTAAACTTTATCAGATTATGACTTTACTCTAGCAGCACTCCGACGTATTTGTTGATCACACGAACTGCACGAAATTGATTCCTCTTTCTTCCTTGCCTTGGCTGAGGTTTGAGGTGATATTTATAGGAAAACTTTTGGCCTTTCCCTTGCCATTGGCCGATCCACTTGTTGCCCAAGCAAATAAATAATTGTAGTCAAAGCCATCTCAAGCACCAAGAGTCATATAGGTTTTCTAAAAGGACATCTCTTGCATAATTAATTTGTCCAAACCCTTAGCTCCTCTTTTAGCTCCCTTTCTTGGTTAACTCAATGGTCATCTCTCTCATAGTAAGTTTGTTCAAACTTTTTGCTCATTTCTTGGTTAACTCAATGGTCATCTCTTGCACCATTAGTTTGTCCAAACCTTTAGCTCATGGACAAGTTCTTGCTAAATAAATTAGTCCATTCCCTTAGTTCCTCATTTAGCTCCCTTTAGTCCTTTTTGGACAAGCATGTTTGATCTTCATTGAGCTGAAAGATTGAGTCCTTGAGCTGGGGGTTTACTTCTCCGATGACGATTCTTTGGTTGATGCGATTTCCTATAGCATAGTTTCCCGTAGCTAATCCCTGAGCTTCAGAGCTACTTCCTCGAGTCAAGTTAGCTGAAAATTTAATTTCATATTTGAGTTTTATAGTTAGAATGAATGTTTTGAGCTTAGTTTCGAGTTTTTATTTAATACATGATTTTCTTCGGAAATTCCGGGTTCTCACATCCCACCATCCTTATTGAAAGTTTCGTCCTAGAAACTTGGATCAACTCGGTCTTTTGAATATGTGAGGATATTGTGTGCGCATCTTCTCTTCTAGTTCTTAGGTTGCTTCCCGTTCAGTATGATTTGACCACTGTACTTTGACATATGGGACGGTGTCTCAACACTTGATCTATTGTGTCCACTATTTGAATATGGACTTCTTCATATTTAAGTTCTTCATTCAGTTGTTCTTCAATCATCAGCGGTGCAACTTTGAGAATATGACTCGGGTCTGGGACATATTTCCTCAGTTGTGAGATGTGGAAAACGTTGCGAAGTTTGGAAATATCTGGGGGCAAAGCCAGTCGGTATGCTAGAGTTCCCACTTTCTCAGTCTCGAACGGTCCTACATACCTTGGATTTAACTTTCCGGATTTACTGAACCGAACCACTCCCTTCATAGGAGAGACTTTGACATATGCCTTTTCACCGATATCTAATTCCATCGGTCTTCTCTTCAAATCTGCCCAACTATTTTGTCTATCTTGAGCTGCCATGAGTCATTTTCTGATTATGGCCACTTTTTCAATAGTTACTTGGACAATCTCAGGTCCATTGATAGCTTTTTCTCCGACTTCATCCCAATACAGAGGTGATCTACACTTCCTCCCATACAGTGTTTCATACGGAGCCATTTAAATACTGTTGTGGTAACTGTTATTATATGCAAATTCTATCAATGGTAATTGCTCTCCCCAATTCCCATGAAAGTCCAGAGCACATGCCCACAACATGTTCTCTAGGGTTTGAATTGTTCTTTCAGTTTGGCCATCAGTTTGTAGATGATAGGCCGTGCTGAGAGTGACTTTGGTTCCCATAGCCTTTTGAAAACTTTTCAAAAATCGTGATACGAATCTTGGGTCTCTGTCAGACAATATACTTTGTCGAGACCCCGTGTAATCTCACAATTTTATCCATGTACAAGGTGGCCAATTTGTCCAAGTTGTAATTCATCTGCACCGGTAACAAATGTGCAGACTTGGTTAATCTGTCAATGATTACCCATATTCTATCGTGACCTTGTCTTGACTTTGGTATCCCCACAACAAAATCCATGGAGATTTTTTCCCATTTACACTTGGGTATCTCTAGTGGTTGCAGCAGTCCTCCAGGCCATTGGTGTTCTGCCTTGACTTGTTGAAAGGTTAAGCACTTGGAGACAAAGATAGCTACGTCTTTCTTCATTACATTCCACCAATAATTATGTTTCAGATCTCGGTACACTTGGTGCTTCCCAGATGTACTGAAAATTTTGATTTATGTGCCTCTACTTCTTCCCGAATCACATCAATTCTTGGCACACACAACCATCCTTTCAACCATAGGACACCATTTCCATCAGCCTGGAATTCTTCGGTTTTTCCTTCTTGAATTTGTTCCTTAATTTTTGTGATAGAGGGATCTTGGTTTTGTTTCAATTTGAATGCTTCTCTAAGGGATGGTTGTGCTGATAGAGAAGGTAAGCTCACTTTCCCAATGTTCACTCGGCTCAAAGCATCTACTACTTTATTTGCCTTACCTGGATGGTAATTGATTGATAAATCATAATCTTTCAGAAGTTCCATCCATCTTCTTTGCCTCATATTTAATTCTTTTTTGGTAAATATCTACTTGAGGCTCTAGTGATCAGTGAATACTTCGCATTTTACTCCATAAAGGTAATGCCTCCAGATTTTGAGCGCAAATACGACTGCAGCTAACTCAAGGTCATGAGTTGGATAATTTTGCTCATACAATTTTAGTTGTCGTGAGGCATAGACGATTACTTGACCTTCTTGCATGAGCACACACCCTAATCCTCCCTTTGAAGCGTCACTATATATAGTTAAGTTCTTGCCGTCCTCGGGAAATATTAGCACTGGTGTAGATGCGAGCTTGGTTTTAAGGGTTTCGAAACTTTTCTCTTACGATTCATTCCAAATAAATTTTGAATTATTCTGAGTAAGTCTAGAAAGAGAAATGGCTATCGAATAAAATACTTCCACAAATTTTTTATAGTAGCCAGCTAAACCAAGAAAACTCCTTACCTCGGTTACTGTTTTTGGTTGTGGCCAGTCCTTGATTTCCTCTACTTTCTTAGGGTCTACTGATACCCCAAATTCCAAGATTATATTGTTAGAGTAAGTGCCCGGCAAGACAACATGTGGCTAGGGCTTTTATTGACTCTAATGTAAAACAATCTTTATTTTAATAATATTTTATGATTTTATTTGATTATGACATTATAATTTATCTGAATAGCCATGAAAGCTGCATAGATAAAGTCCTTCAATATACAATAGGTACCATGAGGTCTTCGCCGCAACGTAAGATCATGAAACTCATTAAGAAGTACCGTATATTCTAAACAGGTTCCTAGTCCAATCAGCCGCCTAAAACAAGGATAAAGGTCGCTCGAGCTTGATACTAGCATCTGTGGTGTAAACGCCATGTTTAATTGGCAATGGCATGGAGATGCCCATTCACACATATGGGTGAACATACGATGATGCACTGAACAACCCTCACTAGGACTATCCAATTGGTTCCCACTTATTGAGTTGAATAGTCCACAGTTATGGTTGTACACCATTAGTCTTTTGACTCGGGACAATGTAAGGGCTATACGTACTAGCATGCACTTTGATCCGTTTACCGACTCCATCAAGGGTTATCGGGTGGCTAGGTTGGGTGTAGTTTCAAAATACGTAGGAGCAAATGCATTGTAGTCAGGGATTCACCGTTCGCCTACGGGTGAAGATATCCTATGTGATATGATGAGTTAATAGTGCAAGGAGTCTCTGGCCAGAGCAAGAAATGTGCTTTAGTGAAAGGTGTTTTCCTAGTTGCAAATGCCATGCCACTATTAGTACTCAAAGATTCGTATCGTTATCGAATTCATATGCAACTCTCGATTTACCAATGGTTGCAGATTCGATCGGGATATATGTGTTGAGGGGACCATACTGTACGCTAACTGTGACTAAAGGTTCTTGTAGGCAGTATCAGTGATACATAGGGAATCATTGGGCGATGCTACTAGACGATCTTACCATGATCCGATGGGTGCAATCAGAAATGAATTCTGACATTCTTGCTCAAGGAGTTGATGAAAAGAATGGAGTTAACAAGGGTAAACCCGAATAAGAATAAATGTTATTCTGAATCACATTGAGATGTGAACCCACGGCTTGCTGTATCCCTGAACCATTGAGGGTCACACAAGTATCAGATTTTGTGTTCCAATTGAGATAGTCAAATTTCAAAGAGTTGGAATTTGGCGACTATATTTTGATGGAGATCAAACATGAAGCTTATAAAGGAGTTTATGAGACTATTCAATAGGATGGAAGAAATGGAAGTTAGCATGATTGCTAAATAAGGAAGGAGAGTCGAACTGCATATTTTGTGAAGGAGTTCACTAAAACTGGCAGCTGCCCAATATGGTAAGTGAAAATTTTGATTTTCGAAATTTATCGATTTTCATTATATGAACAAGATTTATATCCTCGGTACATCAGTGCTTTTAGATCGTCGATCAGAGATGTAATGATTTCAGACTCTTTTTTTTTTTTTTTGTGAATTTGGAATATACTAATTAAATGATTGTGCTAGTATTGGTGATTACTAACATGAACAAATTCCCATAAATATTCTAGAGGAGTCTAGAATTAAATTAACCAATGTGTTAGTTTATAAATTAAATAATTGTTATTTAATTTAATATACATATACATGTATATATTTTATATGATGATATAAAATATGTGTATATATAATATTATTATATCATGTGTTATTAAAGGTTAAGAAATACATTATATATTAAATATATGGGAGTTTAAATATAATGAAAATTAGAGTTCTTGTGGAAGATGAACTCCTGATTATATTAGAAGTCTCACTCTATAAATACATCATTAGAGGACATAATAAAATAGAGATATTATTTCATAAAATCCACAAAATTCCTTCCCCAATTACAAAGCTAAGTCTCGACCACCATCTTGATTTTTGGAAAAAGATTTTGGTCAAAAACAAATTTGATTTGCTTAATTATGGATTAAGAATCTATAATATTTGTTGATGATTCATTAAGAATTAATTAACATAAAAACCATGATTTTGAATCATGGATCTCTCGGCCTTTACGATGAAAGTCACGGCCCATCACAAAATTTGGGAATAAATTTTTTCCCAAATAAGAAAATTAGATTTTCTTAAATTATTAATTAAGAATCAATAATTATTAGGCTTATTATGGATTAAGAATAAATAAGATTCATTCAAAAAAATCATCTTCAATTTTTCTCCTTGAAAGTCACGGCCACCATGAGTTTCTTATGAAGAAATTTTCGGCCACCTCTTGTTCTTCAACCACTGTGCCGCCGTCGCTGCACTATCTCCAGATTTTGGCAATTTGGAGACTATAGTTTCAACGTACAAATCGTTTGGATTTTCTAGTGCAAATCAAACAAAGAAAACAATATCTGATCGTGGACCTAAATAGACGATCAAAGAAAGAAAGTCGTTCGTAGTAATTTACAAAAAGGACTATCTCCGCGTAAAAACTGGAATAGATTGGAGTCCAAGCATTTAGAACGCAAAGATATAATTCTAAACATCCTATTAATGTTTTTGAAGACACGACACCCAAGAAAAAAAATTTAAACTTTCGCTGCGTCTTGGGTGCGAGAATGCGATGCACCAAAAGTGGTATCAGAGCCAGGTTATTCTCAATCATGTGTTTAATTAAATTGTGTTGAGTTTATTATTCCTAACCGTGTAAGAAATTTTAAGAAAAACACCCCTCAATATTATTATTTTTTTTGAAAAACTAGATTTAAAAATAAAAAAAATGTTGTTCACTTGCCGCGGTACTGTTTGTGGGCAGCGTGAATAATACCCGCGCGCAACATGAACAGTACCCGCGGGCAGCGGTACTGTTCACGTGCAGCGTGAGCAGTACCACGGGCAGGTCAGATTTTTCAAAAAAATAAAAATAAATAAATAAACTTCGGGCAGCCCAGTCCGGGAGGGACCCGAAAAGTTCGGGTCCAGGATACTTTTCTGAATTTTTAAAATTTTTGGCTAAATTGATATTTTTTCAAAATACGGATGATTTTACCCCTACAATAATTTTGATAAAATAAATTTCTAACAAAATATAATTGAAATATGATTTTAATTATTTATGGTAAAAGGTGTTTTACAAGAAATTTAATTATTTTGAATTAAATAAAAGTGTTTATTTAATTTGTTAATTATGGCGGTTATTGATAATTTACGAGATACACAATTTATTGTTATTATGTGATTTTAGCGGATTTATATAATATATGATATTATATGGTAAAAAGATGATCGAGAGCCATAATCAATGTGTTAGGTGTATGTTATGATATTTTACCTGTTGTAATTTTTGATTATTCGATAATTAAAAGTGGACCTGGTTTATGGTCTGTTCTCACCCCCTAAATTTTTATCACAATGTACCATGGATATTTAATGTAAATATTAGAATTAATGGGAGATCACGATTTGAAGACGATGGGTCCGATCCTCTGAAGGAGTTTTGAAAATCGAAGACATGTAAAATATTGGATGCTTATGTAGTATTGCATTTTCATCCCTGCATTTACCTATGTTATGGACATGGATCCGTATGTGGCTCGTACAGATCAATTATCTCTCGGTTATCGATCATCCTTTATTATTTATGATGTATGTGATGTTATTATTCATATAATGACAAGAGTTGCATGAATCCGGCAATCATACAAACAACCATGACACGAGTTTTAAAATTAATGACGAGAAAATTTTTTAAAATAAAATCCCTCATTTTGGATGAGATCCAAAATTTAAATCAAGCTCATTAAAAGGACAATTAAATGAAAGTTTAATAATTCCTTGCCTTCCATCAACGGTGGTTGCATGATGAACGCTACCCGCAGTCAGTGTCTGGCTCATATTATTGGGGAGGCCTGGACGCCCGTGACTTCCACTGAAATATTTGATGTGAACTACGTGGAACTTCCACGACTTCAGCTCATATTGTTGGGGGATTTCATGGCGACCGTCCATTAAGGTTCAACATTGATGGGCCGGGCTCGACACGTGTAGAGAAAGGGGATTATATTAATGGACCCACCTGAAACGCGAGGCAAAATTACGTAACGGTTGCAAGGAGTTGCAATTTGGACCTACCTTTTGGAAGTTATGATTGGCTGATATTATTCAGGATCATAATTTGGCCATTGGGCCTTGCGTATCCACTAAGAAAATTGGATTTCTCGTTTGTCATCAGACGGTGGTGAAAATGTCAATACTGGGAGGAAATTTGTAAAAACAAAATTCCATATTTTACGTCTTAAAAATATTTTAAAATAAGTGGGAAATGTTTATTGTGTTTCGGTATCAGTATATTTATGATTTCATCACGTAATTCACATCTGTTATTAAAACAAAATAACTGAACACTAATTTTCAAGATTGGTTGGGAAAATTGTTCTAAATTCGGAGAGAATAGCATACACACTAATGTGAGTCTTATTGAACTGACAAAGCATCCAAGATAGTAGGACTATAGTATGCAAGCTAAAGTGTAATATGCTCTCTTCTATCTCAAATGGACTCTAGAGACAGTTTGAGAAAATGTTGAATTTTGTTGACATTCAAATACACATGCAAGAGTTGCATAGTGCATGAAACTCGCATAATGATGAACACTACTTTCAAGGGATCATGACCACACACATGCAATGTAAAGCCCAAAAATCAGTATACGTAAAAATATATGCATTTATTTAATTTATGAAATTTCATTATTTTAATTATTTATGTTTATTTGATGCATGTTAAAATAAATATTTTTTCAAGTTTAGGTTTAAGACGATTATTCGAGCCGGGATCGAGGAAAAGAGACCGGGATGATTTTTAGTGACTTTAATTGTGGTATTTTATTTTAAGTTAGGTTTGATGCATTTTAAATAATTTATGAAGTTTAATATTTTTAAAGCCTAATCTAAATATTAAGTCATTTTAGTATTTTTAAACTTTTAAAGTTTATCAATTAGGGGATTTTAGTAAATTTATTATGGGATTAGAATTTTATTAATTTGTTGATTTGTTAACATTTTTATTAGCATTATTTATTTATTTAAAAAAGAAAAAACACTTTATAATTACTAATTAGGTGGTTTATTACACACCACACACACATATTAAAATATTCAATTATTCCAAGACCTTTTCACACACACTCATACACTTATACACACACCCCTTCATTATAAACATAACACACATGTTTATTATTTTATTTGACTAAGGAGAGAAGAGAATTTTTCTTTAAACTCTCCTCCATCAACCTCTATATCATTTCTCTCCTCTCCAACTTCTTCTTCAGCAATCGTTCCTTCCCTCTGAAATTTCCGGCAAAATTTTGTTGAGTTTATTTCAAGAAAATCGAGCCACTTTCTTCCCGGATCGTCTCTCGCTCCGTCTCCGCTTCAGTGTCGTCGTTTCGGTATTATTTAATCGTCAAAGGCACGTATAATCTCTCTTTTCTGTATCGATCATGTCATATTATGCGTGTGTTGTTATTTATGCTTAAAATCATGTGTGATGTGTAGAATTTTGAGCAAATAAGTTGGGACAGCTTTTGAAAAGATTTTTAGATCTAAAATTTTCGTTTTTATGGTTCTGGTAAAAACTGCGAAATTTCGGTTCATATTTTGAGAAATCTTTCAACAACAAAAACGTAGAACTTTTTGATGCCTTCGATTTGATATAAAATTCGAAATATTTGGATAAGAAATGAGTGAGTTATGATTGTTTTCGTAGAACTGCTCAAACTGCGACTTTTATGAAAATGTGTTCTTGACATGTTCTTGAAGTTATTTGTTGCAGGCTCCGTTGGCATCGCCGGGCTTGTGTTACTGCATTTAGATATGTTATGGGATGTGTTTAGGTGTTATTTGGTGGTTCGTTTGGGTCGGGATTGGCTTGGAATGTAATAGAAGTCGTAGGAAGCGAAACGATGTCGAATTACGGCTTATTGTTGTATTGAAGTTATTTGTCGATTTTTGGGGTATTTGTATGGGTTTCAATCAATGTAATAACATCCTAGGATGAGTCTTGAGGTGTTGGTTCATAGTCCTTAGGCTTGGATTGAAAGGGTGAATGAATAAGCTAATGTTCGTGAGTTTGCAAGTTCAGTGTCTACCCGGACCCCTACACGGAGTCCGTGTACGTTTTCCTTCAAAAATACGAAATTTTCGTGCCTACCCGGACCCGTACACGGACCCCTACACGGGGTCCGTGTACCCCTATTAAAAAAAATTAAAAAAAAATTTATAATTTTTTTAGGATTTACTTCGGGGTTCTATATCATGGTTTAGTACGATGGTTAAAAATTTATTTATATAAAAATATAGGATTTGTTTTATGGTTTTATGTCATGGTTTAGTACGATGATTATACGAGGTCAAGTCCGGAGCGAACTAGAATGTCATAAGCTACTTATTCACTTTGGTGGTGAGCTCAAGTACCTACTTCTAAGACATGCAAGTTAAGTATTTTAAATTCATGTTAGTATGTGTAGTAACGTCCCCAAGTGAGATCCAACGAATCCCTCAACACCAAGTAAGTATGTATGACGTGCAAAGAAAATATTTTAAGTTTTTGAGGTATGCTAAATGTCTTGTGACCAAATTATGTTTAGGATTGGAAAGCGTTAAATTATAAACGGGGACCAATCCACCCGTTAAATTATGAACGGGGATCTTATGTATGTGGCAGTTGATACATTTCTGTCAGCCCAGTACTGTGGTTTGTCTGATCAGGCATTTATTATGTTATGGGTCACTTGCTTTGAAACATCCTCTACGAAAAATATTGAAGTTATGTATGTTCAAGTATATTCAAGTATGCAAGTATGTTTATGAAAAGTTTAAGTTGATGGCACGTCTAATTATGTATGTATGTAAATTCAAGTTTATGATGTAGGTTCAACTTTCAAGTATGTATGTTATATTTTGAAATTTTATGTGGTTTTATTATGTAGTACTTGCTATCTCCAGTTTATACGTGTTGAGTCTTTAGACTCACTAGACTTGATCGATGCATGTGAGTATGTTGAGGAGGAGACAGGAAGTGGCGACCAAGGGGCAGGATTGGACTGAGCAGAAGGCTAAACCCGAGGACCACTAAGTTTATGTTTTTATGAAAATTTTAAAATACTCTGCTTTTATGTTGGATGTGAGACATTTGAAACAAGTATGTTGTTGGAAAATTTATTTGGTGATGTTTATTTCAAATATTAATATGATGAATGATGAATGACGACCTTATAGATTTTATGTTTAAGAAAATTTTAAATTTTTCCGCAAATTTTGAAGTAGTAAAAAAATTAGGGTACGTTACATGCAAGATAGGGCTTTGGCCCATGAGCATGGTGTACGTATGATTGGCTCTATTGAGAAAGTTGTGGGCTTTGAATTTGACGTAACCCGATAAGTCAGAACATGTTTGCTTTATTGCATGGAGTCTGGACATAAGAAATTATTTGGGCCAAAAATGTTTTGGAAATGATACGTGAAAGTCCAAGTAAACACGATTTTAACAAGAACCAAAAGAAAACAAGATAGTGTAAACCAAGCACATTTATGTCACTTTAGGTTAGGATATATTTCTCAAAGAAGGATCCACAAGCTAGTGGGAGAGTGTGTGTTTGACTCGTCAGACATAAACTCTCTAAGAGACATATGAGTCATGTCTGAAAGGAAAAATGACCAAGGCCCCTTTTTCCTAGGGAAACTGGAACGTGCACATGATCTTTTGGATTTGATCCATACATATGTGTGTGGCCCGCAAAGTGTTAGCACGACATTTGGCCATTCCTACTTCATTACCTTTACCGATGACCATTCGAGGTTTGAGTATGTGTATTTAATGAAATACAAGTCTGAAGCCTTTGAAAAGTTCAAAGAATTCAGAGCAGAAGTATAGAAAGGGTTAGGAAAGACTATTAAAACACTACGATTAGATCGAGGTGGATAATATTTGAGTACCGAGTTTCAAGACTACCTTAAAAAGAATGAGATTCTCTCACAGTGGACTCCGCCTGCCATATCCCAGTTTAATGGTGTGTCAGAACTTCGTAATCAGACATTGATGGACATGGTCCGACCTATGATGAGATTCATCGAGTTGCCGCCATCCCTTTGGGGATATGCGCTTGAGACAACGGCAAGGTTGTTGAATCAAGTCCATACAAAGGCAGTGGATAAAACTCCATATGAGATATAGATGGGAAAGCCGCCCAAATATTCTTATCTAAGAATATGTGGATGCCTTGCTTACGTGAAGCAGGCAGTGAGAGACAAATTGGAAGTAGAGCCAATTTGTGCTACTTCTTGGGATATATCCAAAGAACTCTGTTGGATACTACTTCTATTATCCTAGTGAAAAAAAGGTGTTTATTTCAAGGAATGTGACCTTCTTAGAGAAGGAGTTTCTATTGGATAGAAAAGGCTGGATGATATAACTCGATGGGATTCGAGAACCACGTACTACAAAATAGCAGAACCCACACCCTAACAGCCAATCAAAGAAACACAAGATCTTAGAAGATCTGAAAGATAAATCCCGAGTCCGCATAATAGGTTGAGCCTGTTTCTTGAAGAGGGCCAAGGTGAGCCCATTCCTGGATGTGATCATAGAAATTTCAAGGAAGCATTTTTTGATGCCGATTCATCTAGATTGCTTGAAGCCATGCAATCCGAGATGGACTCCGTGTATTCGAACCAAGTGCGGTCGTTTGTAGATCCACCTTATGGAATTGTTCCCATAGGATGTAAATGGATTTACAAAAATAAAATTGGAGTGAATGGAAAGGTGGTGACCTTCAAAGCTACATTGGTAGCAAAAAGATATACTCAAAGGCAAGATGTTGACTATGAGGAAACCTTTTCTCCAGTCGCAATGTTCAAGTCATTAGGATACTGCTAGCCAAAGCAGCATGGTATGACTATGAAATAAGGCAAATGGACGTGAAGACAACGTTCCATAATGAGGAGATTAAGGAAGGAATCGATGATCTGGGACCTCATAATTGACAACATTATCAAAGAGTTTGATTTTGCCAAAAATTCTGAGGAACCTAGTGTATAAAAGAAGGTTAATGAGAGTGCAGTGACATTCCTAGTGCTTTATGTTGATGACATACTACTCATTGAGAATGATGTAGGGATGTTGCATTCAACTAAAGTATGGTTAGCTGGTAAGTTCTCCATGAATGATATGGGTGAAGCATCATATGTATTAGGAATACAGATCTATAGGGATAGATCAAAAGGACGGTAGGGCTCACCCAATCCACATATATCTATATCATACTGAGGAGATTCTCTATGGAGGAGTCCATGAGAGGATATCTCCCAATGTCTTATGGTGTTAATCTATCCAATTCTATGTGCCCTAAGACTGATGAAGAGATAGAAACATGAGCCCCATCCCATATGCGTCTACCATAGGTAGTATTATGTATGGTATAATATATACTCGACCTGATATTACATATGCACTGAGTGTTGCAAGACAATATAAGTCGAATCCCGATCTACTTCATTAGAAAGCAATAAAGGACATTCTTAAGTACTTGAGAAGAACTAAGAATTTGTTCTTGGTATACGGGAGTGGAGAATTAAAATTGGAAGGCTACACTGATTCTAAATTCCAATCAGTTGTGATGATTCGAAATCGACCCCGGATTTTATTCAAGCTCAATGGTGGTGCTGTCTCTTGGAAGAGCTCCAAGCAAGACACCACAGAGGATTCAACCACTGAGGCCAAATACATAGCTGCAACGGTTGCAGCATAGGAGGGTGTTTGGATGAGGAATTTCGTCCAAGAGTTGGGTGTCATTCTTCAACCAATTGATCCAGTCCCGGTCTACTGTGACAAAACCGGTGCCATTGTACAAGCGAAGGAACCGAGGTCTCATCAGCGATCCAAACATATACTGAGGAAGTTCCACATAATCTGGTAGACTGTGGGAAAAAGAGGCATATCGGTAGAGAGAGTTTCCTCCGGAGATAATGTTGTTGATCCACTGACAAAGCCCCTGCCATGACCATTGTTTGAAAAGAACCGCGAAGCAATTTGTCTAAGATCTACCGGTAGTTGGCTGTAGGGCAAGTGGGAGATTGTTAGAGTAGGTGCCCGGCAAGCCAACATGTAGCTAGGGCTTTTATGGATTCTAATGTAAAACAATCTTTATTTTAATAATATTTTATGATTTTATTCGATTATGGCATTATACTTTCTCTATATACACATGCAAGCTGCATAGATAAGTCCTTGAATATACAATAGGTACCATGAGGTCTGCGTCACAACGTAAGATACTGAAACTAATTAGGAAGTGTACCGTATATTCTAAACAGGTTCCTAGTCGAATCAACAGCCTATAAAAAGGATAAAGGTCGCTCGAGCTTGATACTAGCATCTGTGGTGTAAACATCATGTTTCATTGGCAAGGGCATGGAGATGTCCATTCACATAGATGGGTGAACATATGATGATGCACTGAACAACCCTACCTCGAACTATCCAAGTGGTTCCCACTTATCGAGTGGAATAGTCCGCAGTTATGGTTGTACACCATTAGTCTTTTGACCCAAGACAATGTAGGGGCTATACGTACTAGCATGCTCTTTGATCCGTTTACCGACTCCATCGATGGTTATCAGGTGGCAAGGTTGGGTGTAGTTTCAAAATACGTAGGAGAAAATGCATTGTAGTCAAGGATTCACCGTTTGCCAACGGGTGAAGATATCCTATGTGATCTAATGAGTTAATAGCGCAAGAAGTCTTTGGTTTGAGCAAGAAAGGTGCTTTAGGGAAAGGTGTTTTCCTAGTTGCACATGCCAAGTCACTAATAGTACTCAAAGATTCACATGCAACTCTCGATATACCAATGGTTGAAGATTCGATCGGGATATATGTGTTGAAGGGACCGTACTGTACGCTAACCATGACTAAAGGTTCTTGCAGGTACTATCTGTGACGTCCCGAAAATTTGAGTTCCACATGAACCACGTGCGTGCAAGTTATTAAATTCCTCATGTATTTTATTAAATGGTTTTAACGCATGTTTATTTCATTAATTTGTGTTTTAATTCATGATCTATGAATTTGCATTATTTTAAATTATTATATGATGCACGTTAAAACGTTTTCCTTGAGTTTTAAATTTCAGGCGATTATTCGAGGTGGGATCGAGGAAAAGAGACCGGCAACGATTTAGGCGATTTTATAATGGGGTATTTTATTTCAAGTCAAGAAAATGGCATTTAAATGATTTATTAAGTTTTAGCATTTTTAAAGCCTAATTTAATTATTAGGTGATTTTAGGTTTTTTAAACTTTCAAAAGTTTAACACTTGAATATTTTATTTTAAATTTAGGAATATTAGTAATTTAGGGGGGGGGGGGGTTAATATTTTTTATTATCATGTAATTGCTTACCAACTATTTAATTAAGCTAATTAACTCCCTAATTACCCCATAATTTATCACTCACACGCAAAATACACTTGTACACACACCAACACACGCACACCACTTACATGACACACACACACATTTCAATTGTATTTTGTTCCATTTCATTTTTGAGAGAAAGGTTTGGGTTCTTCGAGAGATCAGCAGCCACCCGTTCCCCTTCATCTTTTCAGCAACTCTCGATCATTTTTATAGCAAGAAATCATGCCACAAGTCGTCTCGGATCGTCCTCACATCATCTCCGCTTCGGTATCGTCATTTCGATAACGTTAAAGATTTAAAGGCACGTATAATATTTTTTTTGTTGCATCGATCATGTCATAGTATGTGTTGCGTTGTTTTATGCGCGACGTTCGGCGTTTGAGCGGAAATGGTTTCGATCAATTTTGAAATAATTTTAGATCTGAAAACTCGTTTTTGCTGTCATTTTTAAAACTGCGATTTTTCGGTCGTGAATCTGAGAAAACTTTCAACGTGAAAATTGTATAACTTTTCGTTACTTCGATTTGATATAAAAATCAAAATATTTAGATAAAAATTGAGTGTGTTATGAAGTTTTTCGTGGGCCTGCTCAAACTGCATTTTTCAGAAAATTATGTATTGATGCGTTTTTGAGATTTTATTGTGGCGGGTTTCATTGGGAATCGACGGGTGATCGTTGCCACGTCTAGGTATGATCAATATGATGTTGGTTTATTATTTGACATGTCACTCGGCGTTGATAGGCACTCGAATACACTAGAAGTCGTAGGAACCGATTTGGTGTCAATTGCCACGTTTTTGAATTGTATTTGTCGTAATGTGGACGTCGTTGCTTTGGGTGCTTGTATGAAGTTGGTTCTATGTTTTGGCATGCTATGATGTGTCTCTAGGTGTCGGTTCATGGTCCGTACGAACATTTCTAGAATGTAAGCATGACATGTACATTATTTTCGTGAGTTCGCGTCCAACGAGAGTACACGGACCCAAACACGGACCCTGGCACGGGGTCCGTGTCTTTGTTTCTTCTTGACTGTCCTTCTTGCGAGAGTACACGGACCCCTCACATGGACCAGGGCACGGGGTCCCTGCCTTTATATCCTTCGAAGTGTATTTTTAATGACTCTACACGGACCCGGAGCCGGACCTGGGCACGGGGTCTGTGTCCCTTCCTTTTGTTGGTACTTTCTTTGCACACACACACGGACCCATGCACGGACCCAGACCCGGGATCCGTGTACTTCATGTTTTGGGAAAACTTAAACGTTTGCTTTTGGATTTCTTGTGATGGTTTAGTACATTTATTTAAATGAGATCAATTCCCGAGTGTTTTAGAACGTCTTAAGTTATTTATGGAGTTTTGTGGTGAGCATGTGTACCTACGTTTAGGCAATGAAAGTTAAGCATTTGAATTCATATTAGTATGTGCAGTAACGGCCCTGATCAAAGTCCAACGAATCCCTCAACGCCAAGTAAGTATGTTCGACGTGCAAGAAAATATTTTAAGTTTTGAGGTATACTAAATGTCTTGTGACCAAATTATGAATGAGTTTGGAAGTCGGTGAACGTGGCCGAGGACCTCTCCACCCCGTTAAATCATGAACGGGTTTAGATCGTGATTGGAAAGCGTGAAATCATGAACGTGGACCAATCAGCCCGTTAAATTATGAACGGGGATCTCATGTATGTGACAGTGGATACGTCCCTGTCATCCCAGTACTGTGGTTTAATCTGATCAGGCGAAATATGTTATGGGTCACTTGCTTTGAAACATCCTCTACGCAAAATGACGAAGCCATGTATGTTTAAGTATATTCAAGTATGCAGGCATGTTTAAGAAAAATTATATGGCAAGTCTAAGTATGTATGTACGTATGTTCAAGTTTTATCTTACAAGTTCAAGTTTAAAGTGTGTATGATGTGATTTTATTGCGTAGTACTCGTTATCTCCAGTTTATACGTGTTGAGTCTTTAGACTCACTAGACTTGATCGGTGCAGGTGAGGATGTTTATGTGTAGACAGGAGGTGGGGACCAAAAAGCAGGCTTGGACTGAGCGGGAGGCTAAACCCGAGGACCGCCATGTTTTTAAGTTTTTATGAATATGTTCCAACACTTTTGTCAAACACTATTTTTAGACCTTTGTTCGTGACAAATGATTGAGACGTACAGTTCATTTTATCGAATTTTGAATGCTCACGTTTTTATTTTAAAAAAAATTAATTCTTCCACAAATTTTAGTAGTAAAAAGTACGGTACGTACAAACAAAAGAAGGGACACGGACCCTGTGCACGGACCCGGACCCGGACCCGAGGTCCGTGTACTTCATGTTTTGGGAAAACTTAAACGTTTGCTTTGCGATTTCTTGTGATGGTTTAGTACATTTATTTAAATGAGGTCAATTCCCGAGTGTTTTAGAACGTCTTAAGTTATTAATGGAGTTTTGTGGTGAGCATGTGTACCTACGTGTAAGCAATGTAAGTTAAGCATTTGAATTCATATTAGTATGTGCAGTAACGGCCCCGATCGAAGTCCAACGAATCCCTCAACGCCAAGTAAGTATGTTCGACGTGCAAGAAAATATTTTAAGTTTTGAGGTATGCTAAATGTCTTGTGACCAAATTATGAATGAGTTTGGAAGTCGGTGAACGTGGCCGAGGACCTCTCCCCCCCCGCCCCCCCGGTTAAATCATGAACGGGTTTAGATCGTGATTGGAAAGCGTTAAATCATGAACGTGGACCAATCAGCCCGTTAAATTATGAACGGAGATCTCATGTATGTGGCAGTGGATACGTCCCTGTCATCCTAGTACTGTGGTTTAGTCTGATCAGGAGAAATATGTTATGGGTCACTGACTTTAAAACATCCTCTACGCAAAATGATAAAGCCATGTATGTTTAAGTATGTTCAAGTATGCAAGCATGTTAAAAAAAAAGTTTATGGCACGTCTAAGTATGTATGTACGTATGTTCAAGTTTTATCTTGCAAGTTCAAGTTTAAAGTATGTATGTCCTATTTTAAAGTTGCATGTGATTTTATTACATAGTACTCGTTATCTGCAGTTGATACGTGTTGAGTCTTTAGACTCACTAGATTTTATCGATGCGGGTGAGGATGTTTATGAGGAGACAGGAGGTGAGGAATAAGGAGCAGGCTTGTACTGAGCGGAAGGCTAAACTCGAGCACCGCCATGTTTTCAAGTTTTTATGAAAATGTTCAAACACTTTTGTCAAACTCTATTTTAGATCTTTGTTGAGACGTACAGTTCATTTTATCGAATTTTGAATGCTCACATTTTTATTTAAGAAAATTTTTAATTCTTCCGCAAATTTTAGTAGTAAAAAGTACGGTACGTTACAATTGGTAACAGATCGGTGTTCTTGTAAAGGGTTATGCCTAGTGCCAGTTGCGAGAAGCTCACGAAGTCACACCTCAAGTCTTTAAGTTTCAAAGTTTTAAAGTCTTTTAAGCAATAAGCATCAAGTCATGATTTCAGCATGTGCATGTTTTATTTCTATCACCTGTACGTTTACATGACATACGTTTTAGAATACAGGTTTTCCTGTCGTTATGATTTAAGAATTGATCTTTAAAGTTTTATTGCATGTTACGACATGAATGTGAAATTATATGACTTTCAAGCATGCTGGTTTTGTGGTATTGGACATGCTTGAGAATTCGACTATTGGTTACGAATTGTTATTAATGATTTGAGCATATTGATTTTTGGTTAGTAATACCGATGTTCTACTTGTGGGTTATAAGTTAAACTTGACAATTATGAATGCTTTTGTGGCATGTAGATTTCTAAGAAAATATAGTTGGTTCGGGGTTGCTAGTTTAGTTAATATTTGAGGATTTCATGTAAGGATAAATGATTCAAAGACTACTACAATCTTTGGAAGTATGAAGACGTAGAATTTATTTAGGATGCATGCTCTATCTAGTTAGATTTAAGGATTGAATTGCATGAATTGCGAATTTTAAGGACCTAAGAGCAAAACAAAATTCTAAGGGATTATTTACGAATTTACAAAATTTTGGGATTTAATTTTGAGTTCGAGAATTCTAAGGTTAATGGGGTTAAATCGAAAATTTTCTGGGGAAAAATACAAATTTCTAAGAGTTTTAGGGCCAAAAATATAAATTTTTAGAACTTTAAGGGCCAAATTGCAAAGTCCGAAATTTTTGAGGATTAAATACGAACTTTTGAGTGACACTTGGGATTTTAAGTATTTATAGAAATGTAAGACGGGTTATGGAAATTAAATTTTGGGTTTATTAAACTTAAGGCAATTGAATCTTATGATACGAGAAACCTATAAAATGAAATTGAGAACGCCGAGGACGTATGAGTAATTGTGGAATTTTCGAGATTGAGGAAAAATTCGATGATTTTCGAGGAAATTAAGTATTAATTTTGTAATTTTTAAGAAATTTGGGGAATTTTTAAGAAATTTGGAGACTAGGTTATCAGTAAGTGAGATCGAACAGTTTCAAAGATCGAAATTTTCGATGATATAGTCTCGAAGAGATATTTAGAACCTCGAAACATTTAGGTTATAAGATTATAAGGAATGGTAATCAGGGACATTGTTGGATGGATCAACCTTAGGCTTGAAAAGTTAAATGTAGGTGAATTAATGATGTGGAAAATTAAGAATTCAGAGTAATGACGATTTAAGGTAAAGTTGATCGGTTAGCTAAGTTATAAGACTAGACATTGAATTAGCAAATTTTTGGGAAATTAATTTTGATGTGTCGTAAGTTTCAATCTTGATCTTAACAGTTAGGACTATACCTTTGCTAGAATTTAATTTTTCTAGAAAGTTGGGTATGTTTGATGGTTAGGTTAATCGATATGCATATGTAAAAATTAGGTAGACATCTTGTCTTGAGAAATTTTTGTAAGTTATTCAGAAACTTGGGAATAAGTGAATATGTGTGTTGGAATTATATTATCCAAAACTATTTGGGTTGCGGAAGGTTGAATTTCAAATTTATGGGATATTTGTTCATACAGAATTTTTGCGTGAAATAAAAACAAAAAGGAATTAGTGGTGTTCAACATAAGTTATCAATGAATGAATATTAAGATTTTGATTGAGTAAGAAATTTAAAAGCTTGATATGGGGATTCTAGAATTCTATGGGTTATAAGTGGAGTTGATATATTAGAGTTAGTCCATCATTAACAAAAGAAACTTATTAAGTTTTATACACTAGAATTAATTGAGTATTGATGATACGTCTAAGTGGAACATTCGTTCCATTGAGGAAGGTCCAAGTGTCTTAGGCCTCAGCTATATTGTAATCGTGAAGAAAATGTTTTAAGCTTGTGATTGATTCTAGAAAGGTTTTATTATTTAAGTAGAAGATCAACATTGTGTATGTTGAGTTTTATGGATTTTTGTTACTCGAAATTAATGGTTGGCAACAATTTTATATTTGGGACGTACTTGTAAGTAGCTAAGTTACGTGAGTTTGGTGTCGTAAGGAAAGATCCGATTCAAGGATTGTAGGCCAATATTATTATGGGGTTAAGATAAGGTTTAACCTTTAAGTGTATTGCCGAGGATAGAAGTTGATCAGTAACCTTTGGTGCTAAGAGTTCTTAAGTTGAACTGCACAAATGCTAATATAATAGGTCGTTGACATTACAGGTATAATATAAAGAAGGTAAGATACGATAAGTTTGAACCTCCATTTCTAATATTGAGAACGACGAGAAAAGTCAGAATTCAAGGTCGTAGTAAAGTAAACTAAGTTACCATAAGTCGTTTTAAGTTGTGATTCGCAAACGAGGTTTTTTGTAGGCAATTTAATTAGGATTGAAGAGACGTAAGGACAACATAAGACTTAATTTTATTCAGAGTAGCGGAGCGGTAGCGTGGATCGTTGGGATACTAGAATTAACAATCTAACTTTTGGATTATTGAGGATAAGAGAATTTCGGGGACAAAATTCAAATTAAGGGGGATAGATTGTGACGTCCCGAAAATTTGAGTTCCACATGAACCATGTGCGTGCAAGTTATTAAATTCCTCATGAATTTTATTAAATGGTTTTAACGCATGTTTATTTCATTAATTTGTGTTTTAATTCATGATATATGAAGTTGCATTATTTTAAATTATTATATGATGCACGTTAAAACGTTTTCCTTGAGTTTTATATTTCAGGCGATTATTCGAGGCGGGATCGAGGGAAAGAGACCTTCGACGATTTAGGCGATTTTATAATGAGGTATTTTATTTCAAGTCAAGAAAATGACATTTAAATGATTTATAAAGTTTTAGCATTTTTAAGGCCTAATTTAATTATTAGGTGATTTTAGGATTTTTAAACTTTCAAAAGTTTAACACTTGTGTATTTTATTTTAAATTTAGGAATTTTAGTAATTTAGGGAGGGTTAATATTTTTTATTATAATGTAATTGCTTACCAATTATTTAATTAAGCTAATTAACTCCCTAATTACCCCTAATTTATCACTCACACGCACATTACACTTGTACACACACCAACTCACGCACACCACTTACTCGACACACACACACACATTTCAATTGTATCTTGTTCTGTTTCATTTTTGAGAGAAAGGTTAGGGTTCTTGGAGAGATCAGCAGCCACCCCTTACCCTTCATCATTTCAGCAACTCTCGATCATTTTTATATCAAGAAATCACGCTACAAGTCGTTCCGGATCGGTCTCGCATCATCTCCGCTTCGGTATTGTTGTTTCGGTAACGTTAAAGATTTAAAGGCACGTATAATCTTTCTTTTGTTGCATCGATCATGTCATAGTATGTGTTGCGTTGTTTTATCCGTAAAAATATATGTGTGACGTTCGTCGTTTGAGCGGAAATGGTTTGGATCAATTTTGAAATAATTTTAGATCTGAAAACTCGTTTTTTCAATCGTTTTTGTTTTCGATACCTTCGATTTGATATAAAATTCGAAATATTTAGATAAAAATTGAGTGAGTTATGACGTTTTTCGTGGGACTGCTCAAACTGCATTTTTCAGAAAATTATGTATTGATGCGTTTTTGAGATTTTATTGTGGCAGACTTCGTTGGGAATCGACGGGTGATCATTGATGCGTCTAGGTATGATCAGTATGATGTTGGGTTGTTATTTGACATGTCGTTCGGCGTTGATAGGCTCTTGAATACACTAGAAGTCGTAGGAACCGATTTGGTGTCAATTGCCACGTTTTTGAATTGTATGTGTCGTAATGTGGACGTCGTTGCTTTGGGTGCTTTTATGAAATTGGTTCTATGTTTTGGCATGTTATGATGTGTCTCGAGGTGTCGGTTCATGGTCCGTACGAACAAGTCTAGAATGTAAGCATGACATGTACAGGATTTTCGTGAGTTCGTGTCCAACGAGAGTACACGGACCCTAGCACGGGGTCCGTGTCTTTGCTTCTTCTTGACTCTCCTTTTTGCGAGAGTACACGGACCCCAACACGGACCAGGGCACGGGGTCCGTGCCTTTATATCCTTCGAAGTGTATTTTTAATGAGTCTACACGGACCTGGAGCCAGACCTGGGCACGGGGTCCTTGTCCCTTCCTTTTGTTGGTACTTTCTTTGCGCACACACACGGACCCATGCACGAACCAGACTCGGGGTCCGTGTACTTCATGTTTTGGGAAAACTTAAACGTTTGCTTTGGGATTTCTTGTGATGGTTTAGTACATTTATTTAAATGAGGTCAATTCCCGAGTGTTTTAGAACGTCTTAAGTTATTTATGGAGTTTTGTGGTGAGCATGTGTACCTACGTCTAAGCAATGCAAGTTAAGCATTTGAATTCATATTAGTATGTGCAGTAACGGCCCCGATCGAAGTCCAACGAATCCCTCAACGCCAAGTAAGTCTGTTCGACGTGCAAGAAAATATTTTAAGTTTTGAGGTATGCTAAATGTCTTGTGACCAAATTATGAATGGGTTTGGAAGTCGGTGAACGTGGCCGAGGACCTCTCCCCCCCGGTTAAATCATGAACGGGTCTAGATCGTGATTGGAAAGCGTTAAATCATGAACGTGGACAAATCAGTTGTTAAATTATGAACGGAGATCTCATGTATGTGGCAGTCGATACGTCCCTGTCATCCCAGTACTGTGGTTTAGTCTGATCAGGCGAAATATGTTATGGGTGACTTGTTTTGAAACATCCTCTACGCAAAATTTTGAAGCCATGTATATTTAAGTATGTTCAAGTATGCAAGCATGTTTAAGAAAAGTTTATGGTACGTCTAAGTATGTATGTACGTATGTAAGGCTTGAGATTTTTTTTAGTCTTCATTGATGTGAGACTCGGAAGATATAAGTATGCATGAAATATAATGAGAGTTTTTTTTATAAAGGAAGATCGCACCCGCGCCTAGAAAAGGACTGCACCCGCGGTCATTAATCCTGAATTTTTGAAGGGGATGCCGAAGCAATACCGCACCCGCGGTAGATATACGACCGCACTCGCGGTTGATGGCCAGTAGGGTAGGAAATTTTATGCGAAACGAGAACGCACCCGCGGTCCCCAAGACATCGCACCCGCGGTCGTCGAATTGTGAAAAAATAAAAATGGTGCCGAGAGCTTTGCGCACCCGCGGTGGAAGGAGAGCACACCCGGATCGATTATCGGATGTCGTATGCTATTGATATGAATTTCAGCATAGATGGTATATGAGATTATGCAGATTTTAAGAATATGACATAGATATGGTGTTGATTATTCATTGTTGAGAGTTGATATTGATTCTTGTTGAGAATTAAATTGACCGGTATCGGGAAATTACGTGATTATGCAGTAGAATGGCATCGAGAATGATTATTGATTCGTAGATGTGTTGAATTGAGTTAGAAATTGATAGAATGTGCATCAACATTGCCATTTCAGATTGATATTGACAGATTCGACATCGAGACTTCGATTACGACACAGATTGTGCAACGAAAGGTATAATTCATGTGACTTTGGGGAGATATAACTCAAATGAGATTCAACTTGAGTTTCCCAACAAAATCAAATACTAGAATAGTTGTTTATCTTTGGATATGATTATGATTTGTTTATAGATTTATATTCAAACCTTTTGATATGATGATGCATTTATAGATGTATATTCATGCATTTAAAATAGGAGAGTCATTGGCAGATTTGCCAAACTTCTAGACGTTCGGTGTATCGACGCATAGGAGCAGACTTCCTCCGATTGTAGACATTCGATACAGACATGACCGAAGTCTAGGAATAAGACGTACCGTCACCCCGATTGGAAGGGTAGGTGGCAGACAGCGACGTCTTATTCACACTGGGATCCCTAGAATTAGAGTTGAGTCGAGTCAAGACATGATTTGATTTGAATTGCATGCTTATATAGATTGGTTTCATAGACTATGGAGCCTATTGTTATTGCTTTCATTCATGATTTATGATTATGTATCAGCATGCATACATGTTTTATACTGGGATTTGTTCTCACCGGAGTTTCCGACTTTTGTTATGTCTGTATGTGTGCATAAAAACAGGTGGGGCAGGATCAGGGTCGCGACAGAGATGAGATGGACATAGCGTGGTGATCACGGGCGTAGCAGATGAACTAGTAGTTGTACTTTTGACATGTACTTTATTTAATTACTGGTTTGTAAAATATGGATGAAACAAGACATGTATATTATGTATGTTGTAACGAAATAAATATAGAACTATCTTGTGCATGAGTTATATACATTTGAATTAATGTTAAAAAGCAAAATTTTTGCCCACATTTTTGAATAAAGATCCGATTAATCCCGAAAAGAACTGAGTTAGATCCCGGGTCCCCACAACAGGTTGTATCAGAGCCGTATGTTCTGTAGACTGAGATAGAATAGAATGAGCGGGGTAGATCGAGTCATCTTCCTTGCTTTCGATATGCTAGCATGATTTATTGCTTTCTCTATTATATGTTGTATTGTATCTGAGTTGATTTACATCATATAATTGTCAAGACTGAATCAGAACCAATTCCGGATCAGAGGTATATGATCAGAGGAGGGCTGAGACAGCTAGTATAGACTGTGTACTAACCTGTTTGAATATCAGATATGCCGCCTAGAAGAATACCACAACCAGCTACAAGTCAAGTGCAAGAACAGTATAGTACGTCGGGTACACAGATGGACGTTACCGCTACACCTATGGAAACGTTATTGAAGAGATTTCAGTCTTTCCGACCACCGACATTGAGAGGTACAGAAAATGCAGTGGATCGTGTGAGCTGGCTAGACGATATAGAGATGCTGTTTGAATCTCTTGCCTATACAGACGAACGAAGAGTGAAATTAATTGGGCATCAGTTGCAAGAAGTGGCCAAGAGTTGGTGGCTTACAACGAAACGAGCATTGGATCATAGAGGTATTGATATTACCTGGAAAGTATTTAAAGATGAATTTTATCAACGTTTCTTTCCAGTGTCATATAGAAAGGATAAAGGGGCGGAATTTTCAAATCTACGGCAAGGGTAATTGAACATTGAAGAATATGTTGCCAAGTTTTCTTCCTTGCTTTGGTTTGCACCCCACGTGGCAGGAAATGATGAAGCGGTCGCCGATCAGTTCATCAATGGCTTAAATCCTGACATATTTACTTTGGTGAACACGGGACGACCCAATACTTTTTTCTGATGCACTGAACAGAGCGAAAGTAGCAGAGGCTGGCTTGATTAGGCAGCGAGGGGCTTCCTATAGTGCTCAGAGTCAGAGACCGCCATAGCCCGGCGCCCAGTTTACACCACCTCCTCCTCGATTTGATAGTGGAAGCAGTAGTAGTGTGGGGACCCGGACGCTGATCTTCTTCTTAATCATCTTTGGGATTTAATAATTAATTAAGATAAAACAGGGTCTAAAAATTTTTCTTTTTAAAATACAAGTGCGGAAGGTAATGGTATCTAAATAATATACATATCTGTATAAAACTACAATTCAATATAAAGATACAACAGTCTTTTAACTAATCTAAGGTTCAACTACTAAGTTCTAGTAATAAAACCAAATCTACAATAAGTCCGGAATCACCACGCTATCTAGTCCAGCCTCTTTCTCATCTTGACCCTGATCCTGCCCCACATGTTGCCATGCACACATACAAAACAAGACAACAGCCGGATAACTCCGGTGAGAATAAATCCCAGTATAAAACATGGTAAGCATGTATATAATTAATCTAAATCATAAAACATGCTATCATGAACATATTCAAAAGTAATAGATTTCATAATCTATGAAATCTACTCAAAATAAGCATGCAGCTCAAATCAGATAAACATGCAATTCAATTCAAATCATATAACCATGATATCATGTCTGAAAGCAATAAATATGGGTTTCATAATCTATGAAACCACATCTATAAACACATGCAGTTCTAGTCAAATCATGTCTAGACTCGACTCAACTATAACTCTAGGGATCCCGGTGTGAATAAGACGTCACTGTCTGTCACCTACCCTCCCAATCGGGGTGACGTACGTCTTATTCCTAGACTTCGGTCATATCTGTATCGAATAATCTACAATAGGAGGGTGTCTGCTCCTATGTAACGATACACCGAACGTCTAGAAGTCTGACTATCTGTCAAACTTTCCTATCTCAAATGCAATGAATACAATCTATAAACAAAGCATGTTCTTTTCAAAAGATTTGAATATAAGTCTATACACAAATCATAATCATATCAAAAGATAAACAATAATCAAGTATGTGATTTTATTGGGAAACTCAAATGAGATCTGATTTGAGTTATGTCTTCCCAGATATCACATGAATTATACCTTTTTCGTCCCTGTCTGACGAAGACGAAGTCTGGTATTCAACTCTGTCCATATCTAATCTGAAACGACAATATCGAATACGCTGTGTCAGTGAATAACTCAATATAAAATCTGTTCTGATCAATACTCAATTCAGTATATAATCTGATCAATATCTGAACAAGGTACAATCTGATTCATTTCATCGATATCACAATCTAATCAAAATCATATCTGAATCTGATCAATCTACTCAACTGATGTTTCGACGGCATAACAATACAATCTGAATAACCCCGTCAAACTGAACATCACAAATATAATACTGGAACTCATAATCTGTGCCAATACAATTCATAATCTGAATACTAACACAATTCTGATATAGAATCTTAGTCAATATCTTTCAAAAATCATAACAATTGCATAATCAGTCTATTCTTAAATCTGACTTCGATTATACAATATATACGGTAGCAGAAACACCATATCTGGATCATATTAAATTCTGACAACATCATAATGTCAAAACACTGCAAAACGTAATGAAACTTACGTCCTTGTGTAGCTCGAGTCGAGAGGAACACGATACTGCGTTCGGATTTGAATTCTGATGGACGGATCTTCCACAATCGCAAATCAAAAGGCGTAAGGATTTCCTCTTCAACACCTCGACTCCTTTTTCTGAATTGTGTGGAATAACGTGTAATGCTCCTATATATATATACTGCATGCAAATCGTAAAACGTGGCCTCATTTTTCAAGCTCCACGCATGACCGCGGGTGCGGTAATGTCAGGAGCGCGGGTGCGCTCATGCTTCGGCATTATCTTCATTTTCTGAATTTCGACGACCGCGGATGCGCTACGTACAAGACCGCGGGTGCGGTACACCACCGCGGGTGCGGTCTGGTTCTTACCGCGGGTGCGGTGTTGCTTCGAAAAAATTTGCCAACTTCTGTCCATGCACCGCGGGTGCGGTCTTGGTTGCACCGCGGGTGCGGTGTGGCTTCGGCCTCACTTTCAAAATTTCATAATTGCATGACCGCGGGTGCACTCCTGTTCTGGGCGCGGGTGCGGTCTTGCAAACCCTATTTTCTCATGTCTTTTCTTCCTTCATTGCATGTCATGCATTCTCATATCTTCCGAGTCTCACGTTAATGAAGACTAATAATCTTGGTTTATCAATTCTATACTTCTTGGGCATTACATTTCTCCCCCTCTTAGATCTGAGTTCGTCCTCGAACTCACAACAATCAATTCAAAGATATCAGAAGAAATGTAACACAGAGTTTAAACTAAACTCCCATATCTAATTCCAGTCTGGAATAAGAATTCGTTAAGTGTCATGTCATAACACTTCTTCAATTCTTCTGACAGAATCAGTCTCGCATTATTGGCTATACATGTCCGTATAAACCAATATACTGCTCATCACCTATCAGTACCATCTGCTGTTATCAAATCTGTTTCTTCCCAAACAAAGGCATCTACCATCTTTAGCTTCAAATACCAATCGTCATCATCCGACATTGGGTTCTTAAATCTGTCCATTCTGAACTATCTTCATCTTCCTTTGAATTTTCTTCAAAAGAAATATGTAGTACTCATCGTATACTGTCTTGTCTATAACTATCTCCTTACCTATCTGATAAGCTCATAGCGATTGTCACACAATGATAATAAATCATATTAATTAGTGCTAACATCCAGCACCAAAGCTGTATCAAAGTCTTCAAATATCTGGATAACATATTCTAACTGCCTGTCAATCTGTGACAAATCTATAAGAAAGTTCATAATATATTCTGTCACAAGTACAAAATCAATCAAAATCACAATCTGACATAATCTACTGTGGCATTCTGATCTTTCTGACCACTTCTCTGACAATGATCTGTGTCATTTGGTCATGTTTGTACGTTATCTGGTACAAACTGATAGATATAGATTGAACAATCTGTCAATCTTAATCATATCCTATCACAATCTGTAGAAAATTGCGGTACTTTCATTACGAAAGCTATAGAAATGTACTCCCATTTCTACTTAGAACTATACAAATTCTGTAATAATCTTCTGATTTCTATCTTTCTGTTTTTTTTTTCTGTTAGCAATTCAGACATATCAGTACAATTTCTGCCAATATTTCAGTACAATTTCTGTCCTAACCTATTTAATCTGTTTATATAAAAAATGTCTGTTATTCGAATGAAAACTGAATCCATCATTGTGCATGTCTGACACTATCTGTGATATCTGATTCGAACTATTTGATATACACAAATCAGTCAATAATATAAATTAAAGAAAATATACCTACCTGGTATTCGGCTCTGACTATCGATATCAAATTCTGTTATACAATATTGAAACATTCTGATATCACAGGCTAGTCAATTTCATACAAAACACAAAATCATATATCTGTTACTCTGATCGATGCTCTATTCTAATTATCAATCACGCTCTGAACATTCTGATCGCACTTCTTGAATTACTGTAACTCTTGAATTCAACTCTGATTCGGTTGACACTGTATATACTCCCCTAGTTAACCCTAATCTGTAGCATATACGGATTCAAACACAGTAATATCAACCTAGAAACGAAATATCAATATCCTATACAGATCTAGTGAGTTCAATGAACTCATAAAACAAGGATTTCTGATAAATATCTTCATGTCATTCTGATCAACTGGTATATCTCATCTGCAAATAAAATATGCTCCCAAAACAATATAAGATGTCTCAACTACTGACTTAGAACAATATCAATACTCAAGCAGATATAAAACAATAGTTGAACAAAATAATCTGTCAATTCAGACAAAATATATCTCTGACAATTCTGACATTTCTGAACTTTCTGGTCTCCATATCTTTCATTCCCTGATCATAACCGCAACTGTGTCAAAGTCAATCTGTATACTAACTTCAGATAACGCATACTCTGAATACAATCTGTTTCAAGCAGGATTCTTATCTGAACAATATCTGTATACAATCATTACAGTTCTCAGAATATTCAATACAATCTTCAAATATTCTATTCAGTCAATCAGATGCTGTAAATATATCAAAATTTCATAGATATAATGAGCATAGAATTCATCAGAATATCTCTGAATATACTGACACGTGCCAAAGAGTATCACAAAATCAGATGTACTCTTGGTCGGTACTCTTCTACTGATCTTTCAATTCATTCTGTATCGTGTTGTACATTCAATGTCATTCTATGCTGAATTCTAAAATAACGATCAATATCTGATCTGAATTCAATTCTGAAATCTATCTTTCTAATATAATACACAAATCTGAAATCTTATCTGGCTAATGTCTGCCAACTCGTATATCACTGGCAAATCTGCCAATGCTAGGCTCGATTTCAGTAGGTCTACTGAATACATAGGGATGCAATCTGCTCCTTTCTGTATTAATCGAGTCATATACAATACAGATATCAAAGGAATTCTAAATCTAGAATCTTTATCGTGGTATCTCCACTGATCAATCATCTATGATCTGACTCTTACCATTTCTGGAAAAATTCTACAATATGTCTGTACTTGTTCAGCATATACTTATCAATAATGCGTTCAAATCAGAAACACAAGTACATCATAAGCTATTTCTATTTCATTATCATCTTACTGTAGTATACAATATATACAGAAGTCTCTGATATCAACATTTCCTCAACAAGCAAGGGCATCAATACTACAGTACATACAAACCCAACAGATACAGCATATCCTCATGCAACTCAGTCAAAGATATTCTTAACAAATGCATTAGTATATATCAATACATATGCAATAGAATCATAAAGAATAGTACCTGTTGTGAATTCTGGATTTATGTTTTCACTTGAACTCTATTCCCTACAATCTTCGGGAACGCTTATGGGGACAGAATTTAGCAAAGTGTCCCGGCTGTCCACAAATATTGCATCTACCAGTCACTCCCTGGCATTGCTCGGTGGAATGTCTCCCTCCGCAACTCCTGCAATACACTCCAGTATAACTCGGACTAGAACTACTGGAACTTGAGGAACCACTTCCTAACTTCTTGAATGGCTTCTTTCGAGCTTTCAGCAAATCTTGCTTCCCACTCGTACTGCCGCGATCAATCCTAAGAGGGGATTGCTGGGTCTGGGGTTGCTTCACACACAACCTCCCTAGCTGTCTGATCAGACTCGCCTCAGCTCTCTTTGCTCTACTCAGGATGTCAGCAAAATGGTAAGGTCGTTGCAAATTCATAAATGCAACTACCTCCGAATTCAACCCTCTGATGAACTGATTCACTACAGCTTCATCATTTCCAGCTAAATGAGGAGCAAAATGCAGTAGAGTAGAGAATTTAGCAATATATTGGTCAATATTCAGCTGCCCTTGGCTCAAATTCTCAAACTCTAATTTCTTATCCTCTCGGTACGAAGCTGAGAAAAATATTCGATAGAATTCAGTTCTGAATATTTCCCACGACATCACTGTACCTCTCTGTGCCCACATTCTTCTACTGGTAATCCACCAACTCCTGGCGGCTTCTCGTAACTGGTAAGGCACAATTTTAACCCTCTGTTCATCTGTACAATCAAGTAAATCAAACAAGATTTCTATATCATCAAACAAGTTCTGACAGTCTTCAGATGTCTCGGTACCATTCAGAACCGGCGGCTGTAATAACTCAAATTCTTTCATCTTTTCTTCTAGCTGAGTTTCTGCTGCCTCTATCTGTTCAGACGAAGTACTACCCCTTTCTGGAAATCTCCGAGGCGGTATATCTGAATATCAAACAAATCAATACACAATCTGTATAATCTGTCTCAGCCCTCCTCTGATCATATACCTCTGATTCAGACTCGGTTCTGATTCAGGCTTAGTAATTACATGCTGCAATCAACTCAGATAACAAGCAACATGTAATAGGAAAAGCAATAAATCATGCTAGCACTCATAATGTAAATCAACATTGTAATCAATCTCATGCTAGCACACACATGCAAGGAAAGAAATTCAATCTACCCCGCTCATTCTATACTATCTCGTTCTAAAAGATCTATCAACTCTGACTATCTCAATCTAAAAGATCTATCGCTCTGATACCACCTGTTGTGGGGACCCGGACGCTGATCTTCTTCTTAATCATCTTTGGGATTTAATTATCAATTAAGATAAAACAGGGTCTAAAAATTTTTCTTTTTAAAATACAAGTGCGGAAGGTAATGGCATCTAAATAATATACATATCTGTATAAAATTACAATTCAGTATAAAGATACAACAGTCTTTTAACTAATCTAAGGTTCAACTACTAAGTTCTAGTAATAAAACCAAATCTACAATAAGTCCGGAATCACCACGCTATCTAGTCCAGCCTCTTTCTCATCTTGACCCTGATCCTGCCCCACATGTTGCCATGCACACATACAAAACAAGACAACAGCCGGATAACTCCGGTGATAATAAATCCCAGTATAAAATATGGTAAGCATGTATATAATTAATCTAAATCATAAAACATACTATCATGAACATATTCAAAAGTAATAGATTTCATAATCTATGAAATCTACTCAAAATAAGCATGCAGCTCAAATCAGATAAACATGCAATTCAATTCAAATCATATAACCATGCTATCATTTCTGAAAGCAATAAATATGGGTTTCATAATCTATGAAACCACATCTATAAACACATGCAGTTCTAGTCAAATCATGTCTAGACTCGACTCAACTATAACTCTAGGGATCCCGGTGTGAATAAGACGTCACTGTCTGTCACCTAACCTCCCAATCGGGGTGACGTACGTCTTATTCCTAGACTTCGGTCATATATGTATCGAATAATCTACAATAGGAGGGTGTCTGCTCCTATGTAACGATACACCGAACGTCTAGAAGTCTGACTATCTGTCAAACTTTCATATCTCAAATGCAATGAATACAATCTATAAACAAAGCATGTTCTTTTCAAAAGATTTGAATATAAGTCTATAAACAAATCATAATCATATCAAAAGATAAACAATAATCAAGTATGTGATTTTATTGGGAAACTCAAATGAGATTTGATTTGAGTTATGTCTTCCCAGATATCACATGAATTATACCTTTGTCGTCCCTGTCTGACGAAGACGAAGTATGGTATTCAACTCTGTCCATATCTAATCTGAAACGACAATATCGAATACGCTGTGTCAGTGAATAACTCAATATACAATATGTTCTGATCAATACTCAATTCAGTATATAATCTGATCAATATCTGAACAAGATACAATCTGATTCATATCATCGATATCACAATCAAATCGAAATCATATCTGAATCTGATCAATCTACTCAACTGATATTTCGACGGCATAACAATACAATCTGAATAACCCCGTCAAACTGAACATCACAAATATAATACTGGAACTCATAATCTGTGCCAATACAATTCATAATCTGAATACTAACACAATTATGATATAGAATCTTAGTCAATATCTTTCAAAAATCATAACAATTGCATAACCAGTCTATTCTTAAATCTGACTTCGATTATACAATATATACGGTAGCAGAAACACCATATCTGGATCATATTAAATTCTGACAACATCATAATGTCAAAACACTGCAAAACGTAATGAAACTTACGTCCTTGTGTAGCTCGAGTCGAGAGGAACACGATACTGCGTTCGGATTTGAATTCTGATGGACGGATCTTCCACAATCGCCAATCAAAAGGCGTAAGGATTTCCTCTTCAACACCTCGACTCCTTTTTATGAATTGTGAGGAATAACGTGTAATGCTCATATATATACTGCATGCAAATCGTAAAACGTATCCTCATTTTTCAAGCTCCACGCATGACCGCGGGTGCGGTAATGTCAGGAGCGCGGGTGCGCTCATGCTTCGGCATTATCTTCATTTTCTGAATTTTGACGACCGCGGGTGCGCTACGTACAAGACCGCGGGTGCGGTACACCACCGCGGGTGCGGTCTGGTTCTTACCGCGGGTGCGGTGTTGCTTTGAATAAATTTGCCAACTTCTGTCCATGCACCGCGGGTGCGGTCTTGGTTGCACCGCGGGTGCGGTGTGGCTTCGGCCTCACTTTCAAAATTTCATAATTGCATGACCGCGGGTGCACTCCTGTTCTGGGCGTGGGTGCGGTCTTGCAAACCCTATTTTCTCATGTCTTTTCTTCCCTCATTGCATGTCATGCATTCTCATATCTTCCGAGTCTCACGTTAATGAAGACTAATAATCTTGGTTTATCAATTCTATACTTCTTGGGTATTACAAGTAGTGGCAAGAATGATTTTATGAAAGCAAAGGGCAGACAGTTTAAGAAATAAGGGAGCAATTTGTCGAGCTCCAGTGGGTCAAGACAGAGAGGTACTGGCCAGAGTAGAAGGCAGGCATGACACTGAGCAGTGTCAGGGAGTTATGGGCCGATGCAATATTTGTAGACAGCCGGGACACTTTGCTAGAGTTTGTCTCTAGAGAGGTGCACAGCGATCCCAGAGTGAAGGGTCATCTGCATCAGTGCCTCAGATTGAGAGACAGACATATGTACATTCATTCCAGCCGCCATCTGCACAGTCCCAGCAGAAACCAGGAGGTAGCCAGACAGTGAGCCAACCTCCCAGTTAGCAGGCGAGAGTGTTCGCACTGACAAAGGAGCAGGCCTAGGATGCACCAGACGATGTGATTGCAGGTAACTGTTTTCTTTGCGGTTATCCTGCATATGTGTTGATAGACACAGGTGCATCCCATACATTCATTTCTGAGCATTTTGCATTGACACGTGCATTGCCTGTCGATTCATTGTCTACTGTAGTGTCTATTTCTTCTCCGTTGGGAAGTGGTTTGATATCTGTGACTTCAGTTAGACATTACATGCTATAGTTTGAAGGTCACGAGATTGAGCTAGATTGTGTTGTACTTGAATTATCTGATTTTGATTGTATTGTCAAGATTGACATGTTAACTAAGTACAGAGCAACCGTAGACTGTTTTCACAAGATTGTCAGATTCAGACCTAAATGACAGAAGAATTGAAATTTTACGGTAAGGTTCTAGATCCCGGATTCCCTTAGTGTCTGCTCTGACTATGAGTAGATTGTTGCAGAAAGGAGCAGAAGGGTTCCTTGTTTATTCTGTAGATCTACAGAAATCGAGCCCGACATTGGCAGATTTGCCAGTGGTACAGGAATTTGCAGATGTATTTCCTGACGAGATTCCAGGGTTACCTCCAGTTCGAGAGGTAGATTTTAGTAGTTATCTCATTCCAGGTACCGTTCCTATTTCGAGAGCTCCGTATAGAATGGCACCTATTGAGTTGAAAGAATTGAAAGCACAGTTAGAAGATTTGTTAGCCAAGGGATATATCAGACCAAGTGTATCTCCTTGGGGCGCACCGGTGTTATTTGTGCGAAAGAAAGATGGTTCGATGCGATTGTGTATCGATTACAGGCAACTGAACAAGGCAACAGTGAAGAACAAGTATCATTTTCCTCGCATTGATGATTATTTGATCAGTTGCAAGGATCATCTGTTTATTCTAAGATTGATTTGATATCCGGATATCATCAGCTCAGAGTTCGAGATGTTGATATACCGAAGACATCATTCCGAACAAGATATGGATATTACGAATTTATTTTCATGCCTTTCGGTTTAACGAATGCTCCAGCGGTGTTTATGGGATTGATGAACCGCGTTTTCCAGAGATATTTGGATGAGTTTGTGATTGTTTTTATCGATGATATTTTGGTGTATTCCAAGATTATGACTGAGCATGCTGATCATTTGAGAATTGTGTTGCAAACACTGAGAATGAAAGACTGTATGCTAAACTGTCAAAGTGCGAGTTCTGGTTGAAACAAGTTGTCTTCTTGGGTCATATTATATCTGAAGACGGTATTTCGGTAGATCCGAGTAAAGTTGAAGCTGTGATCAGTTGGCCGAGACCGACTTCTGTGTCAGAGATACGCAGTTTCATGGGTCTGGCAGGATATTACCGACGATTCGTTAAAGATTTCTCCAGTATTGCGAAACAGATTACCCAATTGACACAGAAGAATACACCATTTGTGTGGTCAGAGGATTGTGAGTCTAGCTTTCTAGAGTTGAAGAAGAGGCTGACCAGTGCACCTGTTTTAATGATTCCTTCAGGTACTGGCAATTTCGTTGTATATTGTGATGCATCCACAGAGGGCTAGGATGTGTTCTTATGCAGCGAGCTCATGTGATTGCGTATGCTTCTAGACAGTTGAAGACTCACGAGATTCGATACCCAATTCATGACCTTGAATTGGCGGCTATCGTATTTGCATTAAAGATCTGGCGTCATTATCTTTATGGCGAGAAATTTGAGATATACTCGGATCACAAAAGCCTAAAGTATCTATTTTCTCAATCAGAGTTGAACATGAGACAGCGTAGATGGTTGGATCTATTGAAAGATTTTGATTGCGAGATCAAATACTATCCAGGGAAATCAAATGCAGCAGCAGATGCTTTGAGTCGAAAGATATGTTCTCTATCCTTGTCGACGATAGGTGTCTCGAATTTAGTTGAAGATTGCTGTTTGTCTGGATTAGCATTTGACACAGATAGTAGACCACTACGACTTGCTTCGATTCAAGTTGAGCCAGATTTGATTATGAGGATCAAAGAAGCACAAAGAAGTGATCTGAATGTTCAAAAATTGATTGAGATGGTCCGATCAGGACATTTGTCAGAATATCAGGTACGTAATCATGTTCTGTACGTGAATAACCATCTTGTAGTGCCAGATGTTTCAGATTTGAGACATCAGATTCTGTCAGAAGCGCACTGTAGTCAGTTCAGCATCCATCCTGGTGGCAGAAAGATGTACAATGACTTGAAGACATAGTTCTGGTGGAAACAGATGAAATCAGCCATTGCAGAATTTGTGTCTAAGTGCTTGAATTGCCAACAGGTAAAGGCCGAGAGAAAGAAGCCCAGAGGTCTACTTCAGAATTTGTCTATTCCTGAATGGAAATGGGATCACATTTCCATGGATTTTGTAACGAAGTTACCTCGATCATCCCGGGGCTGTAATGCAATTTGGGTCATTATCGACAGATTGACCAAATCAGCTTGTTTTATTCCGTACAGAATGACGTACAGACACGATCAAATGGCAAAGTTGTATGTCAGAGAGGTTGTCAGATTGCATGGTGTGCCGAAGTCTATTGTATCAGATCGTGATCCACGATTCACTTCACACTTTTGGCATAGTCTGCAGCAGGCTTTAGGTACGACATTACACTTGAGTACTGCTTATCATCCTCAGACAGACGGACAGTCAGAACGGACTATCCAGACTTTAGAGGACATGTTGAGAGCTGTAGTACTAGATTTCGGCACTAGTTGGCAAGATTCACTGTCACTTTGTGAATTCTCGAACAACAACAGCTATCAGACGAGTATCGAGATGGCACAGTTTGAAGCCTTGTACGACAAGAACTGCAGATCTCCGTTGTACTGGGATGATATATCTGAGGTACCAGAACTGGGGCATGATATGATTCGAGAGATGACTAAGAAGGTGAAGATTATTCAGAAAAGGATGAGGACGGCACAAGATAGGCAAGCCAAGTATGCCAATATCAGACGCAGACCGTTGGTATTTGAGCAAGGAGACAGAGTATTCTTGAAGATTTCCCCTTTCAGAGGCGTTGTCAGATTTGGCAAATTTGGGAAGTTGTCGCATAAATACATCGGTCCTTACAAGATTCTGGAAAAGATTGTTTCATGTATCGATGTTACGTAGATATACGCCGGATATTTCTCATGTCATTCAGCCTGAAGAAGCTGAGCTTGACTAGACTTTGAGTTATATTGAACAACCGATACAGATTCTTGATCGGAAAGAGAAACTGCTCAGGACAAAGACTATTCCGCTTGTGAAAGTCCAGTGGAGTCGTCATGGCATCGAGGAAGCGACTTGGGAGACTGAAGCAGATATGAGACAGCGATATCCCGAGTTATTTCAATTATGTAAGTATTTATTCAGTTTTGATTATATTGCCTCTTATACTTGCATTGATAGAATGACCTGCAATTTCGAGGACGAAATCATTTCTTAGAGGGGGAGAAATGTAAGGCTTGAGATTTTTTTTAGTCTTCATTGATGTGAGACTCGGAAGATATGAGTATGCATGAAATATAATGAGAGTTTTTGAATAAAGGAAGAGCATCCGCGCCTAGAAAAGGACTGCAACCGCGGTCATTAATCCTGAATTTTTGAAGGGGATGCCGAAGCAATACCGCACCCGTGGTAGATATACGACCGCACCCGCGGTTGATGGCCAGTAGGGTAGGAAATTTTATGCGAAACGAGAACGCACCCACGGTCCCCAAGACATCGCACCCACGGTCGAATTGTGAAAAAATAAAAGTGGTGCCGAGAGCTTAGCGCACCCACGGTGGAAGGAGAGCGCACCCGCGGTGCTGCATGCGAAAAATCCACCTTTGCTTCTCAAGTTGACACATTGCATGGTATATATATATAACTCGAAGATGAGTCATTTCCTTCTGAATCTGCAGCTGAAGAACCGAGGGAGCAAGAGGTTTCAAAGACTTCCTTCCATCTTTATCATTTGATTGTGTATGATTTACTCATCAAAAAATTAATCCAAACTTAGATTCTGGTTCCTCATTTCAAAGGCTACAAGAGGATATAAGTTGGGTTATATTTCAGCATGATTTAGATTCCATGTGTTGAATGAATTATAATATGATAGTTATGTTGTAATGCCCAAGAAGTATAAAATTGATAAACCAAGATTATTAGTCTTCATTAACGTGAGACTCGGAAGATATGAGAATGCATGACATGCAATGAGGGAAGAAAAGACATGAGAAAATAGGGTTTGCAAGACCGCACCCGCGCCCAGAACAGGAGTGCACCCGCGGTCATGCAATTATGAAATTTTGAAAGTGAGGCCGAAGCCACACCGCACCCGCGGTGCAATCAAGACCGCAGCAGCGGTGCATGGACAGAAGTTGGCAAATTTATTCAAAGCAACACCGCACCCGCGGTAAGAACCAGACCGCACCCGCGGTGGTGTACCGCACCCGCGGTCTTGTACGTAGCGCACCCGCGGTCGTCAAAATTCAGAAAATGAAGATAATGCCGAAGCATGAGCGCACCCGCGCTCCTGACATTACCGCACCCGCGGTCATGCGTGGAGCTTGAAAAATGAGGCCACGTTTTAAGATTTGCATGCAGTATATATAGGAGCATTACACGTTATTCCTCACAATTCAGAAAAAGGAGTCGAGGTGTTGAAGAGGAAATCCTTACGCCTTTTGATTGGCGATTGTGGAAGATCCGTCCATCAGAATTCAAATCCGAACGCAGTATCGCGTTCCTCTCGACTCGAGCTACACAAGGACGTAAGTTTCATTACGTTTTGCAGTGTTTTGACATTATGATGTTGTCAGAATTTAATATGATCCAGATATGGTGTTTCTGCTACCGTATATATTGTATAATCGAAGTCAGATTTAAGAATAGACTGGTTATGCAATTTTTATGATTTTTTAAAGCTATTGACTAAGATTCTATATCAGAATTGTGTTAGTATTCAGATTATGAATTGTATTGGCACAGATTATGAGTTCCAGTATTATATTTGTGATGTTCAGTTTGACGGGGTTATTCAGATTTTATTGTTAAGCCGTCGAAACATCAGTTGAGTAGATTGATCAGATTCAGATATGATTTCGATTAGATGATATCGATGATATGAATCAGATTGTATCTTGTTCAGATATTGATCAGATTATATACTGAATTAAGTATTGATCAGAACAGATTGTATATTGAGTTATTCACTGACACAGCGTATTCGATATTTTCGTTTAAGATTAGATATGGACAGAGTTGAATACCAGACTTCGTCTTCGTCAGACAGGGACGACAAAGGTATAATTCATGTGATATCTGGGAAGACATAACTCAAATCAGATCTCATTTGAGTTTCCCAATAAAATCACATACTTGATTATTGTTTATCTTTTGATATGATTATGATTTGTTTATAGACTTATATTCAAATCTTTTGAAAAGAACATGCTTTGTTTATAGATTGTATTCATTGCATTTGAGATAGGAAAGTTTGACAGATAGTCAGACTTCTAGACGTTCGGTGTATCGTTACATAGGAGCAGACACCCTCCTATTGCAGATTATTCGATACAGATATGACCGAAGTCTAGGAATAAGACGTACGTCACCCCGATTGGGAGGGTAGGTGACAGACAGTGACGTCTTATTCACACAGGGATCCCTAGAGTTATAGTTGAGTCGAGTCTAGACATGATTTGACTAGAACTGCATGTGTTTATAGATGTGGTTTCATAGATTATGAAACCCATATTTATTGCTTTCAGACATGATAGCATGGTTATATGATTTGAATTGAATTGCATGTTTATCTGATTTGAGCTGCATGCTTATTTTGAGTAGATTTCATAGATTATGGAATCTATTACTTTTGAATATGTTCTTGATAGCATGTTTTATGATTTAGATTAATTATATACATGCTTACCATGTTTTATACTGGGATTTATTCTCACCAGAGTTATCCGGCTGTTGTCTTGTTTTGTATGTGTGCATGGCAACAGGTGGGGCAGGATCAGGGTCAAGACGAGAAAGAGGCTGGACTAGATAGCGTGGTGATTCCGGACTTATTGTAGATTTGGTTTTATTACTAGAACTTAGTAGTTGAACCTTAGATTAATTAAAAGACTGTTGTATCTTTATACTGAATTGTAGTTTTATACAGATATGTATATTATTTAGATGCCATTACCTTCCGCACTTGTATTTTAAAAAGAAAAATTTTTAGACCCTGTTTTATCTTAATTGATTATAGTTGAGTCGAGTCTAGACATGATTTGACTAGAACTGCATGTGTTTATAGATGTGGTTTCATAGACTATGAAACCCATATTTATTGCTTTCAGACATGATAGCATGGTTATATGATTTGAATTGAATTGCATGTTTATCTGATTTGAGCTGCATGCTTATTTTGAGTAGATTTCATAGATTATGAAATCTATTACTTTTGAATATGTTCATGATAGCATGTTTTATGATTTAGATTAATTATATACATGCTTACCATGTTTTATACTGGGATTTATTCTCACCGGAGTTATCCGGCTGTTGTCTTGTTTTGTATGTGTGCATGGCAACAGGTGGGGCAGGATCAGGGTCAAGATGAGAAAGAGGCTGGACTAGATAGCGTGGTGATTCCGGACTTATTGTAGATTTGGTTTTATTACTAGAACTTAGTAGTTGAACCTTAGATTAGTTAAAAGACTGTTGTATCTTTATACTGAATTGTAATTTTATACAGATATGTATATTATTTAGATGCCATTACCTTCCGCACTTGTATTTTAAAAAGAAAAATTTTTAGACCCTGTTTTATCTTAATTGATAATTAAATCCCAAAGATGATTAAGAAGAAGATCAGCGTCTGGGTCCCCACAACAGGTGGTATCAGAGCGATAGATCCTTTAGATTGAGATAGTCAGAGTTGATAGATCTTTTAGAATGAGATAGTATAGAATGAGCAGGGTAGATTGAATTTCTTTCCTTGCATGTGTGTGCTAGCATGAGATTGATTACAATGTTGATTTACATTATGAGTGCTAGCATGATTTATTGCTTTTCCTATTACATGTTGCTTGTTATCTGAGTTGATTGCAGCATGTAATTACTAAGCCTGAATCAGAACCGAGTCTGAATCAGAGGTATATGATCAGAGGAGGGCTGAGACAGATTATACAGATTGTGTATTGATTTGTTTGATATTCAGATATACCGCCTCGGAGATTTCCAGAAAGGGGTAGTACTTCGTCTGAACAGATAGAGGCAGCAGAAACTCAGCTAGAAGAAAAGATGAAAGAATTTGAGTTATTACAGCCGCCGGTTCTGAATGGTACCGAGACATCTAAAGACTGTCAGAACTTGTTTGATGATATAGAAATCTTGTTTGATTTACTTGATTGTACAGATGAACAGAGGGTTAAAATGGTGCCTTACCAGTTACGAGAAGCCGCCAGGAGTTGGTGGATTACCAGTAGAAGAATGTGGGCACAGAGAGGTACAGTGATGTCGTGGGAAATATTCAGAACTGAATTATATCGAAGATTTTTCTCAGCTTCGTACCGAGAGGATAAGAAATTAGAGTTTGAGAATTTGAGCCAAGGGCAGCTGAATATTGACCAATATATTGCTAAATTCTCTACTCTACTGCATTTTGCTCCTCATTTAGCTGGAAATGATGAAGCTGTAGTGAATCATTTCATCAGAGGGTTGAATTCGGAGGTAGTTGCATTTATGAATTTGCAACGACCTTACCATTTTGCTGACATCCTGAGTAGAGCAAAGAGAGCTGAGGTGAGTCTGATCAGACAGCTAGGGAGGTTGTGTGTGAAGCAACCCCAGACCCAGCAATCCCCTCTTAGGATTGATCGCGGCAGTACGAGTGGGAAGCAAGATTTGCTGAAAGCTCGGAAGAAGTCATTCAAGAAACTAGGAAGCGATTCATCTAGCTCCAGCGTTTCTGGTCCAAGCCATACTGGAGTATATTGCAGGACTTGCGGAGGGAGACATCCCACCGAGCAATGCCAGGGAGTGACTGGTAGATGTAATATTTGTAGACAGCCGGGACACTTTGCTAAATTTTGTCCCCAGAAGCGTTCCCGAAGATTGTAGGGAACAGAGTTCAATTGAAAACACAAATCCAGAATTCACAACAGGTACTATTCTTTATGATTCTATTGCATATGTATTGATATATACTAATGCATTTGTTAAGAATATCTTTGACTGAGTTGCATGAGGATATGCTGTATCTGTTGGGTTTGCATGTACTGTAGTATTGATGCCCTTGCTTGTTGAGGAAATGTTGATATCAGAGACTTCTGTATCTATTGTATACTACAGTAAGATGAGAAAGAAATAGAAATAGCTTATGATGTACTTGTGTTCCTGATTTGAACGCATTATTGATATGTATATGCTGAACAAGTACAGACATATTGTAGAATTTTTCCAGAAATGGTAAGAGTCAGATCAGAGATGATTGATCAGTGGAGATACCACGATAAAGATTCTAGATTTAGAATTCCTTTGATATCTGTATTGTATATGACTCGATTAATACAGAAAGGAGCAGATTGCATCCCTATGTATTCAGTAGACCTACTGAAATCGAGCCTAGCATTGGCAGATTTGTCAGTGATATACGAGTTGGCAGACATTAGCCAGATAAGATTTCAGATTTGTGTATTATATTAGAAAGATAGATTTCAGAATTGAATTCAGATCAGATATTGATCGTTATTTTAGAATTCAGCATAGAATGACATTGAATGTACAACACGATACAGAATGAATTGAAAGATCAGTAGAAGAGTACCGACCAAGAGTACATCTGATTTTGTGATACTCTTTGGCACGTGTCAGTATATTCAGAGATATTCTGATGAATTCTATGCTCATTATATCTATGAAATTTTGATATATTTACAGCATCTGATTGACTGAATAGAATATTTGAATATTGTATTGAATATTCTGAGAACTGTAATGATTGTATACAGAAATTGTTCAGATAAGAATCCTGCTTGAAACAGATTGTATTCAGAGTATGCGTTATCTGAAGTTAGTATACAGATTGACTTTGACACAGTTGCGGTTATGATCAGGGAATGAAAGATATGGAGACCAGAAAGTTCAGAAATGTCAGAATTGTCAGAGATATATTTTGTCTGAATTGACAGATTATTTTGTTCAACTATTGTTTTATATCTGCTTGAGTATTGATATTGTTCTAACTCAGTAGTTGAGACATCTTATATTGTTTTGGGAGCATATTTTATTTGCATATGAGATATACAAGTTGATCAGAATGCATGAAGATATTTATCAGAAATCCTTGTTTTATGAGTTCATTGAACTCACTAGATCTGAGTTCATTGAACTCACTAGATCTGTATAGGATATTGATATTTCGTTTCTAGGTTGATATTACTGTGTTTGAATCCGTATATGCTACAGATTAGGGTGAACTAGAGGGAGTATATACAGTTTCAACCGAATCAGAGTTGAATTCAAGAGTTACAGTAATTCAAGAAGTGCGATCAGAATGTTCAGAGCGTGATTGATAATCAGAATAGAGCATCGATCAGAGTAACAGATATATGATTTTTTTTTTGTATGAAATTGACTAGCCTGTGATATCAGAATGTTTCAGTATTGTATAACAGAATTTGATATCGATAGTCAGAGCCGAATACCAGGTAGGTATATTTTCTTTAATTTATATTATTGACTGATTTGTGTATATCAAATAGTTCGAATCAGATATCACAGATAGTGTCAGACATGCACAGTGATGGATTCAGTTTTCATTCGGATAACAGACAGTTTTGATATAAACAGATTAAATCGGTTAGGACAGAAATTGTACTGAAATATTGGTAGAAATTGTACTGATATGTCTGAATTGCTAACAGAAAAAAAAAACAGAAAGATAGTAATCAGAAGATTATTACAGAATTTGTATAGTTCTAAGTAGAAATGGGAGTACATTTCTATAGCTTTCGTAATGAAATTACCGCAATTTTCTACAGATTGTGATAGGATATGATTAAGATTGACAGATTGTTCAATCTATAACTATCAGTTTGTACCAGATAACATACAAACATGACCAAATGACACAGATCATTGTCAGAGAAGTGGTCAGAAAGATCAGAATGCCACAGTAGATTATGTCAGATTGTGATTTTGATTGATTTTGTACTTGTGACAAAATATATTATGAACTTTCTTATAGATTTGTCACAGATTGACAGGCAGTTAGATTATGTTATCCAGATATTGGAAGACTTTGATACAGCTTTGGTGCTGGATGTTAGCACTAATTAATATCATTTATTATCATTGTGTGACAATAGCTATGAGTTTATCAGATAGGTAAGGAGATAGTTATAGCCAAGACAGTATACGATGAGTACTACATATTTCTTTTGAAGAAAATTCAAAGGAAGATGAAGATAGTTCAGAATTGACAGATTTAAGAACCCAATGTCGGATGATGACGATTGGTATTTGAAGCTAAAGATGGTAGATGCCTTTGTTTGGGAAGAAACAGATTTGATAACATCAGATGGTACTGATAGGTGATGAGCTGTAGATTGGTTTATACGGACGTGTATAGCCAGTAATGCGAGACTGATTCTGTCAGAAGAATTGAAGAAGTGTTATGACATGACACTTAACGAATTCTTATTCCAAACTGGAATTAGATATGGGAGTTTAGATTAAACTCTGTGTTACATTTCTTCTGATATCTTTGAATTGATTGTTGTGAGTTCGAGGACGAACTCAGATCTAAGAGGGGGGGAAATGTAATGCCCAAGAAGTATAGAATTGATAAACCAAGATTATTAGTCTTCATTAACGTGAGAATCGGAAGATATGAGAATGCATGACATGCAATGAGGGAAGAAAAGACATGAGAAAATAGGGTTTGCAAGACCGCACCCGCGCCCAGAACAGGAGTGCACCCGCGGTCATGCAATTATGAAATTTTGAAAGTGAGGCCGAAGCCACACCGCACCCGTGGTGCAACCAAAACCACACCCGCGGTGCATGGACAGAAGTTGGCAAATTTATTCGAAGCAACACCGCACCCGCGGTAAGAACCAGACCGCACCCGCGGTGGTGTACCGCACCAGTGGTCTTGTACGTAGCGCACCCGCGGTCGTCAAAATTTAGAAAATGAAGATAATGCTGAAGCATGAGCGCACCCGCGCTCCTGACATTACCGCACCCGCGGTCATGCGTGGAGCTTGAAAAATGAGGCCACGTTTTACGATTTGCATGCAGTATATATATAGGAGCATTACACGTTATTCCTCACAATTCAGAAAAAGGAGTCGAGGTGTTGAAGAGGAAATCCTTACGCCTTTTGATTGGCGATTGTGGAAGATCCGTCCATCAGAATTCAAATCCGAACGCAGTATCGTGTTCCTCTCGACTCGAGCTACACAAGGACGTAAGTTTCATTACGTTTTGCAGTGTTTTGACATTATGATTTGTCAGAATTTAATATGATTCAGATATGGTGTTTCTGCTACCGTATATAATGTATAATCGAAGTCAGATTTAAGAATAGACTGGTTATGCAATTGTTATGATTTTTGAAAGATATTGACTAAGATTATGTATCAGAATTGTGTTAGTATTCAGATTATGAATTGTATTGGCCCAGATTATGAGTTCCAGTATTATATTTGTGATGTTCAGTTTGACGGGGTTATTCAGATTGTATTGTTATGCCGTCGAAACATCAGTTGAGTAGATTGATCAGATTCAGATATGATTTCGATTAGATTGTGATATCGATGATATGAATCAGATTGTATCTTGTTCAGATATTGATCAGATTATATACTGAATTGAGTATGGATCAAAACAGATTGTATATTGAGTTATTCACTGACACAGCGTATTCGATATTGTCGTTTCAGATTAGATATGGACAGAGTTGAATACCAGACTTCGTCTTCGTCAGACAGAGACGACAAAGGTATAATTCATGTGATATCTCGGAAAACATAACTCAAATCAGATCTCATTTGAGTTTCCCAATAAAATCACATACTTGATTATTGTTTATCTTTTGATATGATTTGTTTATAGACTTATATTCAAATCTTTTTAAAAGAACATGCTTTGTTTATAGATTGTATTCATTGCATTTGAGATAGGAAAGTTTGACAGATAGTCAGACTTCTAGACGTTCGGTGTATCGTTACATAGGAGCAGACACCCTCCTATTGTAGATTATTCGATACAGATATGACCGAAGTCTAGGAATAAGACATACGTCACCCCGATTGGGAGGGTAGGTGACAGACAGTGACGTCTTATTCACACCGGGATCCCTAGAGTTATAGTTGAGTCGAGTCTAGACAAGATTTGACTAGAACTGCATGATAGCATGGTTATATGATTTGAATTGAATTGCATGTTTATCTGATTTGAGCTGCATGCTTATTTTGAGTAGATTTCATAGATTATGAAATCTATTACTTTTGAATATGTTCATGATAGCATGTTTTATGATTTAGATTAATTATATACATGCTTACCATATTTTATACTGAGATTTATTATCACCGGAGTTATCCGGCTGTTGTCTTGTTTTGTATGTGTGCATGGCAACAGGTGGGGCAGGATCAGGGTCAAGATGAGAAAGAGGCTGGACTAGATAGCGTGGTGATTCCGGACTTATTGTAGATTTGGTTTTATTACTAGAACTTAGTAGTTGAACCTTAGATTAGTTAAAAGACTGTTGTATCTTTATACTGAACTGTAATTTTATACAGATATGTATATTATTTAGATGCCATTACCTTCCGCACTTGTATTTTAAAAAGAAAAATTTTTAGACCCTGTTTTATCTTAATTGATAATTAAATCCCAAAGATGATTAAGAAGAAGATCAGCGTCCGGGTCCCCACATATGTTGTGTTCTTGATATATTGAGCATAATATATTCACAACCGGATCGATTATCGGATGTCGTATGCTATTGATATGAATTTCAGCATAGATGGTATATGAGATTATGCAGATTTTAAGAATATGACATAGATACGGTGTTGATTATTCATTGTTAAGAGCTGATATTGTTTCTTTTTGAGAATTAAATTGACCGGTATTGGGAAATTACGTGATGTGTTGAATTGAGTTAGAAATTGATAGAATGTGTATCAACATTGCCATTTCAGATTGATATTGACAGATTCGACATCGAGACTTCGATTACGACACAGATTGTGCAACGAAAGGTATAATTCATGTGACTTTGGGGAGATATAACTCAAATGAGATTCAACTTGAGTTTCCCAACAAAATCAAATACTAGAATAGTTGTTTATCTTTGGATATGATTATGATTTGTTTATAGATTTATATTCAAACCTTTTGATATGATGATGCATTTATAGATGTATATTCATGCATTTAAGATAGGAGAGTCATTGGCAGATTTGCCAAACTTCTAGACGTTCGGTGTATCGACGCATAGGAGCAGACTTCCTCCGATTGTAGACATTCGATACAGACATGATCGAAGTCTAGGAATAAGACGTACCGTCACCCCGATTGGGAGGGTAGATGGCAGACAACGACGTCTTATTCACACTGGGATCCCTAGAATTAGAGTTGAGTCGAGTCAAGACATGATTTGATTTGAATTGCATGCTTATATAGATTGGTTTCATAGACTATGGAGCCTATTGTTATTGCTTTCATTCATGATTTATGATTATGTATCAGCATGCATACATGTTTTATACTGGGATTTGTTCTCACCGGAGTTTCCGGCTGTTGTTATGTCTGTATGTGTGCATAACAACAGGTGGGGCAGAATCAGGGTCGTGACAAAGATGAGATGGACATAGCATGGTGATCACGGGCGTAGCAGATGAACTAGTAGTTGTACTTTTGACATGTACTGTATTTAATTACTGGTTTGTAGAATATGGATGAAACAAAACATGTATATTATGTTTGTTGTATTGAAATAAATATAGAACTATCTTGTGCATGATTTATATACATTTGAATTAATGTTAAAAAGCAAAATTTTGACCCACATTTTTGAATAAAGATCCGATTAATCCCGAAAAGAACTGAGTTAGAGCCCGAGTCCCCACAAGGTATGTTCAAGTTTTATCTTACAAGTTCAAGTTTAAAGTATGTATGTCATATTTTAAAGTTGCATGTGATTTTATTACGTAGTAGTCGTTATCTCCAGTTTATACGTGTTGAGTCTTTGGACTCACTAAATTTGATCGGTGCAGGTGAGGATGTTTATGAGGAGACATGAGGTGGGGACCAAGGAGCAGGCTTGTACTGAGCGGAAGGCTAAACCCGAGGACCGCCATGTTTTCAAGTTTTTATGAAAATGTTCAAACACTTTTGTCAAACTCTATTTTAGATCTTTGTTGAGACGTACAGTTCATTTTATCGAATTTTGAATGCTCACGTTTTTATTTTAAAAAAAATTTAATTCTTCCGCAAATTATAGTAGTAAAAAGTACGGTACGTTACAGTTGGTATCAGAGCGGTGTTCTTGTAAAGGGTTATGCCTACTGCTAGTTGCAAGAAGCTCACGAAGTCACACCTCAAGTCTGTAAGTTTTAAAGTTTTAAAGTCTTTTAAGTAGTAAGCATCAAGTCATGATTTCAGCATGTGCATGTGTATGTTTACATGACATACGTTTTAGACTACCGGTTTGCTTGTCGTTATGATTTGAGAATGGATCTTTAAAGTTTTATTCCATGTTACGACATGAATGTGAAATTATATGAATTTCTTACATGCTGGTTTTGTGGTATTGGACATGCTTGAGAATTCGACTATTGGTTACGAATTGTTATTAATGATTTGAGCATATTGATTTTTGGTTAGTAATACCGATTTCTACTTGTGGGTCATAAGTTAAACTTGACAATTATGAATGCTTTTGTGGCATTTAGATTTCTAAGAAAATATACATGGTTCGGGGTTGCTAGTTTAGTTAATTTTTGAGGATTTCATGTAAGGATAAATGATTCGAAGACTACTTCGATCTTTGGAAGTATAAAGACGTAGAATTTATTTAGGATGCATGCTCTATCTAGTTAGAGTTAAGGATTGAATTGCATGAATTGCGAATTTTAAGGACCTAAAAGCAAAAAAAAATTCTAAAGGATTATTTTCGAATTTACCAAATTTTGGGATTTAATTTTGAGTTCGAGAATTCTAAGGTTAATGGGGTTAAATAGAAAATTTTCTGGGGACAAAAATGCTAATTTCGAAGAGTTGTAGGGCCAAAAATATAAATTTTGAGAACTTTAAGGGCCAAATTGCAAAGTCCGAAATTTTTGAGGATTAAATACAAACTTTTGAGGAACACTTGGGATTTTAAATATTTATAGAAATGTAAGACAGGTTATGGAAATTAAATTTTGGGTTTATTAAACTTAAGGCTATTGAACCTTATGATACGAGAAACCTATAAAATGAAATTGAGAACGCCGAGGACGTATGAGTAATTGTGGAATTTTCGAGATTGAGGAAAAATTCGACGATTTTCGAGGAAATTAAGTATTATATTTGTAATTTTTAAGAAATTTTGAGAATTTTTAAGAAATTTGGAGACTAGGTTATCAGTAAGTGAGATCGAGCTGTTTCAAAGATCGAAATTTTCGATGATATAGGCTCGAAGAGATATTTAGAACCTCGAAACATTTGAGTTATAAGATTATAAGGAATGGTAATCAGGCACATTGTTGGATGGATCAACCTTAGGCTTGAAAAGTTAAATGTAGGTGAATTAATGATGTGGAAAATTAAGAATTCAGAGTAATGACGATTTAAGGTAAAGTTGATCGGTTAGCTAAGTTATAAGACTAGACATTGAATTAGCAAATTTTTGGGAAATTAATTTTGATGTGTCGTAAGTTTCAATCCTGATCTTAACAGTTAGGACTATAACTTTGCTAGAATTTAATTTTTTTAGAAAGTTGGGTATGTTTGATGGTTAGTTTAATCGATATGCATATGTAAAAATTGAGGTAGACATCTTGTCTTGAGAAATTTTTGTAAGTTATTAAGAACTTGGGAATAAGTGAATATGTGTATTGGAATTATATTATCCAAAACTATTTGGATTGCGTAAGGTTGAATTTCAAATTTATAGGATATTTGTTCATACGGAATTTTTGGGTGAAATAAAAACAAAAGGGAATTAGTGGTGTTAAACATAAGTTATCAATGAATGAATATTAAGATTTTGATTGAGTAAGAAATATAAAAGCTTGATATGGGGATTCTAGAATTCTATGGGTTATAAGTGGAGTTGATATATTAGAGTTAGTCCATCATTAACAAAGGAAATTTATTAAGTTTTATACACTAGAATTAATTGAGTATTGAGGATACGTCTAAGTGGAACATACGTTCCAATGAGAAAGGTCCAAGTGTCTTAGGCCTCAACTATATTGTAATCGTGAAGAAAATGTTTTAAGCTTGTGATTGATGCTAGAAATGTTTTATTATTTAAGTAGAAGATCAACATTGTGTATGTTGAGTTTTATGGATTTTTGTTACTCGAAATTAAAGGTTAGCAACAATTTTATATTTGAGGCGTACTTGTAAATAGCTATGTTACGTGAGTTTAGTGTCGTAAGGAAAGATCTGATTCAAGGATTGTAGGCCAATATTATTATGGGGTTAAGATAAGGTTTAACTTTTAAGTATATTGCCGAGAATAAAAGTTGATCAATAACCTTTGGTGCTAAGAGTTCTTAAGTTGAACTGCATAAATGCTAATGTAATAGGTCGTTGACATTACAGGTATAGTATAAAGAAGGTAAGATACGATAAGTTTGAACCTCCATTTCTAATATTGGGAACGACAAGAAAAGTCAGAATTCAAGGTCGAAGTAAAGTAAACTAAGTTACCATAAGTCGTTTTAAGTTGTGATTCGCTAACGAGTTTTTGGTAGGCAATTTAATTAGGATTGAAGAGACGTAAGGACAACATAAGACTTAATTTTATTCAGAGTAGCGCAGCGGTAGCGTGGATCGTTGGGATACTAGAATTAAGAATCTAACTTTTGGATTATCGAGGATAAGCGAATTTCGGGATGAAATTCAAATTAAGGGGGATAGATTGTGACGTCCCGAAAATTTGAGTTCCACATGAACCACGTGCGTGAAAGTTATTAAATTCCTCATGTATTTTATTAAATGGTTTTAAGGCATGTTTATTTCATTAATTTGTGTTTTAATTCATGATCTATGAATTTGCATTATTTTAAATTATTATATGATGCACTTTAAAACGTTTTCCTTGAGTTTTATATTTCAGGCGATTATTCGAGGTGGGATCGAGGGAAAGAGACCGGCGACGATTTAGGCGATTTTATAATGGGATATTTTATTTCAAGTCAAGAAAATGGCATTTAAATGATTTATTAAGTTTTAGCATTTTTAAAGCCTAATTTAATTATTAGGTGATTTTAGGATTTTTAAACTTTCAAAAGTTTTACACTTGTGTATTTTATTTTAAATTTAGGAATATTAGTAATTTATGGGGGGTTAATATTTTTAATTATCGTGTAATTGCTTACCAACTATTTAATTAAGCTAATTAACTCCCTAATTACCCCATAATTTATCACTCACACGCAAAATACAGTTGTACACACACCAACACACGCACACCACTTACATGACACACACACACATTTCAATTGTATTTTGTTCCATTTCATTTTTGAGAGAAAGGTTGGGGTTCTTGGAGAGATCAGCAGCCACCCCTTCCCCTTCATCTTTTCAGCAACTCTCGATCATTTTTATAGCAAGAAATCACGCCACAAGTCGTCCCGGATCGTCCTCGCATCATCTTCGCTTCGGTATCGTCGTTTCGATAACGTTAAAGATTTAAAGGCACGTATAATCTTTCTTTTGCTGCATCGATCAAGTCATAGTATGTATTGCGTTGTTTTATGCGTATAAATATATGCGTGACGTTCGTCGTTTGAGCGAAAATGGTTTGGATCAGTTTTGAAATAGTTTTAGATCTGAAAAATCGTTTTTGCTGTCATTTTTAAAACTGCGATTTTTCTGTCGTGAATCGGAGAAAACTTTCAACTTGAAAATCGTAGAACTTTTTGATAACTTCTATTTGATATTAAATTCCAAATATTTAAATAAAAATTGAGTGAGTTATGACGTTTTTCGTGGGACTGCTCGAACTGCATTTTCAGAAAATTATGTATTGATGCGTTTTTGAGATTTTATTGTGGCAGGCTTCGTTGGGAATCGACGGGTGATCGTTGCTGCGTCTAGGTATGATCAGTATGATGTTGGGTTGTTATTTGTCATGTCATTCGGCGCTGATAGGCAATCAAATACACTAGAAGTCGTAGGAACCGATTTGGTGTCAATTGCCACGTTTTTGAATTGTATGTGTCGTAATGTGGACGTCGTTGCTTTGGGTGCTTGTATGAAGTTGGTTTTATGTTTTGGAATGCTATGATGTGTCTCGAGGTGTCGGTTCATGGTCCGTACGAACAAGTCTAGAATGTAAGCATGGCATGTACAGGATTTTCGTGAGTTCGCGTCCAACGAGAGTACACGGACCCGAACACGGACCCTGGCACGGGGTCCGTGTCTTTGTTTCTTCTTGACTGTCCTTTTTGCGATAGTACACGGACCCCCACACGGACCAGGGCACGGGGTCCGTGCCTTTATATCCTTCGAAGTGTATTTTTACTGAGTCTACACGGACCCGGAGCCGGACCTGGGCACGGGGTCCCTGTCCCTTCCTTTTGTTGGTACTTTCTTTGCGCACACATGGACCCATGCACGGACCCGAGCCGGGGGTCCGTGTATTTCATCTTTTGGGAAAACTTAAACGTTTGTTTTGGGATTTCTTGTGATGGTTTAGTACATTTATTTAAATGAGGTCAATTCCCGAGTGTTTTAGAACGTCTTAAGTTATTTATGGAGTTTTATGGTGAGCATGTGTACCTACGTCTAAGCAATGCAAGTTAAGCATTTGAATTCATATTAGTATGTGTAGTAACGGCCCCGATCGGAGGTATGTTAAATGTCTTGTGGCCAAATTATGAATGGATTTCGTAGTAGGTGAACGTGGCCGAGGACCTCTCCACCCCGTTAAATCATGAACGGGTTTAGATCGTGATTGAAAAGCATTAAATCATTAACGTGGACCAATCAGCCCGTTAAATTATGAACGGGGATCTCATGTATGTGGCAGTGGATACGTCCCTGTCATCCGAGTACTGTGGTTTAGTCTGATCAGGCGAAATATGTTATGGGTCACTTGCTTTGAAACATCCTCTACGCAAAATGATGAAGCCATGTAAATTTAAGTATGTTCAAGTATGCAAGCATGTTTAAGAAACGTTTATGGCGCGTCTAAGTATGTATGTACGTATGTTCAAGTTTTATCTTACAAGTTCAAGTTTAAAGTATGTATGTTATATTTTAAATTTGCATGTGATTTTATAACGTAGTACTCGTTATCTCCAGTTTATACGTGTTGTGTCTATAGACTCACTAGACTTGATCGGTGCAGGTGAGGATGTTTATGAGGAGATAGGAGATGGAGACCAAAGAGCAGGCTTGGACTGAGCGGGAGGCTAAATCCGAGTACCGCCATGTTTTTAAGTTTGTATGAAAATGTTCAAACAGTTTTGTCAAACTCTATTTTTAGACCTTTGTTCGTGACAAATGATTGAGACGTACAATTTATTTTATCGCATTTTGAATGTTCATGTTTATTCAAGAAAATTTTAATATTTCCGCAAATTTTAAGCAGCAAAAGTTCGGTACGTTACACTATCAGTGATACCTAGGGGATCATTGGCGATGCTACTAGACGCTCTTACCATGATCCGGTGGGTGCAATCAGAAATGGGTTCTGACAATTTTGATCAAGGAGTTGATGAAAAGAATGGGGTTAACAAGGGTAAACCCGAATAAGAATAAATGTTATTCTGAATCGTATCGAGATGTGAACCCACGGCTAGTTGTATTCCTGAACCATTGAGGGTCACATAAGTATTGGATTTTGTGTTCCCGTTGAAATAGTCAAATTTCAAGTAGTTGGAATTTGGCGACTATAGTTTGATGGAGATTAAACAGGAAGCTTATAAAAGAGTTTATGAGCTGATTCAATAGGATGGAAGAAATGGAAGTTAGCATGATTGTTAAATAAGGAAGGATAGTGGAACTGCCTGTTTTGTGAAAGAGTTCACTAAAACTAGTAGTTGCCCAATATGGTAAGTGAAAATTATCTTCAAAATTTTCGATTTTCATTATATGAACAAGATTTGTATCCTTGGTACATAGGCGCTTTCGGATCGTCGATCGGGCTTATAATGAGTTGGATTTCATTTTTTGGTGAATTTGGAATTTACTAATTAAATGATTGTGTTAGTAGTGACGACTACTAACATACACAAATTCTCATAAATATTCTAGAAGAGTCTAGAATTAAATTAACCAAGGATTTAGTTTATAAATTAAATAATTGTTATTTATTAACATATATATACTTTTATATATTTTATATGGTGATATAAAATATGTGTATATATAATATTATTATATCATGTATTATTAAAGTTTAACAAATACATTATATATTAAATATATGTGAGTTTAAATATAATTAAATTATAAGAGTCTTTGTGGGATAGGAAATCCTAATTAGATTAGGAGTTTCACTCTATAAATACACCATTAGAGGGCATAATAAAATAGAGATTTATTGAATAAAATCAACAAAATTCCTTCCCCAATTAAAAAGATAAGTCTCGGCCACCATCTTGATTTTTAGAATTTGATTTTGGCCAAAATAAAATAAGGTTTTCTTAATTCTGGATTAAGAATCTATAATATTCGTTAATGATTCATTAAGAATTAATTAACATAAAAACCACGATTTTGAATCATGGATCCCTCGGCCTTTACGATGAAAGTCACGGCCATCACAAAATTGGGAAGAAATTTTTTCCCAAATAAGCAAATTGGATTTGCTTAAATTATTGATTAAGAATCAATAAAGATTAGGCTTATTATGGATTAAGAATCTAGAAGATTCATTCAAAAAAATCCTCTGCATTTTTTCTCCTTGAAAGTCACGGCCGAAATTTTCGGCCACCTCTTGTTCTTCCACCGTCTTGCCGCCGTCACTGCACTATCTCCAGATTTTGTAAATTCGAAGACTACAGTCTCGACACACAAATCGTTTGGATTTTCTAGTGCAAATCAAACGAGGAAAAAAGTATCTGATCGTGGACTTAATTAGCAAACCTAAGAACGCCACACGTTTTAGCCAAAATTCACACTTCTTGAATTTGGCTTAGAGTTCCTTTTCTCGCTGTGTTTGCAAAGTGAGACGCATATGTTCTCTATGTTCTTCCTCACTTGGTGAGTATACCAGGGTATCATCTATGAAAACAACCACAAACTTATCAAGGTATGGTTTGAATACACGGTTCATAAGGTCCGTGAATGCTGCAGGAGCATTTTTTAGACCAAAAGGCATTACCGTGAATTTGTAGAGACCATATCTAGTCCTAAAAGCGGTTTTGGGGGTATCCTCTGCTTTGGCTTTCAGTTGATGATAACCTGACCTTAAATCGAGCTTTGAGAAAACCTTGGCTCCTTTAAACTGATCGAAAAGATCATCTATTCTTGGGAGCGGGTAATTATTCTTTACGGTTATCTTGTTTAACTCTCTATAGTCAATGCATAACCTCATGCTCGCGTTCTTTTTCTTTACAAACAGTACCGTTGCTCCCCAAGGGGATGCGCTAGGTCGAATTTGTTTCTTGTCAAGTAATTCTTGAAGTTGCTCCTTTAACTCCTTTAATTCTGCTGGAGTCATTCTGTATGGTGCCTTTGAAATTGGTGTAGCACCAGGGACCAAATTGATTTCGAATTATACTTCTCTATCTGGTATCGCTCCTAGTAAATCCTCAGGAAAAACATCAGGAAACTCTTGAACAACTGGAATATCTTCCATCTTTGGGGCATTTTCTTCTTTGACTTCACTGATCATAGCCAGATAAATTTCTTCGTCTTCTTTTATGTCATTCCGGGCTTGTGAGGCAGACAAAAGAGATTTCCGATCTTTGGATTTTCCGTGATATATGATTTCCTCTTTAGTTGGAGTCTGAAGTCTAACATTTTTCTTGTGGCAGTCCACTATGAAATGGTGTTTGGCTAACATGTCCATTCCAAAAATGATGTCAAACTCAATCATGTTGAGTTGTATCAATTTTGTCTCAAACATCAGTTTATTGATACAAATTTTATAGTTTTGATACACCTCGTGGGTTTCAATTTTTTTCCTTGCAGGTGTTGCCAATCTTAATGGTTCACTAAAGATTTCATGTTCAAGTTTTAGCTTCTTATCAAATCTTCTCGACACAAATGAGTGCGTAGCAGCACAATCAAACAAAGTTATGCAGATATTTTATTGAGTAAAACAGTACCTGCCACCACCTCATTGGCGTTATCGGCTTCTTCCTGAGTTATTGCATACACCCGAGCATTAGTCTTGTTTTCATTTTGTTTTTTGGGTCCCGTCCCATTGTCTTTTTTGTCAGGATAATCTTTAATTCGATGACCCACCTTACCACATCTGAAACAAGCTCCCGTTTTCTCATAACATTCTCAGATGTTATACTATTGACAATTATCGCACCAATTTACTTCCTTATGGCCAGCACTGCTAAAGGTTCCTCTTGAGGGGCCGCTTGAATAGTTTGGTCTTTTCAATTTGGGCCCACTCTGAGTAGACTGACTAGTCAAAGGTCTCTTGTTTTTTTTTTCTTCGTGGCGTTTGATATCCATTTCTGCGCTCATTGTCGAGCCGATTGAATCCGGTTGCTCAGCTTTTTTTTGTACCGGTGCATTTCAGAGTTTCATCGGACATGATAGTTGGAACATAGGTTCCCAGATCATTGAACCTTGAGGTGTATCCATCACCGTCATATCCGATGTTTGTTTAAAGTTTTCGAATTCACTTAGTTTCTACAGACGAAACTCTGCGGGATAATACTGCTTTAAAAATTATATCCGGAAGGTTTGCCATGCGATTTGCTCCACCTCAGCCAAAGATGGTGATACTTTTTCCCACCACTTTCGTGCTCGATCTTCCCGAAACGGAGTCACGACCTCCACTCTAAGTCCTTCAGGTGCTTCCAAAAACTGCAGCTGAGCTGCAACGTTCTTAAGCTAGTTATGACTGACTTCTGGGTCTAGATTTCCATCAAAAGTTGGGACTCGATTCTTTCTGAGGGATTTGTAATGATACTTCCTTCCTCGTGGTTGTGGTTCTGGTGGAGGCTCGATGGCGTTGGCAATGGGAGTCACCATTCCTTGCAAAGTGGCGGCTACTATGGTAGCTATTGCCATCATGTCCTCTCGACTGAGGTTCACCCTCGGTGGTGATTGTGGACTTTCGTTCTCGTTTTGATTAACTCCGCGGGGGTTTCAATTTTGTGTGGGTAGTCTGCCTGTGATTTCCTATAAACAAATATTTTATTAATTTGTTTGAAGCAATGTAAAATCAAAGAAATATTTTCATTAATTTTTAAAATTCATACAATCAGTCTATCAAAGAAAACGATAAGTCGAATGATTTTAGATCGATTACCATCCCCAGAAAGCTTCTTGTTCCTTCTCATTCAATTGATCTTCATTTTTATCTGAAGGGTGAGTGTTTTGGGAAACACTCAACAAGTGGGGGTCGATCAATTTCCAGAGATACATATAGAACTTAATCTTTAAAGAATTTCTTTAACAAACTTTCAAAACTTATTACTTTTGGACCTTATCATAACAGAATCAAATCAAATATGAGGCAAAGATTATCAGACGATTCAGAGCAAATCAGAAGCAATTCAGAAACAAACACAACACTGTTACTCATTTCATTTCTATGGTCAAATTGTCCCCAATATGTTATTTCTCTAAGGTGTGAGGCCAGAACACATTTTTCTACCCACTGATGGGTGCTAGACAGAACATGGTTTTATACCCACCAATGGGTGCTAGACAGAAATGGTTTTATACCCACCAATGGGTGCCAAACAGAATCACAATTCTCGTCCCATTTCAAATCTAGTTGTAACAGTGCATCACAAAATTCAGATTTTTATCGAACAGATCTTATCAGAATTTCAGATGGATACAGCAGAGTCAAAGAATAAAAAAAATCGAAAAAACATAAAATCGATCGATATTTTAAACAGATAGAAATCATATTTTTAAAAATGAAGACTCGCATACATGCATGTCATGATACATATATTCAAGTTTAAAGTTACAAATGAATATTTAGCAAAAACCAACTTACCGAAATGTGAAGGTATACTTCGAGATATGCAGATTCTTGAACGAAGTTTTCTTCCGAAAATTCGACAGCACTTCGACGTAAACTTGAGCAGAATATGCCGTTACTCTAGCAGCAATCCGACGTATTTGTTGATCACACGAAATGCACGAAATTGATTCCTTTATTTTTTTTGCCTAGGCCAATTTTTGGTTGCTTTGTGGGAGCTTTTTGGTGTGCATTTCATTTGAGGTTTGAGGTGCTATTTATAGGAAAATTTTTGGCCTTTCCCTTGCCCTTGGCCGATCCACTTGTTGCCCAAGCAAATAAATAATTGTAGTCAAAGCCATCTCAAGCACCAAGAGTCATCTAGGTTTTCTAAAGGGACATTTCTTGCATAATAATTTTTCCAAACCCTTAGCTCCTCTTTTAGCTCTCTTTCTTGGTTAACTTAATGGTCATTTCTTGCACAATAAGTTTGTCCAAACCTTTAACTCCTTTTTTGGTTAATTCAATGGTCATCTCTTGCACCATTAGTTTGTCCAAACCTTTAGCTCATGGACAAGTTCTTGCTCAATAAATTTGTCCATTCCCTTAGTTCCTCCTTTAGCTCCCTTTTTGGTCCTTTTTCGACAAGCATGGTTGAGCTTCATTGAGCTAAAAGATTGAGTCCTTGAGCTGGGGGTTTAATTTTCCGATGACGATTATTCGGTTGATGCGATTTCCTATAGCATAGCTTCCCGTTGAGCAAATTCTCGGGCTTCGGAGCTATTTCCTCGAGTCAAGTTAGCAGAAAATTTAAGTTCATATTTGAGTTTTATAGTTAGAATGAAAGTTTTGAGCTTAGTTTCGATTTTCTATTTCTTACATGATTTCCTTCGAAAATTTCAGATTCTCACAATCTTGGTTGTCCTCGGTCTCCTTTCCCAACAATAATATCGAATATCCGGACAAAATCCTTAATTTCATGAAATCATACAATTTAAACATTTAATCATATAATATATATCATTTAAACATTTAAAATCAATTAAATAAGCAATTTGCATGCATGTGGTTTACGTGTACTGATTTTTAGACGTTACACCAGTGGATCATGAAACTCATTAGAAGTATACTGTGTATTTTAAATTTGTTCCTAGTCGATTCAGCCTCCTAAACCAAGTATAAAGATCGCTCAAGCTCGAGACTATCATCTATGATCACTACAAGAAAAAAGGCCTACGACAACGGTTTTTAACCGTTCTCGTAAGTCTTTTAAAACTGTTGTTAAAGCTCCTGTTGTTAAAGGGTGCGCTCAAAGACAACGGTTTTTTTTCCGTTGTTATAGCTACAATTTGCGACGGTTAATGAGAAACCGTCGCCTTCGATATTAGCAACGGAGTTATGTAAATCTGTCGCTAAATAGCGACGGCTTAATAAACCGTCGCCTACATATTTAGCGACGGAATTAAGAAACTTTCGCTAAAATTACCGAAAATTTGTTCATGTATTCCGTCGCTAACTTAGCGACAGTTAAATCATAATTTCCATCGCAAATATTTTCGGTAAAATAAAAAATATATACTTTTAATAATTTAATAAATCTAAAAAACTTAAAATATTATTACGAAAACATAATTCCTACCAAAAATTAAAGAGAAAATATTTACATTAAATCGAAATTAAAATCTTGTAAAAGAGAAAAATTTTAAGTGTTGTGAAGTGGTAAAATTGTGTAAAAAAGAAAAAATTTAAGTGTTGTGAGGTGGGTGTAAGAAAATGGATTGGAAGAGGTGGTATTTATAGAAATTTGCGCGACGATTATTTGTTTACATCGTCGCAAATAGCGACGGTTATTAACAAAACCGTCGCTAATTATGGTGGTTTTTTCAAAATTTAAATTTGCGACGGTTTGACTTACTTCCGTCGCTATATTTAGTGACGGTAAAGCTATAACCGTCGCTAAAATTAGCAACGGTTTGAGTAAAACCGTTGCTAAATGAAAACATGTGACGGTTTGTCTGTACCTGTCGCTTCATTTCGTGACGGTGAATTAAAACTGTCGCTAAATATACCGAGGAAGCTAAATAAAACCGTCGCACTTTTGAAATAGCGACGGTTTAGAGTTAACCGTCGCCAAATGTAGCGACGGTTTTTTCTGAACCGTCGCTAAATATGGCAACAACTTACACAAACCGTTGTTGATTGTCTAGAAAACATGCTAATAGACAACAGTTCACAAAACTGTTGTCATAAATACTCAAAGACAACGGTTTTATAGAACCGTTGTCATTTACCCTAAAAACCGTTGTCTTTGACACCCAAAAGACAATGGTTTTTATAAAACCGTTGTCTTTTGACCCTAAAAACCGTTGTCTTTGACAACCAAAAGACAATGGTTTTTATGAACCCTTGTTTTTTGCTTATAAAACGCTCTACGACAACGGTTTTAGTTAAAACCGTTGGCGTAGAGGTGTTGTTGATTGCAAAATTTCTTGTAGTGGATGTTAATGCCACATTTCATTGGTATGAATATGGAGATTTTCAATCGTGCTGATAAATATGATGATTGTACTAAACAACCATCAGTCGTACTTTTCAAGTGCTCATCACGTATCGAGTTAATAAGTCCATGGTCATGGTTGTATACCATTAGTTCTTTGACCCAAAACAACATGGATACTCTTCGTACTAGCATGTACTTTGACTCATTTACCAACTGTTTGAGGATCATCAAGTGACGAGGTTTGGTGTAGTTCAAAATAAGTAGAAGCCAATAGTTTCACTGCTTATCTACGGGTGAAGATATCTTATGTGATATTATGAGTTAATAGTGTAAGGAATCTCTTGCTAGAGTAAGAATTGTGTCATAGGGAAAAGTGTTTCCTGAGTTGTACACACAAATTCCATCGCGTCATTATCAAATTCATATGAAACTCTCAATGCACCAATAGTTGCAAATTAGATCGTGATATATGAGTTGAAAGGACCATATTGTACCCTAACCATTGTTAGGTAAGCTGCCACCATCCTGCATTTATGATGGTTTTGGTGGCACCATGATTTGTCAAAAGTGGCATACCAAAGATAATGGAAAATTGTGCGAATTGATGCACTCGATACACTTATGATAGCTCTATAAATAGAGCTCATTTTCCTCGATTGAGATGCATCCCTAGCTCAAGAGAGCAACTCAAGTTGGAAGAAACATTTGTGTTATTTTGAGTGAGTCTGAGAATATACTTTCTTGGTTATACTCGAGTTGTGATTGTGAGATATTTAGTGTTTGTATACACTTTTAATATTCTCCCTATAATAAAGATTTACAATAGCTCCTTAAATGAAGCGTATATTGAGTGAATCTAAATCTTTATGTTCTTGTTGATTATTTTGTTCCTCATTTTTGGTAATATAATATCATCATTATCATGATCACTTCAGTATATTACCCAAAAACTGGTGTCATATCTTTTTTGTAAAAATTCTTAAAATTCTGAATATGTTACGTGATTGCAGCTTTGTCTGATCTTCCACGTCAGAAAATATTTTTTAGAATTTTTTTGTTAGGGCTAAAGAAGAGATGGCCGGGGATGATGGAATTGGACCGGGAATCAACAAGTACGACAAAACTGATTTTTATCCTGACTGTTACAAATTAGTCATTATCTATATTGGAAGAAGTTGCATTAACCTCTATCAGTAAAGAAGTCTGAAAAGATGGAGGATGATGACTCGGAGCTCCATGACCGACAGGTGTTACGTGTAATACGATTGACTTTAACAAAGAACGTGGCACGTAACATGGTGGAGGCACAAACCACAAAATAGATAATGTTCATTTTAGCGGACATGTACGAGAAGCCATCGGCAAACAGTAAAGTACATCTCATGAAAAAGTTATTCAACTTGAAAATGGGAGAAGGTGTTTCAGTGGCTAAACACATCATTGAATGTAACACGATTGTTGTAAACTAACATCGATTGAAAGTAATTTTGATGATGTGATTCATGCACGTATTCTTTTGGCTTCTTTACCAAATGTTTGGGAATCAACAATACATGCAGCGGTTAGCAACTCTGTTGGAAAAATAAAGCTACAATTCAATGATTTCAAAGATCAAATTCTTGCTCAAGAAAATCGCATGATGGATTTGGGTGAAGGAACATAGACGAGATCTTTTCTAAATTTCGTGAACAGAGAAATGTGCAAGAGTGGTGGAAAGAGTTCTAATCGATGACGTGGTAGGTCCAAGTCAAGAAATGGAAAAGACGAAAGCAACTTTTAAAATAATTTGAAGTGTTGGAGCTGTGGTGAGAATGATCACTCAAAAAGAACTACAAATTAACAAAAAGTAAGGAAAAAATTGTTACTAAGGAGGTGTATGATGCTCTATTACTATCCATAAAAATTCCGATTGACTCTTTGGTTATCGACTTAGGAGATTTATTTCATACAACTTGTAAACGTGATGTATTTGATAGTTACATAATTGGCGATTACAAAATTGTTTTCTTAGCTAATGGAAAACCTTTTGAAATAGTTTGTATGGGTGATGTCCAGATGAAGATGTTAAATGAATATGTCTAGAAAATTAACAAAGTTAGACATGTATCGAAATTGACATGCAATCTGAACTCAGTGGGACATCTCGATGACAAAGGCAGTAATGTGACCTTTGGTCAGGGTTCCTGGAAAGTGAACAAAGGAGCCATGATTGTTACACGAGGAAAGAATAAAAATTTATAATACTTCCAGTTGCAGAGATACATTAGCAGCCTGGATGCTAGAGCGAATACAAGTTTATAGCATTGTAGGTTTAGACATATGAGTTAGAAAAGAATGAAGATGTTTGTATCAAACAGGACGATACTGGAATTAAAGACCATTGAATATAAGCTATGTTAAAGATGTATATTTGGAAAGTAGAAAAATGTGAGCTTTTCAAAAGACGGCAGAGAACCGAAATCAGTAAAGTTGGAGCTAGTTCATATTGGAGTATATGGACCATCTCTTGTAACATCCATTGGAGGCTCAGGATATTATGCCACATTTATCGACGATTCATGCAGGAAATTTTGGGTTTATGTTTGAATCAGAATTTCGGAGTTTGACAAATTAAGCTATTGAAGTTTGCAGAATGGATCTGATGGATCGATTCGAGCACCTTTGAAGGTGCTTCAAACACAATATTCTCAATGAGCTATTTGGTTTTAAACCAAGCGAAAAATACTCGAAATAATCTTTCGTGGAGAAAGATAAACAGTTTAAAGCTTTTAACTTGTGTAAACTGAATAACTGATCAATTTTAAAATGAAAGTTAAATGGTTAAATACACAAGATATGTTTATAGATGTTCGGAGACTTCAAATACTCCTACATCACCACTTCTACCACCTCGAGAAGGTTCCACTAGAAGACTTTGATTTATACAATGCTTTGTACAAACCCACTAAGCTTAGGAATTATCCTACTGCCTAACTGAACTCCTAGCCTAGACTGAAGGCAACACCTTCCAGCCAACACTTGTTTAACGTCTATGTGTCAAAAACTACATACAGAAGTTTAACTTCTTTGTGTAAGACTCACTCGGCTTATCAATACGCTCAATTTCTATATGTGAGTGATTGTGTGTGTGCGTGTGTGAGAACTGAAATATGAATATAACACGAATGTGTTCTTACACACTGAAAATTTTGTTTCTTGATTAAGCAGTTGGCATGCCCTTTTTCTCTTCTTTTCTGATCTTCCCAAACTTGTGTGTTTTTCCACACACTTTTATATTGATGATCTTGTTCTGGTATTTATTGTCAATGAGACCGTGCACAAAAAGTCATCAAATAAGTTCGTTGCAGTTTGAATCCGTTCATCGATATTTGTATTATACTTTCCGACAGCCATTCTGGATCGTTTTGGCTTTAAGCACTGTTGCAAAGTCTGATATTGTCCTTTGATTGGACAAAAGCTTTCCTCAGTGTGCACAGCTAGATTCTATTGAATGAGCTTGTCGTGTTCTGCAAACTAATTGATTCCTAACTGATGTTTTGAACTATTCAGTTGAACTAATCTTGAACTGGTACGGTAAAATTAGTTGGCTCGTCAGCTGAACTGATTTGACTACTTGATTTAAACTGGTCAGCAATACTCTTCATCAGTTGAGTTCTTCATCAGCTGGCCGGACTTTTGAAGGTCTTCTGCTGAACTGCCTATCAGCTAGACAAGAGTTGAACTGGTCTTTGATATATCAGTTGAAATGATTCAGTTTGGGTGATCAGTTTGCGTCTCGATAGCTTCAGTTTTGGCTCGATAAATGATCAGTTCGAATCCTGACCAGTTCCAGTTTCTACATACTTGGGTAAAATCATTAGAAACAAAATAACAAATTCTGTGAACATACAAATCAAGATCGCGAACATGAAATGTTCCAACAATATCCCCTTTTTGATGAGCACAAAACTTGAGCAGTTAAATCGATTTAAAATTTTAAAATTTTATTGATTCTCCCCCTTTGTGAGAATAAAAAACATTTAAAACGATAAAGAAATTTTTCAGTTCATGGGATAAGAAATCTCCCCCTCAATAACATAATTTAAAAATGAGTTTAAAATGAATTTAAAACATTATTCATTTCGAGAAATGATTTTAAAGTAAACATCCCCTCAAGAACTGAATTAAAAACTCCCCTTTAAAAATTTAATCATTTATGCGTTTTAACGAAGTTTTAGCATCTTTTAACATTCAAGCAGTTTAGGTAACACAATAACTGAAACTATCAGTTCGGTTATATTCAAACCAACTGGATAAACATGATGTTCATTTAATCAAATAAGCGTCCCTTGTATTATACATTTAAGCACACCAACAAATGTAAGGGAAATGCTACTACACTAGCAAATATTAAACAACATCAAATAGCAGTCAGTTTGTACATAACAGAAATGAATGTATCAATAACTGGTTGCCTTGAATGCTTTGAAATGTTTCATCAATTTTGAGTCTATTTTTGCCAGAAGAGCAACTAATTTACCTTGTACTTAATCTCTATGCTGGCTAACTAGTCGAGCTGACTCGGGCTGGACTCAACTGATGTTGAACCGCATTGATCATCTACTCTGATATAATATGGCAGCTAAGCGGTGGTATTATGCTGATGATTAAATTTAACTTTAATCATACAGCATTTCAGCTGAGCTGGGTTTTGTTAGTTGATCAGCTGAACTGGTAGGCTGACAACTAAAATCTTGTCCACGATAAGTTTAGTTGTTCTAATGTCAGTTGAACTCAAAACCCTGGAAGTTGCTAAAACAACAAAATCCGAAGTCGAGAGAAGTGGCTATAATGTTAGTTGCAGATCCAACAATCACGGTAAGCTCATATAAGATTTTTAAGAGGAATTTGAAAACATATTTTAACATATTTGCTTTTAAATGTCCTTCTTAGAAAAGCTAGCTCTGATACCAATTGATGGATCGGTTCGGGCACCTTTGAAGGTGCTTAAAAAACAATATTCTCAATGAAATAAAATAGCTCGTGTTCTAATAATGTAAACATCAATGGATTAGATCGAGTTTGATTTTAAACCAAGCGGAAAATACTCGATATAATCTTACGTTGAGAAAGCTAATCAGTTCAAAACTTTTAACTTGTGTAAACTGAATAATGAAATAAGAGGGATCGGTTTTTGCGCATATCAATTCAGTTATGGTGGGAACATAATTGATAACAGCTCGAACTGATCAAATCCATAATAAAATGAAAGTTAAACAGTTAAATACACAAGATATGATTTTAGATGTTCGAAGACTTCAACTGCTCCTATGTCACCCATTCTACCACCTCGTGTAGGTTCTAGTAGAAGACTTTGATTTATACAATCTTTGTACAAACCCACTAAGCTTAGGACTTACCCTGCTGCCTAACTGAACTCCTAGCCTAGACTGCATGCAACACATTCCAGCTAAAACTTTTTTAACATCTATGTGTCAAAGACTACATACACAAGTTTAACGTCTTTGTAAAAGACTCACTCAGGTTATCAGTACGCTCAATTTATGTATGTGAGTAAATGTGTGTGTGTGAGAGAACTGAACTATGAATACAACACGAAAGTGTTCTCATACACTGAGAATTTTTCTTCTAGATTAAGCAGTTGGCATGCCATTTTTCTCTTCTTTTCCGATCTTAAGACACTTGTGTGTTTTTCCACACACTTGTATATTAATGATCCTGGTCTTGTATTTATAGAGGAAATGAGACCGTACATCAAGACTTATCAAATATGTTTGTTGCAGATTGAATCCTTTCCTCGATATTTATCTTGTACTTTCTGACAGTCATTCTGTAACGTTTTGGCTTTAAGCACTGTTGCAACGTATAATATTGTCCTTTGACTGGACATAAGCTTTTCCTCAGTGCGCACAGCTGGATTCCATCGAATAAGTTTGTCGTGTTATGCAAACTGGTTGGTTCCTAATTGATGTTATGAAATATTTAGTTGAACTGATCTTGAACTGGTTCGGTGAAATCACTTGGCTCGTTAGCTGAAATAATTTTGTTGTTTTTGTTGAACTGGTCAGCTGTACTCTTCATTAGCTGGCTGGGCTTCTGAAGGTCTTCTGCTGAACAGCCTATCAGCTAGACAATCAGTTGAACTGGTCTTTGATATATCAGTTGAATTGATTCAGTTTTGGGTTATCAGCTGGCGCTTTCAGTTTACGTCTCGATAGCTTCAGTTTAGGCACGATAACTGATCAGTTCGAATCCTGATCAGTTTCAGTTTTTGCACACTTAAGTAAAATCATTAGAAAAAAATAACAATTTTTGTGAACATCAAAATCAAGATTGGGACATGAAATGTTTCAACAATCTCTCCTTTTTGATGATCACAAAACTTGAGCAATTAAAACGATTTAAAATTTTAAGATTTTACTCATTCTCCCCATTTGTGAGAATCAAAAAATTTAAAACGATTAAAAGGAATTTTTCAGTTCGAGGGATAAGAAAGCTCCCCCTCAATAAATGAATTTAAAAACGAGTTTAAAACGAATTTAATGCGAGCGCTCTACTTATGTAAAGCAGGCTGTGAGAGAAAAATTTGATAGTAGAGCTAATTTGTGCTACTTTGTATGTTATCGAAATAACTCTATTGGATATTATTCTTTGATCCCAATGAAATAAAGGTGTTTGTTTCAATGAATATCATCTTCTCAGAGAAGAAATTTATATTGGATAGAAAAGGCGGGATGTAAAACTCGAAGAGATTCGAGAACCACCCACTTCTTATATAGTATAACCCACACCCCAATGGCCAGTTGAAGAAACACAAGCTCCTAGAAGATCCTAAAGTGTTTCAAAGCAGACTAGGAGGATGAGCCTTTTTTTTAAAAGGCCAAGAAGAGCTCATTCCTGTATGTGATCCAAGAAACTTATTCACCTGAAAGAATTGTTCTCATTGGAAACAAATGGATTTACAACCAAAAACTAGCGGAATTGTTCCCATTATAGTAATCTTAATGCTGAAAACTAGCGAAGGTCCTCGGGTTATGTGCAACATCAGTCCAGCTAGTTCAACCATCAGGTCCTCCATCATCAACAACATCATGCTCACCTGCATCGATCACACCTAAGGAATCTATTGACTCAGCACACCTTAATCATGATAATAACAAATACATATATATTCACAAGCAACAGTAAAAGATAATTTTAATAAAATAACTTTTAATGAACATAAATATTTTTAAACATTTTTTGTCTGATCATAAATTTTTCTTTCGTCATATACATATATGTTTTCCCTTTTTATTGAATTCAAATTATTAATTGTGAATTTTGTATCAGTTGTAGTTCGATGGATCCATCTACGTATAACCATGGTTCCAGGCGATGGAGACATTAGCGACACTCTCACCCGTCAACTGACACTTGGCCTCACATATCATCATATAATCATATTATCGTATCAGTCATAATCAAGTCACCTCCTTCAATTTTTCATTATATTAATCATTTATGAAAATTCATGTATGTATATCATTTTTCTTTTTAAACCAAGCATACAACATGTCTTTTAGAATTATCGTTTTACATCATAAAATCACATAAACATTCAAAATAAACATTTTAACATTCATTACAACATTCAAGGAACTGCTAGGACGTCCAACATTTTTCAGGTGTAAAATGACAGTTTTGCCAATGAAACCCTAGCTTTCCCAATAAACCCTTAGACATTAAAACGACGACTCAAATCCATCCAAACTTAGCCTAACACCTTAAAATATACCTATAAACATTTCTTAGATGTAAACATATGCTCCTAAACTAATTTTCCAATTCTTTTTAAAAACTTAAACTTATGTCTTGGTTTTAACCCGAATCGACTCGAAACTTTACCATACTTGGACCATAGCTTATTGATAGGTATCATTTTTACATGTTTTATTGCATTATTTTTGTATGTGTTTGCATTGTGCATGTGTACATTTCATTTACATCTTGTTCGTTTTAGAGTAAGCATATGCATATGATTGTGTCTCACTTGTACGTGACAAATTTGCATATAAAATGGCCGGAAAACAGAAATCAGAACAAAAATGTGCAAGACAAAAGTCAATGGGCAGAGAGGCTGGCGCCTGAGCGGTAGAATCTTACCGCCCGGGCGCGAGGGGTAAGCTATGAAGAAAAAACAGAAAACTCGGCGCTCGGGCGGTATTATTTTACCGCCCGGGTGCGAGTGGTGTCCATTCACACAAATTTATAGAAGACTTGGCGCTCGAGCGGTAGGATTTGACCGCTCGAGCGCAGATTGTTGCGAGTGAAAAGTATTTGGCAGAGGACCGGGCGCTCAAGCGGTAGGATTTTACCGCCCGAGAGCCATTTAATTTTGTAAAGATTTGCTAGCCGATTTATTCCCTAATTTTCTGAATGAGGATTATATAGAAGGATGGATGGACGATTTGGGGGGATTCAGACAATAATTCGGCATCCAAGGAAGAGAACAAGGAGAAGAAAGCTTGGAGAAATTGCTTGGATTGAAGATTTCGTACTTTCGTCACGACAAATATTTATTTTTTAGAATTTATGATTTAAACAATGTTTTGTTTGTTTTTACTATTAATTCGAGTAGCTAACTTTCATATTTGTTGCGATTAAGGGGATCCTACCCCGAACTTTGATTTAAGTAATTTATGTTTCGACTATCGATTTATTCTTGAGTATGCTACTATTTTTCATTATGTTATTAAAGTGTAGCTAACAATAATAATCGTCTCATATCACGAGTGAGTTCGAGAGAATAGCTTGCAATAGGAACGAGTAGCATAGTCCGTTGATCTACAATTTACATAGAAATATGAAGTTGGATACATGTTGATAGTTATAGTCCTAAGGGTCAAAAACCAGGGGATTCCATAGATCGGCATGCGATTCATCTTTGATAAATAATTAAAAAAATTAATTACTTCACTGAGTAGAATTAGTTTGGTATAGCTCGAGATGGCGTGTTCAATTGTGCAAGAAATCCTGTCAAAAGCGTAAATCACTGTCAAGTGAATTAAGTAAATAACAAGAGGTAGGTGAACCGTAATTCCCATCAAATTCATTGAATTTTTTAATTAACCATTCTAGATTATATATCTCATTATTTATTTCTTGAAATTTCTCTTTGAGTTTTTATTTAATTATAGTAGAAGAAAACAATCATTAAAATTTCGTTGAGAAGGAATTGAAACTGGAAATAATAATTGCAAAATACAGTCTCTAGTGGAACAATGCTCGTACTCTAGTACATTATATTATTACTTGACATTGTACACTTGCGATTATTTCGAGTTTAAATATTATTAATTTTGACCAAGAGTTTTACAGTGCAAGTTTTTCTCGATCACTTATTAACACATAACCATGTCTTATGCACTCCAAATCAAGCCAGTTAAAACCCTTGATCAAGCCTAGGACGACATTGCTAGAGATTCTCCACGATTTAAAAGAAACCCTAGCTTGAACCACCCCTTACTCGCTTCGACCCTAGCCCATGGCCGACCCAACCAACCCCTAGCTGACCTTGCTGGGACCCTAACTGAATCCCTTAGACCCTATTGGACCAGCCCTACAGCAGCTAGCACTTTCAACCACCAAGTCATGCCCCTTCAAGTCTACGCGACACAAATAACGTGCAACCTTCAACCTTCCCTTCCAGCCCCTGCAGAGCCCATCTAGGACCATGACTAGACCCAATTAGGACCCTTGAACACAACCCAAATAGCAGCTACCAGCCGCTTCTCCTAGGACCAACAAAGTCAAACCCAAGTATTCTAAAGACCCAACTTTCATTCAGCAAGTTACCCTTCTTGTTCAACACTTAAGCATTCCTCTGTTGACCATTAAACTTGTTGAAAAATGTACCTCCCCATAGCCCTATCATGGCAGTCATTTTGTGCATCATAAACATGAATTTTAAAAGATAAAAACTCAAGTTTTGTCCATGTTATGCCATAAAAATGAAAATATAAGAAAGTGAATCATGGTTTTGACACAATCATGCTAAATCCAAATAATATAATATGAACGATGATTGAAGAAAGATTAATGCATGCCTTTGCGTTTTTATCACATGAAAAATAATTTGCGATGCGGAGAACGTCGACAGAGACGGACAGGACTTGCTGCATTTTCCATCAAAGCTCACGTGATTTGCTTGAAAAGTGAGTGTGTGATCGTGTAGGCTGTTGAAGGAGAGTCCTAGTTCCTTATGAGTTTGTGTTGAAAATTTAGAGTTTAGGATATCAAAATTTGATAAATAATTGTGTGGTAAACTAGGCCCAATAACCTAGGTATGCTAATCCCATTAGATAGTAGGAAAATTATTTTGTTTAGAAAAGTTTTCGAAAATATTAGCTAAGTCCCCAAAAATTCTCTATTTTCTTCAAAATTCGATTACCGGTTTAAAATACGACTCGGCGCGTAAAAACACCTCAAAACACATCATTTTTGAAAATCTCATATTAAATATAGCATATACTAAATAATTAAACCTAATCATTTAATAAAAATATTTTCCCTTTTATGATTCCCGGTCTCCGTTCCTCGATCGGGTCTCGAATAACCTTAAACACAGTTTTATGCATTTTACTATAAACCATATTTTAAACATTCCTTACACATTTAATTAATGCAATTAAAAGAATTTAATTAAGCATTTTCCATTTTTCCTAGATTTTCATGTAGTTAGATTACTTTATCGCTTTTTGACCTTACAATTCCTCCTTCATAAATTAAATTTTGTCCTCGAAAATAAAACTTACCGAATAACTCCGGGTAACGGCTCTCGTGTCCCTCTCAGTTTCCCAAGTAGCTTTCTCATTCGAATGATTTAGCTACTTGACTTTGACCATTTGAATGACTTTGTTTTGGAGCCTTATTTCTTTCTTATCAAAAATTTGTATGGGTCATTCCTTGCATGAAATATTTGGAGTCAAATGTAGTGACTCATAATTCAGTACATGTGAAGGATTCGACATGTAATTTTTCTTGCCAAATCTCATTACACCCTTAATAGGTGCTACTTTCACAAATACGTGGTCACCTACTGCAAACTCTGGTTCTCTTCGTCGCTTTTCGGCATAGTTCTTTTGTTAGCTTTGTACACTCTTCATACTATCTCGGATTTTGACTACTAGCTCCACTGTTTGCTTGATCAAATCAAGACCAAATTTATTCTTTCACCAACCTCGTACAAATGTATCGGTGATCTACACTTCCTCCCATAAAGTGCCTCATAAGGAGCCATACCTATAGATGATTGGTAGCTATTTTTTATAGGTGAACTCCATTAGAGATAACTTCAGTTCCAAACTACCTTGGAAATCGATCAGAAAAGATCGGAGTAGATCCTCCAATATATGAATCTCCCTTTTGGGCTAACCATAGGTTTGAGGAAGAAATGCTGTACTAAACAACAACTTCGTTCTCAGTGCTGCATGGAGACTCTTCCAAAAGACGATGTGAACCTCGGATCTCGGTCAGAGACAATAGACATAGGAATTCAGTGCAATCGAATTTTCTCTCGGATATATAGCTCTGCATTCTGTTTCATGGTGAATGTCGTCTTAATAGGTAGGAAATGCACTGATTTAGTAAGACGATCAACTATCACTCAAAAGGAATTTAATCCTCTAATATTCCTTGGCAATCCCACTACAAAGTCCATCGTAATATTTTTTCATTTTCACTCGGGAATAGGAAATGGCTTAAGCTTTCCTGTTGGCCTCTGATGCTCTGTCTTAACGTTTTGGCATGTCAAACACTCGGACACAAAACATAAGATGTCTCGCTAAATGCCCGACCACCAATATAATGACTGCATGCCCTTATACATCTTCATGATTCCAAGATGAATGGAGAATGGGGTACTATGAGCTTCGTACTAGGAACCCATAGTTGATTTTGTTATCGAACTATGTCATCCTCCTCAGACTACAGCTTCCGACCCTTAGCTCAATCTCTCAGTCTCCATTTTTGCAACCGCTCATCACAAGACTGGCCTTAATTAATTCCATCCATCGGAGTCGACTGAACTATCACAGTAGAAAGATTAGGAGCCTTGCTCCTAGCATACACGACAAGCTCGAATCGCTGAATATACTCTTGCAGTGGTCTTTGAACTATCAATTGCGCGATGACAGTTGTCTTTCCACGCAAAGCATTTGCAACTACTTTAACTTTGCCCAGGTGGTAGCAAATATCGTAGACGTAGTCCTTTACCAACTCCAAAAATGTTAGTTGCTTGATGTTCAACTCTTTTCGGGTGAAGAAGTACTTCAATCTTTTATGATCAAGAAAATTTTGCACTTCTCCTCATATAAGTAATTCTCCAAATCTTGCGAGAAAATACTACAGCTGGAGGCTTGAGGTCATGAGTCGGGTAATTCTTTTCATGAACCTTCAACTGTCTAGACGCATAAGTTATCACTCGGTCATTTTGCATCAGGACTGCACCTAAACCAAACTTCGACGCGTCTATGTAGAGGACATACTCTCCTTGCCCCGATGGCAACGATAGAATTGGCGCTGAAGTCAAAGCTTGCTTCAGCTTGTCAAAACTCTCTTGACAATCGGATCCCCAAATAAACTTTGCATTCTTCTTTGTCAAGGTGTTCAAGGGTACATCAATAGAGAGAATCCTTGAATAAACTTCTGGTAGTATCCAGCTAGACCCAAGAAGCTACGGATCTCGGTTATGCTTTTTGGTACTGGCTACTCTCTAACCGCCTCGACTTTGCTTGGGTCGACCTCGACCACATCTCTAGAAATAATGTGGCCTATGAACGCCACTCTCTCGAGCCAAAACTCGAACTTGCTGAACTTAGCAAATAACTTTCAATCTTGCAACAATTGTTGTGTCGTTCTCAAGTGATGATTGTGATCTTATTTGCTCCCCAAGTAGATCAGAATATCATCTATGAAGACTATGATAAATTGATCCAAAATACAGATGGAATACGCGATGATATCCATGAAAATCACTGGCGCATTCGTCAACACAAATAGAATCACCATAAATCGTAGTGCCCATATCTAGTCCTAAAAGTCGTCTTATGAACACCAGACTCCTTCAACTTCAGCTCATGGTATCCTAAACAACGATCTATCTTTGAGAAAATCGATGCTCCTTGCAATAGATCAAAAAAAATCCTAGATTCTAAGTAAGAGATACTTGTTCTTGAAGGTGACTCTTATCAACTCTATATAGTCGATGCAGAGTCTCATACTTCCATCCTTTATCTTCACGAATAATTTCAGTGCATCCCATGGAGAACAACTCGGGCGAATAAAACCTTTGTCCAGCAACTCTCGAATTTTGTTATTTAGCTCTTTCATTTTGGCGGGTGCTAGGCGATAAGGTGCCTTAGAAATTTGTACAGTGCCCGAAATCAGATCAATAGAAAATTCCACCTCTCGGTTTGGTGGAATTCTAGAAATGTCCTTAGGAAAGACACTATGAAAGTCTCTGATTGTATCGTCCAAAAGCCAACATACGTAAACCACATGGATTCAAACAATTTAAATTGCTTACTTGCTTTGTTTAAGTAATTTTAATTGCTTACACGATGCATATTATATGATTAAGGGTCTAACTGCATGATTTTATGAAAACTGAAGATATTATCCGAATATTCGATAATAGGCGGGGGAAAGGAGTCTGAGGACGACAAAGATAAAATAAATATTTTTCAATAAATATTTTCAAAGCTTATTAACATGATCAAATATGATTAAATTTTTCTAAAATTTGTATTGTTCAAATTATTTTACGAGAGAAGCTTGATTTTATTTGGGAAGCCGGTTTTTGATAGACGAGGGACTTTCAAAAGACTAAAATTATTATTTCTGAAAACTAATTTTTATAATATTTTATTTTTCAATTAAATATGTGTTATTGGGCCTAAACTATATAAGATTGGTAGGCCCACTTGCTCCTAAACTCAAAGGCCCAAAACCTAAGCTCATTAACATGCAAATTAAAATTTATAAAAAATAAATCCTAGGTTTATTGTACATGATATCAGCCGAAAACACACACACACACACTACACACACAAGTTTCAAAACTTAGGAGGAGGAGAAAACAAGGAGTTCTTCGTCGCTCGTTCGTCCTTCTTCACACTCCACACCGACGATCGTATATTCGGGCATTCTAAAACGCAAAAGCATGTTTCTAACTCCCTTTGATGCATCATTCAATCCATATTATGATTGTTTTAAATATTTTTGCATTAAAAATATTTAAGCATTATTCGTTTAGCGATAGGATAAATATTTTCAACGTTTTGACGACTTTACGCTTGTCAGAAAAAAAATTATGATTTCCAAGGGATTGGCTGCCAATGTAGGATGTTTAATGAGTGGAACATGGAGGATTTATGGTGGAAACGAAGGCTAGAATTGAGCTTTGCTAGGGAGAATAGTCCTAGGGTTTTCGAATGGCTCCCACGTGAATAAAGCGAGCGGCTCGATGCATGGCTATGATTGGCTCGGCCAGGGCCTCGCTAGGGGCTGGGATAGACATGGTCATGGGTGGGGAAGAGTCCTAGCGTGGCTAGGACTCGATTGTAGCTGCTAGGGAATAGTCCTCAGCTAGGGAAGAGTCCTTGTGAACTAGGACTCTTCCCCATGCGCGCTTGGTGAAGCTATGGGCAAAGGGCTCACAGCTCTTTTGGGGGCTGGCTAGGGTTGGTTAAGGTCCAGTAGAGTCCTAATTGGGTTCCTGAGCAGTATGGTTCATGGTGGCTCGATAGAGAGAGGGCCGCGATTAAAAAGAACAAGGGAATAGGGCTCGGGGTCATGCGCAGGGACTTCTCGCGTGGGCTGGGGGCTCGTGCATGGTCTAGGGAGAGTCTAGGAGGGTCAAGGCTAGGTGTGGTCCACGATGGCTCGGGTTTAGGGGGAGCCGTGGCTTGATATTTATGATAGAATTCGAATGGGCTAAGGAATAGGTGAGTGGTTCGAACCATTGTCCACGGGGGGCGGTTCATGGTTCACTAGTTTTTTAGGAATAAAAATTTTATGTTTGAATTTTGAGAAGAAAATATTAAAGTTGGGATCAATTCGGGATTAAAACACTTTAAAAATTATTAATTAAGGAATTAAATCGAAATCATAGAGTTTATGTTAAATAAAAATATAAGAAGTCAAATTTAAAATAATTATTTGGGATAGTCTTGAGTCAATAAAAATTATAAAAGGTCAAAATCGAGAAATTTTAAGTCTTGGGGCAAAACAGTCATTTTACACCTAAGTAGTACGAAAAGGGTTGGCATTGTCCCAAAGCATTATAACGCATAAATGATATTTTAAAATTTTTATGGTGAAGATATGAGATTTTATGATTTATGATAAAACTACAATTTTTACTGTAAAAAAATGCTATATTTCAAATATGGAAAGGACACAATATTTTATAATTAAAAATAAAAAGAAAAATATTTTAAAGTATGTGAATTGACTGTGACAAGAGGATATGATATATGATTTTTGGGAATATTGTGAGAGAGAAGGCCCTAGAGGGAGCCCGTTTACGGGAGAAGGCCTCAAAGGGAGCCCAATGATCGTATTTCCATTTTACGTCGGTGTCTAGTGCCCGTCCTCATGTGCAATGTTGAGCTACGACTGATCAGTCGACCAGAGTATAAAAGCTAGTCACTTTCAAATATCAAACTTCACTCAAAATGATAAATCATTGAAAGCTTTACGATTTTAGGATTTGTTATTTATTTATGCTTACAAATTTATTTTAAATAAAAGTATGATTTTTATGCATGTTCTTGTATATGTATTATTTGTTACTCCAATTTAGAACTTGCTGAGTCAGTAGACTCACTAGATTTGATGCTACAGGTGATGACGATATTGAGGGAGGCGCTGATGCTGGAGTGGATCGAGTTCGGTAGTACACTCCTGAGAGACACTTATTTCCGCATTAGCTTGATAGTCAAAGTTTTAAAGGATTTTGTTAATGATTTAATAAGATATTTTAATGCTTGATTTTGAAGTAAGCTTTGATCATGTTAAAGGTTGAAGTCGAAAGTTGTTAATTGACGATTTAGTGATTTCATTCACTTGAAATTTTAAATGTTAAATTATTTTGATGTATGAAATGTTAAGTTATTTTAAATAGTGAAATTTGAGATTATGTATGTATATAAAAAAAAATAGTAGGATTTTTTTTTAACAAAATAGGAGACGTTCACTGATTACCTCAACCTCCTCTAGCTTCTGACTGACAAGAACAGGTGCTGAAGTAACACATGCTAGAAAGACTTGGAAGCCTCGTCTCATAAGCTTTCTCGCACAGATGCAGGAGATAATGTGTGGCATTTGCTTGTTCCTTCCTGCCTCAAAGACAGAAGATTTCCAGCTAGGCGGTCGAATAGACGCTGACCTCTGTCAGAAATCTATCAAAGCTCCATTCGACGACATCCAATCCATGCCGAGAATTATATCGAAATCAGGCATTGGGAGTACGATGAGATCTGCTCAAACCACATATTTTTAGAAATCGAAACTACAATTCTTCACAATGCTTGATGTAAACATTTCATCCCTAAAAGTAATAGAAACTTTGAAGAATAATTCCATATCCTCGGGTATAATCTTTAGTCGCTTGACGAATGTCTCGGATATAATGAGTTTGTAGCTCTGGAATCCAGCAATACATAGATAGCTACACCTAAAATGAATTATTCTTACGACAAACACACCAACAAATCCAATCATGTCAAACTTAAAGAATTTCTATCATTAATTACCGAAAATTCCTCGAAAAGTTAACAGTTTGGCCCTAATATTTCTCGAAAATGCACATTTTGTCCAAATAATTTTTTGAAAATTATATTTTCAACAATTTAAAGTTTCAAAATTCCTCAATTTCGACCCTTAAATCCAAATTTTTTTCATTTTCCCAATCAATTCACATAACCAATTTGATATTTCATGCAACAAAATCAATATAAAAATGTTAAACAACTAGGTTACCAGTGATCAAAATCATGTCTTGATCTTCACCTTCTTCAGCATGCATAACATAAGCTCTGCCAAAGGTTGGTCCTTTCTCTTTGGGCAATCCTTAGCTTTAGATCCTTCCTCCTTGCATATGAAGAACTTGTATGTTCTCCACATGGACTTGCCAAAGTGTAAGCAATTGCATTTATTGCATAGTGGCCTCTCTTCAGGTTGTGGTGCTCCAGGCTGTGGTGGGTTCTGTTGCCTCGGTTTCTTCCGTTGTCCTTGGGGCTTTTGTTTCCCTTGAGCTTTGTGAGGTCCCGTGAAATGTCTCTTATTTGGCTGAGAATTATGCTAGTGTTGCTGCCTCTTGCGCTGCATCTCGAAATCTATATCTTTCAGGGCTTGCTCAGCTTGAAATGCACAAGCAGTTCCAGCTTCATAATCTGCCGTTCGCATCAACATCACGTCACAGCGTAAAATAGGTCGAAGACCATCCATGAAGTGTCTGAGTTTCTTAGCAGCGTCCCTAGCAATAAGGGGCACAAAGTGAAAACCCCTATCAAATCTCCTAAAAAAGTCAGCCACAGTCGTGTCTCCCTAATGGAGAGTCATAAACTCTCTCTTCAAGAGTCCACGAATATCGACAGTAAAATCATTCTCATAGAAAATGTTCTTGAATTTCACCTAGCTGAGGGTGGCTAGATTAACTCCATGTTCGGCTCCTTCTCACCAAAGAGAAGCATCGTCTCGTTGCATGTAAGTGGCACATCGGTTGGCATCTCCCATATTCAGATAACAGAAATGCACCTCAAGAGATCGAATCCAACCCTCAGCAGCAAATGGTTCAGTGGTGTCAAATAACTCCTTCAGACCTAGCCTCCAAAACTGATCATACATGTTTTTTTGTGGCCTCTGAGCCTGCTGCTCAAAGAAACGTTCCATGCCCTCTAATACACGGGTAGCAGCATCCCCATTAGGATGTATGGGTGCATTCCCTTGATGATCCTCATTAGTCTCAGCTTGCATATCAGTACTAAGTGCGCATCTAGGAGGCATTATATCTGAACGTTTTCCGAATTCTAAGCGTAACCAACATGCATTTAAATCTAAATTTCTAATCATGTAGCAAATAAAAATCCCTTTTTGGGCAACTTTAACTATAAATATAAATTAGCTTCAAAAAGCTTTTAAACATGTAACTTAAGTATATAAACCATGTAAAAATGCAGGTACCATCGTAAAAATCATTTAAACCAATTAAACTTAAAGACTTGAGGCTTGCCGATTGATCTTCCGGGAATGGCGGTGACACAACCCTTTGTAACAATCTACTACTCGTTTTTCATTAAAATGTACTAAATTTTTTTCAACCTATCCTTTCATTCGGTTGAAATATACTCTATATATATATATATATATATATATATATATATATATATATATATATATATATATATATATATATTATATTTTTAATTATGCATTTGCACTATTTAAAATAAACTGACCAACCTATGATTTGAAAATCCAAAAGAAATCGTAAACCAAAACCTAAAACTAGGATTTTTCAAAATAAAACATAAACTTTTAAATCTCTGAAAATTACTCAAAAGCATAACGTCATAAAATCTTTAAAGTAATCTTAATGCAAAAAACTAGCAAAGGTTCTCGGGTTATGTACACCTTCAGTCCAGCTAGTTCAGCCATCAAGTCATCCATCATCAACAACATCATGCTCACCTGATCGATCACATCTAGTGAGTCTATTGACTCAGCAAACCTTAGCCATGATAACAATAAATACATATAAATTCACAAGCAACAGTGAAAGATATTTTTAATAAAATAAATTTTCTTAAATATGCATATCTTTAAACTTTTTTTCTTTCTACATACACATTTCTTTTCATCAATTAAGATTGTTAATTGCGACTCTCGTATCAGTTATAGTTTGATGGATTCATTTGCGTATAATCATGGTACCAGGCGGAGAAGACATCAACAACACTCTCACCCGTCAACTAAGCTTTGGCATATCATTGTATCATTATATTCATCACTTGTGAAAATTCATGCACATATATCATTTTTCTTTTTAAACCAAGCATACAACACGTCTTTTAGCATTATCTTTTTTAATCATAGAATCTCATAAATTTCAAAATAAACATTTTAACATTCATTACAGCATGCAGGGCACGCCTGGTGGTCTAACATTTTTCAAATATAAAATGATTTTTTGCCCCTGAAACCCTACCTTTCCCGATTTACCCTTAGACCTTAAAACGATGAACCAAAACCATCCAAATTTAACAAAACACCTTAAAATAAACCCATAAACATTTCTTAGACGTAAATTTATGCTCCTCAACTAATTTCCCAATTCGTTTAACAACTTAAACATATGTCTCGGTGTTAACTCGAATCTACTCGAAGCTTAACCAAACATGGAACATAGCTTTTTAACACCTAATCATGCCTCATCCACTTCAAATCAAGCCAATTAAAACCCTTGATCAAGCCTAAGACCTTGCTGGAAATTCTGCACGAGAATCAGACTATAACCCAAGAATCAAATAGGCTTTACATGGATAGTAATAGAGCATACCTCCTCAATAACAACATTCACATTATTCTTTGTTGATTTGCAATTATTTTTCAAGTGTCCGGTTTTACCACAACTCTAGACTTCGAATTTTTTAAAAAAATGGTTTTTGTCTTTTCCATTTCTTGACTTGGATCTACCGCAAGATCTATTAGAATTTCTTTCGCCACTCCTTCCTCTTCCTACGTTATTAGATTAGCGCAGATCTTGATGATGTCCCTTCACATGAATCCATCAAGTGTAAGTCTTCGAAAATAATTTGATCTTTAACATCATTGAATTGTAATTTTATTTTGCCAACAGAATTGCTAACATCTACTCGGATTTGTACCCTATTATTTGGTAAAGACACCAAAAGAATAAGTGCATTAATCTCATCATAAGAATTTATTTCAATGGATGTTAGCTGAGAAAAAATCATGTTGAATTCATTGATGTTTTTAGCCACCGCAACACATTCTCTCATTTTCAAGTTGAATAATTTTTCACGAGATTTACTTTATTGTTTACAAATGACTTCTCGTACATGTCCTATAAAATGGACAAATTCTTATGTGGTTTGTGCCACCATCTCGTTTTGTGTCACGGTCTTCGTTAAGTTCAATCCTTGATCGAGAAAAACTTTCATTTTAAAATCCTTGGTAAAAATAAATAATATTCAAGCTCGAAAAAATCTCAAGTGCACGATATCAAGTAATAATGTAGAGTACTAGAGTAATAGTATCGTTCCACCAGAGACTGTATTTCGCAATTTTTATTCCCAGTTATTAAAACTTTAGCAACGATAATTTGAATGATTGCTTACTACTACAATTATTAAATAAAAGCTCAACGAGATGATTTTCGTTCAGCATGTTACCCCTTCTTGTCCAGCCCTTAAACATGTATCTATGGACCCTTAAACTTGTGGAAAAAGTCCCTTCTCATAGCCGTATCATGGCAGCATTTTTGTGCATCATAAACATTAATTTTAAAAGATAAAAACTCAAGTTTTGTTCATCTTATGCCATAAAAACGAAAATATAAGAAAGTGAATCATGTTTTTCACGCAATCATGTTAAATACACATAATATGATTTGAATGATGAGTGAAGGAAGATTAAGACGTTCCAGTGTGTATTTCACGCACGAAAAATAATTTGTGATGCGAAGAACGTCGACAAAGAGAGACGGGATGAAACGTCACTACTTTTTTTTGTAAATCTTAAAGTTGAAAATTACTAATAAAAGTAAATTAACATTTTCATATATCATAAAAAATTAACAATTAAATTCTCAAGTGCCCAATAACATTTAAATCATCAACTAATCAAAAATCATACATCGACCTTTTAAAAACATCAACAAACAGTAAAATAAGACATAAAATCCCTAATAAACTCATTAACCATAATCCTTTAAATATTGAAGAACCTAAGGGGGGGGTGAATAGGTTCTTTAAGGCCCTTTAGCATTTTTAAAACGAGTTTGCAAAAATTGCAAGCGGAAGACTTGAGGGACAATCACAAATAAGTACGATAAATGAATGCGTAAAGTAAGTGCGTAAAATAAATGCGTAATTTAAATGCAATAAAGTAAATGCGTAAAGTAAAGAGGGATAGAGATGTTTATGGAAGTTCGACGAAGAATCGTCTACGTCTCCCCTTCTCGATGAGGATCGAGGTATCACTATAACGACTTGGCTTTAGGAGCTCCAAGCTAGCTTTTACAACCACGCCTCGATGCGTCTACTTGGCCTTGAGGGCTCCAAGGATAGCCACGAACTTTACAACCCACTCGAGAGTATTACTTTCACTCTTTTTCTACAACTCTTTTGATATTACAACTCTTTTAATCAACGCACACAAGAGATAGTAGAAAGCTTTGTAAGAGACAAGAGAGAATGGAGTGGGATGATTGAGAATGCATCCTCAAAGGCCTATTTATACTAGTCTTGGACGCCAAGGTTCGGATATTCTGTTTATGCTTCGGAACTTCCGATCAATTTGCGTAATTTCTGGAATGACTTCGGATCTTCCGTTCTTGACTTCGTAGGGTCCGAACATATGCTTCGGAGGGACCGATCAAACTTCGTTTCTTCCGAACAATTCTTTCAGACAGTGTATGAACAACTTCGGAAGGTCCGAACTCCAGTTCGTATCGTCCGAACATTCCCGCGTTCCGGAGATTTGAAATCTTCAACACTTCGTAGCTTCCGATCATGTCCATCGTAGCGTCCGAAATCTACTCAATCAACAGTCAGATCAAATTATCTCCGGATTGAAGCGATTTGATTGCTTGTGTTCGGAACGTCCGATCCATTCTTCGGAACGTCCGAACTTGCTCCTCGCAGCTTCCGAACAGCTTCTATTTTGCTTCTGATTGGCACAATTTCGGAACGTCCGAACTAAATTTCGGAGCTTCCGAACGTAACCTTGATCTTAATTTCCTGCATGCCTCAATATAAAACATTAGTGCATTTTTAAGCCAAGTTTTGGTATCATCAAAACAAAAACTTTGGGATATGTTACAGCATTAAAAACATTAATCTCATCCTCGAGATTTGTATGCGTTTAAGGCGTAACAATCTCCCCCTTTTTGATGATCACAAAACTTGGTTAAAAATTGAGAAACAATAATCAACATGAAACAATAATCAACATAATCTAAATGTTATTAAATAGCTCCCCCTTAATCAAATAACAAATCTAAGAGGTTGAATTAAGGCGAATTTATTTAATAACCATTTAATAGCAATTTTAACCAAATAAATTCTCCCCCTTTTTGCGATAATAAAAAAGACATAAGCATAAAGAGAGACAAATAAACAGGTAAAATATCCATTAATAAATGCAAGTCTTTTATATAATGATGCATAAAGATAAAATAAACACAAATAACAAAAACATAAGCTAAGAATCCGCATCCTCGGACGATCCGAACACGTTCGGTGGATCCGAAGTGAAACAAAGCATCCGAATAAGGAACGGTGATTCCGAAGTAGCCAAGATGAGGAACACCTAAAATTTAAAATATTTAGCACATAAATGAATGTTGAGCCATAATTATGGATAAATACAATTAATTTGTATTATCCGACATTATAATGCTCACATTAATAATACTCCCCCTCAATTTAACAAATATGTACGAGAGTATTTGACCAATGTTTACAACTCAATCATGCCAAGTTCACCACGCAAACGAGTAAAAGTAGATTCATCTAGTGGTTTTGTAAAAATATCAGCAATTTGATTCTTGGTGTCAACATAGTGAAGTTCAACATCATTTTGCTCAATGTGATCACGAATAAAATGATGTCGAATGTCAATATGTTTAGTACGAGAATGTTGAACTGGATTCTTTGTTAGACATATGGTGCTTGTATTATCACAAAAGATTGGAATTTTTGAAAAAGTAACACCATAGTCGAGTAATTGATACTTCATCCAAAGAATTTGTGCACAACAACTACCGGCAGCCATATACTCGGCCTCGGTCGTTGAAAGTGCAACACAGTTTTGCTTTTTAGAAAACCATGACACCAAGCAATTTCCCAAAAAGAAACAAGTACCACTAGTGCTCTTTCTATCCACCTTATATCCTCCAAAGTCGGCATCACAGTAAGCTTTTAAATCGAAAAATGAGTTCTTAGAATACCATAATCCGAGATTTGGAGTATTTGAAAGATATTTGAAAATGCGTTTTAAGGCGAATAAGTGTGATTCCTTTGGACATGATTGAAATCGTGCACACAAGAAAACACTAAACATAATGTCAGGTCTACTAGCAGTCGCATAGAGTAGGGAGCCAATAATGCTACGAAATAACTTTTGGTCAACAGGTTTACCTCCCTCATCTTTGTCGAGTCTGACTGTCGTGCTCATAGGTGTGGATGAGACTTTGGAAGACTCCATCCCAAACTTTTTGAGCATCTCCTTGATGTACTTCCCTTGGTTGACAAAGAAACCATCCTTGCATTACTTGATTTGGATACCAAGGAAGTAGTTGAGCTCGCCCATCATGCTCATCTCAAAGTGATCCTGCATAAGCTTAGAAAAATCTCTACACAAGTGTTCATTAGTAGCACCAAATATAATATCATCTACATATATTTGTACTATCAGCAAATCATTATCTTTAGTCAAGGTAAACAAGGTAATATCAACTTTACCCCTACAAAAACCATTAGACAGCAAGAAAGTAGACAATTTCTCATACCAAGCTCTAGGAGCTTGTTTCAAACCATACAAAGCCTTATCAAGTTTATACACATAATCAGATAAGTGCACATCTTCAAAACCAACAGGTTGCTCAACATACACTTCTTTTTTCAAATCACCATTAAGAAAAGCACTTTTAACATCCATTTGAAACAATTTAAAGTCTCTAGAGCAAGCAAAAGCAAGTAGCATGCGAATGGATTCTAGTCTAGCAACAGGGGCATAAATTTCATCATAATCAATTCCCTCTTCTTGACTATATCCTTTAGCTACTAGCCTAGCTTTATTTCTTGTGATTGTACCATGCTCATCTAACTTGTTCCTAAATACCCATTTAGTTCCTATGACAGGTCTATCAGTGGGTCTAGGTACAAGATTCCAAACTTTATTCCTTCTAAATTCATTTAGTTCATCTTGCATAGCAATAATCCAAGAATCATCAAGTAAAGCTTCTTCTATGTTCTTAGGCTCTATGTGAGAAAGAAAAGCAAGATAATTGCACATATTAGAAGAGCGAGTAGATACTCCCTTCGATGGGCTACCAATGATGAGGTCCATGGGATGATCCTTGTGCGTAGTCCACTCCTTCGGAAGAGATGCGTCCTCTTGATCTTTAGGAACATCATCTAGGCTTGTGGACTCCAACTCTTCGCCAAGGATATCTATATCATCATCATCAGAAACAACAGGTCTAGGCAAGCAAGGGTTAGTTTCATCAAATATGACATGAATAGATTCTTCAACTAGTAAAGTGCGTTTATTAAAGACTCTATATGCTTTGCTAGAAGTAGAGTAACCAAGAAAGATACCTTTGTCTGATTTAGCATCGAACTTACCCAGGTTGTCCTTACCATTGTTGTGGATGAAGCATTTTGATCCAAAAGCGCGGAAGTAAGAAATGTTAGGCTTTCTCCCTCTCCATAGTTCGTATGGAGTTTTCTTGAGAATTGGCCTTATTGATACGCGATTGATGATGTAACAAGCAGAACTCATCGCTTCAGCCCAAAAATATTTTGGTAGAGAATGCTCACATAGCATGGTCCTTGCGATCTCTACTAGGGTCCTATTCTTCCTCTCAACGACACCGTTTTGTTGAGGAGTTCTAGGACAAGAAAAGTTGTGACCAATGCCTTTTTTTTGACAAAAAAATGAAAAATTTTCATTTTGAAATTCCGTTCCGTGGTCACTACGGATTTGTTTGATCAAAAGATTTTTCTCATTTTCAACCTTTTTGACAAAAATTTTGAAATGATCAAAGGCATCACTTTTATGGGCTAAAAACAATGTCCAAGTAAAACGTGAAAAATCAACCACAATGACAAAAGCATAGGATTTACCTCCTAGACTAGTTGTCCTCGAGGGGCCACATAAATCTAGGTGAAGTAATTCAAGGGGCATAGAAGTGGATACAAAATTTTTATTTTTGAAAGATTCCTTTGTGTGTTTACCAAGTTGACAAGCATCACAAAAAGAATCTAATTTTAAATTCAGCTTTGGCATTCCGGAAACTAGGTCAAGTTTTAAAAGTTTTTCTATGGTGCTCATCCCAACATGATCAAGTCGTCTATGCCAAAGAATGTTGTCATCAACATTTAATGTTACAAGGCTTTTTATTTTTGAAAAAGATGAAATCTTTAAATCGACCTTGTAAACATTTTCACTTCTATAACCTTTGAAACTAATGGATTTGTCAGTTGTGAGTGAAACAGTGCAATCGTGTGGTGTGAATTTGACTTCATAACCCCCATCGCACAATTGACTAATGCTTAGGAGGTTATGTTTAAGTCCTTTCACAAGAAGTACATCATCAATAATAGTAGAGTTAGATATACCTATTGAGCCGATGCCTTCTATGATCCCTTTGCTGTTGTCTCCAAAGGTCACCGATCCCTTTTCTTTTGGTCGAATGGATTGTAGCAGCTTCTTTTCTCCCGTCATGTGTCGAGAGCATCCACTGTCAAGATACCAAGTGCTCGATGACTTGTCTCCCCTTTGTCCCTACAAGATTGAGATACAGTTTGATAGTTGGTACCCGTTTCTTTGGGTCCTTTGAGGTTAGTAGTAGTTGGGGATTTGGGGATCCATTTCCAATAACTATTCTTATTGTGTTGGTGTCTAAGTTTCTTGCATTTAAGTCTTATGTGGCCTATCTTACAACAGTAAGTGCATGTTGGTGGTGTTCTTAGTTTTGCCTTTGCGATAAGACTAGCGAAGTTGACTGATTTCTTTTCATATCCTAGACCTCCTTTGTCGAAGTTACACCTTTGCATGCTCAAGAGGTTTTCTAGTTTACCGCTACTCACATTGAACTTGTTGAAGGCTTTCTCTAAGTCTCTTAGGTTTGTCTTGAGCCTAGTGTTGTCATGCATCCTAGCTTCTAGTTCAGTTTTAAGTTGCTTATTCTCATTTCTAAGTGACTTAGTCTTATTGTACATACTAGTGTAAGCGGAGAGTAATTCATCGTAAGAGGGTACCTCGTCGTCATCCGAGTCGGTCAGATGATCTTCCTTTGCCATGAAGCATAGGGTAGACTCCTCTTCGTTGTCGTTGTCGCTCCACATGGCTAGAAGGGCCTTCTTCTTGTCTTTGCCGGCCTTCTTCTTGGAGGGACACTCGTTTGCATAGTGACCTTTTTGTTGACAGTTGTAGCAGGTCACTTCCTTCTCAATCTTTTTGTCCTTCTTGTTGAAGTTGGAACTCCGCATGAATCTTTTGAACTTTCTAGTGAGGAGTGCCATTTCTTCATCGTCGCTATCTTCAAGTTGACTGGTCAAGGCGATCCCTTTCGCCTTTACTTTGTCGTCATCTTTCCTTGTCTCCTTCCGGGTAGATACTTCAAGTTCATGGGTCTTTAGTGTCCCATGAAGTTGATCAAGATCGTAGGATGCCACATCTCCCTTGTTGGATTCAATGATAGCCGTGCGCTTTGCATCCCATTCCATCGGTAGTGCTCGAAGGGCTCTCCTCCACACTTGTTTAGTTGGGTAGTTCTCACCAAGTTGGGCAAGCTCATTGATGATTTGGGTGAGCCGCCGGAACATGGTGTCGATATCCTCCTTGGGTTCCATCTCAAAGGTCTCGTACTTGAGTTGGAGAAGATCTATCTTCGTTTCTTTGACTTGATTGGTTCCCTCGTGGCAAATCTCCAATTTGTCCCAAATCTCTTTGGCGGAGGTGCAAGCCGAGATTCGGTTGTATTCATTCATATCTAGGGAACAATGAAGAATATTCATAGCTTTAGCATTTTGAGAGATAAGTTTCATATCGTCCTTGGTGAGGTCATCCATTCCCTTAGGAATTTCCTTATCATCCACCGTTTTCATGGGGATATAGGGACCTTTCACCGTTATTTTCCAAAGGTCGTAATCGACGGATTGGATGTATAGAGATATTCTATTCTTCCAATATCCGTAATTAGTACCATTGAAAAGAGGGGGACGATTTGTGGATTGTCCTTGGGCATACTCGCTTGCTAGATTGGCCATTTTTAAAAGATTTTGAAAAACTTGGCTCTGATACCACTTGAAGAACCTAAGGGGGGGGTGAATAGGTTCTTTAAGGCCCTTTAGCGTTTTTAAAACGAGTTTGCAAAAATTGTAAGCGGAAGACTTGAGGGACAATCACAAATAAGTACGATAAATGAATGCGTAAAGTAAGTGCGTAAAATAAATGCGTAATTTAAATGCAATAAAGTAAATGCGTAAAGTAAAGAGGGATAGAGATGTTTATGGAAGTTCGACGAAGAATCGTCTACGTCTCCCCTTCTCGATGAGGATCGAGGTATCACTATAACGACTTGGCTTTAGGAGCTCCAAGCTAGCTTTTACAACCACGCCTCGATGCGTCTACTTGGCCTTGAGGGCTCCAAGGATAGCCACGAACTTTACAACCCACTCGAGAGTATTACTTTCACTCTTTTTCTACAACTCTTTTGATATTACAACTCTTTTAATCAACGCACACAAGAGATAGTAGAAAGCTTTGTAAGAGACAAGAGAGAATGGAGTGGGATGATTGAGAATGCATCCTCAAAGACCTATTTATACTAGTCTTGGACGCCAAGGTTCGGATCTTCTGTTTATGCTTCGGAACTTCCGATCAATTTGCGTAATTTCTGGAATGACTTCGGATCTTCCGTTCTTGACTTCGTAGGGTCCGAACATATGCTTCGGAGGGACCGATCAAACTTCGTTTCTTCCGAACAATTCTTTCAGACAGTGTATGAACAACTTCGGAAGGTCCGAACTCCAGTTCGTATCGTCCGAACATTCCCGCGTTCCGGAGATTTGAAATCTTCAACACTTCGTAGCTTCCGATCATGTCCATCGTAGCGTCCGAAATCTACTCAATCAACAGTCAGATCAAATTATCTCCGGATTGAAGCGATTTGATTGCTTGTGTTCGGAACGTCCGATCCATTCTTCGGAACGTCCGAACTTGCTCCTCGCAGCTTCCGAACAGCTTCTATTTTGCTTCTGATTGGCACAATTTCGGAACGTCCAAACCAAATTTCGGAGCTTCCGAACGTAACCTTGATCTTAATTTCCTGCATGCCTCAATATAAAACATTAGTGCATTTTTAAGCCAAGTTTTGGTATCATCAAAACAAAAACTTTGGGATATGTTACAGCATTAAAAACATTAATCTCATCCTCGAGATTTGTATGCGTTTAAGGCGTAACAAATATTTTATCTAACAAGCTAGTGCACAAAATAAATGTCTCTCGGGAGTGTACTTTCGCACTCGATCCACCCAAGAGTCAGCGTGTAGAGCCCAAATTCAATACACCTAAAACCCATGCATTTATTTAGATTGTTAAATTATTTATTTAAGTTTAAATTGATTTTTTAGATGCATGATTTACGAATTTACATTATTTTAAATTAATTAAGTTTATGTGATGCACGTTAAAATGTTTTCTTGAGTTTCATGTTTCAGGCGATTATTCGATGGGGGATCGAGAAAAAGAGACGGTTGTCGAGTTTGGAGATTTAAAATGTGGTATTTTATTTTAAGTTTGGAATAGGACATTTTAAATGATTTATTTAATTTTTAATATTTTATAGCCTAATTTTATTATTAGGTGATTTTGAGATTTTAAAACTTTTAAATATTTTCAAGCGTGTATTTTAATTTATGTGGGGATAGTTAGTAAAGTTAATAGTGGGTTATCATTCTCATTAGAATTTTAACTAACATTATAAGTAGCAATTTAATTAGTATTTTTATTTAGCATCCTAATGGGGTAAAGCAATTTTATTCCCTAATTACTTTAAAACTCACACACACACTTAAACGACAACACACACACCCATTACATTCCCATCTTCATTTCATTATTTTTTAAGAAAAAACTAGGGTTCTTGGAGATCATAGCAGCCGCCCATTTCCTCTGCATCTTTCTAGCAATTTTTGTCAACTTTTATTCAAGAAAATCGTGCCACGTTCGTCCCGGATCAACCCTCGCATCATCCCTGATTCGGTATCGTCATCTTGGTAACTTTAAAAATCAAAAGACGTGTATATTCTTTCGTTTTTGCATCGATCTCGTCATAGTATGTGTTTTGTTGTTTATTATGTGTAAAAATCCATGCATGTTATGCAAGAGTTTGAGCGAAAATTGATTGGATCGATTTTGAAGTGATTTTAGATCTAAAAACCCAAAATCTACTGTCAATTCGTGTACTGTGCATTTTCGGTCTCTTATCTTGAAACACATTCAACATATAAAATGTAGTACTTTTGATACATTCGATTTTACAGTAAATTCGTAATTTTTGGATAAGAAACGAGTGAGTTATGATCGTTTTCGTGGGACTACTCAAACTGCGAATTTATGAAAATGTGTTCTTGAAGTTTTATTGTTGCAGGCTTCGTTCGGAACCGACGGGTGATCGCTGCTACATTTAAGTATTGTGAGTACGATGTTGGGTTAAGTTTTGATGCGTCGTTTCGTGTTGATAGTCCTTGGTTGCATTAGAAGTCGTAGGAAGCTTTTGGTGTAAAAAATTTGAGTTTATGGGTCTCATTGCGTTGCGTGTTGTGTGTCTTTTTCTTTGGGAACTTTTGGAGCGTTTTTATGTAGTCGATTCAATGTCATAGCGTCGTTGGATGAGTCTCGATGGATTGGTTCACAATTCGTATGATTTAGCTAGGAGTATTAAGCTTCCAATCGCGGAGTCAAATGCAGTCGGCGCCCGAGCGAGAACTTATTACCGCCCGAGTGCCACCCTTTCTGTCCGAGGCCAGAAGACCTGGCGCTCAAGCGGTAAGATATTACCGCCCGAGCGCGGGGCCAGCTGGAGGGAGGTTTGGCTTTCATTTGAGTCCGTATCTTTTATTGTTAGGGAAATGTTCACGCATCATTTAAGAGTTCGTTTCGGGGTTTGATGTCATGGTTAGTATGATTAAACGAGGTCAATTCCCGAGTGCTCTAGAACGTCATAAGCCATTTATTTAATTCGGGGTTGAGTACGAGTAGTACGTCTAAGTTATGAAAGCTAAGCGCTTGATAATGTGTTAGTATGTGCAGCATTGGCCCCAAGCGAGATCCAACGAATCCCTCAACGCTATGTAAGTATGCCCCACGTGCAAAAGAAAAAATTTTATGTTTTTGAGGTATGCTAAATGTCTTGTGACCAATTAAGAACAGGTTAGGAAGTCGGTGAACTTGGCCGAGGACCTCTCCACCCCGATAAAGCATGACCGGTTATAGATCAGGATTGGGAAGCGGTAAAGCATGACCAGGGACCAATCCACCCGGTAAAGCATGACCGGAGATCTCATGTATGTGGTAATGGATCTTCTCTGCCAGCCCAGTGTTGTGGTTTAATCTGATCATGCGCAATTATGTATAGCTCACTTGCTTTGAAACATATCTCTACTCAAAATGACGATGTTATGTACGCTCAAGTATGTATGATGCAACTACGGTTACGAAACGTTTAATGATGTGATGGAAGCCTATGTTTATGTTATTACGTGCAAGTTTCAAGTATGTATGTTCTAATTTAAAGATGAATGTGGTTTTATTATGTAGTACTTGTTATCTCCAGTTTATACATGTTGACTCTTTAGACTCACTAGACTTGATCGATGCAAGTGAGGACGAGTATGAGGAGGCGAGGGGTGGGGACCAATGAGCTGACTTGGACTGCGCGGGAGGCTAAATCTGAGGATTGCCAATGTTTTAAGATTTTATGCATGACGATTTTAATACTTTGATTTTTACGAGATTGCTTCATGTTGTTGGAACAAGTTATTCTTCTAGAAAACTTTATTTGTAACCTTTTTCTTGCGAATATTTTGGTCGAACAGCTTATCTTTATTGCAATTTGAATGATTACTATCTACTTAAGAATTTTTCTTTTCCGCAAATTTAAAAATAATTTAAAATTACGGTATGTCACAGTTGGTATCAGAGTGGTGTTCTTGTAAAGGTTTGCGCCTACTGCCAGTTGCGAGAAGCTCAAGAAATCACACCTCAAGTCTGTAAGTTTTAAAATTTTCAATTCTTTCATATAGTATGCATCAAAGTCAAGTTTTCATTATGTACATGTTTAAGTTTAAATTACGTGCACCTTATGATACTAATATCATATTCATACATGTTGGGTTTACGTGTTGGGCAAATATTGAAACAGTATGCCACATTGACGTAGGATTGTGCGTGAAGCAGGCGATGAGAATAGAGAAGCTCGAGATGGGGAGAGGGCCACTCCTCCTCGTCCACCTCCAGTTATGCAGGCTCAAATGCTTGCAGGGATGACTAAGTTTTCGCACAGTTTGCGGGGAACCAGACTGCAGTGGATACAGGGGCGAGGCCCAGACCAGAGGCAGTTTACGAGAGGTTTTGGAGGATGGATCCAAAGGAGTTCACGGGGACTACTAACCCGTTGATAGCTGAAGGATGGATTAAGTCCATCGAATACAGTTTTGCGTTTATGGAGCTGCAGGATGCAGAGAGGGTCAGATGTGCAACCTTTCTACTGACAAGAGATGCTAGATTGTGGTGGGAGAGTGCTTATGTATCGGTGAATTTTCATACCCTTTCTTGGGACGGTTTCAAGGAGGTCTTCTTCTCCAAGTACTTCATTGAGGAAGTACGATCCAGATTGACAAGGGAATTCTTGACTCTGCGACAGGGAGACAGTAGCGTTGCAGATTCTGTCAAGAAGTATGAGATGAGGTGTCACTTTGTGCCCTAATTGCAAATGTTGCTCGGGAGAAGCTGAGGCATTTTATGGATGGTTTGCGGCCGATCATGCTCCGTGATGTGAGAGTTGCTGGTCCTACTACCTATGCAATTGCCGTGTCGAGAGCCTTGGCAGCAGAACAGGACCAGAGGGACATTGAGATTGATAGGCAGGGCACGAGGCCCTATCAGGCACCTCAGCAACATTAGCACCAGCGACCCTAGTTCAAGAGGCCCTTCCAAAAACAGCAGGGGAAGAAGCCATTACAAAGACCGCCGAAAGGCAAGGGCCTTATTCCTCAGCAGAATGCTCCACAGAAACCCGTTGAGTACCCAGTGTGTCCGAAGTGCCACCTTCAACATCCAGGACAATGTTTATGGGGATCGGGAAATGCTTCAAATGCGGAGCTAGTGATCATATGCTGAAGGACTATCCACAGTAGAGGAAGCTGACCCAGGGGAGAGTGTTCACCATGCAGGCAGAAAAGGCGAACACAGACACGAACCTGTTGACTTGTAACTCATTTAAATCAGCAGAGTGTTATTTTTGTTATGCATGTTTCGAAATTTAATTGGGATTATTAGTGTGCTAGTTAATATTTTGGTGACTTGGAAAAGAAATGTTCTACTTTGCATGAGGATAAGATTAGTATTTTGGGGATATAAGTTTTGTGTGTTGTGCTGACGTCTCTCAGGAAACATTTTCATTAAGAGAGTAGCCCCGAAGGCCCTGGTAGATTCCTGGGCCATCATTCTTTTATTTCGGAGGTGTTTGCTAATCATCTGGACGTCAAGTCTATTTACTCGACGTGAGCTATTCAGTGACAGTCCCATCAGGGGAAGAATTAGCAGCTATTAGTATGGCCAAAGACATTGATTTTGAACTGCAGGGTCACCTAGTTTATGCCGATCTGATCGTGTTACCGATGTCAGAATCTGATATCATCTTGGGAATGAACTGGCTGACGAAGAACATAGTTCTTATTGACTTTCTGAAAAGGTTAGTGTTGGTAAGACCGTTGGGCATGGAGCAGTTTCTCTTTGAGCCGGATAGATGGAGGAGTTTCCCTCGCATGATCTCTTGCATGCAAGCACCGAGACTTATGCATAAGGGTTGTCAGGCTTTCTTAGCCAACATTGTTTCTGCACCTGACCTACACGCTCCGCCGATATCTGATGTACTAGTAGTCAGAGATTTTCCTGACGTCTTTCTAGACGACGTCATAGGCCTTCCACAAGAGAGAGAGGTGGAGTTCGCCATTGATCTTATGCCAGGCACCATGCCAATCTCTAAGTCACCGTACCATTTAGCTCTAGCTATGATGTTAGAGCTCAAACAGAAGATTAAGGAGCTTCTTGACAAGGAATTTATTCGCCCTAGTTTCTCACCATGGAGCACACCATTGCTCTTTGTAAAGAAGAAGGATGGGAGCATGAGGTTGTGTATCGATTACCAAGAACGGAATAAGGTAACGATCAAGAATAAATACCCACTACCAAGGATCGAGGACTTGTCCGATCAGTTGCAGGGAGCCAAAGTGTTCTCTAATGTAGATCTACGATCTGGGTATCATCAGCTGAAGGTAAAAGATGCAGATGTTTAGAATACAGCCTTCAGGACTAGGTATGGGCATTACGAGTTATTAGTGATGCAATTCGGACTGACGAATGCTCCAACAATATTTATGGACTTGATGAATTGAGTATTTCAGCCCTACCTAGATCAGTTAATCATAATGTTCATTGACGACATTCTTATATACTCGAAGCCATGACGAGCATAGTCATCATTTTGGTATAGTTTCGCAAATCATGCAGAGTTGCAAGTTGTTTCAAAGTTTTAGTAAGTGTGAATTCTTATTGGAGAAGGTAGAGTTTTTGTGTCATGTAATATCTAGCAGAGGCATTGAGGTGGATCCAGATAAGGTGGCAGCAGTTAAAGAATGGGTTGAGCCGAATAATGTTTCAGAGATCCGCAGTTTCTTAGTCTTAGCAGGCTACTACAAGAAATTTATTTATTGATTTTCTTCGATTGCAGTCCACTCAATTCATTGACTAAGAAGAATGCTAAATATTCAATGATTTGAATACACAATACTGGTGGAAACAGATGAAAGTTGATACTGCTACATTTGTATCCAAATGTCTGAATTGCCAACAGGTAAAAGCCGAGAGAAAGAAACCAAGAGGTTTACTGCACAGTTTATCTATTCTTGAATGGAAATGGGATCACATTTCCATGGATTTTGTGATTCAATTACTGCGTTCCTCCAGAGGTTGTGATGCGATTTGGGTTGTGATTGACAGATTGACAAAATCCTCATGTTTTATTACATACAAGATGACGTAAAGACATGACCAGATGGCCGATATTTATGTCAGAGAAGTGGTCAGATTGCATGGAGTGCCGAAGTCGATTGTATCAGACCGTGATCCTCGGTTTACTTCGCACTTCTGGCAGAGTTTGCAGCAGGCTCTAGGTACGAGATTACATTTGAGTACCGCTTATCATCCACAGACCGATGGACAGACACTGGAAGATATCCTGAGAGCTGTAGTGCTTGATTTTAGCTCTAACTGTCAAGATGCATTGCCGCTTTGTGAGTGTTAGAGTAGGTGCCCGTCGAGCCAAGTGTTGGCCGATGGTTCATGTTTAAACTCTATGTATGAACAGTCTTTATTTTAATAATATTTGAAATTATTATTTTGGCACTTCTTTATCTGTATATCGATGCTAGTTGCATAGATAAAGCCCTTGAATATACAAATAGTAGAAAGAATATGAGATGCTCATATGATGAGTATCATGAAACTCATATTTGTAATACTGTATATTCTAAACTGTTCCTAATCGATTCAGCCGCCTCTAAGAAGGATATAGGCCGCTCGAGTTCGAGACTAGTATCTATGATGTGAGTACCATGTTTCATTGGTAGGGGACATTGTGATGTCCGAGCATGCAGATAGGTGCTCCTAGTAGAGTGCACTGAACAACCCTCCATAAAGGACTTTCCAAGTGGTTCTCACTTATCGAGTGGAAAGTCCTAGTTTATGGTTGTACACCATTAGTGCTTATGACCCAAGACAACATTGAGACTCTATGTGCTAGAATTACAATTTGACTTGTTTACCGACTCTCATGGGGTCATCAGGTGGCAAGGTTAGGTGTTCTGTCAAAACATATAGGAGTCGATGCATTGTAGTCGGGGATTCACCGCTTACCTTCGGGTATGGATATCCTATGTGTTCTCATGTGTATGTAGGTTGAAATCTCTGATCAAAGTATGGTGGTAATTATGAAAGGGGTTTCATAGATTACACCATCGATGCAACTACGACATGACACATAGTATCGATCCATTGACAACTCTCGATAAACCATCGGGATATATGAGTTGAAGGGACTGTACTGTACGCTAACCATAATTGAATGGTTCTTGCAGGCACTATCATTTGATACCTAGAGAATCATGTAAGCGATGCTGCTAGGCGTTTAACATGGTTGGTTGGGTACTATCAGACTTGAGTTCTGACGTTCTTGTTATCAAGGAGTTCATAAGTAAGAATGGAGCAATTGGGGTATGCTTATATAAGGACATGTTTAGTCCGAATCACATGGAGATGTGAACCCACGGCTAGTTGTATCAATGAACCATTGAGGGCCACACAAGTACTAGCTTTCAAGATCCCGTTGAGAAGTAAAATAGTTCAATGTGTTGAACGGCTTATAAATGAGTTTATAAGCGTAAGGAAAATAGAAGTATGACTTCTATGAGAGAAATGTAATTTTTAATTTATGAATCTGTTCCTAAATTAAAAGTAGGCCAAGTGAATAATGTATTGAAAATTGTGATTTTCATAAACATTGTTATGGACTAAATTAAATTAATTCTAGTGTTGAATTAATTAAACATTAGTGGGCCTAGTAGAGTCCAAATAATTAAATTAATTCAAGTGTTGAATTAATTAAATAACATTGGGCCTTGTAGATCTCAATTGTAAATAATTATTTAACTAGTGGGCTTGAGTAAAATCAAGTAAAGTTTAATTGGGCTCAAATATATTTGAGACAATTAAATTAAAAAGTCCATGGGCCCTTTGTAAATGTTAGAAGCCCAATAGGTTTTGCATGCTTGGGAGGTGAAGGGTGGTGGATTACTTTTGATTAAATTATTGCATGACATGCAAGACTACTTTTCACTTTTCCAACAACCAAGACAAGTCTTCCCCCTTCACTCCTAGGTTGGCCAAATTTTCGGGGAGCAATTCTCTCAAATTTTTCTCTCATTTTGTTCTTCAAGTTGTTGAAAAACAAAAACTCTTCTCGAAAGAAAAATGCCATACATTTTCTAGTGCAAGTGTAAGGTGGATCTTTTAAGCAAGTGATGGGCCTAATTTTTGAAGGAAAGGAGGAGAGCTTGTAGAAGGTCATCCCATCAAGAGCTAAGGTGTTTACACATTAGTTGGAGCCATCATCAACCTCAAGAGGTTGATAGGTAAAACTTCTAAACACCTTATGAATGTCATAGTTGTGTTTTTGTATATGCTACAACACTAGTACATGGTGTTCGAATTTTTCAAGTTTTTCTTCTAATATTTTTCGGTTTTCATGAGATGAAAAACTTTTTGAGCTTCCGTTGCGATATCGAACACCTAAAATCGATCCCTTTCAAGTGGTATCATGAGCTAAGGGTACTAGTTTTTGTGTATCATATACATAATATTATATTGAGGGCAATTTCTATCTGATTGAGATAAAAATTTGCAACAAAAATCAAGGCAATGCAAGGGATTTTTCGGGTAGCAACTTGCTGACAATTTCGGGCAGCTCGGGCTGCCCGAGGGGCTGCCCATTTCAGGCAGCTAGGGCAGCCCGAGGGGTTGCCCGAATCCCCCCTTTTAAAAATAAAAAAAATAATTTGGCATGTTGGCCGGAATCCGGCGATGGAGCTCCGGCGACGGCGACGACTAGAGTTTTCAAAAGGTGTTTTGAAATATAAAAGTGTCATGGGCCTTCAGTTGTTGGGCCATTGAATGTGTAACATATTGTGAATTTTATATGGGCCAAAATGTTTTTGGTGAAAAATGAGTTTTTTGGGCCCTTAAGTTTAAAATTACAAAAGTTGCAAATTTTTCTCATAAAATAAATAATTTAATGGACTTTAATTATTTATACTAAATTGTGATTTAAGAGAAATTTGGTTATAAATAAATTAATTGGAAAGTAGACAAAGGTGTTTGTATACTTTGTTAATTTAGTTTATAATCGTGGCGGTTAGTGATTGGTTCAAGATATATAATATTGGATCAATTAATTATTGTGATAATTAATTGATGGTGTATGATATATGATATTATGCATGAAGGATGATCAAAAGCCCAAGCCCAATTCGCTAGGTGTATGCTAGGATATTTTGTGTTGAATGATTGTAATAATTATCAATTTATAAAGTGGGCTTGGTTTATGGCCCGTTCCCACCCCCATGAGATGTATCCCTATTTGCCATTGATATTTATTTGTAAATATTAGTATAGTGGATGATCAAGATTGGAAGATGGTGGCCATGATGATTATGAAGATCGAAGACATGTAAATATTGGAAGCTAATGTAATAGTTGCATTTGCATCCCTTGCATTTCCCTAGGATTGAACCTAGGCCCGTGTTTAGCTCACACGGGCCATTAGTATTGGGGCGATTGATCATCCTTGTTTTGTTTCCTGTTTATAATATATGCATGATATGTTATAAATAATGAGTATGTGCGTTATTATTATGATAATAACAAAGTTGCATGAATTCGGCAAACATACGATCAAACATGACGTTTTTAAATAAAATTAATAATAAGACCTTTCAAAATTATAAACCCACATTTTGAATAAGATTCAAAATTAATATCAAGCATGAAAAGGGGAATTATAAATTTGTTTATAATTTCCATGTCTTCCATCGACAATGGGTGCATGATGAACGCTACCCGTGCTCGGGGCTCGGCTCGTATTGTTGGGGGGCCCTGGGTGCCGGAAAGCTATGACATCCATTGACATGGTGATGTGAACTACGTGGAACTCCCATGATTTCGGCTCATATTATTGAGGGAACTCATGGCGACCGTCCATTAAGGTTCAACATCGATGGGTAAGGCTTGACACGTGAAGATGAACGACGTCATATTATTGCGTCCTAATCAAACATGAGACAAAAGTTTACGTAAAGGGTTGCATGGTGATGCAATTGGAAACTACCTTTTAGGAATTACGTTTGGCTGATATTATTCGGGATCATACTAAATATTTTAAAATAGTCATTAACATTTATCTGTTTTACTTTTCAGTACAAATTTGACAATGTCTTCAATTCGCAATCCTCTTTCTGCCATACTCGAAAAACACGTATTAACCGGACCTAATTACCTCACTTGGCTAAGAAACCTAAAAATCGTCTTGAACTCGGAAAAGATTGCATATACACTGACTAAGTCGCCCCCTGCTGAGGCTCCGACTAGCTACACTCCTGACGAATTGAAGACCTACAAGGATTGGTGTGACCATGACTTGAAGGCCAGGTGTTATATGCAGGCTTCTATGAATGATGAGCTGCAGAGGCGTTTTGAGGATGCAAAGAATGCTGCTGACATTCATATGCACCTCAAGGAGCTCTTTGCTGAGCAGACTCGGCCTCTTAGGCATACTACCGTCAAGGAGCTGATCACTATGCGCATTCGAGATGGGGCCTCGGTCCATGAGCATGGCCTGAAGATGATTGGGCTCGTGGACAAGCTCGTTGGAATGGATTTGATATTGCCTTCGGAGTTGACCACTGACGTGTTGCCGTTATCGCTGCCTAGCTCATTTGATCCTTTTGTGGTGAACTTCAACATGAACAAGATGGAGACGACCCTTGAGGAGTGGGTGAACATGCTTGTGACCTTTGAGTCTACCATCAAGAAAGAGAAGCCGGTTCTTTTTGTGGGCTCTTCATCTGGTACGAAGACCGGTCCACCTGGGAAGGGAAAGAAGCGTTCTTTCCAACGTCCCAAGAAGAACGTGCCCTTGAAGAAGCAGACACCGGATCCCGTTGTGGCAGCCACACCAGTGAAGGTTGACAAGACTGTTGACATCTGTCATCACTGCAAGAAGCCTGAACATTGGAGGCGTAATTGCAGGGAATATGTGGCCCAGAAGAGTTCTGGAAACGGAATGTTCTATATTGAAGTAAACATTTCAATTAACTCTACTTCTTGGGTATTGGATACCGGATGTGGCTCGCATATGTGTAATGATTTGCAGGCGATAGGAAGAAGTAGAAGGCTCAGGGAAGGTGAGACCTTCTTGAGGATGGGCAATGGAGCAAGGGTTGCTGCCAAGACCGTAGGAGATGTTTGATTGTATTTAAACAATGATTTTAAGTTATTTTTTAGAGATGTTTTGTTTGTACCAGACTTGGTGAAGAACATTATTTCCATTTCTATGTTAGATAAAGATGGATTTTCTTGTTTATTTAGCAAACGTGTTTGCAATATTTACAAGAATGAATGCTTAATTGGTACTGGAGAACTTGAAAACGATCTCTACACCTTAAAATTGAAAGATATTCCACTTAACAATGTCCAAGCTATAAAAACAATAAACAAGCGCAAACAAGATACTCTAAATTCGGCACAATTATGGCATGCTCGATTAGGACATATTTCCCTAAGAAGGATGAACAAGCTAGTGGGAGTGGGCATGTTTGATATGTCTGATATTAATGCTCTCACGACTTGTGAATCCTGTCTAAAAGGAAAGATGACCAAGATTCCCTTTAAGGGCCATGTGGAGCGAGCCAAAGGGTTATTGGATTTGATCCATACCGATGTGTGCGGTCCGCTTAGCATCACCACTAAGCATGGACATGCCTACTTCATCACCTTTACCGATGACTTTTCGAGGTATGGGTATGTGTATTTGATGAAATACAATTCTGAAGCCTTGGAAAGGTTCAAAAAATTCAGAAATGAAGTAGAGAAGCAATTGGGACGAAGCATCAAGACACTTCAATCAGATCGAGGTGGTGAGTACTTGAGTGCCGATTCCAAGAGTATCTTAGAGAGAATGGGATTCTCTCGCAGTGTCTCTGCCCGCTACACCACAGTTGAATGGTGTTTCGGAGCGTCGTAACCGGACTTTGATGGACATGGTTCGGTCTATGATGGGGTTCACGGAGTTGCCGCCATCCTTTTGGGGATATGCGCTTGAGACAGCGGCATTGTTGTTGAACAATGTCCATTCAAAGGCAGTTGACAAGACACCATATGAGATATAGATGGGTAAGCCACCCAAATATTCTTATCTTAGAATATGGGGGTGCCCTGCTTATGTGAAGCAGGTAGTGGGAGATAAATTGGATATTCGATCCATTTTATGTTACTTTGTGGGATATCCAAAGAATTCGGTTGGATACTACTTCTATCATCCCAAAGAAACAAAGGTGTTTGTTTCTAGGAATGCAACCTTTTTAGAAAAGGAATTTCTATTGGATAGAAAAGGCGAGACGATAGAACTTGAAGAGGTTTGAGAGACACCCACAATTATAGAACCCACACCCGAAGAGCCAAGAGAGGAGATACAAGCTTCTAGAAGATTCGAGAGAGTCTCGAGACCACCTATGAGGTATGGTCTGCTTCTTGAAGAGGGCCATGATGAGCCTAACCATGGATGTGATACAAGGACCTTCAAGGAAACGTTATCTGATGCTGATTCATCCAAGTGGCTTGAAGCAATTGAATCTGAGATGAATTCAATGCATTCGAACCAAATGTGGAATTTTGTGGATCCACCTGAGGGAATTGTTCCCATAGGGTGTAAATGGATTTACAAGAGGAAACTTGGGGCGGATGGGAAGGTATTGACCTTCAAGGCGCAATTGGTAGCAAAAGGATATACTCAAAGACAATGAGTTGACTTTGAGGAAACCTTTTCTCCAGTTGCAATATTCAAGTCTGTAAGGATATTGCTAGCCATAGTTGCATGGTATGACTATGAGATATGACAGATGGATGTTAAGACAGCCTTTCTTAATGGGGATATTAAGGAAGTGATTTACGTGTCTCAACCCGAATGGTTTACATCTATCGGAAGTGAGCATATGGTATACAAATTTCAAAGATCTATTTATGGTCTAAAGCAGGCATCTAGGAGTTGGAACCTCAGATTCGACAGTACAATCAAAGAGTTTGGTTTTACTAAGAATCCTGAGGAACCCTGTGTGTATAAGAAGGTCAGTGGGAGTGCTGTGACATTCCTTGTGCTGTATGTTGATGACACTCTACTCATTGGGAATGATGTAGGAATGTTGCAATCAACTAAGATATGGTTAGCGAGTAAGTTCTCGATGCAGGACTTGGGTGAAGCATCTTTTGTATTGGGAATACAGATCTATAGAGATAGATCAAAAATATTGCTTGGTCTCACCCAGTCCACATACATTGATACCATTGTGAAGCGGTTCTCGATGGATGAGTCCAAGAGAGTACATCTACCAATGTGTCATGGCGTGTCCCTATCCAAGTCAATGTCTCCCAAGACTGGTGCAAAGATAGCGGCGATGACAAGCATTTCTTATGCATCTGCGATTGGTAGCATCATGTATGAGATGATATCTACACGTCCTGACGTGGCTTTCACACTAAGTGTAGTGAGTAGATATCAATCGAACCCCTGTCTTCCACATTGGAAAGCTGTGAAAGACATCCTCAAGTATTTGAGAAGGACCAATAAGTTGTTCTTCGTCTATGGGGGTGGAGAACTGAAATTGGAAGGCTATACCGACTCTAGCTTCCAAAGCGATATCGATGACTCGAAGTCAACCTCTGGGTTCATATTCATGCTCAATGGTGCTGCTCTCTCTTGGAAGAGTTCCAAGCAAGATAGTACTGCGGATTCCACCATTGAAGCAGAATATATTGCTGCATCAGCTGCAGCAAAGGAGGCTGTTTGGATAAGGAATTTCGTCCAAGAGTTGGGCGTCATTCTTAATTCAGTTTCTCCTGCCCCGGTGTTTCGTGACAACACGGGAGCCATTGCTCAAGCAAAGGAGCCGAGGTCTCATCAAAAGTGCAAACACGTATTTAGAAAGTACCACATCCTCAGAGAGATCGTGGAAAGAGGAGATTTCACAATTGACAAAGTCGGCTCCGCAGATAATGTTGCTGATCCGCTAACTAAGCCTTTACCTGGACCATTATTCGAGAAGCATCGCGAATCGATGGGTTTGAAGCATATGGGTAGTTGGCTCTAGTGCAAGTGGGAGATTGTGAGAGTAGGTGTCCGTCGAGCCAAGTGTTGGCCGAGGGTTCATGTTTAAACTCTATGTATGAACAGTCTTTATTTTAATAATATTTGAAATTATTATTTTGGCACTTCTTTATCTGTATACCCATGCTAGTTGCATAGATAAAGTCCTTGAATATACAAATAGTAGAAAGAATATGAGATGCTCATATGATGAGTATCATGAAACTCATATTTGTAATACTGTATATTCTAAACGGTTCCTAGTCGATTCAACCGCCACTAAGAAGGATATAGGCCGCTCGAGTTTGAGACTAGTATCTACGATGTGAGTACCATGTTTCATTGGTAGGGGACATTGTGATGTCCGAGCATGCAGATAGGTGCTCCTAGTAGACTGTACTGAACAACCCTCCATAAAGGGCTTTCCAAGTGGTTCTCACTTATCAAGTGGAAAAGTCCTAGTTTATTGTTGTACACCATTAGTCCTTATGACCCGAGACAACATTGAGACTCTATGTGCTAGAATTACACTTTGACTTGTTTACCGACTCTCATGGGGTCATCAGGTGGCAAGGTTGGGTGTTCTGTCGAAACATATAGGATTCGATGCATTGTAGTCGGGGATTCACCGCTTACCTTCGGGTATGGATATCCTATGTGTTCTCATGTGTATGTAGGTTTAAATCTATGATCAGAGTATGGTGGTAATTATGAAATGGGTTTCATAGATTACACCATCGATGCAACTACGACATGACACATAGTATCGATTCATTGACAACTCTCGATAAACCAGTGGTTGTCGAATCGATGATATATGAGTTGAAGGGACTGTACTGTACGCTAACCATAATTGAATGGTTCTTGCAGGCACTATCATTTGATACCTAGGGAATCATGTAAGCGATGCTGCTAGGCGTTTAACATGGTTGGTTGGGTACTATCAGACTTGAGTTCTGATGTTCTTGTTATCAAGGAGTTGATAAGTAAGAATGGAGCAATTGGGGTATGCTCATATAAGGATATGTTTAGTCCAAATCACATGGAGATGTGAACCCACGGCTAGTTGTATCGATGAACCATTGAGGGCCACACAAGTACTAGCTTTCAAGATCCCGTTGAGAAGTAAAATAGTTCAATGTGTTGAACGGCTTATAAATGAGTCTATAAGCGTAAGAAAAATAGAAGTATGACTTCAATGAGAGAAATGTAATTTTTAATTTATGAATGTGTTCCTAAATTAAAAGTAGGCCAAATGAATAATGTATTTGAAAATTGTGATTTTCATAAACATTGTTATGGACTAAATTAAATTAATTCAAGTGTTGAATTAATTAAATAACATTGGGCCTTGTAGAGCCCAATTGTAAACAATTATTTAACTAGTGGGCTTGCGTAAAATCAAGTAAAGTTTAATTCGGCTCAAATATGTTTGAGACAATTAAATTAAAAAGTCCATGGGCCCTTTGTAAATATTACAATCCCACTGGGTTTTGCATGCTTGGGAGGTGAAGGGTTGTGGATTACTTTTGATTAAAATATTACATGGCATGCAAGACTACTTTTAACTTTTCCCGCAACAAAGACAAGTCTTGCCCCTTTACTCCTAGGTTGGCCGAATTTTTGGGGAGCAATTCTCTCAAATTTTTCTCTCATTTTGTTCTTCAAGTTGTTGAAAAACAAAAACTCTTCTCAAAAGAAAAATGCCCTACATTTTCTAGTGCAAGTGTAAGGTGGATCTTTTAAGCAAGTGGTGGGCCTAATTTTTGAAGGAAAGGAGGAGAGCTTGTAGAAAGTCATACCATCAAGAGCTAAGGTGTTTACACCTTAGTTGGAGCCATCATCAACCTCAAGAGGTTGATAGGTAAAACTTCTAAACACCTTATGAATGTCATAGTTGTGTTTTTGTATAGGCTACAATACTAGTACATGGTGTTCGAATTTTTCAAGTTTTTCTTCTAATATTTTTCGATTTTCATGAGATGAAAAACTTTTTGAGCTTCCGTTGCGATATCGAACACCTAAAATCGATCCCTTTCAGTGAGTTCTCGTACAGAAACAGCTATCAGACGAGTATTGAGATGGCACCATTTGAAGCGTTGTACGGGAAAAAATGTCGATCCCCTTTGTATTGGGATGATATCTCTGAAGTTCCTGAGACTGGACCTGATATGATCAGAGATATGACTGAGAAGGTGAAATTGATTCAGAAGAAAATGAAGGCAGCTCAAGACAGGCAGGCCAAATATGCCAACATCAAACGACGACCGTTGGTATTTGAGGCAGGAGACCGAGTTTTTTTAAGATTTCACCTTTCAGAGGAGTTGTCAGATTTGGCAAGAAAGTGAAGTTCTTTTTCTCGATATATTGGTCCGTATGAGATCCTCGAGAAGTTAGGAGATCGTGCTTATCGACTTGCCTTACCGTCTTCTCTATCTGGAATAGATGATGTCTTTCATGTATCATTATTGCGGAAATAACTGCTTGATGCTTCACATGTCATCCCACCAGACGAGGCCGAGCTTGACGAGACATTGAGCTATTTCAAGAAGCCGATTTAGATTCTCAATCAGAAAGAAAAAAAACTCAGAATGAAGACAATTCCGCATGTGAAAGTTCAGTGGAGTCGTCATGGCATTGAAGAAGCTACCTGGGAAACTGAGTCTGATATGAGACAACGATTCTCGGATTTATTTCATTGATGTGAGTTTTCTATTCAGTTTCTGTTATACCTTCTTATTGATACGAGTTGATTGCCTGTGATTTCGGGGACGAAATCGTATCTTGTGGGGGAGAAATGTAATGCCCAAGATTTATTTGCTGTTAATTTACGACTATTGATTTATGATTTGATATGATTATGAAAGGGCCAACCGAGACACGATTGGAGATAACGTGTGGTATCGAATGTGCGAGGACAGTACACCTCGCGCATATGCGCGACCAGTAGGCGCGCACATGCGCGAGATGGAAAGAGGAGCTCGCGCATATGCGCGAAGGGTGGGCGCGCATACGCGCGAGCTGTACGGGAAGCCAAGTGCAAGTCCAGAGGACCTCGCGCATATGCGCGACGATAGGGCGCGCATATGCCCGAGCTGCCGAGAAGCTAACATGCTGAGACAGTGTGTCTCGCGCATATGCGCCGATGTTGGTCGCGCATATGCTTGAGACGTGTTGGAAAAACATGAAGCCATTTGCCCTATATATATATATATATATATATATATATATATATATATATATATATATATACATATATATATAACCTATAACATTTCCTTCAGAGGCTACGAGAAAGAAGAACGAAAGGAGCTCGGGGAAAGTTGGCAAGTTTCATACTAGAATTCAGTTTGTGAGAAATCTATCTGTTCGATTTTCATTCCGACTTCCGTACCGTATTCCTATTGACGAGAGCTACTACTGGACGTAAGTTTTATTGATTTATTATGATTTGAAAATCTGACATTGATGGGAATTATGATTTGATTAATATATAGTGTTCTTGAGATACTAGACATCATGTAATCGAAGTCAGATCGAAAAACAGATTGATTATAGAATTTTTATGGTTTTTCAGATTATATTGATTGAAATTGGACAAATTCGGATTATTAATTGATTACAGATTGTATCGGATATTGGTTATGGATTGTAATTGATATCTGTTGATATTGTATTGACGAGGATATCGGGATTGTTCCGTTGTGCCGTTGATTTTGATTTAGATTCAGATTGATCAGATTCGGTATTGATTTGAGCAGTATATTTATATTGTACTTCTTGATATTATCATTGCCAGATTGAGTATTGACAGACTTAGAATTCAAGACTTGAACGTTGTCAGAACTGCAACTAAAGAAAGGTATAAGTCAATGTCGAACCGGGAGAATGACTCGAGTGTGAAATACTTGAGTTTCCCTAAACCACATACTTATTGTTATTGTGTGCATTGATTTGGATTGATTTGCTTGTTCTATTGATTTATAGAAAGCATGTATTAGACGATTGGTCTTGTGACAGAAGGGCCAGATGGTGATAGAATCGTCACTGGCCCATTTCATATTGTCACAGAATAGTGATTGGCGGAGGTGCCAAAGTCTTTAACGGATAGGTCTAGACACTGGATGTTTGGTTTATATCGATGTTTGATTAGAACAGGATTTACTTCTATTACTGAGATTCGATATAGTATGCCAACGTCTGGAAATTGGGATCCCTAGACTAGGAATGAGTCTAGTTTTAAATGTGGAATCACGAGTTCATTTACAGTGTTATAATGTATATTTTGTCATATTTTGATACATGTTACTGATATGTATTTCATGCTTTATATTAATTATATGATTACATGTTTCGTTGATTTATATTGGGATGTACCGGAGTTATCCGGCTGTTGTCATGTTTGTATGTGTGCATGGCAACAGTGGGACATGATCGGGGTCGAGTAGATGAAGAGAGATCGTGTTTAGAGTGGAGACCACGGACTTTGTTTATAAATAGGGTTTGAGCACTTGATATGTAGTTGTTGAACCTTAGTGGTAAATGATTGTATATGATACAGGACTTGTACTTTACTTTTTATATGTATATCAAAATGAATTCCATTACGTTCCGCACTTGACAATTGTATTTAAAAAAATTCCCAAAGAAGATTAAGAAATGAACTAGCGTCCGGGTCCCCACAATGGCAGATGCTTTGAGCAGAAAAGTTGCAGTCGTAACACAGCTGTCAGTGCATAGATCTCTTCAGGCAGAGATTCATAGGTTTGGTTTAGAGTTTTATTCCAGGGGTAGAGCTCCTAAGTTGTCTAATCTGACAGTCCAATCTTCTTTGCTAGACCAAATCCGTAGAGGTCAGGCTTCGCATGAGCAGTTACATAAATGGAGACTGGAGGATGAGGCCAAGAGCAGTGCACTCAACACAGCTTCTCATGGTATTGTGAAGTACATGGGAAGGATGTAGGTGCCTAGTGTTGATTCAATCAGAGAGGATATTTTGACAGAGGCACACACATCTCCGTATTCTATCCATCCAGGAGGTACCAAGATGTACAGGTAGGGATGTAATCGAGTCGAGCCGAGCCGAACTCTGGATGTTTGAGATAAGTTTGTTTATAATCGAGCCGAGCTCGAGCTTTATTTAACGAATATATGCATGGCTAACGAGCTTATTCAAGGCTTTATCGAGCCTAAACAAGCTTAATAAATATGAATTATACATTTAAATTTTCATTAAAATTAATTAAAAAGTAAATTATATATTTAAAGAAAAATATATTATTCTTATTAAAATTTATAAATTTATTATAATAAAGAAATTAAATAGATTTTTCTATATATTTCATAAATAATATGCAAAATAAATAAATCAAATATCCAAACTATTATTTTTCATCTAAAAGATTACTCATGAACTTACCAACGAACATGTTCACGAGCTAACGAGCCGAACTGTAAAGCTTGAGTTTGGTTTGTTTATCTTAACGAGCCTCATTAAACGAGATCAAACGAGCTTTTATCGAATCGAACTTCGAATAGCTCACAAACGGTTTGGTTCGTTTACATCCATATGTACAGGGATTTGCAGATTTTGTATTTTTGACCAGGTATGAATCGAGACATCTGCCAATTTGTTTCTAAATGCCGCACATGTCAACAAGTGAAGGCAGAGCATCAGAGGCCAACAGGAATTCTTAAGTCGCTCCATATCCTCGAGTGGAAATGGAAGAATATCACCATGGACTTCGTTGTTGGTTTGCCGAGGTCAGTAAGAGGATCCAATGCCATTTGTTTTATAGTGGATCGACTTATTAAGTCGGCGCATTTCTTACCGTTGAAGGCAACTTTCTCCATGACTCAGTATGCAGAACTCTATATCAGGGAGATAGTCCGATTGCACGGGATCCCAGTTTCTATTGTGTCCGACAGGGACCCGAGGTTCACATCTTCTTTCTGGAAAAGTTTACATACAGCCATGCGGACGAAGTTGCTATTCAGGACAGCGTTCCACCCTCTTACAGATGGCCAGTCTGAGCGAGTGATTCAAATTTTGGAGGACTTATTGCGAGCCTGTGTAATCGATTTTCATGGGAATTGGGAATCGAAGCTACCTCTAGTGGAGTTTACCTACAACAACAGTTTCCAATAATCGATAGGTATGTCTCACTACGAGGCACCGTATGGGAGGAAGTGCAGATCGTCAATTCATTGGGATGAAGTCGGTGAGAGGTCAGAGCTTGGTCTAAAGATTGTTCAGCAGACTGCAGATGTGATGATAAAGATCCAAGACAGGATGAAGAACGGCCAGAGTCGCCAGAAGAGTTATGCTGACAAGAGAAGGAGAGATCTTGAGTTTGCCATAGGTGATCATCACGTTTTCGTGAAGATAGCACCCATGAAGGGTGTTATGAGGTTTTGGAAGAGAGGCAAGCTTATTCCTAGATTTATTGGACCGTTTTAGATTCTTCACAGAATTGTGACACTAGCTTATCGTGTAGCCCTACTACCGAATCTGGCCGGGATACACAATGTGTTCCACGTTTCAATGTTGAGGAAGTACCTAGCAAATCCTTCGCATGTTTTGAGATATGACCCGTTGCAGCTTGCTCTAGATCTGTCGTATGAGGAGTTACCTGTCCAAATCCTAGACAGACAAGAGAAAAGATTTCGGAACAAGGTGACCAAGTTAGTGAAAGTCCGGTGGCTGAATCAATTAGTGGAGGAGGCCCCAAGGGAGGTCGAGGCGGATATGAGGAACCGCTACCCGGAGTTGTTTTGTAAGATTTAATTTCGAGGACAAAATTTATTTAATTGGGGGAGGAACTGTAAAGCCCAAATTCAGTACACGTAAAACCCATGCATTTATTTAGATTGTTAAATTATTTTTTTAGTTTAAATTGATTTTTGAGATGCATGATTTTGCATTATTTTAAATTAATAATATTTATGTGATGCACGTTAAAATGTTTTCTTGAGTTTAATGTTCAGGCGATTATTCGACGTGGGATCAAGAAAAAGAGACCGACGTCGAGTTTGGCGATTTAAAATGTGGTATTTTATTTTAAGTTTGGAATTGGAAATTTTAAATGATTTATTTAATTTTTAGCATTTTATAGCTTAATTTTATTATTAGGTGATTTTGAGATTTTAAAACTTTTAAAGATTTTCAAGTGTGTATTTTAATTTATGTAGCGATAGTTAGTAAAGTTAATAGTGGGTTAGTATTTTCATTAGAATTTTAACTAGCATTATAAGTAGAAATTTAATTAGTATTTTAATTAGCATTGTTATTTAGCCTCCTAATGCGGTAAAGCAATTTTATTCCCTAATTACTTTAAAACTCACACACACACTTCTACACACACTTAAACGACAACACACACACCCATCTTCATTTCATAATTTTTTTTAAGAAAAAACTAGGGTTCTTAGATTTCATAGCAGCCGCCCATTTCCTCTGCATCTTTCCAGCAATTTTCGTCAACTTTTCTTCAAGAAAATCGTGTCACGTTCGTCCCGGATTAACCCTCGCACCATCCCCGCTTCGGTATCGTTGTCTCGGTAACTTTAAAAATCAAAAGACATGTATATTCTTTCATTTTTGCATCGATCGAGTTTGAGCAAAAATTGGTTAGATCGATTTTGAAGTGATTTTATGTCTAAAAACCCGAAATCTTCTGTCAATTCATGTGCTGTGCATTTTTGGTCACTTATATTGTAACGCTTTAAACATATAAAACATAGTACTTTTCGATACCTTCGATTTGACAGTAAATTCGTCATTTTTGGATAAGAAACGAGTGAGTTATGATCGTTTTTGTGGGACTACTCAAACTGCAAATTTATTAAAATGTGTTCTTGACGTGTTCTTGAAGTTTTATTGTTGCAGGCTTCGTTGGAAACCGAAGAGCGATCGCTTCTGCGTTTAAGTATTGTGAATATAATGTTGCACTACAAGAAAACTTTTTTTTTGCGACACAACATTAAAGGCGTGCACTAAAAGCACGCCGTTAATGCAATTTTTAACGGCGTGCTTTAAAATGCATGCCGTGAATGTGGTTGCACCTTACACCAACCACGACGTGCAGAACAAAAAAGCTGTAAAAATATTTAACAACGACGTACCGGAAAGTGTGCGGTTAAAATATTTTGTTTCAACGGCGTTGTAGAACCCGTAAATTGGACTGCGTATAAGCCAATTTAAATTAAAATGATTTTATTGCATGAATATTTAAAATTTTTCTTTAAATTTATTTATTTTACGCAGTAGTTTAATTGTTACCTTTTAAGTTAAATAAGTGAGGCCGGAGTGGAGTTGGAGTATTGAGATAAAATTTAAGAAAAACATTCTTAGAATTTATTTTAGTTAAATAATAAGTTAGTTTTTATGTAAAAGAAAGTTTAAGAATTTAATTAATTATTTAAAGACAAGTAGTGGATAAATTTCTTTGGTATTTTATTTAATGGTTTTAAAGCATTAAATGCATGTTTATTTCATTAATTTGTATTTAAATATTTTATGCATAATTCATGCATGGTAGAATTATTTTGGGAATTTTAAAGGTTCATGCATTAAAGATTTTTAAGTTTCATTTCGCGCTCGAATGAGGAGCGAAGACCGGAGAATTTTCAGGAAAATTATTTTTAATTACATAATTTATTTTTATTAATTAATATAAGGTGTTTTTAAGCATATTTTTCAAAACGGGATTTTATTTGGGTATTTTTACTCGCGGGATTTTAATTTTAACGGTACGCAAATTTTATCGAATCGGGAGAATTTTTGAAGCTTCGGCTAATATTTTCAAAATATTTCCAACACGAAATATTTTTCGGGATTGTGATTGAATTTAATGGGTCTACTTTTAAACTTGTTAGGCTTAAATATTTTTTAAAACTTTAATTAACAAATAAAGGGCCATTAGTTGAATTTTTAATCATTTAATTATTGTTCAAGTGTTGACCCTATATCTATTATTCTTTAAACCAACCGACACCCTCTTCATTCCTCTTTATTCTATCGGTTCCAACCATTTCCCCACCACCTTTCCTCTCTCGTTTCATTATTTAATCCATCAGCTAAGGTCTCGGATCTTGCTAGTCTTGCAATAAAGAATTTCTTCGGCTTTCGGCTCGATTCCCTCCCGCATTCTGCATCATTCAGGCACGCATTGTATCTTTGTTTCTGCATAACATATGCTGTATACATGCTGTTAAATGTTGCTTTTTGTGTGAAAATCTCGATTTTTGTTGTGTTCATTCAATTGTTTTTGTTGTGGCTCACGGTTTTGATAATTTGTGCAAGGGGTTGCTGGGATGGGTTGTTAAGAGTCTGATATTTGTCACACGCTGTGTTTGGGAGAGCCATACCGATCAGGGTTGCTAAAAGAGGGAAGGACCGAGAGTTAGCGGGGTGGTGCTCGTTGGGGCTGTGGCTCGCGTGGTGTAGGACGGGCGGTGCAGAGGCCGAACCAAGGCCTAGACCAGGCCATATGGGGTCTGATCAGTGGCTGAGGGAAGCCTGAGTGCTGCTGGCAGGGGCGGAGCCAGGATTCAAAATTACCTGGGGCTGGCTCCGTCCCATATGGAATTTAAAATAATAAATAATTAAATAAAAATTTAAAATAAAAAAATTGTAAACATTGACTTCATGAAAACATAGAACAAGTGTATTTAATATTTAATACCTTCAAAAACATGGAGCTAAAACACTACTGAAGTTGTGCTCTTCGATTCTTTTTAGAATAAAACTCATTAATTATTAAATCGTTATCAATTTTTTCAACCAAATCTCGTTCGATGTCGATGGTTTTCCTTTTCTTCATTCTTGAGTTTCTTTTCTAATTGACGCCGTCTACAACATAAAATGTCACTTTAGTTTAACTTATTATGGCTAACTGAATCAAATCAACATTACCAACACTAAATAATTGTTACTTTAATCCAATAAACCTCGTACAATTATAATTATTCCAAAACAATTGCGAAGTTAACATTTGACAATCTTAAGGCATAATATATTTAAATATAAAATTTTTACAGCCTTATAAGTTCGAAAATCATATTTACATAATTCTGAATTTTTCAAAAATTCCTACAAAATTCCATAAATACGCATTGATATGTAGAATGTCTAACAGTAAGATTTACTCATGATTTTCGGTGAAAACGAAGACCGATTGACGACGGTTGATTTCAAGACGACAAAGAAACTTCAAACTTTTGGTATTAAAAGAAAGCTTATGCCGTGGATTTTCCGAATCTACAATCGATTTTGAAAAATGACGATCGATGATGAAGTTACGACCATTTGAAATAATGAAAATTGTGAAAGTTTGAGAGAAAATAATAGAGATGAGGTATGAGACAAGTGAAAAAAAAAATTAAGTTTTGGGACTAATCAATAAATTTTTTAAAATAAACAATATTTAATTTTATTTTTTAAAAAATTAGGTGGGGCTGGAGCCCAACCCAGCCCCTAATATACCTCCGCCCCTGGCTGCTGGTACCACTCCTGGGACAGACCGATCGTGTGAAGGAGTAAGGGCCGAGTGGAGCTTTTGGCGTGTCAGTGAGGGAGCGCGGCTTCCAGCATGCATGGGATTTAATTCTTGAGTTGGATCATTCCATGGTGAGTCTGAGACAAGGCGTAAGATGACACTACTCTGCTGGAGCCACCCTGGAACCGATCGCTCGTAGGGAGACGTAGTGAGACGCGAGTTTCGATTGTTGCGTCAAGCTAGCAATGCGCTTGTTCGAGCTTGCATGGCACAGTTTCCTCGAGTCCAGTAGGTCCCTTAAGTCCCTAAGATGAGTCAGGAGGGGAGGCCGATTGGCTGGAACCACTGAGCTAGGGACAAACAAGGAAGGTGGCACAATTGAGGAGAAGTTTAGGAACTTACCGAAACTTCCTAGCGGATGTCTGCTTATGGCCGAGAGTTTGAGGGATTATTAGGAGTATTTTAAGGCTAGGCATGTGGTGTAATGTGAGAGGACCGAAAGAATTTAAGTAAGTAGAGCCATGTGTTGGATTTATGCTTGTGAAGAGGGTAGGTGGTCGTGTGTTCTTTCAAGGGCAACAATAAATTTTTGGCCGAGAAAGTTACACTGATTTTGAGGATTTTAGTGTGATAATTGTATTTTTTTAAATTGGGTAAAATTTGGGGAAGTTTTGGTTCGATTCGAGTTAAAACAAGGACCCCGGTTTAAGTTTTAAAACAATTCAGTTAAGTTTTGAATTTGGTTCGAGTTTATGACTAGGGATGCTTTTAAATATGTTTTGGGATATTTTTAAGGGTTTGGTAAGTTTTGGATCAAAATGATGAGTTTTGGATTTATCCGGGATTTAATCGTCGCACGAAACAGTAATTAAAGAATTAATTGAAACACCTAGAATTAAGCTTAATAAAATTATGAAAAATTATATTTAAGCTCAAATAATTATTAGAAGTCTATGTTTTTAATTTAGGAATTTTATGCTAAGGTTTGGTTTAATTCGAGATTTAAAACACATTAATATGTGGTATTTAAAGATTAATTTAAGATTCATCGATTTAAGCCAAATAAAAATATGAAAAAATTCTTCTAGGCTTAAATAATTATTTGGGACATGTTAGAGTCAATGGAATTAAGAAAATGTCAAAAACGTGGAATTTTACGTCTAGAGGCAAAACAATAATTTTTGGGTTTCCAAGGGCAAAATGATCATTTTGCACCCGGGGTGAGATTTCGGTTATGGCAGCATCCTGAGCACAAATTCATGTTATTTTAAATGTTCATGCATCACGTTTACGATCTTTACGCTTGTAATGCCCGAGAATTATAGAATTGGTAAACCAAGATTATTAATCTTCATTAACGTGAAACTCGGAAGATTTGAGAATGCATGACATGCAAGGAGGGAAGAAAAGACATGAGAAAATAGGGTTTTCAAGACCGCACCCACGGTGCAAACATGACCGCCCCCGCGGTCAGAAATTATGAAATTTTGTAAGAAAGGCCGTAGCCACACCGCACCCGCGGTGCAAGAAGGACCGCCCCCGCGGTGCAGCTACAGTAGGGTGACCGCACCCGCGGTCGTCGAAATTCAGAAAATGATAAAGCTGCCGAAGCTTGAGCGCACCCGCGCTGCTGAACACACCGCACCCGCGGTCATGCGTGTAGCTTGAAAAAATAAGCCACGTCTCCTGGTGTTGCATGCCATATATATATAAGAATGACATGTTTTTCCTTCAGAATTTCAGAAAAGGGGGTCGAGGCTTTGAGAGAAAATCCTTACGCCTTTTAGATTTGCGATTGTGAAAGATCCGTCCATCAGAATTCAAATCCGAACGCAGTATCGTGTTCCTCTTGACTCAAGATACACAAGGACGTAAGTTTTGTTACGTTTTGAGATGTTTTGAAAATATGATGTTGCTAGAATCGAATATGATTCAGATATGGTGTTTCTACTACCGTAGATATTGTAGAATTGAAGTCAGATTAAAGAACAGACTGTTTCTGTAATTGTTATGATTTTTAAAAGATATTGACGGAGATTCGATATCAGATTTGTGTTATCATTGAGATTATGAGTTATATCAGTATTGATTATGAGTTCTAGTATTATATCTGTGATGTTGAGATTGACGGGGTTATTCAGATTGTATTGTTATGCCGTCGGAACATCAGCAGACTGACATCTGATCAGATTTGATATTGATTGAGATTGCATTGTTATGTCATTGATATTGATATGTTGTCAAGATATCAGTCGTGAAACGTCTGCTTAAATTTTCTTAAAACGTGCTAGATTTTTTTTAAAACCTCACTTAACGTTCGGCCGAACCATAAAATATTTTTGACATCAATTTAAAATAAAACAACCAACTATATAATTTGAAAACACAAAACATATAGTTTAGCATAAAATATCTTTAACATCATTTAAAATCATAAATCATGACTAGTGCGGAAAACTAGCGTCGGCCCTCGGGTTATGTGCACCTCCAGTCCAGTCAGATCAACCATCAAGACCTCCATTATCATATTCATAATCAATATCACCTGCATCAATCACACCTAGTGAGTCTAAAGACTCAACACGTCATATCCTTGATAACGAGTAATACGTAATACAGTTAACATATAACAGTGAAAAATATTTATACTTAAAATATCATTTTCATGAATATTCATAAACATAAAATATTTTCGTAAACATTTTCATGATGCATAAAAACATTTTCATAAAAACGTTTTCATATAAACATACACATATCCCATAAACATATTCATATTCATATCCATATTCGTGTCCATATTCATATTCATATTCATATTCATGTTCATGTTCGTGTTTGTTGAATTCAGATCGTGATTGTGACTCGTATTCTTAAACGTATTGGGCGATGGATCCATCTAAATAAAACCACAGTACTGGGCGGCGGGGACACCAGCAACACTCTCACCGGTCAACTGGGCCTTGGCCTACGTATTAACATATTCGTATTCGTATCACGTATTCGTATTCGTATCACGTATTCGTATCCGTATCCGTATCCAAGGAAATACGATCGTCGGGCTCCCACTGGGACCATAACCCTCACGATATCTCCAACATATTAGTAGTCACAATCCCTTCACATCCTTCAACATGTCGTATTTCCATCACTTATAAAAATATGCATATAATAACATTTTTCTTTTGAAACCAAGCATGCAGCATATCTTTTAAATGACCAATTTAACCCTTAATAATCCATGAACTTTTAAAAATCATATTTCAACACATAAAAATTCATAAACATGTCACATAATCATATTAACATATAAAACAGCAAATAGGGCACTGCCATGACGTTTACTAATTTTTAGGTGTAAAAAGACCGTTTTACCCCTAGACGTAAAATTTCACATTTTTGACATTTTATTAATTTCATTGACTCTAACATGCCCCAAATAATTATTTAAGCCTACATAAATTTTCTCATAATTTTATTTAGCTTAAAATCGAGGACTTTTTATTTAATCTATAAAGGTGACGTATTAATGCGTTTTAAATCTCGAATTAAACCAAAACTTAATATAAAATTACCAAATTAGAAACATAGACTTATAATAATTATTTAAGCTTAAACCTAATTTTTCATAATTTTATAAAGCTTAAAACTAGGTGTTTCAATTAACCCGTTAATTAGCGTTTCGTGCGGCGATTAAATCCCGATTAAATCCAAAACTCGTTATTTTGATCTCAAATTTTTAACATAGCCTTTTTATTATTTATTCTACCCTTCCAAGTCGTGAGCCACCCCCATGGACCCTTGGATTCAATTTTAGTTCTTAAATTCGAAATATTGACCCCTTACCGAATCACCCGAGCCATCTCCCAATTTTCTCGAGCCACACCCGAGCCGCCTTGAACCAAAACCTATCCAACCCATCTAGGGACCCTACTGTGCAAGCCCAGCCTAAAAACATGAACCTAACCCGCTCAAACAGCCCAATGAACTTGACTCAATTTTCTGCATGTGTGTGTGTGTGTGGTGTCCTTGAACAAAAGAAACTCCTATCTAGTCTAGGACTCCTCCCAACCCTTAACCATCAAGCCCACCTATCCCTGACCATCCCTGGACCACGCCCAAACCATACCCAGACCAACCCAAGCCCCTGGACGTGAGCAGCAAACCACTGAATCAGCGGCAGCAGCCTCGCATGTACATGCTGTCCAATGCTTCATCGTGTTCCTTCGAGCCACAGTGCGCCCAAGCCGCACCAGCCCCTAGCTCAACCCTTGTGCACCCTTATAGGACCCTAAGGACCTAGCCTATCCCAGCCCAAGCCCCCAGGCCGAGCCCCTTCTCCTCGCACAAACTGCTGAACATCTGCGCCCCTCTTGGCATGCTCTCGGGTGGGAGTCCTAGCAAGCTAGGACTCCTTCCCCAGCCCCTGACTCGAGTCCTAGCGTGGCTAGGACTCTACCCCTGACCCATAACAGACCCTAGCCATGCCATGGTCCCAACCGAACCAAAGCCAAGTCTTGCAACTCACAACACCGAACCCTACATCACATGACAGTAAATTGGTTCCAACATTGATCCTTTCGTTCCAGCTTGCTTCTGTTAGCGTGTGCAGCCTTTTGGGGTGTTTTAGGACCCCTTAACTTGTTTAAAACATACCCATAACCCCTCCTAATCATGGCAGCACCTTAGATACATGAATTTCATGAATTTGGTAACCAAAAACTCAAGTTTAGAACCCATGTGCATGCAATTTCGAAAATAATCATCATGGTTCTTAATTTTTCATTCAAGATATGCAATCAATCATAATATGCTGTGATGATGAGTAAAAGGAGAATATGGCGTGCCTTTGCATTTTAAACGCAAGATTTTACGTTGACAAATCGAAGAACGACGACGAGGAAACGACGGCTTGAAAATCCTTGCAAATTTTGATGCTTTTCCCTTCACTTGTGTGTGAGTCTCGTGTATAAAATTGGGGAGAAGAGTTTGATTGTTGTAGGGGATTGAGGCGTGTAACTTTGAGGGTTTGGGGTGGGTTTTTTTTGTATATTATATACTAATTAAATCACTAACAAGGCTTAGGCCCACTAAGGAGAGTAATTAGGCCCATTAGTGTTTAATTATGATATTAAAAATAATTTGGTTTAAATAAGTTTGTGAATTTATTAGCCGGGTTGCTAAAAAGCTTGTATTTTAGTTGAAAAACCAACACCGATAAAATTTACGCCCCGGCATATAAAATCACCTAAAACCCCCATATTTTCAAAAATAATAAAAAGAATCTCCCAAATTTTAAATAATTAAAAACAACTATTTAATAAAAAATCATTTTCTATTTTTCAGCCATCGGTCTCCGTTCCTCGATCACAATTTGAATAACCTTTAAAAATATATTTTAATGCAATCATGTAGAAAAGTATATTTCAAACATGTAAATATGCACAACAAAATTAATTCATGCAATTAAAACCATTAATTGAAATGCGCAAGGAATTTAATAATTTGCGCATGCGGTTTGCGTGGACCTTTAAATTTTTAGGGCGTTACAAGTCGAGTTAGATTAATTAGATTCAGATATGATTTTGGTTATATTGTGATGTCAATGATATGAATTGAATTGTATCTTGTTCCGGTATTGATCAGATTACGTACTGAGTTGAGTATTGATCAGAACAGATTGTGTATTGAGTTATTCACTGATACAGCGTATTAGATATTGTCATTTCAGATTTGATATGGACAGATTTGGATACAAGTCATCGTCTTCGTCAGACAGGGACGACAAAGGTATAATTCATGTGATATCCGGGAAGATACAACTCAATTGAGATCCCATTTGATTTTCCCAACAAAATCACATGCTAGAATTATTGTTGTTTATTTTATGATATGATTATGATGTGCTTATAGATGATATATTCATATCTTTTGAGATGATTATGCTTTGTTTACAGATTGTTATTCATTGCATTTAAGATAGGGAGTCTTGACAGAACAGTCGAACTTCTAGACGTTCGGTGATATCACAGCTTAGGGGAAGATCAGTCTCCTATTGTAGATGTGGATACAGATCAGGCCGAAGTCTAGGAATAAGACGTACAGTCACCCCGATTGGGAGGGTAGGTGATAGATCGTCTTATTCGCACCGGGATCCCTAGAGTTATAGTTGAGTCGAGTCTAGACATGATTTGACTAGAACTGCATGCGTTTATAGATGTGGTTTCATAGACTATGAAACCCGTTTTTATTGCTTTCAGTCATGATAGCATGTGTTTATGATTTGATATGAGTAGCATGTTTAGCTGATTTGAATTGCATGCTTATTTTGATTTAATTTCACAGATTATGAAATCTATTGATTTTAAATATATTCATGATAGAATATTTCATGATTTATTTTATGTATATGCATGTTTACCATGTTTTATACTGGGATTTATTCTCACCGGAGTATCCGGCTGTTGTATTGTTTTGTATGTGTGCATGACAACAGGTGGGACAAGATTGGGGTCAGAAGATGATGAGAGAAGACAAGTTTAGCGTGGTGATTCCGGACTTATTGTAGACTTGGTTTAATACTTGAAATTTAGTAGTTAAACCCTAGATTAGTATGAGTGAATAATGTACATTATTGTACTTTTATACTGAAATGTATTTTGATACTGTGATGTATGTTATTTAGATTCCATTACCTTCCGCACTTGCATGTTAAAAAGAAAAATTTTTAGACCCTGTTTTATCTTAATTGATAATTAAATCCCAAAAATGATTAAGAAGATGATCAGCGTCCGGGTCCCCACAACGCTATTATAATAATTATGGTGCATGCTTGGTTTAAAGGAATTAAGAGAGAAAAAGTGAGAAAGTGAAAAGCAATCCGTCTCCGCCACGCCGCGTCGTTATTTCGTTTGTTTTCTGTCAAAACAAACCAATGCATGTTTATATCTTCTTTCACTCTTCAATCAAGCCATATAAGTATTTTTAAATATCGCAAGTACATGATTTTAATGAAAGAAGATCGAAATTGTTCATATTTAATTATGTTGGTTAATTATATTACGTGCAAAATATTCATTTTGAGATTTATGCGATATTGCTTGTGGTCACTTTACTATCATGATTAAATCTGGTCGCCAGTTACTGGTCCGGTCGTCAGTTACCGGTTATGAGAGCATTACTAAGTCCTGTCGCCAGTTACAGGCCCGGTCGCCAGTTACCGGTCAGTTCAGTTGTTTCACCCAGTACTGTGGCAGTAGTCTGATCAGACGTACATTATTAAGTTCAATCGCCAGTTACCGGTCAGCTCAGTTCAGTTCAGTTCAGGGACCACTTGCGTAGACCATAATCTCACCAGAAAATTATTACATACTATTTTATTACAAGGCTCCAAGGAGTAAACATTTCCACTTATGATTTTCAGTTCAGTTATGCACGTATTATAATTACTCATGATCAGTTATTTTCACTTTATGCCTCATGACATGATATTTCCACTTCGCATGAGATTTTATTATTATTACTTGTTATCTACGATATATGCATGCTGAGTCTTTAGACTCACTAGACTTGATTGTTGTAGGTGCTGATGATGTCGGGATCGAGGGCGGGGACCAGTGAGCCAGCTCGAGTCGGCAGTAGTAGGACCCGAGGACCTCAGTGCAGCATTTATTATTATTCGATTGCGCAAACATTTTAATTATTGTTGGAAAAACTTTTTACTGTCACTTCAAAAATGTTAATTTTTTCCGCTGCCATTTTGAACATCAAACTTTATTTATCAGTTCATTTATGAATGAGGAAATTTTAATTATTTAGAAAGAAAAATTTTAAATTTTTCGCAAATTTCCAAATGAGGATTTACAGGTCTTTACAGGCGTACATTTAGTAAGCGGTAAAAAATCATATTTACCGCGCACAATCCATGCTGCAATAAAATTTATACTATATAATGGAGAAGGCTCCAAATCCCCAAATAATCGGGCCTCTCTGTTTTTTCTCGATCAAAACCCTCCAATTTCTTCTCTTTTTCCCATCGTTCATCACCAAACCCTCAATATTCGTCCCTTAATTTGTTTGTTTGTCTTCTGTTAAAATTCTAATTTTGAACCTTCGCATTCAAATCCACAATTTCATCGGGAGAAATTTAACAAACTTCTTCGTAATTTTTCATCGCTCCTCTACCGAGCTTCAGTCATTGTCGGCTCCTTCTACCACCGTCGTCTCACCGTCCACCTACGGCCAGCCTCTTTGCCTTCTGTTTACACGACCCATCCAAACTCCTTTGCTGCTCCATATGCTATCCCATCAGACGCCGCCGAAGCTACAACCGCGAGCCACTCGCCGCGACCCTCCATGGTCGTGTGTTTGCCCTGGTTACGCCTTTCCAAGCACTCACCAAGGCGTTTCTTGCGATCCAATTCTGCCGTTCCAGCTTATGCACCTATTCCGATGAATAACCCAGCCAGCAGCCAGGCCTGGTTCTTCTGAGCTGCGACCTTCTGCCGCTACTGCTCTGACATCCCCATAACCTGTTCGCACTTTTGTGTGTTTCTACTGCCACCACTTCACTCTGGGGTGTCCTTAAGCTCACATATCTTCTTTTGCAGCCTACGTCGCTGGAGAGTAGGTACTACCTTGTTTATATGTTCTGTATATGAATTGGTTTTAGTGATATTGTTTTATTTGTTTTGATGCGGAAATGGCTGTAAAAGATAATTATGTTGATGAAAATGAGTCTTATAGGAAAAGTGGAAATGAAGCAATATGAGGATGCTCTTTTGCCTGACAAACACATGTTGGTGGTCTTTTGGATAATTTTTCATTTGGATATTTGCAATTAATCTTCGAACAGTGCTTTGTTCTTTTATATTTTATTATTTGGACATTTGAAGTGTTCTTAGAACTATTGGAAAATGTAGTGGTGTTTAAATGGGATTGCTGGCCAAAAAGATGGTCCTTTTTATCTTGTGTATGAATATTTATGTTGGACGTAGTTGGTGAAGATTATTGATTTTGTTGAATAATTATGTTTTTCCAATTTCACTGCTTACATACGTATTTAAACATTGGAATATCTACAGCATTGAAGAAGTGATCTATTTTCTATTGAGTTTGTGGTAATTTGATACAGTAGAAGATTGATGCTTCATCTTATCTTTATAATATTTATATTCTAGTCTACTAGATACAATGGCTTTATTATTTTTATATATTTTGTTAGGATTGGATTTGTTTTTTAAGTCTCCTTTGATTTTGAAGTACTTGATTGGGTGTTGATATTAATTTCTATAGGGCTTTTGTTCTTTCTTTCGGTGACTTGTTTTGGTATCAATAAAATTTAGCACTTTGCAAGTGTTGCCAATTGCGTGTTTCCAGATTGGTGTCCATCACAATTATCTTCAAATTTTCATATTACTTGATTCTGATTTGAAGTCATGAATTGTGGCCTAATAAGTAATAACTATCTTCGAATTTTCATATTTTGTTTCCAACTTCAAGTCCTTGATTGCGATGGTTCTGACGTTTGATCATGCTCTCAGTTTACTTCCAAGACTGCTTGTTTAATGAACATTCCTTTCTTCTTTATGTTACATTGTTTCTTTAGCGCAATTGCCATTATGTATTATTCGTCTCTTTTAAGATGCAGTGTACTTTTTGGAAGTTCTTTCTTTCTTACACATTTCTTTTTCTGTATTTCTTTCGAATTTCAAAGCTTTAAACATGAACGTGGCGAATGCCACTCTACTGATGGTTCACTTGGTGGCAAATGCGACTATGCTGTGAAAATTGCGTACTTTTCATTGATTTATGATTATTTAATTAACTTTTGTGGTGTAAATGAAATTTATTATAGTTTAAATTCCTAGATTTGGTTTTACTGTGAAAATTGGATGCATTCTTTTGCACGTAAGTTAAGAAGTTGAAAAAAAATAGATTTCCTAATCATAAAAGCATGCACTTCCCATCCCCTGCCTCCACAACCTAAGGGCCAATTAATGATGCATGTTATTGAAATAATTTATTTTTCTTATCATAAAAATTAAAAAAATACAAATACAAAGGAAGCATTCCTTTCATTTTTTTGATTCGCAATATTAATTTTCCTTTCGAAAAATCACATTTCTTGGTGTTGGTGTTATTCCTTTTCCATAAATTAAGTGTATTGATTGATGAATCTTTAGGTTCTAAATTTTTTATTATTGGTCTTGAATTTATGTGGCTAATATTAGAGCTAGATGACAGGTACTTTTTTTTGGATTTGAATTAAATCTACTTTAACAGTTTTGTGGCTAGTTTTTAATTTTTATGGTAGAAGTTGAGTTGTATTTTTATTCATTTTCTCATTTTATTTATGAAGTAATAAAAATTATTTGAAGTCATATATTAATTTGAATGTTAAGGTATGGGTCATTTACAAAATGGATAAAGAATGGATTCATTTGCCTTCAAGACTTGTACCCTAGTATGAAGAAGGGGTTCAAAAATTTCTTGCACAAGCCAAGGACTACGCCAAAGCACGTGACATAATATTATGTTCTGGCATATGTTGTAAAAATAAGAAGTATATGACATTTGACAAAGTGTATAAGCACTTAATTATCAAGGGGTTCGATCCTTCTTACAGGATTTGGTTCTTCCATGGTGAAATTGATACCCCACAATTTGAAGGTGAAGGTAGTTTAGAAGGAGTTCAAGAAGCGGAGGATGAAAGTAGGGAGGCATTTCATTTATATAGGGATGTATTTGTCTCAGATGAAGAGGTTGGACACACTACGTCTGAAGCAAGAGATTATGAATTTGCTGATTTATTAGAAGATGCAGAAACTCCTCTCTTCCCTGGATATACGACTTATACAAAGTTGTCAGCATCTGTCACATTATACAATTACAAGTCTACCAATGGTCACACTCACAGTATTTTCAATGAGCTACTTAAGATCTTAGGTGACATGCATCCAGAAAAAATCACACTTCCACAAACTGTTTACTCGATGAAAAAGTTGTTGAAACCATTTGATTTAGGATATGAGAAGATTCATGCTTGCCCAAACGATTGTTGTCTATTTAGAAAGGAGCTCAAAGAATTAGACTCATGTCCAAAGTGTGGTTCCTCAAGATGGAAGGTGGACAAAGTTACCTTCAATGTTTGTAAATGAGTTCCTGAAAAAGTGCTAAGGTATTTTCCTGTGATACCAAGATCTAAAAGGATGTATAAATCAGAAGAAATGGCTGAAGATTAGATTTGGCACTCCAATCACAAAAGTCAAGATCATATGATGCGACATCCAGTTGATTCAGTAGCTTGGGATACAATAAATCACAAGTGGCCTGATTTTGCATCAGATCCTAGAAATCTTCGTCTTGGTCTTGAAACAGATGGATTCAACACTTTTGGTGACCTTAGTTCCAGATATAGTTGTTGGCCGGTTATCTTGGTCAATTACAATCTTCCTCCATTGAAGTGCATGTAGAAGGAAAATCTTATGTTAACATTACTAATTCCAGGTCCAAAGCAACCAGGAAATGATATAGATGTGTATTTGGAACCTTTTGTGGAGGATTTGAAGGAGTTGTGGGACATAGGTGTGGAGGCATTTGATGCATTTACCAAGTCAATGTTCAATCTGAAGGCTATCTTGATATAGACAATCAATGATTTTCCATCTTATGGAAACCTAGCTGGATGTGCCACAAAAGGGAAATTTGGTTGCCCAATATGTGGTGAAGACGTATGTTCTATTTGGCTTAAGTACAGTAGAAAGTTTTCATACTTAGGCCACCGAAGATTTCTTGCTCCTGATCATCCATTTCGTGAGAAAAAAAATGGTTTAATGGGAAAAAAGAGAGAAAAGGAAAACCGAGGCCTTTGACTTGTTTAGAAATTCTCAATGCGGTAAAAGTCATTGAAAATGACTGGGGAAAAAAAGGAGTCAGAATATCAATAATGCAAAGAGAAAGAGAAAGACGCATGATATTTTAAAAAATGTACAAAAATCAGATCAAATGTGGAAGAAGAAGTAAATTTTTTTCAGTTTGCCATACTGGAGTGTGAGTTATTTTGCACTCTATTCATCAAGTTTATAAATTTGTTTTTTTGTTCATAAATTTTTATGAATCATGAACTATTACTATGAAATATGTTAATGGTTACGTGCAGGGTCTACTGCTACGTCATAACTTAGGTGTGATGCCTGTTAAAAAGAATCATGTGAAAGAGTGTTAGACAGGAATCGTTTAGAATAACTCGATGAGAATATTACTGAAACTCTATGCATGTTGGATTAAATGCTCGCAAAGATTTGATGCACTTAAACATTAGAAAAGAATTACATTCTCAAGAGAAAGGGGAAAATATGTATCACTTGCCTGTTGCACCTTACACATTGTCTAAAAAAGAGTTGAATATATTTTGCTCTAGATTGAAGAAAATAAAGTTACCTGATGGCTATAGCTCAAATATTGGTAACTGTGTTTCTTTAGAAGATCATAAGCTTATTGGGCTGAAATCTCATGATTGACATATTCTAATGCAACAATTGCTATCAGTAGCATTGAGAAGTCTTTTACCTAAAGGTCCACGTAGTGCTCTATTTCTATTGTGTGGATTTTACAATGAATTATGTGAAAGAGTGTTAGACAGGAATCGTTTAGAATAACTCGAGGAGAATATTACTGAAACTCTATGCATGTTGGAAAGGTACTTTCCACCCGCTTTCTTCACTATCTCGGTTCATTTGACAATTCATTTAGCAAGAGAGGCTCGCTTGTGTGGGCCTATCAAATTTCGGTGGATGTATCCATTTGAAAGGTAATAGATATTAATTTGTTTTTAGACAAATATTATGTTATACAAATAATTTAAATTTGCTACAAACACTAGTTTCATGTTAAATTTGTTTTGTTATTTAGATTTATGAAAACACTTAAAGAGTATGTCAAGAACCGAGCAAGGCCAGAGGGTTACATAGCTGAGTGTTACCTTGCAGAAGAACGAATGCGATTTTGTAGTGCCTATATAGAAAAAGCGGCTAGTATTGGTATCCTTTCTAATGGGAATCAGGATTGGGAGAATGGATTAGTGGAAGGTCGCCCAATTTCTCAAGGAAAAGAAAAAATTCTAGAAGACCATGTGTTGCAAGCTGCACATCGATATGTGTTGTTCAATACTGCTGAAGTTGAGCCTTACTTATAGTGAGTATAGTTAATTACATATCATATTAGCCTTTGTCTATTACATAATTCATATATTCTATTAATCAACCTTTAATGATTTTAAATAGGATGCACATTGAGGATCTTAAACAAACAGATTGTCGTTTTTTAATTAATGAAACATTTTTACAGAAGCGACATATGGAAACATTTGCTCAATGGTTATCAAAACATGTTTGTGATAACTCAACGGACAGAATTCGATGGCTAGCACATGGTCCAAGAAAACATGTTATATCTTATATAGGTTATATTATAAATGGATATCGATTCCACACAATTGATGTTGAAAGGTCGACACAAGATAGTGGTGTTTCGATTGAAGCAGATACTGTTTGTCAATCTAGTGCGAATGATTATTCACATACTGTTGGAAAAGTATTAAACTATGGAGTTATATGAGATATTGTTTTACTAGACTACTAGACTACTGTTCTTTCAAAGTTCCCGTTTTTAGGTGTGATTGGGAAATCATGAAACTGGAATCAAAATGGAAGATGGTTTTACACTGGTCAACTTACACCAAGGTCTAAGAACTTTTGAAGGCGATGCTTTCATTTTAGCATCACAAGCAAAACAAGTATTCTATTCTAGAGATAATGATGAATCAAACTGGTATCTGTTGCTGAAAGCGCCGTCTCGGGGTATGCATAACATGAATTTGCTTGAATAGGAAGCCTATACATCATCCAGACCTCTTGATGTGTCCACACTTGAGATTAACATTACTGCGAAAGAACCGAATGCGAGAAATGAGTGTGAGGGAATTGACGTGACAGATCCGAGATTGAAATCTTCGGTTGTAGATTTTATAGTTAATTTAAAAGGTTCCATTACACTTTATTTACTGTTGCAATACATTTGTCTGTTTTTTTTTTTATTTTCAGCGAATTCTCTTGTTATATTACATGTTTGACTATATCTTCATATACAACATTAAAAAATGAGCAGATTTGGCCAAAAACGCTGCAAGGTATCTGTAGATGAAGTTCAGGTGATATTTTATTATTTTGTTAATTTTGGTTTATTTTAATTTTAATAAAGTCTCAATTTTACATGATAATATCTCTTTGTGTTATTTTGTAGGAAAATATAGCTAATAAGCTATCGAGAGTGGACTCCAACACTCCACCTAATTCATCAGAATTTTTGTGTGATAAAGAGCAAGTTGATGACGCCAAAACTAATAAGAAAAAAGGACGAGGTCCATCAAAGTTTAATTTGGTTAGTGGCCAACAACAGCCCAAAGATCTGGAACGTAATGAGTTTGGACAGGCAATTGGAGATAATTCGGTCAAGTACGCTACTTTTCTAGGTTGCATGGTAAAAGAATTTGTGCCATACACATTAGATCGATGGAATGACTTAGACGAGGAAATGAAGATTAAGATGTGGTGTTGTCTTCAGGTAATGCTTATCACTTTTTTTATTCCTATTTTATAACAAAATGTTGAAATATTTTTATGCTTCTTAATGTGTAGTTGAACTATAAAGTTGAGGAGTGGGAGAAACATTCAATCTTTCAAAAGTTGGGTAAATTTTGGCGTGAGAGAAAGTCCAACCTCCAAATACTTATATGAGAAGTTGATGATGGTCGAGTGGCTTCACAGATCTTTGTCTTTTGAAGCCGAATTTATGGATCAAAACCAATGGGACTTGTTTGTGAAGAAGACACTATCACAACCATTTCAAGTAAGTATCAATTCATTGTTATGGATTTTTTAACTGTTTGATACATGCATATAATTTTTATTATTTTCGGGCTTAATTAGTAATATATACAGTTGGTTGATCAAGTAATTCACTTAAGATGGTTTGTTGTATTAAGTTATATATTGATGATAATATTTGCAGTTATATATTGATTTATATGCTATGAAAACCTGCAACTTGGTGAGTTATATATATTGGGCTTAAATTTAGTAATATCTACAGCTGCTATGAGAACCTGAAATTTGATGATTTATATGTAGTTATATATTGATGATTGTATAAACACTCTGGATGCTGCATGCATTTGAGTTTTGTAATCAAAGTGTGTTTTGTGGGTACTGTGTGGTCACTGAACGGTTGGATTTCTTTTGTTTATTTGGTTGTATCTGTTGGTGGAACTTTGTGATACTATTTTGCACAATCTCCGTTGGGAACCAGGGTTTTGAAAAGACTTCCTTTGATTCCCTTCGGGGGCAAATCTCCTTAGGCATTTCATCTCCATCTTTGGAGAATTTATAACTAGATGGACTACAAGCAGAGATAAACCGTAGAGGTAACCTGCAAGAATTTGTCTATAGTTGACATTATCGTTGTGGACTGCAGCATCTTTCTATCAAGTAACAGTACCATGGATTCTCTACTCAATGATTTTGATAGCTACAGCAAAACTAGAAGTTCTGATTAGCAGGACGACCTTGAATCCTTATATGGAGGGCAGGTCCGTTCAATATTTTCTAGTCTTGAGGAAACCATAGGAACAACACAAGGCCATTCAGCTAGCTTTAGCCACATGCCCTATTGTTTAGAAGTTTGATGTAAATTGAGGAACATTGCTGCCTGCATCTGTCATCAAGCATTCATCGATTTTGTTAATTTCAACAAGAAGCGAGATAAGATTTAGTCGGATTTTTTGTCATAACTGCACATATATTAACCGATTTACATGTTTGTTGCTCTAAAGAATCTATTAGGTGCCATCCGAACAGGAAGATATGACACAAGAGCATGCCAGTAATCCTTGCTCTGAAAACCACATATAAGATACAATGGTATTCTGCCACATAACTGTTTGATAACGAAAAACTAAATTCAAAATGGATGTCTTTGCTTTCTGTAAAGAATCCTCAGCTGCTAAACTAACTTGCATATTAATTGACAATGGATTATAAACAACACAACTGTATTTTTTTGCAATCATGTGACTAATCAATTAATATGAATATGTTATGTGTTTTTTATTTTCAGGAAAAGAGTGAAAATTTTAAGGCAATGAGGGGAAAGCAAAGATACAACCACACAATGAGCAGGAGAGGTTATGCCAGTTTGGCTCACATAATGGTAATTATTATTATTTGAAAAACCTTATGAAAAGTTCTTCTCAAAGTTTTCTTATTTTTAATTGTAATGATACATTTTTTTAATTATGTTCCAAATGAATTTTTTATATATTTCTATATGCATCATACTCAAGGAGAAAACAAGTTCTGCTGATATACCAATTACAAGAACAAAAGTATGGGTAGAAGGCCATAAGAAGAAAAATGGACAACCTAGTGGTGAAGTTATTGGAGAAAAAATGGTAATAAAATTATTTCTGTAAAAAAAAATTGTCAACTTAAATTCATTATTTTCTCATAAATTATTTGTTTGTTATTTGCCGAAAAAAATAGAAAAATGTGAACCTGAATCTCAAAACACTACTAACATTGCTGATGATGCAATTAGCCTTGTATTTGGGAAGGAAATTCGAGGTAGAGTGCGTGAAATGGGCTTTGGAGTTACACCTTCAAAAGTTGGAGCATCTTTGCAACAAAATGGAACTATTAAACAACTTCAAAGTATGATGCACTACCTTCAACAAGAAGTGCAACAAATGAGGTCCATTATTTTCCAAAATATGAGGCAACAAAATGAGCAAGAAAAGGTTAGTAATTAAACGACATTAGATAAAATAATTTGTATTGATGATGTTGAGAATTTTTGTTTAGTGACCTATGATTTTATCTTGATCACTTTTTTGTTTTATTGTTGAGTAGAAAAATGGTACAAGCTGTCTTATTAGTTTACTTTCTAGCTTTAATGCATTTTTATTTTGCACTTGAATTTTTATATTTAATTTGGTTGATGTGGTCATAATAATTTGTACATTGACTTTCTTACTAAATAATGAAATTATAGTTTAGATTGAAATTGATGACATGCAATGTGCTTCTTCCGCACAGTATATTTTCTAGTGACCTCACAGTAGAAGTAATCTAATGAATCATCTTACATTGGAGATTTGTTGTTTGAGATTTTTTTTGCTTTATCTCAATATGTAGGTTGGTAGTGGACTAGTGGTGGCAGTATTGGGATTGAGAATGATATTGGTAGCGGCTTGTGATATCAATCGTCCCAAAAAAACTGGCAATGCTGATAATGTGAACCAACATCAAGTTGCATCTCGTGTAACTATCTTAAAAGTTTGTGTTATCTAAACCACATTTGTTATAAAATAGATATGGCATAATTAATACTTTGTATAGTTTATATGCAGTCAAATTTAAAGAATGTGAGTCATGAATATATCCCTGAAAATACTAAATGTAAGTTGCTTCATTGGTGTGGTGATGGAGTTGTTGTTGAACGTCGAATTGCATCCACAGATCCAACGGTAAAAGTGCATCACGTTCCCCTTGATGGATCTTGTTGGAAAGTTTGGATTGATAGAGTTCTTGTGGAGCAGGTAGACTTAATTCGACAGAATTCTGAAATGATTTTTCTGGATGATGCAGTTGGAAGCACATTAGCATGGTTTTCTAAATTTATTGTTTTGTGTGACTGATATATATCCTATTGATTTTAGGGTTAGAGACACTATTGCATCAAACCATCATATTACCGAGTATTTTGTTTACTTTATCAAGTTTTTGTCTTATTGGATAAAGGAGATTTGACATTAATTAATTAGTTTCTATGTTATCATATTATTTTGCTTTAATTCTTGTGATTGGTTGGATTTGGTGTGATAAATCTTTTGAGTTTTGATATTATTGTTTCTATTTGGTACATAATAATATAAATATCGTTAATGTGCTGCACGTTGGTGATAAACCAAATCGAAAGCACACTTTGTACAATGTTGAACATGTCAATTACAGCTTGCATTGCACCCTACAAACAGATCACTACTTTTAATCGCAGCGTGCAACTGCACGCTGTCAATTGTTAATTGTTCAACTCAACAGCATATTGTGCACGCCATGGATACTTTTAATCGCAGATTTGTCAACAAATCAACAGCATGTTGCGCACGCCATGGATACCTTTAACTGCAGCGTGCAATGCCCGCTGCCAATTGTTCAATATATCAACAGCTTATTTTTCACGAAGTTGATACTTTTAACCATAGCGCGCGGTGCACGCTGTCGAAAGATAACTATCAATAGCACACTCTACACGCCGTTATTAGAGTAAACCGTAGCGTAAACCGCATGCTGCCAATAGTTTAACTATCAATAGCACACTCTGCACGTCGTTATTAGAGTAAACCGCAGCGTAAACCGCACGCTGCCAATAGTGTCAAACTTAAGATGGCTTTTAACATTACAGCGTGTGTCGTAGCGTGCATTGCACGCTGCGGATACCTTTTCGCGGCGCATATTGCACGCTGCGGAAACCCACTTTTCTTGTAGTGTTGGGATAAGTTTTGATGTGTCGTTTCATGTTGATAGTCCTTGGTTGCATTAGAAGTAGTAGGAAGCTTTTGGTGTCAAAAATTTGAGTTTATTGGTCGCATTGCGTTGCGTCTGGTGCGTCGTTTTCTTTGAGGATGTTTGGAGCGTTTTTATGGAGTCGAGTCAGTGTCAAAGCGTCCTAGGATGAGTCTCGATGGATTGGTTGACAATTTTTATGATTTAGTTAGGACTATTAAGCTTCCAATCGCGGAGTCTAGTGCAGTCAGTGCCCGAGCGGTAACTTCTTACTGCCCAGCGCCACCCTTTCTGTCTGAGGCCAGAATACCTAGCGCTCGAACAGTAATGTAATGCCCGAGATTTAATATCGTATTAAATTAAGATTAATTTTTAATCGACACGATTATGAAAAGGCTAACCGAGACACGAATGGAAAGTGTACATGTGAGATTGTGCGAGAGCCGAAGGTCTCGCGCATATGCGCGAAGAGTAGGCGTGCATATGCGCGAGCTGTGCGGAAACCAAGGAGCCAAGATCGAACCTCGCGCGCACATGCGCAACGTAAAGCACGCACATGCGCGACAGGTCCAGTAGGGTTGGCACATATGCGCCGAGTGAGGCGCGCATATGCGCGAGTGTAGTTGGGCACGAGACAGTAGGTCTCGCGCATATGCGCGGCGATGGGGCGCGCATATGCGCGAGCTGCCGAGAAGCCGAGCAACGAGACCAGTAGGTCTCGCGCATATGCGTCGATGATGTCGATTATTACAGGATGGAGAATTCCTTTGATATTTATACTAGCTATGACTCGATTATTACAGGATGGAGCAGAGGGACTCCTTATGTATTCAGTTGATTTACTGAAGTTGAGTTTATCATTGGCTGATTTACCAATGATATGAAAGTTATGGATGTTTTTCCCCGATAAGACTTTAGATCTAATTTCAGTTAGATAGATTGATTTTAGCCTTGAACTGATATTAGAAATTGTTGAAATTTTGAATCCTGATTGAGGCAGATTGCATTCAGGATGTGTTATATCTGAAGATGATATATTTGTAGATTTTAACAGAATTAAACCGTAATTAGTTGGCCGAGGTGGATATCAGTGTCGGATATTTGCGGTTTTATGAGTTTAACAGATCAGTACCGATGAGTGATGTTTTGAATCTGATTGAATCTTGCTGTTGTTCTGAATCCGTGTTTGAATCAGGTAAGTAATACTGCATTGTATATGAATAACCAATCAGTTGTGCCAGATGTTCCGAATTTAAAATGATAAATATTTCCAGCAGTGTGCAATAATTTATTCAATGTGCAGTTTGATAGCAGAAAAGGTGTTGATAGAAAAAGATGAGAGTAGATGTAGCAGAGTCTGTATACTTACAGATAAAAACAGAAAGATAGAAACTTGGAGATTGGTTCTACATATTATTGATACTTAAATAGAAATGGGAGTACATTTATATGGATTGATGACGAAACTATCGAAATCTTCCTAAGATTGTACTGCGATGTGATTATGATTGTAATTGATAGAATGCTTGAATCTGCATATATTATGTGTACAGGATGATGTACAGATAAGATCAGAAGATCAAGAGTTATGTCAGAAGAGTGATTAGACTACACTGAATGCCAAAGTTGATTATATCATACCATGATTTTCATTTGATTTTGTATTTTTGGCAGAATATACCATAAATTCTTCCACCTATCGTCTATAGATTGACGGATGGTCGGAGCCAACTATCCGGACACTGGAGAATATCCAGGAACTGTATTGTTGGATTTTAGCACTAGTTGACATGATTTATTGTCATTTGTGAGTTCTCGTACAACCACAGCTATCAAACGAGTATTGAGATGGCTCCTTTCGAAGCGTTATACGGAAATAAATATTGATCCCCTCTTTATTGGGATGATATCTCTGAGGTTCCTGAGATTGGACCTGATATGATCAGAGATATGACTGAAAAGGTGAAGCTAATTCAGAAGAAAATGAAAACAGCTCATGATAAATAGACTAAATATGCCAATGTCGGAAGATGACTGTTGGTATTTGAGACCGAAGATCGAATATATCCTTGATTGGGATAAACAGATTCGATAACAGCTGATGGTGTTGAGTTGTTACAAACTGTTGGTTGATATATACGGATGTAGTATAGCCAGTATTGCGAGATTGCTTCGATCAGAGTTATTTTGAGTTGTATTATGATATTATACTTCTTGAACGAGCATTCCAGATTAGAATCAGAATCAATAGAAGAAAGAGAATTCAGAATGAAGATCATTCTGCTGTTGAAAGTTCAGTAGAGTTATTAGGGCATTAAAGAAGCTACTTTGAAAAACAGAAACTGATATAGAACCGAGATTCTAGAATTGTTCATTGAGGTGAGTTTCTTTTAGCTTCGATATATGGATACTTCCTTTCATATCCGATATGAGTACCCATAATATGATTGCCTGTGATTTCGAGGACGAAATCATATCTTAGGGGGTGAGAAATGTAATGCCCGAGATTTAATATCGTATTAAAATACGATTATTGATTTTTAATCGAGACGATTATGAAAAGGCTAACCGAGACACGAATGGAAAGTGTACATGTGAGATTGTTCTGTGCGGAAACCAAGGAGCCATGATCGAACCTTGCGCGCACATGCGCAACGTAAAGCACGCACATGCGCGATAGGTCCAGTAGGGTTGGCGCATATGCGCGAGTTTAGTTGGGCACGAGACAGTAGGTCTCGCGCATATGCGCGGCGATGGGGCGCGTATATGCGCGAGCTGCCGAGAAGCCGAGCAACGAGACCAGTAGGTCTCGCGCATATGCGCCAATGATGTCGCGCATATGCGCGAGACGTGTAATAGGCGGAATGAGCCACTCGTCCTCTTGCATGTACGTGGATGTATATATATATATATATATATATATATATATATATATATATATATATATATATATATATATATATACACACACATGAATCCTTCCCCTTCAGAAGAAAAGAATCGAGGAAAAAGGTTTCTGAAAAAGGTTTGAAAATCCTTACGCCTTTTGTGAGAAATCCGCCGGTCCGATTTTGAATCCGACTTCGGTATTGTGTTCCTATCGACGTAGGCTACAACTGGACGTAAGTTTTGCTACGTTTTGATATGTTTTGAAATTGTGGTATTGTCAGAATCTGATAGGATTCATATATGATGTTCTTGTCATGTTAGACATCGTATAATCGAAACCGGACTGAAGAACAAATACCATATGGAATTGTTATGATTTTCGGAGTAGTTTGGAGTCGATTTGATATCAGAAATGAGTTGTTATTGATTATGAGATGTTGGAATTGATATCTGACTGATATGATATGGCTGGATATATTGATATTATGCCGTTATGTAGTTGAAACAGAATTTGATTAAATTCTGATTATATCCAGTATTGATTGAGTGGTGTATATACCATACCCTCGTTATTGTTATTGTCAGATTGAGTATTGACAGGCTTTGAGTTCGAAATTGCGACAGAGTCAGAATATCATAAAGAAAGGTATAAATTAATGTTGTGTTGGGATTGCACAACTCGAGTGAGGTTTGACTCGAGTTTCTTTAAATCACATACTTTGTTTATTGCATTGATATTTGTAATTGTTGAGATTGATGTTTGTAGTCTATTGATTTATAGCCACTGCATGTATTGACTACTGATTCGTTTAGTCAATGGCTGATTCGCCTAGTCACCGACTGATTCGTCTGATTATCGACTGATTCGTCTAAACTTTAGCTGATTCGCTTAATTACTGGCTGATTCGTCTAGTTATTGGCTGATTCGCTTAATTCTTGACTGATTCGTCAATTCTGCGGCTGTTTCGCCCAGACATTGGATATATGAATGCCGTTTAGGGATTGATTCATTCCTATCGACTGAGATTTGGTATATTTATCATTATCCAAACATTGAGATCCCTAGGTTAGAGTTGAGTCGAGTCTGAGACGACGCGTTGTTAGAGTCGAGTCTGAGTCTGAGTGTGATTCATTGCTTGATATTGATTTATGTTTCTGATTTGATACATGATATAAATAATTCTTATATGCTTTTGTATATGCTTTTATATAATTGCATGTTTACATTGTTTATATTGGGATGTAATTCTCACCGGAGTTATCCGGCTGTTGTCTTGTTTTGTATGTGTGCATGACAACAGGTGGGGCTGGATCAGGGTCAAGAAGAGGATGAGAGAAGACAGTTAGCGTGGAGATCCGGACTTAGGAGTATATCTGTTATATCACCTGAGATGTAGTGAAGAAACAATAGTTATTATGATTTCTTGTTGTACAGGACTTGTACTTAGATCTGATTAGTGATCTTGTAAATGAGATAAGACTTATTTCATATGCTGCGTACTCTCGTGTTTTAAAAAAAATAAAAATTTAGACCCTGTTTATTTTAATTGATTAATTATTCCCAGCAAGTAATTAAGAATTGAATTAAGTTCGGGTCCCCACAAGTAAGATATTACCGCCCGAGCACGGGGCCAGCGGAGGGATGTTTGGCTTTCATTTAGCTTTATTTTCCAATAGTGAGTCCATATCTTTTATTGTTTGGGATATGTTCACACATCATTTTAGATTTAGTTTTGGTGTTTGATGTCATGGTTAGTATGATTCAACGATGTAAAGTCCCGAGTGTTCTAGAACGTCATAAGCCACTTATTTAATTCCGGGTTGAGTACGAGCAATACGTCTAAGTTATGAAAGCTAAGCACTTGATAATGTGTTAGTATGTGCAGCAGTGGCCCCAAGCGAGATCCAACGAATCTTTCAACACTATGTAAGTATGGCCCACGTGCAAAAGAAAATATTTTATGTTTTTGAGGTATGTTAAATGTCTTGTGACCAACTATGAACGGGTTTGGAAGTCTGTGAACGTGGCTGAGGACCTCTCCACCTCGGTAAAGCATAACCGAGTTTAGATCAGGATTAGGAAGCGCTAAAACGTGACCAGAGACCAATCCACCTGGTGAAGTGTAATGACCCGAATCCTTGTTTTGAATGAAGTATTAATTAAGAGATAATTAATGAGTTGTTAATTAAGTTTTATTAAATAATTGATAAATCGGGCTCAAACTGTTGGGATCTACCGAACTTTAAATGGATAACCCGATCTACTTCAGATTACATTATCTCGAGAAATCCAACTAGGCAAATGAGATCCTGACACGTGACAAATAAGATTGATTCGGATTTTCTGAAATAGTCCAGATGCAGCCTATAAATGGAAGCCGGATTCTTTTGTTTCCTTCACCGCATTCTTCAGAGAGAGTTCTAGTTGCACCTTAGGTTTTCTAGCCAGTTTCTAGGGCACTTTGGTGACGGGAAGTTTCGGAGCTAGTATCGACTCGAGGAGGGGTCGGTGAACTGAGATCGAGACATCATCAGCGGGCTGAAGACGGATGCAGGTATAATCCTAAATCCTTAGATAGTGATTTAAGGATCATTAGGGAGAACTGGTAGCATGTTTGATCTGGTTTGATAGTTATTTCATTATGTTGGTATTGTCTAGGTTCAGAGCTTTTTGTCAGATTGTTTTAGTGAGGTACGTGATGTACTGTAACGCCCCAGACTTGACGACTGTCCTCACTGTACCAAGACGAGTCTTTTCAGCGTGCTTATGTCCTCACTCACACGCACCCTAGGAAACTTCCAAGGAGGTCACCCATCCCAAAATTGCCCCAAGTCAAGCACGCTTAACTTTGAATTTCTTATGTGATGAGCTACCGAAAAGAAGATGCACCTTCGTGATATGAGTAGTACAAATCAAATCTTTTAAGCCTTCTTCAACTGTACAGTCCATTACATTGAACAGTGTCGGAATCCCTCTCATTCCCGTGTGGGTCGGTTCATTCATGTTCCCTCCACCTAGAAGCCTGCCAGGAGCCGCTCATTGTCCGTGCAACTGATGGCACCGACGATCACCCCCCGCCCTCTTCGGCCCCGGGCCTCACATGCCCACCAGCTTCCGCTTGGTTCGTCCCCGAACCACACCGTACTAAGAGAGAACCTGGCTCTGATACCACTTGTAACGCCCCAGACTTGACGACTGTCCTCACTGTACCAAGACGAGTCTTTTCAGCGTGCTTATGTCCTCACTCACACGCACCCTAGGAAACTTCCCAGGAGGTCACCCATCCCAAAATTGTCCCAAGTCAAGCACGCTTAACTTTGAAGTTCTTATGTGATGAGCTACCGAAAAGAAGATGCACCTTCGTGATATGAGTAGTACAAATCAAATCTTTTAAACCCTCTTCAACTGTACAGTCCATTACATTGAACAGTCTCGGAATCCCTCTCATTCCCGTGTGGGTCGGTTCATTCATGTTCCCTCCACCTAGAAGCCTGCCAGGAGCCGCTCATTGTCCGTGCAACTGATGGCACCGGCGATCACCCCCCGCCCTCTTCGGCCCCGGGCCTCACATGTACTGACTGAGATATCCAAGCGTAGTATACACACTTATATGCTGAATATTTATCTGTTGCATGATACATGTTTTACTGCTTTGACATATTATGCATGGCATATCATGTTGAGCCTGATATCTTTTGAGATATACCTCGTTTGTTGGGGCCGCGCAGCCCTATTCTGTATTGTGGACGATGGGGCATCGAGAGCTACAGTGTCCGACGGGACCCGCGGGCTCTGATGACCTGGACATTGCAGGTCCACGTCTTGATGATGATAGTGGGAGTCAAAACATGCCTAGACCAGATAAGAGACTACACACTCAGGCGCCTCTAGACTGAGCATGAGATTCTTGACTTGATCCTTGATATCCGAGCATATTGCATTTCGCATGCATCATATCAGTTTGTATACTCGTACATTCTCGTATTGGGCGATTGTCGCTCACTTCCTTGGTTTCATCTTGGGCACCCCATTCCACGGGGCAGGTCTTAGGTTGGACGGTTCGGACGACCAAGGCAGTGGCTAGAGCAGTTGGGTTTTCGGTGGTGATCCAGTGAAGGTTCTATGTGGTTTATCGTTTTCTCGTTCGGATTATGTTTTTGTTACGGTTGTATTGATGTTTAAGACTGCTGTTATTTTTCTGTTTTTGTTTGGGTTGTAAGATGATTAAGTAATTGGTTTCCGCTGTTTAATTGTAGTTATTAAGTTTTAATGTTGTAGGTTTATTAGTCTGTTTAGTAGTGGCTCGGGTAAGGACGCTACATAAAGCATGATTGGGGATCTCATGTATATGGTAGTGGATCTTCCCTGCTAGTCCAATTCTGTTGTTAATTCTGATCAGGCGCGTTTATGTATAGGTCACTTGCTTTGAAACATAACACAAAATTACGATGTTATGTACGCTCAAGTATGTATGATGCAAGGACGGTTGCAAAAATTTTTATGATGTGATGGCACGTCTATGTTTATGTTATTACGTGCAAGTTTCAAGTATGTACTTATACTTTAAAGATGCATGTGATTTTATTATATAGTACTTGTTATCCCCAGTTTACACAAGTTGAGTATTTAGATTCACTAGATTTGATCGATGCATGCGATGACGAGTATGAGGAGACGGGGGGTGGGGACCAATGAGCGGCTTGGACTGTGCGGGAGGCTAAACCCGAGGACCGCCAATGTTTTTATGCATGACGATTTTTGTCGGGACCTGAACCTAATTCATTGCTTAATCCTTTTTGAGAATCATTAAATCAATTACAATAAATAGGGTCTAATTTTTTTAAAAAAATACAAGAATACCCAATATATGAAATAAATATTTTTTCATTTACAAGATCACTATCCAGATCTAAGTACAAATCCTGTACAAAAGTAAATCATACAACTACTGTTCATTTACTACATATCAAGTAATGAAACAAATCTACTCCTAAGTCCGGATCTCCACGCGAACTTGTCCTCTCATTCTCTTCTTGACCCTGATCCTGTCCCACATGTTGTCATGCACACATACAAACAAGACAACTGTCGGATAACTCCGGTGATAATATAATCCCAGTATAAACAATGAAGACATGGAATCATATAAAAATATATATAAAAGTATAAACAATCATCAATAACATGTATCAAGTCCGAAAACATGAATTGATATAAAACTGTAAATAAACTCGTAACTCATTACCTCAGACTCAACTCATCTCTTATCTAGGGATCCCGGTTTCCGGACATTGTCTCACATATCGAATCTCAGCGATAGGAGTCGATCTGCTCCTAAGCAAACATCGATATAAACCAAACATCCAGTGTCTTGGCATATCCGTCAAAGACTTGGCATATCCTACCGACTTGGCATGTCCTGCCAAAGACTAGGCATCTCCGCCCATGACTTAATACATGCTTTGCTATAAATCAATAGACTAAGCATATCAATTTCATTCAATTGCAAACACCAATGCAATAAAGCAAAGTATGTGGTTTTACGGGGAACTCGAGTCCAGTCTGACTCGGGTCGATCTCCCGGGTAACATTGATTTATACCTTTCTTTCGTTGGGGTTCGGCTCTGATCTATCTTCGAATCCTTTGATATATCAATCTGGAAGGACATTCCCAATAGGCATAATATCAATATATCTCAAATCAATACTGAATATAATCAGAACTCAATCAAATTCTGTTTCAACGGCATAACGGCACAAACTCAATATACCCAGCAATACAATATCAGTCAGATATCAATCCCAACATCTCATAATCGATAACAATATAAATTTGATATCAATTATCAATCATATTTATTCTGAAATTCATAACAATTTCATACGGTATTTGTTCTTCTATCCGGTCTCAATTATCTGATGTATAACATGTCGAGAACATCATACATGAATCATATCGATTCTGGAAACATCATAATTTCAAAACATATCAAAACATAATAAAACTTACGTCCGTGTGAAGTCGTTGTCACGAGGATCACATAATTAAACTCAGATCAAAATTTTAACGGGCGGATTTTGAACAAATCGAATTCTAAATTCAAGAAGTCAAAAGTTTCCCTGGAACTCTCGATTCTTCCCTGGAATTCTGAAGACAATTGCAACTTAGATAAGGTGGCTTCCTCTAAGTGCAGTACATCTCGCGCATATGCGCGACCCTCCTCGACGCATATGCGCGAGACCTACTGGTCTCCGAAATAATCTTCTCGGCAGCTCGCGCATATGTGCGCCCCATCGTGGAGCATATGCACGAGGTTCTCTGGACTTGGCATCATTTCAATACATCTCCTCGCGCATATGCGCGCCCTGTCTCGCGCATATGCGCGAGGTCTTCTGCCTGCCTCACGCATATGCGCGCATCGGTGCCGCGCATATGCGCGAGGGGTACTGTCCTCGCACATTGAATCTTCTTATACAACTCAAATCAAGTCTCGGAGCGATTCTTCTAATCACATCAAATTAGAAATCAATAATCGCCAATTAACAGCAAATAAATCTCGAGAATTACAATTTTAATACTCGAATTTTTATGACATTGCTTCATGTTGTTGGAACAAGTTATTTTTCTAGAAAACTTTATTTGTAACCTTTTTCTTGCAAATATTTTGGTCGAACAGCTTAACTTTATTGCAATTTGAATGATTACTATCTACTTAAGAAAATTTTTATTTTTCCGCAAATTTTAAAATAATTTAAAAATATGGTACGTCACACAGCGCCTCCTCATATCATCAAATCCTACAACATTCAAACCCAGTGAATCTAATGGCTCAGCACGTTCTAAACATGAGTATAAAATAATACATATACAAACACATGCAATAAAATCATACTTTTAATAAAAAGAGCTTTTAAGCGTAAATAAATAGTAAATCGTAAAATCATTTATTTGTAAAGCTTTCAATCCTTCTTATCATTTCGAGTGAAGTTTGATCCTTGAAAGTGACTAGCTTTTATCCTATGGTCAGTTTTCAACTCCACATGGCCCATGGGAACAGGCACTAGGCTCGGCCGTGGGAATACGATCGTCGGGCTCCCTCTAGGGTTTTTTCCCGTAAACGGGCTCCCTCTGGGGCCTTTTCCCTCACGATATCCCCACAAAATTGTAAGTTCACAGTTCCTTCTTAAAACGGATCCCTCACATATTGTAAGTTCATCGTTCCTTCTAGAAACGGATCCCTTACATATCTTCTTTGTCACAGTCAATTCACATCTTTCAAAATATTTTTTGTTTTCTTTTTTAAATATTAAAATATCGTATCATTTCCATATTTGAAAAAGAACATTTTTAAGAGTAAAAATCGTAAAATATCATGACTTTTCAAAAAAATCATTTACAATAAAAATTGCACATCTTTACCAAAAATTGTAAAATATAATATTTCAAAAAAATCTTCATAAAATATCATTTAACATGTGTTATGATCCTTCAGAACGTTTCCAAGCTATTACGTATTACCCAAGTGTTAAATGATCGTTTTTCCTCTATACGTAAAATTCTCGATTTTGACTTATTCTTACTTTTAATAACATGGGCTTATCCCAAATAATTATTTAGGCTTAAATATAATTTTTCATAATTTTATTTATCTTAAATTCGAGGCTTTCTATTCAATTCTTTAATTAATAATTCGTGCGGCGTTTAATTCCCGATTTAATTAAAACTTTAATATTTTCATCCCAAACTTTAAACATAGGCTTTTTATTACCTAAACTACCCTTGTGAGTCATGAACTTTGAATTTTCTTTTTAATTTAGCAATATTTACCTTTAATTGAACCCACCGAGCCATCTCCAAATTTTTCCGAGCCAGACCCTAGCCAACCCATCTCCGTACCCTCCTGACCAGCCCTGACCCTTTATGTGGGGCCGTTAACTCCTAATCGTTATTACGATACAATTTGATTAAAGTTAATTAATTACAGCGGAAAACGAATTAAAATTTTCTCTACAATGAGACCAAAATATCTTGTTTGAATACTAAAAATAATATTTCATCTCACATCATAAAATATACCCAAACATAATCAAAACCAACCGCATACAAAAAACTCATATCCTCGGGACATGTCCCGGTATATAGATACATATATACACTAGGAAACAAAATATAAAACCTTAGCTCAAACTGTGACTCCCTCGAGAAGCACCCTCTCTGGTCTCCTGATATCCTGGAGTACCTATCATTGTCCACATACAAAGACAACAACAACCCCATCTGGGGTGAGCATAGCTCAGTCTGAAACAAGCACAATATATACCACAAGTATTTATAGAATGATATATGATATGCAATGCATGTATGTCGTGGAGGTATCAGGTTAAATACTCATCCACTGAGCACATGTCAAAATTAATCGAAACACTATCAAATCAATGCTCGAGCTGGCACACCGGCCTACATCAGGGATACTCGTATGATAGTGTCGACAAAGCGCCATCAAATCCCAAATCCCAATCAATCATCGGGGCTACTAATGACTATGCTTTAAGGGCCACATAATGCCAAACATAGCATCGTGTTCATAAACCCCAAAATCAAATCCAAATCATATCAAGGTATCTAAGGATCATAGCTCAACGTGTATGTCATGTATGCCACATCAACTCAACAAATAAGGAATATAGACATATATTTTCAATCAAATCAATCAAACATATATCATATGATGCAGATATCTGTCGTATGTTACTCGGTCCCAACATACATCAATTCTTCGTTCCAGTCGATATAGCTTGAAGATATCAGTATGAAAATCTATCTACATCAATAACATATTCATTTCAATCAATAACATCATTCAGAATCAACAATATAAGTTTAAAATATCTTTTGAAACTTTGAAAATTCATATCAAATCAAATTCATAACATAATTCAATTTCGTCTTCAAAACATAGTTTTTTGTCGGTTATTCAACTACATATATGATTCTCGACATCAAATACATGATATTCCAGCACTTCGACAAATAAAGGTGATGAAACTAGAAGAAACTTACCTCAAAAGAAACCTCTCGATTCGAGGATTCCAAATCTGTAAGTTGTTTCAAGTTTGGACGGTGTTTCGAGGTGATTTCGGACGATAGAAATCAATTTCTCTCTTTGTAAAGTTGAAATGAAGGAAATGAATAAAAAGAAGAAGAAATCTCGTTCTTATCACCACCGAACTCGTGCTCGGGCGGTAACATCTCGCGCTATTTTTCGAGGTGTTCTGACCTCTGAATTCGATTTGCACCGCGCTCGGGTGGTAACATATCTCGCTCGGGCGCGAGGTGTTTTGTCCTCTGGGTTTCCGTTGTATAGCGCTCGAGCAATAACATTTCACGCTTATATAAAGGCCCGGAAATTCGTGTTTGAATATTTGCGGAAAAATTAAAAATTTCTTTGTAAAGTAAGTAAAATGCCTCATTCATAAAATAGACCTGTTAAATAAAGTTTAAATGTTAAAAATAGCAGCGGAAGAAATTATTTGTATTGCAAAAGAACAATTTAAGAATAATCCAACAACGGATAAACTGTTTGAGCATAAAAATCGGTAAATGCTAAAATGAGGTCCTCGGGTTCCACTAATGCCGACCCAAGCTAGCTCACTGGTCCCCGCCCTCGGCCCCGGCATCGTCAGTACCTACAACAATCAAGTTTAGTGAGTCTAAAGACTCAACATGCATATATCGTAAATAACGAGTAAATATAGTAAAAATTTCATGGGAGTAAAAATATCATGTCATGAGGCACAATGTGAAAATAACATATCATGAGTGATTATAGTACGTGCATAACTGAACTGAAAGTCATGGTGAAAATGTTTGCTCCTTGGAGCCCTGTACTGAAATAGCCTGTAATAAATTTTCTGTTGAGATTATGGTCTACGCAAGTGGCCCCTGCACTGAAACTGACCGGTAACTGGCGACAGGATAATAAAATGCTCCCATGACCGGTAACTGGCGACCGGGTAAAATAATAAACGTCTGATCAGACTATGCCACAGTATACTGGGTGGTACAAACTGAACTGACCGGTAACTGGCGACCGGACCGGTAACTGGCGACCGGATTTAGCAATAATCCCATGATAGTGAAATGACCACAAGCAATATCACATAATCTCAAAAATGAACATTTTAGCACGTAATATAATTAATTCCCGCAATTAAGTATCCTGTAACAATTTTACTGAGTGGATTGGATCGCTCCCAGGCTCGCTGCAACCTAAATATGTCATGAAAATATGCAATTGATTTATGGGACCAAACTATGCAATAACATTAAAAAAATGTGACAATTACACCCAAACAACTTCGTATTTAATCATGACTCCAAACCAACCCGAGCCAACACTGAAACGTCATATAGTCATGATTAAAATACGCTTCAAATGATGAATTGATGCTCATAAAATAGTTAGGGCCGAAATCTAGGTGGATGGAGGCCAAAACATGAAACGCTATTTCGAGAGTCAATTTGGCATATCGCACCGTAAATTCTCGTACGACTTCAAAAATGATCCGAATGACACACGGCCAAAAACATGACCTTACTAACTTGATGAAGCACTGTCCAATACAAGGCCATGGGCTAAAAGCCAACCGAGAACTCGAATTAGTCACCGAACCGTCACAGCAAGTTGCTGTCCAAAAATACAACAACTGTGCTTTGGTTTCCTTGCGTCGTTTGCGAGGCTAATGGCCATTGGGGCTTGAACCACCAACCAGAACCTTTTACCTACATCCTAAGGAATGATTTGAATCATGGCTAAGGGCCCTAGACCAGCCACAATTCGCATCACACCATAACTAAACCGAACGTCACACCCGAGAGCACCCTTGCATGCGTGTGGTGTCTTACTTCGTTTGATATCACGTGTCGTTCCAGTGGCCATTTGATTGACCATGGCACGATCTAGACATCTAGGGGCATGGTATGAACCATGGTTAAGGGCCATAGGCCAACCAAGATCCACACCAAACCACCAAAACCGAACCAAACATGATGTACAATGAGAGGGGCGAAGGTGGGGAGGGGCTGTTCTTGTTGTTTAATTTAAAAACCGATTCACCCCGGACCAAGCCACCAAAAGGGCGACTTCGTCACGTCTTAGACATGCTAGGGAAGTGATCTAACCATGGATATAGGCCCTTAGGGCTGCCAAGATCAGATCCTTTCCCCTTGACAGCAATACCGAATTTTTGAAGCACAAAATGGAACCGATGGAAAGCTGCTGTCATTTTCGGATTTCATCATGCATGGGGTTTGTTTGAATGGACCAACATGGTCTTAATGCCTCCTAATACATGTCTATATGTCGCCTTGGGAGCTTGGAGTCGAGACAACCACCTGAATATACAAAAACAAGCAAAACCGTTAAGGCACAAGAGGGACTGAAAATCTGCATGTTTAATTTTCTGAAAATTGTTGGTGTATTTCGGTTTTAGCATGAAAGTGATGATCATGAAATGTAAAAATAATGATAATAGGACTTGATTGAAAAGTCAAGGAAGAATATATGCATGCCTGGTTTCGTTTTGAAAGAAAATGAATGAACGAGACGATCCAGCGCGGAGGAGGTGGAGCGCTTTCTATTCTACCTTGATTATTACTCGATTTTTCTCTCCTCTTTCTAGCTATGGAACCCACGGTTTTTCTTCTCAATTTCACTCTGAATTTCGAGATTAGGGAGAGGAGAATGATGGTTAGAAAGGTAAGGGGGAAGATCCACTAATAAAGGGATTTAAAATGCAAGACCAAGTCTACCTCTCATTCAAATTTTAAATTTGTTTGAACAAGTCTTCTTGGAGTTGCATGGCCGATTGTCCATGAATATTTAGACTAGGATATTGCTTACTAATAATTTAATTAAGGTTGATTAATAATTAAAAAGATTATCATAAAAAAATGATAATGAATGGGTCCAAGATGATGAGTTGGCAAGGCAATACACAATCCACTAGGGGGTCGAAATTCTCACAAATAAATGGAGGGGAATTCTTTTCTAACTAGTAAATTTATAAACCTTAAAAGCCTCACTAATCTTTTAATTAATTTAGTGAATTAATCCTTTAATTATTGGAACTTAAGTGAACTTATTTCCTACTCACCTCAAGTAAATAAATTAAATCCTCAAACCTCCTTTTTAACTTAAATGAGCTTACTTGCTAGCTAAAATAAATTCCGGAAATGATTTCTGAATTTTAAATTCTATCTCAAAACTCCAACTCCAGTCCGGCCTCACTGAAAATAACTGAAATGATAAAAATTAAACCACTGCATAAAATAATTAAATTTAAATACTCATGCAATAAAATCATTTTAATTTAAAATACTAGAATTATGCATGGCTTATACGTAGTCTGATTTACGGGTTCTACAATCCTTCCCCCCTTAAAAGAAATTTCTTCCTCGAAATTCGCTTATCCTTGATAAACAAAAGTTTAGACTCTTAATTCTAGAATCCTAATAATCCACGCTTCCGCTGCGCTACTCTGATAAGATAAATATTAAGCTGTCCTTACGTCTTCTCAATCCTAAATAAATTTGTCTACCAAAGTCCTAGTTTGTAAATCGCAACTTAAAACAACTTATGGTGACTTAGTTCTATTCAAATATAGCCCCGAATTTTGACTTATCCTGCAGTTTCTTATACTAGAGATGGATGTCTAAACTTATCGCACCTTACTTTTCTTATACTATACTCGTAATATTCATCGACTTATTATATTAGCATTTATGCAGTTCGACTTAAGAAACCTTTGTACCAGAATTTACTGATCGACTTCTATTCTCAGTAGAACGCTTAGAGGTTATACCTTATTTCAACCCCATAGTAGTATTAGCCTAAAATCCTTGAATCGAATCTTTATCTTAAGGCACTAAACTTACGTAACTTATTATTTACAAGTGCATCCCGGATGTGAAATTGTGGTAAATCTTAAATCTCGAATAACGTTAATCCATGAAAACTCAATTATACAACATCGACCTTCTACCTTAATAATAACACTTCTCGCATCAATTACCTGCTCAACTATCCTCTTCCCAATTTCAATCTAGTTGAGGCCTAGGACTTTGAACTTCCTCATTGGAACAAGTGTCGCATTCTTATGTATCCTTAATGCTTACTTAATTCTAGCATATAAACTTAATAAGTTAGCCCATGGTACCATTAGACTAACTTTAATAAATCAATTTCACTTGTAACCCATAAAATTCTAGAATCCCCATATCAAGCTTTTAGATTCCTTACTTGATAAAAAAAATCTTAATATTCATCAATTGATAACTTATATTGAACACAACTAATTCCCTTTAGTTTTTATTTCACTCAAAATTTCCGTATGAACAAATATCCCATAAATTTGAAATTCAAATTTACCTAATCCAAATAGCTTTGAATAAAAGAATTCCAATACGCATATCCGTTTAGTCCCAAGTTTGTTAATGACTTCCAAAATTTCTCAAGACAAGGTGTTCACCTCACCTCTTACGTGCGTCTACCAATTAAACTAACTATCATCGTACCCAACTTTCTTAAAAATTTTAAATTCTCACAAGGTATAATCTTAACTGTTAAGATCATGACTAAAACTTGTGACACATCAAACTTATGTTCCCAAAAATTTACTAACTCAATGTTTATCCTTATAACTTAACTAACCGATCAAATTTACCTTAAATCGTCATCACTTTAAATTCTTAATTTTCCACAACATTATTTAACTAACGCTTAAATTTTCACACCCAAGATTGATCCATCCTACAATGTCCTTGGTTACCATTCATTATAACATTATAACCCAAATATCTAAATATTCTATATTTCCTTCAAGCCTAAATAACCGAAAATTCCTACCATTTAAACCGTTCAATTCTCACTTACTATTAAATAAGTTCTCAAATTTCTTAAAATTGTAAAATAAATTCTTACTTTCCTCGAATATCGTCCAATTTTTCCCTAAATCTCGAAAATTCCACAATTACCCATGAGTCCTCAGTATTCCCAATTTCATTTTATAGATTTCCCGCATCATAAGGTTCAATAGCCTTAAGTTTATTAAACCCAAAATTAATTCCCATAACACGTCTTACCTTTCTATAAATACTTACAATCCCAAGTGTTCCTCAAAAGTTCGCATTTAATCCTTAAAATTTTGAAAATTGCAATATGACCCTTACAGTTCTCCAAATTTACATTTTGGCCCTACAACTCTTCGAAATTTGCATCATTATCCCCATAAAATTTTCCATCTTTACCTCATTAACTTTTATATTCCCGAACTCAAAAATTAAATCCCAAAATTTGGTAAATTCAAAAATAGTCCCTTAGAATTTTTTTTTGTTTTGCACTTAGGTCCTCAAATTATTATTTATTACAATTAGGTCCCTAAAATTCTCAATTCATGCAATTCCATCCTTAAATCTAACTAGGTAGATCATGTATCCTAAATAAATTCTACATTTTATTCTTCCCAATATCGCCGTAGTCTTCGAATCATTAATCCTTGCATGGAATCCTCAAAAATTTAATTCAACTAGCAACCATGAACCATCATTAATTTCTTACAAATTCTACAAGTCCCGAAAAAATTCATAATTTTTAAGTTTAACTTATGGCCCATAAGTAAAACATCAGTACTACTAACCCAATAATTAATATAGTCAAATAATTTACGACCTCTCTTAATGCCCAAATAGAAAAATTCTTATTTATGTCCGGTGGGGGTGGAGCTGCATTTCCCTCCTACCTCTGATGCTCACCGTCCTCATGACAGCGCTCATCATCTCTCGCGCGCTAAACAAGGCGTCTAGGAGGCATACTGTTCCATACATAACCCATACGTAACAAACATGCATAATTCCATAATTTATTTAAATTTAAATACTGAGTAATAAATCTGGACGTAAAATAATTCATGAAAACATGCAGTCAAATAATTCATGCTTTAAATAAAATGCATAAATGTAAAACTTACAGACCGAAGGCGTGATTTCATGAGCTTCTCGAGGTAGTAGTAGTACAACACTATACAGAATAATTGCTCTGATACCAGCTATAACGGCCCGAAAATTGTGTTTGAATATTTGCTGAAAAATTAAAAATTTTCTTTGTAAAGTAAGTAAAATGCCTCATTCTTAAAATAGACCGTTAAATAAAGTTTAAATGTTAAAAATAGCAGCGGAAGAAATTATTTGTATTCAAAAGAACAATTTAAGAATAATCCAACAACGGATAAATTGTTTGAGCATAAAAATCGTAAATGCTAAAATGAGGTCATCGGGTTCCACTACTGCCGACCCAAGCTAGCTCACTGGTCCCCGTCCTCGGCCCCGGCATCGTCAGTACCTACAACAATCAAGTTTAGTGAGTCTAAAGACTCAACATACATATATCGTAAATAACGAGTAAATATAGTAAAAATTTCATGGGAGTAAAAATATCATGTCATGAGGCACAATGTGAAAATAACATATCATGAGCGATTATAGTACGTGCATAACTGAACTGAAAGTCATGGTGAAAATGTTTGCTCCTTGGAGCCCTGTACTGAAATAGCCTGTAATAAATTTTCTGTTGAGATTATGGTCTACGGAAGTGGCCCCTACACTGAAACTGACCGGTAACTGGCGACCGGATAATAAAATGCTCCCATGACCGGTAACTGGTGTCCAGGTAAAATAATAAACGTCTGATCAGACTATGCCACAGTATACTGGGTGGTACAAACTGAACTGACCGGTAACTGGCGACCGGATTTAGCAATAATCCCATGATAGTGAAATGGCCACAAGCAATATCGCATAATCTCAAAAATGAACATTTTAGCACGTAATATAATTAATTCCCGCAATTAAGTATCCTGTAACAATTTTACTGAGTGGATTGGATCGCTCCCAGGCTCGCTGCAACCTAAATATGTAATGAAAATATGCAATTGACTCTGAACAATATGTGATGAAAATATGTGACAATTACACCCAAACAACTTCGTATTTAATCATGACTCCGAACCAACCCGAGCCAACACTGAAACGTCATATAGTCATGATTAAAATACGCTTAAAATGATGAATTGATGCTCCTAAAATAGTTAGGTCTGAAATCTAGGTGGATGGAGGCCAAAACATGAAACGCTCTTTCGAGAGTCAATTTGGCACATCGCACCGTAAATTCTCGTACGACTTCAAAAATGATCCGAATGACGAACGGCCAAAAACATGACCTTACTAACTCGATGAGACACTGTACAATACAAGGCCATGGGCTAAAAGCCAACCGAGAACTCGAACGAGTCACTGAACCGTCACAGCAAGTTGCTGTCCAAAAATACAACAACTGTGCTTTGGTTTCCTTGCGTCGTTTGCAAGGCTAATGGCCATTGGCGCTTGAACCACCGGCCAGAACCTCTTACCAACATCCTAAGGAATGATTTGAACCATGGCTAAGGGCCCTAGACCAGCCACAATTTGCATCACACCATAACTCAACCAAACGTCACACCCGAGAGCACCCTTGCATGCGTGTGGTGTCTTGCTTCGTTTGATATCACGTGTCGTTCCAGTGGCCATTTGATTGACCATGGCATGATCTAGACATCTAGGGGCATGGTATGAACCATGGCTAAGGTCCATAGGCCAACCAAGATCCACACCAAGCCACCAAAACCGAACCAAACATGCTGTACAATGAGAGGGGCGAAGGTGGGGAGGGGCTGTTCTTGTCGTTTAATTTAAAAACCGATTCACCATGGACCAAGCCACCAAAAGGGCGACTTAGTCACGTCTTAGACATGCTAGGGAAGTGATCTAACCATGGCTATAGGCCCTTAGGGCAGCCAAGATCAGATCCTTTCCCCTTGACAGCAATACCGAATTTTTGAAGCACAAATGGCACCGATGGAAAGCTGCTGTCATTTTCGGATTTCATCATGCATGGGGTTTGTTTGAATGGACCAACATGGTCATAATGCCTCCTAATACATGTCTATATGTCGCCTTGGTAGCTTGGAGTCGACCCAACCACCTGAATATACAAAAACAAGCAAAACCGTGAAGGCACAAGAGGGACCGAAAATCTGCATGTTTAATTTTCTGAAAATTGTTGGTGTATTTCGGTTTTAGCATGAAAGTGATGATCATGAAATGTAAAAATAATGATAACAGGACTTGATTGAAGAGTCAAGGAAGAATATATGCATGCCTGGTTTCGTTTTGAAAGAAAACGAAAGAACGAGACGATCCGGCGCGGAGGAGGTGGAGCGCTTTCTATTTTACCTTGCTTCTTACTCGATTTTTCTCTCCTCTTTCTAGCTATGGAACCCACAGTTTTTCTTCTCAATTTCACTCTGAATTTCGAGATTAGGGAGAGGAGAATGATGGTTGGAAAGGTGAGGGGGAAGATCCACTAATAAAGGGATTTAAAATGCAAGACCAAGTCTACCTCTCATTCAAATTTTAAATTTGTTTGAACAAGTCTTCTTGGAGTTGCATGGCCGATTGTCCATGAATATTTAGACTAGGATATTGCTTACTAATAATTTAATTAAGTTTGATTAATAATTAAAAAGATTATCATAAAAAAATGACAATGAATGGGTCCAAGATGATGAGTTGGCAAGGCAATACACAATCCACTAGGGGGCCGAATTCTCCCAAATAAATGGAGGGGAATTCTTTTCTAACTAGTAAATTTATAACCTTTAAAAGCCTCACTAATCCTTTAATTAATTTAGTGAATTAATCCTTTAATTATTGGAACTTAAGTGAACTTATTTCCTACTCACATCAAGTAAATAAATTAAATCCTCAAACCTTCTTTTTAACTTAAATGAACTTACTAGCTAGCTAAAATAAATTCCGGAAATGATTTCTGAATCTTAAATTCTATCTCAAAACTCCAACTCTACTCCGGCCTCACTGAAAATAACTGAAATGATAAAAATTAAACCACTGCATAAAATAATTAAATTTAAATACTCATGCAATAAAATCATTTTAATTTAAAATACTAGAATTATGCATGGCTTATACGTAGTCTGATTTACGGGTTCTACAGCTTAGGTGCGGGATGTTCTGTCCTACATCCTCAGTTCCGAATTCATAAAAATGGTCAACATAAAAACTGTAGTACTATGTATTAACTTTTCATTGAAATTGATTATATTTCATTTGGACCAATACTCAGATAATTATGCTGAAAACCGTAACATGTGTCACTTTTCTATTGTGGTTCAGCACATCATTCAACTACCAATCAATTTATATTAAAATCTTTCATTATCACTACATTTCTTACTTTCAGTATAAGTTATATACGTTCTTTACTTAATCACATAATAGTTTCATGAATTATCGATAATCACCATAGGATTTATTATTATACGATACAGAGCCCTTACATTTCTCCCCTAATTAAAAGATTTCTCCCTCGAAATTTTGAACATCTCTATATACATAACATTGACAAACATATAATATGTTACCAGTTATAGTACACATCAAAACTAAAATCAGTAAATGGATCATTATATATTGAATATAATGGAACATGTGGAATATAATCAAATAATTGTGGATATGATTCTCGCATCTTACTTTCCAATTCCCACGTTGACTCTTCCACACCATGTAGTCCCATTTTACTCGAACTAAAGAAATCGATTTGTTACGCAATATCTTTTCCTTCTGATCTATAATACAAACAGGTTGTTCAACATAGGAAAGTGAAGGATCAAGTTCAACCCCATTAGGTTGAAGCACATGTGATGGATCTGGTTCATATTTCCTCAGCATAGAAACATGAAATACATCGTGAACGGCAGTTAAAGCTTGCGGCAATGCCAACCGATAAGCAAGATCCCCAACTCGATCAAGGATCTCGTATGGACCAACATATCGAGGAGATAACTTCCATCGCATTCCAAATCGAACAATGCCTCTAAAGGGAGATATTTTCAAAAACACTTTATCATCTTTATGGAATTCTAAGGATCGTCTTCGTTTATTAGCATAACTCGTTTGACGATCCTGAGCATCTTTCATCCGCTTTCGAATCAACTGAACCTTATCATTCATTTCCTGTATCATTTCAGGTCCAGTCATTTATCTTTCACCAATTTAATCTCAAAATAACAGTGAACCTTATAATGGTGCCTACTCGTTTGAAAGCTATTAATATAAGAAAATTCTACCAATGTTAAGGCATCTTGCCATCACATTCTAAAATCCATCACAATCGCACGTAACATATCCTCTACCGTTTGAATTATACTTTCTGTCTAGCCATGATTTTGTGGATGATAAGTAGTACTAATAGCCAAACACGTACCCATAGCTTCTTGAAACTATCCCAGAATTTAGAAGCAAATCTGGATCACAATCTGATACAATCGATACTGGCACACCGTGCAATCTCACAATATTCTCAATGTATAAACGGGTCATTCTCTTATAAGGATAATTCCGTACATACGGAATAAAATTTGCAGAATTTAAAAGCCGATCGATAATAACCCAAATAGCATCACAGCCCTTGGGAAAACAAGGTAAATGAGTCAAAAAATCCATAGCAATATGTTCCCAATTCTATTTCGGGATTTCAAGACTATGGAGTAATCCTTCGGGTTTCATTCTCTCGGCTTGCACTTGCTGGCAGACAAGACATTTCGAAATAAATTCGGTGATGTCCTTCTTCATACGTCTCCACCATAATTGAGGTCTCAATGTCAAATACATTTTCGGCCTCCATGGTGAATATTGTATTTGCTACAATGTGCTTCACGAAGAAGGGCAGATTTCAAATCAGAATTATCAGGAACTACCAGCCGACCATTAAGTCGTAAAGAATCATCAAAATCAATATGAAATCCAGACTGATGTCCTGCAGATACAAGTTCTTTTGAATTCTGGATCTGAGCATCACTTCATTGGGCCTTTCGTATTTTAGATATCAAATTCGGCACAATTTGTAATGCTGAGATAGTGACAGAATTTCCATTCGAGTGAAAAGTCAAACCAGAAGTACATATATCCTCGTGTACTTTGGCGACATTAACATAAGCTAAAACAGAATCATGAACTTTAAGGCTAAGGGCATCAATACTAATATTCACCCATCTGGGGTGATACTGAATCTCACAATCAAAATACTTCAGGATATCCATCCACCTGCGTTGCCTCATATTCAAATCAGATTGAGAAAGAGATATTTCAGACTCTTATGGTCTGAATAAATAACAAACTTTTCTCCGTACAAATAATGGCGCCAAATCTTCAAGGTAAACACAATGGTTGTGGGGACCCGGACGCTAATCAAGTTCTTAATCGTCTGTGGGAATAATTAATTCCATTATAATAAACAGGGTCTAAATTTTTTTTCTTTTTTTAAAAAATAAAGTATTAAATGCGGAACGTAATGGAATTTAATCTAATGTACATATCAGTATAAAAGTACAAGTCTTGTACAACAAACATCAAACTTAAACTAAGGTTCAACAACTAAATGTCAAGTGTTGAATCCTATCTACAGCAACGTCAAAGTACGTAGTCTTCACTCTAATCACGATCTCTCATCATCTCCTTGACCCTGATCCTGTCACACCTGTTGCCATGCACACATACAAACACGACAACAGCCGGATAACTCCGGTGAGAAATACATCCCAGTATAAATCAACGATACATGCAATCATATAATAAATATAAAGCATGAAACAGATATCAATAATATGTATCAAAATCTGAAAACATAATTCAACATAAATCTGTAAATCAACTCATGACTCCATATCTCAGACTAGACTCATTCCTAGTCTAGGGATCCCGGTTTCCAGACGTTGGCATTCCTATATCGAATTTCAGTGAAAGAAGTAAATTCCACCTATAATCAAACATCGATATAACCAAACATCCGGTGTCTTGACCTATCCGTGACAGACTTTGGCATCTCCTGCCAGTCACTATTCGGCGACAATGTGCAATGGGTCAGTGACGATTCCATCACTATCAGGCCCGTCTGTCACAAGACCAATCGTCTAATACATGCTTTCTATAAATCAATATAACAAGCATATAAATCTAAATCAATGCACACAATAACAATAAGTATGTGGTTTAGGGAAACTCAAGTATATCACACTCGAGTCATTCTCCTGGTTCGATAATGACTTATACCTTTCTTTATATCAATCTGACTCTATCAAAGTTTCGGATTCAATGCTTGTCTATACTCAATCTGGAAATGACAATAACGAGGAATACAATATCAATACCTCCCTCATAAGTACTGGATATAATCAGAACTGAATCAAATAGTTAGGGCCGAAATCTAGGTGGATGGAGGCCAAAACATGAAACGCTCTTTCGAGAGTCAATTTGGCACATCGCACCGTAAATTCTCGTACGACTTCAAAAATGATCCGAATGACGAACGGCCAAAAACATGACCTTACTAACTCGATGAGACACTGTACAAAACAAGACAATGGGCTAAAAGCCAACCGAGAACTCGAACGAGTCACTGAACCGTCACAGCAAGTTGCTGTCCAAAAATACAACAACTGTGCTTTGGTTTCCTTGCGTCGTTTGCGAGGCTAATGGCCATTGGCGCTTGAATCACCGACCAGAACCTCTTACCAACATCCTAAGGAATGATTTGAACCATGGCTAAGGGCCCTAGACCAGCCACAATTTGCATCACACCATAACTCAACCAAACGTCACACCCGAGAGCACCCTTGCATGCGTGTGGTGTCTTGCTTCATTTGATATCACGTGTCGTTCCAGTGGCCATTTGATTGACCATGGCATGATCTAGACATCTAGGGGCATGGTATGAACCATGGCTAAGGTCCATAGGCCAACCAAGATCCACACCAAGCCACCAAAACCGAACCAAACATGCTGTACAATGAGAGGGGCGAAGGTGGGGAGGGGCTGTTCTTGTCGTTTAATTTAAAAACCGATTCACCATGGACCAAGCCACCAAAAGGGCGACTTAGTCACGTCTTAGACATGCTAGGGAAGTGATCTAACCATGGCTATAGGCCCTTAGGGCAGCCAAGATCAGATCCTTTCCCCTTGACAGCAATACCGAATTTTTGAAGCACAAATGGCACCGATGGAAAGCTGCTGTCATTTTCGGATTTCATCATGCATGGGGTTTGTTTGAATGGACCAACATGGTCATAATGCCTCGTAATGCATGTCTATATGTCGCCTTGGTAGCTTGGAGTCGACCCAACCACCTGAATATACAAAAACAAGCAAAACCATGAAGGCACAAGAGGGACCGAAAATCTGCATGTTTAATTTTCTGAAAATTGTTGGTGTATTTCGGTTTTAGCATGAAAGTGATGATCATGAAATGTAAAAATAATGATAACAGGACTTGATTGAAGAGTCAAGGAAGAATATATGCATGCCTGGTTTCGTTTTGAAAGAAAACGAAAGAACGAGACGATCCGGCGCGGAGGAGGTGGAGCGCTTTCTATTTTACCTTGCTTCTTACTCGATTTTTCTCTCCTCTTTCTAGCTATGGAACCCACAGTTTTTCTTCTCAATTTCACTCTGAATTTCGAGATTAGGGAGAGGAGAATGATGGTTGGAAAGGTGAGGGGGAAGATCCACTAATAAAGGGATTTAAAATGCAAGACCAAGTCTACCTCTCATTCAAATTTTAAATTTGTTTGAACAAGTCTTCTTGGAGTTGCATGGCCGATTGTCCATGAATATTTAGACTAGGATATTGCTTACTAATAATTTAATTAAGTTTGATTAATAATTAAAAAGATTATCATAAAAAAATGACAATGAAAGGGTCCAAGATGATGAGTTGGCAAGGCAATACACAACCACTAGGGGGCCGAAATTCTCACAAATAAATGGAGGGGAATTCTTTTCTAACTAGTAAATTTATAACCCTTAAAACCCTCACTAATCCTTTAATTAATTTAGTGAATTAATCCTTTAATTATTGGAACTTAAGTGAACTTATTTCCTACTCACATCAAGTAAATAAATTAAATCCTCAAACCTCCTTTTTGACTTAAATGAACTTACTTGCTAGCTAAAATAAATTCCGGAAATGATTTCTGAATTTTAAATTCTATCTCAAAACTCCAACTCTACTCCGGCCTCACTGAAAATATCTGAAATGATAAAAATTAAACCACTGCATAAAATAATTAAATTTAAATACTCATGCAATAAAATCATTTTAATTTAAAATACTAGAATTATGCATGGCTTATACGTAGTCTGATTTACGGGTTCTACAGCTTAGGTGCGGGATGTTCTGTCCTACATCCTCAGTTCCGAATTCATAAAAATGGTCAACATAAAAATTGTAGTACTATGTATTAACTTTTCATTGAAATTGGTTATATTTCATTTGGACCAATACTCAGATAATTATGCTGAAAACCGTAACATGTGTCACTTTTCTATTGTGGTTCAGCACATCATTCAACTACCAATCAATTTTTATTCAAATCTTTCATTATCACTACATTTCTTACTTTCAGTATCAGTTATATACGTTCTTTACTTAATCACATAATAGTTTCATGAATTATCGATAATCACCATAGGATTTATTATTATACGATACAGAGCCCTTACATTTCTCGCCTAATTAAAAGATTTCTCCCTCGAAATTTTGAACATCTCTATATACATAACATTGGCAAACATATAATATGTTACCAGTTATAGTACACATCAAAACTAAAATCAGTAAATGGATCATTATATATTGAATATAATGGAACATGTGGAATAGAATCAAATAATTGTGGATATGATTCTCGCATCTTACTTTCCAATTCCCACGTTGACTCTTCCACACCATGTAGTGCCATTTTACTCGAACTAAAGAAATCGATTTGTTACGCAATATCTTTTCCTTCTGATCCATAATACAAACAGGTTGTTCAACATAGGAAAGTGAAGGATCAAGTTCAACCACATTAGGTTGAAGCACATGTGATGGATCAGGTTCATATTTCCTCAGCATAGAAACATGAAATACATCGTGAACGGCAGTTAAAGCTTGCGGCAATGCCAACCGATAAGCAAGATCCCCAACTCGATCAGGGATCTCGTATGGACCAACATATCGAGGAGATAACTTCCATCGCATTCCAAATCGAACAATGCCTCTAAAGGGAGATATTTTCAAAAACACTTTATCATCTTTATGGAATTCTAAGGATCGTCTTCGTTTATTAGCATAACTCGTTTGACGATCCTGAGCAGCTTTCATCCGCTTTCGAATCAACTGAACCTTATCATTCATTTCCTGTATCATTTCAGGTCCAGTCATTTATCTTTCACCAATTTAATCTCAAAATAACAGTGAACCTTATAATGGTGCCTACTCGTTTGAAAGCTATTAATATAAGAAAATTCTACCAATGTTAAGGCATCTTGCCATCACATTCTAAAATCCATCACAATCGCACGTAACATATCCTCTACCGTTTGAATTATACTCTCTGTCTAGCCATGATTTTGTGGATGATAAGTAGTACTAATAGCCAAACACGTACCCATAGCTTCTTGAAACTATCCCAGAATTTAGAAGCAAATCTGGATCACAATCTGATACAATCGATACTGGCACACCGTGCAATCTCACAATATTCTCAATGTATAAACGGGTCATTCTCTTATAAGGATAATTCCGTACATACGGAATAAAATTTGCAGAATTTAAAAGCCGATCGATAATAACCCAAATAGCATCACAGCCCTTGGGCAAACAAGGTAAATGAGTCAAAAAATCCATAGCAATATGTTCCCAATTCTATTTCGGGATTTCAAGACTATGGAGTAATCCTTCGGGTTTCATTCTCTCGGATTGCACTTGCTGGCAGACAAGACATTTCGAAATAAATTCGGTGATGTCCTTCTTCATACGTCTCCACCATAATTGAGGTCTCAATGTCAAATACATTTTCGGCCTCCATGGTGAATATTGTATTTGCTACAATGTGCTTCACGAAGAAGGGCAAATTTCAAATCAGAATTATCAGGAACTACCAACCGACCATTAAGTCGTAAAGAATCATCAAAATCAATATGAAATCCAAAATGATGTCCTGCAGATACAAGTTCTTTCGAATTCTGGATCTGAGCATCACTTCGATGGGCCTTTCGTATTTTAGATATCAAATTCGGCACAATTTGTAATGCTGAGATAGTGACAGAATTTCCATTCGAGTGAAAAGTCAAACCAGAAGTACATATATCCTCGTGTACTTTGGCGACATTAACATAAGCTAAAACAGAATCATGAACTTTAAGGCTAAGGGCATCAATACTAATATTCACCCATCTGGGGTGATACTGAATCTCACAATCAAAATCCTTCAGGATATCCATCCACTTGCGTTGCCTCATATTCAAATCAGATTGAGAAAGAGATATTTCAGACTCTTATGGTCTGAATAAATAACAAACTTTTCTCCGTACAAATAATGGCGCCAAATCTTCAAGGTAAACACAATGGTTGTGGGGACCCGGACGCTAATCAAGTTCGTAATCGTCTGTGGGAATAATTAATTCCATTATAATAAACAGGGTCTAAATTTCTTTTTTTTTTTAAAAAAATAAAGTATTAAATGCGGAACGTAATGGAATTTAATCTAATGTACATATCAGTATAAAAGTACAAGTCTTGTACAACAAACATCAAACTTAAACTAAGGTTCAACAACTAAATGTCAAGTGTTGAATCCTATCTACAACGTCGTCAAAGTACGTAGTCTTCACTCTAATCACGATCTCTCATCATCTCCTTGACCCTGATCTTGTCACACCTGTTGCCATGCACACATACAAACACGACAACAGCCGGATAACTCCGGTGAGAAATACATCCCAGTATAAATCAACGATACATGCAATCATATAATAAATATAAAGCATGAAACAGATATCAATAATTGGTATCAAAATTTGAAAACATAATTCAACATAAATTTGTAAATCAACTCATGACTCCATATCTCAGACTAGACTCATTCCTAGTCTAGGGATCCCGGTTTCTAGACGTTGGCATTCCTATATCGAATTTCAGTGAAAGAAGTAAATTCCACCTATAATCAAACATCGATATAACCAAACATCCGGTGTCTTGACCTATCCGTGACAGACTTTGGCATCTCCTGCCAGTCACTATTCGGCGACAATGTGCAATGGGTCAGTGACGATTCCATCACTATCAGGCCTGTCTGTCACAAGACCAATCGTCTAATACATGCTTTCTATAAATCAATAGAACAAGCATATAAATCTAAATCAATGCACACAATAACAATAAGTATGTGGTTTAGGGAAACTCAAGTACATCACACTCGAGTCATTCTCCTGGTTCGATAATGACTTATACCTTTCTTTATATCAATCTGACTCTATCGAAGTTTCGGATTCAATGCCTGTCAATACTCAATCTGGAAATGACAATAACGAGGAATACAATATCAATACCTCCCTCATAAGTACTGGATATAATCAGAACTGAATCAAATTCTGTTTCAACAGCATAATTGTACAATCTCAATATACCCAGCGATACAAATCAACAGATATCGATTCTCACAACTCACATCAATACGATACAAATCTGATATCACATCTCAATCAATTCCAATCAGAAATTCATAACAATTTCATACGGTATCCGTTCTTCAATCCGATTTCAATTATACGATGTCTGATATCGTAAGAACAACATATATGAATCGTATCTGATTCTGGAAATATAATAATTTCAAGACATATCAAAACGTAATAAAACTTACGTCCAGTTGAAACTCTTATCGATAGAAATACCGCACTGAAGTCGGATTGAAAATCATACGGGCGGATCTAGTATAATTACAAATCTAAGAGGTGAAAAGGCGTAAGGATTTTCCAAAGAGATTTCTCGGCTCTTATGTTGCTGAAGGAATGAAAGAATGTATCTATATATATCCATTTGCATGAATAAGATACATGGCTCATTTTCTTGAATTTCAGTCGGCGCTCGGGCGGTAAGAAAGTACTGCTCGGACGCGGAATGTTCTTTCCACATATTTTTTTATCGCACATTGGCGCTCGGGCGGTCATAAAACTATCGCTCGGGCGCCGCATCTTCTGCCCAAAACACCTACTTGTTAAACAATGGCGCTCGGGCGGTCAAAAACTACCGCTCGGGCGCCAATATTTCTGTCCAAAAATTGTGTAATTCATATGCTTGGCCCAATCCGGTATCGGGATGATCCATCTATAATAACATCAATTCAAACTCAATAATCTCAGCTTAACATGATATAAAATCTCGGTCATTACATTTCTCCCCCCCTAAGATACGATTTCGTCCCCGAAATCACAGGCAATCAAATCATATCAGAAAAAAATGTATAACAAAAGCGAATCAGAAAACTCACATCAGTGAAATAACTATGGGAATCTCTACCTCATATCAGACTCAAGTCTCCTAGGTAGCTTCTTCAATGCCATGACGACTCCACTGAATCTTTACAAGTGGAATAGTCTTCGTTCTGAGTTGTTTTTCCTTCCAATCGAGAATCTGAAACGGCTTTTCGAAATAGCTCAACGTCTCGTCCAGTTCGGCCTCGTCCGGCTGAAAAATAAGTGAAGCATCTGGCATGTACTTCCGCAATAATGATACATGAAAGACATCATGTATCCCAGATAATGAAGGCGGCAAGGCAAGTCGACAGGCACGATCTCCTATCTTTTTTTCGAGAATCTCATACGGCCCAATATAACGTGGAGACAGTTTCCCTTTCTTGCCAAATCTGACAACTCCTCTAAAAGGTGAAATCTTTAAGAACACTCGGTCTCTTACCTCAAATACCAATGGTCTACGTCGAACATTGGCATATTTGGCCTGTCTATCTTGAGCTACCTTCATTTTTTTCTGTATCAGCTTCAGTTTCTCAGTCATATCCCTGATCATGTCAGGTCCAATCTCAGGAACCTCAGAGATATCATCCCAATACAGAGGGGATCTGCATTTCTTACAGTACAACGCCTCGAAAGGAGCCATCTCAATACCGTCTGATAGTTGTTGTTGTACGAGAACTCACAAAGTGGCAATGCATTCTGCCAATTAGTGCTAAAATCAAGCACTACAGCTGTTAGCATATCTTCCAATGTCTGGATAGTCCGCTCTGACTGTCCGTCAGTCTGTGGATGATATGCGGTACTCAGATGTAACTTAGTACCTAGAGCCTGCTGCAAACTCTTCCAGAAGTGCGAAGTAAACCGAGGATCATGTTCTGAAACAATCGACTTCGGCACTCTGTGCAATCTGACCACTTCTCTGACATAAATATCGGCCATCTGGTCATGTCTGTATGTCATCTTGTATGGAATAAAGCATGCAGATTTGGTCAATTGGTCGATCACGACCCAAATCTCATCACAACCTCTGGAGGATTTTGTTAACTGCGTCACAAAATCCATGGAAATGTGATCCCAGTTCAAATTCAGGAATAGATAATCTTTGCAGTAGACCTCCTGGCTTCTTTCTTCTTTCACCTGTTGGCAATTCAGACACTTGGATACAAATTCAGTAACATCAGATTTCATCTGTTTCCACCAATATTGTGTCTTCAAATAATTATACATTTTCTGCCACCAGGATGAATGCTAAAACGACTGATGTGCGCTTCTGCTAGTATCTGCTGTCTCAAATCTGAAACATTCGGCACAACAATACGATTATTCACATACAAAACACCGTCACGAACTTGATATTCCGATTGATGTCCAGCCAGACCATAACACACTACAAGAAAATCTTAATTCAACAACACATAAAAGACAACGGTTTTTTATAAAAACCATTGTGCTTTGTCTTTTAACAACGGTTTTAAGAAAAACTGTTGTCGTAGGCTCAAAAAACCCGCTCATAGACAACAGTTTCTTAAAAACTGTTATCATTGATATGTCTACGACAACGGCTTTTAAAAACCGTTGTCTATTTGCGTGTTTTTTTTGGCCTACAACAATGGTTATTAAAAACCGTTGTCTATTATCTTGTTTTTTGTTGGCCTACGACAAGGGTTTTAAAAACCGTTGTCTATTATTGTGTATTTTTGGGCTACGACAACATTTTTCTAACACCGTTGTCTATTAGCGGTTTTTTTTCGAGCTACGACAACTGTTTTTAAAAACCGTTGTCTATTAGCCTGTTTTTTGTTGGCCTACTCATCAAGCAAAACTTGCACCTTAAAATCCCCAATAAAAATATGGTTTGTATGCTCAAAATTTATCGCAAGTGCACGATGTCAAGTAATAGTGTAGTGTATGTGAGTACGAGTATCGTTCCACTGAAGACTGTATTTAACAATTGTTGTTTTCAGTTAGTGAACATTTAGCGACGAAAATTGATTTGATTGTTTTAACACTACTATGCTCAAATAAATATGCAATTAAAATAATTCTATGAGTGACGAATGAGAGTTAATGTCTAAATATTGAGTAAAATTCGATGAGAAATGAATTTTTTGGGAATATCGGTTCACCTACCCCACGTTAATTAATTAATTAGTTCGATACTGATTATATGCTTCCGACGGGATTTCCTATTCTATTGAACACACTCTCTCGAGATATGCCAAACTAATTCAACTCAATGAAGTAATTAAATGTCTTTAATTATTTATCAAGAGTGAATCGCATTTCGATACATAAAACCCCCTAGTTTTCGACCCTTAGGACTATGACTATCGACACGTATCCAATTTCATATATCTTTGTAAATTGTAGATCCGTGAATTATACTATTCGTTCCTATCACAAGTTATTCTCTCGAACTCACTAATGATATAAAATTTGTTATTAAAGTTAGCTACGCTTCAACAACACGCTCAAACAGTAGTATAATCAAGAACAAATCAACAATCGAACTATATATTATCTAAATCAAAGTATGGGGTAGGATCCCCTTAAATCCCAACAAATATTAAAGGTTTAGCTACTAGAATTCATAACTAAAACAACAAAACAATAATTAAATAAGAGAAAATAAACTTGAGATACTAGACGTGACGAAATATGCAAAGAACGACGCCCGGAAATCGCGAATCTTCAATCCAAGCGCCAAATTCTCTCCCAAGCTCTTTGTGTCCGCTGCAAATTCCCTCTATCCCCCAAAAGTCGTCCAAAAATGCTTTCCATATCATCCACCTCCCTCCAATAAGGCAAGGAATCGCGCATGATATTTTTCCAAAAATAGGTGGCGCTCGGGCGGTAGAAAAGTACCGCTCGAGCGCCACACCTTCTGTAAAATTGCTTGGGATGTTCGGCATTCGCGCTCGGGCGGTAGAAAACTACCGCTCGAGCGCCGACTCTTCTGTAATTTGGCCTTCGTAAGACATCTCTCGCGCCCAGGCGGTAGAAAATTACCGCCCGAGCGCCGACCTTTCTGTCAAGTTATGCAGCTGTTCATCTTTCGCGCCAGGGCGGTAGAAAATTACCGCTCGGGCGCCGCTCATTCTGTCCATTGCCTTCTATTTTGTTCACTTTGCTCCATTTTTGGTTTTCCGACCATTTTTTCTGCAAATTCATCACCCAACAGTGAGACATGATAATATGCAAATGATTACTATAAAATGAACAAAATGTAAATGAAATGCATGCATGCACAATGCAAACACAACTAAAACTAATGCAATAAAGCGCGTAAAAACCACACCTATCAACCCTCTCATACTAACCTTTTGCTTGCCCTCAAGCAAAATAGGTTACAAACCACAACCAAAATACGAAACAAACACAAAATGAATGAATTAATAATAATGAAACGGATGGTGAAGTAGCAAACTGACATCTCCTGCCTCAGGGGGTTTGTGAACCACATCAAATTAGTCAAATCCCAACATTCATCAATACCCTTTTTAAAGCACCTTATATCATTTTGATTTGACCAGAAAGTGTGTTCGTGTGTGTGCTGTGGGTCTCACTAGCTCGTGCTTCAGACAGTTTTATTCGCAAATCATGCGAGTCACCAAATCAACAGTTCAATGCAAGTTTCTCTATCCTGAGTTATGTTTCTAGTTGTGACCAACAAATGAACACAAAGCGGCAAAATTTCAAGGTTGTGCAACAGGAATTAGGGAGTCAATATCATGAGGTTTCAAACGGCTCAAAAAAATGGGACGTACACTGATCATTTTCATTATGCACTTGTCAGAATTTTTATCTGACATTCCTCAACGCCTTACATCTCCATTTATTTAGCCTTGGGATAGGATTTCATCCATGTTTGGCTCCCCCACACCTTACATCCCCTTTTTTCATTCACAACACTATTATTATTATTTTTTTTAGTGCACAATTTTCTCAAGTGTATGGCCTAGGTTTTGAGTATATGGAACGTTTGTTTATTTGGCTTAGGGATAACTCTTGAGGTATTATGCACAATTGGGACGAAAGTTATTCTGGTGGACTCAAGTGATCTACTCTATTTCATGTCACTGGTCGGTCACGACTGTCAACAAAAATTCACTCAAGTTCGACTTGCATCTCATGTTTTTTCAGTTTCTCCCACAGATTCCTAAACTCGACTGTTGTTTACACTACTAATAACACCCACTATGTGCGCATATGGAAATTTTCAATTCACTGGGGTATTCATAACGAGTGATAAGACTAAGTAATATGCAGTTCGTTTAACCCAAAATCATCACTGGCTACCAATTTACTAATGTCACCATCAACTGACTAGATGACCCCCTCATACTAAGGGTGTGCAATGTCCCCATTGCACCAAACATACGGAAACACAAAAACGAACATAGAGTTGCAAAACAAAGATAGCAATGCAAAATAAATGACCGAACGAACAATAATACGAAAACACAAATAATGCAGTAGAAAAAAATGGGAAAGAGAAAGGGAAACAGTAAACTCCCCTGATCAAGGCTCCTCGTCGTCGTGTTCCGGCGGTGGTACTCCGGCCGCATCCCCTAGCTGAAGATAGTCGTACTGAAATTGATAGGGGGGATGCCCGGAATGGGTGGCGGTATGGTGTTTGGGTCCACGCCCCCGTGGAGAAGCATCATGCGCATCATAGAGTCGAGTTGGTCCAGGCGTGTCATGACGTTCATGTTGATCTGCTCCTGGTGGGCCATTAATGAGAAGGTTTCATCAATTTTATCATTTTGGGTTCGCCTCCGGGGTTGTGGTGGCAGACAGCGTGGGACGACAGTGCTTGATCCACCGGCTTCCTCCTCCTGAGGGGGGAATTCACTGATTCGTTTAGCACGTTTCCGCTGGAGGTCGTCCACACAAATAGGCTTCATAGGCTGCAACCACTACTCATCATCGCGAAATACAACTCCCGCTCTAGCACACAACTCAGATATGATGGTGGGAAAGAACAAGCCGACATGACTGTTGTGGGCGCTCAGTGTGATTTACGAATTTATAAGTTTTCCCACATTGATGTCGTATCCCTCGGTCAAAGCATAAAGCAGCACCGCCCGCTCTTTCTGTACCTCGCTCTTATGCGAGACCGACATCATCCTCCGAGCCACAAACAAATACCAAAGGGCAACTCCAGCTTTAAAATATTTCTCGTCAAAACAGCTTGGCGAGCCGCCCAATGGTTTCCACATCGCGCCCGGATGGCACAATGTTGAGAGAATAGTATCATAATTTGGGTTGGCGACTAATGTCTGGAAGCGAGAGTCGTCAACTTCCGCTGTCTCTAACAGTGCATTGATCGTAACCGAGTCATACGGTACATGTCTACCCCTAACAAAAACCATACCATCTCTCCCCTCCGCCGCATTGGCATAGAATTCGCGAACCACTGAGACTACCGCCGCCTTAGGTTGATTACCGAATTGTCCCCATTCACGCCTTTCCAAATCGACAAGAATACCCAAGTGTCTATCCTCAAACTGTCTCCAGACTCCCCTCTCGGCTATAGGGTTTCGGTGAATTTTTGGCATGCTCGTATCTAGCCCTAGCCTCTATACTAACAAAACGATGTCTATCAAAGGCGGAAGATGAAGTAGAGGAGCCGGGGTTACCTCTTTGTTTCTTGGGAGCCATGGTGTGTGAAGATGGAGATGGTGACCGGAGAAGAAGACCCGAGGGATGGAATATTCTTGTGTCCCTCCGAAGAAGTTCCACCTTGCCGAGGATTGGAGGAGGAATTGACAACCTGCAATGGAAAATTGAAGAAGACAGTGAGGGAGGGCTAGGGAATTGGGGGGGGGGGGGGGGAGTTCGCGCATAATGAAAAGGGGAAAGGGAAATCGTGAATTAAAAGCAGTCGCGCTCGAGCGGTAGAAAACTACCGCTCGAGCGCCAGCCTCTCTGGAATGTTCCCGAGGTAAGCGTTCGCGCTCAGGCGGTATAAAATTACCGCTCGAGCGCAAACCTCTCTACCAAAAATCGTTTAAAATCAATATTTTTTTATTATTTTTTTTTAAAAAAATGAAAAGAAAACAACAGCAAAAGAAAATAAATAAATTGACAGAAAGAAAAATTAAGTCAAATGCAAGAGAAGGGAAAGAAAATAGTTCTCAATTTATATTCGAGAGCTTGACTGTCGATCCGTCTCAGTTCGGCATGTCTTGGAACCGGGTGATTCCAAGTTGTGGCTCAATTGTGCCGCCCATGTAGTGCTTCAGGCACTAGGCATTGACCGTAAATGTCTCATCCTTCCCATCTTTCAATTCTACAACTCCCGATGGATAAACTTTCGAGATCACGAATGGACCGGACCATCGCGACTTCAATTTTCCGGGAAACAGTCGCAGCCGAGAGTTGTAGAGCAGAACATTTTGTCTTTCTTTGAATTCTCTTTCAATGATCCGCTTATCATGAGCTTTCTTCGTCTTTTCTTTGTATGACATGGCTAGATCATAGGCCAGATTTCGGAACTCTTCTAACTGATCCAATTGAAGCAAACGCTGTTCACCTGCATAAGTAAAATTAAACTTCAGTGCTTTTGTGGCCCAGTATGCGTGATGCTCTAACTCTACAGGTAGATGACATGCTTTACCAAACAAAATCCTATATGGTGTAGTGCCTATAGGTGTTTTAAAAGCAGTCCTATATGCCCAAAGAGCATCATCTAACCTCACCGACCAATATTTCCTACTGACACCTACCACTTTCTCCAAAATTCGCTCTATATCTCGGTTCGACACTTCCACTTGACCACTCGTCTGGTGGTGATAGGGGGTAGAGATCTTATGTGTGACACCATATTTGCTCAAATTTTTTTCAGATAGTTTGTTGCAAAAATGCTTGCCACCATCACTAATGATTGCTCGTAGTGTTCCAAATCGGTTAAAAATGTTTTTCTTTAAAAATTTTAGGACAACTTGAGCATCATTAGTGGCGTACGCTTCCGCCTCTACCCACTTAGACACATAATCCACCGCAACCAAGATGTATTTTTTCGTGAAAGAACTGGGAAACGGTCCCATGAAGTCTATCCCCCACACATCAAAAACCTCACACTCAATGATATTATTTAAAGGCATTTCATGACGGTTAGAGATGTTACTTGACCGCTGGCATTTATCACAATGTAGCACATAAGAACGAGCATCTTTAAAGAGGGTTGGCCAATAAAAGCCACATTCAAGTACCTTGGATGCCGTCCTTGTTGGTCCGAAATGACCACCTACCTCATGGTCATGGCAATGGTTGAGAATTTGATCGAACTCTTCCTCTGCAACACACCTTCTTATCATGGCATCTGCACAAATTTTGAACAAAAACGGTTCCTCCCAAAAATAGTATTTCATGTCAGAAAAGAATTTCTTTCGTTAGTGAAACGGTATGTTTGGTGGAGGTGTGCATGTGACAAGAAAGTTAACAAAATTTTCATACCAAGGACAATTTCTCACCTCAAATAGTTGCTCATCAGAGAACCAATCATTGATAGCATGATCGACAGAATCATCACAAATAAATTCTAATATAGACAAGTGATCTGCTACCACATTCTCAACACCTTTCTTGTCTTTGATTTCTAAGTCAAACTCTTGCAATAATAGAATCCACAGAAGTAAGCGTGGCTTTGCATCTTTTTTAGCAAGTAAGTATTTAAGGGCAGAATGATCAGTGAATACAATTACTTTGGACAAAACAATGTATGAATGAAATTTGTCAAGTGCAAATACTACAACAAGTAATTCCTTTAAGTTGTTGCATAATTCAATTGAGCCTCATCTAAGGTCTTACTTGCATAGTAAATTGTATGAAATACCTTGTTTTGCCGCTGACCAAGTATGGCCCCCACTGCAGTGTCACTGGCGTCGCACATGATCTCGAAAGGTAGATCCCAATCGGTGCTACCAAGACAGGAGCCGTCACCAAGCGCTCCTTCAAATTCTCGTATGCCTGTAAACAGTCAGAATTAAAATCAAATGGCACATATTTCATATGTAAGGAAGATAGAGGTTTGGTAATTTTTGAAAAATCTTTTATAAAACGCCGCTAAAAACCGGCGTGGCCTAGAAAACTTCTAACTCCCATTATGGACGCCGGAGGTGGTAAGTTCTTGATAACTTCAACTTTCGCCTTATCTAGCTCTATTCCGTGCTCCGAAATCTTGTGCCCTATGACAATTCCCTCTTGTACCATGAAATGGAACTTTTCCCAATTTAGCACCAAATTCGTATCCTCACATCTCAACAACACCACCTTCAAATTCTGCAAACAGTCATCAAAAGAAGGGCCGAAAATAGAGAAGTCATCAATAAAAAATTCAAGAAAAGTTTCTATCATATCATGGAATATAGCGGTCATGCAACGTTGAAATGTGGCAGGGACATTACAAAGACCAAACGGCATGCGGTGAAAAGAGAAAGTTCCATAAGGACAAGTGAAAGTGGTTTTCTCTTGGTCCTCAGGTGTAATGGAGATTTGATTATACCCCGAATACCCATCTAGAAAACAATAAAACTCATGACCCGCTAATCTCTCAAGCATTTGATCAATAAAGGGAAGGGGAAAGTGCTCTTTTCGGGTGGCATCATTCAATTTCCTATAATCAATGCACACACGCCATCCCGTAACAGTCCTGGTCGGTATTAGTTCATTATTATCATTTGTAATCACAGTAATCCCACCTTTCACGGAACCGGACTTACCCATGCACTATCAGATATAGGATAGATAATACCTGCATCGAGAAGCTTAATCGTTTCTGCCTTTACTACCTCTTGCATCTTTGGATTCAATCTTCTCTGAGGTTGCACAAGAGGTGAGTACTTGTCTTCCATCAAGATCTTGTTCATGAAGACTGATGGATTGATCCCTTTGATATCCGCCACCTTCCACGCAAATGCACCCTTGTGTGCTTTCAGAACCTCCAACAGTTCGTCTTCCATCACATCTGTCAAAGCAACAGAAATAATGACAGGTAAAGTGTTATTCTCACCTAAGTAAACATACTTGAGGTGTGGAGGCAACGGCTTTAGCTCAAGTGTTGGTGGCTCCTCGATGCTTGACCTTTGAGGGGTCAAATCTCTTCGTTCTCCTAGATCCTCCAGTCGCATCCTCATTGGCTTTCTCCATGGATGGTTGGCATTAAAGTGTGCCACTATTTCAGCTTTTTCTTCATCCAATTCCTCTTCTCCCAATTCAGTAGTGATAGTGGCCTCCAAAGGGTCCCTAAGAGAATCCTGCACATAGTGAGACACAAGAGAGTCAAAAGCATCAATTCTAAAACAACTATCAGAGTGCAGTGTGTGCTTAAGTGCATTAAAAACATCAAAAGTAATCTCTTCCTCGCCCACTCTCAATCTCAACTTCCCTTCTTGCACATCAATCAGTGCCTTGCCAGTTGCAAGGAAAGGTCTCCCCAAAATTAGAAGCATCTATGTATCCTCCTAGATGTCGAGAACCACGAAATCCGCAGGAAAAATGAATTTGTCCACTTTCACTAGCACATCCTCAATCACTCCGCGGGGGTACTTGACAGATCTGTCAGCCAGTTGCAAGGACATCCTCGTCGGCTTAGGCTCTCCCAACCCAAGTTTCCTAAACACAGACAATGGAAAAAGATTAATACTTGCACCAAGATCACATAACGCTTTATGAAAACCAACATCACCAATCATGCAAGGAATAGAGAAACTCCCTGGGTCTTTTAGTTTCGGTGGGATTTTGTTTTGCACCGAAGCGGAGCAATTTTCAGTTAAGTTCACTGTCACGTGATCCTCCAACTTCCTCTTATTAGCTAAAATGTCCTTCAAAAATTTAGCATAACTAGGCATTTGCATTAAAGCATCGGCGAAGAGAATATTGATATGCAATTTTTTAAATACTTCAAGAAACTTACCGAATTGTGCATCTAGTTTTGCTTTTTTCAATGCTGCAGGAAAAAGAGGAGGTATAACAATTTTAGGTTGTGAAGTGGGTGCTGGTGTAGAGTTAGAAGACTTACCTTTGGGTGTCTCAATCAGGTCATCCGGTATTTGAATTTTTTCTTTTCCCTTTGACTCCAAAATTTTCCCACTCTTCAACTCAATGGCCTTCACTTGATCTTTTGGATTAGTCTCGGTATTACTTGGCAAGGTGCCCAACTCTCTACTTGCTATCATCTTTGCCAACTGTCCAATTTGATTCTCGAGCCCTTTTATCGATGCATCTTGGTTTTGAAGTCTAGTTTCAGTGGATGAAATAAACTTAGACATCATTTGCTCCAAGTTGGACTTTTCTTCTCTAGGAGGATCGGATCTGTACATCGGTTGTTTCCCATATTGTTGTCCTCCTTGCGGTCTCAAAATAGATTGCTTTGACCTCCCCATGAGAAGTTGGGATGTTGCCTCCACCCAGGATTGTATGTGTTCGAAGAGGGGTCATTCCTTGGGCGGTTTCGGACTCTCACTTGATTCACTGGTGCCTCATTTTGCACATAGAATGGATTGTCATCTTGACAGTCCTTCGCATAGTGTTCCCCTCCACACTTTGAACAGAATATCTCTTGAAGACGCATCGCCGTGCCACCCACATTCAAGCTGTCTAGTTTCCTGTTCAAAGCATCAAGTTGTGCAGTAATAGCAGAAAAATCAGTTACCTGGTGAACTCCTGCACTCTTCCGCTGGTTGTTTCTTTCAGATTGAGGATGATAGCTACTAGCAGCCATCTCCTCTAACAATTCATATCCTTCCTCTGCGGTTTTTCTCAACAGGTTTCCACAAGCAGCAGCATCTATCATAGTACGGTTAGAAGTAAGCAAACCATAATAAAATGTTTGAACAACTAACCTAAGTGGTAACTCGTGATGTGGGCATCTTCGTAGTAGATCCTTGAAGCGTTCCCATGCCTCATATAAAGATTCCTGATCGAATTGAGCAAATGTTGTAATGTCTGCCCGCAGCTTCATGGTCTTGGAGGGAGGGAAGTATTTGATTAGAAAGGCTTTCGCCATGTCCTCCCATGTAGCGATCGACCCTACAGGCAAACAATTTAGCCATGCTTTATCTTTATCACGTAAAGAGAAAGGAAATAAACGCAACCTAACAGCATCATCAGAAACTCAATTGAATTTAAAAGTATCGCAAATTTCAAGAAAATCCGCGATGTGCGTGTTTGGGTCATCTACTACAGTTCCTCCAAATTGGACTGTGTTCTGAATCATTTGGATTATGGCTGGCTTGATTTCAAAGTGATTTGCCCGCACGACAGGCATCACAATGCTAGGGCGTGCACCCTCCAAAGAAGGTTGGGCATACTCCAACATTGGTATGCGACGCGGTATCTCCACATGTGTATCTTCACGACGTTCCTCTTCTTGATCATTCAACTGCCTCTCCATCAGTTCTTTTAGCCTCTGCTGCTGTCTTCTCCTGCGGAAAGTTACTTCGATTTCAGGATCAAACTCAAGCTCCACGTCAAGTGACTTTGGCATGCACTAGACAAGATATCTGGAATAAAATATGGAGTGTTAGCTCAAGACAAATAAAATAACGCTAAAGAAAATGACTAAAAATAAAATTGTAGATTAACAGTCCCCGGAAACGGCGCCAAAAACTTGATCGAGCTAAACTTGCACCTTAAAATCCTCAATAAAAATATGGTTTTGTATGCTCAAAATTTATCGCAAGTGCACGATGTCAAGTAATAGTATAGTGTACGTGAGTACGAGTATCGTTCCACTGAAGACTGTATTTAACAATTGTTGTTTTCAGTTAGTGAACATTTAGCGACGAAAATTGATTTGATTGTTTTAACACTACTATGCTCAAATAAATATGCAATTAAAATAATTCTATGAGTGACGAATGAGAGTTAATGTCTAAAATATTGAGTAAAATTCAATGAGAAATGAATTTGTTGGCAATATCGGTTCACCTACCCCTCGTTAATTAATTAATTAGTTCGATACTGATTATATGCTTCCGACAGGATTCCTATTCTATTGAACACACTCTCTCGAGCTATGCCAAACTAATTCAACTCAATGAAGTAATTAAATGTCTTTAATTATTTATCAAGAGTGAATCGCATTTCGATCCATAAAACCCCCTAGTTTTCGACCATTAGGACTATGACTATCGGCACGTTTCAAATTTCATATATCTATGTAAATTGTAGATCCGTGAATTATAAAATTCGTTCCTATCACAAGTTATTCTCTCGAACTCACTCACGATATAAAATTTGTTATTAAAGTTAGCTACGCTTCAACAACACGCTCAAACAGTAGTATAATCAAGAACAAATCAACAATCGAACTATATATTATCTAAATCAAAGTCTGGGGTAGGATCCCCTTAAATCCCAACAAATATTAAAGGTTTAGCTACTAGAATTCATAACTAAAACAACAAAACAATAATTAAATAAGAGAAAATAAACTTGAGATACTACGTGACGAAATCTGCAAAGAACGACGCCCGAAAATCGCGAATCTTCAGTCCAAGCGCCAAATTCTCTCCCAAGCTCTTTGTGTCCGCTGAAAATTCCCTCTATCCCCCAAAAGTCGTCCAAAAATGCTTTCCGTATCATCCACCTCCCTCCAATAAGGCAAGGAATCGCGCATGATATTTTTCCAAAAATAGGTGGCGCTCGGGCGGTAGAAAAGTACCGCTCGAGCGCCACACCTTCTGTAAACTTGCTTGGGATGTGCGGCATTCGTGCTCGGGCGGTAGAAAACTACCGCTCGAGCGCCGACTCTTCTGTAATTTGGCCTTCGTAAGACATCTCTCACGCCCGGGCGGTAGAAAATTACCGCCCGAGCGCCGACCTTTCTGTCAAGTTATGCAACTGCTCATCTTTCATGCCCGGGCGGTAGAAAATTACCGCTCGGGCGCCGCTCATTCTGTCCATTGCCTTCTATTGTGTACACTTTGCTCCATTTTTTGGTTTTCCGACCATTTTTTCTGCAAATTCATCACGCAACAATGAGACATGATAATATGCAAATGATTACTCTAAAATGAACAAAATGTAAATGAAATGCATGCATGCACAATGCAAACACAACTAAAACTAATGCAATAAAGTGCGTAAAAACCACACCTATCACCTACGACAACGGTTTTAAAAACCGTTGTCTATTAATGTGTTTTTTCGGGCTACGACAACGGTTTTCTAAAACGTTGTCTATTAGCGGTTTTTTTGAGCTACGACAACGGTTTTTAAAAACCGTTGTCGTTCAGCTGGTTTTATTAGAGCTACGACAATAGTGTTTTAAACCGTTGTCGTATTTTTTTTTCAAATAAATTGTATTGTTATAATACACACTTGCAATAAAAGGGAGATAAAAAGAAAGATCGATTTCGGCGCTCGTCTCTCTCTTCCTCCCCAAAATCCCTACCCGATGCCGCCGCTTCTCAACGCCAAGGAAGACTGGCCGACCACCGTGTGATCTACACCCACCTGATTTTCTCTCGATTTCTACAGATATCTGAAATAATTTGTTCTTCCCGTTAGCAGGGTTCATGGAAATGTAGTTCTTCCTCGTTGCATGTACCGCATTTTTTAGGTATTTTTGTACAGTTCTTCCCATTTGCTCGCTTCTGTTTGTATACACAAGAATTAATATGTGCTATTTATTTGTTGGGGTGACACGAAGATTGAATGAATTCTTTAGTTCTCTAATCTCCAATACAGGGACTGCTCTTAGTTCCGAACAGCATCTCAAGCATACAACTCCAGATTTGATGTAATCCCAACTTTTGATGTGAAAACATCGGAACCTTCAATTACCAAACTGTAAGATTGATTGCAAGAACTTCGAGCATCAGCTCAGTAGTGTGTTTGCAATTGCTACTATTAAAGATTGTAACTTGATAAACGTGGCCATATTTTTAAATTAAATTCTGAAAATTTTAATCTATGTGGTTGTTGGTGATGTTTTGAACAACCAGTTGGTTCATATTGGAGCATGGGGCTTATGTCTCTTACGTCTGCAAAACAACAAAATATATGTTTGTAGAGATGGATTTAACTTTAATTTAGAAACAGCTGTTTCTAAGTTAGTTGGAATTATGTCCACCATTTTGTCTTGCCAAGTTTAAGACTACCCGTTTGTGGAATGCTGATGCCATAATTCTTTGTCTGAATGAATATGACAATTTTTTTTCAAAAAAATCGTGAAATTCAAATATGGTAGTAGATGCAGCTGGTTGTGCTGTTACCATTTTGTTTGTTTATTTCTTTGAATGTGATGGTAAATCGGGGTGTCAGAATTGTATTTTGGAGGGAAAAATCTTGATCGTGGATATGTTTCTTGGTTTGAACGAAAATTAACATAATGGATGAGCACTTTACCTTTTAAAGTGACAAGAATATTCATTCCCACAAGGCACATTGGCTTAGAAAATAAATTTTGTTGATATCAAGAATGTGAACATTTACCTTAATAAAAAAAAGAATGTGAACATTTATACCACATATTTCATTGTGTCACGTGATGGGCCTGATATGAATTTTTCATGCTTTATGTGCAGAAAATTGAAGGTGACAGTGGGGTAGGAAATTTGCTTACTTTCAAGTTTACAGTCGGTAAAAAAGCTGCGGCGGCGGTTTCTTGCAGGTATGTTTATGAATATTTACGAATAAATTAATGTCATTTTTGATATGTAACACGAGCATTGTTGATAGATTCGTCACAACATTGATGTCTAATTTTGTTGTTTACAACTCTTTTGAACACCAACTTAATAGTACTTGTACAATTGTTTTGAAGGATTTAACTCATTGTTGGTTGGTTGGTTGTACGTATAATGGACAAATATTGGATGTCAAAGAACAAGTTGTCACATGAATATGAGGTTGGGGTGGAGTATTTCTTGCAGTTTGCATCGCGAAACGCTAACAATGCGAATGCAATGCCTTGCCCATGTGCAAAATGTGGTAATCTAAAGACGAAATATATTGACACTATAAGGGCTCATTTGTGTTGTAATGGTATAGATTTAACATATCATACATGGATTTGGCATGGCGAAATATCTAAGTTCGGGAACTCAATGAATGATAGTGATCGAGAAACCTTTATATCCTGGATGTGTTAAATTTACAAAGTTATCTGAACTTGTGAAATTATATAACTTGAAGGCAAAATATAGTTGGAGTGATAAAAGTTTCACTGATTTACTTGGTTTGTTTGGGCAAATGCTTCCAGATGACAATGAATTGCCTTTATCTTTGTATGATGCAAAGAAAAGCTTATGTACTTTAGGGATGGATTATGTGAAAATTCATGCTTGTCCTAATGATTGTATCTTATACCGGAAGGAGTATGAGGATTTTACCAGTTGCCCTATTTGCGGAATGTCAAGGTGGAAGTTGGGTAAAAAATCTACGATAAATGGAGGAGTTCCTGCAAAGGTCCTTCGGTACTTCCCACCTATTCCCAGATTTCAAAGATGGTTTCAGCAGGAGGTGATATCTAAGGAGTTAACTTGGCATGCTGATAAAAGAATTCGTGATGGATACTTGCGTCATCCGGCTGATGCACCCTCTTGGAAAGTAGTGGATCACAACTGGCCGAATTTTGCTTCCGAGCCAAGAAATCTAAGATTGGCCATATCAGCAGACGGCATGAATCCACATAGTTCGATGAGTTCTGCATATAGTTGTTGGCCAATTGTGATGATCACTTACAACCTTCCTCCAACTTTGTGTATGAAGATAAAATTTATGATGCTCACTTTGTTGATTTCTGATCCCAAACAACCGGGAAATGATATTGATGTCTACTTAGCACCTCTAATTGACGACTTAAAATTTTTATGGGATAATGGTGTTGATACATATGATGCATATCAAAAAGAAATGTTCTCGCTTAGAGCTGTATTACTATGGACGATCAATGATTTTCCTGCATATGGGAACATGTCAGGTTGTATTGTTAAAGGATATCATGAATGTCCAATATGTGGTGAAGAAACATATTCGAAGAGGTTGAAGCATAGTAGAAAAATTGTGTATACAGGCCATAGAAAGTTTCTTCCTACAAGTCATCCATATCGAAGGCAAAAGAAAGCATTTAATGGGAACCAAGAGTTTAAACTCGCACCAAAACCATTAACTAGGCATGAAGTTTTAGAAAGAGTTGAAAGAATTAATTATCGTCTAGGAAAAATGAGTGGGAAGCTTCAGTTGAAGGAAGGTGATGAGAAATCATGTTGGAAAAAGAAATCTATATTCTTCGAACTTGAGTATTGGAAACATCTACATGTTCGACATGTTCTTGATGTGATGCATATTGAAAAAAATGTTTGTGAAAGTCTCATCGGTATGTTACTTGACATTCCAGGAAAAACGAAGGATGGAGTTGCAGCAAGACTAGATCTCATGGAGATGAATTTGAGGACTGATTTGATACCAAAGATGGGGGAGAAAAGAACGTATTTTCCAGCAGCCTGTTATATACTAAGCAAGTCTGAGAAAAGAAAATTTTGCAATTCTCTGTTTGGAATAAAGGTCCCTACGGGTTACTCATCTAATATTAAAAACCTCGTGTCGATGAAGGACTTGAAACTTGTTGGCCTTAAGTCACACGACTATCACACTTTGATGCAACAATTTCTTCCAGTGGCCATACGTGGTGTCCTACCAAAACATGTTAGAGATACTATCACTCGGTTGTGTGGGTTCTTCAATGTGTTATAAAATAAAGTGATAGATGTCTCAAAGTTGGATGAGATACAAAGAGAGATTGTGATGATATTGTGTTTACTGGAGAAATATTTCCCCCCATATTTTTTTGATATAATGATTCATTTGACCGTTCATCTTGTACATGAGATGAAATTGTGTGGACCGGTTTGGTTTAGGCATATGTATCCATTTGAAAGATTCATGAAGATATTGAAAGGCTATGTGCAAAATCGCAATCGGCCTGAAAGGTGTATAGCCGAACGTTATATTGCTGAAGAGGCTGTGGAATTTTGCTCGGACTACATGTCTAGTGTAGATACAATTGGTATCCCATAAATGCATCGGAGAGTACAACTCACTAAGCCTCTGTCTGGTTCAGTAATGCACTACACTAGTGATGATGAGTTGAATCAAGCACATCGTTATCTACTGGAAATGATGTTGACGTTGAGCCTTATCTCGAGTAATTTCTTTGACTTAGTAATACTTTTTGCTATTCTTTTACATTCAATTGGTTAACTTATCCTTAATCATTTCATCAGGGAACACATGACATTTTTGGATGCAAAATTTCCCCATAAAGCAAAGTCCAAAAGGTGGTTACAAGATAAGCATAACCGAACCTTTATTAACTAGTTACGTGATACTGTAAGTTGTCTAAATATCAGTATCATGGAGTTCTTTTAAAACTTAGGGTTAAATTTTAGCACTTTGTGAAATATAGGTTGCAAGTGCAGTTGGCAATTCCACTCGTGAAATTTCAGAAAGATTGAAGTGGGTAGCGCGCGGACCTAGCAAACAAGTGTTGAAGTACTCTGGTTATTTGATTGATGGGGTCACTTATCATACAAAAGAGCGAGATGATGTACGAGTTGTGCGAAATTCCGGAGTAAGCTTAGTGGCAACGACAATGCAAGTTGCTAGTGCAAAGGATAAAAATCCAGTTGTGTCAGACATGATTTTTTATGGAGTTATTCAAGAAATATGGGAACTTGATTACCTAATGTTTCAAATTCCAATGTTTAAATGTAATTGGGTTGAGAATATTAACGGTATTAAAGTTGATGATCTTGGTTTCACGTTGGTAAACCTGAAGAGAATTGGATTCAATTCTGACTCTTTATTCTTGGGCAGTCAAGCAAAGCAGGTGTTTTACATTGAAGATCCTCAAGATCCTGCATGGCATGTTGTACTTGCAAGTCCCACAAGAGAGTATATTCACTACATGAATGGTGATGAATTAGAGAATGATGTATCCCACTATCAATGTTTTACACGAGGGTTTATATCAATGGATGTTGATGGAATAGATGAAAATGAACCGCCATGCATTCGTGAAGATTGTGATGGGTATTGGGTTGACAATAATTAAGTTCAATCCTAAATGACTTGAACCAGCATAATAGGTTACATTCTTTTACTGTTCTGCATATTACATTTTCTTGTAGAAAGAAAAATAAAGAACTGAGTCCTAATATTTTTATGACATGTGTTGCATAATGCATTTTTCTGATTGCCTAACAAATTGTAAATGCTTGCTGGATGTCAAAGAACGAGAAGCCTAAACAGAATACTGCATATTCTTCCAATGACAATAGTTGTGGGGGCAAAACAGTTTTGGAATCTACAGATACAGAAACAACAAAATCATCTAGAGGTCGTACACGTTTGGATAGGCTTGTTAGGCAAAGGGTTCATGGAATCAGAAAAGATGTGAGGTTCAATAAATTGGGACAGCTAGTTGGAGAATTTTCAGGTGAGATACAAAGTTATATTGGAGTTCTTGTTCGAGAAAAGGTAAAGATAAGTTATCAAACTTGGAAAATGGTTCCAAATGATGTCAAAGATTTAATATGGGAATCGGTTAATGTAAGTTATAATGTTTTGACTATTTTAATTATTTTTCATATGGTTATGATATGTTTAATGTTATGGGTTAATATGACTTTATTTTAATTATTTTTCATATGGTTATGATATGTTTAATGTTATGGGTTAATATGACTTCTACAGCCGACGTACAATGTTGATCAAAGCTGGAAGAAGGGATGTCTGAACTCTGCAAATAACAAGTGGCGACAGTTTAAAGCTTTTCTCACTCAAAAGTTCATTCTTAGCAAGCGGGATAACACTGAGGATTTGAAAGATCCACCTACTGGGTTTGGTATTATACGAGATGATTGGAGTTCATTTGTAATCAGTCGCTTGTCTGATGACTTCATGGTAAGATTCTTAATTTGTTATTTTCAAATTAGTAGACCATAACAAATTATTTCTATTGACATATGATATGTGTGGGCAATTTTCAATTAACTAGAAATTGTGTGATGAAAAAAAGAAGAGAAGAAAGCAAAACATATACCTCCATCGTATGTCTCGCAAAGAATATGCATGTTTCGCCGACGAAATAGTAAGTATGAGAAACTGAGTTAATTCGGAAAGTTTACTAAGTCCATGCTATGTGATTTTTAAATTTGTTGATAACATACATAATGTTTGTAGGCAGATAAATTATGTGACGATGATGATATAAATTGAGCAATTATGTGGAAGAAAGGACGGGTCAATAAGAAGGGTCAATATGAAGGCGATGAGTTGAAATCGGCAATAGAAAAGATTGTAAGCAAACAATACATGAAAATGAATAATTTTTATTCATTATCACTGTTTTTAGCAATTATGTTGTTCTTTTGTTCATGACAGGATGGTTATGTGCAACAAAAAATCGAGGGTACGTTGCAATATGAAGATGGAAAAAATGATATCCTTACGAAAGCACTGGATTCATATGAACATTATGGTCGTGTGAGAGAGTATGGAAAAGTCCTTTTGGTGAGGACCATATATTTCTTAATCAAACAAAGGAGTTGATGGAGGCGAAGATATTAATCTCAGAACAAGATGCACGAATCGCAGAACAAAATGCACGCATATCAGATCAAGATGCACGCATACAGAGACTTGAAGAAATGTTCAAAAAGGGTGCAAGCAACTTTGACATTGAAGAAAAAGGTAGTTGCTCTGTAAAGTTGCATCCCATGAGTGACGATAAAATAAAAAAGAGTGTCTCGAACTATGCAACTTCGCATGATGATGACATGAAAACTTTGAGCAATGCTGAGTTTCTGCAGGTATTTGATTATTGCAATTGTACATGACTATGATTTGTATCAATTTATAACATGATTATTTGTCTTCTAGGGCAAGCCGGTTGCATTGGCATTGGACTCTAGGACCAACATTGTTGCCTACTGTACAATTGTCCAAGTCAATGCAGATGATAAATTATTTCATGGTGTTCCATCACCCATTACTTGCATGCACATATCCATTGATAATGTTGTGGAAAAATTAGCACATTTGCCATTTCCAATTCAAAACGAATGTGATACTGTTGGTGATGCTGTTGGAACATATGTAGCTTGGCCAGCACACTTCGTAGTAATTCAAGATGAGGTAAATGTCAATTTATATTTAAATTTAAAGTATCATAAATAATTCAATATTGCAACTAACATATGTACATTTGCAATGTTTAGAAGCTTCAAAAGAAGAAAATTGTCGACCACAGAAATAAGATTGGTTTGTCTTCAAGTGTGCCAAGATCTTTACATCTTTTGTATTGTTATTGTAAACGTGCTCTAACCGATGAACAAAGTTTATCACTGTTTTTTTATCATGATTTATTTGACGAGAGTTACGAACTACTTCTTCACCTTGAAGACATCAATCCTTTCTATAGTTTTGATCCAATATCTGCCAATTGTATTGTTGTGTACATGTGGTAAGTCTTCTTCTTTTGTTTGTTGACCACTTAAGCTGTATAAACTTAATTAATTTATCATATTCACATTATTCTGTTGGAAATTGTAGGAATCTGTATAAAAAGATGAAAAAAGACAACAAGACTGAAAAGTTTAGATTTGTCAATCCACACACGATACCATACATGCCATATGTATCCAAACTTGACAGAAACGCTAAAATCGAACACTTGAATGAAAGAGCAAGTGTTTTGGCTGAAAGACTAAGTGTTGCATCAACAAATCAACTATTTTTAGTGCCACATAATGTTGGGTGAGTCAAAATTACAATATCAAATTTAATTTATTTTCTTGACATTTTATAGAATTGTATGCACTAATTATGTGTTCTATGCGTAGTTATCATTGGATTCTCACTGTCATCGATCCTTACAAGGAGATGGTTTATTTGTTGGATTCACTTAGTCATCGAAACCGTTACGATGACTGGAAATATGTGGTGGATATGTAAGTTAATATTTTGTTTTTATGTCAAATTTAATTTAGTGAATAAAACACTCATATGTTGACTGTTAATGATGTATGCAGGAGTGTAAGATTGTTTAATTCAAATAAGGATAGGGAAGGGAAAAAACAAGCTATATGGGAAGTAGTAAAGGTATTCAGGTGTACTTGTCATTAATTAACGTTTATTTCAATTTGTGTATCAATCACTAACAATTTTTTTTTTTAAATTAGGGTCCACGACAACCAGATTCGAAACAATGTGGTTTTCATGTTATGAGATTTATGAGAGAAATGATTGAAAAAAATGCTACCAGTGAGAAGAACTCGATATCTTCAATTGTAATATTCGACATATTCTCAATATTCACAAATCAATGTGTATTTCTCATTTTTCAATGTCTTTATTGATTGTTTTTTACTAATATTAACATTGTGTTTGTTCACAGTTCATGAAAACTGAGTATTCCAAGGAAGAGATTGATGAAGTGCGATCCGAGTGGGCGGAATGCATACAAGACTATATTTACGAATAGGTATGCAAAGTATTGATGTAGTGCTTTGTGTTACAATGAACCAACTGAATAAGTGATTTGTGAATAGTGATATTATTTGTGTTTTGATTTTTGCCAGCTTACTTTCTCATCATAAGAATGGAACTGAAGACTGAGCAAATGCCTCCGAGTTTTAGGAATTTTATTTCTTTCAATCAAGTCCTAAAAAATATGATTTACTTCAATATATAGATTCCTTAGAACTTAAATGTTATTCTTTTGTGAATTGATGTTATGACTTTCTTTCGAGTATATAAATGTTGTTTGTGTTGGATGGAAATTTTTGGGATGTCCTATTTATGGGGAGGTCATGCCGAAATTTCTATTTTCCTCAGAATATATTAGTTTTGACTTTATTTTCGTCTCTATGCACCATTTGTGTTAGTTGCGTTTCCAGTGCATGTCTTGCTTGCAATCTCATCTCTTACATGGGTTTTTAATGGGCTTTCTATGTGTGGATTATATGGCAGGGGAAGGTTTTGATGCATAAATGTTGATGAGGTTTGAGAAGATCGAGGCCGATGATGACAAAAGATTGCATGTATCCGTATTTTCTGTTTGGAAAATATTGATATTGTGGGACTCTGCCACATTGCCACGTTGATGACGAACATGTATCAAGGTCCATTGCAGTACTAAAGTCAAATTTGTAAAATTTTTGTTTATCGTTTGGCATATTTTGGATGATGGATTTTGAACATAACATAGTCACGGAGTTAACGTGGTAAATATTTTGTTTTCGATTGTTATTTTTGGTTTAATTATTATTATATATATTGTAATTTAAAAGAAATTTAATACAAATTTTTTACCTAATGAAAAAAATTATTAACGACAACAATTTTTAATTCTATTGAAGAAATTATAAAGACAACGGTTTTAAATTGCTTTAAATTCAACAAAACACTACGGTTTTTAGGCGTTGCAAAACTGTGGTCGTTGTTACAAAAAAAACGGTCTCAAAAGTGGCGAAACTGTGGTCGTTCATATATTATGACAACAGATTAAAACCGTTGCAAAACTATTGTCAATAGTGCTAGATAACAACGGTTTAAAACTCTTGCGAAACTGTTGTCGTTGGTAGATAATACAACGGTTTAAATCCGTTGCAAAACCGTTTTCGTTGGTATAAAAGACAACGGTTTAAAACCCGTGCAAAACCGTTGTCATTGGTAGAAATTACAAAGGTTTAACACCGTTGCAAAACCGTTGTCGTTGGTAGAAAAGACAACGGTTTAAAACCGTTGTCGTTGAAGACACTTTCAACAACACCCTCAATTACAACAGTTTTAAATGGCCTACGACAACGGATTTTATCCGTTTTCGTTTGGCGTTTTTGTTGTAGTGACAATCGAATTCTGCACATTCTGATCAACTTTCTGTGCCTCTTTGATTCTCAATATCAGTTCTGGTTCAGCTCAAATAGTACATAATTTCAAAGGCTGACGATCTATTTCAAAAGCTAATCTAGAAAAACAGCAATCTTCAATCAAATTCGAAACACCGATCGTCGATAGGGATAAGGAACATACATTCCTACTCAGTGCATCAGCTGCTGCATTGGATTTTCCAGGATGATACTTGATTTCACAATCAAAATCCTTCAGTAAATCAAGCCATCTTCTTTTTCTCATATTCAATTCAGACTGTGAAAATAAATATTTCAAGCTTTTATGATCATAATAGATTACAAATTTCTCACCGTACAAATAATGTCGGCATATCTTTAATGCAAAGACGATGGCTGTCAATTCAAAATCATGAATTGGGTAACGGGTTTCATGTGGCTTCAGCTGTCTTGAGGCATAAGCGATAACATGTCCTCGCTGCATCAAAACACAACCCAATCCTCGGTGAGAAGCATCACAATAAACAACAAAGTCACCAGTACCTGAGGGGATTGTCAGTATCGTAGCACTGGTCAATCTCTTCTTCAACTCCAGAAAACTGGACTCACAAAATTTTGACCAAATAAACGGAGCATTCTTCTGAGTCAACTGAGAAATAGGTTTAGCAATGCTCGAGAAATCTTTAATGAATGGACGATAATATCCTGCCAAACCCATAAAACTGCGAATCTCTGGCACTGATGTCGGTCTCAGCCAAGAAATCACTGCCTCAACGTCACTGTGATCAACTGATATTTCGTCTTCGGATATAATATGACCCAGAAATACAACCTGTCTCAACCAAAACTCGTATTTCGACAGTTTAGCATACAGTTTCTCAGTCCTCAGAATTTTCAATACAGTTCTTAAATGCTCAGCATGCTCAATCATATTCTTGGAATAAATCAGAATATCATCAATGAATATAAATCACGAAATTATCGAGATACCTCTGGAATATGCGGTTCATCAGACCCATAAACGCAGCTGGAGCATTTGTCAACCCAAACGGCATGACAATAAACTCATGATGTCCATACCTGGTTCTGAATGTTGTCTTCGAGATATCAGAATCTCTGACTCTCAGCTGATGATATCCAGATCTCAGATCGATCTTGGAATATACTGAAGAACACTGCAACTAATCAAACAAATCATCAATACGATGCAAAGGGTATTTATTCTTTACCGTAGCCTTGTTCAGTTGCCGGTAGTCGATACAGAGTCTCATCAAACCGTCTTTCTTTCTCACAAACAGTACTGGAGCAACCCAAGGAGACACACTTGGTCTGATATATCCCTTGGCCAATAAATCCTCCAGCTGTTCTTTCAACTCTTTCAACTCAGTCGGTGCCATTCTATACGGAGCCCTCGAAATCGGAACCGTGCCGGGCATCAACTCAATGCTGAAGTCTATCTCTCGAATCGGAGGCAATCCCGGAATCTCATCTGGGAAGACATCAGCAAACTCACACACCACTGGAAAATCCGCCAATGATGGACTCGATTTCAGTAAATCAACAGAATAGACAAGGAATCCATCCGCTCCTTTCTGCAATAATAGAGTCATATTCATAGCAGATATCAATGGAATTCTGGCTCGAGAACCCTTACCGTAAAACTCACTCATCAGCCATTTCAGGTCTGAATCTCACAAACTTGTGGAAGCAATCAACAGTAGCTCTGTACTTGGTCAACATATCGATACCGATAATACAGTCAAAATCAGATAACCCAAGTACAATATAATCTAACTCGATCTCATGTCCATTATACTACAGTATACCAGATTTAACAGATTTCACTGATATCAAACATGTACCCAACGGAGAAGAGACAGACACTACCGCAGATAATGACTCAATAGGAAATGCACGACTCAATGCAAATCGCTCAATTATAAATGTATGTGATGCACCAGTATCTATCAATACATATGCAGGATAACCAGAAATAAAATAGTTACCTGCAACATCATAGTCAGGTGCCTCCTGAGCCTGCTCCTCTGTCAAAGCAAATACTCTGGCCTGCTGTCAAGGAGATTGGCTAACTGTCTGGCTCCCTCCTGGCCTCGGATGTGACTGAGATGGTGCTGGCTGGAAAGAGTGAACTGCAGATGGTCGTCTACCAGTCTAAGCTACTGATCCGGATGACTCGGCACCCTGTGACCTCTGAGTATCTCTCTGGGGACAAACTCGAGCAAAATTTCCCTGCTGTCTACAAACACGGCAAGTGCCAAACACTCCTCGGCACTCTGTGGAATTTTCCCTCCACAGGTGCTGCAGTAAGGTCATGTATAACTCTGGCCCTGACCGGTCTGTCTCGAGCCACTAGAACTGGATGAACTGCTTCCAGATCTTTTAAATTGCTTCCCTCTAGCTTTCAAGAATTCTTTCTTCCCACCACTACTGCTGCCACTCTCAAATCGGGGAGGTGGTTGATGTGGTCTCGGTGCTGGAGACACAAACGAAGCTCATCTCTGTCTCATCAGACCGGCTACGGCTCCCTTAGCTCTGTTCAAAGCATCAGTAAAATTATTCGGTCTCCCGGTATTCACCAAGGTAAAGATTTCCGTATTCAGGCCATTAATGAACTGATCAGCAACGGCTTCGTCATTTTCGGCACATGTGAAGCAAATCGTAGCAGTGTAGAGAACTTGGCCACATATTCCTCGATGTTTAGCTGACCCTGTCTCAAGTTTGCAAATTCTGCTCCCTTATCCTTCCTTTACGACACTGGAAAGAACCTCAGATAAAAGTCAGTTCTAAACACATTCCATATAATAACTATACCTCGATGCTCCAATGCCCGCTTGGTTGTAATCCACCAGTTCTTTGCCACATCATGCAACTGGTGCCCTATCAGTTTCACTCTCCGCTCATCAGTGTAATCCAAGGACTCGAACAACATCTCAATTGTTGGGATTTGTGTCCAAAAACAAATGATTTAATTAATGTGAGAAATATTTCAATATTATTTTTGCATGCATGTTATTTGATGCTTTATAAATATTTGGAATCCCAAGATTATTATTATGTGATTTTAAATATTTGTATATAAGTGTTATATACATGAGGATAATATTTAAAATATAATGATCTAAATTTTTCCGCAATTAGAAATTAAAGTTGGGATCTTTAATTTAAAATTTTTAGCGTGGTTCATTTTAGAATGATCTTATCCAGACTATTATTAATGAGATTATTATGAAAACGCATTATAAAATTTGATTATATAGGATTGGAGCATGATTAATTTTTAGTCTCTTTAAATTTCCGTATCTCTTTGAGATTTCAGTATTAATCAATGATGGTCATATATGAGTCGATCTTATTTCTGAGTAATTAATAAACTCCTGTAAGGCTCGAGATTCATTAGTCTTCATTAATATGATACTCAAAGATATGAGAATGCATGACATGGAAGGAGGGGAGAAAAGACATAAGAAATTAGAGTTTTGAGTACAAGATAGACCGCACCCGCGCCTAGAGTAGGAGCGCACCCGCGGTCATTAAATAGGAATTTGTGAATGTGAGGCCGAAACCACACCGCACCCGCGGTCCAAGAGCCACCGCACCCGCGGTTCATGGGCAGAAACTTGGTCATTTTTACAGTGTGGTGACCGCACCCGCGGTGGAACCAAGACCGCACCCGCGGTCAATATCCAGTAGGGTAGGAAATTTTATTCGAAGCAAGACCGCACCCGCGGTCGTCGAATTTCAGAAAATGAAATTGGTGCCGAGAGCACAGCGCACCCGCGCTCCTGAACCTACCGCACCCGCGGTGCTGCATGCGAGAAATCCACCTTTGCTCTTCAATTGACACATGGCATGGTATATATATAGAATTGTGCTGAGTCTTCATTTGGATCATTTCCAGCAGCTGAGAACGAGAGAACAAAAGGGTTTCCAAGATTTCCTCTCAACTTTATCATTTGATTTTGTAAGAATTACTCATCCAAAGTTTAATCTAAGTTGAGATTCTTGTTCCTTGCATCATAGGCTACAAGAGGATGTAAGTTTCATTCAATTTCAGCATGTTCTGAATTGTAGATGTTGGGGGAAACTTGATATGATAGAGATTATGTACTCATATGATTGTCGTGATTGTAGAACCGTAAATGAATCGATTATTGGATCTCAAATGCAATAGTTACAATTTTTCCAGCATATTTAGAGTTAAATATGCAGCATTTGAGTACTATCATGTGCTTATGATGGTGATTATGCATTGTTGTGAATTATGTGAATATATGTGAGAGTTGGATTGACCGGTATTAAGGAATTACACCGTTATGCCGTTGATGTATACCGAGATTGAATATGAATTGTATAAGACTTGATTTGAGTGGTATTGTGACATGGTACTCCTCTACATTGCCATTTCAGATTTGTATTGGCAACTCTGATAGCGAGACTTCGACATTGACAGAGATTGTACGACGAAAGGTATAATTCATGTGACTTTGGGGAAGATACGACTCGAATCAGACTTGATTGGAGTTTCCCAACAAAATCACATACTAGATTTATTGTTTATCTCTTTGATATGATTTGGATTTGTTTATAGATTTATATTCAAATCTCTTGATTTAATCATGCTTTGTCTATAGATTTATATTCAAGCATTGAGATAGGAGAGTCATTGACAGATTTGTCAAAACTAGACGTTCGGTGTATCGACGCATAGGAGCAGACTTCCTCCGATTGTAGACATTCGATATAGACACGACCGAAGTCTAGGAGTAAGACGTACAGTTACCCCGATTGGGAGGGTAGGTAACAGATAGTGACGTCTTATTCACCCCGGGATCCCAATAGTAGAGTCGAACTGAGTCTAGACATGATTTGAATTAGACTGCATGTTTTTATAGATTGGTTTCATAGACTATGGAACCCATGATTTATGTTACATGCATGATATGGTGTTTTATGATTTTATTATGCATATGCATGTATATATGTTTTATACTGGGATTTGTTCTCACCGGAGTTTCCGGCTTTTGTTATGTCTGTATGTGTGCATAACAACAGGTGGGGCAGGATCTGGGTCAAGACAGAGATGAGTTGGAGATAGTGTGGTGACTACGGGCGCAGAAGATAACTAGTGTCTTTTATTAGACTTGGACTACTTGTATTTTGGTATTTTGTATTAAACACTAGTTGGATTGATGTATTAGAACAAGACATGTTTGTATGTTTGTAAAATAAGTAAAGACCTTATGCTTATTTATATACATTAGAATTAATGTTGAAAAGCGAAAAATTTGACCCACATTTTCTCACAGATCCATTTAATCCCAGACAAAATTGAGTTAGAGCCCGGGTCCCCACAACAGGTGGTATCAGAGCCAGGTTCTATAGACTGAGATAGAATAGAATGAGCGGGGTAGATCGAGTCATCTTCCTTGCTTTTGATGTGCTAGCATGATTTATTGCTTTCCTTATTGTATGTTGTGTTGTATCTGAATTGATTTACAGCATGTAATTGTCAAGCCTAAATCAGAACCAATTCTAGATCAGAGGAGGGCTGAGACAGCTTATATAGACTGTGTACTGACCTGTTTGATAACCAGATATGTCACCTAGAAGGATACCACAACCAGCTGCAGGACGAGTGCCAGAACAGGGGAGTACGTCAGGTACTCAGATGGACGTAACCGCTACCCCGATGGAGACTCTGTTAAAGCGGTTTCAGTCGTTCCGACCCCCAACTTTGAAAGGCACTGAGAATGCAGCGGATTGCGAAAGCTGGTTGGATGATATAGATATGTTATTTGAATCACTTGCCTATTCAGATGAACGTCGAGTGAAGCTGATTGGACATCAATTGCAAGAAGTGGCTAAGAGCTGGTGGCTAATGGTGAAACGAGCCCTAGAACATCGAGGTATTGATATTACTTGGAAAGTTTTTAAAGATGAATTTTATCAACGTTTCTTTCCAGTGTCATACCGAAAAGACAAAGGGGCAGAATTCGCCAATTTGAGACAGGGGCAATGGAACATAGAGGAGTTTGCCAAATTTTCTTCCTTGCTTCGATTTGCACCACATGTAGCAGGGAATGACGAGGCGATCGCCGATCAATTCATAAACGGTTTGAATCCGGATATCTTCACCTTAGTGAACACGGGGCGACCCAACACTTTTTCTGTGGCGTTGAACCGAGCAAAGGGAGCAGAGGCTGGCTTGATTAGGAAGCGAGGAGCTTCCTATAGTGTTCAAGGTCAGAGACCGCCACCGCCTGCCGCACAGTTTCCAATACCTCCTTCTCGATTTGATAGTGGAAGCAGTAGTAGTGGCAAGAAGGATTTTCTGAAAGCTAAGGGTAAGCAGTTCAAGAGAGCAGGGAGCAGTTCGTCGAGCTCCAGTGGATCCCAACAGAGAGGTCAGGGTCAGAGTTCAGAGTATAGTGGTGTTTATTGCAGTTCGTGTGGAGGCAGGCATGCCACTGAGAAGTGTCAGGGAGTGATGGACAGATGTAACTATTGCAGACAGCCGGGACACTTCACCAAAGTTTGTCCCCAAAAAGGTGCCCAGAGATTTCAGAGTGCAGGGTCATCAGCTTCAGTAGCTCAGCCCGAGAGGCAAGCTTCGTCTGTCCATTCCTTTCAGCCCACGCCTACACAGTCCCAGCCTAGAGCCAGAAGTGGTCAGACAGTGAGCCAACCTCCCAGACAACAGGCTCAGGTGTTTGCATTGACAGAGGAACAGGCACAGGATGCGCCAGACGATGTGATTACAGGTAACTGTTTTCTTTGCGGTTATCCTGCATATGTGTTGATAGATACAGGCACATCACATACATTTATATCAGAACGTTTTGCATTGTTGCATTCCTTGCCTGTCGAGTCAATGTCTACTGTAGTATCTATTTCTTCTCCGTTGGGAAGTGGTCTAATATCCGTGACTTCAGTTAGACATTGCATACTACAGTTTGAGGGACATGAGATTGATTTAGATTGTGTTGTACTTGGTCTATCTGATTTTGATTGTATTGTCGGGATTGACATGTTGACTAAGTACAGAGCTATCGTAGATTGTTTCCACAAGATTGTCAGATTCAGACCTGAAATGACAGAAGAATGGAAATTCTATGGTAAGGGTTCCAGATCTCGGATTCCCTTGGTATCAGCTTTGACTGTGAATAGATTGTTGCAGAAAGGAGCAGAAGGGTTCCTTATTTATTCTGTAGATCTACAGAAATTGAGCCCGACATTGGCTGATTTGCCAGTAGTACGGGAGTTTGCAGATGTATTTCCTGACGAGATTCCAGGATTACCTCCAGCTCGAGAGGTAGATTTTAGCATTGATCTCGTTCCAGGCACCGTTCCTATTTCGAGAGCTCCGTATAGGATGGCGCCGATAGAACTTAAAGCACATTTAGAAGATCTTCGAGCCAAGGGATATATCAGACCTAGTGTATCTCCTTGGGGCGCTCCAGTGCTATTTGTATGAAAGAAAGACGGTTCTATGAGATTGTGTATAGATTACAGGCAACTGAACAAGGCAACGATAAAGAACAAATATCCTTTGCCTAGAATTCGACGACTTATTTAATCAGTTGCAGGAATCCTCCATCTATTCCAAGATTGATTTGCGATCGGGATATCACCAACTCAGAGTTCGAGATGTTGATATAGAGAAGACAGCATTCTGGACCAGGTATGGACATTACGAGTTTGTTGTCATGCCTTTTGGTTTAACGAATGATCCAGCGGTGTTTATGAGTTTGATGAACCGCATCTTTCAAAGGTACTTGGATGAATTTGTGATTGTTTTTTTGGTGAACTCTAAGAATCTGAATGAGCATGCCAATCATTTAAGAATTGTGTTGCAAACACTGAGAAATGAAAGATTATATGCTAAGCTGTCAAAATGTGAGTTTTGGCTGAGACAGGTTGTCTTCTTGGGTCATATCATATCTGGAGATGGTATTTCTGTTGATCCGAGTAAAGTTGAGGCTGTGATCGGTTGGCCTAGACCGACTTCGGTGCCTGAGATACACAGTCTCATGGGTCTGGCAGGATATTATCGACGATTCATCAAAGATTTCTCCAGAATTGCGAAGCCGATTACCCAGTTGACACAGAAGAATATGCCATTTTTGTGGTCTGAAGATTGTGAGTCTAGCTTTTTAGAATAGAAGAAGAGACTGACCAGTGCACCTGTCTTGATGATTACTTCAGGTACGGGTGATTTCGTTGTATATTGTGATGCATCCCACAGAGGAATAGGATGTGTTCTTATGCAGCGAGGTCATGTGATTGCTTATGCCTCTAGACAGCTGAAGACTCACGAGACTCGATACCCAATTCATGATCTTGAATTGGCGGCTATCGTATTTGCATTAAAGATTTGGCGTCATTATCTTTATGGCGAAAAATTTGAGATCTACTCCGGTCATAAAAGCCTGAACTATCTGTTTTCTCAATCAGAGTTGAACATGAGGCAGCGTAGATGGCTTGATCTACTGAAAGATTTTGATTGCAAAATCAAATACTATCCAGGGAAGTCAAATGCAGCAGCAGACGCCTTGAGTCGAAAGGTTTGTGCTTTATCTTTGTCGACGATAGGGGTTTCGAATTTAGTCGAAGATTGCTGTTTGTCTGGATTAGCATTTGATACAGGCAGTAGACCATTGCTACTTACTTCGATTCAAGTTGAGCCAGATTTGATTATACGAATCAAAGAAGCCCAAAGAACTGATCCGAGTGTTCAGAAATCGATTGAGATGGTCCGATCAGGACATTTGTCAGAGTATCAAGTACGTTATCATGTGCTATACGTGAATAACCATCTTGTAGTGCCAGATGTTTCAGATTTGAAACAACAGATATTGTCAGAAGCGCACTGTAGTCAGGTTTAGCATTCATCCTGGAGGCCGTAAAATGTTCAACGACCTAAAGACACAATTCTGGTGGAAACAGATGAAGACAGATATCGCAGAATTTGTGTCTAAGTGCTTAAACTGCCAACAGGTGAAGGCTGAGAGAAAGAAACCCGGAGGTTTACTTCAGAGTTTTTCTATCCCAAAATGGAAATGGGATCACATTTCCATGGATTTCGTGACGAAGTTACCTCGATCATCTCGGGGCTGTGATGCGATTTGGGTCATCATTGTTCGACTGACCAAATCAGCATTTTTATTCCATACAGAATGACATACCGACACGATCAGATGGCAGATTTGTATGTCAGAGAGGTTGTCAGATTGCATGGTGTGCCGAAGTCTATCGTATCAGATCGTGATCCACGATTCACATCGCACTTTTGGCACAGTTTGCAGCAGGCTCTAGGTACGACTTTACACTTGAGTACTGCTTATCATCCTCAGACAGACGGACAGTCAGAGCGGACTATCCAGACATTAGAGGATATGTTGAGAGCCGTAGTGTTAGATTTTGGCACTAGTTGGCAAGATTCCCTACCTCTTTGCGAATTCTCTTACAATAATAGCTATCAGACGAGTATCGAGATGGCACCGTTTGAAGCTTTATATGGTAAGAAGTGCAGATCTCCGTTGTACTGGGACGATATATCTAAGGTACCAGAACTTGGGCCTGATATGATCCGTGAAATGACTGAGAAGGTAAAAATAATTCAGAAAAGAATGAAGACGGCACAGGATAGGCAAGCGAAATACGCCAATATCAGACGTAGACCGTTGGTATTTGAGCAAGGAGACAGAGTATTTCTGAAGATTTCCCCTTTCAGAGTCGTTGTCAGATTTGGCAAGCGTGGAAAGTTGTCTCCTAGATACATCGGTCCTTACGAGATTCTTGAGAAGATTGGCGATCGAGCATATCGACTTGCTCTTCCTCCTTCTTTATCCGGGATACATGACGTTTTTCATGAATCAATGTTGCGTAGATATATGCCGGATATTTCCCATGTCATTCACCCTGACGAAGCGGAGCTTGATCAGACCTTGAGCTATGTTGAGCAACCGATACAAATTCTTGATCGGAAAGAAAAGAAGCTCAGGGCGAAGACTATTCCGCTAGTGAAAGTCCAATGGAGTCGACATGGCATCGAGGAACCAACTTGGGAGACAGAAGCAGATATGAGACAGAAACATCCCGAGTTATATACATGATGTAAGTAATCCTTCAGTCTTGATTACATTACTTTTCATGTATAATCTGATAGATTGCCTGCGATTTCAAGGACGAAATCATTTCTTAGAGGGGGAGAAATGTAAGTCTCGAGATTCATTAGTCTTCATTAATATGATACTCAAAGATATGAGAATGCATGACATGGAAGGAGGGGAGAAAAGGCATAAGAAATTAGAGTTTTGAGTACAAGATAGACCGCACCCACGCCTAGAGTAGGAGCGCACCCGCGGTCATTAAATAGGAATTTGTGAAGGTGAGGCCGAAACCACACCGCACCCGCGGTCCAAGAGCCACCGCACCCGCGGTGCATGGGCAGAAACTTGGGCATTTTTACAGTGTGATGACCGCACCCGCGGTCGATATCCAGTAGGGTATAAAATTTTATTCGAAGCAAGACCGCACCCGCGGTCAAGGAGGGACTGCACCCGCGGTCGTCGAATTTCAGAAAATGAAATTGGTGTCGAGAGCACAGCGCACCCGCGGTGCTGCATGGGAGAAATCCACCTTTGCTCCTCAATTGACACATGTCATGGTATATATATAGAATTGTGCTGAGTCTTCATTTGGATCATTTCCAGCAGCTGAGAACGAGAGAACAAAAGGGATTCCAAGATTTCCTCTCAACTTTATCATTTGATTTTGTAAGAATTACTCATCCAAAGTTTAATCTAAGTTGAGATTCTTGTTCCTTGCATCATAGGCTACAAGAGGATGTAAGTTTCATTCAATTTCATCATGTTCTGAATTGTAGATGTTGGGGGAAACTTGATATGATAGAGATTATGTACTCATATGATTGTAGTGATTGTAGAACCGTAAATGGATCGATTATTGGATCTCAAATGCAATAGTTACGATATTTCCAGCATATTTAGAGTTAAATATGCAGCATTTGAGTACTATCATGTGCTTATGATGGTGATTATGCATTGTTGAGAATTGATGTGAATATATGTGAGAGTTGGATTGACCGGTATTAAGGAATTACGCCGTTATGCCATTGATGTATACCGAGATTGAATATGAATTGTATAAGACTTGATTTGAGTGGTATTGTGACATGGTACTCCTCTACATTGCCATTTCAGATTTGTATTGGCAACTCTGATAGCGAGACTTCGACATCGACAGAGATTGTACGACGAAAGGTATAATTCATGTGACTTTGGGGAAGATACGGCTCGAATCAGACTTGATTGGAGTTTCCCAACAAAATCACATACTAGATTTATTGTTTATCTCTTTGATATGATTTGGATTTGTTTATATATTTATATTCAAATCTCTTGATTTAATCATGATTTGTCTATAGATTTATATTCAAGCATTGAGATAGGAGAGTCATTGACAGATTTGTCAAAACTAGACGTTCGGTGTATCGACGCATAGGAGCAGACTTCCTCCGATTGTAGACATTCGATACAGACACGACCGAAGTCTAGGAGTAAGACGTACAGTTACCCCGATTGGGAGGGTAGGTAACAGATAGTGACGTCTTATTCACCCCGGGATCCCTAGAGTAGAGTCGAACTGAGTCTAGACATGATTTGAATTAGACTGCATGTTTTTATAGATTGGTTTCATAGACTATGGAACCCATGTTTTATGTTACATGCATGATATGGTGTTTTATGATTTTATTATGCATATGCATGTATACATGTTTTATACTGGGATTTGTTCTCACCGGAGTTTCCGGCTGTTGTTATGTTTGTATGTGTGCATAACAACAGGTGGGGCAGGATCTGGGTCACGACAGAGATGAGTTCGAGATAGTGTGGTGACTACGGGCGCAGAAGATAACTAGTGGCTTTTATTAGACTTGGACTACTTGTATTTTTGTATTTTGTATTAAACACTAGTTGGATTGATGTATTAGAACAAGACATGTTTGTATGTTTGTAAAATAAGTAAAGACCTTATGCTTATTTATATACATTAGAATTAATGTTGAAAAGCGAAAAATTTGACCCACATTTTCTCACAGATCCATTTAATCCCAGACAGAATTGAGTTAGAGCCCGGGTCCCCAGAACTCCTATTTAAGATATTGTATTTTTTGACATATCGAGTAATGACACAAATTATATAGTGTCAAAATTCTTGGTACATTAGAAATACAATAAAATAAATAGCTGAGAATATTAATATACAAGACGAAATCCATTCCTTCGTAAAAGAAGATAGATAAATGGTTATCTTAAGGGTTGATTCGGGACTTGAATAATAAGAGCGCTCAATTTATGATTAGATCATAAACATATTATTCATTATAGAATCAATGGGACTTAAGGAAAAAGATATAATTAAATAGGTTAAGCGAAAATTACCAAATTTTAATTATGGACTATTTATGGAGGATTGCTTCACATTTAGTGACTATATCAATGGATTATTCATTCTTGTTGAGTAATTTTATATCTATTTTTTCAATAGTGCAAATCCAAGTTTATAGTGGAATAACTTTGGAATTAATAAAATTAATTTATGTAAATTAAAAGTTTAATTTATTATCAATTTTATTGGAGCTTGAAATTATAGGTCCATAGTTCCCCATGCCATCTCCGATTTACTTCGAACACTTATTTATTAACTTAAAATTTTTGAATTTTAAGTCTTTGCTCAATTTCAATTTGTTTGGAAAATCGTAAAGAAAAATGTTTTTTTTAGCGATACATTTATCTCATCTCAATCAATTAATTTTGAATTAATTGTCAAACAATATTTTATGATAGAGATCACAAAAGGATATACATTCCATATATTTTATTTTGAATTACTAATATCAATTATTTTCTCTTTGAAATATTTATTAGATAAATATTTGAGAAACTAATTTTTGAATTATAATGGAGATAAGATCTTCCCCACTATTCATAATGATCTTTGTGATATATACAAATATATATATATATATATATAAAGATATGGAATATATATATAATATATATATAGAACTGCTACCCTACACACCATGAGTGTGTACAATGATGGGCGTCGCCCCAACCTCACATCATTTTTCATTTTTTTTTTGTTTTTTAAAAATTAAAATTACTGCTAGCATTAAAATTAAAAACTCTACAAAATTGCCAAATTAGACATGAGCTTTGTGGGTGCCGCCGCCAGCCCACACCATAATTTTTTTTTTTGTTTTTTAAAAATTACAATTACTAAAATTATCATATTTCAAAAAACTAAAAAAATACCAAATTAACATGAGCTTTGCATCTATCACACAAGTTCTTTATGATTGAAGCTATAAAAAACAACAAAACTAATAGAAAAAAATTCTGAAAATCAAATAAATATATACCAAAAAATAAAGAACTTAACAATCTCATAGGTGGAAATAAATGAAAAAAAGAATAACACGATGCACCAAAAGATTACTAAATGAAAAACAAAAAAAATGACGTTGCATAAATGAACTTAATTCATTAATCCAACTGTGTTCCAGTTGTTCGCATGTTGTTAGAACCTGCAATAATAAATACAATTCTTAACATCAATCTCTCATAACACTATTGTTTAAAAAAATTAGACATTTAAAGTACCAGTCATTGATGCAAACTCTTCTTCATTTATGTTGTCATCGTTGTTATCATGATCATGTATAGTTGATCTAGTAAACGACACATCGTCATATTTACAAAATAAATGAAATTATTTTATTGTAAAAAATTTATAAAATACACACAATATTAATCAACACATACCCGTTATGCGAAATGGGACAATTGCGCTGGTCATGAGACACACCTCGACTCCCACATCCACGACATAGTCTGGCCTTTGAGATTGACTTCTCCTTTGATGATTTCAATCTCTTCCCACACCCCTTTGCTCTTATTTCAGAAGGATCAATAATACCAAGGACCACATCCATGGTTCTCTTCTTTTGACTTTCACTGTTGAACGTTTTACTAGTGTTTATCTCTTTAATTTTGCTTAAAATATAATCTAATTGTTTATCCAAGAAGTTTGTCCCCTCATCAGTCAACGACGCATCATCAATTGCTACGGAAGCTTTATAAGATAACCTCGAGTGTCTTGACATCAAACTCTTTTCTGGATCATCGATGCTATTTTGCTCAGTCATGAAATATATGGCATCAACCTTTGCAACTCGTGTCCATCGTTTCAGTATATACTTATCAGGCAATTGATACACTTGGCTAATACGAAAAAAAGCTAACATATGTCTGCATAGAATGCCATCGAACTCAAATTTCATACAACTACATGATATGGAGTCCATCAGTTTATTATGAGTGAGCACCCTTGGTTTGGAGGAAGAACAACTTTGAAAATTCATCACATTGTAAACCGCTAATTCAACTCCTTCAGACGTTTGTTGCAGAAAATAACCATCACTCTCATTCATTTCACTTTGAAACTCTAACCATTTTATTTTCGTGTACACCTTGACCATTTGAGTTTCCATTGGCCTCTTTGACTTAATTTTGAGACACTCATTCAAATCAATATGGTCAGCAACTAACTCATTGTGCCTTTGATGTCGGAGTGCCCTATTGAAACGAGTGGTAAAATCCATCAATGAGTTCTTATTAGAGACGTACTTCTTGAAAAATACATGTGAACTTTCAGATCTCTGACTACTTGAGATTCCAGCACAAAATACATTGTTAAATTATGCTGGCACCCACTTCTGTCGTAATTGATTTAATTTATCTGAAAATTTGTTCAGTATATGCCACAAACAATATCGATGCACTACTTGTGGGAAAACTTGTGCAATGGCCTTTGTCATAGCAGGATCCTGATCACTAATGATCATGTCTGGTGCACCTTTAGGCATGGCTTCTATGAACTTGTTAAATAACCAAACAAAAGACTCAGTCTTCTCGTCACTTAGAAATCCGCAAACAAAAACGATTGTCTGATGATGATTGTTAACTCCTACAAATTGTGTGAAAATCATACCATATTTGTTAGTGTTATACGTCGTATCAAACACCACTACATCACCAAATATACTGTTTGTCATCCTTGATACAAGATCTGCCCAAAAACACCTAGTAAATCTATTATCCGAATCAGTCTCATAATCAAAGAAAAAAGCTGAACACTTGTCTTTCTCAGATGCAAAGAACTCAATTAGTGTTTCAGCATCAATACCTTTTTTGTTCTTCTCTTACGATTTTCTCACATTTTCTAATATCTTTCTCTGTGCAACCTACATGCTCAGGCCCTCCATACTCTATTTCCAATAATCGAATTGTTGACAAATCGGTACATTGGCTTCTGAAAATTGTTGAATCAATGCTTTCTTTGATACTGAGACATTTCTATGTGAGCGTAGCAAATGCACCTTTGAAGGAGTCGAAAGTGGATGATTATGGACTTCTATGAAGGTACTGACAACCCAATTAGGACCAGTTTGTTCCTTGACAAATGTAATCTTTGACTTACATCCAGTTCTAACTTTACCACGAGCTCTTTCCTGTTTCGGTTGATCGTCTTTTACATGTTTCATCCGGCGGAGTTCATCTGTATGGCCTTCTTTAAAGCATACAAATTTTTTCCAGACAACTTCATTTGTCATCTTTTGTTTCTTACTATTGCTCATTCTCGCGCTAAACCCGGCTTCTCGTGCATATTGGTTATAGTATGAAAATGCATCATCCAGTGATGCGAATTTCATCCCGATTTTCGGTTTTCGATCGTCTGCAACTTGGGGAATGAATAGCTGATAATCACCACTATTTTCTTCCATTGCTTAGAGAAAAAATGACAAACACACAATTTAGAAAAATATGATGATTTTATACAACAAATTTCTTTGACTTAATAGAAAATACTATCATAATTAGTGATGATAATTATAAATCCTATAGTATCGATAGTTTGTCTAAATAAATTAAAGGAAATTAAAATATTTTATTTTTTTAATATATTTTAATACAAAAGAAATTTTATTGTCAAAATTTGACTTAATCTCATTTCATACACATTTTTCCAACTGAGAACTAAATAGTTATCAAAATATGAGCAATAATTAGTTCAATGTTAACCAAAATTTTTTAATATTAAAGTTGTTATCACAATCGTAAAATGAGATGAGGACATCTTGAAAATGAACACAAATTCAACACACTATTCTAGAAAATGAACACAAATATGAATAGGTGAACTAACAACAAGAAAGATTTGGGGAAAAGTAATTGAAAATAACGTATCCATCTTTTACGCACAAATAAAATGTCGTAAGCTTTGTTTTTGTGTAATTAAAACACAAATTTATAAGCTATGTTCTTCTGTAATTGCAACACAAATCTTGAACCTCATTCTTCTATAAATATGGAATTGCAGACACCGTAAATGTAAGGTTAGAAGCCCTAATCTAAAAAAACCATTGTAAAATCCACGAGATACAAAGAATGCTTTGGTAAAAGTTTAACCGGAGCTTGAACGGGAGGCAGCGGAGATTGAGAGACTGGATGGAAGGTGAGTTTCGGAAGAGAAAGAGTATCTTGATTGCCGACTATTTCTGAATCGTAAGCTTTGTATATATCTTCTTTGCCGTGAGTTTGAAATCTGATGATTTTAGTAATTGTAATTTTTAAAAAACAAAAAAAATTTTATGGTGTGGGCTGGCGGCACCCACAAAGCTCATGTCTAATTTAGTAATTTTGAAGAGTTTTTAAATTTAATGTTAGCTGTAATTTTAATTTTTAAAAAACAAAAAAAAAGGAAAAATGATGTGGGGTTGGGGCGGCGCCCATCATGGTACACAATCATGGTGTGTAGCGTAGAAGTTCTATATATATATATATATATATATATATATATATATATATATATATATATATATATATATATATATATATATAACATAATATTAGATTGAGCAATGGAGGAGATATGATCTCCTCTACTCACGTAAATCACTTCCCTCAAATTTAAATAAAAAGTTGTTTTTATGTCATATATAGGATATATGATTTTGGTATGAAATATCTTAACAAATGGAGAGATATTCTACATAATAATATATTTTCTCTTGATTTTTCTCAATGGTTGAGATTTATAAATAGAGAAATATATGATCAGTGTACTGGTAAGCGAGAAACAGAAAAAAGGAAGAGCAATATTTTGGTGATGCCCACACGTCAGTTCGTTGGTTCGAGAGAGTAGGCGTGGAAGAATTATGGTGTCTTAACTCAAAGTATTCTAACTTCATTCAGCAAAGGTATATTTAATTTAATTTTATAGAGATTTTTTTTCCTTTTCTCTCTATTTCGGATTCACTCATGCATATTTACCTTTGGTTGGTCAGCAAAGTCTACTGGTGTACTCCTTCGTAAAAGCTTTTCCAGTAATTAGCAATTCCTTTTCTCCATTCAATTTGATTGTTACATTCATGTTGTTGTATGGACTGATCAATGAATATTATGAATGTAATTGTTAAACTTTAATAATTGTCATCATTGATTTGTATTTTAAAATGTTTAAAATTTATTTTAAATATTAAATATTGATCATGTTTTTTCTGTAGTGTTATCTCACACAACAAATTGTGAATTTGTTTTTCCTATCTCACGTGAAACACAACAAATTGTGAATTTGTTTTTCCTATCTCGGTTTCCTTTGTCACGTGCATGACATATCTAATATTCATGATGATTGATTTGATGTGTCCAAGGCATATGCATATATTTATTCTTGTGGTGCCTTCTAACGTGCACACCATATTTATAATTCTAAATTGTTTAAAATTAAAGGACTTTACAATTTAAAATGTTTAAATTGATTAAAAGTTTTATAAAATAAGAGTTATTTTATAAACTGTATATTAGTAATTTAAAATGTTTAAATTCACTTTTTATTATAAAATGAGAGTTATTTGATAAATCAAATACATTTTTGTAAAATAATGAGTGGGAGCGGGTAGTGTGACAATATTAACCTTTGGTCTCCACCGTTAGAACAACACCGTGAATTTTTGGGAGCGCTTCGAGACGTTTTTATTATTTCCTCCCTACGGAGGGTGTCTACAAATTAAAATAGCAAGGTTGTTTTCCATGAGATAATATTTTAAAATGTATTTTAGTTTTGACCTACCCTACGGAGGCAATTACTAAATTAAGTTTTAAAATCTGATACGGTGGGTTACATTCATAAACAAGGTGACTAAATTAGTTGATTATCTTTTTGACTAAAATTTATAAGAAATTAAAAGATGCTAGAAATATGAGATATTTTAGATAGCATTTATTATTTGAGAAAGTCTTATTATAATTAGCAATTTTTTGATCTATCCTACGACGGCATTTAATTGTGGTGATTAAAATTCTTTAAGACTCAAGTAACATGTTTTGTGTATTATCATGTGCTTTTATGCATTCTGTTTACTTTGTCTTTAAATTATTTTGTGATATTTATGCAACTGCACATTGAAAATATTTCTCACTTTTTTCAGCAAATATGTCAAATCATATTCTTCTTCTTCTTGCATCGCAAGTTTTGACTGGTGAAAATTTTTCTAAATGGAAAAGCAACATGAATATCCTCTTGATCAATGAAAGTTACCATTTTGTCCTCAAGAAGGATTGTCCTCCAGTGCCTCCAGCTAATGCTTCAAGGACTGTGTCACAAGCATATAACAATTGGATTGTTCCAAACAACAAGGCACGTTGCTACCTGTTAGCAGCAATGAATGAAGTGCTTAGAGCCAAGCATGAAGCCTTTGAGACTGCTAAATAGATTATGGAATCTCTACAACAAATGTTTGGACGTCCATCTGAACAAGCACACTATGAAGCTGTGAAAGAAGTTATGAACTGCAAGATGAAGAACAGTTCTTCAGTTCGTGAGCATGTGTTGAAATGATTAATCATTTCAATGATGCTGATATCAATGGTGCGAACATTGATGAAAAAACTCAAGTTGGCATGATCCTAGAGACACTTTCTCCTGCTTTTCTCCAATTTAGGAAAAACTATGTTATGAATCATAGGGCATGTAATATGACAGAACTCCTAAATGAGCTGCAAAGTTATGAATCTCTGATAGATGATAACAATGGCAAGGCAAATGTTGCCGAAGCTAATGTGGCTGTGGGAAAGGCTTCTTCTTCTAAGAATAAAAAGAAGAAAAATGTGGGAAAGTTTAAGGGCAAGAAAAAGATTCTAAAGAAGAATTGGAAGGGTGCTGAACCCAAACCAAAGGGAAAATGTTTCCATTGCAACGTGGATGGCCATTGGAAAAGGAACTGTAACAAGTACCTTGATGAGCTGAAACAAAAGAAGAAACAAGGTAAATTAGATTTACTAGTCATGGAAACATGCTTTGTTGAGAATGATTTCTCAAGGTGGATAATTGATTCAGGAGCGTCTAACCATGTTTGTGTTTCTTTGCAGATGCTGGAGTCCTCCAGGGATCTTGATGAGGGAGCTTTCATGATGAGAGTAGGCAATGGGGAAAGATTATCAGTGACGGAAGTTGGGACAGTGCGACTGTCATTTAAGAATAATAAATATTTGACTTTGAACAATGTTTATATTATTCCTGGTTTCCAACGCAATTTGATTTCAGTTTCGAAGTTGCATGAACAATTTATTTATGTTTCTTTTTTATATTGATTCTGTTTCAATTAATAAGAATGGTATGAATATTTGTTCTGGTTATTTTGAGAATGGTCTATTTTTTATTAAACCAATTTCACATAATTTACTTCAAACTGAAATGTTCAAAGTCACTGAACCAAACCCTAAGAGAAGAAAAATTTCCGATGAAAATAATGATACATATCTCTGGCATTTAAGGCTTGGTCATATCAATGTAGAAAGACTAGTAAAGGATGGTCCTTTGAAAGAGTTAAAACTTAGTACTCTACCAGTCTGTGAATCCTGTCTTGAAGGAAAGATGACCAAAAGACAATTTTTGGCAAAAGGTGCTAGAGCTAAAACACCTCTGGATATTATACATTCCGATATATGTGGACCTTTGAATGTCAAAGCAAGAGGAGGTTATGAATATTTCATCACTTTCATTGATGACTATTTAAGATACGGATATACATATTTAATGCAAAGAAAGTCCGAAACTTTTGAAAAGTTCAAAAAATTCCGTGCTGAAGTAGAAAATCAACTCGGCAAATCAATCAAGACTCTTCGATCAGATCGAGGATGAGAATACACGGATTATGAATTCAAGAACCAATTGATTGAAATTGGAATATTGTCACAGCTCACGACACTTGGAACACCACAACAAAATGGTGTAGCCGAAAGAAGAAATCGAACTTTGCTCGATATGATGAGATCAATGTTAAGTTATTCTTCTCTGCCTAACTCATTTTGGGGTTATGCACTGGATACAACAGTTTACATTTTGAATATCGTTCCATCTAAGTCAATCCCTAAAACTCCCCTAGAGTTGTGGAATGGTCACAAACCTAGTTTGAGACATATGCTCATGTGGGGGTGTCCTGCACATGTGCTAAGGGGAAAGACTGGAAAATTGGAACCTCGTTCAGAAGTGTGTATTTTTGTAGGATATCCCAAGGGGACAAGAGGAGGTCTGTTTTATAACGCTACTGAAAACAAAGTGTTTGTATCGACAAATGCTACTTTTCTTGAGCATAAATACATTGCAGATTTCAAACCCAGAAGTAAATTTGTTGTGGAAGAGTTTTTGTCTGATGAGATTAGCCCCATACCAACAAAAGTTGTGGAAAAAGAAAGGATGGAGACCAATACTCAAGGTCCAACACCCACGCCTCCACCACGACATAGTGAAAGGGAAATAAGATTGCCTATTCGCTATCGTGAAATAGGTGAAGCACAAGTTGCAGTCACTGATGGAGGTGACGATGATCCATTGACATATAAGATGGCGATGGTTGATGTTGATCAAGAAAAATGGCTAGAAGCTATGAAACTCGAAATGGAGTCTATGTACTTGAATTCGGTCTGGATACTTGTAGATCAACCTGAAGGTATTAAGCCTATTGGTAGAAAATGGATCTACAAGAAAAAGAGAGGGCCCGATGGGAAAGTCGAGACTTTCAAAGCTAGATTAGTGGCAAAGGGTTTTACCCAAAAAGAAGGAGTAGACTATGAGGATACTTTCTCTCCAGTTGCCATGCTAAAATCTATCCGGATTCTCTTATCCATTGCTGCTCATTATGATTATGAGATATGGCAAATGGACGTTAAGACGGTTTTCCTGAACGGTCATCTTGAGGAAACCATTTATATGGTACAACCAGAAGGTTTCGTAGTTAAAGGCCAAGAGCAGAAATTCTGCCAGCTGCAAAGATCTATTTATGGACTTAAGCAGGCTTCTAGATCATGGAACATAAAATTTGATGAAGCAATAAAATCTTATGGTTTTCAAAAAAATATAGGTGAACCTTGTGATACAAGAAAATCGAAGGACAAAAGGTGGTCTTCTTAGTTCTTTATGTTGATGATATTTTACTCATTGGAAATGATGTGGAAATTTTTTCTAGCATAAAGAATTGGCTAGCCAGCAAATTCCAAATGAAAGATTTGGGAGAAGCAAGTTACATTCTTGGGATTAAGATTATTCGAGATCGGAAAAATAAACTTGTGGCATTGTCTCAAGCATCATACATTGACAAGGTGCTTGTCAGATTTGCGATGCAAAACTCCAAGAAAGGAAGCTTGCCTTCTAAACATGGAGTTCATCTCTCAAAAGAGCAGTGTCCCAGAACACCGCAAGAAGAAGAGAAAATGAGACGGATTCCCTATGCATCAGCAGCTGGTAGTCTCATATATGCAATGTTGTGTACAAGACCCAACATATGCTTTGCAGTGCGAGTGGTTAGTCGATATCTGTCAAATCCAGGATTAGATCATTGGGTAGCAGTGAAGCATATACTCAAATATTTGAGAAGGACTAGAAACTATATGCTAGTATATTCTATTGGGGATTTGATTCCTATTGGATATATAGATTCTGATTTCCAATCAGATAGGGATTCTAGAAAGTCTATTTCGGTGCGGTGTTCACTTTAGGAAATGGTGCCATTATATGGAGGAGTGTTAAGCAAACTTGTGTTGCTGATTCAACTATGGAGGCCGAGTATGTAGCAGCTTGTGAAGCGGAAAAAGAAGCGGTTTGGCTTCGTGAGTTCTTGAGGGATCTGGAAGTTGTTCCAAACCTGCATGAACCAATCAATATCTATTGTGATAATAGTGGAGTGGTGGCCAATGCCAAAGAACCTAGAAACCACCGCAGAGGAAAGCACATAGAGCGAAAGTTTCACTTGATAAGAGACATTATCAAGAGAGGAGATGTATCTGTTCAAAAGATCGCTTCAGCGAACAATGTAGCTGATTCATTTACTAAGACATTGCCTGCTCAAAGTTTTGAACAACATCTTGAAAGGATGGGACTCAAAAATATGTCTCATTTGCTTTAAGGGCAAGTGGGTGATTGTTGAGATTTGTGCCAAAAAACAAATGATTTTAATGAATGTGAAAAATATTTCAATATTATTTTTGCATGCATGTTATTTGATGCTTTATAAATATCTGAAACCCAAGATTATTATTATGTGATTTTAAATATTTGTATATAAGTGTTATATATATGAGGATAATATTTAAAATATAATGATCTAAATTTGTCCGCAATTAGAAATTAAAGTTGTGATCTTTAATTTAAAATTGTTAGCGTGGTTCATTTTAGAATGATCTTATCCGGATTATTATTAATGAGATTATTATGAAAACGCTTTATATAATTTGATTATACAGGATTGGAGCATGATTACTTTTGAGTCTCTTTAAATTTCCGTATCTCTTTGAGATTTCAATATTAATCAATGATGGTCATATATGAGTCGATCTTAATTCTGAGTAATTAATAAACTCCTATTTATGATATTGTGTTTTTTGACATATCAAGTAATGACACAAATTATATAGTGTCAAAGTTCTTGGTACATTGGAAATACAATAAAATAAATAGCTGAGAATATTAATATACATGACGAAATCCATTCCTTCGTAAAAGAAGATAGATAAATGGTTCTCTTAAGTGTTGATTCGGGACTTAAATAATAAGAGCGCACAATTTATGATTAGATCATAAACATATTATTCATTAGAGAATCAATGGGACTTAAGGAAAAAGATATATTTAAATAGGTTAAGCGGAAGTTACCTAATTTTAATTATGGACTATTTATGGAGGATTGATTCACATGTAGTGACTATATCAATGGACTATTCATTCTAGTTGAGTAATTATATATATATTTTTCAATAATGCAATTCAAAGTTTATAGTGGAATAACTTTGGAATTAATAAAATTCATATATGTAAATTAAAGAGTTTAATTTATTATCAATTTTTTTGGAGCTTGAAATTATAAGTTCATAGTTCCCCATGCCATCTCCGATTTACTTCAAACACTTATTTATTAACTTAAAATTTTTGAATTTTAAGTCATTGCTTAATTTCAATTTGTTTGGAAAATCGTAAAGAAAAATGTTTTTTTAGCGATACATTTATCTCATCTCAATCAATTAATTTTGAATTAATTGTCAAAAAATATTTTGTGATAGAGATCAAAAAAGGATATACATTCCATATATTTAATTTTGAATTAATAATATCAATTATTTTCTCTTTGAAATATTTATTAGATAAATATTTGAGAAACTAATTTTTGAATTATAATGGAGATAAGATCTTCCCCACTATTTATGATGATCTTTGCGATATATATATATATATATATATATATATATATATATATATATATATATATATATATATATATATATATATATATATATATCCTCCACTCACGTAAATCACTTCCCTCTTTTGAGGGAAGTGATATCAAATTTAAATAAAAAGTTGTTTTTATATCATAATAGGATATATGATTTTGGGATGAAATATCTTAACAAATTGAGAGATATTATATACAGTAATATATTTTCTCTTGATTTTTCTCAATGGTTGAGATTTATAAATCAAGAAATATATCAGTGTACTGGTAAGCGAGAAACAGAAAAAAGGAAGAGCAATATTTTGGTGACGCCCACACGTCAGTTCGTTGGTTCGAGAGAGTAGGCGTGGAAGAATTACGGTGTCTTAACTCAAAGTATTCCAACTTCATTCAGCAAAGGTATATTCTTTATGTTGTTGATTATTTATTAAATTAATATAGGTATTGATCGTTTAACATTTTGGTGGAAAATTTTGTTTTATACGATTCGATCTATGCCAAGTTTCCGCAAAATATAATTTTTTTTGAAATTCGGTTTCAGAAACCAACATCCATATCGTCTTACCAACTCTCGCAATCAACTGAAGTCTCAGTACCCTTCAGAGTCGCTGGATGGAATGACTGAAATCTCTTCAACAATGTCTCCATCGGTGTTGTTGTCACATCCATTGGAGGATTCGAAGTGCTACCCTGTTCCGGTACTCTTCGAGGAGGCATATCTGATTATCAAAGAGTTAGCTATCACAATTAACAATTCTGTCTCAATCCCTTCTGATAATCTTACCTCTGATCAAGAATCGGTTTTGATCCATTCTCAATAATACACATTACCATATGATCAAAATCAGATAATCAGGTAAACATGTATTAAAGCAGTAAATCATGCTAGCAATCAAAAACAAGGAAAGAAAACTCATTCTACCTCGTTCACTAGCTCCTATCTCAATGTAAAGGATCTATCGCTCTGATACCACCTGTTTTGGGGACCCGGACGCTAATCAAATTCTTAATCGTCTGTGGGAATAATTAATTCAATTATAATAAACAGGGTCTAATTTTTTTTTTAAAAAAATACAGCATTAATTGTGGAACATAATGGAATTTAATCTAATGTACATATCAGTATAAAATTACAAGTCTTGTACAACAAACATCAAACTTAAACTAAGGTTCAACAACTAAATGTCAAGTGCTGAATCCTATCTACAGCAACGTCAAAGTCCGTACTCTCCACTCTAATCACGATCTCTAATCATCTCCTTGACCCTGATTATGTCCCACCTGTTGCCATGCACACATACAAACACGACAACAGCCGGATAACTCCGGTGAGAAATACATCCCAGTATAAATCAACGATAAATGCAATTATATAATCAATATAAAGCATGAAACAAATATCACTAATATGCATCAAAATATGAAAACATAATTCAACATAAATCTGTAAATCAACTCATTACTCCATATCTCAGACTAGACGCATTCCTAGTCTAGGGATCCCGGTTTCCAGACGTTAGCATTCATATATCGAATTTCAGTGAAAGAAGCAAATTCCACCTCTAATCAAACATCGATATAACCAAACATCCGGTGTCTTGATCTATCCGTCACAAACTTTGGTATCTCCTGCCAATCACTATTCGGTGACAATGTGCATTAGGTCAGTGACGATTCCATCACTATCAGGCCCGTCTGTCACAAGACCAATCGTCTAATACATGCTTTCTATAAATCAATAGAACAAGCAAATCAATCTAAATCAATGCACACAATAATAGTAAGTATGTTGTTTAGGGAAACTCAAGTATATCACACTCAAGTCATTCTCCCGGTTCGACATTGACTTATACCTTTCTTTATATCAATCTGACTCTGTCGAAGTCTCGGATTCAATGCTTGTCAATACTCAATTTTGCAATGACAATAACGAGGAATACAACATCAATACCTCCCTCAATCAGTACTGGATATAATCAGAACTGAATCAAATTCTTTTTCAACAGCATAACTGTACAATCTCAATATACCCAGCAATACAAATCAACAGATATTGATTCTCACAACTCATAATCAATACGATACAAATCTGATATGACATCTCAATCAATTCCAATCAGAAATTCATAACAATTTCATACAGTATTTGTTCTTTAATCCGATTTCAATTATACGATGTCTGATATTGTAAGAACAACATATATGAATCGTATCTGATTCTGGCAATATCATAATTTCAAGACATATCAAAACGTAATAAAACTTACGTACAGTTGAAACTCTTATCGATAGAAATACCGTACTGAAGTCGGATTGAAAAGCATACGGGCGGATCTAGTATAATTACAAATCTAAGAGGCAAAAAGGCGTAAGGATTTTCCAAAGAGATTTCTCGGCTCTTGTGTTGCTGAAGGAATGAAATAATGTATCTATATATATCCATTTGCATGAATAGGATATGTGGCTCATTTTCTTGAATTTCAGTCGGTGCTCGGGCGGTAAGAAAGTACCGCTCGGACGCGGAATGTTCTGTCCATAATTTTCTTATCGGACATTGGCGCTCCGACGGTCATGAATTCTCGCTCGGACGTCGCATCTTCTGCCCGAAACACCTACTTGTTAAACAATGGTGCTCGGGCGGTCAAAAACTACCGCTTGGGCGCCAATAGCTCTGTCCAAAAATTGTGTAATCCATCTATAATAACATCAATTCAAACTCAATAATCTCAGCCTAACATGATATAAAATCTCGGTCATTACAATGGCAGCCAATTCAAGATCATGAACAGGATAACGCGTTTCATGATATTTAATCGACGAGACGCATAAACAATCACCTTGACATGTTGCATCAGAACACAGCCCAAACCTTTACCAGAAAAATTTTTACACACTAAAAATCCTCCGGTACCTGAGGGAATAGTAAGCAGAGGTGCTGTGGTCAATCGCGTCTTCAATTTAAGAAAACTAGCTTCACATTCATCTGACCAAATGAATCTCTGATTCTTCTGTGTCAATTGAGTAATAGGTTTAGCTATTTTTGAAAAACCTTAATAAACCAACAATAATAACCAGCTAAACCCATGAAGCTATGGATCTCAGGAACATTCTTAGGTCTCGGCCAATTCAATACAGCTTCAACCTTAGCAGAATCAACAGATATGCTATGTCTCGAAATGACGTGGCCTAAAAATACTACTTTTTCCATCCAGAATTCACATTTAGACAACTTAGCATATAAATGGCCATTACAAAGAGTTCGCAGTACCAGTCTCAAATGTTCAGTATGCTCCTTTTTTGGATTTCGAATACACAAGAATAACATCAATAAAAACAATAACGAATCGGTCAAGAAAATCTCGAAAGACACGATTCATTAAATCCATAAAAACAGAAGGAGCATTCGTGAGACCAAAAGAAATAACCAAGAACTCATAGTGGCCATACCTGGTACAAAAAAAAGTCTTAGGCACATCTTATTCTCTAACTCGTACTTGATGATAACCAGAACGAAGGTCAATCTTAGAGTAAACAAAAGTACCCTGAAGCTGATCGAATAAGTCATCAATACACATTCGCATAGTACCATTTTTCTTATTTTTCACAATAGCCCGATTCAATTGCCTATAATCGATACACATTCGCATAGTACCATCTTTCTTTCTAACAAATAAAACTGGAGCTCCCCAAGGAGATACACTCGGTCAAATATATCCCTTATCGAGAAGATCCTGTAATTGTTCTCTTAATTTTTTCAATTCCAATGGTGCCATTCGATAAGGAGCTTTAGAAATAAGTGCAGTCCCTGGCATAAGATCAATACTAAATTTGAATTCTCGATGAGGGGGAAAATCAGGAATCTCATCGGGAAATAGATCCGGAAAATCTTTCGCAACAGATATATCAGATAAAGGGGGCTCTTTTTAGAGATATCAATAGCATAGATAAGAAAACCTTCATCTCCGTTAATTAAAAGTCGGGACATTTCCAACGAGGATACCAAAGGAGTTTTCGCTTGAGAACCCTTGCCATAAAAATTCCACTTGGATCCATCAATAGGTCGAAATCGAACCACTCCATGAAAACAATCAACAATAGCTCGGTTTGTTTTCAAGATATCCATGCCAACAATAAAATCAAAGTCGTGCATTGGGAGGACAATCGAATTCAGGAATATCAGATTATCCTCGTATATCAATACACAATTATGCACAACTTTCTCAGACAGAATAATCTTTCCTGCTGGTGTGGCTATTGAAAAGGTATCATACAATGGGGTACACATAATATCATGGGATGCAACAAATGCATCAGATATGAATGACTGAGATGCTCATGTATCAAATAAAACACGTGCAGGATAATCGCAAAGCATGCAAATACCTGCAATCACACCACCAGGAGCTTATTTCGCTTGATCCTCGGTCATACCTTACACTCTTACTTGAGGAGGGCCTTGAGCACTCTGACCACTAGGCCCTTGATATAGTGAACACTCGACTTCTGGAAAGAAGGAATAGGAACAACAGGTCTCATCATACTGCGGCCACCTCAAATTCCTGGCTGGGGTTGGGAAGAAGTTGTACACCTGTTCGGATATACTCGGGAGAAATGGCCTTCCTGCCACAATGATAACATGTACCAAACATACCTCGACACTGCTCGATAATATGTTTGCCTCCACAATGGCTACAATAAGGAGAAATCACGGGACTCCCTCGTTGGGATCCACTGAATCGAAGAAGATGAAGAAGCAGAATCAGTCTTCTTGAACTTCTTACCTCTTGGATGCAAAGTAGGCTGCTGAGTTGGCACTGGATGTGAAGGAGCATACTGAGGACCTCCTCGCCTTAATCCAGCTTCGACAGCCTTAGCTCTTTTTACTGCCTTTTCATAGCTCGTAGGAAATCCTAAAATGACAAAATGTTATATAGCATGATGAAATCAATTCACAAACCTGTTATATTTCGCTTTTGCATTTGTCTCTATGTGAGGTGCATATTTCAACAACGTAGAAAACTTCAAAACATATTCTGCAATAGTTATTGTTCCTTGCTACAGACTATTGAATTCATTCTCTTGGGCAGTATAATACGAAGGGGGATAATATTTCTCCAAAAACTGGGCCTTGAAGACATCCCATGTGACTTCAATCCCGGCCTCTTTCAGTCCAATCTCAGCGGCTTCCCACCAAAATTTCGCTCGGTCCTTCAATTGATACAAAGCAAGCTTCATTCTCCGAGGCTTGGAGTACTCAACAATATTAAACAAATGCTCGATATCCTTCAACCATGCCATTACTCTTTCTGCAATCTCGGTGCCAAAGAACCTCGATGGTTTCAAATCCTGGAATCGAGCCATAACCAAATCCATGGACATTCCTTCGAATTGTCCAACTATCCTCTCAATACTGCTACTCGTAATTTCATTTATGGGATCCATCTACAAAATATAGTATGAATATCACAAATAAATATCAAATACACATCATCACATCATATCACTCATCTCATCAACAACTACTAAAATTAAATCAAGTAGGAGCAAGTAATACAAATAAATCAAACACATACGCACAATTCATTTGTGCCTATTACGTGTACACTAGACTCAATGGAGCATTCTCAGCTATGCTCTGAAACCATGTTGTGTGGGGCCCTTAACTCCTAATCATTATTACAATGAAATTTTATTAAGGTTAATTAATTACAGCAGAAAACGAATTAAAATTTTATTTACAATGAGCCCAAAATTTTTTTTTAATACTAAAAATAATATTTCATCTCGTATCATAAAATATGCCCACACATAATCAAAACCAACCACATACAAACAACTCATATCCTCGGGACATGCCCCGATATATAGATAAATATATATGCTGGGAAACAAAATATAAAACCTCAGCTTAAACTGCGACTCTCTCCAGAAGCACCCTCTCTGGTCTCCTGTTATCCTGGAGTACCTGTCATTTTCCACATACAAAGTCAACAAAAACCCCATCTGGGGTGAGCATATCTCAGTCTGAAACAACCACATTATATACCACAAGTATCTAAACAATGATATATGAAATGCAAGGCATGTATGTCGTAGAGGTATCAGATCAAATGCTCATCCACTGAGCACATGTCAGAATCAATCCAATCGCTATGAAATCAATGCTCGAGCTGGCACACCGGCCTCAATCAGGGCTAATAGTATGATAACATCGACAAAGCGCCATCAAATCCCAAATCTCAATCAATCATCTGGGCCAATAATGACTATGCTTTAAGGGACACATAACGCTCTGTATTCGATTTGCACCACGCTCGAGCGGTAACATCTGAACGATCGATTGTGCTAGTGCCTTTGAAGGCATTTTGAACACTATATTTTCTAATTAGCTGCTATATCATCTGAAACACCGTTTATTTTTACTGTGTCAGTGATTTCAAGGAATGTTCTGAGATGTAGATGAGGATCTGCAGTAGCGGCTCCCCCAAACTGATTCTGTTGAACCATGTTTATCAATGCAGGCTTGAGCTCAAATTTGCTTGTATTAATAGTCCCTCGTGCTATGCCCGAGTAATGATCAATTAATACCGGCCTAAAATGATCTCTGATGGGTATTGCAGGGGGTGGATTTTCATTAACTATGTTGTCAGTCATTGCTCGAATCTCTTCTCTTCTTGTCTTTTTTTAATCTTCTTGCGGTTCTTTCGATCTCAGGATCAAAGATAAGCAAGTCAATATTTTGCGATCTTCGCATGCACTGTAAAACAAAGATAAGAAACAAATCAATGTTTAATGTAATACAATAAAAATAGCTCTAAATTAAAATCAAGACTAATTGGTAACAATACTAATATAAATTTAAAATAAATACTCCCCGGCAATGGCGCCAAAAACTTGTTGCGTATTTTCTTAATTGCTTGCAAGTGGACAACGTCAAATTGTAATAAAATGTATTTTCGAGTACAAGTGTCGATCCCACAAGAAGTATGTATCTAAATGTATATTAATGCTTGTAATTAAAATAGTCTCAATTTTATTTAGAAAAATCAATTAAAAGATTTGTTTGCAAGAATAACTAAATTGACAATGGTTTTAAATAAAATATCACACCAAACTATTGCAAATAACAATGGAATAAAAGATCTAGAGGTCCGATTTCACTCAACTATCCACCATGTGTAATTTCTTGTAGCTATGTTATAAAATCCTTCTTATTTATTAGCCAAGAATCCTATAGTTATCTACTCCCTCTCTCGAGTGTTAAATAGATATTAGTTATCTAAAATTTGATTGCAATGTTCCCATCAACAATCTACAAATAAATAACACATCAAGCACTAGATTCTCTATAGACTTTAATAGCATTATAGGCTCTCCCAAACTCTATAAATAGCATTGATGTATTTTTCTCTTTTTTTGTTTATAATTTCCTTTTCCAAGTGATAAATTGTAAACATATAAATCATTCAACTTATGGCCAATAAATTGAAAGTATTAAGATTAGAATAATACAAATAAACAATATGAAGAACTTAAATAACTTAGTTCATAGATTTCAACACATGGTTTCTAGTTTTGTTCCATCTTTCATCTAGAAATAAAAACTTAGCTCATAATAACACAAATAAAATTACTAAACATGGTTCTAAAACAAGACATATCAAATGAAAAATAAAAGAAAGAAGACATAGATGGTAAGTAAATTATGCCAGAAAAATAAAAGAAAGAAGACATAGATGGTAAGTAAATGAAAATAAAAGAAGTGCTGATTCCGTCCCCGGATTTGTGCAAAATATTTCTCAAGAACTTGATGAACTTGATCTTCTATATTGTAGCAGCAGCCTCCACTCCTTTCCTTGGCTCCCAATACCCTAGATGGTAAGTAAATGATGCCTTTTTATAGTCCAGACAAATCTCCAATCGCAGCACACCATTTTCATAGACTTCATGCGCATCCCACAAATACAGATTTTTCGGACTCTGTTTTTCGAAGACCGCGGGTGCGCTAGAACAAGGACCGCGGGTGCGCTGCTGTTTCGGGGAGAAATTTTCATTTTCGAACTTCAGTGACCGCGGGTGCGGTCTCTTTGTTATCGCGGGTGCGCTGGAGCTTCGGCAATTTTTATCCTTTGCACTTTCCAATTCAACACTTTACTACTCCAAACTCTCATTCTAAGCTTCCAAACTACAACAACAAAAACACCAACAAATCACATAAAACCTGCTCAAGAATCACAAAATTCCAAGTTAAATACAAGTAATAAAAGCACAATAAATTGCACTTATCAAACTCCCCTAAACTTAATATTTTGCTAGTCCCGAGCAAAACAAAACAACAAAAACAAACAAGTCATGAAATATTTTAAAGAACTTGGCCTCAAGATAAATTAACAACTCTTCGTGCATTCACAAGTCAAATCAATCCAACCACTTTTTCATTCGGATAAAATCATGCAATCGGTTAATTTTCTTAACTTCTAATCTCTTCAACTCATGTTTCAAAACATTCTCAATCGATTTCAATTTTTACAAGCACAAATCAAGATGTCTTTTCCAGTAAAGATTGGATTCAAAGCCATACTCATTCAAGAAAGGAATACCCAATAAATATTTGATGCAAAGAGGTGTGTGTAGAATTGATCAAGATTCGTACTCAATGGAAGTGTTATCGATTTTCCATAGGCTAGATCCTCCCAATCACTCTTCACTAGTATATTGGACAACTATGACTAGGTTTATAGGATTTTCAATTGTTGTAATGTTAGGCCTTGGCTCATGGCTACAAATAAAGATTAGGAGTTCCAATAAGGGAGTAAGTTGAATTTTATCTCTTTTGCAAACTCCATTTCTTTCTTTCATCTCCATTTTTTTTGTTCATTTCATCTCTTTCTTTCTCCCATTTTTCTCCAACTTCTTCAATGTAACATAATTCATTTTTCTTTTTGTGGGAGAATTTTCATTTATTTGATCCTCTGAATTCTTACTCCCTTGAGAAGGTAGGAAATTAATGTTTAAGATATTCAACGGGGTAGTAAATGTGGAATATTTGAAAGGATATCGAATATGGGTCTTTTACACATAATAACGCGTGCCATTCAAATTCATATAAGCTCAAAGAGGTGACAAATGATCAATTATTTTTATTTGGTAGCTTGAAAGGCTCAATCGATAAAAAAATCACCTAAATCATTCATAAATCATAGTTTGTCCGTATTTCGCCTCGAGTGTTGTTTGGATAGTTCTAGACAAAATCTCAATTCACCAACACAAAGTAGAATCTAATCATCGTGAAAAATGATGTCTCAATGCATCAACCAAATACATATATATTCAAAAGAAAAGTGCTTGGCTTCAAAACAATTTCAAGAACACAATTCTTTTCTCATATAGGCTCAAGAGGGCATCAATTGAATATTTATGAATAATATAAATAGGCCCAAATAAAATCAAAGATTGCCTCAATAATATATGTGTTTGCAAAAATTTATTTCAATATCAAATGAAAATCGCAGAGTTATATAGAATTTATAAGTCTCAAATTTACCAAATCTCATGATTGTTCTCTAAATTTTTCAAATTGATTGATGAACATTAATGAAATGCATGACCTTTCTTCTCAATACAATTTTTTTTTTCATCATTGGCCATTTCGAATAAAAAATTTCATGACTATGACACTACAAACACACAAGCAACAAACTCACAAGAAAAAATAAAACACTCAAATAAAACTAAATAAAATGAACAACACCCAAAACAAAACACACAAAATAAAATAATAATATCTCTCCCCCAAACTTAAATATGTGCATCGTCCTCGATGTAAATAAACTTGAAAAATAGAGGAATACACATACCTCGGGCAACGACCGTCAGTAGTCATTGCTATCCTCATCATCTGGGTCATCTTGTGGTTGTTGGAACTCCGGCGGGTGGTATATGGGTGGACACTGTGGAGGAGGTGGAAATGGATGACCAGAGGTTGAAGCTGATGGAAATTGCTGAGAAAAGACAGACGTAAAATCCGTCATATATCCCATAAATGTATCGGTCCTAAACCTAAACTCATCCATGTCTTGGCGTTGATTTCTCATTTATTCTTCCAAATGGGTCAACCTATCTCTCATATTTCCTTGTTGCGGTTGTGGTTGTGGTTCTTGAGCTTGAGCATGGGCACGTCTTTCTGCAGCTCTTCTGTTGAATTCTCTTTCAGCTTGACGTGCTGCAGCTTGTTCACCTCTCACTGCCCTATGTGGTTGAACTACTACAATGGCATTTTTCGGCTTTAACAATTCTTCATTCACTGCCCAAGTTACTCCCGCATTCTGGCATAATGCAGTGATAAGAGAATGGTAGAGGAGTCCACTAGGAGAGTTACCTTTTGTATAATCAAGCATCGAACTCTGAAGCAATTGACCTAAATCAATTGTCTTCCCCGTCATGATGCAAAAAGTAAGGATTGCCCTCTCTTTGATGACGGTGGTGGTATGCTCGGTAGGCTTAATCCTAGCAGAAATAAAGGAATACCAATCTTTGGCAACTCTTTTCAGATCAGATTTTGCTAGGCTGGCATGCACATCATCTCTCATTCTCCACTCTGCTCCCTCTATGCATATTTTTTGAAGATTATTATTATAATCAACTTGCTCAGTCCGGTTTTCTTCATATTCATCATGCATACACAGATGTATACCATACAACGTATTGAGAGTATGTACATCAAAAGCTACCATTTTACCTCGCACCAAAACCTTCAATTGTTCATGCTTAACCTTAAGGTTAGCATAAAATTCTCTTACCAACGAAATGACAGCATCTTCTGGCTGCCTGCCAAACTCCTCCCAATGTCGAGCAGTAAGCATTAATCCAATTTCAGTTCGGGGGAAACTCAAATCAAATCCCCTTTCTTTTATAATGATTTTGTTCAAAATTTTTCCATAGTTTTCCTTCGCTTTCTCGTCCCAAAACTTGTTTGCATCATAATTTGCAGATGATGATGCACCCTTGGATTGTTTCTTTCTTGGAGGCATTTCATAAAACACCTTCAATTCACCAAATTCTCCTTCAATCCAATTTACAAAACAAGATGATTCTTCACACCCCCAAAATTGTTAACCACAATAATAACACCTCAACAATATACAAACCAATACAATCAACAATATCAACAATGTATTCCACTAAAATTCAATATTTTCTTCCATAGCCAATAACACCAATACTTTAGAATCTCAACAAATGTACTATGGATTTGCTCACCTTGAGTGTAGAAATTTTTCTTGAAGAACAAAATCAAAGCTCCATTCAATCCTTGATGAAATTTTCGAGCCCCCTTTCAAATCCTAGGTTTTGTGTTGATTGTATGGAATGAAGATGGAGATTGAGTGGAATTTGTGAAGTTATGTAGGTGTGGAGTGGTAAATTTGTGTTTGGAAAAACAAAGTTTGAGTGTGTAGTGTGTTCTTGAGAAAGGATTTCGAAGGGTAGGAGAAATTTTCGAGAGATGTTCTTCGTTTATGTCAAATGTTCTTCCATTTCAGATTTTAAAACAAGCGATCGCGGGTGCGGTATAAGAAGGACCGCGGGTGCGGTATACTTTCGGGAATTTTATGAAATTCAATTTTAATAGACCGCGGGGGCGCTTCAAATAATACCGCGGGTGCGGTGTACCTTCGGGAAAATTTTTATTTTTGTTCCATAGCTACCGCGGGAGCGGTAAAAATGCTAACGCGGGTGCGGTGTTCTCTCGGCAATTTCTTGAAAATTTTTCTTTGTTGACCGCAGGTGCGGTCTCTTTGTTAGCGCGGGTGCGCTAAGATCTCGGGAAATTTTCAGTATTTGATTTCTCAGACACCGCGGGTGCGCTCCAATTTATACCGCAGGTGCGGTATTCCTTCGGGAAAATTTTTTCTTCTCCAATTTTTAGTCCTGAAAAGAAAACAATTGCGATTCATTAGATTTGGGAAGATACAAGCACACGCTATTCTAAGAATACACAAAAAAAAATCATAATACAAAAATAAAATAAAAACCGAAAACAAAATGCAAAAGAGAAACAAAAATTTGGGTTGCCTCACAATAAGCGCTTGGTTTAACGTCTTCAGCCCGACTGTCACTAGTCACATGAAGTTGATCCGCCCAAAGGGATGTTGTCAAGATGCCTCACTTCAGTACCTTAATAATTCTTGATTCTTTGTCCATTTACTTTAAAAGTTCTTCTGTCATTGCACTTTAGCTCAATGGCTCCATATGGTTGGACTGATTCTATTGTAAATGGCCCCGACTATCTTGATTTTAGCTTACCAGGAAACAATTTGAAGCGTGAATTGAACAACAGCGCTTGTTGTCCTGGCTCGAAATTTCTGTGCAAGATATGGTTGTCATGCAAATTCTTGGTCTTCTCCTTGTAGATTTTTGCGTTATCATAAGCTTCATTTCTGAACTCCTCCATTTCATTCCATTGCAATAGCCGCTGCTCACCAAATGCTTCCATATCAAAGTTAAGCTTTTTCACGGCCCAAAAAGCTTTGTGATCCAATTCCAGTGGTAAGTGACAAGCCTTACCAAAGACCAACCTATAGGGTGACATTCCAATAGGTGTCTTATATGCAGTTCTGTACGCCCATAAAGCATCATCCAACTTCAGTGCCGAATCCTTCCGATTTGTCTTCACCGTTTTCTCCAATATCTGCTTAATCTCCCGGTTGGATACTTCGGCTTGTCCATTTGCTTGTGGGTGGTATGCCAGGGTCACCTTATGCATCACATCATATTTAGCCAAAAGTGAGTTAAAGATTTTATTACAAAAATATGTACCTTCATCACTAATTATGGCTCTTGGTGTCCCAAATTTTGTGAATATGTTCCTGTGAACAAACTTAGCAACCACTCGAGCATCATTAGTATTGGTGGCAATTGCTTCCACCCATTTTGACACGTAATCCACAACAAGCAATATATAAGATTGACCAAAAGAAGATGGGAATGGTCCCATGAAGTCAATACCCCAAACATCAAAAAATTCCACTTCCAAAATATTGGTCAATGGGAACTCATGGAGTCTAGAAATATTTCCAACCCTTTGGCATCTATCACACGATTTTACTAAAGCATGACTATCTTTAAACAAACTAGGCCAATAAAAACCAGATTGCAATACCTTAGCTGCTGTTCGTGTTGCTCCAAAATGTCCACCATAAGGTGATGAATGACATTGTTCCAGAATTTTGTTTGCATCGTCGCCATCCACGCATCTCCTTATAACTTGGTCAGCACATCTCTTGAATACATATGGATCATCCCATATGTAAAACTTTGCATCGCGAAAGAATTTCTTCTTTTGGTGATAACTCAAATCTGGAGGAAGAGTACCACAGGACAAGAAGTTAGCTATATCAGCAAACCAAGGGAGTATAGAATTTACCTAAAACAGCTGTTCATCTGGAAATGCTTTTTTGATGATTCCTTCCTCTTTTTTCTCTTCTAGTTCGAGCCGTGACAAGTGGTCAGCTACTTGATTTTCACACCCCTTCCTATCCTTCACTTCAAAATCAAACTCTTGGAGCAATAAAATCCACCTTATCAAGCGTGGTTTTGCATCCTTCTTGGCAAAAAGGTATCGTATAGCTGCATGGTCAGTGAAAAAAATTACCTTTGTACCGACCAAGTAAGGTCTAAACTTGTCAAATGCAAATACTACTGCTAGCTCCTTTTCAGTAGTTGTGTAATTTTGCTGTGCAGCGTCCATGGTTAGACTTGCATAGTAGATTGATCTGAAAAATTTATCACGTCTTTGGCCCAACACCACACCTACTGTATAATCACTAGCATCACACATCAATTCGAAGGGCTCCTTCCAATCTGGTACTAACATAATTGGTGTTGTCACCAATGCCTTCTTGATCTTCTAAAATGCCTGCAGACAATCATCATCAAAATAAAAGTGGATTCTTTTTCAAGCAAATTACACAAAGGTTTAGAAATCTTAGAAAAATCTTTGATAAATCTACGATAAAACTCGGCGTGTCCTAAGAAACTCCTTATCCCTTTTATGTTCTTTGGTGGTGGAAGCTTTTCAATTGCAACCACTTTGGGTCTGTCTACCTCTAATCCCTTAGAAGACAATTTATGTCCAAGAACAATACCCTCTTGGACCATAAAATGACACTTCTCCCAATTAAGAACTAAGTTCTTTTCTTGACATCTCTGAAAAACAAGGGAAATGTTATGTAAACAGTGATCAAATGAAGAGCCAAATACCGAGAAATCATCCATTAAGACTTCCATGATGTCTTCCACCATGTCTGCAAATATGGCCATCATACATCTCTGAAAAGTAGCAGGTGCATTGCATAGCCCAAAAGTCATCCGTCTAAAAGCAAACGTGCCTTAGGGGCACGTGAAAGTTGTCTTCTCTTGATCCTCTGGTGCTATAGCAATCTGGTTATAATTTGAATAACCATCTAAGAAACAGTAGTGACAATAACTAGCTAGTCTATCAAGCATTTGATCAATAAAAGGTAATGGAAAATGATCTTTTCGTGTGGCATTGTTCAACTTCCTATAATCAATACATACTCGCAATCCAGTCACATTACAAGTAGATATTAGTTCATCATTTTCATTCTTTACCACAGTCATTCCACCCTTTTTAGGCACTACTTGCACAGGAGACACCCAACTGCTGTCAGAAATAGTATAAATAACTCCAGCATTTAACAATTTCAACACTTCATTTTTCACTACCTCTTTCATGGCTAGATTAAGCCTCCTTTGATGATCCACATAAGGAGCATATGACTCCTCCCTTAAAATTCTATGCATGCAAATGGTAGGACTAATTCCCTTGATATCAGAAATCGACCACCCAAATGCGTTTTAAATTTCCTCAACACTCTCAACAATTTTTCTTTTTCATCTAAAGTAAGAGAGGAAGAGATAATTACCGGATATGTCGACTTCTCACCCAAGAAAGCATAGCAAAGATGGCTTGGCAATTCCTTCAAAACAGAGGATGAAGGTATAATTTCTGAACACTTTTCATCTTCCAACTTTTCATGTGCAGCTTCCTTAACCTTTGGCAACTCCTCAAGAGCCAAGAGTTGCTCCCTCAATTCCCAATCAGCATTCTCAACTCTACTCACAGTACTAGAAAGGCATCTTTCTAATGGATCTTTTACTGTATGAATTATACCAATCTCAGCAACACAAGAGTCAATTATATCAATGCTTTTACAAGTACTCACCTCGTCATTACCTTTAATAGCCTTATAGATGTTGAATATCACAGCTTCCCCACCAACTCTCAAGGTGAGTTCTCCTTTGTGTACATCTATCAATGCTTTCCCAGTGGCTAAGAAGAGTCGCCCAAAAATCAATGGAGCATCTTGATCTTCCTCCATGTCAAATATTACAAAATCAGCAGGGAAGATAAACTTGTCAACTTTTACCAAAACATCTTCAACAATTCCACGAGGATAGATGAGTGACCTATCTGCAAGTTGCAAAGTTATAGTGGTTGGTTTTACCTCCCCAAGCTTCAAGTCCCTATAAATAGAAAATGGCATAAGATTAATACTCGCTCCTAGATCACATAAAGCTTTATTAACATTAGTACCACAAATAATGCAAGGAATAGTAAAACTCCATGGATCTTTTAGTTTTTGTGGTAGCTTCTTTTGGAGAATGGCGCTACACTCTTCGGTCAACTTCACTGTCTCAATGTCTTGCAACTTCCTCTTCTTTGACATCACATCTTTTATGAACTTTTCATAGTTTGGCATTTGCTCTAAAGCATCAGCAAATGGAATGTTGATGTGAATTTTCTTGAAAATCTCCAAAAATTTTGCAAATTGATCATCCAATTTCTTCTTTTTGAATCTCTGCGGATATGGAAGAGTCGGCTTAAATATTGGAGGTTGTTCAACTTCAACTTCAGCTTTGGATCCCTCGGTTTCAACCTCTTCAACTGTCTTCTCATTTTCCTCATTCTCTTTGGATTTTTTAACCTCAAGTTCACTTCCACTTCTCAAAGTTACAGCTTTGCATTGCTCCTTTGGATTCACTTCAGTATTACTTGGGAATTCGCCTCTATTTTGATCTCTCAATGCATTAGCCAACTTTCCAATCTGTGTCTCCAATGATTTCATTGTGGCACCCATACTTCCCATGTGAGTTTCCATGCCATCAAGACGAGATTCAGTCCTAGCCATCCTTTTACTAGATTCAGCAACAAATGTCCCAACTAGATCCTCAAGTGAATGTTTTCCTTCCCCTTTGATGTATTGAACCCCTGTGGAGGATTCAACACATTCTTATTATTATCATATGAAAAATTCTCATGATTTCTCAAAACAGGATGATAAGTGTTAGGGGGAGGGTTACCTCGATATCCTCCGTAACCACCAAAATTCCTATTGTTGATATAATGAGCCTCATCAGGAATATGTGGTTCTTCAGTAACAACCGATGCATTTTAAACCTCTGGTGTACTATCCTTATTCATAGCCGCAATTTGAGTTGTTAAAGCTGAAACTTGTGCGGTGAGTGATGTAATAGGATCTATGACATACATTCCAGCTTGGTTATTTACTCCTGATCTCTCAGACGGCCACTGATAACTGTTAATGGTCATCTGTTCAAGCAAATCATATGCTTGATCTGGTGATTTTGCAAATATCGTGCCACCAGCTGTTGCATCCACAGTGCCTCTTGTTTTTCCATTCAAACCATTGTAAAACAATTCAATCTGTACCCAATCTTCAAAACCATGGTTTGGACACCCCTCAACAACTCCTTATACCGTTCCCATGCCTCATATAATTGCTCAAATTTAGTCTGCCTAAAAGTACTTATCTCAATTTTCAACTGTGCAGACTTCGCAGGTGGAAAATATTTGGCAAGAAACTTGCTTGCTAACTCCTGCCATGTAGTGATACTCCCCAAAGGAAGCAATTGGAGCCATCCTCTTGCTTGGTCCCTAAGAGAAAAAGAAAACAAGCGCAATCGAATTATATCATCAGAAACACCATTTATTTTTACTATGTCAGTGATTTCAAGGAATGTTCTGAGATGTAAATGAGGATCTGCAGTAGCAGCTCCCCCAAACTGATTCTGTTGAACCATGTTTATCAATGCGGGCTTGAGCTCAAAGTTGTTTGCATTAATAGTCCCTCGTGCTATGCCCGAGTAATGAGCATTTAATACCGGCCTAAAATGATCTCTGATGGGTATTGAAGGGGGTGGATTTTCATTATCTCTGTTTTCAGCCATTGCTCGAATCTCTTCTCTTCTTACCTTTCTTAATCTTCTTGCGGTTCTTTCGATCTCAGGATCAAAGATAAGCAAGTCAATATTTTGCGATCTTCGCATGCACTGTCAAACAAAGATAAGAAACAAATCAATGTTTAATGTAATACAATAAAAATAGCTCTAAATTAAAATCAAAACTAATTGGTAACAATACTAATATAAATTTAAAATAAATACTCCCCGGCAACGGCGCCAAAAACTTGTTGCGTATTTTCTTAATTGCTTATAAGTGCACAACGTCAAATTGTAATAAAATTTATTTTCGAGTACAAGTGTTGATCCCACGAGGAGTATGTATCTAAATGTATATTAATGCTTGTAATTAAAATAGTCTCAATTTTATTTAGAAAAATCAATGAAAAGATTTGTTTGCAAGAATAACTAAATTGACAATGGTTTTAAATAAAATATCACACCAAACTATTGCAAATAACAATGGAATAAAAGATGTAGAGGTCCGATTTCACTCAACTATCCACCATCTGTAATTTCTTGTAGCTATGTTATAAAAATCCTTCTTATTCATTAGCCAAGAATCCTATAGTTATCTACTCCCTCTCTCAAGTGTTAAATAGATATTGATTATCTAAAATTTGATTGCAATGTTCCCATCAACAATCTACAAATAAATAACACATCAAGCACTAGATTCTCTATAGGTTTCAATGGCATTATAGGCTCTCCCAAACTCTATAAATACCATTGATGTATTTTTCTCTTTTCTTGTTTATAATTTCCTTTTCCAAGTGATAAATTGTAAACTTATAAATCATTCAACTTATGGCCAATAAATTGAAAGCATTAAGATTAGAACAATACAAATAAACAATATGAAGAACTTAATTAACTTAGTTCATAGATTTCAACACATGGTTTCTAGTTTTGTTCCATCTTTCCTCTAGAAATAAAAACTTAACTCATAATAACACAAATAAAATAACAAAACATGGTTCTAAAACAAGATATATCAAATGAAAAATAAAAGAATGAATACTTAGAACAAGAAGTTGAAGTGCTGATTCCGTCCCCGGATTTGTGCAAAAGATTTCTCAAGAACTTGATTAACTTGATCTTCTATATTGTAGCAACATCCTCCACTCCTTTCCTTGGCTCCCAATACCCAAGATGGTAAGTAAATGATGCCTTTTTGTAGTCCAGACAAGTCTCCAATCGTAGCACACCATTTTCATAGACTTTCATGCGCAGCCCACAAAGTTACAGATTTTTCGGACTATGTTTTTCGAAGACCGCGGGTGCGCTAGAACAAGGACCACGGGTGCGATGCTGTTTCGGGGAGAAATTTTCATTTTCGAACTTCAGTGACCGCGCGTGCGGTATAGATTCGGCAGATTTTCTGAAATTTGATTTTCATTGACCGCGGGTGCGGTCTCTTTGTTAGCGTGGGTGCGCTGGATCTTCGGCAATTTTTATCCTTTGCACTTTCCAATTCATCACTTTACTACTCCAAACTCTCATTCTAAGCTTCCAAACTACAACAAAAAAAATAACAAATCACATAAAACTTGCTCAAGAATCACAAAATTTCAAGTTAAAAACAAGTAATAAAAGTACAATAAATTGCACTTATCAACTGGAGAATACTCTAACTGATCCAAACAGTTTGAAAACAGCAGTTAATAAATTAAATACAAAAGATATGTTTATGGATGTTCGAAGGCTTCAACTTCTCCTACGTCACCACTTCTACCGCCTCGGGTAGGATCCATTGAAAGACTCGGATTTATACAACTATTTGTACAAACTCACTCAGCTAGGAGTTACACTACTGCATAAACTGAACTCATAGCTACGACTGAAGGCAACATCTTCCAGCCAACACTTCTTTAACGTCTATGTGTCAAAGACTACATACACAAGTTTAACGTCTTTCTGCAAGACTGTATGTGAGTCGTTGAGAGAGTTTGTGTGTGTGAGAACTGAACAAGGATGTTCTCACACACTAAGGGAGAATAGCTTCTAGACTAAGTAGATAAAACGATAAAATGTCCCTTAGGGCTGAATGCTTTTGAAAGCTTATGTGCAATGTGCGTGCCCTTTCTTTTCTCTCTTGAAGAAGCTTTTAGTTTTGTATCTCGTTATTTTTATTCAACTTCTTCTCGTTGTATATTGAGTCTACACTGATCTTCTCTTTATATAAGCGGGAAAACTGAACGTACAGTGAGACACATTTATTGTATCCGTTGCAATTTGAATCGGCTTCTTGAACTTTGTGACTCAACTTTTCGACTGCCCTTCTGAAGCGTTTTGTCTTTAATGCTATGATGCAATGTCCATTATTCTCTTTTGACTGAACACTGGCTTTGTACCTTTACGCACTGCTGGAATCCACTGAAAGAGTTTGTCTTCATCTACAACTGATAGATTCTGACTGATGATTTGAATGGGTCAGCTGAACTGATCTTCAGTTGGGATGGTGAAATCAGTTGACTCGTCAGTTGATCTGATTTCACTCTCGTTCAGTTGACCTTTGATCATCTGTGTTTGTTCATCAGTTGAACACTCGTTCGGCTAGCTAGGCCTCTGAGGTTTTCTTGCTGAACCACCCATCAACTGGACAATCAGTTGGATTGCTCAAATGACGTAACAATTAGACTGGTTTTATTTGAGCGATCAGTTAGGTCTTCAGCTTGCGATGTAAATAACTCGTGAATGATCCAAGCTTCGGCACACAAAGGTAGATTATTAGTAACACAAATTAACAAGTTTTTTAATCATCAAAATCAAGATAGCGAACTTGAAAAGTTCCAACAATATCCCCCTTTTTGATGATTACAAAAACATGAGTAGTTAAGAGCAATATATTCAGTTCAAGGGATAGTACATTCAAACATCGTTAAAAGCTCCCATTTTATAACTGAATTTAAATAAATGTTTGAAAAAAAAACTCCCCCTCCAAGACTGAATTGAAAAACTTTTAAGAGGGATAACCAGAATTGAGAAAACTTCTTTTTAGTTGATAAAAGGAGTTTTTCTCAACAACTGGATTTTAAAAACTGATTGATAATAGTTTAAATTAGAGAGAAAAATGATAAACTCCCCCTCAGAAACTGAATTTAAAAAACCCGTATTTGAAATATATTTATATAATCATTCATTCAGAGGTTATAATCATTGAAGCAATGTAGATAAAAAGTCTTGATGTATCCATTCAGTCACAACGAAACACAACTGAACAAACATAATGTTTATTTAAACAAATTTTCTTGTATTTACATATTATTACATACATCAGTTGAACAAAAATATTACTACAATAGTAGTATATTTTAAACAACATCATATATCAGTTGGTTTATGCGACAGAACTGGATATACCAACTGGTTGCTTGACTGCTTGAAATGTTGTACCGGTTGTGAGTTCAAATTTGCTAGAAAAACGAGTTAAACCCCTTGAATTTTACTTCTTTGCAGACTAACTGGTCGAGCAGACTCTGACTAGGCTCCACTGGAATACAACTGGTGATTTAATCAACCAATGTACCAGCATTGATGAGTTTTGTTTGAAGAACAGCTGACCTGGTAGGCTTGCAACCGAGCACTTGTTCAAGGAGCAATTTAGCTGTGCATCTTTGCAGATGATTCCCAGTCCCCTGCAGGCTGATTAAAACACCAAAGCAAAGAATTTAGAGAAGTGGCTACAATGTTAGTTGCAGAGCCAATCCTCTCAACTCTTTACTAAAGATCGACATACAAGTATTTTCACATAGTTTTGAAAATAGTACGAAATACTTTTAAATAGCTTTTAACACTATTTTAAAGTAGTAAATTTTAAAACACGGTTTCTTCAAATGTTCTTCTTATAACAACCTGCTCTGATACCAATTGAAGGATCGAGTGTGCTAATTCCTTCGAAGGTATTTCGAGCACTATATTCTCCAATGAGCTGCGATAGCTCGTGTTCTAAGAATATTAACACCGATGAATTAAATCGAGTTTGGTTAAAACCAAGCGGAAGGAACTCGAAATAATCCTTCGTGAAGAAAACTGTTATATTAGAATACATTTTAACTTATGTAAACTGAATAATCGAAAAAGGGTAGATTGGTTTTTGTATTCATCAGTTCAGTTATGGTGACAACTGAACTGGCGAGTACTCTAACTGATCCAAACAGTTAGAAAACAGCAGTTAATCAGTTAAATACACAAGATATGTTTATGGATGTTCGAAGATTTCAACTACTCCTACGTCACCCCTTCTGCTGCGTTGGGTAGGATCCACTAGAATAATTTGATTTATAAAACTATTTGTACAAACATACTCAGCTAGGACTTACACTACTGCCTAAACTGAACTCATAGCTACGACTGAAGGTAGCACCTTCCAGCCAACACTTCTTTAACGTCTATGTGTCAAAGACTACATACAAAAGTTTAACGCCTTTGTGCAAGACTGTATGTGAGTGGTTGAGAGAGTTTGTGTGTTTAAGAAATGAACAAGATGTTCTCACACACTGAGGAAGAATAGCTTCTAGACTAAGCAGATAACACGATAAAGTGTCCCTCAGGGCTGAATGCTTTTGAAAGCTTATGTGCAATGTGCGTGCCCTTTCTTTTCTCTCTTGAAGAAACTTTTTGTTTTGTATCTCGTTCTTTTTGGTCAGCTTCTTCTCGTTGTATATTGAGTCTTTACTGATCTTCTCTTAATATAGGCGGGAAAACGTAACATACAGTGAGACTAATTTATTGTATCCAATGCAATTTGAATCAGCTTCTTGGATTTTGTGTCTCGACTTTTCGACTGTCCTTCTGAAGTGTTTTTCTTTAATGCTCTGATGCAACGTCCATTATTTTCCTTTGACTGGACATTGGCTTTGTACCTTTACGTACAGCTGGAATCCACTGAAAGAGTTTGTCTTCATCTACAACTGAAAGATTATGACTGATGTTTCGAACTGGTCAGCTGAACTGATCTTTAATTTGGCTGGTGAAATCAGCTGACTCGTCGTTGAACTGATTTCACTCTCGTTCAGGTGGACTTTGATCAGCTGGTTTTCTTCATCTGTTGAACACGCCTTCGGCTGGCGAGGCTTCTGAGATTCTCCTGCTGAACCACCTATCAACTGGACAATCAGCTGGACTGCTCAAATGACGTAACAGTTAGACTGATTCAGTTTGAGCGATCAGTTAGGTCTTCAGCTTGCGATGTAAATAACTCGTGAATGATCCAAACTTCTGCACTTTGAGGTAGATTATTAGTAACACAAATTAACAAGTTTTTTTATCATCAAAATCAAGATTGCGAACTTGAAAAGTTCCAACAATCTCCCCCTTTTTGATGTTTACAAAAACATGAGCAGTTAAGGGCAATATATTCAGTTCAAGGGTTAGTACATTCAAATATCATTAAAATCTCCCCCTTTATAACTGAATTTAAATAAATTTTTGGAAAAAAAAAACTCCCAATCCAAGACTGAATTGAAAGACTTTTAGGAGGGATAACCATAATTGAGAAAACTTCTTTTCAGTTGATAAAAAGAGTTTTTCTCAACAACTGGATTTTAAAAACTGATTGACAATAATTTCAATTAGAGAGAAAAACGATAAACTCCCCTCAAAAACTGAATTTAAAAAACCCGTATTTGAAAGATATTTATATAATCATTCATTTAGAGGTTATAATCATTCAAGCATTGTAGACAAAAAGTCTAGAAGTATCAATTCAGTCACAAAGAAACACCACTAAACAAACATAATGTTTATTTAAACAAATTTCCTTGTATTTAATTCTTATTACATGCATCAGTTGAACCAGAAAAATTACTACAATAGTAGCATATTTTAAACAACATTATATATCAGTTGGTTTATGCGACAGAACTGGATATAACATCAACTGGTTTCTTACTGCTTGAAATGTTGTACCGATTGTGAGTTCAAATTTGCTAGAAAAACGAGTTAAACTGCTTGAACTTTACTTTTTGCAGACTAACTGGTCAAGCAGACTCTGACTAGGCTCAACTAGAATACAACTGGTGATTTAATCAACCAATGTCCCAGCATTGATGAGTTTCAACTGAAGAACATCTTACCTGGTAGGCTTGCAACTGAACGTTTGTTCAAGGAGTAATTTAGCTGTGCATATTTGCAGATGATTCCCAGTCCCCTGCAGGCTAATTAAAACACCAAAGCAAAGAATTTAGAGAAGTGGCTACAATGTTAGTTGCAGAGCCAATCCTCTAAACTCTTTACTAAAGAGCGACATGTAAGTGTTTTCAAATAGTTTGGAAAATAGTATGAAATATTTTTATATAGCTTTTATGTAATGCCCGAGATTTTGATTCTATTAATTTGAGATTATTGATTTTGAATTGATATGAGTATAGATGGACCATTCCGAGACCAGATTGGGTGAAGCATGTGATTCATGTATATTTTGTACTGAACTGTTGGCGCCCGAGCGGTAAAAAAAGGGCCGCCCGAGCGCCAATGCATCACAAGAATGGATTTTGGACATAGAGTCTGGCGCGCGAGTGGTAGTTTTTGACCGCCCGAGCGCCAGTGTTCAATAGGATTATGTTCGGGCGCCCGAGCGCCAATGTGCAATCCGGAAGTATTTGGGCAGAACATTCCACGCCCGGGCGGTAATTCTTGAACGCCCGAGCGCCGCCTGAAAGGGGTGAAAATAAGACACGTTGCTTTGGCATGCAGCTTAGGATATATATATATATATATATATATATATATATATATATATATTTATTTATACTTATACACTTCCGTTCCAGCTGAAGAAACGAGGGAAGGGAAGAGAGAAACGGCTGAAAATCCTTATGCCTTTATATTTCGATCCGTCCGTCTGATTTTCAATCCGACTGCGGTACCGTGTATCTTGCAACGAGAGCTTCAACTGGACCTAAGTTTTGTTACGTTTTGTTTTCATTTGAAATTATGATACTGCCAAAATCTGATATGATTCTTATATGGTGTTTCTGATATGTTAGACATCGTATAATCGAAACCGGATTGAAGGACTGATACCATATAGAATTGTTATGATTTTTTGAGTCGAATTGATTGAGATGTGATATCAGATTTGTATTATTATTTATTATGAGTGGAGGAAATTGATATCTGTTGATGTGTATTGCTGGGTATATTGAGATTTTGCAGTTATGCCGTTGAAACAGAATTTGATTTAGTTCTGATTATATCCAGTCTTGATCATAGTTGTGTATTGATAAGATATCTTCGATATTGTCATTGCCAAATTGAGAATTTACAGGCATTGAATCCGAGACTTCGACAGAGTTAGAAAGGTATAAATCAATGTTGATTTGGGATTGCACAACTCAAGTTCGAAAATTGACTTGAGTTTCCCTAAATCACATACTTTATTTTATTGCATTGATATCTGCAATTATGAAATTGATATGTGTGGTCTGTTGATTCATAGACAGAATATGTATTGAGTCATAGGCTGATTCGCCTAGTCATTGGCTGATGCGCTAATTCTTCGGCTAATTCGCCAAGACACTGGATGTTTGGTTTATATCGATGTCGCTTAGGAATTGATTCATTCCTATCGCTGAAATTCGATATATGTGAAAATGTCCAGAAACCGGGATTCCTAGATTAGAGATGAGTCGAGTTTGAGATGACGAGTCCAGAGTTTTATCTACAGCTTTATATCGATATACGTCTTCTGATTTGATACATGATATTGATATATGTTTCATGCTTTGATATATGTTTTTATATGATTGCATGTTTACATTGTTTATACTGGGATTATTTCTCACCGGAGTTATCCGGCTATTGTCTTGTTTGTATGTGTGCATGACAACAGATGGGACAGGATCAGGGTCGCGAAGAGAAAGAGAGATTCAAGATTAGCGTGGAGATCCGGACTTAGAGTAGAGTTATTTTCAATACTTGATGTAGTGGCTGAACTCTCGTTGGGAGAAACATATGGTGTACATGATTTGTACTTTATGTCGACATATATATCAGATTGACTACTTTACGTTTCCGCATTTGTATTTTAAAAAAATTTTGACCCAGATTAATTAAATGATCCTAATAATGATTAACAAGATGGATTAGGTTCGGGTCCCCACAGCAGGTGGTATCAAAGCGATAGGTTCTGTACACTGAGATAGAAGCTAGTAAACGGGGTAGATTGAGTTTTATTTCCTTGTTTTGATTGCTAGCATGTGTTTATTACTTTAATACATGTTTACCTGAATTATCTGATTTGACTGGTAATATGTATTATTAAGAATGAATCAGAACCAATTCTTGATCAGCAGTAAGATGATTAGAGGAGGACTGAAACATGTTGTTTTATTGCAAGTGCTAACCCTTTTGATAATCAGATATGCCTCCTCGAAGAATACCAGAACTGGGTAGCACATCGAATCCTCCTATGGATGTGACACCAACACCAATGGAAACGCTACTGAAGAGGTTTTAGTCATTCAAACCGCCAACCCTGAAAGGAACAGAGAGTTCGGTTGATTGTGAGTGTTGGTTAGATGACATTGAGATGTTGTTTGATTCTTTGGATTACCCAGATGAGCGGAGAGTCAGATTGATTGGACACCAGTTACATGACGTTTCAAAGAACTGGTGGATAACGACGAAGAAAGCGTTGGAGCATCGAGGTACGACTATTACCTGGAATGTATTTAAAACTGAATTTTATCAACGATTCTTTCCAGTGTCGTACAAAAAGGACAAGGGTGCATAATTTGCCAATTTGAGACAGGGCCAGTTGAACATTGAAGAGTATGTGGCCAAATTCTCTACCTTGTTGAGGTTTGCTCCACATGTTGCTGAGAATGATGAGGCTGTTGCCGATCAGTTTATCAATGGAGTGAACCCCGAGATCATTACATGGGTAAACACCTGGCAACCGAATAACTTTTCTGATGCTCTGAACCAAGCCAAAGGAGCCGAAGCCGGTCTGATGAGACAGAAGGGAGCTTTGTATGTTGATCCAGCACCGAGACCACATCAACCACCTCCCAGATTTGAGATTGGCAGTAGCAGTGGTGGAAAGAAAGATTTTCTGAAAGCCGAAGGAAACAATTTAAGAAGTCTGTCAGCAGTTCTTCTAGTGCCAATGGTTTGAGAGTTTGCTGATGTATTCCCAGATGAGATTCCTGGTTTGCCTCTGATTCGAGAGATCGACTTCAGCATTGAATTGATGCCAGGTACAGTTCCGATTTCCAGGGCTCCGTACAGAATGGCACCGATTGAATTGAAAGAGTTGAAAGAACAGTTGGAGGATTTACTGGCCAAGGGGTATGATAGAGATAAAAAATTGTATATTAATTAAATGTTTTATAATATAAATATATAGTTTTTGTTTTATTAAATGTTTAAATATTATATGTTTTATAATAAATTGTATAAAATATAAGTTGTTGTGTAATTATAAGTTTTTACTATTTTTTACAGGTTCGATAAAACAAAAATAAACTTGGCGTTGCAAATGGGATTAAGATGATTCTTGGACCTGTAGAAAGTTGATGTTAATATCTACAATATTGGTGGCAAGCATGAGATAAAAATCTTCTCACAAATGGGATCAAATGAAGCAACAATTAAAGTTACCAAAGAAGTAGCATTTTTACCATGCTCTAGTATTTTGACCATATCTCTCAAATTACTTGGTCAAATGGTTAAAAAAAATACACAATTCAAACAACTCAGATATCTACATGTTTGTTTTTATGTGGAGAAGAAAATTCGGATGGGAATATTTTCAAAAGTGATGTGTATTAAAATATTAATTTCTTGGAACATCAATGAAGAGTTATGTGTAAAAAATAATATTTTATTTGTTGTTGTCTCCCCAAATTTGGCTATAAATAGGGGTGCATTATAAGTATTGAGATATCCCTCATTTTATGAACAAACCTTTGAGTTCATAATATTTCTCTCTTTGTTTTTCCTTTATTTCTTCATTTAAATATAATTAGCATGTTAAATTCATATTCAAAGTTTTACACTTTGAATAATGAGTAGCTAACTTCCCAAAGTTGAGATGAAAAAGTGAAACTCTTGGCATGATAATAAGGTTATTAAATGGTAAGAATATATGTTTTATATTATTTAATCATTATTTATTATTTATGTTATATTTATTTTTTTAAGTATTATTATATCATACTTATAAGTGGGAGTTTTGATTTATTGTTGCTATATGTTACACTAAATTCTTGGAACCATTTAAATGTTAGTTTGGTATTACCAACCATTTAAAGTGGATGTCTTGATTTATTATATATGAATATATCATAATATTAATTTCTTGGTACCATTTAAATGTTTGTTTGGTTTTACCAACCATTTAAAGTGGGAACCTTGATTTAGTGTTTATATATATATATATATATATATATATATATATATATATATATATATATATATATATATATATATATATATATATATATATATATATATATATATAGCACAATAAATACTTGACAAGATTTACAAGTTTTGGTATATATTATATACTTGTAAGATAATAATATATTACATAATAAAATATGATTATTTAATATATATTGGAACCATTTTATTAAGTGGATTTCAATAATGTTCATTAATGTTAACTTTATTAAAATACCAAGAGTGGATCATTTAATCTCAACTAATTAAATTAAAATTTGAACAATTAAAAATTACCAATTAAAGATTCAAACCATTAAAAGAAATAAAAAACAAAAAAAAAAAACAAAAAGACATTGTAGTGGACTTGTAATTACCTTAGCTTCCCTGTGGATACAATATTCGAACTCACCGAATTATACTACTTGTGGACAACCTGCTCTTGGGAGTGCAACAATCAAAGTAGCAATAAGTTTTTGGCGCCGTTTCTGGGGAAGTATAAATTAATTTCAAGTCTATTTAATTTCTTTTATATTTTATTTTCTTTATTTTTTTTTTTTTGCTTTTGTGTGTTTTTATTCATTTGCATTTGCATGAGCATTTGGTCACGTACACTTAGTGGTCGACTCATTCGAAATAACCCTTTATTTTTACAAAACATGGCGGAAGAACCCATCCAAGAAAATGAAGATGAAATTCAATCTCAACATGATCATGATAGACGAAGAACACTTAGAGATCACATGAATCCTACACGTACTAGTGCACCTTCATGTCTAGTTTTTCTCCCTGATGCATCTCATTTCAATTTTAAGCCTAGTATTATCCAACTTTTACCCAATTTTCATGGCTTAGATTCTGAAAATCCATACATGCATTTACGAGAGTTTGAAGAAGTGTGCAACACATATAATGATCTAAATTGTAGCATGAACACTATTCGACTTAAGCTTTTTCCTTTTTCTTTAAAAGATAAAGCTAAACTTGGCCACAAAATCTTAGATCGGGATTCATTCGAACTTGTGATGAATTGCAACAACAATTTTTGAAAAAGTTTTTTCCATCTCATAGAACAAATTATTTCAAAAGGCAAATCATCACTTTCACTCAAAAACAAGGAGAAACTTTTTATCATTGTTGGGATAGATACAAAGAATTGCTTAATCTTTGTCCACATCATAGTTTTAAATTTGGAGAGTTGTTTCTAAATTTTATAAAGGCTTAACACCTAAAGTGTAGTGTCCAAATTCAGTACACGTATAACCCATGCATTTATTTAATTATTAAATAATTTAAATCAATTATATATTGATTTTAGCGGTGCATGATTTATTTAAATGTATTATTTTAATTATTCATGTTTATGTGATGCACGTTAGAATCTCTTTCAAGCTTCATATTTCAGGCGATTATTCGAGGCAGGATCGAGGAAGAGACTGGTAACGATGTTTGGAGCAAGTGGGCACTTTATTTTGTTAGGGGATTTTGTTTAAAGATGAGTATAGTTAATATTTTAACTAATTTATTATTTGAGTTAACCTTTTTAATTAGTATTGGACTAGCATGTTAATTATTTTAATCAATTCCCTAAATTATCCCACTAACTCACGCCACTCACACACACGCGCTTTTTCACCCACAAACACACGACACACACACGCACTTTATTCTACCCATTTTATCTGAAAAATTTTGAGAGAAAATATTAGGGTTCTTGAGCACTTAGCAGCCGCCCCTCTCTCTGAAATTCCAGCAAAGTTTTGTTGTGTTTTCTTCAAAGAAAATCGCCTCACGTTCGTCCCGGATCAACCTCGCATTCTTCTCTGCTTCGGTATCGCCGTTTCAGTAACGTTTGATATCAAAAGGCACATATATTCTGTTCTTGATGCATCGTTCATGTCATATTATGCGTGCTTTGTTATTTATGTGTAAAACCATGTGTATGTTGTGTAGAAGTTTGAGCAATCATGTTTAAATCATTTTTGGAGCCCTTTTTAGATCTAAAAAAAATCATGTTTTTACTGTTTTGGTTGAAACTGCAAATTTTCAGTCGATATTTTGAGAAAACTTTCAACTAGAAAATGTAGAACTTTTTGATGCCTTCGATTTGATATAAAATTCGAGATGTTTGGATGAAAATTGAGTGAGTAATGACGCTTGTCGTGGGACTGCTCAAACTGCGACTTTTACGAAAATTGTGTTTTTGAAGTTTCTATGTTGCAGGCTTCGTTGAGGATCAACGCGTGATCGTTGCTGCATCTAGGTATGATTAGTATGATGTTGGGATGTTAATTGATACGTCGTTTAGTGTCGATAGGCACTCGAATGCATAAGAAGTCGCAGGAAACGAATTGGTGTCAACTGCTACGTTTTGAATTGGATGTGTCGTAGGGTGAACATCTTGCTTTGTGTGGTTGTACGATTTTGGTTTGATGTTATGGCGTGCTAGGATGGGTCTCGGGGTGTCGATTCATGGTACGTACAATCGACTCTAGGATGATAAGCATTGCGTGTTTAGAATTTCCGAAGCTTTACTTGTCCCGCAGGTACACGGACCCACGGACGGACCCTGGCACGGGGTCCATGCCCTTGTTCCTTTTGGAGTGCATTTTTCCAGAGTCTACACGGACCCCGACACAGACCCCGGGGTCCGTGTCCACCCTTCCTTTCGAGCCTTCTCACCCGAGTCTACACGGACCCCTACACGGAGGTAGGCACGGGGTCCGTGTCCTTCGTTTTTGGGAAAAATAATTTAGTATGCTTTGTGGTTCGACGTCATGGTTTAGTGCAAGGATTATCCAGGTCGTGTCATGGGAAATTTTAGAATGTTCTAAGTAATGATCGAACTTGACAGTAAGTACGATTTCTACGTTAAGTTTTGCAAGTTAAGTATGCAAATTCATGTTGGTATGTGCAGCAACGACCCCAGTCGAAGTCCAATGAATCCCTCAACGCCAAGTAAGTATGATGACGTGCAAAGAAAATATTTTAAGTTTTTGGAGGTATGCTAAATGTCTTGTGACCAAATTATGTTTTGGATTGGAAAGCGTTAAATTATGAACGGGGACCAATCCGCCCGTTAAATTATGAACGGGTTAGATCGTGGTTGGAAATCGTTAAATTATGAATGGAGACCAACCAGCCCGTTAAATTATGAACGGGGATCTCATGTATGTGGCAGTGGATACGTCCCTGTTAGCCCAGTACTGTGGTTTGTCTGATCAGGCATTTATTATGTTATGGGTCACTTGCTTTGAAACATCCTCTACGCAAATTGATGAAGTTATGTATGTTCAAGTATGCAGTATGTTTATGAAAGTTTATGTTGATGGCACGTCTAGTTACGTACGTACGTATGTTCAAGTTTATTATGCAAGTTCAATTTTCAAGTTATGTACGTTTTATTTTTAAGATGCATGCGATTTTATTAGTAGTACTCGTTATCTCAGTTTATACGTGTTGAGTCTTTAGACTCACTAGACTTGATCGATGCAGGTGACTATGTTGAGGAGACATGAGGTGGCGACCAAGGGGCAGGCTTGGACTGAGTGGAAGGCTAGACCCGAGGACCGTAATGCTTACGTTTTATGCAAAGTTTCAAAATACTCTGATTTTTAAATATCTGGATGCGAAATATTTGGAGACAGTTTCTTATAGCAAAAAATTTTAATGGTGACGGATGATTTTGAGATTTATTTTATGAATGTTGAGTGACGATCGTATGGATGTTTACATTTAAGAAAATTTTTAATTCTTCCGCATTTTTATAATTATGAGAATACGGTACGTTACAGTTGGTATCAGAGCGGTGTTCTTGTAAAGGGTCACGCCTACTGCCAGTCGCAAGAAGCTCACGAAGTCACACCTCAAGTCTGTAAGTTTAAAGTTTTGAATTATGTTATGTCGTAAGCATCAAATAATGTTTTCAGCATGCTTACCTGTAAAGTTCAAAGTACGTGCATCTTATGTTTTTGTATTACATTCATGCATGTTGGGTTACGTGTTGGGTAATTTACTGGAATAGTATGCCTCCTAGACGTGTGATTGACTGGGAAGCCAGGGAGGAGGACAGTGAGCCTCGAATTGAGGAGAGGGCCAACACTCCACCTCCACCTCCACCTCCACCTCCAGATATGCAGGCACAGATGCTTGCGAGCATGACGCAGTTCTTCGCCCAACTTGCGGGGAACCAGGCTACAGCAACAGGTGCAGGGACGAGACCCCTACCGAAAGCAGTGTACGAAAGGTTTAGGAGAATGAGTCCTAAGGATTTTTCGGGTACCACTGACCCGATGCTAGCCGAGGGATGAATTAAGTCAATAGAGGTAATCTTTGACTTTATGGAACTGACCGATGCAGATAGGGTCAGATGCGCCACGTTCCTTCTGACAGGGGACGCGAGATTATGGTGGGAGAGTGCATCAGTGGCAGTTAACTTGCAGGTACTACCATGGAATGGTTTCAAGGAGGTTTTTTACTCCAATTAATTCACTGAAGAGGTACGATCTAGACTCACCAGCGAGTTTATGACACTACGGCAGGGAGCCAGTAGCGTGGCAGAATTTGTTAGGAAGTTTGAGAGAGGGTGTCACTTCGTACCCCTCATTGTGAATGATGTCCAGGCAAAGTTGAGGCACTTCTTGAATGGTTTGCAGCCGATCCTGCGCCGCGATATAAGAGTAGCTGGCCCTACTAGCTATGCCGTCGCCGTATCTAGAGCATTGGCGGCCGAACATGATTTGAGGGATATTGAGGCTGACAGGCAGGGCAAGAGGCCCTATCAAGCGCCGCAGCACCAGAAGCAGCAGCATCAGAGGCCCTATTTCAAGAAACCGTATCAGGGGTCGCCAGGGAAGAAACCGTATCAGGGACCACCAAATGGCAAGGGTCCAATTCAGCAGCAGGGGCCACCTCAGAAGCCCGTCATTTTCCCAGTGTGTCCTAAGTGCAACCGTCAGCACCCAGGGCAATGCTTATACGGTTCAGGCAAGTGCTTCAAGTATGGAGCTAGTGACCACATGCTAAAACAGTGCCCGCAGTGGCAGCAACCGACTCAGGGCAGAGTATTTGCCATGCATGCGCAGGAGGCGAATCCAGACACGACATTACTGACCGGTAAACTTTCCTACCCAAGTCAGTATTATTTTGCCTTGCATGTGGATTTTTACTTGGGATTATTAGTGTGCTAGTATTATTTTTGAATAACTTGAGATATAGGTTTCCTCTATGCTTAAGGTGTATATTAGTAATTTTGGGATATAAATTAGTTGGTTGTGCTAATGTCTCTCCGGCAATATTTTCGTAAAGAGATTAGCAACAACGGCACTGATAGATTCAGGAGCCACTCACTCCTTCATCTCGGAGACTTTTGCTAATCATCTGAACATCAAGTCCATTGGCCTAGACATGAACTTTTCAGTGACAGTCCCATCAGGGGAAGAGCTGTTAGCTACCAGTGTGGTTAGAGATATTGATCTAGAACTGCATGGCCACCTAGTATATGCAGATTTAATCCTATTGCCGATGCCAAAATTTGACATCATCTTGGGCATGGACTGGCTGACAAAGAACAGAGTTCTGATCGATTTTCAGAAGAGATCAGTGTTGGTCAGACCGCTGGGCATGGAGCAGTTTCTATTTGAGCCAGCTAGATGGAGGAGTTTCCCTCGCATGATTTCGTGCATGCAGACGAGGAGACTAATTTCTAAGGGGTGTTAGGCTTTCTTGGCCGGTGTTATTTCAGCGCCTGATGTGCCCACTCCATCGCTATCAGATGTGCCAGTAGTCAGAGAATTCCCAGACGTCTTTCCTGACGACGTCACAGGCCTTCCACCAGAGAGAGAGGTGGAGTTTGCAATCAATCTCATGCCAGAAACAGTGCCAATCTCTAAGGCACCGTACAGATTAGCCCCAGCAGAGATGTTAGAACTTAAGCAGCAGATTCAAGAGCTCTTAGACAAGGAGTTTATTCGCCCGAGTTTCTCACCGTGGGGCGCACCAGTGCTGTTTTTAAAGAAGAAGGAGGGGAGTATGAGGCTGTGCATCGATTACCGAGAGCTGAACAAGGTAACGATCAAGTATAAGTACCCACTTCCTAGGATCGAAGACTTGTTTGATCAATTGCAGCGAGCTACAGTGTTCTCTAAGATAGATCTTCGATCAGGGTATCACCAGCTGAAGGTTAAGGATGCGGATGTTCACAAGACGGCCTTCAGAACCAGGTATGGGCATTACGAGTTCTTAGTAATGCCATTCGGATTGACAAATGCTCCATAAATTTTCATGGACCTCATGAATCGAGTATTTCAGCCCTACCTTGATCAGTTCGTCATAGTGTTTATTGACGACATTCTCATATACTGGAAGAGCCATGAGGAGCATAGCCAGCATTTGAGGACACTTTTGCAGACCTTGCAGAGTCGCAAGTTATTTGCGAAGTTCAGTAAGTGGGAATTTTGGTTGTAGAAAGTTGCATTTTTGGGACATATAGTGTCTAGCAGTGGTATTGAAGTGGATCCAACAAAGGTAGCAGCAGTTAAGGAATGGGTTGAGCCGAAGAATGCATCGGAAATCCGCAGTTTTCTGGGTTTAGCCGGTTACTACCGTAAGTTCATTCAGAGATTTTCGTCCATAGCAGTGCGCTCACTTCCCTGACAAAGAAAAATGCCAAATTTGTGTGGAGTGATGAATGTTAGAAGAGCTTCGACACTCTGAAGCAAGCTCTTATTTCAGCGCCAGAGCTAGCCATGCCGCCAGGGCAAGGTGAGTTTGTGCTTTATACCGATGCATCTAAGCTCGGGTTAGACGCAGTACTGATGCAGCAGGGTCGGGTCATAGCTTATGCTTCCAGGCACTTGAAGGTACACGAGAAGAACTACCCGACGCATGACCTTGAGTTAACCGCCGTTGTATTCGCACTGAAAATTTGGAGACACTATCTGTACGGCGAGAAATGTCAGATTTTCACCGACCACAAGAGTCTCAAATATTTCTTCACGCAGAAAGAGCTGAATATGAGACAGAGACAATGGTTGGAACTTGTGAAAGATTACGACTGCGAAATTAGCTACCATCCAGGGAAGGCTAATGTTGTCGCAGACGCTTTGAGTAGAAAAGTGGCAGTTGTCGCTCAGTTGTCAGCTCAGAGACCGCTTCAGTCGGAGATTCAGATATTTGGTCTAAAGATTTATCGAGAGGGCAGAGCTCCTAGACTGTCTAATCTGATAGTCAAATCTGGTTTGCTAGACCATATCCGAGCAGGTCAGTCTTCAGATGAGCAGTTACAGAAATGGAGACTGAAAGATGAAGCCAAGGGCAGTGTGTTGTACACAGTTTCAGACGGCATTGTGAGATACAGAGGCAGAATGTGGGTGCCTAGTGGTGGTTCGATCAGACAGGATATTTTGACAGAGGCACACGAATCTCTGTATTCTATCCATCCAGGAGGTACCAAGATGTATAAGGACTTACAGATTCTGTATTGGTTTCCAGGGATGAAGAGAGACATCCGCAGGTTTGTGTCTGAATGCGTCACTTGTCAGCAAGTAAAAGCTGAACATCAGAGACCAGCAGGATTGGTTAAGCCACTCCCCATCCCGGAGTGGAAATGGAAGAACATCACGATGGACTTCGTCATTGGACTGCCTAGATCAGTCAGGAGCTTTAATTCCATTTGGGTTATAGTAGACCGACTCACCAAGTCAGCGCATTTTCTACCGGTGAAGACGACCTTCTTCATGACGCAGTATGCGGAGCTTTATCTCAGGGAGATAGTTCGTTTACATGGACTCCCAGTTTCAATTGTGTCCGACAGGGACCCAAGGTTTACGTCGTCCTTCTGGAACAGCTTACATGCAGCCATGGGAACAAAGTTGCTTTTCAGTACAGCTTTTCACCCTCAGATAGATGGTCAGTTTGAGCGACTGATTCAGGTTTTAGAGGATTTGCTGAGAGCCTGCATGATTGATTTTCAAGGAACTTGGGAGTCTAGACTACCTCTAGTGGAGTTCACATACAACAACAGCTTCCAAGCATCTATTGGTATGGCTCCCTATGAGGCGTTGTACGGGAGGAAGTGCAGATCACCAGTTCATTGGGATGAAGTTGGTGAGAGAGCAGAACTTGGTCCAGAGATAGTTCAGCAGACTGCAGACGTGGTGGTCAAGATTCGTGAAAGAATGAAGACTGCCCAAAGCCGTCAGAAGAGCTATGCCGATAAAAGGAGAAGAGATATCGAGTTTGCCGTTGGTGATCACATTTTCGTTAAGATAGCACCTATGAAGGGTGTTATGAGATTTGGAAAAAGAGGCAAACTGAGTCCGAGGTTCATTGGGCCGTTTGAGATTTTGGACAGAGTTGGGACACTAGCCTATCGTGTTGCCCTTCCTCCGAATCTGGCCGGGGTGCACAATGTGTTCCATGTCTCGATGCTGAGGAAGTATCTAGCTAACCCTTCGTATGTTCTGAGCTACGAGCCGCTACAGCTTACTCCAGACCTGTCTTATGAGTAGAAACTAGTCCAAATCCTAGACAGGCAAGAGCGTAGGCTTCGGAACAAAGTGACTAAGCTAGTCAAAGTTCGGTGGCTAAACCAATCAGTGGAAGAGGCCACATGGGAGACAGAGACAGATATGAGACTTCGCTACCCGGAGCTGTTCGGTAAGACTTACTTTCGAGGACGAAATTTTTATAAGTGGGGGAGGAACTGTAGTGCCAAAATTCTGTACACGTATAACCCATGCATTTATTTAATTATTAAATAATTTAAATCAATTTTATATTGATTTTAGCGGTGCATGATTTATTTAAATGCATTATTTTAATTATTCATGTTTATGTGATGCACGTTAGAATTTCTTTCAAGTTTCATATTTCAGGCGATTATTCGAGGCGGGACCGAGGAAGAGACCGGTGACGATGTTTGGAACAAGTGTGCACTTTATTTTATTAGGGGATTTTGTTTAAAGATGAGTATAGTTAATATTTTAACTAATTTATTATTTGAGTTAACCTTTTTAATTAGTATTGGACTAGCATGTTAATTATTTTAATCAATTCCCTAAATTATCCCACTAACTCACGCCACTCACACACACACACGATTTTTCACCCACAAACACACGACACACACACACACTTCATTCTACCCATTTTATCTTAAAAATTTTGAGAGAAAATATTAGGGTTCTTGAGTACTTAGCAGCCGCCCCTCTCTCTGAAATTCCAGCAAAGTTTTGTTGTGTTTTCTTCAAAGAAAATCGCCTCACGTTCGTCCCGGATCAACCTCGCATCCTTCTCCGCTCGGTATCGCCGTTTCGGTAACGTTTGATATCAAAAGGCACGTATATTCTGTTCTTGATGCATCGATCATGTCATATTATGCGTGCGTTGTTATTTATGTGTAAAACCATGTGTATGTTGTGTAGAAGTTTGAGCAATCATGTTTAAATCATTTTTGGAGCCCTTTTTATATCTAAAAAAATCACATTTTTACTATTCTGGTTGAAACTGCTAATTTTCGGTCGATATTTTGAGAAACATTTCACCTATTTTATAACTTTTCGATGCCTTCGATTTGATATAAAATTCGAGATGTTTGGATGAAAATTGAGTGAGTTATGACACTTTTTGTGGGACTGCTCAAACTGCGACTTTTACGAAAATTGTGTTCTTGAAGTTTCTATGTTGCAGGCTTCGTTGGGGATCAACGGGTGATCGTTGCTGCGTCTAGGTATGATTAGTCTGATGTTGGGATGTTAATTGATACGTCGTTTAGTGTCGATAGGCACTCGAATGCATTAGAAGTCGCAGGAAACGAATTGGTGTCAATTGCTACGTTTTGAATTGGATGTGTCATAGGGTGAACATCTTGCTTTGTGTGGTTGTACAATTTTGGTTTGATGTTATGGCGTGCTAGGATGGGTCTCGGGGTGTCGATTCATGGTACGTACAATCGATTCTAGGATGATAAGCATTGCGTGTTTAGAATTTCCGAAGCTTTACTTGTCCCGCAGGTACACGGACCCACGGACGGACCCTGGCACCGGGTCCGTGCCCTTGTTCCTTCCGGAGTGCATTTTTCCAGAGTCTACAAGGACACCCAGACGGACTATGACACGGGGTCCGTGTCCACCCTTCCTTTCGAGCCTTCTCACCCGAGTCTACACGGACCACTACACGGAGGTAGGCACGGGGTCCGTGTCCTTCGTTTTTGGGAAAAATAATTTAGTATGCTTTGAGGTTCGACGTCATGGTTTAGTGCAAGGATTATCAATGTCGTTTCATGGGAAATTTTAGAATGTCCTAAGTAATGATCGAACTTGAGAGTAAGTACGATTTCTACGTTAAGTTATGCAAATCAAGTATGCAAATTCATGTTGGTATGTGCAGCAACGACCCCAGTCGAAGTCCAACGAATCCCTCAACCCCAAGTAACTATGATGACGTGCAAAGAAAATATTTTAAGTTTTTGGAGGTATGCTAAATGTCTTGTGACCAAATTATGTTTAGGATTGGAAAGCGTTGAATTTTGAACGGGGACCAATCCGCCCGTTAAATTATGAACGGGTTAGATCGTTGTTGGAAAGCGTTAAATTATGAACGGGGACCAACCAACCCTTTAAATTATGAACGGGGATCTCATGTATGTGGCAGTGGATACGTCCCTGTCAGCCCAGTACTGTGGTTTGTCTGATCAAGCGTTTATTATATTATGGGTTACTTGCTTTGAAACATCCTCTATGCAAATTGATGAAGTTATGTATGTATGTTCAAGTATGCAGTATGTTTATGAAAGTTTATGTTGATGGCACGTCTAGTTACGTACGTACGTATGTTCAAGTTTATTATGCAAGTTCAAGTTTCAAGTTATGTAAGTTCTATTTTTAAGATGCATGCGATTTTATTAGTATGACTCGTTTTCCCAGTTTATACGTGTTGAGTCTTTAGACTCACTAGACTTGATCGATGCAGGTGACTATGTTGAGGAGACAGGAGGTGGCGACCAAGAGGCAGGCTTGGACTGAGTGGAAGGCTAGACCCGAGGACCGCAATGCTTACGTTTTATGAAAAGTTTCAAAATACTCTGATTTTTAAATATCTGTATGCGAAATATTTGGAGACAGTTTCTTTTAGCAAAAAAATTTAATGGTGACGGATGATTTTGAGATTTATTTTATGAATGTTGAGTGACGACCGTATGGATGTTTACATTTAAGAAAATTTTTAATTCTTCCGCATTTTTTTTTTAACTATGAGAATACGGTACGTTACATAAAGATAGGCAAATGATTGAATTTATGTGTAATGGAACATTTGAAGATAAAGATCCAAATGAGGCAATTGAGTATCTCGATTCATTAGCTGAAAATGCTCAAAATTGGGACACTACAGGTACAATCGAACCATCAAACAAGATTCAATCTCCCACATCTGGTGGAGGTATGTACACCCTCAAAGATGAACATGATCTACAAGCTAGATTTACCTCTTTGACAAAAAAAGTTGAGGCACTCGAATTGAAAAAAAAAATGGTTAATTAAAAGCTATTCAAGAAATTGCGTGTCACATTTGTGATACAGGTGATCATTCTACAAAAGATTGTCCCATTTTGTCCTCTTTTAAAGAATGTCTCCATGAACAAGTCAATGTTTTGAACAATTTCAAAAGGCCAAATTTTGAACCATTTTCTCAAAATTACAATCCAGGTTGGCGAAATCATCAAAATTTTAGTTGGAGGAATGATAATGCTGCACAATTTCCGCAACCACATTTTCAAAATCAACAAAATTTTCAAAATTATGCACCTTATGTTCCTCCACCTAAAAGGAATTTGGAAGATTTATTGAATTCTTTCATTGCAAAGCAAGAGTCTATCAATACCCAAACTTTTCAAACCATGACAGATTTGAAAGATACTCTTGCTAAACTTGCATCTGCACTTAATGTTCATGAAAAATGTAAATTTCTTTCACAACCACAGCCTAATCCTAAGGATCATCATTCACAAAATGAAACTTCTGGAACTCAACTGATGGATCAGGTAAAATCTGTTATTACCCTTCGAAGTGGTAAGGTTGTGAAAAAATCCATTCCTGAACCTTGTGAAGATGATGATAAATCAACTCCAAAGGGTAAGGATGCGGTACCCATAACTTATGAAGAGGAGGTTCAACAGACAGTGTCACCACCATTCCCTCATGCATTGAAAAATAGAAAAAAAATCAAATTTGAATTCTGATATATATGATATTTTTAAACAAGTAAAAGTGAATTTTTCTTTATTAGATGCAACAAAACAGGTACCATCATATGCCAAATTTTTGAAAGACTTGTGCACTGTGAAAAGAAAATTGAATGTGAAAAAGAAAGCATTTTTAGCCGAACAAGTAAGTGCAATCATTCAAAATAATAATACTTTGAAATACAAAGATCCTGGTTGTCCTACTATTTCATGTAATAGTGGAGAATGAAAAATTTAAAAAGCCTTACTTGATCTTGGAGCTAGTGTGAATTTACTTCCATATTCAGTTTATCAATAACTCAATCTAGGTGAGTTAAAATCTACTTCGGTAACACTTTTACTTGTCGATAGATCTGTTAAAGTGCCAAGAGGTATGGTAGAAGACGTGTTGGTCCAAGTTGATAACTTTGTATATCATGTCGATTTCTTAGTTTTAGATACACAACCTATCGAAGCTTGTAATGCAATTCCTGTAATTTTGGGTCGTTCATTTTTAGCAACTTCTAATGCTCTTATAAATTGCAGGAATTGAATAATAAAGTTGTAATTTGGTAACATGACCTTGGAGCTCAATGTTTTTAATCTTTGTAAGCTACCACATGACAAAGGAGATGAAAGTGAAGATGAAAATCTTATTGAAACTCGTGTGGAAGAAAACATTCAAGAAGGGAGTACTCGTGATCAATTAGATATTTATTCAATTGAAACTGTTAAAGAAAATAATGAAATTGATCTTGATGATTTTATCAATTATAACTCGTTACCAAGATCAAAGAAAGAATTTGATGCAAAATATGATAACAAAGACGAACCACCCATATTGGAGTTAAAACCCTTGCCAGAAGAATTGAAGTATGTATTTCTTAGAGAAGATGAAACATATCCGGTGGTAATTTCTTCCAAACTAGCAAGTGATCAAGAAGGTAAATTAGTTGATATGCTTAAAACACATAAAAATGCTATTGGTTGGACACTAAAAGATCTCAAGGGCATTAATCCACTAATTTGTACTCACAAAATTCACTTAGAAGAAAATGCAAAAACATCTCAACAACCACAAATGAGATTAAATCCACACATGAAAGATGTTGTGAAAACTGAAGTTCTCAAACTACTTGATGTTTGGATTATCTACCCTATTTTTGATAGTAAGTGGGTAAGCCCAACACAAGTAGTTCCAAAAAATCTGGCATCACAGTGATAAAAAATGAAAAAGGTGAATTGTTAATAAGTCGAGTCCCATCTAGTTGGCGGATGTGTATTGATTATAGAAAATTAAATGACGTCACTAGAAAAGATTATTTTCCATTACCATTTTTGAATCAAATTTAGAAAGAGTAGCAGGTCATCCATACTACTGTTTTCTTGATGGATATTCAGGTTATTATCAAATTCCCATTGCACTCGAAGATCAAGATAAAACTACATTCACATGTCCTTTTGGAACATTTGCATTTAGAAGGATGCCATTTGGATTATGCAATGCCCCAAAAACATTTCAAAGATGTATGCTAAGCATTTTTAGCGACATGGTTGAAAATTGTTTGGAGATTTTCATGGATGATTTAACTGTTTTTGGGAATACATTTGATAATTGTCTTGAAAATTTGGAAAAAGTTTTAAAAAGATGCGAGGAAAAAGGTCTTATTTTAAATTGGTAAAAATGTCATTACATGACTACTTCTGGATTGTTCTGGGACACGTCGTGTCATCTCATGGAATTGAAGTTGATAAAGCCAAAGTTGATGTAATTGCCAATTTACCCCCTCCAAAAACCATTAAAGAAATTCGCTCATTTTTGGAACATGCTGGATTTTATAAGAGGTTTATAAAGGACTTTAGTTCAATCTCTAAACCCATTTGTAACCTCTTAACAAAAGACATTTCATTTGAGTGAACTCAAGAATGTCAAAATGCTTTTGATAAAATCATTCGACATTTAACATCAGCTCCTATCATGCAACCTCCTGATTGGTCTTTACCATTTGAAATCATGTGCGATGATAGTGATTATGCAGTCGGTGCAGTACTGGGTCAAAGAAGAAAAGGTAAGCCTTACGTGATATATTATGCAAGTAGAACTTTAAACAATTCTCAAATGAATTACTCCACAACTGAAAAAGAACTACTTGCTGTAATATTTGCATTAGATAAATTTCGTCCTTATTTGATTGGATCAACGACTATTGTATTTACTGATCATTCTGCTATTAGATATTTGTTGACCAAACAGGATGCAAAGCCACTACTGATACGATGGATTTTGTTGCTCCAAGAATTTGACATTGTGATCAAAGATAAAAAAAAAAAAGAAACCGAGAATGTCTTAGCCGATCATTTATCGAGACTAATAACAGGATCATCTTGTGAAATGACACCTATTAACGATAATTTTCCTGATGAACATCTATTTTCAGTTACTACTACACCTTGGTTTGCTAACATAGTAAATTTTCTTGTACAGTGGTTGATTGTAAATTATTGGAATTAGTAGATATTAGTTTTGTATCACCGGTATCGCAAGATCATGCTGTTGTACCGTCAGAATTTGATTAAGCAGAGATATCGTAATTTGATTAGAATATTGATATAGTATATTGATAATGTCATTGCCAGATTGAACAGTGACAGACTTTGAATCAAGACTTTGATTGTATCAGAGCGACAGCAAGAAAGGTATAAATAAATGTTGATTCGGGATTGCACAACTCGAGTCAGGTTTGACTTGAGTTTCCCAAAATCACATAATTTATTTTATTGCATTGATATTTTGCAGATTATCATATTGATATGTTTAGTCTATTGAATGATAGCAGAGCCAGAGTTTGAGTCTAGGGCAGATCAGCCTAGCTAGGGAAGAACCGCCGAGTCTTTGACAGAACCGCTAAGACTCTAGACTTACGGTGTATCGATGAGCTTAGATGTAGATCTACTTCTATTGTAGACATTCGATACAGCATACCAAAGTCTAAATTAGGTCGGGATCCCTAGATTAGAAATAAGTTGAGATAAGATAACAAGTCATTGACTTAAATACAGAGTCGTATTGGTTCATGTAGTCATATTGGATACATGTTTTGATAATTTTTCATGCTTTTATATATGTTTTATATGATTGCATTGATACATTGTTTATACTGGGATATTTATATCTCACCGGAGTTATCCGGCTGTCGTCTTGTCTGTATGTGTGCATGGCAACAGGTGGGACAGGTTCAGGGTCACAGAGGTGAATAAAGATCGAGTTAGAGTGGAGACTACGGATTTGGACTAGAGATAGGGTTTAAACACTTGATAGTTAGTTGTTGAACCTGAGATGTGTATGATTGTATATTTTATCAGATTTATACTTTTATACTGATATGTATAGGAGTTTGATTCCATTACCTTCCGCATTTTTTAAAAAAAATTACACCCTGTTTATTATAATTGATTAATTAGTCCCAATCACGATTAAAAAGATGATTAGCGTCCGGGTTTCCACAACAGGTGGTATCAGAGCGATAGATCCTCTAGATTGAGATAGAAGAGGCTAGTGAGCGGGGTAGATTGAGGTTTTCTTTCCTTCTTTTGATTGCTAGCATGTCTTACTGCTTTCATACATGTTACTTTTTTATCTGATTTGATATAGTAATATGTTTTACTGAGATTGGATCAACACTTATTCTAGATCAGCAGTAAGATGATCAGAGGAGGATTGAAACAGAATTGTGGTATTTGTTACTAATCTATTTGGTTATCAGATATGCCTCCGAGACGAGTACCAGAACAGGGAAGTACATCAAATCCTCCAATGGATGTCACACCGACTCAAATGGAAACGTTACTGAAATGATTTCAGTCATTTCATCCGCCGACTTTGAAAGGAACAAAGAACGCTGTGGAGTGCGAGAGTTGGCATGATGATATAGAGATGTTGTTCGAATCCTTGTAATATACAGATGAGAGGAGAGTGAAATTGATTGGACACCAGTTACACGATGTTGCAAAGGACTGGTGGATTACGAGAAAGAGAGCCTGGGAGCATAGAGATACGACTATTACCTGGAATATATTTAGAACTGAATTTTACCAAAGTTTCTTTCCAGTGTCGTATCGAAAGGACAAGGGGGCGGAGTTTGCCAATTTAAAACAAGGAGAGATGAAAATAGAAGAGTACGTGTCAAAGTTCTCCTCCTTGCTGAAATTTGCTCCACATGTAGCTGACAGCGAGGAAGCTACTGCCGACCAGTTCATCAATGGCCTGAACCCCGACATTTTCACATTGGTGAACACAGGGCGACCGAATAATTTTACTGACGCCCTGAACAGAGCTAAGGGAGCAGAAGCCGGTCTGATGAGACAGAAAGGGGCTTCATTTGTGCCTCCAGCACCAAGACCACAGCAACCACCTCCCAGATTTGAAGTTGGCAACAGCAGTGGAGGGAAGAAGGAATTTTTGAAAGCCAGGGGAAAGCAATTCAAGAAATCTGGCAGCAGTTCTTCCAGCTCTGGTGGTTCCAGACAGAGCCAGAGTTACACTGGAGTTTATTGCAAAACTTGCGGAGGAAGGCATGCAACTAAACAATGTCAGGGAGTGACTGGTAGTTGCAACATTTGTAAACAGCCGGGACACTTTGCTAAAGTGTGTCCACAGAGAGGTTCTCAAAGATCTCAGGGAGCCTAGTCATCGGGATCAGCAGAACAGACTGAGAGACAATCAGCTGCTGTTCACACATTCCAGCCAGCGCCAGCTCAGTTACAGAAGAGGCCAGGAGGTAGCCAGACTGTTAGCCAGCCTCCGAGACAGCAGGCCAGAGTATTTGCTTTGACAGAGGAGCAGGCCCAGGAAGCACCAGATGACGTTGTGGCAGGTAACTGTTCTTTATGTGGTTATCCTGCTTATGTATTAATTGATACCGGTGCTTCACATATGTTTATTTCTGAACGATTTGCTTTAAGTCATGCATTGCTGTAGAGTCTTTAGCTACTGTAGTATCTGTCTCTTTGCCTTTAGGGACAGGCTTAAAATCAGTAAATTCTGTTAAGCATTGTGTACTACAGTATGACGGGCATGAGATTGAATTAGATTGCATCGTACTTGGGTTGTCCGATTTTGATTGTATTATCGGTATTGATATGCTGACCAAGTACAGAGCGACAGTTGATTGTTTCCACAAGATAGTGAGATTCAGACCAGATATGGCTGAAGAGTGGAAATTTTACGATAAGGGTTCTAGATCGAGAATTCCTTTAATATCCGTATTATCTATGACTCGATTGTTACAGAAAGGAGCAGAAGGATTCCTTGTATATTCAGTAGATTTACTGAAGTCGAGTCCAGCATTGGCAGACCTACCAGTGGTACGTGAGTTTGCTGACGTCTTCCCAGATGAGATCCCGGGATTACCTCCAGTTAGAGAGATAAACTTCAGCATTGAATTGATGCCAGGTACAGTGCCGATCTCTAGAGCTCCGTACAGAATGGCACCAATTGAATTGAAAGAATTGAAGAATCAGCTGGAAGACTTACTGGCCAAGGGTTACATCAGACCGAGTGTTTCTCCTTGGGGTGCTCCAGTACTGCTTGTAAGGAAGAAAGACGGTTCGATGAGACTATGCATCGACTATCGGCAACTGAACAAGGCAACGATAAAGAATAAATATCCTTTGCCTCGTATTGATGATTTATTCGATCAGTTTCAAGGTTCTTCAGTATATTCCAAGATCGATTTAAGATCGGGATATCATCAGCTGAGAGTCAGAGATTATGATATCTCAAAGACAGTTTTCAGAACCAGGTATGGACACTATGAATTTATTGTCATGCCATTTGGTTTGACGAATGCTCCAGCTGTGTTTATGGGATTGATGAACCGTATCTTCCAGAAATATCTCGATGATTTTGTGATTATTTTCATCGATGATATTTTGATTTACTCAAAGAATATGAGTGAGCATGCTGAGCATTTAAGAACTGTGTTACGAATTTTAAGGGTTGAGAAATTATATGCTAAACTGTCAAAATGTGAGTTTTGGTTAAGACAGGTAGTATTTCTGGGTCATATTATATCCGGAGATGGGATATCAGTGGATCCCAGTAAAGTGGAAGCCGTGATTTCTTGGCCAAGACCGACGTCAGTGCCTGAAATTCGCAGTTTCATGGGTTTAGCGGTATATTACCGTCGTTTCATTAAAGATTTCTCGAGTATAGCTAAACCAATTACTCAGCTGACTCAGAAGAATGCTCCATTTTTTTGGTCTGAAGAATGCGAGACCAGTTTTCTGGAGTTGAAGAAGAGGTTGACCAGTGCCCCGGTATTGATTATTCCATCCTGTACTGGTGATTTTGTGGTTTATTGCGACTCTTCTCACATAGGGTTGGGATGTGTGCTGATCCAGCGAGGGCATGTTATTGCTTATGCCTCAAGACAGCTTAAACCACATGAGTACCGTTATCCAATTCATGACCTTGAATTGGCAGCCATTGTCTTTGAATTAAAGATATGGCGACACTACCTTTACGGTGAAAAGTTTGAGATATATTCTGATCATAAGAGTTCAAAATATCAGTTTTCACAATCCGAATTGAATATGAGACAGCGAAGATGGCTTGATTTGCTTAAAGATTTTGATTGTGAAATCAAATACTATCCAGGAAAGTCTAATGCAGCAGCTGATGCATTAAGTCGAAAGGTATGTTCTTTATCTTTGTCGACGATCGGTGTTTCAAATTTGATAGAAGACTGCTGTTTGTCTGGATTAGCATTTGAAACAGATTATAAACCGTTGAGACTTTATACGGTGCAAGTAGAACCAGAGCTGATTATGAGGATTAAGGCAGCTCAGAAAGTTGATCAGAATATACAGAAATCAGTATCGATGGTTAGAACAGGACATCGATCAGAGTATCAGGTACGTGATAATGTCTTGTATGTGAATAATCGTCTGGTTGTGCCGAATGTTTCAGACTTAAGATGACATATATTGTCAGAAGCGCACAACAGTCGATTTAGTATTCATCCTGGTGGCAGAAAGATGTATAATGATTTGAAAAGACAATTATGGTGGAAACAAATGAAGACTGAGATTGCCGAATTTGTCTCCAATTGCCTGAATTGCCAGCAGGTGAAACCAAAAAGAAAGAAATCAGGAGGTTTATTACAGAGTTTGTCAATTCCTGAATGGAAATGGGATCACAATCCATGGATTTTGTGACGCAGCTACCGCGTTCCTCCAAAGGTTGTGATGCGATTTGGGTCGTGATTGATAGATTGACCAAATTCCTATGTTTTATTCCGTACAAGATGACGTACAGATTTTACCAGATGGCAGAGATCTATGTCAGATAAGTGGTCATATTGCACGGAGTGCCGAAGTCAATTGTATCAGATCGTGATCCTCGATTTACTTCGCATTTCTGGCAGAGTTTACAGCAGGCTCTCGGTACAAAGTTACATCTGAGTACCGCATATCATCCACAGACCGACGGACAGTCAGAGCGGACTATCCAGACACTGGAGGATATGCTGAGAGCAGTAGTGCTTGATTTCAGCACTAATTGGCAAGATGCATTTCCGCTTTGTGAGTTTTCATACAACAACAGCTATCAGACGAGTATTGAGATGGCACCATTCAAAGTGTTGTACGGAAAGAAGTGTCGATCCCCTCTCTATTGGTATGATATCTCTGAAGTGCCTGAGATCGGACCTGACATGATCAGAGATATGACAGAAAAAGTGAAGCTAATTCGAAAGAAAATGAAGGCAGCGCAAGATAGACAGGCCAAATATGCCAATGTTCGACGCAGACCGTTGGTATTTGAGGTAGGAGACCGAGTATTCTTAAAGATTTCACCTTTCAGAGGAGTTGTCAGATTTGGCAAGAAAGGGAAACTATCTCCACGATACATTGGGCCTTATGAGATTCTCGAGAAGATAGGAGATCGTGCCTATCGACTCACTTTACCGCCTTCATTATCTGGGATACATGATGTCTTTCATGTATCATCATTAAGGAAATACCTTCCTGATGCTTCACATGCTATTCAACCAGACGAGGCCGAACTGGATGAGACGTTGAGCTATGTTGAAAAACCGATTCAGATTATTGATCGTAAAGAAAAGCAGCTCAGAACGAAGACTATTTCAATTGTAAAAGTTCAATGGACTTGTCATGGCACTGAAGAAGCAACCTGAGAAACTGAATCAGATATGAGACAAGAGTTCCCAGAGTTATTTCGATGATGTAAATTGCTTATACAGTTTTTGTATATATACTCCTTATTGATACGATTGATTACCTGAAATTTCGAGGACGAAATCGTATCTTAGGGGGGGAGAAATGTAATGCCCAAGATTTTATATCGTATTAAATTACGATTATTAATTTTTAATCGAGACGATTATGAAAAGGCTAACCGAGACACGAAATGAGATCACGTGTGAAAATTGATGTGCGAGAACAGTAGCATCGGCGCACATGCGCGATTATATGCGCGCACATGCGCGAGGGTTCCAGAAGGGTTGGCGCATATGCGCGACTAGGATTCACGCACATGCGCAAGACAACCCGAAAGGGGGCATTTTTGAGCAGAAGCCTCGCGCATATGCGCCGATTAGGGAGCGCATATGCGCGAGTCTCCGTGAAGCCACGCGCTGAGGCAGAATGTCTCGCGCATATGCGCGGAAGGTGGTCGCGCATATGCGCGAGACGTGTGCTACAAATATTAAGCCACTCGTCCTTTGCATGTATGTGGGAGTGTATATATATTTATATATATATATATATATATATATTTATATATATATATATATTTATATATATATATATATATATATACCTTCTTCAGAAAGCAAAACAAAAGAGAAAAGGGAACGAAAGCTTGGGAGAAAATTAGCTTTAAATTTCAGAATTTGATTTACGATCGATCCGTCCGTTAGATTTTAAATCCGACTTCGGTACTGAGTTCATATCAACGCAGGCTACTACAGGACGTAAGTTTTATTACGTTTTGACATGTTTTGAAAATATGATGTTGTTAGAATTGAATACACGTCATATATAATGTTCTTGACATTTTAGACAGCGTAGAATCGAAGTCAGATTAAGAAACTGATATCATATAGAATTGTTATGAATTTCAGAGTTGAATTGACTGAGATTGATATCAGATTTGTACAGTGGTTGATAGTAAATTATTGGAATTAGTAGATATTAGTTTTGTATCACCGGTATCGCAAGATCGTGCTGTTGTACCGTCAGAATTTGATTAAGCAGATATATCGTGATTTTATTAGAATATTGATACAGTATATGGATATTGTCATTGCCAGATTGAACAGTGACAGACTTTGAATCAAGACTTTGATTGTATCAGAGCGACAGCAAGAAAGGTATAAATAAATGTTGATTCGGGATTGCACAACTCGAGTCAGGTTTGACTTGAGTTTCCCAAAATCACATACTTTATTTTATTGCATTGATATTTGCAGATTATCAGATTGATACGTTTAGTCAATTGAATGATAGCAGAGCCAGAGTTTGAGTCTAGGGCAGATCAGCCTAGCTAGGGCAGAACCGCCGAGTCTTTGACAGAACCGCTAAGACTCTAGACTTACGGTGTATCGATGAGCTTAGATGTAAATTGACTTCTATTGTAGACATTCGATACAGCATACCGAAGTCTAAATTAGGTCGGGATCCCTAGATTAGAAATAAGTTGAGATAAGATAACAAGTCATTGACTTAAATACATATTCGTATTGGTTCATGTAGTCAGATTGGATACATGTTTTGATAATTGTTTATGCTTTTATATACGTTTTATATGATTGCATTGATACATTGTTTATACTGGGATATTTATATCTCACCGGAGTTATCCGGCTGTTGTCTTGTCTGTATGAGTGCATGACAACAGGTGGAACAGGTTCAGGGTCACAGAGGTGAAGATAGATCGAGTTAGAGTGGAGACTACAGACTTGGACTAGAGATAGGGTTTAAACACTTGATAGTTAGTTGTTGAACCTGAGATGTGTATGATTGTATATTTTATCAGATTTATACTTTTATACTGATATGTATAGGAGATTGATTCCATTACCTTCCGCATTTTAAAAAAAATTTAGACCCTGTTTATTATAATTGATTAATTAGTCCCAATCACGATTAAGAAGATGATTAGCGTCCGGGTCCCCACATTATCTGTTCAAGTATTGTCCAGATCAAATTTTTCGACGTTTCATACCCGACAATGAGGTAAGTAGTGTCATTAAATTTTGTTATTCAGAAGCATGCGTAGGACATTTTTCTTCAAAGAAAACGGCTGCAAAAATTTTGCAGTGTGGATTTTATTGGCCCACTTTGTTTAAAGACACCCACGAAAACTACAAGATCTGTGAAAATTGTCAAAAATTGGGTGCGATTTCAAAAAAAAACATGATGCCTTTGAATCCTATCATTGAAAAATCTTTGACTGTTGGGGAATTGATTTTATGGGATCTTTTTCACCGTCGTTTGGATACTTGTATATTTTAGTTGCAGTTGATTATGTTTCCAATTGGGTAGAGGAAATTCCATGTCGAACAAATGATCATAAAATCGTCATCATATTTTTGAAAGCAAATATTTTTAGTAGATTTGGAATTCCTCGAGCCATGATAAGTGATGGGAGAACTCACTTTGTTAATAAATCATTTGCTTCATTAATGAAAAAATATGGTTTTACTCACAAAGTAACTACTCTTTATCATCATCAAACAAATGGACAAGTTGAATTATCTAATAGGGATATAAAGAAAATTTGGGAAAAAACTGTTAAGTCAAATAGAAAAGATTGGTCTCTGCGACTTAATGATGCACTTTGGGCATATCGAACAGCTTTTAAAACATCATTGAATATGTCTCCCTATAGGTTGGTTTATGGAAAACATTATCATTTGCCTGTGGAATTGGAACATAAAGCTTATTGGGCGATCAAACTTTTAATTCAAGCATGGATGATTGCAACAAATTGCGCAAATTGCAACTTATTGAACTTGATGAACTCAGAAATGATGCGTATAAGAATTCAGCGATTTATAAAGCAAAAATCAAATCATTTCATGATAAAACAATTCTTAGAAAATCTTTTGAGATTGGTAAAAAAGTTTTGCTTCATAATTCTCGACTTCACATATTCCCAGGAAAATTACGATCAAATGAACAGGCCCATATGTTGTAAAGCATGTGTATTCTTATGGAGATGTAGATATTGAAAATCCTAAAAATGGTGATGTTTTTAAACTGAATGGACAAAAGCTTAAACCATTTTGGAAAATGAAATATTTCAAGAAGAGTTTATTTCCCTTTCTGATCCTTAAATTTTTATGTTGCATTTAATTTTGTTTGTTTTTATTTCAGGTTTCCTTAATCTTTTTATTTTCCCGGTTAAATGGCGGATAACGGTAATCCGTGACTCTCATAGTCGGTTAAATCAATTTCCCACAATTGCTGATACAAAAATAAAAAAAAATCATTTCTTTTCTTTTCAAAATGGATGAAAATCTCTCAAAAATTTGTAAATATTTTCCCTCTGTTTCTGAAAATGTTCTAAGAAATATTTATGCAGGTAGGTGTGAATGATTGAGATTGTTAATGCAAAAAAGGAATTTCAGAAGATATTCGTCTTGTAATAGAAGCTAAGGTCCGATTAGGAGGAGAAGTTCCACAATCATTGCTCATTCGGTATTTGCCTGGATTAAGAAAAAGCACTTATGCGAAAAAACGAAGGGCCAAAAGGTTAGGGATTTGTTATAAGTGTGCAAGATGGACTTGTGACAAACGATGCAGATCTTTGGGATGTGTTTCCGATAACAGAGAAGATAAAATTGGTTTCATTAAGAATGGGCTGAGTAAGGAGTCTTTAGATAACATCTTATTGACTCTTGAGACGCATTCTAGTGGACATGTGCATATTGAAATTCTCCGTTTATGGAAATAATTTCAAGATGAGCGTCATAGTCTTGGGAATCCGACTAAAAAAGACCATGTTTGCCAATTTATAAGAAAATTGGATGGGAAGCATATCCTCGACTCATTGAAGGCGTTGAAGCCGTTTCTGGACCTAAAACCAAAGGAAAATTGTGAGCCACAATCACACTACTGTTTATATGCATGTGTGTCATTATTATTTTCATTGTTTATTCTGCTTTCAGCTATGATCCATAGTTTTGTCATGATAACATATTACCCCTATAAAATCTCTCATCTTTCTCTCTATTTTCGCAGACGAAAAAGAAAGTAAAAACATGTTTGGATCCTTTGCACAAACATTGAAAAATATTTGTGTATTTTGTTGGTCGAGTTCTGAAAAAATGAAGTATTTGTAGAAGCAGCAAATAAACTTGGAAAGATATTGGCTGAGAGAAAAATTCACTTGGTATATGGGGGAGGTAATATTGGGTTAATGGGATCTGTTTCAACATCTGCTCATCTTGGAGGTAGTAAGGTTTTGGGTATTATTCCTACAGCTTTAGCTGAAGGAAATATTACAGGTCTTACGATTGGGGAGGAATTAAAAGTTTCTTCTATGTATGAAAGAATCACTCAAATGATTGGAAATTCTGATACTTTTATCGCACTACCATGTGGTTTTGGTACATTAGAAGATTTTTTCATACTGTTTCTTGGGCACAACTTAATATCCGTAATATACCTGTGAGCTTGTTGAATATCAATAATTATTATGACAGTTTGTTGACATTTCATGATAAAGCTGTGGAACAGAATTTCATTTCAGAAAATTCACTACGGATGCTCATCTGTGCTTTGACTGCCGACCAATTAATTGATGATTTGGAAGCTTTTGTTCATAAGCCTGATCCGATGATAAAAAAATATCAATGGGTCGCAATCAAGCAGTAAGAAAAGAAAGTTGGATCATTGATTCAAAAATTGTGGATTGGTTTGCGTTTGTTTCAGTTTGTTATCTTCAATAAAATTCCAGGTGTATCTCTTTCATTATGTACTCTTTATTAATAGTTATTTTGACATTAGGGACAATGTCATATTCTGATTAGGGGGAGAACAAACTTAAAATTTTTTTAAAAAAATTAAAAAATTATTATTTTAAAATAAATACTTGTTTATTGTTAGTATCTTAGTAATTTTTGCAAAAATATCATACATTACATGTTTGATAGGTTTAGATTAGAAATTGTAATAATCTATGTAAGGAAGTTTAAATTTTTATTTGAAAAAAAAGTCAATTTTAATATTTTGATCACTATATACTATAAAAATATGATTTATGAAATCTTTTTGAATGATTAATCATTATGATAAAATCGGTTATTAAAGTATATGGCACAAGATATACCTGATAAGAGTGCCTAAAATTTTTAAACTCACACATATTTTGTGAGTGAGTGGAGAGGATTGAGAAAACAGATTGCGAGCCTTTATTGATCATCAGAGAGGTTATCTATTGTTTAGATCTTGTGTTCTTATTTTGAAAAAAAAATTGATATTTCCTGAAAAAAAAAAAAGAAAAAAAAAGAAAGATGTTGAAGATCTATGTAATTTTTAAGTTACATGCTGCGACTCATTTATCTCTCATAAAAATACAAATAAAAAAAAAGAAAAAAAAAAAGAAAGAAAGAGAGAAATACATTGCACAAATTAAATAAATATGTGGTCAAAAAGTATAAACTTAGTCTGATTCCACGATGTAAAAAAAAAATCAGGAAAAAAATATATAATAAGAACAACTGGATTTTAAATCAATGGATTTCCTATCTTTTGATTAGTTTGGATCGTTTGTCTGTCTGCATTCTGTAAACCATTTTCCTGAGCATTTTTCTGTATTCCAACTCCATGAGAGAAATCATTACCATAAATTGAAACACTTATTAACCTGTGAGAATATGGAGTTGAGATTCTTACTAGGAATTTCTTAAGGTCATTTACATTTAACTACCTGAAAATAATATTTGAATTGATCAGTTCAGATTATTTCATAAATTATAATTATAATGATCTTGATATAACTTTGACAGTTTTCAAATTTAATTTAAACACTTGGATAAATAGTTCTGATTACATTTCTATTTAAATTAATCAAAATGTTTTGTGTTGCTATTAACGCTTAAATTGCTAAGAACTAGTAATAAGCTGGTTGGAGAGTGTGATAAAGATAAAAAAATTGTATATTAATTAAATGCTTATAATATAAATATATAGTTTTTGTTTTATTAAATGTTTAAATATTATATGTTTTATAATAAATTGTATAAAATATAAGTTTTTGTGTAATTATAAGTTTTTACTATTTTTTACAGGTTCGATAAAACAAAAATAAACTTGGCGTTGCAAATGGGATTAAGATGATTCTTGGACCTGTAGAAAGTTTATGTTAATATCTACAATATTGGTGGCAAGCATGAGATTAAAATCTTCTCACAAATGGGATCAAATGAAACAACAATTAAAGTTACCAAAGAAGTAGCATTTTTACCATGCTCTAGTATTTTGACCATATCACTCAAATTACTTGGTCGAATGGTTAAAAATAATACCAAAATTCAAACAACTCAGTTATCTACATGTTTTTTTTTTTATGTAGAGAAGAAAATTCGGATGAGAAGATTTTCCAAAGTGATGTGTATTAAAATATTAATTTTTTGAACACCAATGAAGACATATGTGTAAAAAAATAATATTTTATTTGTGGTTGTCTCCCCAAATTTGGCTATAAATAAGGGTGCATTGTATTGTATTGAGATATCCCTCATTTTATGAACAAACATTTGAGTTCATAATATTTATCTCTTTGTTTTTCCTTTATTTCTTCATTAAATATAATTAGCATGTTAAATTCATATTAAAAGTTTTACACTTTGAATAATGAATAGCTAACTTCCCGAAGTTGAGATGAAAAGGTGAAACTCTTGGCATGATAATAAGATTATTAAAAGGTAAGAATCTATGTTTTATATTATTTAATCATTATTTATTGTTTATGTTATATTTATTTCTTTAAGTACTATTATACCCTACTTATAAGTGGGAGTTTTGATTTATTGTTGCTATATGTTACACTAAATTCTTGGAACCATTTAAATGTTAGTTTGGTATTACCAACCATTTAAAGTGGATGCCTTGATTTATTATATATGAATATATCATAATATTAATTTCTTGGTACCATTTAAATGATTGTTTGGTTTTACCAACCATTTATAGTGGGAACCTTGATCTAGTGTTTTCAAAAAAATATATATACATATATATATATATAGCACAATAAATACTTGACAACATTTACAAGTTTTGGTATATATTATATACTTATAAGATAATAGTATATAACATAATAAAAATATGATTATTTAATATATATTGGAACCATTTTATTAAGTGGATTTCAATAATGTTCATTAATGTTAACTTTATTAAAATACCAAGAGTGCATCCTTTAATCTCAACTATTTAAATTAAAATTTGAACAATTAAAAATTACAAATTAAATATTCAAACCATTAAAAGAAATAAAAAAAAAACAAAAACAAAAAGACATTGTAGTGGACTTGTAATTACCTTAGCTTCCCTGTGGATACGATATTCGGACTCACCAAATTATACTACTTGTGGAAAACCTGCTCTTGGAAGTGCAACAATCAAAGTCACAATAGTAAATCAGACCGAGTGTATCTCCTTGGGGTGCTCCAGTACTGTTTGTGAGAAAGAAAGACGGTTCGATGAGAATCTGTATCGATTACCGGCAACTGAACAAGGCAACGGTAAAGAAAAAATATTCCTTGCCTCGTATTGATGATTTATTTGATCAGTTGTAGGGTTCTTCTGTATATTCCAAGATCGATCTGAGATCTGGGTATCATCAGCTGAGAGTCAAGGACTCTGATATCTCGAAGATAGCGTTCAGAACCAGGTATGGACATTATGAGTTTATTGTCATGCCGTTTGGTTTAAAGAATGCTCAACCTGTATTTATGGGTCTGATGAACCGTATCTTTCAGAAATATCTCGATGATTTTGTGATTATATTCATTGATGGTATCTTAATTTATTCGAAGAATATGATTGATCATGCTGAGCATCTGAGAACTGTATTGCGAATCTTGAGAGCTGAGAAATTGTATGCTAAACTGTAAAAATGCGAGTTTTGGTTGAGACATGTGGTATTTCTAGGTCATATTATATCTGGAGATGGTATTTCAGCTGATCCCAGTAAGGTTGAAGCCGTGATCAGTTGGCCAAGACCGACATCAGTACCCAAGATTCGTAGTTTTATGGATTTGGCAGGATATTACCGACGATTTATTAAAGATTTCTCAAGTATTGCTAAACCGATTACGCAATTGACTCAGAAAAATGCGCCATTTGTTTGGTCAGAAGACTGTGAGTCCAATTTCCTGGAGTTGAAGAAGAGACTAACCAGTGCTCCGATACTGACTATCCCCTCATGTACTGGTGATTTTTTTGTTTATTGTGACGCTTCTCACAGGGGATTGGGATGTGTATTGATGCAGCGAGGCCATGTTATCTTTTGTGCTTCATGACAGTTGAAGCCACACGAGACTCGCTACCCAATTCATGATCTTGAATTGGCTGCCATCGTCTTTGCATCGAAGATATGGCAACATTACCTGTACGGTGAGAAGTTTGAGATTTATTCTGATCATAAAGCCTGAAATATCTATTTTCACAATCAGAATTGAATATGAGACAACGAAGATGGCTTGATTTGCTTAAAGATTTCGATTGTGAAATCAAGTACCATCCAGGAAAGTCGAATGCAGCAGCTGATGCACTGAGTCGAAAGGTATGTTCTTTATCCTTATCGACGATTGGTTTTTCAAATTTGATCAAAGTCTGCTGTTTGTCTGGATTGGTATTTGAGACAGATTGTAGGCCATTGCGAATGTATGTCGTTCAAGTTGAACCAGAGCTGATTTTGAGAATTAAAGCAGCTCAGAAATTTGATCAGAATGTACAAAATTCAATATCGATAGTTAGAGCAGGGCATCGATCAGAGTATCAGGTACGTGACAGTGTACTGTATGTGAATAATTGTCTTGTTGTGCCGAATATTTCGGATTTTAAACGACAGATATTATCAGAAGCGCACAGCAATCGATTCAGTATTCATCCTGGTGGCAGAAAAATGTATAATGATTTGAAAAGACAGTTTTGGTGGAAAGAGATGAAAGCTGATATTGCTCAATATGTTTCTAGATGTCTGAATTGCCAACAGGTGAAAGAGGAAAGAAAGAAACCAGGAGGATTGTTACAGAGCTTATCGATTCCTGAATGGAAATGGGATCACATTTCTATCGACTTCATGACGAAACTACCGAGATCCTCCCGAGGTTGTGATGCGATTTGGTTCGTAATTGACAGATTGACCAAATCCACATTTTTTATTCCGTACATGATGACGTGCCGACATGACCAGATGGCAGAGATTTATGTCAGAGAGGTGGCCAGATTGCACAGAGTGCCGAATTCGATTGTTTCAGATCGTCATCCTCGGTTTACTTCGCACTTCTGGCAGAGTTTACAGCAGGCTCTAGGTACAAAGTTACATCTGAGTATTGCATATCATCCACAGACTGACGGACAGACAAAACGGACGATTCAGACATTGGAAGATATGCTTAGAGCTGTAGTGCTTGATTTTAGCACTAATTGGCAGGATGCATTGCCACTTTGTGAGTTCTCGTACAACAATAGCTATCAGACGAGTATTGAGACGGCTCCATTCAAAGCGTTGTACGGAAAGAAGTGTCTATCCCCTCTGTATTGGGATGATATCTCTGAGGTTCCTGAGATTGGACCTGACATGATCAGAGATATAACTAAGAAAGTAAAGCTGATACAAAAGAGAATGAAGGCAGCTCAGGACAGACAGGCCAATTATGACAATGTTCGACGACGACCGTTGGTATTTGAGACAGGAGACCGAGTATTCTTGAAGATTTTTCCTTTCCGAGGAATTGTCAGATTTGGCAAGAAAGGGAAGCTGTCTCCACATTATATTGGGCCGTATGAGATTCTCGAGAAGATAGGAGATCGTGCCTATCGACTAGCCTTGCCGCCTTCATTATCTAGGATACATGATGTCTTTCATGTATCATTATTGCGGAAGTATATGCCAGATGCTTCACATATTGTTTAGCCGGACGAGGCCGAACTAGACGAGACGTTGAGCTATTTCGAAAAGCCGATTAAAATTCTCGATCGAAAGGAAAAGCAGCTCAGAACGAAGACTATTCCATTTATGAAGATTCAGTGGAGTCGTCATGACATTGAAGAAGCTACATGGGAGACTGAGTCTGATATGAAGCAGAGATTCTCGGAGTTATTTCACTAATGAGTTTTCTGATTAACTGTTATTATACATTTCTTTCTGATATGATTTGTTGCATGTGATTTCGGGGACGAAATCATATCTTAGGGGGGGGGGGGGGGGGGACAAATGTAATGCCCGAGATTTTGATTCTGATATTTTGAGATTAGTGATTTTGAATTGATATGAGTAGAGATGGACCATTCCGAGACCAGATTGGGTGAAGCATGTGATTCATGTATATTTTATACAGAACTGTAGGTGCCCGAGTGGTAAAAAAAGGCCGCCCGAGCGCCAATATATCACAAGAATGGATTTTTGACAGAGAGTCTAGCGCCCGAGCGGTAGTTTTTGACCGCCCGAGCGCCAGTGTTCAATAGGGTTATGTTCGGGCAGAAGATGTGGTGCCCGGGCGGTAGTTTGTGACCGCCCGAGCGCCAATGTGCAAACCGGAAGTATTTGTGCAGAACATTCCGTGCCCGGGCAGTAATTCTTGACCGCCCGAGCGCCCCCTGAAAGGGGTGAAAATAAGACACGTTGCTTTGGCATGCAGCTTAGGATATATATATACTTATACACTTCTGTTCCAGGTGAAGAAACGAGGGAAGGGAAGAGAGAAACAGCTGAAAATCCTTACGCCTTTATATTTCGATCCGTCTGTCTGATTTTCAATCCGACTGCGGTATCGTGTTTCTAGCAACGAGAGCTCCAACTGACGTAAGTTTTGTTATGTTTTGTTATCATTTGAAATTATGAAACTGCCCGAATCTGATATGATTCATATATGGTGTTTCTAAAATGTTAGACATCGTATAATCGAAACCGGATTGAATAACGGATACCGTATAGTATTGTTAAGATTTTCTGAGTCGAATTGATTGAGATGTGATATTAGATTTGTATTATTATTGAATATGAGTGGAGGAAATCGATATCTGTTGATGTGTATTGCTGGGTTTATTGAGATTGTGCAGTTACGCCATTGAAACAGAATTTGATTTAGTTCTGATTATATCCAGTCTTTATCTGAGTTGTGTATTGATACGATATCTACGATATTGTCATTGCCAGATTGAGTATTTACAGGCATTGAATCCGAGACTTTGACAGAGTTAGAAAGGTATAAATCAATGTTGATTCGGGATTGCACAACTCGAGTTCGAATTGACTTGAGTTTCCCTAAATCACATACTTTTATTTTATTGCATTGATATCTGCAATTATGAAATTGATATGTGTGGTCTATTGATTCATAGACAGAGTATGTATTGAGTCATAGGCTGATTCGCCTAGTCATTGGCTGATGCGCTAAGTCTTCGGCTGATTCGCCAAGACACTGGATGTTTGGTTTATATCGATGTCGCTTTGGAATTGATTCATTCATATCGCTGAGATTCGATATATGTGACAGTGTCCAGCAATCAGGATCCCTAGATTAAAAATGATTCGAGTTTGAGATGACGAGTCCAGAGTTTTATCTACAGCTTTATATCAATATATGTCTTCTGATTTGATACATGATATTGATATATGATTCATGCTTTGGTATATGTTTTTATATGATTGCATGTTTACATTGTTTATACTGTGATTATTTCTCACTGAAGTTATCCGGCTGTTATCTTGTTTGTATGTGTGCATGACAACAGGTGGGACAGGATCAGGGTCGCGAAGAGAACGAGAGATTCAAGATTATCGTGGAGATCCGGACTTAGAGTAGAGTTATTTTCAGTACTTGATGTAGTGGCTGAACTCTAGTTGGGAGAAACATACGGTGTACATGATTTGTACTTTATGTCGACAAATATATCGTATTGACTACTTTACGTTTTCGCATTTGTATTTTTAAAAAAATTTTGACCCAGATTAATTAAATGATCCTAATAATGATTAAGAAGATGGATTAGGTTCGGGTCCCCACATTTTAACACTATTTTAAAGTAGTAAATTTTAAAACGCATTTTTCTTCAAATGTTCTTCTTATAACAACATGCTCTGATACCAATTGTAGGATCGAGTGTGCTAATGCCTTTGAAGGCATTTCGAACACGATATTCTTCAATGAGCTGCGATAGCTCGTGTTCTAAGAATATTAACACCGATGAATTAAATCGAAGTTGTTTAAAACCAAGCGGAAGAAACTCGAAGTAATCCTTCGTGAAGAAAACTGTTATATTAGAATACATTTTAACTTATGTAAACTGAATAACCGAAAAAGGGTAGATAGGTTTTGGCTTTCATCAGTTCAGTTATGGTGACAGCTGAACTGGCGAATACTCTAACTGGTCCAAACATTTTGAAAACGACAGTTAATCAGTTAGGAGACTTGAATGTTTGTGGATGTTTGGAGACTGTTTATGAATATTTGGAGACTTTAATTGCTCCTACGTCACCCTTCTACTGCCTCGGGTAGGATCCACTAGAATAATTTGATTTATAAAACTATTTGTACAAACCCACTCATCTAGGACTTACACTACTGCCTAAACTGAACTCCTAGCTACGACTGAAGGCAGCACCTTCCAGCCATCACTTCTTTAACGTTTATGTGTCAAAGACTACATACACAAGTTTAACGTCTTTGTGCAAGACTGTATGTGAGTGGTTGAGAGAGTTTGTGTGTTTGAGAACTGAACAAGGATGTTCTCACACACTGAGGGAGAATAGCTTCTAGACTAAGCAGATAACACGATAAAGTGTCCCTCAGGGCTGAATGCTTTTGAAAGCTAATGGGCAATGTGCGTGCCCTTTCTTTTCTCTCTTGAAGAAGCTTTTTGTTTTGTATCTCGTTCTTTTTCTTCATCTTCTTCTCATTGTATATTGAGTCTTTACTGATCTTTTCTTAATATGTAATGCCCAAGAAATGTCATAGAATTAATCAGATAAGATTAATGTAATGTCCCAAGACTTGTGGAATTGATCAGATAAGATTATGGGAGGTTGCACGGACCAAAAATATAATTCTTAGAAGTTTGCACAACCGCACCCGCGGTGCTAGCACGACCGCCCCCGCGGTGCGTGTGCAGAAAATGTAGTGCAAAACCGTAGCTACACCGCACCCGCGGTATTAGATGGAGCGCACCCGCGCTGAGGACACCGCACCCGCGGTCTTGTAGGCAGCGCACCCGCGGTCTTTGCTTCGAACATTTTGGATATAGATCACCGCTTGAGCGCACCCGCGCTGCTACGCTCACCGCACCCGCGGTCATGCGTGTTACATGAAGAAATAAGCCACGTTTCCCAACTTTTGCATGCAATATATATAGATGAAGGACGCGTGGTTTCTCTTAGAATTTCAGAAAAAGGGGCGAGGCTTTGGAGAGAAATATCCTTACGCCTTTTGTGAGAAATCCGGGTATTAGAATTCGAAGCTGAACGCAGCAGCGTGTTCCTTTCGACACGAGCTACACAAGGACGTAAGTTTCGTTACGTTTTGCGATGTTTTGAAATTAGGATGTTGTCAGAACTGAATATGATTCAGATATGGTGTTTCTGCTGTAGTAATCATTGTATAATCGAAGACGGATTGAATAATAGATTGGTTATACAATTTTTATGATTTTCAGAAGATATTGATTGAGATTAAACACTAGATTTGTATTGTTCTTGATTGAAGAATAGAGAGATGATTATTCTTGTATGTCTGGATAGATTATTCAGTAGATATGTGAAGTCAGATCGAAGAAAGAATACCGTATGTCTGTGTTTTGTATTTCAGCATCTCTGAAGATGTATTGGTTAGATATTCATATGCTGGAAACAGATTGATCAGATTCAGATATGATTTCGATTAGATTGTGATATTATTGATATGACTCAGATTGTATCTTGTTCAGACATTGATCAGATTGTATACTGAATTGAGTATTGATCAGAACAGATTGTGAATTGAGTTACACATTGATACAGTGTATTTATATTGTCATTTCAGATCGGATATGGACAGACTGGACTTCCAGACTTCGTCTTCCTCAGACGGGGACGACAAAGGTATAATTCATGTGATATTCGGGAAGAAACAACTCAATTGAGATCACATTTGAGTTGCCCAATAAAATCACATACTTGTTCATTGTTTTATTTTGAGATGATATGATATATCTTGACATGATTAGATTTGTTTATAGATCTGGTATGCAAATTATGTTAGGATGATTATGCTTTGTTTACAGATCATGTTACATCGCATTAAGATGATTATGCTTGTTTACAGATTTTGTATTCATGCATTAAGATAGGACAGTCTGGAGATCAGGCAGACTTCTAGACGTTCGGCGATATCACAGCTTAGGGGAAGATCATCGCCCCTATTGTAGATGCGGATACAGATCAGGCCGAAGTCTAGGAATAAGACGTACAGCACCTCGATTGGTAGGGTAGGTGACAGACAGTGACGTCTTATTCACAACGGGATCCCTAGAGTTATAGATCGAGTCAAGTCTAGACATGATTTGATTTGAACTGCATACTTATATGGATGTGGCTCCTAGATCATGGGACCCATCATTACTGCTTTCAGTTGGGTTAGCATGTTTTATGATTAAGATTGTTTATATCCATGTTTATCTGATTTGAGTTGCATGCTTATTTGATTAATTTCATAGATTATGGAATAGATTGTTTTATACGTGATAGCAGGTTTTATAAACTAGTTTGTTTATATACATGCTTACCATGTTTTATACTGGGATTTATTCTCACCGGAGTTATCCGGCTGTTGTCTTGTTTTGTATGTGTGCATGACAACATGTGGGGCTGGATCAGGGTCGAGATGACGATGAGAGAAGACGAGTTAGCGTGGTGATTCCGGACTTGTAGCAGACTTGGTTTATTACTGGAATTTAGTAATTGAACCTTAGATTTAGGTTGTACAGTATTGTACTTTTCTACTGAACTGTAGTTGTTATACAGAAATGTATATATTGTTTAGATTCCATTACCTTCCGCAGTTACATTTTAAAAAGAAAAATTTTTAGACCCTGTTTTATCTTAATTGATAATTAAATCCCAAAGATGATTAATAAGACAGATCAGCGTCCGGGTCCCCACATAATATGTGCGGGAAAACTAAACATTCAATGAGACTCATTTGTTGTATCCGTTGCAATTTGAATCGGCTTCTTGGACTTTGTGTCTCGACTTTTCGACTGCCCTTCTGAAGTGTTTTTTCTTTAATGCTTTGATGCAACGTCCATTATTGTCCTTTGACTGGACACTGGCTTTTTACCTTTACACACAGCTGGAATCCACTGAAAGAGTTTGTCTTCATCTACAACTGAAAGATTATGACTTATGTTTCGAACTGGTCAGCTGAACTGATCTTCAGTTTGGCTGGTGAAATCAGTTGACTCGTCGTTGAACTGATTTCACTGTCGTTCAGTTGGACTTTGATCAGCTGGGATTCTTCATCAGTGAAATACTCCTTCGGGTGGCCAGGCTTCTAAGATTCTCCTACTGAACCACTTATCAACTGGATAATCAGCTGGACTGATCAAATGACGTAACAGTTAGACTGACTCAGTTTGAGCGATCAGTTAGGTCTTCAGCTTGCGATTTAAATAACTCGTGAATGATCTTAGCTTCTGCCTACTAAGGTAGATTATTAGCAACACAAATTAACAAGTTTTGTTATCATCAAAATTAAGATTGCGAACTTGAAATGTTTCAACAACATCTCACGCTTGGGCGCGAGGTGTTCTATCCTCTAGGTTTCCATTGTACCTCGCTCGAGCTGTAACATTACGTGCTTAAGCGTGGGATGTTCTATCCAACATCCTCAGTTCCGAATTCATAAATATGGTCAACCTAAAAATTGTTGTACTATGTATTAACTTTTCAATGAAATTGGTTTCATTTCATTTGGACCAATACTCATATAATTATGCTGAAAACCATAACTTGTGTCAGTATTCTATTGCGGTTCAGCACATCATTCAACTACCAATCAATTTCTATTCAAATCTTTCATTATCACTACATTTCTTACTTTGAGTATAAATTATATACGTTTTTTACGTAATCGTATAAAAATTTCATGAATTATCGATAATGACCATAGGATTTATGATAATACGATACACGGCCCTTACACTTTGAACCAGACCCTAGCTCGCGCACAAGCCCTGCAACCAGGACACGAGTTAACGCATGAGCTTACTACCTTTCCTAGGACTCCTAGCCAACTAAGACTCTCCTAATCGAGCCACCACCAAGCACACCTGGCCCTCACCGAACATGGATCACTTTCAGACCCAACCAAGCCCAGCCGAAACCCTTAACCAGCGCCGCGAGCCACTTGCAAAAGAAACAGCAGCCGCGCGTATCTTGTTGCTCCCTCACGCTGTTGTCCAGCCATCAGCTAACACCTCAGAACCACCCCATGACCCGACCCCTAACCATCCTCCCTAGACCCTATTGGACCAACCCTGAGCCGCCCAGCCCTAGCCGTGAGTCCCTGTAGCCAAGCAATCCCTCTGCGTGATCCAAGGAAGTGTCCTAGCCATACGAAAATCTTCCTTGGTTACTGCCCAATATTCCTAAACATGACCCACATCCAGCACAGGCCCCAACCCAATCCCTGGCCAAGCCGCGAGCGACCACACCCAAAACCGCACCCATTAGAAGCTATGCATGTGAGTTGTGTCCTAGAAAACACCAGGACCATCTTCATTTGTTTATGCGTGGATTCCAAAATGTTTTTTCCTTTAAATTTGTTCATAATCCATTCTTATTTCATCCTACATTGGAAGCTTACTATGTGGAAATCAATAGACGATCATATAAGCGTAAAATCGTTGAAAACTTTAAAAATAATCATCACATCGTTAAACCATTGTACGTAAATATTTTTCATGCATAAATAATTGAAACATGAATATTATGGTTTGAATGATGCGTTAAAGGGTTTAGAAAACGTGCATTTTTGTTTAAAACGATCGTCGGCATGAGGCGCAAAGAAGAACGAACGGGCGACGAAGACTCCTTGATTTTATGTCTTCCAAATTCTCAAAATTCTATTGTGTGTTTGAGTGTGTATTTAGGCTGCAATATGGTGTCAAAAGACCTAGGAAACCTATTTATAAATTTTAATTTACATGTTAATGGGCTTTGGTTTTGGGCCTCCAAGTATAGGAACAATTGGGCCTACTCAATTTAGTCCCAATAACTCTTATTTAGTTAAAACATAAAATTTTAAAAAAATTAGTGTCCAAAAATAATATTTTTGATCTTTTAAAAACTTCTCGTTTGCCCAAAACCGGCTTTCTAGGTAAAATCGAGAACTTCTCATAAAATAATTTGAACACTAACATTTTTAGAAAAATTTAATCATTTTTAATCATATTAAGAAAGCCTTGAAAATATTTAGTGAAAAATAATTATTATTGTCTTGATCATCCCCAGTATTCTTTCCCCAGCATATTATCAAATATTCGGGTAAAATCCTTCAATTTCATGAAATCATGTCATACAATCATTTAATCATGTAATTATACCTTTAATCATTTAATAAATATCATGCAAGCATTTAAAATAAATTAAATAAAACAATTCAAATAATTTGCATGCATGTGGTTTACGCAGGTTTGGTTTTTCGGACGTTACATGTTGCGACTTTGATTGTTGCACTCCCAAGAGCAGGTTGTCCACAAGTAATATAATTCGGTGTGTCCGAATATCGTATCCACAGGGAAGCTAAGGTAATTACAAGTCCACTACAATGTCTTTTTGTTTTGTTTTTGTTTTTGTTTCTTTTTAATTTTAATTGTTTGAATCTTTAATGGATAAATTTTAATTGTTCAAATTTTAATTTAAGTAGTTGAGATTAAAGGATCCACTCTTGGTATTTTAATAAAATTAACATTAACGAACAATATTGAAATCCACTTAATAAAAAGGTTCCAATATATATATTTATTTTATGTTATATATTATTATCTCATAAGTATATAATATATACCAAAACTTATAAATATGGTCAAGTATTTATTGTGCTATATATATTTGTAAACACTAAATCAAGGTTCCCACTTTAAATGGTTGGTAAAACCAAACTAAGATTTAAATGGTACCAAGAAATTAATATTATGATATATTTATATATAGTAAATCAAGGTTCCCACTTTAAATGGTTGGTAAAACCAAAAAAACATTTAAATGGTTCCAAGTAATCTAATATTATAATATATACATATATAATAAATCAAGGCATCCACTTTAAATGGTTGGTAATACCAAACTAACATTTAAATGGCTCCATGAATTTAGTGTAACATATAGCAACATTAAATCAAAACTCCCACTTATAAGTAGGGTATAAAAATGCTTAAAGAAATAAATATAACATAAACAATAAATAATGATTAAATAATATGAAACATAGATTCTTACCTTTTAATAATCTTATTATAATGCCAAGAGTTTCACTTTTTCATCTCAACTTTAGGAAGATAGCTATTCATTATTCAAAGTGTAAAACTTTGAATATGAAATTAACATGCTAATTATATTTAAATGAAGAAATAAAGGAAAAATATAGAGAGAAATATTATGAACTCAAATGTTTGTTCATAGAATGAGGGATATCTCAATACATTACAATGCACCCCTATTTATAGCCAAATTTGGGGAGACAACCACAAATAAAATATTATTTTTTTACACAAAAGTCTTCATTGATGTTCCAAGATATTATATTATATTACACATCACTTTTGAAAATCTTCTTCTCCGTATTTGCTTCTTCACATAAAAAGAAACATGTGGATAATTGAGTTGTCTAGTTGTGGTATTTTTTTCAAACCATTTGACCAAGTAATTTGAGAGACATGATCAAAATACTAGAGCATGGTAAACTGCCACTCCTTTGGTAACTTTTTTTGTTGCTTAATTTGATCCCACTTGTGAGAAGATTTTTATCTCATGCTTGCCATCAATATTGTAGATATTAACATCAACTTTCTATAAGTCCAAGAATCATCTTAATCCCATTGGAAACTCCAAGTTTATTCTTGTTTTATCGAACCTGTAAAAAATAGTAAAAACTTTTAATTACACAACAACTTATATTTTATATAATTTATTATAAAACATATAATATTTAAACATTTAATAAAACAAAAACTATATATTTATATTATAAAACATTTAATTAATGTACAATTTTTATGTTTATCGTACCTCCCGACCAGATTATTGCTAGTCCCTAACAATTTAAGCGTTAATAGCAATACAAAACATATTGATTAATTTAAATAGAAATGCAATCAGAACTATCTATGTGTTTAAATTAAATTTGAAAACTGTTAAAGTTATATCAAGATCATCATAATTATAATTTATGAAATAATTTGAGATGATCAATTCAAAGCTTATTTCAGGTAGTTAAATGTACACGGCCTTCAGAAATTCCTAGTAAGAGTCTCAACTCCATATCCTCACAGGTTAATAAATGTTTCAATTTATGGCAACGATTTCTCTCATGGAGTTGGAATACAGATAAATGCTCAGAAAAATGGTTTACAGAATGCAAACAGACAGACGAGCCAAACTAATCAAAAGATAGAAAATTCATTGATTCAAAATCTAGTTGTTCTTATTATATATTTTTTTCCTGATATATTTTTTTTTTTCATAACATCATGGAATCAGACTAAGTTTATGCTTCTTGAATATCTTTCTTTTTGTATTTTTCTCCTCTTTTTTTTTTCAGGAAATATCATTTTTTTTCAAAATAAGAACTCAAGATCTAAACAATAGATAGTCTCTCTCATGATCAATAAAGGCTCGAAAGCTGTTTTCTCAGTCCTCTCCACTCACTCACAAAATATGTGTGAGTTTAAAATTTTAGGCACTCTTATAAGGTATATCTTGGGCCATATACTTTAATACCTAATTTTATCACAATGGTTAATCACTCAAAAAGATTTCATAAATCATATTTTTATATTGATCAGAATATTAAAATTGAATTTTTTTTTTCAAATAAGAATTAAACATCCTTAGATAGATTAATACATTTTCTAATTTAAACCTTTCAAATATGTAATGTATGATATTTTTGCAAAAATTACAAAGATACAAGCAATAAACATGATTTTATTATAAAATAATATATATATTTTTATATTTAATTTTTTTTAATTTTTTTTTAATTTTTCTTTTTATAAGTTTGTTTTTCCCCCAATCAGAATATGACATTGTCTCTCATGTCAAAATAACTATTAATAAAGAGTACACAATGAAAGAGATATCACCTGGAATTTTATTGAATATAACAAACTGAAACAAACGCAAAACCAATCCACGACTTTTGAATCAATGATCCAACTTTCTTTTCTTACTGCTTGATTGCGACCAATTGATCTTTGTTATCATCGGATCATGCTTATGAACAAAAGCTTCCAAATTATCAATTAATTGGTCGGCAGTCGAAGCACAGATGAGCATCCGTCGTGAATTTTCTGAAATGAAATTTTGTTCCACAGTTTTATCAAGATATGTCAACAAACTGTCATAATAATTATTGATATTCAACAAGCCCACAGCTTTATTATGGATATTAAGTTGTGCCTAAGAAACAGTGTGAAAATTTTCTTCTAATGTGCCAAAACCACATGGTAGTGCGATAAAAGTATCAGAATTTTCAATCATTTGAGTGATTCTTTCATACATTGAAGAAACTTTTAATTCCTCCCCAATCGTAAGACCTGTAATATTTCCTTCAGCTAAAGCTGTAGGAATAATACCCAAAACCTGACTACCTCCAAGATGAGCAGATGTTGAAACAGATCCCATTAACCCAATATTACCTCCCCCATATACCAAGTGAATTTTTCTCTCAGCCAATATCTTTCCAAGATTATTCGCTGCTTCTAAAAACACTTCATTTTTTCTAGGACTCGACCCACAAAATACACAAATATTATTCAATGTTTGTGTAGAGGATCTAGCCATGTTTTTACTTTCTTTTTTTGTCTGCAAAAATAGAGAGAAAGATGAAAGATTTTATAGGGGTAATATGTTATCATAACAAAACTATGGGTCTCAGCTGTAAACAGAATAAATAGTAAAAACAATAATGACACACATGCATATAAACAGTAGTGTGATTGTGGCTCACAATTTTCCTCTGGTTTTACGTCCAGAAACGGCTTCAACGCCTTCTATGAGTCGAGGATATGCTTCCCATCCAATTTTCTTATAAATTGGCAAACATGGTCTTTTTTAGTCGGATTCCCAAGACTATGACGCTCATCTTGGAATTGTTTCCATAAACGGAGAAGTTCAATATGCACATGTCCAGTAGAATGCGTCTCAAGAGTCAATAAGATGTTATCTAAAGACTCCTTACTCAGCCCATTATTAATGAAACCAATTTTATCTTCTCTGTTATTGGAAACACATCCAAAGATCTGCATCGTTTGTCACAAGTCCATCTCGCACACTAATGACAAACCCCTAAACTTTTGGCCCTTCGTTTTTTCGCATAAGTGCTTTTTCCTAATCCAGGCAAATACCGAATGAGCAATGATTGTAGAACTCCTCCTCCTAATCGGACCTTAGCTTCTATTACAAGACGAATATCTTCTGGAATTCTTTTTTGCATTAGCAATCTCAATCTTTCACACCTTCTTGCATAAATTTTTCTTAGAACATTTTCAGAAACAGAGGGAAAATATTTACAAATTTTTGAGAGAATTTCATTCATTTTGAAAAGAAAAAAAATGATTTTTTTTTTTATTTTTGTATCAGCAATTGTGGGAAACTGATTTAACCGACTATGAGAGTCACGGAGTACGGTTATCCGCCATTTAACCGGGAAATAAAAAGATTAAAGAAACCTGAAATAAAAACAAACAAAATTAAATGCAACATAAAAATTTAAGATCAGAAAGGGAAATAAACTCTTCTTGAAAGATTTCATTTTCCAAAAATGGTTTAAGCCTTTGTCCATTCACTTTAAAAACATCACCATTTTTAGAATTTTCAATATCCACAGCTCCTTAAGGATATACATGCTTTACAACATATGGGCCTGTCCATCTTGATCGTAATTTTCCTAGGAATATGTGAAGTCGAGAATTATAAAGCAAAACTTTTTTACCAATCTCAAAATATTTTCTAAGAATTGTTTTATCATGAAATGATTTGATTTTTGCTTTATAAATCCTTGAATTCTCATACGCGTCATTTCTGAGTTCATCAAGTTCATTAAGTTGCAATTTACGCAATTTGTTGGCATCATTCATGCTTGAATTTAAAGTTTTGATCGCCCAATAAGCTTTATGTTCCAATTTCACAGGCAAATGACAATGTTTTTCATAAACCAACCTATAGGGAGACATATTCAATGATGATTTAAAAGCTGTTCGATATGCCCAAAGTGCATCACTAAGTCGCAGAGACCAATCTTTTCTATTTGAGTTAACAGTTTTTTCCAAAATTTGCTTTATCTCCCTATTAGCTAATTCAACTTGTCCATTTGTTTGAGGTTGATAAAGAGTAGTAACTTTATGAGTAATACCATATTTTTTCATTAATGAAGCAAATGGTTTATTAACAAAGTGAGTTCTCCCATCACTTATCATGGCTCGAGGAATTCCAAATCTACTAAAAATATTTTCTTCTAAAAATTTGATGACGATTTTATGATCATTTGTTCGACATGGAATTTCCTCTATCCATTTGGAAACATAATCAACTGCAACTAAAATATACAAGTATCCAAACGACGGTGGAAAAGGTCCCATAAAATCAATTCCCCAACAGTCAAAGATTTCAATTTCAATGATATGAAGCAAAGGCATCGTGTTTCTTTTTGAAATCGCACCCAATTTTTGACAATTTTCACAGATCTTGCAGATTTCGTGGGTGTCTTTAAACAAAGTGGGCCAATAAAATCCACACTGCAAGATTTTTGCAGCCGTTTTCTTTGAAGAAAAATGTCCTCTGCATGCTTCTGAATGACAAAATTTAATGACACTACTTACCTCATTGTCGGGTATGCAACGTCGAAAAATTTGATCTGGACAATACTTGAACAGATACGGATCATCCCAATAAAAGTTTTTTACCTCATTCAAAAATTTTCTTTTATCTTTGGAACTCCATTGCGGTGGCATTTTTCCTGTCACAAGAAAATTTACTATGTTAGCAAACCAAGGTGTAGTAGTAACTGAAAATAGATGTTCATCAGGAAAATTATCGTTAATTGGTGTCATTTCACAAGATGATCATGTTACTAGTCTCGATAAATGATCGGCTACGACATTCTCGGTTCCTTTTTTTATCTTTGATCACAATGTCAAATTCTTGGAGCAACAAAATCCATCGTATAAGTCGTGGCTTTGCATCCTGTTTGGTCAACAAATATTTAATAGCAGAATGATCAGTAAACACAATAGTCGTTGATCCAATCAAATAAGAATGAAATTTATCTAATGCAAATATTACAGCAAGTAGTTCTTTTTCAGTTGTGGAGTAATTAATTTGAGCATTGTTTAAAGTTTTACTTGCATAATATATCACATAAGGCTTACCGTTTCTTCTTTGACCCAGTACTGCACCGACTGCATAATCACTCGCATTGCACATGATTTCAAATGGTAAAGACCAGTCAGGAGGTTGCATGATAGGAGCTGATGTTAAATGTCGAATGATTTTATCAAAAGCATTTTGACATTCTTAGGTCCACTCAAATGCAATGTCTTTTGTTAAGAGGTTACAAATGGGTTTAGAGATTAAACTAAAGTCCTTTATAAACCTTCAATAAAATCCAGCATGTCCTAAAAATGAGCGAATTTCTTTAATGGTTTTGGAGGGGGTAAATTGGCAATGACATTAACTTTTGCTTTATCAACTTCAATTCCATGAGATGACACGACATGTCCCGAAACAATTCCAGAAGTAATCATGTAATGAAATTTTTCTCAATTTAAAATAAGACCTTTTTGCTCGCATTTTTTTAAAACTTTTTCCAAATTTTCAAGACAATTATCAAATGTATTCCCAAAGACAGTTAAATCATCCATGAAAATTTCCAAACAATTTTCAACCATGTCGCAAAAAATTCTTAGCATACATCTTTGAAATGTTGCTGGGGCATTGCATAATCCAAATGGCATCCTTTTAAATGCAAATGTTCCAAAAGGACATGTGAATGTAGTTTTTTCTTGATCTTCGAGTGCAATGGGAATTTGATAATAACCTGAATATCCATCAAGAAAACAGTAGTATGGATGACCTGCTACTCTTTCTAAAATTTGATCCAAAAATGGTAATGGAAAATGATCTTTTCTAGTAGCGTCATTTAATTTTCTATAATCAATACACATCCGCCAACTAGATGGGACTTGACTTGTTAACAATTCACCTTTTTCATTTTTTTATCACTGTGATGCAAGATTTTTTTGGAACTACTTGTGTTGGGCTTACCCACTTACTATCAGAAATAGGGTAGATAATCCCAACATCGAGTAGTTTGAGAACTTCAGTTTTCACAACATCTTTCATGTGTGGATTTAATCTCCTTTGTGGTTGTTGAGATGTTTTAGCATTTTCTTCTAAGTGAATTTTGTGAGTGAAAATTAGTGGATTAATGCCCTTAAGATCTTTTAGTGTCCAAGCAATTGCATTTTTATGTCTTTTACGCATATCAACTAGTTTACCTTCTTGATTACTTGATAATTTGGAAGAAATTAACACCGGATATGTTTCATCTTCTCCAAGAAATGCATACTTCAATTCTTCTGGCAAGGGTTTTAACTCCAATATGGGTGGTTCGTCTTTGTTATCATATTTTGCCTCAAATTCTTTTTCTGATCCTGGTAACGGGTGATACATAATAAAATCAGCAAGATCAATTTCAATATTTTCTTTAACAGTATCGATTGAACAAATATCTAATTGGTCACGAGTACTCCCTTCTTGAATGTTTTCTTCCACAAGAGTTTCAAAAAGATTTTCATCTTCACTTTCATCTCCTTTGTCATGTGGTTGCTTACAAAGATTAAACACATTAAGCTCCAAGGTCATGTTACCAAATGACAACTTCATTATTCCATTCCTGCAATTTATAAGAGCATTAGAAGTTGCTAAAAATGGACGACCTAAAATTACAGGAATTGCATTACAAGTTTCAATAGGTTGTGTATCTAAAACTATGAGATCGACAGGATATACAAAGTTATCAACTTGGACCAACACGTCTTCTACCATACCTCTTGGCACTTTAATAGATCTATCAGCAAGTAAAAGTGTTACCGAAGTAGGTTTTAACTCGCCTAGATTGAGTTCTTGATAAACTGAATATGGAAGTAAATTCACACTAGCTCCAAGGTCAAGCAATGCTTTTTTAATTTTTCGTTCTCCAATAATACAAGAAATGGTAGGACAACCCGGGTCTTTGTATTTAAAAGTATTATTATTTTGAATGATTGCACTTACTTGTTCGGCTAAAAATGCTTTCTTTTTCACATTCAATTTTCCTTTCACATTGCACAAGTCTTTCAAAAATTTGGCATATGATGGTACCGGTTTTATTGCATCTAATAAAGGAATATTAACTTTTACTTGTTTAAAAATATCATATATATCAGAATTCAAATTTGATTTTTTTGTATTTTTTAATGCATGAGGGAATGGTGGTGACACTGTCTGTTGAACCTCCTCTTCGCAAGTTATGGGTTCCACTTCCTTACCCTTTGAAGTTGATTTATCATCATCTTCACAAGGTTCAAGAATGGATTTTTCCACAACCTTACCACTTCGAAGGGTAATAACAGATTTTACCTGATCCATCGGTTGAGTTCCAGAAGTTCCAGTTTGTGAATGATGATCCTTGGGATTAGGCAGAGGTTGTGAAGGAAATTTACCTTTTTCATGAACATTAAGTGCAGATGCAAATTTAGCAAGAGTATCTTTCAAATCTGTCATGGTTTGAGCAGTTTGAGTATTGATAGACTCTTGCTTTGCAATGAAAGAATTCAATAAATCTTCCAAATTCCTTTTAGGTGGAGGAACATAAGGTGCATAATTTTGAAATTTTTTTTGATTTTGAAAATGTGTTTGCGGAAATTGTGCAGCATTATCTTTCCTCCAACTAAAATTTGGATGATTTCACCAACCTGGATTGTAATTTTGAGAAAATGGTTCAAAATTTGGCCTTTTGAAATTGTTCAAAACATTGGCTTGTTCATGGAGACATTCTTAAAAGAGGGCAAAGTGGGACAATATTTTGTAAAATGATCACTTGTATCGCAGATGTGATACACAATTTCTTGAACAGATTTTAATTGACCATTCTTTTTCAATTCAAGTGCCTCAACTTTTCTTGCCAAAGAGGTAAATCTAGATTGAAGATCATGTTCATCTTTGAGAGTGTACATACCTCCACCAGATGTAGGAGATTGAATCTTGTTTGATGGTTCGATTGTACCTATAGTGTCACAATTTTGAGCATTTTCAGCTAATGAATCGAGATACTCAATTGCCCCGTTTGGATCTTTATCTTCAAATGTTCCATTACACATAAATTCAACCATTTGCCTATCTTTAGGTGTTAAGCCTTCATAAAATTGATAAACAACCCTCCAAATTTCAAAACCATGATGTGGACAAAGATTAAGCAATTCTTTGTATCTATCCCAACACTGATAAAAAGTTTCTCCTTGTTTTTGAGTGAAAGTGATGATTTGCCTTTTGAAAGAATTTGTTCTATGCGATGGAAAAAACTTTTTCAAAAATTGTTTGTTGCAATTCATCCCAAGTTCGAATGGATCCCGATCTAAGATTTTGTAGCCAAGTTTTAGCTTTATCTTTTAAAGAAAAAGAAAAAAGCTTAAGTCGAATGGTGTTCATGCTACAATTTAGATCATTATATGTGTTGCAAACTTCTTCAAACTCTCGTAAATGCATGTATGGATTTTCAGAATCTAAGCCATGAAAGTTGAATAAAAGTTGGATAATACCAGGCTTAAAACTGAAATGAGATACATCAGGGGGAAAAAATAGACATGAAAGTGCACTAGTACGTGTAGGATTCATGTGATCTCTAAGTGTTCTTCGTCTATCATTATCATGTTGAGATTGAATTTCATCTTCATTTTCTTGGATGGGTTCTTCCGCCAAGTTTTGTAAAAATAAAGGGTTATTTCAAATGAGTCGACCACTAAGTGTACGTGACCAAATGCTCATGCAAATGCAAACGCAAAAGAATAAAAACACAAAAAAGCAATAAAAATTCAAATAAAGAAAAATAAACTATAAATGAAATTAAATAGACTTGAAATTAAATTATACTTCCCTGACAACGGCACCAAAAACTTGTTGCGACTTTGATTGTTGCACTCCCAAGAGCAGGTTGTCCACAAGTAGTATAATTCGATGAGTCCGAATATCGTATCCACAGGGAAGCTAAGGTAATTACAAGTCCACTACAATGTCTTTTTGTTTTGTTTTTGTTTTTGTTTCTTTTTAATTTTAATTGTTTGAATCTTTAATGGATAAATTTTAATTGTTCAAATTTTAATTTAAGTAGTTGAGATTAAAGGATCCACTCTTGGTATTTTAATAAAGTTAACATTAACAAACAATATTGAAATCCACTTAATAAAATGGTTCCAATATATTAAATAATCATATTTATATTATGTTATATATTATTATCCCATAAGTATATAATATTTACCAAAACTTATAAATGTGGTCAAGTATTTATTGTGCTATATATATTTGTAAACACTAAATCAAGGTTCCCACTTTAAATGGTTGGTAAAACCAAACTAACATTTAAATGGTACCAAAAATTAATATTATGATATATTTATATATAGTAAATCAAGGTTCCCACTTTAAATGGTTGATAAAACCAAACAAACATTTAAATGGTTCCAAGTAATTTAATATTATAATATATTCATATATAATAAATCAAGACATCCACTTTAAATGGTTGGTAATACCAAACTAACATTTAAATGGTTCCAAGAATTTAGTGTAACATATAGCAACAATAAATCAAAACTCTCACTTATAAGTAGGGTATAAAAATGCTTAAAGAAATAAATATAACATAAACAATAAATAATGATTAAATAATATGAAACATAGATTCTTAGCTTTTAATAACCTTATTATCATGCCAAGAGTTTCACTTTTTCATCTCAACTTTAGGAAGTTAGCTATTCATTATTCAAAGTGTAAAACTTTGAATATGAAATTAACATGCTAATTATATTTAAATGAAGAAATAAAGGAAAAATATAGAGAGAAATATTATGAACTCAAAGGTTTGTTCATAGAATGAGGGATATCTCAATACATTACAATGCACCCCTATTTATAGCCAAATTTGGGTAGACAACCACAAATAAAATATTATTTTTTTACACAAAAGTCTTCATTGGTGTTCCAAGATATTATATTATATTACACATCACTTTTGAAAATCTTCTTCTCCGAATTTGCTTCTTCACATAAAAAGAAATATGTAGATAATTGAGTTGTCTAGTTGTGGTATTTTTTTCAAACAATTTGACCAAGTAATTTGAGAAGAGATATGGTCAAAATACTAGAGCATGGTAAAACTGCCACTCCTTTGGTAACTTTTTGTTGCTTAATTTGATCCCACTTGTGAGAAGATTTTTATCTCATGCTTGCCATCAATATTGTAGATATTAACATCAACTTTCTATAGGTCCAAGAATCATCTTAATCCCATTTGAAACTCCAAGTTTATTCTTGTTTTATCGAACCTGTAAAAAATAGTAAAAACTTGTAATTACACAACTTATATTTTATACAATTTATTATAAAACATATAATATTTAAACATTTAATAAAACAAAAACTATATATTTATATTATAAAACATTTAATTAATGTACAATTTTTATGTTTATCATTACACGTGACTTGCTGCGTTTTCGTTCAAAGTTCACGTTATTTGCTTGAAAAATTGAGTGTGTGATCATGTAGGCTGATGAAGGAGAGTCCTAGTTCTTTGTGAGGTGATGTGCGTGAGTTTGTGTTGCAAATTTAGGGTTTAGGAGATCAAAATTTGATATAAATAATTGTGTAGTAAGCTAGGACCAATAACCTAGGTATATTAGGCTCATTAGAAAGTAGGAAATTTATTTTGTTTAAAAATTTTTTTGAAAATATTAGACGAGTCTCCAAAAAGTCCTTATTTTCGTCAAAAATTTATTACCGATTTAACACACGACTCGGCGCGTAATAACACCTCAAAAAACATCATTTTCGTAAATCTCATATTATGTAAGTAAAAATAATCATTTAATAAAAATATTTTCTCTTTTATGGTCCCCGGTCTCCGTTTCTCAATCGCATCTCGAATAACCTTTAAACACAGCTTTGTGCATTCTAGTTTAAACCATATTTTAAACATGTAAACATACCTTCCACATTTAATTAATGTAATTAAAACAATTAACTATCCATTTTTCAATTAAGCTAGATTTTCATGCAGTTGGATTATGTTATCGCATTTTGTACCTTACATGTAACATGGTGTGACTCTCTCCAAGTTCATGTGCCCTAAGACTGATGTAGAGATAGAAGCCATGAGCTACATTCTAAATGCATATGTTAGAGGCAGTATAATGTATGCTATGATATCTATTCGACCAGATATTATATTTGCACTGAGTGTCGCAAGAAAATATCAATAGAGTCTTGGTCCATTGCATTGAAAATTCGTGAAATGACCCTACTTCTAAATCCATTTAATTTACAATAGTTTTTTTTTTTGTTTTATAGACCATGCATAATTAATTCATCATAAATAAACTAGCATAAATAATCAAATAAATGAATTTCGTAATATCCAAAACCATTCATGCAGAGTAATTAAATAAAGAAATAAAAGTCTAAAATTCAACTCAACAAATTTTAGCATCCTATCAATCTATAAATAAAAGAAATCATCCATAAAATCATAAAAAAATCTTTAAATTATGCCGAATTTCTAGGTCATCGGTTATGCACTGCGTCTCCCGGATTACTCGATATTTCGCACCTCACGATCATCATCACTTGCAACCATTAAAACCTATTGAGTCTAATGACTCAACATGCTCAAAACTAATATAGCAAGTACATAAATATACAATCAGATGCATAAAAATTACTTTTACAAAAAATAGATTTTTCGTTCAACCATGAAACTTTCAAAAACAAGAAACTTTTTAAACCATGCTAATATATGAGCATTTTCCGTTTAAAATTATCATTTTAGGTGAAGTTCGATCCTCGAAAGTGACAACATGCATTCGATTGATCAATTTATAAACCATAATACTAGGCCGCCGGCTTCAACGTCCACTTCTTCGATGATCCACTGACTATCATAAAAAATAACTCCACCTTTCATTTTTTCAACGGATCCATTATCATTAAGATTCGCGCCCCCGTTTTCGATTGTTCACTCCCTTTGTCATTGCAAGTTCACAGTTCCCAATTCCCGTTTTCAACGGATCCCTTACTATTTTTACGTCACAATCAATTCACATTCCTCAAAAATATTTTCCTTTACTTTATCATTTCATAAAACATTCATAACTTTCCATGTTCTTTAAAATTTCCAAAAATGGCTCATATCATTCGTATACTTTTAGATTGATAAAAATAGCATATACGTTAAAACTTCTAAAAATAGCATATATCATACATATACTTCATAACTTCTAAAAATAACATTTAACATGACATGGAATTGTTTTAGGAAGTTACAAACTGCCCTCGACTTTCCTCGAACCGACCGCCCACGTTTCAACGCTATACGTACTCGGACGACCTTAAACTTTGACTCAAGGAAACGAATCCATTTCAAAAATTTAAAACGCCCAAAAATATCCAGTAACTTGCTGGAAATTTAATCTAAGGACCTACTTTTCAAAAACGACTCAATTCGTTTACTACCGTTTTCACAATTTTGGTTAATCAAATGACCAAACTACCCTTTCAACTCGAACCAACCAAAGATCAGACCTTTCCTATAACTCAATATAATATGCTGGAAGTTCCCAAGAACAATACAAAACCGAAACTTGAAATAAAATTTTAACCTAGGATCACTTCGCCCCTTTTTTGACATGTTCAAACAAATTACGACCCTGAACAAACCACGGCTCTAAACGACCTCAAACCAGGCTCTAGACCCCTTCCAGGCCCTAAAAATACCATGATCAGGACCTTTTGGACACAGACCAAACGCTGAAGGCTCCAAACCCCTCACAACAGCAGCCCGCCGAGTGGCTCTTTGCGTGCAGCCGAGGAATAAATGCTCCAGCGGCTGTGGCTGCCATTAGATCGACTCTTGACACATACCAGGCCCTCACCAGGACATGAAGGCACGACCTTAGCCCTTGGACCAGCCCTTTCCACCATCCCATTGCCCTAGGAACCACACACCCCCTAAAAAGCCAACATGATCAACTTTATTTCACACAAAATAAAATATAATCAATATTATGGAATTAATGGTGCTTGAAAAAGGGTTTGAAAACATGCCTTGTTCCTTTATTCTTACGAGATATGAGAGACGGCGCGACAAGAGACGAACAAGCACGAAATCTCCCTTCCTTCCTTCTTCTATGTCTCGTCCACCTAGAGTCCTAGTGTGTGTATGTGTGTGCTTCAATTGCTTGTGGGAGGCGTGAGAATGAGGGTGTAGGGTTATTAGGTTTTATTTAATTAAGCCATTAAGTTGTTAATTGAGCTTAAGTTTACATAATGGGCCCTATAATTATTTAGTTAACTACTAAAAAACAAGGCCCACTATGGTGTTAATTCAATACATATTTAATCCACTAAAAAGTCCAAACAATATTTAAAAATATTTGGTTTCACTCATTTCTAGTATCGAACGCTCGAAGTTACTCATTTTCTAGCAAAAGTTCATTACTGATTAAGTTCGTCCCTTACTATAAATAGATTGTCGCTTTACTATTTTGGACTTACTAAATTTAGAGTTTCTATTTATAACTTTCTAAAAGTAGAAACTTTATAAAAATCGTCCCCGGTTCTCTCGCCTTATGTGGTGCATCGCGTATTCGGCTGCGTAAACTTTACATTCGTAACATTCGATTAAATAATCATTAAATCAAGCAGATACTTAAACATGCTTCTAAAACTACTCATTTAAATAGTTTCAAATAAATTTTCATGCATTCATGTGGTTAATGTGTTCGGTTTTTCGGGCGTTACAATTGGAGAAGGATATTCTTAAGTACTTGAGAAGAACTCGGAATTTGTTCTTGGTTTACAGGAGTGAAGAATAAGAATTTTAAGAATAAACCGATTCTAACTTCTAATCAGATATGGCTGATCAAAATCAACATGTGGATTTGTATTTAAGCTCAATGGTGGTGTTGTCTCCTAGAAGAGTTCCTTCCAAGTAAGACACCACAGCAGATTCAAGCACTGAGGCAGAATATATAGCTGCATTTGTTGCAGCAAAATATATTGTTTAAATGAGGAATTTCGTTCTAGAGTTGGGTGTCATTCCTCAAATAGTTGATATAGTCCCAGTATACTACGACAACACCGGTGCCATTGCACAAGCAAAGGAAACGAGGTCTCATCATCGATCCAAACATATACCGAGGAAGTTCTACATAATCTGAGAGATTGTGAGAAGAGGAGACATATCAGTGAATAGACTCGCCTCTGCAGATAAAGTTTTTGATCCACCACAAAGCCCCTACCAGGATAATTGTTTGAGAAGCATCATGAAGCAATGAGTCTAAAATCTATGTGTAGTTGGCTATATGGTAAGTGATAGATTGTTAGAGTAAGTGCTCAGCGAGTTAGCTTCTGTCTTGACCTTTATTGACTCTTATGTAAAAAAGATCTTTATTTAAAACATTATACGATTTTATCCAATTATGTCATTTAATTTATCTGTATACCCGTGAAAGCTACATAGATAAAGCCCTTAAATATATTAAAGGTACCATCAGGATCTCAACGTAAGATCATGAAACTCATTAAGAAATGTACTGTATATTTTAAATAGGTTCCTAGTCGAATCAACTGATTAAAATAAGGATAAAGGTCGCTTGAACTTGAGACTAGCATCATTGATGTAAACGTCAAGTTTGATTCATAAGGGCATGAAGATGTCCATTCACACAGATGAGTGATAATTTGATAGTGCACTGAACTAATTTCTCTCAGACTGTTCAAGTGGTGATCAATGATCGAGTGAAATAGTATGCGATTGTGGTTGTAAACTATTAGCAATTTGAACTGGGACATCTCTACGTATTCGAATGCACTTTGATCCATTTACCGACTCCATTGAGGGTCTTCATGTGGCGAGGTTGAGATTAGTTTCGAAATTCAAAAGAGGGAATGCATTGTAGTTGGTGATTCACTGTTTGCCTATGGTCGAAGAAATCTTATCTGATTTGATGAGTTAATAGTGTAAGGAATCTCTGGCTAGATAAAGATATATGCATTTTGGAAATGTGTTTCCTCAGTTGCACATATCCTGTCAATGTTATTACTCAAAGATACATCACATCGTTATTGAATACAAATGCAAATCTCGATATACCTATGGTTGCAGATTCAATCAGGTTATATAAGTTGAAAGAACTATATTGTACACTAACTATAACTTAAGATTCTTGTAAGCACTATCAATGATATCTGGGGGACCATGGGGTGATGCTACTAAACGCTCTTACCATGATTCGAAGTGTTGCGTATTTTCCGCTCGCAAGTGCATGGTTGTCAAGTTTTAATATATGTGAGTAAAGTATCGTCCCCACGAGGAGTGTGTATATAAAAATATATCAATGCTTGTAGTTAGAATAGTCCCGACTTTATTTAGAAAAATCAATAAAGGTTTGGTTTGTTTAAAACAACTTAATTGCAAAAAATAAATTAATCTAATCATTGAATGGAGAAATACCAACAAGAGAAAATATCTAGAGGATTGATTTCACTAAATTTCCACGATAATTATTCCTGTTTGAATTTATACTCATGAATTCCAATTGTTTAATAGCTAAGAACACTTAATTGTTTTATTCCCGCTTTCCCAAGTTACAAATAAATTGTATCATTCAAACTTCGATCCAAACATTCCTAATAAGAATCTAAGTTTAATTGATATTTGCAAATGATGTTCTTAACTAGGCCCCGCAGAAGTTATACGCCTTTAAACGATATAAACATTCAACGATGTGCTTCTAATGATCTATAATCCTAGTTCCTCTTCCGAGTTGTAGAAATAGTCAGACAACAACAATTTATGGCCAGTAAATTGCAATCGAATAAAAACAAGAAACACAATTAAACGAAAACAGAATTCAATCATATAAACAACCACGTCAAATCATCGTGTCCACAAAGCTACATCATCCTCTAGACTGGAAAATTAGTTCATAATGTAACTTAAATAAAAACAACGCATGTTTGAAATTTTAGACATTGTAACACTAGAAAATAAAGATGAAGGAGTCAGATAACAAATCAGAAGTGGCGTCTCTGTCCCCAGAATCGTCGTTCTTCATCTTTGTGATTGATCCTTCCGCTCTAGAACGTCGTCTCCATGTTTGCTCTTGTTCTGTCTTTTTTTTCTCTCCAAAAACCTGCCCCTTCTACCGAACCCTCCTTTCTTCTTTTATTTCCGGTTCCAGGCCGTGAATTAAATCCCATTTCATGTTTTCTCGCCGCCACGCGCTCGCCTTTCGAAAGTATGGCGTCACGGCGCTGGATTCTTAGGTCCTAGGCGCTAGGTCTTCTCATTGTAGCGCTAAGGCGCTTGTGATTCGGGTGCCCTAGTGATGTGAATTCACGTACGAAATAATATCAAACACGATTAATTTAGAAACGCGCCCTCAATTCAATAACGAACAAGGAATCGTTGTAGTTGTCCCGACCTTTTGAATCAATTATTACGTGATATTCACCTCTAAACTATGAACGGTTTAGCAATAAATAATCACAAGAAGAACAATCGACACTCGAACGAACCTTCAAAGAACTCGTCTTTGACAATTCACGTAAGAACGATCGACAAACGCCACAAAGTATGAACTTTGATAAGTTTGATTTTTGACAAACCAAAAGCTTTAACTGTTTCAGAGAAAAACTCAAGAACAATGTATTCTAATTAATAATAATCTGAACTATGTCTAAAATTTTGTTCATCCCTTTACATATCAAAAAGATAACAATATCTAGTTACCAAACAAAACAAAAAACTAAAGAAATACATTTTCTCGCCAAGCCGCCAAGGACACGGACCCCGTGTAGAGGTCCGGAGCTGGGTCTGTGTAGGCACTGTGATATACACGGACCCCGTGTACAGGTCTGTGACCGGGTCCGTGTACACACTGGATTTCTTCATTCTCGGGAATAATGGACACGGACCCTGTGTACATGTCCGTGCTCGGGTCCGTGTAGGCTCTGGACTGCTTGCATGATGTTCCTTTGGTTCCCGAACTCACTCCCATGCATCACGAACCCTTCGGCACTTTGCTCCTTGCACGTAAGCCCTTCTTGATTGCTCATAAGCCTATTCACTGCTTCTTTGAACCTCTTCAGACGTCCCCTCATGATTGGTCCCTCTGGCAACTTTAAAGGGTCCCATGCTTTCCTTGGGTCTTGACCACCTGTGTTCGCATCATCCTCCCCTTCTTGAAAAGGATTTTTCCTCAAATCTTGTTCATCACCTACATCAAACAAAGAAAGATCACTAACATTAAAAGTAGAACTGACGTTATACTCACCTGGTAGATCAAGTTTGTAGGCGTTGTCATTGATCCTTTCAAGGACTTGAAATGGTCCATCGCCCCTAGGTAATAGCTTTGAACGTCTCATTTCAGGGAACCTTTCCTTCCGCAAGTGTAGCCACACCCAATCACCCTTCTCAAACACCACCTTCTTCTTCCCCTTGTTGTCTTGTTTGGTATACTGCTCATTCTTCTTTTCTATGTTGGCTTTGATCTTCTCATGCAAACTCCTAACAAATTCCGCTTTCTTCTTGCCATCCATATTTAATCTTTAACTCACAGGTAAAGACATCAAATCCAACAGAGTCAAAGGATTAAAACCATACACAATTTCAAACGGCGAATAATTGGTAGTAGAATGCACGCAACGATTATATGCAAACTCAACAAATGACAAACAATTCTCCCAAGTTTTTAAGTTCTTTTTAGGTATTGCACGCAAAAGTGTTCCTAAAGTTCTATTAACAACCTCAGTTTATCCATCTGTTTGAGGATGACATGTAGTAGAGAACAAATTTTTTTTGCCAAGTTTAGCCCATAAAGTTTTCCAGAAATAGCTCAGAAACTTAACATCACGATCGGAAACAATAATCCTAGGCATGCCATGCAACCTAACGACTTCTCTAAAGAACAAATCCGCAATGTTAGATGCATCATCAGTTTTGTGACAAGCAATGAAATGTGCCATCTTCGAAAACCTAGCAACAACAACAAATATTGAGTCTCTCCCCTTCTTATTCCTAGGAAATCCCAAAACAAAGTCCATAGAAATATCGATCCAAGGCTCACTAGGGACAGGGAGAGGTGTATACAATCCATGTGGTTTTGTCCTAGAATTAGCTTGCCTACAAGTTATGCACTTATCACACACACGCTCAACATCACATTTCATATGTGGCCAATAAAAATGTTCATGCAAAGCACTCAAGGTTTTTGCCACACCAAAGTGTCCCATCAAACCACCCCCATGTGCCTCCCTAACAAGTAATTCACGAATTGAGGATTTAGGAATGCACAACCTATCTTTTCTAAAAAAGAAACCATGATGCAAATAAAATTTGTCATGAGTACCATGCATACAAGTTTCAAACACACTCTTAAAATCCTTATCTAGCACATACAACTCTTTCACATGTTCAAACCCCAAAATCTTGGATTCCAATGTAGAGATTAGTACGTACCTCCGTGATAGTGCGTCGGCCACTACATTCTCCTTACCTTGTTTGTACTTGATTATGGAGGGGAATGTCTCTATGAAGTCCACCCACTTGGCATGCCGCTTGTTCAGCTTTTGTTGCCCCTTAAGGAGCATTAGAGACTCATGATCCGTATGAATCACAAACTCCTTAGGCCTCAAGTAGTGCTGCCACGTCTCTAGAGTCATCACAAGTGCGTAGAACTCCTTATCATATGTGAGATAGTTCAGGGCGGCTCCATTGAGTTTCTCGCTAAAGTACGCCACCGGTCGACCTCCTTGCATCAAGACTCCACCAATACCTACACCTGAAGCATCACATTCAATTTCAAAGGTATTAGCAAAATCAGGTAAAACAAGTAAATGAGCATTAATTAATTTTTGTTTAATAAGATTAAAAGATTTCTCTTGCTCCTTGCCCCAATGGAATGGAACGTTCTTCTTGATTACTGCCGTCATCGGTGCTGCCAATGTCCTAAAATCCTTTACAAACCTTCTATAGAAGCTTGCAAGTCCATGAAAACTTCGGACTTGACTAATTTTTGTTTTGGCTCTCCTGCTCTCCTCCTAAATCATAATCTTCCTCTTCTTCTCCTCTTTTACCCACATTTTTAGGCTTTTTCTTACTCCCACTACTACTCACTTCAAACTTATCCAACCTCTCATGTAAGGGCTCTAATTCGTTTCTCATCATCTTACTAAAATGACCGAATAAGGCCTCCATTTGAAACTTAGACAACCCTTGGTTCGAATTATCTCCTACCTCCCTCTCCATTTAAATTTCAGATTTGTACATGCAAGAAAATGTTAGTAGAAAACACAATATATTCCTCACCCAAATGCTCACGGTCACTCCAAAGAAAGTTCGCTAGTGTCTATTCTCTTATTTTTTTGCTCACAACAAATATTCACCGTTCACTCCAAAGAAAATTCACTCGCACTCAAGTAATGTCACTCAAATTCGAGAGTTTCTCTAGGTGCTCAAGCTTTGTATTTGAGTATATCAAACAATCAAGTTTCAACTCGTGAAAAAATGTGATCGACTCACTTAGACTGCGTAGACAAGAAATTGAAGATATAATATTTTTTTTGACTGTATGAGACACTTGTATATGACTCCCAAAAAGGAATAGAACAAAATACCAAAGAGAAATAATGGTGAATTTTTGGAATTTTGTATTTTTTTTTTTGGCTGAGTGCTACACGAAAATCACCAAGGAAAAAAAGAAAAAAAAAATTCAGAATTTTCGAGAATCACAGATTCACGAAAAAAATACACGAAGAACGATAAACCAAAATGGATCTGGAAACGAACGAAGAAAAAAACATATCTGAAAATTAAGAACAAGATACTTACTTAAATTCAATGAACCAAAGCTCTGATACCAAATGATGTGAATCCACGTATGAAAGAATAGCAAACACGATTAATTAGAATCACGTCCTCAATTCAATAACGAAAAAGGAATCGTTGTTGTTGTCCCGACCTTTTGAATCAAGTATTACGTGATATTCACCTCTAAACTATGAACAGTTTAGCAATAAATAATCACAAGAAGAACAATCGGCACTCGAACGAACCTTCAAAGAACTCGTCTTTGACAATCCGCGTAAGAACGATCGACAAACGCCACAAAGTATGAACTTTGATAAGTTTGATTTTTGACAAAGCAAAAGCTTTAATTTTTTGCGAGAAAAACTCAAGAACAATGTATTCTAATTAATAATAATCTGAATTATGTCTAAAATTTCGTTCACCCCCTTTACATATCAAAAGTATAACAATATCTAGTTACCAAACAAAACAAAACACTAAAGAAATAAATGTTCTCGCCAAGCCGCCAAGGACACGGACCCCGTGTAGAGGTCCGGAGCTGGGTCCGTGTAGGCACTGTGATGTACACGGATCCCGCGTACAGGTCCGTGCCCGGGTCCGGGTATACACTGGATTTCTTCATTCTCGGGTTCGTGCTCGGGTCTGTGTAGGCTCTGGAATGCTTGCATAATGTTCCTTTGGTTCCCGAACTTACTCGCGTGCATCACGAACCATTCGGCACTTTGCTCCTCGCACGTAAGCCCTCCTTGATTGCTCATAAGCCCATTCGCTGCTTCTTTGAACCTCTTCAGACGTCCCTTCGTGATTGGTCTCTCTGGCAACTCTAAAGGGTCCCATGCATTCCTTGGGGCCTTACCACCCGTGTTCGCATCACCTAGCGCTGCATTTCTTGATTGTGGCGCCTCAATGCTTCTTCTCCTCTTTTAGGCCTTAGCGTTGCGGTGCTTGATCTTTGGCGCTAAGACTCTTGTACAAAAACAACTATTGCCCAAAAACACCTCTAATTTTCTTCATTTGTCTAATAGTATTTTGTCTCATGCACGACACAAAAACAACAAAAACCAAGCGTAATTCTATTTGAAACTAAAATAATTCAAGTGGATTAACTTATAAACTAACATTATTATTATTAATGAATACTAAATATTCATAATTATCATAAAATATTTGAGAGTTTTCTAAAATTGATTAATTGTTTAATAAATAATTATGAATTAAATAAATGTTATCAAGAATTGATTCTGAATGATTTATTAAACATGAGAACTTTAATTAATGAAAATATGGAATCCAAATGGAAATAGGATTATGAAGCCAAATAGAAGAAGGACTACTGATTTGTTCAGAAATCAAATTCTATAAATATTTCATTAATGGTCACATGAAATAAGATTATTTTTGCACAAAAATTTTGACAACCAAAATTTTCTCCCTTTCTGCCAACACAATTTTTAAGAAAATATTTAAGGCCGCCCCCCTTTTCCTTTCAACATGTGTCGCCTCTCGCAACCAGTTTTCAAAAACTGCGGAGATCCAATTTCAAACAAATTTGTGTAAGATTTTTAGTGTATTCTACATGAAAAATCCAGTGTCTGACCATGGACTTGATTAGATGATCAAAAAGACTTAATTAGATGAGGGGGTCGTTTAAGGTGCCCGCTTGCGCAGCAGAAGTTTCAAAATTATTTTTCTTGCAAAAACTGAGCACCCTAAACACTAAGATGTGTAGCAAATACAATAAAACACAAAATGACATTTTTAGAGTGTTTTAGAAAATTACCTATCATCTTAAAAAATTGATTATGGCTCCAACTTAGTTGTCAAACAACTAAGCTCTTCAATGGCAACACAAATCTTCAAGCTTCCAGTGTGCACTCCTTGCTCAAAATTATGCCCACCACCAACAAGAAAGATCCCATCTAATTTTTCACTAGAAAAATTAGAGAATTTTTATTTTGAGAAGAGAGTTCAATCTTCAAGAATTGAAAAAAACAAAATTGAAGGAAATATTTAGGATAAAATTTCGGCCATTTGCATGTGTGTGGAGAGAAGGATGAGTTGTCTTGGTTGTGTAAAAAGTTGAAGTAAAAAGTTGCATGTGCATGCCATGCCTTTAGCTCAAAAGTTGCCTCCAACCCTTCACTTCCCAAGTATGCAATTCTATTTGGGCTTGTAACAATTACAAAGCCCATTGATTTTTATTTAAATGTTTCAAGAATATTTGATATCATTTAAACTTTGCTTGATTTTACTCAAGCCCACTAGTTGAATAATTGTTTCCTATTGGGCTCTACAAGACCAATATTGTTTATTTAATTCAACACTTGAATTAATTTAATTATTTGGACTCTACTAGGCCCACTAATATTTAATTAATTCAACACTTGAATTAATTTAATTTAGTCCATAATAATGTTTATAAAAATCACAATTTTCAAATATATTATTTGTTTGGTCAACTTTTAATTTAGGAACACTTCTATAAATTAAAAGTTACATTCTCCTTATAGAAGTCATACTTCTATTTTTCTTTGCGCTTATAAACTCCTTCATAAGCCGTTCAACACATTGGACTATATTACTTCTCTACGGGATCTAGAAAGTTAGCACTTGTGTGGCCCTCAATGGTTCAATGATACAACTAGCCGTGTGTTCACATCTCAATATGATTCGGGACTAAACATGTCCTTATATGAGCAAACCCCAGTTACTCAAGTCTTAATTATCAGCTCCTTGATAACAAGAACGTCAGAAATAAAATCTGATAATACCCAACCAATCATGTTAAACTCCTTGCAGCATCGCTTACATGATTCCCTAGGTATCAAATGATAGTGCCTGCAAGAACCAATCTATTATGGTTAGCTTACAGTACGGTCCCTTCATCTCATATATCCCGACCGATTCGACAACTATTAGTATATCTAGAGCTGTCAAAGAATCGATACTATGTTTCATGTCGTAGTTGCATCGATGGGGTAATATATGAAACCCCTTTCATAATTACCACCATACTCTGATCAGAGATTTCATACTACATATACATAAGATCACATAGGATATCCATACCCGAAGGTAAGCGGTGAATCCCGACTACAATACATCGACTCCTATATGTTTCGACAAAACACCCAACCTTGCCACCTGATGACCCCATGAGAGTCGGTAAACAAGTCGAAGTGCAATGCTAGCATATAGAGTCTCAATGTTGTCTCGGGTCATAAGGACTAATGATGTACAACCATAAACTAGGACGTTTCCACTCGATAAGTGAGAACCACTTGGAAAGTTCTTACTGGAGGTTTGTTTAGTGCACTCTACAAGGAGCACCTATCTGCATGTTCAAACATCACAATGTCCCCTACCAATGAAATATGGTACTCACATCGCAGATACTAGTCTCGAACTCAAGCGGCCTATATCCTTCTTAGCGGCGGCCGAATTGACTTGGAACTATTTAGAATATACAATATTGCAAATATGAGTTTCATGATACTCATCATATGAGCATGTTGGAAACTAGATTCTGGAGTTTGACAAAACATAAATCAATCGATTAACAAAATATGAATCAACTGATGCGCACAAGCAAATTCGGCAACTGAAGTAAGTTGATACAATGATATAAGGCAAACTGATCAACTGATCAGTCTCTCAACTGAAGACGTCTCGGGAAAGAACAAATGAGACATAACAGATTACAAGAACTTCGCACTTCAATCATTACAGCATAGAACAATGTGTTTCGGCTATTGCAATTAAGACGCCGTATCACAATCAATGAAGAGAACATTGCCCAAGGAATGATGAAGTGGCAGTCAACGGATACTAGAATTCAAATACATATCAAAGTTACCGTTGAAATAGAAGTATAAATATAACTGAAGAACAGCAGATAAACGAGAGACAATCATTCAATCTTAAAGCTTGCTGTTACTCTGTCAAAATCTCAGCTCACTCTCATTTGAATTATTCGTAGCAATCAAGGCTACAATCTGAGCTTATTAGCACTCTCTAAAAGTTGTTAGACTCAATTGTGCTAATATCAGTTACGTACTGAAAATATTGTGTAGAACTAAGAGTTTCAGTTTTGACAGTTGTAAGTCCAAACTGAAGTAGGTCTGTACAAGTGTTGTACTCGATCAAAGTCTTTTAGTTAATATCATATCCTTGTGATAGAAGGGGTGACGTAGGAGTAATTAAATTCTCCGAACAGCCAGAAACAACTCTTGCATATTTCTTTCAGTTTCGTATTCTATCTTTCAATCAGTTACTTTCCGCAACTATTCTAGTTTAACTGATTGTTATTGACCAACAAGATTCCGAGATTCAGTTTGTCACCAAAATGAACTCAAATATTGTTAAAGAACATTTTTAAGTGTGAGTGTTTATTCAACCCCCCCCCCCTTCTAAACACTCTTATTACGAGAACCGATCTTATCAAGTTGTATCAGAGCAGTTGAATCTTGTTTTTGAATACTTCTGATCTATAAATCTGTTAGCATGACTTCTTTCAATAAAATTCATATGTTCTCAAGAGAAGATTTTGATGACTGGAAAATCAGAATGCAGGCTCACTTTGCTGCAAAAGATGATGATATGTGGTTTTTCATAACAACCCATGAAGATTCTGAAAGCAAACACAGCAATAGCCATAACTGAAGGGGCGCCATAGAGAATTCAGAAGCCCAGAGAAGAGTGGACAACTGAGGACAAAAGAAAAGCCAATCTTGACAATGTGGCCAAAGATACTCTATACAAAACATTGGATAAAGCAACCTTCAACAAAATAAAGATGTGCAAAACAGCAAAAGAAATTTGGGAGAAGTTGATTCGGTTATATGAAGGAAATGACCAAACAAAAGAAAATAAACTATCTGTTGTTGTCCAGAAATTTGACAATATCAAAATGAAGGTTGGAGAGTCGATGAATGAGTATGATGAAAGGGTGAGCAGTATTGTAAATGAATTAAATGCACTCGAAAAAGTGCATACTAACAAAGAGGTTGCATTAAAAGTAATGAGAGGTCTTCCAAAGGAATGGGACGTCAAAACTATGGCTATGAGAGAATCAGAAGACTTGAACCAGATCGAAATTCATGAACTGTTTGCTGATTTAAAAGCTTATGAATTTGAATTGCAGAACAGAGAAGGAGAACCATCTACTCCTACAACTACAACTGCCTTAGCAGCTGTCAGAGCTGAGTCAAACAGTTCAGCTGAGAAATCTGCTGATTAGTTAAGCAATGATGCAATGTCATTATTCATCAAAAAGTTCGGGAGGTTCATGAGAAAGAACCAAGGAAACTTTCAGAAGCAATACCAGAAAAATAAATCAAAAGAAGAAACAAATGCTTGCTACAATTGTGGCAAAACAGGTCATTACATTGCAGACTGTCCTGAACCTAAAAAGGACAGTCAAGGATCAACTGACAGAAGAAAGAAACCATATGAGCATAAGAGAAGGCCCAGAGATGATAAGAAAACCAACAGAAAGAAATACGAAGTTCTATTAGCTGAAGAGAACAAATCCAAATGGGCAGAAACTGATAGTGACGAATCAGAACCAGAAAGCTCATATAGCTCAAGTGATGAAGAGGACGTCAAATGTCTAATGGCAAATGATGCTGAAGCAGAATTTACAAATCAACAGGTATTTGATTTTAGTTCAATTGACTTTACAAGAGAAAAACTCATTTTGACATTGCATGATATGGTATATGAGTACCAGAGACTTGCATCATCATTTCAGGAAATGAAATCAAAGCAAAATGATCCCATAGACAACAAAACCAAAACTGATGAATCAGTTGATGAGTTGAGTCTAAGAAGGGAAATTGCTGAGCTAAAAGCAGAGAGAAAGAAAGATCAGTCACTGATCCAGAAATTGATTCTTGAAAATTCAAAAGAGACTGAACTCATTCAATCTTGGAATAAGTCATCTACTGCATTGAATGAGATGCATAATTCACAAAAATCAGTTTCTGACAAAACTGGTTTAGGGTTCAGTAATCAAGGAGAAACATTTTCAAAAGATACACAACCATAGTTGACAGTAAACAAAGGAAAGTACATTCAATTTGTCAGATCAACAGTAGATCAAGAAAAATTTGAGCCTAGCAAAATGAATGAACAATCCATTGAGAATATGTATAAGGGCAAAAGACATGGAGTTGGTTACAGTCCAAAAACCTCTACTGACTCAGTAAGTCAGCCATCAAAAAGGTTTGGATAGAATCGTTCAAATAACTATTCGAATTATCACAACTGCAAACCAGTCCAGAAAAAATACAGACTAAACAATCAGTCGAACCAAGCCAAAATGCATACTGTGTCATCTGTACAACACACACCTAACACACAAAAGCCGAGAAAAACAATTTGGAACACAGCTACTGGAAAGACAGTTAGACTAATCCAAGTATGGATTCCAAAGGGACTAATAAGTCGTGGACCCAAATAGATATGGGTACCAAATCATATTATGTATGTGCTTGCAGGTAACAAGTACAGATAAAAATTCAATATGGTATTTGGACAGCGGTTGCTCACGACATATGACAGGAGATGCAAGTATGCTATCTCAACTGACCAAATATAGTGGTCCAAACATCAGTTTCGGAGATAATTCCAAAGGTAAAACCGTGGGTAAGGATAAGATTATCCATGGTAACTTTACTATTAAAGATGTTTTATTGGTAGAAAATCTAAAATATAACTTGATTAGTATAAGTCAGTTATGCGACAATGGATTTTTGGTACAATTTGATAAAAACTCATGCTCAGTTAAAACATCAACTGATGAAATCATACTAACTGGCAAACGATGTGGAAACACATATAAAGTCAGTTGGAATGAACAACCTCATGCACCAGTTTGCTTCATTGCTTCAAATTCATCTCAAAACTGGTTATGGCATAAAAGATTAAATCATTTAAACTTTAAATCCATTGCTTATCTGAGTAAACATGAACTTGTAACTGGCTTGCCCAAAATAAATTTTTTAAAAGAAAAACTTTGCTCAGCATGTCAGTATGGAAAACAAGTACGATCTTCTTTCAAAAAACAAGGGCTGTAAATCTTCATCCCGATGCTTAGAACTATTGCACATGGATCTCTTCGGTCCAATTCCAATCATGAGCTTAGGGGTAATTAAATACATCCTGGTGGTCGTAGATGATTTTTCAAGATTTACTTGGGTTATATTTCTAAAATCCAAAGACCATACGGCTGCACAACTGATTAAACTCTTCAAAAGACTTTTAAATGAAAAATCAGTTGGGATTGATCGAATCAGATCTGATCGAGGAACTGAATTCATCAATCAAACACTTTCAAGTTTTCTAGAAAATGCTGGAATCAAGCATGAGCTCTCAGCAGCAAGAACTCCTCAGCAAAACGGTGTAGCTGAGAGAAGAAATCGGACCCTAAAAGAAGTTGCTAGAACAATGCTTGCTGATTCTGGGATTTCTCAAAGATTTTGGGCAGAGGCAGTAAACACTGCGTGTTATACTCAGAACAGATCGATGATTAATAAGAATCATATGAAAACACCATATGAGATCTGGCATGGAAGAAAATGTATAATCACCTATTTCAAAATATTTGGCTGTAGATGCTTTATTCATGATAATGGTAAAAATTACTTAAAGGCATTTGATGCCAGATCTGCAGAAGGAATTTTCCTTGGATATTCATCAGTTAGTATAGCTTATAGAGTCTTTAATAAGAAAACTTTAAATGTTGAAGAATCTGCGCATGTTAATTTTGATGAAACTGTACTAACTGATAAGCCAACTGATCAAGTTGAGCTAGCTGATCGATTGACAGATATAAGTTTGGACGATGATGATAAAGATGAAAGTCATAACAATCAAGACATCTTCCAAACACCAGAACCAGAGATTTTAGATCAATTAAATGAGCAGGAAGTCAATGACAACAATCAGTTATTAAAGGAAACTGATAACATTCAAATACCAGTTGTTGAGACATTAACTGAAGTTGAAAATTGCACTCAGATGTCAACTGAAGAAGTTGCTGATGCAACAAATACAGAATACAGATGGAAAAAGTCACATCCACCTCATCTAGTAATAGGAAATCCATCTGATCCTGTAAGAACTCGCAATCAAATGTTAAATTTATTTATTCACTCAGCCTTCGTCTCATAACTGGAACCAAAGAAAACTGATGAAGCTCTTGCTGATCCTAACTGGGTAAATGCTATGCAAGAAGAGCTGAATCAGTTCACTCACAATAACGTCTAGAACTTAGTTCCAAGACCAACTTCAAAAACCATTATAGGAACAAAATGGGTGTACAGGAATAAGCTAAATGAGGATGGCTCAGTTATACGCAACAAAGCTAGACTAGTAGCACAAGGATATAGGCAAGAAGAAGGAATTGACTACGATGAGACGTATGCTCCAGTTGCAAGATTGGAAGCGATCAGAATATTTCTTGCTTATGCATCTCACAAAAACTTCAAAGTTTATCAGATGGATGTGAAAAGTGCATTCCTAAACGGTCAGTTACAAGAAGAAGTATATGTCGAACAACCTCCAGGTTTTGTAAACCACAAATTTCCTGATCATGTGTACTATTTGAACAAAGCATTATATGGTCTTAAACAAGCTCCCAGGGCTTGGTACGAAACTCTTTCAAAATTCCTAACTGATCATGACTTTTCAGTTGGATCAGTTGATAAGATCTTGTTCAAATTTACTAAAAATAATCATATCTTATTAGTTCAGATTTATGTTGATGATATAATTTTTGGTTCAACTAACCCCAAATTGTGTGAAAAGTTTTCTAAGTTAATGCAGGATAAGTTTGAAATGAGTATGATGGGTGAACTGACATTCTTTCTTGGACTGCAAGTGAAGCAACTGGAAACTGGCATATTCATTAGTCAAACAAAATATACAAAGGAGCTGCTAAAGAAATTTGGTATGGAATCATGTTCAGTCGCAACAACTCCCATGAGCTCATCAGTTATATTAGACACTGACGAAGGGGGAATATCAGTAGAGGCGACATTATACAGAGGGTTAATAGGTTCACTGCTATACCTAACAGCCAGTCGCCCTGATATTGTTTTTGCTGTCTGTATGTGTGCCAGATTTCAAGCAAACCCTAAGCAATCACATTTCTCAGCTGCCAAAAGAATTCTGAGATATCTTAAGGATACACAAAATGTTGGACTATGGTATTCCAAAGACTCCACCTTTAATTTAGTTGGATACTCATATGCAGATTATGCAGGATGTAAGCTTGATCGTAAAAGTACAAGTGGATCTTGTCAATTCTTAGGAGATAGACTGATCTCTTGGTTCAGCAAGAAGCAGACATCCATAGCTACGTCAAAAACAGAAGCAGAATATCTTGCTGCTGGTAGCTGTTGTGCACAACTGATCTGGATTCAGCAACAACTGAAGGATTATGGAGTAACATCAACAGAATCACCCATATTTTGTGATAATACCAGCACAATTGCAATCACCTACAATCCAGTTCTTCACTCAAGGACCAAACATATAGATGTCAGGCATCACTTCATCAGGGATCATGCATTAAAAAAGGATATTCGGCTAGAATATATCTCAACTGAACAGCAAGCAGCTGACATCTTCACAAAACCATTACCTAAGGCTAAGTTTTCTTATTTTCAGAATATTCTTGGTTTAATCGACTTATCTTAGAAATTTTTAGTAATATTGTTATACTAACAGAATCATGTACAGAAAATAAGAACACAACAAATAGAAAATAACACTTTATTATGAATACCAACGTTCCCATTTTACAGAAGATATCATGGCATCAACTGAATCTAGCCATGCTCTAACCCAATCATTTAACTCATAAATTCGAACTCTAGCAAATGCCCTAGATTTCGAAATCTTATCAACAACATGCCACTCTTTCCACAGAAATGCCTCCAAAAGACAGTTGTCCTGCACCAAATCTCTAACATGCCTAATTTCAAAACGTTCAAGATACTTCAATGCTCTTGCCTACTGAGCACGAGTAGGAACAGCATCACTGTCACTAATCATCTTCAATTCATGAATCTTCTCCCATGTTGACAACACTTTCTGCACGACATATATCTCCATCTTTCTTTTGATATTTATTAAACGAGGGGTTGATTGCTCAGTCACATGGACATGAGTGCTGCTGCATGCATCAGAATCAGACATATTGAAATATTTTTGAACTGATATTAAAACACATCTTTTATCACTATCATCCTATTTATAGGAAAATGACGATGGAGAAGCTGAAGAGTCTCAAGTCAATTAAAGAGTCTTTCACATATACCGAGGACTTTTATGTTATCAGTTGTTCATTATCAACTGACACCAGTTTGATTGTTCTTAACAGCTGTTTAAATAGTATCATTTTATCATCAACTTATGATAATTAGTTTCTCAACAGTTCATTTGTTTACTTATCACAACTGATGTTTCTTAGTGTGTCATTACTCCATGTGTTTAAATCTCATACAGATCATTACGTGCAGAAACAAAGAAAAACGACGCATTATCAAAATAAAGATTTTATTTATCCTTAAATTTTGGAGAGAACTACATTTTCATAAATTTCTTCTACACTAGCTATCCACATCCTCATCCAAACAGCTAGAGCTGAGGAAGAAGTCTTGCAGAAGCTGTGGGAAGAAGCAATGCCATTAAGAATCTCCAGCTCCTTGCGAAGCATCAGCTCATAGAGATGGCCCTCCTTGAAAGCATCCACCTCTACAGAAATTTTTAAGTGCCTTCGCACTTCTCTCAGTTGGGCCATCTGCCTGAAGGTGGTAACCCTCCCAGAGTTGTACAGAAGCTCCAGCTCCTGTAACTCTTCCCAATAGGGAAGACTGGCATAAAAAACCTTGTCCTCTATGGGAGCCTTTTGAGCTTCAAGCGAAAGTGGAGAGACGTTTGAACTACTTGCTCATTCCATTATTTTTACTGATACTTGTGACTAACTTCTTTATTTTTATTTATAGGCCAAGTCGGGAAAATGAAAGGACATTTTCTTAAGTGATGATTACTCTACTAAGCCTCAGGATTATCTTATTTAATCGACTTTATTTTTTTTTAACGCATCTATTTAGGGGGAATGGTGGTTTAAGAGGTTAACTGAGAAGACAGTTGTTAGTGTATTCTCAACTGAAAGGACTCAGCCTCACTAACTGACCGTTCAGTTGCTAATTCCACTAATCTTCTCATATAAGTTACCTAATTAAACCTATCATATTCCAAATCAAATGACGTGACTGTCTGCCAAATCATGATGAATTTCAGTTTATAACGTGGACACATTTTTAACCGCCCAAAATTGTACACACGCTTACAGCACACGTACACACATTTTTTTTACTCAAAATTTTCCTGGACTGACACTTTTCGATAATTCAAACAGTCACAAACAAAAGTACTTTACCCGCTTTGATTCAGTTCGTCTTCCTTACAATCACGATTATCCTCACTTTTCAAAGGAAATCTATATTTTTCGTTTCTACAGGAAATCATTCAGCTTTCAATGGCGACTCAAACTCTTGCTCACATATTAAATGCAATGGTCATCGATTTTAACTCGGCTCTATCGATTCAAGAAGCAGATGTTAAGAATGTATTTCTAAAGCTTGAGTCGACAGGTCTTAGGATGTTCTTAGGACAATCCTCCCAGAAGATATATCTCAAAGAGGTCAATGAATTCTACAGGAAAGGATTTATCACTAATAATGACACTATATCTGTGACTATCAATGATCAGCTGCTACGTCTTGAGGAATCTTTCGGAGAAATCTTTTCTTTACCAACTGAAGGTTATGTAAATTTTTCTGAAGTAAAAACTCAGGACATTGAAGAAATTCAGTCTCGATTATCTGCTGATGGACGAAAAATCAAGGTTTCCGATCCAAAGAAGGAACTGAAACCAGAAATTCAGTTGCTAGCTGATATCGTAGCAAAGGGAATATTAGAAAGAGCCGGTTCTTATGCTGCTCTTACACTCGAAAAATTCCAGGTAATGACCATAATCATGAGTGAAAAGAAAGTAAATTGGAGATATATTCTGTTTAACATCTTGAAGAATATGCTCAAGTCATCCAAACAATCATGTGGTTTTGCTATCCAAATCAGTTATATGTTAAAACTGAAGGGTTTAGTAGCTGAAAATGCTGAAATATCATCAAAATTCAAAGTCTTTACTGCCAAAAACATCTTGCAATCAATAGCCAAACTGGAAGTTGAGCCATCACCAGTCAAGAACGTCAAAACAGCAAAAAGGAAACCGATTCTCAGTGAATCGGACGCAGAGAAAACTCCTTCACCTAGGCTTGTCAAAAGACCAAGGACTAAAAGAACCAAAACAACAACAACAATGGAAGTTATTCAATCAGCTGATCAACAACCCATTCAAGCCATACCTTTGTAGAGACTCTCACCTGATGAACCAGTTACCAAAGCCAAGACAACAGCTAAGGTTAAAGCCCCATTAACCCTTGTACATCACCCTACCATCTTGCCTAGGGCCAGACCTAAAGGTATAATATTAAGGGAACCAGTGCAATCAACACACTCAGGAATGGATCTTCTTCACACTCTTTCAACTGACAAAGGAAAAGGACAGCTAGTTGAAGAACCCCGGCCATCCAATGCCATTCAAACACACATTGACCTTGTTTGAGAACAGGTCAATGCATTTGCCACATCACAATTAAAATCTTTTGACTGTTGGAAAAGTTTCATAACAGAAATCATTGCCAAAGAACTGAAGCATAGATCTCAACTGAAAAAGTTCATCAAACTAGAAGCAATCGTGATGAAATTAGTCAAAGCTGCTACAATTTCACAAGCATTAGAAAGGCCGAAATACTTCTTTGATCAGATTCGCGTCAAAAAGCTATCAAGAATGGTAGCACAGCTGAAGTCCAACTACCATCCAACAAGTCCAACTGCATACAATGATAGAGCTGTGTTCACTCAACTGGACGCAGATCTTAGTAGCCTGCAAAGGGAAATAAGATTTTGGGAAGAAGATCAGGAACTAGTTATTCATGAAAAACCTTTCAACTCAAATACTGAAAAAGATTTATCCTTCTCTCCACAAAAAGAACCATCTCCACAACAGTCAACTGAAAAGCCAGTTCAGGAAATACCTAAATCCTCTCAGACAGAACATCAGTTATATTCTGAAGAAGAACTATCCTTGGAAAACATCGAAGAAATCATTCAAGCTGTTGCCTTAGAAGCTCAGTATGACTCAGTTACTCATTCAGCTGAACAACCAGAGCAAGATATTAAGATATCGTCTGAAGCCCCAACTGAGTTACTCATTGATGGAAAATTTATATCTGCTCAAACTGAAGACCAAACTGGAGTACGAACCCAAAAATCAGAAAAAGAAATAACTACAGCGGACAAAGCTCAAACTGAAGCACCAATTCAGTCAGAAAGTTCTGCTGAACAAGTTGTTCAAACTGACGAACAAGCAAAACCATCAGACCAAGAAACTGCTGAACATGAAGAAAGTCAGTTGCTCACTAAATCAAAAGAGCAAGAACAAAGTTCAGTTAATCCTACGCAGGAAGCCTCTATGCATGAACAACCCATCTCCATCATTTAGCCAGACAGACAATTATTTGATCAAAATCAACCATCATCATCTCAAATTCAAGAAAACATTCCAGCCCAGTCTATGGTTGGAACAATGGAAACTAATCAAGCATTAGTTCTTTTTGGACAATCATCGAAGCATTCAGAAACGCCCAGCCAGCAACCTCCAATTCAATCCACAGAAATGGATACTGTTCTTTAAGAAATTCAGAACATACAGTACAGTATGCAGCAGATGCTAGCTGAAATCAAGAAAATTCAACTCGAACAGCTGTCGCATACTGTCAAATTGGATTCTTCGATTGAATTTGACTCAGCAAAACTAAACAATCTTCAAGCCAACATGGACTCTCTTAGCAGGGCTATGCAAGAAATGAAGAATGGGCTAGTTAGCTCATTATGTACAACTCAGAATGTAATCAGTCAGAGAGTTGAGCGACTGGAAACCTCTGTTTCTAATCGAATAGCATCGCTTCAAACTTCCTTCACAATTGTCGCCTCAAGTCTCTCAGTAGATGTAAAACTTCTATCCATTGACGTTCGAAAGCTGTCAGACAAAATGGAGATGTTTGACAAAAAGGGGGAAGGACAAAGCAGCTGAAGAAGATTTAATCAGAATATTTATATGATCAGATTTTATATTATTTACAAGGAATCCAGATATTATATTCTCAGATGTTATGTTATCTACAAGGAACCCAGTTATTTTATAATTCAGTTGCGTAATCTACAAAGAGCTCAGTTATTCGATCTTAAATCACTTGGTTTTGTCAAACACCATAAAGGGGGAAATGGTTGGAAACTAGATTCTGGAGTTTGACAAAACATAAATCAATCGATTAACAAAATATGAATCAACTGATGCGCACAAGCAAATTCGGCAACTGAAGTAAGTTGATACAATGATATAAGGCAAACTGATCAACTGATCAGTCTCTCAACTGAAGACATCTCGGGAAAGAACAAAGGAGACATAACAGATTACAAGAACTTCGCACTTCAATCATTACAGCATAGAACAATGTGTTTCGGCTATTGCAATTAAGACGCCGTATCACAATCAATGAAGAGAACATTTCCCAAGGAATGATGAAGTGGCAGTCAACGGATACTAGAATTCAAATACATATCAAAGTTACCGTTGAAAAAGAAGTATAAATATAACTGAAGAACAGCAGATAAACGAGAGACAATCATTCAATCTTAAAGCTTGTTGTTACTCTGTCAAAATCTCAGCTCACTCTCATTTGAATTATTCGTAGCAATCAAGGCTACAATCTGAGCTTATCAGCACTCTCTAAAAGTTGTTAGACTCAATTGTGCTAATATCAGTTACGTACTGAAAATATTGTGTAAAACTAAGAGTTTCAGTTTTGGCAGTTGTAAGTCCAAACTGAAGTGGGTCTGTACAAGTGTTGTACTTTATCAAAGTCTTTTAGTGAATATCCTATCCTTGTGATAGAAGGGGTGACATAGGATTAATTAAATTCTCCGAACATCCAGAAACAACTCTTGCATATTTCTTTCAGTTTCGTATTCTATCTTTCAATCAGTTACTTTCCGCAACTATTCTAGTTTAACTGATTGTTATTGACCAACAAGATTCCGAGATTCAGTTTGTCACCAAACTGAACTCAAATATTGTTAAAGAACATTTTTAAGTGTGAGTGTTTATTCAACCCCCCTTCTAAACACTCTTATTACGAGAACCGATCCTATCAGAACATCTCATATTCTTTCTACTATTTGTATATTCAAGGACTTTCTCAATACATGTTTGGATTTCGGATGAGACCTTGGCTCCCGTGTTGTCAAAAAACACCGGGACATGAGCAACTCCCTTAGAAATGACGCCCAACTCTTGGACGAAATTCCTTATCCAAACAGCCACCTTTGCTGCAGCTGATGCAGCAATGTATTCTGCCTCAGTGGTAGAATCTGCAGTACTGTCTTAATTGGAACTCTTCCAAGAGACAGCAGCACCATTGAGCATGAATATGAACCCAGAGGTTGACTTGGAGTCATCGATATCGCTTTGGAAGTTAGAGTGGGTATAGCCTTCCAATTTCAGTTCTCCACCCCCATAGATCAAGAATAACTTATTGGTCTTTCTCAAATACTTGAGGATGTCTTTCACAGCTTTCCAAGTTTTGATTGATATTTCCTCACTACACTTAGTGCATAAGCCACGTCAGGGCGTGTAGATATCATCTCATACATGATACTACCAAATGCGTGTCATCGCTGCTATCTCTGCATCAGTCTTGGGAGACATAGACTTGGATAGGGACACTCCATGACACATTGGTAGATTTCCTCTCTTAGACTCATCCATCAAGAACCTCTTAACGATGGTATCAATGTATGTGGAGTGGGTAAGACCAAGCAATCTTCTCAATCTATCTCTATTGTAACGCCTCGAAAATTTAAAAGTCCACACAAACCACATGCATGCAATTATTAAATTCTTTGTGTATTTTAATTATTTGTTTTAATTGCATTAATTAATTATGTAGTGCATATTTACACGTTTAAAATACATTTTTCTACATGATTGCATTAAAATATATTTTTAAAGGTTATTCGAGTTGCGATCGAGGAACGGAGACCGAGACCTGAAAAATAGAAAATGTTTTTAATTATTTAAAATGTGGGTGATGCTTTTTCTTATTTTTTTGAAAATAAGGGGTTTTGAGGTGATTTTATACGCCGGAACGTAATTTTTATCGGTGTTGGATTTTTAACAAAAATACGAGCGCTTTGGCAACCCGGCTAATAAATTCACATGTTTAATTAAACAAAACATTGTTAATATTTTATTTAAAACCTAATTAGACTAATGGGCTTAATTTAATTGGCTTAATAGGCCAAAGCCTAGTTAGTAGTTAATTAGTGTATAAAATATATTAAACCCTACATTCCTAGCATCACAATCAATCGGCCACCACTTTTTAAAATCTGAAAAACTCTCCCCTCAAATTTTTCATGGCACACACATCACAATTAAGTGGAATTTCGTAGGTTTGCAAGAAAATTCAACGGAAAAATCAAGTCATCGTCTCGTCGTCCCCGTTCTTCAATCGTCAACGTTTTTGTTCTTATAAAACGCAAAGGCACGCCATATTTCTTCTGTTTCTCATCTTTCACACCATAGTAATTCGTTTTGCATTAAAAACAAGCCACACATCATATGTGTTAAAGGGCTGCCATGACTAGGTTATTGATCAAGGACGTTTTTCACAAGTTTTAGGGACCTAATAACACACAAAAAACTCTGAATTCATAATAGGAAACAAGCTAGAACCGTAGGCCAAAGGAAATAGAAGAAACGTGAGTTCATGGTATGTGCAATCTTTAAGTGGTTCGATCACTATGCATGGGGCTTATGGATTCGACCAGGTCTCGAGGGGGGCTTGTTCTGGATGTGGGTCAGGGTCAGGAAGGGTACTAGCATGTCTAGGGCCCCTCACGCGCAACCCTGGAGGAGTCCCATGGAGAAGGGACTCCTCGCGCAACCTGTGGAAAGGTGACAGCAGCCAAGGGGGGGCTCTCTGCTGGGGCTTGGTTGAGTTAGGTAGGTCCTATAGGGTCTAAGGAAGATGGTTAATGTCTGGGCTAGGGGCTGGTGCGGCTGGGTCGCAGCTGGCTCGAGGTAAAAAGCTGTAATCGTGAAGAAGCACATCTCGCGCAGTTTGTGTCTTCTGAGTTCAGAGGCTTCGTGCTTGGGTTCCAGGGGCTGGGATGGTCCGGGTCAAGTCTGGGTGTAGTCTAGGCTCGGTGAGGGTCAGTGCTAGTAGATGGTTAGGGGCTGTAAGGTTCCTAGAAAGAGTAGGAGTCCTAGTACACCAAAACTCACGCACACACAAAGGGTCATGTGCAGTAGGCTGTTTCGGGAGTTAAGGGGCTGGTCAAGGGCTTGGGCCTGGACAGGAGGCTGCCTAGATGGGTTGGCTAGGTTTTGGCTCAAGGTGGCTCGGGCGTGGCTCGAGTAAATTGGGAGATGGCTCGAGTTGTTCGACAATGAGTCAATATTTCGAATTTAATAGGAAAAATGGAATCCATAGGTCCACGGGGTGGCTCATTACTTGGAAGGGTAGAATAAATCATAAAAGGTTATGTTTAAAATTTGGGATTAAAATAACGAGTTTTAGAATTATTCGGGATTTTATCGCCACACGAAACGCTAATTAACGAATTAATTGAAACGCATAGTTTTAAGCTTTATAGAAGTACGAAAAATTAGGTTTAAGCTTAAATAATCATTAAAAGTCTAAGTTTTTAATTTGGAAATTTTATATTAAGGTTTGGTTTAATTCGGGATTAAAACGCAGTAATACGTCTTATTTAAAGATTAAATTAAAAGTCCTCGATTAAGCTAAATAAAATTATGGAAAAATATATGTAAGCTTAAATAATTATTTGGGACATGTTAGAGTCAATGAAATTAAGAAAATGTCAAAACAGGAAATTTTTCGTCTAGGGGTAAAACGGTCATTTTACACCTAAAAATTAGTAAACGTCATGGCAGTGCCCTAAATGCTATTTTTATGATATTATGATTATTTGAAATTTTTATGAAATGTTCATGATTCAATTATTAATTTTAAATGTCTAAGGGATTTTTATGATTTAAGGAAGACATTTAAAAGACATGTTGCATGCTTGGTTTCAAAAACAAAATGTTATGTTATGCATGATTTTTATAAAGTGATGAGAATGTAAATGTTTAAGGAAGTGAAGTTATTGTGACTAATTTGTTAATTTGGCGACGTCGTGAGGGTTATGGTCTTAGTGGGAGCCCGACGATCGTGTTTTCATCATTACAAATATGTGGTAACGGTTATGTGGTAACGGTAAGAATGGGAATATCATGAGGGGAAAAGGCCCCAGAGGGAGCCCATTTATGGGAAAAGGCTCCAGAGGGAGCCCCGACGATCGTATTTCTATTCAAAAATGATAGGACAGGGCCCAGTTGACCGGCGAGAGTGTTGCTGGTGTCCCCCGCCGCCCAGTACTGTGGTTACATGTAGATGGATCCATCGATTTATGATCATGATCAGGAAAGTCACAATTAACGATCTGAACTCAACAAAGGAAAAGGAAAATGAAAAGGAAAAATGTTCATGATCTTGTTAAAGGTTTTATGTTATGTCATATTGAGGAAAAAGTAAGGAAGAGGTTAAAGTTTATGTGATGCATGTCATGAAAATGTTTATGCTTAAGTTTATGAATCATGAAAATATTTATGAAAATGGTCATGTTTGAAGTTTATGCATCTTCATGAAAATGATATTTTAAGTACAAGTATTTTTCACTGTTATATATTGACTGTATTACGTATTATTTGTTATTAAGATTATGGTGTGTTGAGTCTTTAGACTCACTAGGTATGATGGATGCAGGTGAGATTGAGGGAGGTCTTGACGGATGATTTGACTGGACTGATGGCGCACACAACCCGAGGACCAGCGTTTCTATTTTTCCGCATTTACGTTTATGATTCATGATTTAAGCTAAAGATTTTTAGACTATTTATTTATGTTTTTGAGAGATTTTTGAGAGGTTTAGTATGAGCTATACTTTTCAAACTTATTGCTTTTTACTTTTGGTAAAACAGTTGACGATTTCATTTTATGGCTATTGCACTTGATTTTTAAAATGCTAGATGGTTGGTATTTTATTTTAAAAGGGTAAAATATTTTAATATTTTCATGTGGAAAATGTATATGGCCGAAAATTGAGTGTTAAAAAAAATTCTAGTACTTTTAAAGCACTAAAAAGGGCAGGACGTTTCAGTTGGTATCAGAGCAAAGGTCCTGTAAAGGGTTGTGCCACCATCAGCGTCGGAAAGTTCAGCCGTCAAGCCTCAAAAAGTTGTAAGTTTTTACATGCTTTTTATGATTCAGTATGACGTTATGTTTAAGGTTGCATGACTTTGTTATGCTAAAAGATTATATGCTTCATGATTTTTATACGTGTTACGATATGAAATAAGAAATTATGTGGTTTCAAAGCATGTTGGTTTGTGGTGGAAATTTGACTACTTTGATTTTTGGGCTTTAGTATTTACGTTCGACTTTTTGGGCTATAAGTTAATCATGAATATTATGAATGCTTTGGAACACGTAGATTTTCTAAGAAAATATTTATGATTCATGGTAACTAGTCGAATTAATTTTTGGGAATTAGACGTAAGGAATAATGATTTAAGGATTTGCAACGACTTGGGAGTAAGAAAATGTATAAATTGGGATTTTAAGTTTTGGTGAAAGGTAAGATTGATTATGAGAATTGAATTTGGGTTAATAAGTTTAAAATTATTTAAATTATGTTATGGGAAACCAATAGAAGGAAATTAAGAATGCCAAAAATTAATGGGTTAATTGTAGGAATTTTCGAAATTAAGGATCAATTAGGATAATTTTTGAGGAAATTAAGAATTAATTTTGCAATTATTAAGGAATTTGGGAACTAGTTTAACAATAAGTGAGAATTGAATGTGTAAAATGATAAGAATTTTGTTGATTTGGGATCAAAAGAATATTTAGAACCTTGAAATATCTTGGGTTATAATAATATAAGGAATGTTAATCAAGGGTTTTAAGGATGAATCAATATTAAGCTTGAAAATCTAAACTTTGGCGGATGCATTTGGGATTTTAAGATTGAAATTGATAAGTTGATGAAAGTTTTGGGTATAAAATAAGACAAATAATATACGATAAGTTTAGTTATCCATCTTTTAATATTGGGTATTATAAGAAAAATTGTAATTCGAGGTTATAATAATAATAGCACTAAGTCATTTGGGTCTTTTTAAGTTGCGATTTGAAAATAAGGATTTAGAATGAAAATTTAATTGAGATCAAGGAGACGTAAGGGCTTTCTAGAATTTAAGTTTTATCAGAGTAGCGCAGCGGAAACGTGGATTTTTGGGATACTAGAACTAAGTCTAAACTTTGGGTTATTAAGGATAAGCGAATTTCGAGGACGAAATTTAATATAAGTGGGGAAGATTGTAACGCCCCGAAAATTTAAAAATCCACGCAAACATGCATGCAATTATTAAATTCTTTGTGTATTTTAATTATTTGTTCTAATTGCATTAATTAATTATGTAGTGCATATTTACACGTTTAAAATACATTTTTCTACATGATTGCATTAAAATATATTTTTAAAGATTATTCGAGTTGCGATCAAGGAACGGAGATCGAGGGCTGAAAAATAGAAAATGTTTTTTAAAAAAAAATTGTTTTTAATTATTTAAAATGCGGGTGATGATTTTTCTTATTTTTTGAAAATAAGGGGTTTTGAGGTGATTTTATACGTCGGGACGTAATTTTTGTCGGGGTTGGATTTTTAACAAAAATACGAGCGCTTTGGCAACCCGGCTAATAAATTCACATGTTGAATTAAACAAAACATTGTTAATATTTTATTTAAAACCTAATTAGACTAATGGGCTTATTTTAATTGGTTTAATAGGCCTAAGCCTAGTTAGTAGTTAATTAGTATATAAAATATATTAAACCCTACACTCCTAGCATCACAATCAATCGGCCACCACTTTTTAAAATCTGAAAAACTCTCCCCTCAAATTTTACATGGCACACACATCACAATTAAGAGGAATTTCGTAGGTTTGCAAGAAAATTCAAGGGAAAAATCAAGCCATCGTCTCGTCGTCACCGTTCTTCAATCGTCAACGTTTACGTGCGTTTAAAACGCAAAGGCATGCCATATTTCTTCTGTTTCTCATCTTTCACACCATAGTAATTATTTAAAATCGTTTTGCATGAAAAACAAGCCACACATCATAATATTTTCGCAACTATGCATACACATGTTTTGAACTCATGATTTTTCATCCAAAAAACTTGGTTAATATGTGTTAAAGGGCTGCCATGACTAGGGTATTGATCAAGGACGTTTTTCACAAGTTTTAGGGACCTAATAACACACACAAAATGCTGAATTCATGATAGGAAACAAGCTGGAACCGTAGGCCAAAGGAAATAGAAGAAACGTGAGTTCATGGTATGTGCAATCTTTAAGTGGTTCGATCACTATGCATGGGGCTTATGGATTCGACCAGGTCTCGAGGGGGGCTTGTTCTGGATGTGGGACAAGGTCAGGAAGAGTCCTAGCATGGCTAGGACCCCTCACGTGTAGCCCTGGAGGAGTTCCATGGAGAAGGGACTCCTCGCGCAACCTGTGGAAAGGTGACAGCAGCCAAGGGGGGGCTCGCTGCTGGGGCTTGGGTGAGTTAGGTAGGTCCTATAGAGTCTAAGGAAGATGGTTAAGGTCTGGGCTAGGGGCTGGTGCGGCTGGGTCGCAGCTGGCTCGAGGGAAGAAGCTGTAATCGTGAAGAAGCACATCTCGCGCAGCTTGTGTCTTCTGAGTTCAGAGGCTTCGTGCTTGGGTTCCAGGGGCTAGGCTGGTCTGGGTCGAGTCTGGGTGTGGTCTAGGCTCGGTGAGGGTCAGTGCTGGTAGATGGTTAGGGGCTGTAAGGTTCTTAGTACACCAAAACTATCGCACACACAAAGGGTCATGGGCAGTAGGCTGTTTCGGAAGTTAAGGGGCTGGTAAAGGGCTTGGGCCTGGTCAGGAGGGTGCCTAGATGGGTTGGCTAGGTTTTGGCTCAAAGTGGCTCGGGCGTGGTGATAAACATAAAAATTGTACATTAATTAAATGTTTTATAATATAAATATATAGTTTTTGTTTTATTAAATGTTTAAATATTATATGTTTTATAATAAATTGTATAAAATATAAGTTGTTGTGTAATTACAAGTTTTTACTATTTTTTATAGGTTCGATAAAACAAGAATAAACTTGGCGTTGCAAATGGGATTAAGATGATTCTTGGACCTGTAGAAAGTTGATGTTAATATCTACAATATTGGTGGCAAGCATGAGATAAAAATCATCTCACAATTGGGATCAATTAAGCAACAAACAAAGTTATCAAAGGAGTGGCAGTTTTACCATGCTATAGTATTTTGACCATATCCCTCAAATTACTTGGTCAAATGGTTTGAAAAAAATACCACAACTAGACAACTCAATTATTTCACATGTTCGTTATGTGAAGAAGCAAATTCGGAGAAGAAGATTTTCAAAAGTGATGTGTAATATAATATAATATCTTGGAACACCAATGAAGACTTATGTGTAAAAAAATAATATTTTATTTGTGGTTGTCTCCCCAAATTTGGCTATAAATAGGGGTGCATTTTAATGTATTGAGATATCCCTCATTCTATGAACAAACCTTTGAGTTCATAATATTTCTCTCTATATTTTTTCTTTATTTCTTCATTTAAATACAAATAGCATGTTAATTTCATATTCAAAGTTTTCTTCCTAAAGTTGAGATGATAAGGTGAAACTCTTGGCATGATAATAAGGTTATTAAAAGGTAAAAATCTATGTTTTATATTATTTAATTTGTTTATGTTATATTTATTTCTTTAAGCATTTTTATACCCTACATATAAGTGAGATTTTTGATTTATTGTTGCTATATGTTACACTAAATTCTTGGAACCATTTAAATGCTTGTTTGGTATTACCAACCATTTAAAGTGGATGCCTTGATTTATTATATATTAATATATTATAATATTAAATTCTTGGAACCATTTAAATGTTTGTTTGGTTTTACCAACCATTTAAAGTGGGAACCTTGATTTACTATATATAAATATATCATAATATTAATTTCTTGGTACCATTTAAATGTTAGTTTGCTTTAACAACCATTTAAAGTGGGAACCTTGATTTAGTGTTTACAAATATATATATAGCACAATAAATACTTGACAACATTTATAAGTTTTGGTATATATTATATAATTATAAGATAATAATATATAACAAAATATAAATATGATTATTTAATATATTGGAACCATTTTATTAATGGGATTTTAATAATGTTCGTTAATGTTAACTTTATTAAAATACCAAGAGTGGATCCTTTAATCTCAACTACTTAAATTAAAATTTGAACAATTAAAATTTACCCATTAAAGATTCAAACAATTAAAATTAAAAAAAAAACAAAAACAAAACAAAAAGACATTGTAGTGGACTTATAATTACCTTAGCTTCCTCGTGGATACGATATTTGAACTCATCGAATTATACTACTTGTGGACAACCTGCTCTTGGGAGTGCAACAATCAAAGTTGCAACAAGTTTTTGGCGCCGTTGCCGGGGAAGTATAATTTAATTCAAGTCTATTTAATTTTGTTTATAGTTTATTTTTCTTTATTTGAATTTTTATTGCTTTTGTGTGTTTTTATTCTTTTGCATTTGCATTTGCATGAGTATTTGGTCACATACACTTAGTGGTCGACTCATTCGAAATATCCCTTTATTTTTACAAAACATGGCGGAAGAACCCATCCAAGAAAATGAAGATGAAATTCAATCTCAACATGATCATGATAGACGAAGAACACTTAGAGATAACATGAATCCTACACGTACTAGTGCACCTTCATGTCTAGTTTTTCCCCCTGATGCATCTCATTCCAATTTTAAGCATGGTATTATCCAACTTTTACCCAATTTTCATGGCTTAGATTCTGAAAATCCATACATGCATTTACGAGAGTTTAAAGAAGTGTGCAACACATATAATGATCTAAATTGTAGCATGAACACCATTCGACTTAAGTTTTTTCCTTTTTCATTAAAAGATAAAGCTAAAACTTGGCTACAAAATCTTAGATCGGGATCCATTCGAACTTGGGATGAATTGCAACAACAATTTTTGAAAAAGTTTTTTCCATCTCGTAGAAAAAATTCTTTCAAAAGGCTAATCATCACTTTCACTCAAAAACAAGGAGAAAATTTTTATCACTGTTGGGATAGATACAAAGAATTGCTTAATCTTTGTCGACATCATGGTTTTGAAATTTGGAGAGTTGTTTCTCAATTTTATGAAGGCTTAACACCTAAAGATAGGCAAATGGTTGAATTTATGTGTAATAGAACATTTGAAGATAAAGATCCAAACGAGGCAATTGAGTATCTCGATTCATTAGCTGAAAATGCTCAAAATTGGGACACTATAGGTACAATCGAACCATCAAACAAGATTCAATCTCTCACATCTGGTGGAGACATGTACACTCTCAAAGATGAACATGATCTTCAAGCTAGATTTACCTCTTTGGCAAGAAAAGTTGAGGCACTTGAATTGAAAAAAAAATAGTCAATTAAAAGCTATTCAAGAAATTGCGTGTCACATCTGTGATACAATTGAACAAGCCAATGTTTTGAACGATTCAAAAGGCCAAATTTTGAACCATTTTCTCAAAATTACAATCCAGGTTGGCGAAATCATCCAAATTTTAGTTGGAGGAATGATAATGCTGTACAATTTTCACAGCCACATTTCCAAAATCAACAAAATTTTCAAAATTATGCACCTTATGTTCCGCCACCTAAAAGAAATTTGGAAGATACATTGAATTCTTTCATTGCAAAGCAAGAGTCTATCAATACTCAAACTGCTCAAACCATGACAGATTTGAAAGATACTCTTGCTAAATTTGCATCTGCACTTAATGTTCATGAAAAGGTAAATTTCCTTCACAACCACAGCCTAATCCCAAGGATCATCATTCACAAACTGAAACTTCTGGAACTCAACCGATGGATCAGGTAAAATATGTTATTACCCTTCGCAGTGGTAAGGTTGTGGAAAAATCCATTCTTGAACCTTGTGAAGATGATGATAAATCAACTCCAAAGGGTAAGGAAGTGGAACCTATAACTTGCGAAGAGGAGGTTCAACAGACAGTGTCACCACCATTCCCTCATGCATTGAAAAATACAAAAAAATCAAATTTGAATTCTGATATACATGATATTTTTAAACAAGTAAAAGTTAATATTCCTTTATTAGATGCAATAAAACAGGTACCATCATCTGCCAAATTTTTGAAAGACTTGTGCATTGTGAAAAGAAAATTGAATGTGAAAAAGAAATCATTTTTAGCCGAACAAGTAAGTGCAATCATTCAAAATAATAATACTTTGAAATACAAAGACCCTGGTTGTCCTACTATTTCATGTATTATTGGAGAACGAAAGATTAAAAAAGCCTTGCTTGATCTTGGAGCTATTGTGAATTTACTTCCATATTCAGTTTATCAAGAACTCAATCTAGGCGAGTTAAAATCTACTTCGGTAACACTTTTACTTGCCGATAGATCTGTTAAAGTGCCAAGAGGTATGGTAGAAGACGTGTTGGTCCAAGTTGATAACTTTGTATATCCTGTCGATTTCATAGTTTTAAATACACAACCTATCGAATCTTTTAATGCAATTCCTGTAATTCCGGGTCGTCCATTTTTAGCAACTTCTAATGCCCTTATAAATTGCAGGAATTGAATAATGAAGTTGTCATTTAGTAACATGACCTTGGAGCTTAATGTTTTTAATCTTTGTAAGCAACCACATGACAAAGGAGATGAAAGTGAAGATGAAAATATTATTGAAACTCTTGTGGAAGAAAACATTCAAGAAGGGAGTACTCGTGATCAATTAGATATTTGTTCAATTGAAACTGTTAAAGAAAATATTGAAATTGATCTTGATGATTTTATCAGGTATCACTCGTTACCAAGATCAGAGAAAGAATTTGATGCAGAATATGAGAACAAAGACGACCCACCAATATTGGAGTTAAAATTCTTGTCAGAAGAATTGAAGTATGCATTTCTTGGAGAAGATGAAACATATCCGGTGGTAATTTCTTCCAAACTAGCAAGTGATGAAGAAGGTAAATTAGTTGATATGCTTAAAAGACATAAAAATGCAATTGGTTGGACACTAAAAGATCTCAAGGGCATTAATCCACTAATTTGCACTCACAAAATTCACTTAGAAGAAAATGCAAAAAAGCATCTCAACAACCACAAAGGAGATTAAATCCACACATGAAAGATGTTGTGGAAACTGAAGTTCTCAAACTACTTGATGTTGGGATTATCTACCCTATTTCTGATAGTAATTGGGTAAGCCCAACACAAGTAGTTCCAAAAAATCTGGCATCACAGTGATAAAAAAATGAAAAAGGTGAATTGTTAACAAGTCGAGTCCCATCTAATTGGCGGATGTGTATTGATTTTAGAAAATTAAATGACGCTACTAGAAAAGAACATTTTCCATTACCATTTTTTGATCAAATTTTAGAAAGAGTAGCAGGTCATCCATACTACTGTTTTCTTGATGGATATTCAGGTTATTATCAAATTCCCATTGCACTCGAAGATCAAGAAAAAACTACATTCACATGTCCTTTTGGAACATTTGCATTCAGAAGGATGTCATTTGGTTTATGCAATGCCCAAGCAATATTTCAAAGATGTATGCTAAGCATTTTTTGCGACATGGTTGAAAATTGTTTGGGAATTTTCATGGATGATTGAACTGTCTTTGGGAATACATTTGATAATTGTCTTGAAAATTTGGAAAAAGGTTTTAAAAAGATGCGAGGAAAAATGTCTTATTTTAAATTGGGGAAAATGTCATTACATGATTACTTCTAGAATTGTTTTGGTACATGTTGTGTCATGTCATGGAATTGAAGTTGATAAAGCAAAAGTTGATGTCATTGTCAATTTACCCCCTCCAAAAATCTTTAAAGAAATTCGCTCATTTTTGGGACATGTAGGATTTTATAGGAGGTTTAAAAAGGACTTTAGTTAAATCTCTAAACCCATTTGTAACCTCTTAACAAAAGACACTTGTAGTGCCCAAATTCAGTACACGTATAACCCATGCATTTATTTAATTATTAAATAATTTAAATCAATTTTATATTGATTTTAGCGGTGCCTGATTTATTTAAATGCATTATTTTAATTATTCATGTTTATGTGATGCACGTTAGAATTTCTTTCAAGTTTCATATTTCAGGGGATTATTCGAGGCGGGATCGAGGAAGAGACCGATGACCATGTTTGGAACAAGTGTGCACTTTATTTTATTAGGGGATTTTGTTTAAAGATGAGTATAGTTAATATTTTAACTAATTTATTATTTGAGTTAACCTTTTTAATTAGTATTGGACTAGCATGTTAATTATTTTAATCAATTCCCTAAATTATCCCACTAACTCACGCCACTCACACACACACACGCTTTTTCACCCACAAACACACGACACACACACACACTTCATTCTACCTATTTTATCTTAAAAATTTTGAGAGAAAATATTAGGTTCTTGAGCACTTAGCAGCCGCCCCTCTCTCTGAAATTCCAGCAAATTATTGTTGTGTTTTCTTCAAAGAAAATCGCCTCACGTTCGTCCCGGATCAACCTCGCATCCTTCTCTGCTTCTGTGGGAAACTAGATTCTGGAGTTTGACAAAACATAAATCAATCGATTAACAAAATATGAATCAACTGATACGCGCAAGCAAATTCGGCAACTGAACTTATCAACTGATGTCAGTTGATACAATGCTACAAAGTAAACTGATCAGTTGGAACTGATCAGTTGAAAACATTCAGCCGAATGTCTTAAAGTCTCGCAACTGAAGATGTCTCGGGAAAGAACAAAGAAGACGTAACAGAGCACAAGAACGCCACACAACAACCAAGACTACTTAAGACAACGCATTCCGGACAAAGCAATTAAGACGCCGAACTACAATCATTGAAGAGAACATTTCCCAAGGAATGATGAAGTGGCAATCAACGGATACTAGAATTCAAATGTATATCAAAGTTACCGTTGAAAGAGAAGTATAAATCTGACTGAAGAACAGCAGAAAAATAGAGACGATCACTCAATCTTAATCTTTCTGTTACTCTGTCAAAATCTCAGCTCACTTTCATTTGAATTACTCGTAGCACAATCAATGCTACAATCTGAGCTTGTTAGCACTCTCTAAAAGTTGTTAGATTCAATTGTGCTAATATCAGTTACGCACTGAGAAAATTGTGTAGAACTAAGAGTTTCAGTTTTGGCAGTTGTAAGTCTAAACTGAAGTGGGTCTGTACAAGTGTTGTACTTGATCAAAGTCTTTTAGTGAATATCCTATCCTTGTGATAGAAGGGGTGACGTAGGAGTAATTAAATTCTCCGAACATCCAGAAACAACTCTTGCATATTTCTTTCAGTTTCGTATTCTATCTTTCAGTCAGTTACATTTCGCAACTACTCTAGTTTAACTGATTTTTATTGACCAACAAGATTCCGAGATTCAGTTTGTCACTAAACTGAACTCAAATATTGTTAAAGAACAACTTCAAGTGTAAGTGTTTATTCAACCCCCCTTCTAAACACTCTTGTTACGACAACCGATCCTATCAAGTGGTATCAGAGCAGTTGAATCTTGTTTTTGAATACTTCTGATCTATAAATCTGCTAGCATGACTTCATTCAATAAAATTCCTATTTTCTCAAGAGAAGATTTCGATGACTGGAAAATCAGAATGCAGGCTCACTTAGCTGCACAAGATGATGACATGTGGTATGTCATAACAGATGTTCCCATGAAGATTCTAAATGCAAACACAGCAATCGCCATAACTGAAGGGGCACCACAGAGAATTCAAAATCTCAGAGAAGAATGGACAACTGAGGACAAAAGAAAAGCCAATCTTGAAAATGTGGCCAAAGATACTCTGTACAAAACACTGGACAAAGCAACATTCAACAAAATAAAGATGTGCAAAACATCAAAAGAAATTTGGGAAAAGTTGATTCAGTTATATGAAGAAAATGACCAAACAAAAGAAAACAAACTCTCTTTTGTTGTTCAGAAATTTGACAATATCAAAATGAAGGTTGGAGAATCAATGAATGAGTATGATGAAAGGGTGAGCAGTATTGTAAATGAATTAAATGCACTCGGAAAAGTGTATACCAACAAAGAGGTTGCACTAAAAGTGATGAGAGGTCTTCCAAAGGAATGAGATGTCAAGACTATGGCTATGAGAGAATCTAAAGACTTGAACCAGATCGAACTTCATGAACTATTTGCTGATTTAAAAGCTTATGAATTTGAATTGCTGAACAGAGAAGGAGAACCATCTACTCCTACAACTACAACTGATTTAGCAGCTGTCAGAACTGAACCAACTAGTTCAGCCGAGAAATCTGCTGATCAGTTAAGCAATGATGCTATGTCATTATTCATCAAAAAATTTGGGAGGTTCATGAAAAGGAACCAAGGAAACTTTCAGAATCAATACCAGAGAAATAATTCCAAAGAAGAAACAAATGCTTGCTACAATTGTGGCAAAACAAGTCATTACATTGCTGACTGTCCTAAACCTAAAAAGGACAGTCAAGGATCAACTGACAGAAGAAAGAAACCATATGAGCATAAGAGAAGACCCAGAGATGATAAGAAAACCTACAGAAAGAAACACGAAGTTCTATTAGCTGAAGAGAACAAATCCAAATGGGCAGAAACTGATAGTGACGAATCAGAACCAGAAAGCTCATATAGCTCAAGTGATGAAGAGGGAGTCAAATGTCTAATGGCAAATGATACTGAAGCAGAATCTACAAGTCAACAGCGGTTGCTCACGACATATGACTGGAGATGCAAGTATGCTATCTCAACTGACCAAATATAGTGGTCCAAACATCAGTTTCGGAGATAATTCCAAAGGTAAAACCGTGGGTAAGGGTAAGCTTATCCATGGTAAATTTACTATTAAAGATGTTTTATTAATAGAAAATCTGAAGTAAAACTTGATTAGCATCAGTCAGTTATGCGACAATGGATTCTTGGCACAATTTGATAAAAACTCATGCTCAGTGAAAACATCAACTGATGAAATCATACTAACTGGTAAACGATGTGGAAACACATATAAAGTCAGTTGGAATGAACAGCCTCATGCACCAGTATGCTTTATTGCTTCAAAATCATCTCAAAACTGGTTATGGCATAAAAGGTTAAATCATTTAAACTTTAAATCCATTGCTTATCTGAGTAAACATGAACTTGTAACTGGTTTGCCCAAAATAAATTTTTCAAAAGAAAAACTTTGCTCAGCATGTCAGTATGGAAAACTAGTACGATCTTCTTTCAAAAACAAGGGCTGTAAATTTTCATCCCGATGCTTAAAACTATTGCACATGGATCTCTTCGGTCCAATACCAATCATGAGCTTAGGGTGAATGATATACACCTTGGTGGTCGTAGATGATTTTTCAAGATTTACTTGGGTTATATTTCTCAAATCCAAAGACCATACGGCTGCACAACTGATTAAACTCTTCAAAAGACTTTTAAATGAAAAATCAGTTGGGATTGATCGAATCAGATCAGATAGAGGAACTGAATTCATCAATCAAACACTTTCAAGTTTTCTAGAAAATGCTGGAATCAAGCATGAGCTCTCAGCAGCAAGAACTCCTCAGCAAAACGGTGTAGCTGAGAGAAGAAATCGGACCCTTAAAGAAGCTGCTAGAACAATGCTTGCTGATTCTGGCATTTCTCAAAGATTTTGGGCAGAGGCAGTAAACACTGCATGTTATACTCAGAACAGATCAATGATTAATAAGAATCATATGAAAACACCATATGAGATCTGGCATGGAAGAAAAAGTATAATCACTTATTTCAAAATATTCGTTTGTAGATGCTTGATTAATGATAATGGTAAAAATTACTTAAAAGCATTTGATTCCAAATCTGCAGAAGGAATATTCCTTGGATATTCATCAGTTAGTATAGCTTATAGAGTCTTTAATAAGAAAACTTTAAATGTTGAAGAATCTGCGCATGTTGATTTTGATGAAACTGTACTAACTGATAAGCCAACTGATCAAGTTGAGTTAGCTGATCGATTTACAGATATCAGTTTGGAAGATGATGACAAAGATGAAAGTCATAACAATCAAGACATCTTTCAAACACCAGAACCAGAGATATTGGATCAATTAAATGAGCAGGAAGTCAATGCTGTCAATCAGTTATTAAAGCAAACTGATAACATTCAAATACCAGCTGACGAAGCATCAACTGAAGCTGAAAATTGCATTCAGTTACCAACAGAAGAAGTTGCTGATGCATCAAATGTAGAGTACAGATGGAAAAAATCACATCCACCACAACTGGTAATAGGAAATCCATCTGATCCAGTAAGAACTCGCAATCAAATGTTAAAAATCTATTTATTCATTCAACATTTGTTTCACAACTAGAACGAAAGAAAACTGATGAAGCTCTTGCTGATCCTAACTGGGTAAATGCTATGCAAGAAGAGCTGAATCAGTTCACTCACAATAACGTCTGGAACTTAGTTCCAAGACCAACTTCAAAAACCATTATAGGTACAAAATGGGTGTACAGGAATAAACTAAACGAGGACGGTTCAGTTATACGCAACAAATCAAGACTAGTAGCACAAGGATATAGTCAAGAAGAAGGAATTGACTACGATGAGACGTATGCTCCAGTTGCAAGATTGGAAGCAATCAGAATATTTCTTGCTTATGCATCTCACAAAAACTTCAAAGTTTACCAGATGGATGTGAAGAGTGCATTCCTAAATGGTCAGTTACAAGAAGAAGTATATGTCGAACAACCTCCAGGTTTTGTAATCCACAAACTTCCTGATCATGTATATTATTTGAACAAAGCATTATATGGTCTTAAACAAGCTCCCAGGGCTTGGTACGAAACTCTTTCAAAATTTCTAACTGATCATGACTTTACAGTCGGATCAGTTGATAAGACCTTGTTCAAATTTACTAAAAATAATCATATTCTATTAGTTCAAATTTATGTTGATGATATAATTTTTGGATCGAATAACCCCAAATTGTGCGAAAAGTTTGCAAAGCTAATGCAGGATAAGTTTGAAATGAGCATGATGGGTGAACTGACATTCTTTCTTGGACTACAAGTGAAGCAATTGGAAACTGGTATATTCATTAGTCAAACAAAATATACAAAGGAGTTGCTAAAGAAATTTGGTATGGAATCATGTTCAGCTGCAACTACTCCCATGAGCTCATCAGTTAAACTAGACACTGAAGAAGGGGGAATATCAGTGGAGACGACATTATATAGAGGGTTAATAGGTTCATTGTTATACCTAACAGCCAATCGTCCTGATATTGTTTTTGATGTCTGTATGTGTGCAAGATTTCAAGTAAATCCTAAGCAATCACATTTCTTCAGCTGCTAAAAAAATTCTGAGATATCTTAAGGACACGCAAAATGTTGGGCTATGGTATTCCAAAGACTCCACCTTCAATTTAGTTAGATAATCAGATGCAGATTATGCAGGATGTAAGCTTGATCACAAAAGTAAAAGTGGATCTTGTCAGTTCTTAGGAGACAGACTGATCTCTTGGTTCAGCAAAAAGCAGACATCCATAGCTACCTCAACAACTGAAGCAGAATATCTTGCTGCTGGTAGCTGTTGTGCACAACTGATCTGGATTCAGCAACAACTGAAGGATTATGGAGTAACATCAACTGAATCGCCCATATTTTGTGATAATACCAGCACAATTGCCATCACTTACAATCCAGTTCTTCACTCAAGGACCAAGCATATAGATGCCAGGCATCACTTAATCAGGGATCATGCGTTAAAGAAGGATATTCGACTAGAATATATTTCAACTTAACAGCAAGCAGCTGACATCTTCACAAAACCATTACCCGAGGCTAAGTTTTCTTATTTTCGAAATATTCTTGGTTTAATTGATTTATCTTAGAAATTATTAGTAAGATTGCTTCACTAACAGAATTATACGAAGAAAATAAGAACACAACAAATTGAAAATAACACTTCATTAAGAATACCAATGTTCCCATTTTACAGAAGATATCATGGAATCAACTGAATCTAGCCACGCCCTAACCCAATCATTTAACTCATAAATTCGAACTCTAGCAAATGCCCTAGATTTCGAAATCTTATCAACAACATGCCACTCCTTCCATAGCATCGCCTCCAAAAGACATTTGTTTTCAACCAAATCCCTAACATGTCTAACTTCTAAACGTTCAAGGTATTTCAGTGCTCTTGCCTCCTGAGCACGAGTAGGAATAGCACCACTGTCACTCACCCTCTTCAACTCATGAATCTTTCCCATGTTGACATCACCTTCTGAAAAACATATATCTCCATCTTTCTCTTGATATTTTTTAAACGAGGGGTTGACTGCTCAGTAACATGAACATGAGTGCTGCTGCATGCATCAGAATCAGACATATTGAAATATTTTTGAACTGATATTGCATCACATTTTTATCACTATCATCTTATTTATAGGAAAATGACGTTGGAGAAGCTGAAGAGTCTCAAGACAATTAATGCGTCTTTCACATTTACCAAGGACTTTAAGTTGTCAGTTGTTCATTGTCAACTGACATCAGTTTGAATTCTGTTAATAATTGTTTAAATAGTCCCAGTTCATGATCAACATATGACAGTTAGTTTCTCATCAGTTTACGTCACGACTGATGAAATATATCAATTGCAGAAAAACAGAGTTAAAATCAGATAAATATTTCATTACTTATAAATTTTGGTCTGGATTACATCATCATACTTCTTCTCCACAACAATTATCCAAAATTTCAGCCAAACAGATAAAGAAGAAGGAGCAGTCATGAGAAAGCTGTGAGAATGAGCTATGCGCCTCAGGATCTTCAATTCCTTGCGGAGCATCAGCTGATACATGTGACCATCCTTGAAGACTTCCACCCACACAGCAATATTCAAGTGCTCTCGCACTTGATTCAGTTCTGCCACCAATTCAGGAGTGGTGGCCTCCCCAGAGTTATATAAGAGCTCAAGCTCCAGCAATCGCTCCCAGTAATGCAGACTTTTATAGAATACTTCGTCTTCTATCTCAGCCTTCCTGGCCTCCACAGAAAAGGAAGAAAAACTTGAGTCACCCGTATCAGACATTTTTGAATATTTTTGATGATATGTCTAAAACTAATTGAGTCATTTCTATTTATAGGAAAATATCAAGAAAGCTGAAGAGACGTCAACGGTTCAGCAAGACCAATAACTTCTCTGACTCTTATTGCACCAATCTATGGGGAATGTCAGTTTTTAAAGAAGTTAACTGAGAAGACAATCGTTTGTGAATTCTCAACTGATTTGAATCAGTTTTCCAACTGATCGTTCAGTTTGAAAATTATACAAATCTTCTCACATAAGTTAACCAATTAAAAACTTATTATATTCCAAATCAAGTGACGTGACTAAATTCTTATGACGTGGCATATTTTAAAAGCGCTCATTATTATATACACACGATTACAGCACACGTGCACACGTTTTTATTCAAATAATTTCTCGGGCTGACACGTGTCCAGAATTTGAACAGTCACAAACATAACCATTTTGCCCGCTTCACTTCAGTTCCATTCTTCACAATTACAATCAGTTTCTAAGAGTATACAAATTTCAGAACTTATTCTCTTCAATTTGCAGATCACTACACTTTTCGAAATGGCAAACCAGATCCCAGCCCATATTTTGAATGCGATGGTCATCGATTTTAACTCGGTTCTATCGATTCAAGAAGCAGACGTTAAGGATGTATTTCTAAAGCTTGAGTCAGCAGGTCTCAGGATGTTCTTAGGACAATCTTCTCAGAAGATATATCTCAAGGAGGTCAATGAATTCTATCGGAAGAGATTTATCACTGCTAATGACACTATCTCTGTGACTATCAATGATCAGTTGCTACTCCTTTCTGAAGAAGCTTTCGGAGAAATCTTTTCTTTGCCAACTGATGGTTATGTCAACTTTTCTGAAGTAAAAACTCAGGACATTGAAGAAATGCAGTCTCTACTATCTGCTGATGGACGGAAAATCAAGGTTTCCGATCCAAAGAAGGAACTGAAACCAGAAATTCAGTTGTTAGCTGATATCGTGGCGAAGGGAATATTAGCAAAAGCCGGTTCTTATGCTGCTCTTACACTCGAAAAATTCCAGGTAATGACCATAATCATGGGTGAAAAGAAAGCAAATTGGAGATATATTCTTTTTAACATCTTGAAGAATATGCTCAAGTCATCCAAACAGTCATGTGGCTTTGCCATTCAAATCAGTTATCTGTTAAAACTGAAGGGTTTAGTAGCTGAAAATACTGAAACATCATAAAAATTCAAGGTATTTACTGCCAAAAACACCTTGCAATCAGAAACCAAACTAGAAGTTGGGCCATCACCAGTCAAGAAGGCCAAAATAGCAAAAAGGAAACTGATTCTCAGTGAATCAAATTCAGGGAAAACTCCTTCCTCTAGGCTTGTCAAGAGACCAAGGACTAAAAGAACCAAACCAATAACAACAGTGGAAGTTATTCAATCAGCTGCTGAACATCCCATTCAAGCTATCCATTTGCAAGTAATCTCACCTGATGATTCAGTTACCAAAGCAAAGACACCAGCTAAGGTAAGAGCTCCCTTGACTCTTGTAAATCACCCTACCATCTTGCCTAGAGCCAGATCTAAAGGTATAATATTAAGGGAACCGGTGCCATCTACACACTCTGGAATGGATCTTCCTCACACTCTCTCAACTGACAAAGGAAAAGGCAAGCTGGTTGAAGAACCCCGGCCATACAATGTCATTCAAACACACATTGACCTAGTTTGGGAACAGGTCAATGCATGGAAAAGCTTCAGAACAGAAATCTTTGCCAAAGAACTAAAGCATAAATCTCAACAGAAAAAGTTCATCAAGCTAGAAGCGATTGTGATTAAAGTAGTCAAAGCTGCTACAATTCCACAGGCATTAGAAAGGCAGAAATATTTCTTTGATCAGATTCGCGTCAGAAAGCTAGCAAGAATGGTAGCAAAACTGAAGTCCAACTACAATCCCTCAAGTCCAACTGCATACAATGATAGAGCTGTGTTCACTCAACTGGACACAGATCTTAGTAGTCTGCAGAGGGAAATCAGATTTTGGGAAGAAGATCAGGAACTAGTTCTTCATGACAAACCACTCAACTCAAATACTGAAAAAGATTTATCATCCTCTCCACAAAAAAGAACCATCTCCACAACAGGCAACTGAAAAGCCAGTTCAGGGAATACCTCAATCCTCTCAGTCAGAACATCAGCTATATTCTGAAGCAGAACTATCCTTGGCAAACATTGATGAAATCATTCAAGCTGTTGCCTTGGAAGCTCAGCTAGGGGAAATACAGTACGACTCAGTTACCCATTCGGCTGAACAACCAGAGCAAGAAATTAAGATATCATCTGAAGCACCAGCTGAGTCACTTATTGCTGAAAAATTTATATCTGCTCAAACCGAAGATCAAACTGAAGTGCCAAACCAAACTTCAGAAAAAGAAATAACTGAATCGGAAAAAGCTCAAACTGAAGCACCAGTTCAGTCAGAAAGTTCTGCTGAACAAGTTATTCAAACTGATGAACAAGCAAAATCCTCAGAACAAGAAACTGCTGAACATGTAGAAGGTTAGTTGCTAACTGAATCAAAGGAGAAAGAACAAAGTTCAGTTAACTCTCCACAGAAAGCTCCTATGGATGAACCATCCATCTCCATCATTCAGCCAGACAGTCAAATCCTTGATCAAAACCAACCATCATCATCTCAAATTCAAGAAAACATTCCAGCTCAGCCTATGGCTGGAACAATGGAAACTGATCAAGAATTAGTCCTTTTTGAACAACCATCGAAGCATTCAGAAACGCCCAGCCAGAGACCTCCAATTCAATCCACAGAAATGGATGTTGTTCTTGAAGAAATTCAGAACATACAGTACAGTATGCAGCAGATGCTAGCTGAAATCAAGAAAATTCAATTCGAACAGCTGTCGCATATTGTCAAATTAGATTCTTCGATTGAATTTGACTAAGCAAAACTAAACGCTCTTCAAGCCAACATGGAATCTCTTAGCAGAACTGTGCATGAAATAAAGAAGGGGCTAGTTAGCTCACTCTGTACAACTCAGGATGTAATCAGTCAGAGAGTTGAGCGACTGGAAACCACTGTTTCAAATCAAATAGATTTGATACAGACCTCCCTCACAACCGTTGCCTCAAGTATCTCAGCAGATGTAAAACTTCTATGCATTGACGTTTGAAAGTTATCAGACAAAATGGAGATGTTTGACAAAAAGGGGGAAGGAAAGCAGCTGAAGAAGAATTAATCAGATTAGTTATATTCTCAGATTTTATGTTATCTACAAGGAATCCAGATATTATATTCTCAGATTTTATGTTATCTACAAGGAACCCAGTTATTTTATGATTCAGTTGTGTAATCTACAAAGAGCTCAGATATTCGATCTTAAATCACTTGGTTTTGTCAAACACCATAAAAGAGGAAATTAATGGAAACTAGATTCTGGAGTTTGACAAAACATAAATCAATCGATTAACAAAATATGAATCAACTGATACGCACAAGCAAATTCGGCAACTGAACTTATCATCTGATGTCAGTTGATACAATGATACAAAGTAAACTGATCAGTTGGAACTTATCAGTTAAAAACATTCAGCAGAATGTCTTAAAGTCTCTCAACTGAAGATGTCTCGGGAAAGAACAAAGAATACATAACAGAGCACAAGAACGCCGCACAACAACCAAGACTACTTAAGACAACGCATTCCGGACAAAGCAATTAAGACGCCGAACTACAATCATTGAAGAGAGCGTTGCCCAAGGAATGATGAAGTGGCAATCAACGGATACTAGAATTCAAATGTATATCAAAGTTACCGTTGAAAGAGAAGTATAAATATGACTGAAGAACAACAGAAAAATAGAGACGATCACTCAATCTTAATCTTGCTGTTACTCTGTCAAAATCTCAGCACACTTTCATTTGAATTACTCGTAGCTATCAAGGCTACAATCTGAGCTTGTTAGCACTCTCTAAAAGTTGTTAGATTCAATTGTGCTAATATCAGTTACGCACTGAGAATATTGTGTAGAACTAAGAGTTTCAGTTTTGGCAGTTGTAAGTCCAAACTGAAGTGGGTCTGTACAAGTGTTGTACTTGATCAAAGTCTTTTAGTGAATATCCTATACTTGTGATAGAAGGGGTGACGTAGGAGTAATTAAATTCTCCGAACATCCAGAAACAACTCTTGCATATTTCTTTCAGTTTCGTATTCTATCTTTCAGTCAGTTATTTTCCGCAACTACTCTAGTTTAACTGATTGTTATAGACCAACAAGATTCCGAGATTCAGTTTGTCACTAAACTGAACTCAAATATTGTTAAAGAACAACTTCAAGTGTAAGTGTTTATTCAACCCCCCCTTCTAAACACTCTTGTTACGACAACCGATCCTATCAGCTTCGGTATCGCCGTTTTGGTAACGTTTGATATCAAAATGCACGTATATTTTGTTCTTGATGCATCGATCATGTCATATTATGCGTGTGTTGTTATTTATGTGTAAAACCATGTGTATGTTGTGTAGAAGTTTGAGCAATCATGTTTAAATCATTTTTGTAGCCTTTTTTAGATCTAAAAAATCACGTTTTTACTGTTCTGGTTGAAACTGCGAATTTTTGGTCGAGATTTTGAGAAACATTTCAACTAGAAAATTGTATAACGTTTCGATGCCTTCGATTTGATATAAAATTCGAGATGTTTGGATGAAAATTGAGTGAGGTATGATGCTTTTTGTGGGACTGCTCAAACTGCGACTTTTACGAAAATTGTGTTCTTGAAGTTTCTATGTTGCAGGCTTCGTTGGGGATCAATGGGTGATCGTTGCTGCATCTAGGTATGATTAGTATGATTTTGGGATGTTAATTGATACGTCGTTTAGGGTCGATAGGCACTCGAATGCATTAGAAGTCGCAGGAAACGAATTGGTGTCAATTGCTACGTTTTGAATTGGATGTGTTGTAGGGTGAACATCTTGCTTTGGGTGGTTGTACGATTTTGGTTTGATGTTATGGCGTGCTAGGATGGGTCTCGGGGTGTCGATTCATGGTACGTACAATCGAGTCTAGGATGATAAGCATTGCGTGTTTAGAATTTCCGAAGCTTTACTTGTCCCGCAGGTACACAGACCCACGGACGGACCCTGGCACGGGGTCCGTGCCCTTGTTCCTTCCGGAGTGCATTTTTCCAGAGTCTACACGGACCCCCACACGGACCCTGACACGGGGTCCGTGTCCACCATTCCTTTCGAGCCTTCTCATCCGTGTCTACACGGACCCCTACACGGAGGTAGGCACGGGGTCCATGTCCTTCGTTTTTGGGAAAAATAATTTAGTATGCTTTGAGGTTTGACGTCATGGTTTAGTGCAAGGATTATCAAGGTCGTGTCATGGGAAATTTTAGAATGTCCTAAGTAATGATCGAACTTGAGAGTAAGTACGATTTCTACGTTAAGTTATGCAAGTTAAGTATGCAAATTCATGTTGGTATGTGCAGCAACGACCCCAGTCGAAGTCCAACGAATCCCTCAACGCCAAGTAAGTATGTTGACGTGCAAAAGAGAATATTTTAAGTTTTTGAAGGCAGGCTAAATGTCTTGTGACCAAATTATGTTCAGGATTGGAAAGCGTTAAATTATGAACGGGGACCAATCCGCCCGTTAAATTATGAAAGGGTTAGATCGAGGTTGGAAAGCGTTAAATTATGAACGTGGACCAACCAGCCCGTTAAATTATGAACGGGGATCTCATGTATGTGGCAGTGGATACGTCCCTGTCAGCCCAGTACTGTGGTATAGTCTGATCAGGCTCTTTTATGTTATGGGTCACTTGCTTTGAAACATCCTCTACGCAAATTGATGAAGTTATGTATGTTCAAGTATGCAGTATGTTTATGAAAGTTTATGTTGAATTGTTGATGGCATGTCTAGTTATGTACGTACGTATGTTCAAGTTTATTATGCAAGTTCAAGTTTCAAGTTATGTACGTTTTATTTTTAAGATGCATGCGATTTTATTAGTAGTACTCGTTATCCCAGTTTATACGTGTTGAGTCTTTAGACTCACTAGACTTGATCGATGCAGGTGACTATGTTGAGGAGACAGGAGGTGGCGACCAAGGGGCAGGCTTGGACTGAGTGGAAGGCTAGACCCGAGGACCGCAATGCTTACGTTTTATGCAAAGTTTCAAAATACTCTGATTTATAAATATCTGGATGCGAAATATTTGGAGACAGTTTCTTTTAGCAAAATTTTTTAATGGTGACGGATGATTTTGAGATTTATTTTATGAATGTTGAGTGACGACCGTATGGATGTTTACATTTAAGAAAATTTTTAATTCTTCCGCATTTTTTTTAAGTATGAGAATACGGTACGTTACAGTTGGTATCAGAGCGGTGTTCTTGTAAAGGGTCACGCCTATTGCCAGTCTCAAGAAGCTCACGAAGTCACACCTCAAGTCTGTAAGTTTAAAGTTTTGAATTATGTTGTGTAGTAAGCATTAAATCATGTTTTCAGCATGCTTACCTGTAAAGTTCAAAGTACGTGCATCTTATGTTTTTGTATTACATTCATGCATGTTGGGTTACGTGTTGGGTAATTTACTGGAACAGTATGCCTTCTAGACGTGTGATTGCCCGGGAAGCCAGGGAGGAGGACAGAGAGCCTCGAATTGTGGAGAGGGCCAACCCTCCACCTCCACCTCCAGACATGCAGGCACAGATGCTTGCGAGCATGACGCAGTTTTTCGCCCAACTTGCGAGGAACCAGGCTACAGCAACAGGTGCAGGGACGAGACCCCTACCGGAAGCAGTGTACGAAAGGTTTAGGAGGATGAGTCCTAAGGAGTTTTCGGGTACCACTGACCCGATGCTAGCCGAGGGATGGATTAAGTCCATAGAGGTAATCTTTGACTTTATGGAACTGACCGATGCAGATAGGGTCAGATGCGCCACGTTCCTTCTGACAGGGGACGCCGGATTATGGTGAGAGAGTGCATCAGTGGCAGTTAACTTGCAGGTACTGCCATGGATTGGTTTCAAGGAGGTCTTTTACTCCAAGTACTTCACTGAAGAGGTACGATCCAGACTCACCAGCGAGTTTATGACGCTACGGCAGGGAGCCAGTAGCGTGGCAGAATTTGTTAGGAAGTTTGAGAGAGGGTGTCACTTCGTACCCCTCATTGCGAATGATGTCTAGGCAAAGTTGAGGCACTTCTTGAATGGTTTGCAGCCGATCCTGCGCCGTGATGTGAGAGTAGCTGGCCCTACTAGCTATGTCGTCGCCGTATCTAGAGCATTGGCGGCCGAACAGGATTTGAGGGATATTGAGGCTGACAGGCAGGGCAAGAGGCCCTATCAAGCGCCGCAGCACCAGCAGCATCAGAGGCCCCAGTTCAAGAAACCATATCAGGGGCCGCCAGGGAAGAAACCGTATCAGGGACCACCAAAGGGCAAGGGTCTAATTCAGCAGCAGGGGCCACCTCAGAAGCCCGTCATTTTCCCAGTGTATCCTAAGTGCAACCGTCAGCACCCAGGGCAAAGCTTATACGGTTCAGGCAAGTGCTTCAAGTGTGGAGGTAGTGACCACATGATAAAACAGTGCCCGCAGTGGCAGCAGCCGACTCAGGGCAGAGTATTCGCCATGCATGCGCAGGAGGCGAATCCAGACACGACATTACTGACCGGTAAAATTTCATACCCAAGTCAGTATTATTTTGCCTTGCATGTGGATTTTTACTTGGGATTATTAGTGTGCTAGTATTATTTTTGAATAACTTGAGATATAGGTTTCCTCTATGCTTAAGGTTTATATTAGTAATTTTGGGGATATAAGTTAGTTGGTTGTGCTAATGTCTCTCAGGCAATATTTTCGTAAAGAGATTAGCAACAACGGCACTGATAGATTCAGGAGCCACTCACTCCTTCATCTCGGATTCTTTTGCTAATCATCTGGACATCAAGTCCATTGGCCTAGACATGAACTTTTCAGTGACAGTCTCATCAGGAGAAGAGCTGTTAGCTACCAGTGTGGTCAGAGATATCTATCTAGAACTACATGGCCACCTAGTATATGCAGATTTAATCCTATTGCCGATGCCAGAATTCGACATCATCTTGGGCTTGGACTGGCTGACAAAGAACAGAGTTCCGATCGATTTTCAGAAGAGATCAGTGTTGGTCAGACCGCTGGGCATGGAGCAGTTTCTATTTGAGCCAGCTATATGGAGGAGTTTCCCTCGCATGATTTTGTGCATGCAGGCGAGGAGACTAATTTCTAAGGGGTGTCAGGCTTTCTTGGCCGGTGTTATTTCAGCGCCTGATGTGCCCACTCCATCGCTATCAGATGTGCCAGTAGTCAGAGAATCCCCAGACGTCTTTCCCGACGACGTCACAGGCCTTCCACCAGAGAGAGAGGTGGAGTTTGCAATCGATCTCATGCCAGGCACAGTGCCAATCTCTAAGGCACCGTACAGATTAGTCCCAGCAGAGATGTTAGAACTTAAGCAGCAGATTCAGGAGCTCTTAGACAAGGAGTTTATTCGCCCGAGTTTCTCACCGTGGGGGCAACCAGTGCTGTTTGTAAAGAAGAAGGATGGGAGTATGAGGCTGTGCATCGATTACCGAGAGGTGAACAAGGTAACGATCAAGAACAAGTACCCACTTCCTAGGATCGAAGACTTGTTTGATCAATTGCAAGGAGCTACAGTGTTCTCTAAGATAGATCTTCGATCAGGGTATCACCAGATGAAGGTTAAGGATGCGGATGTTCACAAGACGGCCTTCAAAACAAGGTATGGGCATTACGAGTTCTTAGTAATGCCATTCGGATTGACAAATGCTCCAGCAATTTTCATGGACCTCATGAATTGAGTATTTCAGCCTTACCTTGATCAGTTCGTCATAGTGTTTATTGACGACATTCTCATATACTTGAAGAGCCATGAGGAGCATAGCAAGCATTTGAGGACAGTTTTGCAGACCTTGCAGAGTCACAAGTTATTTGCGAAGTTCAGTAAGTGGGAATTTTGGTTGCAGAAAGTTGCATTTTTGGGACATATAGTGTCTAGCAGTGGTATTGAAGTGGACCCAGCAAAGGTAGCAGCCGTTAAGGAATGGGTTGAACCGAAGAATGCATCGGAAATCCGCAGTTTTCTTGGTTTAGCCGGTTACTACCGTAAATTCATTCAGGGATTTTCGTCCATAGCAGTGCCGCTCACTTCCTTGACAAAGAAAAATGCCAAATTTGTGTGGAGTGATGAATATCAGAAGAGCTTCGACACTCTGAAGCAAGCTCTTATTTCAGCGCCAGTGCTAGCCATGCCGACAGGACAAGGTGAGTTTGTGCTTTATACCGATGAATCTAAGCTCGGGTTAGGCGCAGTACTGATGCAGCAGGGTCGGGTCATAGCTTATGCTTCCAGGCAGTTGAAGGTGCACGAGAAGAACTACCCGACGCATGACCTTGAGTTAGCCGCCGTTGTATTCGCACTGAAAATTTGGAGACACTATCTGTACGGCGAGAAATTTCAGATTTTCACCGACCACAAGAGTCTCAAATATTTTTTCACGCAGAAAGAGCTGAATATGAGACAGAGACGATGGTTGGAACTTGTGAAAGATTACGACTGCGAAATTAGCTACCATCCAGGGAAGGCTAATGTTGTCCCAGACGCTTTGAGTAGAAAATTGGCAGTTGTCGCTCAGTTTTCAGCTCAGAGACCGCTTTAGTCGGAGATTCAGAGATTTGGTCTAGAGATTTATCGAGAGGGCAGAGCTCCTAGACTGTCTAATCTGATAGTCAAATCTGGTTTGCTAGACCGTATCCGAGCAGGTCAGTCTTCAGATGAGCAGTTACAGAAATGGAGACTGAAAGATGAAGCCAAGGGCAGTGTGTTGTACACAGTTTCAGACGGCATTGTGAGATACAGAGGCAGAATGTGGGTGCCTAGTGGTGGTTCGACCAGATAGGATATTTTGACAGAGGCACACGCATCTCCGTATTCTATTCACCCAAGAGGCACCAAGATGTACAAAGACCTACAGTTATTGTATTGGTGGCCAGGGATGAAGCGAGACATCCATAGATTCGTATCAGAATGTCTCACTTGTCAGCAAGTAAAAGCTGAACATCAGAGACTAGCAGGATTGGTTAAGCCACTCCCCATCCCGGAGTGGAAATGGGAGAACATCACGATGGACTTCGTCATTGGACTGCCTAGATCAGTCAGGGGCTTTAATTCCATTTGGGTTATAGTGGACCGACTCACCAAGTCAGCGCATTTTCTACCGGTGAAGACGACCTTCTCCATGACGCAGTATGCAGAGCTTTATCTCAGGGAGATAGTTTGTTTACATGGATTCCCAATTTCAATTGCGTCCGACTAGGACCCAAGGTTTACGTCGTCCTTCTGGAAGAGCTTACATGCAGCCATGGGAACAAAGTTGCTTTTCAGTACAGCTTTTCACCCGCAGACAGATGGTCAGTCTGAGCGAGTGATTCAGGTTTTAGAGGATTTGCTGAGAGCCTGCATGATTGATTTTCAAGGAATTTGGGAGTCTAGACTACCTCTAGTGGAGTTCACATACAACAACAGCTTCCAAGCATCTATTGGTATGGCTCCCTATGAGGCGTTGTACGGGAGGAAGTGCAGATCACCAGTTCATTGGGATGAAGTCGGTGAGAGAGCAGAACTTGGTCCAGAGATAGTTCAGCAGACTGCAGACGTGGTGGTCAAGATTCGTGACAGAATGAAGACTGCCCAAAGCCGTCAGAAGAGCTATGCCGATAAAAGGAGAAAAGATCCCGAGTTTGCCGTTGGTGATCACGTTTTCGTTAAGATAGCACCTATGAAGGGTGTTATGAGATTTGGAAAAAGAGGCAAACTGAGTCCGAGGTTCATTGTGCCGTTTGAGATTTTGGACAGAGTTGGGACAGTAGCCTATCGTGTTGCCCTTCCGCCGAATCTGGCCGGGGTGCACAATGTGTTCCATGTCTCGATGCTGAGGAAGTATCTAGCTAACCCTTCGCATGTTCTGAGCTACGAGCCGTTACAGCTTACTCTAGACCTGTCTTATGAGGAGAAACCAGTCCAAATCCTAGACAGGCAAGAGCAAAGGCTTCGGAACAAAGTGACTAAGCTAGTCAAAGTTCGGTGGCTAAACCAATCAGTGGAAGAGGCCACATGGGAGTCAGAGACAGATATGAGACTTCGCTACCCAGAGCTGTTCAGTAAGACTTAATTTCGAGGACGAAATTTTTATAAATGGGGGAGGAACGATAGTGCCCAAATTCAGTACACATATAACCCATTCATTTATTTAATTATTAAATAATTTAAATAAATTTTATATTGATTTTAGCTGTGCATGATTTATTTAAATGCGTTGTTTTAAATATTCATGTTTATGTGATGCACGTTAGAATTTCTTTCAAGTTTCATATTTCAGGCGATTATTCGAGGCGTGATCGAGAAAGAGACCAGTGACGATGTTTGGAACAAGTGTGCACTTTATTTTATTAGGGGATTTTGTTTAAAGATGAGTATAGTTAATATTTTAACTAATTTATTATTTGAGTTAACCTTTTTAATTAGTATTGGACTAGCATGTTAATTATTTTAATCAATTCCCTAAATTATCCCACTAACTCACGCCACTCACACACACACACGCTTTTTCACCCACAAACACACGACACACACACACTTCATTCTACCCATATTATCTTAAAAATTTTGAGAGAAAATATTATGGTTCTTGAGCACTTAGCAGCCGCCCCTCTCTCTGAAATTCCAGCAAATTATTGTTGTGTTTTCTTCAAAGGAAATCGCCTCACGTTCGTCCCGGATCAACATCGCATCCTTCTCCGCTTCGGTATCGACGTTTCGGTAACTTTTGATATCAAAAGGCACGTATATTCTGTTCTTGATACAACGATCATGTCATATTATGCATGCGTTGTTATTTATGTGTAAAACCATGTGTAAGTTGTGTAGAAGTTTTAGCAATCATGTTTAAATCATTTTTGGAGTCCTTTTTAGATCTAAAAAATCACGTTTTTACTGTTTTGGTTGAAACTGCGAATTTTTGGTCGAGATTTTGAGAAAACTTTCAACTAAAAAATTGTAGAACTTTTTGATGCCTTCGATTTGATATAAAATTAGAGATGTTTGGATGAAAATTGAGTGAGTTATGACGCTTTTTGTGGGACTGCTCAAACTGCGACTTTTACGAAAATTGTGTTCTTGAAGTTTCTATGTTGCAGGCTTCGTTGGGGATCAACGGGTGACCGTTTCTGCGTCTAGGTATGATTAGTATGATGTTGGGATGTTAATTGATACGTCGTTTAGTGTCGATAGGCACTCGAATGTATTAGAAGTCGAAGGAAACGAATTGCTGTCAATTGCTACGTTTTGAATTGGATGTGTCGTAGGGTGAACATCTTGCTTTGGGTGGTTGTACGATTTTGGTTTGATGTTATGGCGTGCTAGGATGGGTCTCGGGGTGTTAATTCATGGTATGTACAATCGAGTCTAGGATGATAAGCATTGTGTGTTTATAATTTCCGAAGCTTTACTTGTCCCGCAGGTACACGAACCCACGGACGGACCCTGGCACGGGGTCCGTGACCTTGTTCCTTCCGGAGTGCATTTTTCCAGAGTCTACACGAACCCCCACACGGACCCTGACACGGGGTCCGTGTCCACCCTTCCTTTCGAGCCTTCTCACCCGAGTCTACACGGACCCCTACACGGAGGTAGGCACGGGGTACGTGTCCTTCGTTTTTGGGAAAAATAATTTAGTATGCTTTGAGGTTCGACGTCATGGTTTAGTGCAAGGATTATCAAGGTCGTGTCATGGGAAATTTTAGAATGTCCTAAGTAATGATCGAACTTGAGAGTAAGTACGATTTCTACGTTAAGTTATGCAAGTTAAGTATGCAAATTCATGTTGGTATGTGCAACAACGACCCCAGTCGAAGTTCAACGAATCCCTCAACGCCAAGTAAGTATGTTGACGTGCAAAAGAGAATATTTTAAGTTTTTGGAGGTATGCTAAAGTTCTTGTGACCAAATTATGTTCAGGATTGGAAAGCGTTAAATTATGAACGGGGACCAATCCGCCCGTTAAATTATGAACGGGTTAGATCGAGGTTGGAAAGCGTTAAATTATGAACGTGGACCGACCAACCCGTTAAATTATGAACGGGGATCTCATGTATTTGGCAGTGGATACGTCCCTGTCAGCCCAGTACTATGGTATAGTCTGATCAGGCTCTTTTATGTTATGGGTCACTTGCTTTGAAACATCCTCTACGCAAATTGATGAAGTTATGTATGTTCAAGTATGCTGTAATGCCCAGAAATTAATCACTGTAATTGTCGTTGATTGATTTATAATGTCATGTGATTATGAATGGACCAATCGGGATACCGAAAAGAGTATTTAAAATGAAAGTAGGGATTTTTGGTGCGAACCAAGACCGCACCCGCGGTCCCTACGACACAGCACCCGCGGTGTAGATGATGAAAAATGGATAGGATTGCCGTGGGGTGACCGCACCCGCGGTGCTTACGAGACCGCACCCGCGGTGCAGGACCGCACCCGCGGTGCAGCAAAGACCGCACCCGCGGTGTTGCGTGTTGCGCGGAAAATGAGCCACCTCTTAGCATGCATGCAAGGATATATATAAACCGTTCTTTCCTTCGAAATTAGTAGGAAAAGAATAGGAAAGCTCAGGGGAGGTTTGCGAAATCCTTACGCCTTTATATTTCAATCCGTCCATCTGATTTTGATTCCGACTTCGGTATTGAGTTCCTAGCGACGTAGGCTACAACTTGACGTAAGTTTTGCTACGTTTTGACATGCTTTGAAATTATGCTATTGGCAGAATTGAATGGAACTCATATATGCCGTTCTTGACATATGAGACATTATAGAATCGAAGTCAGACTAAGAAACGGACTGATTATAGAATTGTTATGAATTTTTAGGGTATATTGATTTATACCAGACAGATCTGAATTGTGATTGGATTACAGATTGTATTGGATATGAGTTAGGGATTGTAACTATTATCTGTTGAATTGTTATTGACGGGGATATTGAAATTGTACCGTTATACCGTTGATTTGAATAAAATCCAGATTCATCAGATTGTTATTGAGTTGAACGGTATATTGACATGAGATTATTGATATTGTCAGTACCAGACAGATTGTGAGTTCAGGACTTCGACTGAGCCAGACACAGACGAAAGAAAGGTATAAGTCAATGTGGTATTGGGAGATGGACTTGAGTCGGTTTAGACCTGGGTTTCCCTAAATCACATACTTTATTTTATTGCATGGATATTTGCATTACATTGATTAATGTACTTGTTCTCTTGAATTTAGATGACAGGTATTAGACGAGTTATCTTGTGACAGAAGTGCCGGATAGTGGTGGTATCGCCACGGCACATTGCACGATGTCACAAGATAGGATGCTAGCGATAGAGCTACAGTCCATGACGGTTAGGTCAGGACACTGGATGTATGGTTATATCGAGTAATGGAATCCATTACGGAATTCGATATAGGAACACCATATTTGGTTATATCGAGTAAAGGATATTGGAATTCTTCTATTACGGAATTCGATATAGGAATACCGGGGCACTGGTTATATCGAGTAATAGAGATTATGGTTCCATCCTTTACGGAATTCGATATAGGAATACCACATCTGGAAACCGGGATCCCTAGACTAGGATTGAGTCTAGTCTGAATTATGAGTTATGTCGACAGATTGATATTGATTATGTTTCAGATTTTGATACATATATCTGTTACCTGATTACATGCTTTATATTTGTTTATATGATTGCATGTTTCATTGATTTATACTGGGATTATATTCTCACCGGTATATCCGGCTGTTGTCTTGTCTGTATGTGTACTTGACAACAGGTGGGACAGGTCCAGGGTCGAAGAGATGAAGAGCTAGATCGTGATTAGAGTGGTGGCACCGGACTTGGACTAGATGTAGGGTTAAACACTTGCCTTTAGTTTTAAACCCTAGTTTGAATAAATGTTGAAATACAGGATTTGTATTTTATATACTGATATGTATATATGTTGTATGTCACTACGTTCCGCATTTTGAAAAAAAAAATTTAGACCCTGTTTTAAGTGATTAATTAGTCCCAATGATGATTAAGAATTTGATTAGCGTCCGGGTCCCCACAATAGGTGGTATCAGAGCGATAGATCCTTGATATTGAGATAGGAGCTAGTGAGCGGGGTAGAATGTGTTTTCTTTCCTGCTTTTGATTGCTAGCATGATTTACTGCTTTATAATGCATGTTTATCTGTTTATCTGATTTGATTTGAAAACATGTATTATTGAGATTGAATCAGAACCGATTCTGGATCAGCAGTAAGATGATCCGAGGAGGCTTGAAACAGGATTATTGTTGGAATTGCTAACCCTTTTGGTTATCAGATATGCCTCCGAGGAGAATGCCAGAACAGGGGAGTACCTCGAATCCTCCCATGGATGTGACACCTACAGCAATGGAGAAATTGCTGAAAAGGTTTCAGTCATTTCATCCACCGACTTTGAAAGGAACGGAGAACTCCGTGGAATGTGAAAGTTGGTTGGACGATATTGAATCACTGTTTGACTCTTTGGAGTATACTGAGGAAAAGTGGGCGAAACTAATAATACACCAGTTGCATGACGTTGCTAAACACTGGTGGATCACGACTAAAAGGGCATTGGAACAGCGAGGTACGGCCATTACCTGGAATGTGTTCAAATCTGAATTTTATCTACGGTTCTTTCCAGTTTCTTATAGGAAGGACAAGGGAGCCGAGTTTGCAAACCTGAAACAAGGCCAGTTGAACATTGAGGATTATGTGGCTAAGTTTTCGACATTGCTCCGATTTGCTCCCCACGTAGCTGAACATGATGAGGCCGTAGCAGATCAGTTCATAAATGGCCTAAATCCTGAGATTTTTACGCTGGTAAATACTGGGAGGCCCAACAACTTCACCGATGCCCTGAACAGAGCCAAGGGAGCCGAGGCAGGCTTGATGAGGCAGAGAGAGGCTTCATTTGTGCTTCCAGCACCGGGACAGCAACAACCACCTCCTCGATTTGAAGGTGGCAGCAGTGGTAGCGGAAAGAAGGATTTCTTGAAGGCTAGAGGGAAGCAATTCAAGAAATCAGGGACTACCTCGTCCAGTTCGAGTGGCTCTAGACAGACCGGTCAGAGCCAGAGTTATGCAGGACCATACTGTGGTACTTGTGGAGGGAGGCATTCCACAGATCAGTGCCGAGGAGTAGTTGGCAGCTGTCGTATCTGTAGACAGCAGGGACACTTTGCCCGAGTGTGTCCACAGCGAGGTGCCCAGGGATCGCAGGCAGCTGAGTCATCTGGATCAGTGGCTCAGGCAGGTAGACGACCATCTGCCGTTCATTCCTTTCAGCCAGTACCGTCTACTCTGTCACAGCAGAGGCCAGGAGGGGGCCAGACCGCGAGCCAGCCTCCTAGACAGCAGGCCCGATTGTTTGCTTTGACTGAGGAGCAAGCACAGGATGCACCTGATGATGTAGTTGCAGGTAACTGTTTTATTTCTGGTTATCCTGCATATGTACTGATTGATACTGGTGCATCACATACTTTTATGTCTGAGCGATTTGCTTTAATGCATGCATTGCCTGTTGAGTCCTTAGCTACTGTAGTATCTGTCACGTCTCCGTTAGGAACATGTTTGATATCGGTGAAATCTGTGAAATCGTGTATACTGCGGTACGACGGGCATACGATTGATTTAGACTGTATTGTTCTTGGTTTATCTGATTTTGATTGTATTGTCGGCATCGACATGTTGACCAAGTACCGAGCTACAGTTGATTGTTTCCACAAGATAGTTCGATTCAGACCTGAGATGGCTGAGGAGTGGAAATTTTATGGTAAGGGTTCTAGAGCTAGAATTCCTTTGATATCTGCCATAAATATGACTCGATTATTGCAAAAAGGAGCGGATGGATTCCTGGTATATTCAGTTGATTTACTGAAGACGAGCCCATCATTGGCGGACTTGCCAGTGGTGTGTGAGTTTGCTGATGTCTTTCCAGATGAGATTCCTGGATTGCCTCCGATTCGAGAGATAGACTTCAGCATTGAGTTAATGCCAGGGACAGTTCCGATTTCGAGAGCTCCATACCGGATGGCACCGATCGAGTTGAAAGAACAGTTGGAGGATTTACTGGCCAAGGGGTACATTAGATCGAGTGTTTCTCCTTGGGGAGCTCCAGTACTGTTCGTGAGGAAGAAAGACGGGTCGATGAGACTTTGTATCGATTACCGGCAGCTGAACAAGGCAACAGTAAAGAATAAATACCCCTTGCCTCGTATTGATGATTTATTTGATCAGTTGCAGGGTTCATCGGTATATTCCAAGATCGACTTGAGATCTGGATACCATCAATTGAGAGTCAGGGATTCTGATATCTCAAAGACAGCATTCAGAACCAGGTATGGACACTATGAGTTTATTGTCATGCCTTTTGGTTTGACGAATGCACCTGCGGTATTTATGGGATTGATGAACCGCGTATTTCAGAAATACTTGGATGATTTTGTTATCATATTCATTGATGATATATTGATTTATTCAAAGAATATGATTGAGCATGCTAATCATCTGAGGACTGTGTTGAGAATTTTGAGGGCAGAGAAACTGTATGCTAAATTGTCGAAATGCGAGTTTTGGCTGAGACAGGTTGTGTTTTTGGGTCACATTATATCGGGAGACGGTATATCAGTTGATCCCAGTAAGGTTGAGGCAGTGATTTCTTGGCCGAGACCTACATCTGTGCCGGAAATTCGCAGTTTTATGGGTTTGACAGGATATTATCGTCGATTTATTAAAGATTTTTCGAGTATTGCCAAACCAATTACGCAGTTGACTCAGAAGAATGCTCCGTTTAATTGGTCTGAAGACTGTGAGACCAGTTTTATTGAGCTGAAGAAGAGATTGACCAGTGCGCCTGTGTTGACGATTCCTTCAGGTACTGGTGATTTTGTGGTTTATTGTGATGCATCTCATAGAGGACTGGGATGTATACTGATGCAGCGAGGGCATGTCATTGCCTATGCCTCGAGACAATTGAAACCACATGAGACCCGTTACCCAATTCATGATCTTGAATTGGCAGCCATAGTCTTTGCATTGAAGATATGGCGACATTACCTCTACGGTGAGAAATTTGAAATATATTCTGATCATAAAAGCTTGAAATATCTGTTTTCGCAATCAGAGCTGAATATGAGACAGCGGAGATGGCTGGATTTACTAAAAGACTTTGATTGTGAGATTAAATATTATCCAGGGAAGTCCAATGCAGCAGTAGATGCGTTGAGTCGAAAGGTATGTGCACTATCCTTATCGACGATAGGTGTCTCGAATTTGATAGAAGACTGCTGTTTGTCTGGATTAGCTTTTGAGACGGATTGTCAGCCTCTAAGATTATATGCAATTCGAGCTGAACCAGAATTGATATTGAGAATCAAAGAGGCGCAGAAAATTGATCAGAACGTACAGAATTCGATTGCGATGGTTAGATCTGGACATCAATCGGAATATCAGGCTCGTGACAATGTCTTGTATGTGAATAATCGTCTTGTTGTGCCAAATGTTTCAGATTTGAGACAGCGGATATTGACAGAAGCGCACAACAGTCGTTTTAGCATTCACCCTGGTGGCAGAAAAATGTATAATGATTTAAAGACACAGTATTGGTGGAAACAAATGAAATCTGATGTGACTGAATTTGTAGCCAAGTGTCTGAATTGCCAACAGGTGAAGGCTGAAAGAAAGAAACCAGGAGGATTGTTACAGAGTTTGTCCATTCCTGAATGGAAATGGGATCACATTTCCATGGATTTTGTGACACAGTTGCCGAGATCCTCCCGAGGTTGTGATGCGATTTGGGTCGTGATTGATCGATTGACCAAATCTGCATGTTTTATTCCATACAAGATGACGTATAGATATGATCAGATGGCCGATATCTATGTCCGAGAAGTGATTAGATTGCACGGAGTGCCGAAGTCGATTGTTTCAGATCGTGATCCTCGATTCACTTCGCACTTCTGGCAGAGTTTACAGCAGGCTCTAGGTACGAAGTTACATCTGAGTACCGCATATCATCCACAGACCGATGGACAGTCAGAGCGGACTATCCAGACACTGGAGGATATGCTGAGAGCCGTAGTGCTCGATTTTAGCACTAGCTGGCAAGATGCATTGCCACTTTGTGAATTTTCGTACAACAATAGCTATCAGACGAGTATTGAGATGGCACCCTTTGAAGCGTTGTACGGAAAGAAATGCAGATCCCCATTATATTGGGATGATATCTCTGAAGTTCCTGAGACTGGACCGGATATGATCAGAGATATGACCGAGAAAGTTAAATTGATTCAAAAGAAAATGAAGGCAGCTCAGGACAGACAAGCCAAATATGCCAACCTTCGACGACGACCGTTGGTATTTGAGACTGGAGACCGAGTATTCCTGAAGATTTCTCCTTTCAGAGGTGTTGTCAGATTTGGCAAGAAAGGGAAATTGTCTCCAAGATATGTAGGTCCATATGAGATTCTTGAAAAGATAGGAGATCGTGCCTATCGACTAGCATTGCCGCCTTCATTATCTGGAATACATGATGTTTTTCATGTATCGATGCTGCGGAAATATCTCCCTGATGATTCACACGTGATTCAACCAGATGAGACCGAGCTGGATGAGACATTGAGTTATGTCGAGAAACCGATCAGGATTATTGATCGTAAAGAAAAACAGCTCCGAACAAAGACGATTCCTCTTGTGAAAGTTCAATGGACTCGTCATGGCGTTGAAGAAGCCACTTGGGAGACTGAATCAGATATGAGACAAGAATTCCCAGCATTGTTTCATTAATGTAAATTTCTTATACAGTGTTTGTATATACTCCTTATTGATACGAATGAAATGCTCGTGATTTCGAGGACGAAATCGTATCTTAGGGGGGGAGGAATGTAATGCCCGGAAATTAATCACTGTAATTGACGTTGATTGATTTATAATGTCATGTGATTATGAATGGACCAATCGGGATACCGAAAAGAGTATTTAAAATGAAAGTAGGGATTTTTGGTGCGAACCAAGACCGCACCCGCGGTCCCTACGACACAGCACCCGCGGTGTAGATGATGAAAAATGGATAGGATTGCCGTGGGGTGACCGCACCCGCGGTGCTTACGAGACCGCACCCGCGGTGCAGGACCGCACCCGCGGTGCAGCAAAGACCGCACCCGCGGTGTTGCGTGTTGCGCGGAAAATGAGCCACCTCTTAGCATGCATGCAAGGATATATATAAACCGTTCTTTCCTTCGAAATTAGTAGGAAAAGAATAGGAAAGCTCAGGGGAGGTTTGCGAAATCCTTACGCCTTTATATTTCAATCCGTCCATCTGATTTTGATTCCGACTTCGGTATTGAGTTCCTAGAGACGTACGCTACAACTTGACGTAAGTTTTGCTACGTTTTGACATGCTTTGAAATTGTGCTATTGGCAGAATTGAATGGAACTCATATATGCCGTTCTTGACATATGAGACATTATAGAATCGAAGTCAGACTAAGAAACGGACTGATTATAGAATTGTTATGAATTTTTAGGGTATATTGATTTATACCAGACAGATCTGAATTGTGATTGGATTACAGATTGTATTGGATATGAGTTAGGGATTGTAACTATTATCTGTTGAATTGGTATTGACGGGGATATTGAAATTGTACCGTTATACCGTTGATTTGAATAAAATCCAGATTCATCAGATTGTTATTGAGTTGAACGGTATATTGACATGAGATTATTGATATTGTCAGTACCAGACAGATTGTGAGTTCAGGACTTCGACTGAGCCAGACACAGACGAAAGAAAGGTATAAGTCAATGTGGTATTGGGAGATGGACTTGAGTCGGTTTAGACTTGGGTTTCCCTAAATCACATACTTTATTTTATTGCATGGATATTTGCATTACATTGATTAATGTACTTGTTCTCTTGAATTTAGATGACAGGTATTAGACGAGTTATCTTGTGACAGAAGTGCCGGATAGTGGTGGTATCGCCACGGCACATTGCACGATGTCACAAGATAGGATGCTAGCGATAGAGCTACAGTCCATGACGGTTAGGTCAGGACACTGGATGTATGGTTATATCGAGTAATGGAATCCATTACGGAATTCGATATAGGAACACCATATTTGGTTATATCGAGTAAAGGATATTGGAATTCTTCTATTACGGAATTCGATATAGGAATACCGGGGCACTGGTTATATCGAGTAATAGAGATTATGGTTCCATCCTTTACGGAATTCGATATAGGAATACCACATCTGGAAACCGGGATCCCTAGACTAGGATTGAGTCTAGTCTGAATTATGAGTTATGTCGACAGATTGATATTGATTATGTTTCAGATTTTGATATATATATCTGTTACCTGATTACATGCTTTATATTTGTTTATATGATTGCATGTTTCATTGATTTATACTGGGATTATATTCTCACCGGTATATCCGGCTGTTGTCTTGTCTGTATGTGTACTTGACAACAGGTGGGACAGGTCCAGGGTCGAAGAGATGAAGAGCTAGATCGTGATTAGAGTGGTGGCACCGGACTTGGACTAGATGTAGGGTTAAACACTTGCCTTTAGTTTTAAACCCTAGTTTGAATAAATGTTGAAATACAGGATTTGTATTTTATATACTGATATGTATATATGTTGTATGTCACTACGTTCCGCATTTTGAAAAAAAAAATTTAGACCCTGTTTTAAGTGATTAATTAGTCCCAATGATGATTAAGAACTTGATTAGCGTCCGGGTCCCCACATATGCAGTATGTTTATGAAAGTTTATGTTGATGGCATGTCTAGTTATGTACGTACGTATGTTCAAGTTTATTATGCAAGTTCAAGTTTCAAGTTATGTACGTTTTATTTTTAAGATGCATGCGATTTTATTAGTAGTACTCGTTATCCCAGTTTATACGTGTTGAGTCTTTAGACTCACTAGACTTGATCGATGCAGGTGACTATGTTGAGGAGACAGGAGGTGGCGACCAAGGGGCAGGCTTGGACTGAGTGGAAGGCTAGACCCGAGGACCGCAATGCTTACGTTTTATGCAAAGTTTCAAAATACTCTGATTTTTAAATATCTGGATGCGAAATATTTGGAGACAGTTTCTTTTAGCAAAAATTTTTAATAGTGACGGATGATTTTGAGATTTATTTTATGAATGTTGAGTGACGACCGTATGGATGTTTACATTTATGAAAATTTTTAATTCTTCCGCATTTTTTTTAAGTATGAAAATACGGTACGTTACAACACTGCATTTGAGTGGACTCAAAATGTCAAAATAATTTTGATAAAATCATTCGACATTTAACATCAGCTCCTATCATGCAACCTCCTGATTGGTCTTTATCATTTGAAATCATGTGTGATGCGAGTGACTATGCAGTCGGCGCAGTACTGGGTCAAAGAAGAAACGGTAAGCCTTATGTGATGTATTATGCAGGTAGAACTTTAAACAATGCTCAAATGAATTACTCCACAACTGAAAAAGAACTACTTGTTGTAATATTTGCATTAGATAAATTTCGTTCTTATTTGATTGGATCAACGACTATTGTGTTTACTAATCAATCTGCTATTAGATATTTGTTGACCAAACAGGATGCAAAGCCACGACTGATACGATGGATTTTGTTGCTCCAAGAATTTGAAATTGTGATCAAAGATAAAAAAAAGAACCGAGAATGTCGTAGCCGATCATTTATCGAGACTAGTAACAGGATCATCTTGTGAAATGACACCAATTAACGATAATTTTCCTGATGAACATCAATTTTCAGTTACTACTACACCTTGGTTTGCTAACATAGTAAATTTTCTTGTGACAGGAAAAATGCCACCGCAATGGAGTTCCTAAGAAAATTTTTGAATGAGGTAAAAAAATTTTATTGGGATGATCCGTATCTGTTCAAGTATTGTCGAGATCAAATTTTTCGACGTTGTATACCCGACAATGAGGTAAGTAGTGTCATTAAATTTTGTCATTCAGAAGCATGCGGAGGACATTTTTCTTCAAAGAAAACGGCTGCAAAAATCTTGCAGTGTGGATTTTATTGGCCCACTTTGTTTAAAGACACCCACGAAATCTGCAAGATCTGTGAAAATTGTCAAAAATTGGGTGCAATTTTAAAAAGAAACATGATGCCTTTGAATCCTATCATTGAAATTGAAATCTTTGACTGTTGGGGAATTGATTTTATGGGACCTTTTCCACCATCGTTTGGATACATGTATATTTTAGTTGCAGTTGATTATGTTTCTAAATAGATAGATGCAATTCCATGTCGAACAAATGATCATAAAATCGTCATCAAATTTTTAAAAGAAAATATTTTTAGTAGATTTGGAATTCCTCGAGCCATGATAAGTGATAGGGGAACTCACTTTGTTAATAAACCATTTGCTTCATTATTGAAAAAATATGGTATTACTCATAAAGTAACTACTCCTTATCATCCTCAAACAAATGGACAAGTTGAATTAGCTAATAGGGAATAAAGCAAATTTTGGTAAAAACTGTTAACTCAAATAGAAAAGATTGGTCTCTGCGACTTAATGATGCACTTTGGGCAGACAGAACAGCTTTTAAAACATCATTGAATATGTCTCCCTATAGGTTGGTTTATGGAAAACATTGTCATTTTCCTGTGGAATTGGAACATAAAGCTTATTGGGCGATCAAAACTTTAAATTCAAGCATGGATGATGCCAACAAATTGCGTAAATTGCAACTTAATGAACTTGATGAACTCAGAAATGACGCGTATGAGAATTCAAGGATTTATAAAGCAAAAATCAAATCATTTCATGATAAAACAATTCTTAGAAAATCTTTTGAGATTGGTAAAAAAGTTTTGCTTTATAATTCTCTACTTCACATATTCCTAAGAAAATTACGATCAAGATGGACAGGCCCATATGTTGTAAAGCATGTGTATACTTATAGAGCTGTGGATATTGAAAATCCTAAAAATGGTGATATTTTTAAAGTAAATGGACAAAGACTTAAACCATTTTTAGAAAATGAAATCTTTCAAGAAGAGTTTATTTCTTTTTCTGATCCTTGATTTTTTTTTTTGCATTTAAATTTGTTTGTTTTTATTTCAGGTTTTCTTAATCTTTTTATTTTCCCGGTTAAATGGCGGATAACGGTACTCCGTTACTCTCATAGTCGGTTAAATCAGTTTCCCATAATTGCTGATACAAAATAAAAAAAATCATTTCTTTTCATTTCAAAATGGATGAAATTCTCTCAAAAATTTGTAAATATTTTCCATCTGTTTCTGAAAATGTTCTAAGAAAAATTTATGCAGGAAGGTGTGCAAGATTGAGATTGCTAATGCAAAAAGGAATTCCAGAAGATATTCGTCTTGTAATAGAAGCTAAGGTCCGATTAGGAGGAGAAGTTCCACAATCATTGCTCACTCGCTATTTGCCTGGATTAGGAAAAAGCACTTATGCGAAAAACGAATGGCCAAAAGTTTAGAGGTTTGTCATAAGTGTGCATGATGGACTTGTGACAAACGATGCAGATTTTGGGATGTGTTTCCAATAACAGAGAAGATAAAATTGATTTCATTAAGAATGGGCTGAGTAAGGAGTCTTTAGATAACATCTTATTGACTCTTGAGACACATTCTAGAGGACATGTGCATATTGAACTTCTCCGTTTATGGAAACAATTCGAAGATGAGCGTCATAGTCATGGGAATCCGAATAAAAAAGACCCTGTTTGTCAATTTATAATAAAATTGCATGGGAAGCATATCCTCGACTCATAGAAGGCGTTGAAGCTGTTTATGGACGTAAAACCAGAGGAAAATTGTGAGCCACAATCACACTACTGTTTATATGCATGTGTGTCATTATTGTTTTTACTATTTATTCTTTTACAGCTGTGACCCATAGTTTTGTCATGATAACATATTACCCCTATAAAATCTCTCATATTTCTCTCTATTTTCGCAGACAAAAAAAAGAAAGTAAAAACATTGCTGGATCCTCTGCACAAACATGGAAAAATATTTGTGTATTTTGTGGGTCGAGTCCTGGAAAAAATGAAGTGTTTGTAGAAGCAGCGAATAATCTTGGAAAGATATTGGCTGAGAGAAAAATTCACTTGGTATATGGGGGAGGTAATATTGGGTTAATGGGATCTGTTTCAACATCTGCTCATCTTGGAGGTAGTCAGGTTTTGGGTAATATTCCTACAGCTTTAGCCGAAGGAAATATTACAGGTGTTACTATTGGGGAGGAATTAAAAGTTTCTTCTATGTATGAATGAATCACTCAAATGATTGAAAATTCTGATGCTTTTATCGCACTACCAGGTGGTTTTGGTACATTAGAATAAATTTTTCACACTGTTTCTTGGGCACAACTTAATATTCATAATAAACCTGTGGGCTTGTTGAATATCAATAATTATTATGACAGTTTGTTGACATTTCTTGATAAAGCTGTGGAACAGAATTTCATTTCAGAAAATTCACGATGGATGCTCATCTGTGCTTCGACTGCCAACCAATTAATTGATGATTTGGAAGCTTTTGTTCATAAGCCTGATCCGATGATAACAAAGATCAATTGGTCGCAATCAAGCAATAAGAAAAGGAAGTTGGATCATTGATTCGAAAGTCGTGGATTGGTTTGCGTTTGTTTCAGTTTGTTATCTTCAATAAAATTCCAGGTGATATCTCTTTCATTATGTATTCTTTATTAATAGTTATTTTAACATTAGGGACAATGTCATATTCTGATTGGGGGGAAAATTAAAATAAAATCATGTTTATTGTTTGTATCTTAGTAATTTTTTTGAAAAAAAATGTCATACATTACATGTTTGAAAGATTTAAATTAGAATATGCATTAATCTATTTAAGAATTTTTAAATTTTTATTTGAAAAAAAAGAAGTCAATTTTAATATTCTGATCAATATAAAAATATGATTTATGAAATCTTTTTAAGTGATTAACCATGGTGATAAAATCAGGTATTAAAGTATATGGCCCAAGATATACCTTATAAGAGTGCCTAAAATTTTAAACTCACACATATTTTGTGAGTGAGTGGAGAAGACTGAGAAAACAGATTTCAAGCCTTTATTGATCATGAGAGAGACTATCTATTGTTTAGATCTTGAGTTCTTATTTTGAAAAAAAATATGATATTTCCTGGAAAAAAAAGAGAAAAATACAAAAAGAAAGATATTGAAAATCTATGTAATTTTTACGTTATATGCTACGACCCATATATCTCTCATAAAAAAAAGAGAAATATATTGTACAAATTAAATAAATATGTGGTCAAGAAGCATAAACTTAGTATGATTCCATGATGTTATGAAAAAAAAAATATATCAAGAAAAAATATATAATAAGAACAACTAGATTTTGAATCAATGGATTTTCTATCTTTTGATTAGTTTTGCTCGTTTGTCTTCTGTAAACCATTTTTCTGAGCATTTATCTGTATTGCAACTCCATGAGAGAAATCGTTGCCATAAATTGAAACATTTATTAACCTGTGAGGATATGGAGTTGAGACTCTTACAAGGAATTTCTGAATGCCGTGTACATTTAACTACCTGAAATAAGCTTTGAATTGATCATCTCAAATTATTTCATAAATTATAATTAGGATGATCTTGATATAACTATGACAGTTTTCAAATTTAATTTAAACACTTAGATAGTTTTGATTACATTTCTATTTAAATTAATCAATATGTTTTGTATTGCTATTAACGCTTAAATTGCTATGGACTAGCAATAAGCTGGTTGGGAGGTGTGATAAACATAAAAATTGTACGCTAATTAAATTATTTATAATATAAATATATAGTTTTTGTTTTATTAAATGTTTAAATATTATATGTTTTATAATAAATTGTATAAAATATAAGTTGTTGTGTAATTACAAGTTTTTACTATTTTTTACAGGTTCGATAAAACAAGAATAAACTTGGCGTTGCAAATGGGATTAAGATGATTCTTGGACATATAGAAAGTTGATGTTAATATCTACAATATTGGTGGCAAGCATGAGATAAAAATCATCTCACAATTGAGATCAAATTAAGCAACAAATAAAGTTACCAAAGGAGTGGCAGTTTTACCATGCTCTAGTATTTTGACCATATCTCTCAAATTACTTGGTCAAATGGTTTGAAAAAAATACCACAACTAGATAACTCAATTATCCACATATTTCTTTTTATGTGAAGAAGCAAATTCGGAGAAGAAGATTTTCAAAAGTGATGTGTAATATAATATAATATCTTTGAACACTAATGAAGACTTATGTGTAAAAAAATAATATTTTATTTGTGCTTGTCTCCCCAAATTTGGCTATAAATAGGGGTGCATTGTAATGTATTGAGATATCCCTCATTCTATGAACAAACCTTTGAGTTCATAATATTTCTCTCTATATTTTTTCTTTATTTCTTCATTTAAATACAATTAGCATGTTAATTTCATATTCAAAGTTTTACACTTTGAATAATGAATAGCTAACTTCCTAAAGTTGAGATGATAAGGAGAAACTCTTGGCATGATAATAAGGTTATTAAAAGGTAATAATCTATGTTTTATATTATTTAATCATTATTTATTGTTTATGTTATATTTATTTCTTTAAGCATTTTTATACCCTATTTATAAGTGGGAGTTTTGATTTATTGTTGTTATATGTTACACTAAATTCTTGGAGCCATTTAATTGTTTGTTTGGTATTACCAACCATTTAGTGGATGCCTTGATTTATTATATATGAATATATTATAATATTAAATTCTTGGAACCATTTAAATGTTTGTTTGGTTTTACCAACCATTTAAAGTGAGAACATTGATTTACTATATATAAATATATCATAATATTAACTTATTGGTACCATTTAAATGTTAGTTTGGTTTTACCAACCATTTAAAGTGGGAACCTTGATTTAATGTTTACAAATATATATATATATATATATATATATATATATATATATATATATATATATATATATATATATATATATATATATAAATATAGCACAATAAATACTTGACAATATTTATAAGTTTTGGTATATATTATATAATTATAAGATAATAATATATAACATAATATAAATATGATTATTTAATAAATTGAAACCATTTTAATAATGGGATTTCAATAATTTCCGTTAATGTTAACTTTATTAAAATACCAAGAGTGGATCATTTAATCTCAACTACTTAAATTAAAATTTATACAATTAAAATTTACCCATTAAAGATTCAAACAATGAAAATTAAAAAAAAAACAAAAACAAAACAAAAAGACATTGTAGTGGACTTGTAATTACCTTAGCTTCCTCGTGGATACGATATTCGAACTCATCGAATTATACTACTTGTGGACAACCTGCTCTTGGGAGTGCAACAATCAAAGTCGCAACACGTGGCTCGAGTAAATTGGGATTCGACAATGGGTCAATATTTCGAATTTAATAGGAAAAATGGAATCCATGGGTCTACGGGGGTGGCTCATGACTTGGAAGGGTAGAATAAATCATAAAAAGTTATGTTTAAAATTTGGGATTAAAATAACGAGTTTTAGAATTATTCGAGATTTTATCGCCGCACGAAACGCTAATTAACGAAATAATAGAAACGCCTAGTTTTAAGCTTTATAAAATTATGAAAAATTAGGTTTAAGCTTAAATAATTATTAAATGTCTAATTTTTTAATTTGGGAATTTTATATTAAGGTTTGTTTTAATTCAGGATTAAAACGCAGTAATACGTCTTATTTAAAGATAAAATTAAAAGTCCTCGATTTAGGCTAAATAAAATTATGGAAAAATTCATGTAAAGCTTAAATAATTATTTGGGACATGTTAGAGTCAATGAAATTAAGAAAATGTCAAAACGGTAAATTTTACGTCTAGGGGTAAAACGGTCATTTTACACCTAAAAATTAGTAAACGTCATGGCGGTGCCCTAAATGCTATTTTTATGATATTATGATTATTTTTAAATGTATAGGGGATTTTTATGATTTAACGAAGACATTTAAAAGACATGTTGCATGCTTGGTTTCAAAAACAAAATGTTATGTTATGCATGATTTTTATAAAGTGATGAGAATGTAAATGTTGAAGGAAGTGAAGTGATTGTGACTAATTCGTTAATGTTGGCGACGTCGTGAGGGTTATGGTCCCAGTGGGAGCCCGACGATCGTGTTTCCATCATTACGAATATGTGGTAACGGTTATGTGGTAACGGTTTTGTGGTAACGGTAAGAATGGGAATATCGTGAGGGGAAAAGGCCGCAGAGGGAGCCCATTTATGGGAAAAGGCCGCAGAGGGAGCCCCGAAGATCGTATTTCTATTCGAAAAATGATAGCCCAGGGCCAGTTGACCGGTGAGAGTGTTGCTGGTGTCCCCCGCCGCCCAGTACTGTGGTTACATGTAGATGGATACATCGATTTATGATCATGATCAGGAAAGTCACAATTAACGATCTGCATTCAACAAAGGAAACGGAAAATGAAAAGGAAAAATGTTCATGATCATGTTAAAGGTTTTATGTTATGTCATTTTGAGGAAAAAGAAAAGAAGATGTTAAAGTTTATGTGATGCATGTCATGAAAATGTTTATGCTTAAGTTTATGCATCATGAAAATATTTATGAAAATGGTCATGTTGAAGTTTATGCATCTTCATGAAAACGATATTTTAAGTACAAGTATTTTTCACTGTTATATATTGATTGTATTACATATTATATGTTATTAAGATTATGGTGTGCTGACACAACCCGAGGACCAACGCTTCTATTTTCCGCATTTAAGTTTATGATTCATGATTTAAGCTAAAGATTTTTAGACTATTTATTTATGTTTTTGAGAGGTTTAGTATGGGCTATACTTTTCAAACTTATTGCTTTTTAGGTTTGGTAAAACAGTTGACGATTTCATTTTATGGATATTGCACTTGATTTTTAAAATGCTAGATGGTTGGTATTTTATTTTAAAAGGGAAAAATATTTTAATATTTTCATGTGGAAAATGTATATGGCCGAAAATTGAGTGTTAAAAAAAATTCTAGTACTTTTAAAGCAATAAAAAGGGTAGGACGTTTCATCTATAGATCTGTATTCCCAATACAAAAGATGCTTCACCCAAGTCCTGCATCAAGAACTTACTCGCTAACCATATTTTAGTTAATTGCAACATTCCTACATCATTCCCAATGAGTAGAATGTCATCAACATAAAGCACCAGGAATGTCACAGCACTACCACTGACCTTCTTATACACACCGGGTTCCTCAGGATTCTTAGTAAAACCAAACTCTTTGATTGTACAATCGAATCTGAGGTTCCAACTCTTAGATGCCTGCTTTAGACCATAAATAGATCTCTGAAGTTTGCATACCATATGCTCACTTCCGACAGATGTAAACCCTTCAGGTTGAGACATGTAAATCTCTTCCTTAATATCCCCATTAAGAAAGGTTGTCTTGACATCCATCTGCCATATCTCATAGTCATACCATTCAGCTATGGCTAGCAATATCTTTATAGACTTGAACATTGCAACTAGAGAAAAGGTTTCCTCAAAGTCAACTCCTTGTCTTTGAGTATATCTTTTTGCTTCCAATCGTTCCTTGAAGGTCAATACCTTCCCATCCGCCCCAAGTTTCCTCTTGTAAATCCATTTACACCCTACGGGAACAGTTCCCTCAGGTGGATACACAAGATTCCACATTTGGTTCGAATGAATGGAAATCAACTCAGATTCCATAGCTTTAAGCCATTTGGATGAATCGGCATCAGATAACGCTTCCTTGAAGGTCTTTGGATTACATCCATGGTTAGGCTCATCATGGCTGTAAGGCTCGAGAATTATCAGTTGTCATTAATGTTAGATTTGAAGCTATGAGAATGCATGACATTTAAATCAGAATTGTGAAGCATGGCCGATGCTACACCGCACCTGCACTGTAAAAGCCACCGCACCCGCGGTGCAGGGATAGAAAACAAGAATTTTATTCGAAACCATACCGCACCCGCGGTCTTGTATGGCACCGCACCCGTGGTCATTAAATTGAGAAAATGGAATTGCTGCCGAAGCATGAGCGCACCCGCGCTAAGGAACTCACCGCACCCGCGGTGCTGCATGCGAAATGCCACCTTCGATTTTTATGTTGACACTTGGCAGGGTATATATATACATATTGGTGCTGATTCATTGTCTTCATTCAGCAGCTGAGAGCCCGAGAACTTCCCTTGTTTCCTTCAAGTTCTTGATTCTTTAGAAATTATATTGTGCAAGATTTAGAGATCCGATTTTAATTCCGAGCCCGGAATTGTGATCCTTACAACAAGAGCTAGCTAAGGATGTAAGTATTGTTCATTTCCAGCATGTCTCGAAATATATGTGTTGGAGAAATTATGATTTTATTGAAGATATGTGTTCTTGAGACTATGAGCATTGTATATTTGCTATCGGATCGATTTTCAGATACCGTATGACGTTGTTTCGATTTTCCAGCATATTTATTGAGTTGGGATGGAATAATTTCAGTATGATATTGTGTTTTGATGAGATTATGAATTGTTGATATTGAGCTTAGTGTTGTTGAGTTATCGGTATGGAAGAAGTACGTCGTTATGCCGTCGATTTTTTACCGAGACTGATTATTGAATTGCACAAGATTGTTTGAGTTGTGTTTTGATATATATATAGCACATTGATTATGCCATTTCAGATTTGTATTGGCTATTGTGAACGCAAGACTCCGACTACGACACCGACTATTCGACAAGAAAGGTATAATTCATGTGGTCACGGGATTGCACAACTCGATTCAGATTTGATATGAGTTTCCCTAAATCACATACTAGATTGTTATTACATTTGATTATGTAATGTCTGGTTTATTGATTTATATTCGAGTCCTGAGATAGGAGATATTGGCAGATTGGCCAAAACTAGACGTTTCGGTGTATCGACGCATAGTAGTAGATTTACTCTATGTGTAGACCCTCGATACAGAGTTGACAGAAGTCTAGGAATAAGACGTACCGTCACCCCGAGTGGTTGGGTAGGTGACAGACCGTCTTATTCACACCGGGATCCCTAGAGTAGAAATGAATCGAGTCAAGAACTAGAGATTGAATACAGATTTGTATTCCTTTACATGTTTAGATTTTCATTCATGTTACTTGATATATGCTATGCTTTTGTACATGATTATTACATTGCATGCATCCATGTTTTATACTGGGATTTGTTCTCACCGGAGTTATCCGGCTATTGTCGTGTCTGTATGTGTGCATGGCAACAGGTGGGGCAGGATCTGGGTCTCGAGCTAGATGAGAGATTGATGATAGCGTGGAGATCTCGGGCGTTGAAGATTTCTAGTGGTTGCTTATTAGACTTGTACTACTGATGTTTGTAGTTGGTATTTAAACACTAGCGTAGGTTTGTACTAAACAGATTTGTATGTACATTATGTTGTTTAATTAATATAAAGACATGTTATGCTTTAATTTTACATTTGATTTAATATTAAAAAGCAAAATTTTGACCCACATTTTCGAGCAAAGATCCAATAAATCCCAAAAGAATTGAGTTAGAGCCCGGGTCCCCACAACAGGTGGTATCAGAGCTGTAGGTTCTGTAGACTGAAATAGACTAGCATGAGCGGGGTAGATCGAGTCATCTTCCTTACTTTTGAGATGCTAGCATGATTTATTGCTTTCCTTATTATATGTTGTGTTGTATTATCTGAATTGATTTACAGCATTTCAAGCCTGAATCAGAACCGATTCTCGATCAGAGGTATATGATCAGAGGAGGGCTGAGACAGACGACATTGATTGTGTACTAATCAGTTTGATAATCAGATTTATGCCGCCTAGACGTATACCACAGCCAGAGCAGGGTAGCACATCAGGTGCACAGATAGATGTCACCGCTACGCCGATGGAGACCTTACTGAAGAGGTTTCAGTCTTTCCATCCTCCTACGCTGAAGGGCACAGAGAGTGCAGTAGAGTGCGAGAGCTGGCTTGATGATATCGAGATGTTGTTTGAGTCTTTGGCATATACTGATGAGCGACGTGTGAAATTGATAGGGCATCAGTTGCAAGAGGTTGCAAAGAGCTGGTGGTTGACTGCGAAGAGAGCTTTGGAGCACCGAGGCATTGACATTACTTGGAAAGTCTTCAAGGATGAGTTCTATCAGCGCTTTTTCCCCGTCTCCTACCGAAAAGATAAAGGAGCTGAATTTGCGAATCTAAGGCAGGGACAGTGGAACATCGAGGAGTATGTTGCTAAATTTTCTGCATTGCTACGATTTGCATCTCATGTGGCAGGGAACGATGAGGCAGTGGCCGATCAGTTCATCAACGGGTTGAATCCAGATGTCTTTACTTTGGTGAACACGGGACGACCTAATACTTTTTCGGAAGCACTGAACCGAGCGAAGGGAGCAGAGGCTGGCTTGATCAGGTAGCGAGGGGTTTCCTACGGTGTTCAGGGGCAGAGACCGCCACAGCCTACGGTTCAGTTTCCACCACCTCCTCCTCGATTTGATAGCGGATCTAGTAGTAGTGGCAAGAAGGAATTTCTGAAGGCTAAGGGCAAGCAGTTTAAGCGATCTGGGAGCAGTTCATCGAGTTCGAGTGGATCTCGACAGAGAGGTCAGGGTTCAGATTATTGTGGCGCATACTGTAGTTCGTGCGGAGGGCGACATGCCACGGAGCAATTTCAAGGAGTTATGGGACGCTGCAACATCTGTAGGCAACAGGGACACTTTGCCAGAGTTTGTCCCCAGAGAAGTGCACAACGATTCCAGAGTACAGGGTCACCAGCACCAGTGCCACAGATGGAGAGACAAGCATCCTCTGTACACTCCTTCCAGCCACCATCTACACAGACCCAGCAGAGACCAGGAGGTAGTCAGACAGTGAGTCTACCTCCCAGGCAGCAGGCTAGGGTGTTAGCGCTGACAGAGGAGCAGGCGCAGGAGGCACCAGACGATGTCATTGCAGGTAACTGTTTTCTTTGCGGTTATCCTGCATATGTGTTGATAGACACAGGTGCATCCCATACATTCATCTCTGAACGTTTTGCATTATTGCATTCTTTGCCTGTTGAGTCGATGTCTACTGTAGTGTCTATTACATCTCCGTTGGGAAGTGGTTTGATATCTGTGACTACAGTTAGACATTGTATGCTTCAGTTTGAGGGGCATGAGATTGATCTGGATTGCATAGTACTTGGTTTAGCTGATTTTGACTGTATAGTTGGCATAGATATGTTAACCAAGTACAGGGCCACTGTAGATTGTTTCCACAAGAATGTCAGATTCAGACCCGAGATGACAGATGAGTGGAAATTCTACGGAAAGGGTTCCAGATCTCGGATTCCCTTAGTATCTGCTCTGACTATGAGTAGATTGCTTCAGAGAGGAGCAGAGGGCTTTCTCGTATATTCAGTAGATCTACTGAAGTCGAGCCCAGCATTGGCAGATCTGCCAGTGGTTTGCGAGTTTGCAGATGTTTTCCCTAATGAGATTCCGGGGTTGCGTCCAGTTTGAGATGTTGATTTCAGCATAGATCTTGTGCCAGGCAGTGTTCCTATTTTGAGAGCTCCGTATAGGATGGCGCCTATTGAACTGAAAGAATTGAAAGCACAGTTGGAATATCTTCTGTCTAAGGGATATATCAGACCCAGTGTATCTCTTTGGGGTGCTCCAGTGCTTTTTGTTCGAAAGAAAGATGGTTCGATGCGGTTATGTATTGATTACAGACAGTTGAACAAGGCAACAGTGAAGAACAAGTATCCTTTGCCTCGCATCGACGATCTGTTTGATCAGTTACAGGGATCTTTTGTATACTCGAAGATTGATTTGAGAGCAGGGTATCATCAGCTCAGAGTTAGAGACGTTGATATTCCGAAGACTGCATTCCGGACCAGGTATGGGCACTACGAGTTTATCGTTATGCCTTTTGGTTTAACGAATGCACCCGCGGTATTTATGAGTTTGATGAACCGCATTTTTCAGAGATATTTAGACAATTTTGTGATTGTGTTCATTGATGATATTTTGGTTTATTCGAAGAGTCTGATTGAGCATGCAGATCATCTGAGGATTGTATTGCAGACTTTGAGAAAAGAGCAGTTATACGCCAAATTGTCCAAGTGTGAATTCTGGCTGAAACAGGTTGTCTTTCTGGGGCACATTATATCTGGAGATGGTATTGCAGTAGATCCGAGTAAAGTTGAGGCTGTGATCAGTTGGCCGAGACCGACTTCTGTACCAGAGATACGCAGTTTCATGGGTCTAGCCGGATATTATCGACGTTTTATCCGAGATTTCTCCAGTATTGCGAAGCCTATCACCCAGTTGACACAGAAGAACATGCCATTTGTGTGGTCCGAAGATTGTGAAGCCAGTTTTGTGGAGTTGAAGAAGAGGCTAACTAGTGCGCCTGTCTTGACGATTCCTTCAGGTACAGGTGAGTTTGTTGTATATTGTGACGCATCTCACAGAGGGCTAGGATGTGTTCTTATGCAGCGAGGGCACGTGATAGCGTACGCCTCTAGACAGCTGAAGCCACACGAGACTCGTTATCCGATTCATGATCTTGAATTGGCGGCGATTGTCTTTGCCTTGAAGATCTGGCGTCATTATCTATATGACGAGAAATTTGAAATCTATTCCGATCATAAGAGCCTGAAGTATCTCTTTTTTCAGTCAGAGTTGAACATGAGGCAGCGACGATGGCTTGATCTGCTGAAAGATTTTGATTGCGAGATCAAGTACTATCCAGGGAAGTTGAATGCAGCGGCAGACGCCTTGAGTCGAAAGGTATGTGCTCTTTCCTTGTCAACAGTAGGTGTATCGAATTTAGTAGAGAATTGTTGTTTGTCTGGGTTGACATTTGATACAGAGAGTAGACTGTTGCGACTTGCTGCGATTCAGATTGAGCCAGATCTGATTATGAGGGTCAAAGAAGCGCAGAGAACTGATCCGAGTATTCAGAGATCGATTGATATGGTCAGAGCTGGTCATATATCAGAGTATCAGGTTAGAGATTCTGTTTTATATGTGAATAACTGTAGTGACCCGTTCCAGAATCACCTACTAATCAGAACTTAAGCATGCAAAATTAACATTTAAAACTGAATCAGGTAAACAGCGGAAAAACAGTAATACAACCCAATCGAATCTGTAAGTACAAAATACTTAAACAACTAGATCGAACTAAATCCAAGAATAAATACCAACAACTATAGGTCAACCTCTGCCAGCTCCCTGTCCACTCCCTCCTGGACCGTCCAACCTGAGACCTGCCCCATCGAATAGGGTGTCCAAAACAGAGATAAACCGAGGACGTGAGCATAAAACGCTCAGCACCGAAAGCATGAGTATACAAGACTATGACATGCATGTATGCAAAATGTACTGGATACCAGGATCTGGGTATATCGAAATACTGCTCAGGTAAATGACGTCAAGGTATGTAGCACTCTGCGCCGTCGCACCAGGAGGTGGCTCCCATACCAAAATAAACCTGTGGATATACCGGTGACCTGACCACCGTCGGCCAACGGGGTCCAACCATCCACAACAAACGAGGGCTGAGCACCCTCTCAACAGGCTATCTCAAAAATAGTCAGGCTCAACATGATTATGCAAATGCCGCATAATAAACCATGCATCATATGACAGATAATAATGCAACATATAAACATGCAACACATAGTAAAGCATACTCAATCCTACTATCTCGGATAGTACTTTCGTACCTCAAATCAGTAGATCCTAGCAATCAGTCCTAGAATCAAGTCTGCGTCCGTAGTCAGCCCACTGATGCCGCTAGCTCCCAACTAGAGCACAGCTCCGCTACAAAACCAGTAGCTCCCCGCTAGTGCCTAAACCTCGGGAAAAAACTAGAAACCCATCAGAAACGACTAAAACGCTCTGGAACACTCGGAATTGGCGAGGGAAATAGTGAAGCCTCGCGCCTCTATTTATAGACAACGATCGGACGATCCGATCCTCTTCGGACGATCTGATCCACTTCGGACGATCCGAACCCTGTACCCTTCGGACCTTCCGAACCCTTATCGGACGATCCGAACCCTGCATGTCTTCCACGTGTCCAGACACCTGTCTTCGGACGATCCGAACCCTGATCGGACGATCCGAACTCTGCATGTCTTCCACATGTCCAGCCACCTGTCTTCGGACGATCCGATCCCTCTTCGGACGATCCGAACCCTATTCGGACGATCGAAACCCGGTTCGGTCCTCCCGATCCCACCGAAATATAATTAATCCAATAATTAACTCAAATTAGGCATCGGGATACTACATTCTCCCCCCCTAAAAAGGATTTCGTCCGCGAAATCGATTCTGAAGAATGACAATTCTGAACAACAATACATTCAACTTAAGAATGAATTACAACTGAAAGCACAACTGAAATTACAATCATTACTGAAAATACTACAACTAGAACAACTCTGGATGCTCTGACCGCATGCGACTCTCTAGTTCCCAAGTAGCTTCTTCAGTACCTCGGCGTTGCCACTGCACTAAGACAAGAGGAATAGTCTTATTCCGCAGTACCTTATCCTTCCGGTCTAAGATCGAAACCGGTCTTTCCACAAAAGACAAATCCGGATTCAGCTGAACTTCTGTCGGATGCAAAACATGAGACTCATCCGCTACGTATCGTCTCAACAAGGACACATGAAACACATTGTGAACACTAGACAGATACGGTGGCAAAGCTAATCTGTAGGCCAAATCTCCCACACATTCTAAGATCTCAACATATCCTCAAGAGTACGAATAGTCCTCTCTGACTGACCGTCAGTCTCTGGGTGATATGCAGTACTCAAACTCAAGGTAGTGCCCAAAGCTTGCTGAAAGCTGCCCCAAAATCTAGATGTAAATCGAGGATCTCTGTCACTAACGATACTCACGGGCACACCATGAAACCATACAATCTCCTGAATGTACAACCGTGCCATCCGATCGAAAGTGAAATCTCTGTTATACGGAAGAAAATGGGCAGACTTAGTAAGTCGATCCACTACCACCCAGATAGCATCTCTATTCCCCACAGACATAGGCAAGTGAGTCACGAAGTCCATCGTGATATGCTCCCACTTCCACTCCGGCATAGGAAGATTCTGCAACAAACCTCCAGGTCGTCGATACTCAGCCTTCACCTGCTGACAGACAAGGCACTTGGAGACATACTGATAAACATTACGTTTCATACCTTTCCACCAAAATCGAGTCCTCAAATCCTTATACATCTTGTTGCTCCCTGGATGAACACTCAACTTGCTACGATGAGCCTGGGACAAAATCTCCTCCCTCAAAGTGTCATCTTCCGGTACAACAACACGACCAGATAAGCACAAAAGACCCTCGGAGTGATAGTGAAAACCAGAAGTATTATCTCCATCAGCCAACCGAGCTAATTTCTGAATCTTAGAATAAGACATCTGAGCATCTCTAATCCGAGAATACAAAACTGGCTCAGACAAAATAGTAGCTATACGGATACTCTCCGTTCCCTTCCGATGCTTACAATTGAATCCCATCGAACAGAAATCCTGAATAATCCCAGATACAGCACAAGTCTGAAGAGCAGATAACCTCACCTTGCGACTAAGAGCATCGGCCGTGAGATTCACAGATCCTGGATGATACTTGATCTCACAATCGTAATCCTTGAGTAGATCCATCCAACGACGCTGACGCATGTTCAACTCAGCCTGAGTGAACAGATACTTCAAACTCTTATGATCAGTGAAGATCTCAAATCGCTCACCATACAGATAATGGCGCCAGATTTTCAAACCAAAAACGATCGCTGCTAATTCCAGATCATGAACAGGATAGTTTTCTTCATGAGGTTTCAACTGTCTCGACGCATAAGCAATCACATGCTCATTCTGCATCAGAACACACCCTAGTCCCTGTAAAGAGGCATCGGTGTAAACACTGAAACCACCAGATCCAGACGGTAAAGCCATAACAGGCGCAGATGTCAAACGTCTGCGAAGTTCCAAGAAACTCTCTTCGCACTCTGATGTCCATTCAAATGAAACATCTTTCCGAGTGAGCTGAGTGAGTGACTTAGCAATCTGAGAGAAGTTGACAATGAAACGGCGATAATACCCAGCCAATCCCAGAAAACTGCGGATCTCGGCTACTGTCGTCGGACGCGACCAGTTCAATACCGCTTCCACCTTGCTCGGGTCAACTGAAACTCCCTTGCTAGAAATGACATGACCAAGGAATACAACCCTGTCAATCCAAAACTCACATTTACTCAACTTCGCATAAAGCTGATTCTCGCGAAGTGTCTGTAAAATAATCCTTAAGTGTTGTACGTGTTCTTGCTGATCATGCGAATAGATTAAGATATCATCTATAAACACCACAACAAACTTATCCAAGAAATCCCGAAATACCCGATTCATCAGATCCATAAAAACTGCTGGTGCATTCGTCACCCCCAAAAGGCATAACCAGAAACTCATAATGCCCATACCGGGTCCTGAATGCAATCTTCGATATATCTCCCTGATGAACTCGAAGCTGATGATAACCAGACCTTAAATCAATCTTGGAATACACAGAGGTACCTTGCAGTTGATCAAATAAATCATCAATCCGTGGCAACGGATACTTATTCTTTATCGTAGCACGATTCAACTGCCGATAATCTATGCAGAGCCGCATAGAACCATCCTTCTTTTTGACAAAAAGAACTTGTGCTCCCCACGGGGACACACTGGGTCGAATATACCCCTTGTCAAGAAGATCCTGCAACTGCTGTTTCAATTCTTGCATCTCCGATGGAGCTAAACGATAAGGAGCTCTAGAGATTGGTGCCGTGTCTGGCACTAAATCAATGCCGAAATCCACTTCCCGAACGGGAGGAAAACCAGGAATCTCCTCGGGAAAAACATCCGGAAAATCGCAAACCACTGGAATGTCACTGATACCGACACTATCTGCGGACGAATCAATAGCATAGATAAGGTAGCCTTCCCCGCCCGACTCTAAAGCACGACAGGCTTTCAGAGCAGAAACCACGGGCATCGGGGGTCGCGCTCCCTCTCCATAGAAAAACCAACTGTCGCCCTCAACTGGACGAAACTGCACAAACTTCTGATAACAGTCCACAGTAGCTCTAAACACAGTCAGCACATCTATTCCCAGAATACAATCAAAATCCTCCATCGCAAGAATCATCAAATTAGCAGTTAAAACATTACCCTCAAATTCTAGAGGACAACCTAAAACTAGACGTCTAGCTAGCACCGAATGACCCATCGGTGTGGAAACAGATACCACAACGTCCAAAGAAGTGAAAGGTAACTTATGACGCTTAGCAAATCTCGCAGATATGAATGAATGAGATGCACCAGTATCAATGAGAACGTAAGCAGGTAATCCACATAATAAAAACACACCTGCGATAACTCTCTCGTTCTCCTCAGCCGCCTGATCCTGGTTAAGAGCAAAGACCTGCCCTTGAGTACGCGGTCGGAGGTTAGAACCCTGAGTAGACTGTCCCTGCTGTGGCCTCTGATGAACTGAAGCCTGAGAACCAGATCCTGATCCTCCGCCCGTCTGTGGACAATCTCTCTTCATGTGGCCCATCTCACCGCACTTGTAACAAGCACCCGCAACCTTGCGACAACGCTCCGTCGGATGATCCTTCCCGCAGTGCTGACACGGGCCCTTCTTCTTCCCAAAATGGTGAATTCCTCCAGATCCAGAGGAAGAAGAAGTAGATCCAGCCTTCTTGAATGCTTGGGCGCGGGGACCCAAAGAACTAGTAGGACGAGCAGACTACATGGCTCGACCTCTCAACAAACTGCCCTCAGCCTGGCGACAACGATTTACAAGGCCCTCATACGATGTCGGATCATCGCAGACAACAACCCGATCATAAATCTCCTGATTGAGGCCCTGAAGAAAATGGTTATACTTGGCCATAGCATTGTCACTGACATGCGGAACATACGGAAGCAACTCAAAGAACTTCTGCTGATACTCATCAACAGACAACTTCCCTGCTTCAGATTGATCAACTCAATCGCCTTGGTCTGCAGAAGAGCTGGCGGAAAGTAAAGTAGCATGAAAGCGGCTCGGAAATCGGCCCAAAGAACTCGACCCTGTCGCTGAACTATCGGTGCAGAGGTAGACCTCCACCACTTACGCGCACCACCCTCCAGCAAGAAATCAAGGGTATCAATCTGCTGCTCCGCCGAGCACTGAAAAGTCTTGAAGCAGCTCTCCATCCTCTCAAGCCAGTTCTCCGCAACATCCGGAGTCTCACCGCCCGAAAGAGGTTTCGGCCCCATCTGCAAGAACCGATGCATACTAAAACTCCGAGGCTCATCACGACGGTGTTGACGACGTTCTCGATGCTCTCGACGACGCTCCCGATCGTCGTGGTCTCCCCAGCGTCCAATGCTGCCATGACTACTAGCATCGTCGTCAAAACCAGACATCTCTTAGCTACAAAAGTTACCAGAGATTAAACCCAAAAGAACAGTTCCTAATCCCAAAATCTTAATGCATGCTCTGATACCATAAATGTAGTGACCCGTTCCAGAATCACCTACTAATCAGAACTTAAGCATGCAAAATTAACATTTAAAACTGAATCAGGTAAACAGCGGAAAAACAGTAATACAACCCAATCGAAGTACAAAATACTTAAACAACTAGATCGAACTAAATCCAAGAATAAATACCAACAACTATAGGTCAACCTCTGCCAGCTCCCTGTCCACTCCCTCCTGGACCGTCCAACCTGAGACCTGCCCCATCGAATAGGGTGTCCAAAACAGAGAAAACCGAGGACGTGAGCATAAAACGCTCAGCACCGAAAGCATGAGTATACAAGACTATGACATGCATGTATGCAAAATGTACTGGATACCAGGATCTGGGTATATCGAAATACTGCTCAGGTAAATGACGTCAAGGTATGTAGCACTCTGCGCCGTCGCACCAGGAGGTGGCTCCCATACCAAAATAAACCTGTGGATATACCGGTGACCTGACCACCGTCGGCCAACGGGGTCCAACCATCCACAACAAACGAGGGCTGAGCACCCTCTCAACAGGCTATCTCAAAAATAGTCAGGCTCAACATGATTATGCAAATGCCGCATAATAAACCATGCATCATATGACAGATAATAATGCAACATATAAACATGCAACACATAGTAAAGCATACTCAATCCTGCTATCTCGGATAGTACTTTCGTACCTCAAATCAGTAGATCCTAGCAATCAGTCCTAGAATCAAGTCTGCGTCCGTAGTCAGCCCACTGATGCCGCTAGCTCCCAACTAGAGCACAGCTCCGCTACAAAACCAGTAGCTCCCCGCTAGTGCCTAAACCTCGGGAAAAGACTAGAAACCCATCAGAAACGACTAAAACGCTCTGGAACACTCGGAATTGGCGAGGGAAATAGTGAAGCCTCGCACCTCTATTTATAGACAACGATCGGACGATCCGATCCTCTTCGGACGATCCGATCCACTTCGGACGATCCGAACCCTGTACCCTTGGACCTTCCGAACCCTTATCGGACGATCCGAACCCTGCATGTCTTCCACGTGTCCAGACACCTGTCTTCGGACGATCCGAACCCTGATCGGACGATCCGAACTCTGCATGTCTTCCACGTGTCCAGCCACCTGTCTTCGGACGATCCGATCCCTCTTCGGACGATCCGAACCCTATTCGGACGATCCGAACCCGGTTCGGTCCTCCCGATCCCACCGAAATATAATTAATCCAATAATTAACTCAAATTGGGCATCGGGATACTACAATAACCGTCTAGTAGTGCCAGAGGTTTCAGATTTGAGACGACAGATCATGTCAGAGGCACACTGTAGCCGGTTCAGCATTCATTCTGGTGGCAGGAAGATGTACAATGATTTGAAGACACAATTCTGGTGGAAACAAATGAAGATAGACATTGCATAATTTGTGTCTAAGTGCATGAATTGCCAGCAGTGAAGGCAGAAAGAAAGAAGCCCGGAGGTTTACTTCAGAGTTTGTCTATTCCTGAATGGAAATGGGATCACATTTCCATGGATTTCGTGACGAAGTTACCTCGATCTTCGCGGGGCTGTGACTCGATTTGGGTCATCATTGACAGACTGACCAAATCTGCCTGTTTCATCCCGTACAGAACGACATACCGACATGATCAGATGGCAGAGTTGTATGTCAGAGAGGTCGTTAGATTGCACGGTGTGCCGAAGTCGATCGTATCAGATCGTGATCCACGATTTACTTCTCACTTTTGGCACAACTTGCAGCAGGCTCTAGGTACGACTTTACACCTGAGCACTGCTTATCATCCTCAGACAGACGGACAGTCAGAGCGGAATATCCAGACTTTAGAGGACATGTTGAGAGCTGTAGTACTAGACTTTGGTACTAGTTGGCAAGATTCATTGCCGTTGTGTGAGTTTTCATAAAACAACAGCTATCAGACTAGCATTGAAATGGCACCGTTCGAAGCTTTATACGGAAAGAAGTGCAGATCTCCGTTGTACTATTTTAATATCTCTGAGGTACCCGAGTTGGGGCCTGATATGATTCGTGAGATGACCGAGAAAGTGAAGATCATTCAGAAAAGAATGAAGAAGGCACAGGATAGGCAAGCGAAATACGCAAATGTCAGACGCAGACCGTTGGTATTTGAACAGGGAGACAGAGTATTTTTGAAGATTTCACCTTTCAGAGGCATTGTCAGATTTGGCAAGCGGGGAAAGTTGTCTCCTAGATACGTCGGTCCGTATGAAATTCTTGAGAAGATTGGCGATCGAGCTTACAGACTTGCTCTTCCTCCTTCTCTGTCGGGGATACATGACATATTTCATGTATCGATGTTGCGTAAATATATACCAGATGATTCTCATGTCATTCAACCTGACGAAACCGAGCTAGATCAGACTCTGAGCTATGTTGAAAGACCAATACAGATTCTTGATCGGAAAGAGAAACAACTTAGAACCAAGACCATTCCGCTTGTGAAGGTTCAATGGAGTCGTCATGGCATCGAGGAAGCAACTTGGGAAACAGAGTCTGAGATGAGACAGAGGCATCCCGAGCTATTCATATGATGTGAATCTTCCTTTCAGTTTTGATTATACTGTTTTGTATATACTTGCATGATTACTAGTTTATGAGTTCGAGGACGAACTCCTCTTTAAGAGGGGGAGAAATATAAGGCTCGAGAATTATCAGTTGTCATTGATGTTAGATTTGAAGCTATGAGAATGCATGACATTTAAATCAGAATTGTGAAGCATGGCCGATGCTACACCGCACCTGCACTGTAAAAGCCACCGCACCCGCGGTGCAGGGATAGAAAACAAGAATTTTATTCGAAACCATACCGCACCCGCGGTCTTGTATGGCACCGCACCCGCGGTCATTAAATTGAGAAAATGGAATTGCAGCCGAAGCATGAGCGCACCCGCGCTAAGGAACTCACCGCACCCACGGTGCTGCATGCGAAATGCCACCTTCGATTTTTATGTTGAGACTTGGCAGGGTATATATATACATATTGGTGTTGATTCATTGTCTTCATTCAGCAGCTGAGAGCCCGAGAACTTCCCTTGTTTCCTTCAAGTTCTTGATTCTTTAGAAATTATATTGTGCAAGATCTAGAGATCCGATTTTAATTCCGAGCCCGGAATTGTGATCCTTACAACAAGAGCTAGCTAAGGATGTAAGTATTGTTCATTTCCAGCATGTCTCAAAATATATGTGTAATATCCCAACCTTTTATCCTTCTAATGTCAACAATGTTATTCTATGGTTTGGTATTATGGATATATGGTTAAGTTATTATTGATCATGGTTATTTTTATGGTTTATGAGTATAGTTGATGGAAAGGTTGATATTTCATGTTATAGCATCAATATGGTTATTGTATTGTATTCATGGTTATTTATTGTATGGTTTTGGTATGGTTAAGTTGATGGTTGTGTATTTGAGGAGTTGTTATTGTTGTGAAGGTATAATGTTGGGAGTTGGATTGATGGTTTGGATGGTTTGAGCCAAATAGGTAATTGGGGTGCAGAAACGGTATGAAAATTTTGGTATTTGTTACGGTTTTTAGCATAATGAATGGGATATTGATCCAAATGGCATGAGGCCAATTGCATTAGAAAGATAAGATATAAGGCTATAACTTTCTTATTTAGAGTTTTGTTTAAATCATTAGGGAAGACGAGCCAAAAGTGGCCCGAAGTGTGTCGTGTGTTTCATTGTCCCTACACTGACGCATGTTGGGAGAATGGGCATAACTCTTGACTCCGATATCCAAATGATCGGAAATTTGGGGAGCTTCAAGAATACACATAGGGCTACAACTTTCATGTTTACCACTTTGGCTAATTCGGAAGAAAAATTGCAGTTTTGGCCCCTGGCAGTGGGTACACGGACCCTTACACGGACCCCTACACGGGGTCCGGGTCGTGCAACGAAAAATAAGTGATTTACAGTTTGAACACGGACCTATACACGGAGGGGGGCACGGGGTCCATGTCTATGGCATAAAACACGTTTTTGATGGATTTTGGGGTTTTTTAATGTGATTCTAGGGATTTCTCTTCATTCATTCCCTTCTCTCTATCGTTCAAGCTTTCTCCCTCCCTTCAAAGATTTTCTTTCCTCCAAATTATACTTCAAGTTAAGGAAGCCTAATAGAATTCTTAGCTTATTCTACCTCAACTTCAAGCTACAAGGTAAGGGTTTGATTATTTCTTGGGATTGGAAGAGTTTGAATGGATGCAGGGTGAAGTTGAGGTTTATGATTCATTGGATTAGTTGTGTTAATTGTTGATTATCATTGTATTGATGCTTGTAGGAATTCAATCAAGGTCCCATAGCCATCATTTACTTGTTGGTTGTAAGTGAAAGCTTTTCCTTTGTGCTCACATGATTGATATATGTATCAAGCCATATTATTGTTCATTAGCTCCTTCCATTGACATATAATTGATATGTATATTGTTATATATACTTATTGTTCAAATATTACCATTGAATTCATTGATTAAGGAGCTAATATACTATTGTGCCTACCAAGTGTTTGATATATTGCCTCAATGAAATTTCCTATAATTAAAGCCAAGGAATGATAGTAATTCATGCATGTCATTGGCCAATCACATGATTATGAAGTATCTCTCACAGTTTTGATATTTATATCAAAGAGATACTTGCCACAGGTCACAGGTCACAGGTCATAGAACTGTCATTTCTTTCCTTTAATTCATTATATGATACCCTTTACATTGATTTGAGATTTATGATTCATTCGTTATTGCCATTGCCACAGCCATGATCTAAGCCAAGCTATGTATATGTAATTGCTATGTACAGCTTCTTACTTACTGAGATTATTCTCATTCCAGTTATGTCATGTGATGCAGGTGATAAAAAGAGCTGAAATGGATTGTTCGAGGCAGAAGAAGTCATATAGAATGCCAAGGGAAAGACCTTTATCATGTTTCTTTTATTTGGGAACGAGTGAACACATGTGAAGTTTTAAAAACATCATGTATTTGGTTGAATGTGTTGGTTTGTTGTCATGTGTTCGAGAACATTTCATGAACGTTTATATATATATGTATGAATTATGTTTATGATGTAAAGGATATATTGTTCTTTCCCTTTTAAAAGTTAATGCTTCCGCGTATGTTAATTACTTAATTTAAATGTCATGGGAATGGGTTGTTTCAATTGGTATCAGAGCGAAAGTTCTTGGACCATATATGACTTCTTCTACCAAGGACAATCCGGTATGTTTTCGATCCTGCATCTATTGATTTTAACTTTGAGAATTGATTCTATTTTATTGTTATTAATGTATTCTTTCTTCCTATCCATTGTTAAAGTGAGCATATGTGTAGAATATGCCTCCCAAGAGAAAGAATATAGAAGGGGATGATAGGACCTCTTCTACTGATAAGACAGTGAAGGTTGTTGATGAGTTTAGTAAGCTATTGAAAGAGCAAGCAAAGGTTCACGGTGAGCAAATCCAACAGTTATTGAGCATGCACACCTCGACTCAGGGTCATGGTCGTGGTAGAGTTCTAGGCACAACAGAAAGTTCCGAGGATGGTTCTTATGATCGTTTTAGAAGAATGAACCCTCCTGATTTTGTTGGTGGTTCTGATCCATTAGTTGCTCTAGAATGGATCAAGTCTTTGGAGGCCATCTTCGACTATCTGAAGTTCAATGAACAAGACAAGGTTAGTTGTGCCGTCTTTATGTTAGTCAAAGCAACATGTATTTGGTGGGAAGCCACCAAAGTTACAGTGAATGTTCGTGAATTGAAGTGGGATGCATTCAAAGAGCTATTCTACACCAAATATTTTACTCTAGAGGTTAAAGCAAAGAAGATGAAAGAATTTCTCGAGTTGCGACAAGCTGCCATGACTGTCAATGAGTATACTCTCAAATTTGAAGAAGGTTGTGTCTTTGTGCCTTTCATCGCCGAGAATGATAAAGGAGAGCACTTTATTCGCGGCTTGAGACCCGAGATTCGACGAGATGTTCACATGGCTAAAGTGGTTTCTTATCAAGATATTGTTGAAAGGGCACTGCTAGCTGAACTTGATGAGCAAGAGATTGAAAAGGAAAGGCAGTTGAGAAGACAAAATTTTCAAGCTAGGGGTCAAGGTGCAAGTTCTTCTGGTCGAGGCGGTTTCAAAGGGAAAGGAAAGTTGGAGTAGCGCTCTAAACCTCCTGTGCCTTCTTCTGATATTGAGCGACCGGTATGTCCTAAGTGTGGAAAGCCACACAAGGGTGAGTGTTTGGTGGGTAGTGGACGATGTTTTAGATGCAAAGAGATGGGGCACACGGCATTGAAATGTCCTCTCTCCTCAGGCAAAGGAAAAGTCCAAGGCAGAATTTTTGCTATGACGAAGGAAAGTGTTAATCCTGATTCTGCTGTGATATCAGGTAATATTTTAATCTACGGCAAAGAAGAAATTACATTGATTGACACTGGTGCAATCCATTCTTTTATGTCTGAAGTGTTTATGCATTCTATATCTGTTGAACCTACTGTTATGCCATTACACTTCAATATTGTGTTGCCCTCTGGGGATGAAATTTGTCCCACTAATATTATCAAGGCATGTCCTGTACAAGTGGGTAATAGATTACTGTTTGCTGATCTTATTGTTATTCCAATGGTTGCATTTGATGTTATTTTGGGGATGGATTGGTTATCTGCTTATTGTGCGGTAATTGATTGTGTGGAAAAGACTGTAAAGTTTTTAGCCGATGACCATGATAGTGATGTGTTTGTTGGTCTAGGCTCTTCCATGAGTATTCCCATTATCTCTTGTCTGCAAGCCAATAAATTGTTTCACAAAGGTTGTATGGGTTTTCTAGCTTCAGTGGTTGATGTGCGAAAGGAAAGAAATTTGCAATTACTGGATATTGATGTGGTTCAAGATTATCCTGACGTGTTTGCTGATGATGTGCCTGGATTACCACCAGATCGAGAGGTGGAGTTTGTTATTGATTTAATTCCAGGTACAACTCCAATCTCTAAGGCTCCGTACAAAATGGCCCCAACTGAGATAAAAGAATTAAAGAATCAGTTGCATGAGCTATTAGATAAAGGTTTTATCCGTCCGAGTTCTTCGCCTTGGGGAGCTCCGGTGTTATTTGTGAAAAAGAAGGACGGATCATTGAGGTTATGTATCGACTACCGAGAACTTAACAAGGTAACCGTTAAGAATAAATATCCTTTGCCACGTATTGATGATTTGTTTGATCAATTGCAAGGAGCAGCAATATTTTCAAAGATCGACCTTCGGTCCGGTTACCATCAACTGAAGGTGAAAAAGGAGGACATACCAAAGACTGCATTTAGAACGAGATATGGCCATTATGAATTTTTGGTGATGTCGTTCGGGCTAACCAATGCTCCTTCAGTTTTTATGGATTTGATGAATCGTGTCTTTAAGCCGTATTTGGATACTTTTGTCATTGTTTTTATTGATGACATCTTGATCTACTCACAGACACGAGAACTTCATCGTGAGCATTTGAGGATTGTGTTGCAGCTGTTGAGGGATGCACAATTGTATGCCAAGTTAAAGTAATGCGAGTTCTGGTTAGAGCAGGTGGCATTTTTGGGCCATATTGTTTCAAAAGAAGGAATATTTGTTGATCCATCCAAGATTGAGTCCATTAAGCAATGGTCTATTCCCAAGACAGTCTCAGAAGTAAGAAGTTTTCTTGGTTTGGCAGGGTATTACCGTAGGTTCATAGCAGACTTTTCAAAGATAGCTTTGCCATTGACAAGTTTGACACGGAAGGCTACCAAGTTTGAATGGACTATTGAGTGCCAACAAGCCTTCCAAACATTGAAAGATAAGTTGACTTCTGCCCCTGTTTTAGTACTTCCTTGTGGTACTGAAGATTTTGTTGTTTATACAGATGCTTCTAAGCAGGGGTTAGGTGCCGTATTGATGCAGCGTGAGAAAGTGATAGCTTATGCTTCTCGTCAGTTGAAGGACTACGAGAAGAGTTATCCCACTCATGATTTGGAGTTGGCGGCTGTGGTTTTTGCTTTAAAAATTTGGCGGCACTATCTTTATGGTGAGAAATGTGAAATATTTACAGATCACAAAAGTTTGAGTTATTTGTTTTCGCAGAAAGAATTGAATATGCGGCAGCGGAGATGGTTGGAACTGGTAAAAGATTACGATTGCACCATTAGCGATCATCCTGGAAAAGCTAATGTGGTTGCGGATGCTTTGAGTCGCAAATCGAGTTCATTATTGGGTTCCATGATTTCTAAACTCTTGTTGCTTGATTTACAAAGAAATGAGATTAATTTGGTATCTTCAGGTACAGTTGCTCGATTGTCTGCTCTGGTTCTTCACTCAACTTTATTTGATAGAATTTTGAAGGAACAACAATTGGATGCTCAGTTATTAGAGTTGAAGAGGAAAAGTGATCTGTCAGGTGTTTCTGAGTTTGGGTTAAATCGTGATGGTTTGTTGACCTTTCAAAGCAGGATATGTGTTCCTATGGGTGATGACATTCGAAAAGAGGTACTTCTTGAAGCTCATACTGCGCCATATTCTGTACATCCCGGTAGTACCAAGATGTACCAAGATCTTCGACGTCTTTACTGGTGGCCCGGTATGAAGAAAGATATAATGTTATTCGTTTCTGAATGTCTAACCTGTCAGCAGGTTAAGATTGAGCATCAAAGACCGGCGGGGTTGTTGCAATCCTTGCCTATACCGTAATGGAAGTGGGAACACATAACCATGGATTTCGTTGTTGGATTGCCAAGGACTCAGAAAGGCTTCAATTCGATTTGGGTGATTGTGGATCGTTTGACCAAATCATCGCATTTTCTTCCTGTCAAGACAACGTATTCTATGAACCAATATGCTGAGGCGTATATTCAAGAGATTGTGCGACTTCATGGAATACCGGTGTCGATAGTTTCTGATCGTGATCCAAGGTTTACATCAGAGTTTTGGAAGAGTTTGCATCGAGCCTTGGGAACGAAATTGGCTTTCAGTACCGCATACCATCCTCAAAGCGACGGTCAATCAGAAAGGGTAATCCAAATTTTGGAGGATATGCTAAGGGCTTGTACGATTGATTTCCCGGGAAGTTGGGATTCTAAGTTGCCTTTGGTAGAGTTCACGTATAATAACAGTTTCCAGTCTTCTATTGGCATGGCACCTTATGAAGCTTTATATGGAAGGAAGTGCCGATCTCCTCTTTATTGGGAAGAGGTAGGTGAAAGGAAGATGTTGAGCCCGGAGTTGGTTCAACAAACAGCAGATGTTGTGGCATTGATCCAAGAGCGAATGAAGACCGCTCAGTCTAGACAGAAGAGTTATGTCGATGTTCGACGACGGCCTTTGATTTTCGAGGTTGTCGATCATGTTTTTATTAAAATAGCTCCTTTCAAGGGAGTTATGCGATTTGGTAAGAAAGGTAAGTTAAGTCCTCGATACATTGGACCTTTTGAAATTCTTGATAAGATTGGAGATCGAGCCTATCGTCTTGCATTACCACCGGACTTGGATAGAGTTCACAACGTATTTCATGTTTCTATGCTACGTAAATACCTTCCCAATCATCGCATGTTCTTCGACATGAATCATTAGATCTTTTACCTAACCTAAGCTACAAGGAAGTGCCGATTCAAATTCTTGATCGCAAAGTTAAAGCATTAAGGAACAAAGAAATTGGACTTGTGAAAGTCCTATGGCGTAATCAAGTTATTGAAGAGGCTACATGGGAACCAGAAGAAGAAATGAAACATCGTTATCCGAATTTATTCGACGGTAAGCAAATTCCGGGGACGAAATTTTTATAAGGAGGGGAGATTGTAATATCCCAACCTTTTATCCTTCTAATGTCAACAATGTTATTCTATGGTTTGGTATTATGGATATATGGTTAAGTTATTATTGATCATGGTTATTTTTATGGTTTATGAGTATAGTTGATGGAAAGGTTGATATTTCATGCTATAGCATCAATATGGTTATTGTATTGTATTCATGGTTATTTATTGTATGGTTTTGGTATGGTTAAGTTGATGGTTGTGTATTTGAGGAGTTGTTATTGTTGTGAAGGTATAATGTTGGGAGTTGGATTGATGGTTTGGATGGTTTGAGCCAAATAGGTAATTGGGGTGCAGAAACGGTATGAAAATTTTGGTATTTGTTACGGTTTTTAGCATAATGAATGGGATATTGATCCAAATGGCATGAGGCCAATTGCATTAGAAAGATAAGATATAAGGCTATAACTTTCTTATTTTGAGTTTTGTTTAAATCATTAGGGAAGACGAGCCAAAAGTGGCCCGAAGTGTGTCGTGTGTTTCGTTGTCCCTGCACTGACACATGTTGGGAGAATGGGCATAACTCTTGACTCCGATATCCAAATGATCTGAATTTTGCGGAGCTTCAAGAAAACACATAGGGCTACAACTTTCATGTTTACCACTTTGGCTAATTCGGAAGAAAAATTTCAGTTTTGGCCCCTGGCAGTGGGTACACGGACCCCTAGACGGGGTCCGGGTCGTGTCACGAAAAATAAGTGATTTACAGTTTGTACACGGACCTATACACGGAAGGGGGCACGGGGTCCGTGTCTATGGCCGAAAACACGTTTTTGATGGATTTTGGGGTTTTTTAATGTGATTCTAGGGATTTCTCTTCATTCATTCCCTTCTCTCTATCGTTCAAGCTTTCTCCCTCCCTTCAAAGATTTTCTTTCCTCCAAATTATACTTGAAGTTAAGGAAGCCTAATAGAATTCTTAGCTTATTCTTCCTCAACTTCAAGCTACAAGGTAAGGGTTTGATTACTTCTTGGGATTGGAAGAGTTTGAATGGATGAAGGGTGAAGTTGAGGTTTATGATTCATTGGATTAGTGGTGTTAATTGTTGATTATCATTGTATTGATGCTTGTAGGAATTCAATCAAGGTCCCATAGCCATCATTTACTTGTTGGTTGTAAGTGAAAGCTTTTCCTTTGTGCTCACATGATTGATATATGTATCAAGCCATATTATTGTTCATTAGCTCCTTCCATTGGCATATAATTGATATGTATATTGTTATATATACTTATTGTTCAAAGATTACCATTGAATTCATTGATTAAGGAGCTAATATACTATTGTGCCTACCAAGTGTTTGATATATTGCCTCAATGAAATTTCCTATAATTAAAGCCAAGGAATGATAGTAATTCATGCATGTCATTGGCCAATCACATGATTACGAAGTATCTCTCACAGTTTTGATATTTATATCAAAGAGATACTTGCCACAGGTCACAGGTCACAGGTCATAGAACTGTCATTTCCTTCCTTTAATTCATTATATGATACCCTTTACATTGATTTGAGATTTATGATTCATTCGTTATTGTCATTGCCACAGCCATGATCTAAGCCAAGCTATGTATATGTAATTGCTATGTACAGCTTCTTACTTACTGAGATTATTCTCATTCCAGTTATGTCATGTGATGCAGGTGATAAAAAGAGCTGAAATGGATTGTTCGAGGCAGAAGAAGTCATATAGAATGCCAAGGGAAAGACCTTTATCATGTTTCTTTTATTTGGGAACGAGTGAACACATGTGAAGTTTTAAAAACATCATGTATTTGGTTGAATGTGTTGGTTTGTTGTCATGTGTTCGAGAACATTTCATGAACGTTTATATATATATGTATGAATTATGTTTATGATGTAAAGGATATATTGTTCTTTCCCTTTTAAAAGTTAATGCTTCCGCGTATGTTAATTACTTAATTTAAATGTCATGGGAATGGGTTGTTTCAATATGTGTTGGAGAAATTATGATTTTATTGAAGATATGTGTTCTTGAGTAGGGGCGGGAAAAAATACCGAAATACCGAAATACCGAAAAACCGTGCCGAAAAAAATACCGAACTTACCGAAAAAATCGGTATACCGAAAATTTCGGTACGGTATCATACCGTACCGAACTTTTCGGTATCGGTATCGGTATGAAATAATTTTTTTTTCGGTATTTCGGTATATACCGAAATACCGAAAATAATTTTTTATTATTATTTTTTTTAGATTTAAGTTCGGTATACCAAAAAAATGTCGGTATACCGAAAATATTTTCGTTATACAGACGGTTTTTCGGTATACCGACAAAATTTTCGGTGTCGGTACGATACCGGTATGAGTTTTTTTCATATACCGTATGACGTTGTTTCGATTTTCCAGCATATTTATTGAGTTGGGATGGAATAATTTCAGTATGATATTGTGTTTTGATGAGATTATGAATTGTTGATATTGAGCTTAGTGTTGTTGAGTTATCGGTATGGAAGAAGTACGTCGTTATGCCGTCGATTTTTTACCGAGACTGATTATTGAATTGCACAAGATTGTTTGAGTTGTGTTTTGATATATATAGCACATTGATTATGCCATTTCAGATTTGTATTGGCTATTGTGAACGCAAGACTCCGACTACGACACCGACTATTCGACAAGAAAGGTATAATTCATGTGGTCACGGGATTGCACAACTCGATTCAGATTTGATACGAGTTTCCCTAAATCACATACTAGATTGTTATTACATTTGATTAGGTAATGTCTGGTTTATTGATTTATATTCGAGTCCGGAGATAGGAGATATTGGCAGATTGGCCAAAACTAGACGTTTCGGTGTATCGACGCATAGTAGTAGATTTACTCTATGTGTAGAACCTCGATACAGAGTTGACCGAAGTCTAGGAATAAGACGTACCGTCACCCCGAGTGGTTGGGTAGGTGACAGACCGTCTTATTCACACCGGGATCCCTAGAGTAGAAATGAATCGAGTCAAGAACTAGAGATTGAATACAGATTTGTATTCATTTACATGTTTAGATTTTCATTCATGTTACTTGATATATGCTATGCTTTTGTACATGATTATTACATTGCATGCATCCATGTTTTATACTGGGATTTGTTCTCACCGGAGTTATCCGGCTGTTGTCGTGTCTGTATGTGTGCATGGCAACAGGTGGGGCAAGATCTGGGTCTCGAGCTAGATGAGAGATTGATGATAGCGTGGAGATCTCGGGCGTTGAAGATTTCTAGTGGTTGCTTATTAGACTTGTACTACTGATGTTTGTAGTTGGTATTTAAACACTAGCGTAGGTTTGCACTAAACAGATTTGTATGTACATTATGTTGTTTAATTAATATAAAGACATGTTATGCTTTAATTTTACATTTGATTTAATATTAAAAAGCAAAATTTTGACCCACATTTTCGAGGAAAGATCCAATAAATCCCAAAAGAATTGAGTTAGAGCCCGGGTCCCCACAATGGCCCTCTTCAAGAAGCAGACCATACCTCATAGGTGGTCTCGATACTCTCTCAGATATTCTAGGAGCTTGTATCTCCTCTCTTGGCTCTACGGGTGTGGGTTCTTCAGTTGTGGGTGTCTCTCGAACCTCTTCGAGTTCTATCATCTCCCTTTTTCTATCCAATAGAAATTTCTTTTTCCAAAAAAGTTTCATTCCTAGAAACAAACACTTTTGTTTCTTGGGGATGATAGAAATAATATCCAACTGAATTTCTTGGATATCCCACAAAGTAACATAAAATGGATCGACTATCCAATTTATCTCCCACTGTCTGCTTCACAAAAGCAGAGTATCCCAATATTCTAAGATAAGAATATTTGGGAGGCTTACCCATCTATATCTCATATGGTGTCTTATCAACTGCCTTTGAATGGACATTGTTCAACAACAGTGCCGCTGTCTCAAGCGCATGTCCCCAAAAGGATGGCGACAACTCCGTGAACCCCATCATAGACCGAACCATGTCTATCAAAGTCCGGTTACGACGTTCCGAACACCATTCAACTGTGGTGTAGCAGGCGTAGTCCACTGCGAGAGAATCTCATTCTCCCTAAGATACCCTTGGAACTCGGCACTTAAATACTCACCACTTCGATCCAATCGAAGTGACTTGATGCTTCGTCCAAACTATTTCTCTACTTCACTTCTGAATTCTTTGAACCTTTCAAAGGCTTCAGACTTGTATTTCATCAAATACACATACCCATACCTCGAAAATTCCTCAGTAAAGGTGATGAACTAGGCATGTCCATGCTTAGTGGTGATGCTAAGCAGACAACACACTTTGGTATGGATCAAATCCAATAACCCTTCGGATATGATTCGGATATCGGATTATATATTTCTAAAACCGAAATAACCGAAATAAAAAACCGAAAACTGAACCGAACAGACCGATGAACACACCTAGTTCAAAAGCAAGTAAACATCTCCAATAGCCTTGGCAGCAACTCCTGCCCCATTGCCCATCCTTAAGAAGGTCTCACCTTCCTTTAGTCTCCTACTGTAACGTCTACTAATTTTAAAAGCGCGGAAATATTTTTTTTTAATAAAAGCTCGCATTTTCGAAATAACAATTTAAAATGATCTTAAGTATTTGACAATAAAAAATAGTGCGTAAACATAAACGAGTAAAAATTGTGAAAATCATCAGCGTATCAAAACCAGCGTATCAAAATGTTCATATAATCTCAAATCTCATAAAAACAAAATACGGAAAACATGTGGTCCTCGGGTCGTGTCACCCCACCAGGTCTGTCTACTCAGTGTTCAGCACCTCTAGTCCTCTCAATAACAAGCTCACCTGCATCACACACGTCTAGTGAGTCTAAATACTCAACACACCTGTACCGTTAATAAAAAGTACATATACATAGCACACAGCAGTGAAAAATATCATACTCAACATAACTTTCATGAACTTTAAAGCATAACGTAAACGTGTCGTATAAAATCATATCGTGTCAACTCATGTCATCTCATATCATCATATACGTGTCAAAACAGCTCATCGCGTCATCATAAACTTAAACATTTTTCTTTAATTGAATTCTGTTCATTAGTTGTGACTTTCGTATCAGCTCTATCGTATCAGCTCTATTCAATGGATCCATCTATAAAACCGTGGAACCCGGCGGCGGGGGACATCAGCGACAGCATTACCCGCCCACTGAGCCCGAACCTCAGCTCATCATATCTCATATCATGTCAATGGAAATACGATCGTCGGGCTCTCTCTGGGGCCTTTTCCCTAACAATATCTCCAATCATATCATCGTATACATATATGGTCAGTCACAACCAATTCTCATCCTTCAAAAACAACATCCTATTCACCACTTAAGAAAAATATGCATATACGTAACTTTTTTCTTAAAACGAAGCATACACCGTATTTATCATAATTTCATAAAAATCATAAACATTTAAAATTTCATAAATTTGTGCTCAGGGCGCTGCCAGGACCAAAATCTCACCTCGGGTGCAAAATGACCATTTTGCCCCTGGAAACCCGAAAATTATCGTTTTCACCCTGGACCTCTAAAATTGACCCGAAGCTTACAAAACTTCTTAAAATGTCCCAAAACATATTTATAAGTGTTCCTAGATGTAAACTCGAGCCCATATTACAACTTAACCTATTCGTTTTAAAACTTAGACCGAGGACCCCGTTTTTAACCCGAATCGACACGAAACTTTACCCACATTTTCCCCAAATTTTACCACATCTTAAAAATGCTTAATGGGTCTTAAAGTAATGTCATTATGCTGCTAATCCACGGATGAACTATTCAGAACTTGACAGGAGCTCTCGGTCCTATCACATTGCACCAACTCATTTGCACTTGGCTCCCAAAACTCACGCCTCACGCTAAACCGATTTCCCCAGCCACGAGCCAGCCTACTAAGGACCTTGATCAGACCCTAAGACATCTAGCAAAACCAAGACACTAACCCCATGCACTGCTCGTAACCACTAGAAATCAAGAAACACGCATAAGCTCCCTATCGAAACTACCCTCCCCAACATAGCTTGGTTGCTTGCTCCTTCGACCCCAGCGTTGTTCGTGTCATTCCAGCCCCCACCTCAGACCCATCAGGGTCTGGTCCAGGGCTGGAGAAGGTCTTCACACGGCCGGTGTACAATAATCCAATGACCGAACCACGACACTAAGTCCCAATCTGCAACTCTCACGGTTTCGAAAAAACTCGATCAAATTCCACTCCTGCACCTATAGCTCTCATCTCGATCTGTTCCTGTAGAACCCAAAAAATCAGGTTACATATAAGCCATGCATAATTGCTATCATTTAAATTAAAAATGAATTTTTATAAATATATGAAGTGTTTGATTTATTTTATTAATTTTAAGTCATGATTATTCATTTTAAAGATAGATGTTTAGTTTTATCTTTTCAGGATAAATACGCGAGGTCGGGCTGGAGTTTGGAGATTAAAGATAAAATTAATAATAAGAAAGATATTCTTAAATTTAATTTAAGTCAAAGAGTAATTCAAAGAAAAGAGTGTTTTAGGATTTATTAAATTAATTAGAGCTAAGTTATTAAATAATTTCTTTAGGTTAATATTTAATTAAAGCTTAAATTAAAATATGTAAACATATGGGGATGAATTAATCTAGGTATAAAATATTCGAGAAATTAATCATAGCATTTGAATATTTAAATTGGAGGTCATGAATGCCATGCAATAATCTATCCTAAATTTAATGTGTAAATTCACTAAAATAATAATGAGGGTGCTAAACTTTAAGCAATTAAAATACAAGATTTAAACAATAAAATAGCATGCAAATTAGTAATAATAATAAGTTTGGGTCCAACATTTAAAATAATTCAAAGGTTGATAACTCTCCATTCAAACCATTTCTAATTACAATTCATGGGGTATTCATTTCTCATTTTAAATTCTCTAATGGGTAACAAATTTAAATGCAATAAAACACCTCATTTCTACTCAACCTATTAGACAAATAAATTGTGTACATGCAGTAGGAAATGAAGAACAAAGCAACGGCAATAAGGGGAAGGAGAATCATTTCAAAACCATTCCACTTCTTGACTTGTAACTCCCAAACTAAAGGCTTATAATGACACCTTTAACACCTCCTATAACACTCTTCTTCATTGCCTAACAAACCTACACCCACACCTTCGAAAATACATCAGAATAGCAGCATCTTAGGATCGAAGGAACAGCAGCAGAAGTAAGAAAGAAAGGAAGATATCCAACTCGGTTCCGTCGCGTCATATTGTCGTATTGATTTGTTTTTTTTTTGTCAAAACAAATTCCAGGCATGTATATATTGTTTCTTGACTCTTCAATCAAGTCCTATAGATATTTTTAAACCAATACATAATCATGATTCATGCAACATCATGAAGTTTGGACAGCAACTACACAATTTTTTTCCTGCACATAATTTTGACTTCCTCTTGGCTTGCTTTGTGGTTCGGGAGGTTGGCTCGTTTTCCAGGCACCCACGGCTGTTGCTAGGAATTATTTAGAGTGTGTTAGGGTGTTGTTTGTCCACGGGTTTCAGTCCATACAATAAAAAAAACGAAGGAATGACAGCAATATTTTCCATAGCTGCAGAAATATGTCACAATTTTGTTTCTTGGATGATTAGGGTGTGTGTTCTGATCATGGCTGTCCAAGGGACTGTAGCCATGGTTAGAACCCTTCCTTATCATGTCTAGGACGTGACCAAATCATCTTTTCAAAGCTTGTTTAATGGATCCCTCAAATTTTTTCAGCAACTTGACAAGAGTTCTTCAGTTTTAAAAATCTGATTTTTGGTGTGAGTATATTTCGGTTTTGAGAGGTTGCATGAATTGTGGTTGGCTCCTAGCCCGTAGCCATGGTTCATACAACACTCCATCTTGTCTAGATCGAGCCATAGTTGATTAAATGGCCATTGGAACGACACATGACAGCAAAACAATGCAAAACTTCACAATACACAGATTTAGGTGCTCTCGGTTGGTACTTTCTGTTGTCCTAGTTGTTTGTTCGAGTTGTGGATGAATTTTAACCCTTAGCCATGGTCCAAGCCATGCCTTAGGATGTTGGTAAGAGTCCTTGGGCGGTGTTTCAAGCCCATGGCCATTATTTTCAGAGTTTGCTCCACAAACAAGCAAGCTGCCGCTGCTGTATTTTCAGCTTTTGACAGCATCTTTGGGTCACGGCTTTGGGGGTGGTTTGAGTTCTTGGTTGGCTTTTAGCCCATGGCCTTGGACTGGACACTACCATAACAAGTTAGTAAAGTCATGTTTTTGGCCGTTCGTGATTTGTTCGAGTTTAGATGTCGTACGAGAATTTACGGTGAAAGGTGCCAAAATGACTCTCGAAAGAGTGTTTTATGTTTTTGGATTCCTTTCACTTATTTTCGTGTTTTACATTTATTATGCATATTTTTAAGTATTTTTGGGGTATTTTTAATCATGGTTAAACGTCGGTTTAATGCTGGTTCGGGTTGGTACGGATCCATTGTTAAAAATCATGTTGTTGGTCCGAATCGTCTCGTTTTTGGTTCTGTTGTTAAAATTTTGTCAAGTTTAGATTTATTGCATGTGTCACATATTAATAGTAAGTCGCAGCAAGCCTGGGAACGATCCAACTCATCCTGGTAAAATAAGGTTATAATTATATTCCGTGCATAAAAATATAAAATGTATATTTTTGAGATATATGCTATATGTCTTGTGGCCACCTTAAGCTTATGGGTTTGGAAGTCGGTAGGCGCAACCGAGGACCTCTCCACCCGGTGACTTACAACCGGTTTATGATTATGTATGGGTACGGACATCCAGTCCAATGGCTGTGATTGATCTCTACCGCCCAGTATACTGTGGTTTAGTCTGATCAGGCGCTTACGCTATATTATGGGCCACTTGCTTAGAAACATTATCTCTACCAGAAAAATTATGATATGTTATGACAGAGCTCTATTGAGCAAATCTTTTACGCATGAATTTTCAGATATGCACGTAGTTATAATTATTCATGATACGATTTTGACCGTACGTTCTACGATATTTTATTTTTATGATGCATGCGATTTTATGATATATTTACTTGTTATTCACTGATATATACATGTTGAGTCTTTAGACTCACTAGACTTGATTGTTGTAGGTATTGACGAGGTCGAGACCGCGGGCGGAGACCAGTGAGCGATCTTGGGACAGCAGTAGTAAACCCGAGGACCTCATGATTTAATTTATGCACCTTTTATTATTCAAACTCAGTTTTAATACGTTGGATTATTTTTAAGTTGATGTTTACGTTGGATTATTTTTAAATTGTTGGTTGAAAACAATATTTGCTTCCACTGTTATTTTAAAGTTAAAATTATTTACATGTTTATTTTAATTACATAAGTCAAGATAATTATTTATTTAGAAAATTTTTAATAATTCCGCAAAATTATGAATACGAAATACGGGCCTTTACAGTTCCTGCCCCTGAAAACCCAACACAAGCAGCCCCTTGCACCATATGTCAGAAAACGTGAGTGGTTGAATAAAAAATTATGCAAGTTTCATGATAAAAACCCACCAAAACACACCCACATGCAAGATCGAGATCTGAACATACACATACATATTTTACAGAATATTTAGGGCGTATATGATGAGAAACGAAAGTAAAAGCATGCCTTGATGAGTTGGAGAACCAAAAACGATGCAAAGATGGAGATCCGGGGGAAGTTTTCTTGCAAGCAAAGGTTCGGTGAAAGCTTGTTGCTGGGGGAATGATGAAGCCGAGAGGAATGAGTTGAGTGGAGGAGGTAGGCGGCTATTGAAACGTAAGTAGGTTTAGTGGGGAGTTAAGGGAGGTAATTAGGTATAAATTATCAGGTTTAGGATTAATTAAATGATTGAATAATAGATAATGGACCAAAATTTGATAATTAAAAATTAAAAAGGTTAATTAAGCCCAATACAATTAAAAATAGGTCCATTAAATCTAATCATACTTCCGAAAAATATTTCGTGTTGAACAGGTTTTGAAAATGATAGCCGAACCCTTAAAAAGTCCACTTACTCGATAGAATTTGCGTACCGTTAAAAATATAATCCTACGGGTAAAAAATACCCAGAAAAATCTAATTTTTGGAAAATACACTTAAAAACACCTCATAATAATTTATAAAAATAAATCATATAATTAAAAAAAAATCCTGAAAGTTCTCCGGTCTCCAATCCTCGATCGGGGTGAAATGCATCTAAAACCCTAATGCATGATCTTTTAAAATTTCAATGAATTAAATCCTATCATTCAATAATAATGCATAAAAATAACTAAACACCGATTAATAAAATAAACATGCATTTTATGCTTTAAAATAATTTAATAAAATACCAAAGAAATTTAATAATTTGCATGCATGTGGTTCACGTGGACTTTCAAATTTTCGGGACTTTACACATACTTCTTCCCATCACCTGCAAATCATTACAGTGATACGATGCCACATCCGGTGTCTCATACACAAGAAGTAGAGTTAATTGAAATGTTTACTTCAATATAGAACAGACCATTTCCAGAACTCTTTTGGTCAAGATATTATCTGCAGTTACGCCTCCAATGTCCAGACTTCTTGCAGTGATGACAAACATCATAAGTCTTGTCAGATACTGGTGTGGCTGCCACAACGAGACTCGGAGATCACCTCTTCAAGGGCACGTTCTTCTTGGGACGTTGGAAAGAACGCTTCTTTCCCTTCCCAGGTGGACCAGTATTCGTACCAGATGAAGAGCCCACATAAAGAACCGACTTCTCATTCTTGATGGTGGCTTCAAATGTAACAAGCATATTCACCAAATCCTCAAGGGTAGGCTCTAGCTTGTTCATGTTGAAATTCACCACAAAAGGATCAAATGATCTAGACAGCGACGAGCAACACGTCAGTAGTCAACTCCAAACGCAACGTAAGATTCATGCCAACGAGCTTATCCACGAGCCAAATCAACTTTAGGCCATGCCATGGACCAAGGCCCTATCTCGCATACGTAAAGTGATTAGCTCCTTGACGGTAGCATGCCTAAGAGGCCGTGTTTGCTCATCAAAGAGCTCCTTGAGATGAAAATGAATGTCATCAACACTCTTTGCATCCTCAAAACGCCTCTGTAGCTCATCATTCATAGAAGCCTGCATATAACAATTAGCTCGCAAGTCATGGTTCCATCAATCCTTGTAAGTCTGCAATTCCTCAATAGTGCAGCTAGTCGGAGCCTCAACAGGGGACGACTCAGTAAGTGTATATTCTATCCTTTCCGAATTCAAGACGATTTTAGGTTTCTTAGCCAATTGAGATAATTAGGTCTGGTTAATACGTGTTTGTCGAGTATTGCAGATAGCGGATTGCGAATCTAAGACATTGTCAAAATTTGTACTGAAAAGTAAAACAGCTAAATGTTAATGACTATTTTAAAATATTTAGTAAGATATAAAATATGGACTTTTACTTCATAAATTTTCGCTCCCACTATTTTGACATTTTTCACTACCCTATAGTGAAAACGGGAAACTCCTTTTCTCAGTAGGTACGTAAGGTCCAATTAGCAAATTATGATCCCGAATAATATCAACCAATCATAATTCCTAAAAGGTAGTTTCCAATTGCATCTCTATGCAACCCTTTTACGTAAACTTTTGTCTCACGTTTGATTAAGACCCAATAATATGACGTTGTTCATCTTTACGTGTCATGCCTTACCCATCGATGTTGAACCTTAATGGACTGGTCGCCATGAGTTCCATCAATAATATGAGCCGAAATCATTGGAGTTCTACGTAGTTCACATCACCATGTCAATGGAACATCTTTCCGATGTCCAGGGCCCCCCAATAATATGAGTCGAGCCCCGAACACGGGTAGAATTCATCATGCACCCATTGTCGATGGAAGACATGGAAATTATAAACACCTTTATAATTCCCTCTTTTCGAGCTTGATATTAATTTTGAATCTTATTCAAAATGAGGGTTTTTAATTTTGAAAGGTCTCATCATTAATTTTATTTAAAAGCTCGTCATGTTTGATCGTATGTTTGTCGGATTCATACAACATTGTTATTATCATAATAATAACGCACATACTCATTATTTATAAAATATCATGCGTATATTATAAACAGTAAACAAAACAGAGATGATCAATTGTCCCAATACTAATGGTCTGTGTAAGCTAAACACAGGCCTAGGTCCAATCCTAGGGAAATGCATGAGATGCAAATGCAAATATTACATAAGCCTCCAATATTTACATGTCTTCGATCTTCATAATCATCAAGGCCACCATCTTCTAATCTTGATCTTCCACTATACTAATATTTACAAATAAATATCCATGACAAATAGGGATACATCTCATGGGGTAGGAACGGGCCATAAACTAACCTCACTTATAAATTCATAATTATTACAATCATTCAACACAAAATATCCTAGCATACACCTAGCAAATTGGGCTTGGGCTTTTGATCATCCTTCATGCATAATATGATATACTATACACCATAAATTAATTATCACAATAATCAATTGATTCAATCACTAACCGCCACGATTATAAACTAAATCAACAATGTAAACAAACTCCTTTGTTTACTTTCTAATTAATTTATTTATAACTGAATATCTTGTAAATCGCGATTTACGATAAATAAATAAAGTTCAACTTCTATTATTTATTTTATGAGAAATTATATACAAATTTTTTGGATTTAAACTTAAGGGCTCAAAAAGTCATTTTTCACCAAAAATATTTTGGCCCATTTAAATTCACAAATTGTACTAGCCATCTAAACCAACAACTTCAAGGCCCATGAGCTCCGTCGCCGGATTCCGGCCAACATTCATAAAAAAAATTTAATAAAGTTTAAGGGGCTGTTCGGGCAGCCCAAGCTACCCCAAATCCGCCCCAAAAACCGGCCTTCGATTTGTTGTTTTAATTGTCTCATACGGTTAGAAATTGACCTCAATATAATATCATGTATATGCTACGAAAAATAGTAACCATAGCTCATGATACCACTTGAAAGGGGATCGTTTAAGGTGCCCGCTTGCGCAACGGAAGTTTCAAAATAATTTTTCTTGCAAAAATCGAGCACCCTAAGCACTAAGATGGGTAGCAAATACAATAAAACACAAAATGACATTCATAAGGTGCTTTAGAAAATTACCTATCAATCTTAAAAGATTGATTATGGCTTCCACTTAGTTGTCAAACAACTAAGCTCTTCAATGGAAAAACTAATCTTGAAGCTTCCAATGTGCACTCTTTGCTCAAAATTAAGCCCACCACCAACAAGGAAGATCCCCTCTAATTTTGAACTAGAAAAATTAGAGGATTTTTCTTTTGAGAAGAGAGTGCAATCTTCAACTTGAAGAAGCAAAATTGAAGGAAATATTTAGGATAAAATTTCGGCCATTTGCATGTGTGTGGAGAGAAGGATGAGTTGTCATGGTTGTGCAAAAAGTTGAAGTAAAAAGTTGCATGTGCATGACATGCATTTAGCTCAAAAGTTGCCTCCAACCCTTCACCTCCCAAGCAAGTAATTCTATTTGGGCTTGTAATAATTTCAAAGCTCATGGACTTTTATTTAAATGTTTCAAACATATTTGATACCATTTTAACTTTACTTGATTTTACTTAAGCCCACTAGTTGAATAATTATTTCCTATTGGGCTCTAGAAGACCCAATATTGTTTAATTAATTCAACACTTGAATTAATTTAATTATTTGGACTCTACTAGCCCACTAGTGTTTAATTAATTCAACACTTGAATTAATTTAATTTAGTCCACTAATGTTTATGAAAATCACAATTTTCAAATACATTATTTGTTTGGCCAACTTTTAATTTAGGAACACTTCCATAAATTAAAAGTTACATTCTCCTTATAGAAGTCATATTTCTCTTTTTCTTTGCACTTATAAACTCCTTTATAAGCCGTTCAACACATTAGACTATTTTACTTCTCAACGGGATCTAGAAAATTAGCACTTGTGTGGCCTTCAATGGTTCAATGATACAACTAGCCGTGGGTTCACATCTCTATGTGATTCGGGACTAAACATGTCCTTATATGAGCATACCCCAGTTGCTCTATTCTTATTTATCAACTCCTTGATAACAAGAACGTCAGAAATCAAGTCATATAGTACCCAACCAATCATGTTAAACTCCTAGAAGCATCGCTTATATGATTCCCTAGGTATCAAATGATAGTGTCTGCAAGAACCAATCTATTATGGTTAGCTTACAGTACGGTCCCTTCATCTCATATATCCCGACCGATTCGACAACTATTAGTATTTCGAGAGCTGTCAAAGAATCGATACTATGTTTCATGTCGTAGTTGCATCGATGGGATAATCTATAAAACCCCTTTCATAATTACCACCATACTTTGATCAAAGATTTCATACTACATATACATGAGATCACATAGGATATCCATACTCGAAGGTAAGCGGTGTATCTCGACTACAATGCATCGACTCCTATATGTTTCGACAAAACACCCAACCTTGCCACTTGACTGACCCCATGAGAGTCGGTAAACAAGTCGAAGTGCAATGCTAGCATATAGAGTCTCAATGTTGTCTCGGGTCATAAGGACTAATGATGTACAACCATAAACTAGGACGTTTTCACTCGATAAGTGAGAACCACTTGGAAAGTTCTTTATGGAGGATTGTTTAGTGCACTCTACAAGGAGCACCTATCTGCATGTTCAGACATCACAATGTCCCCTACCAATGAAACATGGTACTCACATCGCAGATACTAGTCTCGAACTCGAGCGGCCTATATCCTTCTTAGCGGCGGTCGAATCGACTAGGAACTATTTAGAATATATAATGCAAATATGAGTTTCATGATACTCATCATATGAGCATCTCATATTCTTTCTACTATTTGTATACTCAAGGATTTTATCTATGCAACTAGAATATATGAGTATACAGATAAAGATGTGCCAAAACAATAATTTTAAATATTAATTAAATAAATATTGTTTATACATAGAGTTTCAACATAAACCCTCGGCCAACACTTTGCTCGACGGACATTTACTTCTAACAGAAGATCCGTTCAAAAAGAATTTACAAAAAGTGTAATATCTACTTAAACACCGAAATAATAGAAGCCGATGTTAAATACGCAAAGGTAAATAATTCTAAATACTTTATGAATGTTTTAACTCATATGACGCCCAAAAAATGTTTCGAACGTCGAAACTAAATTTTTTAAACTTTCATTGTGCTTTGGATTCGAGAAAATGGTATCCCAACATTAGAAATATACAATCATGATGATGACAACGACAATGATGTTGTTGATAATAATAAGAAAACGCAACATGACATGGTTTACTCATCAAGGGCGGTAAGGCAATTCATCCTCTTGGCATTTATTCAATCACTCGCAAAAAACCAAACACAATACAGTCCCATAGTATATATTTGATTGTTTTTTATCATATGTATTGTATGTATGCATATCTTGATATAGAAGGTCCTCAGCTAAGGACGGAAGCTCCTAACTTGGCTCGGTTGTGGCACCCCATCTTCGTCTTCTGCTCGGAGTTTAACGAGAGTATAGATGGCTGCTCCAGCCACAGCTCCAAGAATAGGCGCCACAAAATATATCCATATCGACTTATAACTCCCGGCAGCTAGTGCTGGTCCTAGAGTTCTCACTGGATTCATTGATGCACCACTAGATGACCTGTATAATAAGCAAATCTAGTGTAGAACAATATATATTGACATATTTCAATTAATTAGAACGATAGCTTTAAGTTATATGTTCACGTTACAGTAATGACTGAAACACGACACTGTAATTAAATCAGTGAATTTTTAGATATAGTCACCCTTAATTACATTACTTACCCAGCAACAAGAACATTGAGCAGGACTGTAGCTCCAACTGCTATACCTGCCAGTTCTCCTACCTGTATAAGTTCACCGAAACTAACTGAATAAATGCACGTACGAAAAGAATATATTGTAGATGGATTACTTACGGCTCGGGTATCAGTAGCAACTGCTGTTACCACAAAGAGTAGAATAAATGCGATGATGAACTCCAGTGCGAAAGCCTGACCATTGCTGACAGAAGGCACCGTGACACCACGAGACATGGAATTGGGGAATAAGCCTTTGAGTGCAAATGATGCGCATATAGAACCTAATACCTGTGCAGCAATGTATGCAGGCACGTGCGCCCAAGGAAAGTGACGGAATATTGCAAATGCTATGGAGACCGCGGGGTTCAGATGTGCTCCAGAGATGTGTCCAGTTGATAGGATCACTACCATCACTGTCGATCCCGCGCATACCGCATTCCCGAGCAGTGTTTCAGCTACATTGTACTTTTGGTTCACTATTGGCGCAGCAGTTGCTGCAAATATCAGGATGAATGTCCCTACAAACTCTGCCCCCACCTGCAAAACAGAATGAAAAGGTTTCAAGGCTTGGCCTTATATTTTTCTATTGATAGATATTCCAGAGGGAAATTTAATAGAAAATCACATATGTGCAGTTCATGTACATCATGTAAAACTATAAAACAGAAACAATTTTAAATATCATTCAAGTCAATCACAACTTTATGGATTTATAGGTGTCGTTTATGCATATTTAATTGTGTTGTTTTCAGTTCATTTTTGCATGATTTTGTGGTGATTAGCCCACATTTCATTCATTTTGTTGTTAGTTTGTTCACGTGTGTCGTTACTCACAAATGTTGAGGTATTTCTATGGAAGTATAAAAGCTTTAGTACTCGATAAACTATCTACACGATCTATGTCGATAGTCATAGACCGGAAATCGAAAGCTAGATGATTCAATAATAGTTTGTTAATGTCATCACAATTATAAAATAATACAAGGACACTTGGTTATTTCATTTTTTTATTAAATTAATATATAGCTCAACAAAATATATTGATAGATTAAGGAATCATGTCAAAAGCTGTTAGAACATTTTCAGTTTTTGTGACTTAACAAGGCTGCTAATCCAATAGATAATTACAGAGTCTAACAAAACTAAATTCAAGAAGGAAAACTGATTATACATAAAAAATAAAAAATAAAAAAGAAGTTTTCTAAGGAATCTAACTAATTGCAGAGCCAGACTGATAAGGAATCTTTTTCCTTGCAGTAGACTCGTATGGTTCTTTTTTTATATATAATTTTAACTGCAATGATTTACCCTCTAGCCCAATTTATTTTTATGGCATGCTTCGAATTTTAATACGTATTGGCAAATGTTTAGGATTCATCCGATTGCTATATTTTTTTAAAAAATAAATTTCAATAGACGTTTAGGGTCGTTTAGGCTGGCTGAGGGATGGTTCGGCGGTTGGAGGCCAACTGCGAGCCTAAGGGATTTTTGAGGCACACGCATGAGGGAAAGAAGAGGGGGGACCACGAGGCTTGGGACTGCCTCAGGGTTGGTCTGGGCGAGTCCAGGGTGGTCCAGGAGGGCAGCTGGTGATCTGGAAGTGGTTTGGTTCAAAACCTTTATACATAAACTTTTCATCCCTAAACTACCCACGTGAGCCATTAACCATTCCCTGTGAACCACGGTTCAAGCCCCATCTCTTCCCTAACCCATATTCAAACCCTTATTCCCAAATCAAGCCATAACACCCAAACTCTCGAGTCAAGAAAAGTAAGAAAAATTCAAAAACGAAAAGGTCAGGGTCCAAGGGTAAAATGGTCATTTTACGTCTCGTGTAGTTCGAAAGGTCTAGCAGTGTCCCGAGGAATCAAAATACATGCCAAATGATATTTTAGAAATATTTATGATGAAAACGTGATATTTTTGCGATATATGGTGAGGCTAAACGATTTGCCAAAAAATACTATTTTACTATTTTTGAAGGATACTATATTTTATATATAAAGAGAAAAGAAAAATACTTTGAATGATGTGAATAGACTATGACATGGATGATATGTAGGGGATCCGTTTTAATAAGGAATGTAAACTTACAAATTTAATGAGAATATCGTGAGGGAAAAATATCAGAGGAAGCACATTTGAGGGAAAAGCCATAGAGGGAGCCCAATATTATAAAGGATATTCGCTTTCGAGGACAAAATTCACTCAAAATGATATACGATGATGAAAAGCTCTCTGATTTAATATTTTTTTTACGCTTACAAGTTTTATGTCAGCTTATTTTAAGTAAAAATATGATTTTTAATTGCATGTGTCAGTATACGTATTATTTATTTTTTACGTTTTGGACGTGCTGTTTCATTAGACTCACTAGGTTTGAATGATTATAGGTGAGGATGATAATGAAGGAGGCGCTGACGCTTGAGTGGATCGAACCCGACAGTACATTCCCGAGAGACATTAGCATTTCCACATTAAGTTTTTAAAGTTTTTAAATAAAGTTTCAGGATTTATTTTATAAAGATTTTATGCTTTGGTTTGAAGATTGGAGGTTGAGTTTTCCTTTAAATTGATGTATGATTTTACAGTTGACTGTTTATGGGATTTTATGAATTTTGGATTTTATATATGATTTTTTTTATGTGTGACTATCGAATTTTAAGTTCTATTAAAAAAATTCTAATATATTTTAAAGAAAAATGAGTAAGGGACGTTTCAGTTGATATCAGAGCCAAGGATCCCGTAAAGGTTGTGTTACTACTACTCCGAGAAGCTCAAGAAGTCAAGCCTCGAGTCTGTGAACTTCACTACATTAAATTTTTTATGCAGAATTTTTTATTTAAATGCTTTTATGATTTAGAAATTTGGAGGTTGGATGTTTTTTTAAAATTAAATGCATGTTGTTTACGTGATTTGGTGGGTGTGTAAAAACATGTCTCCGAGACATGTCATTGACGGGCACGAGGAAGAGGAGAGACGCGAGGAGAATTTGGTTTTTGCTTTTCTCGGATTTTTCACTATCTTATATTAAGTTGAGGCGAATTGAACTTGGTGATTTAGGACTACATGTTTCAAATTCTATACCATGTAGGAAGAGAATTTCGAAGTTGATGGTGTGGGTTGAATTTTAAGGAAGCGTGAAATTAGGGACTGAGTTATAATAATTTATAATTTTGAGGGGCTTAAGTGAGAGCTTTCGTAAATTTAGGAGTGATTTTGCTATAATTCGGAAGTATGGGGGCTTACTTGTGTGAATTCGAAAACTAGGAGAGCTAAAATGCGAAAATTTGTTGCTAAATTTGATAATTCGAGAATTTTTTGGTCTTGATTGCTAATTTTAGGAAAATGATAGGGTCACTTTAACAATTTTCGAAAGCTATGGGAGCCGTGTTTGCATTAAATTAGTTTGAAGGGCTAGGAGAATTTAGAATTTTAAAATGATATTTGAGCGGACAAATAACTGAAGGAGAAAATCAATAAATAAAAAATTGTTTAAGTTAGAATATTAGTTCATAACCTTGCAGACAATGTAAGAATTTAGCAGTAGAATGACTTATTTGATAGTTTTCAATATAAACCTCTGAAATGATATTCATGTGTTTAAAAATCACAGATATTATGATAGAAGGATAAAGTTTAAGATATGCACAAAGACTCATCTATAAGTTGGATTTATTAGGCATAGAACTATCGAATCAATTTTATGAAAGAATCATGGATTACATAATAAGAATATAGGAGTTCGTATAATTTCCGTAAATTTCATTTTATTTGATTTTCGGAAATATGATTTAAGGATGATTTGAGGAAAATTTTGGAATTTGCGTTAAATAATTTTTTTTATTATATTTAAATTGATTGACACTTGCGATTGTTATAAATGTCAAAGTCCAGAAACCTCTGTTTTTTAACTTTGTCGCTAAACTTTATAAGGATGAAGTCATTTGAAGAAATGTTTAAAGTTATTAAGAAATAACATGTAGTGTCACAAAATATTTATTTTTTGAGAGTATGAAATTTGAAGTCTAATTTGTGATTAAGAGTATAGTTGTGACTATAACGTCCAAAAAATTTGAAAATCCACGTGAACCACATGCATGCAAGGTATCAAATTCCTTAGATATTTTAGTTAATTATTTTTAATGCCTTTAATGGATGTTTGTGACATGAATATGTGTTTTATTGCATTATTTTATTAAAGTTTCACGCATAAGGACTTTTAGTAGTTTTTGGCTCGAACGAGGAACGAAGATTAGGGGATAATTAAGGAAAAATATTTTTATTAAATAATTAGTTTTAATTATTTATTAGATGGTGTATTTAAGTGTGATTTTCAAAAATGCGCCTTGGTGGATTATTTTTACTCGCTGGGTCATATTTTTAACCGGTACGCAAAGTTTAGCGAATCGGAGGACTTTTTGAGGGTGTGGGAAATATTTTCAAAAACATAACTAAGCGAAATATTTTTCGGGAGTTTTATTGGGCTTGACAGAATTGTTTTATTGCTTAATGGGCCTAAAACCATTTTAACTCCTTTAATTATTATTATTGGCCTATTAGTATACAATTATATTAACCTAAACAGTCAATTATCTTACTCTAAACCTAATCACCCCCTCATGGTCGCCCTGTCCATATTCAGCAGCAACATTCTGAATTTCCAGCAACTTTCTCCTTAGGTTTTCTCAAGTTTCTTTCAAAGAATCTCTTCCATATCTCTCCGGTGCACGTTCTACGCGACTATCTAAAAGTTTTTGAGCGCAAATATGCAAAGGCACGCCCTATACCTCGTTTTTCTCATCATTCACATCAATATAGGTTTATTTGTATGTTTATGCATGATAAATATCAATTATACCATCTTGTATTGTTTTATACGCTTTTGATACTAGAAACACGCATATACTCATTTTGTTGCTAACGTTTTTGAGTAGTTGGTTAAGGGGCTGTCAGAGTGGTTAGTAGGGGACGATTATGAGAGGGCTTAGTGAAGTTCTAAGTGCTTGTACAGTAGCTGGATCGAGGTCGTGTAAGGGGGCGAGCGTGTTCTTGCGTTTGGACGCATTTGGTGGCTCGATCGGGTGAGGAAGCTTGAATAGCCGTGCATGGCTCATTCCATGTGCTGGTTTGGGATGTGAGTGGTCCGTGTCAAGGCCTTGGGATGGTCCGTGGTCGGCTGGTAGTGAGGAAATGTGTGTACCGAAGTTAGGAGACGATTTGGAGAAAATATGGTGAATATATCGAGTCTTCATGGGGAACCGAGGGATGCGCACGCTTGAGGCTATGGGATGTGGTTAGGTCGGTCAAGGAGGGTCCAGAGGTGTGCTAGGAATAGTTAATTCAGTTCTTGTCCTCGTTGGTCTAGTCGAGGGTCGAAGACCGAAGGCTAGGTGCACTAGGGTCTGAATCTCATTACTGGCTGAAAATTTCAGCTCCTGCTTGAGATCTTCGAGGGTTCTTAGATTGTCTGAAATAAATTATTTAAGGGTAGATCATGCGTAAATAAGACATTGTTTAAGTTTGGGAAAGTTTTGGGTTGATTCGGGTTAAAACCGGGACTCGGGTCCAAGTTTTAAAACTAATCATATAAGTCTTGAAACAGGCTGAATTTTATATCTAAGAAACAAATATAAATATGTTTTGAGGTGTTTTAAGGAGTTTGGTTGGATTCGGATCGAAATTTTGAGGTCTAGGGGTATAACGGTGAATTAGGGTTTCCAGAGGCAAAATGACCATTTTGCAATCGGGTTGAGATAGTAGTCCTGGTAGCGCCCTGATCACAATGACATGTTTTAAATGTATATTTTATATCGATCATAACTTTTTATGTATATATGAAAATACGTTGCATGTTTGATTTTAAGAAAATTTACGTATATGCATGATTTTTATAATTGATTAATATAATGATATGTTTTGAAGGATGAGAGTTGGTTGTGACTAATACGAATACAATGACATGTAAGGCCAAGGCTCAGTGGATGGGTAATACTGTCGATGATGTCCCTGTCGTCGGGTACCACGGTTATACGTAGATGGATCCATCGAATAGAGCTGATACGATTGAGCTGATACGAAAATCACAACTAATGAACTGAATTCAATTGAAGGAAATGAACACGTATATGACGATATGTTTATGTTCATGCTTTTAAGATCTTGAAAGGTATTTTAATTACTATACTTTTCACCGATACATGATATGTATATGTACTTACTATAACGGTTCAGGTGTGTTGAGTCTTTAGACTCACTATGTGTGATTGATGCAGGTGACCACACGGTTGAGGAGACTGGAGGCGTTAAAGACTGTGTAGGCTGAGTTGGGGGTGAACGTGAAAACCCTAAGACCTTGCATTTCTTCCGCATACTACTTTTATGAGACATGAGTTTAAGCAATAAGGTTAAATGTTTTTGAATCTTGTTATATGTTATTGATTTATCATACTCTGTTCGAGTCTCTCTTTTAAATCAGTAGACTAGAAGATTGATTTTATTTTAGGATTTAATTAACTGCAGTTATTTTTATTCAGATGTTGGATGACCTTTTAAAATGTATGTTTACTATTTTTAATGTTGATGTGTGTGTATTTTCCGTCGTATCTTAAAAAAAAATTCAATAGAATTTCAAGATGAGTGGACGTTTCAGTTACTATGTGACATTTATTTTGGGACCAATTGGAAATATGTATTGGGGTTATGTAGTAAGTTCTATTAGATAAATAATTTATGATTTTATGGATTCCAGGTTCTGTGGCCTATGATATTTATGGGATTAGATGGAACTGAAGTTGCATGTTTAAATGAAATGGTAGTGGTTTTAACAGAACTGATTTTAAGTTTTGAAAAATGTAATTCAGGAATAATAAAGTTCTTTACGGGAGTCTGGTGTTTGAAAATCTTTGGATAAAATTTAATAATCAATTTTCAAGTTCCCATGTAGAAATTATGTTCGGAGCACTAATTAACTATGTCAATATTAAGTTTGAATTTTAAGAATGCTAAACGCTTAAAGTGGTTATATAGGACATTTGATTATCTTGACTACAATAAATAAGAAGGGATATTTCCATCTTAAAGAAATTAAATCACAATAACTTTTTTATTGTGATTCACCAATGAAAACATTTAATATAAGATTTAACCAAAATGATCATGGAATTAGTAATTATTTTCGAAGGTGGATTAAAGTTTTTCCCCCTTAATATGATAAGACTTTTGTAAATGTAATATTTTAGGATATCATCTTGAATTCCGAGGTTACATATAAGTGTTAGATTTTATAGCGGAATTTAGAATGCAATCATGATATGAAATGGTGATTCGATAGGCTTGAATCATTTTAAGTACTTTTATTGCTTTGGATTTAATAAAGTATGATAATGTTAAAGAAAATATGTTTATCATATATAGGAACAAATTTTTAGCTAAGTACCAGCTATTAAAGTGTTTATAATCATGAATATTATATAATGACTAGGGATCGAAACTAGGTTTAGTAGTAGAAATATATTTTGCGAGGATAAATGAACTTAGGGTACTTAAGTTTATAATTGATAGAAGATGTAGAGTTAGTTAAATATTTGAGTTTTTATATCGGGAAACTTTGTATAAATGTATAAAATGAAAATACCTTATCAGAGTATGCAGCGAAAGCATGATAGAGTACAAAATTTAAGCCAATTAGATTAAGTATGAAGTTAATGAGGGAGCCTAAGCTTTTCAAGAATCAAGACCAGACAAATTTCGAGGACGAAATTTTATTTAAGGGGGAAGGAATTGTACTGTCCAAAAACCAGTACACGTAAACCTCGTGCATAATTATAACTTTTTAATTTAATTATTAATGATTTTAATGGTGCATGCTACACGATTAAATTATTTTAAAGGTTTATATGTTTATTTTATTCAATTTAAAATATTTTCTTGAGTTTTAGCTTTTCAGACGAATATTCGATGTCGGATTCGAGAAAGAAGATCGGAATCGACTAAGGTGCTAAGATTCAATGTTATATTTTTATTTTAAGCCAAGAAATTATTTATTTTAAAGATTCATGAACTTTATCATTTTAAAGTCTAATTTAATTTATCAGACGATTTAAAATATTTTAAGCGTTTAAATGTAAATTTTAAAAATTAAGGATTTAATACTTGAAATTGTTATGAAATATTTATAATGAATTTTATGCCTTAATTAATTTATTTAATTACTATTTAAGTTGAATTTAAGATTTTTAGTATATAAATGGCAAATTTTTAACATAGAAATATTAATCTTTTAAATTGAAATTTATTTTGATCATGGTATTTAAATTGTAAATAAAAGTTGTGGGTTAATTTGATTACATAACTAATGTTTAAACTATTTATTAGAGACTTATTTAAACCTAGACTAACCTAAACTAATCACAAGAAAAACTCACGCACACATTCACGCCCACACCATAAACACATAGTGTTTGCACACACTGACTGCCGCGAACCTTTGTGCAAAGGGCATACGATTTTGGCTCTTTTTCTTGGTTCAACCATCACCGATCCTTCAATCCCCTATAGTACTTTGGTTTCACGCCACTTTTACGCAAGAAAAACAACTGGATCGTAGATCCGATCGCCCACCAACTTCCGTGCAACGATGTTCGTATTTCGAGTGTTTTAAACGTAAATGCATGTTTGTAAACCTTCTTTTTGAAGCATTCAAATCATAATATGCGTGTTTATTGTTTTTAAGCATGAAAAATGTTTAGAAATCATAATATGCGTGTTTATTGTTTTTAAGCATGAAAAATGTTTCGATCAAATTATTTAACATTTCGACATAAATTTTAAAAGTTTTGACGTTTATAGGCATATATGAGACGTGTTATGAATCCTAAGGGATCGCTTCCAATATAAGACGTTTATGGATTATAAAAAAGTGTCGTAAAGTGGTAAACGAAGGCTGGACCGTAGTGAAGAACGTGTATGGAAGAGGCTTTAAATTTATTTCCTTGCTGTTTTGGGATGTTTCCATCGGCTAGGTGGGGCAGCACATCAGGGCTCAGCCAGGGCTTGGGCTATGTCTAGGGGCAAGGAAGGGTACTAGGCTGGCTGGAGGGATGGCTCGGCGGTTGGGGGCCAACCGCGAGCCCTAAGGGCTTGTTGAGGCGCCCGCATGAAGGAAAGAAGAGGGGGACCACGCGGCTTGGGGCTGGCTCAGAGTTGGTCAGGGAGAGTCCAGGGTTGTACAAGAGGGTGGCTGGTGGTCTGGTCCAAGGTGGCTCGGGGTGTTAGAGTAGGTGCCCGTCGAGCCAAGTGTTGGTCGAGGGTTCACGTTGAAACTCTATGTATAAATAATCTTTATTTTAATAATATTTGAAATTATTGTTTTGGCACATCTTTATCTGTATACCCATGCTAGTTGCATAAATAGAGTCTATGAATATACAAATAGTAGAAAGAATATGAGATGCTCATATGATGAGGATCATGAAGCTCATATTTGGAATACTGTATATTCTAAAAAGTTCCTAGTCGATTCAGCCGCTGATAATAAGTATATAGGCCGCTCGAGTTTGAGACTAGTATCTGCGATGTGAGTACCATGTTTCATTGGTAGGGGACATTGTGATATCCGAGCATGCAGATAGGTGCTCCTCGTAGAGTGTACTGAACAACCCTCCATAAAGGACTTTCCAAGTGGTTCTCACTTATCAAGTGGAAACGTCCTAATTTATAGTTACACCATTAATCCTTATGACCCGGGACAACATTGAGACTCTATATGCTAGCATTGCACTTTGTCTTGTTTACCGACTCATATGGGGTCATCACGTGGCAAGGTTTGGTGTTTTGTCAAAACATATAGGGGTCGATTCATTGTAGTCGGGGATTCACCGCTTACCTTTGGGTATGGATATCCTATGTGTATGTAGTTTGAAATCTCTGATCAGAGTGTTGGTGGTAATTATGAAAGGGGTTTCATATATTACACCATCGATGCAACTACGACTTGACACATAGTATTGATTCTTTGAAAGCTCTCGATATACCAATAGTTGTCGAACGGTCGGGATATATGAGATGAAGGGACCGAACTGTACGCTCACCATAATAGAATGGTTCTTGCAGGCACTATCATTTGATACCTAGGGAATCATGTAAGCGATTCTGCTAAGCATTTAACATGATTGGTTGGGTAATATCAGACTTGAGTTCTGAAGTTCTTATTATCAAGGGAGTTGATAATTAAGAATGAAGCAATTAGGGTATGCTCATATAAGGACATGTTTAGTCCCGAATCACATTGAGATTTAAACTCACGTCTAGTTGTATCATTGAACAATTGAGGGTCACACAAGTGCTAAATTTTTAGATCCCGTTGAGAAGTAAAATTAGTTCAATGTACGGAATGGCTTATAAAGAAGTTTATAAGCACAAAAAAAATTAGAAGTATGACTTCTAATTATGTGACTTTTAATTTGTGAAAGTGTTCCTAAATTAAAAGTTGGCCAAATAAATAATGTATTTGAAAATTATGATTTTAATAAACATTATTTAGACTAAATTAAATTAGTTCAAGTGTTGAATTAATTAAATTGTGAGGCCCGGGGCCGAAGAGGTCGGGGGGTGATCGCCGGTGCCATGAGGTGGCACGGACAATGAGCGGCTCCAGGCAGACTTCTAGGTGGAGGGAACATGAATGAGCCGTTCTTACACCGGAAGGAGAGGGATTCCGAGACTGTTCTATGTAATGGAATGTACAGTTGAAGAAGGCGTAAAAGATTTGATTGGTACTAGTCATATCACGAAGGTGCATCTTCTTTTCGGTAGCTCATCACATAAGAACTCCAAAGTTAAGCGTGCTTGACTTGGGGCAATTTTGAGATGGGTGACCTCCTGGGAAGTTTCCTAGGGTGCGTGTGAGTGAGGACATAAGCACGCTGGAAAGACTCGTCTTGATACAGTGAGGACAGTCGTCAAATCTGGGGCGTTACATAAACACTAGTGGACTTAGTAGAGTCTAAATAATTAAATTAATTCAAGTGTTGAATTAATTAAATAATATTGGGTCTTGTAGAGCCCAATAGAAAATAATTATTCAACTAATGGGCTTGAATAAATTCAAGTAAAGATTTAATTGATCTTAAATGTGTTTAAATATTTAAATAAAAGTCTATGAGCTTTGTAAATGTTACAAGCCCAAATAATATGCATGGGGAGGTGAAGAGTCGGGACACAAATTTTTTAATAAAAAAGGCATGACATGCACATGATTACTTGAACTTTTTCAAGCACCAAGAAAGTTATTCTTCCTTCTCTTGGCCGAAACTTTCCATCAAAAATTCTCTCCAAATTTTGTTCTTTTGAGGAAAGCTTACCCTTTTCAAAGAAAAATTCTCTAATTTATCTAGTGCAAAATTAGAAGGGATCTTCCTAGTTGGTGGTGGACCTAATTTGAAGGAAAGAAACCATTTGAGCAAGGAGTGCTCAAGGAAGCTTGTAGATTGGGTTAATCATTTAAGAGCTTAGTAGTTTGACAACTAAGTTGGAGCCGTCATCAATCCTTTGTGATTGTTAGGTAAAAATTTCTAAAACACCATATGTATGACATTTTGTGTTTTACGTATTTGCTGCACACTATGGTAGGGTGCTCGGTTTTCTTGCTTGTAAAATATGATTTTTCAAATTTCTATTGCGCAACCGGGCACCGTAACTGATCCCCTTTCACGGGGGTGGCTCGAGAGTTTTGTGCGATGGCTTTATTTGGGAATAAGGGTTCGAATATGGGTTAGGGAAGAGATGGGGCTCGGACCGTGCACGGGGGATGGTTCACGATTCACGGGAGTATTTTAGGGATGAAAAGTTTAGGGTTAAAATTTGGGATGAAAATATTAAGTTTTGAATTATTTCAGGTTCAAAACGCTTTATGGTTTAGCTATTAAATAATTACATCGAGAGGCTCGGGTTTACGTTTAAAAAAATTAGTTGAAGTCAAAAATAAATTTATATGATGGTTCAGGATAGGCTCGAGCCAAGAAAAGTAAAAAAAAAGTCAAAACGAGAAATTCAGAGTCTAAGGGTAAAATGGTCATTTTACGTCCTGGATAGTCTCCTGATGAATTATTATGCATGCTAAATGATATTTTAAAATGTTATAATGAAAATATGATATTTTTATGATATATTATGAGGCTAAACGATTTTCCCAAAAAATGTTATTTTACGATTTTTGAAGGATATGATATTTTATAAATAAAAGGAATAAAAAAAATTGGAGGATGTGAATTTGCTCTGACATGGAGGATATGTGGGAGATCCGTTTTAAAAAGGAACGGTGAACTTACAAATTTAATGATGATGTCGTGAGGGAAAAGGCTCTATAGGGAGCCCGTTTAAGGAAAAAGGCTATAGAAGGAGCACGATATCAGATTTCATGTTTGGCCACGCCCCAGTGACGAAAGTTGCTGACGCCCCACCCCGCCCCCAGGTACTTGGTGTTTATAGGTTGATCAATCGAACAGAGGCTGAAGGATAAATGATAGTCACGTTCAAGTATCAAACTTCACCTAAAATGATATACAATGATGAAAGACTTTATGATTTATTTACGCTTACAAGTTTTATGAAAACTTATTTTAAATAAAAAGTGTTTTTTATTAAATGCATGTGTTTGTATATGTATTATTTTTTATTTACGGTTTGGACGTGTTAAGTCATTAGACTCACTAGGTTTCAATAGTTGCATGTGAGGATGATATTGAGGAAGCGCTGACGCTTGAATAGATCTGGTCCGATAGCATACTCCCGAGAGACACTAGCATTTCTGAATTAAGTTTACATTTTTTAAATAAAGTTTGAGTATTTGTTTTATAAAGATTTTATACTTTCGTTTGAAGATTGGAGGTTAAGTTTTTCTTTAAGTTGATGTATGATTTTACAATTGACGATTTATAGGATTTTATATATTTCATATTTTTAAATATAATTTATTTTATGTGTCAGTATCAAATTTTAAGGTATATTAAAAAAAATACTAGTGTATTTTAAAAGAAAAATGGGTCAGGACCACTACAAGAAAATAAGCATTCAACAACATATCAAAGGCAACGGTTTATCTTAAACTAGCGACGGAAACCATATCATAAACCGTTGCTAATTAGCGACAGTTTTTCAAATATTTGTCGTTGAACACACTTTGAACAACGCCCTCAGTTACAACAGTTTTAAATGAGTGTTTTTTCATATAGTGGACGTTTAATTTAATTATTATAAACTATTGTGTTAGAATAACTCGATCATGGATTCTCTATATTGATCTACTAGCGTCAATGCGAAGAAACATATGAAAAATAATTGAGAAACTCTAGCTCACAGCCCGACTGAAAGAGACAAAGTTAAGCTTATGAAGCAAGACTCAAAGCTCGAACAGATTACATAAATTTTTAGAATAAAGGATTCACATGATACAGAAATTCCATATAAAAATGGGACAAGCACGTATTTGATCATGTTGCTAAACTGCATAAAACTTTTTTTGGAATATAATCAACTGGCTAGGATATGTACATTAAATACTAAAAATAAAAACAACCATCGAGTATTGAAACCCCCTTAGCTCCCATCCCGTTTTATTTGGGTGGTTGCGAAATATCTCAAGCATTCTCTCGTATCAATCATTTTGCATGTCAACTTTATTAAAAAACTAATCCGATCCATTTAATTACAAAACCTTCCATATAGTCTAACACTTGAAATTTTTGTCATCGATATTTTTTTGGGGTTACTGTTAGAGTAAGTGCCCAGCAAGCCAACTTGTGGCTCGGATTTTTATTGACTTTAATATAAAACAATCTTTATTTTAATAATATTTTACGATTTTATACGATTATGATATTATACTTTATCTGTATACCCATGCAAGCTGCATAGATAAAGTCCTTGAATATATAAAAGGTACCATGAGGTTTGCATCGCAACGTAAGATAATGAAACTCATTAAGAAGTGTACCGTATATTCTAAACAGGTTCACAGTCGAATCAGACGCCTAAAACAAAGATAAAGGTCGCTCGAGCTCGAGACTATCATCTGTAATGTAAACATCATGTTTCATTGGCAAGGGTATGGAGATGTCCATTCACACGGATGGGCGATCATATGATCATGCACTGAACAACATTCCCTTAGACTATCCAAGTGGTTCCCACTTATCGAGTGGAATAGTCCGAAGTTATGGTTGTACAACATTAGTTCTTTGACCCGGGACAATTTAGGAGCTATACGTACTAGCATGCACTTTGATCCGTTTAACGACTCCATCGAGGGTCATCAGGTGGCGAGGTTGGGTGAAGTTTCGAAATACGTAGGAGCAAATGCATTGTAGTCGGGGATTCACCGTTCGCCTACGGGTGAAGATATCCTATCTGATCTGATGAGTTAATAGTGCAAGGAGTCCATGGCCAGAGCAAGAAATGTGCTTTAGGGAAATGTGTTTTCCTAGTTGCACATACCATGCCACTATTAGTACTCAAAGAAAAATCTCATCGTTATCGAATTCATGTGCAACTCACGATATACCAATGATTGTAGATTCGATCAGGATATATGTGTTGAAGGGACCGTACTGTACGCTAACCATGACTAAAGGTTCTTGCAGGCACTATCAGTGACACCTAGAGGATCATGGGGCGATGCTACTAGACGGTCTTACCATGATCCGGTGCAATCAGAAATTAGTTCTGACATTCTTGATCAATGCGTTGATGAAAAGAATGGGGCTAACTAGAATAAGCCCGTATAAGAATAAATGTTATTATAAATGACATGGAGATGTGAACTCATGGCTTGCTGTACCCTTGAACCATTGAGGGTCATACAAGTATCATATTATGAGTTCCCGTTGAGATAGTCAAATTTCAAGGAATTGGAATTTGGCGACTATAGTTTGATGAAGATCAAACATAAAGCTTATAAAGGAGTTTATGAACTGATTCCCTAGGATGAAAGAAATGGAAGCTAGCATGATTGATAATTAAGGAAAGATAGTGGAACTGCTTGTTTTGTGAAGTAGTTCACTAAAACTTGCAGCTGCCCAATATGGTAAATGAAAATTTTGTCCTTCGGAATTTTTATTTTCATTATATGAACCAGATTTGTATCCTTAGTATATCGGCGCTCTCGGATCGTCGATAGAGGTTATAATGAGTTCGGAATCATTTATTTAGAGAATTGAGAATTACTGATTAAATGATTGTACTAGTAATAGTGACTACTAACATGTACAAATTCCAATACATATTCTAGAAGATTCTAGAATTAAATTAGCATATGAGTTAATTATATAAATTAAATAATGGTTATTTAATTTAATTAATATATATATATATATATATATATATATATATATATATATATTATATGATTATATAAAATATATGTATATATGGTATTAATATATCATGTGTTATCAAAAATTGATAAATTTGTTATATATTAATAATATGGGAATTTAATTGTAATGAAAATATAGAGTCTTTGTGGGAGAAGAACTCCTAATTATATTAGTAGTCTCACTCTATAAATATACCATAAGAGGACATAATTCAATATAAATTTTTTTTCATAAAAATTCACAAAATTCCCTCCCTTTCCTAAGTGAAGCAAACCCACTGCCATGTTGAGTTAAAGCAAATCAAGATCATGCAATTAATTTTGGTTAATGATTTGATTAGCTTAAATAATGATTGATTATGAATCAATTAATCCCCCTACTTTAAAAAAACTCTCGGCCACTATTTCATCTTTGAGAGAAATATTTTCGGCCTCCCTTTGTTGCTTCCACGACCGTCACGCCGCACCCTCTTTGGATTTTAGAAATTCGGAGTACTCAGTCTCAACACTAAATTGTTTGGAATTACTAGTGCAATCCAAACAAGGAATTCATTCTCTGATCGTGGACCTAATTAGACAATCAAATTTGAAGAGCCGTTCATGGAGATTTACAAAAAGAGCTATCTCCGCATAAAGAAATTGGAATAGTTTGGAGTCCAGCGTTTAGAACGCAAATATATAATTCTAAACGCCTTATGAATGTTTCTAAACACACAACGCCTAAAACAAAATTTTTAAACTTCCGATACGTTTTGGGTATGAGAATACGATGATGCACCAACAGGTACAACTAAGTATATGCATGGACAGTCGCCGAATTTATATATACTTTTTAATTATTTAAATTTCTTTATGTTGCACTTGGATTGATAGATTTGATTAAAGAGACGGATTTTAAATTATACATGATATTTCAAGTATATTTGAAAGCCACCACAATTATTATTGAAATTTCATAGAAAATGGATTTGATATAGGCTTGAATTTTGTTATTCCAAACAACTCAAGGAATTTGAAATTCGTTGATTCAAAGCACAATATTAGTTCCTTTACCAATGGTATAGATTTGTGATTAGAATTTGGTGGAGTCAGTCAAATTAATTAAAAATTAAATGAATTGGACCTTAATTAAAGATATTACAAGCAAAACTATCATAGAAAATAACCTAACAGAAAAGGGTTAAGAGGTAGAAACATATATAGTTTGAGTGAGTCTCATGTGCGACCGTCTCACGGATCCTAATCTGTGAGACGGGTCAACCCTACCCATATTCACAATAAAAATTAATACTTTTAATATTACTAATATTTTATGACAAGCGACACTTGTATATATGTTAAAATTTAATATATATATATATATATATATATATAATTTCAATAAATTTAATATATAGTAGTGCATTTGCGTGCTTATATAATATTTTTTTACAATTAATTTGGTTTATATTCAAATATGCGTGATTATCAAAATTGAAAAAATTAATGATATTTCATACCACAAAATTTGAATTATTTATATTTTAGAAGGTCATATCAAAATTGTAAAAATAAATTAATGATTAAAAGAAAATTTGAAATAATAAAATATCTTAAAAAAGATGGACAAAATACCATATCATAACACCATTTGTAGTTCTTTTATGCCTAGACTCATCACCATTTGAAATTTATCACATATGCTGACCAAAAAAGGTTTGACAGTTGAGAAACTGAAGTTAACTTCATATGGATCTTTTTATTTCGAGTGAAGAGTCGCAATCGCAGTAGGTGGAAAGGATTGATGGTAAAAAAAAAAAAAAAAAGGTGAATCCCACCCCTGAGGGCCCCACACAGAACGTCTCAGGCCCCGACATGAAGGGAGGTAAATCAGGGTTATACATCGGCAACAGGTACCCAGAGGAGATGTTGGCTGGAGCAATTCACTATAAAAGGGGAGCCGAGACTCGAACCCTTGTCAACATAGATTAACAGTCCTTCACTCTAGGCCCTTACCACACGAGCTATGCGCCTGGGGCGGAAAGGGCTGATGGTAGATTAGTCTCCAAGTGGGTATCTATTGATTGTGACCCAAATAATATTTCCATACGTTAATTAGCGGTCGTTTATTGAGTTATTAACACACACAGAGAGTGGAGGAAGAAAGTTGTTAAGAGGAGAGAGACTTGTAATTGACGTAGCTCTCACATCGTTGTAACCAAATCTTGTGTAAATATGCGTCGATTTTTAACCTTTTTTTTTAATCTCTTCAGGTAATTAAGACCGAGACCCGACATGCAATTGTGTAACTAATTAGGCAAAAAATAAACAAAAGAAGGAAAAGGATCAAGTAACGAAACACATTTAATACGAATTTGTTAGAGCGAGCGAGAGAGAGAGACCTTTCGAGCGAGGGAGATGTCATTTGGACAGAAGCCTGTGGGGCATGTGTGAGGCGTACCCGGCCATTTCTCCGCGTCTACAGGCATGCACTTGCTTAGAGGCTTTGACCTGCGATCGTAGGACAGTGAATCCATCCGCAGCGAGGACACCAGCGGAGTCGGGGTTTCTGGGGTGGCCGGGGCCGGCATAGTTGGCGCTCCCTCGTTGAAATCCGGCATCGACGTACTAATTCAACTACAGATTTCCTTTCTTATCGTTGTTTGCTGTTTTGTTTTATCTAATCCGGTGTTAAGTAACAGGTTTGTATAAAGTTGTCTCTACAGAAGCTTCGGGATGATAACAGAAACATGCATGCATGCAAAAAACAGATACTGTAGAATATTTTTTTTCTTTCTTTTATTATATATATATATATATATATATGTATATGTATATGTATATTATTCTCAGTATGAGGTTAAAGAAAAAGATACTGAGAAGAATGGATGGAAGATGGCGGAAATTACAAGATTTGCAGAATTTTATAAAAATCATCAAGTATATATGGAGAATAAGTAGAGATTAGAGATGAGTTATTGTTAAAAGTCAATGTCTAGACAAGCTATATATTTTATTTTACATTGAATTAATGTATTTTTACGGTAAATTTCTTTGCCTATGATTTCGTATTCAATGCTCTGCATAGAAAAACCAGGGAACGAGTTATCTTTTCTGTGTGAGAAGTCAAGCACGTAATGAAGCTACTGTATTGAATGCCCAACGAGCAATTTCCAGTCGTTTCGGGCAATAAGAATATTACGATGAATATATTTGTTGTTAACTGTAAATATCTTGAGATCCTTATACTAACAAAATTTTGTGTATGATTTGAGTTTTTATTCCATACCAATTTTTTCCTTATTTTATTCAGCATTCATTATTCAAGAGAAAGTTTATTGTAAAAATTCGAATAATCACGCCATATCTCATTTAAAATTAAAATTGTTATAAAAAAAACAAAGTCATATAAAAACATCCTCAATGATTTTTTAATTTAAATAATTTTTAAACTTTTGTAGAGAAGAAATTTTTTGCAATTATACATGTATCGTGTGCCAAGAGGAACTAGTAAGCAGTATCATTATTTTTGTGCATGCGTTAACTATATATAAAATTGTTTAGATTGGTGGAGGTGTTTGGACATAGGTGAATAAACACCTCACAAAATTTTCTTCTTAAATATGAATAGTAGTGATCTCAACTTGTGTTAAATTGAAATCGAATGTCAACCTTCAAATTAAAGTTTAGTAGAAAAGTAAAAAGTCAGTGCAGAATAAATGCAACTGAACTTTGTGAACCAAATTGAAAATCAGCAGACCTATCATTATATCGGCAAAGTAAAATGTAATTGAAAGTAAAACACAAGGGAATTTTTATGGAAGTTCTACAGGACTTTGATTTTTAGAAATCTCGTAAACACCTTCTTCAGTAAAACAAATTGTAATGCTCGAGAATTAATCACTGTTCATTAACGATTATTGACTTATAATTTAACGTGATTACGAAAGGGCCAATTGAGACACGATTTAAGATAATGTGCGGCCATTTATGTTGAATTTCAGAATGTGTTGCCGAAGCAACACCGCACCCGCGCTCAGGAAGACACCGCACCCGCAGTGCATGTCCAGTAGGGTAGCAATTTTTGAAAAACTGAGACCGCACCCGCGGTAAGAAACAAGACCGCACCCGCGGTGCAAACAAGACCGCACCCACGGTCGTCGAATTTCAGAAAATGAAAATGCTGCCGAAGCATGACCGCACCCGTGGTCTAGCAGTTACCGCACTCGCGGTGTGACGTGTTGTGCGAAAAATGGTGACACCTCTTAGCATGCATGCACGAGTATATATAGCATGGAATCCCTTCGAAAAAGCATTGAACAATCTGAAAAAGGGTCCGAAGAAGAAAGGAGAAAATCCTTACGCCTTCTGCGAGAAATCCGTCCGTCTGATTTTGAATCCGACTTCGGTATCGAGTTCCTAGCGACGTAGGCTACAACTGGACGTAAGTTTTACTACGTTTTGACATGTTTTGGAATTATGATATTGTCAGAATTGAATGGAACTCATATATGTTGTTCTTGATATGTTAGACATCGTAGAATCGAAGTCAGACTGAGAAACAGACTGATTATGGAAATGTTGTGATTTTCTGAAGTTAATTGATTAAGATATGATATCAGATTGTATTGGTATCGATTATGAATTGAGAGAATTGTTATATGGTGATGTGGTATTGACGGGGATACTGAGTTTGTACCGTTGTACCGTTGATTTTGAATTAAATCCAGATTGATCAGATTGTTATTGATTTGAAAGGTATATTGATATGAAATTATTGGCATTGTCATTGCCAGACAGACTGTGAATTTATGACTTCGACTGAGCCAGAAACCGACGAAAGAAAGGTATAAGTCAATGTGGTATTGAGAGATCGACTTGAGTTGGTTCAGACTTGAGTTTCCCTAAATCACATACTTTACTTTATTGCATTGATATTTGCATTGATTTGACTGATTGTACTTGTTTTCTTGAATTATAGAGGACAGGTATTAGACGAATAATCTTGTGACAGAAGTGTCTGATAGTGGCGGTATCGCCACGGGTACATTGCACGATGTCTCAAGATAAAGATATTAGCGATAGAGCTACAGTCCATGACGGTTAGGTCAGGACACCGGATGTTTGGTTATATCGAGTAATAGGATTGGAATTCTTCTATTACGGAATTCGATATAGGAACACCATATTTGGTTATATCGAGTAATAGGAACAGAGTTCCTTCTATTACGGAATTCGATATAGGAACACCACATTTGGAAACCGGGATCCCTAGACTAGGATTGAGTCTAGTTGTAAAAGCCTGAAAATCCTTACTTTGAAAATTTACGGAAAATTAAAAATTTTCTTTTTAAAAGAGATTAAATGGCCTCATACATAAAATCACTGGTGAATCAAGTTCAATGTTTAAAAATATTGCAGCGGAAGAAAATATAGTTGCCAACAATAACAATTTAAAAATGTCCAACGACTCATAAAATAATTGTTTGCGGAATAAAATGACAACTGCTGCACTGAGGTCCTCGGGTTCCACTACTGCCGACCCAAGCTGGCTCATTGGTCCCCGCCCTCGGCCCTGGCCTCATCAGTACCTACAACAATCAAGTCTAGTGAGCCTAAAGTCTCAGCATGCATATATCGCAGGTAACGAGTAAAATCTGAAGTAAAATATGCATGGGATAAAATATCATGTCATGAGGCATGCTGAAAATAATCTGTACTCATGCTGAAAATAATCTGTACTGATGCTGAAAATAATCTGTACTGAGCAATTATAATACGTGCATAACTGAACTGATAATCACAGTAAAAATGTTTGCTCCTTGGAGCCCTGTACTGAAATAACTGGTAAAATTTTCTGTTGAGATTATGTTTTACGCCTGTGGCCACTGCACTAAGCTGAACTGATCGGTAACTGGCTACCGGGGAGTCTGAAACTGAACTGAGCTGGCCGGTCACTGGCGACCGGGTGGCACCAAACTGAACTGAGCGGTCACTGGTGACCGTATAAAATAATACTCCCACATAGTGAATGAACCACAAGCCATATCGCATAAATCTCAAAAATAATCATTTTCTGTTTTTCATGCACGTAATATATTTTAACTGGCATAATGAAAAATCCTGTAATTTTTCCGACTGAATTGGTTTGGATCATCCCCCAGGCTCGCTGCAACCTAACTGTGCCATGAAAAATATGCAATAGCTTAAACTTGACCAACTATGCAATTTAGTTCAAAAGATGGGACTATGACACCTAATGACTTCGTATTTAATCATGACTCCGAACCAACCCGAACCAACACTGAACCGACGTATAGTCATGATTAAAATACGCTGAAATTAATGAAATAATGCTCCTAAAATTATGAGGGTCGAAATCTAGGTGGAATGAAGGCCAAAACAAGAAACGCTCTTTCGAGAGTCAATTTGGCACATCGCACCGTAAATTCTCGTACGACTTCAAAAATGATCCGAATGACAAACGGCCAAAAACATGACCTTCCTAACTCAATGAGGCACTGTCCAGTCCAAGGCCATGGGCTAAAAGCCAACCAAGATCTCAAACGAGCCTTCTAAACGACACAGCAACTTGCTGTAATTTTCCAGCAGCTGCGCACCCGTGCGTCTTGTGTTGGTTTCGAGTCTATCGGCCATTGGGGCGTGAACCACCAACCAGAGACCCTTAACAACATCCCAAGGAATGATTTGAACCATGGCTAAGGGCACAAGGCCAGCCACAATTCACACCATACCAGAAACGAGACTACACACCTAGCCGAGAAGGAAATTCTGCGCGCGTAGGGAGTTTGGCTTCGCTTGTTGTCTCGTGTCGTTCCAGTGGCCATTTCATTGACCATGGCACGATCTAGACATCTAGGGGCAAGGTGTAAACCGTGGCTAAGGTCCATAGGCCAACCAAGATCCACATCAAACCACACAATTCGAAATGCATGTTGCTGTCAAAAGAAGGAAACCCGAGAGGGGAGAGGCTGTTCTTGCTTCGTTGGTTGTCTAGCATCGTTCCAGTGGCCATTTCATTGACCATGGCACGATCTAGACATCTAGGGGTAAGGTGTAAACCGTGTCTAGGGGCCATAGGCCAACCAAGATCCACACCATGCAACAAAAGAAATGAACCACAAGCTGTCCAACTGAAGTAGCCGAAGGGGTATAGGGGCTGTTTTGTTGTTTATTTCAAAACCGATGAGCCATGGACCAAGCCACCAAAAAGGGCAACTTAGCCATGTCTTAAACATGCTATGGGAGTGATCCAACCATGGCTAAGAGCCCTTAGGGCAGCCAAGATCAGATCCAACCCCTTGACATAAAAACTGAAATTTTGAAACACATTTCTGCACCTATGGGGAGGTTGCTGTCATTTCGATTTTCCAGCAAGCATGGGGCTTGTTTTAATGGACCAACATTGTCCTAATGCATCCTATTACATGTCTAGGAGTCACCTTGGGAGCCTGGAGTCGAACCAATACCTGAAATCCACAACACGAAGCAAACCATGAAGCTGCACAAGAAAATCAAAAAATCTGCATGTGATGATTTCTGAAAATTTCTTGAAACATTTCGGTTTTAGCATGAAAGTAATGATCATGCACTGTAAAAATAATGATAATATGACTTGATTGAGGTTTAGAAAAAGTATATACATGCCTTGGATTCGTTTCGAAAGAAAACGAAAAGAACGAAGCGATACGGCGCGGAGGAGGTGGAGCGATTTCTTTTCTTGCTTGCTACTGAATTTTTCCTCTTGTGTCTAGCTATGCAACCCACGGTTTTCTACTCTGAAATGGCTCTCATTTTCGGTCATGGAGGGGTGAGAATGATGGTATGAAAGGTGAGGGACAAGATCCACAAACAAAGGGTTTAAATGCAAGACAAAGTCTACCACTCATTTAATATTTGCACATATTTGTCAAGTCTTCTTGGGGAATGCCTTGGCCGATTCTTACATGGTATCCAAGGCTTGGATATTGCTTAATAACTAACTAATTAAGGTTTGGTTAATAATTGAAAAGATTATCATGCTAAAATTTACATGGAATGGGTCAAAGGTGAGTTGGCAAAATAATTGTCTAGGTACTAAGGGGTGGCCGAATTTCTTGGAAATAAAATGAAGGGAAATGTTGATTATGAAGTAAATTTACAATCCTTAAAAGCCTTATCTATCCTTTAAATAATTTAGTGAACTAACCCCTTAATTATTGAAACTTAAATGAACTAATTTTCTACTCACCTCAAGTTGTATAAATAATTTCTTAAGCCTTCATTATAACTTAAATTAACTTACTTGCTAGCTAAAATAAATTCTGGAAATATTTTCTGAATCTTAAATTTTATCTCTAAACTCCAACTCCAGTCCGGCCTCACTGAAATAACTGAAATGGTAAAAATCAAACTATTGCATGAAATAATTAACTTAAGTAAAATCATTTAACTACTCATGCAATGAAATCAATTTAATTTAAAATACTAGAATTATGCATGGCTTATACGTAGTCTAATTTATGAGTTCTACGCTAGTCTGAATGATAGAGTTATGATTATTGTCGACAGTCTATGATTGTTTTATGTTTCAGATTTTGATACATATATCTGTTACCTGATTACATGCTTTATATGGTTTATATGATTGCATGTTTCGTTGATTTATACTGGGATTCATTCTCACCGGAGTTATCCGGCTGTTGTCTTGGTTGTATGTGTACATGACAACAGGTGGGGCAGGATCAGGGTCCAGGAGATGAAGAGAGAGATCGTGATTAGAGTGGAGACTACAGACTTTGATTATGATGTATAATAGGGTTTGAACACTTGACATTAGTTGTTAAACCTTAGTTTACTTTTAATGCATGCAGTACATGACTTGTATTGTATTTTATACTGATATGTATATTAGTTAATTTCACTACGTTCCTCATTTTAAAAAAAAAAATTAGACCCTGTTTTATACTTGATTAATTAGCCCAATGATGATTAAGAACTTGATTAGCGTCCGGGTCCCCACAACAGGTGGTATCAGAGCAATAGATCCTTGAGACTGAGATAGGAGATAGTGAGCGGGGTAGATTGAGATTTTCTTTCCTACTTTTGATTGATAGCATGATTTACTGCTTTATAATGCATGTTTATCTGCTTATCTGACTTGATTTGAAAACATGTATTATTGAGAACGAATCAGTGCCGATTCTGGATCAGCAGTAAGATGATCAGAGGAGGATTGAAATAGAACTTTGGATTGGGGTTGCTAATCCTTTTGATTTCAGATATGCCTCCGAGAAGAATACCAGAACAAGGGAGTACATCGAATCCTCCCATGGATGTGACTCCTACACCAATGGAGAAACTGTTGAAAAGGTTTCAGTCATTTCGTCCACCGACTTTAAAAGGTACAGAGAATTCCGTGGAATGTGAAAGTTGGTTGGACAATATTGAAGCGATGTTCGAATCTTTGGAATATACGGAGGAAAAGAGGGTGAAACTGATAGGACACCAACTGCATGACGTTGATAAACACTGGTGGATCATGACGAAACGGGCATTGGAACAACGAGGTACGACCATTACCTGGAATGTGTTTAAGTCTGAATTTTATCTACGGTTCTTTCCAATATCTTATAGGAAGGACAAGGGAGCCGAGTTTGCAAACTTGAGACAAGGCCAGTTAAACATTGAAGACTATGTGGCTAAGTTCTCTACATTGCTCCGATTTGCTCCCCATGTAGCTGAACATGATGAGGCCGTTGCGGACCAGTTCATAAATGGCCTAAATCCTGAAATCTTTACCTTGGTGAATACCGGGAGGCCAAACAATTTCACCGATGCCTTGAACAGGGCCAAGGGAGCCAAAGCAGGACTGATGAGACAGAGAGAGGCTTCGTTTGTGCTTCCAGTACCGGGACAGCAACAACCACCTCCTCGATTTGAAGGTGGCAGCAGCAGTAGCAGGAAGAAGGATTTCTTGAGGGCTAGAGGGAAGCAATTCAAGAAATCTGGAACTAGCTCGTCCAGTTCGAGTGGCTCTAGACAGACCGGTCAGGGCCAGAGTTATGCAGGACCGTACTATGGTACTTGTGGAGGGAGGCATTCCACAGATCAGTGCCGAGGAGTAGTTAGCAGCTGTCGTATCTGTAGACAGCAGGGACACTTTGCCCGAGTGTGTCCCCAGAGTGCCCAGGGATTGCAGGCAGCTGAGTCATCGGGATCAGTGGCTCAGGCAAGTAGACGACCATCTGCCGTTCATACTTTTCAGCCAGCACCGCCTACTCAGTCACAGCAGAGGCCAGGAGGGGGCCAGACAGTGAGCCAGCCTCCGAGACAGCAGGCCAGAGTTTTTGCTTTGACCGAGGAGCATGCACAGGACGCACCTGATGATGTTGTAGCAGGTAACTGTTTTATTTCTGGTTATCCTGCATATTTATTGATTGATACTGGTGCATCTCATACCTTTATTTCTGAGAGATTTGCATTGAGTTATGCATTGCCAATTGAGTCATTGTCTGCGGTAGTGTCTGTTTCTTCCCCGTTAGGAACAGGTTTGATATCAGTGAAATCTGTGAAACCTTGTATACTACAGTATGATGGACATACGATTGAGCTAGACTATATTGTGCTTGGTTTATCTGATTTTGATTGCATTATCGGTATCGATATGTTGGCCAAGTACCGAGCTACAGTTGATTGTTTCCATAAGATTGTTCGATTCAGACCGGAAATGGCTGAGGAGTGGAAATTTTATGGTAAAGGTTCTCGTGCCAGAATTCCTTTGAAATATGCAATGAATATGACTCGATTATTGCAGAAGGGAGCGGATTGATTCCTGGTATATTCATTTGATTTACTGAAATCGAGCCCATCATTGGCGGATTTGCCAGTGGTGTGTGAATTTGCTGATGTCTTTCCAGATGAGATTCCTGGATTGCCTCCGATACGAGAGATAGACTTCAGCATTGAGTTGATGCCAGGAACAGTTCCGATTTCGAGAGCTCCGTATAGGATGGCACCGATCGAATTGAAAGAGTTGAAAGAACAGTTGGAGGATTTACTGGCCAAGGAGTATATCAGACCGAGTGTATCTCCTTGGGGTGCTCCAGTACTGTTCGTGAGGAAGAAAGACGGGTCGATGAGACTTTGTATCGACTATCGGCAACTGAACAAGGCAACGGTAAAGAATAAATATCCATTGCCTCGTATTGATGATTTGTTTGATCAGTTGCAGGGTTCATCTGTATATTCCAAGATCGATCTGAGATCTGGATACCATCAACTGAGAGTCGGGGACTCTGATATCTCTAAGACAGCATTCAGAACCAGGTATGGACACTATGAATTTATTGTCATGCCATTTGGTTTGACGAATGCACCATCGGTATTTATGGGATTGATGAACCGCGTCTTTCAGAAATATCTGGATGATTTTGTTATCATATTCATTGATGATATATTGATTTATTCAAAGAATATGATTGAGCATGGTGATCATCTGAGAACTGTGTTGAGAATTTTGAGGGCGGAAAAGTTATATGCTAAATTGTCGAAATGCGAGTTCTGGTTGAAATAGGTTGTGTTTTTGGGTCACATTATATCGGGAGACGGTATATCAGTTGATCCCAGTAAGGTTGAAGCCGTGATTAGTTGGCCAAGACCTACATCTGTGCCAGAGATTCGCAGTTTTATGGGTTTGGCAGGATATTATCGTCGATTCATTAAAGATTTTTCGAGTATTGCCAAACCGATTACGCAGCTAACTCAGAAGAATGCTCCGTTTGTTTGGTCAGAAGACTGTGAATCCAGTTTTCTGGAATTGAAAAAGAGATTGACCAGTGCGCCTGTATTGACGATTCCTGCAGGTACTGGTGACTTTGTTGTTTATTGTGATGCATCTCACCGAGGATTGGGTTGTGTTTTGATGCAGCGGGGGCATTTGATTGCTTATGCCTCAAGACAGCTAAAGCCCCATGAATCTCGATATCCAATTCATGATCTTGAATTGGCCAGCCATAGTCTTTGCATTAAAGATATGGCGGCATTATTTGTATGGTGAGAAATTTGAAATATATTCTGATCATAAAAGCTTGAAATATCTGTTTTCGCAATCAGAGCTGAATATGAGACAGCGGAGATGGCTGGATTTACTGAAAGAATTTGATTGTGAAATCAAATATTATCCAGGGAAATCCAACGCAGCAGCAGATGCGCTAAGTCGAAAGGTATGTGCACTATCCTTATTGACGATAGGTGTTTCAAATTTGATAGAAGACTGCTGTTTGTCTGGATTAGCTTTTGAAACAGATTGTCAGCCTCTGAGATTATGTGCGATTCGAGCTGAACCAGCATTGATATTGAAAATCAAAGAGGCACCAAAAGTTGATCAGAACGTACAGAATTCGATTGCAATGGTCAGAGCGGATCATCAATCTGAATACCAGGTTCAAAATGGTATTTTGTATGTGAATAATCGTATTGTTGTACCCAATGTTTCAGATTTGAGACAGCGAATACTGTCAGAAGCGCACAACAGTCGTTTTAGCATTCATCCTGGTGGCAGGAAAATGTACAATGATTTAAAGGCACAGTATTTGTGGAAACAAATGAAATCTGATGTGACTGAATTTGTAGCCAAGTGCCTGAATTGCCAACAGGTGAAAGCTGAAAGAAAGAAACCAGGAGGATTGTTGCAGAGTTTGTTCATTCCTGAATGGAAATGGGATCACATTTCCATGGACTTTGTGACGCAGTTACCGAGATCCTCCCGAGGTTGTGATGCGATTTGGGTCGTGATTGATCGATTGACCAAATCTGCATGTTTTATTCCATACAAAATGACTTATAGGTATGACCAGATGGCCGATATTTATGTTCGAGAAGTGGTGAGACTGCACGGAGTGCCGAAGTCGATTGTTTCAGACCGTGATCCTCGGTTTACTTCGCACTTCTGGCAGAGTTTGCAGCAAGCTCTCGGTACGAAGTTACATCTGAGTACCGCATATCATCCTCAGACTGATGGACAGTCAGAGCGGACGATTCAGATATTGGAGGATATGCTGAGAGCCATAGTACTTGATTTTAGCACTAATTGGCAAGATGCATTGCCACTTTGCGAGTTTTCGTACAACAACAGCTATCAGACGAGTATTGAGATGGCCCCATTTGAAGCGTTGTACGGAAAGAAATGCAGATCCCCATTGTATTGGGATGATATCTCTGAAGTTCCTGAGACTGGACCTGACATGATCAGAGATATGACTGAAAAAGTGGAACTTATTCAGAAGAAAATGAAGGCAGCTCAGGATCGACAAGCCAAATATGTCAACCTTCAACGTAGACCGTTGGTATTTGAGACAGGAGACCGAGTGTTCCTGAAGATTTCTCCTTTCAGAGGTGTTGTCAGATTTGGCAAGAAAGGGAAATTGTCTCCACGATATGTCGGTCCATATGAGATCCTCGAAAAGATAGGAGATCGTGCCTATCGACTCGCATTACCGCCTTCATTATCTGGAATACATGATGTCTTTCATGTATCGATGCTGAGGAAATATCTCCCTGATGATTCTCACATGATTCAGCCAGACGAGACCGAGCTGGATGAGACATTGAGTTATGTTGAGAAACCGATGCGGATTATCGATCGTAAAGAAAAACAGCTCAGAACAAAGACAATTCCTCTTGTGAAAGTTCAATGGACTCGTCATAGCGTGGAAAAAGCCACTTGGGAGACTGAATCAGATATGAGACAAGAATTCCCAGCATTGTTTCACTGAAGTAAATTTCTTATACAGTTTTGTATATATACTCCTTATTGATACGAATGAGATGCCAGTGATTTCGAGGACGAAATCGTAACTTAGGGAGGGAGAAATGTAATGCCCGGGAATTAATCACTGTTCATTAACGATTATTGACTTATAATTTAACGTGATTACGAAAGGGCCAATTGAGACACGATTTAAGATAATGTGCGGCCATTTATGTTGAATTTCAGAATGTGTTGCCGAAGCAACACCGCACCCGCGCTCAGGAAGACACCGCACCCGCGGTGCATGTCCAGTAGGGTAGCAATTTTTGAAAAACTGAGACCGCACCCGCGGTAAGAAACAAGACCGCACCCGCGGTCGTCGAATTTCAGAAAATAAAAATGCTGCCGAAGCATGACCGCACCCGCGGTCTAGCAGTTACCGCACCCGCGGTGCGACGTGTTGTGCAAAAAATGGTGACACCTCTTAGCATGCATGCATGCACGAGTATATATAGCATGGAATCCCTTCGAAAAAGCATTGAACAATCTGAAAAAGGGTCCGAAGAAGAAAGGAGAAAATCCTTACGCCTTCTGCAAGAAATCCATCCGTCTGATTTTGAATCCGACTTCGGTATCGAGTTCCTAGCGACGTAGGCTACAACTGGACGTAAGTTTTACTACGTTTTGACTTGTTTTTGAATTATGATATTGTCAGAATTGAATGGAACTCATAAATGTTGTTCTTGATATGTTAGACATCGTAGAATCGAAGTCAGACTGAGAAACGGACTGATTATGGAATTGTTGTGATTTTCTGAAGTTAATTGATTAAGATATGATATCAGATTGTATTGGTATCGATTATGAATTGAGAGAATTGTTATATGGTGATGTGGTATTGACGGGGATACTGAGTTTGTACCGTTGTACCGTTGATTTTGAATTAAATCCAGATTGATCAGATTGTTATTGATTTGAAAGGTATATTGATATGAAATTATTGGTATTGTCATTGCCAGACAGACTGTGAATTCAGGACTTCGACTGAGCCAGAAACCGACGAAAGAAAGGTATAAGTCAATGTGGTATTGGGAGATCGACTTGAGTCGGTTCAGACTTGAGTTTCCCTAAATCACATACTTTACTTTATTGCATTGATATTTGCATTGATTTGACTGATTGTACTTGTTTTCTTGAATTATAGAGGACAGGTGTTAGACGAATAATCTTGTGACAGAAGTGCCTGATAGTGGTGGTATCGCCACGGGCACATTGCATGATGTCTCAAGATAAAGATATTAGCGATAGAGCTACAGTCCATGACGGTTAGGTCAGGACACCGGATGTTTGGTTATATCGAGTAATAGGATTGGAATTCTTCTATTACGGAATTCGATATAGGAACACCATATTTGGTTATATCGAGTAATAGGAACAGAGTTCCTTCTATTACGGAATTCGATATAGGAACACCACATTTGGAAACCGGGATCCCTAGACTAGGATTGAGTCTAGTCTGAATGATAGAGTTATGATTATTGTCGACAGTCTATGATTGTTTATGTTTCAGATTTTGATACATATATTTGTTACCTGATTACATGCTTTATATGGTTTATATGATTGCATGTTTCGTTGATTTATACTGGGATTCATTCTCACCGGAGTTATCCGGCTGTTGTCTTGGTTGTATGTGTACATGACAACTAGTGGGGCAGGATCAGGGTCCAGGAGATGAAGAGAGAGATCGTGATTAGAGTGGAGACTACAGACTTTGATTATGATGTATAATAGGGTTTGAACACTTGACATTAGTTGTTAAACCTTAGTTTAGTTTTAATGCATGCAGTACAGGACTTGTATTGTATTTTATACTGATATGTATATTAGTTAATTTCACTACGTTCCGCATTTAAAAAAAAAATTTAGACCCTGTTTTATACTTGATTAATTAGCCCCAATGATGATTAAGAACTTGATTAGCGTCCGGGTCCCCACACAAATACAACCTATTGAAATTCTTAGGAAAAAATTCTCACAATCTAAAAGAATTTTGAATAGAAATACTCTTACTATCCGTTAAAATTCAAGCAAAAAACAAAATATAAACTTGAAACAAATGTGAGTAAGATTCAACACAAATTATTTAACGTCTACTAGTTTTAAAAGCGTGGAAATAAATTTTTTTATAATAAAAGATCGCATTTTCGAAATAACATTTAAAAATGATATTAAGTATTTGACAATAAAAATAGTTCGTAAACATAAACGAGTAAAAATTGTGAAAATCATCAGCGTATCAAAACCAGCGTACCAAATGTTCATATTATCTCAAATCTCATAAAAACAAAATGTGGAAAACATGTGGTCGTGTCACCCCACCAGGTCTGTCTACTCAGTTTTCAGCACCTCTAGTCCTCTCAATAAAAAGCTCACCTGCATCACATACGTCTAGTGAGTCTAAAGACTCAACACACCTGTACCGTTAATAACAAGTACATATACATAGTACACAGCAGTGAAAAATATCATACTCAACATAACTTTCATGAACTTAAAAGCATAACGTAAACGTGTCGTATAAAATCATGTCGTGTACGTGTCAAAACAACTCATCTTGTCATCATAAACTTAAAAATTTTCTTTTAATTGAATTCAATTAATTAGTTATGAATTTCTTATCAGCTCTATTCGATGGATCCATTTATAAAACCGTGGTACCCGGCGGGGGGGGGGGGGGGGGGGGGGGGGAGGGGGAGGGGGACATCAGCCCGGGCCTCAGCTCATCATATCTCATATCATGTCAATGGAAATACGATCGTCGGGCTCCCTCTGGGGCTTTTTCCCTCACGATATCTCCAATCATATCATCTTATACATATATCGCCAGTCACAACCAATTCTCATCCTTCAAAAACAACATCATATTCACCACTTAAGAAAAATATGCATATACGTAACTTTTTTCTTATAACCAAGCATGCAACGTATTTATCACAATTTCATAAAAATCATAAACGTATTGCATAAACATTTAAAATGTCATAAATTTGTGCTCAGGGCACTGCCAGGACCAAAATCTCACCCGGGTGTAAAATGACCATTTTGCCCCTGGAAACCCGAAAATTATCGTTTTCACCCTGAGCCTCTAAAATTGACCCGAAGCTTACCAAACTCCTTAAAATGTGCCAAAACATATTTATAAGTGTTCCTAGACGTAAACTCAAGCCTATATTACAACTTAAACGATTCGTTTTAAAACTTAGACCGAGGTCCCGTTTTTAACCCGAATCGACACGAAACTCTACCCACATTTTCCCCAACTTTTACCACATCTTAGAAACGCTTAATGGGTCTTAAAGCATTGTCATTATGCTGATAATCCACGGCAAAACTATTCAGAACTTGACAGGAGCTCTCGGTCCTATCACATTGCACCAACTCATTTGCACTTGGCTCCCAAAAACTCACGCCTCACGCTAAACCGATTTCCCCAGCCACGAGCCAGCCTACTAAGGACCTCGATCAGACCCTAAGACTTCTAGCAAAACCAAGACACTGACCCCATGCACCCTCCTAACCACTAGAAATCAAGAAACACGCAACAAGCTTCCTACCGAAACTACCCTCCCCAACATAGCTCGGTTGCTTGCTCCTTCGACCCCAGCGTTGTTCGAGTCATTTCATCCCCCACCTCAGACCCATCAGGGTCTGGTCCAGGGCTGGAGAAGGTCCTCATACGGCTGGTGTACAATAATCCAAGGACCGAACCACAACACTAAGTCCCAATCTGCAGCTCTCACGGTTTCGAAAAAACTCGATCAAATTCCACTCCTGCGCCTACAGCTCTCACTCTCAATCTGTTCCTGCCCCTGACAACCCAACACACAAGCCCCTTCCACCACATGTCAGAAAATGTGAGTGGTTGAATAAAAAATTATGCAAGTTTCTGTTGGATCTCGATTTTCTACGTGCCCAAAAGCAGCGGAAGTTTTAAAATTTTTAGATCTTGACATTCAAGATTATTTTGGACACTCATATGGTTTATTGAATCAAATATTCATAGGGTGTTGAAATTTTATACCTTTGGTGAACGATTCACATAGCTCCAACTATTCCGGAGTTAGCGGAGATAGCTATTGATGAATCCCTACGAACGATCGTCCAAACTCCTTCCTTCAATCTTCAAATTAGGTCCACGACTAGAAGATTTGTTCCTCTTCTAAATTGCCCTAGAAATTTAGAAGATGTTTTGTGTTGGGGATCAAAAACACAAAATGGTTCAAAAACCCATTTGAGAGCAATAACAATTATCGTTGGGAAGAGTCAAAAATTCTGAAATTTTATTATTAAGGCTCTCGAATGCTATTCACCTCAAATAAGGATCAAATCCTTATTAAAATTTCTAATCATCACTTTCCTTAATTAATCAAATTAAATAAGTAAATTCAAGATTCTAAAAAAAATATTTTGTGCTTCTTGGAGAGGGAATTTTCGTGAATTTCAAGGATGGAGAGACTATGGAGGCTAGGTCTTTTCAAAATTATGAGTGTTCCTTAATTAACTCCAAACCTAAGTTTGGGGCCCATTAATTAAATCAGACACTTAATGAGCTTAATAAATTAATTACTTTAGTTCAACTAGTTTAATTAAATAATCTTTTAAAATATAATTAAGAACCTTAATAATTTGTATGTTGATCTTGTACTCCTACAATCCCATAATACATACACTCATTACATTTAATTTAAATAAATTTTAAATTAAACATTTAAATTTAATATTTAAATTATAAATTCAATTCTTTGAATTTTTCACCTCAAAAATTTAATATTTGATAAACCCAACTTTTGAGTTTAATAAATTAAAATTTCAAATTTTATAAATTCAACTCCTTGAATTTATTCACTCCAAATGAAGTTGAATTTACTATCTCATAAATTCAACTCCTTGAATTTATTTCTCAAAATTTAATTATCATAAATTCAACTCCTTGAATTTACTATATCATAATATAAATTCAACTTCTTGAATTTATTCTCTCAACGGGAACAAACGATCCAGTGTTTGTGTGACCCTCAATGATTCAGGGATACAGCTAGCCATGAGTTCACAAATCTTTGTGATTCAGAATAACATTTATTCTTATTCGGGCTTACCCTAGTTAGCCTCATTCTTTTCATCAACACCATGATTAAGAATGTCAGAACTCATTTCTTATTGCACCCATCGGATCATGGTAAGAGCGTCTAGTAGCATCGGCCCCATGATCCCCTAGGTATCACTGATAGTGCCTGCAAGAACCAGTCGATTATGATTAACGTACAGTACGGTCCCTTCATCTCATATATCCCGATCGAATCTGCAACCATTAGTTCATCGAGGGTTGCATATTAATTCGACCACTATGTGATAACTATAATAGTGACATCGTATGTACGGTTGGAGAACTCATTCTCTAACGTACATCTAATACTCTGGCCAGAGATTCCATGCACTATCATTACATAAGATAACATAGGATATGCACATCCGCAGGTGAGCGGTGAATCCTAGACTACAATGCACTGGCTCATATATGTGTCGCAACTGTACCAAACCTCGCCACATGATGACTCTCCTGGAGCCGGTAAACGAGTCAAAGCACAGCCCTAGCATATAGAGCCTCAGTGTTGTCCCGGGTCTTAAGGACTAATGATGTACAATCATAACCACAGACTTATCCTCTAGATGAATGATAACCACTTGGAAAATTCGAGGGAGGGTTGTTCCGTATAATCATCATATGACTACCCATCTGTATGTTTGGACATCTCTATGCCCTTACCAAGAAACGCAGTACACAACATCACATATGCTAGTCTCGAGATCAAGCGACCTTTATCCATGTTTTATGCAGCTGAATCGACTAGGAACGAATTTAGATCATACAGTATTTACAAACGAGTTTGTACATCGAATTACGATTCATTTGTATTAAAGTATAATCAAGGACTTTATCTATGCTGATTGCATGGATATACAGATAAAGTATAACGAAACCATTAAAAAGTAAATTATAAAGATGGTTTACTACACTTGAGTCAATAAATTCCCCAGCCAACAGTTGACTTACAGGACATCTACTCTAACAATCTCCCACTTGCCCTAGAGCCAACTACCCATAAACTTTAATCACATTGCTTCGCGATGATTTTCAAACAATGGTCTTGTCAAGGGCTTTGTAAGTGGATCAGCAACATTATCTGCAGAGGGGACTCTTTCAACTGATATGTCTCCTCTTCCCACTATCTCTCGTATGATGTGGAACTTCCTCAGTACATGTTTGGATCGCTGATGAGACCTTGGTTCCTTTGCTTGTGTAATGGCACTAATGTTGTCCCAGTATAACGGAACTGGATCAACTCCATTTGGAATAACACCAAATCTTGGACAGAATTCCTCATCCAAACTCTCTCTTTAGCTGCATCAGATGCAGCAATGTATTGAGCTTCAGTGGTGGAATCGGCAACGGTGTCTTACTTGAAACTTTTCCAAGAGACAACTGCACCATTAAGCATGAATACAAAGCCAGAGGTCGATTTCGAATTATCTACGTCACATTGGAAGCTAGAATCAGTGTAGCCTTCCAATTTCAATTCTCCACCCCCATAAACCATGAACAAGTTCTTAGTCCTTCTCAAGTACTTAAGAACATCTTTCACGGCCCTTCCAATACATTGGACCATGGTTCGCCTAATATCTACTTGTAACACTCAGAGCGTAAGCAACATCAAGACGTGTCTATGTCACACCATACATGATACTACCAATGGCTGACGCATATGGAATACATGTCATCATATCTATCTCTTCATCAGTTTTGGGACACAAAGCTTTAGATAGAGTAACACCATGACACATTGGTAAGTATCCTCTCTTAGACTCTTTCATAGAGAATTGCTTTAGAATGGTATCGACATAAGTGGCTTGGGTGAGCCCCAGCATCCTCTAGATCTATCATTATAGATTTGTATTCCCAATACATATGATGCTTCACCCATGTCTTCATGGAGAATTGATAAGCACGAATTATATAGCATTTTAGGGATTTTATTTTGTCGTATTCGTGCTTATCTGGCATTTTTATTCCGAGTTTTGCTCTTATTTCGTCTCATTATGGCTATTTGCAGGTTTGACCAAAAGAGGATGAAAGCCAAAGAAATGAAAGAAAAGTCAAGCTTCGCAATGCCACGTCAGATATACCCGGAAAAATGGCAAAAGGAAAGGAGACCACCCGGACCCATGCACGGACCCTGTGTAAGGGTCCGTTCCCCACAAGCCAAAGGAAGACACTTATAGAGTCTACACAGACACTCTGCCGGACCTGTATACGGGGTCCGTGTCAGTTAAATCCAAGAGAAGAAAAATCCAGAGTCTACACGGACCCAGAGACGGACCTTGACACGGGGTCCGTGTCCAATATTCCGAAAAGAAAGTTTTTACAGAGTCTACACGGACCCCTTGCCGGACCTGTATACGGGGTCCGTGTCTTTGATATCAGATCGAGATTTTGGCGAAGATTTGCTCGTAATTTGGAAGGAGAATAAAAAGGAAGAAACCTAGATAAGAAGGGTTGTTGAATTTTTCGGGAAGCAGCCGACTTTGAAGGAAAAAAGAGCGCGAGCTTTGAGATTTTTGAAGACGGCGACGACTTGGGAGAAACGAGAGACAAACAGCGCAATTTACACGCAAGATCCACGCATCATCATTGAGAATTTCTCCTCTTTTATTTTCTTATTTTCAGACATGAATTCAAACATTAAAATTGATTTTAGTTTTGAATTTATGGAGTAGTTTCTCTTGTGATCGGGACCACGATAGGGACAAACGACTGATTATGTTTATTCGTTGGATTGTTTGATTTATAAAATTATTTTATGTTATTGATTAATGTTTGCGTAAATTTCGTGCTTTTAATCTGGCCAGTTATTTGCTTGGTTGTTGTTCAATCTTGACTCGAAAGAGAATTAATCGGAATTAGCTTCAAAAACATTAATCAACACACAGTTAAACTTACTAGAAATAGTATTCGGTTTCAGTGTGCGATTTTAGGTGACAACTGTAATTCTACCGTTGATAAATGCATTTTTGTTTAATTAAATTCAATTATAAATAATTGGACTGTTAAATAAAAATAGGGTTATAAATTCTAGAAATAGATTTATAATTAACTCACAGAATTGCATCGTGACATCGAAATAATCTGTGGTTAAAGAATTCCAGTGCATGATATTAATCAGAGTTTGTTACCGTTGTGTGTTCCCGGTCATTTTATTTAAATCTGAAAATCCCCAAGTCCAAGTTTCTCTGAAATTTGATTTTAGTCGTTAATTTAGCATAAATTAGTTAAAATTTACTTAGTTTGAATAATAATCAAATCGATCGTTATTATTTGCCTAGATTAAACAAAATAATTCAATCTTAGTAATTAAATGATAGTTTCTGTGGGATCGATACTTGGACGTTTCGTTCATTTACTATAACTTGACCTAGTCCGCTTGCTAGAATTTTTCCCAACCGAAATAATCGGTCAAGTCTTTGGCGCCGTTGCCGGGGACTATTTATTTGATACTAGGGTAAATTATTTGTTTGAGACTAGGCTTTTATTCTTAGTTTTAAATTTTTCATTATTTCCTTAGCATTTTAATTAACTTTATTTCAGCTTTTTATACTCTTTTGGAGCTTAAATCGTGCACTCAAATTTTTGATTTCAGGGATTGGCTCGTGTTATATGAGCCGTGCTCAAGACGTCAAGAATCTAGTGCCACTTGATCTTGAGATTTAAAGCACTCTCCGCAGAGCTCGAAGGAACAACGACTTAACTCTGGAATTTGAATCTGAAGCAGAATCTGAATTAGACCGTAAACCAGAGGTCGAGGAAATGGCCGGAGAAGAGGATAATCGTACGTTGATGGAACTTCATCGACCCGCGTTCGGAGGTTATGGGTCTAGTATTGTGCGTCCTACAATACAGGCAAATACATTTCAGCTTAAACCGGGCATCATCCAGTTGATCCAACTTCAAGTCAAATTTGGAGGATCACCCTCTGAAGATCCCAATGCACATCTAGAAAATTTTCTGTCAATCTGTGATACAATCAAGTGCAATGGGGTGAGTACTGATGTCATTCGTCTCAGACTATTTCCATTCTCCCTGCAAGGAGACGCTATGGAATGGCTTCGTGATCTACCAGCTGGTTCAATCACTACATGGGATGGATTAGTTGAGGTATTCTTACACAGGTACTTTCCCCCAACTAAAATTACACAATTGCGGAATGAGATCACATCTTTCAGGCAGAGAGATGGGGAATCACTGAATTCAGCATGTGCGCTGTTTAAAAAGATGTTGAGGATGTGCCCGAGGCATGGCTTTTCAATAGTCCAGCAAGTTGAGACATTCTATTATGGGGTAGATCCTTCTGTGAGATCTATGCTCGATGCGGCAGCCAACGAAAGCCTATACAGGAAAACGCCAACCGCAGCACTTGAAATCATCTCGAATATGGCGGAAAGCAATGTGGGTTGGCAAGACAACCGAAGGGAGAAGAAGGTCGGATTCCTTGAAATGGATGCTTTAACAGCAATTACAGCGAAACTTGATGGATTGACACATCATATGGCACAGTTACAAAAACAGAAGTCAATACCAGTCAAGTCAGTGAATCAGATTCAAGGCAGTGCTGAAATGGTTGGAGTTTCATCTAGTGACATGCCATTCATACCAGATATGTCTTGTGAGGGAATACAGTGCTTTGGATGGGATTCAGTAAATTATGTGGGATACCAGGGCCGTCAGCAATATAATCCATACAGTTTCTCATATAATCCGGGTTGGAGGAATCATCCGAATTTTGGTTGGAGACCGTCAGAAAATTCTGTTGAGCCACTACAATTTAATCCTCCACAACATCCCGCACAACAAAAGCCTCCTCAGCAACCACCTAAACCTCCGCAAGGTGCTGGACCGTCTATGCCACCCGGTTTCAAGCCACAGGATAGCAATTCGAATCTTGAGGATATGCTTGCCAAGTACATAGCTGGGAATGAGATGAGATGGCAAAACCATGATGCCATGATGCAAAGAGTGGAGACGCAACTAGGGCAGTTAGCGACACAAATGGCTACACGAGCTCCGGGTACACGACCTAGTGACACAGAAAAGAATCCAAAAGGTTTCAATGCAGTCACGGTGATGTCTCCCATGATGCAGGAAGTGATCGATGCTGAAGGCGATGGGAAGAAGAAGGAATTATCCAAGCAAGGGTCAAATGACATAAGGGAGAAAGGTAAGTCTCTAAACTCAAACTCCAATATTGATATTAAGTCGCTCCCATTTCACCAAAGAGCAAAGCAACTGCAAATGGATACCCAATTTTCAAAATTTTCCGAGATTTTCAAAAAGCTGCACATAAATATCCTATTTGCAGAGACTTTAGCTCAAATGCCCTCGTATGCTAAATTTCTTAAGGAGATTTTATCAAACAAAAGGAAATTGGTGGACTTTGAGACAGTTAAGCTTTCGGAAGAATGTTCTGCAATCTTACAAAATAAACTACCTCCGAAGCTTAAAGACCCAGGTAGCTTCTCTATCCCTTGTACCATAGAAACTTCATTTTTCAGAAAGGCTCTATGTGACCTAGGTGCAAGCATTAATTTAATGTCATACTCTTGTTTTGAGAAGTTAGAGATAGGTGAGGTGAAACCAACTACAATTTCCCTACAGTTAGCTGATAGATCAATTAAATATCCTAGGGGAATTGTAGAGGATGTGTTGGTGAAAGTTAATAAGTTTATCTTTCCGGTGGATTTCGTTCTGCTAGACATGGAGGAGGATCGAGAGATCCCTCTGATTTTAGGAAGACCATTCTTAGCCACCGGGAAAGCCTTGATAGATGTGCAAAAGGGTGAGTTGGTCTTGAGGTTTAATGAAGAGAGTGTCATATTCAATGTTTTTCAGTCCATCAAATATCCTAATGATACTTCTGATTGTTTTCTAATTGATGCTATTGATGAGTTTGTTGAGTGTGATTTACAGGGAATGATAGGTGATGACCCCTTGGAGGTTTGCTTAACTCATTCATCGCCACAAGAATTGGGAAATCCAGAGCTTGATGAATGTATCTCCTATTTGGAGGCAGGCAGACCACTGTCGAAAACGGTAAACTCTAGGATTGGGGAGCTTGGGCATGTCCCAAGACCTTTAAAGTCATCCATCGAAGAAGCTCCAATCCTAGAGATGAAACCTCTTCCTTCGCACTTGAAATATTTATTCTTGCTTGATAATGATAAACTGCCTGTGATAGTTTCTTCGACTTTGACAGGAGCTGAAGAGGAAAAGCTGTTGCGAGTGCTGAGGGACAACATCAAAGCCATCGGTTGGAGCATCGCAGACATTAAGGGGATCAGCTCTTCTATGTGCATGCACAAGATTCTGATAGAGGCCGATCACAAGACATCTACTCAGCCCCAAAGACGTCTAAACCCAGCTATGCAAGAGGTGGTGAAGAAAGAGGTGATTAAGCTACTGGACGAGGGTATTATTTACCCGATTTCTGACAGTAGGTGGGTCAGTCCAGTCCAAGTTGTTCCAAAGAAAGGTGGGATCACTGTTGTGAAAAATGATAATAATAAATTAATTCCCACGAGAACTGTTACAGGGTGGCGTGTTTGCATCGATTATAGAAAACTTAACGACTCCATCCGTAAATATCACTTCCCCCTCTCATTTATTGATCAAATGTTGGAAAGGCTACCTGGCCATTCTTTTTATTGTTTTCTGGATGGTTATTCTGGTTATATGCAAATTCTCATTGACCCTGAAGATCAGGAGAAAACCACTTTTACTTGTCATTATGAGACATTTGCATATAAACGAATGTCATTCGGTCTATGTAATGCACCAGCGACTTTCCAACGATGCACGATGGCAATTTTTCATGATATGATTGAGGATTTCATTGAGATATTCATGGATGACTTTTCTGTATTTGGCTCCTCGTTTGATACTTGTTTAATTAACCTGTCTAAGGTTTTGGAGAGATGTGAGGAATCGAATTTGGTCTTAAATTGGGAAAAATTTCATTTCATGGTGCGAGAGGGGATAGTGTTGGGGCATAAAATTTCTGAGAATGGGATTGAGGTTGATAAGGCGAAGATTGAAGTGATTGAGAAACTCCCAGCCCCAACCAACATTAGAGGAGTGCGTAGTTTTCTTGGGCATGCGGGATTCTACAGACGCTTTATAAAAGCTTTTTCTAGCATTGCCAAGCCTATGACTAATTTACTGATAAAAGATGTGCCGTTTGATTTTTCTGCTGAGTGTGTACAGGCATTTCAGATCTTGAAGGAGAAATTGATCACAGCACCTGTGATGATAGCACCTGACTGGGGTCACCATTTGAGGTGATGTGTGATGCAAGTGACACAGCGCTGAGGGCAGTGTTAGGACAAAAGAGAGAAAAATGCATCCATGTTATCTACTACGCTAGCATGACACTGTCAGCTGCCCAACTGAACTATGCCTAAAAAGGATGCAAAACCAAGGCTAATTCGTTGGATCCTTCTTTTGCAGGAATTTGACTTGACGATAATCGATAGAAAGCGGACAGAAAATCAAGTTGCAGATCATTTTTCGCGATTGGAAAATCCTGTTCAAGGCAATGACTTTATTCGAGACGACTTCCCGGATGAACAACTATTTGAAATCAACAGTTTACCATAGTATGCCGATTTTGTTAATTATCTATCAAGTAAGTTCATTCCTCCTCATTTTACTTATCAACAAAAGAAGAAGTTTTTCTCAGATCTGAAGTATTATTTGTGGGAGGATCCTTATTTGTTTAGAATATGTGCAGACGGTATAATCCGTAGATGTGTAGCCCAGGAAGAGGTAAGTGAAATTTTTTTTCATTGTCATGCTGGTCCGGCTGGAGGCCACTTTGGGGCAACTAGAACTGAGTCCAAAGTCCTCCAGTCTTGTTTTTATTGGCCTACTTTGTTCAAGGATGCGCGTGAATATGTCACAAAATGCCCAGATTGTCAGCACACAGGTAATATCTCCAAGAGGCATGAATTACCTCTCAATAATATCCTCGTGTGTGAATTATTTGGTGTGTGGGGTATCGATTTCATGGGGTCGTTCCCGGTTTCTTTTGGGAACAAATATATTTTTGTGGCTGTAGACTATGTATCTAAGTGGGTAGAGGCGGTTGCATGCAAAACTAATGACTCTAGGGTTGTCACTCAATTTCTTATGAAAAATATTTTCTCACGTTTTGGCACACCTAGAGCCATTATTAGTGATGGGGGTACTCATTTTTGTAATCGTCAGTTTGACAGTCTGTTGGCTAAGTATGGGATCCGACATAAGGTGGCAACACCTTATCACCCCCAAACTAATGGCCAAGTCGAGGTTTCGAACAGAGAACTTAAACGTATTCTTGAGAAGACTGTCGGTGCTTCGAGGAAAGAATGGTCTAGAAAGCTCGACGATGCACTCTGGGCTTGCCGCACCGTTTTTAAAACCCCTATTGGCATGTCCCCTTTCAAATTATTGTATGGAAAGTCATGTCACCTACCTGTTGCACTTGAACATAAGGCTTATTGGGCTACTAAATTTATAAATTATGATGCTAAAGCCACATGTGACGAGAGAGTGTTGCAGCTAAACGAGCTGGACGAGTTTAGTTTGGATGCGTACGAGAATGACAAACTCTACAAGGAGAAAACCAAATGCTGGCATGATCAAAACATCGTCCATCGAGAATTTGTGGTGGGACAACTGATCCTGCTATATAATTCTCGGCTGAAATTGATGCCAGGTAAGTTGCGTTCACGGTAGTCAGGACCATATACCATCAAGCAAGTGTTCCTCTACGGGACAGTAGAGATCACTAGTGAAGCAACGGGACCTTTCAATGTAAATGGGCATAGGCTGAAGGTTTATCATGGTGGTTCCATACCCGATGAGCCGACCACAGTGGATCTACAGGATCCAAAGTGAATCAAGGGAGTAAAGTCAGGCTATCGACTCTAAATTTAGCGCTTGCTGGGAGGCAACCCAGTGTTTAGTTTTATTTTTCTTTCTTATTTTATTTCAGTTTCTTTCTTTTTATTTCATGCATATCTCATGAGTTAATCTTAGTTCATGGTGGTGCAGATAATCTATTCACTGGTGGTGGAATCTTCAAATGTAAGGGAGTCTATCAGGGCGAACGGGTCCAGAACCTCAAATAGACCAGGGAAGTTTCTGTACAATTCTTGCATCTTGTGTGCTTGATCGAGTGTCAAATCTGATGTATAGATTTATAGAATTGTGCATTCATGGCGTCACATTTTCATCTTAGTTCTAGTATAAAAAAAAATTACAACCGAGTCTACACGGACCATGCCACGGACCCCTACACGGGGTCCGTGTCTGCCCTTTTCAAAACTGCCGATTTCCAGAGTGTACACGGATGCTACCCCGGACCCATGCACAGGGTCTGTGTCTTTCACTTCTCAGAACGCCTCAACCCGAGTGTACACGGACCTGCACACGAACCCATACACGGGGTCCGTGTACTCTAATTTCAGGGAATCCTCAGAATAAAATCGCGCGGACCCTATCCCAAAATCCCTACAACCCCAAATCGATTTCCCACCATCCCTCACACCACCCACTCCCGTCGCCGTCTCTCACACCGCCACTCGCCGCCGGCCACCTATCAACACCGTGCCATCACCTCCTACTTTCCGGTAAGCGTGGTTTTCCCTTAACTCCAATCTTCGCCTAGCCACGTTGAGATCTTGTGTCATATATGTGATTATTGCTTGGTCTTCCTCATTGAATCTTAAAGTGCCGGATTTTGCTTGTTTGAGGCCTGTTATATCATCATGTTAGTTTAATTTTGGGATTAAATTGTTCTTGGAGGCTATTGCCCGTAGATTGGGGGTGTTGTTTCTTTATCCTTGCGTTGGTGTTGGCGTGTGGATTGTTTTGGTTGTTTGGGATCCGTTGGATAGTGTTTCTGAGTTGGGATTGTTGTGCTTCATTGATTGCATTGTTGAATCCAGCCGTAGAGACCACCATGCCTCCTCGTCGACATACTGGTAAGCGTGCTCGCAGCGGTGCTTCTTCATCCTCCGGATCATCCAGGTTGTCCTTTGATACTTCTAAGTTCACGAGTCACGACAATTTCGAATGGTACTCGGTGCTGCACGGGAATTCAGTGATTGTTGAGCGATCTATACATCCATGCATTGACAACGAAGTGCCACTCCGGGCTGAATTTGATAAATTTGGATGGGGCCGCCTTCTAGACATTGCCGGACCGTATTACCCTGACTTGGTCTGGCAATTCTACGCAAATGTGGAGGAGAAAGAAATTACCGGATTGCCTCACTTGCGTACCTATGTAAAAGGCGTGCCGATTGAGGTGACCAGCACATACTTGGCTGCGATTTTAAGTGTTCCAAATGAAGGCCCACCGGTGTCCTTCAATCAGTTAGATATCTTCTTCTCGAACATCACCTTTCGGATCTCGGAGGCCAGGCACCGGCTCCAGTACCATACATCCCCTACCGGCTCCCGCTCCAGTGTCCTCCCGACATCCCTCCCGCTACTTGATCGCTTGATTTGTTACTTCACGGGAGCGAACATCATCCCCTGGAAGGCCGGTAATAACGAGGTCAGGATTATGGACTTATACATTATTGATAAAATGTTGAATGGCTTAGGGGCGATTCCTGCAATCCCAGTGGCGTTTATCATCATTTCTCATTTGCGCTCCGTCGCCAATGTGGATCCCACGAAGAATAAGACACCATACGCCCCTTTCTCGATCATCATTTCTCGCATTTTGGCGGCTCATGGTGTCGATTTCACGGGTGAGACCTCTTTCTTCCCGACATCCACTCAGATGTTGTCACCCCAGGCCATGCAGTGGATGTATTTCATTTTCAGAGAGGGAGCCTAGTACCGAAATCCAGGGAGTAGACATATCAGTCCTCAACCCCGTGATCCCCCAGTACCTCCCCCTACACTCGATGACCGCGCCTGGGAAGATTGTGTGGAGGAAGAAGCGGCTATGGATGCCCGAGCTGGCCCTCCAGCTGGTACACCCCCTAGACAGCGCACATCGCAAGTCAAACGTCGATTTTAATCATCCTTACTGGATTGCATGGACGACATCCGCAACCGCTTGGCTCGAATCGAGCAACAATCCGCCGACGCCTATGCCCCACCCTGGGACAGAGCTGCACTCGATGACTTCGTGAACTTAGAACTGGGATCAGAGGACGAGCAGTAGCTTTATTTTGTTAGGATGTGTGGAGGACTTTATTCATTTTTCTGGATTTCACCATTTCATTTTTATATTGGCATTGATGTTTTCAGACATGCTCTTTATGTTTATTATCATTTGGACTTTATTGGAGTGCTTGCATGTGTTGTCTATTCCATTTTACGGTTTTTGGTGTATTCAATGTCATTCTTTCAGGATCTGATGATTTCTACCTCTTTCCACCACGTACTCGACATTTAACCAGGGAAGTGTATTTGTTTTCACATTCTTGCTAGTTCATCTTATATCGTTCTACACTGAGGGCAGTGTCGGTTTCAAAGTGTGGGGGTGGGTCAGTTTTGTTACACATCGTTGCACAACACTTAACAACACTTTTCACGTAAAGATGGAACTATTTTTAGACAAAGAACTCTTGTTTAACTTAATAATAGGATTAATTTGTTAGATTTTGGATCACCCTGGAAATAGTTTCATGCCTAGTATTGAATGAGAGGAGTCTTAGTTTTAAGGAGAGGGTCAGACATGAACCAGTTCTGTTTCAACTTTCATTCAATGCACTTGGTCAAACATTTACTCATTGATAGTGAATTGTGAACTTAAAAAAAAAAGAAAATCAAACAACAATCCCTAGAACTCGTCTGATTAGCCCTCGAAGCGAAAATACGAATGATGGTGACTTAGGGATGATTTAGGCGATCTTTGGACCGTTTGAGCCTTTCAAGCCTAACCGATACATCATTTATTGTCTCTAGTAACCCTTTTTTAGCCTGTAAAAATCGAATGGGGTGTGTCAATGACACACAATTAGCCCCCATTCGTCATTTATTCAATGTCCCACATCAACTACCTGAATCTTAGCCTATACACTTCTCTTACCTACATGTGAGAGAAATAAACCTCCGGTGCACATTGAAATGTTTGAATTACTCTGATGGATTGAAGAAATATGTGTGAAGGAGTCGATGAATTCTTATTCATGAAAAAAAAAAAGAGGAAAGTGTATAGTATTGAAAACACCCGAAAAATCTGTGGGTGAAAGTTGGTGGAAAATGAGAAAGAAAGGAGACGATAGAGCTCTGAAAATGATGAAAATACAGTAATTGTTGACGAGTCGAAAGTTGGATGAATGTGCTGCAGGATTAATTTTATTTCCTCTCAATTTTGATTCCTATACTTCTATTGTAATCGTGAACCGTGGCCTTACGTTATAAGCTTGAAAAGACCTATTAACCAAGTCATCGTCGTTCAACATTTAGTAGAGAGGGGTATGAAAGTCAAGCATATGGGGCGTCTCGATAACAAATGAAAATAAGTGATCATGAAACTAAGTAGCTGGAGATGAGTACGAGTCTGACCTGCACACTACACACATCTTGTTCTGTTGAGCCTGACTAGTAAATGTTTGAGTCTTAAATTGCGACGAAAACGAATCTTGTGATATGCGAAGCGTGATCTTTTGATCGGGGGTGAAAGAGTTCGACAAATTGAGAAGTTTTGATTGTGGTGCTTGAGTTATGAATCTGAGATATTTCTCATCTTTACTTTTGTCTGATTTATTCGAGGACGAACAAAGGTTAAGTGTGGGGGAGTTGATAAGCACGATTTATATAGCATTTTAGGGATTTTATTTTGTCGTATTCGTGCTTATCTGGTATTTTTATTCCGACTTTTGCGCTTATTTCGTCTCATTATGGCTATTTGCAGGTTTTACCAAAAGAGGATGAAAGCCAAAGAAATGAAAGAAAAGTCAAGCTTCGCAATGCCACGTCAGATATACCCGAAAAAATGGCAAAAGGAAAAAGGAGACCACCCGGACCCATGCACGGACCCCGTGTCAGGGTCCGTGCCCCAGAAGCCAAAGGAAGACACTTATAGAGTCTACACGGACCTTTTGCCGGACCTGTATATGGGGTCCGTGTCAGTTAAATCCAAGAGAAGAAAAATCCAGAGTCTACACAGACCCAGAGATGGACTGTGACACGGGGTCCGTGTCCAATATTCCGAAAAGAAAGTTTTTACAGAGTCTACACGGACCCCTTGCCGGACTTGTATATGGGGTCCGTGTCTTTGATATCAGATCGAGATTTTGGCGAAGATTTGCTCGTAATTTGGAAGGAGAATAAAAGGGAAGAAACCTAGAAAAGAAGGGTTGTTGAATTTTTCGGGAAGCAGCCGACTTTGAAGGAAAAAAGGGCGCGAGCTTTGAGATTCTTGAAGACGGCGACGACTTGGGAGAAACGAGAGACAAACAACGCAATTTACACGCAAGATCCGCGCATCATCATTGAGAATTTCTCCTCTTTTATTTTCTTATTTTCAGACATGAATTCAAACATTAAAATTGATTTTAGTTTTGAATTTATGGAGTAGTTTCTCTTGTGATCGGGACCACGATAGGGACAAACGACTGATTCTGTTTATTCGTTGGATTGTTTGATTTATAAAATTATTTTATGTTATTGATTAATGTTTGCGTAAATTTCGTGCTTTTAATCTGGCCAGTTATTTGCATGGTTGTTGTTCAATCTTGACTCAAAAGAGAATTGATTGGAATTAGCTTCAAAAACATTAATCAACACACGGTTAAACTGACTAGAATTAGTATTCGGTTTCAGTGTGCGATTTTAGGCGACAACTATAATTCTACCATTGATAAATGCATTTTTTGTTTAATTAAATTCAATTAGAAATAATTGGACTGTTAAATAAAAATAAGGTTATAAATTCTAGAAATAGATTTATAATTAACTCAGAGAATTGCATCGTGACATCGAAATAATCTGTGGTTAAAAAATTCCAGTGCATGATATTAATCAGAGTTTGTTACCGTTGTGTGTTCCCGGTCATTTTATTTAAATCTGAAAATCCCCAAGTCCAAGCTTCTCTGAAATTTGATTTTAGTCGTTAATTTAGCATAAATTAGTTAAAATTTACTTAGTTTGAATAATAATCAAATCGATCGTTATTATTTGCCTAGATTAAACAGAATAATTCAATTTAGTAATTAAATGATAGTCTCTGTGGGATCGATACTTGGACGTTTCGTTCATTTACTATAACTTGACCTAGTCCACTTGCTAGAATTTTTCCCAACCGAAATAATCGGTCAAGAATTTACTTGCTAAACATATTTTAGTTGATTGCAATAATCCTACATTATTCCCAATGAGCAGGATATCATCAACATAAAGTACTAGGAATTTCATTGCACTCCCACTAACTTTCTTGTATACACATGGTTCCTCAAGATTTTTAGCAAAATCAAACTCTTTGATAGCGCTATCAGATCTGATGTTCCAACTCGTTGACGTCTGCTTGAGATCATATATTAATTTCTGAAGTTTGCATACCTTATGCTCAGTTCCCACTGATGTGTATCCCTTAGGTTGAGACATATAAATTTCTTTTTGATGTCTCCATTGAGGAATGCAGTCTTTACATCCATTTGTCATATCTCATAGCCATACCATGATGCTATGGCTAATAGTATTATAATGGACTTAAACATAACAACTGGTGAAAAAGTATTCTCATAGTCAACTCCTTGTCATTGAGTATAACCTTTTGCAACCAATCTTACTTTGAAGGTCACTACCTTCCCATCTGAAAGCGGACCGGTTACGGTGGCCGGAAGCGCAACGGAAGCACAAAAATCGAATTTTTGACATAAAATTTCGGCCACCATTATATAAATCTTGTGTAATATTTACAAAATCAAAACCATACATAGGATGTTAAAGAAATGTACCTATCAACTTTAAAAAGTTGATTGTGGCTCCAACTTTGTTGTTGAACAACAAAGCTCTTGAATGGAAGATGAATCTACAAGCTCTCCTCCTTTCTTCTTGAATCTTTCCTTCAAATTAGGCCCACCACCAACTAGGTAGATCCCCTCACAATTTGCACTAGAAAAATGTGAGGATTTTTCAAAGAGAAGTGTGTGTTCTTAAACAATTCAAGAACACAAAAATGGAGGAAAAACTTGGGAGAGAAAAGAAGCAATATTTCGGCCATATGGAGTGGAATGGAGGAGGGAAGAGTTCTCTTGGGGTTGCAAAAAGTTGATCCAAAAAGTGGCATGCCATGCCAATATTTTATTCAAAAGTATTCCCCAACTCTTCACCTCTCATGCATTCATATAATATAGTTTTCTATCAAATAAAAAACCATAGACTAAATTTAATTATCTCAAACATATTTGAGACAAATTAAATATTACTTGAATTTACTCAAGTCCCACTAGTTTAAATAATTATTTTAATTGAGCTCTACAAGACTCAATATTATTTAATTAATCCAACACTTGAATTAGTTTAATTATTTGGACTCTACTAGGTCCACTAGTGTCTAATTAATTCAACACTTGAATTAATTTAATTTAGTCCATAATAATGTTTATGAAAATCACAATTTTCAATTACATTATTCACTTGGCCAAATTTTAATTTAGGAACACTTCCATAAATCAAAATTTACATTTCTCTCATAGAAGTCGCACTTCTATTTTTCTTTACGCTTATAAACACATTTATAAGCCGTTCAACACTTTGAACTATTTTCTCCTTTATAGAAGTCATACTTCTAATTTTCTTTACGCTTATAAACTCCTTTATAAGCCGTTCAACACATTGAACTATTTTACTTCTCATCGGGATTTACAAAGCTAGCACTTGTGTGGCCCTCAATGGTTCATTGATACAACTAGCCGTGGGTTCACATCTCCATGTGATTCGGACTAAACATGTCCTTATTCGAGCATACCCCAATTGCTCCATTCTTACTTATCAACTCCTTGATAGTAAGAACGTCAGAACTCAAGTCTGATAGTACCCAACCAATCACGTTAAACGCCTAGCAGCATCGCTTATGTGATTCCCTAGGTATCACATGATAGTGCCTGCAAGAACCATTCAATTATGGTTAGCGTACAGTACGGTCCCTTCAACTCATATATCCCGATCGATTCGACAACCATTGGTTCATCGAGAGTTGTCAATGAATCGATACTATGTGTCATGTCGTAGTTGCATTGATGGTGCAATCTATGAAACACCTTTCATAATTACAACCATACTCTGGCCAGAGATTTCGATCTACATACACATGATAACACATAGGATATCCATACCCGAAGGTAAGCGGTGAATCCCCGACTACAATGCATCGACTCCTATGTGTTTCGACAGAACACCCAACCTTGCCACCTGATGACCCCATGAGAGTCGGTAAACAAGTCAAAGTGTAATTCTAGCACATAGAGTCTCAATGTTGTCCCGGGTCATAAGGACTAATTCTGTACAACCATAAACCAGGACTTTTCCACTCGATAAGTGAGAACCACTTGGAAAGTCCTTTTATGGAGGGTTGTTCAGTGCACTCTACCAGGAGCACCTATCTGCATGTTCGGACATCACAATGTCCCCTACCAATGAAACATGGTACTCACATCGCAGATACTAGTCTCTAACTCGAGCGGCCTATATCCTTCTTAGTGGCGGCTGAATCGACTAGGAACCGTTTAGAATATACAGTATTACAAATATGAGTTTCATGATACTCATCATATGAGCATCTCATATTCTTTCTACTATTTGTATATTCAAGGGCTTTATCTATGCAGCTAGCATGGGTATACAGATAAAGATTTGCCAAAGTAATAATTTCAAATATTATTAAAATAAAGACTGCTTATACATAGAGTTTCATTGTGAACACTCGGCCAACACTTGGCTCGACGGGCACCTACTCTAACAATCTCCCACTTGCACTAGAGCCAACTACCCATATGCTTAAAACTCATTGATTCGCGATGCTTGTCGAATAATGGTCCAGGTAAAGGCTTAGCTAGTGGATCAACAACATAATCTGCGGAGCCGACTTTGTCAATAGACACTACTCTTCATTCCACAATCTCTCCGAGGATGTGGTACTTTCTCAATACTAGTTTGGATTTCTGATGAGACCTTGGCTCCTTTGCTTGAGCTATAGCTCCCGTGTTGTCACACAACACCGGGATAGGAGCAATTTCATTAGGAATGACGTCCAACTCTTGGACGAAATTCCTTATCCAAACAGCCTCTCCTGCTGCATCTGATGCAGCAATGTATTCGGCCTCTGTGCTGGAATCCGTATTATTGTCTTGCTTGGAACTCTTCCAAGAGACAGCAGCACCGTTGAGCATGAATACAAAACTAGAGGTTGACTTCGAGTTATCGATATCGCTTTGGAAGCTAGAGTCGGTATAGCCTTCCAATTTCAGTTCTCTACCCCCATAGACCAAGAACAACTTATTGGTCCTTCTCAACAACTTGAGGATGTCTTTCACAGCTTTCTAGTTGTGGAAGACCGGGGTTCGATTGATATATTTTCACTACACATAGTGAAAACGTCACGTCAGGACGTGTAGATATCATCCCATACATGATGTTACCAATTGCCGAAGCATACGGAATGCGTGTCATCGTCACTATCTCTGCATCAGTCTCAGGAGACAGACTTGGATAGGGACACGCCATGACACATTGGTAGATGTCCTCTCAAGGACGCATCCATCGAGAACCGCTTCACGATGGTATCATGTATGTGGACTGGGTGAGACCAAGCCATCTTTTCGATCTATCTCTATAGATATGTATCCCAATACAAAAGATGCTTCACCCAAGTCCTGCATCGAGAACTTACTCGCTAACCATATCTCAGTTGATTGCAACATTCCTACATCATTCCCAATGAGTAGAATGTCATCAACATATAACACCAGGAATGTCACAACACTCCCACTGACCTTCTTATACACACAGGGTCCCTCATGATTCTTAGTAAATCAAACTCTTTGATTGTACTATCGAATCTAAGGTTCCAACTCCTTGATGCCTGCTTTAGATCATAAATAGATCTCTGAAGTTTACATACCATATGCTCACTTCCGATAGATGTAAACCCTTCAGGTTGAGACATGTAAATCACTTTCTTAAAATCCCCATTAAGAAAGACTATCTTAACATCCATCTGCCATATCTCATAGTCATACCATGCAGCTATGGCTAGCAAAATCCTTATGGACTTGAACATTACGACTGGGAAAAGGTTTCCTCAAAGTCAACTCCTTGTCTTTGAGTACATCCTTTTGCCACCAATCGCGCCTTGAAAGTCAATACCTTCCCATCCGCCCCAAGTCCCTATGGGAACAGTTCCCCAGGTGGATCCACAAGATCCTACACTTGGTTCGAATGCATGGAATTCATCTCAGATTCCATTGCTTCAAGCCACTTGGATGAATCGGCATCCGATAACGCTTCCTTGAAGGTCCTTGGATCACATCCATGGTTAGGCTCATCATGGCCCTCTTCAAGAAGCTGACCATACCTCATAGGTGGTCTCGAGAGTCTCTCGGATCTTTTAGGAGCTTGTATCTCCTCTCTTGGCTCATCGGGTGTGGGTTCCATAATTGTGGGTTTCTCTCGAACCTCTTCGAGTTCTATCATCTCCCTTTTTCTATCCAATAGAAAATCCTTTTCCCAAAAAGGTTGCATTCCTAGAAACAAACACTTTTGTTTCTTGGGGATGATAGAAATGATATCCAACTTAATTCCTTGGATATCCCACAAAGCAACATAAAATGGATCAACAATCCAATTTATCTCCCACTACCTGCTTCACATAAGCAGGGCTCCCCATATTCTAAGATAAGAATATTTGGGAGGCTTACCCATCCATATCTCATATGGTGTCTGCCTTTGAATGGACATTTAATGGAATATCTTTTAATTTTAAGTTATAGAGATCGTTTTCAAGTTCTCAAGTACCAATTAAACATTCATTCTTGTAAATGTTGCAAACACCTTTGCTAAATAAACAAGAATATCCATCTTTATCACAATAGAAATGGAAATAATGTTTTTCATCAAAAAAGGTACAAACAAACATCTCTTAATTAACTTAAAACTATTGTTCAACAATAAGTAAACATCTCTTAAGGTCTTGGCAGCAACTCTTGCTCCATTGCCCATCCTCAAGAAGGTCACACCTTCCTTAAGCTTCCTACTTCTTCCCATCACCTGTAACCCATTACAGAGATGTGAGTCACAACCGGTATCTAATACCCAAGAAGTAGAGTTAATTAAAATGTTTACTTAAATTTAGAACATACCGTTTCCAGAACACTTCTGGGCAAGATATTCTTTGCAATTTCGCCTCCAATGTCCAGGCTTCTTGCAGTGATGACAAACATCACCAGTCTTGTCAGCCTTAACTGGTCTGGCTGCCACAACGGGATTCGGAGATTGCCTCAACAAGGGCACGTTCTTCTCGGGACGTTGGAAAGAACGCTTCTTTCCATTCCCATGTGGATCAATCTTCGTACCAGATGAAGAACCCATATAAAGAACCGACTTCTCCTTCTTGATAGTGGACTCAAAGGTAACAAGCATGTTTACCAACTCCTCAAGGGTCGGTTCCATCTTGTTCATGTTGAAGTTCACCACAAAAGGATCAAATGAGCTAGGCAGCGATAACAGCAACACGTCCGTGGTCAACTCCGAAGGCAAGATCAAATCCATGCCAACGAGCTTGTCCACGAGCCCGATCACCTTTAGGCCATTCTCATGGACCGAGGCCCCATCTCGCATGCGCAAAGTGATCAGCTCCTTGACGGTAGCATGCCTTAGAGGTCGTGTTTGCTCACCAAAGAGCTCTTTGAGATGCAAATGAATGTCAGCAGCACTCTTTGCACCCTCAAAACGCCTCTGTAGCTCATCGTTCATAGAAGTCAGCATATAACACCTGGCTATCAAGTCATGGTCACACCATTCCTTGTAAGCCTGCAATTCCTCAGGAGTGCAGTCAGTTGGAGCCTCAACAGGGGGCGACTGAGTCAGTGTATATGTTACCCTTTCCGAATTCAAGACTATTTTTAAATTTCTTAGCCAAGTGAGGTAATTAGGTCCAGTTAATATGTGTTTGTCGAGTATTACAGATATCGAATTGCGCATCGAAGACATTGTTGATTTGTACTGAAAAGTAAAAACAGATAAATGTTGATGACTATTTTAAATATTTAGTAAGATATGAAGTTTGGACTTTTACTTCATAAATATTTGCTCCCACTGTTTTGACATCTTTCACTACCCTCTAGTGAAAATGGGAAACTCCTTTCCTCAGTAGGTACGTAAGGTCCAATTAGCGAATTGTGATCCCGAATAATATCAGCCAATCACAATTCCTAAAAGGTAGTTTCCAATTGCATCACAATGCAACCCTCTACGTAAAATTTTGTCTCACGTTTGATTAGGACCCAATAATATGACGTCGTTCATCTTCACGTGTCAAGCCTTACCCATCGATGTTGAACCTTAATGGACGGTCGCCATGAGTTCCCTCAATAATATGAGCCGAAATCATGGGAGTTCCACGTAGTTCACATCACCATGTCAATGGATGTCACAGCTTTCCGGCACTCGAGGCTCCCCCAATAATATGAGCCGAGCCCCGAGTACGGGTAGCGTTCATCATGCACCCATTGTCGATGGAAGACAAGGAAATTATAAACAAATTTATAATTCCCCTTTTCGGGCTTGATATTAATTTTAAATCTTATTCAAAATGAGGGTTTTTAATTTTGAAAGGTCTCATCATTAATTTTATTTTAAAAGCTCGCCATGTTTGATCGTATGTTTGCCGGATTCATGCAACTTTGTTATTATAATAATAATAACGCACATACTCATTATTTATAACATATCATGCATATATTATAAATAGAAAACAATACAAGGATGATCAATCGCCCCAAGTACTAATGGCCCGTGTGAGCCAAACACGGGCCTAGGTCCAATCCTAGGGTAAATGCACGGGATGCAATGCAACTATACTATTACATTAGCATCCAATATTACATGTCTTCGATCTTCATAATCAACAAGGCCACCATCTTCCAATCTTGATCTTCCCCTATTCTAATATTTACAAATAAATATCCATGGCACATAGGGATACATCTCATGGGGTGGGAACGGGCCATAAACCAAGCCCACTTTAAAAATTGATAATTATTACAATCATACAACACAAATATCCTAGCATACACCTAGCAAATTGGGCTTGGGCTTTTGATCATCCTTCATGCATAATATCACATATCATACACCATCAATTAATTATCACTATAATTAATTGATCCAATATTATATATCTTGATCCAATCACTAACCGCCACAATTATAAATTAAATTAACAAAGTATACAAACACCTTTGTCTACTTTCAAATTAATTTATTTATAATCGAATTTCTTGTAAATCACAATTTACTATAAATAATTAAAGTCCCACTTCAATTATTTATTTTATGAGAAAATATGTGCAACAATTGTAAATTTAAACTTAAGGGCCCAAAACTCATTTTTCACCAAAAATACTTTGGCCCATTTAAATTTCACAAAATATGTTGACCATCCAATGGCCCAACATCTCAAGGCCCATGACACTTGGATTAACCAAAACACTTTTGGAAACCCTAGCCGTCATCGCCGTCGCCGGAGCTCCGTCGCCGGATTCCGGCAACCAAAAAAAATATTATTTTTTTTTTATTTAAAAACAGCAACTTTCGGGCAGCCCCTCGGGCTGCCCCTCGGCTGCCCGAAATTTTCGGGCAGCCCCCTCGGGCAGCCCCTCGGCTACCCGAAAAAACTATTTATTTTTTTTTGTTTTTAAAATTCGGCCCTTGTATTTTATGCACCAAAAAATCTCAAGCGGTTAGAAATCGATCTCAACATAATATTACGTAAATATTACACAAAATCCGTAACCTTAGCTCGGATACCACTTGAAAGCGGACCGGTTACGGTGGCCGGAAGCGCAACGGAAGCACAAAAATCGAATTTTTGACATAAAATTTCGGCCACCATTATATAAATCTTGTGTAATATTTACAAAATCAAAACCATACATAGGATGTTAAAGAAATGTACCTATCAACTTTAAAAAGTTGATTGTGGCTCCAACTTTGTTGTTGAACAACAAAGCTCTTGAATGGAAGATGAATCTACAAGCTCTCCTCCTTTCTTCTTGAATCTTTCCTTCAAATTAGGCCCACCACCAACTAGGTAGATCCCCTCACAATTTGCACTAGAAAAATGTGAGGATTTTTCAAAGAGAAGTGTGTGTTCTTAAACAATTCAAGAACACAAAAATGGAGGAAAAACTTGGGAGAGAAAAGAAGCAATATTTCGGCCATATGGAGTGGAATGGAGGAGGGAAGAGTTCTCTTGGGGTTGCAAAAAGTTGATCCAAAAAGTGACATGCCATGCCAATATTTTATTCAAAAGTATTCCCCAACTCTTCACCTCCCATGCATTCATATAATATAGTTTTCTATCAAATAAAAAACCATAGACTAAATTTAATTATCTCAAACATATTTGAGACAAATTAAATATTACTTGAATTTACTCAAGTCCCACTAGTTTAAATAATTATTTTAATTGAGCTCTACAAGACTCAATATTATTTAATTAATCCAACACTTGAATTAATTTAATTATTTGGACTCTAGTAGGTCCACTAGTGTCTAATTAATTCAACACTTGAATTAATTTAATTTAGTCCATAATAATGTTTATGAAAATCACAATTTTCAATTACATTATTCACTTGGCCAAATTTTAATTTAGGAACACTTCCATAAATCAAAATTTACATTTCTCTCATAGAAGTCGCACTTCTATTTTTCTTTACGCTTATAAACACATTTATAAGCCGTTCAACACTTTGAACTATTTTCTCCTTTATAGAAGTCATACTTCTAATTTTCTTTACGCTTATAAACTCCTTTATAAGCCGTTCAACACATTGAACTATTTTACTTCTCATCGGGATTTACAAAGCTAGCACTTGTGTGGCCCTCAATGGTTCATTGATACAACTAGCCGTGGGTTCACATCTCCATGTGATTCGGACTAAACATGTCCTTATTCGAGCATACCCCAATTGCTCCATTCTTACTTATCAACTCCTTGATAGTAAGAACGTCAGAACTCAAGTCTGATAGTACCCAACCAATCACGTTAAACGCCTAGCAGCATCGCTTACGTGATTCCCTAGGTATCACATGATAGTGCCTGCAAGAACCATTCAATTATGGTTAGCGTACAGTACGGTCCCTTCAACTCATATATCCCGATCGATTCGACAACCATTGGTTCATCGAGAGTTGTCAATGAATCGATACTATGTGTCATGTCGTAGTTGCATCGATGGTGCAATCTATGATACACCTTTCATAATTACAACCATACTCTGGTCAGAGATTTCGATCTACATACACATGATAACACATAGGATATCCATACCCGAAGGTAAGCGGTGAATCCCCGACTACAATGCATCGACTCCTATGTGTTTCGACAGAACACCCAACCTTGCCACCTGATGACCCCATGAGAGTCGGTAAACAAGTCAAAGTGTAATTCTAGCACATAGAGTCTCAATGTTGTCCCGGGTCATAAGGACTAATTCTGTACAACCATAAACCAGGACTTTTCCACTCGATAAGTGAGAACCACTTGGAAAGTCCTTTTATGGAGGGTTGTTCAGTGCACTCTACCAGGAGCACCTATCTGCATGTTCGGACATCACAATGTCCCCTACCAATGAAACATGGTACTCACATCGCAGATACTGGTCTCTAACTCGAGCGGCCTATATCCTTCTTAGTGGCGGCTGAATCGACTAGGAACCGTTTAGAATATACAGTATTACAAATATGAGTTTCATGATACTCATCATATGAGCATCTCATATTCTTTCTACTATTTGTATATTCAAGGGCTTTATCTATGCAGCTAGCATGAGTATACAGATAAAGATTTGCCAAAGTAATAATTTCAAATATTATTAAAATAAAGACTGCTTATACATAGAGTTTCATTGTGAACACTCGGCCAACACTTGGCTCGACGGGCACCTACTCTAACACCATCTGCCCCAAGCTTTCTTTTGTAGATTCATTTGCATTCTATGGGAACGATTCCCTCAGGTGGATCCACTAATGTCCAGACTTGGTTTGAATACATAGATTCCATTTCAGATTGCATGGCTTCAAGCCATTTTGATTCAGTATCAGATATTGCTTCTTTGAAATTCATTGGATCAGATCCAACACAATGCTCATCATGGCTTTGTTAATGAAGAAGCATATATCATGCAGGTGGTCTAATAACCATATCAGACCTTCTAGGAGCTTGTACTTCAACTACTGGTGGTTGGAAATTAGGTTCAACTACTATAGTTGAGGAAGTATCTTGAATCTCTTCAAGTTCTATCATCTTGCCTTTTTTATCTAATAGAAATTCTCTTTCCAAAAAGGTGGCATTTCTTAAAACAGACACTTTTGCTTCATTGGGATGATAGAAATGATATCCAACAGAATTCTTTGGATATCCTACAAAGTAGCACAAAGTGGATCTACTATCCAATTTGTCTCCCACTGTCTGCTTAACGTAAGCAGGACATCTCCATATTCTCATGTAAGAATATTTGGGAGTTTTTCTCATCCATATATTATATGGTGTTTTATCCACTGCTTTAGTATGGACATTATTCAACAATGTTGTCGCAGTTTCAAGCGCAATGCCCCAAAACGATGAAGGTAATTCAGTGAGTCCCATCATAGATCGAACCATGTCCAACAAGGTTCGCTTACGACATTCAGAAACACCATTCAATTGTGGTGTTGCTGCTGGAGTCCACTGTGAGAGAATCTCATTCTCTTTTAGATAACCCAAAAATTCAGCACTTAAGTATTCTCTACCTCGATCAGATCGAAGTGCCTTAATACTTATTTCTAGCTGATTTTCTACTTCAGATCTGAATTCTTTGAATTTTTCAAATGCTTCAGATTTGTGTTTCATCAAATAAACATACCCATACCTCGTATGGTCATCAGTAAGGATAATGAAGTAGGATTTCCCATATATTTTGCTAACACTTAGTGGGCCACAGATGTCTGTGTGGATCAAATCCAATTGACCATGCGCACGTTTCACGTTTCCATCGAATGGAGTCTTGGTCATTTTTCTTTTTAGACAGGACTTACAAGTAGGTAGAGAATTTATGTCTGACAATTCAAACATGCCTTTTCCCACTAGTTTGTGCATCCATCCTTCTTTGGGAAATGTGACATAGACATAGTCTAGTGTGCCATATTTGTGTGGTATTAGGATCATCTAACTTTCTTTTGTTTGTTGTTGAAATCGTGTTTACTTGGACATTAACTTATCATTTCCAGAACATTTCTGGAGCATATAATTTCTTATGTCCGGACTTCTTGCAGTGAAATAAAATTGTTCTGACTTATCGGGCTTTGTAGGCCCTTTATGCGTCCTTCAGAGTTTGCCTCTTATTGGGTTTGTTTTCCTTGTGAGAGGCATAACATTTCTTTTCCTTACCTTGTGGGCCATTTTTCGTCTGACGAGATGCCCATTAGAAAAACAATAATTCCATGTTTTATGGTGATCTCATAAGTTATAAGAATATTGACTAGCTCTTCAAAGCTGTCATCTATCTTATTCAAATTGAAGTTCACCATAACCCCGTCAAATGAGGAAGAGAAAGACAACGAATTGATGTCATCAATTAACACGTTAGGAATCACATATTCCAGGCCCACCACATTCTCAATAAGCCCAATCACATGTACACCACGCTCATGGGCCAAAGCCCTGTCTTGTATGCGTGTAGTCATGAGCTCCTTGAAAGTGGTGTGCACAGTTTCATGCACCATGCAATTTTTGCACGTGCATTCGAATGTCAGCATTATTCAAAATTTCCTTAAACTGTCCCTACAATTCATTTGGCATAGAAGCGAGCATGTTACACTTTAGCTTGTATATTATGGTCCTACCATCTTGCATGCTTTGTCAGTTCAGCAGGACTAACATTAGTGTGTATGCCATTTTCTCCGAATTCAGAAAAATTTTCCCAACCAGTCTTTAAAATTAGATTCGGTTAGCTTGTTAATAATAAAAATGGATTACGTGACGAAATCAAAAATATACTGATACGGAAACAGAATAATGGTTGCTAATTATTTTAAAATAATTTTAAGATATAAAATATGGATTTTATTTTATAAATCTCCCTCCCACTATTTTGACATTTCCACCACCCTCTGATGAAAAAGGGAAATCGCATTTTCTTAGTTGGCACGTAGAGTCCAATTAGCCAATTATAATCCCGAATAATATCAGCCAATTATAATTTCTAAAAGATAGAATCCAATTGCATCCCTATGCAACATCTGCGTGTTTTGCCTCGCGTTTAATAAGGACCCAATAATATGACGCCGTTTATTTTCGCGTGTCAAACCGACCCATCAATGTTGAATTGTAGTAGACGGTCGCCACGAGTTCCCCTAATAATATGAGCCGAAGTCATGGGAGTTCCACTCAATTCACATCATATGTCCGGTGGAAGTCACAGCTTTCCGGCGTACAGGCCTCCCCAATAATATGAGCCAGACACTGTCCGCGGGTAGCGATGCAACCACGGTTGATGGAAGGCAAGTAAAAATTAAACTCTTTTAATTTTTACTTTTACGGTTTGATATAAATTTTGAATCATATTCAAAATGAGGGATTTTATTTTTAAAATTGTCTCATCATTTTAATTTAAAAATCACGTGCCACGAGTTTGTATGTTTGCCGGATCCATGCAACTATATTATCTAATAATATACATAAATGGATACTACTATATATCACATATATCATAATATGACATTCAACAATAAATAAGGATGATCGATCGCCAACACTATTAGATCCATGTGAGCCATACATGGATTCAGGTCCAAAACCTAGGTGAATGCAGGGATGCAAATGCAACTATTACAAGAGCTTTTCCAATATTTTACATGTCTTCATCTTGTTCATCGGGCCCACCATCTTCTAGTCTTGATCTCCCACTATTTCTAATAATTACATTTAAATAATCATGGCATATAAGAGATACATCTCATGGGATGGGAACGGGCCACAAACCAGGCCCACTTTAATAATATCAAATATTAAAAACGAATAAAACAGTAAAATATCCTAACATACACCTAACATATTGGTCAAGGCTTTCGATCATCCTTCATGCATTTAATATCAAATATTAACATCAATTTAATTAATTGATAAATCATATATCTAATAATTTTATCACTAACCACCTAAATTATTAAAGAATTTAATAAATTAAATAAACTCTTTTATTTAATTTCTAATTAAATCAATAATAATTGATTTCTTGTAAAAATTCATTTTTACCATAAATAACTAAAATCATATTCTAATTATTTATTTTACAAGAAAATTATTAATTTTTCCAAAATTAATTTTCAAGAAGAAAAATTGAACCAATTTTCAAAAAATGTCAATTTTGTTATTTTTGAAAAATCAGAAAATTGCACCCTGGGCCCAAACAATTTAAGCCCACCATTCAACACGCTTCCCGAGATGATCCCGGGCAGCCGCCCTCGCTGCCCGAACGTTTCGGGCAGTGGCGGCACCCCGAAGTGCGCAGGGCGCGCACATGCGCGCATGGCGCCCCGCTGCGCCGCATTCTGCGCGCACGCTACCCGCCCGTGATGCGCGTCTCTGCGCGCTGTGCGCGGTCTGCCCGGAACAGTTCCAGGCCGATCCGAAAATTTTTAAAAAAAAATTTTGATTTCTGAAAAAAAAAATTTTATGGTGCCTAAATTTTCTGAAAATTTTCTTGTGTGGTTAGAAACAAATTATTCAATATCAAAACCATTGCAGTTGGATCTCAATTTTCTACGTGCTTAAAAGCAGCGGAAGGTTTAAAATTTTTAGATCTTGACATTCAAGATTATTTTAGACACTCGTATGGTTTATTGAATCAATCATTCATAGGGTGTTGAAATTTTATACTTTTGGTGAACGATTCACACGGCTCCAACTATTCTGGAGTTAGAGGAGATGGCTCTTGATGAATCCCTACGAACGATCTTCAAAACTCCTTTCTTCAATCTTCAAATTAGGTCCACGACTAGAAGATTTTTTCCTCTTCTAAATTGCACTAGAAATTTAGAAGATGTTTTGCGTTGAAGATCAAAAACACAAAATGGTTCAAAAACCCATTTGAGAGCAATAACAATTATCCTTGGGAAGAGCCAAAAATTCTGAAATTTTATTATTAAGGCTCTCGGATGCTATTCACCTCAAATAAGGATCAAAGCGTTATTATAATTTCTAATCATCACTTTACTTAATTAATCAAATTAATCAAGTAAATTAAAGATACTAAAAAAAAATTTGTGCTTCTTGGAGAGGGAATTTTCGTGAGTTTTAAGGATGGAGAGACTATGGAGGCTAGGTCTTTTCAAAATTATGAGTGTTCCTTAATTAACCTCAAACCTAATACACATATATTTAAGTTTGAGGCTCATTAATTAAATCAAACACTTAATGGACTTAATAAATTAATTACTCTAGTTCAACTAGTTTAATTAATTAATTAATCTTTTAAAGTCCAATTAAGAACCTTAATAATTTGTATGTTGATTTTGTACTCCTACAAGCCCATAATATATACATCCATTATATTTAATTTAAATAAATTATAAATTCAACATTTGAATTTAATATTTAAATTATAAATTCAACTCTTTGAATTTTTCACCTCCAAAATTTAATATTTAATAAACCCAACTTTTGAGTTTAATAAATTAACTTATCAAATTTTATAAATTCAACTCCGTGAATTTATTCTCTCCAAATTTCATAAATTCAACTTCTTGAATTTACTATCTCATAAATTCAACTCCTTGAATTTACTATATCATAATATAAATTCAACTCCTTGAATTTATTCTCTCAACGGGAAAACGATCCAGTGCATGTGTGACCTTCAATGGTTCAGGGTTATAGCTAACTGTGGGTTCACAAATCTTTGTGATTCAGAATAACATTTATTGTTATTCGGGCTTACCCTAGTTAGCCCCATTCTTTTCATCAACACCTTGATTAAGAATGTCAGAACTCATTTCTGATTGCACCCATCGGATCATGGTAAGAGCGTCTAGTAGCATCGCCCCATAATCCCCTAGGTATCACTGATAATGCCTGCAAGAACCAGTTGATTATGATTAACGTACAGTACGGTCCCTTCATCTCATATATGAAAGGGATCGATTTTAGGTGTTCGAAATCGCAACGGAAGCTCAAAAATTTTTCATCTCATGAAAGGTAAGAAAACATAAAATTTTAAGTAAAAAATTGAACACCACATGTACTAGTATGTAACATATACTAAAACACCAAAATGTCATACATAGGGTATTGAGAAATTATACCTATAAACCTCTTGAGGTTGATGATGGCTCCAACTTAGTTGTCAAGCAACTAAGCTCTTCAAAGGCAAGACAATCTACAAGCCTCCTTGGACTCCTTTCTTCAAAATCAAGCCCACTACCAAACTTAAAAGATCCACCTTACACTTGCACTAGAAAATGTATGGCATTTTTCTTTGAGAAGAGTTTTCTTTCCTCAACTATTGAAGAAGAAAATAGAGAAAATTTTTTGAGAGAAATCTACTAAGAAATTTCGGCCAAGCACCTTGGAATGAAGGGGAGGGAGACTTGTCTTGGTAGTGTAAAAAGCTAAAATACTTTTAGCATGCCAAGCCTTGGAGATACAAAAAGTTGTCTCCGAACCTTTCATATCCCATGCATGCAAAGTTATTTGATTTTTAACAATTAAAAATCCATGGCCTTATTTTAATTATCTCAAACATATTTGAGACTAATTAAACATTACTTGAATTTATTCAAGTCACTAGTTGAATAATTATTTTACTATTGGGCTCTACAAGACCCAATATGTTTAATTAATTCAACCCTTGAATTAAGTTAATTATTTGGAATCTACTAGGCCCACTAGTGTTTAATTAATTCAACACTTGAATTAATTTAATTTAGTCCATAATAATGTTTATGAAAATCACAATTTTCAAATACATTATTTATTTGGCCAACTTTTAATTTAGGAACACATTCATAAATTAAAAGTCACATTTCTCCCATATAAGTCATACTTCTATTTTTCTTTACGCTTATAAACTCATTTATAAGCCGTTCAACACATTGAACTATTACTTCTCAACGGGATCAAGAAAGCTAGTACTTGTGTGGCCCTCAATGGTTCATTGATACAACTAGCCGTGGGTTCACATCTCCATGTGATTCGGACTAAACATGTCTTTATATGAGCATACCCCAATTGCTCCATTCTTACTTATCAACTCCTTGATAACAAGAATGTCAGAACTCAAGTCTGATAGTACCCAACCAAACATGTTAAACGCCTAGCAGCATCGCTTACATGATTCCCTACATATCAAATGATAGTGCCTGCAAGAACCATTCAATTATGGTTAGCGTACAGTACGGTCCCTTCAACTCATATATCATGACCGATTCGACAGCCATTGGTTTATCGAGAGTTGTCAATGAATCGATACTATGTGTCATGTTGTCGTTGCATCGATGGCGTAATCTATGAAACCCCTTTCATAATTACAACCATACTCTGATCAGAGATTTCAACCTACATACACATGACAACACATAGGATATCCATACCCGAAGGTAAGCGGTGAATCCCCGACTACAATGCATCGACTCCTATATGTTTCGACAGAACACCCAACCTTGCCACCTGATGACCCCATGAGAGTCGGTAAACAAGTCAAAGTGTAATTCTAGCACATAGAGTCTCAATGTTGTCCCGGGTCATAAGGACTAATGGTTTACAACCATAAACTAGGACTTTTCCACTCGATAAGTGAGAACCACTTGGAAAGTCCTTTATGGAGGGTTGTTCAGTGCACTCTACCAGGAGCACCTATCTGCATGCTCGGACATCACAATGTCCCCTACCAATGAAACATGGTACTCTCATCGCAGATACTAGTCTCGAACTCGGGCGGCCTATATCCTTCTTAGTGGCAGCTGAATCGACTAGGAACCGTTTAGAATATACAGTATTACAAATATGAGTTTCATGATACTCATCATATGAGCATCTCATATTCTTTCTACTATTTGTATATTCAAGGGCTTTATCTATGCAACTAGCATGGGTATACAGATAAAGATGTGCCAAAATAATAATTTCAAATATTATTAAAATAAAGACTGTTTATACATAGAGTTTCATTGTGAACACTCGGCCAACACTTGGCTTGACGTGCACCTACTCCAACAATCTCCCACTTGCACTAGAGCCAACTACCCATATGCTTCAAAACCATCGATTCGAGATGCTTCTCGAATAATGGTCCAGGTAAAGGCTTAGCTAGTGGATCAGCAACATTATCTGCGGAGCCTACTTTGTTGATCGACACTTCTCATCTTTCCACAATCTCTCGCGGGATGTGGTACTTTCTCAATACATGTTTGGATTTCTGATGAGACCTTGGCTCCTTTGCTTGAGCTATAGCTCCCGTGTTGTCACACAACACCGGTACTGGAGCAAATCCATTTGGAATGACGTCCAAATCTTGGACGAAATTCCTTATCCAAACAGCTTCCTTTGTTGCATCTGATGTAGCAATGTATTCGGCCTCTGTGCTGGAATCCATAGTACTGTCTATCTTGGAACCCTTCCAAGAGACAACAGCACCATTGAGTATGAATACAAACCCAGAGGTTGGCTTCGAGTCATCGATATTGCTTTGGAAGCTAGAGTAGGTATAGCCTTCCAATTTCAGTTCTCCACCCCATAGACCATGAACAACTTATTGGTCTTTCTCAAATACTTGAGGATGTCTTTCACAGCTATCCAATGTGGAAGACCGGGGTTCGATTGATATCTACTCACTACACTTAGTGCGAAAGCCACGTAGAAAATTGAGATCCAACCTTGCCACCTGATGACCCCATGAGAGTCGGTAAACAAGTCAAAGTGTAATTCTAGCACATAGAGTCTCAATGTTGTCCCGGGTCATAAGGACTAATGGTGCACAACCATAAACTAAGACTTTTCACTCGATAAGTGAGAACCACTTGGAAAGTCCTTTATGGAGGGTTGTTCAGTGCACTCTACCAGGAGCACCTATCTGCATGCTCGGACATCACAATGTCCCCTACCAATGAAACATGATACTCACATCGCAGATACTAATCTCGAACTCGAGCGGCCTATATCCTTCTTAGTGGCGGGTGAATCGACTAGGAACCGTTTATAATATACAGTATTACAAATATAAGTTTCATGATACTCATTATATGAGCATCTCATATTCTTTCTACTATTTGTATATTCAAGGGCTTTATCTATGCAACTAGCATGGGTATACAGATAAAGATGTGCCAAAATAATAATTTCAAATATTATTAAAATAAAGACTGTTTATACATAGAGTTTCATTGTGAACACTCGGCCAACACTTGGCTCGACATGCACCTACTCTAACAAAATATCCCAATCGAATCTACAACTATTGTTTCATCGAGGGTTGCATATTAATTCGACCACTATGTGATAACTATAATAGTTACATCGCATGTACGGTTGGAGAACTCCTTCTCTAACGTACATGTCATAAACTGGCCAGAAATTCCATGCACTATCATTACATCATATCACATAGGATATCCACACCCGCAGGTGAGCGGTGAATCCCCGACTACAATGCACTGGCTCTTATATGTGTCGCAACTGTACCCAACCTCGCTACCTAATGACTCTCCTGGAGCCGGTAAACAAGTCAAAGCACAATCCTAGCATATAGAGCCTCAGTGTTGTCCCGGGTCGTAAGGAATAATGGTGTACAATCATAACTACGGACTTATCCTCTCGATGAATGATAACCACTTGGAAAGTCCAATGGAGGGTTGTTTGGTATAATCATCATATGACTACACATCTGCATGTTTGGACATCTTTATGCTCTTACCAAGAAACACAGTACACAAGATCACAGATGCTAGTCTCGAGCTCAAGCGACCTTTATCCATGTTTTAGGCGGCTGAATCGACTAGGAACGAATTTAGATCATACAGTGTTTACAAACGAGTTTCAACATCGAATTACGATTCATTTGTATTAAAGCATAATCAAGGACTTTATCTATGCTGATTGCATGGGTGTACAAATAATGTAGTGCCCAAATTTAGTACACGTATAACTCATGCATTAATTAAATTGTTAAATATTTTATTTATGTTTAAAATGATTTTAGTGATGCATGATTTATTTAAATTGCACTATTTTAATGTTTATGCGATGCACGTTAAAATGTTTTTCAAGTTTCATGTTCCAGGCGATTATTTGAGGTGGGATCGAGGAAAAGAGACCGGTGACGATTTTGGCAATTTTAAACGTGGTATTTTATTTTAAGTTAGAGATGGGGCATTTTAACTCTTTTATTAAGTTTTTAGCATTTTAAAGCCTAATTTAATTATTAGGTGAATTTTAAAACTTTTAAAAGACTAGCACATGTACATTTTATTTTAAATTAGATATTTTTGTTAAAGTTAAAGGAGAGTTAGTATTTTAAAATTAGTACTAATTAATAATTAAGCAAATTTTACTCTCCCTAATTTACTAATCACATGCACACACACACACTCTTTTACACACACTAAATAACGCAAAACACACACTCTTCAATTCAGATTTTCATCATTCTTGGAGAGGAAACCTAGGGTTTCATACAGCAGCCGACCCATCCTCCTTTATCATTCCAGCAATTTTTTCTTGAATTTTATTGCAAGATTTTAACGCCATGTTCGTCCCGGATCAATCCTCACGTCATCTCCGCTTCCGTATCGTCGTTACGGTATATCAAATCATCAAAAGGCACGTATATACTGTTATTGCTGCATCGATCTCGTCATATCATGCGTGTGTTGATATTTATGTGTAAAAAATTCATGTACGATGCGTAGGTGTTTGAGCAATTATGTTTAGAATGCTTTTGAAGCTATTTTTAGATCTAAAATTTCGTTTTTGCTGTACTTTTAAATACTGTGAGTTCTTGGTCGCGTTATTGAGAAAACTTTCAACATGAAAATTGTAAAACTTTTTGTTACCTTAGATTTGACATTAAATTCGAATTATTTGGATTAAAATTGAGTGAGTTATGATGTTTTTGTGGGACTGCTCAAACTGCGTTTTCAGAAATATTGAAGTTTTAATGTTGCAGGATTCGTTGGGGATCGACGGGTGTTCGTTGCTACGTATAGGTACATTGATATTGATGTTGTGAGTATTTTTGAGGTTTTGTTTCATGTCGATAGGCACTTGATTTAATTAGAAGTCGTAGGAAACGATTTGATGTCAATTGCCGTATTTTTGTGTCGTATGTGTCGTAGGGTGAACGTCGTTGCTTTGGGACGTTTGTGCGAGTTGGGTCAATGTTATGGCATCCTAGGTTGGTCTCGTGGTGTCGGTTCGTGTTACGTATAACCGAGTCCAGAATGATAAACATTTCGTGTTCAGAATTTTCGTGAGTTTCAGATTTGCGCAGGTACACGGACCAGGGCACGGGGTCCGTGCCTTTGTTTCTTCTCGGTGTCAAAATTTGCGAAGCTACCCGGACCTTTACACGGAACCTAGCACGGGGTCCTTGTCCCTTCTTTTTCCCGAGTAAATTCTTTGCGCACATACACGGACCCCCACACGGACCTAGGCACGGGGTCCGTGCCTTCCCTTTTCTTCACGACACATTTTAGCGAACCTACACGGACCCATACACGGACCCGGGCACGGGGTCCGTGTACTTCATATTTTGGGAAAATTGTAATGTTTTCTTTGAGATTTGATGTCATGGTTTAGTGCAATGATTTACAAAGTCGAGTCATGGGAATTTTAGAATATCCTAAGGAGTTGAATGAAATCGCAATTAAGCATGATCAATACGTCTAAGCTATGCAAGTTAAATATGTGAATTCATGTTAGTATGTGCAGCAACGGCCCCAAATCGAAGTCCAACGAATCCCTCAACGCCAAGTAAGTATGTTGACGTGCAAGAAAATTATTTTCAAGTTTTTGAAGTATGCTAAATGTCTTGTGACCAATGTATGTATGGGGTTGGAAAGCGTTAAATCATGAACGGAGACCAACCCACCCCGTTAAAGCATGAACAAGTTTAGATCAGGATTGGAAAGCGTTAAATCATGAACGGGGACCAATCCACCCGTTAAAGCATGAACGGAGATCTCATGTATGTGGTAGTGGATACGTCCTTGTCAGCCCAGTACTGTGGTTTAGTCTGATCAGGCAAAATATGTTATGGGTGACTTGCATTGAAACATATCTCTTCGCAACATGATGAAGCTGTGTAAGTTAAAGTATGCAGCATGTTTAAGAAAAGTTTTTACGTATGGCACGTCTATGATATGTATGAATATTCAAGTTTATTTCAAGTTCAAGTTTCAAGTATGTATGTTCAATTTTTAAGCTGCATGTGGTTTTATTATGTATTATTCGTTTTTCTCAGTTTATACGTGTTGAGTCTTTAGACTCACTAGACTTGATCGATGTAGGTGAGGACGTTTATGAGGAGACAAGAGGTGGGGACCAAGGAGCAGGCTTGGACTGAGCGGGAGGCTAAACCCGAGGATCGCCATGTTTTAAGTTTTATGAAAATATTTAAGACTTTTGTCAAACTTTAAATTTCAAAGTTGTTGTTGCAACAACTTGTTAGACGTACAGTTTATTTATTTTATCGAATTTTAAATGTTCACGTTTATTTAAGAAAATTTTAATTTTTCCGCAAATCTTGAATACTAAAAGTATGGTACGTTACAGATAAAGTATAACAAACCATTAAAAACTAAATTATATTAGTATAAAATTTTTTTATTACACTTGAGTCAATGAATTCTCCAGCCAACAGTTGGCTTACAGGGCATCTAATCTAACAGTTTCATGATAAAAACCCACCAAAACACACCCACATGCAAGATCGAGATCTGAACGTACACATACATATTTTACAGAATATTTCGGGCGTATATGATGAGAAACGAAACTAAAAGCATGCCTTGATGAGTGGAAAACAAAAAACGATGCAAAGATGGAGATCCGGGGGAAGTTTTCTTGCAAGCAAAGGTTCGGTGAAAGCTTGTTGCTAGGGGAATGATGAAGCCGAGAAGAATGAGTTGAGTGGAGGAGGTGGGCAGCTATTGAAACGTAAGTAGGTTTAGTGGGGAGTTAAGGGAGGTAATTAGGTATATATTATCAGGTTTATGATTAATTAAAGGGTTGAATAATTGATAATGGACCTGAATTTGATAATTAAAATTTTAAAAAGTTAATTAAGCCTAATACGCCTAAAAATAGGTCCATTAAATCTAATCATACTTCCGAAAAATATATTGTGTTGAACAGGTTTTGAAAATGAAAGCCGAACCCTTAAAAAGTCCCTCGACTCGATAGAATTTGCGTACTGTTAAAAAATATAATCATGCGGGTAAAAATACCCCGAAAAATCTCATTTTTGGAAAATACACTTAAAAACACCTCATAATAATTTAAAAAAATAAATCATATAATTAAAATTATTTCCCTAAAAATTATCTAGTCTCCAATCCTCGATCGGGCGTGAAATGCATAAAAAACCCTAATGCATGAACTTTTAAAATTTCAATGAATTAAATCCTATCATGCAATAATAATGCATAAAAATAATTAAACACCGATTAATAAAATAAACATGCATTTTATGCTTTAAAAGAATTTAATAAAATACCAAAGAAATTTAATAATTTGCATGCATATGGTTCACGTGGACTTTCAAATTTTCTGGACGTTACAACCTTCCCCCTTTAAATTGAATTTCGCCCCCGAAATTCGCTTATCCTTAATAATCAAAAATTTTAGACTCTTATTTCTAGTATCGCAATAATTCACTCTACTGCGGCGCTACTCTGATAAAATAATAAAATTTTTAAGGTGTCCTTATGTATTCTCGGTCCCGGTTAACCCTGTCTTCTAAATCCTCGTTTGAGAAACTCAACTTATAACGACCCATGGTGACCTAGTTCCATTTTTTATATCCTCGAATTTCAACTTTTCTAAAAATTCCCAATATTAGAAATGACCGTCCGAATTTTATTGCGTCTTACTTTCTGATACTATACCCGGGATGTTCATTGACCTATTATATTTGTATTTATGCAATTCAACTTAAGAAACCTTAGCGTCAAACTTTATTGATCGACTTCTATCCTCGGTAATGCACTTAAAAGTTAAACATTTTCTCAACCCCATAATAATATTAGCCTAAGTCCCTTGAATTGAATTTTTATTTCACGACACCAAACTTGTGTAACTTACTATTTACGAGTACATCCCAAATATTCAATCATTGCAAATCTTAAACCTCGAGTAACGTTAATCCATAAAACCCAATTATACTGTATCGATCCTCTACCTATATAAATAAGCCCTTCTAACCCCAATTACATGCTCAAATTATTTCCTTCCAAATTACAATGTAGTTGAGGCCTAAGACTCTTAGACTTTCCTCCTTGAAACGAATGTCGCATTCTTAAGTATCCCTAATGCTTAATTTAATATTAGCGTATAAAACCTAATAAGTTATCCCATGGTAGCATTAGACTAACTTTAACAAATCAACTTCACTTATAACCCATAGAGTTCTAGAATCCCCATAACAAGCTTTTAGATTTCTTACTCGGTAAAAATCTTAATATTCGTTTATTAGTAACCTAAGTTGAACACTACTAATTCCTTTTTGTTTTTATTTCATCCAAACTTTCCGTATGAACACATATCTCATAAATTTGAAATTCAAACTTACGCAACCCAATTAGTTTTGGATAACATAATTTCAATACACATATTCACTTATTCTCAAGTTTCTTAATGACTTGGAGAAATTTCCTCAAGGCAAGGTATCTACCTCAATTCTTACATGCATCTATCCAGTAATCTAACCATCGATCATACCCAATTTTCTAGAAACATTAAATCCCAACGAAGGTATAATTTTAACTCTTAAGATCATGATTAAAACTTAAGCTGCATCAAACCTTAGGTTCTCAAAAATAAGTTATCTTATTGTCGAATCCTATAACCTAATTAATTGATCAACTTTATCTTAAATTTTATCAATCTAAATTCTTAAATTTTTCCACAACATTGCTCCATTAACATTTAGATTTCAAGCCTTATATTGATTCATCCTACAATGTCCTCAATTACCATTCCTTATAACATTATAGTCACATTGTTTCAATCTTCTAAATGTCCCTTCAAACCTAAATCATCAAAAATTCATATCGTTTAAATCATTCAATTCTCACTTAATTCTAATCTAGTCCCCAAATATTTCTTATCAATTGCAGCATTAATTCTTAATTTCCTCAAAAATTATTCACTTTGTCCTAAATTTTGAAAATTCCATCATTACCCATAACTTCTTGGCGTTCATAATTCCATTGTATATGTTTCTCGTAACATAAAGTTCAATAATTTTAAGCTTATTAGACCCAAAATCAATTCACATAACCTCGAAAAATTACTGATTTAACACAAGTGTTCCTCCAAGTTCGAATTTAATCCTCAGAAATTTCAGAATTTGAAATTCGGCACTTAAATTTCTCAAAAATTACATTTTTTTTGGCCCTACAACTCTTCAAATATTGCATTCCTGGTCCCCAATTTTTTTATTTTTTTCCTCATTAAACCTTAAAATTCTCAAAACTCAGAATTTAATCCCAAAATTTAGCAAATTCAAAATAGTCCCTTGTAAATTTATTTTTGCACTTAGGTCCTCAATTATTGGTTATTACAATTAGGTTCTTCAAATTCTTAATTCATACAATTCATCCTTAAATCTAACTAGGTAGAGCATGCATCTTAAATAAATTCTAAGTTTTTATTCTTCCAAGGATAGTCGTAGTCTTCGAATAATTAATCCTTATATGGAATCCTCAAAAATTAATTCAACTAGCAACCACAAACCATCAGTAATTTCTTAGAAATTCTACAAGTCCCAAAATATTTCATAATTTTCCAGATTAACTTATGACTCATAAGTAGAACATCGGTACTACTAACCCAAAAATTAATATAGTCAATTCATTCCCAACCATTCCCTATGCCCGATTAGCCATAATCTTAATCATGTACAATTTCACCACAAAACCAGCATGCATGAAAATCATATAATTCCTCAATTCATGTCGTAACATGCATAAAAAAAAGTTTAAAGCATCTAATCTCAAAACATAACGATCGATAGACATGTACCGTAAATCACTGTAAAACATATATCGCGTAAACGTGAAGGTGATAACATTAAATCATTTAAAACATAAAAGCTTACAGACTTGAGGCTTGAAGACTGAGCTGCAGAAGCTGGCGGTGGCACAACCCTATACAGGACCTTTGCTCTGATACAAATTGTAACGCCCCAGATTCGACGACTGTCCTCACTGTATCAAGACGTGTCTTTCCAGCGTGCTTATGTCCTCACTCACACGCACCCTGGAAAACTTCCCAAGAGGTCACCCATCCCAAAATTGCTCCAAGTCAAGCACACTTAACTTTGGAGTTCTTATGTGATGAGCTACTAAAAAGAAGATGCACCTTCTTGATATGAGTGGTACCAATCAAATCTTTTAAGCCATACTCAACTGTACAGTCCATTACATTGAACCGTCTCGGAATCTCTCTCATTCCGGTGTGGGAACGGTTCATTCATGTTCCCTCCATCTAGAAGCCTGACAGGAGCCGCTCATTGCACCGGCAATCACCCCCAACCCTCTTCGGCATCGGGCCTCACATGTCCACCAGCTTCCGCTTGGTTCGTCCCCGAACCACACCGTACTAAGAGAGGCCGGCTCTGATACCAACTGTAACGTCTACTAGCTTTAAAAGCGCGGAAATTTTTTTTTTTTAATAAAAGCTCGCATTTTCGAAATAACATTTAAAATGATCTTAAGTGTTTGACAATACAAATAGTGCGCAGTGAAAAATATCATACTCAACATAACTTTCATGAACTTAAAAAGAATAACGTAAACGTGTCGTGTACGTGTCAAAACAGCTCATCTTGTCATCATAAACTTAAAAATTTTCTTTTAATTGAATTCAGTTCATTAGTTGTGACTTTCGTATCAGCTCTATCATATGTCAAAACGGGCTCTCTCTGGGGCCTTTTCCCTCATGATATCTCCAATCATATCATCGTTTACGTATATCGTCAGTCACAACCAATTCTCATCCTTCAAAAACAACATCATATTCACCACTTAAGAAAAATATGCATATACGCAACTTTTTTCTTAAAACCAAGCATGCACCGTATTTATCATAATTTCATAAAAATCATAAACGTAATGCCTAAACATTTAAAATGTGATAAATTTGTGCTCAGGGTACTGCCACGACCAAAATCTCACATCGGGCTATTTTGCCCCTGGAAACCCGAAAATTATCGTTTTCACCCTGGACCTCTAAAATTGACCGGAAGCTTACCAAACTCTTTAAAATGTGCCAAAAAATATTTATAAGTGTTCCTAGACGTAAACTCGAGCCCATATACCAACTTAACCGATTCGTTTTAAAACTTAGATCGAGGTCCCGTTTTTAACCCGAATCGACACGAAACTTTAACCACATTTTCCCCAAATTTTACCGCATCTTAAAAATGCTTAAAGGTTCTTAAATAAATTTCATTATGCTGCTAATCCACGGCTGAACTATTCAGAACTTGACAGGAGCTCTCGGTCCTATCACATTGCACCAACTCATTTGCACTTGGCTCCCAAAAACTCACGCCTCTAGCAAAACCAAGACACTGACCCCATGCATGCTCCTAACCACTAGAAATCAAGAAACACGCAACAAGCTCTCTACCGAAACTACCCTCCCCAACATAGCTCGGTTGCTTGCTCCTTCGACCCCAGCGTTGTTCGAGTCATTCCAGCCCCCAACTCAGACCCATCAGGGTCTGGTCCACGGCTGGAGAAGGTCCTCACATGGCTGGTGTACAATAATCCAAGGACCGAACCACATCATTAAGTCCCAATCTGCAGCTCTCACGGTTTCGAACAAACTCGATCAAATTCCACTCCTGCACCTACAGCTCTCACTCTCGACCTGTTCCTGCCCCTGACAACCCAACACATCAGCCCCTTGCACCACATGTCAGAAAACGTGAGTGGTTGAATTAAAAATTATGCAAGTTTCATGATAAAAACCCACCAAAACTCACCCACATGCAAGATCGAGATCTGAACGTACACATACATATTTTACAGAATATTTAGGGAGTATATGATGAGAAACGAAAGTAAAAGCATCCCTTGATGAGTGGGAGAACCAAAAACGATGAAAAGATGGAGATCCGGGGGAAGTTTTCTTGCAAGCAAAGGTTCGGTGAAAGCTTGTTGCTGGGGGAATGATGAAACCGAGAGGAATGAGTTGAGTGGAGGAGGTGGACGGCTATTGAAACGTAAGTAGGTTTAGTGGGGAGTTAAGGGAGGTAATTAGGCATAAATTATCAGGTTTAGAATTAACTAAATGGTTGAATAATAGATAATGGACCTAAATTTGATAATTAAAAGTTTAAAAAGTTAATTAAGCCCAATACGCTTAAAAATAGGTCCATTAAATCTAATCATACTTTCGAAAAATATTTCGTGTTGAACAGGTTTTAATGATAGCCGGACCCTTAAAAAGTCCCCCGACTCGATAGAATTTGCATACCGTTAAAAACATAATCATGCGGGTAAAAATACTCAGAAAAATCTCATTTTTGGAAAATACACTTAAAAACACCTCATAATAATTTATAAAAATAAATCATATAATTAAAATAATTTTCCTGAAAATTCTCCAGTCTCCAATCCTCGATCGGGCGTGAAATGCATCTAAAACCCTAATGCATGAACTTTTAAAATTTCAATGAATTAAATCCTATCATGCAATAATAATGCATAAAATGCATAATAATAATTAAAAACCGATTAATAAAATAAACATGCATTTTATGCTTTAAAAGAATTTAATAAAATACTAAAAAAAATTTATAAATTGCATGCATGTGATTCACGTAGACTTTCAAATTTTCGGGACGTTACAAATTATCTCTTGAGATAGGTCTTATAAGCCTTAATGTGTGTGCTTGAATATTTTCAGCAAAGCTTTTTGTCTCTAAATGTATAGATATATCGTAGATCGATCGAGAGTTTAGAGAGTTTGCATAAGCTTGAGATAAACTTTTATAGATGATTTCAACATTCAGATTTGGAAGAATATAATTTAGTCGTACCATGAACATAACTGAAATAGTACCGGATGTTTCATGTTATTGGTCTTATTCCAAATATAATATGCATCAATCAATGCCTGAGACACTAACATTCAACGATCATAATGTCTTTGTTTGTATTCTTCGAACATTCTCCAATTTTCAAATTTGCTAATAAAAGTCTTCACCAATTAAAGAAAAAAATCTGATACTATAAATGGTCGGTGATATAATTAAGTAGACAATATAAATGTCTAATCACTCAGTGAAAGCTTTCTTTTCGAGTTCGGTTGACCCTAATCAGTTCTTCTAAAATATGTGCAAGTGTTTTTTGAAACACAGACTGCTTAAATTGTTTGTTTGCTGAATTTATCATTTTTAAGATTTTAGTTGTCTTACGAACCATAACCAAAACTTATAAATACTTAACAATTTCTCTTTTTTTGGTGATTCAAAATCAGCACACTAATTAATTTAAATTTGCTTATATAAATAATCAGAAGTACATATAAATCATCATAACTAAGATAAATCAATACAATTAAAAATTAGAGAGAGTTTATGCATTTCATTTTCTAGGTTTTCGCCCTTTTTGTCATCAGTGTAAGGTTCAAAATGTAAGAACGTAATCTAACTGTATGCAAATCTAGAAAAAATGAAAAATTCTTAATTAAATTATTTTAATTTCATTTATTGAATATGGTAGGCATGTTTACATGGTTAAAATGTGGTTGTCTACTAGAATGCGTAAAACTTTGTTTAAAGGTTATTCGAGACGCGATCAAGGAACGGAAACCGGGGACTATAAAAATGAAAATATTTTTATTAAATGATTATTTTTAAATATTTAATATATGGTATATTTTAATTAAGAAAATAGAAATTTTTGAGGTGTTTTTACGCGTTGAGTCGTATTTTAAACTAGTAATCGATTTTTGATGAAAATAATGAGTTGTTGGAACTCGACTAATATTTTCTAAAAATTTCAAACAAAATAATTTTCCTATTTTATAATGGGCCTTTTATACTTAGGTTATTGGGCCTAACCTTACTCCATAGTGTTTTATATAAAAAAATCAAGGCCTTCAAGCTCTTTTATTCCCATCAAACTCAAGCCTCACACCAAGCAATCCTAGGATTCCTTTCTCCATCAGCTTACACGATCACACACCACACAACCAAGGAAAAATCACGCGAGTTTTGAGGAAAATGCAGCAAGTCTCGTTTCTCGCCACCAATATTCTTCGCATCGCAAATTTTTTTTGTGCTTATCAAAGACACACCATAATCTTTCTTACCATATTATATGTGTTAATACATGTATGCATGAAAAATTTATTCACTTTCTTTTATTTTCTTTTTTATGGCAAAACTTGAGTTTTTATGTTTTTCAACATGTTTAAGGGTTCATAGGAGCAAGGCTAAGGGCTAGAAAAGATAGGGAAACATGTTGAACGATAATTTGGTTTTAAAGGGGCTAGGGTTTTCGTTTTGGGCCCTAGGAGGGAACGGCTGCTTGCTACTGTTTGGGATGTGTTCAAGGGTCCTAATAGGATCTATTCATGGTCCTAGGTTGATCGAGGCAAGGCTGGTTCAAAGGGAAAGGGCTGTAGCATGAGGCTTGGGCGCGCAAGCCATGTAAGGATTGTTTTAGGGGGCTGTGGGTTCTAGGCTCTTTAAGCTCGGTCCAACCGGGTCTCTAGGAGTTGATCATGGTCCTAAGAGGGTTTTTTAGGGTCCGGACATAGTGTTTGAAGGCTAGGATCGAATGGATTGAACTTGGTTAGGGCTAGGGTTTGGTTCGAAATAGTGCAGGGTTCTAAATAGTTTGATTTGAGTTGTATAGGGTATGGTTAGGTGTTAAAAACTTATGGTTCAATTTTGGTAAAGTTTGATTAAGTTTTGAATCGATTCGGGTTAAAATTGGGACGCACGTTTAAGTTATAAAACGAATTGAGAAATTAGTCAAGGAGTTTAAGTTTATGTCAATGAAATGTTTATGGGTGTATTTTAAGGTATTATGTTAAATTTGGATGGATTCGAATCGTCGTCTTAAGGTTTAAGAATAAATTGACAAGTTTAAGGTTTAGGGGCAAAACAATCATTTTACATCTGAAAAATGTTAAACATCCTGATAGTTACTTGAATGCTGTAATGAATGCTAAAATTTTTAGTTTGAAATGTAAGGTCCTGAAATTAATTATCGGAAATTTTGGCATAATTAGAATAATTATTGAGTTGTAAATTAAAATAATTATTTATGCCAAATTAATTCAAGAAGTGTGTTAAAAATATGTATTTTAGATTATCGGAGTTAAAATGATATAAAAATACATATAGAGATTGAAATAGCACACCAGAGCAAATAAATGCAGAACCGGGATTATTGGACATGTGTTACTATTTCTTTAGTAACTAAATATACATGTATATATATATACATACACACAACTTTATAATAGAAGGAAAAGAGGAATCGAGAGAAGGAAAGAAAGAAGAAACCCAATTCCCGTCACTTTCAACACCTTCAAATTGGAGATGCCATAAGTTTACCGTCCGGCGTCAAAATCTCGAACGGTTTGAGGGGTTTTCTTCCTTACATCAATAGCTTCATTTTGACCATGAATCGCTACTTTTGATGCCCGTTTCAGTGCCAATCAAACCCTGTGCTTGGCTGCTGCTGTTTGGTCGGTTTAGGTGAGATTTAAGTTTAGTTCCTTGGAATTTTGTTGTGTGTTGGAGTGGGTTTTGAGCCTTGTGATTTCCCTGTAACTCCAGCTCGTTTTCTGAATTTTTTTAGCTCGTGAACAGTAACTCCGACGAGTTTCCGGTGGGTTATCGCCTCGAGACCGCTAGCGAGTAGTTAAACTTCGACCTTGTGAGTTCCTAGTCCAAAAATTTCAGCTTCTAAGTGTGATAGTGGGCTGCCGAAATTTGGATTTTTACCCGTTTCGATTTAAATTGTTTTCGTCGTTCGAATAGCGTTTTATTGACATATTTATTGGATAATTGTTGTAGGTTCGGTCATTGGAAATATTCGAGGTATAATTCGGCGAGCCTATTATTTATGTCGAATCGTTTTGTGTTATATTGAAAGAAATTATAGTATGGTTGTTATCGTTGGAATCAATCTAAGGATTATCGAGTTGATAATGGTTGGAATGTAAATAATGATGAGTTGTGGAATTATTCGGTTTATTTTATTATTTTAGGTTGTGAGAGTTCTGTTGATCGTTCTTGAAGATCATTTTCGTAATATAGGTATGTTACAGCTCTGTAACATACAACGGTAAAACATAAATTATGTTTAATTGCCATTCTGTGTTACATTGATCGGGTGTATGACTTGTTTGCTGTTGTAAATTGTTAAATTCCTTCGTTGTGATCTATGTTTATTATTGTGACATATTATTGGCATTTAGCATCGGGCATACTGTTATGACATTCATGTTGAGCCCTATCGTTCTTGTTAGCCCATTGTTGATATCTGTTGTTATCTGGCACAGTTGTTTATCTCGGGATCATAGTGTGTCTGATAGACCTATACACATGAGACCGTAGATGTGATTGAACAATCCCGTGGATAGTGCAGCCTTTTGAGGTGAGCGCTGGGGTTGTGTCATCTAGTTTGTTCTGTTGTGTCATCCTGTTATATCGTATCAGCTGTATGGAGGCCGAGTCAGGGGTGTTATTTCAGCATAGCTTGGCATACCTCGCATACTTGGCAGGGCGGTTTAGCCGCATGACGATGTAGCTCCCCTGTGTTGTTGATTGAGCATTGTTCCTGTTGTTATCATACCATTTGTTGGCTCCTGTTATCCCGGTTATTCGTTGAGCCTTTCATGCATTGCATATTACATTTTATTAAATGATTATGCATGATTTATGATTATTGTTGTTATTTTTGAACTGTTTCATACCAGAATCCTAACCTCATTTGTTTTCTGGGGGGGCTACTGTGGTTGCTATTGGGCACCATGGTAGATCTCCCGAGTTGTTTTGCAACATCAGGCCGAGGTTCCGTCAGTGGAGCTCGGGAGTGAGGTTGGATTGCTTGGTTCGGTTAAGTGGAGTCTCCGAGTTAGTTTATATATATGTCTTGAGTTTGTTCAGTCTTGTATTGTAGTTTATTTGCCGGGGAGATGCTCCGTGTATCTATAGCGGTATTTGGTTGTTTATGTGATGTTTTGAGTCGACTCTGAGATTCTTTTGATCTGGTGAGTAATTGGTAAGTTTTAAATTCTGTTTAGTCCTAGCCAATGCGGCTATAGGTTGTTGACTTTGGTTTTGTTTTTAATGACTCTAGTTGGAGTATATTTTGATATAAACTACTGCTTGAGTTTTTGGGATGTCGTATTTACGGGGAGGTCATGTCGAAATTTTTCTAGGCTCTGAGGTCCGTTTTAAAGTATTTTAAACCTTTTTGTGCTGCAGCTTTAAGCCAAACCAATATTGTTTGATAATTAATTGCATTAGAGTAAATGAGCCTCACATCTTGGTATCAGAGCGTAAACTGGGATACGCTTGAACTAGAGTCTAGTACACTTGAGTTTTGGCATTAAAATGGTTGTTGCGCATGTGTATGCTAATTGACAACATGCTTAAGTGATTATATGATTGTTTACTTCCATTCTAATTGTTTTGATGTTTTATCGTATTGAATGGAGGGAGGTGGAGAAATTCCTGTTGATGAGATTCCTTTAGCTCGAGGTCGTGGACGTGGTAGACCTCGTGTCCGTGTTGTTGATGATACTTTTGTTGAGCAAGCTGCTGATCATCTAGAGCAGCTTAGGATGGATGAGTTAGTTGCGTGTTTCCATTCTATGCATCCTCCTCGATTCAGTGGTTCGGAGGGAGCTGAGAAAGCTGAGTTATGGATTTCTAAGATTGAGGAATTGTTTGATTTGATTGAGTATCCTCCAGAGTGTCGATTGAGATTAGCTGTGCATCAGTTGAAAGATCGTGCCAAAATGTGGTGGTCTACTACATTGATGACCTTAGATGCTCAGAGGATCGTTCCATCATGGGATATATTCAAGCTGAAGTTTAAGGAAAGTTACTGTCCTCCATCATTCTACAGTTCTAAGGCTTCTGAGTTTCATAACCTGAAACAAGGCGATATGTCAGTTGCGGAGTATGCAGATTCTTTTTACGCTATGCTGAGATATGCTCCTCATGTTGCTGCGAGTCAGGTTGCCGTCGTTGAAAGTTTCATTGAAGGATTAAACGATCATCTGCTTTTGTTTTTACCGGTAAGCCACTGAAGTATCTTGAAGCAGTGGAAATAGCAAAAAGGGCTGAAGCTAGTCTTAAGAGGAGTGGCACTCGAGTTCCTACCCAACATCATCAGTCGGGGAGACAATAATTCAGTTCATCTGGTTCTACATCTCTTCGTCCACGTGGGAAGAAATTTAAGAAGCCCGGTTCTAGTTCTTCGAGTTCAGGGAGTTCAGGGAACCTTGGTGGATATTGTTATAGTGAACCTTATTGTGATCACTGTGCGGGCAAGCATTCCAGTAATCAGAGCGTTGGAGTTCAAGGGGTTTGTAATAATTGTGGTCGGCTAGATCATTTTGCTAGAGTCTATCCTAGTAAGACGAGGAAATCAGCCCAGGCAGGTAGTGGAGCTCAAAGTAATAGAATTCCAGCAGCGTCCCAGTCTTCCCATCAGTTTAGTCGCCCTTCGAATCAGAGCAGAGGGCAAGGTGGTCAATAGAATCAGTCATCTGTTCATGTATTTTCCTTGACTGAGGATGAGGCTCAGGCAGCTCCAGGTACTGTCATTACTGGTAACTGTACTCTACGTGGTTTTATAGCACGAGCAATATTTGATACTGAAGCATCTCATTCCTTTGTTTCTCATGCATTCGTTGTTTCGCATGATCTTCGCACAACTAGTATGAATTCCAATCTATCTGTTGCTACTCCGATAGGCAAAATGATTATCACTGATAATGTGGTGTTCAATGCGGTTTTGTTTCACGATGAAAATGTTCTATATCAGAATCTCATAGTTCTACCTATGCATGACTTTGATTGAATCATTGGTATGGATGTCTTGACTGCAAATCATGCCACTGTTGATTGTTATCGAGGAATAGTTCGTTTCAGGCCTAGCTTTGCTCCTAAATGGAATTTCTATGGCCGTGGTTCTCAAGCCAAGATTCCTCTTGTTTCTTCCATTGAGATGAATCGATTGTTAGATTTTGGTCATGAAGGTTTTCTGGTTTATTCTGTTGATCTATCGCAGGATGAGCGACGGATTTCTGATATTCCTGTAGTCCGTGAATTTCCTGATGTGTTTTCAGAAGAGATTCCTGGTTTTCTACCAGAACGAGAAGTTGAGTTCAGTATCGAATTAATGCCAGGAACGAAACCCATATCTCGAGCACCATATCGTTTAGCTCCTGTTGAGCTAAAAGAACTGAAAGAACAATTACAGGATTTGTTGAATAAAGGTTATATCCGTCCGAGTTCTTCACTGTGGGGTGCACCGATTCTATTTGTCCAGAATAAAGATGGAACGATGTGGATGTGTATTTATTATCGGCAACTGAATAATTCTACTGTCAAGAATAAATATCCACTCCCTAGGATTGATGACTTGTTTGATCAGTTGCAAGGTACGGTGTACTCTAAGATTGATCTCCGTTCTGGGTACCATCAAGTGCGAGTTAGACAAGAAGATGTGCCGAAAACAGCTTTTCGCACGAGATACAGACACTTTGAATTTTTGGTTATGCCTTTTGGTTTGACCAATGCTCCTGCTGTATTTATGGACTTGATGAATCGAGTATTTCGTAAATATCTCGATCATTTTGTGATTGTATTCATCGATGATATTCTTGTCTATTCCAAGTCTGAGGAAGAGCATGCCAAACACTTGAGGATAGTTCTTCGAATTCTTCAAAAGAAGCAGTTGTACGCCAAGCTATCCAAGTGTGAGTTTGTTTAGATAGAGTTGTGTTTCTGGGCCATGTCAAATCTCAACATGGTATTTTTGTTGATCCAAGTAAAGTGGAAGCAGTTCTGAAGTGGGCACGACCGACCAATGTGCCAGAGATTCGTAGTTTCACGGGTTTAGCTGGTTATTACCGGATATTTATCAAAAATTTCTCAAAGATTACTAGACATATCACTCAAAAAAATTAAAGATTCATTTGGTCTGATGAACGTGAGTCAAGTTTTGTCGAGTTGAAGAAGAGATTGACTTCTGCACCAATTCTTACCATCCCATGTGGTTCTGGAGGATTCTTTGTTTGTATCGATGCATCAAATCGAGGATTAGGTTGTGTACTGATGCAGCATGGCAGAGTTGTGGCCTATGGTTCTCGTCAGTTGAAACCGCATGAGTCTAAGTATCCTGTTCATGACTTGGAGTTAGCTGCTATCATTTTTGCTCTCAAGATTTGGAGACATTATTCTTTTGGGGAGCGATTTGTAATCTATTCTGATCACAAAAGCTTGAAGTATCTGTTCTCTCAGTCAGATCTGAATATGGGACAGAGACTTTGGATGGATCTTTTGAAAGATTATGATTGTGAGATCTAGTATCATCCGAGAAAAGTGAATGTCATTGCCGATGCTTTGAGTCGTAAAGTTGTTGATGTTAATTTATCCTCGCTTCATGTTTCTAAGTTACGAGAGGATATTTGCACTTTTGGGTTGGATTTCAAATCCAAGGTAATGTTGTTTGTGTGTCTCATAATTCTATTTAGCCAAAGTTGATTCAGATTGTAAAGTCAGCTCAGAAAACTGATGATCGAGTTCTGAAATCTTATGAGTTAGTATCTCAAGGACACCAATCTGGTTTCTCAATTCACTCAGATGATTCTCTCCGGTTGAATGGTAGATTGATTGTCCCAATATTCCTGAATTGCGTACAGCCTTCCTTAAAGAAGCTCATTGTACTCGATATAGTATCCACCCAAGAGGCAGGAAAATGTATCATATTCTACGGCCTCAGTTTTGGTGGAAGAATATGAAAAAGGATGTGGCTGAGTTTGTGTCTCGTAGTATGATTTGTCAGCAAGTCAAAACAGAACGAATGAGACCTGAAGGATTACTGCATAGTCTTGAGGTTCCTCAGTGGAACTGGGAGCACGTGGCTATGGATTTTGTCACGCATTTGCCACGTACTTCTCGTCATTTCGATGCCATTTAGGTGATTGTCGATAGATTATCTAAATCGGAACCCTTTATTCCGTATGAGATGACATATTCGTACAAGAAAATGGCTCGTCTGTATATTGAAAATGTTGTGAGACTTCATGGAGTTCCAGTTGCAATAGTCTCAGATCGTGACCCTCGTTTCACATCACAATTTTGGACTAGTTTCCAAAAAGAAATGTGTACACGACTTGCAATGAGTACTGATTACCATCCTCAGACAGATGGTCAGAAAGAGCATACGATACAGACACTCGAGGATCTGCTTCGAGCAGTGGTTATGGATTTCAAAGATAGTTGGCAAGAAGCTTTACCACTAGTAGAATTTTCATATAATAACAGTTTCTAGGTGACTATTGGTATGGCTTCTTTTGAAGCTTTGTACGGCAGACGATGTCGATCACCTCTTTGTTGGGATGAATTTGGTGAGAAGCAGCTGACTGGACCTGACATTGTTCAGGAAATGCATGATAAAGTCCAGTTGATTCGTCAAAGAATGAAAGCTGCTCAAGATTGGCAAGCTAGTTATGCTAACAGACGTCGTCGACCTCTAGAATTTCAAGTTGGAGATTTTGTATTTCTGAGGATCTCTCCGTTTAGAGGTGTTGTTCGTTTTGGCATGAGGGGTAAGTTGTCACCTCGTTTCGTTGGTCCCTATGATATTGTTGATCGTATTGGGACTTGCGCTTATCGTTTGGATTTGCCCCAGCCATTGTATGGCATCCACGATGTTTTCCATGTTTCTATGTTGCGTAAGTATGAGCCCGATCCATCTCATGTGATTCAGCCTGATGAGGTTGAACTTGATCCTTCTCTATCGTATTCTGAGTATCTTGTTTGTATCTTGGGTCATAAAGATAAATTTTTACGCAATAAAGTTATACCAGTAGTACGTGTTCAGTGGTCAAGGCATGGGGTAGATGAATCAACATGGGAAATAGAACAGAAGATGAGAGCATCTTATCTATATCTGTTTGATTCTTAGTAATGTATTGTTGGTTTCGTATCGTGTGTAAGATGTATGTGTATAAACAAAAATTTCGAGGACGAAATTTGTTTTAAGGGGTGGAGAAATGTAATGTCCTGAAATTAATTATCCGAAAATTTTGGCATAATTAGAATAATTATTGAGTTGTAAACTAAAATAATTATTTATGCCAAATAAATTCAAGAAGTGTGTTAAAAATATGTATTTTAGAATATCGGAGTTAAAACGTATAACAATACATATAGAGATTGAAATAGCACACCAGAGCAAATAAATGCAAAACCGGGATTATTGGACATGTGTTACTATTTTTTTTAGTAACTAAATATACATGTGTATATATATACATACACACAACTTTATAATAGAAGGAAAAGAGGAATCGAGAGACGGAAAGAAAGAAGAAACCCAATTCTCGTCACTTTCAACACCTTCAAATTGGAGAGGCCATAACTTTACCGTCCGGCGTCGAAATCTCGAACGGTTTGAGGGGTTTTCTTCCTTACATCAATAGCTTCATTTTGAACCATGAATCGCTACTTTTGATGCCCGTTTCAGTGCCAATCAAACCCTGTTCTTGGCTGCTGCTGTTTGGTCGGTTTAGGTGAGATTTAAGTTTAGTTCCTTGGAATTTTGTTGTGCGTTGGAGTGGGTTTTGAGCCTTGTGATTTCCCTGTAACTCCAGCTCGTTCTCTGAATTTTTTTAGCTCGTGAACAGTATCTCCGATGAGTTTCCGGTGGGTTATCGCCTCGAGACCGCTAGCGAGTAGTTAAACTTCAACCTTGTGAGTTCCTAGTCCAAAAATTTCAGCTTCTAAGCGTGATAGTAGGCTGCCGAAATTTGGATTTTTACCCGTTTTGATTTAAATTGTTTTCGTCGTTCGAATAGTTTTTTATTGACATATTTATTGGATAATTGTTGTAGGTTCGGTCATTGGAAATATTCGAGGTATAATTCGGCGAGCCTATTAATTATGTCGAATCGTTTTGTGTTATATTGAAAGATATTATAGTATGGTTGTTATCGTTGGAATCAATCTAAGGATTATCAAGTTGATAATGGTTAGAATGTAAATAATGATGAGTTGTGGAATTATTCGGCTTATTTTATTATTTTAGGTTCTGAGAGTTCTGTTGATCGTTCTTGAAGATCATTTTCGTAATATAGGTATGTTACAGCTCTGTAACATACAACGGTAAAACATAAATTATGTTTAATTGCCATTCTGTGTTACATTGATCGGGTGTATGACTTGTTTGCTGTTGTAAATTGTTAAATGCCTTCGTTGTGATCTATGTTTATTATTGTGACATATTATTAGCATTTAGCATCGGGCATACTGTTATGACATTCATGTTGAGCCCTATCGTTTTTGTTAGCCCATTGTTGATATCCGTTGTTATCTGGCACAGTTGTTTATCTCGGGATCATAGTGTGTCTGATAGACCTATACACATGAGACCGTAGATGTGATTGAACAATCCCGTGGATAGTGCAGCCTTTTGAGGTGAGCGCTGGGGTTGTGTCATCTAGTTCGTTCTGTTTTGTCATCCTGTTATATCGTATCAGCTGTATGGAGGCCGAGTCAGGGGTATTATTTCAGCATAGCTTGGCATACCTCGCATACTTGGCAGGGCGGTTTAGCAGCATGACGATGTAGCTCCCCTGTGTTGTTGCTTGAGCATTGTTCCTGTTGTTATCATACCATTTGTTGGCTCCTGTTATCCCGGTTATTCGTTGAACCTTTCATGCATTGCATATTACATTTTATTAAATGATTATGCATGATTTATGATTATTGTTGTTATTTTTGAACTGTTTCATACCAGAATCCTAACCTCAGTTGTTTTCTGGGGGGGCTGCTGTGGTTGCTATTGGACACCATTGTAGATCTCCCGAGTTGTTTTGCAACATCAGGCCGAGGTTCCGCCAGTGGAGCTCGGGATTGAGGTTGGATTGCTTGGTTATGTTAAGTGGAGTCTCCGAGTTAGTTTATATATATGTCTTGAGTTTGTTCAGTCTTGTATTGTAGTTTATTTGCCGGGGAGATTCCCCGTGTATCTATAGCGGTATTTGGTTGTTTATGTGATGTTTTGAGTCGACTCTGAGATTCTTTTGATCTGGTGAGTAATTGGTAAGTTTTAAATTCTGTTTAGTCCTAGCCAATGCGGCTATAAGTTGTTGACTTTGGTTTTGTTTTTAATGACTCTAGTTGGAGTATATTTTGATATAAACTACTGCTTGAGTTTTTGGGATGTCGTAATTACGGAGAGGTCATGCCGAAATTTTTCTAGGCTCTGAGGTCCGTTTTAAAGTATTTTAAACCTTTTTGCGCTGCAGCTTTAAGTCAAACAAATATTTTTTGATCATAATTGTCATTAGAGTAAATGGGCCTCAGATGAAATTTTATGAAGAATATATATATATATATATATATATATATATATATATATATATATATATATATATATATATATATATGCATTAATTTATTAAAAGTGATGAAAATAATGAAAGGATTGAAGGAGTGACTTGATTGTGACTAATACGATGATATCATAATATGTAAGATCAAGGCTTAGTTGAGGGGTGAGAGTGTCGTTGAAACGTCTACTACTCGTTTTTCTTTAAAATATACTAGAATTTTTTTTCCATCCATACTCTTAGTTGAGGGGTGAGAGTGTCGCTGAAACGTCTACTACTCGTTTTTCTTTAAAATATACTAGAATTTTTTTTCCATCCATACTCTTAGTTGAGGGGTGAGAGTGTCGTTGAAACGTCTACTACTCGTTTTTCTTTAAAATATACTAAAAAAATTTTTTCCATCCATACTTTCGGCCGAAACACTATACATATATATTTAAATATTTTTGCTATTTAAATAACAACCAACCTATTATTGGAAAATTCCAAAAATGAAATTCTAAACATGAAATCTTAAATCGTCAATCATACCTTAAACTCGCATTTTTCTTTCAAAATAAAGCATGAACTCTGTAAATCCTCTCAAACCTCTCAAAAGCCTCAAAAGTCGTAAAATATTTAAAGTTAATTTAAATCATAAACGTAATTGCGGAAAACTAGCGATGGTCCTCGGGTTGTGTGCACCTTTAGTCCAGCTAGTTCAACCATAAAATCCTCCATCAACATCACGCTCACCTGCATCGATCACCTAGTGAGTCTATTAACTCAGCAAACCTTAACTGTGATAACAAGTGATACATATATATTCACAAGCAATAATGAAATATAATTTTAATAAAATAGCTTTTCATGAACGTAAATTTAAACATTTTTCTTTCATCAAATACTTTTTCTTTCCATCATAAACACATATGTTTCCCTTTTTATTGAATTTAGATCCTCAATTGTGAATTTCGTATCAGTTGTAGGTTGATGGATCCATCTATGTATAACCACGGTATCGGACGGCGGGGACATCAGCGACACTCTCGCCCGTAACTGGTTCCGACCGGTTCTGGTTCCAAGATTTAAATTTTGGAACCAATCAAATCTTGGACCGGTTCGATGACTTTTAGACCGGTTCCGGTTCCGTTTGGACCGGTTCCGAGTTCCTTGTCCGAATGTTATTATTTTTAATATATAATTACTTTTATTAATTAACATTTTTTTATTTAGTATTTTGAGTTGAAACAATACTGAATAATCATAAAAATAAAATAATTGAAAGATTGATTTTACAATTGGAAATATAAAATTCATCATGATTTACTAAAATATATTTTGAATATTCCGGATCTTCATCGGAACTTGAACTTTGAAATTCATCGATGCACCGGCAATCCTATTCTTTTTTCGGCTGAAAACCAATCTAGTATGCATGTTAGCATGGAAAGTGTTTCTGATTTTAAATTAGTTCTTCGTTTACCGATGATCGTTCCACATACTGAAAATGCTGATTCGTAAGCAACACTTGAACTTTAAATGGATAGGACATCTCTTGCAATTGCAGCTAACACTGGATAAAGTTTAGAATTTACTTTCCACAAATCAAGAACCTCAAAATTCTCCGCATTCTCAATATATTGGCTTAGATAAATTTGGATCTCATTGTAATTAGTTGTTGTCGGCGATATCCTTTGAAATTTTGTCGTTTCAAACTTTGAAATAAATTCATTGCTCCACTTTTTCTTTTATATGTCAGCATCTCCTCCAGCTACGCACTATGTTCATCACATTGTTCACTAGCATTCAAATCAAATAATTCTTGAAGAGAATGCATGATTGACTTCTTTTGATATTCAACATTCTTCCAAAGAAATTTAGCATAATATTAAAAAAATAAAACATGTCTAATCCTCCTTGATTTTGAGTAGGATCAAGTAATATTGCTAAACCATGCATAATTGGGATAGTTTCCCAATATTTTAAAATTTTATTTTTCACATTTGAAACAAAATCACGCATAACAGAACCATCACGACATTAAATAAAATTATAAAAAATATTGAAAAGCAAAGGTAGAAACATGGTTGAAGTAGGGTAGTTAATGCCAGAAAATTTCTTGGTTGCTTTTTAAAAATTTCTAAAAAGAAAAACATTTACTCAAAATATTACAGTCATCGTTAGTTAGCATTAAAGATTCTACCACAATATTATTGTAATAATGAGTAACTAAATCTTGAAAACGTAATAAAGTATGAAGCAAGTGATATAAAGAATTCCATCTAGTTTCAACAGGAAGAAAAAAATTTTTAAATTTAATTCTGCTTGATTCGACTAATGTTTTCAAGTCACGTCCATATCTTCTTTCACGTACTAATTTCCCACATAATTTGAATTTTTCTATTACAGTGGACATATGCTCATCATAAGCACATTCAACATATTAGTTGATAATATGACATGCACATCTAACATGAAGCAAATTACCATCTAAAATTGGTTTTAGTGAATCTTTAATATATTTAATTACAAGAGTATTGGCACTCGTACTATCTAACGTGATTGACATTATTTTATTTCGTATGTCATAAGTCTTAACAACATTTAAAACACATCTAGTTATAGTGTATGCGTTGTGTGACGATTTTAAATGATCTAGCACTATAATTATTTTTTGCATAGTCCAAGTTTCGTCAATCCAATGACATGTAACAACAAGATAAGATTCATATTTTAAATTATACCAAATATTAGTTGTCAAACTAACTCTACAAGAAATATTTGAAAGATACAATTTTAGTATTTCTTTATATTCTTTATAAATATCAAAACAATAATTTTTAAGTGTTCTAGAAATATTGCGAAAACCAGGTTGAATAGTACTAACAAATTCAATAAAACCTTCTTGTTCAGCTATTATAAAAGGTTGACAACATTTAGTAACAAATTTTATGATGGATTTTCGAGAAATTTCTTTTGTAATTGTGAAGCTTTACCACTCGTTGTAGTGTATCAGGGTCAAGTGTATGTACCTTAACTAAATGTGTTTTCAAAGTGCCGGTACCACCGGAACCACCACCTGTTTTGTAAGAATATCTCGTTTTGCAAATTTTACATACGAAAAAAGATTTATTCGTACCTTGTTGTTCAATATCGAAGTGATCAAAAAATTTGCTTCACTTTGCACGGGCTGTCGTCATGCTCGTTGAAATTGTGTTGCTCGCTCGGGTAGACGATGGCATCCCTACATCTTTGTTGGGGACTTCAATGGCTTTTTCATCATCGTGGCCATGTTCGAATTCATCAAAGTGAGTGATGTAGCCAAAATGTCACAAAAGTCGGAAGCTTATTCGCCTCCACCACCACCATAGTTTGAAGATGATGCAATTAAAATTCAAATTATTTATATGAGTAAATTGCAAAATAGTAAATAAATAACAATAAAAAGAATATTTATTATAGATAAATTATAACATAATTATTGAATATATTTGGAGAAATTATAGCAAAGAAAGATATTGATTGTAGAGAAATTTTTAAGTTGAGAGAAAATTGAATGTGAAATATAAAAATGACTTGTATTTATAGGTGATTTTGGGGGGTAAAAAAAATTATATTTTGGGGGCTAAATTGCTAAATTTAAAAATTAAGATTTCAATAGCCATTGAACGGTTCGGATCTGGTTACGGACTGGAACCGGTTCTAAACAGGATCCGGAACCACCAAACAATTAACTGTACACAGTTTCGGGTTGGTTCATCCTTATCAGATCCGGTTCTGGGCTTAACGAAGCAGTTCCGGGTCGGTTCCGGTCCGAACCGGTCCGTTAAGCATGCCTATATATAAATCGTTTTTCTTTTAAATCAAGCATATAACTTGTCTTTTAGCATTAACGTCTCATCATAAGATTCTATAAACATTTGAAATAAACATTTTAACATTTATTACAGCATTTAGGGCACTGCCAAGATGTCAAACATATTTTAGTTGCAAAATGACCGTTTTGCCCATGAAACCTAAACTTTCTCACTTTATCCTTAGAACTTAAAACGACGACTCAAATCCATCTAAACTTAACATAACACTTTAAAATACACACATAAATATTGCTTAGATGTAAACTTACGCTCATCGACTAATTTCCCAATTTGTATTTAAAAATTAGACGTACATCCCGATTTTAACCCGATTGGACTCGAAACATAACCAACACTTACCAAACTTGAACCATAACTTATTAACACATAATCATACCATATACTACCCAAATAAAACCCTTTACGACCTTTGATCAAACCTAGGACAGATGCTGAACTTACCTTGCCTTAGGTTTGAACCCTAGCTTGACCACCCTACATATCCTTCGACTCCATCCCTCAACCACTCTGTCCAGACCCTATTTGACCATCATAAGACCTTGACCACACCTAGGTACCTTGCTGGAATGAGCTTACAATAGCCAGCATGCATTAGCCACCAAGTCGTCCCCTAACCATGCGTGCGACCTCCCTATAACCCTATGGCCCCTCCTCCTTGCACCAGCCTTCCTTCCAGCCAACTAGGACCACCATGGGACCCTGGACATATTCCTTAACCACGACCGAGCCGCCCCCTTCAAGCAACCTCAAGGCAAAAACCCTAGGACTCTAAAATCCCATATTTTCGTTCATCCTCTTGCCCTAGCCATTCCAAACCTTAAACATGCATCTCATGACCCTTAAAGATGTGGAAAAACATCCTTCCTAGTAACCCTACCATGGCAGCTCCTTTGTGCGTCCTAAGAAAGTGTTTTAAAAGATGAAAACACTATTTTTACCATGTTTATGCTATAAAAACGAAAATAAAATAATTGTATCATGTTTTTCATGCAATCATGTATCAAAACATATAATATGGTGTGAAAGATTAGTGAAAGAAGATTAAGGCGTACCTTTGCGTTAATTACGCATGAAGAATGACTTGTGATGTGAGAACGTTGGCAGAGAGACGAGGGATGCAACCTTGCTGATTTTTCCTACAAATTTCACGATTTTCCTCCTCAAAATTTCGTTTGATGTGTGTGGTTGAGTGCTGACGGAAAGTCATAGTATTTCCTAGGGTGAGGGGCATGAGTTTGTGTGTATATGTTTAGAGTTTTAGGACCTTGTTTATTATATAAAATACATGGTGTAAGTTTAGGCCCATTAAACTAGCATAATAGGCCAATTAGGCCCAATAGATACTAATTAAAATATTTTTCTAAGAAAAGTTTTTGAAAATATTGGCCGAGTTCTCAAAAAGCCCTATTTTCATCGAAAATTGATTACCAGTTTAAATACGACTCGGCGCGTGAAAACATCTCAAAAAGGCTCATTTTTGAAAATATCCAATAAAACATACTATATATTAAACAATTAAAAATAATAATTTAATAAAAATATTATTAAATAAAAGAAATTTCGATGAAAATAAAAAAAGTCCTCGAAATTCGCTTATCCTTGATAAAAAAAAAAGTCTAGACTCTTAATTCTAGTATCCCAATAATCCACGCTTCTGTTGCGCTACTCTGATAAATAAGTGTTAACTCGTCCTTACGTCTCCCCAATCCAAATTAAATTTGCCTACCAAAATTCTCGTTAGCGAATCGCAACTTAAAACAACTTATGGTGAATTATTTCTTATTCAACGATAGCCCCGAATTTTGAGTTATCCCGCAATCCCTCATACTAGAGATGGATGTCCAAATTTAACGCACTTTACTTTCCTTATATTATACCCAATATGTTCATTGACGTATTATACTCCAATATTGAAATCTTAACAACATTCTTTCTTAACTTTATTGAACTCAATACACGTTAAAGCTTTAAGTCCAAGTATTGACATTCATGCAGTTCGTCTTAGGAGATCTTAGCACCAAAAATTTTTTATCGGCTTCTGTCCTGGGGTAAAACACTTAAAAGTTAAACCTTATCTCAACCCCATAATAATATTAACCTAAGATCCTTGAATCAAATCTTTATCTTACGGCACCAAACTTACATAACTTAATTATTTACAAGCACATCCCAAATATTAAATTGTCGCAAATCTTAAATTCGAGTAACGTTAATCCATAAAACCCATGATAGGCAATATTGATCTTCTATCTTAATAATAAAACAATTTTAGTATCAATTACACTCTTAAACTATTCTCTTCCCAATTACAATCTAGTTGAGGCCAAGGACTCTGAACTTCCTCATTGGAACAAGTGTCGTATTCTTATGTATCCTTAATGCTTACTTAATTATAGCATATAAACTTAATAAGTTAGCCCAGGGTAGTATTAGACTAACTTTGATAAATCAATTTCACTTATAACCCATAGAACTCTAGAATCCCCATATCAAACTTTTAGATTCCTTACTTGATAAAAATCTTCATATTCATCAATTGATAACTTATATTGAACACAACTAATTCCCTTTTGTTTTTATTTCACTCAAAATGTCCGTATGAACAAATATCCCATAAATTAGAAATTCAAATTTACCTAATCTAAATAGCTTTGAATAAAATAATTCCAATACACATATCCGTTTAGTCCCAAATTTGTTAATGACTTCCAAAATTTCTCAAGACAAAGTGTCCACCTCACCTCTTACGTGCGTCTACCAATTAAACTAACCATCATCGTACCCAACTTTCTTAAAAAATTTAAATTCTCACAAGGTATAATCTTAACTGTTAAGATCATTACTACAACTTGTGACACGTCAAACTTATGTTCCCAAAATTTTACTAACTCAATGTTTATCCTTATAACTTAACTAACCGATCAAATTTACCTTAAATCGTCATCACTTTAAATTCTTAATTTACCACAACATTATTTTACTAACGCTTAAATTTTCACGCCTAAGATTGATAAATCCTACAATGTCCTTGGTTACCATTCATTATAACATTATAACCCAATCATCTAAATATTCTATATTTCCTTTTAGCCTAAATAACCGAAAATTCCTACCATTTAAACCATTCAATTCTCACTTACTATTAAATAAGTTCTCAAATTTCTTAAAATAGTAAAATTAATTCTTACTTTCCTCGAATATCGTCCAATTTTTCCATAAATCTCGAAAATTCCACAATTACCCATGAGTACTCAGTATTCCCAATTTCATTTTATAGATTTCCTGTATCATAAAGTTCAATAGTCTTAAGTTTATTAAACCCATAATTAATTCCCATAACACGTCTTACATTTCTATAAATACTTACAATCCCAAGTGTTTCTCAAAAGCTCGCAATCACATCCTTAAAATTTTGAAACTCGCAATCTGGCCCTTACAGTCCTCCAAATTTACATTTTTGCCCTACAACTCTTCGAAATTTGCATCATTGTCCCCATAAAATTTTCCATCTTTACCTCATTAAACTTTTAGATTCTCGAACTCGAAATTTCATCCCAAAATTTGGTAAATTCGAAAATAGTCCCTTAGAATTTTATTTTTGAACTTAGGTCCTCAAATCATTGGTTATTACAATTAGGTCCTTAAAATTCTCAACTCCTGTAATTCAATCCTCAAATCCAACTATGTAGAGCATGCATCCTAAATAAATTCTCATAATTAATCTTACATTTCCATAGATACTTAAAATCCTCAAATTGTACATTTATAATCCTACAGATTGTCGTAGTCTTCGAATCGCTGTTGCTTATATGAAATCCTCAAAAATTTACTCGACTAGCAACCAAGAACCATCAATAATTTCTTAGAAATTCTACAAGTCTCAAAAGCATTCGTAATTTTCAACATTAACTTATAACCCATAAGAAGGACATCAACACTACTGACCTAAAAATTAATATAGTAAAATCATTTACAACCTCTTCTAAAGCCCAATATTCGAATTCTTAGACATGTCCAATTCCAAATGCACCCAACATGCATAATTCCATAATTTATATATTTTTTAATTTTAACAAAGACTGAATAATTGAAATCTGAACGTAAAATATTTCATGAAATCATGCTTGTTAAAATAATTCATGCTTTAAATAAAATGCATAAATGTAAAACTTACAGACCGAAGACGTGACTTCATGAGCTTCTCGAGGTCAGTAGTAGTACAACCCTATACAGAATCATTGCTCTGATACTAACTGTAACGGCCCGAAAATTCTTACTTGAAAATTTGCGGAAATTTAAAAATTTTCTTTTAAACTAAGTGAAGTATCAAATTCATAAAATAAACTTTTAAATAATGTTTAATGTTTAAAAATAGCAGCGGAAGAATTTAATGTTTGCAAAGTAACAATTTAAAATAATTCAACAAGAGATAAAATGTTTGAGCATTAAAAATAAAATGGCAAGTGCTGAAACTGAGGTCCTCGGGTGCCACTACTGCCGACCCAAGCTAGCTCACTGGTCCCCGCCCTCGGTCCTGACACCATCAGTACCTACAACAATCAAGTCTAGTGAGTCTAAAGACTCAGCATGCATATATCGTAAATAACGAATAGATAATACAGTAAAATTTACATGGGAGTAAAATTATCATGTCATGAGGCATAAACGTGAAAATAATTTATCCTGAGCAATTATAATACGTGCATAGCTGAACTGAAAAAACTCATGGTAAAAATGTTTGCTCCTTGGAGCCTTGTACTGAAATAACTTGTAATAAATTTTCTGGTGAGATTATGGTCTATGCAAGTGGTCCATGAACTGAACTGAACTGAGCTGACCGATACTGGGGATCGGATTTACGTCTGATCAGACTACTGCCACAGTACTGGGTGAAACAACTGAACTAACTGGTAACTGGTGACCAGACCGATACTGGGGACCAGATTTAATACTGATAGTAAAGTGACCACAAGCAATATCGCATAAATCTCAAAATGAATATTTTTGCACGTAATATAATTAGATAACATCATTAAATATGAACAATTTCGATCTTCTTGCATTAAAACTATGTACTTGCGACATTTAAAAATACCTATATGACTTGATTGAAGAGTGAAAGAAGATATAAACATACCTTGGTTTGTTTTGACAGAAAACAAACAAAATAACGACGCGGCGCGGCGGAGACGGAGTGATCTTCCCTTCCTCACTTAATTCCTTTAAATTAAGCATGCACCATAATTATTATAATAGCGTGAAAATCATAAACGTGATGCATAAACATTTAAAAATATTATGATTTGTGCTCATGGCGCTGCCAGGACTCAAATCTCACCCCGAGTGTAAAATTATTATTTTGCCTCTGGAAACCCAAAAATTACCATTTTACCCCTGGACCTCTAAAATCGACAAGCTTACCAAACTCCTTAAAATATCCCAAAACATATTTAAAAGCATTCCTAGGTGGAATCTCGAGTCAAAAAAACACAACTTATCTAATTCGTTTTAAAACTTGGACCATGGTCCCAATTTTAACTCGAAACGACTCGAAACTTAATCAAACTTTTCTCAACTTTTTAAGACATCTTACAACCATTATAAAGCTCCTAAAACTTCCACCTCAGCCCCTAAAACTCACGGCTAAAAAAAACCAACAAGTCATTGGGCTCTAAATCCTCCCAACAAGACACGTACACCATCACTCACCCCCTCTAAATCTTTGTGCTGCCCTCCTCCACCGAAAACAGCCCTCACTCAATCACATCTTAAAAACCCCATAATGCTCCTAACATGATGTCATTAGGCCCCTAAATACCCGGCTGAAATTCCAGAATTTAACCAAGTGCTTCGCCCCCCTCTCGTTGCACTCCATTTCCTTAACTTCTCCACTAAACTCTCGACCCTACCTCCTCCGACTGCCCCAGCACTGAACCCACCTATCATGGACATAGACCAGACCTTAAAGGACCTATCAGAGCCCAGCCAACCGTCCCATGCAGGTCTACTCGACAGCAGCGAACCCGAAACCTCACAACACTATACCCGAGCTTCCCCTTACCATCCTCTCGGTTCTTAGCGTACAGAACACCAGCTCTCTACCCCTTACTGACAGCGCCCTCTCGATGAAGAAGACCCTTCAGTAGCAACACTCGACAGCCCCCTTGCAACCATGATCAAAGGAAACGTGAGAAAGCAAAAGAAGGAACGATAAAACTTATGTCTACTACCTCCGATGGACAAACGGGTATAGTTAATCGAAACATTTACATGCTTTAATACAACTTTGACACCTATTATCAGCGTGAATGATGCTCAAGGAAAAGAACATGCGTGCCTGAGAGATGCAAATACGCGAGGGGATCGAGCCAAATGCCGGAGGAAATTCTTTAGCAAGGAATTGAAGTGGCCGAGGGAAATCTTCAACTGGGGAGGCTGGAAAGTGATGAAACCAAGAGAGAATAATGCTGAAAGGAGAGGGTGTCGGCTGATGATCTTTTAGGTTTAGGTTAATGAGGGGTTAGGTGTTATTTAAATAGCTAGCAACCAACTAATGGCCTAATTTTGATAATTAAAAGTTTAAAAAGAGTATTAAGCCCAATAAGCTTAAAGTTAGGCCCATTAAATCCAAAAACACTCCCGAAAAATATCTCGTGTTGAAAAGATTTTGAAAATAATAGCCGAGCCATTAAAAAGTCCCCTGATTCGATAAAATTTGCGTACCTTTAAAAATAAATTCTTGCGGGTAAAAATACCCCAAATATTCCCATTTTTGTAAAATACAGTTAAAAACGCTTTAACTTAATTTATAAAAACAAATCATGTAATAAAATAATTTTTTTCTGAAAATTCTCCGGTCTCTGATCCTCGCTCGAACGTGAAATGCAACTTAAAATTTTAATGCACGAACTTTTAAAATTTCGTGAAGCAAATCCTATCATGCATGAATTATGCATAAAATGCATAAAATGATTAAACATAATTTAATGAAATGAACATGCTAAATTACCACTTCTTAAATAAATCTTTATTAACTTATCTCAATACTCCATCTCCAGTCCGGCCTCACTTATTTAATTAAAAAGGTAACAATTAAACTACTGCGTAAAATAATTAAATTTAAAGAAAAGAATTTAAATATTCATGCAATAAAAATCATTTTAATTTAATTACTGGAAATTATGCATGACTTATACGTAGTCTGATTTACGGGTTCTACATTTACATTCAACTTCTTGAATTTATTATCTCAACGAGAACAAACGATCCAGTGCTTGTGTGACCCTCAATGGTTCAGGGATATAGGTAGCCGTGGGTTCACAACTCATTGTGATTCGGGACATAATCATTTATTCGGGCTTACCCTTTTTCGCCCCTTCTATGTATCAACAATTGATCATGAGAATGTCAGAAATCATATTTCTGATTAAACCCATCGAACTATGGTAAGAGCGTCTAACAGAATCGCCCCATGATTCTCTAGGTATCACCGATAGTGCTTATAAGAACCAGTCGATTATGATTAGTGTACAATACGGTCCTTTCATCTCATATATCCCGATCGATTCTGCAACCATTGGTTCACTGAGGGTTGCATATTAATTCGATAACTATGTGATAAATATAAATAGTGGCATCGCATGTACTATTGGTGTAAGGCTCGAGAATTATCGATACTATTGATGTTGGAATTGTATAGATTAGAATGCACAATTATGAGATTTTGAGCAGCAGGGCCGAAGCCACACCGCACCCGCGGTGCTAAGACTACCGCCCCCGCGGTGAAGGTGACAGAAATTAGTGGAATTTTGCGAACAGACACCGCACCCGCGGTGCTAACTCGACCGCACCCGCGGTGTGAGACCGCACCCGCGGTCTAAGTGCTGAAATTGTAGATTAATTCGCCGTGAGCATAGCGCACCCGCGCTGTTAGTGTACCGCACCCGCGGTCATGCGTGCCCTTTGAAGAATAAGCCATGTGTTATATAACATGCAAGATATAAATAGAGGTCCTTCGTTTTCCTCATTCAGAAGCAAGCACCGAAGGATTTCAGGGAGAGAGAAAGCTTCATTCCTCATGCTTTCACATTTTGATTTTGTAAGATTCATACATCCAAACTTTAATCCGATTTCGGTTTTGAGCTCCTCTCAGTGTTAGCTTCAAGAGGATGTAAGTTTTATTACATTTCAACAAGATTCAGATTGTGTATGTTGAGAGAAACTTAGATTTGAGTTAGAATATGTGTTCTTGCTATACTAAGCATCGTAAAAACGTAAACGGATTGAATTACGGATGTCGTATGCTATAGGTTCGATTTTCCAGCATGTATTATGTGAAGATTATGCAGAATTTGGTATACATGTTTGTATTGGATGAGATTATGAGTAATTGGGATTGATTATATATATTGTTTGTTGAGATTGAGTTGATCGGTATTGCCAGAATACGCTGTTATGCCGTAGATTTGTACCGAGATTTATTATTGATTGGCATATATGTTGCTTTGAGTTAGAGATTGATATTGGGTGTCTACACATTGCCGTTTCATATTTGAGGTGACAGGTTTGACATTGGATTCGAGATCTCGACAGACGATTCGACAAGAAAGGTATAATTCATGTGGTCACGGGATTGCACAACTCGATTCAGATTTGATACGAGTTTCCCTAAATCACATACTAGATTGTTATTACATTGATTATGTAAGGCCTTGTTTATTGATTTATATTCGAGTCCTGAGATAGGAGAGATTGGCAGACTTGCCAAAACTAGACGTTTCGGTGTATCGACGCATAGGAGCAGATTTGCTATATGTGTAGACCCTCGATACAGAGTTGACCGAAGTCTAGGAATAAGACGTACCGTTGCCCCGAGTGGTTGGGTAGGTGACAGACCGTCTTATTCACACCGAGATCCCTAGAGTAGAAATGAGTCGAGTCAAGATTTGAATGTTGAATACAGATTTGTATTCTTCTACATGTTTAGATTTTATTCATGTTAATTGATATATGCTATGTTTTGTACATGAGTTATGACATTGCATGCATCCATGTTTTATACTGGGATATGTTCTCACCGGAGTTATCCGGCTGTTGTCGTGTCTGTATGTGTGCATGGCAACAGGTGGGGCAGGATCAGGGTCACGACGAGGATGAGAGAGTTGATAGCGTGGAGATCTCGGGCGTGGAAGATTCCTAGTGTTTCCTACTAGACTTGTAGCACTTATGTTGGCAGTTGTTATTGAACACTAGTATATGTTTGTACGCACAGACTTGTATGTACATTACGTTGTTTAATTCCTATCGAGATATGTTATGCTTTAGTTATTGCATTTGAGTTAATGTTTAAAGCAAATTTTTGACCCACATTTTCGAACAAAGATCCAATTAAATCCCAAAAGAATTGAGTTAGAGCCCGGGTCCCCACAACAGGTGGTATCAGAGCAGTAGGTTCTGTAGACTGAGATAGAGTAGAATGAGCGGGGTAGATCGAGTCATCTTCCTTGCTTTGAGATGTTAGCATGATTTATTGCTTTCCCTATTATATGTTGTGCATTATCTGAATTGATTTACAGCATATACTTGTCAAGCCTGAATCAGAACCGATTCTCGATCAGAGTCTATGATCAGAGGAGGGCTGAGACAGATGATATTAATTGGGTACTAATTAGTTTGATAATCAGATTTATGCCGCCTAGACGAGTGCCACAGCCAGAGCAGGGTAGCACATCAGGTGCACAGATGGATGTTACCGCTACACCGATGGAGACTTATTGAAGAGATTCCAGTCTTTCCATCCGCCTACCCTGAAGGGCACCGAGAGTGCAGTAGAGTGCGAGAGCTGGCTCGATGATATCGAAATGTTGTTTGAGTCTTTGGCTTACACTGACGAACGACGTGTGAAGCTGATAGGGCATCAGATGCAAGAGGTTGCCAAGAGCTGGTGGTTGACGACGAAGAGAGCCTTGGAGCACCGAGGCATTGATATCACGTGGAAAGTTTTTAAAGATGAGTTCTATCAGCGTTTCTTCCCCGTTTCCTACCGGAAAGATAAGGGAGCTGAATTTGCGAATCTGAAGCAGGGACAGTGGAACATCGAGGAGTATGTGGCTAAATTTTCTGCATTGCTACGATTTGCACCGCATGTGGCCGGAAACGACGAGGCAGTGGCCGATCAGTTCATCAACGGGCTGAATCCCGATGTTTTTACTTTGGTGAACACGGGCCGGCCTAGTACTTTTTCAGAGGCACTGAACCGAGCGAAGGGAGCAGAGGCTGGCTTGATCAGGCAGCGAGGAGCTTCCTACGGTGTGCAGGGGCAGAGACCGCCACAGTCCACGACCGTACAGTTTCCACCACCTCCTCCTCGTTTTGACAGCGGAGCTAGTGGTAGTGGTAAGAAGGAATTTCTGAAGGCTAAAGGCAAACAGTTTAAGAAATCTGGGAGTAGTTCATCGAGTTCGAGTGGATCTCGACAGAGAGGTCAGGGGTCAGAGTATAGTGGTGCATACTGTGGTTCGTGCGGAGGGCGACATGCGACGGAGCAGTGTCAAGGAGTTCTGGGACGCTGCAACATCTGTAGGCAACAGGGACACTTTGCCAGAGTTTGTCCCCAGAGAGGTGCACAACGATTCCAGAGCACAGGATCATCAGCACCAGCGCTACAGATGGAGAGACAGGCATCCTCTGTGCACTCCTTTCAGCCACCCTCCACACAGACCCAGCAGAGACCAGGAGGCAGTCAGACTGTGAGTCAGCCTCCCAGACAGCAGGCACGTGTGTTTGCCCTGACAGAGGAGCAGGCGCAGGAGGCGCCAGATGACGTCATTGCAGGTAGCTGTTTTCTTTGCGGTTATCCTGCATATGTGTTGATTGACACAGGTGCATCTCATACATTCATCTTTGAACATTTTGCATTGAGACATGCATTGCCTGTTGAGTCGATGTCGACAGTAGTGTCTATAGCTTCTCCGTTGGGAAGTGGCTTGATATCTGTGACTACTGTTAGACACTGTATGCTTCAGTTTGAGGGGCATGAGATTGATCTTGATTGTGTAGTACTTGGTTTAGCTGATTTTGATTGTATAGTTGGCATAGACATGTTGATCAAGTACAGGGCCACAGTAGATTGTTTCCACAAGATTGTCAGATTCAGACCTGAACTGACAGATGAGTGGAAATTTTACGGCAAGGGTTCCAGATCTCGGATTCCCTTAGTATCTGCTCTGACTATGAGTAGATTGCTTCAGAGAGGAGCAGAGGGCTTTCTTGTATATTCAGTAGATTTACTGAAGTCGAGCCCAGCATTGGCAGATTTGCCAGTGGTTTGCGAGTTTGCAGATGTTTTTCCCGATGAGATTCCAGGGTTGCCTCCAGTTCGAGAGGTTGATTTCAGCATAGACCTTGTGCCAGGCAGTGTTCCTATTTTGAGAGCTCCGTATAGGATGGCGCCTGTTGAACTGAAAGAGTTGAAAGCACAGTTGGAGGATCTTCTGTCCAAGGGATATATCAGACCTAGTGTATCTCCTTGGGGTGCGCCGGTGCTTTTTGTCAGAAAGAAAGATGGATCGATGCAACTGTGTATTGATTATAGACAGTTGAACAAGGCAACAGTGAAGAACAAATATCCTTTACCTCGCATCGACGATCTGTTTGATCAGTTACAGGGATCTTCGGTATACTCGAAGATTGATTTGAGATCAGGGTATCATCAGCTCCGAGTTAGAGACGTTGATATTCCGAAGACTGCATTCCGAACCAGGTATGGACATTACGAGTTTGTTGTTATGCCTTTCGGTTTGACGAATGCACCAGCGGTGTTTATGAGTTTAATGAACCGCATTTTTCAAAGATATTTAGATGAGTTTGTAATTGTGTTTATCGATGATATTTTGGTGTATTCGAAGAGTTTGACTGAGCATGCAGATCATCTGAGAATTGTATTGAAGACTTTGCGGAATGAGCGATTGTATGCCAAACTGTCCAAGTGTGAATTCTGGTTGCGACAGGTTGTCTTCTTGGGGCATATTATATCTGGAGATGGTATTGCGGTAGATCCGAGTAAAGTTGAAGCTGTGATCAGTTGGCCAAGACCGACTTCTGTGCCTGAGATACGCAGTTTCATGGGTCTAGCTGGGTATTATCGTCGTTTTATTCGAGATTTCTCCAGTATAGCGAAGCCTATCACCCAATTGACACAGAAGAATATGCCGTTTCTGTGGTCTGAAGATTGTGAAACTAGTTTTGTAGAGCTGAAGAAGAGGCTGACTAGTGCGCCTGTCTTGACGATTCCTGCAGGTACAGGTGAGTTCGTTGTATACTGTGACGCATCTCACAGAGGGTTAGGATGTGTTCTTATGCAGCGAGGGCACGTAATAGCATACGCCTCTAGACAGCTGAAGCCGCACGAGACTCGTTATCCGATTCATGATCTTGAATTGGCGGCGATTGTCTTTGCCTTGAAGATCTGGCGTCATTATCTGTATGGCGAGAAATTCGAGATCTATTCCGATCATAAGAGCTTGAAGTATCTCTTTTCTCAGTCAGAATTGAATATGAGGCAGCGACGATGGCTTGATCTGCTGAAAGATTTTGATTGCGAGATCAAATACCATCCAGGGAAGTCGAATGCAGCGGCAGACGCCTTGAGTCGAAAGGTATGTTCTTTGTCCTTGTCGACTGTAGGTGTATCGAGTTTAGTAGAAGATTGTTGCTTGTCTGGATTGATATTTGATACAGAGAGTAGACCGCTGCGACTTGCTGCGATTCAGATTGAGCCAGATCTGATTTTGAGGATCAAAGAAGCACAAAGAACTGATCCGAGCGTGCAGAGATCGATTGATATGGTCAGAGCTGGTCATATATCAGAATATCAGGTTAGAGATTCTGTTCTGTATGTGAATAACCGCTTAGTGGTGCCAGATGTTTCAGATTTAAGACGACAGATCATGTCAGAGGCACACTGTAGTCGGTTCAGCATTCATCCTGGAGGCAGGAAGATGTACAATGACTTGAAGACACAATTCTGGTGGAAACAGATGAAGACAGACATTGCAGAATTTGTGTCTAGATGTCTGAATTGCCAACAGGTGAAGGCAGAGAGGAAGAAGCCCGGAGGTTTACTTCAGAGTTTGTCTGTTCCTGAATGGAAATGGGACCACATTTCCATGGATTTCGTGACGAAGTTACCTCGATCATCCCGAGGCTGTGATTCGATTTGGGTCATCATTGATAGACTGACCAAATCAGCGTGCTTTATTCCGTACAGAATGACATACCGACACGATCAGATGGCCGAGTTGTATGTTAGAGAGATCGTCAGATTGCATGGTGTGCCGAAGTCAATCGTATCAGATCGTGATCCACGATTCACTTCTCACTTCTGGTACAGTTTGCAGCAGGCTTTGGGTACGACTTTACACCTGAGCACTGCTTATCATCCTCAGACAGACGGACAGTCAGAGCGGACTATCCAGACTTTAGAGGACATGCTGAGAGCTGTAGTACTAGACTTTGGTACTAGTTGGCAAGATTCATTGCCATTGTGTGAGTTTTCATACAACAACAGCTATCAGACGAGCATAGAGATGGCACCGTTCGAAGCTTTATACGGAAAGAAGTGCAGATCTCCGTTGTACTGGGATGAGATTTCTGAGGTACCAGAATTGGGGCCTGATATGATTCGTGAGATGACAGAAAAAGTGAAGATCATTCAGAAACGAATGAAGACGGCACATGATAGGCAAGCGAAGTACGCCAATATTAGACGTAGACCGTTAGTATTCGAACAAGGAGACAGAGTATTTTTGAAAATTTCACCTTTCAGAGGCATTGTCAGATTTGGCAAGCGTGGGAAGTTGTCTCCTAGATACATCGGTCCGTATGAGATTCTGGAAAAGATTGGCGATCGAGCTTACAGACTTGCTCTTCCTCCTTCACTGTCCGGTATACATGATGTTTTTCATGTATCGATGTTGCGCAGATACATGCCGGATGATTCTCATGTCATTCAACCTGACGAAGCTGAGTTAGATTAGACTTTGAGCTATGTTGAGCGACCGATTCAGATTCTTGATCGGAAAGAGAAACAGCTCAGAACAAAGACTATTCCGCTTGTGAAGATTCAGTGGAATCGTCATGGCATCGAGGAAGCAACTTGGGAGACAGAGTCTGAGATGAGACAGAGGCATCCCGAGCTATTCTTATGATGTGAGTCTTTCTTCCCACTTTGACTTTACTGTTTTGTGTATACTTGCGTGATTACTGGTTTATGAGTTCGAGGACGAACTCCTGTCTAAGAGGGGAGAAATGTAAGGCTCGAGAATTATCGATACTATTGATGTTGGAATTGTATAGATTAGAATGCACAATTATGAGATTTTGAGCAGCAGGGCCGAAGCCACACCGCACCCGCGGTGCTAAGACTACCGCCCCCGCGGTGAAGGTGACAGAAATTAGTGGAATTTTGCGAACAGACACCGCACCCGCGGTGCTAACTCGACCGCACCCGCGGTGTGAGACCGCACCCGCGGTCATGTAAGGACCGCACCCGCGGTCTAAGTGCTGAAATTGTAGATTAATTCGCCGTGAGCATAGCGCACCCGCGCTGTTAGTGTACCGCACCCGCGGTCATGCGTGCCCTTTGAAGAATAAGCCATGTGTTATATAACATGCAAGATATAAATAGAGGTCCTTCGTTTTCCTCATTCAGAAGCAAGCACCGAAGGATTTCAGGGAGAGAGAAAGCTTCATTCCTCATGCTTTCACATTTTGATTTTGTAAGATTCATACATCCAAACTTTAATCCGATTTCGGTTTTGAGCTCCTCTCAGTGTTAGCTTCAAGAGGATGTAAGTTTTATTACATTTCAACAAGATTCAGATTGTGTATGTTGAGAGAAACTTAGATTTGAGTTAGAATATGTGTTCTTGCTATACTAAGCATCGTAAAAACGTAAACGGATTGAATTACGGATGTCGTATGCTATAGGTTCGATTTTCCAGCATGTATTATGTGAAGATTATGCAGAATTTGGTATACATGTTTGTATTGGATGAGATTATGAGTAATTGGGATTGATTATATATATTGTTTGTTGAGATTGAGTTGATCGGTATTGCCAGAATACGCTGTTATGCCGTAGATTTGTACCGAGATTTATTATTGATTGGCATATATGTTGCTTTGAGTTAGAGATTGATATTGGGTGTCTACACATTGCCGTTTCAGATTTGAGGTGACAGGTTTGACATTGGATTCGAGATCTCGACAGACGATTCGACAAGAAAGGTATAATTCATGTGGTCACGGGATTGCACAACTCGATTCAGATTTGATACGAGTTTCCCTAAATCACATACTAGATTGTTATTACATTGATTATGTAAGGCCTTGTTTATTGATTTATATTCGAGTCCTGAGATAGGAGAGATTGGCAGACTTGCCAAAACTAGACGTTTCGGTGTATCGACGCATAGGAGCAGATTTGCTATATGTGTAGACCCTCGATACAGAGTTGACCGAAGTCTAGGAATAAGACGTACCGTTGCCCCGAGTGGTTGGGTAGGTGACAGACCGTCTTATTCACACCGGGATCCCTAGAGTAGAAATGAGTCGAGTCAAGATTTGAATGTTGAATACAGATTTGTATTCTTCTACATGTTTAGATTTTATTCATGTTAATTGATATATGCTATGTTTTGTACATGAGTTATGACATTGCATGCATCCATGTTTTATACTGGGATATGTTCTCACCGGAGTTATCCGGCTGTTGTCGTGTCTGTATGTGTGCATGGCAACAGGTGGGGCAGGATCAGGGTCACGACGAGGATGAGAGAGTTGATAGCGTGGAGATCTCGGGCGTGGAAGATTCCTAGTGTTTCCTACTAGACTTGTAGCACTTATGTTGGCAGTTGTTATTGAACACTAGTATATGTTTGTACGCACAGACTTGTATGTACATTACGTTGTTTAATTCCTATCGAGATATGTTATGCTTTAGTTATTGCATTTGAGTTAATGTTTAAAGCAAATTTTTGACCCACATTTTCGAACAAAGATCCAATTAAATCCCAAAAGAATTGAGTTAGAGCCCGGGTCCCCACAATTGGAGAACTCCTTCTCTAACATACATCTCATATTCTGGTCAGAGATTCCATGCACTATTATTTTATCAGATCACATAGGATATCCACACCTGTAGGTGAGCGGTGAATCCCCGACTACAATACACTGGCTCCTATATGTGTCGCAACTATACCCAACCTCGCCACCTGATGACTCTCCTGGAGCCGGTAAACGAGTCAAAGCATAACCCTAGTATATAGAGCCTCAGTGTTGTCTCGGGTTGTAAGGACTAATGGTGTACAATCATAATCAACTTATCCTCTCGATGAATGGTAACCACTTGGAAAGTCTGAGGGAGGGTTGTTCGGTATAATCATCATATGCCAACACATCTGCATGTTTGGACATCGCTATGCCCTTACCAAGAAACTCAGTACACAACATCACATATGCTAGTCTTGAGCTCAAGCGACCTTTATCCATGTTTTAGGCGACTGAATCGACTAGGAACGGATTTAGATCATACAGTGTTTACAAATGAGTTTCAACATCGAATTACGATTCATTTGTATTAAAGTATAATTAAGGTCTTTATCTATGTTGTTTACATGAGTATACATATAAAAGAATAACAAACCATGAAATACAGAATTTTATTAAAATAAAGATTTTTTATTACAACTGAGTCAATAAAATCTCTAGCCAACAATTGGCTTGTAGGACATCTACTCTAACAGCAACAGACAATGACCTAGGATCGAAGTCGCGGAGAGGGATCGATCGAAGGCAAGAAGTAAAAAATGAGGTCACTGAAGTTGAAGAATTAAAAAGAACTTATGAATATAGTATACGAGAAAAGAGAATTTGTGGGGTTTATGTTTGAATTGTGAAATAGAGGAAGATTAAATCTGAGAGTAGGAGGAGGGCGCCATGTTGAGCATATATCAAATTTGAAATTTCTTTTGGGAGAAAGAGGTCGGTCGTTTAGTTTCGATTTTCTTACGTTTGGGCCTCATGGCTGAATGAATAGGTCAGAAGGGAAATTTGAATTAAATACAGGAAATTTGCACATTGGGCCAATGCCTGCCAGAGCATTTGTTGACACAAAAAAAATAAATTGTACCCAATCAGCCAAAGCCCAAGAAGAAATTTGTAGCCAACAAGGTTATTCGTGAAAAACCCAGAGATTATTCAAAATAATTTGAAGAGCTCTGATAGCGCGCAAGCAATTCCGAAGAGAGCATGGTAGGATATCGTGGATTGTTGTGGGGAGTGAAGATGCTTCCAAGCCGTAAATGAAAAAAGAAAGAACTAAACAGTGGAAAATGACATAACTCAATAACCCAAACGTACAAAATCTCTCTCCAATTTCAGTTTTCATATTTATGTATTCTTACAAATTTTATTAGGTTTTTAAGTCTTACCGTAACATATTCATTCTTGTTTTCTTCAGCAAGATTTAATGTATTTTTTAGTTTGTGTAAATTCGTAATTTAATAAATAATAAATTCAACTTTTGATCTTAATAAATTAAATCGATTATAAATTCAAATTTTGAATTTATTATTTAAATTATAAATTCAACTTTCTGAATTTTATCACATCCAAAATTTAATAAATTAAATTCTCAAATTTTATAAATTCAACTCCTTGAATTTATTCTTCCAAAATTTAATTATGATAAATTCAATTACTTGAATTTACTATATCATAATATAAATTCAACTTCTTGAATTTATTCTCTCAACGTGAACAAACGATCCAGTGCTTGTGTGACCCTCAATGGTTCAGGGATACAGCTAGCCGTGGGTTCACAACTCATTGTGATTCATGACATAATCCTTTATTCGGGCTTACCCTTATTTGCCCATTCTATGTATCAACAATTGATCATGAGAATGTCAGAAATCATATTTCTGATTAAACCCATTGAACCATGGTAAGATCGTCTAGTAGCATCGCCCCATGATTCTCTAGGTATAACTGATAGTGCCTGCAAGAACCAGTCGATTATGATTAGCGTACAGTACTGTGGGGATCTGGACTCTAATTCATTCCTTAAGCGTCTTTAAGAATAAATAATCAAGTATAATAAACAGGGTCTAACATTTTTTTTCTAAATTACATAGCGGAAACATAATGTAATTAAATTCAAATTACATATTAAATATCACATACAACTATTGTATGATCTACAATAATCCGACTAGGTTCAACTACAAGTCCGTGCTGAATCCTACGTTGCTTCAAAGCCCGGATCTCCACGCTATCTAGTCCAACCTCGTTCTCTTCTTGACCCTGATCCTAGCCCACCTGTTTCCATGCACACATACAAACAAGACAACAGCTGGATAACTCCGGTGAGATATAAATATCCCAGTATAAATCATGTATACATGCCATCATATAAACAACATAAAAGCATAAGACAACAAATCATATCTTATATCAAAATCATGATATGAATCAATAACAAGAATAAGTCATATTCTAAACATGTACCCTAATCCGGAACATAAATCAATATCAAGAATAACTTCTATTCTAAACCTGTACCAATATCAGGAACAGCAAGGAACATGAACCATATTCAGGAACATAATCAACATCAATAAATATAAATCAATATAATTGTCACTCAGACTCGTGACTCCACGTTTTAGACTAGACTCAGTCCTAGCCTAGGGATCCCGGTTTCCAGATGTGGTATTCCTATATCGACCAACAGTAATAGAAAAGACTCCAGTTCTATCCACGTCGATATAACCAAACATCCAGTGTCCTGACCTAACCGTCATGGACTGTGGTCCTATCACCAATACCATGTCCTGTGACAAAGTGCAATGGGCCAGTGACGAGTCCTCACTATCCGGCCCTTTTGTCACAAGATGAAATGTCTACGACTAAGCATATCCGCCTAGGACTCAAAACATACATGGTCTATAAATCGATAGACCAAAAATATCAATCGTATTCAATTTCAAATATCAATGCAATAAAATAAAGTATGTGATTTAGGGAAACTCGAGTCAACCCTCACTCGAGTTGTGCAATCCCAACTCAACATTAATTTATACCTTTATCTTCTCGCTCAGAAGAAGAAGAAGAAGTCCCGACTCTATCTCGGTCCATTCCCAATCTGGTAATAACAATATCGAACAGATATTGTATCAATAAACAACTCAATTCAATACCTGTTCTGATCAATATTCGGATCACAATAAAATCTGATCAATTTCAATTGAGATACGATCTAATCCATATCGACGTTATCACGATATAATCAAAATCACTACCGAATCTGTTCAATATCAATCAACTGATGTTTCGACGGTATAACAATACAGTCTCGATAACCCCGTCAATCCAAACATCACAGATATAATACCAGAACTCATAATTAATGTCGATACCAGTCATAATCTCAATAACCATACATATCTGATATGAGTTCTCAGTCAAATTGACTCCAAAAATCATAACAATTACATGACCAGTCCGTTCTTTACTCTGACTTCAATTCTATGATGTCTAACATGACAAGAGCATCATATATGAATCCTATTCAATTCTGACAATAGTCTAACTTCAAAACATGTAAAAATGTAGCAAAACTTACGTCCAGTTGTAGCCTACGTTGATAGGAACTCGGTACTGTACTCAGATTCAAAATCAGACAGACAGATTGAAATAAAAAGGCGTAAGGATTTTACACCTCTTTCCCCCAAGCTTTTTCCTCAATTTCTGGCTTTTGTTTCTGAGGAATTTTCGAAGCAAACATATATATATATATATATATATATATATATATATATATATATATATCCCAAGTGCATGCCAAGCTACGTGGCACACTTTTCATGTTTTTTGATCGGCGCTCGGGCGGTCAAGAATTACCGCCCGAGCGCCGAACCTTCTGCCCGAATTCTCATCTTATCATCCTCTCGCGCTCGGGCGGTCAATAACTACCGCTCGGGCGCGAGACATTCTGTCCAAATCCCTTCTTGTGGTACATTGGCGCTCGGGCGGTAACTTTCTGCCGCTCGGGCGCCAACAGTTCTGTACAAAATATGCATAAATCATATGCTTTGTTTAATCTGATCTCGGAATGGCCCTATCCTAATCATATCAATTCATAATCAATGGATCATATCAGATTAATAGAATCAAAACCTCGGGCATTACATTTTTCCCCCTCTAAGATACGATTTCGTCCTCGAAATCACAAGCAATTCACTCGTGTAATCTAAATAATCATATCATATCTCAAATTAGATATAAGAAGGAGACTTACAGAAATTACAATGATCTCATATCAATGAAATCAGTCGTGATAGAATCAATCACAAACTGTTGGCTATACAACATCCGTATATACCAATCAACAGCTCATAACAATCAATATCCCAGTCAGAGATATACTTAATCTTCGGTTTCAACTACCCACGATCATCATCCGACGTTAGTATATTAATCTATGTATTCTGAGCTATCCTCGATTTCTTCTGAATTAGTTTCATTTTTCTTATCAGATTTCTGATCTTATCAAATCTGATCTCAGGTATTATTGCAATATCATCCTCATTCAAAGGAAATCCGCCGTTCTCACTGTACAATACCTTGACTAATGCTATTTCGATACTCATCTAGTAGCTATTATCGTTCAATAGTTCAAGAGTGACAATGAATCATGTCAACTAGTGCTATAATCCAGCACTACAGTTCCTGGATATCCTCCAGTATCAGGATAGTTCACTCCGACTATCCGTCAATCTATAAATCATAGCTGAAAAATCATGCTATAGACTCAGCCAAAAGTATAAAATCAAATGAAAATCACAGTCTGATAAAATCAACTCGGGCATTCAATACAATCTGACTCCCGTTTCTGACATACCTCTCAGTCGTCTGGTCATATTTGTACGTCATCCGGTACAATATAACTTATGCAGATTTGAACAATCATTCAATCATAACCACTATCTTGGCCAGATTGCAGTGGTGTCATTGCACAATCCATAGAAATGTACTCCCATTTCTATTTAGAAATCAATAATCAAGATCAGTAATTGAAAAGTTTCTCGCTGTCTGTCTTCATCTGTCAGTGATTTAGACATTTCAATACAAATTCTGACATAACTGATTTTCATCTGTTTACTTCAAAACTATCTATTCGAATTATCACACATTTCCTGTTACCAGAATAGTACTGAATCTGCTACTGCGTGCATCTGACAATACCTGTCATTTCAAATTCGACTATCTGACATAAACAAATCAGCTAATAAGATAAATTAAAGAAAATACCTACCTGGTATTCGGTTCTGACTATCAAAATCAAATTCTGAACAGTCTGATTAAACTTCTAAACTGCTTTAATTTTCAAAATCAGTTCTGAATCAACTGGACTGTATATAAACTCAATGGTTCATAACAATCGGCATCAAAAACGGACTCAGAATAATAACAATATCATATCAGATTCAGAATATCAATACGCAATACTGATTTAATAACTGCATAGAATGCAATTTCTGACATTTCGAAAATTCTGCCATATTCAATGTCGTTCTCAGCCACTGATCACGGTCTCACAGTTCTGACTATCAATCAGTATACTATCTTCAGATACCACAGACTCTGAATACAATCTGTTGCAATTGAGGTTCATATCCGAACACTTTGTATACAACAATCTCAGTTCCCAGAATGTTCAATACGATTTTCAACTGTTCAATTCATTCAATCATATGCTACGAATATATCACAAGATCATAGATAAACCGAGCATAAACTCATCAGAACACTTCCGAGCACATGATTTATCAACTCATAAACAGAACTGAAGGATTTTCTAGAGAAACACATAATCAGATGTAACTCTGACCCTTCAGGCAATAAATCTTTCAACTGATATCTCAATTCTCTCAATTCAATCAGTATCAGTCTATAAGAAATTCTCAAATGAAACCAATACCTGGAATCACATCAAGGCTGAAATCATTCTCCCTGATACAGGACAAACCTGAAATCTCATCTGCAAGACTATAGCAAACTTCCTGCTACTAGTAAATCAATCCCTGATAGGCTCATCTTCAGTAATCAACCGAATATATGAGGAATTACTCCATTCCTTTCGATAGTCATCGAATCTTATATAATACAGATATCAAGGAATTCAAAATCGAGAATCCCTACCGTATATCATTCATTCTTTGGCCATTTCAGGTCCAACTCTTACAATTTCCTGGCAAGACTCTATAATAGCTCTGTACTTGCTCGATATATCAATATTAATCATGCAGTCATCATCAGACAATACCAGTACAAGCTAGTCTAATTCAATCGTATTCTCAACTTACTGCAGTATATGATATATCACAGAATATCACTAATATCAATTCTTTTCCCCAAAAGGTATAAAGGTCAATACTACAGTAACACAGACCCAACAGGTACAACATATATCAATGCAACTCAGTCAAAGATAATCACAAGGAATGCATTAGTATACATCAATACATATGCAACATAATCATAAAAGATCAATACCTGTCACGGTATCATCAAGTGTGTCCTGGGTCTGTTTCTCGATCCCTCTCACCAGAGGATTCTGCTCCCTGAAATCTTCGGGCACCTTTCTGTGGACAGACTCTAGCAAAGTGTCCTTGCTGTTTACAGAGGTTGCACCGACCAATCACTCCGTGGCATAGCTCCGGGGAATGTCTCCCACCGCAATTCCTGCAATAAACTCCAGTATAATTCGGACTAGAGCCACTGGAGCTAGATGAACCGCTCCCAAACTTCTCGAATTTCTTCTTTTGAACTTTCAACATCTCTTTCTTTCCACCACTGCTACTGCCAATCTCGATTCTGGAAGGCAGTTTTTGTGGTATCGGTGTTGGAAGAACATATGAGGCTTCCTTTTGTTTCATTAGAACGGTTTCTGCTCTTCTGGCTCGATTCAGAGTATCAGTAAAATTACTCGGTTGTTTCACAGTTACCAAGGTGCGTATTTCTGGATTCAAGCCCTTGATAAACTGATCAACTACAGCTGTATCATTTCTAGCCACTTGCGGACCAAACTTTAACAAGGTGAAGAAATGGGCCAAATATTCATCAATCTTCAATGGACCCTGCCTCAAATTTGCAAATTCTGCACTTTTGTCCTCTCGATATGATAGAGGTACAAACCTTTGATAAAATTCCACTTTGAAAAGTTTCCACGTAATCGTGAAACCACGCTGTGCTATGGCTTCCCGGGTTATCAGCCACCAACTCCTAGCGACTTCCCGTAGTTGATTCCCAACCAATTTAATTCTGCACTCATCTATGAATCCCAGAAATTCAAACAGCATTTCAATCTCCTCCAGCCAAGTCTCACAATCAGCTGGTGCCTCAACACCCCTAAAAATCGGTGATTGAAACGACTGAAACCTTATCATATGTGTTTCCATCAGAGTTTCAGATACATCCATCTGATCATACGATGTACTACCCCTTTCTGGAATCCTTCTAGGAGGAATATCTGATAATCACAGATGTTAGTAGTAACAAGAGACAAATCCGTCTCAATCCCAATCCTGATCAGCTTACCTCTGATCAAGAATTGGTTCTGATCCAGTTTCAAATAATACATATTACCAAATCAACTCAGATATTCAGGTAACATGTAGCTTGATATACAGTAAAAACATACTGAAATCTTAGCATATACAATGTAATTTCAACATTATATTCAATCATATGCCATATAAATCCAGGCAGTAAATCATAATATCATGCTAGCATACACAATGTAATTCCACATTATAATCAATCACATGCTAGCAATCACATGCAAGGAAAGAAAACTCATTCTACTCCGCTCACTAGCTTCTATCTCAGTGCTAAGGAACCTACAGTTCAAGGACCTACAGCTCTGATACCACCTGTTGTGGGGACCCGGACTCTAATTCATTCCTTAAGCGTCTTTAAGAATAAATAATCAAGTATAATAAACAGGGTCTAACATTTTTTTTCTAAATTACACAGCGGAAACATAATGTAATTAAATTCAAATTACATATTAAATATCACATACAACTATTGTATGATCTACAATAATCCGACTAGGTTCAACTATAAGTCCGTGCTGAATCCTACGTTGCTTCAAAGCCCGGATCTCCATGCTATCTAGTCCAACCTCGTTCTCTTCTTGACCCTGATCCTAGCCCACCTGTTGCCATGCACACATACAAACAAGACAACAGCCGGATAACTCCGGTGAGATATAAATATCCCAGTATAAATCATGTATACATGCCATCATATAAACAACCTAAAAGCATAAGACAGCAAATCATATCTTATATCAAAATCATGATATGAATCAATAACAAGAATAAGTCATATTCTAAACATGTACCCTAATCCGGAACATAATTCAATATCAAGAATAACTCCTATTCTAAACCTGTACCAATATCAGGAACAGCAAGAAACATGAACCATATTCAAGAACATAATCAACATCAATAAATATAAATCAATATAATTGTCACTCAGACTCGTGACTCCACGTTTTAGACTAGACTCAGTCCTAGCCTAGGGATCCCGGTTTCCAGATGTGGTATTCCTATATCGACCAACAGTAATAGAAAAGACTCCAGTTCTATCCACGTCGATATAACCAAACATCCAGTGTCCTGACCTAACCGTCATGGACTGTGGTCCTATCACCAATATCATGTCCTGTGACAAAGTGCAATGGGCTAGTGACGAGTCCTCACTATCCGACCCTTTTGTCACAAGATGAAATGTCTACGACTAAGCATTTCCGCCTAGGACTCAAAACATACATGGTCTATAAATCCATAGACCAAAAATATCAATCGTATTCAATTGCAAATATCAATGCAATAAAATAAAGTATGTGATTTAGGGAAACTCGAGTCAACCCTCACTCGAGTTGTGCAATCCCAACTCAACATTAATTTATACATTTATCTTCTCGCTCAGAAGAAGAAGAAGAAGTCCCGACTCTATCTCGGTCCATTCCCAATCTGGTAATAACAATATCGAACAGATATAGTATCAATAAACAACTCAATTCAATACCTGTTCTGATCAATATTCGGATCACAATAAAATCTGATCAATTTCAATTGAGATACGATCTAATCCATATCGACGATATCACGATATAATCAAAATCACTACCGAATCTGTTCAATATCAATCAACTGATGTTTCGACGGTATAACAATACAGTCTCGATAATCCCGTCAATCCAAACATCACAGATATAATACCAGAACTCATAATTAATGTCGATACCAGTCATAATCTCAATAACCATACATATCTGATATGAGTTCTTAGTCAAATTGACTACAAAAATCATAACAATTACATGACCAGTACGTTCTTTACTCTGACTTCAATTCTATGATGTCTAACATGACAAGAGCATCATATATGAATCCTATTCAATTCTGACAATAGTCTAACTTCAAAACATGTCAAAATGTAGCAAAAATTACGTCCAGTTGTAGCCTACGTTGATAGGAACTCGGTACTGTACTCAGATTCAAAATCAGACGGACGGATTGAAATAAAAAGGCGTAAGGATTTTACACCTCTTTCCCCCAAGCTTTTTCCTCGATTTCTGGCTTTTGTTTCTGAGGAATTTTCGAAGCAAACATATATATATATATCCCAAGTGCATGCCAAGCTACGTGGCACACTTTTCATGTTCTTTGATCGGCGCTCGGGCGGTCAAGAATTACCGCCCGGGCGCCGAACCTTCTGCCCGGATTCTCATCTTATCATCCTCTCGCGCTCGGGCGGTCAATAACTACCGCTCGGGCGCGAGACATTCTGTCCAAATCCCTTCTTGTGGTGCATTGGCGCTCGGGCGGTAACTTTCTGCCGCTCGGGCGCCAACAGTTCTGTACAAAATATGCATAAATCATATGCTTTGTTTAATCTGATCTCGGAATGGCCCGATCCTAATCATATCAATTCATAATCAATGGATCATATCAGATTAATAGAATCAAAACCTTGGGCATTACAAGTACGGTCCCTTTATCTCATATATCCAGATCGATTGTGCAACCATTGGTTCACCGAGGGTTGCATATTAATTCGATAACTATGTGATAAATATAAATAGTGGCATCGCATGTACTATTGGAGAACTCTTTCTCTAATGTACATCTCATACTCTGGCCAGATATTCCACGCACTATTATTTTATTAGATCACATAGGATATCCACACCCGTAGGTGAGCGGTGAATCCCCGACTACAATGCACTGAATCCTATATGTGTCGCAACTATACCCAACCTCGCCACCTGATGACTCTCCCGAAACCGGTAAACGAGTCAAAGCAGAGCCCTAGCATATAGAGCCTCAGTGTTGTATCGGGTCGTAAGGACTAATGGTGTACAATCATAACCACTTACTTATCCTCTCGATGAATGATAACCACTTGAAAAGTCCGAGTGAGGGTTGTTCGGTATAATCATCATATGACTACACATCTGCATGTTTGTACATCTCTATGTCCTTACCAAGAAACACAGTACACAACATCACATATGCTAGTTTTGAGCTCAAGCGACCTTTATCCATGTTTTAGTCGGCTGAATCGACTAGGAACGAATTTGGATCATACAGTGTTTACAAATGAGTTTCAACATCGAATTACGATTCATTTGTATTAAAATATAATTAAAGTCTTTATCTATGGTGTTCACATGGGTATACAAATAAAGAAATAACAAACCTTGAAATAATGAATTATATTAAAATAAAGATTGTTTATTACAACTGAGTCAATAAAATCCCTAGCCAACAATTGGCTTGTAGGACATCTACTCTAACAGCAACAGACAATGACCTGGGATCAAAGTCGCGGAGAGGGATCGATCGAAGGCAAGAAGTAAAAAACGAGGTCACTGGAGTTGAAGAATTAAAAAGAACTTATGAATATAGGATACGAGAAAAGAAAATTTGTGGGGTTTATGTTTGAGTTGTGAAATAGAGGAAGATTAAATCTGAGAGTAGGAGGAGGGCGCCATGTTGAGCATATATCAAATTTGAAATTTCTTTTGGGAGAAAGAGGTCGGTCATTTAGTTTCGATTTTCTTACGTTTGGGCCTCATGGCTGAATGAATAGGTCAGAAGGGAAATTTGAATTAAATACAGGAAATTTGCACATTGGGCCAATGCCTGCCAGAGCATTTGTTGACACAAAAAAAATAAATTGTACCCAATCAGCCAAAGCCCAAGAAGAAATTTGTAGCCAACAAGGTTATTCGTGAAAAACCCAGAGATTAGTCAAAATAATTTGAAGAGCTCTGATAGCGCGCAAGCAATTCCGAAGAGAGCATGGTAGGATATCGTGGATTGTTGTGGGGAGTGAAGATTCTTCCAAGCCATAAATGAAAAAAGAAAGAACTAAACAGTGGAAAATGACATAACTCAACAACCCAAACGTACAAAATCTCTCTCCAATTTCAGTTTTCATATTTATGTATTCTTACAAATTTTATTAGGTTTTTAAGTCTTACCGTAACATATTCATTCTTGTTTTCTTCAGCAAGATTTAATGTATTTTTATCTTTGTGTAAATTCTTAATTTCCTATTGTTTATTATAAATATAAATAATGGCATAAGCTTATTTAATCAATTTTTTTCATATTATATTTTATTAAGAGGTTAGAATCAACAATCGAATTTTGTATCTATTTTCGTTTGAATTATTAGCAGTTAGATTGTTCGCATTTTATTTTCTCAAATTGACACTTTTAGCACCTGTAAAGTCCCGTTTCAGAAAATTATGCAAAAACTGTCTTAATCTTAGCCAAATTTAACTACATGATTTGTCCTATATTATCTAAATTTAAATAATTTTATGAGATTTGATGCAAAAACTTATTATAAAGTATAATAAATTTTAAAAAACCTAATATCTATTGAAAAATATATTTAAAATGTGTGTATTGAATATTTGAATGTTGAATATTTGAATGTTGAAAATAAGAGTTGTAAATATTGAAAATTAGTATGTGATGATGTAGGTAATGATGTATTTTATTTTTGGATTATTTGTAAAGATTTCCTATAAATAGATCTCTCATTTGTGAAGAAAATCACAATTGAGTAGAGAGAAAAATATTATAAAGTGTGTAGTTTGGTAAATTTTGAGAGTTTGATATTTTTACTTTTTACCATAAATTTTTAGTTTTTCACAACACGTTATCAACACGAATCTCTAAAAGTCCTCCATTCTTTTCCAAGCTCCAAACAGAAGAAAAAAAGGTAACAAAAGTAATAATATTTATTTTACTGTTATTTATTTATTGTGTATATATTTAATATAATATAATGTTATTATTAATAATAAAAATAATTTTTTCAAAAACTTGTTATAAATCCTGGGAGGATGTTAAGACGACATCCCACACTCCCGGTAAGGGATACGACAAGTATAAAAGCCTGTAAGGTTTTTAAACAAAATAAATTATGACACTTCATTATAATAGTGTGATATGATATACATAATTATTTAAAAATGTCTAATATTATATACATCATATTATTACCATAAAATTATACAAATACTGTCGGGACCCGGACACTAATCAAGTTCTTAATCATCATTGGGACTAATTAATCAATTATAAAACAGGGTCTAAATTTTTTTCTTTTAAATGCGGAACGTAGTGACATAAAACATACATATATACTTCTCAGTATATAAAAGTACAAATCATGTACCACATACATTTATTCAACTAAGGTTTAAACAGCTAATGTCAAGTGTCCAACCCTATCTCAAATCCAAGTCTGGAGCCTCCACTCTAATCACGATCTTTCCTCATCTCCTGGACCCTGGTCCTGTCCCACCTGTTGTCATGTACGCATACAGACAAAACAACAGCCGGATAACTTCGGTGAGAATAAATTCCAGTATAAATCAACGAAACATGCAATCATATCAACAAATATAAAGCATGTAATCAGGTAACAGATATATGTATCAAAATCTGAAACAAAAACAATCATAGGCTGTCGACAATGCTCATAACTCTATCATTCAGACTAGACTCAATCCTAGTCTAGGGATCCTGGTTTCCAGATGTGGTGTTCTTATATCGAATTCCGTAATAGAAGGAACAGTAATTCCATTACTCGATATAACCAAATATGGTGTTCCTATATCGAATTTCATAATAGAAGAATTCCAATCCTATTTACTCGATATAACCAAACATCCGGTGTCCTGACCTAACCGTCATGGACTGTAGCTCTATCGCTAATATCTCATCTTAAGACATCGTGCAATGTGTCTGTGGCGATCCCGCCACTGTCAGGTACTTCCGTCCCAAAATTTCTACACTATCCTGTGACATAGTGCAATGTGCCCGTGGCGATCCCACCACTATTAGGCACTTCTGTCACAAGATTACTCGTCTAATACCTGCTATCTATAACTCAAGAGAACAAGTATATCAGTCAAATCAATGCAAATATCAATGCAATAAAGTAAAGTATGTGATTTAGGGAAACTCAAGTCTAAATCTACTTAAGTCGATCTCCCGATACCACATTGACTTATACCTTTCTTTCGTCGGTTTCTGGCTCAGTCGAAGTCCTGAATTCACAGTCTGTCTGGCAATGACAATATCAATAATCTCATGTCAATATACCTTTCAAATCAATAACAATCTGATCAATCTGGATTTAATTCAAAATCAACGGCATAACAGTACAATTTCAATATCCCCGTCAATACAATATCCTCAGATCACAGTTACAATCCATAACCCATATCGAATACAATCCGTAATTGTTGTTGTTTTTTTTATTGTAGTTTGGAAGCTTAGAAATGAGAGTTTGGAATGATATAGTGATGAATTAGAAGGTGCAAAGGACAATGAGACACGAAGCAACAGTGCACCCGCGCTGCATACAACGCCGCACCCGCGCTGAATGTCGAGACATGACCGCACCCGCGGTCATGCAAGCGCCGCACCCGCGGTGTCACTTATGCAGCAAAAGATGTTTAGTCGAAAGGGCAGCGCACCCGCGGTCCTTAGACTACCGCACCCGCGGTCATGCACAAACATCCCTCCGGAAATTGTGAAACTTTGTGGACTTTGAAGAAAAGAAGGGGAAAATGGTGTGCTACGTGGGATATCTTGTCTAGACTATAAAAGGGTCTCTTTTTCATCATCTAGGTTATGGAGAGAAGCTAGGAAAAGGGTGGAGGCTACAAAGAAAAGGATTGAAGATCAAGAAGATCATCTCCAACAAGTTCTTGCACATCTTTGGACAAAAACTTCATACACTCCAAAACTCTTGTTCTAAGTTCTTTCTTTCTTTATTTTTACTTTTATTTTGATATGTCTTGTTTAAGATTTATGTGTTGTTGTTTTATTTTCATTATTATGAACTAAATCTTAATTCTAGAGGTATGATGGAACAAAACTAGAAACCATGTGTTGAGATTCATGATTTATGCTATCTAAGTTGTCTTTATTGTTTATTTGTGTTTTTCCAATCTAAATGCTTTCATTTTATTGGCCATATCTTGAATGATTTGTATGTTATAAATTATCACTTGAAAAAGGAAATTTATAATCAAGAAAGGGAAAAATACATCGATGGTATTGATATAGTTCGAGAGGACATATTTTGCTATTGAAGCTATAAAAAGAATTTAGTGCTTGTTGTTGTGTTATTTAATTATTGATTGTTGACGGAGACGTTGCAATCCTTTGTTAGATAATTATTATCTACTTAGCACTCGAGAGAGGGAGTAGATAATTATAGAATTCTTGGTTAATGAATAAGAAGGACAATTATAATATAGCTACACACAATAGCACATGGTGGATAGTTGAGTGAAGTCGGACCTCTAGATCTTTTATTCTATTGTTCAAATCTGTGTTACTAAAATTAAATTTATTTACAATTCAGTCATTGGTACGAACAAATCTGTTATTTGATTATTCTAAATAAAATCGAGACTATTCTAATTACAAGCATTAGTATAAATTTAGAAATTACATTCCTCGTGGGATCGATACTTGTACTCATAATTACATTTTACTATAACTTGACGCCGTGCGCTTGCGAGCATTAAAGAAAACACGCAACAAGTTTTTGGCGCCGTTGCCGGGGAGTGTAAAATTTGAATTTATATTAGTATTGTTACCAATTAGTCTAGATTTTAATTTAGAGCTATTTTTATTATACTACATTAAACACTGATTTGTTTATTGTTTTTGTTTGACAGTGCATGCGAAGATCGCAAAATCTTGACTTGCTTATCTTTGATCCTGAGATCGAAAGAACCGCAAGAAGGTTAAGAAAGGCAAGAAGAGAAGAGATTCGAGCAATGGCCGAAAACAGAGACAATGAAAATCCACCCCCTTTGATACCCATCCGAGATCATTTTAGGCCGGTATTGAATGCTCATTATTCTGGTATAGCACGAGGAACGATTAATGCAAACAACTTTGAGCTCAAACCTGCATTGATAAACATGGTTCAACAGAATCAGTTTGGAGGAGCCGCTACTGCAGATCCTCATTTACATCTCAGAACATTCCTTGAAATTACTGACACGGTAAAAATAAATGGTGTTTCTGATGATATAATTCGATTGCGTTTGTTTCCTTTTTCTCTTAGGGACCAAGCAAGAGGATGGCTCCAATCGCTTCCTTTGGGGAGTATCACTACATGGCAGGATTTAGCAACCAAGTTTCTTGCAAAATATTTTCCACCTGCAAAGTCTGCACAGTTAAAAATCGAGATAAGTACTTTTAGGCAGACTGATTTTGAGCAACTATATGAAGCATGGGAAAGGTATAAGGAGTTGTTGAGAAGATGTCCAAACCATGGTTTTGAAGATTGGGTACAAATTGAATTATTTTACAATGGTTTGAATGGACAAACAAGAGGCACTGTTGATGCAGCAGCTGGTGGCACGATATTTGCCAAATCACCCGATCAAGCATATGATTTGCTTGAACAGATGACCATTAACAGTTATCAGTGGCCGTCTGAAAGGTCAGGAGTAAAGAAGCAAGCTGGAATTTATGCCATAGATCCTATTACATCACTCACAGCTCAAGTTTCAGCTTTAACAACTCAAATTGCAGCAATGAACAAAGCTAGTACATCAGAGGTTGAAAATGCATCTGTTGTCACTGAAGAACCACATATTCCTGATGAGGCTCATTATATCAACAATAGGAATTTTGGTGGCTACGGAGGATATCGAGGTAACCCTCCCCCTAACACTTATCATCCAGGTTTGAGAAATCATGAAAATTTTTCATATGCTAATAATAAGAATGTGTTGAATCCTCCACCGGGGTTCAATGCATCAAAGGGGGAAGGAAAGCCTTCACTTGAGGATTTAGTTGGGACATTTGTCGTTGAATCAAGTAAAAGAATGGCTAGGACTGAATCTCGTCTTGATGGCATGGAAACTCACATGGGAAATATGGGAGCCACAATGAAGTCATTGGAGACACAGATTGGTCAGTTAGCTAATGCATTGAAAGATCAAAATAAAGGTCCGTTCCCGAGTAACACTGAAGTGAATCCAAAAGAGCAATGCAAAGCTGTAACTTTGAGAAGTGGAAAAGAACTTGAAGTTAAAAATTCCAATGAGAAGGATGAAAATGAGATAACTGTTGAAGAAGTCGAAACTGAGGAATCCAAAGTTGAAGTTGAAGTTGAACAACCTCCAGTATTTCAGCCAATACTTCCATATCCGCAGAGGTTTAAAAAGAAGAAATTGGATGAGCAATTTGCCAAATTTTTTGAGATTTTCAAGAAGATTCATATCAACATCCCATTTGCAGATGCTTTAGAGCAAATGCCAAACTATGCAAAGTTCATCAAAGATGTGATGTCAAAGAAGAGGAAGTTGCATGAGTTTGAAACAGTGAAGTTGACAGAAGAGTGTAGCGCCATACTTCAAAGAAAACTACCACAGAAACTCAAAGATCCAGGGAGTTTTACTATTCTTTGTGTTATTGGTGGTTCTAGAATTAATAAAGCTTTATGTGATTTGGGTGCCAGTATTAATTTAATGCCTTTTTCTATTTACAGGACTTTAGAGCTTGGCGAGGTGAAGCCTAGCACTATTACCCTGCAGCTGGCTGACAGATCACTTACATATCCACGGGGTATAGTGGAGGATGTTCTGGTAAAGATAGACAAATTTATATTTCCTGCTGATTTTGTCATTCTAGATATGGAAGAAGATCAGGACACCCCACTTATCTTTGGAAGGCCAGTTTTGGCCACTGGAAAAGCTTTGATCGATGTGCACAAGGGTGAGCTTACATTGAGAGTAGGTGGAGAAGAAGTCATGTTCAACATCTACAACACAATCAAGGAACCAAATGAGGTAAGTACTTGTAATAGTATTGATGTAATTGATTCATGTGTATCTCATGTTGGTGCAGGTAGATTGACGAAAGATTCTTTGGAAAGATGCTTGTTGGAATCGGCGTCTATACTGGATGAAGATAATTGGGACGTGCAAGAGGAGTTACTTGCTCTCGATACATTGCCTAAAGAAAAGATTGATGTACATAATGTAGAAATACTTGAAGATGCAATTATAGAGGTACCAAAAGTATTCCCTGAATTGAAGGAACTTCCAAGTCACCTCTGTTATGCATTTTTAGGTGAAAATTCAACATATCCGGTAATCATCTCTTCTTTTCTTACTTGTACTGAAAAAGAAAAATTGTTGACGGTGTTGAGAGAATTTAAATCTGCTCTGGGATGGATAATTGCTGATATAAGGGGAATTAGCCCTACTGTTTGTATGCATAAAATTTTGATGCAGGAGTCATATTCACCTTATGTTGATCATCAGAGAAGGCTTAATCCTGCAATGAAAGAGGTTGTGAGGGCTGAGGTGTTAAAATTGTTAAATGCTGGTGTTATTTATGCTATATCTGATAGCTCATGGGTTTCACCAGTACAAGTAGTGCCTAAGAAGGGAGGAATAACTGTAGTGAAAAATGAGAACAATGAATTGATTTCAACTCGTCCAGTGACTGGTTGGCCAGTATGCATAGACTACAGGAAACTGAATGATGCGACTAGGAAAGATCATTTCCCACTTCCATTTATTGACCAGATGCTTGATAGAGTTGGTGGTTATCATTATTATTGCTTTCTAGATGGTTATTCAGGTTACAATCAAATTGTCATAGCACCGGAGGATCAGGAGAAGACTACATTCACTTGCCCTTACGGTACATTTGCTTTCAGGAGAATGCCATTTGGACTATGCAATGCACCTGCTACTTTTCAGAGGTGTATGATGGCCATATTTTCTGACATGGTTGAGGAAATAATGGAGGTTTTTATGGATGACATTTCTGTATTTGGTACATCTTTTGATCATTGTTTGCAAAATTTAATGCTTGTTTTGCAGAGATGTCAGGCTAAGAATCTAGTTCTGAATTGGGAAAAATGTCACTTCATGGTTCCAGAAGGTATTGTGCTTGGCCACAAAATTTCAGCCAAAGGAATAGAAGTTGACAGGGCCAAAGTTGTGACAATTGAAAATCTTCCACCGCCGAAGAATGTGAAAGGAATCAGAAGTTTCTTGGGACATGCCGGGTTCTATCGTCGTTATATTAAAGATTTCTCTAAAATTACTAGACCTTTATGTAATTTGTTAGAGAAAGATTCGACATTTATTTTTGATGATGATTGCTTGCAGGCATTTAACAAGATCAAGGCAGCACTGATTTCAGCACCCATCATGATAGTACCTGATTGGAAGGAGCCCTTTGAGCTCATGTGTGATGCTAGCGACTATGCTGTGGGAGCAGCATTGGGACAGAGGCGAGATAAGATGTTCAAAGCCATCTACTATGCAAGTCGTACACTTAATGCAGCCCAACAGAATTACACCACTACTGAGAAAGAAATCCTAGCAGTGGTGTTTGCATTCGACAAATTCAGAACATATCTCATTGGTACAAAGGTAACGGTTTTCACTGACCATGCAGCTCTTCGTTACTTGTTTTCCAAAAAGGATGCAAAGCCCAGATTGATACGATGGATACTCCTACTTCAAGAATTTGACTTTGAAGTCAAAGATAAGAAAGCTTGTGAGAATCAGGTGGCTGATCACCTGTCACGACTAGAGCTGGAAGAACGAACTGAAGGTGGAGCTATCAACGAGTCATTCCCAGATGAGCAACTTTTCAAGGTAAGTGTTACATATCCATGGTTTGCAGATATAGCTAATTTCCTTGCTGCAGGAGAATTGCCTTCGGATTTAACGTATCATCAAAAGAAGAAATTTCTTCATGATGCTAAGTTTTACCTGTGGGACTATCCATTCTTGTTCAAGAGATGCGCTGATCAGATAATCAGACGATGTATAGCTGAGGAAGAAGCAGGTATGATTCTAGAGCAATGTCATTCTTCACCTTACGGTGGACACTTTGGAGCATCTAGAACAGCAGCTAAAGTATTACAGTCAGGTTTTTATTGGCCTACTTTATTTAAAGACAATTATACTTTAGTCAAGTCATGTGATAAATGCCAAAGAGTTGGCAATATTTCTAGACGACATGAATTTCCACTAACAAATATTTTGGAGGTGGAACTCTTCGATGTCTGGGGTATTGATTTTATGGGTCCCTTCCCATCTTCGTTTGGTCAATCATACATTTTACTTGCTGTCGATTATGTGTCAAAATGGGTGGAAGCAATTGCCACCGCAACTAATGATGCTCGAGTTGTTGTTAAGTTTGTCCACAGGAACATCTTCACGAGATTTGGAACGCCTAGGGCCATTATCAGTGATGAAGGTACACATTTCTGTAACAAAATTTTTAACTCACTATTGGCCAAGTATGATGTGAAGCACAGGGTGACACTGGCATACCACCCGCAAGCTAATGGGCAAGCAGAGATATCCAACCGGGAGATAAAGCAAATATTAGAAAAGACAGTGAAAACAAACTGGAAGGATTGGGCAATCAAGCTAGATGACGCTTTATGGGCATACAGGACTGCATACAAGACACCTATCGGGATGTCACCTTATAGGTTGGTCTTTGGGAAAGCTTGTCATTTACCTTTGGAACTGGAGCACAAGGCATTTTGGGCTATCAAAAAGCTCAATTTTGATATGGGAGCATCGGGCGAGCAACGACTGTTGCAGTTGAATGAGATGGACGAATTCAGGAATGATGCATACGAGAATGCCAAGATATACAAAGAAAATACCAAGAGATGGCACGACAAGCAGATTCTTCGACGAGACTTTGAAGCAGGACAACACGTGTTATTATTCAATTCTCGACTGAGGTTGTTTCCTGGTAAGTTAAAATCCAGATGGTCTGGCCCATTCACAGTAGAAAAAGTGTACCCACATGGTGCAATGGAACTAAAATGCAAAAATGGCGAGACATTCAAAGTCAATGGTCAAAGGGTCAAGCATTACTTTGGCAATGAAGTGCGACACATGGACAACATCCCACTGCGAGAACCAAAGTAGACTGATGAAAGTCAGGCTGATGACGTTAAACCAAGCGCTTATTGGGAGGCAACCCAAATTTTTTGTTTATTTTGCATTTTGATTTTGGGGTTGATTTTATTTTATTTTTTTTTTATTATTTTTTTTTCATGTTATTTGTGTTTTTGTATTTTTTAGATATAATGTGTGATTTTATCTTCCCAAATTTAATGATTTTCAATTGTTTTCTTTTCAGGACTGAAAAGTTGAGAAGAAAATATTTTGATAAAACAGGAGCGCCCTTACAGTCTCATGTGCACTGCACCTATGCTTGAGGTGCATTACAAATTCAAGAAAATTCGAATCAGGAGTGCACCCGCAGCACAAAGACAGCGCCCCCGCGCTAGGAGTGCCGAAGCACTACCGCACCCGCGGTGCTTACATTACCGCACCCGCGGTCGTGCATTATGGAGAAATGCGCGTAGCTGCCGAACACACAGCGCCCCCGCGCTGCCTGTTCGAAGTAACACCGCACCCGCGGTGCTTACACTACCGCACCCGCGGTAATACCTTTTTAAGAAACAATCGGGCATTCTCTTCCATTACCGAAACACACTCTCAAGAACACCCACTTCCATATTTTCGAAAATCCCTACTCCAAACACAACTCATACACCAAATCTTTGTTCTTCTTTCAACAAATTCATCACTACAACTTACAAATCTTCACACATTCCATCAAATACATCATTTCTTTCCACCAAATTCAAAAATCCAACCTAGGGTTGAAAAAGGGGATTCAAAATTTATTCAAGAATTTGAACAAAACTTTGTTTTTGTTCTTCAAGAAACAATTCAACACACCCAAGGTGAGCAAATTCTAGCAAATTTGTTGCTAAATTCGAAATTTGTTGTTAAGGAAGGAAATTATTCATTTTGTGAAGCATATTGTTGATTTTGGGAATATTGTTGATTGATTATTGTGTACATTGTTGAAGTGTGAATATTGTGAAGTAGTAGTTTGGTGGATTGCAATAATCTTGTATTTTGAGAAGTGGGTTGAATTAAAGTTGTGTTGAGAAGGTGTTCGACAAAATGCCACTAAAAAGAAAGTCATCAAAGGGTGCTTCATCATCATCAAGAGTGAACTATGATGCTAGTCGATTTTATGATGAGAAGGCGGAGGAACAATACGGGAAGATTTTGAATAGAAGCATTATCAAGGAGAGGGGTTTTGATATGAGCCTCCCTAATACTGAAATTGGGAGGATGCTTACAGCTCGACACTGGGAGGAGTTTGGCAGGCAGCCACAGGATGCTGTCATTTCTTTGGTGAGAGAGTTCTACGCTAACCTCAAGGTTAGATATGATCGATTGACAGTTTTTGTTCGAGGTAAAGAGGTAGCATTTGATGCACATACAATCAACACGATATATGGCTTCCCTCAAATCATGCATGACGAGTATGAAGAGTACAGAAATGAACATGTTGATTATAACAGTATTCTTCAGACTATATGTATACAGGGAGCCGAATGGCGAATGAGGGACAATGTGCACTTGAGCTTAGCAAAGTCTGATCTGAAGACTGTTGCTAAAAATTGGTATTCATTCATTGCTGCCAGAATAAAGCCAACCGAACACACAACCACTGTCATTAAGGAGAGGGCCATCCTCACATTTTGCATTATGACAAGGAAGACAGTTGATCTCGGTTCTATTTTAGACTATGCAAGAGGTAACTCTCCGAATGGACTTCTCCACCCCTCTCTCATCACTGTTTTATGCCAACATGCGGGGGTTACTTGGGCGACGAGTGAAGAGTTGTTGAGGCCTAAGAATGATATTGTGGTAATTCAACCATATGGGAGCGTCAGAAATGACCAAGCTGCAGCACGTAGAGCTGAAAGGGAATTCAATCGGAGAGCTGCAGAGAGACGTGACCAAGCCCAAGCTCAAGAGCCACAGCCGCAGCAAAGGCATAGGAGAAATAGGTTGAATCAGTTGGAAGAGGATATGTGGGTACAACGCCAAGAGATGGATGTTTTTCGGTATAGGACCGATACATTCATGGATTACATGATGGATTTCACTTCGGTGTTGGCTCAGCAGTTCCCTTCTGCTTCCACTTCTGGACATCCATTTCCACCTCCTCCACAGTGGCCACCTGTCTACCACCCGCCAGAGTTCCAACCACCCCACCATGATGACGACGACGAGGATGATGGCAATGACCACTGACGGTTGTTGCCCAGTGTATGTGCATTTTCCTATTTATCATGCCTATTTACATCGAGGACGATGCACGTGTTTAAGTTTGGGGGAGTTATTTTATTTTATCTTTGTGTGTTTTGTTTTAATTTATTTAGAGTGTTTATTTGTTTATTTGTTTACTTGCTTTTGTGTGTTTATTTACTTAGTGTATTGTTGTGTGTGTTTTGTTTTAATTTATTTAGAGTGTTTATTTGTTTACTTGCTTTTGTGTGTTTATTTACTTAGTGTATTGTTGTGTGTTTAATTTTTTTTGGTTTATTTTGTGTGTTTGTAGTATTTTAGTCATGAAATGTTTAATGAATTGGCCAATGATAAAATTTTTTTGGAAAAGCAATGTCATGCATCAAATTCATGTTAATTGACCACTTCGAAAATTTAGAGAATAATCATGAGATTTGGTGAGTTTGAGACTTAAAATTTCTATAAAACTTTGTGATTTTTATTTGACATTGAAATAAAATTTTTGCAAACATATAAATGATTTAGGCAATCTTTGAATTCATTTGGGCCATGTATATTATTCATAAACATTCATTTGAAGCCCTTTTGAGCCTATATGAGAAAAGAGTTGTGTTTTTTTTAAATTCCTTGGAAGCCAAGCACATTTCTTTTTAAATATATATGTATTTGGTTGATGCATTGAGACACCATTTTCACGATGATTAGAATTCTACTCTTTGATGGTGAATTGAGATTTTGTCTAGAACTATCCAAACATCACTCGAGGCGAAATACGGACAAATTATGACTTAGGAATGATTTAGGTGATTTTTGGATCGATTGAGCCTTTCAAGCTACCAAATAAATTAATTTATCATTTTTCACCTCTTTGAGCTTATATGAATTTGAATGGCACACGTAAATATGTGTAAAAGACCCCCTTCAAATATTTTTTTAGTATCCCACAATTACCAACCTTTTGAATATCTTATACAATTAATTCCTACCTTCTCAAGGGAGTAAGAATTCGAAAGATTAAAGAAAGTGATTTCTCCTACAAAAGAAAAATGAATAATGATACATTGTTGAAGATTGGAGAAAAAGGGGAGAAAAAAAGAGATGAGATGAATAAAAAAGAAAAAAAAATGGAGATCAAAAGAAATAGTGGAGTTGGCAAAAAGATAAGAAATTCAATTTACTCCCTTATTTGAACTCCTAAACTTTATTTGTAGCCATGAACCGAGGCCTAACATTATAACCATTGAAAATCCTATTAACCTAGTCATAGTTGTCCAATATACTAGTGGAGAGTGATTGGGAGGATCTAGCCTATGGACAATCGATAAACACTGTCATTGAATAAGAAATTTGATCAATTTTTCACACACCTCATTGCATCAAATATTTATTGGGTATCCATTTCTTGAATGAATATTGCTTTGAACCCAATTTTTACCGAAAAAGACCTTGTGATGTGTGTTTGTAAAAATTTGAAATCAATTGATAATGATTTGAAATATGGTTGAAGAGATTTGAAGTTAGAGAACGAACCAATCATATGATTTTATCTGGATGAACAAGTGGTTGAATTGATTTGAATTGTAAATGCATGATGGATTTTGAATTTATATTGAGGCCAAGTTCTTTAAAATATTTCATGACTTGTTTGTTTGTTTGATTTTGTTGTTTTGATTTGCTCGGGACTAGCAAAATCTTAAGTTTGGGGGAGTTTGATAAGTGCAATTTATTGTACTTTTATTACTTGTTTTTAACTTGGAATTTTGTGATTCTTGAGCAGGTTTTATTTGATATGTTGTTGTTTTTGTTATTGTAGTTTGGAAGCTTAGAAATGAGAGTTTGGAATGATATAGTGATGAATTAGAAGGTGCAAAGGACAATGAGACACAAAGCAACAGTGCACCCGCGCTGCATACAATGCCGCACCCGCGCTGAATGTCGAGACATGACCGCACCCGCGGTCATGCAAGCGCCGCACCCGCGGTGTCACTTATGCAGCAAAAGATGTTTAGTCGAAAGGGCAGCGCACCCGCGGTCCTTAGACTACCGCACCCGCGGTCATGCACAAACATCCCTCCGGAAATTGTGAAACTTTGTGGACTTTGAAGAAAAGAAGGGGAAAATGGTGTGCTACGTGGGATATCTTGTCTAGACTATAAAAGGGTCTCTTTTTCATCATCTAGGTTATGGAGAGAAGCTAGGAAAAGGGTGGAGGCTACAAAGAAAAGGATTGAAGATCAAGAAGATCATCTCCAACAAGTTCTTGCACATCTTTGGACAAAAACTTCATACACTCCAAAACTCTTGTTCTAAGTTCTTTCTTTCTTTATTTTTACTTTTATTTTGATATGTCTTGTTTAAGATTTATGTGTTGTTGTTTTATTTTCATTATTATGAACTAAATCTTAATTCTAGAGGTATGATGGAACAAAACTAGAAACCATGTGTTGAGATTCATGATTTATGCTATCTAAGTTGTCTTTATTGTTTATTTGTGTTTTTCCAATCTAAATGCTTTCATTTTATTGGCCATATCTTGAATGATTTGTATGTTATAAATTATCACTTGAAAAAGGAAATTTATAATCAAGAAAGGGAAAAATACATCGATGGTATTGATATAGTTCGAGAGGACATATTTTGCTATTGAAGCTATAAAAAGAATTTAGTGCTTGTTGTTGTGTTATTTAATTATTGATTGTTGACGGAGACGTTGCAATCCTTTGTTAGATAATTAGTATCTACTTAGCACTCGAGAGAGGGAGTAGATAATTATAGAATTCTTAGTTAATGAATAAGAAGGACAATTATAATATAGCTACACACAATAGCACATGGTGGATAGTTGAGTGAAGTCGGACCTCTAGATCTTTTATTCTATTGTTCAAATCTGTGTTACTAAAATTAAATTTATTTACAATTCAGTCATTGGTACGAACAAATCTGTTATTTGATTATTCTAAATAAAATCGAGACTATTCTAATTAAAAGCATTAGTATAAATTTAGAAATTACATTCCTCGTGGGATCGATACTTGTACTCATAATTACATTTTACTATAACTTGACGCCGTGCGCTTGCGAGCATTAAAGAAAACACGCAACAGTAATCCAATCAAAATTCAAATCTGTCTGGTATAAATCAATATACCCTAAAAATTCATAACAATTCCATAATCAGTCCGTTTCTCAATCTGACTTCTATTCTATGATGTCTAACATGTCAAGAACATCATATATGAATTCCATTCAATTCTGACAATAGTATAATTTCAAAGCATGTCAAAACGTAGTAAAACTTACGTCCAGTTGTAGCCTACGTTGATAGGAACACAGTACCGCAGTCAGATTCAAAATCAGACGGACGGATTTTGCACAAAAGGCGTAAGGATTTTCCACAATCTTTTCCTGACCCTTTTCTCGATTTCTTGTGTTTAATTCTGAAGGAATTCATGTTATATATATATCAATGCATGCATACAGCGAGGTGGCACAATTTTTGCAAAACACGTTGCACCGCGGGTGCGGTAACTTCAGGACCGCGGGTGCGGTGCCTGACCGCGGGTGCGGTCCCGTTTCTGACGCGGGTGCAGTGACCCTACTGTACCAATACATAAAATTTCCCGAAGCACAACCGCGGGTGCGCTATGTTTCCTACCGCGGGTACGCTCAAACACCGCGGGTGCGCTCCATTTTCTACCGCGGGTGCGGTGATCATTCTGTAAAAATAGCATACCCTACTGCCTCCTCACCGCGGGTGCGGTGTAATTTGAGGCGCGGGTGCGGTGTTGCTTCGGCAACACATTCTAAAATTCAGAATAAATGGCCGCACATTATCTTAAATCATGTCTCAGTTGGCCCTTTCATAATCACGTTAAATTATAAGTCAATAATCTTTGATTGACAGTGATTAATTATCGGGCATTACAAATATATACATTATTTTTTTGTACACCAACGGTCATAAACGGTAACAAAACGGCTAGTTTTTGCCCTATAAATATGAACTCACAAACTCTTTCAATCACTCCAACTTTCTCTTCTTTTCTAAAAATTATTATTCATTAAAATTTTCGAAGAAAAAAGAAGATGGCTTTCTCAAGGTTATTTTGGTTATCATACTCACGAGTCTTTTATTTACCGGAGAATATCCTCCTCGTGTGTTTTCTTTATTTTTACAAATGCTTGTATTTGTTGTTTATCCATTACTTTGTATTGCAATATTCATTAACTAATAAAATGCATCGTAATTTTTTTAGTACCACCATGTCAAATTTAACAAAGCTCGAATTTGTTACGCTCGACATCACGGGGAAAAATTATATGTCATGGATTCTCGATGTAGAAATGCATCTTGAGTCATTGGGTCGAAGTGAGACAATAAAAGAAAATGGCATATCGATATCACAAGAAAAGGCAAAAGCCATTATATTTTTGCGTCGACATCTCGACGAGGGATTGAAATGTGAATATTTAATTGAAAAAGATCACATGGCTTTGTGGAAAGGATTGAAAGAAAGATTTGAACATATAAGGGAAGTTATACTTCCGACCGCCCGTGATGAATGGAATATGTTAAGATTCCAAGATTTGAAGAAAGTCAGTGATTACAATTCAGCGATGTATCGAATAATCTCGCAGCTAAAATTTTGTGGACATGAGGTCACAGAATCAGAAATGCTTGAAAAAAACATTTTCCACATTTCATGCATCAAATATTACTCTACAGCAACAATATAGAGTACGTGGATTTGCGAGATATTCTGAACTCATCGCCTGTCTTCTTGTGGCGGAAAAGAACAACGAGATATTAATGAGAAATCATGAGTCCCGACCCACTGGATCAACAGCATTTCCAGAAGTAAATGCTGTAAGTAAAAATGAATTTAAATCTCGAAACCAAAATCAAATTCAAAGAAAAGATTTTGGTCGAGGTCAAGGACGTGGAATTGGCCGTGGTCGTGGTCGAGGCCGTGGTTTTGAAAACAATAGAGATAGTTATTTTTATAACTCATCTCAAAAAAGCGTCCCAAACCATCCACAGAAAAGGCATCATGACAATACAAGTGTTAATGAGAATCACTCAAAAAGATATGAAAGTTCTTGTTTTAGATGTGGTACTCCAGGACATTGGTCCCGTATTTGTCGAGCCCCTGAGCATCTTTGCAAACTTTATAAAGAATCATTAAGGGGAAAGAAAAGGAGACCAACTCCATTGAACGTAGTGACCGTTTGAGTGATTCAACACATTTTGATGCTGGTGATTTTATGAATGATTTCTCTGGAAATGATCAATATGTTGATGGGATAGAAATGAACAATATTGATGCTGCAGATTTTCTCAATGATTTCTCTGAAAATGAACAATATAGTGGTAGAATATAAATGTACAATAATTTATTTTTTCATGTATTCATATAATAATGTTTTATTGTACAATTATGATATGTGTTATATTTATACATGTATTGTTAGTAATTTTATTTCATTGCATATTTTTTTGAAGTTCAAATATGGAAAATGCTATGAGCAAAGCTGAAGTTTGCATACCCGATAGTGGTACAACGCACACTATCCTCCGAGATAAAAGATATTTCTTGGAACTAAAACCAACAAAAACAACGGTGAATACAATATCAGGTCCTGTAGACTTGATTAAAGGATGTGGTAAATCACAATTTTTGTTACCTAATGGTACAAAATTTTTGATCAATGATGCTTTATATTCACCACAATCGAAAAGAAATTTGTTGAGTTTTAATGATATATATTCCCATGGGTATGATACTCAAACAATGAATGAAAGGAATGAGAAATATATGTGTCTTATCACATATAAATCAGGAAAGAAAAATGTGATTGAAAAACTACCAATGCTCCCTACTGGATTGCATTATAAACATATAAGTCCGATTGAATCAAACATGGTAATTGATAATTCTTCAATATTAACCTATTGGCATGATCGATTGGGACATCCTGGTTCAACAATGATGCGAAGAATTATAAAAAATACACATGGTCATCCGCTGAAAGACCAGAAGATCTTTCAGAATAATAAGTTTCAATGTAAAGCATGTTCTTTTGGAAAACTTATTATAAGACCATCACCAGCCAAAATCCAAACTGAATCACCAATGTTTCTTGAACGTATTCAGGGTGATATTTGTGGACCAATCCATCCACCATGTGGACCATTCAGATACTTTATGGTATTGATTGATGCCTCCAGCAGATGGTCACATGTATGTTTATTGTCAACTCGAAATATTGCATTTGCAAGATTACTTGCTCAAATAATAAAATTGAGGAATCAATTTCCCGATTATACAATCAAGAAAATTAGACTTGATAATGCTGGTGAATTTACTTCCCAGACTTTCAATGATTATTGTATGTCTATGAGAATCATTGTTGAGCATCATGTTGCTCATGTACATACAGAGAATGGATTGGCTGAATCATTGATTAAACGTCTGCAAATGATTGCTAGACCAATGATTATGAAAACAAAGCTCCCTATTTCTATATGGGGACATGCAATTTTACATGCTGCTTCATTAATTCGCATCAGACCAAGTGCATATCATAAATACTCCCCATTGCAGCTTGCATTTGGTAAAGAACCAGACAATTCTCATCTGAGAATTTTTGGTTGTATGGTGTATGTGCCTATTGCACCACCGCAAAGAAAGAAAATAGGACCTCAAAGAAAGGTTGGAATTTATATCGGTTATGATAGTCCATCAATCATTCGATATCTTGAACCTCAGACAGGCGACGTGTTCACAGCACGTTTTGCTGATTGTCATTTTAATGAGAAAATCTTCCCAATGTTAGGGGGAGAACAGAAACATATCGAAAAAGAAATTACATGGTATGTATCATCATTGTTACATCTGGATCCAAGAACAAAACAATTTGAAAAAGATGTACAGCAAATTGTACACTTGCAAAGAATAGCAAATCAAATACCAGATGCATTTGCAGACACAAAAAGGGTAAATAAATCATATATACATGCTGCAAATGCCCCTGCTCGAATTGAAATTCCAAAGAAACAAATTGAAGATACTCATGATGTCATTAAACGCCTGAAGCGTGGAAGGCCAGTCGGTTCCAAGGATAAAAATCCTCGAAAAAGAAAATTCATAGAGAAACACGATGATCACAAAAGAGAAAATGATGTTCCTGAAGAAACACATGATAATCACAAAATAGAGAATGGTGTTCCTGAAGAAACACATGATGATGAAAATGTTCTGTCAGAACCACAAACTGACGAGAATCGTGAAATCTCTATAAATTATATTAATAATGGAAAAATATGGAACCGAAAAGATATAGAAGAAATTGATGATATATTTTCTTATAATGTGGCAATCGACATCATAAATGATAAAGAAGATCATGAACCAAAATCTTTTGGTGAATGTAAAAATCGGCTGGATCGGATAAAATGGAAAGAAGCCATCCAGGTTGAATTGGATTCGCTAAATAAACGTAATGTTTTTGGACCTATAGTCCTTACACCTGAAGGTGTAAAACCTGTTGGATACAAATGGGTTTTTATTCGAAAGCGAAATGAGAAAAATGAAATAGTAAGATATAAAGCTCGACTTGTTGCACAAGGTTTTTCTCAAAGACCTGGAATTGATTATGAAGAAACGTATTCTCCCGTGATGGATGCAATTACGTTTCGGTATTTGATTAACTTGGCGGTATCTGAAAATTTAGAAATGCGTCTTATGGATGTTGTTACAGCTTACTTATATGGATCACTTGATAGTAATATATATATATATATATGAAAATCCTTGAAGGATTTAAGATGCCTGAAGCACAAAGTTCAAAACCCAGAGAATGTTATTCTGTGAAATTACAAAGATCATTATATGGGTTGAAGCAATCCGGTCGGATGTGGTATAGTCGACTAAGTGATCACTTGATGAAAAAGGGATATGTAAATAATTCAATATGCCCTTGTGTTTTCATTAAGAAAACAACATCCGGATGCGTAATTATTGCTGTATATGTTGATGATTTAAACACCATTGGAACGAATAAGGAAATTCAAGAAGATGTGTCATACTTGAAGGAAGAATTTGAAATGAAGGATCTTGCAAAAACCAAGTATTGTCTGGGTTTACAAATTGAACAAAGAGTGTGGAATGTTTGTCCACCAGAAAAATTATACAGAAAAGATCCTTAAACGTTTTAATATGGATAAATCAAATCCTTTAAGTACTCCAATGGTTGTTATATCATTAAACATAGAAAAGGATCCATTCCGACCATGTGAAGAAGATGAAGATATTCTTGGTTCAGAAGTACCATATCTAAGTGCTATTGGTGCCCTTATGTATCTTACAAATTGTACAAGGCCTGATATATCTTTTGCCGTAAATTTGTTGGCAAGATTTAGCACATATCCAACAAAGAGACACTGGAACGGAATTAAACATATATTCCGTTATCTACGAGGAACGACAGACTTGGGACTTTTGTATTCAAAAGATGCTAATCCAAGTATAATTGGTTATGCCGATGCTGGATACTTATTTGATCCACACAAGGCACATTCCCAAACTGGATATGATTTTACTCGTGAAGGCACTGCAATTTCTTGGCGTTCGCAGAAACAAACGCTCGTAACAACTTCATCAAATCATGCCGAGATTATTGCACTACATGAAGCAAGTCGTGAATGTGTGTGGTTAAAATCAATGACCCAACACAAATCTCATGCGGATAATCATTCGACGAGAAGCCTGTGATACTATATGAAGATAATGCTGCATGTGTTGCTCAAATGAAAGAGAGATACATAAAAAGCGACATAACTAAACATATTCCTCCTAAGTTCTTCGCATTCACCAAGGAGCTAGAGAAGAATAAATGTATTGATGTTCGTCACATTCAATCAAGTGAAAACTCATCAGATCTCTTCACAAAGGCACTTCCTACGACAATATTCAGAAAACACGTATATAATATTGGAATGCGCAATCTACGAAATTTGTGAAGAATTGTTCATGTCAACATCAGGGGAAGTTTACGTGACTGCACTCTTTTTCCCTTACTATGGTTTTTATCCCAATGGATTTTTCCTAGTAAGGTTTTTAACGAGGCAGTATAAAAACACGTAATAAAGACAATCATTATGATCATCATCACAAGGGGGAGTGTTGAAAAATATATTTAAAATGTGTGTATTCAATATTTGAATGTTGAAAATAAGAGTTGTAAATATTGAAAATTAGTGTGTGATGATGTAGCTAATGATGTATTTTATTTTTGGATTATTTGTAAAGATTTCCTATAAATAGATCTCTCATTTGTGAAGAAAATCACAATTGAGTAAAGAGAAAAATATTATAAAGTGTGTAGTTTGGTAAATTTTGAGAGTTTGAGATTTTTACTTTTTACCATAAATTTTTACATTTTCACAACAATATCATCATATTTAAAAAATCGTCCCAATTTATCTTGATCGGTTCACTAACAATAAATTAAGCGAAAACCCAATAAAACTTTTGTAAAATAATCTCTAAAGTTTTAAATTTTAATATAAACTCTAAGTCTTGATAAAAAAAAGCCAAATATTTTATATACTTCAATAATTATTATTGGAAAAAATTTGTGTGAGACGGTCTCACGGGTCGTATTTTGTAAAACATATATCTTATTTGAGTCATCAATGAAAAAATATTATTTTTTATGCTAAAATTTTTATTTTTTATTGTGAATATCAATAGGATTAACCGTCTCACAGATAAAGATTCATGAGATCGTCTCACAAGAGACCTACTCATTATTATTAGTTATATCAATTAATTATGAAAAAAATCAATAATTGTTTTTTAGTTCATATTTAATTATTTATTATACATCAACAAAAAATAAATTATCAAATAAGACCTACGTAGTGCACTATATAAACTCGATTAAACTTATATAATATTGAATAAATATAAATATACGTGTTTATAAAACACACTGAAATTTTTTGATTGCCCTCTCTTCCTTCCATCCTGTGATCCCCCTTCTTGTTGTCGGGGATCGCCCAAGTGCAAAAATTTCCCCCAAAAATCGTCCAACACACCGCCCAATTTCGAATCCCAATTCCGTAGCTCTTCTCACTGATGGCGGCGCCGGAATATGCTCAAAGCGATCCCGAAGGTATTGAAGGAGTTCGTATGACATGGCTCAACTGGCCGCGGTCCAAAGTCGAAGCTTCAAAATGCGTGGTTCCGATTGCCGCAACGATCCAGCCAATCAGACCTCACGTCGATCTGCAGGCGGTCCCGTATCCTCCTCTCCGATGCAAGACTTGCACCGCCGTGTTGAACCCGTTCTGCCGCGTTGATTTCACTGCCATGATTTGGATCTGCCCCTTTTGCTTCCAGAGGAATCATTTCCCGCAGCAATATTCGTCGATATCGCAGACGAACATGCCTGCCGAATTGTACCCTAATTTCCCGTCCATCGAGTACTTAATCCCCAACTACCAGAATTTACCGAATTTCAACCCTTCTCCTATTTATTTGTTTGTTTTGGATACGTGCATGCTGGAGGAGGAGCTGGATTTTGCGAAATCGGCGCTGAAACGAGCGATCGGGGTTCTTCCGGATAACGCGTTGGTTGGGTTTGTGTCGTTTGGTACACAGGTTCAGGTGCATGAATTGGGGTTTTCGGAGATGTCCAAGGTTTATGTATTTAGAGGGTCCAAGGAGTTGACAAAAGATCAGGTCTTGGAGCAGTTGGGACTAGGGGCTCCTGGTGGAAGACCTATCAGACCAATGGGTGGTGGTGGTCCGAGCCCTATGGCGGGAGCGACTCCCAATGCTAGCATCGATCGTTTTTTATTGCCGGCTTCTGAGTGTGAATACTCATTTGATTCGGTGATTTAACTACTTTATAATTGTGGAAAATTTTGTTTCTATCTATATGTGGACTCTGTTTGAATTTTAACTGTGAACCAGAAATAAAAGATTCTTAGGAGCACTTCCTCCATTATGAGTGGATCATCTTAGCTCATCTAGCTCCAACTGCCGAACTTGAATTTTGGGCATTAGATTTTCATCCCTGTATTATTATTTATTTATTTAATTTTTTTTTTTGCGGTGTAGTTGCTGGATGAGTTGGGAACAGACCAATGGCCTGTGGCACCAGGAAACAGGGCATCGAGGTGTACAGGAGCTGCATTGAGTGTTGCGGCTGGATTACTAGGTGCATGCACTACAGGTATCGGTGCCCGAATTATCGCATTTGTAGGAGGTCCATGTACTGAAGGCCCAGGAGCGGTAAAGCCTTTGACTTTATATGTTTAGATTGGAGGTTGCAGTTTGTTTTGTTATAGCATCATTTACCGTTTAGTGATGTATAGCCTTTTTAGTTCTTGTTTCTCAATATAAGTTTGCGATTAACCAACCGTGACTGTGATATGAATTTACACTGAGATTCTACGGAGTAATTTTGGTTGCATGCTGGACACACTGCATAAGATATTTTTTATTTTCTATTTATTGGAAAAATATTTTGAATTTTGAGGCTCAGCTATTCATGAGCTGATCCAGCAGAAGGAACACTACATTTTATAGACTCTGTGGTCTTAGTGTTCCTGGAATTCACTAACAAATGATTCTGAATCCCAACTAATTTCAGATCAGTTCTGTAATTTACTTCTCAGTAGTTTACTCTAAAAAAGCAGTTCACTTTTTACCTAAGAACACGTAACATGTTACATTCCTTGAAATATTTTCCATTTACTATCATCAATCGCAATTCCTTTAGTGCTTGATATTGATCGATCTTGCACTTGCTACTTATTTTGCATTTACTAGTTGCACCTTGTTTCCCTAAGTGTTGGGATTTTGAAAATTTTGGCTTTTCAACTTAAGTTTGCATTTAAAACTTTGGGACATCTTGATTGAAAAGTCTGAGTGATTAAATCATTAGACCAGGAACATATTTTAGCAATTTATACATTTTTCTATATTCTTTGTTTTCGTTAGGCGTGTATGGTATTTCTGAACAGTCGCGTGACCCAGGATCTCTGTATTTCTGACATCTGTTTAAACTATTGTCCATAGTCGTAAATGATCATTTATTTTGATATTCGCTGTTATAAAAAATCGTTCTTGTATTAATGCTTGACATTATTAATTTGCTTGATATTGATCAAGTGAAAATACATGGTATTTTTCCTTGCAGATTGGATCTAAAGATTTGTCTGATCCAGTTCGTTCCCACAAGGATCTTGACAAGGATGCAGCACCTTTTTTTAAGAAATCTGTCCAATTCTACGAGCAACTTGGAAAACAGCTGGTCAGTCAGGGGCATGTATTGGATGTATTTGCCTCTGCCCTTGATCAGGTGTGTTCTTTTCAGCTCAAATAGTTTGGTTCAGCGTTGTTATATACGCTTATGCTCAATTAGAGTATAGGAGAAGGATAATTTCAAAGAAAAAAATTAAAGTAAAGGAGAAGCCGAGAAGGAAAGTAAATAAATTCTAACTTCATTCTATACGCACATTGTTGATGAATTGTAGATTCATCGAGCTGGGCATAATTACTTTTTTAATGTTTTTTTTCTTATTATTATGTTGGAAGATTGTCGTTCGTTAGATCTAGGATATTCTGCTTCACAAGGTTATTTACCGAAATGGATAAGCGAGAAAATGTTTCACAGCATGGGACTTTATTATTTTTATCATTCTAGCATAAAAATTTATTGTGACCAGTATTTAGGGTCCCAAAAAACTTGATCGACCTCTGTATTGTTGACCTATATACAGTTTCTGGACCCATTTAGGATTTTTGGGGCATCAGACTAGGGGTGAGCAACGGTCGATTTGGTCCGGTTTTACTCTACAACGGTTCGGTTTTCGGTTTTGAATATCTCTAGTCCAAACCAAACAATTTTATTACGGTTCGGTTCGGTTTTTTTGTAATGCGGTTCGGTTTATACTGACTGTCATTTATATATGGTTAGCTAAAATTTGTTAAGAAATAAAATTATACGTCATTTTATGCCTTTAAAATCTAAATCATAGTATTTTTTAAACATTTAATTTGTGGGACTTAATCTTATATATATATATATATATCTGTGTGAAATGTGTTGTGTACAATGACAGCATATATGAATATAATAACAATATATAACTAATTAACCATGTAAACACGGAAAATGCATGAATCCAACGGAATATTCAGTAATAGGAATGATAACAAGGTGTAAACCAGCTTGAATTGAACACCAATCATCTTACGAAAAAATTGAAATATATACAACGTCGACTGGTGAGTGGTGAGAAAGAAGAGAAAAAAATCGAATTGAAAATTGAGGGTCAATGATACCAAGTTCCTAAATCTTAATAAACCCATTATACATAAAAAGTCTTATACTTAACAATAATATGACCCCTTATACATAAAAACCCTATACTTAACAATTATATGGCCAGTTCGGTTATTCGGTTTTTTGGGGGATTAAAACGAAAACCGAACCGAAAAACCGAATTTTATAAATTTTAAAACCACAACCGACCGAAAAAGCGATAAAACTGAACCATTTAAACCGAACTATTCGGTTCGGATGGTTTTTTCGGTTTTTCTTGTTTTATGCCCACCCCTACATCAGACAAGTGATTTAAGATCTGCTTCATTTTCGATCACAGCCCTCCTTTATAATGATCAATTTACGATTTAAGTTTTTCAGGTTGGAATTGCTGAGATGAAGGTTGCCATTGAAAATAGTGGTGGGCTCGTTGTGCTAGCTGAAAGTTTTGGCCACTCTGTTTTCAAGAATTCATTCAAACGTGTTTTTGAAGATGGAGAACAGAGTCTTGGTCTCTCATTCAAGTCAGTTTAAGAAATTAGAAATGAAAAACTCGTTTTACTTTCATGTATTTTTTTCTGATTTTGTTCTTTTTTTGGTAAAGCCATTCTTGGTGTATGGACAATCTGAATAAAGATCAGGTGCAGAAAATTTTAAATTCAAAATTCATCTGCCATTTTGCAACATAATGTGTTTCGAGAAACAGACTGTAGCCAGTTAGTAGCATGATGTTGATATGGAAGAAAAAGTAGAAATATCAAAAGAAAGAAAAACTAGTGGTTTGCGGTAATTATAAATAATATAGACAAATTTGTGAGGCTGGTCTGTGTCAATCTAAGGCCACTTAAAACCCAAAAATTTAAAGGCAGACACCTATATTCGCCAGTGAAGGCGGTTTGCTGGTCTACGTTAATCAAATAGGATGAAGTGCATGTATCAATGCGAGAGGGTTGATCATTCCCTTGTGAACTTATTTATTTGTGGCTTTGCCTATGCACAAAATTTTCTTATTAGGGGTTGTTTTATGTTAATTTTTGAAAGTTTGTTACAGTAGGAGTAGCAGATACAGCAAGGCCCATAAGATTTAACAGAGACCTATAACTTGAGTTTTTCCTTTATTACTGGAATTTTTTTTATGATAATGTGTAGCCATCTCTTGTGTGAGTGTTACTTTGTACCGAATTTATTTCCATGTAATGCTCTCCTAGCACTTTATTATATCTGAATGTAATTTTCTTGAAGCCTCTTGAAATGTTGCTGACCCTTGTCCAAGGATTCTAGCTCAAGGACACATCTCATTTATTAGGTTACCCATATCTGAATATTTTATGAGTGTTTTGGGTTGGATTTAAAACATAATAAAGCTTGGAACCCTTCACTGAGAGTTGACAGCTTCTACCCTTGAATGTTTTATAGTAGAGAGAAATATGCATGAATTGCAATTGGCTTGTCATATTAATGTATGTCAATGTAATGCATAGGCAACTTCTGAAATTGTAGTCGCGATGCCACCTTCTTGTTAACCTCAGGCTATATTTCAATATCTCTATTATTTTAATCTTTGGTCTCTTACCATTAACTGAAATTTGAGCTGTTATATCAAATGAGTTCTCTATTTGAATTTTATAGACCCTGTATTTTTTTAAAAGGGGAAACTTTGTTTTGTTTGCTTGTTCTTGATGTGTATAATTTGGATCTTATATGATAGTGTTTCCACTGTGGTTATTAGTTTTTCTTGTGAACAAAGGAACCATCAAATTATGTGACGAGGATCAATGTCGTTTTTCTTGTTTGACGTTCATCTAATTGTTTTGTGTATCTTGACAAAGAGATTGTATCATGAAAATAAATATTACTGATATTTGCTTGGTGTTTAGTGGCACACTTGAGATTAACTGTTCGAAGGATATAAAAATCCAAGGGATCATTGGGCCATGCTCATCACTAGAGAAGGTTTGTTCTTTCCAAGTTCAATAAATTCTTTTGAGCATGCTGTCATTTACCACTTCTGATGAGGAACTGTTACAGAAAGGACCTTCAGTTGCCAACACAGTTATCGGCGAGGGGAATACTACAGCTTGGAAATTGTGTGGACTTGACAGAAATACTTGCTTAACTGTTTTCTTTGATGTTTCTTCTAGCGAAAAGTCTGATTCTTCAGGAACAAATCCTCAATTATTCATCCAGTTCCTTACGAGGTATGTCAAGAATCTTAAGTACTTTCCTTCTTGGAAACAATGTTGTCCACTGCACTACCCTTTATGTCAACTCTCTCTTCTGGTCGCAGTTATCAGAGCCCTGATGGCCAGATGAGGCTAAGAGTCACTACTGTTACTAGACGATGGGTAGATAGTACAGTGGGCAATGAGGTAGGATAAATAATTGTTTCTATCTGATTTGCTGTGATTTTTTTTTTCTTGTACAACTTTCAGAAAGATCTTCCATATAATAACCGTGTTTTTTAAATATAGGATGTTTCGTGGCTGTTCCTTGTTTTTTTTTTCTTTTTTATTGTTATTAAAACAATTGATGGGTGTTATTAAGAAAAATTTTCTTCATATTTTGTCGATCTCGTGCTTGCTTTGTAATGCGGAACCCCCCACCCCCCCAACTCACCCCCCCAACCCAAGAAAAAAGAGGACAACAAACACGTGAAAAAATTGCATTGGATGGTGTTTCTGGGTTTTATTATTATGTATTTTCCGTTGGAAATGCAAGTTTGAAAGAAATTGAATGGGACATGTTTTTTTCCTGTGAGATTCAAACAATATGTTGATCCAGACCTCATGTCATGCACAGAAGGCTCTGTCTCATAGCTTTAAGATAGTACTCATACAACTTCAATAGAAAAAAGAAAAGAAAAAATAGAGTTGATAATTTCTCAAACATGCATGGCTGTTTTAGATGTAGGCCTTTAATTGCTATATTGTCCTTTTTTGGTCTCTGTATTCAACTCAATCAAATTTATAGCGCCTTTTAATTGTCTTATTAAGTTCTGAGTTTAATTAGAAATCCCAATTCGCTGTGGATCCATCTTCCTGTACAACATAGGCTTGTGATATCATATCATGTTAGTTTTCCTACCCTGTTTTTTTTTTCTCCTTTAATAAATAATCTTGGGGTGTTTTCTCTAGCAAAATTTATGAAAGTTGCTTTCTGAAAGGCTAATTCTATTTTTTTTTTCCGGTGCCTTCAGGACTTAGTGCAAGGTTTTGATCAAGAAGTTGCTGCTGTGGTAACTGCTAGATTAGCTTCTTATAAAATGGAAATGGAGGTACTGACATTATTGTACTCTGTAGATAAATCAGATAAATGTGGCAAACACAAATCCCCAGCTTCTGGTGTATCACTTCAGTTTTGTAGCATACTGCATCACTTAACTGTGAATTATGTAGTATGCACATATATCAGTACTTTATATACATTTTATCTAAATGCTGCTGAGAGCAAATTATGCATAAGCACAGTTAGTAAGCGGCATTGTTAAATTAATATTGGGGGAGATCATCCCAAAAGTTTTGTACTTTTAAATATAATAATCTTGCATTTTTACTTTACTTAGTGTATCTTGTTCATGATTTTCAGGATGGATTTGATGCTACAAGATGGATAGATCGGAATCTAATTCGCCTATGTTCCAAATTTGGTGATTATCGTAAAGATGATCCATCCTCATTCACCTTGAATCCTGGGTTTTCTTTATTTCCTCAGTTTATGTTTAATCTGCGAAGATCACAATTTGTACAGGTAAATTGATTGTGTGGTTTTTATTTTCCTATGCCGTTCTTTTCATTATTAGCGTTAAAAGTGTTCTTTCACATTTATTTGGTAGTTTCTCTTTCTTGCTTTTATATTAGGTGTTCAATAATAGTCCGGATGAGACTGCTTATTTCCGCATTTTGTTGAATCGAGAAACTGTGAGCAATGCTGCAGTGATGATTCAACCATCCTTGATATCTTATTCCTTCAATTCGCTCCCTGCACCAGTTTTGCTGGATGTACAATCAATTGGAGCTGATCGTATTCTTTTGCTGGATGCATATTTTAGTGTAGTTATTTTTCATGGAATGACAATAGCTCAATGGAGAAACATGGGATACCAGAATCAGCCGGAGCACGAGGTGTGTTTTTCACTTTTTGTTGGTCTAGTTGTTGACGGTGAAGATTTTTCGTTCTTTGGGAGTGCTGGTGCTTTCATTTGCGGGTGTCAGCTTTATGAATGTGATTGTTGTGAAACCGGGTATTATTTTTTATGGGTCTCCATATGCGGTTATGGAATTGGTTTCTTCTATTGAATCTTTTTGGTTTCTTTTACATCTTGAAAATTTTTCATGAGATATACCTCCTTTCCCTTGTCATAGGCTTTTGCACACTTATTGCAAGCTCCACATGAAGATGCTCAGTTGATAATTCGCGATCGATTTCCTGCACCAAGGCTTGTAGTTTGTGATCAGCATGGCTCGCAGGTAGCCTTTGTCCTTAAATTTTGTTTAAATGTGTTGTTTGATCTGTCTGTGTATCAATACATTTACCTGTTAGTTAAAATATTGGTCCTGGCCCACAAATTGGTTGTCCTCAACTACACATGTTTGTGAATCCTAGCTTCTAGCAAACTTGACCATTTTTGGATTTTAGCTGGGAACATGCTGTTAGCCCTTACTCTACTCTCAGGAGTGTTTTTGTTGTTATTCTCCTCTCATATTTGGGCTTTTTTGCTGTGGAACTCAGTTCATATCTTTAAAATGCAGTCATTTTGTAATAAATGAGGCACCCTTGGATTCATATAAATTATCTTCATTATATGTAAAATCTTGGTGAACATGATCTCGTAAAATATGCATCTCTTCAATCCTTGCACGTGTCAACCTTTTCATAATGGACAGCTGGAGAGAACATGTTTGGCTTTGCTGTAGCAGCTTGAGGAAGTGAAAGGCGCCTCCGAAACCCAACCACGACTCCTAAACATAAACAAGAAAAAACCTTCTGTATGTCTTGAAGGAATTGAGAAAATAGAATAAACTAGTATGACTGAAATGATAAGAATTTGTTATGCCTTTCTATGCATGTCTCTAGTTATTTCTTATAGGTAGAATGCCTTCCGTTGTTTTCATGTGAAAAATTTCGATGTTGCCAGAAAAATTGTTCTTCAGAAACCGGCTATCTTGAATATGATACTTTCACGTGTTTCTAATAATTGGAATGCCATTTTGTGACAGGCAAGATTCCTGTTGGCTAAGTTGAATCCATCTGCCACCTATAGTAATGCAAATGAGATGATGGCGCCTGGCTCTGACATCATCTTCACCGATGATGTTAGCCTTGAAGTGTTCCTTGATCATCTTCAGAAGCTAGCTGTCCAAGGTTCTTAAAAGCATGAAAGACCTGGGATTCAATTACTTTGTATTAAATGGAAATTCCAGAGTGAGTTTACATTTCTCTCCCACCCTCGTGCTCCTCCGGCAAAATCATAGTCACTTTTTGTCTACGTGCATTGGTAATTAAACTTTCTATTTTTGTGGGGTGTGAGTGGCCTTCCTTTGAAAAGCTTAAGGGGGCTTGATGAATTTGTAGTATGGGGACGAAATAGTGAGTTTTAAATTAAGAGAAGGCTCCCACCCCCCCCCCCCCCCCCCCCCCCCTCTTTTCTTTTTCTTTTTAATATGACAGAAGGATTAGGGATATATGTATGGATGGATTGCCTTTCTTTACATGTTTTGCTGTAATTCTTTCCTCAACTTTAGTTTCTCTTGTATTGAATTTTTTAAGGATGTGGTTGAAACTAGATGTCATTCTACATTGCAAGAAATTGGACGTACATGTATGAATGGATTGGTTTCTTTACATGTTTTGTTGTAATTCTTTCCTCAGCTTTAGTTACCTTGTGTATTGAATTTTTTAAGTATGTGGTTGAAAGTATACCTCATTCTACATTGGAAGAAATTGGACTTCGTATTTGTTCATTTAATGTAAACATCCTATCGGCACTTGTCAAAAAATAAAATAATCGAATGAATTTGCGAATCCAACATGATGTCTTCCGAGTCATGTTTTTGGCTTCTTGTCATTAAAATACGTAAAAAGGTGAGTAATCATATAACTACACTGGACATTCTCAGGACATTAAACACCAAAGTAAAGCAACAAAACTACACCGAGCCTGGGAACATGCACACAGTAAGTAAACAACAGACTAACATACAATCTTGCTTAAACATCTCCATGGCATTAGGGATACAATGAAAGCACAGTATCTTTATATTCTTAATCATGACATAAACATCGGGTTTTTCATTTTCGAACATTGTTTTATTTCTTACATTCCAAAGTAGATAAATAGTAGCAGCAAGAGCAATATGTCTCATCTTGTTAATAATTGAGTTACCTGATACACTCGGAACGCCTTCAACACCGCATTCGAAGAAACCATTTTCGAAGCCATTTGTTTGTTCATGCTAACCCACTCACGGATACCCCTCCAAACCCAAGTCAAGATTTTGCATTTGAAGTAAATGTGGCTTACCGATTCATTGTCTGCTTGGCACAACATGCACGATTTTTATCTGTGATAAAATCAAGTCTGTCTCGGGTGAGGAATTTGGAGTGAGCAAACAACCAGAGAGTGAATTTATGTTTGGGAAGAATGAACGATTTTTGCAGCAGTGGTTTCCAAGGCCATGTACCAACTTTTTGAACAAAGAATTCTTCTGCTCTTGATATCCCTCGATCACAAGTGAACCATCTATTCAAGCTCAAGATAACATCATTTATCGATCCTACATTTGAAATTATTATTTCTCGAATACGAAGGATTTGCTTAATTAGAGGGGATTCTTCTTTAAGCCCATTCCATTCCTAGATATTACCAAAGTGGCTATATGTAGTGCCCAAAATCAGTACACGTATAACTCATACATTTATTTAATTGTTAAATTATTTATTTAATTTTAAAATGAGTTTTAACGATGCATGAATTATTTAAATGCATTATTTTAAATTATTTATGTTTATGTGATGCACGTTAAAATATTTTCTCGAGTTTCATGTTTCAGGAGATTACTCGACGCGGGACTGAGGAAAAGAGACCGGTGACGATTTTGGCAATTTTAAATGTGGTATTTTATTTTTAAGTTAGGATGGGGTAATTTAAATAATTTATTTAGCTCTAACATTTTAAAAGCCTAAATTATTTATTTAGTTGTTTTAGAATTTTAAAACCTTTAAAGTTTACCAATTTTGTGTCTTATTTTAATTAGGGGACTTTACTTAGTAGTGACAATTAGCATTTTATTAATATTCTAATTAGCACTTTAATTAGCATTGTTAATTAAGTGATTAACAAATCATTCCCCTAAGCTACTCTAAAACACACGCACGCACACACACCTACACACACTCACACGTAAAAAACACAACACACACCTACACATTTTATTTTCAGATTTTTGAGAAACAAAAACCTAGGGTTCTTGAGAGAAAAGCAGCCGCCCCTTTCCCTTCGATTTTTCTAGCAAGTTTCGGTGATTTTATTCCAAGAAAATCGTGCCACAATCGCCCCGGATCAAGCCTCGCATCGTCTCCGCTTCGCTATCACAGTATCGCGAGTTTTTCACATCAAAGGCACGTATATTCTGTTATTTTTCATCGATCTCGTCATATTATGCATTGTGTTGTTATTTATGCGTAAAAATACATGTGTGATGTGTAGAAGTTTGAGCAATTATGTTTAGATCACTTTTGAAAGCATTTTTGGATCAAAAATCACATTTTTGCTATCTTTTTAAATACTGCGATTTTTATGTCGTGATTCTGAGAAAACTTTCAACATGAAAATTTTAGAACTTTTCGATACCTTCGATTTGCAGTAAATTCGAAATATTTGGATAAAAATTGAGTGAGTTAATGATCATTTTCGATGGACAGCTCAAACTATGTTTTCAGAAAATTATGATATTGATGTGTTCTTGAAGTTTAATTGTTGCAGGCTTCGTTGGGGACCGACGGGTGATCGCTGCTATGTTTAGGTATATGGAATATGAGTTTGGGATGATTTTCGATGCTTCGTTTCGTGTCGATAGTCGTTGGTTGCACTAGATATCATAGGAAACAATTGCTGTCAAAATTTGAGTTTACGGATGTATTGCGTTACGTGTGGTGTGTCGTTTCTTTGAGAATGTTCGGGGCGTTTTTGAAACGTCTGCTATTCGTTTTCTTAAAACGTGCTAATTTATTTTTTTCAAACCTCACTTAACATCGGCTGAACCACCAAAAATTTCATAAAATATTTTGGACATCATTTTAAAATAAAACAACCAACTATATATTTGAGAAATACAACCCATACTATATTCTCTCAAAAAATAAATAAAAAGTCATAAAATATTTTAAACATAACTTGAAATCATAAATCATAACTAGTGCGGAAAACTAGCGTTGGTCCTCGGGTTATGTGCACCTTCAGTCCAGTCAGATCAATCATCAAGACCTCCAAAAACATTAACATCAAAATCACCTGCATCAATCATACATAGTGAGTCTAAAGACTAAACACGTCATACTCTTGATAACGAGTAATACGTAATACAGTTAACATATAACAGTGAAAAATACTTGTACTTAAAATATCGTTTTCATAAAGATTCATAAACATAAACATTTTCGTAAACATTTTCATGATGCATAAAAAAATTTTCTTAATCTTATGCATAAACATTTTCATATAAACATATTCATGTCCTCGTATTCATATTCATGTTCATGTACGTTGAATTCAGATCGTGATTGTGACTCGTATTCTTAAACGTATTGGGCGATGGATCCATCTAAAGAAAACCACAGTACTGGGCGGCGGGGACACCAGCAACACTCTCACTGGTCAACTGGGCCTTGGCCTACGTATTAACATATTCGTATTCGTATTCATATCCGTATCCAAGGAAACACGATCGTCGGGCTCCCACTGAGACCATAACCCTCAAGATATTTCCAACATGTAGTAGTCACAATACCTTCACGTCCTTCAACATGTTATCATCACTTTATAAAAACATGCATAATATCATTTTTATTTTAAAACCAAGCATGCAACATAGTTTTTAAATGTCCAATTTAAACCTTAAAATTCATAAACATTTAAAAATCATAATTCAACATATTAAAATCATAAATATCCATAAACATTGAAAATAATCATATTAGCATATAAAATAGCATTTAGGACACTGCCATGACGTTTACTAATTTCTAAGTGTAAAAAGAACGTTTTACCCCTAGACGTAAAATTTTTCGTTTTTGACATTTTCTTAATTTCATTGACTCTAACATGTTACATGAATTTTTCTCATATTTTTATTTAGCTTAATTCGATGACTTTTAAATTAATCTTTAAATAAGACATATTAACGCGTTTTAATCCCGAATTAAACCAAACCTTAATATAAAATTCCCAAATTAAAAACTTAAACTTATAATAATTATTTAAGCTTAAACCTAATTTTCAATAATTTTACAAATCTTAAAACTAGGCGTTTCAATTAACTCGTTAATTAGCGTTTCGTGCGGCGATGAAATCCCGAATAAATCCAAAACTCGTTATTTTGATCCCAAATGTTAAACATAAAATTTTTATGATTTATTATACCCTTCCAAGTCATGAGCCACCCCCATGGACCCATGGATTCAATTTTTCTTCTTTAATTTTCGTTTTTGACCCTTTATCGAACCACCCGAGCCATCTCCTAATTTACTCGAGCCACGCCCGAGCCACCTTGAGGCAAACCTAGCCAACCCATCTAGGCACCCTCCTGACTAAGCCCAGCCCAAAGAACACGAACCTAACCCGTTCAAAAACAAGCTGGAACTTGACTCAAAATACTGCATGTTTTGTGTGTGTGTCTCCTAGGATATTTAGGACTCTTAGCCCAACTAGGACACTTCCAGCCCTTAACCACTTGACCCCTCATGACCCTAACCACCCTGGACCACGTCTAGGCCAAGCCCAGACCAACCCCAAGCTCCAAAACCGAAGCCACCTCTCAGCAGCTTGTCATGGCCGAGAAAACCCACATGCACATGCATGGACTCTTGTTTACACTCCTAGGACTCTAGCCGACCGAACCACCCCTGAACCAGCCTGTTGTGCACTTACCTAGGACCCAAAGGAGTCATCCTAACCCAGCCCAGGCCCCCTGGACCGATCCCACCAGCCCCTGCAAGCCTGCACAAGCCTGCGCCTATTTGAACCCGCGGGTAGGAGTCCTTGCTGGTATGGACTCCTCCCAGCCCTCTCTTAGCTCGAGTCCTAGCGTGGCTAGGACTCCACCGTGGACTCACCCATGGCCATGGCTAGCCCTGGTCTCAACCGAACCGAGCCCAGCCCCTAAACACACTAAAACCGTGAGCCTTAAGTCTACCCGCCCAAGGATGATCCCAGCTTGCGCCTTTCCCTTTTTTTTTCTTTCTTTTCGTTGTGCAGGATTTTTAGGTGATGATTTAAGACCTTAAATTCATGTAAAACAATGCTTGACCAATACCTATATCATGGCAGCCCTTAATCAATACAAAAACATGTTTTTTGGATCAACAACCAAACTTTAAAAGTGCACATTTATGTAAAAACGAAAATAAATCCATACACCACTTGTTTTCCAACTTTTCATGCATAAAAAAAATAATGTGGTGTGATGATGTTTTGAAAGAAAGAAATATGCGTGCCTTTGCGTATTTAACGCACGAAAATCCGTTGACGATTGCGAAGAACGGGGCAAGAACCTTGGCTTGAATTCCTAGAGTTTTTTCTCGATTTTTCTCCAAATTGTGATGGTGCGTGTGTGTCGTGTATTTGAGAGAATTTTGGTGTGCAACAATTCTGAAAAGTGAGGCGTGAGTTTGTGTGAAGGGTTTGGGGTGGTTTATCATATTTAAACACTAATTAAATCACTAATTATGGCTTAGGCCCATTAAGCATAAATTTAGGCCCATTAGTGTTTGATTAGGATTTAATTAAAATATTAAAAATAATTTTGGTACAAAAATAGTTTGTGAATTAAATAGCCGGGTTGCCAAAAAGTTCGTATTTTGTTGAAAAGCCAACACCGATAAAATTTACGTCACGGCGTATAAAATCATCTTAAAACCCTTATTTTCAAAAATAATAAAAAGCATCACCGCTATTTTAAATAATTAAAAACAATTATTTAATAAAAACATCTTCTATTTTTCAGCCTCGGTCTCCGTTCCTCGATCGCAACTCGAATAACTTTTTAAAAATACATTTTAATGCAACAATATAGAAAAGTATATTTTAAACATGTCAATATGCACAACATAAATAATTACTACAATTAAAACAAACAATTAAAATATAAGGGAATTTAATAATTGCATGAATGTGGTTCGCGTGGACCTTTAAATTTTCGGGGCGTTACAATCTTCCCCCCTTAAATTGAATTTCGTCCTCGAAATTCGCTTATCCTTAATAACCCCAAAGTTAAGATTCAGCTCTAGTATCCCGAAAATCCACGCTTCCGCTGCGTTACTCGGATAAAACTTAAATTCTAGAAGGTCCTTACGTCTCGTTGATCCCAATTAAATTTTCCTTCTGAATCCTTATTTTCAAATCGCAACTTAAAAAGACCCATAATGACTAAGCGCTAAGTTATTATTACCTCGAATTTCGACTTTTCTTAAAATTCCCAATATAAAATATGGATGACCATACTTATCGTATGTTATTTTCCTTAATTTATACCCAAAATTTTCGTCGACTTATCATATTTCAATCTTAAAATCCCAAACGCATATGCTAACGCTTAGATTTTTCAAGCGTCATATCGATTCATCCTACAATCCTACAATACCTTGATTAACATTTCTTATAACTTTATAACCCAAGATATCTCAAGGTTCCAAATATTCTTAAAGTCTAAATCATAAAATTTTTTTTATCATTTAACCCATTCAATTCTCACTTATTGCTAAACTAGTTCCCAAAATCCTTTAAAATTGTAAAATAAATTCTTAATTTTCCTCAAAATTATCTTAATTGGTCCTTAATTTTGAAAATCCTACGATTAAACCATAAGTTTTTGGCATTCTTATTTTCCTTCTACAGATTTACCATAATAAAATTTCAATAATTTTAAACTTATTTACCGAATAATCAATTCCTATAACCAATCTAATTACCTTTCATCAAAACTTAAAATCCCAATATACATTTCTATAATCCCAAAGTTATTGCAAATCCTCGAATCATTATTACTTATGAGTAATTCCCAAAAATTAGTTCAACTAGTAACCACAAATCATAAATATTTTCTTAGAAAATCTACATGTCCCAAAAAAAATTCATAATAATCACGATTAACTTATAGCCCAAATAGTAGAACGTCAATACTAAAACCAAAAATCAATATAGTCCAATTTCACCACAAACCAACATGCCGTGAAATCAAATAATTTCTTATTTCATATCGTATCACGTATAAAAATTCTAAAGCATCCAAAACATATATCCTCATAATGCCATTAAACATGTGACGTGAACATATAATTCATATAATTATACAGGTAAGATCATAAAACCATATAAAGCATGTAAACTTACAAATTTGAGGCTTGACGACTGATCTTTCTGGAGCTGATGGTGGCACAACCCTTTACAGGAACTTTGCTCTGATACCAACTGAAACGTCTGCTATTCGTTTTCTTAAAAAGTGCTAATTTTTTTTTTCAAACCTCACTTAGCATCGGCCGAACCACCAAAAAATTCATAAAATATTTTGGACATCATTTTAAAATAAAACAACCAACTATATATTTGAGAAATACAACCCATACTATATTATCTCAAAACATAAATAAAAAGTCATAAAATATTTAAACATAACTTGAAATCATAAATCATAACTAGTGCGGAAAACTAGCGTCGGTCCTCGGGTTATGTGCACCTTCAGTCCAGTTAGATCAACCATCAAGACCTCCAAAAACCTTAACATCAAAATCACCTGCATCAATCACACCTAGTGAGTCTAAAGACTCAACACGTCATACTCTTGATAACGAGTAATACATAATACAGTTAACATATAACAGTGAAAAATACTTGTACTTAAAATATCGTTTTCATGAAGATTCATAAACATAAACATTTTCGTAAACATTTTCATGATGCATAAAAACATTTTCTTAATCTTATGCATAAACATTTTCATATAAACATATTCATCTTCATATTAACATATTCATGTCCTCGTATTCATATTCATATTCATGTTCGTGTAAGTTGAATTCAGATCGTGATTGTGACTCGTATTCTTAAACGTATTAGGCGATGGATCTATCTAAAGAAAATCACAGTACTGGACGGCGGGGACACCAGCAACACTCTCACCAATCAACTGGGCCTTGGCCTACATATTAACATATTCGTATTCGTATCACGTATTCGTATTCATATCCGTATCCAAGGAAACACGATCGTCGGGCTCCCACTGGGACCCTAACCCTCACGATATTTCCAACATGTAATAGTCACAATCCCTTCACGTCCTTCAACATGTTATCATCACTTTATAAAAACATGCATAATATCATTTTTATTTTGAAACCAAGCATGCAAATAGCTTTTAAATGTCCAATTTAAACCTTAAAATTCATAAACATTTTAAAATCATAATTCAACATATTAAAATAATAAATATCCATAAACATTGAAAATAATCATATTAACATATAAAATAGCATTTAGGACACTGCCATGACGTTTACTAATTTCTAAGTGTAAAAAGACCGTTTTACCCCTAGACGTAAAATTTTCCGTTTTTGACATTTTCTTAATTTCATTGACTCTACATGTTCCAAATAATTATTTAAACTCACATGAATTTTCTCATATTTTTATTTAGCCTAATTCGATGACTTTTAAATTAATCTTTAAATAAGACATATTAACGCGTTTTAATCCCGAATTAAACCAAACCTTAATATAAAATTCCCAAATTAAAAACTTAGACTTATAATAATTATTTAAGCTTAAACCTAATTTTCAATAATTTTACAAATCTTAAAACTAGGCGTTTCAACTAACTCGTTAATTAGCGTTTCGTGCGACGATTAAATCCAAAACTCGTTATTTTTATCCCAAATTTTAAACATAACATTTTTATGATTTATTCTACCCTTCCAAGTCATGAGCCACCCCCGTGGACCCATGGATTCAATTTTTCTTCTTTAATTTTTGTTTTAGACCCTTTATCGAACCACCCGAGCCATCTCCTAATTTACTCGAGCCACTCCCGAGCCACCTTGAGCCAAAACCTAGCCAACCCATCTAGGCACCCACCTGAATAAGCCCAGCCCAAAGAACACGACCCTAACCTGTTCAAAAACTTGCTGGAACTTGACTCAAAATACTTTTGTGTGTGTGTCTCCTAGGATATTTAGGACTCCTAGCCCAACTAGGACACTTCCAGCCCTTAACCACTTGACCCCTCATGACCCTAACCACCCTGGACCACGTCTAGGCCAAGCCCAGACCAACCCCAAGCTCCAAAACCGAAGCCACCTCTCAGCAGCTTGTCATGGCCGAGAAAACCCACATGCACATGGACTCTTGTTTACACTCCTAGGACTCTAGCCGACCGAGCCACCCCTGAACCAGCCTGTTGTGCACTTACCTAGGACCCCAAGGAGTCATCCTAACCCAGCCCAGGCCCCCTGGACCGAGCCCACCAGCCCCTGCAAGCCTGCACAAGCCTGCGCCTGTTTGAACCCTCGGGTAGGAGTCCTTGCTGGTATGGACTCCTCCCAGCCCTCCCTTAGCTCGAGTCCTAGCGTGGCTAGGACTCCACCGTGGACTCACCCATGGCCATGGCTAGGCTTGGTCTCAACCGAACCAAGCCCAGCCCCTTAACACACTAAAACCGTGAGCCTTAAGTCTACCCGCCCAAGGATGATCCCAGCTTGCGCCTTTCCCTTTTTTTTTCTTTCTTTTCGTTGTGCATGATTTTTAGGTGATGATTTAAGACCTTAAATTCATTTAAAACAATGCTTGACCAATACCTATATCATGGCAGCCCTTAATCAATACAAAAACATGTTTTTTGGATCAACAACCAAACTTTAAAAATGCATATTTATGTAAAAACGAAAATAAATCCATACACCACTTGTTTTCCAACTTTTCATGCATAAAAAAAATAATGTGGTGTGATGATGTTTTGAAAGAAAGAAATATGCGTGCCTTTGCGTATTTAACGCACGAAAATCCGTTGACGATTGCGAAGAACAGGGCAAGAACCTTGGCTTGAATTCCTAGAGTTTTTTCTCGATTTTTCTCCAAATTGTGATGGTGCGTGTGTGTCGTGTATTTGAGAGAATTTTGGTGTGCAACAATTCTGAAAAGTGAGGCGTGAGTTTGTGTGAAGGGTTTGGGTGGTTTATCATATTTAAACACTAATTAAATCACTAATTAAGACTTAGGCCCATTAAGCATAAATTTAGGCCCATTAAGCATAAATTTAGGCCCATTAGTGTTTGATTAGGATTTAATTAAAATATTAAAAATAATTTTGGTAAAAAAATAGTTTGCGAATTAAATAGCCGGGTTGCCAAAAAGTTCGTATTTTGTTGGAAAGCCAACACCGATAAAATCTACGTCCCGGCGTATAAAATCACCTCAAAACCCTTATTTTCAAAAATAATAAAAAGCATCACCCATATTTTAAATAATTAAAAACAATTATTTAATAAAAACATCTTCTATTTTTCAGCCCTCGGTCTCCGTTCCTCGATCGCAACTCGAATAACCTTTTAAAAATACATTTTAATGCAAAAATATAGAAAAGTATAGTTTAAACATGTCAATATGCACAACATAAATAATTACTACAATTAAAACAAACAATTAAAATATAAGGGAATTTAATAATTGCATGCATGTGGTTCGCGTGGACCTTTAAATTTTCGGGGCGTTACAGTTTTTGTGGAGTCGAGTCGGTGTCTTAGTGCCCTAAGATGGGTTTCGAGGCGTTGTTCACTGTCGGCGTAATCGTATTTGGGGAGAATAAGTTTCTAAATCGCGGAGCACAATATACTCGGCGCCCGAGCGGTAATTTCTTACCGCCCGAGCGCCACATTCATTGTCGAGAGTTTTATTTTTTTAAGCTCGGCACCAGAGCGGTAATTTCTTACCGCCCGAGCGCCTTCTTTTCTATCCGAGAGTAGTGTCCAGTAGACCTGGCGCTCGAGCGGTAGAGCGCGGCCCCATCTGTAAAAATGTTTGTTTCTTTCTTATTTTCAAGTTCAATAGTGAGTTCATGTCTTTTATTTTTGAGAAATGTTCACATATCATTTTAGAGATTGTTCGGGGTTCGATGTCATGTGTTAGTACGATGATTTAACGAGGTCAAGTCCCGAGTGATCTAGAATGTCATAAGCTATCTATTTAATTCGCTGGTGAGCAAAAACACCTACGTTTAAGTATGCAAGTTAAGTGTTGAAATTCATGTTATGTGCAGCAGTGACCCCAAGTGAGATCCAACGAATCTCTCAACGCCAAGTAAGTATGTTCGATGTGCAAAGAAAATAGTTTCAAGTTTTTGAGGTATGCTAAATGTCTTGTGACCAATTTATGTTTGGGATTGGAAAGCGTTAAAGCATGAACGAGGAACAACCTACCCCTTTAAATTATGAACGAGTTTAGATCAGGATTTGAAAGTGTTAAATCATGAACGGGGACCAATCCACCCGTTAAAGCATGAACGTGGATCTCATGTATGTGGCAGTGGATTCTTCCCTGTAAGCCCAGTACTGTGGTTTAGTTCGATCAGGCGATTTGTGTATGGGTCACTTGCTTTGGAACATGCCTCTATGCAAAATGATGAAGTTTATGTATGTCCAAGTATGCAAGCATGTTTAAGAAAATTTTTGTGTTTATGGCACGTCTACGTATGTACGTATGTAAGTTCAATTTTAAGTGCAAGTTTAAGTTTCAAGATATGTATGCTCTATTTTGAAGTTGCATGTGGTTTTATTAAGTAGTACTTGTTACTCCCAGTTTATACGTATAGAGTCTTTAGACTCACTAGACTTGATCGATGCAAGTGAGGATGATTTCGAGGAGACGAGGGGTGGGGACCAAGGAATAGGCTTGGACTGAGCAGGAGGCTAGACCCGAGGACCACCCATGTTTTTAATGATATTTGCAATGTTTAAATACTCTGATTTTATGTTACGGGTTGAGGTTCAAGCAAATACTTTTGTCAAACTTTTTTTTTAGATCTTTTGTTGCAACAGCTTTTGAGACGTACAGTTTACTTTATCGAATTTTGAAGGTTCAGGAATTATTTAAGAAAATCTTAATTTTTCAGCAAATTTCAAGTAGTAATTAGTATGGTACATTACAGTTGGTATCAGAGCCAGGTTCTTGTAAAGGATTATGCCTACTGTCAGTCGCAAGAAACTCACGAAGTCACAACTCAAGTCTATAAGTTTTAAAGTTTTAATTATGTTATGTAGTAAGCATTGAGTCATAATTTCAGCATGTGTATATTAAAATCCAATTACGTGCATCTTATGCTATAGATACTATATCCATGCACATTGGGTTTACGTATTGGGTAAATTGTTGGAACAGTCAGTATGTCTCCTAGACGTGTGATTGACCGGGAAGCAATGGAAGAGGGCCAAGAGTCTCGAGTTGAGGAGAGGGCCAATCCCCCACCTCCACCACCAGATATGCAAGCTCGGATGCTTGCTGGGATGACTCAGTTTTTTGCACAGTTTGCGGGGAACCAAGCCGTAGTAGATGTAAGGGCGAGGCCCCGACCTGAGGCTGTGTATGAAAGATTTAGAAGGATGAATCCGAAGGAGATTTCGGGTACCACCGACCCGATGATAGCTGAAGGATGGATTAAGTCCATCGAGGTAATATTTGATTTTATGGAACTGACCGATGCAGATAGGGTCAGGTGTACCACGTTCTTTCTGACAGGGGATGCCAGACAATGGTGGGAGAGTGCGTCAGTGTCAGTCAACTTGCAGGTGTTGCCTTGGAATGGTTTCAAGGAGGTTTTCTACTCAAAGTAGTTCACTGAAGAAGTACGTTCCTGTCTGACCAGGGAGTTCATGTCGCTGCGGCAGGGAGACAGCAGCGTGGCAGACTTTGTCAGGAAGTTCGAGAGGGGTGTCACTTTGTACCCCTGATTGATAATGATGCCTAGAGTAAGCTGAGGCATTTCATGGATGGATTGCGGCCGATTTTGCGCCGTGATGTGAGAGTAGCTGGTCCTACTAACTATGCAGTTGCCGTGTCCAGGGCTTTGGCGGCAGAGCAGGATCAGAGGGATATTGAGGCCGAAAGACAGGGCAAGAGGCCCTATCAGGCTCCACAACAACAGCAACAACAACCTCAGCTTAAGAGGCTGTTTCAGGGGCCGCCAGGGAAGAAGCCATATCAGGGACCGCCAAAGGGTAAGGGTACAATTGCATCAGGTGGCGCCTCAGAAGCCCGATAATTTCCCAGTTTGTCCTAAATGCAACCGCCAGCATCCAGGGCAGTGTTTGTATGGGTCGGGCAAGTGTTTCAAATGTGGGGCCAGTGACCACATATTGAAGGAGTGCCCACAGTGGAGGCAGCCAACTCAGGGCAGAGTGTTCGCCATGCATGCACAGGAAGCGACCCAGACACGATACTAATGACTGGTAACTTATTTAATTCGGTACAATATTAAATTTTTGCCTTGCGTGTTGGAATTTTATTTGAGATTATTAGTGTGCTAGTAATATTTTTAGTGACTTGGAATATTAATTTCTATTATGCTTGAGGTTAATGTTAGAAATTTTGGGGATATAAGTTTTGTGTTGTGATAACGTCTCTCAAGAAATATATTCATTAAGAGAATAGCTACTCAAGCCTTCTTGGCCAGCATTATTTCCACACCTGACGTACCCACTCCGTCAGTATTAGATGTGCCAGTAGTTAGAGACTTCCCAGACGTCTTTCCTGTTGACGTCACGAGTCTTCCACCAGAGAGAGAGATGGAGTTTGCAATCGACCTTATGCCAGGCACTGTGCCAATCTCCAAAGCACCGTTCCGTTTAGCTCCAGCTGAGATGTTAGAGCTCAAGCAGCAGATACATGAGCTTCTGGACAAGGAATTCATTCACCCTAGTTTCTCACCATGGGGCGCACCAGTGCTTTTCGTGAAAAAGAAAGATAGGAGCATGAGATTGTGCATCGATTACCAAGAGTTGAACAAGGTAACGATCAAGAATAAATATCCACTTCCTAGAATCGAAGACTTGTTTGATCAGTTGCAGGGAGTTACAGTGTTCTCTAAGATAGATCTTCGATCAGGGTATCACCAACTGAAGGTGAAAGATGCAGATGTGCACAAGACAGCCTTCAGGACCAGGTATGGGCATTACGAGTTCTTAGTGATGCCCTTTGGACTGACGAATGCTCCAGAAATTTTCATGGACCACATGAACCGAGTATTTCAACCTTACCTTGATCAGTTCTTCATAGTGTTTATTGACGATATCCTTATTTACTCGAAGAGCCATAAGGAGCACAACCAGCATTTGAGGACAGTTTTACAGATTTTGCAGAGTCGCAAGTTATTTGCGAAGTTCAGTAAGTGTGAATTTTAGTTGGAGAAAATAGCCTTTTTGGGGTACATAATATCTAGCAGTGGTATTGAGGTGGATCTAGCAAAGATAACGGTCGTTAAGGAATGAGTTGAGCCGAAGAATGCTTCAGAGATCCGCAGTTTTCTGGGTTTAGCCGATTACTATGTTGCGTGTTTTCTTAAATGCTTGCAAGTGCACAACGTCAAGTTGTAATAAAATGTATTTTCGAGTACAAGTGTCGATCCCACGAGGAGTATGTATTTAAATGTATATTAATGCTTGCAATTAAAATAGTCTCAATTTTATTTAGAAAAATCAATTGACAGATTTGTTTGCACCAATAACTAGATTGAAAATAAATTTAATTATATTATAACACCAAACTTTTTATAACAAATAACTATGGAATAAAAGATCTAGAGGTCCGATTTCACGCAACTATCCACCATGTGTTATTTTGTGTAGGTATATTATAAATGTCCTTATTATACATTAGCCAAGAATTCTAAATTATCTACTCCCTCTCCCGAGTGCTAAGTAGATACTAATTATCTAACAAAGGATTGTCACGTCCCCGTCAACAATCTATAATTAAACAACACAATAAGCAATAACTTCTTTTAATGGCTTCAATTGTAATATATGTCCTCCCGAACTATATAAATACCATCGAGTATTTTTCCCTTTCTTGTTTATAAATTCCCTTTTCCAAGTGATAAATTATAAACATAAGAATCATTCAAGATATGGCCAATAAAATGAAAGCATTAAGATTGGAAAAATACAAATGAACAATAAGGAAAACTTATATAGCATAATTCATAAATCCCAACACATGGTGTCTAGTTTTGTTCCATCATTCCTCTAGAAATAAGAATTAGTTCATAATAAAAATAACACAACAACACATGAATCTTAAACAAGACATATCAAATAAAAATAAAGAAAGAAGAACTTAGAACAAGAGATTTGGAGTGCAATGAAATTTCTGTCCAGAAGTGTGCAAAAGATTTCCTAAAGATGATGAACTTGAGCTTCAATCCTTTCTTTGTAGCCTCCTCTCCTTTCCTTTGCTCCCCAATGACCTAGATAATGAATAATAGAAGCTTTTTATAGTCCTAGACAAGTCTTGTACGCAAAACACAAAAGTCATCAACTCCCATGCTCAGCACACCAAATATTCAGAATTTCCGGACTTTGTCTGTCAATGACCGCGGGTGCGGTAGAGAATGCACCGTGGGTGCGGTGATGTTTCGGTGTGCCTTACATTTTCCAACTACGAAGACCGCGGGTGCAGTGCAAAGGGGACCGCGGGTGCGGTGCGCTCTCGGCAAAAATTATTGAACATTGACCGCGGGTGCGGTCTCTTTGTTAGCGCAGGTGCGCTGGAGCTTCGGCCTTTTTATATCTTTTGCACTTTCCAATTCAACAGTTTGCTACTCCAAATTCTCATTCTAAGCTTCCAAACTACAACAACAAAAACACCAACAAATCACATAAAACCTGCTCAAGAATCACAAAATTTAAAGTTAAAAACAAGTAATAAAAGTACAATAAATTGCACTTATCAAACTCCCCCAAACTTAAGATTTTGCTAGTCCCGAGCAAAACAAAACAACACAAACAAACAAGTCATGAAATACTTTAAAGAACTTGGCCTCAAGATAAATTAACAACTCTTCATGCATTTACAATTCAAATCAATCCAACCACTTGTTCATCCGGATAAAATCATGCAATCGGTTAATTTTCTTAACTTCTAATCTCTTCAACTCATGTTTCAAAACATTCTCAATCGATTTCAATTTTTACAAACTCAAATCAAGAGGTCTTTTCCGGTAAAAATTGGGTTCAAAGCAATATTCATTCAAGAAAGGGATACCCAATAAATATTTGATGCAATGAGGTGTGTGTAAAATTGATCAAGATTCTTACTCAATGAAAGTGTTTATCGATTGTCCATAAGCTAAATTCTCCCAATCACTCTCCACAAGTAAATTGGACAACTATGACTAGGTTAATAGGATTTTAAATGGTTATAATGTTAGGCCTTGGCTCATGGCTACAAATAAAGATTAGGAGTTCAAATAAGGGAGTAAGTTGAATTTTATTTCTTTTGCAAACTCCACTTTTTCTTTTATCTCCAATTTTTTTATTCATTTCATCTCTTTTTCTCCCCTTTTTCTCCAACTTCATCAATGTAACATCATTCATTTTTCTTCTCTTTTGTAGGAGAATTTTCATTTCATTGATCCTGTGAATTCTTACTCCCTTGAGAAGGTAGGAAATTATTGTTTAAGATATTCAACGGGGTAGTAAATGTGGGATATTTGAAAGAATATCGAATGGGGGTCTTTTACACATATTAACGTGTGCCATTCGAATTCATATAAGCTCAAAGAGGTGACAAATGATAAATTATTTTTATTTTGTAGCTTGAAAGGCTCAATCGATCCAAAAATCACTTAAATCATTCCTAAATCATAATTTGTCCGTATTTCGCCTCGAGTGATGTTTGGATAGTTCTAGACAAGATCACAATTCACCAACACAAAGTAGAATCTAATCATCGTGAAAATGGTGTCTCAATGCATCAACCAAATACATATATATTCAAAAGAAAAGTGCTTGGCTTCCAAGAAATTTCAAGAACACAATTCTTTCTCATATAGGCTCAAGATGGCTTCAAATGAATATTTATGAACAATATAAATAGGCCCAAATAAAATCAAAAATTGCCTCAATCATATATGTGTTTGAACAAATTTATTTCAATGTCAAATGAAAATCACAGAGTTGTATAGAAATTATAAGTCTCAAACTTACCAAATCTCATGATTGTTCTCTAAAATTTTCAAATTGATCGATTAACATGAATGTAATGCATGATTTTTCTTCTTAATGCAATTTTTTTTCTTTTCTCATCATTGGCCATTTCAAAATAAAATATTTCATGACTACAACACTACAAACTCACAATCAAACAACTCAAAAATAAATAAACACACAAAATAAACTAAATAAATAAACAAACACACAAAAGAAAATAAAAACACAAGATAAAATAAAATAAATCACATCTACCCCAAACTAAAACATGTGCATCGTCCTCGATGTAAATAAGCATGAAAATTAGGAGAATATACATATCTTGGGCAACGACCGTCAGTGGTCATCGCCATCCTCATCATCTGCGTCATCTTGGGGTGGTTGGAACTCCGACGGGTGGTATATGGGTGGCCACTGTGGATGAGTTGGAAATGGATTACCAGAGGAAGAAGCTGATGGAAATTGCTGAGCCAAGACAGACGTAAAATCCATCATATATCCCATAAATGTATCGGTCCTAAACCGAAACTCATCCATATCTTGGTGTTGTTGGCGCATCTCGTCTTCCAACTGAGTTGATCTATCCCGCATATTTCTTGGTTGCGGTTGTGGTTCTTGAGCTTGAGCCTGGGCACGTCTTTCTGCAGCTCTTCTGTTGAATTCCATTTCAGCTCGACGTGCTGCAACGTGATCACCTCTGACTGCCCTATGTGGTTGAATTACCACAATGACATTTTTCGGCTTTAACAATTCTTCATTCATTGCCCAAGTCACTCCTGCATTCTGGCATAATGCAGTGATAAGAGAAGGGTGGAGGAGTCCACTAGGAGAGTTACCTCTTGCATAATCAAGCATCGAACTCTGAAGCAATTGACCTAAATCAATTGTCCTCCCCGTCATGATGCAAAAAGTAAGGATAGCTCTCTCCTTGATGACAGTGGTGGTGTGTTCGGTAGGCTTAATCCTAGCAGAAATAAATGAATACCAATCTTTTGCAACAGTTTTCAGATCAGACTTTGCTAGGCTGACATGCACATCATCCCTCATTCTCCACTCTGCTCCCTCTATGCAAATTGTTTGAAGAATATGATTATAATCAACATGCTCAGTCCGGTATTCTTCATATTCATCGTGCATTACTGGAGGGATACCATATAACGTATTGATCATATGTGCATCAAAGGCTACCATTTTTCCTCGCACCAACACTTTCAATTGATCATGCCTAACCTTGAGGTTAGCATAAAATTCTCTCACCAATGAAATGACAGCATCTTGTGGCTGCCTGCCAAACTCCTCCCAATGCCGAGCAGTAAGCATTATTCCAATTTCTGATCGAGGAAAACTCAAATCAAATCCCCTTTCTTTTACAATGCTTTTGTTTAAAATTTTGCCATAGTTCTCCTCCGCTATTTCGTTCCAAAACCTGTTTGCATCGTAATTCACAGATGATGATGCACCCTTAGATTTTTTTTTCTTGGAGAAATTTTATCGAACACCTTTCAATCACCAACTTCTCCTCAATCCAATTCACAAAATTTAATGATTCTTGCAATCTCCCAAACTTAATACTCACAATATCCACACCTCAACAATATACACAACAATCAATCAACAATATACACAATACCAAGAATGTACTTCACTAAATGTAATTGCTTTCCATAACAAATAACACCTTCAATTTCGAAATTTCAACAAATATGCAATGGATTTGCTCACCTTGAGTGTGTTGAAAAGTTTCTTGAAGAACAAAATCAAAGCTCCATCCAATTCTTGAAGAAATTTTCGAGCTCCTTTGAAACCCTAGGTTTGATGTTGATTTTTGTGGAAAGAAAAGTGATATTTGATGGAATGAGTGAAGATATTTAGGTTGGAGTGGTAAATTTGTTGAAGAAATAACAAAAATTGAGTGTGAAAAGTTTGTTCTTGAAAAAGGATTTCGAAGGAAGGAGAGAAATTTGAGAGAGGTGTTCTTCGATTATGAAAATTTCTGCCCCATTTTGTTTTTAAAACTATCGACCGCGGGTGCGGTGTGCAAGGGACCGCGGGTGCGGTGTGCCTTCGAATTAATTTTGATATTCAGTATTCCGCGACCGCGGGTGCGGTCCAGTAGAGACCGCGGGTGCGGGGTTCTCTCGGCAATTCTTTTATAAATGTTTATTCAGCGACCGCGGGCGCGCTCCAATAAAGACCGACTCTCGGGACACGTAGCGCGGGTGCGGTATAAAACACACCGTGGTTGCGCTGTACTCTCGAGAATTTCTTGAATTTTGAATACACCATGAGCGCGGGTGCGGTGTCAAATATACCGCGGGGGCGGTGTTCCTTCGGGAAAATTATTTTCTTCTCCAATTTTAGTCCTGAAAAGAAAACAATTGAGATTCATTAATTTTGGGAAGATACACAAACACAATATACCAAAAGTACAAAATCCAAAATAATAATACAAAAATAAAAACAAAACCAAAAACAAAATGCAATAAAGAAACAAAAAATTTGGGTTGCCTCCCAATAAGCTCTTTGTTTAACGTCTTCAGCCTGACTGTCAATTGTCTAATCAGTTTGGTTCGCTCAGCTTGACACTGTTGATATTCCTGACTTCAGTCCCATAGTACGGCTTAACCCGCTGTCCATTGACCTTGAAGGTTCTCCCATCACTGCACTTTAGCTCAATCGTCCCATGAGGGTACACTGTCTCCACCAAAAATGGACCTGACCAACGCGATTTCAACTTACCAGGAAACAACTTCAGACGGGAGTTGAACAATAGTACTTGTTGTCCTGGTTTGAGCTCCCTTCGTACAATGAGTTTATCGTGCCACTTCTTGGTCTGCTCTTTGTAAATCTTGGCATTTTCATATGCATCATTGCGGAACTCTTCCATTTCGCTCAACTGCAGTTTTCTTACGTCGCCAGAAGCTTTCAAATCAAAATTTAATTTCTTCACAGCCCAAAATGCTCTATACTCCAACTCCAACGGCAGATGACATGCTTTCCCAATGACTAGCCTATAGGGAGACATCCCAATAGGCGTCTTGAATGCGGTCCGATAAGCCCATAACGCATCATCCAACTTCATAGCCCAATCTCTCCGGTTGGTGTTGACAGTCTTTTCCAGTATTTGCTTAATTTCACGATTGGATACTTCAGCTTGTCCATTCGACTGAGGATGATATGCTAGTGCCATTTTGTGCTTCACACTGTATTTAGCCAAAAGTGAGTTGAAAATTTTATTGCAAAAATGCGTACCTTCGTCACTTATGATGGCCCTCGGTGTTCCAAATCTGGTGAAGATGTTCTTGTGCACAAACTTAACTACAAAACGAGCATCATTAGTACTGGTGGCGATTGCTTCCACCCATTTCGAAACATAATCTACCGCTAATAATATATAATATTGACCAAAAGAAGGGGGGAAAGGTCCCATGAAATCTATGCCCCAAACATCAAAAAGTTCCACTTCCAAAATATTTGTCAGTGGCAATTCGTGACGCTTAGAGATGTTTCCTAATCTTTGGCACCTATCACATGATTTCACTAAGGTATAGCTATCCTTAAACAAAGTAGGCCAGAAAAAACCTGATTGCAATACCTTAGCTGCAGTTCGTGTCGCTCCAAAATGTCCACCATATGCAGATGAATGACATAGCTCAAGAATTTGGTGTGCTTCGACACTGTCAACACATCTCCTAATCACTTGGTCAGCACATCTCTTATACACACAAGGATCATCCCAGAAGAAAATTTTGATATCATGAAAGAACTTCTTTTTCTGATGGTGGTTCAGATCTGGAGGAAGAATACCACAAGACAAAAAATTCGCAATGTCAGCAAACCAAGGGAGTACTGAACTTACCTCAAAGAGTTGTTCATCTAGAAATGTTTCCTGTATTGCTCCTTCTTCTTTCATATCTTCTAGCTAAAGTCTTGACAAGTGGTCAGCCACTTGATTCTCACTTCCCTTTTTATCTTTGACCTCGAAGTCAAATTCTTGTAATAGCAGTATCCACCTTATCAAGCGTGGTTTCGCATCCTTCTTGGCAAATAGGTAGCGAATGGCTGCATGGTCAGTAAAAACAATTACCTTTGTGCCGATCAGATATGGCCTGAATTTGTCGAAGGCAAATACTACAGCAAGCATCTCCTTTTCAGTCGTGGTGTAATTTTGCTGTGCAACATCCATAGTACGGCTTGCATAATAGATTGCCCTAAACATCCTTTCTCTTCTTTGGCCCAATACTGCACCAATGGCATAATCACTTGCGTCACACATCAGCTCAAAGGGCTCTTTCCAGTCCGGCACTATCATGATTGGTGCTGTCACCAATGCCCTCTTGATTTTCTCAAAAGCCTGCAAACAATCATCATCAAATATGAATGTGGAATCTTTTTCAAGAAAATTACATAAGGGTTTAGCAATATTAGAAAAATATTTAATGAATCTCCGATAAAACCCCGCATGTCCTAGAAAGCTCCTTATTCCTTTGATGTTCTTTGGTGGAGGAAGTTTTTCAATTGCAACCACCTTGGCTCTATCCACCTCTAATCCCTTAGATGATACTTTATGTCCCAGGACAATGCCCTCTTGGACCATAAAGTGACATTTTTCCAAATTAAAAACTAGGTTCTTTTCTTGGCATCTATGCAACACAAGGGATAAGTTATGTAAACAATGATCAAATGAAGAGCCAAATACCGAGAAGTCATCCATGAAGACTTCCATGATTTCTTCCACAATGTCTGAAAATATAGCCATCATACACCTCTGAAAAGTGGCCGGTGCATTGCATAGCCCAAAAGGCATTCTCCTAAAAGCGAACGTGCCATAAGGACACGTAAAAGTAGTCTTCTCCTGATCCTCTGGTGCTATAGCTATTTGGTTATAACCTGAATAACCGTCTAAGAAGCAATAATGACAATAACCAGCAAGTCTATCTAGCATTTGATCAATAAAAGGCAATAGAAAATGATCTTTTCGGGTGGCATTGTTCAATTTTCTATAATCCATACAAACTCGCCAACCAGTTACAGTACGAGTAGATATTAATTCATCATGTTCATTTTTAACCACATTTATTCCACCCTTTTTCGGTACAACTTGTACAGGAGACACCCAATTACTATCAGAAATAGCATAAATTACACCAGCATTCAACAATTTAAGCACCTGATTTTTCACAAGTTCTTTCATTGCCGGATTTAATCTCCTCTGATGATCCACATAAGGAGTATACGACTCCTCCATTAAAATTTTATGCATGCATATAGTGGGGTTAATTCCCCTAATATCAGAAATCGACCATCCCAAGGCAGTTTTATATTCCCTCAATACTCTCAATAATTTATCTTTTTCATCAATAGTAAGGGAGGAAGACATGATTACCGGATATGTCGACTTCTCTCCTAAGAATGCATAACATAGGTGGCTTGGCAGTTCCTTCAAATCAGGAGAGGGTGATATTACCTCTATTTTCTCTTCGACGTTCAACTCCTCAATCAACACATCCGTTTTCTTTTCTTTATGCAATACTTCAAGAGCCACCAGTTGCTCTTTCACTTCCCAGTCTTCTTCACTAACAGCTTCAGTAGCTCCAACCAAGCAACTCTCCAAAGGGTCCCTATTTTCTGCACAGTCAAATGATACACATGAGTCTATAACATCAATGCTTTTACAAGTACTTACCTCATTTGATCCCTTCATGGCATGATAGATATTGAAAATGACTTCTTCTCCACCAAATCTCAAGGTGAGTTCACCCTTATGCACATCTATCAATGCCCTTCCAGTTGCCAGGAACGGTCTCCCAAAGATTAATGGAGCATCATTATCCTCTTCCATATCTAGAATCACAAAGTCTGCAGGAAAAATAAACTTATCCACTTTTACCAATACATCCTCGACGATCCCTCTTGGATACGTAAGACTTCTGTCTGCAAGCTGTAGGGTAATAGTGGTTGGTTTAACTTCTCCAAGCTCCAATTTCATGAAAATAGAAAATGGCATCAAATTAATACTTGCTCCTAAATCACATAAAGCTTTACTACAATGAGAACCACCAATAAAGCAAGGAATAGTAAAACTCACTGGATCTTTTAATTTTTGTGGTAATTTCTTTTGTAGGACGGCACTGCACTCCTCAGTAAGCTTCACTGTCTCAAACTCTTGCAGCTTCCTCTTTTTAGACATCACATCTTTAATGAACTTGGCATAGTTGGGCATTTGCTCCAATGCATCAGCAAATGGTATATTGATGTGTATCTTCTTAAAAATCTCAAGGAAATTTGCAAATTGATCATCTAAACTCTTCTTTTTGAACCTCTGAGGGTATGGAATGGCAGGCTTAAATGCAGGAGGTTGTACAACTTTTGTCTTAGAGTCCTCAACCTTATTCTCTGTTATAACCTCAAACTCAACATCTTCCACTGACTTCTCACTTTCCACCATCTTCTTGGGACTTTGAACCTCCAATTCTTTTCCGCTCCTCAAAGTGACTGCCTTGCACTGCTCTTTTGGATTAACTTCCGTATTACTCGGAAATTAACCCCTGTTCTGATCTCTCAAAGCATTAGCCAACTGTCCAATTTGCGTCTCCAAAGATTTCATCGTAGCACCCATGTTTCCTATGTGTGTCTCCATGCTATCAAAGCCGAGACTCAGTTCTAGCCATCCTCTTTCCAGATTCAGCCACAAATGTACCTACCAAATCCTCAAACGAAGGCTTTCCCTCCCCTTTTGATGTATTGAACCCCGGAGGAGGATTCAACACATTCTTATTATTAGCATATGAAAAATTATCATGATTTCTCAAACCTGGATGATAAGTATTAGGAGGAGGGTTACCTCGATATCCTCCAAATCCACCAAAGTTTCTGTTGTTGATATATTGGGCTTCTTCAAGAGAATGAGTTTCTTCAGCAACAACGGAAGGACCTTCAGTGTCAGGTAGTCTCACTTTATTCATGGCTGCTAGTTGTGTGGTCAATGCAGAAACTTGGGCGGTTAGTGAAGTGATAGGATCCACGGCATAAATACCAGCTGTCTTCTTTACTCCTGACCTTTCAGATGGCCACTGATAACTGTTAATGGTCATTTGTTCAAGCAAATCATATGCTTGATCAGGTGATTTGGCAAATATCGTTCCACCAGCTGCTGCATCCACAGTGCCTCTTGTTTGTCCATTCAAACCATTATAAAACAATTCAATCTGTACCCAATCTTCAAAAACATGGTTTGGACACCTCCTCAACAACTCCTTATACCGTTCCCATGCCTCATATAATTGCTCAAAGTCAGTCTGCCTAAAAGTACTTATCTCTATCTTCAACTGTGCAGACTTCGCAGGTGGAAAATATTTAGCAAGGAACTTGGTTGCTAACTCCTGCCATGTAGTGATACTCCCCAAAAGAAGCGATTGGAGCCATCCTCTTGCTTGATCCCTAAGAGAAAAAGGAAACAAACGCAATCGAATTATATCATCAGAAATACCATTTATTTTTACCGTGTCAGTAATTTCAAGGAATGTTCTGAGATGTAGATGAGGATCTGCAGTAGCGGCTCCCCCAAACTGATTCTGTTGAATCATATTTATCAATGCTGGCTTAAGCTCAAAGTTGTTTGCATTAATAGTCCCTCGTGCTATGCCCGAGTAATGAGCATTCAGTACCGGCCTAAAATGATCTCTGATGGGTATTGCAGGGGGTGGATTTTCATTATCTCTGTTTTCAGCCATTGCTCGAATCTCTTCTCTTCTTGCCTTTCTTAATCTTCTTGTGGTTCTTTCGATTTCAGGATCAAAGATAAGCAAGTCAAGATTTTGCGATCTTCGCATGCACTGTCAAACAAAGATAAGACACAAATCAATGTTTAATGTATTACAATAAAAACAGCTCTAAATTAAAATAAATACTAATTGGTAACAATACTAATATAAATTTAAAATAGACACTCCCCGGCAACGGCGCCAAAAACTTGTTGCGTGTTTTCTTAAATGCTTGCAAGTGCACAACGTCAAGTTGTAATAAAATGTATTTTTGAGTACAAGTGTCGATCCCACGACGAGTATGTATTTAAATGTATATTAATGCTTGCAATTAAAATAGTCTCAATTTTATTTAGAAAAATCAATTGACAGATTTGTTTGCACCAATAACTAGATTGAAAATAAATTTAATTATATTATAACACCAAACTTTTTATAACAAATAACTATGGAATAAAAGATCTAGAGGTCCGATTTCACGCAACTATCCACCATGTGTTATTTTGTGTAGGTATATTATAAATGTCCTTATTATACATTAGCCAAGAATTCTAAATTATCTACTCCCTCTCCCGAGTGCTAAGTAGATACTAATTATCTAACAAAGGATTTTCACGTCCCCGTCAACAATCTATAATTAAACAACACAATAAGCAATAACTTCTTTTAATGGCTTCAATTGCAATATATGTCCTCCCGAACTATATAAATACCATCGAGTGTTTTTCCCTTTCTTGTTTATAAATTCCCTTTTCCAAGTGATAAATTATAAACATAAGAATCATTCAAGATATGGCCAATAAAATGAAAGCATTAAGATTGGAAAAATACAAATGAACAATAAGGAAAATTATATAGCATAATTCATAAATCCCAACACATGGTGTCTAGTTTTGTTCCATCATTCCTCTAGAAATAAGAATTAGTTCATAATAAAAATAACACAACAACACATGAATCTTAAACAAGACATATCAAATAAAAATAAAGAAAGAAGAACTTAGAACAAGAGATTTGGAGTGCAATGAAATTTCTGTCCAGAAGTGTGCAAAAGATTTCCTAAGGATGATGAACTTGAGCTTCAATCCTTTCTTTGTAGCCTCCTCTCCTTTCCTTTGCTCCCCAATGACCTAGATAATGAATAATAGAAGCTTTTTATAGTCCTAGACAAGTCTTGTATGCAAAACACAAAAGTCATCGACTCCCATACTCAGCACACCAAATATTCAGAATTTCCGGACTTTGTCTGTCAATGACCGCGGGTGCGGTAGAGAATGCACCGCGGGTGCGGTGCTGTTTCGGTGTGCCTTACATTTTCCAACTACGAAGACCGCGAGTGCGGTGGAAAGGGGACCGCGGGTGTGGTGCGCTTTCGGCAAAAATTCTTGAACATTGACCGCGGGTGCGGTCTCTTTGTTAGCGCAGGTGCGCTGGAGCTTCGGCCTTTTTATATCTTTTGCACTTTCCAATTCAACAATTTGCTACTCCAAATTCTCATTCTAAGCTTCCAAACTACAACAACAAAAACAACTACAAATCACATAAAACCTGCTCAAGAATCACAAAATTTAAAGTTAAAAACAAGTAATAAAAGTACAATAAATTGCACTTATCATACTACCGTAAGTTTATTCAGGGGTTTTCTTCAATAGCAGTGCCACTCACTTCACTGACCGAGAAGAATTCTAAATTCGTTTGGAGTGATGAATGTCAGAAGAACTTTGATACTTTGAAGCAAGCTCTTATTTCAGCACCGGTGTTAGCCATGCCATCAGGGCAAGGAGATTTTGTGTTATATACCGATGCATCTAAGCTCGGTTTAGGCGCAGTCTTGATGCACCAGGGTCGGGTAATAACTTATGCTTCTAGGCAGTTGAAGGTGCATGAGAAGAACTAACCGACTCACGATCTGGAATTAGCCGCTGTTGTCTTTGCGTTGAAGATTTGGAGACACTACTTGTATGGCGAGAAGTGTCAGATATTCACTGATCACAAGAGTCTCAAGTATTTCTTCACGCAGAAAGAACTAAATATGAGACAAAGACGGTGGTTGGAGTTAGTGAAAGACTACGACTGTGAAATTAGCTACCATCCGCGGAAAGCTAATGTTGTTGCAGACGCCTTGAGCAGAAAAATTGCTGTTATAGCTCAGTTGTCAGTACAGAGACCTCTTCAGTTTGGGATTCAGAGGTTTGGGTTAGAGGTTTACCCCAATGGCAGAGCCCCCAGACTAACCAATCTGGCAGTCAAATCTGAATTGCTAGACCGAATCCGTAGAGGACAGCCTTCACACGAGCAGTTACAAAAATTGAGGCTGAAGGATGAAGCTAAGGACAATGTACTCTACACAGTGTCAGATGGTATGGTGAGATACAGAGGTAGAATGTGGGTGCCTAATGTTGATTCGATCAAAAAGGATATTCTGATAGAGGCACATGCATCTCCGTATTCAATCCACCCAGGAGGTACTAAAATGTACAAGGATCTGCAGATTTTGTATTGGTGGTCAGGCATGAAGCGAGACATCCGCAGATTTGTGTCTGAATGCCTCACTTGTCAGCAGGTGAAGGCAGAGCATCAGAGGCCATTAGGAATACTTAAGCCACTCCCCATCCCGGAGTGGAAATGAGAGAATATCACCATGGACTTTGTAGTTGGTTTACCGAGGTCAGTCAGAGGGTTTAATTCTATTTGGGTTATAGTGGATCGACTAACTAAGTCGACACACTTCTTGCCGGTGAAGACGACTTTCTCCATGACGCAGTATGCAGAGCTTTATATCAGGGAGATAGTTCGGTTGCATGGGATCCTAGTTTCCATTGTCTCCGACAGAGACCCGAGGTTTATATCGTCTTTTTGGAATAGCTTACATGCAACCATGGGGACGAAGTTGCTAGACAGATGGCCAATCAGAGCGAGTGATTCAGATTTTGGAGGATCTATTGCGAGCCTGTATGGTCAATTTCCAGGGGACTTGGGAATCTAAGCTACCTCTAGTGGAGTTTAGCTACAACAACATTTTCCAATCATCTATAGGTATGGCTCCCTACTAGGCATTATATGTAAGGAAGTGCAGATCACCAATTCTTTGGGATGAGGTTGGTGAGAGAGCAGAACTTGGTCCAGAGATAGTTCAGCAGACTGCAGATGTGGTGGTCAAGATTCGAGACAGAATGAAGACCGCCCAGAGTCGTCAAAAGAGCTATGCTGATAAGAGAAGAAGAGATCTAGAGTTTTCCATAGGTGATCACGTCTTCGTGAAGATAGCACCCATGAAGGGTGTTATGAGATTTGGGAAGAGAGGCTAGCTCAATCCGAGGTTTATTGGACCGTTTGAAATTCTGGACATAGTTGGGACACTAGCCTATAGTGTTGTCCTTCCGTCGAATCTGGTCGGAGTAGACAATGTGTTCCATGTCTCGATGCTGAGGAAGTACCTCAGACCTGTCATATGAGGAAAGACCCGTCCAATCCTAGACAGACAGGAGTTGAGACTTCGGAACAAAGTGACCAAGTTGGTCAAAGTCCGGTGGCTAAATCAATCAGTAGAGGAGGCCACTTGGGAAGCGAACCAGACATAAGAATTCGCTACCCAGAGTTGTTCAGTAAGATTTATTTTCGAGGAAGAAATTTTTATAAATAGGGGAGGAACTGTAGTGCCAAAAATCAGTACACGTATAACACATGCATTTATTTAATTTTAAAATGAGTTTTAACGATATGTGAATTATTTAAATGCATTATTTTAAATTATTTATGTTTATCTGATGCACGTTAAAATATTTTCTCGAGTTTCATGTTTCAGGCGATTACTCGATGCGGGACTGAGGAAAAGAGACCGGTGACGATTTTGACAATTTTAAATGTGGTATTTTATTTTTAAATTAAGATGGAGCATTTTAAATAATTTATTTAGCTCTAGCATTTTAAAAGCCTAAATTATTTATTTAGTTGTTTTAGAATTTTAAAACCTTTAAAGTTTACCAATTGTGTGTCTTATTTTAATTAGGGGACTTTACTTAGTAGTGACAATTAGCATTTTATTAATATTCTAATTAGCACTTTAATTAGCATTGTTAATTAAGTGATTAGAAAATCATTCCCCTAATCTACTCTAAAACACACGCACACACACACCTACACACGCACTCACACGTAAAACACACAACACACACCTTTACATTTTATTTTCAGATTTTTGAGAAACAAAAACCTAGGGTTCTTGAGAGAAAAGCAACCTGCCCCTTAGATTTTTCCGGAAAGTTTCGGTGATTTTATTGCAAGAAGATCGTGCCACAATCGTCCGGATCAAGCCTCGCATCGTCTCGGCTTCGGTATCGCCGTTGTAACGTACCGTACTTTCCATACTCAAAATTTGCGGAAAAATTAAAAATATTTCTTGAATGTAAACATTCATACGGTCGTCACTCAACATTCTTAAAAATAGATCTCATAATCATTCGTCACCAATAAAAATTTTGCTAAAAGAAACTGTCTCAAAATATTTCGCATTGAGATATTTAAAAATCAGAGTATTTTTAAACTTCGCATAAAACGTAAACATTGCGGTCCTCGGGTCTAGCCTGCCACTCAGTCCAAGCCTGCCCCTTGGTCACCACCTCCTGTCTCCTCAACATAGTCACCTGCATTGATCAAGTCTAGTGAGTCTAAAGACTCAACACGTATAAACTGGAATAACGAGTACTACGTAATAAAATCGCATGCAACTTTAAAATATGACATACATAACTTGAAACTTGAACTTGCATAATAATCTTGAACATACGTACGTACATAACTAGACGTGCCGTCAACATAAACTTTCATAAACATACTGCATACTTGAACATACATAACTTCATCATTTTCGTAGAGGATGTTTCAAAGCAAGTGACCCATACATAATAAACGCCTGATCAGACAAACCACAGTACTGGGCTGACAGGGACGTATCCACTGCCACATACATGAGATCCCCGTTCATAATTTAACGGGCTGGTTGGTCCCCGTTCATAATTTAACGCTTTCCAACCATGATCTAACCCGTTCATAATTTAATGGGGTGGAGAGGTCCTCGGCCACGTTCACCGACTTCCAAACCCATTCATAATTTGGTCACAAGACATTTAGCATACCTCAAAAACTTAAAATATTTTCTTGCACGTCACACATACTTACTTGGCGTTGAGGGATTCATTGGACTTCGATCGGGGCCGTCGCTGCTGCACATACTAGCTTGAATTTGCATACTTAACTTGCATAACTTAACGTAGAAATCATACTTACTCTCGAGTTCAATCATTACATAGGATGCTCTAAAATTTCCCATGACACGACCTTGACAATCTTTGCACTAAACCATGACATCAAACCTCAAAGCATGCTAAAATATTTTTCCCAAAATATGCACGACACGGACCCCGTGCCCAGGTCCGGCCTCGGGTCCGTGTAGTACTGTAAAATGTGTGGGTAGAAAAGGGAAGACATGGACCCCGTGCTAAGGTCCGTGTAGGCTCTGGAAAAAGGCACTCCGGAAGAACAAAGGCACGGACCCCGTGTCGAGGTCCGGGTAAGGGTCCGTGTAGTCTCGGTTTCTTGGCACTAAGGAGGAAACAAGGGCACGGACCCCGTGTGGAGGTCCGGGTAAGGGTCCGTGTACTCTCGGGACAAGAAAACTTCGGAAATCCTAAACGGTTTTATGCTTAATAGTCTAGACTCGCTTGCACGGACCACGAATCGACACCCCAAGACTCATCCTAGCATGCCATAACATCAAACCATATTCGTAACAATTCCTAAGGCGACGATGTTCACCCTACGACACATACCCTTCAAAACGTAGCAATTGACATCAAAAGTTACCTACGATTTTTAATTAAATCGAGCGCCTATTGACATGACTCGAAGCCTCAACATTGCTCCCATCATCGTACTAGGCATACCTAAACGCAGCAACCATCACCCGTCGATCCCCAACAAAGCCTGCAACAAATAAACTTCAAGAACACAAATTTTCGTAAAAGACGCAGTTTGAGTAGTCCCACGAAAATCGTCATAACTCACTCAATTTTCGTCCAAAAATCTCGAATTTTATATCAAATCGAAGGCATCAAAAAGTTATACAATTTTATAGTTGAAAGTGTTCTCAAAATCTTGACCGAAAAATCGCAGTATTTGAAAATACAGCGAAAACGTGAATTTGGTGGTCCAAAAATCGTTTCAAACTTGATCTAAACACGATTGCTCAAACTTCTACGCATCACACATGTATTTTTCGTATAAATAACAACACAACGCATAATATGACAAGATCGATGCATCAAGAACAGAATATACGTGTCTTTTGATAATAAACGTTACCGAACCGGCGATATCGAAGCGGAGATGGAAGCGAGGTTGCCCCGGAACGATCGTGCAACGATTTCTTTGAAGAAACTCAACAAAATACTGCTGGAAATAATCAGAGAAAGGGGCGGCTGCTCTTGGGGAAGGAGAACCCTAGGTTTGTCATGTAAAAATCTGAAAATAAACTTGTAGGTGTGTGTGTTGTGTGTTTACTGTGTGTAAAAACGTGTAAGTGTGTGTGAGTGTAGAAAACGTGTGTGTGTGTTTTAATTAGGAGAAATTCTATCTAAATTAACTATTTAAAATACTAATTAAAGGTTAACACCTAATAATTTACTCAAATCTCTTCAATTAAAATGATTACACACCAATTTTAAAAGTTTAAACTCTTAAATCACTCAATACATAAATAATGTTTTAAAATACTAAAACTCTATAATTTATTTAAAATGCCCCGTCCTAAATCTTAAATTAAAATACCAAATTCTAAATTGCCAAAATCGTCACCGGTCTTTTCCTCGATCCCGCCTCGAATAATCGCCTGAAACATGAAACTCGAAAAACATTTTAACGTACATCACATAAACATAAATAATTTAAAACAATGCATTCAAATAAATCATGTATGGCTAAAACTCACTTTAAACTTAATTAAATGCCTTAATAAATAAATAAATGCATGAGTTATACGTGTACTGAATTTGGGCACTACAGTTCCTCCCCCACTTATAAAAATTTCGTCCTCGAAATTAAATCTTACCGAACAACTCCGGGTAGCGAAGTCTCATATCTCCTTCGGACTCCCATGTGGCCTCTTCTACTGATTGGTTTAGCCACCGGACTTTGACTAGCTTAGTCACTTTGTTCCGGAGCCTACGCTCTTGCCTGTCTAGGATTTGGACTGGTTTTTCCTCGTAAGACAAGTCTGTAGTCAGCTGTAACGGCTCGTAACTCAGAATGTGCGAAGGATTAGCCAAATATTTCCTCAGCATCGAGACATGGAACACATTGTGCACCCCGGCCAGATTCGGCGGAAGGGCCACACGATAGGCTAGTGTCCCAACTTTGTCCAAAATCTCAAACGACCCAATGAACCTCGGACTCAGTTTGCCTCTTTTCCCAAATCTCATAACACCCTTCATAGGTGCTATCTTGACGAAAACGTGATCACCCACTGCAAACTCGAGATCTCTCATTCTCTTATCAGCATAAATCTTTTGACGACTTTGGGCAGTCTTCATTCTGTCACGAATCTTGACCACCACGTCTGCAGTCTGCTGAACTATTTCTGGCCCAAGTTCTGCTCTCTCACCAACTTCATCCCAATGAACTGGTTATCTGCACTTCCTCCCATACAACGCCTCATAGGGAGCCATTCCAATAGATGCTTGGAAGCTGTTGTATGTGAACTCCACTAGAGGTAGTCTAGACTCCCAAGTTCCTTGAAAATCAATCATGCAGGCTCTCAGCAAATCCTCCAAAATCTGAATCACTTGCTCAGACTGACCATCTGTCTGCGGGTGAAAAGCTGTACTGAAAAGCAACTTCGTCCCCATGGCTGCATGTAAACTCTTCCAGAAGGACGATGTGAATCTCGGGTCCCTGTTGGACACGATTGAAACTGGGAATCCATGCAGACGGACTATCTCCTTGATATAAAGCTCCGCATACTGCGTCATGGAGAAAGTCGTCTTCACTGGCAAGAAATGCGCTGACTTGGTGAGTCGGTTCACTATAACCCAAATAGCATTAAAACCTCTGACTGATCTAGGGAACCCAACCAAGAAATCCATAGTAATGTTCTCCCACTTCCACTCGGGGATGGGGAGTGGCTTAACCAATCCTGCTGGCCTATGATGTTCAGCTTTTACTTGCTGGCAAGTGAGACATTCTGATACGAATCTACGGATGTCTCGCTTCATTCCTGGCCACCAATACAAAATCTGGAGGTCCTTATACATCTTGGTACCTCCCGGATGGATAGAATACGGAGATGCGTGTGCCTCTGTCAAAATATCTTGTCTGATCGATTCACCACTAGGCACCCACATTCTACCTCTGTATCTCACAATCCCATCTGACACTGTATAAAAAACACTGCCCTTGGCCTCATCTTTCAGCCTCCATTTCTGTAACTGCTCATCTAAAGACTGTCATGCCCAGATACGATCTAGCAAATCAGATTTGACTGTCAGATTAGACAGCCTAGGAGCTCTGCCCTTACGATAAATCTCTAGACCAAACTTCTGAATCTCAGATTGAAGTGGTATTTGCACTGACAACTGAGCTACAACTGCCACTTTCCTGCTCAATGCGTCTGCGACAACATTAGCCTTTCCCGGATGGTAGCTAATTTCGCAGTCGTAATCTTTCACAAGTTCTAACCACCGTCTTTGTCTCATATTCAGCTCTTTCTGCGTGAAGAAATATTTGGGACTCTTGTGGTCGGTGAAAATCTGACATTTCTCGCCGTATAGATAGTGTCTCCAAAATTTCAGTGCAAAGACAACGGCGGCTAACTCAAGATCGTGAGTCGGATAGTTCTTCTCGTGCACTTTCAATTGCCTGGAGGCATATGCTATGACTCAACCCTGCTGCATCAATACTGCGCCTAACCCGAGCTTAGATGCATCGGTGTATAGCACGAAATCACCTTGTCCCGTCGGCATGGCTAGCACTGGCGCCGATATGAGGGCTTGCTTCAACGTATCGAAGCTCTTCTGACATTCCGCACTCCACACAAATTTGGCATTTTTCTTTGTCAGGGAAGTGAGTGGCACTGCTATGGATGAAAATCCCTTAATAAACTTACGGTAGTAACCAGCTAAACCCAAAAAGCTGCGGATTTATGATGTATTCTTTGGCTCAACCCAATCCTTAACTGCCGCTACCTTGGCTGGATCCACCTCAATGCCGCTACTAGAAATGCTACCTTCTCCAACCAAAATTCACACTTACTAAACTTCGCGAACAACTTGCGGCTCTGCAAGGTCTGTAAAACTGTCCTCAAGTGCTGGCTGTGCTCCTCATGGCTCTTCGAGTATATAAGAATATCGTCAATGAATACTATGAAGAACTGGTCGAGGAACGGCTGAAATACTCGGTTCATGAGGTCCATGAAAATTGCTGGAGCGTTAGTCAACCCAAATGGCATCACCAAGAACTCGTAATGCCCATACCGGGTCCTGAAAGCTGTTTTGTGGACATCTGCATCCTTCACTTTTAGCTGATGGTACCCTGACCGAAGATCTATCTTAGAGAACACTGTAGTCCCCTGCAATTGATCAAACAAGTCTTCAATTCTAGGCAACGGGTACTTATTCTTGATCGTTACCTTGTTCAGCTCACGGTAATCGATGCACAGTCTCATGCTTCCGTCTTTCTTTTTCACAAAGAGCACTGGTGCGCCCCACGGTGAGCAACTCGGGCGGATAAACTCCTTGTCTAAGAGCTCCTGAATCTGCTGCTTAAGTTCTAACATCTCTGCTGGAGCTAATCTGTACGGTGCCTTAGAGATTGGCACTGTACCTGGCATGAGATCGATTGTAAACTCCACCTCTCTATCTGGTGGAAGGCCTGCGACATCGTCTGGAAAAACGTCTGGGAAATCTCTGACTATTGGCACCCCTGATATAGAAGGAGTGGGCACGTCCGGTGCCGAGATGATACTAGCCAAGAAAGCCTGACACCCCTTAGAAATTAGTCTCCTCGCTTGCATGCAAGAGATCATGCGCGGGAAACTCCTCCATCTGGCTGGCTCAAAAAGAAACTGCTCCATGCCCAATGGTCTGACTAACACCGATCTCTTCTGAAATTCGATAAGAACTCTGTTCTTAGTCAGCCAGTCCATTCCCAATATAATATCGAACTCTGGCATCGGCAAGACGATCAAGTTGGCATATACGAGGTGGCCGTGCAATTCTAGATCGATATCTCTGACCACGCTGGTAGCTAACAGCTCTTCCCCTGATGGGACTGTCACTGAAAAGTTCACGTCTAGGCCAATGGACTTGAGGTCCAAATGATTAGCAAACGTTTCCGATATGAAGGAGTGAGTGGCTCCTGAGTCGATCATTGCAGTTGTTGATAATCTCTTAATAAAGATGTTTCCTGAGATGCGTTAGCACAACACAAAACTTATATCCTCGAAATTACTAACATAACTCAAGCGTAATAGAACTTAATATCCCTAGGCACACAAAACATTACTAGCACCCTATTAATCCCAAGTAAAAATTCCACATGCAAGGCAAAATAATACTGAGCTTAGGTAGAAAAGTATACCGGTCAGCAACGTCGTTTCTGGATTCGCCTCATGTGCATGCATGGCGAATACTCTCCCTTGGGTGGGCTGCTTCCAGTGTGGGCACTCTTTCAACATGTGGTCCGTAGCTCCACATTTAAAACATTTCCCGGATCCCCATAGGAACTGTCCGGGGTGCTGGCGATTGCACTTTTGGCACACTGGGAAGTTACCGGGCTTTTGAGGCGCCCCTTGCTGCTGGATTGGACCCTTGCCCTTTGGTGGTCCATGATACGGCTTCTTCCCTGGCGGCCCCGGGAACGGCTTCTTAAACGGGGGCCTCTGATGCTGCTGCTGGTGTTGTTGCTGCGGTGGAGCCTGATAGGGCCTCTTGCCCTGCATGTCCGCCTCTATATCCCTCAGATCCTGTTCTGCCGCCGATGCTCTAGATACGGCGACCGCATAGCTAGTAGGGCCAGCTACTCTCACATCGCGGCACAAGATCGGCCGCAGACCATTCAGAAAATGCCTCAACTTTGCCTGCACATCATTCGCAATGAGGGGCACGAAGTGACACCCTCTCTCAAACTTCCTCACGAATTCTGCAACGCTACTGTCTCCCTGCCGCAGCGTCATAAACTCGTTGGTGAGTCTGGATCGTACCTCCTCAGTGAAGTACTTGGAGTAAAAGACCTCCTTGAAACCATTCCAAGACAGCACCTGCAAGTTGACTGCCACTGATGCGCTCTCCCACCATAGTCTGGCGTCTCCAGTCAATATGAAAGTGGCACAACGGACCCTGTCAGCTCCATAAAGTCGAAAATTACTTCGATGGACTTGATCCATACCTCAGCTACCATCGAGTCTGTGGTACCCGCAAACTCCTTTGGACTCATCATCCTAAACCGTTCATACACTGCCTCTGGTTGGGGCCTCGCCCTTGCACCTACTGCTGCAGCCTGGTTCCCCGCAAACTGTGTGAAGAACTGCGTCATACCCGCAAGCATCTGCGCCTGCATATCTGGAGGTGGTGGTGGTGGCGGATTGGCCCTCTCCTCAACTCGAGGCTCTCTGTCCTCCTCCCTTGCTTCACGGTCGATCATACGTCTAGGAGGCATACTGTTCCAATGAATTACCCAACACGTAAACCCAACATGCATGTACATATATCAATACTTTATGATGCACGTAGATCAAACTTAAAACCTGCACGTACTGAAATCATAACTTGATGCTTACTACATAACATAATGCAAAACTTTAAACTTACAAACTTGAGGTGTGACTTCGTGAGCTTCTTGCGACTGGCAGTAGGCGTAACCTTTTATAAGAACACCGCTCTGATACCAACTGTAACGTACCGTACTTTCCATACTCAAAATTTGCGAAAAAATTAAAAAAATTTCTTCAATGTAAACATTTATACGGTCGTCACTCAACATTCTTAAAAATAGATCTCATAATCATTCGTCACCAATAAAAATTTTGCTAAAAGAAATTGTCTCAAAATATTTCGCATCCAGATATTTAAAAATCAGAGTATTTTTAAACTTCGCATAAAACGTAAACATTACGGTCCTCGGGTCTATCTTGCCACTCAGTCCAAGCCTGCCCCTTGGTCACCACCTCCTGTCTCCTCAACATAGTCACCTGCATCGATCAAGTCTAGTGAGTCTAAAGACTCAACACGTATAAATTGGAATAACGAGTACTACGTAATAAAATCACATGCAACTTTAAAATAGGACATAAATAACTTGAAACTTGAACTTGCATAATAATCTTGAACATACGTACGTACATAACTAGACGTGCCGTCAACATAAACTTTCATAAACATACTGCATACTTGAACATACATAACTTCATCATTTTCGTAGAGGATGTTTCAAAGCAAGTGACCCATACATAATAAACGCCTGATCAGACAAACCACAGTACTGGGCTGACAGGGACGTATCCACTGCCACATACATGAGATCCCCGTTCATAATTTAACGGGCTGGTTGGTCCCCGTTCATAATTTAACGCTTTCCAACCATGATCTAACCCGTTCATAATTTAACGGGGTGGAGAGGTCCTCGGCCACGTTCACCGACTTCCAAACCCATTCATAATTTGGTCACAAGACATTTAGCATACCTCAAAAACTTAAAATATTTTCTTGCACGTCACACATACTTACTTGGCGTTGAGGGATTCATTGGACTTCGATCGGGGCCGTCGCGGCTGCACATACTAGCTTGAATTTGCATACTTAACTTGCATAACTTAACGTAGAAATCATACTTACTCTCGAGTTCAATAATTACTTAGGACGCTCTAAAATTTCCCATGACACGACCTTGACAATCTTTGCACTAAACCATGACATCAAACCTCAAAGCATGCTAAAATATTTTTCCCAAAATATGCACGACACGGACCCCGTGCCCAGGTCCGGCCTCGGGTCCGTGTAGATACTGTAAAATGTGTGGGTAGAAAAGGGAAGACACGGACCCCGTGCTAAGGTCCGTGTAGGGGTCCGTGTAGACTCTGGAAAAAGGCACTCCGGAAGAACAAAGGCACGGACCCCGTGTCGAGGTCCGGGTAAGGGTCCATGTAGTCTCGGTTTCTTGGCACTAAGGAGGAAACAAGGGCAACCCCGTGTGGAGGTCTGGGTAAGGGTCCGTGTACTCTCGGAACAAGAAAACTTCGGAAATCCTAAACGGTTTTATGCTTAACAGTCTAGACTCGCTTGCACGGACCACGAATCGACACCCCAAGACTCATCCTAGCATGCCATAACATCAAACCATATTCGTAAAAATTCCTAAGGCGACGATGTTCACCCTACGACACAAACCCTTCAAAACGTAGCAATTGACATCAAAAGTTACCTACGACTTTTAATTAAATCGAGCGCCTATTGACATGACTCGAAGCCTCAACAATGCTCCCATCATCGTACTAGGCATACCTAAATGCAGCAACGATCAGCCGTCGATCCCCAACGAAGCCTGCAACAAATAAACTTCAAGAACACAAATTTTCGTAAAAGACGCAGTTTGAGCAGTCCCACGAAAATCGTCATAACTCACTCAATTTTCGTCCAAAAATCTCGAATTTTATATCAAATAGAAGGCATCAAAAAATTTTACAATTTTCTAGTTGAAAGTTTTCTCAAAATCTTGACCGAAAAATCGCAGTATTTGAAAATACAGCAAAAACGTGAATTTGGTGGTCCAAAAATCGTTTCAAACTTGATCTAAACACGATTGCTCAAACTTCTACGCATCACACATGTATTTTTCGTATAAATAACAACACAACGCATAATATGACAAGATCGATGCATCAAGAACAAAATATATGTGCCTTTTAATAATAAACGTTACCGAACCGGCGATATCGAAATGGAGATGGAAGCGAGGTTGCCCCGGAACGATCGTGCAACGATTTCTTTGAAGAAACTCGACAAAATACTGCTGGAAATAATCAGAGAAAGGGGCGGCTGCTCTTGGGGAAGGAGAACCCTATGTTTGTCTTGTAAAAATCTGAAAATAAACTTGTAGGTGTGTGTGTTGTGTGTAAAAACGTGTATGTGTGTGTGAGTGTAGAAAACGTGTGTGTGTGTTTTAATTAGGAGAAATTCTAGCTAAATTAACTATTTAAATTACTAATTAAAGGTTAACACCTAATAATTTACTCAAAGCTCTTCAATTAAAATGATTACACACCAATTTTAAAAGTTTAAACTCTTAAATCACTCAATACATAAATAATGTTTTAAAATACTAAAACTCTATAATTTATTTAAAATGCCCCATCCTAAATCTTAAAATAAAATACCACATTATAAATTGCCAAAATCGTCACCGGTCTTTTCCTCGATCCCGCCTCGAATAATCGCCTGAAACATGAAACTCGAAAAACATTTTAACGTGCATCACATAAACATAAATAATTTTAAACAATGCATTCAAATAAATCATGTATGGCTAAAACTCACTTTAAAATTAATTAAATGCCTTAATAAATAAATAAATGCATGGGTTATACGTGTACTGAATTTGGGCACTACAGCCGTATCGTGAGTTTTTCACATCAAAGGCACGTATATTCTGTTATTTCTGCATCGATCTCGTCATATTATGCGTTGTGTTGTTATTTATGCGTAAAAATACATGTGTGATGTGTAGAATTTTGAGCAATTATGTTTAGATCACTTTTGAAACCATTTTTGGATAAAAAATCAGTTTTTGCTGTGTTTTTAAATACTGCGATTTTTCGTCCGTGATTCTGAGAAAACTTTCAACATGAAAATTTTATGAATTTTTTAAACCTTCGATTTGACAGTAAATTCGAAATATTTGGATAACAATTGAGTGAGTTATGATCATTTTCGTGGGACTGCTCAAACTAAGTTTTCAAAAAATTATGATGTTGATGTGTTCTTGAAGTTTTATTGTTGTAGGCTTCGTTAGAGATCGACGGGTGATCGCTGCTGTGTTTTGGTATATGGAATATGAGTTTGGGATGAGTTTTGATGCTTCGTTTCATGTCAATAGTCGTTGGTTGTACTAGAAATCGTAGGAAACAATTGGTGTCAAAATTTGAGCTTATGGGTGTATTGCGTTACGTGTGGTGCGTCGTTCCTTTGAGAAAGTTCGGGGCGTTTTTTTGGAGTCGAGTCTGTGTCTTAGTGCCCTAAGATGGGTCTCGAGGCGTTGTTCACTTTCAGCGTAATCGAATTTGTTGAGAATAAGTTTCTAAATCGCGGAGCACGGTACACTCGCGCCACCATCACTGTCGAGAGTTTTATTTTTTTAAGCTCGGTTCTCGAGCGGTAATTTCTTACCGCCCGAGCGCCTTCCTTTCTGTCCGAGAGTAATGTCCAGTAGACCTGGCGCTCGAGCGGTAATTAGTTACCGCCTGAGTACGGCCCCATATGTAAAAATGTTTGGTTCTTTCTTATTTTCAAGTTCAATAGTGAGTTCATGTCTTTTATTTTTGGGAAATGTTCACACATCATTTTATAGATTGTTTGGGGTTCGATGTCATGGGTTAGTACGACGATTTAACGAGGTCAAGTCCCGAGTGATCTAGAATGTCATAAGATATCTATTTAATTCGGTGGTGAGCAAGAATACCTACGTCTAAGTATGCAAGTTAAGTGTTGAAATTCATGTTAGTATGTGCAGCAGTGGCCCCAAGTGAGATCCAACGAATTCCTCAACGCCAGGTAAGTATGTTCGACGTGCAAAGAAAATAGTTTCAAGTTGTTGAGGTATGCTAAATGCCTTGTGACCAATTTATGTATGGGGTTGGAAAGCGTTAAAGCATGAACGGGGACCAATCCACCCGTTAAAGCATGAACGTGGATCTCATGTATGTGGCAGTGGATTCTTCCCTGTCAACCCAGTACCGTGGTTTAGTCTGATCAGGCGATTTATGTATGGGTCACTTGCTTTGAAACATGCCTCTACGCAAAATGATGAAGCTTATGTATGTTCGTGTATGTACAAGTAAGCATGTTTAAGAATAGTTTTATGTTTATGGCACATCTACGTATGTATGTATGTAAGTTCAAGTTTAAGTGCAAGTTCAAGTTTCAAGTTATGTATGCTCTATTTTGAAGTTGCATGTGGTTTTATTAAGTAGTACTTGTTTCTCCCAGTTTATACGTGCTGAGTCTTTAGACTCCCTATACTTGCTCGATGCAGGTGAGGATGATTTCGAGGAGACGAGGGGTAGGGACCAAGGAGCAGGATTGGACTGAGCAGGAGGCTAGACCCTAGGACCGCCCATGTTTTTAATGATATTTGCAATGTTTAAATACTCTGATTTTATGTTACGGGTTGAGGTTCAAGCAAATAGTTTTGTCAAATTTTATTTTTAGATCTTTTGTTGCAACAGCTTTTGATACGTACAGTTTACTTTATCGAATTTTGAAGGTTCACGAATTATTTAAGAAAATTTTAATTTTTTCGCAAATTTCAAGTAGTAATTAGTACGGTACGTTACACTATAAGTGTGTTTCACCCATTTAATCCCGAGAAAATCTTTTTTAAGATGTATTTTCTACAATGTCTTGGCTAACAACGCATAATTCCAAGCTTTCAAATTCTTCACTCCCATTCCCCATCCTCAACAAGTCGATACCAAGCTCCACGCAACAGGCAGACTCTTGGTATGCCAAACAAATTTCCGGCATAAACCATAGATAACATCTATAACATTAATTGGGAGTGGAAGATAACTCAAAACAATCCATACCTTGTACCACTGACATGATAAGCTCCAGCTTCCCAGCGAAGGAGAGATATTGACGGGGCCATGATCTGATTTTGGTAGAAATGTTATCCACCAAGATGCTATAATCAGAAGTTCTCAGTTTTTTCAAAGCCAACGAGACACCAAGATATTTGAATGGTAGATCATCGAGGTGGAAGCATGTGGTGTCAAGAATATCTTGTCGTACCTCCATGTCTATACTAGCCATATAGATACTGGATTTTAGGAAATCAATTCTCAATCCCGCCATATTCCCAAAATTTGTGAGACAATTCATAACCATAGAGACACTCGTTGCATCACCACAAGAGAAAAGAATCAAGTCATCCGCATATGCCATATGTGTGATATGAGTATTAAGACACTTCGGGTGGAAACCAAACATTGGAAATCGTAACAATTTTTTTGAGTGATCGAGATAACACCTCAAGACCAAGTGTAAATAAGAAATGGAAAGAGGGTCTCCTTGCCTAAGCCCTTTTTTACCTTCAAAATGCTCATGGTATTATCCATTCAATGCAATGGAATAAGATATTCCATGATCCATCCTTTAAATCTGCATGAGAAATTAAGGAAGTTGACTACCATTGTATGAGGTAGAATTATTGCTTAGTTGTTAATTATTGCTTAGTTGACTACCATATAGGTAGCATTTTTTATCTTTTAAAATGAGGTAAAAAAATTGCTTAGTTGTTAATTAGTGAAGATTAAAGGCGAGGGAATTATCTCCCAAAAAAAGAATAAGGAAATGAATCAAAGGTGATGAGTTGTCAAACATTTTAAATCTTTAAAGGTGGTGGCCGAATTCTTGTCAAAAATGAGGCAAGGGAATTGCTTAATTATTAATTGTTGATGATTAAATGTGAGAGAATTAATCCTACCAAGGAAAGGATAAGGAAAGAAATTAAAATTGGTGAGTTGACAATATTTTTAAATCTTCTAATGGAGGTGGCCGAAATCTTGTTATTAAATGGAGGGAAATATTGTATTTTAAATCTTTTAAAGTTTTATCTACCTATTAAGTATTTTAGTGAATTAATAAATTAATTATTGACCCTAAAAGAACTTATTTACTACTTATCTTAAATTACTTAAAAAATTCCTTAGACTTTCTTTTACATTAAAATAACTTATTATTTATCTTAAATAAATTATAGGAATGTTTTCTTATTATTAAATTTTATCTCAATACTCCAACTCCAGATTGGCCTCACTTATTTAACTGAAACTGCGATCTAAAATAAATGATCAATACTTAATGAAATTTAAAATGCTTTAAATAATAAGGAAATCATTTTTAATTTAAATACTAGAAATTATGCATGTCTTATACGTAGTATGATTTAATGGGTTCTACAGAAAATATCATTATAGACTTTGTTGTGAGGTTGCCGAGGACTATCAAGGGATTTAATGCTATATGGATTATAGTGGATCATCTTGCGAAATCGACACATTTTCTGCCTATCAAGACGACATTCACTATGACACAATATGCCGATTGGTATATTCGAGAGATAGTTCGTCTGCATGAGATTCCTGTATCTATTCTTTCTGACAGAGATATGAGATTTACATCATCTTTCTAGAAGATCTGCATGTAGCGATGAGGACTAAATTATTATTCAGCACAACATTCCATCTTCAAACCGATGGTTAGTTTGAAAGAGTTATTCAAACATTGGAGGATCTACTTCGAGCATATGTGATATATTTTCAAGAAAGTTGGGAGTCTAAATAATTTCTAGTAGAGTTTACTGATATGTGTCGTTTTTACGTGTTTTATTGCATTATTCTGTGTGTGTTTTGCATTGTGCATACGTTTATTTCAATAACATTATGTGCATTTTAGAGTAAACATTTGAATTTTATCATATCTCACTCGGGCATGATGAATTTGCAGGAAAAGTGGCCGGAAAACCAAAAATGGTGCAAAGTGTACAAAAGAGAGGGCAACAGACAGAATAGGTGGCGCCCGAGCGGTAATTTTCTACCGCTCGGGCGCGAAAGGTGACCAAGTCGACAGAAAGGTCGGCGCTCGGGCGGTAATTTTCTACCGCCCGAGCGCGAGAGATGTTTTACAATGCCCAAGTACAGAAAAGTCGGCGCTCGAGCGGTAGTTTTCTACCGCCCGAGCGCGACTGCCGCACTTCCCAAGGAGATTTACAGAAGGTGTGGCGCTCGAGCGGTACTTTTCTACCGCCCGAGCGCCACCTATATTTGGAAAAATTTCATGCTCGATTTCTTACCTTATTTTGGAAGGAGAATGCTATGGGAAGGATTGGGGGCCGACTTTCAGACGTATTCAGACATTATTCTTCAGCCGTCAAGAGTTTTTGAGAGCACTTTCTCGCTTAGGATTGAAGATTTGAAGATTCCGGGCATCGTTTCTTGCGTTTTTCGTCAACTCTAGTATTTCTAACTTTGTTTGCATCTTTTAAACTTTGTTTGGTTGAATTTAATTATGAATTTTAGTAGCTAAACTTTATTATTTGTTGGGATTAAAGGGGATCCTACCCCGAATGTTGATTTGAATTAATTTATATTTCGATTGTGCGTTATTCTTGATTTTACTACTGTTTTATCGTGTCATTAAAGCTTAGCTAACTTTAACGACGTTTTCATATCACGAGCGAGTTCGAGAGAATAACGAGTGATATGATCGAGAAGTATAATCCGCGGATCTACAATTTACATAGATATATGAAATTGGATACGTGCCGGTAGTCATAGTCTTAAGGGTCGAAAACAAAGGGATTTCAGAGATCGAAATGCGATTTGCTCTTGATAAATAATTAGAGATATTTAATTACTTCATTGAGTAAAATTAGTTTGGCATAGCTCGAGAGAGTGTGTTCAATAGATTAGGAAATCCTGTCGGAAGCGTAGATCACGATCGAACGAATTAATAAATAAACGAAGGGTAGGTGAACCGAGATTCCCAACAAATCCTTTTCTCATTGAATTTTAACTCAACATTTTAGATTAAATTCTCATTCATTACTTGTTGAATCATTTTAGTTGCATATTTATTTGAGTATAGTAGGAATAATCACACAACTCAATTTTCGTTGCTAAATGTTAAATAAATGAAAATAATAATTGTTAAACACAGTCTTCAGCGGAACGATACTTGTACTCACATACACTATATTATAACTTGACATCGTGCACTTGAGATTAATCGTTGAGCATACAAAATAATATTTTATTGGGGATTTAATTGTGCAAGTTTTGCTCGATCAAGTTTTTGGCGCCGTTGCCGGGGACTGTTAATCTACAATTTTATTGTTAGTTATTTTCTTTGGCATTATTTTATTTCTCTTGAGCTAACACCCCATATTTTATTACATATATCACTTCCAGTGCATGCCAAAGTCACTTGACGTGGAGCTTGAGTTTGATCCTGAAATTGAAAGAACTTTCCGAAGGCGAAGACAACAACAGAGGCTTAAAGAACTGATGGAACGACACGAGCAAGAACATGGAGAGGAACAGCATGACAACAGACAAGTTGAGATACCGCGTCGCATACCAATGCTGGAGTATGCTCAACCTTCCTTGGAGGGTGCAGGCCCTAGCATTGTGAGACCTATCGTGCGGGCAAATCACTTTGAAATCAAGCCAGCCATAATCCAGATGATTCAGAACACGGTCCAATTCGGAGGAACTGCAATGGATGACCCCAACACGCACATCGCGGATTTTCTTGAAATTTGCGATACTTTTAAATTCAATGGAGTTTCTGATGATGCTGTCAGGTTGCGTTTATTTCCTTTCTCCTTACGTGATAAAGCTAAATCGTGGTTAAATTGTTTGCCTGTAGGTTCGATCGCTACGTGGGACGACATGGCGAAAGCTTTTCTGATCAAATACTTCCCTCCCTCCAAGACCATGAAGTTGCGGGCAGACATTACAACATTTGCTCAATTCGATCAAGAATCTCTATATGAGGCATGGGAACGTTTCAAGGATCTACTTCGAAGATGCCCACATCACGAGTTACCACTTGGGTTAGTCGTTCAAACATTTTATTATGGTTTGCTTACTCCTAACCGTACTATGATAGATGCGGCTGCTTGTGGAAACCTGTTGAGAAAGACCGCGGAGGAAGGATATGAATTGTTAGAGGAAATGGCTGCTAGCAGCTATCATCCTCAATCTGACAGGAACAACCAGCGGAGAAGTGCAGGAGTGCACCAGGTAACTGATTTTTCTGCTATTACTGCACAACTGGATGCTTTAAACGGGAAAATAGACGGCTTGAATGTGAGTGGCACGGCGATGCGTCTTCAAGAGATATTCTGTGAAAAGTGTGGAGGAGAACACTATTTGAAATACTGTCAAGATGGAAATCCCTTCTATGGGCAAAATGAGGCGCCGGTGAATCAAGTGGGAGTCCAAAACCGCCCAAGGAATGACCCTTATTCGAACACATACAATCCTGGGTGGAGGCAACATCCCAACTTCTCATGGGGCGGTCAAAACAGTCAGAATAGACCGCAAGGAGGACAACAATATGGGAAACAACCGATGTACAGATCTGATCCTCCTAGAGAAGAAAAGTCCAACTTGGAGCAAATGATGTCTAAGTTTATTTCATCCACTGAAACTAGACTCCAAAACCAAGATGCATCGATAAAGGGGCTCGAGAATCAAATTGGACAGTTGGCCAAGATGATAGCAAGTAGAGAGCCGGGCACCTTGCCAAGTAATACCGAGACTAATCCAAAAGAGCAAGTGAAGGCCATTGAGTTGAAGAGTGGGAAAGTTTTGGAGTCAAGAGAGAAAGAAAAAATTCAAGTGCCGGATGAACAGATTGCGACATATAAAGGTAAGTCTTCTAACTCTACACCAGCACCCACTGCACAACCTAAAATTGTGATACCTCCCCCTTTTCCTGCTGCATTGAAAAAAGCAAAACTAGATGCACAATTCGGTAAGTTTCTTGAGGTGTTTAAAAAGTTGCATATCAATATTCCGTTTGCCGATGCTCTAATGCAAATGCCTAGTTATGCTAAATTTTTGAAGGATATTTTAGCAAATAAGAGGAATTTGGAGGGTCACATGATAGTGAACTTAACCAAAAATTGCTCCGCTTTGGTGCAAAACAAAATCCCTCCGAAACTAAAAGACCCAGGGAGTTTCTCTAATCCTTGCATGATTGGTGATGTTGTTTTTCATAAGGCATTATGTGATCTTGGTGCAAGTATTAATCTTATGCCATTGTCTGTGTTTAGGAAACTTGGGTTGGGAGAACCTAAGCCGACGAGGATGTCCTTGCAACTAGCTGACAGATCTGTCAAGTACCCCCGAGGAGTGATTGAGGATGTGCTAGTGAAAGTGGACAAATTCATTTTTCCGGCGGATTTCGTGGTGCTCGACATGGAGGAGGATACAGAGATGCCTCTAATTTTGGGGAGACCATTCCTTGTGACTGGCAAGGCACTGATTGATGTACAAGAAGGGAAGTTGAGATTACGAGTGGGCGAGGAGGAGATTACTTTTGATGTTTTTAATGCACTTAAGCACACACTGCATTCTGATAGCTGTTTTCGAATTGATGCTTTTGATTCTCTTGTGTCTCACTACGTGCAGGATGCTTTTAGGGACCCTTTGGAGGCCACTGTCACTACTGAATTGGGAGAAGAGGATTTGGACGACGAAAAAGCTGAAATAGTGGCATACTTCAATTACAACCATCCATGGAGAAGGCCGATGAGGATGAAACTGGAAGATCTAGGAGAGCGCAGGGATTTGATCCCTCCAAAGTCGAGCATCGAGGAGCCACCGACGCTTGAACTCAAACCCTTACCTCCGCACTTAAAGTACGTATTCCTAGGTGAGAATAACACGTTGCCTGTTATTATTTCTGCTGCTTTGACAGATGCTATGGAGGACAAATTGTTGCAAGTTCTCAAAGAGCACAAAAGGGCATTCGCTTGGAAGGTGGCAGACATCAAGGGAATCAGTCCATCGATATGCATGCATAAAATCTTGATGGAAGAGAAGTACTCACTTCTCGTGCAACCTCAAAGACGACTAAATCCAAAGATGCAAGAGGTAGTAAAAGCTGAAACCATTAAGCTTCTCGATTCATGTATTATCTATCCTAATTCCGATAGTGCTTGGGTAAGTCCGGTTCAATGTGTGCCTAAGAAAGGTGGGATTACGGTAATCACCAATGAAAAGAATGAACATATTCCCACGCGAACTGTTACGGGGTGGAGAGTGTGTATCGACTATAGGAAGTTGAATGATGCCACCCGTAAGGACCATTTTCCCCTTCCCTTTATTGATCAAATGTTGGAGAGATTAGCGGGGCATGAATTTTATTGTTTTCTAGATGGGTATTCGGGGTATAATCAAATCACAATTGCACCTGAGGACCAAGAGAAAACCACTTTCACTTGTCCTTATGGCACATTTGCTTTTAGCCGAATGCCTTTTGGTCTTTCTAATGCACCTGCTACATTTCAGCGTTGTATTACTGCTATATTCCATGATATGATTGAAACCTTTCTTGAAATATTTATGGATGATTTTTCTAACTTTGGTGCAACGTTTGATGAGTGCTTGCAGAATTTGAGGTCCGTGTTGAGAAGATGCGAGGAGACGAACTTGGTGCTCAATTGGGAAAAGTGCCATTTCATGGTACAAGAGAGAATTGTTTTAGGGCACAAGGTTTTGGAGCAAGGAATTGAGGTGGACAAAGCAAAAATTGAAGTCATAAAGAACCTACCACCACCAGCCTCAGTAAAGGGAGTTAGAAGTTTTTTAGGCCACGCCGGTTTCTATCGGCGGTTCATCAAAGATTTTTCTAAAGTTGCCAAACCTCTATCTTCTATACTTATGAAAGATATGCCCTTTGATTTTAATTCTAACTGTTTGCAGGCGTACGAGGATTTAAAGGAGGTGACAGCTCCTGTCTTGGTGGCACCGGATTGGGACCTGCCCTTCGAGATCATGTGCGATGCCAGTGATGCTGCTGTTGGTGCTGTCCTCCGCCAAAGACGGAACAAGGTATTCCACACTATATACTATGCAAGTAAGACTCTAGATGAAGCGCAATTAAATTATGCCACCACTGAAAAAGAGTTACTTGCAGTAGTGTTTGCACTTGATAAATTTTATGCATATCTTGTTTTGTCAAAGGTCATTATTTACACAGACCACTCTGCACTGAAATATTTGCTTGCTAAGAAAGATGCAAAGCCACGCTTACTTCGGTGGATCTTACTGTTACAAGAGTTTGATTTGGAAATAAAAGATAAGAAAGGTGTTGAGAATGTGGTGGCGGATCATTTATCTAGACTAGAGCTTGTTAGTAATGAATGTGTAGATCAAGCTATTAATGATTGGTTTCCTGACGAGCAACTGTTTGAGATGAAACATTGTCCATGGTATGCAAATTTCGCTAACTTTATTTTCACAGGCACACCTCCACCAAACCTATCGTTTCACCAACGAAAGAAATTCTTTTCTGACGTGAAATACTATTTTTGGGAGGAACCGTTTTTGTTCAAAATTTGTGCAGATGCCATGATAAGAAGGTGTGTTGCGGAGGAAGAGTTCGATCAAATTCTCAACCATTGCCATGACCGTGAGGTAGGTGGTCATTTCGGGCCAACAAGGACGGCATCCAAGGTACTTGAATGTGGCTTTTATTGGCCAACTCTCTTTAAAGATGCTCGTTCTTATGTGCTACACTGTGATAAATGCCAGCGGTCAGGTAACATCTCTACCCGTCATGAAATGCCTTTAAATAATATCATTGAGTGTGATGTTTTTGATGTGTGGGGGATAGACTTTATGGGACCGTTTCCTAGTTCTCTCACGAAAAAATACATCTTGGTTGCTGTGGATTATGTGTCTAAGTGGGTAGAGGTGGAAGCGTACGCCATTAATGATGCTCAAGTGGTCTTAAAATTTTTGAAGAAAAACATTTTTAACCGATTTGGAACACCCCGGGAAATCATTAGTGATGGTGGCACTCATTTTTGCAACAAACTCTTTGAAAAACTTTTGAGCAAATACGGGGTCACACATAAGATATCTACCCCTTATCTCCCCCAGAAAAGTGGTCAAGTGGAAGTGTCCAACCGAGAAATTAAGCGGATTCTGGAAAAAGTGGTGGGTGTGAGTCGGAAAGATTGGTCGGTGAGGTTAGATGATGCTCTTTGGGCATATAGGACTGCTTTCAAAACACCAATAGGCACGACACCGTACAGATTATTGTTTGGTAAAGCATGTCACTTACCTGTAGAGTTAGAGCATCGCGCATATTGGGCAACAAAAGCACTAAACTTTAACTTTATTGATGCAGGTGAACGACGGTTGCTTCAACTAGATCAGTTGGAGGAATTCCGAAATCTAGCATATGATCTCGCACTAACCTACAAGGAAAAGACGAAGAAGGCCCATGACAAGCGGATCATCGAGAGAGAGTTCAAAGAAGGTGAAAGTGTCCTACTCTACAACTCCCGGCTACGACTTTTTCCTGGAAAGTTGAAATCAAGATGGTCTGGTCCATTTGTGATTTCGAAAGTATATCCATCGGGAGCTGTAGAATTGAAAGACGGGAAGGATTGGACATTTACGGTCAATGCCCAGCGCCTGAAGCACTACATGGGTGGCACAATTGAGCCACAACTTGGAATCACCCGGTTCCAAGACATGCCGAACTAGACAGACCGACAGTCTAGGTCTCGACGATAAATTGAGAACTTACTTTCCTTTCCCTTCTCTTGCATTTAATTTAATTTTCTTCTTCTTTCGTGTAAGCATATTTTGTTTTACTATTGTTTTATTTTAAAAAAAAAAACAAAAATTATAAGTAAAGTGTGAATTTTCCCGAGAACTCGGCGCTCGGGCGGTAATTTTTTACCGCTCGAGCGCGAAGCAAATGCAAAATGTCCAGAGAGCTTGGCGCTCCGGCGGTAATCTTTTACCGCTCGAGCGCGAACATTTGCCTCTAATAATTTTTTCCCGAGTACTCGGCGCTCGAGCGGTAGTTTTCTACGGCTCGAGCGCGACTGCTTTTAAAGTCGCGAGAACCCCTTTCCCCTTTCATTCTGCGCGAAATCCCCCCCCTCAAATCCCTAACCCTCCCTCACTCTCTTCTTCAATTTTCGTGTGCAGGTGGTCAATTCCTTCCCCAATCCTCGGAAAAGCGAATATTCTTCGTCGGGACGCACGCGTATTCCATCAATCGGGTCTTCTTCTCCGGCACCATCTTCATCTTCAACTCTTCAAACACAATGGCCCCCAAGAAGAAAAGAGGTAACCCCGGTTCTTCCTCTTCCTCTTCTTCGTTTGATAGAACCCGTTTTGTCAGTGCGGCGGCTAGGGAGAGATATGATCATGCTAAAATACATATAAATCCCATAGCTGAGAGGGGATTTCGTCGCACTTTTGAAGATAGATACATGACACCTATTGTAGAATTGGAAAGAAGGGGATGGGACAAATTCGGTGAGCAACCTAAGGCGGCGGTAGTCTCTGTGGTTCGCGAATTTTATGCCAATGCAGCGGAGGGGCGAAATGGTTTGGTGTTTGTTAGGGGTAAACATGTACCGTATGACTCGGTGACGATCAATGCACTGTTAGGGACAACGGAGGTTGACGACTCCCACTTCCAGACAATAGTTGCCAACCCGAATTATGATACGATTCTCGCCACATTGTGCCATCCGGGCGCAATATGGAAACCATTGGGCGGCTCGCCGAGTTGTTTTGACGAGAAGTATTTGAAAGCCGAAGTTGCCCTTTGGTAATTATTTGTGGCTCGGAGAATGATGCCGGTCTCGCATAAGAGCGAGGTCCAGAAAGAGCGGACGGTGCTGCTTTATGCTTTGACTGAGGGATACGCCATCAACGTGGGCACACTTATCAATTCACAAATCACACTGAGTGCCCACAACAGTCATGTGGGCTTGTTCTTCCCCACCATTGTCTCGGAATTGTGTGCGAGAGCGGGAGTGGTGTTTCGCGAAGATGAGGAGTGGCTTCAACCGATGAAGCCAATTTGTCAGGAGGGCGAACAAAGAAAAAGAGCGAAACGACGGGCGGATTTTCTCCCTCGGGCGGAGGATGCCGGTGGATCAAGCACTGCCGTGCCACAACGTCACCCACCACAACCCCGCAGGCGAACTCAGAATGACAAGATGGATGAAAATCTCGCCTTCCAAGCGCATCAGAGTCAGTTCAACTCCTACGTCACAGACCATTTATCTCACATTGACTCCATGATGCGCTCTTTGCTTGTGCACGGGGGCGTTGACCCATCGACCATTCCACCGACTCCGCTACCTCCTCCCCCATTCCAGTTCCAGTATGATTATTCTCAGCAGGGGGACGCTGCCAGAGTGCCACCACCCGAGCACGACGACGACGAGTCTTGACCAGGGGAGTTTACTGTTTCCCCTTCTTCGCACTTTTATTTCTGTACCGCTTTCTGTTTTCTTTCTTATCGTTTATTTCTAGCATGTTTTAACTTTCATTTTTATTAGTCTGCATTTGTGTTTGCATTTCTATGTCTGACTCTTTTGTGCAATAGGGACATTGCACACTTCTAGTATGAGGGGGTCGTTGTACGTCTTCTTATTTGTTTGCATTCATCTGTGTCTTGCATGAGTAGCCGTGATGGTGAAATTAGTGAATTGGTAGCCGATGATGATTGTGGATGAATGAACTGCATGTTACTTAGTCGTATCACACGTTATGAATACCCCCAGTGAAATGAAATGTTTATTTTGTATGTGTACATTGTGGGTATTATTAGTAGTGTACACGATAGTCGAGTTTAAGAATCTGTGGGAGGAATTGGAATAACATGAGATGCAAGTCGAACTTGAATGAATTTTGTTGACAGTCGCGACCGACCAGTGACATGAAATAGCGTAGATCATTTGAACCCACCGGAATAACTTTCGTCCCAAATTGTGCAGAATACCTCAAGAGTTATCCCTAAGCCAACTAAACACACATTCCATATACTCAATATTTAGGGAGTACACTTGAGAAAATTATGCACTAAGAAAAAAAAAAGAAAAGAAAAAGAGAAGTATTACAACAAGAGTGTTGTAAATGAAAAAAGGGGATGTAAGGTGTGGGGGAGCCAAAAAGGGATGAAATCCTATCCCAAGGCTAAATGGATGGAGAAGTAAGGCGTTGAGGAATGTCAGATAAAAATTCCGACAAGTGCATAATGAAAATGATCAGTGTACGTCCCATCTTCTTTAGCCGTTCGAAACCTCATGATATGGACTCCCTAATTCCTGGTGTACAACCTTGAAAATTAGCCGCTCTGTGTTCACTTGTTGGTCACGACTAGAAACAGAATTTGGGATAGGGAAACTTGCATTGAACTGTTGATTTGGTGGCTCGCATGATTTTCAAATGAAACTGTCTGAAGCACGGGCTAGTGAGACCCACAGCACACACACGACCACACTTTCTGGTCAAAATCAAACTGCTATAAGGTACTTTAAAAAGGGGTATTGGTGAATGTTGTGATTTGACTAATTGGATGTGGTTCAAACACCCGCTGAGGCAGGAGATACCGGTTTGCTACTTCACCATCGGTTTCGTTAGTTTAATTCTTTCATTTTGTGTTTATTTCGTATTTTGGTGGTGGGTTGTAACCTATTTTGCTTGGGGGCAAGCAAAAGGTTAGTATGAGGGGGTTGATATGTGTCGTTTTTACGTGTTTTATTGCATTAGTCTGTGTGTGTTTTGCATTGTGCATACGTTTATTTCAATCACATTCTGTGCATTTTAGAGTAAACATTTGAATTTTATCGTATCTCACTCGGGCATGATGAATTTGCAGGAAAACTGGCCGGAAAACCAAAAATGGTGCAAAGTGTACAAAAGAGAGGGCAACGGACAGAATAGGTGGCGCCTGAGCGGTAATTTTCTACCGCTCGGGCGCGAAAGGTGACCAAGTCGACAGAAAGATCGGCGCTCGGGCGGTAATTTTCTACCGCCCGAGCGCGAGAGATGTTTTACAATGCCCAAGTACAGAAGAGTCGGCGCTCGAGCGGTAGTTTTCTACCGCCCGAGCGCGACTGCCGCACTTCCCAAGGAGATTTACAGAAGATGTGGCGCTCGAGCGGTACTTTTCTACCGCCCGAGCGCCACCTATTTTTGGAAAAATTTCATGCTCGATTTCTTACCTTATTTTGGAAGGAGAATGCTATGGGAAGGATTGGGGGTCGACTTTCAGACGTATTCAGACATTATTCTTCAGCCGTCAAGAGTTTTTGAGAGCACTTTCTCGCTTAGGATTGAAGATTTGAAGATTCCGGGCATCGTTTCTTGCGTTTTTCGTCAACTCTAGTATTTCTAACTTTGTTTGCATCTTTTAAACTTTGTTTTGTTGAATTTAATTTTGAATTTTAGTAGCTAAACTTTATTATTTGTTGGGATTAAAGGGGATCCTACCCCGAATGTTGATTTGAATTAATTTATATTTCGATTGTGCGTTATTCTTGATTTTACTACTGTTTTATCGTGTCATTAAAGCGTAGCTAACTTTAACGACGTTTTCATATCACGAGTGAGTTCGAGAGAATAACGAGTGATATGATCGAGTAGTATAATCCGCGGATCTACAATTTACATAGATATATGAAATTGGATACGTGCCGGTAGTCATAGTCTTAAGGGTCGAAAACTAAGGGATTTCAGAGATCGAAATGCGATTTGCTCTTGATAAATAATTAGAGATATTTAATTACTTCATTGAGTAAAATTAGTTTGGCATAGCTCGAGAGAGTGTGTTCAATAGATTAGGAAATCCTGTCGGAAGCGTAGATCACGATCGAACGAATTAATAAATAAACGAGGGGTAGGTGAACCGAGATTCCCAACAAATCCTTTTCTCATTGAATTTTAACTCAACATTTTAGATTAAATTCTCATTCATTACTTGTTGAATCATTTTAGTTGCATATTTATTTGAGTATAGTAGGAATAATCACACAACTCAATTTTCGTTGCTAAATGTTAAATAAATGAAAATAATAATTGTTAAACACAGTCTTCAGCGGAATGATACTTGTACTCACGTACACTATATTATAACTTGACATCGTGCACTTGAGATTAATCGTTGAGCATACAAAATAATATTTTATTGGAGATTTAACTGTGCAAGTTTTGCTCGATCATTTACCTACAATAATAGCTATCAATCATCAATAGAAATGGCTCCATAGGGATGCAGGTGAGCATGATATTAATGTTGATGGATGTTTTGATGGATGATCTTAATGGACTAAAGGTGCACACAACACGAGGACCGGCGCTAGATTTTCCGCATTATGATTATGATTTATGTTTAAATATTATGATAAAGATTTTTACGACTTTTATGATGCTTTTTGGGAGGGTTTTGAGAGGTTGTTAGAGTTAGTCTTATTTTGAAATATTGTTAAGTTAGGTTGGTAACGTTTGACGATTTTATGTTTGCAACTCTTTATTTTGCATTTTTAAATATAGTTGGTTGTTTATTTTTAAAATGGTGCAAAGCATTTGAAGGTACATGGCGAGTGTATGAAAAAAAATTCTAGTATATTTTTAAAGAAAAAACGAGTAGTTGACGTTTCATTGTAACTTTCAACCCTCTTTTTTCTCATCTAGCTACAACACGTTATTAAATTCCTCCAATAATATTAAAGCGTTCTTCATCTACACCATCATTCCCAAATTTAACTTCTCCTGTCTTTGGTACACTGTCCATTGGTTGTATCCCTTTCTCAATCAATCGTCGAGTTTCCTTGTTTTTTGCACATTCCAGTTCTAAGTTTTGTTGATTGTGCACTGCTGGTGCTAAATTGTTGACTTGCTGCACTTTATCAGTACCCTTATTCGATGTAGCAAGAGAGGTTCATCTAGAGGGAGCATATTTATAGGGTTTCCCAAGCCTAGAGCGCACCTCAGAACCACCTTTTCTCCAACCACAATTTGAGATCTACTAATTGATTTTTTTCCAGTAACTTCAGCCTCCTTGGGAAACCGTCGGTAATAGTCGCAAATGGTCTATAAATATCGATTTCCGTTCAACTTTCCTACACACTATTTTACAACACTTAAAATTTTTCTTCATTATACGATTTAATTTCGATTTAGGTACATTTTTTTGTTTCGATTTTTGGTTAATTTTTTAAGTGTTTTAATTAAGATCATGAGTTTATTTATCATAGTGTATTGTATTTTTTTAAAAAATTTACTAAATTATAAAAGTAATTTTTTTTATTTTTACACAGATTTTAGTTGTTATATAAACCGTCGCTAAATTTAAATTTAAATACCGTCGTTACAGCTGTGTAGACAGGATACCATTGTATGACCGGCCCTCTGGCAATTCACACAGAATTTGATGTCATGCTCATATTCAGACTTAACTAGTACTACATCTCCAATTGGAAATTCGACTTCTATTTCAGAAATTTTAGGCTTTGAAGCTTCTATTTCAATTAAAACTGGAGCATACCTTAAACTTTTACGATCATGAGTGTGCATGTCCATATGTATAGGATTGCCAACCCGGGATGTCAATTTGCTAAGGATATTAAAGTTTCAACAATCCAGCGGAAGTCATGTGTAATACATGAGTAGATTCAGTAATCAATGTGGTGGCATTCTTCTTAGTGTCCATAACAATGGTGTTATTCATTGTAATCTGTGTCTCAGTTGGCTTCTTGGCTCTTGCTTTAAAGGGGTAACGCATAAAATTTTAAATTTTCATGGAAGAGGTGATTAATCTTTTGCACATTTTACTGGTTGGCATTTGCAAGTATCTATGCACTTCCATTTGAGATAATGTGGGTGAGTATCACCATTCCCTTGAGGATGATTCCTGGCGTACACGTACTTGGATGTTCTATAATGCTTAACGGCCCGTTAAAATATTATATAATTTAATGTGTTTGATGTTGTTAACCACTTCAAATGTGATATATGAGGTAAGAGTGAGTCTCATGTGAGACCGTCTCACGGATCATAATCTGTGAGACGGGTCAACAATACCCATATTCACAATCACGGGTCAACAATACCCATATTCACAATAAAAAATAGTACTTTTAGCATAAAAAGTAATACTCTTTTATGGGTGACCCAAATAAGAGACCCGTCTCACAAATAATACCCGTGAGATCGTCTCACATAAGTTTTTGCCATGAGGTAATTTTATGTAATGTAATTATAGTTGGTCAGGATGGGATGTAACAGCGACAAATGCTTAACGGAAATAATGATTTTAACTGAAAGCTTATTTCTCAAAATAATTATATTTTTACGATATTTTAGACGAAAACTCATTTAAATTGATTAAAAGGACCACATGCCTGTTATTGAACACATGGGCATACACTCTAGAGCTAGTATAAATCCAAATAATTAAGAAAATCCTTCCTTTTTCCTATCATCCTTCAGTCGTCATTCTTTCTCCCTTCTCCCCCAGGATTTCAAAATCTCCGGCCTCTCAAAAAATTCAAAGAATTTTGACGTCCTTTTATTGATCCAAGGGTATAAAGCGGTTCCCGAGGCTCAAGTATCTCATCCCCAACAAAGGAATGAAGTTCTATGCAGTTCTTGACGTACCATCAAAGCGATAAATTACTTATTTTTGTTCTATGATGTGTGCGAATTGAAATTTATTCATATTTCGAAAGCTATTTCTTTTCCTACGAGTTTTTATGCATATTCATGAAATAATCCGATTTAAGTATGAAAGGCATAAAATATTTCCATAGAATGAAAGGATTTTGAAAATAATGAATTTTATTTTTTTTATTTTTAAATATATTTGTGGTTTGTAGGAGATTAATTAGTGCTTGGGATGAGCTTCGGGGCTTTTCCAGACGTATGTGGATCCAGTGAATTGGCTCAGCCAGTGCAGGCTATGTCAAATGTTAGGATTAGGTTTGCCGAATGGAAGCATGATCATGTGTTCGATCAATAAAATGTTCATAAAAATGATTAGCACATTTATGTCAGATTTCATCTACCAAGAAAATAATGAATGTTTGAAGTTACGCCTTGAAGCATGTCATATGCATGTCGTATGTTCTTATATGTATTTCTTAATATGTTGTATGAACTTGTTGAGTCTTTAAACTCACTATACATAGATGGTGCATGTGAAAATCTCAATTTTCACTATAAGAAATTCTGCATACAACAACGCACATACTGTTAGAGTAGATGTCCTGCAAGCCAACTGTTGGCTAGGGATTTTATTGACTCAAGTGTAATAAACAATCTTTATTTTAATATAATTAATTATTTCATGGTTTGTTATTTCTTTATCTGTATACCCATGTTATCAAACATAGATAAAGACCTTGATTATACTTTAATACAAATGAATCGAAAAATTGATGTTGAAACTCGTTTGTAAATACTGTATGATCTAAATTCGTTCCTAGTCGATTCAGTCTCGCTTGAGCTCGAGACTAGCATATGTGATGTTGTGTACTGCGTTTCTTAGTAAGGGCATAGAAATGTCCAAACATGCAGATGGGTAGTCATATGATGATTATACCGAACAACCCTCCCTCGGACTTTCCAAGTGGTTATCATTCATAGAGAGGATAAGTCCGTGGTTATGATTGTAGACCATTAGTCCTTACGACCCGGGACAACACTGAGGCTCTATATGCTAGGGCTGTGCTTTGACTCGTTTACCAGCTCCAGGAGAGTCATCAGGTGGCGAGGTTGGGTACAGTTGCGACACATATAGGAGCTAGTGCATTGTAGTTGGGGATTCACCGCTCATCTACGAGTGTGGATATCCTATGTTATCTAATGAAATAATAGTGCATGGAATCTCTGGCCAGAGTACGAGTTGTACGTTGGAGAAGGAGTTCTCCAAATAGTACACGCGATGCCACTATTATAGTTATCACACAGTTATCGAATTAATATGCAACCCTCGATGAACCAATGGTTGCAGATTCGATCGGGATATATGAGATGAAGGGACCGTACTGTACGCTAACCATAATCGACTGGTTCTTCCAGGCACTATCAGTGATACCTAAGGGATAATGGGGCGATGCTACTAGACGCTCTTACCATGATCCGATGGGTACAATCAGAAATGAGTTCTGACATTCTTGATCAAGGTGTTGATGAAAAGAATGGGGCTAACTAGGGTAAGCCCGAATAAAGGATTATGTCCTGAATCACAAAGAGTTGTGAACCCACGGCTAGCTGTATCCCTGAACCATTGAGGTTCACACAAGTACTGGATCGTATGTTCCCGTTGAGAGAACAAATTCAAGAAGTTGAATTTATATTATATAGTAAATTCAAGGAGTTGAATTTATGATAATTAAATTTTGAGAGAATAACTTCAAGTAGTTGAATTTAAAAAATTTGAGAATTTAATTTATTAAACTCAAATGTTGGGTTTATTTAATATTAAATTTTGGAGGTGATGTAAATTCAAGTAGTTGAATTTATAATTTAAATAATAAATTCAAATGTTGAATTTATAATGTATTTAATTTATTAAGCTCAAAAGTTGAGTTGATCAATTAATAAATTAAATATGGTGGATAATATGTTTAATGGACTTGTAGGGGTACAAGTCCAACATATTAAATAATTAAAGTTTTAATGGACTTTGATAAAATTAATTAAACTAGTTGGAAAAGCTCAATTAATTAAATCAAGCCCATTCATGTTAATTATGTAATTAGGGTTTAATTTAATTATATATAACACAAGCAAACAAAAAAAAAAAAACCCTAGCCACCACCATACAATCCTACGTGAGCCTCCACTCAAAAGGAAAAGGAATTCGGCCACTTGTTTTGAGAATAGAAAATATTGAGCCGTCTCTCAATTTCCTCTCCTACGAAAAATCTCTTTCACATTCTCTAGTGCAATATGAAAGAGGAACATACTATATAGTCGTGGACTTGATAGGAGGATTTCATTGAAGAAAGTTCGTAGGGAATCAACAAGAGCTAATCCGTTTATACCGGATTAGTTGGAGTCCAGTGATTTATTCACCCAAGGTATAATTTTTCTAACATCCTATGTATGTTATGTAAAATCATACGAGCGCCTAAAGCAAAATTATTTTGTTTTTCAAAACAAATTTTTTTTAAATCTTCCGCTGCGTTTGGGCGTGTAGAAAACCAGATCCAACAGAGGTATCAGAGCCAGGTTTTCTGAATCGTATGATTTTAAATTATATTGAATAATTTGTTTCTAACCACACAAGAAAATTTTCAGAAAAATCGATGCACCATAAAATTATTTTTTTTCGGAAAAACAAAAAAAAAATCGCGATCTGCCCGGAACTGTTCCGGACAGACCGCGCGCAGGGCTGTGCGCCACGCCCTGCGCGTAGAACGCGTAGCGTGCGCGCGCGGAGCGGCGTAGCATGCGGAACGATCGCACACTGTGTGCCGCCCTGCGCGGCGCACAACGCGGCGCAGCGTGCGGACTGCGCACGGCGCCGCGCGAAACTGTGCGCGCCCTGCGCGCACATGTGGCTGCCACTGCTCGAAACGTTCGGGCAGCGGGGACGACTGCCCGGGATCGTCTCGGGAAGCGTTCTGATTTGTGGGCTTGAATTGTTTGGGCCCATGGTGAAATTTTCTGATTTTTTCAAAATTTTGGGTATAATTAATATTTTTGAAAATTGGTTCAATTTTTATTTTGGAAAATTAATTTTTGGAAAATTTATAATTTTCTTGTAAAATAAATAATAGAATATGATTTTAATTATTTATGGTAAAAATGAGTTTTTACAAGAAATCAATTATTATTGATTTAATTGGAAATTAAATAAAAGAGTTTATTTAATTTATTAAATCCTTTAATAATTGTGGTGGTTAGTGATAAATTATTAGATATATGATTTATCAATTAATTAAATTGTTTAATTAAATTGATGTTAATATTTGATATTAAATGCATGAAGGATGATCGAGAGCCTTGACCAATGTGTTAGGTGTATGTTAGGATATTTTACTGTTTTTTTATTCATTTTTATAATATTTGATATTATTAAAGTGGGTCTAGTTTATGGCCCGTTCCCACCCCATGAGATGTATCCCTTATGTGCCATGGCTATTTAAATGTAATATTAGAAATAGTGGGAGATCAAGACTGAAAGATGGTGGGCCCGATAATCAAGACGAAGACATGTAAAATATTGGAAGCTCTTGTAATAGTTGCATTTGCATCCCTGCATTCACCTAGGTTTTGGACCTGGATCCATGTATGGCTCACATGGATCTAATAGTGTTGGCGATCGATCATCCTTATTTATTGTTGAATGTCATATTATGATATATGTGATATATAGTAGTATGCATGTATGTATATTATTATATAATATAGTTGCATGAATCCGACAAACATACAAACTCGTGGCACGCGAATTTTAAATTAAAATGATGAGGCAATTTTAAAATTAAAATCCCTCATTTTGAATATGATTCAAAATTTATATCAAATCGAAAAAGTAAAAAATTAAAAGAGTTTAATTTTTCCTTGCCTTCCATCAACCGTGGTTGCATGTTGATTGCTACCCGCGGACAGTGTCTGGCTCATATTATTGGGGAGGCCTGTACGCCGGAAAGCTGTGACTTCCATCGGACATATGATGTGAATTGAGTGGAATTCTCATGACTTCGGCTCATATTATTGGGAGAACTCATGGCGACCGTCCACTACAATTCAATATTGATGGGTTGGTTTGACACATGAAAATAAACGACGTCATATTATTGGCTCCTTATTAAACGTGAGGCAAAACACGTGGAGGTTGCATAGGAATGCAATTGGACCCTACCTTTTAGAAATTATAATTGGCTGATATTAGTCGAGATTATAATTGGCTAATTGGACTCTACGTGCCTACTAAGGAAATACGATTTTCCTTTTTCATCAGAGGGTGGTGAAAATGTCAAAATAGTGGGAGGGTAATTTATAAAATGAAATCCATATTTTATATCTTAGAATTATTTTAAAATTATCAGTAACCTTTATCTATTTTCATTTTCAGTATATTTACGATGTTTACTCGTAACCCGCTTTCAATCATTTACGATCAAAACAAATTGACTGGCCCTAACTATCATGACTGGTTTCGAAACTTAAAGATTGTTCTGAACTCCGAAAGGATTGCATATGTGCTTGATAATAAGCCACCTAAGGAGGCGGCTCCTGATATCAGTAGGACTGAATTAGCTAAGCTTGAGAAACATTGGGATCATGATCTCCAAGCTAAGAGCTATATGTTGGCTTCCATGTCGAATGAACTTCAGAGGAGGTTCGAGGAGGCGGTGAATGCTGCTGACATTCACCTTCATCTGAAAGAATTGTATGCTGTACAAACTCGTTCAGAAAGACATGCGACTGTTAAAGAACTCATGACTACACGCTTGCGAGAGGGGACTTCGGTCCATGAGCATGGTGTTAGGATGATTGGGCTCATTGAGAAGTTGGTGGGACTCGATTTGGTTATACCTAGTGAGCTCTCGATTGATATTCTCTTGCTGTCTTTCCCTGCCTCGTTCGATGGATTTGTGGTTAATTTTAATATGAACAAGCTTGAGGCCTCCCTTGAAGAGTTGGTCAATATGCTTACTAATTATGAGGCCACAATTAAAAAGGAAAAGCCTGTTCTTCTAGTGGGTTCTTTGTATGGTACGAAAAAGGGAGCCCCGAATAAAGGCAAGAAGCGTTCTGCCCCTCCAAAGAAGAACAAGCCCAAAAAAAAGCCATACAAGAAAGCAAATCCGGGGCCCACAAAGCCTGGCAAGTCAGAGCATGTCTGTTTCCACTGCAAAAAGCCTGGACATTGGAGGCGTAATTGCGAGGAGTATCTTGCCCAGAACTGTTCTGGCCATGGTATGTTTTATATTGAAGTTAATGTTTCTATTAATTCCTCTTCTTGGGTATTGGATACCGGATGTGGTTCTCATCTATGCAATGATTTGCAGGTGATGGGAAGAAGCAGGAGGCTTAGAGATGGTGAGCCTTTCTAAGACTAGGAAATGGAGCAAGAGTTGATGCCACTGCCGTTGGAGACGTTACTTTAATTTTGGACAATAATTTTAAGTTGTTTTTGAGAGACGTTTTATTTGTTCCTGAATTGGTTAAAAACATTATTTCTATTTCTATGCTTGATAGGGATGGTTATTCTTGTATTTTTGCTAAAGGTGTTTGCAATTTATACAAGAATGAATGTTTGATTGGAACTGGAGAATTAACAAACGATCTCTATAACTTAAAATTGAAAGATATTCCGTTTAACAATGTCCAAGCGCATACAAAAAGAACAACAAAAAAAAGAAAAATAGAAGATCCAAATCCCGCACAAATATGGCACGCTAGACTAGGTCATATTTCCCAAAGAAGGATGCATAAGCTAGTGGGAGAAGGCATGTTTGACTTGTCAGACATAAATTCGCTACCAACTTGTGAGTCTTGTCTAAAAGGAAAAATGACTAAAACTCCATTCAATGGAAACGTGGAACGTGCGCATGGTCTACTGGATTTGATCCACACGGACATTTGTGGCCCGCTAAGTGTTAGCACAAAAGTTGGGCATTCCTACTTACCTTTACTGATGACCATTCGAGGTATGGGTACGTTTATTTGATGAAACACAAATCTGAAGCATTTGAAAAGTTCAAAGAATTCAGATCTGAAGTAGAAAATCAGCTAGAAAGAAGTATTAAGGCACTTCGATCTGATCGAGGTGGAGAATACTTAAGTGCTGAATTTTTGGGTTATCTAAAAGAGAATGGGATTCTCTCACAGTGGACTCCACCAGCAACACCACAATTGAATGGTGTTTCTGAACGTCGAAATCGAACCTTGATGGATATGGTTCGATCTATGAAGGGATTGACTGAATTGCCTATATCGTTTTGGGGCTTTGCTCTTGAACTGCGGCAATGTTGTTGAATAATGTCAATACAAAAGCAGTGGATAAAACACCATATGAGATATGGATGGGAAAAACTCCCAAATATTCTTACATGAGAATATGGGGATATCCTGCTTATGTGAAGCAGACATTGGGAGACAAATTGGATAGTAGATCCACTTTGTGCTACTTTGTAGGATATCCAAAGAATTCTATTGGATATTATTTCTATCATCCAAATGAAGCAAAAGTGTTTGTTTCAAGAAATGCCACCTTTTTGGAAAAGAAATTTCTATTAGATAGAAAAGGAAAGATGATAGAACTTGAAGAAATTCAAGATACTCCATCAACTATAGAAGTTGAACCCATTTCCCAAGAACCAGTAGTTGAAGTACAAGCTTCTAGAAGGTCTGATAGGGTTATTAGACCACCTGCAAGATATACGCTTCTTCATGAACAAGGTCATGATGAGTCTTGTGTTGGATGTGATCCAATGAATTTCAAAGAAGCATTATCTGATACTGATTCAACCAAATGGCTTGAAGCCATGCAGTCAGAAATGGACTCTATGTATTCAAACCAAGTCTGGACATTAGTGGATCCACCTGAGGGAATCGTTCCCATAGGATGCAAATGGATCTACAAAAGAAAGCTTGGGGTGGATGGGAAGGTAGTGACCTTCAAAGCAAGACTGGTTGCAAAAGGATATACTCAAAGGCAAGGAGTTGAGTATGAGGAAATTTTTTCACCAGTTGCTATGTTTAAGTCCATTAGAATACTACTAGCCATAGCAGCATGGTATGACTGTGAGATATGGCAAATGGATGTAAAGACTGCTTTCCTCAATGGAGACATCAAAGAAGAAATTTATATGTTTCAACCCGAGGGATACACATCAGTAGGGAGTGAGCATAAGGTATGCAAACTTCAGAGATCAATATATGGTCTCAAGCAGGCATCAAGGAGTTGGAACCTCAGATTTTATAGCACTATCAAAGAGTTTGGTTTTTCTAAGAATCCTGAGGAACCGTTTGTGTACAAGAAAGTTAGTGGGAGTGCAGTGACATTCATAGTACTTTATGTTGATGATATCCTGCTAATTGGGAATGATGTAGGATTACTGCAATCAACTAAAGTATGGTTAGCCAGTAAATTCTCCATGAAGGACATGGGTTAAGCATCCTATGTATTGGGAATACAGATCTATAGATATAGATAAAAAAGGATGTTGGGGCTCACCCAAGCCACATATATCGATATCATTATAAAACGATTCTCTATGGAAGAGTCCAAGAGATGATACTTACCAATGTGTCATGGTATTACTCTATCTAAAGCTATGTGTCCCAAAACTGATGAAGAGATAGAGATGATGACACGAATTCCATATGCGTCAGCCATTGGTAGTATAATGTATGGTATGATATCGACAATTCCTGACATTGCTTATGATTTGAGTGTTACAAGCAGATATCAGGCGAACCCTGGTCCACTGCATTGGAAGGCTGTGAAAGACATTCTTAAGTACTTGAGAAGGACTAAGAACTTGTTCATGGTCTATGGGGGTGGAGAATTAAAATTGGAAGGCTACACTGATTCTAGCTTCCAATGTGATGTAGATGAATCGAAATCGACCTCTGGTTTTGAATTCATGCTTAATGGTGCGGCTGTCTCTTGGAAAAGTTCCAAGCAAGACACCGTTGCGGATTCCACCACAGAAGCTGAATACATTGCTGCAGCGAAAGAGGCAGTTTGGATGAGGAATTTTGTCCAAGAGTTGGGCGTTATTCCTAATGGAGTTGATCCAGTCCCGGTGTACTGCGACAACACTGGTGCCGTTGCGCAAGCAAAGGAACCAAGGTCTCATCAGCGATCCAAACATGTACTGAGGAAATTCCACATCATCCGGGAGATTGTGGGAAAGGGAGACATATCAGTCGAAAGAGTCCCCTCTGCAGATAACGTTGCCGATCCACTTACGAAGCCCTTGCCAGGACCATTGTTTGAGAAGCATCACGAAGCAATGGGATTAAAGTTTATGGGTAATTGACTCTAGGGCAAGTGGGAGATTGTTAGAGTAGATGCCCTGCAAGCCAACTGTTGGCTAGGGATTTCATTGACTCAAGTGTAATAAACAATCTTTATTTTAATATAATTAATTATTTCATGGTTTGTTATTTCTTTATCTGTATACCCATGTTATCAAACATAGATAAAGACCTTGATTATACATTAATACAAATGAATCGTAATTCGATGTTGAAACTCGTTTGTAAATACTGTATGATCTAAATTCGTTCCTAGTCGATTCAGCCGCCTTAAACATGGATAAAGGTCTCTTGAGCTCGAGACTAGCATATGTGATGTTGTGTACTGCGTTTCTTAGTAAGGGCATAGAGATGTCCAAACATGCAGATGGATAGTCATATGATGATTATACCGAACAACCCTCCCTCGGACTTTCCAATTGGTCATCATTCATCGAGAGGATAAGTCCGTGGTTATGATTGTACACCATTAGTCCTTACAACCCGGGACAACACTGAGGCTTTATATGCTAGGGCTGTGCTTTGACTCGTTTACCGGCTCCAGGAGAGTCATCAGGTGGCGAGGTTGGGTACAGTTGCGACACATATAGGAGCCAGTGCATTGTAGTCGGGGATTCACCGCTCACTTACGGGTGTGGATATCCTATGTGATCTAATGAAATAATAGTGCATGAATTTTCTGGCCAGAGTACGAGATGTACGTTGGAGAAGGAGTTCTCCAAATAGTACACGCGATGCCACTATTATAGTTATCACATAGTTATTGAATTAATATGCAACCCTCGATGAATCAATGATTGCAGATTCGATCGGGATATATGAGATGAATGGACCATACTGTACGCTAATCATAATCGACTGGTTATTGCAGGCACTATCAGTGATACCTAGGGGATAATGGGGCGATGCTTCTAGACGCTCTTACCATGATCCGATGGGTGCAATCAGAAATGAGTTCTGACATTCTTGATCAAGGTGTTGATGAAAAGAATGGGGCTAACTAGGGTAAGCCCGAATAAAGGATTATGTCCTGAATCACAAAGAGTTGTGAACCCACGGCTAGCTGTATCCCTGAACCATTGAGGGTCACACAAGTACTGGATCGTATGTTCCCATTGAGAGAACAAATTCAAGAAGTTGAATTTATATTATATAGTAAATTCAAGGAGTTGAATTTATGATAATTAAATTTTGAGAGAATAAATTCAAGTAGTTGAATTTATAAAATTTGAGAATTTAATTTATTAAACTCAAATGTTGGTTATTAAATATTAAATTTTGGAGGTGATGTAAATTCAAGTAGTTGAATTTATAATTTAAATAATAAATTCAAATGTTGAATTTATAATTTAAATAATAAATTCAAATGTTGAATTTATAATATATTTAATTTATTAAGCTCAAAAGTTTAGTTGATTAATTAATAAATTAAATATGGTGGATAATATGTTTAATGGGCTTGTAGGGGTACAAGTCCAACATAATAAATAATTAAAGTTTTAATGGACTTTGATTAAATTAATTAAACTAGTTGGACTAGCTCAATTAATTAAATCAAGACCATTAATGTTAATTATGTAATTAGGGTTTAATTTAATTATATAACACAAGCAAATAAAAAAAAAACCCTAGCCACCACCACACAATCCTACGTGAGCCTCCACTCAAAAGGAAAAGGAATTCGGCCACTTGTTTTGAGAATAGAAAATATTGAGCCGTCTCTCAATTTCCTCTCCTACGAAAAATCTCTTGCACATTCTCTAGTGCAATTTGAAAGAGGAACATACTATCTAGTCGTGGACTTGATAGGAGGATTTCATTGAAGAAAGGTCGTAGGTGATCAACAAGAGCTAATCCGTTTATACCGGATTAGTTGGAGTCCAGTGATTTATTCACCAAAGGTATAATTTTTCTAACATCCTATGTATGTTATGTAAAATCATACAACCGCATAAAGCAAAATTATTTTGTTTTTCAAAATAAAAGAAAAAAATTTTAAATCTTCCGCTGCGTTTGGGCATGTAGAAAACCAGATCCAACACATACCACAACGGCAAAAACCCGTTGCTAAATTTAGCGACGGGTTTTTCTAAAATTTTTTGAAACCGTTGCTAAGTTTAGCGATGATTCAAAGCCAAACAGTTGCTAAATTTAAAACAGCGACGGTTTTTTATTTATCGTCGCCAATAGTGACGGGTTTTCCAAAAACCGTCGCAAACTTTCTATATATACTATTATTTTCGGTCCATTTTTCTCCACAACACTTAAAATTTTTCTCTGTTACACGGTTTTATCATTTCACAAAACACTTAAAATTTTTCCCACAACTTCATAACACTTAAAAAATATTTCTCTCTTACACGATTTTACTATTTCACAATACTTAAAATTTTTCTCTTTGACACGATTTTAGCTTCGATAGTTAGTTTCTTTTATATATATTAAATTATTAAAAGTATTTGTTTTATTTTTTGAAACAAATTAGCGACGTAAATCATGATTATTGACTGTCGCTAAAATTAGCGAAGGTTTTGAATAAAACCAATGCTAATTTTAGTAGCGACGGTTTTCCAAAACCGTCGCAAATTCTACCTACCACAAAACCGTTGTCGTTGAACAGACTTTCAACAACACCCTCTGTTACAACAGTTTTAAAAAAGGCTACGACAACGGATTTTATCCGTTGTCGTATGCCGTTTTTGTTGTAGTGGTTGATGATGGGAAAGCGACGAAGTAGTTCAAAGAAGCGAGAGAAATGTGTGGCATGCAATAATCCGAGAACCCTTTCCATCGCCATATGAAATTTTAAGAATGAACGCAATATTTCAATGTTATATGTTTTTGCTTTTTTTATGTTGGTTAGGCATTTCCTTAGATTATTGCATATGCTACTTGGTATTCAATGCATTGATATATGAGGTTTAAGATGTTGATTGTTTTTAAATATGTTGTTTTTGCGTATCTTATAAGTTATGGTATGTTTTCTAGGCATGCTAGACCATGTGTATCCATGAAATGTCCTTGTTTTGTCACATAGAGGAGTTTGAGGTTGCAAGACAGATCAAGGAGTGAACACGTTGTTCCTGGCATGCAGAGGTGCTGTCTCAGTAGGGGTGTTGTCCCAGTACACGAGATAGAGAGTGGGTGTGGGGACCCGGATGCTAATTCATGTCTTAATCATTATTAATGTCAAATATAATAATTAAGAAAAGTGGGACTATTTTTTTTTCTTTTTAAAATATAAATGCGGAAACGTAATAGTAATCTATCTGATATATTTGTTAATATCAATGTACAAGTCATGTACTACATGTCTTCATCTCAACTAGGTTCAACGACTATACATCCAGTGCTGAATCCTATTATGCTTCTGGGACCGGATCTCCACGATAACTCTAATCTCTCATCCTCTTCCTGATCTTGATCATGTCCCACCTGTTGTCAAGCACACATACAAACAAGACAACATCCGGATAACTCCGGTGAGAATTACATTCCCAGTATAAATCATGTATACATGTATTTCATATAAACAAGTATAAAAGCATGAAATAGATATTCATAACATGTATCAAAATCAGAAACATGAATTAATACAAACTCTGAATCACATTCCGTGATTCTTAGACTCTGACTCGAATCATCCTAATCTAGGGATCCCTATCTGAATAAGAACATACATCCACCTGTACTCCCGATCGGGGTGGTGGTACGTTCTTATTCGCGGACTTTGGCCCTTTCCATATCAAATATCAGTAATAGAAGAACTCCAGTTCTATCCACTTTGATATGACCAAACATCCTGTGTCTTGACCTATTCGTCACAGACTTTGACACTTTCGCCAAATCACTATCTTGTGACTATGTGCAATGTGCCAGTGACGATTCCATCACTATCCGACACTTATGTCACAAGATCAATCATCTACGACTAGGCGCATCCGTCTATTACTCAATACATAAATCAATAGATCAAAGATATCAATCTCATTCAATCACAAATATTATTGTAATAAGGTAAAGTATGTGATTTTGGGAAACTCAAGTCAAATCAAACTCGAGTTTTGCAATCCCACATCAACATCAATTTATACCTTTCTCTTCTCGGTCTGACGAAGTCGAAGTCTCGAAGTCAAATCTGTCCATACCCAATCTGGCAATGATAATATAAAATAGGCACAATATCAGTAAACACTCTCAAATCAATACTGAATATATTGTGTCAATGTACAATTCAATTCAAGACCTGCTCTGATCAATACTTAAATCAAAATACAATCTGATCAATGTCAACGACATACAATTCAATCTCAATCACCACTGAATCTGATCAATATCAATTCACTGATGTTTCGACGGCATAACAATACAATCTCAATAACCCCGTCAATCTCTATATCACAGATATCATAACACGGCTCATAAACAATATCAGTATAATTCATAATCTCAGTTCAGTACAATCTCAATAATATCGCTTCAGAAAATCATAACAATTATATTAACAGTCCGTTCTTCGATCTGACTTCAATTATATACTGATCAGTATACAAAAAACACAATATATCAGTCAAATCATAATTCCCCCCATATCATAATTTCAAACGATATCAGAATTCAATAAAACTTACGTCCTGTTGTAGCTGTCGTCGCTAGGAACTCGGTGTTGTACTCAGATTCAAAATCAGATGGGCGAATTCTGCGTAACCTTCAACTTCTCGCACGTAGGGACTTGGAGCTTTTTCCTTTTCCTTCCTAAATTCTGAATGAAGGAGATAATATATATATATATATATATATGATGCAACCCGGGCGAAATGGTCGAGTCAGGTCGGGAAATCTACCGGGTAAACTATCAAAAATTTATAATGAAGGAAACTGAGCAAGGACTATATCTGTGATGAAGATATATCTCTGCAATATGGCCTCAGCTGTAACCTGTAAACAAGGAAAGGAACTCGTGAATGGGCGCCGGAGGGGTGTCCGGCTTGGCCACTCCGATGCTTAAGTCAGCAGGGTACTCAAGCAAGAAAACCAATGTAGCCCAGTGATGGCTGTGATGATTGATGTATAATAAATGAGAGTATTAAATGTCAATGAATGTCTGAGTAGATGATAAATGCGGATAAAAACCTGATATTTATAGTAGAGGAAGCAATGATGACCTCGTTTTTTGTGTGTGGGCATTAAATATAGTAGGGTGGCTGATTGTACCCTGATGAGATCGTCTGTACAAGACATTATTTAGAAGAACGAACCTGGGCGCTTGTTTCCTGATCTTTGCAGCCTGGACTTGATCCTCTGGGAGTTTTTTATGCTCTATGTATTCCATGAGAGGGGCCATCCATGAGTTTGCTGGAGACGGGGGTGTTTCTTCTTCAAGGGATGATACTAGCCGAGTAAAACAGAGAACCTCTCGGGTGCTTATTTCTGTCAAGGAAGCAGCCAGTTTGGCTAACACGCCGGCCTCGGTATTTTCTTCTCGGGGAATTTGTTCGATACTCCAGTCTATAAAGGATGAAGCTTGAGAAGTAATAAGCTTTAAGTACTTGAGCATCTTTTCATTCTTGACCTCGTAAGCTCCTTTAATTTGTTGGGTAACCAGCTGAGAGTCGGAATAGATAATGACTCGGGAGGCCCCAACTTCTCGGGCAACACGCAACCCCGCCAAAACAGCTTCGTATTCCGCTTCGTTATTCGTGACCCTAGAGTCAATCTTCAGAGCCAGTTTGACATTCTCTTCTAGTGGGGAGACCAAGACAATCCCCACTCCACACCCCGATATGTTTGAGGCGCCATCAACAAACACCCTCCATACCTCTTCCTTTCCGGGCTGAATCATCTCTGTTAAGAAATCTGATAATGCCTGTGATTTTATTGCAGCCCGGGGTTTGTATTCAATATCATACTCCCCGAGTTCCACAGTCCATTTGATCATTCTCCCCGAGACCTCTGCGCGAGTCATGATTCTCCTGAATTAGTGAGGACCACAATGGGATGCGAGATAAAATACGGCCTTAACTTTCGAGCGGTCATTACTAAAGCCAATGCGATCTTTTCTAATTCACTGTATCTCAACTCTGCTCCTCGGAGGGAGTGACTGACATAATGGATAGGCTTCTGATCGGTCCCTTCCTCTTTGATGAGTACGGAGCTAACAGCAATTTCAGTGGCCAAGAAATAGACCCACAATTTTTCTCCGGGCTCAGGCTTTGCCAATACGGGCAGTTCAGCCAGATGTTTTTTCAAATCTTGAAAGGCCTGCTCGCAATTGCCATCCCAACCGAATTTCTGCGCTTTTCTCAGAACTTGAAAGAAAGGGTAACTATGGTGTGCAGATCGGGAAATGAAGCGTGACATGGCCGCAATTCTCCCTGTCAATTTTTGTACGTCCCGGACAGACTGAGGAGAGGGCATGTCCACGATGGCTTGGATTTTCTCCGGGTTAACCTCAATTCCTCGGTCCGTGACCATGAATCCCAAGAACTTTCCGCTTTTAACCCCAAACACACATTTGGCTGGGTTAAGTTTTATTCTGTACTGTTTCAGAGTGGCGAAAGTTTCAGCTAAATCATCAATAAAATGAGCAACTTCCCGGGTTTTGGTTAGATTGTCCTCCACATACACCTCGATATTGCGACCTATTTGTTTCTGAAAAACAAGATTCATCAATCGCTGGTACGTAGCCCCTGCATTTTTTAATCCAAAAGGCATCACAACATAGCAAAAGGTACCCCCGGAGGTAATGAAACTAGCTTTATCTTGATCTTCCAAAGCTAAAGGGATCTGATGATATCCTTGATAGGCATCCAGAAAGCTTAACAGTTCACATCCAGAAGTGGAATCGACTAGCTGATCGATCCGGGGGAGTGGATAACAATCTTTTGGGCAAGCTTTATTCAAGTCTCTGAAATCAACGCACATCCTCCATTTCCCATTAGATTTTGGGACAAGAACCACGTTGGACAACCACGAAGGGAAATGGACTTCCCTAATGTGCCCGGCCTTTAGCAATTCTTCCACTTTCTTCTCAATTACTTTATCTTTTTCAGGGCCAAAATGTCGCTTTTTCTGCTTAACTGGCCGGGATCCCGGGAGGATATTTAATTTATGCTCGGCCACTCGGGGAGAGATCCCGGACAATTCCTGCTGAGACCAAGCAAAGACATCAACGTTAGTTTTCAAACATTGCAAGAGGTTTACCTGGGTGGTTGCGCAGATGTCTCGGGCCACCCGGACGTTCTTCCCTGGCTCAATTTCCACCACTTCTTTTTCTTCTTCGGCCACAAAGTGCACTTCTCTTTCATGGGTCTCCTCCTGGTGCTCTTTCTCCTTCCCTTCCCTCCTTGCCTTCTTCTGGTCAACCCGGACTGTTTCCCCATAACATCTTCGAGAAGAGGGCTGATCGCCTTTAACTTCTCCAACCTATCCTCGCACTGGGAATTTGATTTTTTGATGATAAGTTGAGGCCACGGCCTTCATTTCATTCATGGCCGGCCTTCCCAGTATGACATTGTACGAAGACGGGGCATCCACTACTGTGAACGTAGTCATCACAGTCTTCCTCAAGTCTCCCATGCCCAGGGTCAAGGGTAGAGCAATTTCTCCCTCTGGATATACGGCTTGGCTGGCAAACCCGAATAGGGCAGTTTCAACGGCTTCCAGCTGGTATTCATGTAAATCCATTTGAACTATGGCCTCTTTGAAAATAACATTAACGGAGCTCCCATTGTCTACAAAAACCCTCAATACGTCGTAATTGGCCACTCGGGCTTGAATGACAAGAGCGTCATTGTGAGGCAGGCTCACCCCTCGGAGATCTTCTGGTCCAAAGCTTATAACCGGCTCGTCTCTCCTCCTTCCATCAACCTCTAAACATTCCCTCCTACTCCTCGCCTTCCTAGCCCGGTTAGAGTCACCATCGGTAGATCCTCCTGAAATCATTTTGATTATCCCTCGACTTGGGGAGGGATCTTTCCTTTCTGCTGGTTTGATTCTTTCCTCCCGGGTACTCACGTCTCCTCCCCGCCTCCCACTTGGGGTGCTCACCGTCTTTGGGGGCATATTCGATATTGGACGTCTAGACAACCAGGGTTGATGTCTAGACTTACCTCGCGGAGGGTGAGGCACTGACATAGGATGCTTATTGGAATTCCTCCCCAGGACCCGGCATTCATTGGTATTGTGGGCACAATCTTTATGGAGGGTACAATACCCCTTCTGTTCTGGCCTGGGGGTTCTTGCCACAGAATTGGAAGGAGGGGCTTCATCTGATCTGCATTCTTGAATCTCTCTATCTCGGGCAACTCTCAAAGGTACATGGGAGAAGTGTCCCGAGCCGTTCTTCTTGGGGGCTCTATCTTCGGTTTTGATAGCCCGATCTCCTCTTGCTCTTTTCAAGGCCTCTCTCTTCTGGTTTTTTGCTTCTTCCATATTAATGTATTTCTCCGCTCGGGATAAGAGATCCTCGAAATTCTCGGGCAATTTTTTGGTTAAGGACCGGAAAAAATCCCCCTCCCATAGCCCTTGCATGAATGATGTAGTCTTTGTCTCGGGTGCACAGGTTGGTACATCCAGGGCCACCCGGTTGAACCTTTTGAGATAAGCTCTCAGGGTCTCATCTTGCCTCTGTTTTACTTCAAATAAACTGAAAGCGGTTTTCTTGTACTTCTTGCTGCTGCTAAATTGATGCAAGAATACCTTTTGAAAGTCCTCGAAACAACAGATGCTTTGTGGTGCCAACCCTTCAAACCATCTCTGTGCAGAATCTACCAGGGTGGTGAGGAACACCTTACATTTAATTTGGTCCTCATAACAATGTAGCATGGCCATATTTTCGAAACGAGCGAGGTGCTACTCAGGGTCAGAACTCCCATCATAATCTTTGATTTTTGCTGATTTGAAATGCCCGGGGAGTGGTTCCCGAACAATGATGTCAGAAAACGGGCAACCCTTAACGACAGGAACATTACCTTTAGAACCAACCTGCCCTTCTAATACTTTCACCTTTTTTCTTAATTCTTCCAATTCTTCCGCAACAGTGGGAGACTTAGAACCCGCGCTCGATTCCATTTCTTCTACCCTTCTTTCTTCTTCTAATGGCTGTTCACGCTGCTGCTCGGGATGACTGTCATGATGAGAGATGGCTTTCTTCGTTGTAGCCATCTTAACCGCATCAGCTATAATCTTCTGTAACTCTTCAGGAGTTAGATGGATGGTGGGCTGAGGACCATTAGGAGGAGGACCACCCGCACCAGAAAGACGGGTATTGTTTTCCTCTTGGACTCGAGAGGTGTTTTGGTTAGCTCTTCTAGTAGGAGCCATATCAACGCCTTTAGAACTCAGTTTTCTCACAGACGGCGCCAATGATGCAACCCGGGCGAAATGGTCGAGTCGGGTCGGGAACTCTACCGGGTAAACTATCAAAAATTTATAATGAAGGAAACTGAGCAAGGACTATATCTGTGATGAAGATATATCTCTGCAATATGGCCTCATCTGTAACCTATAATCAAGGAAAGGAACCCGTGAATGGGCGCCAGAGGGGTGTCCGGCGTGGCCACTCCGATGCTTAAGTCAGCAGGGTACTCAAGCAAGAAAACCAATGTAGCCCAGTGATGGCTGTGATGATTGATGTATAATAAATGAGAGTATTAAATGTCAATGAATGTCTGAGTAGATGATAAATGCGGATAAAAACCTGATATTTATAGTAGATGAAGAAATGATGACCTCGTTTTTTGTGTGTGGACATTAAATATAGTAGGGTGGCTGATTGTACCATATTATTCTGACATGTCAAATCATATGCTAGTCCTATCTCGTCTGTCTTGTAAACCATTAATATTAACCAGGGATAGGTCGGCTGTATGCGCGATCTATCAAGTCAATGCCATTAAATGCTCCCCCCGCATCGAGGTGTCAGAGGAGAAAACTTCTCAGGTAATCTCGCCAGAACTCGGGCGTCACGTCCTAGGCGACCCATAACCCAGGATATGAGTGTTTGCTGCCATATTCAACTTTGGAAATATTCTGCCCTGACCCGGGCGCCGCTCATGGGCATGCCACACGACCCGAGAGATCCCGGGCCCTACCAATGTCCCGGGATATATCGGGGCATCACCTATATATATATATATTGAAAGAGGATCGGTTACGGTGACCGGAAGCGCAACGGAAGTTAAAAATTTTGATTTTTCACCAAGAAATTTCGGCCACCTAATATTTTGTGTAACAAATATAACAAACACCAAAATGACATTCATAGTGTGTTAAGAAATTTACCTATCAATCACAAGGATTGATGTATGGCTCCAACTAAGGTGTAAACACCTTAGCTCTTCAATGGGTAGAAACTATCTTCGAGCTTCCTTTGAGCACTCCTTGCTCAACTATTAAGCCCACCACCAACTAGGTAGATCCCCTCTTAATTTGCACTAGAAAACTAAGAGGATTTTTCAAGGAGAAGAATATTTCTTCCTCAACACTTGAATAAGAAAAGAGAGGAAAAACTTGGGGAGAATTACTTGAAAGATTCGGCCATGGTAGTGTGAATGAGGGGGAAGGGAGACTTGTCTCAGACTTGCAAAAAGCTAAAACAAAAGTAGTATGCCAAGCCTTGATATTTGAAAAAGTTGTCTCCAACTCTTCACCTCCCATGCATGCAATATTATATGGTGTTTTTAACAATTAAAAACCATGGACTAAATTTAATTATCTCAAACATTTTGAGACTAATTAAACATCACTTGAATTTACTCAAGTCCACTAGTTAAATAATTTATTTAAATTGAGCTCTACAAGACTCAATATAATTTAATTAATTCAACACTTGAATTAATTTAATTATTTGGACTCTACTAGGTCCACTAGTGTTTAATTAATTCAACACTTGAATTAATTTAATTTAGTCCATAATAATGTTTATGAAAATCACAATTTTCAAATACATTATTCACTTGGCCAACTTTTAATTTAGGAACACATTCATAAATTAAAATTTACATTTCTCTCATAGAAATCATACTTCTATTTTTTTTTACGCTTATAAACTCATTTATAAGCCGTTCAACACATTGAACTATTTTCTCCTTTATAGATGTCATACTTCTAATTTTTCTTTACGCTTATAAACTCCTTTATAAGCCGTTCAACACATTGACCTATTTTTACTTCTCAACGGGATCTAGAAAGTTAGTACTTGTGTGGCCCTCAATGGTTCATTGATACAACTAGCCGTGGGTTCAAATCTCCGTGTGATTCGGACTAAACATGTCCTTATATGAGCATACCCCAATTGCTCAATTCTTACTTATCAACACCTTGATAACAAGAACGTCAGAACTCAAGTCTGATAGTACCCAACCAATCATGTTAAACGCCTAGCAGCATCGCTTACATGATTCCCTAGGTATCAAATGATAGTGTCTGCAAGAACCATTCAATTATGGTTAGCGTACAGTACGGTCCCTTCAACTCATATATCCCGACCGATTCGACAACTATTGGTTTATTGAGAGTTGTCAATGAATCGATACTATGTGTCATGTCGTAGTTGCATCGATGGTGTAATCTATGAAACCCTTTTCATAATTACCACCATACTCTGATCAGAGATTTCAAACTACATACACATAGGATATCCATACCAGAAGGTAAGCGGTGAATACCCGACTACAATGCATCGACTCCTATATGTTTCGACAAAACACCCAACCTTACCACCTGATGACCCCTTGAGAGTCGGTAAACAAGTCAAAGTGTAATGCTAGCACATAGAGTCTCAATGTTGTCCTGGGTCATAAGGACTAATGGTGTACAACCATAAACCAGAACGTTTCCACTCGATAAGTGAGAACCACTTGGAAAGTCCTTTTATGGAGGGTTGTTCAGTGCACTCTACAAGGAGCACCTATCTGCATGCTCGGACATCACAATGTCCCCTACCAATGAAACATGGTAATCACATCGCAGATACTAGTCTCGAACTCTAGCGGCCTATATCCTTCTTAGCGGCGGCTGAATCGACTAGGAACTGTTTAGAATATACAGTATTTCAAATATGAGTTTCATGATACTCATCATATGAGCATCTCATATTCTTTCTACTATTTGTATGTTCAAGGTCTTTATCTATGCAACTAGCATGGGTATACAGATAAAGATTTGCCAAAACAATAATTTCAAATATTATTAAAATAAAGATTGCTTATACATAGAGTTTCATTGTGAACACTCGGCCAACACTTGGCTCGACGGGCAACTACTCTAACAATCTCCCACTTGCACTAGAGCCAACTACCCATATGCTTCAAACCCATTGATTCGCGATGCATCTCGATTAATGGTCCAGGAAAAGGCTTAGCTAGTGGATCAGCAACATTATCTGCGGAGCCGACTATGTCGAAAGACACTTCTTCCTCTTTCCACAATCTCTCCGAGGATGTGGTACTTTCTCAATACATGTTTGGACTTCTGATGAGACCTAGGCTCCTTTTCTTGAGCTATAGCTCCCGTGTTGTCACACAACACTGGGACAGGAGCAACTCCATTAGGAATGACGTCCAACTCTTAGATGAAATTCGTTATCCAAACAGCCTCCCTTGCTGCATCTGATGCAGCAATGTATTCGGCCTCTGTGCTGGAATCCGCAGTATTGTCTTGCTTGTAACTCTTCCAAGAGACAGCAGCACCATTGAGCACGAATACAAACCCAGAGGTTGACTTCGAGTCATCGATATCGCTTTGGAAGCTAGAGTCGGTATAGCCTTCAAATTTCAGTTCTCCACCCCATAGACCAAGAACAATTTATTGGTCCTTCCCAACTACTTGAGGATGTCTTTCACAGCTTTCCAGTGTGGAAGACCAGGGTTCGATCGATATCTACTCACTACACTTAGTGCGAAAGCTACGTCAGGACGTGTAGATATCAACCCATACATGATGCTACCAATCGCAGATGCATAAGGAATGCTTGTCATCGCCGCTATCTCTGCATCAGTCTTGGGAGACATAGACTCGGATAGGGACACGCCATGACACATTGGTAGATGTCCTCTCTTGGACTCATCCATCGAGAACCGCTTCACGATGGTATCAATGTATGTGGACTGGGTGAGACCAAGCAATCTTTTTGATCTATCTCTATAGATCTGTATTCCTAATACAAAAGATGCTTCACCCAAGTCCTGTATCGAGAACTTACTTGCTAACCATATTTTAGTTGATTGCAACATTCCTACGTCATTCCCAATGATTAGAATGTCATCAACATAAAACACCAGGAATGTCACAACACTCCCACTGACCTTCTTATACACACAGGATTCCTCAGAATTCTTATCAAAACCAAGCTCTTTGATTGTACTGTCGAATCTGAGGTTCCAACTCCTAGATGCTTGCTTTAGACCATAAATAGATCTTTGAAGTTTGCATACCAAATGCACACTTCCGATAGATGTAAACCCTTCGGGTTGAGACATGTAAATCTCTTCCTTAATATCCCCATTAAGAAAGGTTGTCTTGACATCCATCTGCCATATCTCATAGTCATACCATGCAGCTATGGCTAGAAATATGCTTATAGACTTGAACATTGCAACTGGTGAAAAGGTTTCCTCAGAGTCAACTCCTTGTCTTTGAGTATATCTTTTTGCCACCAATCGCGCCGATCCGCCCCAAATTTCCTCTTGCAAATCCATTTACACCCTATGGGAACAATTCTCTCAGGTGGATCCACGAGATTCCACACTTGGTTCGAATGCATGGAATTCATCTCAGATTCCATCGCTTCAAGCCACTTGGATGAATCGGCATCAGATAATGCTTCCTTGAAAGTCCCTTGGATCACATCCATGGATTGGCTCATCATGGCCCTCTTCAAGAAGCAGACCATACCTCATGGGTGGTCTCGAGACTCTCTCGGATCTTCTAGGAGCTTGTATATCCTCTCTTGGCTCCTCGGGTGTGGGTTCTACAACTGTGGGTGTCTCTCGAACCTCTTCGAGTTCTATCATCTCGCCTTTTCTATCTAATTGAAATTCCTTTTCCAAAAAGGTTGCATTCCTAGAAACAAACACCTTTATAAGTAGTATCCAACCGAATTCTTTGGATATCCCACAAAGTATCATAAAATGGATCGACTATCCAAATTATCTCCCACTACCTGCTTCACATAAGCAGGGCTCCCCATATTCTAAGATAATAATATTTGGGAGGCTTACCCATCCATATCTCATATGGTGTCTGCCTTTGAATGGACATTTAGTGGAATATCTTTCATTTTTAGTTGTAGAGATCGTTTCCAAGTTCTCCAGTACCAATCAAACATTCATTTATGTAAATGTTGCAAACACCTTTGCAAAATAAACAAGAATATCCATTTTTATCAACATAGAAATGGAAACAATGTTTTTCACAAAATTAGGTACAAACAAAACATCTCATAAAATTAACTTTAAACTATTGTTCAATAATAAGTAAACATCTTCAACAGCCTTGGCAGCAACTCTTGCTCCATTGCCCATTCTAAAGAAGGTCACACCTTCCCTAAGCTTCCTACTTCTTCCCATCACCTGTAACTCATTACAGAGATGTGAACCACAACCGGTATCTAATACCCAAGAAGTAGAGTTAATTGAAATGTTTACTTCAATTTAGAACATACCGTTTCCAGAACTCTTCTGGGCAAGATATTCCCTGCAGTTACGCCTCCAATGTCCAGGCTTCTTGCAGTGATGACATACATCAGCAGTCTTGTCAGCCTTAACTGGTGTGGCTACCACAACGGGATTCAGAGATTTCCTCATCAAGGGCACGTTCTTCTTGGGACGTTGGAAAGAACGCTTCTTTCCCTTCCCATGTGGATCAATATTCGTACCAGATGAAGAACCCACATAAAGAACCAACTTATCTTTCTTGATGGTTGATTCAAACGTAACAAGCATATTCACCAACTCCTCAAGGGTCGGCTCCATCTTGTTCATGTTGAAGTTCACCACAAAAGGATCAAATGAGCTAGGCAATGATAACAGCAACACGTTTGTGGTCAACTCCGAAGGCAAGATCAGATCCATGCCAACGAACTTGTCCACGAGCCCAATCAACTTCAGACCATGCTCATGGACCGAGGCCCCATCTCGCATGCGCAAAGTGATCAGCTCCTTGACGGTAGCATGCCTAGAGGCCGTGTTTGCTCACCAAATAGCTCCTTGAGATGCAAATGAATTTCAGCAGCACTCTTTGCATCCTCAAAACGCCTCTGCAGCTCATCATTCATAGAAGTCAGCATATAACACCTGGCTATCAAGTCATGGTCACACCATTCCTTGTAAGCCTGCAATTTCTCAGGAGTGCAGTCAGTCGGAGCCTCAATAGGGGGCGACTCAGTCAGTGTATATGCTACCCTTTCCGAATTCAAGACGATTTTCAGGTTTCTTAGCCAAGTGAGGTAATTAGGTCCAGTTAATATGTGTTTGTCGAGTATTACAGATATCGGATTGCGAATCGAAGACATTGTCAATTTGTACTGAAAAGTAAAAACAGATAAATGTTGATGATTATTTTAAAATATTTAGTAAGATATGAAGTTTGGACTTTTACTGCATAAATATTTGCTCCCACTGTTTTGACATCTTTCACTACCCTCTAGTGAAAACGGGAAACTCCTTTCCTCAGTAGGTACGTAAGGTCCAATTAGCGAATTATGATCCCGAATAATATCAGGCAATCACAATTCCTAAAAGGTAGTTTCAAATTGCATCACAATGCAACCCTCTACGTAAACTTTTGTCTCACGTTTGATTAGGACCCAATAATATGACGTCGTTCATCTTCACGTGTCAAGCCTTACCCATCGATGTTGAACCTTAATGGACGGTCGCCATGAGTTCCCCCAATAATATGAGCCGAAATCATGGGAATTCCACGTAGTTCACATCACCATGTCAATGGATGTCACAGCTTTCTGGCACCCAAAGCTCCCCCAATAATATGAGCCGAGACCTGAGTACGGGTAGCGTTCATCATGCACCCATTGTCGATGGAAGACAAGGAAATTATAAACAAATTTATAATTCTCTTTTTCGGGCTTGATATTAATTTTGAATCTTATTCAAAATGAGGGTTTTTAATTTTGAAAGGTCTCATCATTAATTTTATTTAAAAGCTCGTCATGTTTGATCGTATGTTTGCCGGATTCATGCAACTTTGTTATTATCATAATAATAACGCACATACTCATTATTTATAACATATCATGTATATATTATAAACAGTAAACAAACAAGGATGATCAATCACCCCAATACTAACGGCCCGTGTGAGCTAAACACGGGCCTAGGTCCAATCCTAGGGAAATGCATGGGATGCAAATGCAACTATTACATTAGCTTCCAATATTTACATGTCTTCGATCTTCATAATCATCATGGCCACCATCTTCCAATCTTTATCATCCACTATACTAATATTTACAAATAAATATCCATGGCAAATAGGGATACATCTCATGGGGGGTGGGAACGGGCCATAAACCAAGCCCACTTTATAAATTGATAATTACTACAATCATTCAACACAAAATATCCTAGCATACACCTAGAAAAATGGGCTTGGGCTTTTGATCATCCTTCATGCATAATATCACATATCATACACCATCAATTAATTATCACAATAATTAATTGATCCAATATTATATATCTTGATCCAATCACTAACCGCCACGATTATAAACTAAATGAACAAAGTATACAAACACTTTTGTCTACTTTCAAATTAATTTATTTATAACCGAATTTCTTGTAAATCACCATTTACTATAAATATTTAAAGTCCAACTTAAAATATTTATTTCATGAGAAAATATTTGCAACTTTTGTAATTTTAAACTTAAGGGCCCAAAAACTTATTTTTCACCAAAAACATTTTGGCCCATTCAAAATACACAAATATGTTAGCCATCTAATGGCCCAACAACTCAAGGCCCATGACACTTTGATAATCCAAAACACTTTTGGAAACCCTAGTCGTCATCGTCGTCGCCGGAGCTCCGTCGCCGGATTCCGGCAACAATTTTTTTTATTTATTAAAACATAGGGTTTCAGGGGCTGGGGCTGCCCTTGCTGCCCGTTTCGGGCAGCCCAAGCTGCCCGAAATGGGCAGCAACTAGCTGCCCAAAATCCCTTCGGAACTGGCCTTGATTCGATGCAAAATTTTGTTCTCATGCGGTTAGAAATCGATCTCAACATAATATCTTTTAATTGCTACACAAAATCGTAACCATAGCTCGATACCATTTGAAAGGGGATCGGTTACGGTGACCGGAAGCGCAACGGAAGTTAAAAATTTTGATTTTTCACCAAGAAATTTCGGCCACCTAATATTTTGTGTAACAAATACAACAAACACAAAATTGACATTCATAGTGTGTTAAGAAATGTACCTATCAATCACAAGGATTGATGTATGGCTCCAATTAAGGTGTAAACACCTTAGCTCTTCAATGGTAGAAACTATCTTCAAGCTTCCTTTGAGCACTCCTTGCTCAACTATTAAGCCCACCACCAACTAGGTAGATCCCCTCTTAATTTGCACTAGAAAACTAAGAGGATTTTTCAAGGAGAAGAATATTTCTTCCTCAACACTTGAATAAGAAAGAGAGGAAAAACTTGGGGAGAATTACTTGAAAGTTTCGGCCATGGTAGTGTGAATGAGGGGGAAGGGAGACTTGTCTCGGACTTGCAAAAAGCTAAAACAAAACTAGCATGCCAAGCCTTGATATTTGAAAAAGTTGTCTCCAACTCTTCACCTCCCATGCATGCAATATTATATGGTGTTTTTGACAATTAAAAACCATTGACTAAATTTAATTATCTCAAACATTTTGAGACTAATTAAACATCACTTGAATTTACTCAAGTCCACTAGTTAAATAATTTATTTAAATTGAGCTCTACAAGACTCAATATAATTTAATTAATTCAACACTTGAATTAATTTAATTATTTGGACTCTACTAGGTCCACTAGTGTTTAATTAATTCAACACTTGAATTAATTTAATTTAGTCCATAATAATGTTTATGAAAATCACAATTTTCAAATACATTATTCACTTGGCCAACTTTTAATTTAGGAACACATTCATAAATTAAAATTTACATTTCTCTCATAGAAGTCATACTTCTATTTTTCTTTACGCTTATAAACTCATTTATAAGCCGTTCAACACATTGAACTATTTTCTCCTTTATAGAAGTCATACTTTTAATTTTTCTATACGCTTATAAACTCCTTTATAAGCCGTTCAACACATTGAACTATTTTTACTTCTCAACGGGATCTAGAAAGCTAGTACTTGTGTGGCCCTCAATGGTTCATTGATACAACTAGCCGTGGGTTCACATCTCCGTGTGATTTGGACTAAACATGTCCTTATATGAGCATACCCCAATTGCTCCATTCTTACTTATCAACACCTTGATAACAAGAACGTCAGAACTCAAGTATGATAGTACCCAACCAATCATGTTAAACGCCTAGCAGCATCGCTTACATGATTCCCTAGGTATCAAATGATAGTGACTGCAAGAACCATTCAATTATGGTTAGCGTACAGTACGGTCCCTTCAACTCATATATCCCGACCGATTCGACAACTATTGGTTTATCGAGAGTTTTCAATGAATCGATACTATGTGTGATGTCGTAGTTGCATCGATGGTGTAATCTATGAAACCCCTTTCATAATTACCACCATACTCTGATCAGAGATTTCAAACTACATACACATAGGATATCCATACCCGAAGGTAAGCGGTGAATACCCGACTACAATGCATCGACTCCTATATGTTTCGACAAAACACCCAACCTTGCCACCTGATGACCCCTTGAGAGTCGGTAAACAAGTCAAAGTGTAATGCTAGCAAATAGAGTCTCAATGTTGTCCCGGGTCATAAGGACTAATGGTGTACAACCATAAACCAGGACGTTTCCACTCGATAAGTGAGAACCACTTGGAAAGTCCTTTTATGGAGGGTTGTTCAGTGCACTCTACCAGGAGCACCTATCTGCATGCTCGGACATCACAATGTCCCCTACCAATGAAACATGGTACTCACATCGCAGATACTAGTCTCGAACTCTAGCGGCCAATATCCTTCTTAGCGGCGGCTAAACCGACTAGGAACTGTTTAGAATATACAGTATTCCAAATATGAGTTTCATGATACTCATCATATGAGCATCTCATATTCTTTCTACTATTTGTATATTCAAGGTCTTTATCTATGCAACTAGCATGGGTATACAGATAAAGATTTGCCAAAACAATAATTTCAAATATTATTAAAATAAAGATTGCTTATACATAGAGTTTCATTGTGAACACTCGGCCAACACTTGGCTCGACGGGCACATACTCTAACATATATCTCATGCATGTATAAAAACGTGGCTCGCTTCCTTAAGAAACACGTCTCGAGCATATGCGCGACCCTCCTCGGCGCATATGCGCGAGACAATATGTCTCGGCGCGTCGTCCTCACGGCAGCTCGCGCATATGCGCGCCCCATCACCGCACATATGCGCGAGACCTACTCTCTCGGCATTCAACACTCGGCGCATATGCGCACCATAGCTCGGCGCATATGCGCCCAACTCTCTGGACTCAGCACTCACCTCATGCACATCTCGCGGATATGCGCGCACACATCTCGCGTATATGCGCGAGGTCTTCAGCCACTGTCGCGCATATGCGTGGCTATTGTCGTGCATATGCGCGAGGTGTTCTGTCCTCGCACATTGCTTCACGTCATCATACGTCTTTCCTGTCTATTTTTTTCCATCTATAATCACATCAATTATCCCCAAATCATTTCTGATCACGTTAATCAAAATCTCGGGCCTTACATTTCTCCCCCCATAAGATACGATTTCATCCCCGAAATCATAGGCAATCAATTCAGATATCAAATCAGATACTAAAGGAGGTATATACATAAGCTAAAAGAAAACTCACCTCAATGAAACAATTCTGGAATCGCTATCTCATTTCGGATTTTGTCTTTCAAGTAGCTTCTTCGATATTCTAACAACTCCATTAAAATTTCAACAACAGAATAGTCTTCATTCTGAATTATCTTTCTTTTATTGATTCTGATTCCATTCTGGAATAATACTTCAAGAAATATAATATCATAATATAACTCAAAGTAACTCTGATAAAATCAATCTCAAAATACTGGCTATACAACATCGTATATACCAATCAACAGCGCATAACAAATCAACATCAACAGCTGTTATCAAATCTGCTAAATTCCAGTTAATTCAATATTCAGTCTTCTGCCTCAAATATCAACGGTCATCTTCTGACGTTGGCATATTTAGTCTGTCTATTCTGAGTTGTCTTCATTTCTTCTAAATCAGCTTCACTTTTCAGTCACATCTCTAATCATATCAAGTCCAATCTCAGGAACCTCAGAGATATCATCTCGATAAAGAGGGAATCTGCACTTCTTACCGTACAACGTTTCAAATGATGCCATCTCAATACTCGTCTGATAGCTGTTGTTGTTCAGAAACTCACGACATGACATAAATCCTGCCAACTAGTGCTAAAATCAAGCACTAAAACTCTAAGCATATTCTCCAAAATCCGGATAATCCACTCTGACTTTCCATCAGTCGGTGAATGATATGCAGTATTCAGATATAATCTAGTATCTAAAGTTTGTTGTAAACTCTGTCAAAAATGCAAAATAACCGAAAATCACGGTCTAAAATAATCAACTTCGGCACTTCATGCAATCTGATCACTTCTTTGGCAGCAATCTCAGTAATATAATCATATATGTACGTCTTAATGTACGAGCTAGAACTCACAGACTGGGTCAGTATGTCACTCCTAACTCAATCAATGCTCAATTCCGAGAGGAATGCGGTAGCTTCATCACGATATCCCTGGAAATGCAATCCCATTTCCATTCAGGAATCGATAAGTGTTGGGTGCAATAATTGTCCTTGCTTGGTAGAGCGATCGAACCATGGTGCTTGTGCTGCTGTGCGGTTTAAAAGATTTGAGTTGCACCATTACCACTAGTTATAGCTATTGGTAAAACGGTAAGCACTCGGTCCTACAATTTGTATCAGAGCCAAGGTCATGGGTTCGATTCCCATTGATTGCAAGGAGTGAAATTATTGGGAGGGAGATTGTTGGGTGCAATAATTGTCCTTGCTTGGTAGAGCGATCGAACCATGGTGCTTGTGCTGCTGTGCGGTTTAAAAGATTTGAGTTGCTATATAACCAATCTCCTGGTTTCATTCTTTCAGTCTTTCTCGGTCGGCAATTCAGACATTTCAGTATAAATTCAGCCATATTTGATCTAATCCGTTCCAACTAAAACCATCTTTTCAATCATTACACATCTTTCTATCATCAGAATAAATGTTGATCAATTATTGTGCATTCCAGACAATACCTGTCATTTTAAAACCGAAACATCGGGCATAACAAATCGGTTATTAACATATAACACGCTGTCACAAACCTGTTATTCTGATCGATGCCCTGTTCTGACTTTCAATATCGTGTTCTGAACATTCTGATCTATTTTTTTAACTGCTTTAATTCTCAAAATCAGCTCTGATTTGGCCAATACAATATAAATTCTCCACCTTCTACTATCTGTTTCAAACACGGATTCAGAACAATAGTAATATTCAATTAGATTCAAAACATCACTCATCGATACTGATCTGCTAACTTATAAAACTGTAATTTCTGACAATGCTATCGGTTTTAGCCAACTAATCACGACTTCACTGTGCTAGATCAACAGATATATCATCTTCAGATATAACCAACCCTGAATACAATTTGTCTCAGTCAAGATGTACATTTCAACAGTTTCTGTATACTATTTTCCGGTTCTCAAAATATTCAATACAATACTCAGAATTTTAATACCACCAATCATATTCTTCGAATATACCAGAATATCATAGATCAACTAATCAGAGAATCAACGAAATATTCTGAACACAGAGTTTATCAACTCACCAACATAGCTGATACATCCCTAACGAGAAACACTCGATCAGATGTAACTCTCGGTTAGTAAATATGCTATCTGATCTTTTAAATCCTTCGTTTCAATCAGTATCATTTGGTACGATGTTTTAAAAATAAAGCAGTACCTGGTATCAAGTCAAGGCGGAAATCAATCTCCCTGGCTAGAATCAAACTCGGAATCTTATCTGGGGAAAAACATTAGCACTCTCATGTCACTGGCAAATCAGCCAATGATGGACTCAACTTCAGTAAGTCAACTGAATACATAAGGAGTCTCTCTGCTCCTTTCTATAATGATCGAGTCATAGATAGTACGGATATCAAGGAATTCTCAATCCAGAATCCTTACCGTACAATATTCATTCTTCGGCCATTTCAGGTCCAAAACTTACCATCTTCCGAAATCAGTTTATGGTAACTCTGTACTTGATCAATATATCAATATCAATAATGCAGTCATACTCAGACACACAAGTACAATACAAGCTAACTCAGTCTCATTCTCATCCACTTTAGTATACGATATTTCACAGAGTTCACTGATATCAAAACTCTCCCCAAACGGTAAAGATATAAAATACTCCAGTAGATATGAACTCAACAGATAAAGCATACATGAATGCAATTCATTCAGAACTTATATAAAGGATGTACTAGTATTTCTCAATATATATACGCAGAATAATCATAAAAGATCAATTACCTGCCACTATATCATCAAGTGCATCCTGGGTCTGCTCCTCGGTTACTACAACCACTCTGGCTTCCTGCTGACCCTGATTGGGACTAAGTAGAGGGTGGTTGGAAAGAGCGAACAACAGAAGATGATCTATCAATGTCACTCCAGATGACTCTGCTCCCTGGGATCTTCGGGAACCTCTCTGTGGACAAACTCTAGCAAAGTGTCCTTGTTGTTTGCAAATGTTGCAACTACCATACACTCCTTGGCATTGCTCTGTGAGATGTCTTCCTCCACAGGCTCTACAATAGACCTCGGTATAACTCGGGCTAGAACTACTGGAGCTAGATGAACCGCTCCCTAACTTCTTGAACTGCTTCTTTCGAGCTTTCAACTGTTCTTTCTTCCCAATACTACTACTACCAACCTCCAATTTCAAAGGGGATTGCAGGAATTGGACTGGAGATTGTTGTTGTTTCTGAGATTGGATCACATACAGCCTTTATTGTTGTCGAATCAAAATTGCCTCGGTCTCTTTAATCTATTCAAGGTGTCAGCAAAAGTATAGGGTCGCTCCACATTTACCAATGCAAGTATTCCAGGATTCATCATTCCCAGCCACGTGAGGTGCAAAACGTTGCAAAGTAGAGAATTTAGCAACATATTCTTCAATTTTTAGCTGACCCTGTTTCAAATTTTCAAACTCTTCCCTCTTGTCCTCTTGGTACGAACTTGGGAAAAACCTTTTATAGAATTCAACTTTAAAGATTTTCCACATAATCACTATACCATGTTGTTCTAGGGCTTCTTTGGTTGCGATCCACCAACTCTTTGCGACTTCCCGTAACTGGTGCCCAATCAGTTTAACTCTCCGTTCATCTAGGTAATCGAGTGAATCAAATAGCATCTTGATATCGTCGAGCCAACTCTCGCAATCACTCGTAGTCTAAATACCCCTCAGAATCGGCGGTTGCAATGACTGAAACCTCATCAGATGTGTTTCCATCAGAGTTTCTGACACATCCATCTGATCAGTCACCCTACTTCCTCGTTCTGGAATTCTTCGAAGAGGTATATCTGATGATCACAAGAGTTAGCAATCACATGAGAAAAATCCTTCTCAGTCCCTTTCTGATCAGCTTACCTCTGATCAAGAATTGGTTCTGATTCATCTCAAATAATACACATTACCAAATCAATTCAGATATTCAGGTAACATGTATCTTCAAAAACAGTAAACACATATTGAAATATTAGCTTATACAATGTAATTCAACATTATAATAAATTACATGCTAGCAATCACATGCAAGGAAAGAAAACTCATTCTACCCCGCTCATTAGCTTCTATCTCAGTCTCAAGAACCTACAGTTCTAGACCTATTGCTCTAATACCACATGCTGTGGGGACCCGGACGCTAATTCATGTCTTAATCATTGATAATGTCAAATATAATAATTAAGAAAAGTGGGACTAAATTTTTTTTCCCTTTAAAATATAAATGCGGAAACGTAATAGTAATCTATCTGATATACATGTCAATATCAAAGTACAAGTCATGTACTACATGTCTTCATCTCAACTAGGTTCAACGACTATACATCCAGTGCTGAATCCTATTATGCTTCTGGGCCCGGATCTCCATGCTAACTCTAATCTCTCATCATCTTCCTGATCCCGATCATGTCCCACCTGTTGTAAGCACACATACAAACAAGACAACAGCCGGATAACTCCGGTGAGAATTACATTCCCAGTATAAATCATGTATACATGCATTTCATATAAACAAATATAAAAGCATGAAATAGATATTCATAACATGTATCAAAATCAGAAACATGAATTAATACAAACTCTGAATCACACTACGTGATTCTTAAACTCTGACTCGACTCATCCGAATCTAGGGATCCCGATCTGAATAAGAACATACACCCACCTACACTCCTGATCGGGGTGGTGGTACGTTCTTATTCGCGGACTTTGGCCCTTTCCATATCGAATATCAGTAATAGAAGAAACTCCAATCTATCCACTTAGATATGACCAAACATCCTGTGTCTTGACCCATCCGTCACAGACTTTGCCACTTTCGCCAAATCACTATCTTGTGACAATGTGCAATGTTCCAGTGATGATTCCATCACTATCCGGCACTTATGTCACAAGATCAATCATCTACGACTAGGCGCATCCGCCTATGACAAAATACATAAATCAATAGATCAAAGATATCAATCTCATTCAATTGCAAATATTATTGCAATAAGGAAAATTATGTGATTTTGGGAAACTCAAGTCAAATCAAACTCGAGTTGTGCAATCCTACATCAATTTAAACCTAACGCAATCTCAATCACCATTGAAACTGATCAATATCACTTCACTAATGTTTCGACGGCATAACAATACAATCTCAATAACCCCGTATATATATATATATATCATGCATGTATAAAAACGTGGCTCGCTTCCTTAAGAAACACGTCTCGTGCATATGCGTGACCCTCCTCGGCGCATATGCACGAGACAATATGTCTCGGCGCGTCATGCTCATGGCAGCTCGCGCATATGCGCACCCCATCGCCGCGCATATGCGCGAGACCTACTGTCTCAGCATTCAACACTCGCGCATATGCGCACCATAGCTCGGCGAATATGCGCCAACTCTTTGGACTCAGCACTCACCTCATGCACATCTCGCGCATATGCGCGCACACATCTCACGCATATGCGCGAGGTCTTCTGTCACTGTCGCGCATATGCGCGGCTCTTGTCGCGCATATGCGCGAGGTGTTCTGTCCTCGCACATTGCTTCGCGTCATCGTACGTCTTTCCTGTCAATTTCTTTCCATCTATAATCACATCAATTATCCCCAAATCATTTCTGATCACGGTAATCAAAATCTCGGGCCTTAGAGCGGGGCACACCCAAATAATGCACATGTGATACCTTGCGAGCATGGGGCGATGTTCCACTGTACGGGGCAAAGCCCACGGTGCACCCGCGCTGGTCTTCCAGTGCTAGTACGCTGAAAAAGGAAATAATTCTTTTTGATTGTTCGGTATTGATATGTTAACTATGTGAGTTATATAATGTTTATAAAAATTTAAAATTATTGAATTTTCCACATTAAATATATGATTATAAGTCCATGCATGAGTTTTCCATGACATCAAATTTGGTATCAGATAGGTTGGTTATGAAGTATGTGCATGCCATCTCGCCGAGGATTCAAGCACTAACTTGGAGAACAGAAGAAGTGGAAATCGGAACAAAACTAAGAGGAATGTAAATGCAAACGAACCTACTGATCCTAGTGAGAGGTTCCTAGCATGGTTGGCCCGAGTCCTCCAAGATCAGAATCAAGCACAAGTGGGAAAATTCAACAGCTATTGAGGACTCAACACACCAACTGATCCATTTCTACCGATGGGAAAACGTCTTCCATCTACCGCTAGTTCAAGGAGTTGGGACCAAAAGTTTTGTTAAGAACTACCGACACCATAACAGAAGGGTGGATACGGTCTTTGAAGTTAATCTTTTACATGTTCTATAAATATCCCAATGCATAAATTCCAGACATCACCTTAGAAGCGGCATTACGGATAGCAGTCGACACCCTAACTGTAATGCTAACTGTAGCCATCGGAAGAGGATAACGAATATGAGAAGTTCATGCAATTGGCTGATGCAGACAAGGTAAGATGTTACATCTTCATGTTCAAAGGTGATGCTCGTATTTGGTGGGAGAGAGTGCATCCTACATTTGAATTGGAAACTGTTGGAGCTAATGCTGAGCACCTTGAGGTGCTTCAAACAAAGTATTCTCCAAGAGCTGCAATAGCTCGTGTTCTAAGAATGTTTACACCGATGAATTAGATCAAGTTTGGTGTAGAGCCAAGAGGAAAACACTCGAAATAATTATTCGTTAAGAAACATTGATATATTTGTATATCTTGTGTAACTGAATAAACAAAAGACTATATTAGTTTTTCATTCTTTCAATTTTGGTAAGAAATGAACCAACGAATTATCTAACTAGTTAAATCAGTTTGAAAACGATAGTTAATTAAGTAAATACATAGGATATGTTTATGGATGTTCGGAAACTTCAACTGCTCCTACGTCACCCCTTCTACCACCACGGGTAGGATTCACTAGAAAACTTTGATTTATACAATACTTTGTACAAACCCACCCATCTTAGGACTTACACACTGCCTTAACTGAACTCCTAGACTAGACTGAAGGCAGCACATTCCAGTCAATACTTCTTCAACGTCTATGAAAGACTACATACACAAGTTTATTGTCTTTGTGCAAGACCGTATTTGAGTAGTGGTAAGTGTGTGTGTGTGAGAACTGATATCTGAAAACTATCCGAAATGTGTTCTCACACACTGAGGGAAATAGGCTTATAATCTAAGCTGATAACACGTTGAAGTGTTCCCTCACAACTGGGCTGAATGCTTCTCTCTTAAGCTAATATAACTATGAAGTGTGCCCTTTTGTATCTGTGTATTGTTCTCTCTATATGATTGAGTTGTAACGTACCGTACTTTTACTATTCAAGATTTGCGGAAAAATTAAAATTTTCTTGAATAAACTTGAACATTCAAAATTCGATAAAATAAATAAACTGTACGTCTCACAAGTTGTTGCAACAACAGATTTGAAATTTAAAGTTTGACAAAAGTCTTAAATATTTTCATAAAGCTTAAAACTTGGCGGTCCTCGGGTTTAGCCTCCCGCTCACTCCAAGCCTGCTCCTTGGTCCCTACCTCCTGTCTCCTCATAAACGTCCTCACTTGCATCTATCAAGTCTAGTGATCCTAAAGACTCAACATGTATAAACTGAGAAAACGAATAATACATAATAAAGCCACATGCAACTTAAAAATAGAACATACATACTTGAAACTTGAACTTGAAGTAAACTTGAACATTCATACATATCATAGACGTGCCATAACGTAAAAACTTTGATTAAACATGCTGCATACTTGAACTTACATCGCTTCATCATTTAGCGTCGAGATATGTTTCAATGCAAGTGACCCTTAACATAATCGTCTGATCAGAATAAACCACAGTACTGGGATGACAGGGGCGAAACGAGTGCCACATACATGAGATCCCCGTTCATGCTTTAACGGGTGGATTGGTCCCCGTTCATGCTTTAACGCTTTCCAATCCTGATCTAAACCCGTTCATGCTTTAACGAAGTGGGTTGGTCCCTGTTCATGATTTTCAAGTTTTTGAGGTATGCTAAATGTCTTGTGACCAATGTATGTATGGGTTTGGAAAGCGTTGTAGGCGTTGAGGGATTCGTTAGACTTCGATTTGGGGACGTTGCTGCACATACTAACATGAATTCACATACTTAACTTGCATAGCTTAGACGTATTGATCATGCTTAATTGCGAGTTCATTCAACTCCTTAGGATATTCCAAAATCCCCATGACTCGACTTTGTAAATCATTGCACTAAATCATGACATCAAACCTCAAAGTAAATATTAAATTTTTCCCAAAATACGAAGTACACGGACCCCGTGCTCGGGTCCGTGTACGGGTCCGCTAAAATGTGTCGTGAAGAAAAGGGAAGGCATGGACCCCGTGCCTAGGTCCGTGTGGGGGTCCGTGTATATGCACAAAGAATTTACTCGGGAAAAAGAAGGGACACGGACCCCGTGCCAGGGTCCGTGTAAAGGTCCGAGTAGCTTCGCAAATTTTGACACCGAGAAGAAACAAAGGCACGGATCCCGTGTCCTGGTCCGTGTGGGGATCCGTGTACCTGCGAATATGAAACTTTCGAAAATTCTGAACACGAAATGTTTATCATTCTGGACTCGGTTATACGTACTACGAACCGACACCACGAGACCAACCTAGGATGCCATAACAGTGACCCAACTCGCACAAACGTCCCAAAGTAACGACGTTCACCCTATGACACATATGACACAAAAGTACGGCAATTGACATTAAATCGTTTCCTACGACTTCTAATTAAATCAAGTGCCTATCGAAATGAAACAAAATCTCAAAATACTCCCAACATCAATATCAATGCACCTTTACGCAGCAACGATCACCCGTCGATCCCCAACGAAGCCTGCAACAATAAAACTTCAAGAACGCATCAACATCAATATTTCTGAAAACGCAGTTTGATCAGTCCCACGAAAAAAATCATAACTCACTCAATTTTAATCCAAATAATTCGAATTTACTGTCAAATCGAAGGTAACAAAAATTTTTACAATCTTTGTGTTGAAAGTTTTCTCAATAACGCGACCGAGAACTCGCAGTATTTAGAAGTACAGCAAAAACGAAATTTTAGATCTAAAAATGGTTTCAAAAGCGTTCTAAATATAATTGCTCAAACTCCTACGCATCGCACATGAATTTTTGCACATAAATATCAACACACGCATAATATGACGAGATCGATGCAGCAATAACAGTATATACATGCCTTTTGATGATTTGAAATACCGTAACGACGACACCGAAACGGAGATGGCGTGAGGATTGATCCGGGACGAACGTGGCGCCAAAATCTTGCAATAAAATTCCCGAAAAATTGCTGGAATGATAAAGGGGGATTGGGCGGCTGCTGTATGAGGAAGAACCCTAGGTTTCCTCTCCAAGAATGATGAAAATCTGATTTGAAGAGTGTGTGTGTGTTGTGCGTTATTTAGTGTGTGTAAAAGTGCGTGTGTCGTGTGATTAGTAAATTAGGAAGAGTAAAATTTGCTTAATTATTAATTAGTACTAATTTTAAAATACTAACTCTCCCTTAACTTTAACAAAAATCTCTAATTTAAAATAAAAATGTACTTGTGCTAGTCTTTTAAAAGTTTTAAAATTCTAAAATTCACTTAATAATTAAATTAGGCTTTAAAATGCTAAAAACTTAATAAATGAGTTAAAATGCCCCCTCTCTAACTTAAAATAAAATACCACATTTTAAATTGCCAAAATCATCACGGTCTTTTCCTCGATTCCGCCTCGCACAATCACCTGAAACATGAAACTCGAAAAACATTTTAACGTGCATCACATAAACATAATTAATTTAAAATAATGCATGGCTAAAACTCAATTTAACTTAAATAAATGCTTTAATAATTAAATAAATGCAAGGGTTATACGTGTACTGAATTTTGCCACTACAGTTCCTCCCCACTTATAAAAATTTCTTCCTCGAAATTAAATCTTACCGAACAACTCCGGGTAGCGAATTCTCATCTCCGCTTCTGACTCCCATGTGGCTTCCTCCACTGATTGATTTAGCCACCGAACTTTGATCAATTTTGTCACTTTGTTCCTTAGTCTACGCTCCTGTCTGTCTAGGATCTGGATAGATTTCTCCTCATAAGACAGGTCTGGAGCCAACTGTAACGGTTCATAGCTCAACACGTGCGAAAGATTAGCTAGGTACTTCCTCAGCATCGAGACGTGGAACACGTTGTGTACCCCGGCCAGACTAGGCGGAAGGGCAACGGGATAAGCTAGTGTCCCAACTCTGTCAAGGATCTCGAACGGCCCAATAAACCTTGGACTGAGCTTGCCTCTTTTCCCAAATCTCATAACACCCTTCATGGGTGCTATCTTTACAAAAACGTGATCACCAATGGCAAACTATAGATCTCTCCTTCTCTTATTAGCATAGCTCTTTTGGCTACTCTGGGCGGTCTTCATTCTATCTCGAATCTTGACCACCACATCTGCAGTCTGTTGAACTATCTCCGGACCAAGTTATGCTCTTTCACCAACCTCATTCCAATGAACTGGTGATCTGCACTTCCTTCCGTACAACTCCTCGTAAGGGGCCATACCTATAGATGCTTGGAAAATGTTGTTATAGGTAAACTCCACTAGAGGTAAATTTGATTCCCAAGCCCCTTGGAAATCGATCATACAGGCCCGCAATAAATTCTCCAAATTCTGAATCACTCGCTCAGACTGGCCATCTGTCTGCGGGTGAAAATCTGTACTGAAAAGCAATTTCTTCCCCATGGCTGCATGTAGGCTCTTCCAGAAGGACGAAGTAAATCTCGGGTCCCTGTCGGACACAATATAAACTGGGATCCCATGCAATCGAACTATCTCCTTGATATAAAGCTCCGCGTACTGCGTCATGGAGAAGGTCGTCTTCACTAGCAAGAAGTGCGCTGACTTAGTGAGTCGGTACACTATAACCCAAATAGAATTCGATCCTCTGACTGACCTCTTGATGAAAATGTTTCTTGAGGGACGTTAGCACAACACAAAACTTATACCCCACTATTCTAACATTAACCTCAACGTAGCAGAAACTAAATATCCCAAGTCACACAAAAATATCACTATCACACCAATAATCCCAAATAACATTTCAACATGCAAGGCACAAATTTAAAACTGTACTGAATTAAACAAGTTACCGGTTAACAGTGTAGTATCTGGGTTCGCCTCCTGTGCATGCATGGCGAACACTCTGCCCTGGCGCAACGTCATGAACTCTCTGATTAGGCGAGAGCATACTTCCTCAGTGAAGTACTTCGAGTAGAAAACCTCTTTGAACCCATTACAAGGCAGTACCTGCAAGTTGACTGCCACTGACGCACTCTCCCACCATAGTCTGGCGTCCCCTGTCAGAAGGAATGTGGCACACCTGACCCTGCTGCATCAGCCAGTTCCATGAAGTCGAATATTACCTCGATGGACTTAATCCATCCTTCAGCTACCATTGGGTCAGTGGTACCTGAAAATTCCTTTGGGCTCATACGTCTGAACCTCTCGTAAACTGCTTCCGGTCTGGGCCTCTCCCCCGCATCTACTGCAGTCTGGTTCCTCGCAAAGTGTGTGAAGAACTGCGTAATACCTGCAAGCATCTGAGCTTTCATATCCGGAGTGGAGGTGGAGGATTGGCCCTCTCCTCATTTCGGGCCTCTCTGTCCTCTTCCCTTGCTTCTCGGTTAATCAAGCGTCTAGGAGGCATACTATTCCAATAAATTAACAAACACGTAAGCCCCAAATGCATGAACATGTTATAAACAACATAAGATGCACGTAATTGAACTTTAAAATACGCACATGCTGAAATCAGAACTTAATGCTTACTACATAACTCAAAATTGAAACCTTAAAACTTACAGACTTGAGGTGTGACTTCGTGAGCTTCTTGCGGCTGGCAGTAGGCATAACCCTTTACAAGAACACCACTCTGATACCAACTGTAACGTACCGTACTTTTACAAATCAAAATTTGCGGAAAAATTAAAATTTTCTTGAATAAACGTGAACATTCAAAAAATTCGATAAAATAAATAAACTGTACGTCTCACAAGTTGTTGCAACAATAGCTTTGAAATTTAAAGTTTGACAAAAGTCTTAAATATTTTCATAAAGCTTAAAACATTGCAGTCCTCGGGTTTAGTGTGAGAACCCGGAAATTTCGACCGAAGCAAATCAAGTAAGTAATATGAAAATAACTTAGAATAAGTTCAACAATTTTCGTTTCAACTAAACAACTTGAATAATAACTTAAATTTCATCAAATTTAACTCGAGAAAGTAGATTCTAAGCTCGAGGAATAGTTCATCGGGATGCTAAGATACAAGTAACCACATCCATCGAAGTATTGTCACGGGAGTAGTAAAACCCCAGCTCAAGGACTCGATCCCTCAGCTCGAAGAAGCTCAACCAAGCTTGTCCTAACAAGACCAAAAAGGGAGCTATAAGTTGAGCCAGGGGTTTGGACAAATTAAGTGTGCAAGAAATAACCATTGAGTAAACCCATGAAGAAGCTAAGGGAGGAGCTAAAGGACTAAGACATATTGATGATGCAGGAAATGACCCTTTTGAAAATCAAGATGACATTTAAGGGTGCATGAAACTTTGAACCCACCATTATAGCTAGTCTTGGACTTGGAGAATACATAGAATTTTGGTCTACAATTATTCACATCATTATGGCATTTCTTGAGCTCCAAGGATCGGCCAAGGGGAATAAAGAGGCAAAATTTGGCTATAAATACAAGGTTCAATGCTATACAAAGTGCACACTAAAAAGCTCCCAAATTATCCAAGATTTCGGCTTCCCCTCATTCCTCACAAATTTCGGCCAAGCTAGCAAGGAAGAAAGGAAGGCTCGTGCAGTCCAGTACGGAAATATTATGTCGAAGTGCTGTTTGATTGAAGACTGCATTTGCTAAAGTCACGTCGAAGTGCCGCAGAATTTTCGAGAGGCGAGGTGCCAAAGTTTACAAATTCGGTTCTACCATAAATACACAGTAAGTGGGCTTTTGTTATGTACTTCGTTTGTATTTTTTAAACCTTGATATAAATAAAATGACATACATGTATGTGTGTCTTGAATTTCGAAAATTTCAGTCTATATGGTTTGAAATTTCGATCGATTATATGTTTCTTCCATGCTTTGAATTTCTTTTATTCCGCTGTGTCTGTTAAAAACTCTTAAATCTGAAACTTCTGATAAGTTCTGTCTGTTAATTCTGAAATCTTTGTTACACTGTTACGATTCAATTTGAAATGGGACGAGAATTGTGATTCTGTCTGGCCCACAATGGTGGGTATAAAACCATTTCTGTCTGGACCCCAATGGTGGGTATAAAACCATTTCTGGCCTCACCCCTTAGAAGAGTAACATATTAGGGACAATTTGACCATGGAAATGAGATGAGTAACAGTGTTCTGTTTGTTATGATATGATCTGTTTCTGAACTGTTCTGAGAAATCTGTTTCGTTCTAAAATATCTGTCTCATGTTCGTTTCTGTAAGTTAAGTAGTAAGATTTGAAAGATTGTTAAAGAATTGTTTTAAAGACTTATGTTCTATATATATCTTTGGAAATCGATCGACCCCCCACATGCTGAGTGTTTCCCAAAACACTCAACCCTTACAAATTTCAGATAAGAATGAGGAGGAGATTGATGAGGAGAAGCAGGAAGCTTTTTGGGGATGGTGAATCAATGATCGATAGCAAGCTCAAGATTTCGTACTTTTATTTTGAATTCATTTCTGAAAACTCTAATGTAATCTTCATTTTTATTGTGATTGTAAGACAATATTAAATTTATGAAAAAGACTGGTTTAATTTGATACGAGGCTTTATTGTTTTCAATTTAATTGTTAAACAATGCAGGATGTCAAAAGCGCTTCGGACTCGGGGCGTGACATTTAGCCTTCCGCTCAGTCCAAGCCTGCTCCTTGGTCCCCACCTCCTGTCTGCTCATAAACGTACTCACCTGCATCGATCAAGTCTAGAGAGCCTAAAAACTCAACACGTATAAACTTGGAATAACGAATAATACATAATAAAACCACATGCAGCTTAAAAATAGAACATACATACTTGAAACTTGAACTTGAAGTTGAAGTAAACTTGAACATTCATACATATCATAGACGTGCTATAACGTAAAAACTTTTCTTAAAAATACTGCATACTTGAACTTACTTAGCTTCATCATTTAGCGTCGAGATATTTTTCAATGCAAGTGACCCTTAACATAATCGCCTGATCTGACTAAACCATATTACTGGGATGACAGGGGCGAACCCACTGCCACATACACGAGATCCCCGTTTATGCTTTAAAGGGTGGATTGGTCCCCGTTCATGCTTTAACGCTTTCCAATCCTGATCTAAACCCGTTCATGCTTTAACGGGGTGGGTTGGTCCCCGTTCATGATTTAACGCTTTCCAACACCATACATACATTGGTCACAAGACATTTAGCATACCTCAAAAACTTGAAAATAATTTTCTTGCACGTCAACATACTTACTTGGCATTGAGGGATTTGTTAGACTTCGATTTGGGGCCGTTTCTGCACATACTAACATGAATTCACATACTTAACTTGCATAGCTTAGACGTATTGATCATGCTTAATTGCGAGTTCATTCAACTCCTTAGGATATTCCAAAATCCCCATAACTCGACTTTGTAAATCATTGCACTAAACCATGGTATCAAACTTCAAAGTAAACATTAAATTTTTCCAAAAATACGAAGTACACGGACCCCATGCCCGGGTCCATGTACGGGTCCGCTAAAATGTGTCGTGAAGAAAATGAAAGGCACGGACCCCTTGCCTAGGTCCGTGTGGGGGTTCGTGTATATGCGCAAAGAATTTACTCGGGAAAAAGAAGGGACACGGACCCCGTGCTAGGGACCGTGTAAAGGACTGGGTAGCTTCGCAAATTTTGACACCGAGAAGAAACAAAGGCACGGACCCCGAGCCCTGGTTCGTGTGGGGTCCGTGTACCTGTGCAAATATGAAACTCTCGAAAATTCTGAACGCGAAATGTTTATCATTCTGGACTCGGTTAGACGGACTACGAACCGACACCACGAGACCAACCTAGGATGCCATAACATTGACCCAACTCGCACAAACGTCCCAAAGAAACGACGTTCACCCTACGACACATATGACACAAAAGTACGGCAATTGACATCAAATCGCTTCCTACGACTTCTAATTAAATCAAATGCCTATCGACATGAAACAAAACCTCAAAATTACTCCCAACATCAATATCAATGTACCTATACGCAGCAACAATCACTCGTCGATCCCCAACGAAGCCTGCAACAATAAAACTTAAAGAACGCATCAGCATCAATATTTCTGAAAACGCAGTTTGAGCAGTCCCTCGAAAAACATCATAACTCACTCAATTTTAATCCAAGTAATTCGAATTTACTGTCAAATTGAAGGTAACGAAAAGTTTTACAATCTTTGTGTTGAAAGTTTTGTCAATAACTGACCGAGAACTCGTAGTATTTAATAGTAGAGCAAAAACGAAATTTTAGATCTAAAAATAGTTTCAAAAGCGTTCTAAACATAATTGCTCAAACTCCTACGCATCGCACATGATTTTTTGCACATAAACATCAACACACGCATAATATGACGAGATCGATGCAGCAATAACAGTATATATGTGCCTTTTGATGATTTGAAATACCGTAACGACGATACCGTAGCGGAGATGGCATGAGGATTGATCCGGGACGAACGTGGCGCCAAAATCTTGCAATAAAATTCCAGAAAAATTGCTGGAATGATAAAGGGGGATGGGGCGGCTGTTGTATGAGGAAGAAACCTAGGTTTCCTCTCCAAAAATGATGAAAATATGAATTGAAGAGTGTGTGTGTGTTGTGCGTTATTTAGTGTGTGTAAAAATATATGTGTGTGTGTGTGATTAGTAATTAGGGAGAGTAAAATTTGCTTAATTATTAATTAATACTAATTTTAAAATACTAACTCTCCCTTAACTTTAACAAAAATTTCTAATTAAAAATAAAAATGTACATGTGCTAGTCTTTTAAAAGTTTTAAAATTCTAAAATTCACCTAATAATTAAATTAAGCTTTAAAATGCTAAAAACTTGATGAATGAATTAAAATGCCCCAGCTCTTATTTAAAATAAAGTACCACGTTTTAAATCAAATTGCCAAAATCGTCACCGGTTTTTTCCTCGATCCCGCTTCGCATAATTGCCTGAAACATGAAACTCGAAAAAAATTTTAACGTGCATCACATAAACATAATTAATTTAAAATAATGCATTTAAATAAATCATGCATGGCTAAAACTCAATTTAACTTAAATAAATGCTTTAATAATTAAATAAATTCAATGGTTATACATGTACTGAATTTGGGCACTACATTGAGTCTTCACTGGTCTTCTATTTATAAGTGGGAAGACTGAACGTACAATGAGGCTCATTTAATGTATCTGTTGCATTTGAATCGACTCCTTGGACTTTGTGTCTCGTCTTTTTAACTGCCCTTCTGAAGCGCTTTGTCATTAATGCTCTGATGCAATGTCCATTATTTTCCTTTGACTTGAAAAATGTTTTGTACCTCTGCGCACAGCTGTATTCCACTTGAATCAGCTTGTATTGATCTGCAACTGATTGCTCCAAACTGATGTTTTGAACTGGTCAGTTGAACTGATCTTTAGTTAGGCTGGTGAAATCTGTTGACTCGTCAGTTGAACTGATTTCACTATTGTTCAATTGAACTGATCTTCAGTTGGGCTGTTCATCAGTTGAACACTTCTTCAGCTGGCCGGGATTCTGAGGTTATCCTGCTGAACCACCTATTAACTGAACAATCAGTTGAACTATTTTACGATGCATCAGTTGAACTGGTTAAGTTTGTTTGATCAGTCGATGCTTTCAGTTGGCGTCTTCGACAGCTTCAGTTTTTCCTTGTTAACTGATCAGTTAGAAGCCTGATCAGCTCCTAGATACCTGCGCACTAAAGTAAATCATTAGAAACAAAATATCCAGTTTTGTTAACATCAAAATTAATATTGCGAACACGAAATGTTTCAACAATCAAAACTGTTGGAACATTTCATGTTCGCAATCTTGATTTTTATGTTAACAAAACTTGTTATTGTATTTCTAACATATTTACTCATGTGTGAAGTTGCAAACACAAGAAGCAAACTGAAAGTAAATTTAGCCAAACTGAATTTATGGTGAACTTCGAATTTTTTAATGATATCTCTCAGGTGGATGATTCAAATAACAATCTGTCAACTTGAATGAACAAAAAACTCAATTTGAAACAAGTTGTATTTCACGTCAGTTGGGTAAAATCAGATGTTATCAAGGTCTAACTGTTCTCTGAATTACCGAACTAATTGCACGAAAACAACAATCAGTTGGGTATCAGTAGTTGCAGTATTTTGGTCATATCGCTCACCCCGTTTATTGAAGTGAAGCGATTCAGTATGCGTTGGAAAGATAAGACAATGATCTACAAATCTTATTCAAAAGAAAAAGTCTGAATTGAAGCTTAAGATGATGATAAATGAAGATGAAGCTACTGGTTTTGCACAAATTGAAATCAGCTAGGCTGATTTCAGCACACCAGCTGAAACTGAACCAGCTGAACTGAACTAAACAAGTTGAAATGAACCAGACCAGCTGAAACTAAACTGAAACAGCTAAACTGAACTAGACCAGCTGAAACTGAACAGAACCAGCTAAACTGAACCACACCAATTGAACTGAACCAGACCAGCTGAAACTCAATTGAACAGCTGAACTGAACCAAACCAGTTGAACTGAACCAAACTAGCTGAAACTGAATTGAGCTAGCAGAACTGAACCAGACTAGTTGAACTGAACCAGACTAGAACTAAATTGAACCGAACCACCTGAAATGAACCAGTTGACCAGAGTTGAACACTCAAGAAAATGTCCAGCAAGGCGAATTTGACTGTTGCAATTTCAGAAACAGTAAAGAACATTCCAAAAGGTCATATTCTTGTATCTAACGTATATATCTTTTCTTGAGCCTATAAATAAAACATATTGAAGATCAAACAAGAGCTTTTGAAGAGAATTCAAAGCATGAGAAGTTAGCATGAAAAAATTAGCTAGTTGAGAGCACAAGCCCTTGTGTGAGGATATATTTTAGATGTACAATGTAAATGATAAATTCCTCACATGCAATCCCTCACACATATACAAGAGAGTTAGACTTCAAATATTAGTTGAGCGAGTCTTAACACAAAGACGTAAAACAATGTGTTTGTAGTCTTTGCATATGAGACATTAAACAATATGCTGATTTTGAGGTGTTTCCTGCAATCTTGAGTGCTAGGAGTTCTAGTTGGGTTCTGCCGTTTTGGAGTGGGTTTGTACAAGGTGTTGAATAAATCAAAGTCTTCTAGTAGATCTTTCCCAAGAGGAAGAAGGGGTGACATAGGAGCATTTGAAGTCTCCGAACATCCATAAACAAATTCATGTCTATTTATTTATTGCATTCACTTTTAATTTTTATAGCCTTAAAGATGCATTGTTGAAACATTTTATATGTTCTTCCAATACCAAAATATTGCATACCAAATGTTTGATAAAATGTTTCAACCAAAATATTTTTACTCAATCAACTTGCATATATTTTAAATTCTTTACAAAATATTTAATCAGTTTCTACGAAGGATTATTTCGAGTGTCTTCCGCTTGGTTTAAACAACAAACTCGATTTAATCCATCGATGTTCAATATTCAAGAAACGAGCTATTGTAGCTCAACAATTTTCCCCCTAACCGATTCTATCAAGTTGTATTAGAGCGGGTTGTTTTTGAAAGAATATTGAAACTGATTTTGATGTTTAAAATTCGAAAATTTCAGATTTTTAAAACATATATATGCAAAACTGAATTTTCGCGCATCTTGCAGCGACCGAAAGAAAAATGACGTATCTCCTTACTCGAATGTCCAAATGACGAACCGCTTATTGTGTTGCAAACTAGACTCGTAGAGGTTTATAGTGGTATAAAATTTGCAGCCTATTTATGCTCGAGAAAAAGCGGTTTATTCGTTGAAGGCAGATCATATGTCCTGCGGCAGAAATGAACCATTGAGAATATTGATTAGCCACTCCTCTAGTTTTATAAATTTCAAACTTTCAAAAGTATAAGGAGAGAACTCATTTTAATTTAAATGGAGATTATTTTTAAATATTGAGGGGTAGGAAATTTTGTGCTTAAAATGTTTTAAATTTATGACTTTTTGATTCACACAAAAAAGGGATAAATATGTCAGTTGAATCGATTGTTTATCCAAGTTTTGTGATCATTAAGAAGGAGGAGATTGTTGGAATATTTCATGCTCACAATCTTGATTTTGATGTTATAAAAACTTGTTATTATATTTCTAACATATTTATGAAAGGGGATCGATTAAGGTGCTTGAATGCACAACGGAAGTTCCATATTGTTTTTCAAAAAGAAAACCGAGCACCCTAAGCCTATAGTGTGTAGCAAATACGAAAAACACAATATGACATTCATAGGGTGTTTTAAAGAAATATGCCTATCAATCTCAATAGATTGATTATGGCTCCAACTTAGTTGTCAAATAAATAAGCTATTCAATGGCAAGACCCTCTACAAGCTTTCCTTGTTCTTTAAATCTTTCCTTCAAATTAGGTCCACCACCAACAAGCTAAATCCACTCTAATTTTGCACTAAAAAAATTAGAGCATTTTTCATTTGAGAAGAAATTGTTTCCTCAACAATTGAAGAAGCAAAAATTAAGGAGAATAACACTTAAAATTTCGGCCAACTATGTGTAGGAAAGAGGGAGGTGTGTTTTTCTTAGTGTATGAAAAACTTAAAGTGAGCATGTGCATGCCATACCTTGGATATTGAAAAAGTTGTTTCCAACCCTTCACCTCCCTTGCATGTCTTCTACTTGGGCTTGTAACAATTACAAGGTCCACGAACTTTTATTTAAATATCTCAAACACATTTGAGACCATTTAAACTTTAATTGATTATACTCAAGCCCACTAGTTTAATAATTATTTCTAATTGGGCTCTACAAGGCCCATTGTTGTTTATTTAATTCAACATTTGAATTAATTTAATTATTTGGACTCTACTAGGTCCACTAGTGTTTAATTAATTCAAAACTTGAATTAATTTAATTTAGTCCATAATAATGTGTATGAAAATCACAATTTTCAAATACATTATTTGTTTGGCCAACTTTTAATTTAGGAATACTTCCACAAATTAAAAGTCACATTTCCCTTAGAGAAGTCATACATCTATCTTTTCTTTTGCTTATAAACTCCTTTATAAGCCGTTCAACACATTGAACTATTTTACTTCTCAACGAGATCTAGAAAGTTAGCACTTGTGTGACTCTCAATGGTTTATTGATACAACTAGCCGTGGGTTCACATCTCCATGTGATTCGGACAAAACATGTCCTTATACAAGCATACCCCAATTGCTCCATTCTTACTTATCAACTCCTTGACAACAAGAATGTCAGAACTCAAGTTTGATAGTACCCAACCAATCATGTTAAACGCATAGCAGCATCGCTTACATGATTCCCTAGGTATTAAATTATAGTGCCTGCAAGAACCATTGAATTATGGTTAGCGTAAAGTACTGTCCCTTCAACTCATATATCCCGACCGATTCGACAACGATTGGTATATCGAGAGTTGTCAATGAATCGATACTATGTGTCATGTCGTAGTTTCATCGATGGTGTAATATAAGAAACCCATTTCTTAATTACCACAATACTCTGATCAGAGATTTCAAACCACATACACATGAGATCACATAGGATAACCATACCCGAAGATAAGCGGTTAATCCCCGACTACAATGCATCGACTCCTATATGTTTCGACAGAACACCCAACCTTGCCACCTGATGACCCCATGAGAGTCGGTAAACAAGTCAAAGTGCAATGCTAGCATATAGAGTCTCAATGTTGTCCCGGGTCATAAGGACTAATGGTGTACAACCATAAACCAGGACGTTTCCACTAGATAAGTAAGAACCACTTGGAAAGTCTTTTATGGAGGGTTGTTCAGTGCACTCTACAAGGAACACCTATCTGCATGTTTGGACATCACAATGTCCCCTACCAATGAAACATGGTACTCACATCACAGATACTAGTCTCGAACTCGAGCGGCCTATATCCTTCTTAGCGGCAGCTGAATCTACTGGGAACTGTTTAGAATATACAGTATTCCAAATATACAGTATACGAGCATCTCGTATTCTTTCTAATATTTCTATATTGAAGGACTTTATCTATGCAACTAGCATGGGTATACAAATAAAGATGTGCCAAAACAGTAATTTCAAATATTATTAAAATAAAGATTGTTTATACATAGAGTTTCATTGTGAACACTCGGCCAACACTTGGCTCGACGTGCACCTACTCTAACAATCTCCCACTTGCCCTAGAGCCAACTACCCATATGCTTCAAACCCATCGATTCGCGATGCTTCTTGAATCATGGTCCAGGTAAAAGCTTGGTTAGTGGATCAGCAACATTATCTGCGGAGCCGACTTTTTCAATTGAGACATCTCCTCTTTTCACAATCTCTCGGAGGATGTGGTACTTTCTCAATATATGTTTGGACTTTTGATGAGACCTAGGCTCCTTTACTTGAGCAATGGCTCCCGTATTGTCATAAAACACCGGGACAGGAGCAACTCCATTAAGAATGACGCCCAACTCTTGGACGAAATTCCTTATCCAAACAGCCTCCTTTGCTGCAGCTGATGAATCAATGTATTCTGCCTCCGTGGTGGAATCCGCTGTACAGTCTTGCTTGGAACTCTTCCAAGAGACAACAACATCATTGAGCATGAATATGAATCCATAGGTTGACTTCGAGTCATCGATATCGCTTTTGAAGCTAGAGTCGGTATAGCTTTCCAATTTCAGTTCTCCACCCCCATAGACCAAGAACAATTTATTGGTCCTTCTCAAATACTCGAGGATGACTTTCACAGCTTTCCAATGTGGAAGAGCAGGGTTCGATTGATATCTACTCACTATACTTAATGCGAAAGTTACGTCAGGACATGTATATATCATCCCATACATTATGCTACCAATTGCAGATGCATATGGAATGCGTGTCATCGCCACTATCTCTGCATCAGTCTTGGGAGACATAGATTTGGATAGGGACACGACATGACACATTGGTAGATGTCCTCTCTTGGACTCATCCATCGAGAACCGCTTCACGATGGTATCAGTGTATGTGGATTGGATGAGACCAAGCAATCTTATTGATCTATCTCTATAGATCTGTATTCCCAATACAAAAGATGCTTCACCCAAGTCCTGCATCGAGAACTTACGTGCTAACCATATTTAGTTGATTGAAACATTCCTACATCATTCCCAATGAGTAGAATGTCATCAACATAAAGCACCAGAAATTTCACAGCACTCCCACTGACCTTCTTATACACACAGGGTTCCTCATGATTCTTAGTAAAACCAAACTCTTTGATTGTACTATTGAATCTAAGGTTCCAACTCCTAGATGACTGCTTTAGACCATAAATATATCTCTGAAGTTTGCATACCACATGCTCACTTCCGGCAGATGTATACCCTTCAGGTTGAGACATGTAAATCTCTTCCATGATATCCCCATTAAGAAAGGCTGTCTTGACATTCATCTTCCATATCTCATAGTCATACCATGCAGCTATGGCTAGCAATATCCTTATGGACTTGAACATTGCAACTGGAGAAAAGGTTTCCTCAAAGTCAACTCCTTGTCTTTGAGTATATATTTTTGCCACCAATCGCGCCTTGAAGATCAATACCTTCCCATCCGTCCCAAGTTTCCTCTTGTAAATCCATTTACACCATATGGGAACAATTCCCTCAGGTGGATCCACGAGATTACACAATTGGTTTGAATGCATGGAATTCATCTCAGATTCCATTGCTTCAAGCCACTTGAATGAATTGACATCAGATAATGATTCCTTGAAGGTCCTTGGATCACATCCATGGTTAAGCTCATCATGGCTCTCTTCAAGAAGCAGACCATACCTCATAGGTGGTCTCGAGACTCTCTCGAATCTTCTAGGAGCTTGTATCTCCTCTCTTGGCCCTTCGGGTGTGGGTTCTTCAATTGTGGGTGTTTCTCGAACCTCTTCGAGTTCTATCTTCTCCCATTTTCTATCCAATGGAAAATCCTTTTCAAAAAAGGTCGCATTCCTAGAAACAAACACTTTTGTTTCTTTGGGATGATAGAAATAGTATCCAGCTGAATTCTTTGGATATCCCACAAAGTAACATAAAATGGATCGACCATCCAATTTATCTACCACTACCTGCTTCACATAAGCAGGGCACCCCCATATACTAAGATAAAAATATTTGGGAGGCTTACCCATCCATATCTCATATGGTGTCTTATCAACTGCCTTTGAATGGACATTGTTCAACAACAGTGCCGCTGTCTCAAGCGCATATCCCCAAAAGGATGGCGGCAACTCTGTGAACCCCATCATAGACTGAACCATGTCCATCAAAGTTCGGTTACGACACTCCGAAACACCATTCAACTGTGGTGTAACGGGAGGATTCCACTGCGAGAGAATCCCATTCTCCCTAAGATACTCTTCGAACTCGGCACTCAATTACTTACCACCTCGATCCGATCGAAGTGTCTTGATGCTTCGTCCCAACTGTTTCTCTACTTCACTTCTGAATTCTTTGAACCTTTGAAAGGCTTCAGACTTGTATTTCATCAAATACACATATCCGTACCTCAAAAAGTCATCGGTAAAGGTGATGAAGTAGGCATGTCCATGCTTAGTGGTGATGCTACGCGAACCGCACACATCGGTATGGATCGAATCCAATAACCCTTTGGCTCGCTCCACATGGCCCTTAAAGGGAATTTTTGTCATCTTTCCTTTCAGACAGGATTCCCAAGTCGTGAGATCATTAATATCAGACATATCAAACATGCCTACTCCCACTAGCTTGTTCATCCTTCTTACGGAAATATGTCCTAATCGAGCATGCCATAATTGTGCCGAATTTAGAGTATCTTGTTTTAGCTTGTTTGTTGTTGTTATTGCTTGGACATTGTTTAGTGGAATATCTTTCAATTTTAAGTTATAGAGATCGTTTTCAAGTTCTCCAGTACCAATTAAACATTCATTCTTGTAAATGTTGCAAACATCTTTGCTAAATAAACTAGAATATCCATCTTTATCAAGCATAGAAATGGAAACAATGTTTTTCACCAAATATGGTACAAAGAAAAAATCTCTCAAAATCAACTTAAAATCGTTGTTCAACAATAATTAAACATCTCCTACGGCCTTGGCAACAACTCTTGCTCCATTGCCCATCCTTAAGAAGGTCTCACCTTTTCTAAGTCTCCTACTTCTTCCCATCATCTGTAAATCATTACAGAAATGTGAGCCACAGCCGGTATCCAATACCCAAGAAGTAGATTAATTGAAATGTTTACTTCAATATAGAACATATCGTTTCCAGAACCCTTTAGGGCAAGATATTCTCTGTAGTTACGCCGCCAATGTCCAGGATTCTTGCGGTGATGACATATGTCAACAGTCTTGTCAGCCTTTACTGGTATGGCTGCCACAGCGGGACTCGGAGATTGCCTCTTCAAGGGCACGTTCTTCTTGGGACGTTGGAAAGAACGCTTCTTTCCCTTCCCAAGTGGATCAATCTTCGTACCAGATGAAGAACCCACATAAAGAACCGACTTCTCATCATTCATAGAAGCCTGCATATAACACTTGGCTTCCAAGTCATAGTCACACTATTCTTTGTAAGTCTGAAATTCCTCAGGAGTGCAGTCAGTCGGGCCTCAACATGGGGCGACTCAGTAACTGTTTATGCTTCCTTTCCGAATTCAAGACGATTTTCAGATTTATTAGCCAATTGAGGTAATTAGGTCTGGTTAATACGTGTTTGTCAAGTATTATAGATAGCGGATTGCGAATCGAAGACATTGTCAAAAAGTACTGAAAAGTAAAACAGATAAATGTTAATGACTATTTTAAAATATTTAGTAAGTTATGAAGTATGAACTTTTACTTCATAAATTTTTACTCCCACTGTTTTGACATCTTTTACTAACCTCTAGTGAAAACGGAAAACTTCTTTCATCAGTAGGTACGCAAGGTCCAATTAGAGAATTATGATCCCGAATAATATCAGCCAATCACAATTTCTAAAAGGTATTTTCCAATTGAATCTCCATTCAACCCTCTACGTAAACTATTGTCTCACATTTGATTAGGACCCAATAATATTGTCACGCCCCATGTCCGAAGCGTCTGTGACATCCTGCATTGTTTAACAATTACTTGAAAACAATTAAGCCTCGTATCGAAATGCCAAAAACCAGTCTTTTTCATAAATAAAACATTGTCTTTACATCGACAATAGAATAAAAATACATCAGAGTTGCAAATGCGGAAACTGAACAAAAGGAAAATAAAGTCTTGATTCCTTGTATCTTGCTCATCGGCTACCATCCCCAGAAGGCTTCTTGTTCCTCCTCATTCAGTTGCACTTCATTTTTATCTGAAATTTGTAAAGGGTGAGTGTTTTGCGAAACACTCAGCAAATGGGAGTCGATCGATTTCCAATGATACATATAGAACTTAATCTTTAAAAAATTTCTTTAACGAACTTTTAAATCTTATTACTTTTAACTCATCATAATAGAAACGAAAAAAATATGAGACAGAGGTTATCAGACGATTCAGAACAGTTCAGAAACAGATCAGAACAGTTCAGAACAGAACAGATCGGAACAGACAGAACACTGTTACTCATCTCATTTCTATGGTCAAATTGTCCCCAATATGTTAGTCCTCGAAGGGGTGAGGCCAGAACATGGTTTTATACCCACTAATGGGGGCCAGAACAGAACATGGTTTTATACCCACCAATGGGGGCCAGACAAAACATGATTTTATATCCACCAATGGGGGCCAGACAGACTCACAATTCTCGTCCCATTTCAAATTCGAATCATAATAGTGCAAACAGAATTCAGAAGTCATAGACAGAACTTTTCAGATATTCAGATTTCAGAGTTTTCATACGGACACAGCGGAATCAACGAATTTCGAAGCACAGAAGGGAACATTTAATCGATCGAAATTTTAAACAGAAAGACATCATGGTTTTCGAAAAAATAAGACACACATTCATGCATGTCACATTATTTTTATCAAAGTTTAAAAATACAAACGAAGTACATAACAAAAGCCCACTTACATTTGTTCATTGGTTGATTCGAAACTCTCTTGAACTTGAACGGATCTCGACCGAATCGCGAACCGTAATTTGGACAAGCCTTGGACGGAACTTGGACGGATTTTTGGACAACAATTTGGCGAGCCTTTGGACAACATCTTGAGTAGATTATGTAGCACTTGGACATGCCTAGATGATGAACACAATAGCCGCGATTTGCCTTCCTTCATTTCCTTGCTATGGCCGAAACTTGGAATGTTTTTGGGAGAATTCTTTTGTGCCTTTATTCAGCATGAGGGGCGGTATTTATAGGCTGAAAATATGGCTTTTCAACACCTAATGGCCGAAATCTTGGGCCCCAAGAAGTGCCATCAATGTGGTCAAGGCTATTCCAAGCATCAAAGGTCATCTAGGTTTTCTAAAGGGACTTTTCTTGCATCATAAATTTGTCCAAACTTTTAGCTCCCTTTCTTGGTTAACTTAATGGTCATTTCTTTCATAATAAGTTTGTCCAAACCTTTATCTCATTTATCTCCTTCCTTGGTTAACTCAATGGTCATCTCTTGCACAATAAGTTTGTCCAAACTTTTAGCTTATGGACTTGCTCAATAAATTTGTCCATTCCCTTAGTTACTCCTTTATCTTCCTTTTTGGTCCTTTTAGGACAAGCATTGTTGAGCTTTATTGAGCTAGGATATTGAATTAATGAGCTAGGGATTTCCTCCCCGACAATCTTGGAGCTTCCTTGAGCTGAGGGTTCTAGCTTATGAGCTGAGGGTTTCTTTTCCAAGTGACGTACCCTCAATTCTCAAGGTTTTGCATCGCCTCGGCTTCTTTTTGAGCTACTTTCCGAGCTTTTTGAGGTGCTTTGCTTCGAAAAATCCGGGTTCTCACAAATATGACGTCGTTCATCTTTACGTGTCAAGCCTTACCCATCGATGTTGAACCTTAATGGATGGTCGCCATGATCTCCCTCAATAATATGAGCCGAAATCATGGGAGTTCCACGTAGTTCACATCACCATGTCAATGGATGTCACAACTTTCCGGTATCCAGGGCCCCCTCAATAATATGAGCCGAGCCCCGAACACAGGTAGCATTCATCTTGCACCCATTGTTGATGGAAGACATGGAAATTATAAACAACTTTATAATTCTCCTTTTCGGGCTTGATATTAATTTTGAATCTTATTCACAATGAGGGTTTTTTTTAAAATTTTGAAAGGTTTCATCATTAATTTTATTTAAAAGCTCGCCATATTTGATCGTATGTTTTCCGGATTCATGCAAGTTATTATCATAATAATAACGCACATACTCATTATTTATAACATATCATGCATATATTATAAACCGTAAACAAAACAAGGATGATCAATCGCCCCAAAAATAATGGCCCGTGTGAGCTAAGCACGGGCCTAAGTCTAATCCTAGGAAAATGCATGGGATGCAAATGTAACTATTACATAAGCTTCCAATACTTACACGTCTTCAATCTTCATAATCATCAAGGTCACCATCTTCCAATCTTGATCTTCCACTATACTAATATTTACAATTAAATATCCATGGAAAATAGGGATACATCTCATGGGGTGGTAACGGACCATAAACCAAGCCCACTTCATAAATTGATAATTATTACAATCATTCAACATAAAATATCCTACATACACCTACCAAATTGGGCTTGGACTTTTGATCATCCTTCATGCAAAATATCGCATATCATACACTATCATTTAATTATCACATTAATTAATTTATCTTATATTATATATCTTGATCCAATAACTAACCGCCACGATTATACACTAAATTAACAAAGTATACAAACTCTTTTGTCTACTTTCTAATTAATTTATTTATAACCCAATTTCTTGTAAATCACAATTTATTATAAGTAATTAAAGTACAACTTCAATTATTTATTTTATGAGATAATATATACAACTTTTGTGGATTTAAACTTAAGGGCCCAAAAAATAATTTTTCACCAAAAACATTTTGGTCCATTTAAATTCAAAAATCGTGTTAGTCATCTAATGGCCCAACAAATTCAAGGCCCATGACACTTTGATATTCCAAAACACTTTTGGAAACCCTAGTCGTCACCGTCTTCGCCGGAGCTCCGTCGCCGGATTCCGGCCAACAAGCAAAAAAATATTTTTTTTTAATAATTTTAAGGGGGCTATGGGCAGCAACTTGCTGCCCCAAAATCCCCAAAAACCGGCCTTGATTTTGTTCAAAAATTCATCTCATGCGGTCAGAAATCGACCTCAATATAATATTATGTATATGCTACACAAAATAGTATCCTTAGCTCTGATACTACTTGAAAGGGGATCGATTAAGGTGTGCGAATGCGCAACGGAAGTTTCAAATTGTTTTTCAACAAGAAAACCGAGCACCCTAAGCCCATAGTATGTAGCAAATACGAAAAACCCAATATGACATTCATAGGGTGTTTTAAAGAAATATATCTATCAATCTCAAGAGATTGAATATGGCTCCAACTTAGTTGTCAAACAACTAAGCTCTTCAATGGCAAGACCCTCTACAAGCTTTCCTTGTTCTTGAAATATATCCTTCAAATTAGGTCCACCACCAACAAGCTAAATCCACTCTAATTTTTCACTAGAAAAATTAAATCATTTTTCATTTGAGAATAGAGTGTTTCCTCAACAATTGAAGAAGCAAAAATTAAGGAGAATAATACTTAAAATTTCGGCCAACTAATGTGTAGGAGAGATGGAGGAGTGTTTTTGTTTGTGTATGAAAAAGTTAAAGTGAGCATGTGCATGCCATGCATTGGATATTGAAAAAGTTGCCCCCAACCCTTCACATCCCTTACATGCCTTCTACTTGGGCTTGTAACAATTATAAGGCCCATGAACTTGTATTTAAATGTTCCAAACACATTTGAGACCATTTAAAGTTTACTTGATTTTACTCAAGCCCACTATTTTAATAATTATTTCTAATTAGGCTCTACGAGGCCCATTGTTGTTTAATTAATTCAACACTTGAATTAATTAATTTATTTGGACTCTACTAGGTCCACAAATGTTTAATTAACTCAACACTTGAATTAATTTAATTTAGTTCGTAATAATGTTTATGAAAATCACAATTTTCAAATATTTTATTTGTTTGGCCAATTTTTAATTTAGGAATACTTCCACAAATTAAAAGTCACATTCCCCTTATAGAAGTCATACTTCTTTCCTTTCTTTTGCTTATAAACTCCTTTATAAGCCGTTCAACACATAGAACTATTTTACTTCTCAACAGGATCTAGAAAGTTAGCACTTGTTTGACCCTCAATGGTTCATTGATACAACTAGACTGGGTTCACATCTCCATTTGATTCGGACTAAACATGTCCTTATACGATCATACCCCAATTGCTCCATTCTTACTTATCAACTCCTTGATAACAAGAATGCCAGAACTCAAGTCTGATATTACCCGACCAATCATGTTAAATGCCTAGCAGCATCGCTTACATGATTCCCTAGGTATTGAATCGATACTATGTGTCATGTCGTAGTTGCATCGATGGTGTAATCTAAGAAACCCCTTTCTTAATTACCACCATAATCTGATCAAAGATTTCAAACTACATACACATGATATCACATAGGATATCTATACCTGAAGGTAAGCAGTGAATCCCCGACTACAATGCATCGACTCCTATATGTTTCGACAGAACACCCAACCTTGCCACCTGATGACCCCATGAGAGTCGGTAAACAAGTCAAATTGCAATGCTAGCATATAGAGTCTCAATGTTGTCCTAGGTCATAAGGAATAATGGTGTACTTTCCACTCGATAAGTGAGAGCCACTTGGAAAGTCCTTTATGGAGGGTTGTTCAGTGCACTCTACAAGGAGCACCTATGTGCATGTTCGGACATCACAATGTCCCCTACCAATGAAACATGGTACTCACATCGCAGATACTAGTCTCGAGCTTGAGCGGCCTATGTCTTTCTTAGCGGCGGCTGAATCGACTAGGAACTGTTTAGAATATAAAGTATTGCTAATACGAGTTTCATGATACTCATCATATGAGCATATCATATTCTTTCTCTTATTTGTATATTCAAGAACTTTATCTATGCAACTAGCATGAGTATACAGATAAAGATGTGCCAAAACAATAATTTGAAATATTATTAAAATAAAGACGGTTTATACATAGAGTTTCATTGTGAACATTCGGCCAACACTTGGCTCGACGTGCACCTACTCTAACAATTTACTCATGTGTGAAGTTGCAAACACAAGAAGCAAACTTAAAGTAAATTTAGCCAAACTGAATTTCTGGCGAGCTTTAGTTTTTCAATGATATCTCTCAGCTGGATGAATGAAATGACAATCCGCCATCTTGACTGATCAGAAAACTAATTTGGAACATGTCTTATTTCACGTCACTTGGGAAAAATCGGATGGTATCAAGGTCTAACAGATCACTGAAATACCAAACTGATTGCACGAAAACAACAATCAGTTGGGTATGCACAATTGCGGTATTTTGATCATAGCTCTCAGCTCGGTTATTGTAATGAAGCGATTCGGTATGCGTTAGAAATATAAGACGATGATCTACAAATTATATTAAGAAGATAAAGACTGAATCAAAGCTTAAGATGCTAATAAATGACGATAAAACTACTGGTTTTGCCCAAATTGAAATCAGCTAGACTGAATTCAGCAAACCAGCTGAAATAGAACCAGCTGAACTGAGCCAAACCAGTTAACTGAACTAGACCATACTGAATCGAACCGAACCAGTTGAACTGAACCAGACCTGCTGAACTGAACTGAACCATACCAATTGAACAGAACCAGACAAGAACTAAACCAAACCGGACCACATGAAATGAACCAGTTGACCATACGGGAAAATTTCCAGCAAGACGAATTTGACCATTGCAATTTCAGAAACACTACAGAAACTTTTCAAATAGTCATATTAATGTATCTAACATATATATCATTGTTGGATCCTATAAATACAACATATTATTTAACAAACAAGAGCTTTTGAAGATGATTCAAAGCATTGGCAGTTATCATGAAAAAATCAGCTAGTTGAGCCAGTTGACCACTCGAGAAAATGTCCAGTAAGGCGAATTTGACCATCGCAATTTCAAAAACAGTACATAAACTTTCCAAACGGTCATATTATTGTATGTAACGTATATATTGTAGAACTCGATAAATTAGATTACATATAAGACATGAATAATTGCTAATATTTAAATTAAAAATAATTTTTTATATATTTATGAGGTGTTTAATTCATTTTAAAACTTGTTAAGTCATGATCATTTATTTTAATTCGTAGAGGTATAGTTTTATCTTTTCAGTTAAATAAGTGAGGTTGGACTGGAGTTGGAGTGTTGAGATAAAATTTAATAACAAGAAAATATTCCTAAATTTAATTTAAATCAAAGAATAATTTATTTTAAGGTAAAAGTATGTTTAGGGATTTATTTACTTAATTGGACTTAAGTAGTAAATAAGCTCTTTTATGTCCCATAATTAATTAAAAGCCTAAATTTAAAATGTGTAACCAATTGGGATAAATTAATCTAGGCTTATTTTATCTAAGAAATTGTAACTTAACATGTTAGTAAATTTATTTTAAGAATTAGCCATGCATGCAAGATAATTACTATCCTAAATTATTTTACTAATTTACTAAAATACATAATAAGTGTTTAAAACTTTAAAGAGTTAAAATTCAAGAATTAAGCAATATTTTACACCATTTTGATAAGAAATTTTCGGCCAACACCTTAAAGATTTAATTAAGTTTGACAACTCACCATTTTTTATTCATTTCCTTATCTTTTCTTGGTAGATAATTCCCTCACTTTTAATCACCAAAAAATTAATAATTAAGCAATATTTCTACCATATTTTGATAGCAAGAAATCGGCCATCATCCCATTAAATCTCCTTCAAATCAAATAATATCACACCTCATTTCGTTATCTCTCAAACTCAAGGATAGAAAGATTTTTATCTTGCCATTCAATCCTCATTTAATTGATAACCTTTCATTTCCTATCCTTCCCTTTCCACCATTTCTTCGAAAATTTCAGAAGAAAACTGTGGGGACCCAGACGCTAATCATCTTCTTAATCATCTTTGGGATTTAATTATACAATTAAGATATGCAGGGTCTATTTTTTTTTTCTTTTAAAGTACATTATCAAAGGCGGAACGTGGCATCATCTTAATATACATGTCAGTCTTAAAATTACAAGTCTTGCACTATATACAATCAGTCTCAACTAAGGTTTAACAACTATGTAGCAAGTATTTAAACCCTATATCTAGTCCAAGTCCGGAATCACCACTCTAATCTCGATCTCTCATCATCTTCTTGACCCTGATCCTGTCCCACCTGTTGGCATGCACACAAGATAATCATTTTCATACAGTAATCAATGTTGTCATGAACATTTGACATCACAAGATAATCATTTTCATACAGTAAAAATCACATATCTGTCACTATGATCGATGCTCTACTCTGATTATCGAAATTAAGTTCTAAACATTCTGATCGAATTTCTGAACTGCTGTAATTCTCGAATTCAACTCTGATTCGGTTTGAACTATATATACTCTCAACGGTTCACAATATTCTGTATCAACCCGGATTCAGAACAACAATACTATCCAATCAGATTCGAAATAGCAATAATCTATACTGATCTAGTGAGTTCAGTAAACTCATAAAACGGCAATTTCTGGCAATAATGTCAATTCTAACTAATCAATCACGTCTTCATGTCACTCAGATCAACTGCTATATCATCTGCAAACATGATATGTCCCAAAACAACACAATATGTATCAATTACTGCTTTAGAACAATAATAATACTCAAGCAGATACAAAATAATAATCGTGTAAGATAATCTGCCAACTCAGACAAAAATAAATTTCTGACATTTCTGACATTTCTGAAATTTCTGATATTTCTGATATCGGTATCGTTCTCAGCCACTGTTCTTCTAACTGTTCTTTCAAATCTTTCAATTCAATCTGTGTCATTCTGCACATTCAATGCCATTCTGTGGTGAATTCTAAAGCACGAACAGTACCTGATCTTAATTCAATTATGATGTCTATCTTTCAATTCGAGACAAATCCGGAATCTCATCTGGACAATCATCAGCCAACTCGTACATCATTGGCAAATATGCCAATGTTAGGCTCGATTTCAATACGTCTACTGAATACATAAGAATGCCATCTGCTCTTTTCTGTAATGATCGAGTCATAAACAATATAGATCTCAAAGGAATTCTAAATCTAGAATCCTTACCGTGGAATCTCCACTCAGCCATATCTGGTCTGAAACTTATACTTTCCTGAAAGGAGTCTACAATAGTTCTGTACTTGTTCAGCATATTAATATCAATAATGCGGTCAAACCAGAAAACACAAGTACATCACAATCTAACTCAATCTCATTCTCATCTTACTGTAATATACAATATTTCACAGAAATCTCTAATATCAACATTTCCTCCCCAAAAGTAAGGAAATTAATACTACAGTACACACAGACCCAATAAATAAAGCATATCTCCAGGCAACTCAATCAAAGATAATCGTAGGGAATGCATTAGTACATATCAATACATATTCAATATAATCATGAAAGAACAGTACCTGCCACTATATCCTCAAGTGCGTCCTGGGTTTGTTCTTCGGTCACTACTACCAGATGGTTCTGCTCTTGAAAATCTTCAGGAACCTTTCTGTGGACAAACTCTCGCAAAATGTCCCGGCTGTCTACATATATTGCAACTACCAAGTACTCCTTGACAGTGCTCTGTGGGATGTCTCCCTCCGCAAGTCCTGCAATATACTCCAGTATAACTCGGGCTGGAAGCACTGGAGCTAGATGAACCACTCGGTTCACTTCCCAACTTCTTAAACTGTTTCTTCCGAATTTTTAGCTGTTCTTTCTTTACACCAACTCTACTGCCAATCTCAACTCTGGAAGGCAGTTGCGGTGAACTCAGTGCTGGGAGATCACATGATGCTCCATTTTGTCCCATTAGAATCGTTTCTGCTCTTTTGGCTCGGTTTAATGTATCGGCAAAATTAATCGGTCGTTTCACATTCACCAATGTACATATCTCCGGGTTCAATCCCCGAATGAACTGATCAGATATAGCTTCATCATTTCTAGCCACATGAGGGACAAAACGTAGCAAGGTAAAGAACTGAGCCAAATACTCATCAATACTCAAGTGACCCTGTCTCAAATTTGAAAACTCTGCAATTTTGTCTTGTCTGTATGCCACGAGGAAAAATCTTTGATAGAATTCAACTTTAAAAATTTTCCAGGTAATCACTGGACTACGCTGTTCTAAGGCTTCTTTGGTTACCAGCCACCAGCTTCTTGCGATTTCCCGTAACTGGTTCCCAATCAGTTTAACTCTACAATAATCGGTGAAACCAAGAAATTCAAATAGCATTTCTATGTCCTCTAGCCAATTCTCACAATCGACCGGCGTCTCAGTACCTTTCAAAATCGGCGGTTGAAAGGATTGAAACCTCTTCAGCTGTGTTTCCATCAGAGTTTCTGACACATCTATCTGATAACTCGAAGACCGGTTCTCGAATTCTTCGAGGAGGTAAATCTGATTACCAAAAGAATTAGTAACCCAATACAACATATCTGTTTCAGTCCTCCTCTGATCATCTTACTGCTGATCAAGAATCAGATCTGATTCATACTCAATAATACACGTTATCAGATAACCTCAGTTAAATCAAGTAACATGTATTATAAAGCAGTAAAACATCGTATCATGCTAGCATACACAATGTAAGTCAACATTATAATAAATCCCATGCTAGCAATCACATGCAAGGAAAGAAAACTCACTCTACCCAGCTCATTCTCTTCTATCTCAGTCTAAAGGATCTATCGCTCTGATACCACCTGTTGTGGGGACCCGGACGCTAATCATCTTCTTAATCATCTTTGGGATTTAATTATACAATTAAGATATGCAGGGTCTAAAATATTTTTTTTCTTTTAAAGTACATTATCAAAGGCGGAACGTAATGGCATACATCTTAATATACATGTCATTATTAAAATTACAAGTCTTGCACTATATACAATCATTCTCAACTAAGGTTTAACAACTATGTAGCAAGTGTTTAAACCCTATATCTAGTCCAAGTCTGGCATCACCACTTTAATCTCGATCTCTCATCATCTTCTTGACCCTGATCCTGTCCCACCTGTTGTCATGCACACATACAAACAAGACAACAGCTGGATAACTCCGGTGAGATATAAATATCCCAGTATAAACAATGTATCAATGCAATCATATAAAATATATATAAGAGCATAAACAAATATTAAAACATGTATCTAATATGAATACATGAATCAATACAATTCTGGATTTAAATCAAGGACTCATTTCTAATCTAGGGATCCCGATCTAATTTAGAATTCGGCATGCTGTATCGAATGTCTACAATAGAAGTCGATCTACATCTAAGCTCATCGATACACCGTTAGTCTAGAGTCTTAGCGGTTCTGTCAAAGACTCGGCGGTTCTGCCCTAGCTAGGCTGATCTGCCCTAGACTCAAATTCTGGCTCTGCTATATTTCAATAGACCAAACATATCAATCTGATAATCTACAAATATCAATGCAATAAAATAAAGTATGTGATTTTGGGAAACTCAAGTCAAACCTAACTCGAGTTGTGCAATCCCGAATCAACATTTATTTATACCTTTATCTTCCCGATATGACGAAGATGACGTCTCATATTCAACTCCGTCCATACCCAATCTGGAAATGATAATATCAAACAGGCACAATATCAATATCTAACTCAATTCAATACATGTTCTGATCAATACTCAAATCAATACATAATCCGATCCATATCTAAACAAGATACAATCGAAATCATTACTGAATCTGATCAATCTAAATCAACTGATGTTTCGACGGCATAACAATACAGTCTCGATATCCCCGTCAATCTAAACATCACAGATATAATACCAGAACTCATAATCAGTAACAATAATACAAATCTGATATCGAATCTCAATCAAATCAACTCCGAAAATCATAACAATGACATAAACAGTCTGTTCTTCAATCTGACTTCAATTATACAATGTCTACTGTATCAGAAACACCATATATGATTCATATTCAATTCTGACCATATCATAATTTCAAATCATTTCTAAACGTAACAAAACTTACGTCCAGTTGTATCCTGCGTCGATAGGAACACAGTACTGAAGTCGGATTGAAAATCAGACAGGCGGATCATTTGCAATTCACAAATCTATAAGGTAAAAGGCGTAGGGATTATTTCCTAATCCTCCTCAACCCTTTTCTCAGAATTCTGAAGAGGAATGACGTGCACTTCCTATATATATATATCACTTTGCATGAAATTGAAACGTGGCTGATTTTCCACAAAAACTTCAGCGGCGCTCGAGCGGTTGAAATGTACCGCTTGGGCGCGGAACACACTGCCCGAATACTTAGCTATTGTCCATTGGCGCTCGGGCGGTAGCTCTTTACCGCTCAGGCGCCACAGGTTTTGTCCAAACCCTACTCTTGTGTGACACTGGCGCTCGGGCGGTTATTTGCTACCGCTCGGGCGCCAGAGGTTCTGTCCAAAATCTTGGCTCACAATGCAACCACGCCCGGCTTCTTCATTCAAGTTCGTATAATCTCAATCATGTCAATTAATCAACATCTGATTACTGTAATTAAATCGCGGGCATTACAATAAGCTTCAGAAAAATCGTGACTTGCAAGAGAGAAATAAGAGATAAAAGTAGAAAAGAAAAGGAACTCCGTCTCCGCCGTGCCGTGTTCATCATATAATTTGTTTTCTTTTGTAAACAAATTTCCAGGCATGTCTATATTATTCTTTTCTCTTCAATTAAGTCTTATACATATTTTTAAACCATGTTATGTTCATAAATCATGAAGCAAAACGAAAATTTGGACAACAACTTTTCGAAAAAGCCAATGCAGATTTTCGGCTCTCCCTTGTGGCTTCACGTGTTGGCTTGTTTTTATGATTTCAGGGGTTGGCTCGGTTCCAGGCATTCAAGGCTGCATCTAGGCATGATACAGGATGTGTTAGGGAGGTGTTAGTCCATCGGTTTGAGTCCCTTCGCCACAACAAAACGAAATGGACAGCAACTCTCCATAGTTGCAAGTTGTGAGTTTCGATTTCCATGGTTGGTTGTCTAAGTTAAAGGTTCGAATCTTGGTTGGCCCAGGGCCTGTAACCATGGTTAGAACCCTTCCTTAGCATGTCTATGACGTGACCAAGATGGTCTTTCATGGCTTGGTTCATGGACCCATCGATTTTTAAGACAAACAACACAAGTGCCCCTTCAGTTTTCAATTTTCTGTTTTTTGTGGTGTGAGTTGGTTTCGGTTTTTGAGAGCGTTGGGTGGATCATGGTTGGCTTCTAGCCCTTATCCATGGTTCACACAATACCTCATGATGTCTAGATCAAGCCATGGTCGATCATATGGCCACTGGAATGAGATATGACAACAAAATGAAGCAACACCCCCGACGGTACAACATGGTGTTCTCGGGTGGAGCTTCGGATTTTGTAGGTGCTTGTTTGGATTATGGTTGGCCTAGGGCCCTTAGCCATGGTTCAAACCATACCTTAGGATGTTGGGGAGAGGATCCGGTCGGTGGTTCAAGCCCCAATGGCCATTAGCCTTGTAATCAAAGCATTTCAAACGAAGTTGATGTCGCTGGAATTTGACAACAGCTTTGCTGCGGTTCAGGAGGCTTATTTCGAGTCCTTGGTTTGCTTTTAGCCTATGTCCTTGGACTGGACAGTACCTGAAGGAGTTAGGAAGGTCACGTTTTTGGCCGTTTGTCATTTGGTTAAGTTTAGAAGTCGCACAAGAATTTACAGTGCAATATGCCAAAGTGACTCTCCAAAAAGCGTTTTCGTGAACTAAAATTCTTAGGAGCATTATTTCATCATGTTAGGCGTATTTTGACCATGACTAAACGATGGTTCGATGTTGGTTCGGGTTTGTACGGAGTCATGGTTAGAAAATAAGTTGTTGGTATAGTTGGCCCCCTTTTTGGGTTCAATTACGAAGTTATTCTCAAGAAAAATAATTGCACGTTTTTCACATTAAAATTAGGTCGCAGCGAGCCCTGGAACGATCCAACTCATTTGGTAAAAACAGGGTTTTAATTATATTACGTGCATAATATAAAAATATTATTTTTAAGATATATGCGATATGTCTTGTGGCCACCTTACGCTTATGGGATTGCTTCACCCGGTGACTTACGACCGGTTTACGATTATGTATGTGTATGGATATCCAGTCCAAGGGCTGTGAAGATCCCTACCGCCCAGTATACTGTGGTTTAGCCTAATCCGACGTGCATGTTATGTTATGTTATAGTCCACTTGCGTAGAACATTATCTCTACAAAAAATTGCGATATGATATGTTATGACAATGCTCTATCGAGCAAAGCTTTTACGTAAGATTTTCAGATATGCACGTATTTATAATTATCCATGACACGATTTTCACCTTACGCCTTACGATACGATATTTTAATGTTACGAGAAATTTTATGATATATTTACTTGTTATTCACGATATATGCATGTTGAGTCTTTAGACTCACTAGACTTGATTGTTGTAGGTACTGATGAGGTCGAGACCGAGGGCGGAGACCAGTGAGCTAGCTTGGGTCGACAGTAGTAGGAACTCGAGGACCTCATTTTCATCATTTACTATTTATGCTCAAACTCAATTTTTACTTTGAAAAATTATTTTTAAGTTGTGGTTTGAAAACAACATTTGCTTTCGCTGTTACATTAAAACATTAAATATTTTTATCAGTTTATTTTATGAATGATGCATGTTATTTATTTAAAAAGAAAATTTTTAAATAATTCCGCAAATTTACAAATATGAATTACGGGCCTCTACAGTTGGTATCAGAGCCTATGTTCTTGTAAAGGGTTCTACTACTACTGTCACGCCCCGAGTCCGAAGCTTCGGTGACATCCTTCATTGTTTAACAATTATATTGAAAACAATAAAGCCTTGTATCAAATCAAACCAGTATTTTTCATAAATAAAGTATTGTCTTACAATGACAATGAAATAAATTACATCAAAGTTTCAAATATCGGAAACGAAGGGAAAGCAAAATTCTTGAGTTTTGATCTTGATCTTCGATTCACCAACCCCATAAAGCATCTTGCTCTTCCTGATTCAGTTGCTCCTCGTTTTTATCTGAAATTTGTAAGGGGTGAGTGTTTTGGGAAACAATCAGAAAGTGGGGGTCGATCTATTCCAAAGATACATATAGAACTTAATTCTTTAAAAACTTTCCTTTATCATACTTTCAAAATTTATTTTCTTAACTTGACAAAACGGAAACAAATCGAATAACAGACGGAACTTATCAAATGATTCAGAGCAGAAACAATTCAGATCATTTCAGAACAGACAGAACACTGTTACTCATATCATTTCCATGGTCAAATTGTCCCCATATGTTAGTCCTCTAAGGGGTGAGGCCAGAACATGGTTTTATACCCACCAATGGGGGCCAGAACAGAACATGGTTTTATACCCACCAATGGGGGCCAGAACAGAACTACAATTCTCATCCCATTTCAAATTCGAATCGTAACAGTGCAACCGAATTCAGAAGTCACAGACAGAACTATTCAGATATTCAGATTTCAGAGTTTTCATAAAGACACAGCGGAAACAAGAATTTCGAAGTATAGAAGAGAGCACATAATCGATCCAATTTTAAACCGAGCTAACCAATATATTCGAAAAAGACATACCAACATGCATGTCACGTTATCTATATCAAAGATTAAAAATAGAAAAAAGATACGTAAGCCAAAATCCCACTTACTTGATTTTTTTGTTCAAAGTTTCCTTTTGAAATTTCTGCAGTACTTCGACGCAACTCTAACAAACACTGTCTTCAATCGGGGAACAGTTCAGCACGGGTTAGCAAACACTGGACTGCACAAAATCTTCCCTTCCTTTTCTTCCTTGACTTCGGCCGATACTTGTGAGGAACGAGGGGAAGCCGAAATCATGGAGAATTTGTGAGCTTTTTAGGGTGCACTTTGTATAGCATGGAACCTTGTATTTATAGCAAAATTTTTGTCTCTTTGATTCCCCTTGGCCGATCCTTGGAGCTCAAGAAATGCCATCATGGTGTGATTAATTGTAGACCAAAATTCCATGTGTTCTCCAAGTCCAAGACTAGTTATAATGGTGAGTTCAAAATTTCATGCATCCTTAAATGTCACCTTGATTTTCTAAAGGGTCATTTCCTGCATCATCAATATGTCCAAGCTCTTAGCTTCTCCCGCAGCTCTTTCATGGGTTAAGGCAAAGGATATTTCATGCACATTCAATTTGTCCAAACTCTTGGCTCAACTTATATTTCCCTTTTTGGTCTTGTTAGGACAAGCTTGGTTGAGCTTCTTTGAGCTGAAAGTTCGAGTCCTTGAGCTGAGGTTTTACTCCTCCAGTGATACTTCTTCAATGGGTATGGTTTCTTGCAACTTGGCCTCCCATTGAGTCAGTCTCCGAGCTTTGAAGCTACTTCCTCGAGTCAAGTTGGTTGAAAATCTAAGTTCGTGTTTAAGTTTTATATTTAGAATGGAAATTGTTGAGCTTAGATTAAGCTAAATTTTAAATTTGTATTCCTTACATGATTTTCCTCGGATTGAATTTTCCGAGTTCTCACATCCCTCCCTCCTTATTGAAAGTTTCGTCCTCGAAACTTGGATCAGTTCGAGCTTTTGAATAAATAAGTGTATTCTGAACGCATTTTCTCTTCGAGTTCCTAAGTTGCGTCCCTCTCGGTATGATTTGACCATTGTACCTTGACATAAGGTATTGTCCGATTTCTCAACACCTGGTCTTTTGAGTCCACTATTCGGGTAGGGTCTTCTTCGTTTTGAGTTCTTCATTGAGGTTTCCTTCAGTCATCAACGGTGCAACTTTGAGTACATGACTCGGGTCTGTGACATACTTCCTCAGCTGTGAGATGTGGAAGACATTATGTATCCTGGACATATCAGGCGGTAAAGCTAGACGGTAGGCTAAGGTTCCTATCTTCTCCAGTATTTCAAACGGTCCCACATATCTCGGATTCAACTTTCCGGATTTACCGAACCGAACTACTCATTTCATGGGGGAGACTTTGACGTAAGCTTTTTCACCAATTTCCAACTGTAAGGGTCTTCTCTTCAAATCGGCCCAGCTCTTCTGCATATCTTGGGCTGCCTTGAGTCTTTCCTTGATTATGACTACTTTATCAACGGTTAACCGAATAAGTTCTGGTCCGGTAACAATTTTTTCTCCGACCTCGTCCCAATATAGAGACGACCTACACTTCCTTCCATACAATGCCTTATATGGAGCCATCTCGATGCTACTGTGATAGCTGTTGTTATAGGCGAATTCGATCTGGGGTAACTGTTCACTCCAATTTCCAGAAAAATCCAGTGCACATGTCCACAGCATATCTTCGAAGGTTTGAATTGTCCTTTTGGTTTGGCCATCAGTCTGGGGATGATAGGCCATGCTGAGAGTAACCTTGGTTCCCATAGCCTTCTGGAAACTTTTCCCAAATCTTGATACAAATCTTGGATTTCTGTCAGACAGAATACTCACTGTAACTCCATGTAGCCTCACTATATTGTCCATATACAAAGTGATTAATTTATCCAAATTATAATTCATCCGTACTGGCAAGAAATGGGCAGATTTGGTCAATCCGTCAATGATCACCCAGATCCCATCGTGACCCTGCCTTGATCGTGGTAGTCCTACTACGAAATCCATGGAGATGTTATCCCACTTCCACTCTGGTATTTCCAATGGTTGTAAAAGTCCTCCAGGCCTTTGATGTTCGGCCTTGACTTGTTGACAGACCAAACACTTTGCAACAAAGACAGCTATGTCTTTCTTCATACCGTTCCACCAGTAATTATTTTTTAAGTCTCTGTACATTTTGGTACTCCCTGGATGTACTGAAAATCTCGATTTATGTGCCTCGGCCATTACTTATTCTCGAATTCCATCGACGTTTGGCACATACAATCGTCCTTTCATCCAGAGTATTCCTTTTTCGTTAATTTGAAATTCTGGAACTTTTCCTTCTTGGATTTGTTCTTGAATTTTAAGGATGGAGGTGTCTTGACTCTGCTTCAACTTGATGGTCTCTCGGAGGTTTGGTTTCACTGATAGGGAATTTAAGTTCACCTTCCCAGGGTTCCTTCGACTCAACGCATCTGCCACCTTATTTGCATTACCCGGATGGTAATTGATTGATAGGTCAGTCCTTGAGAAGTTCCATTCATCTTCTTTGTCTCATGTTTAATTCCTTTTGAGTGAAAATGTACTTGAGGCTCTGGTGATCAGTAAAAACTTCGCATTTTACTCCATAAAGGTAGTGCCTCCAGATTTTAAGCGCAAATACTACTGCGGCTAACTCCAAGTCATGAGTGGGGTAATTCTGCTCACATGGTTTCAATTGCCGTGAGGCATAAGCGATTACTTGACCCTCTTGCATAAGCACACACCCCAATCCTTCCTTTGATGCGTCACTGTATACAGTGAAATTCTTACCATCCTCGGGAAGAATGAGTACTGGTGTGGATGCGAGTTTTGTCTTCAGGGTTTCGAAACTCTTTTCACAAGCTTCATCCCAAATGAATTTCGAATTTTTCTGAGTAAGTTTGGTGAGTGGAATGGCTATTGAAGAAAATCCTTCCACAAATTTTCTATAGTAGCCTGCTAATCACAGAAAACTTCTTACTTCAGTCACTGTCTTTGGTTGTTGCCAATCCTTGATTGCCTCTACCTTCTTAGGATCTACTGACACTCCTAATTCAGAAATTATTTGCCCTAAGAACGCCACATATTTTAACCAAAATTCACATTTCTTGAATTTGGCGTATAGTTCCTTTTCTCGAAGTGTCTGCAAAGTGAGACGCAGATGCTCTTTGTGTTCTTCTTCACTTGGTGAGTACAGAAGGATATCATCTATGAAGACAACTACAAACTTATCGAGATATGGTTTGAATACCCGATTCATAAGGTCCATGAATGCTGCAGGAGCATTTGTTAGACCAAAAGACCTTACCGTGAATTCGTAATGTCCATATCTTGTCCTAAAATCAGTTTTAGGGATGTCTTCCGCTTTGACCTTCAACTGATGTAACCAGATCTCAGATCTAGTTTTGAGAAGACCTTGGCTCCCTTTAACTGATCGAAAAGATCATCTATTCTTGGGAGTGGGTACTTATTGTCTATTGTGATCTTGTTCAACTCCCGGTAGTCGATGCATAGCCTCATGCTTCCGTCCTCTTTCAAAAAGCACTGGGGCTCCCCAAGGGGATGAACTGGGGCAATTTGCTTCTTTTCTAGTAATTCCTGTAGTTGCTCCTTTATCTCTTTTAATTCGGCTGGAGCCATTCGGTATGGTGCCTTTGATATTGGCGCAGCACCAGGGACCAAATTGATTTCGAATTCTACTTTCCTATCTGGTATCTCTCCCGGTAGTTCCTCGGGGAAAACGTCTGGAAATTCTTGAACAATTGGAATATCCTCCAACCTTGGGACTTCTTCTTCTTTGATTTCATTGATCACTGCCAGATAAATTTCTTCTCCTCCTCTTATGGCTCTCCAGGCTTGTGAGCAGATAACATAGATTTTCTTTCTTTTGATTTTCCATGGTATAAAATCTCTTCTTCATGAGGAGTCTGGAGTCTAACATTTTTCTTTTGGCAGTCCACAATGGCATGGCATTTAGCTAACCAGTCCATTCCAAAAATGATGTCAAACTCAACCATATTGAGTAGAATCAATTCTGATTCAAAAATTTCTTTGCTGATACAAATTTTATAGTTTCGATACACTTTTTGGGTCTCAATTATTTTACTTGCCGGTGTTGCTACTCTTAATGGTTCACTAAGAGTATCATGTTCGAGTTTAAGCTTCTTAGCAAACCTTCTAGACACGAATGAGTGTGCAGCACCACAATCAAATAAGGTATAAGCAGAAATTTCATTGAGTAAGATAGTACCTGCCACCACTTCATTGGTATCATCAGCTTCCTCTTGGGTGATTGCATATACCCGTGCATTGGTCTTGTTTTCATTTTTCTTGTTGGGTCCCGCCCCTTTGTCCTTGTTGTCTGGACAATCATTTATCCTATGATCCACTTGTCCACACTTGAAACACGCACATATCTTCCGATAGCATTCTCCGGTATGATACAGTTTACAGGTGTCGCACCACTTCCCTTCCCTATTTCCAGTACTGTTAAAATTTCCTCTTGGAGGCCAACTCGAATAATTTGGTTTCCTAAACTTGGGACCATTCTGAGTAAATTGACTGCTTATCGGTCTTTTGTTCTTGTTTTCTTCCTCACGACGCTTGATATCAAATTATGCGCTCATTGCCACGCCCATCAAATCTGCAAAGCTGTTTGGCTTGAACACTGCCACTGCTGACTGAATTCGACTGTTGAGTCCCTTCTTGAAACGATGCATTTTTAACGTTTCATCCGACATGATTGTTGGGACAAAGGTTCCCAGATCGTTGAATCGGGAAGTTTATTCCATTACTGACATGTCCGAAGCCTGTTTGAAATTTTCAAATTCACTTAACTTCTGTAATCGAAATTCAGCGGGATAGTATTGTCTCAAAAATTCTCTCTTAAAAATCTGCCATGTGATCTCTTCCACTTCTGCCAAAGATGGCGACACAGTTTCCCACCATTTCCTAACTCGGTCTTCCAAAAACGGTGTTACAACCTCCACTCTCAACTCTTCAGGTATCTCTAGTAAATGTAGTTGTATTTCGACGTTCTTGAGCCAGTTGTGGCTGACCTCTGGGTCTGGGTTCCCATCGAAAGTTGGAACTCGATTCCTTCTGAGAGATTCGTAATGGTACTTAATCCCACGTGGTTGCGGTTCAGGTGGTGGTTGGATGGTGTTATCCAATGGGTTCACGAATCCTTGCAACGTCGCAGCTACGATAGTGGCTATTGCCATCATATCCTCTTGACAGAGATTCACTCGTGGTGGTGGTGGTGGTGGGTTTTTGTGACGTCCCGAAAATTTGAGGTCTACATGAACCACATGTGTGCAATTCATTAAATTCCTTATGTATTTTTATTAAATGGTTTTAATGCATGTTTATTTCATTAATTTGTGTTTTAATTCATTATTTATTTATTTGCATCATTTTAAATTAAATATGCTTATGCGATGCACGTTAAAATATTTTCTTGAGTTTCATGATTCAGGCGAATATTCGATGCGGGATCGCGAGGAAAAGACCGGTGACGATTTTGGCAATTTTAACGTGGTATTTTATTTTTAAGTTGAGGTTGGAGTATTTTAACTAACTTATTAAGTTGTTAGTATTTTAAATCCAAATTTATCTATCTAGTGATTTAAAAGTTTGAACTTTTAAAGTTAGCATTTTGTGTGTGTTATTTTAATTAAGGGATTAAATTAAGGGTGTGTAGTGAATTACTATTTTATTGACTTATTAAGGGAGTTAGCATTTTAAATAGCATGATTAATTATTTAATTAAGCAAATTGTTCCCCTAATTACTCACTCACACACGTTACACACACTCACACACACTTACACGTTTTTACACACACCAAAACACACACATTCAGATTTTATATTTTTAAAAGAGAAAATCCTAGGGTTCTAAGAACCAAGAGCAGCCGCCCCACTCTCTGAAAAGTTCCAGCAACTTTCATGAATTTTATTACAAGATTTTAGCGCCACGTTCGTCCCGGATCGACCCTCACGCCATCTCCGCTTCGGTATCGTCGTTACGGTATTTTAAATATCAAAAGGCACGTATAATCTGTTCTTTCTGCATCGATCTTGTCATAGTATGCGTTGTGTTATTTTATGCGTGAAAATCCATGTGTGACGTTTGTCGTTTGAGCGGAAAATGGTTTGAATGCGTTTGAAATACTTCTTAGATCTGAAATCTCGTAACTTACTGTTCTGATAAAAACTGCGATATTTCTGTCGGGATTTTGAGAAACCTTTCAACTAGAAAATTGTAGAACTTTTCGATACCTTCGATTTGATATAAAATTCGAGATTTTTGGATGAAAATTGAGTGAGTTATGATATTTTTCGTGGGACTGCTCAAACTGCGACTTTTACGAAAATTGTGTTCTTGAAGTTTTTGTTGCAGGCTTCGTTGGGGATCGACGGGTGATCGTTGCTGCAGCTAGGTATGATTAGTATGATGTTGGGATGTTATTTGATACGTCGTATAGTGTCGATAGGCACTCGAATGCGTTAGGAGTCGTGGGAAACGAATTGGTGTCAATTGCTATGCTTTGAATTGTATGTGTTGTAAGGTGAACTCATTGCTTTGGGTGTTTGTACGAATTTTGTTGATGTTATGGCATGCTAAGGTGGGTCTCGGGGTGTCGTTTCATAGTCCGTGTAATCGAGTCTAGGATGTTAAGCAAAACATGTACAGAATTTTCGTGAGTTTCTTGTCCCCGCGAGTACACGGACCCTCACCCGGACCCCCACACGGGGTCCGTGCCTTTGTTCCTCAGTAGTGTCCAAAACCCGAGTCTACACGGACCCCTTGATGAACCCATGCACGGGGTCCGTGTCCCTCTCCTTTCCGAGTGTTCCCTTCACAGTATCTACACGGACCCTGACCCGGACCTATAGACGGGGTCCGTGCCTTTACGTTTCGACACACACACCATGCAGTATCTACACGGACCCAAGCCCGGACCTAGGCACGGGGTCCGTGTCCTCCTATTTTTTTTGGGATACATTCTTTCATCACTTAGGATTCGGTTTGAGGTTGTATGCTAAGGTTTAATATGATGTTTTCAAGGTCGAGTCATGGGAAAACTTAGAACGTCCTAAGTATTGATTGAGCTTAAGAGTAAGTATGATTTCTACGTCTAAGTTATGCCAGTTAAGTATGCAAGTTCATGTTAGTATGTTGCAGCAACGGCCCCGATCGAAGTCCAACGAACCCTTCAACACCAAGTAAGTATGTATAACGTGCAAAGAAAATATTTTAAGTTTTTGAGGTATGTTAAATGTCTTGTGACCAAATTATGAATGGGTTCAAAAGTCGGTGAACGTGGCCGAGGACCTCTCCACCCCGTTAAATTATGAACGGGTTAGATCGTGGTTGGAAAGCGTTAAATTATGAACGGGGACCAACCAGCCCGTTAAATTATGAACGGGGATCTCATGTATGTGGCAGTGGATACGTCCCTGTCAGCCCAGTACTGTGGTTTGTCTAATCAGGCGTTTATTATGTATGGGTCACCTGCTTTGAAACATCCTCTACGCAAAATGATGAAGTATGTATGTTCAAGTATGTTCAAGTATGCAGCATGTTTAAGAAAAGTTTAAGTTATGGCACGTCGAAATATGTATGTACATATGTTCAAGTTTTAATACGCAAGTTCAAGTTTCAAGTTATGTATGTCCTATTTTAAAGTTGCATGTGATTTTATTATGTAGTACTCGTTATTCCAGTTTATACGTGTTGAGTCTTTAGACTCACTAGACTTGATCGATGCAGGTGACTATGTTGAGGAGACAGGAGGTGGTGACCAAGGGGCGGGCTTGGACTGAGCGGCAGGCTAAACCCGAGAACCGCCCATGTTATTTTACGATTTTTTTATGCAAGTTCAAAATACTCTGATGTTATGTTTCATTTCAAGACTTTTGGAGCAAGTGTTTCTTTTTAGCAAATTTTATTGGTGACGTCGATTTCAAACATTTTTATTGACGAAGGATGTAGTGACGACCGTATTTGATTTCATTTCCGCATTCCTTTAGTTTAAAAGAAAATTTTAAATTCTTCCGCAAATTTTAAGTAGTAAAAAGTACGGTTCGTTACAGTTTTCATCTTGGTTGGCGCCACGAGGGTTACGGTTGTTTCGGGGTGGTCTACCAACCATTTCCTATAAACAGGTATTTTATTAATTTTTTGCCACAATATTTAATCAAAGAAATAATTTCATTAAATTGTAAAATTTTTCATACAACCAAATATTTTTCAAAACAAATGATTAATCAAATATTTCTAGATACAATCGAAGCCTATTGTAGGACTTTCTCTCCCTACTCGTCTATTACTTCTCCGTCTCCTACTGCCTCGTTAATTTATTCCTCCACAGGGTTCTCTTCCATTTGTTCTATGAGTTCTTCCATATTGACCATCTCATTTTGTAGGTGCTCAATGTAATTCTGCAGTTGTGTGTTGTGGTGATCGAGGTTGTTTACTTGGTCTTGCAGCCCTTGTATTGTTGATTGGCTTACTTTCTCATCGATTTCTTGCTCTTCAATCCGCTCCTGAAGACGGCGTTGGGTTTTGAGAAGACTATCATCCCGGATTTGAAGCGTAAAAACCCTATCTTGCTCTTTCTTCAACTCTTGTTTGGTGATTTCGTACTGACGCTCCGACTCTAGGTGATAAGCGGCGTAACGTCTAACTTCTTCACGTAGTTTCTTCTCTTCCACTCGGGCCTCACGAAGATCCTCCATCATGCATACGTTATTCCCATCCAACAGGTAGTTATCTCTCTCGAGTTTTTCATTTTTTTCTTTCAATGTTTTAATTTCTGACTCCTTTTCCTGAAGTTGTTTTTGAAGTTCATTTATAATGCTTTGGAGATCCATACTGGTTTCCTATAAAGAAAAAAAAAACATTTTTATAAATAAGATACTCGTCTAATTTTAAATATGCAATAATAGAACGATAATAGAAAGTTTCAAAATAATTTGATACACATAATATTTTCTCAGTCACGAATTTACTACAATCCAGATTCTTTAATATAATCTTAATCTATTCGAACATCTATCCGCCATCGCTGTCACTGGCACTGTCGTCTCCGGCCACCTCCATCGGTGCTACTTCCTCTTCTTCCATGTTCACTATCACCAAAAGTAGATAATTATTCTGATCTTGAAGTCTGTCCATGGTGCCGTGGAGCTTCGAAATATACCGATCTTGCCTAGCGCTATACTCCTCCTGACGCTGACGGGCCTGAGCAGCACGTCCTCTTTCTATTTCTACTCTCTCTAGCAATTCTCTGTTCAGCGAAGCCAGACGTGCAATGCGATCTGAATCGGTGGGTATCTGAAGAAGTTGTCTCTCAGCCAAGTCCAGATGATGAGCAAGTTGATGTACGTCGGTCTCCAATATGTGCCTAATCTCACTAAGCTCCTGTTTTTCCAGCTTCTCCCTGGCCAGTTGCGCCCTCAAGGTTGCAATCTACCTAGCTTGATTATCTATGGTAAGCTGACGCATAAGAAGAGCAGCCTGAGCGCTAGTACGTGGAGCAGCAATTTCCTAGGATAAAATGGAAGTAAAGCATCAGAATCGTATAAAGGATAGAAAGGCACAAACGAAGGGCACAATTAAAGTGGTCGTGGAAAAATTTTGATTCTAAGAATGGCGAAGCGATTGAAGGGATAGATTTTTGAAATCTGTTCGAAATTTAGGAAACAGATGGAAGTTGAATTTCAAGAACAGATCAATGTTGGACTCAAATTGGGATGCAATAGGCTTTTGCCAAAATTTGACTTAGTCAAATTTTGGCTGTCAAAATCCCAGTGGGATTATGAACCTGGTAGCTCTGATACCATTCTGTCACGCCTCGAGCCCGGACCCGCGCTTGCGTGACTGCACAATGGGCTCCTATAGCAACTACTTCGTATCCGTCCTCGCTTTACGAAAATGATTAACCCAAGTTACTATAGAAGTCCATTGAAGCCCTTTATAAACTCATTTTAAATCTTTCATTTTTCAGATTTGGGATAAGGGTATCACAATCACCCCTCCTTCAGAACGTGACGTCCTCGTCGCAGCCTCACAATTCGATCCACCAGCACCGAGAATCTAGAGGTGGCTCCTATAGGTTCAAGATGTGGCTCCCGTCATGTAGCACTTTGCCCCGCAGGTTCAAGAGGTGGCTCCCATGCACGTAGCACTTTGCCCCGCATAGAACTTATTTCTCGGTATTCCATACCGGTGACCGGCTCTGATACCATTTAAATGTACGCCCCGAGTCCGAAGCGTCGGTGACATCCGGCATTGTTTAGAAATTATATTGAAAACAATAAAGCCGCGTATCAAATCAAACCAGTCTTTTTCATAAATAAAGTATTGTCTTACAATGACAATGAAATAAATTACATCAGAGTTTCAAATAGCGGAAACGAAGGGAAGGCAAAAGTCTTGAGTTTTGATCTTGATCTTCGATTCACCAACCCCAGAAAGCATCTTGCTCTTCCTCATTCAGTTGCTCCTCGTTTTTATCTGAAATTTGTAAGGGGTGAGTGTTTTGGGAAACATTCAGCAAGTGGGGGTCGATCGATTCCAAAGATACATATAAAACTTAATTCTTTAAAAACTTTCCTTTATCATACTTTCAAAATTGATATTCTTAACTTGAAAAAACAGAAACGAATCGAATAACAAATGGAACTTATCAAATGATTCAAGGCAGAAACAATTCAGATTATTTCAGAACATACAGAACACTATTACTCATCTCATTTTCATGGTCAAATTGTCCCCAATATGTTAGTCCTCTAAGAGGTGAGGCCAGGACATGGTTTTATACCAACCAATGGGGGACAGAACAGATCTACAATTCTCGTCCCATTTCAAATTCAAATCATAACAGTGCAACCGAATTCAGAAGTCACAGACAGAACTTTTCAGATATTCAGATTTCAGATTTTTCATAAAGACACAGCGGAACCAAGATTTTCGAAGTATAGAAGAGAGCACATAGTCGATCGAATTTTAAACCGAGCAAACCAATATTTTCGAAAAGACATACCAACATGCATGCCATGTTATCTATATCAAAGATTAAAAATAGAAAGAAGATACGTAAGCCAAAAGCCCACTTACTTGATTTTTTTGTTCAAAGTTTCCTTTTGAAATTTCGACAATACTTCGACGCAACTCTAACAAACACTGTCTTCAGTCGGGGAACACTTCAGCACGAGTTAGCAAACGCTGGACTGCACAAAATCTTCCCTTCCTTTTCTTCCTTGACTTCGGCCGAGACTTGTGAGGAACGAGGGGAAGCCGAAATCTTGGAGAATTTGTGAGCTTCTTAGGGTGCACTTTGTATAGCATGGAACCTTGTATTTATAGCCAAATTTTTGTCCCTTTGATTCCCCTTGGCCGATCCTTGGAGCTCAAGAAATGCCATAAGGGTGTGATTAATTGTAGACCAAAATTCCATGTGTTCTCCAAGTCCAAGACTAGTTATAATGGTGGGTTCAAAATTTCATGCATCCTTAAATGTCACCTTGATTTTCTAAAGGGTCATTTCCTGCATCATCAATATGTCCAAGCTCTTAGCTTCTCCCGCAGCTCCTTCATGGGTTAACGCAAAGGTTATTTCACGCACATTCAATTTGTCCAAACTCTTGGCTCAATTTATATTTCCCTTTTTGGTCTTGTTAGGACAAGCTTGGTTGAGCTTCTTTGAGCTGAAAGTTCGAGTCCTTGAGCTGAGGTTTTACTCCTCCAGTGATACTTCTTCAATGAGTATGGTTTCTTGCAACTTGGCCTTCCATTGAGTCAGTCTCCGAGCTTTGAAGCTACTTCCTCGAGTCAAGTTGGCTGAAAATCTAAGTTCATATTTAAGTTTTATATTTAGAATGGAAGTTGTTGAGCTTAGATTAAGCTAAATTTTAAATTTGTATTCCTTACATGATTTGCCTCGGATTGAATTTTCCGGGTTCTCACAACTATTGATCTCGAGAAGCTCACAAACTCACGTCCTGGGTCTGTAAGTTTTACGTTTACGCATTTCGTTTAAAGCATAAAATATTTTAACAACATGATTTCATCGAAATTATTTGTGTCAAGATTATGATTATGCAGTATTTATTTAAATTTAAAGAAATAATAGAAATTATGCATGTTAGTTACGTATGGGTTATGTATGGAACAGTATGCCTCCTAGACGCATTCTTGAGCGCATGAGAGATGATAAGCATCGTCATGAGGACGGTGAGGATCATAGGCAGGAGAGTGATTTACCACCACCCCCTCCACCGGACATGAACGCCCAGATGCTAGCCGGAATGACGCAGTTCTTCGCACAGTTTGTGGGGAACAATGCTGGGGTAGCCAGGCAGACGAGGCCTGAGGCTACCTATGAGCGGCTCATGAAGATGAGACCGAAGGAGTTCTCAAGGACGACAGATCCTATGATTGCCGATGGCTGGATTAAGTCCCTCGAGGTTATCTTCGAGTTCATGGGGCTTGGAGATGAGGACAGAGTTTATTGTGCGACCTATCTGTGTGGACGAGACGCCTGCTTATGGTGGGAAAGAGCATCTGTAACCATGAATGTGGCTACTCTGAGCTGGATGCGCTTTACGGAGGTATTCTACTCCAAGTATTTTACTGACGAGGTGCGTTCCAGGTTGACCAGAGAGTTTATGACCTTGAGGCAGGGAGACATGACTGTTACGGAGTTTATCCGTAAGTTTGAGAGGTGTTGCCATTTTGTGCCCCTGATTGCCAATGATGTTGGTGCCAAGTTGAGACATTTTTTGGATGGTCTGCGGCCGATCTTGCGCCGTGATGTTAGGGTGGCTGGCCCTACTACCTATGACGTCGCTGTCTCCAGAGCTCTAGCTGCAGAGCAAGATCTGATTGATATTGAGAGAGATCTCCAGGGCAAGCGACCAGTCCAAGTGCCGCACCGCCCTCCTTTGTAGCAGCATCAGAGTAAGAGGCCTTTCCACAGCCCACCCAGGAACAGAGGACAGCAGCAGCAGGACGGGCAGTCCCGAGGAACGTAGAGTACCCAGTCTACGCTAAGTGCACGCGCCGTCACGATGGAGCTTGTATGTATGGCTCACGGAAGTGCTACATGTGTAGTAGTCCTGACCACTTGTTGAAGTATTGCCCGCAGAGGAATCTGCCTACCCAAGGCAGGGTCTTTGCTCTCCATGCAGCGGAGACGAACCCGAAGACGATGCTCTTGACAGGGAGAATTATTATAGCTAGTTCAGCTACGAATGCCTTGATAGATTCAGGGGCTACTCATTCATTCATTTCAGAGACCTTTGCGAATTTTCTCCAGATCAAGACCATTGGGCTAGATGTGGCGTATTCAGTAGTATTGCCTTATGGAGAGGAGCTGGCAGCTACTAATGTGATCCGAGACATAGACCTCGAACTTGATGGTAATCTCGTTTATGCGGATCTGATCGTACTGCCGATGCCAGAATTTGACATCATTCTGGGGATGGACTGGCTATTAAGGAACATAGTTTTCATTGACTTTCAGAGGAGATTTGTTCTAGTCCGACCGCTTGGGAGAGAGCAGTTCTTATTCGAACCTGACAGGTACTTTCCTTTACCGCACATTATACCTTGTATCAAGGCTAGGAAGCTTATGCGTAGAGGGTGTCGGGCGTTTTTAGCGACTTTTGTATCCGTTCCCGAGGCACCCAGTCAGTTAGCCTCCGATGTCCCAATTGTTAGGGACTTTCGAGACGTGTTTCCTGATGACGTCTCTGGTATGTCACCTGTGCGGGAAGTGGAGTTTTCTATTGAGCTTATGCCAGGTACCGCACCGATCTCAAAAGCACCATACCGTTTAGCACCGACAGATATGGCAGAACTCAAGAAGCAGATTCAGGAACTTCTTGATAAGGAGTTCATTCGCCCGAGTTTTTCACCATGGGGCACGCCAGTCTTATTTGTGAAGAAGAAGGATGGTTCGATGAGGCTCTGCATTGATTACCGGGAATTGAACAGGGTTACAATGAAGAACAAATACCCACTCCCGAGGATTGAAGATTATTTGATCAGTTGCAGGGAGCTTCAGTATTCTCGAAGATTGATCTGCGCTCTGGTTATCACCAGTTGAGGGTGAGAGCTGCCGATGTCCTCAAGACTGCTTTTAGGACTCGTTATGGCCACTTCGAGTTCCTTGTGATGCCGTTCAGTTTGACGAATGCGCCAGCGATCTTCATGGATCTCATTAATTGCATATTTCAGCCGTATCTTGATCAGTTCGTGATAGTATTCATAGACGACATTCTCATCTACTCAAAGAATCAAGAGGATCACAGGAGACATCTGACCGCAATTTTGCAGACTTTACAGAAGCACAAGCTAGTCGCAAAATTCAGTAAGTGCGAGTTCTGGTTAGAGAAGGTGGCATTCTTAGGCCACATCGTTTCCAGCAGCGGTATCGAGGTAGACCCAGCGAAAGTTGCAGCAGTCAGAGATTGGGTTGTACCGCAGAATGCATCAGAGATCCATAGTTTCCTTGGGCTTGAAGGATATTATCGGAAGTTTATTCAGGGATTCTCCTCCATCACAATTCCACTCACGTCGTTGACAAAGAAGAATGCGAAATTTGTGTGGAGCGATGAGTGTCAGAAGAGTTTCGACACTTTGAAGCAAGCTCTTATCTCAGCACCAGTATTGGCCATGCCGTCAGGGCCCGGAGACTTTGTTTTGTATACCGATGCTTCGAAGCTTGGCTTAGGCGCAGTGTTGATGCAGCATGGGAAGGCGATAGCGTATGCTTCTTGGCAGTTGAAAATCCATGAGAAAAAATACCCTACCCACGATCTAAAGTTGGCAGCCGTAGTATTTGCCTTGAAGATTTGGAGGCATTATTTATACGGAGAGAAGTGCCAAATCTTTACCGACCATAAGAGCCTCAAGTACTTATTTACGCAGAAAGAGCTGAATATGCGTCACAGGCGTTGGTTGGAGCTAGTGAAGGACTATGACTGTGACATTAGCTACCACCCGGACAAGGCCAATGTAGTTGCGGACACACTGAGCAGGAAAGTCGCAGTGATGGCTCATATGGAGATTTCGAGACTTCTTCAGTTTGAGATGCAGAGGTTTGACCTAGAGATTTATCCCCGAGGTAGGGTTCCCCGTTTATCTACTTTGACGATTCAGTCTTCTCTTCTAGACCGTATTCGTATTGGACAGTCAGCATATGGGTAGTTGGCGAAGTGGAGGCAGAGAGATGAGGCCAAGGGCAGTATCTTGTATATAGTTAGCGACGCTATTGTGAGATATCGAGACAGGATGTGGTTTCCTAGCAGTGATTCTATTCGAGCATATATTTTATCCGAGGCCCACATGTCCCCGTTCTCTATTCATCCTGGGAGTACGAAGATGTACAAAGATCTGCAGTTGTTGTATTGGTGGCCCGGGATGAAGAAGGATATCAAACGTTTTGTATCCGAGTGTCTGACGTGTCAGCTAGTGAAAGCGGAGCATCAAAGACCAGCAGGCTTGCTCAAGCTTCTTCCTATTCCCGAGTGGAAGTGGGAGAATATTACCATGGACTTTGTGGTAGGTTTGCCGTAGTCAGCCAGAGGATCAAATGCTATCTGGGTGATTGTTGACCGTCTTACCAAGTCAGCGCACTTCTTGCCCATTAAGACGACTTTCACCATGATTCAGTATGCAGAGTTGTATATCCGAGAGATAGTCAGACTTCATGGTATTCCCGTTTCTATAGTATCTGACTGAGACCCTAGATTCACTTCCTCTTTTCGGAAGAGTCTGCATTCAGCTGTGGGTACAAAGTTGTTGTTTAGCACAGCCTTCCATCCTCAGAGGGATGGTCAGTCAGAGAGAGTTTTCAAGAGTTTGGAGGATTTTCTCCGTGCATGTGTCATCGATTTCTCAGGGAGTTGGGAGTCGAAATTGCCATTGCTAGATTTCACCTATAACAACAAATTTCAGTCATCCATAGGTATGGCTCCATATGAAGCACATGCACGCAAATTATTAAATTCTTTTGTATTTTAATTAGATGTTTTAATTGCATGACATAATTATGTTGTGCATATTTGCATGTATTTTTCTTCATGATTGCATTAAAATATATTTTTAAAGGTTATTCGTGTTGCGATCGATGAACAGAGACCGAGGGCTGAAAAATAGAAAACTATTTTATTAAATAAATGTTTTTTAATTATTTAAAATATGGGTGATTTTTTTTATTATTTTTGAAAATAAGGGGTTTTGAGGTAATTTTATACGCCGAGACGTAAGTTTTATCAGTGTTGGTTTTTCAACAAAATACGGACTTTTTTGACAACCCGGCTATTTAATTCACAAACTATTTTTACCAAAACTATTTTAATATTTTAATTAAATCCTAATTAAGAATAATGGGCCTAATTATGAGCTTAATAGTCCTAAGCTTAACTAAGGGTTTTATTAATTTATAATAAGCTAATTACCCCAAAACCTACCTATCAACTACATGCCCAAAGTCTGAAATTTTCTCCCAAAGACCTCAAATCACACCGCACACACCATCACAAATTTGAAGGAGAAAAATCGAGAAGCTCAAGGGGAAGTTCAAAGCCAAGGTCTTGTCTCGTTCTTCGTCATCGTCAACGATTAATAGTGCGTTAAATACGCAAAGGCACGCCTATTCTTTCTTTCAAACATCATCACACCATATTATGATTTATTGCATGTTTTGAATGAAAAATCAAGGGCCATGATAGTTATTTTCGAAATTTCATGCACATGAGTTCTAAACTTGAGTTTTTGTTTACCAAAATCATGTATTTGTATTGTCTAAGGGGCTGCCATGATTAGGGTCTGGATTAAGGGTTGTTTTATACAATTTTAAGGGCCTAGAAACATGCACCATGAGCTGCACAAAAATTAACAGAAGCTGGAAACCCATTTACGAATATGTGAATCTTGAGGGCTCTGTTGATGGGTGCTTGTCGCTTGGCTTGGCTGGGGCTGGACTAAGCTGGGCTAGCGTCATGTGTGAGTCAGGGGAATAGTCCTAGCCATGCTAGGACTCGAGACAAGTGGGCTGGGAGGAGTCCTATCCAAGAAGGAATCCTACCCGAGAGCTTGAAGGAAACAGCGCAGGCTGTTGCTGCTGAGCAAGAATAAAGAGGCTCGGCCATAGGCTTTGGGCTGGGCTAGGTTAGGTCCTTAGGGTCCTAATAATGGGCACAAGGGGCTGGTTCAAGGTCTTGTATTGTTTGGTTCAGGAGGGCCGAGCAAAAACATGAAACCAAGGAGAGTAGCCATGCGCACAGGCTGTAGAGCAGAATTCAGAAGCTTCGCTGCTTGTGTTCAAGGGCTTGGGTTGGTCTGGGCTTGGTCTGGGCGTGGTCTAGGGAAGTTTAGAGTCATGTGTGGTCGGTGGTTAAGGGCTGGTAGAGTACTAGGCGGCTAGGAGTCCCAATGCAACAAGGACACTACAAAAACACACACACAAGCAGATTTTGGGGTCAAGTTTCAGAAGTGTTTTGGGCGGGCCAAGGCTGGTTTTTCGGGTTGGGCTTGCATAGTAGGGTCCCTAGATGGGTTGGCTAGGTTTTGGTTCAAGGTGGCTCGGGCGTGGCTCGAGTAAATTGGGAGATGGCTCGGTGTGTCAAAAACGAAAATTTAAGAACAAAAATTGAATTCAGGGGTCCACGGGTGTGGCCCATGACTTGGAAGGGTAGAATAAATCATAAAAAGCTTATGTTAATAATTTGGAATCAAAATAACGAGTTTTGGGTTTATTCGGGATTTAATCGCCGCACGAAACGCTAATTAACGAGTTAATTAATTGAAATGCCTAGTTTTATGACTTATAAAATTATGAAAAATTATATATAAACTTAAATAATTATTATAATCCTAAGTTTTTAATTTGAGGATTTTATATTAAGTTTTGGTTTAATTCGGGATTAAGACGCGTTAATATATCTTATTTAAAGATTAATTTAAAAGTTCTCGATTTAAGCTAAATAAAAATATGAAAAAAAAATTCATGGAAGCTTATATAATTATTTGGGACATGTTAGAGTCAAGAAAATAAAAAAAAAATGTCAAAAAGTAAAATGTCACGTCGAGGGGTAAAACAGTGTTTTTACATCGGAAAATTAGTAAACGTCATGGCAGTGCCCTATTTGCTGTATTATATGCTAATATGATTATGTAACATGTTTATGAATTTTTACATGTCGAAATATGATTTTTAAATGTTCATGGATTATTAAGGGTTAAATTGGACATTTAAAAGATATGTTGCATGCTCGGATCAAAATAAAATGATATTATATGCATCTTTTTATTAAGTGATGGAAATATGACATGTTGAAGGACGGGAAGGGATTGTGACTACTACATGTTGGAAATATCATGAGGGTTATGGTCCTAGTGGGAGTACGCCGATCGTGTTTCCTTGGATACGGATACGAATACGAATACGTGATACGAATACGAATATGTTAATACGTTGGTCAGGGCCCAGTTGAACTGTGAGAGTGTTTCTGGTGTCCCCCACCGCCCAGTACTGTGGTTTTGTTTAGATGGATCCATCGCCCAATACGATCAAGAATACGAGTCACAATCACGATCTGAATTCAACAAACACGATCATGAACATGAACATGAATATGAATACGAATATGGACATGAACATGAATATGGATATGATTTGAATATTTTTAAGTTTTGAAAAAGTTCAAGTTAAAGTTTTTACATTATTAAGAAAATGATATTTTAAGTATAAGTATTTTTTACTGTTATATGTTAACTGTATTACGTATTACTTGTTATCAAAGATAGGACGTGTTGACTCTTTAGACTTACTAGGTGTGTTGATGCAGGTGATATAAATAGCAATAATATTGGAGGTCTTGACGAGTGACTTGCTGGACTGTCGGTGCACATAACCCGAGGACTAGCACTTCAATTTCCGCATTTAATTTATGATTTTAAGTTAAAGATTTTTACGAAATTTTAATTTATGCTTCTGAGAGATTTTTGAGAGATAGTATGAGCTACACTTTTCAAATATTTATTGTTTTTTAGTCTTGGCAAAACGCTTTACGATTTATTGTCTTGACTATTTCTCTTTGCATTTTCAAATAGTATTTGGGTGTTTATTTTAAAAAGGGTGCAAAAGTATTTTATGAATATGTAGGTGTATAACCGAAAGTGTGAGGATTTTTTTTAAAAAAAATTTCTAGTACTTTTTAAAGGAATAAGCAGACGTTTCACTTTTATTCAAATTGAAAATAATTTTTTATATATTTATGAGGTGTTTAATTCATTTTAAAACTTGTTAAGTCATGCTCATTTATTTTAAATAGCAGAGGTGTAGTTTTATCTTTTCAATCAAATAAGCGAGGCCGGACTGAAGTTGGAGTATTGAGATAAAATTTAATAATAAGAAAATATTCTTAAATTTAATTTAAGTCAAAGAATAATTTATTTTAAGGTATAAGTATGTTTAGGGAATTATTTACTTAATTGGAGTTAAGTAGTAAATAAGCTCTTTTATGTCCCATAATTAATTAAAAACCTAAATTTAAAATGTGTAACCAATTGGGATAAATTAATCTAGGCTTATTTTATCTAAGAAATTGTAACTTAATATGTTAGTGAATTTATTTTAAGAATTAGCCATGCATGCAAGATAATAACTATCCTAAATTAATTTATTAATTCACTAAAATACATAATAAGTGTTTAATCTTTAAAGAGTTAAAATTCAAGAATTAAGCAATATTTTACCCTATTTTGATAAGCAATTTTCGGCCAACAGCTTAAAGTTTAATTAAGTTTGACAACTAATTAAGCAATATTTCTACCATATTTTTATAGCAAGAAATCGGCCATCATCCCATTAAATCTCCTTCAAATCAAATAATATCACACATCATTTCCTTACCTCTCAAACTCAAGGATAGAAAGATTTTTATCTTGCCATTCAATCCTTATTTAATTGATAACCTTCCCATTCATTTCTTAGCCTTCCCTCTCCACCATTTCTTCGAAAATTTTAGAAGAAAACCTTCAGAAAAATCGTGACTTGCAAGAGAAAAATAAGAGAGAAAATTAGAAAAGAAAAGGAACTCCATCTCCGCCATGCCGTGTTCGTCGTATCATTTGTTTTCTTTTGTAAACAAATTTCCAGGCATGTCTATATTATTCTTTTCTCTTCAATTAAGTCTTATAAAGATTTTTAAACCATGTTATGTTCATAAATCATGAAGCAAAACAAATATTTGGACATCAACTTTTTGAAAAAACCAATGCAGATTTTTGGCTCTCCCTTGTGGCTTCACGGGTTGGCTTGTTTTTTGTGATTTCAGGGGTTGGCTCGGTTACAGGCGTTCAAGGCTGTATCTAGGTATGATATATGGTGTGTTAGGGAGGTGTTGGTCCATCGGTTTGAGTCCCTTCACCACAGCAAAACGAAATGGACAGCAACTCTCCATAGTTGCAAGTTGTGAGTTTCGATTTCCATGGTTGGTTGTCTAAGTTGAAGGTTCGAATCTTGGTTGGCCCAAGGCCTGTACCATGGTTATAACCCTTCCTTGGCATTTATAGGACGTGACCAAGATGGCCTTTCATGGCTTGGTTCATGGTCCCATCGAATTTTAAAACAAACAACACAAGTGCCCCTTCGGTTTTCAATTTTCTGATTTTTGTGGTGTGAGTTGGTTTCGGTTTTTGAGAGCGTTGGGTGAATCTTGGTTGGCTTATAGCCCTTAGCAATGGTTCACACAATACTTTATGATGTCTAGATCAAGCCATGATCGATCATATGGCCATTGGAATGAGATATGACAGCAAAATGAAGCAACACACCCCACGGTACAACATGGTGTTCTCGGGTGGAGCTTCGGATTGTCGTAGGTGCTTGTTTGGATTTTGGTTGGCCTAGGGCCCTGAGCCATGGTTCCAACTGTTAGAGTAGATGCTCTGCAAGCCAACGGTTGGCTAGGGAATTTATTGACTCAAGTGTAATAAACAGTCTTTATTTTAATATAATTTATTTTTTTAATGGTTTCGTTATACTTTATCTGTATACCCATGCAAGCAGCATAGATAAAGTCCTTGATTATGCTTTAATACAAATGAATCGTAATTCAATGTTGAAACTCATTCGTAAACACTGCATATTCTAAATTCGTTCCTAGTCGATTCAGCCGCCTAAAGGCTAAAACATGGATAAAGGTCGCTTGAGCTCGAGACTAGCATCTGTAATGTTGTGTACTGCGTTTCTTGGTAAGGGCATAGAGATGTCCAAACATACAGATGGGTAGTCATATGATGATTATACCGAACAACCCTCCCTCGGACTTTCCAAGTGGTTATCATTCATCAAGAGGATAAGTCCGTGGTTATGATTTTACACCATTAGTCCTTACGACCCGGGACAACACTGAGGCTCTATATGCTAGGGCTGTTCTTTGACTCGTTTACCGGCTCCAGGAGAGTCATCAGGTGGCGAGGTTGGGCACAGTTGCGACACATATAGGAGCCAGTGCATTGTAGTCGGGGATTCACCGCTCACCTACGGGTGTGGATATCCTATGTGATCTAATGAAATAATAGTGCATGGAATCTCTGGCCAGAGTACGAGATGTACGTTGGAGAAGGAGTTCTCCAAATAGTACACGCGATGCCACTATTATAGTTATCACATAGTTATCGAATTAATATGCAACCCTCGATGAACCAATGGTTGCAGATTCGATCGGGATATATGAGATGAAGGGACTGTACTATACGTTAATCATAATCGACTGGTTCTTGCAGGCACTATCACTGATACCTAGGGGATCATGGGGCGATGCTACTAGACGCTCTTACCATGATCCGATGGGTGCAATCAGAAATGAGTTCTGACATTCTTGATCAAAGTGTTGATAGAAAGAATGGGGCTAATTAGGGTAAGCCCGAATAAAGGATTATGTCCTGAATCACAAAGAGTTGTGAACCCACGGCTAGCTGTATCCCTGAACCATTGAGGGTCACACAAGTACTAGATTATTTGTTCCCGTTGAGAGAATAAATTCAAGGAGTTGAATTTATATTATGATATAGTATATTCAAGGAGTTGAATTTATGATAAATAAATTTTGAGATAATAAATTCAAGGAGTTGAATTTATGAATTTATAAAATTTGGAGAGAATAAATTCAAAGAGTTGAATCTATAAAATTTGATGATTTAATTTATTAAACTCAAATGTTGGGTTTATTAAATATTAAATTTTGGAAGTGATGAAATTCAAGGAGTTGAAATTACAATTTATATAATAAATTCAAATGTTGAATTTATAATTAATTTAATTTATTAAACTCAAAAGTTGAGTTTATTAATTATTAAATTAAATATAATGAGAGTATGTTTAATGGGCTTGTAGGAGTACAAGTCCAACATATTAAATAATTAAAGTTATTAATGGACTTTGATTAATTAATTAAACTAGTTGGACTAGCCCAATTAATTAATCAAGCCCATTAATGTTAATTATGGAATTTTAGGTCAAACTATTGTTTTTAAGGAAATAAAAAGATTTTGACCTAGCCTCCACCTTTTCTATGGTGGTGATTCACGTGAATAGCAATTCCAATTCCTCCAAAATTGTTTTGGCTTTTTCAAGAGAAGAATTTTGATTCCTCTCACAAATATTTGATCTCAACGTAAAAGTTCTTCCAAATATTCTAGTGCTATTTGGAAGAGGAACAAATCATCCAGTCGTGGACCTAATTAGAAGGAAAGAAAGGAGTCTCTTGAAGAAAGTTCGTAGGGATTCAACAAGAGCTAATCCGTTTATACCGGATTAGTTGGAGCCACGTGATTTATTCACAAAAGGTATAATTTTCTAACATCCTATTAATGTTTGTTAAAATCATACGAGCGCCCAAAGAAAATTATTTTGATTGTCAAAATACAATAAAATTTTTAAAACTTCCGCTGCGTTTGGACGTGTAGAAAACCGGACTAGTTCGATTAATTTAATCAAAGTCCATTAATGTTAATTATGTCATTAGGCTATTATTTAATTATAAATAACACATGTTAGTTAAAAACCTAGCCTACCACCACACATTCATTCATTCGAGACTTTCACTTTCAAACAAGGAAAAAATTTGGCCACCTTGAATTATTTTAGGGTTTGGGCCGTCTCTCAAATAATTTTCTCCTATGTTAAATATCTTCCAATATTTCTAGTGCAATTTGGAAGAGGATCAATCTATTCAGTCGTGGACCTGATTAGAAGGAAAGAAAGAAGTCTCTTGAGGAAAGATCGTAGGGATTCATCAAGAGCCAGATCTGTTATACCGGATCGGTTGGTATCCAGTGATTTATTCACCAAAGGTATAATTCTAACGCCCTATGAATGTTTATGATAAAATCATACGAGCGCCCAAAATATATTTTGATTGTCAAAATAAAGAAAATTTTAAAACTTCCGCTGCGTTTGGGCGTGTAGAAAACCGGGATCTTAAAAGTACTAAATTTTTTTTTTTTTTAAAACCTCCCATAGTATTCGGCCGAACCATAAAATTTCATAAAATATTTTTGACATCATTTTAAAATAAACAACCAACCAACATTTTTCCAAATCTAACATTTGAAAAGTATAGCCCATACTATAACCTCTCCAAAAACCACTCATAATCATGAATAAAAAGTCGTACAATCTTTTAACATAAATCATAACATATATGCGGAAACTAGCGTCGGTCCTCGGGTCATGTGCACCTTCAGTCCAGTCGGATCAACCATCAAGACCTCCATTAGCATTATCATGATAACCTGCATCCATCACACCTAGTGATTCTAAAGACTCAACACACCATAATCTTGATAACGAGTAATACGTAATACAGTCAACATATAACGGTGATAAATACTTGGACTTAAAATATCGTTTTCATGAAGATGCATAAACATAAACATTTTCGTAAAATACTTTTTTTTTTTCATGATGCGTAAACTGTAAATAAAAATACTTTCATAATGATGCATTAACTTTAAACATATACATTTTCATGACATGCATAAATAAACCTTAATCTTTTTCCTTTTCCTCAACATGACATGACATAAAACCTTTAACATGATCGTAAACGTTTTCCTTTTCCGTTTCCATTGTTGAATTCAGATCGTTAATTGTGACTTTCCTCACATGACATGACATGACGATGGATCCATCATAAATATAACCACAGTACTGGGCGGCGAGGGACACCAGCAACACTCTCACCGATCAACTGGGCCCTGGCATATCATTATCGAATAGAAATACGATCGTCGGGGCTCCCTCTGGGGCCTTTTCCCATGAATGGGCTCCCTCTGGGGCCTTCTCCCCTCACGATATTCCCATTCTTACCTCATAACCTCTTAAACTCTTGTTCGTAATAATGGAAACACGATCTTCGGGCTCCCACTGGGACCATCACCCTCACGATATCGCCACTATTTACGAACTAGTCACAATCACTTCACTTCCTTCAACGTATTTCATTCACATCACTTATGAAAATCGTGCATAACATAACATTTTCATTTTGAAACCAAGCATGCAACATGTATTTTAAATGTCTTCTTAAATCATAAAAATCCCATGGACATTTAAAAATCATAATTTAATCATGAGCATTTCATAAACATTTAAAATGAAATTTTAACCTCAAAACATGAAAAATAACATTTTGACATTTTAAATCATAATCATATAAAATTCCATAAATATTTAAAATACCATTTTAACATATAAAATCTCATAAACTTTTAAAATATCATTTTAACATAAAAATTTCATAAACATCCATAACTATAGAAAATAATCATATTAGCACATAAAACAGCCTTTAGAGCACTGCCATGACGTTTACTAATATCTAGGTGTAAAATGACCGTTTTACCCCTGGCCTCGACATTTTACGTTTTCGATTATTATCTTGATTTCATGACTCTAACATGTCCCAAATAATTATTTAAGCTTACATGAATTTTCTCATATTTTTATTTAGCTTAATTCGATGACTTTTAAATTTATCTTTAAATGTGACGTATTAATGCGTTTTAATCCCGAATTAAACCAAACTTTGATATAAGATTCCCAAGTTAAAAACTTAGACTTATAATAATTAATTAAGCTTAAATCTAATTTTTCATGATTTTATGTAGCATAAAACTAGACTTTTCAATTAACTCGTTAATTAGCGTTTTGTGCGGCGATTAAATTCCGAATAAATCTAAAACTAGTTATTTTGACCCCAAATTTTAAACATAACCTTTTTATGATTTATTTTACCCTTCCAAGTCGTGAGCCACCCCTGTGGACCCTTGGATCAATTTTTCCTTCTTTAATTTCGAAATATGACACCTAAGCGAACCACCCGAGCCATCTCCCAAAATACTCGAGCCGCGCCCGAGCCACCTTGAACCAAAACCTAGCCAACCCATCTATGGACTCTACTGACCAAGCCCAGACCCAAAAACCAGACAATATCTCGCTCAAAAACCTCCTGCCCGTGACCCTTTTTCATGCATGTGTGCAAGTGTGAGACTCCTAAGCGCATGAGGACTCCTAGCCAACCAGGACGCTTCGAGCCTTTAACCACCAAGCCCACACGACCCTAACCTTCCCTAGCCCACGCCCAGACCAAGCCCAGACCGACCCATGTCCTGAAACCAGCACCCCATGCACCAGAATCAGAAAAGCACATGCACGCTCAAACTTTCTGTCATGCACTTTCCTCTCGTTCCTTGGACCAGCAGCCAACCCATCCATCCCAGCCCTTGAACCCTCATGTTAAGCACTCACCTAGGACCCCAAGGAGTCGACCTAACCCAGCCCAGACCCCCTGGCCGAGCCCCTCTCTTCACTGCACCATCAGCAAACCTGCGCTGCTCCTCTTGAAATCTTAAGGGTTGGAGTCCTAGCTTGCTAGGACTCCTTCCCAGCCCTGGTGTTTGAGTCCTAGCGTGGCTAGGACTCCACCCAGACTCATACACACTCTTAGCCAAGCCCTGGTCCGAGCTGAACCCATGCCCAGTGGTAAAACCCTTTTGACAGCAGAATCGGGTTCCCTTGATGTGTTGCCTGTTCTGCTGGTTCTTATTTCGTTTTTAGTGAGTAAGGTGAGTAATATAGGGCCTTAACTCATGTATAGACCCACTGGTTCCAACCTAAGTTCATGGCAGCCCCTTTTTTCAAAAAAACTTCAAGGATTTTCAACAAGATAACATGTTTCCTCAATGGTGCAAGTAATATTACGAAAATTTCTGAAAAATATTTCATGTTTTCATGCATACAATAATTCAAATCATAATATGATATGATGGATGAGAAAAGGAAGATTTAGGCGTGCCTTTGCGTTTTAAACGCTAGAAAAACCGTTGACGACGAAGAACGGAGAGGAACCTTGGCTAGCTTTTCCTTTAACCCCTTCGAAAAATCCTTCCACCTTGTAGTGAGTTTGTGCCGTGTGTGTTGTGCTTTTGGGAGAGAGTTTACTGAATTTAAGATTGTGTGGCCGTGTCTTGTTTGCAAGGTGTAGGGTTTTAACTTTTAAATAATGCTTAGAATCCTAATTAAATACTAATTGAGCGCAGGCGTCGGACGCCTGCGCGCCCCGCGCTAGCGCAGGGGTCGGACGCCTGCGCGCGGTGTCGGCGCGCCTGTGCGCGTTCTGCGCACACGGCCGCTGCCCGAAACGTTCGGGCAGTGGGCGAGCGGCTGCCCGGGAGCGTCTCGGGAAGCGCGCTGAATAATGGGCTTGAATTGTTTGGGCCTAGGGTGCGATTTTCTGATTTTTCAAATTTTTGGGTAAAATTGATATTTTTGAAAATTGGTTCAATTTTTATTTTGGAAATTAATTTTTTTTTTAAATTAATAATTTTCTTGTGAAATAAATGATTAGAATATGATTGTAATTATTTATGGTAAAAATGAGTTTTTTACAAGAAATCAATTATTATTGATTTAATTGGAAATTAAATAAAGAGGTTTATTTAATTTATTAAATTATTTAATAATTGTGGTGGTTTGTGATAAATTATTAGATATATGATTTATCAATTAATTAAATTGTTTAATTAAATTGATGTTAATATTTGATATTAAATGCATGAAGGATGATCGAGAGCCTTGACCAATGTGTTAGGTGTATGTTAGGATATTTTACTGTTTTTTTATTCATTTTTATAATATTTGATATTATTAAAGTGGGCCTGGTTTATGGCCCGTTCCCACTCCCATGAGATGTATCCCTTATGTGCCATGGCTATTCAAATGTAATAATTAGAAATAGTGGGAGATCAAGACTCGAAGATGGTGGGCCCGATGATCAAGACGAAGACATGTAAAATATTGGAAGCTTTTGTAATAAGTTGCATTTGCATCCCTACATTCACCTAGGTTTGGACCTGGATCCATGTATGGCTCACATGGATCTAATAGTGTTGGCGATCGATCATCCTTATTTTATTGTTGAATGTCATATTATGATATATGCGATATATAGTAGTATGCATGTATGTATATTATTAGATAATATAGTTGCATGAATCCGGCAAACATACAAACTCGTGGCACGCGATTTTTAAAATTAAAATTATGAGACAATTTTAAAATTAAAATCCCTCATTTTGAATAAGATTCAAATTTTATATCAAACCGAAATAGTAAAAATTAAAGGAGTTTAATTTTTCCTTGCCTTCCATCAACCGTGGTTGCATGTTGATCGCTACCCGCGGACAGTGTCTGGCTCATATTATTGGGGAGGCCTGTACGCCGGAAAGCTGTGACTTCCACCGGACATATGATGTGAATTGAGTGGAACTCCCATGACTTCGGCTCATATTATTGGGGGAACTCATGGCGACTGTCTACTACAATTCAATATTGATGGGTTGGTTTGACACGCGAAAATAAACGACGTCATATTATTGGGTCCTTATTAAACGTGAGGCAAAACACGCAGAGGTTACATAGGGATGCAATTGGACTCTACCTTTTAGAAATTATAATTGGCTGATATTATTCGGGATTATAATTGGCTAATTGGACTCTACGTGCCTACTAAGGAAATACGATTTCCCTTTTTCATCAGAGGGTGGTGGAAATGTCAAAATAGTGGGAGGATAATTTATAAAATAAAAATCCATATTTTATATCTTAAAACTATTTTAAAATAATCAACAACAATTATTCTGTTTCCATATCAGTATATTTTTCGATTTCGTCACATAATCCAATTTTGTTATTAACAAGCTAACCGAATCTAATTTTCAAGACTGGTTGGGAAAATTGTTCTGAATTCGGAGAAAATGACATACACACTAATGTCAGTCTTGTTGAACTGACAATGCATGCAAGATGGTGGGACCATATTGTGCAAGCTAAAGTGTGATGGGCTCGCTTCTATGTCAAATGAACTGTAGGGATAGTTTGAGAAAATGTTGAATGCTGCTGACATTCGAATACACATGTAAGAGTTGCATAGTGCATGAAACTCGTACAGTGATGCACAACACTTTTAAAAGCTCATGACTACACGAATGCAAGATGGGGCTTTGGTCCATGAGCGTGGTGTATATATGATTGGGTTTAATGAGAAAGTAGTGGACCTGGAATATGTGATTCCTAACAAGTTACTTCATGACAATCAATTTGTTGTCATTCTCTTTCTCATTTGACGGGTTTATGTTGAATTTCAATTTGAATAAAATTGATGATAGCCTTGAAGAGCTATTCAACATGCTTATGATTTATGAAGTCATCATAAAATAGGAAAATGTTGTTTCCTAGTTGGGCTTGTTGACATGAACAAAAGTGGCCCGCAATGTAAGGGAGAGAAATGTTCTGCCCTTCACAAGAAAAACCCAATAAGAGGCAAACTCCGAAAGACACTTAAAAGGCCTACAAAGCCCGATAAGTCAGAACATATTTCACTGCAAGAAGTTCGGACATAAGAATTTATATGCGCTAGAAATGTTCTGGAAATGATGAATGAATGTCCAAGTAAACAGGATTTCAACAACAAACAAAAGAAAGTTAGATGATCCAAATCCCGCACAAATATGGCACGCTAGACTAGGTCACATTTCTCAAAGAGGATGCACAAGCTAGTGGGAGAATGCATGTTTGACTTGTCAGACATAAATTTTATACTTACCCGTGAGTCCTGTCTGAAAAGAAAAATGACCAAGACTCCATTCGATGGAAACGTGGAACGTGCGCATGGTCTATTGGATTTGATCCACACAGACATTTGTGGCCCGCTAAGTGTTAGCACATAATATGGGCAATCCTACTTCATTACCTTTACTGATGACCAAATCCACACAGACATTTGTGGCCCGCTAAGTGTTAGCACATATTATGGGCAATCCTACTTCATTACCTTTACTGATGACCATTCGAGGTATGGGTATGTTTATGAAACACAAATCTGAAGCATTTGAAAAGTTCAAAGAATTCAGATCTGAAGTAGGAAAACAGCTAAAACAAAGTATTAAGACACTTCGATCTGATCGAGATGGAGAATACTTAAGTGCTGAATTTTTGGGTTATCTAAAAGAGAATGAGATTCTCTCACAGAGGAATCTACCAGCAATACCACAATTGAATGGTGTTTCTGAACATTGTAAGCGAACCTTGTTGGACATGGTTCGATAAATGATGAGATTCACTGAATTGCCTACATCGTTTCGGGGCTTTGTGCTTGAAACTGCGGCAATTTTTTGTTGAATAATGTCTATACTAAAGCAGTGGATAAAACACCATATGAGATATGGATGGGAAAAACTCCCAAATATTCTTACATGAGAATACGGAGATTTCTTGCTTACGTGAAGCATACAGTGGGAGACATGTTGGATAGTAGATCCACTTTGTACTACTTTGTAGGATATCCAAAGAATTCTGTTGAATATTATTTCTATCATCCCAATGAAGCAAAATGTTTGTTTCAAGAAATGCCACCTTTTTGGAAAAGAAATTTCTATTAGATAGAAAAAGGCAAGATGATAGAACTTGAAGAAATTCAAGATACTCCCTCAACTATAGTAGTTGAACCTAATCTCCAACAACCAGTAGTTGAAGTACAAGCTCCTAGGAGGTCTGATAGGGTTATTAGACCACCTGCTAGATATACGCTTCTTCATGAACAAGACCATGATGAGTCTTTTGTTGGATATGATCCAATGAACTTTAAGGAAGCAATATCTGATACTGATTCAACCAAATGGCTTGAAGCGATGCAGTCAGAAATGGACTCTATATATTCAAACCGAGTCTGGACATTGGTGGCTCAACCTGAGGGAATCGTTCCTATAGGGTGCAAATGGATCTACAAAAGAAAACTTGGGGCGAATGGGAAGGTAGTGACCTTCAAAGCAAGGCTGGTTGTAAAATATTATACTCAAAGGCAAAGAGTTGACTATGAGGAAACATTTTCACCAGTTGCTATGTTTAAGTCCATTATAATACTACTAGCCATAGCATCATGGTATGACTATGAGATATGTCAAATGGATGTAAAGACTGCATTTCTCAATGGAGACATCAAAAGGGAAATTTATATGTCTCCACCTGAGGGATACACATCAGTAGGAAGTGAGCATAAGGTATGCAAACTTCAGAGATCAATATATGGTCTCAAGCAGGAGTCAAGAAGTTGGAACCTCAGATTTGATAGCACTATCAAAGAGTTTGGTTTTGCTAAGAATCCTGAGGAACCATGTGTGTACAAGAAAATTAGTGGGAGTGCAGTGACATTCCTAGTACTTTACGTTGATGATATCATGCTCATTGGGAATGATGTAGGATTACTGCAATCAACTAAAGTATGGTTAGCAAGTAAATTCTCCATGAAAGACATGGGTGAAACATCCTACGTATTGAGAATACAAATCTATAGAGATAGATCAAAGAGGATGCTCGGACTCACCCAAGCCACCTATATCAATACCATTATAAAACGATTCTCTATGGAAGAGTCCAAGAGAAGATACTTACCAATGTGTCATGGTATTACTCTATCTATAGTTATGTGTCCCAAAACTGATGAAGAGATAGAGATGATGACACGTATTCCATATGCGTCAGCCATTGGTAGTATCATATATGGTATGATATCGACACGTCCTGATGTTGCTTACGATTTGAGTGTTACAAGCAGATATCAGGCGAACCCTGGTCCAATGCATTGGAAGGCCGTGAAAGATATTCTTAAGTGCTTGAGAAGGACTAAGAATTTGTTCATGGTCTATGGGTGGAGAATTGAAATTGGAAGGCTACACATATTCTAGCTTCCAATGTGACATAGATGATTCGAAATCGACCTCTGGTTTTGTATTCATGCTATATGGTATGGTTGTTTCTTGGAAAGGTTCCAAGCAAGACACTGTTGCGGATTCCACCACTGAAGCTGAATACATTGTTGCATCTGATGCAGCCAAAGAGGTAGTTTGGATGAGGAATTTTATCTAAGAAATTGTTGCAGCTGAATACATTGTTGCATCTGATGTTGCTTACGAAATCTAGGCTGATTTTATCTAAGAAATTGTAACTTAATATGTTAGTGAATTTATTTTAAGAATTAGCCATGCATGCAAGATAATAACTATCCTAAATTAATTTATTAATTCACTAAAATACATAATAAGTGTTTAATCTTTAAAGAGTTAAAATTCAAGAATTAAGCAATATTTTACCCTATTTTGATAAGAAATTTTCGGCCAACACCTTAAAGTTTAATTAAGTTTTACAACTAATTAAGCAATATTTCTACCATATTTTTATAGCAAGAAATCGGCCATCATCCCATTAAATCTCCTTCAAATCAAATAATATCACACATCATTTCCTTACCTCTCAAACTCAAGGATAGAAAGATTTTTATCTTGCCATTCAATCCTTATTTAATTGATAACTTTCCCATTCATTTCTTAGCCTTCCCTCTCCACCATTTCTTCGAAAATTTTAGAAGAAAACCTTCAGAAAAATCGTGACTTGCAAGAGAAAAATAAGAGAGAAAATTAGAAAAGAAAAGGAACTCCATCTCCGCCATGCCGTGTTCGTCGTATCATTTGTTTTCTTTTGTAAACAAATTTCCAGGCATGTCTATATTATTCTTTTCTCTTCAATTAAGTCTTATAAAGATTTTTAAACCATGTTATGTTCATAAATCATGAAGCAAAACAAATATTTGGACATCAACTTTTTGAAAAAACCAATGCAGATTTTTGGCTCTCCCTTGTGGCTTCACGGGTTGGCTTGTTTTTTGTGATTTCAGGGGTTGGCTCGGTTACAGGCGTTCAAGGCTGTATCTAGGTATGATATATGGTGTGTTAGGGAGGTGTTGGTCCATCGGTTTGAGTCCCTTCACCACAGCAAAACGAAATGGACAGCAACTCTCCATAGTTGCAAGTTGTGAGTTTCGATTTCCATGGTTGGTTGTCTAAGTTGAAGGTTCGAATCTTGGTTGGCCCAAGGCCTGTACCATGGTTATAACCCTTCCTTGGCATTTATAGGACGTGACCAAGATGGCCTTTCATGGCTTGGTTCATGGTCCCATCGAATTTTAAAACAAACAACACAAGTGCCCCTTCGGTTTTCAATTTTCTGATTTTTGTGGTGTGAGTTGGTTTCGGTTTTTGAGAGCGTTGGGTGAATCTTGGTTGGCTTATAGCCCTTAGCAATGGTTCACACAATACTTTATGATGTCTAGATCAAGCCATGATCGATCATATGGCCATTGGAATGAGATATGACAGCAAAATGAAGCAACACACCCCACGGTACAACATGGTGTTCTCGGGTGGAGCTTCAGATTGTCGTAGGTGCTTGTTTGGATTTTGGTTGGCCTAGGGCCCTGAGCCATGGTTCAAACTGTTAGAGTAGATGCCCTGCAAGCCAACGGTTGGCTAGGGAATTTATTGACTCAAGTGTAATAAACAGTCTTTATTTTAATATAATTTATTTTTTTAATGGTTTCGTTATACTTTATCTGTATACCCATGCAAGCAGCATAGATAAAGTCCTTGATTATGCTTTAATACAAATGAATCGTAATTCGATGTTGAAACTCATTCGTAAACACTGCATATTCTAAATTCGTTCCTAGTCGATTCAGCAGCCTAAAACATGGATAAAGGTCGCTTGAGCTCGAGACTAGCATCTGTGATGTTGTATACTGCGTTTCTTGGTAAGGGCATAGAGATGTCCAAACATACAGATGGGTAGTCATATGATGATTATACCGAACAACCCTCTCTCGTACTTTCCAAGTGGTTATCATTCATCGAGAGGATAAGTCCGTGGTTATGATTGTACACCATTAGTCCTTACGACCCGGGACAACACTGAGGCTCTATATGCTAGGGCTGTGCTTTGACTCGTTTACCGACTCCAGGAGAGTCATCAGGTGGCGAGGTTGGGCACAGTTGCGACACATATAGGAGCCAGTGCATTGTAGTCGGGGATTCACCACTCACCTACGGGTGTGGATATCCTATGTGATCTAATGAAATAATAGTGCATGGAATCTCTGGCCAGAGTACGAGATGTACGTTGGAGAAGGAGTTCTCCAAATAGTACACGCGATGCCACTATTATAGTTATCACATAGTTATCGAATTAATATGCAACCCTCGATGAACCAATGGTTGCAGATTCGATCGAGATATATGAGATGAAGGGACTGTACTATACGTTAATCATAATCGATTGGTTCTTGCAGGCACTATCACTGATACCTAGGGGATCATGGGGCGATGCTACTAGACGCTCTTACCATGATCCGATGGGTGCAATCAGAAATTAGTTCTGACATTCTTGATCAAAGTGTTGATAGAAAGAATGGGGCTAATTAGGGTCAGCCCGAATAAAGGATTATGTCCTGAATCACAAAGAGTTGTGAACCCACGGCTAGCTGTATCCCTGAACCATTGAGGGTCACACAAGTACTAGATTATTTGTTCCCATTGAGAGAATAAATTCAAGGAGTTGAATTTATATTATGATATAGTAAATTCAAGGAGTTGAATTTATGATAAATACATTTTGAGAGAATAAATTCAAGGAGTTGAATTTATGAGATAATAAATTCAAGGAGTTGAATTTATGAATTTATAAAATTTGGAGAGAATAAATTCAAATAGTTGAATTTATAAAATTTGATGATTTAATTTATTAAACTCAAATGTTGGGTTTATTAAATATTAAATTTTGGAAGTGATGAAATTCAAGGAGTTGAAATTACAATTTATATAATAAATTCAAATGTTGAATTTATAATTAATTTAATTTATTAAACTCAAAAGTTGCGTTTATTAATTATTAAATTAAATATAATGAGAGTATGTTTAATGGGCTTGTAGGAGTACAAGTCCAACATATTAAATAATTAAAGTTATTAATGGACTTTGATTAATTAATTAAACTAGTTGGACTAGCCCAATTAATTAATCAAGCCCATTAATGTTAATTATGGAATTTTAGGTCAAACTATTGTTTTTAAGGAAATAAAAAGATTTTGACCTAGCCTCCACCTTTTCTATGGTGGTGATTCACGTGAATAGCAATTCCAATTCCTCCAAAATTGTTTTGGCTTTTTCAAGAGAAGAATTTTGATTCCTCTCACAAATATTTGATCTCAACGTAAAAGTTCTTCCAAATATTCTAGTGCTATTTGGAAGAGGAACAAATCATCCAGTCGTGGACCTAATTAGAAGGAAAGAAAGGAGTCTCTTGAAGAAAGTTCGTAGGGATTCAACAAGAGCTAATCCGTTTATACCGGATTAGTTGGAGCCACGTGATTTATTCACAAAAGGTATAATTTTCATCCTATTAATGTTTGTTAAAAACATACGAGCGCCCAAAGAAAATTATTTTGATTGTCAAAATACAATAAAACTTTTAAAACTTCCGCTGCGTTTGGACGTGTAGAAAACCGGGATCCAACACAAACAATACCTCAAAATGTTGGGGAGAGGCTCTGGTCGGTGGTTCAAGCCCCAATGGCCATTAGCCTTGTAATCGAATCATTTCAAACGAAGCTGCTGCCGCTGGAATTTGACAGCAGCTTTGATGCGGCTTAGGATTCTTGTTTCGCGTTCTTGGTTGGCTTTTAGCCTATGGCCTTTGACTGGACAATACCTCAATGAGTTAGGAAGGTCGCGTTTTTGGCCGTTCGTGATTTGGCTAAGTTTAAAAGTCGTACAAGAATTTACAGTGCAATGTGCCAAAGTGACTCTCGAAAGAGCGTTTCAAGATTTTGGCCTCCATTCACCAAATTTCGTGAATTGTAATTCTTAGGAGCATTATTTCATCATGTTAGGCGTATTTTGACCATGACTAAACGATGGTTCGATGTTGGTTCGGGTTGGTACGGAGTCATAGTTAAAAATTAAGTTGTTGGTCTAGTTGGCCCCGTTTTTGGGTTCAATTACGAAGTTATTCTCAAGAAAAATAATTGCATGTTTCTCACATTAGAATTAGGTCGCAGCAAGCCTGGGAATGATCCAACTCAATTAGTAAAAACAAGATTTTAATTATATTACGTGCATAATATAAAAATATTATTTTTGAGATATATGTGATATGTCTTGTGGCCACCTTACGCTTATGGGGTTGCTTCACCCGGTGACTTATGACCGGTTTACGATTATGTATGGGTACGGATATCCAATCCAAGGGATGTGATAATCCCCAGTATACTATGGTTTAGTCTGATCAGACGTGCATGTTATGTTATGTTATGGGCTACTTGCGCAGAATATTATCTCTACAGAAAATTACGATATGATATGTTATGACATAGCTCTATTGTAAAGGCCCTAAAACTCCTTGCTTGAAAATTTGCGGAAAATTTAAAATTTTCTTTTTAAAAATAAAAGGAATGCCTCATTCATAAAATCAACTGATAAATCCAGTTCAAAGTTTAAAATATCGCAGCGGAAGAAAATAAAGTTTGCCAAAAATCACAATTTAAAAAAATCCAACGACTGATAAAATGTTTGCGGAATAAAATAACAACTGCTGCACTGAGGTCCTAGGGTGCCACTACTGCCGACCCAAGCTGGCTCACTGGTCCCCGCCCTCGGCCCTGGCCTCATCAGTACCTACAACAATCAAGTCTAGTGAGCCTAAAGACTCAGCATGCATATATCGCAGGTAACGAGTAAAATCTGAAGTAAAATATGCATGGGATAAAATATCATGTCATGAGGCATGCTGAAAATAATTTGTACTGAGCAATTATAATACGTGCATAACTGAACTGAAAATCACAGTAAAAATATTTGCTCCTTGGAGCCCTGTACTGAAATAACTGGTAAAATTTTCTGTTGAGATTATGTTTTACGCCTGTGGCCACTGCACTAAGCTGAACTGATCGGTAACTGGCTACCAGGGAGTCTGAAACTGAACTGAACTGAGCTGGCCGGTCACTGGCGATCGGGTGGTACCAAACTGAACTGAGCAGTCACTGGCGACCGTATAAAATAATACTCCCACATAGTGAATGAACCACAAGCAATATCGCATAAATATCAAAAATAAGCATTTTCTATTTTTATGCACGTAATAAATTAAATGACTGAATTAAATATATTGTATCATTTTACCAACTGGATTGGATTGGATCGTCCCCAGGCTCGATGCAACCTAAATATGCCATGAAAATATGCAATGGATTTTCTTGGGCAAACTTATGCAATTAAATTTTGAAAATGCGACAATTACGTCTAACGACCTCGTATTTTAATCATGACTTCGAACCAACCCGAACCAACACTGAACCAACGTGACGTCATGATTAAAATACACTTAAAATTATGAATTTATGCTCCTAAAATGATGAGGGTCGAAATCTAGGTGAATGGAGGCCAAAACATGAAACGCTCTTTCGAGAGTCAATTTGGCACATCGCACCGTAAATTCTCGTACGACCTCAAAACTGATCCGAATCACGAACGGCCAAAACATGACCTTCCTAACTCGGTGGGGCACTTTCCAGTCCAAGTCCATAGGCTAAAAGCCGACCGAGAACTCGAACGAGCCTCTGAACCGACACAGAAACTTGCTGTAAATTCCAGCAGCTGCGCAACTACAAGACTTGCGTTGGTTTCGAGACTATCGGCCATTAGGGGCGTGAACCACAGACCAGAGACTCTTACCAACATCCCAAGGAATGATTTGAACCATGGCTAAGGGCACAAGACCAGACACAATTCGCACCACACCAGAAACGAGACTACACACCTAGCCGAGAAGGAAATCCTGCGCGCGTAGGGAGTTTGGCTTCGCTTGTTGTCTCGTGTCGTTCCAGTGGCCATTTCATTGACCATGGCACGATCTAGACATCTAGGGGCAAGGTGTAAACCATGGCTAAGGGCCCTAGGCCAACCAAGATTCACCCCACGCCACAACAAAACGAACACACTTGCTGTCAAAAACTGAAGGCCGAGAGGGGAGGGGGCTGTTCTTGCTTCGTTGGTTGTCTCGCGTCATTCCAGTGGCCATTCGATCGACCATGGCACGATCTAGAAATCCCGTGGTATGGTATAAACCATGGCTAAGGGCCATAAGCCAACCAAGATCCATACCAATCCACCAAAAACTCGAAACTCAACTCACACAACATCCAGAATTTTGAAGACCGATGGGGCTGCTCTTGCGTTTTGATTTAAAAACCGACCTTGTCGTGGACCAAGCCTCAAAAGGGTGACTTGGTCACATCTTAAACATCACAAGGAGATGTTCTAACCCTGGCTATAGCCCCTAGGGCAGCCAAGATCGGGAACGTCCCCTTTTTCACAGCAAACACCAAAAATTCGAACATAAGCGACGCAAAAGAAAAGCTGCTGTCATTCTGAATTTCCAGCAAGCATGGGGCTGGTTTGAATGGACCAACATGGTCCTAATGCATCCTACTACATGTATATAAGTCGTCTTGGGAGCCTGGAGTCGAGCCAATCACCTGAATACACACAAACAAGAAAAACCGTGAAGTAGCACAAGGAAGGGGCCGAAATCTGCACTTTTATTTTTCTGAAAATTTCATGTCATGCTTTGGTTTTTTTTTTTTTTTGCATATAAAAGAGGATCATGTGATGTTAAATAGAAGATAATAGGACTTGATTGAGGTCTGAAAGAAATTTAGACATGCCTGGTTCGTTTCGAACGAAAAACGAATAAAACAACGACGACACGACGCGGAGGAGTGGAACGTTTCTCTTGTTTTCTTTCTACTCGATTTCTCTCCCTTTCCTTCTAGCTAAGACTCACGATTTTTCTCCTCTCAAAAGTGTTCTGAAATCTCGAAATTAATGGGGGGAGAATGGTTGGGAGAGATCCACTAAAAATGGGATACAAAGGGGTGACCAAGTCTATCTATCCTTTTCAACTTTTGAAATGTTGTTTGAAAACAAATCTTTTGGGGTGATTAAAGGATGGGGTGGCCGATTTCTACCTTGCTAATCTAGACTAGGATAAGCTCTTTAATTAATTAAATGGTGCTAAACAAATTTGGAGGGATTATCCTACTAATTAAATTCAAAGCAAAGATAAAAAGGAGATAAGGCAAATGAATTGTCTACTAAACCAAGGTGTGACCGATAATTTAACAAATAAATGGAGGTGAATTATTTTCTAACTAGTACATTTATAATTCTTAAAAGCTTTACTTATCCCTTAATTAATTTAGTGAACTAACCCCATAAATAAGGAACTTAACTAAATTTATTTTCTACTCACCTCAAGTAATTTAAATAATTCCTCAAACTTCTTTTTAACTTAAATTAACTTACTTGCTAGCTAAATTAACTTCTGTAAATATTTCTCGAATCTTAAATTCTATCTCAAAACTCCAACTCCGGTCTGGCCTCACTGAAATAACTGAAACGCTAAAAATCAAATTACTGAACTGAAATGATAAATAATTAACTTCAAAGAAATGCATTTAAAATAATCATGCAATGAAGTCAATTTAAATTTAAAAATCTAGAATTATGCATGGCTTAAACGCAGAATGATTTACGGGTTCTACATCTATCGAGCAAAGCTTTTACGTATGATTTTCAGATATGCACGTATTTATAATTATCCATGACAGGATTTTCACTTTACGCCTTACAATACGATATTTTTATGTTACGCGAAATTTTATGATATATTTACTTGTTATTCACGATATATACATGCTGAGTCTTTAGATTCACTAGAATTGATTGTTGAAGGTACTGATGAGGTCGGGACCGAGGGCGGGGACTAGTGAGCTAGCTTGGATCGGCAGTAGTAGGAACCCGAGGACATCATTTTTATCATTTACTATTTATGCTCAAACTCAGTTTTTACTTTGACGAATTATTTTTAATTTGTGGTTTGAAAACAACATTTGCTTCCACTGTTACATTAAAACATTAAATCTTTTTCTCATTTTATTTTATGAATGAGCATGTTATTTATTTAAAAAGAAAAATTTTAAATAATTTCGCAAATTTACAAATATGAATTTCGGGCCTCTACATATATCATTGTTGGAAGCTATATATACAACATATTAAAGATCAAAAAAGAGCTTTTGAATAGGATTCAAAGCATGAGTAGTTATCATGGAAAAATCAGCTAGTTGAGAGCACAAGCCCTTGTGTGAGGATACATTTGAGATGTACACTGTAGGATAAATTCCTCACGCACAATCACTCACACATATACAAGAGAGTTGAACTTCAAATAATAGTTGAGTGAGTCTTAACACAAAGACTTAATACAATGTGTTTGTAGTTTTGCCATATGATATATTAAACAATATGCTGATTGTGAGGTGATGCCTGCAATCTTGAATGCTAGGAGTTCTAGTTGGGTGCTGCCCTTCATGGCAATGATAACTTGACAACCACTAGAGAAATGAAACACTTCATGGAGGGAATGAATCCAGTGGTAAGACATAATGTTCAATTAATCAGAGCTGCCACACTCAGCGAATTAGAGGATCAAGCACTGATGCCTGATAGAGACATAAAATATATGGATAGAGAGATGCAAACTACGAGTCGCGGGTAGTAGGACCGTGATCAATCGGCCCGAACAAGAGGATATAGTTCTATACAAGTTACATGGGGGAAACAACAACAGATGCAACAACAACGTCCTCGAGGGCAACAAAATGATGTCGCCCCTAAGTCCGTGGACCGACCCACTCGTCAGAAGTGCGGGAAACCACATGGTGAACAATGCATGATGGGATCAAGATACCAAATTTTGTGTAAGAAGCCAGGGGATTTTGCTAAATACTGCCTACAGATGAAGAAAAAAATGAAAGTACGTGCTTTTACAATGACTTGGGAAGAGGTAGACCTGAACACTACCTTAATAACTATTATGATTCTTATTGTTTGTATACCTGCACAGTAGTTGATAGATTCTAGGGCAATCCCTTCTTTTATATGTGTGGCATTTGTTGCAGGCATTACTCAAGATAGATTGTTTATGGTTTATAGCTTAACATTACCTTCTGGGGAAGAATTACAGAGTAGCATTACTCAAGATAGATTTTTCCCCGAAAGTCGGTTTTGGGCAAACAAAGAGTTTTAAAAGATCAAAAATATTATTTTATGGTAACTTATTTGATAAACTATTATTATTTAAATAATTAAGTGTTATTGGGCTCAATTTAATTAATTTAATTAGGCTACCCTTAAGCTTGCAAGCCCAAAATCAAAGCCCATTTAACTTGCAAATTAAATTATAAATAAGTTACCTAGTGCTTTTTCACCCCACAATTCAGCCTCCATTCAGCCGAAATCCTCCCTCGCACACACAATAATTTTCGAAAAAAATAAGGAGAAGAAAAGCTTGTGTTCGTCGTCGCACCTTCGTCGAAGATCGCATAGTCGAGCGTTATAAACGCAAAGGGACGTTCCTAAACTCTTTTAAAACATCATAAAATCATAATATGTGTGTTTAATTGTTCATGCATGAAAAATATGATTGTTGGATTATTTTTACGGTGGATAGTATATTTTCAAAACCGCGACGATTTTACATTATTATGAAAAACATTTTTAGTTAAACGGAAACGCTGCCAATACATGATAAAATATGAATGATTTATAGCCAAAACATTACAATATAATTGAGAAACAAGCTGGAACTGTAGGAGGAATTTACGAAAAGGGGTCGTGGGTCTTGGTTGGCTTGTTCAAGGTTCAAGGTTTGTTTGTGTTGCATGGGGTCTTGGGGCTCAACCAGGGCTGGGGGTTGGGTCCTGAGGGTCGTTGATAGGTCCTAGGAAGTGTCCTAGCATGGTTAGGACTCGTGGTTCAGGCTGGGGAAGAGTCAAAAAATCTAGGACTCTCCCCAAGCCTTCTCGCACACGACTTCTGTACCAGGGGGATGAGGCTTGGTAGAAGCTGGGATAGGTGGTCCATCAGTGTCCTAGGGTTATGGGTGGGGGTCTGGCCAGGGGTTGGTGCAAGTGGGTGCATTGTGGCTCGAGCAAAACATGGGAAGCGTGAGTGTTGGAACTTTTCAAGTTCGCAATCTTGATTTTGATGGTAACAAAACTTATTAATTGTGTTACTAATTATCTACCTTAGTTGTGCAGCATCTAGGATCACTTACGAGTTGTTTATATCGCAAAACTGAAGACCAAGCTGATCGCTCAAAATGAATCAGTTGAACTGGCTACGTCATTTGAGCAGTACAGCTGATTGACCAATTGATAGGTAATTCAGCAGGAAAACCTCAGAAGCCTGGCCAGCCGAAAGAGTGTTCAACTGATGAAGAAACCCAGCTGATCAGTCCAACTGAACGAGTGTGAAATCAGTTCCACTGACGAGTCAACTGATTTCACCAGCCCAACTGAAAGATCAGTTCAAACTGACCAATTCGAAGCATCAGTTAGAATCCTTAAGTTATGGACGATGTTAAATCTCTTCGAGTGGATTCCAGCTGTGCGAGAAGGTACAAAGCCATTGTCCAGTCAAAGGACAATAATGTACGTTGCATCAGAGCATTAAAAACAAAACGCTTCAGAGGACAGTCAAAAAGACGAGACATATAGTCCAAGAAGACGATTCAAATGCAACAGATACATTAAATGAGTCTCACTGTACGATCAGTCTCCTTTGACTATATAAAGAGAAGATCAGTGAAGATTCAATATACAACAGTGGCAAGACATTCTTGAGAGTGAAAGAAAAACATAGAAGGGCACGCTCACTTGCAAATTAGCTTGTCGAAGCACTTAAGCCCAGAGGGAAACCTTTATCGACATATCTGCTTAGTTTAGAAGCCTTTTATCCCTCAGTGTGTGAGAACGTTTCTGTTCATTTCTCACACACATTCACTCTCAAAACCACCCAAATACAGTCTTTCACAAAGATGTTAAACTTGTGTATGTAGTCTTTGTGACACCTCTGACCGGTTTTAATAAAATAGCAGCAGAAATTAAAATTTTTCTTTAAAATGGAAGAAGGACTCAAAATACATTTCATAAATAAACAAAAGTATACACATGATCAATAAAATGATATATCAAAAAGCAAAATATCATTCTTGTGATCATGTCCAAAATGCTTGCAAAAATAATCTTCTTCCTTCCATCTTGGTATGCATATGAATCCGGCCCACAATCAACGTCCCGGCTCATCGCTCTTATCTGCACCACATGAAATTAACTGAAATGCGTATAAAACTCAGCAAGTGGAACTCTTACATAACAATGTACATATCATACTCTGAAAACATAGCTTTGAAATCAATAAATATCATCAACTCTTGGAACATGAATAACATAGCAATATAACAATAAGATGATATTTCTCTTTTCTCTGTTAGATTGATATCTATATAGTATCTCTGTCTCTGTACCTATATCCCATCGATATAAATCGATAACTCTGAGGGATATAAGCCTATGGTCGTTGATCAACTAATTGCATGCAATCTCTGACTATGTATCTATCAATCCATAAATCATTTGAATTCTCTCTTTGGCATTTTATCAAACACTTTGAAGACTCTAATCTCTTATATTCCCTTTTTCACAATTGAGACATAAAATGCCTCCAATAATATGCCACAAATGTAGCAATACATAATCATGAATCAAATGAAGGGAATAGAACATTAAAACCATTGAAATACAATACATATATTATCATGTGAGCACAAGGAATGAAATTCCACTTACAACACTTGGAACACTTGGTTCTAAACCTTTGGTTGAATTCCTACAATAATAAACCATAAATTACACAATCAACATCTCAATAACCATAAACCCATATCAATTAATCCATAAAACCAACACCAACACTAAACCCATGATTTCTTCCAACACTAAACCAAGAATAAATTACACCAAAAGCTTACCTTAGCTTCCTTGATCCCAAAATAACCTTGTTCTCTCAACAATTAACCAACAAGAAGCTTGGATTAAAAAAAAAAGGAGAGAAATTGGAACCCTAGTCTCCCAAGAGAAGAAGAATCGAGAAGTGAGAAGAAAGAATGAGAAAAATGAGACCAACTCTTGCTTTATAACACTAAAATCCGAAAACACGCTTCTAATGTTCATGCACCGCGGGTGCGCTCCAACACACATCGCGGGTGCGGTGTGCCCTCGGCAACACAACCAAAATTCTAAAACTGACGACCGCAGGTGCGGTACAAAACTTACCGCGGGTGCGGTGCTTCCACCGTGGGTGCGGTGACTATCACACCGCGGCAATCCACCAAAAATGCTGCAACAAAGACCGCGGAGGCGCTGCTCAAAATACCGCGGGTGCCGTCTGGTCTCGGCCAAAACAAACTCTTATGCAACTAAAATCGAATCACAACGCTGATACAATACAACTACCAACAACTAATATCAACAATGCCACAAAACAATAATAACCAACAATACTATGACCCATAATCACAACTCGTAACATCTAAATCAAATAATTCATAAACATACGAAAACTTAAACCGTACCGTTCACCAGGCTTGGCTATTACAGTCTTTCTCACAGAGACCTTAAATAAGTGTTGACTGAAAGTGTAGTTTTCAGTCGTAGCTAGGAGTTCAGTTTAGGCAGTAGATAAGTCCTAGCTGAGTGGGCTTGTACACGTAGTTGTATAAATCAAAGTCTTGTATTGTATCATATACATTGAGATAGAAGGGGTGACATAGGAGCAGTTGAAGTCTCCGAACATCCATAAACATATCTTGTGTAATTAACTGATTAATTATCGCTTTAAATTTGTTTTGATTTGTTAGAGTGTTCTTGTGTTCAGTTGTTACCATAACTGAAATACAAGAATGCAAAAACTAATATGTATTCTTTCAGTTAGTCAGTTTACACAAGTTAAAACATTTTCTAACATTTCAGTTTTCTTTACAAAGGATTACTTCGAGTTTCTTCCGCTTGGTTTAAAACCAAACTCGATTTAATTCATCGGTGTTAATATTCTTAGAACACGAGCTATTGAAGCTCATTGAAGGTTGTTGTGTGCGAAATGCCTTCGAAGGCGCTAACACACACGATCCATCAGTTGGTATCAGAGCAGGTCGTTCTAAGAAGAACATTTGAAGAAAACTGTGTTTTAAAAGATATTACTCTAAAATAGTTTTAAAAGCTATTTGAAAACGTTTTATACGATTTTAAAAACTATTTGAAAATTTTTATATGTCGCTCTTTGGTAAAGAGTTGAGAGGATTGGTCCTGCAATTTTCGTTATGGCCACTTCTCCAATTTCCTAATCTCGGAGATCTTAATCAGCTTGCACAGGACTGAGGAACATCTTCAAAGATGAACAACTGAATTGCTCACTAAACAAGAAATCAGTTGCAAACCTACCAAGTCAGTTGTTCTTCAGACGAAACTCATCTATGTTTGGATGTTATCACCAGCTGAACTCCACGTGAACCTAGTCAGAGTCTGCTCGACTAGTTGGTTAAGCACATAGGACAATTTCAAAGCAGTTTTACTCGTTTATCTAGCTAATTGAACTAACAACTGATGAAGCAGTTCAAGCAGTCAAGACAACCAGCTGATGGTATATCCAGTTCTTTCACAGAAACCAACTGATATCTGATGTTATTTAAAATATGCTATTGTTGTAGCAATTTTTCTTTTCTTAACTGATGTATGTACTCATATGTAAATACATGAAAGTTTATTCAAATAAAACATCATTATTATTCAGTTATGTCTCGTTGTGATTGAATAGATATTTTCAGTTTTCTTGTCTATAATGCTTGAATGATTAAATGAATAATTAAATAATTCTCAAATATAGGTTTTCATTCAGTTCCATAGGGGAGCGTTCTTTTAAACTGAAAACATGTATTAAAATCCAGTTACTCTCTCAGTAAACTGAAAAATATTGTTTTAAATTTTTTTTCCTTTCTACTCAGTTTTAAAAGATGTTTGTTTTTTTTTTTTTGATTCAGTTGTTAAGGGGGAGCTTTCGACAATTTGAATGTACTAACTCTTAAACTGAATATATTGTGCTTAACTGCTCAAGTTTTGTAACCATAAAAAAGAGGGAGATTGTTGGAACTTTTCAAGTTCGCAATCTTGATTTTGATGGTAACAAAACTTGTTAATTGTGTTACTAATGATCTACCTTAGTGTGCAGCATATAGGATCACCTACGAGTTGTTTACATCGCAAAACATAAGACCCAACTGATAGCTCAAAATGAATCAATTCAGCTGGCTACGTCATTTGAGCAGTACAGCTGATTGACCAATTGATAGGTAATTCAGCAAGAAAACCTCAGAAGCCTAGCCAGCCGAAAGAGTGTTCAACTGATGAAGAAACCCAGCTGATCAGTCCAATTGAACGAGTGTGAAATCAGTTCAACTGACGAGTCAACTGATTTCACCAGCCCAACTGAAAGATCAGTTCAAACTGACCAATTCGAAGCATCAGTTAGAATCCTTAAGTTATGGACGATGTTAAATCTCTTCGAGTGGATTCCAGCTGTGCGAGAAAGTACAAAGCCATTGTCCAGTCAAAGGACAATAATGGACGTTGCATCAGAGCATTAAAGACAAAACGCTTCAGATGGACAGTCAAACAGACGAGATATATAGTCCAAGAAGACGATTCAAATGCAACTGATAAATTAAATGAGTCTCACTGTACGATCAGTCTCCTTTGCCTATCTAAAGAGAAGATCAGTGAAGATTCAATATACAACAGTGGCGAGACATTCTTGAGAGTGAAAAGAAAAACATAGAAGTGCACGCTCAGTTGTAAATTAGCTTATCGAAGCACTTAAGCCCAGAGGGAAACCTTTATCGCCATATCTGCTTAGTTTAGAAGCCTTTTATCCCTCAGTGTGTGAGAACGTTTCTGTTCAGTTCTCACACACATTCACTCTCAAAACCACCCAAATACAGTCTTGCACAAAGAAGTTAAACTTGTGTATGTAGTATTTCTCACATAGACGTTAAATAAGTGTTGACTGAAAGCGTTATTTTCAGTCGTAGCTAGGAGTTTAGTTTAGGTAGTAGATAAGTCCTAGAGGAGTGGGCTTGTACACGTAGTTGTATAAATCAAAGTCTTCTAGTGTATCCTATCAGTGGAGATAGAAGGGGTTACGTAGGAGCGGTTGAAGTCTCCGAACATCCATAAACATATCTTGTGTATTTAACTGATTAATTATTGCTTTAAATTTGTTTTGATTAGTTAGAGTGTTCGTGTGTTCAGTTGTTACCATAACTGAAATACAAGAATGAAAAAACTAATATGTGTTCTTTCAGTTAGTCAGTTTACACAAGTTGAAATATTTTCTAACATTTCAGTTTTCTTTACGAAGGATTACTTCGAGTTTCTTCCGTTCGGTTTGAAACCAAACACGATTTAATTCATCGGTGTTAATATTCTTAGAACACGATCTATTGAAGGTTGTTGTGTGCGAAATGCCTTCGAAGGCGCTACCACACACGATCCATCAGTGAGTTTGTAGCAGCAAGGTGACGCGCGCAGCTTCTGTTGGTTCAGGTGTTTGCAGCTTGGGTTTCAGGGGCTTGGCTAGTCTGGGTAGTGTCTAGGCGTTGTCCAAGAATGGTTAGGGTCAGGTGGGCTTGGTTTTGGCTCGGCTGGAAGAGCCCTTGCTAGCTATGAGTCTTGGGCGAACTAGGCAGCTTGTGCACAGGCTTGGGGCCAAGTTTCAGGTGAGTTTAAGCGACTTAGGGGATGATTCTTTGAGAAGGGAATGGTCAGTAGGGTCCCTAGGTGGGTTGGCTAGGGTTTGGCTTTAGGTAGCTCGGGCATGGCTCGAGTAAATATAGAGATTGCTCGGGTGGTTCGATAAATGGTCAAATTCGAAAATTTAAGGTAGAAATTTGGAACCATGGGTCCAAGGGAGTGTTTCATGGCTCCCAAGGGTAGAATAAATAATAAAAATCTTACGTTTAAATTTTGGTATCAAAATAATGAGTTTTGGATTTATTCGGGATTTAATAGTCCCATGAAACGTTAATTAAAGAATTAATTGAAAAGACTAGTTTTAGGGAATTATAAAATTATAAAAAATTATATTTAAGCTTAATGAATTATTTGGGATAATCCCGTATCATTAAAAGTGAGAAAAATATAAATTCGAGAATTTTAAAGTCTAGGGGAAAAACAATAATTTTACACCTAGGAAAATACGTAAAATTTTGGCAGCGTCTCGAAAGATCATAATGCATGTTAAATGATATTATATTATTTAAAATGATGATTTTGATGATAGTATATATAATTTTAATGATTTATGGTAAAACTGTGTAATTTATACAATTTAAAATGCTATTTTTGGAAAGTTCTGCTATTTTATTATTTTTAAAGAAAATGAAAAATATTTTGAAGAATGTGAATTGCCTGTGACATTTAATATATGATTTGTGGGGGATGAATTTATGTTGAGGACGGCGAACTTACAATCTTATGGGGATGTCGTGAGGGGAAAAGGCACCAAAGAGAACCTATTTACGGGAAAAGGCTCTCGAGGCAACCCATTTATGGGAAAAGACCCCAGAGAGAACTCGTCTATGGGAAAGGCCCCCGAGGGAAGCCCGACGATCATATTTCCATGGTGGAGCCTAGTGCACACCTCGTGGGCCATGTGAAGCTGAAGATTGATCAGTCGACTGAGGATAAAAGCTAGTCACTTTCAATAATCAAACTTCACTAAAAATGATATATGATGGAAAGCTTTATGATTAAAATAATTTTATGATATATGATTCATATGATGCTTAAAGCTATTTTTAAATAATTTATTTATTTTGAAAGTTATTTTAAAATGATTTTACGATTTAAGATTTAATTATGCTTAAATGATTTTAAATGGTTTATTAATGTTCAAAAGACTGTTTTATATAAAAGTATGATTTTAATGCCGGTGATTGTATATGTATTATTTTCTATCCATGTTTAGAACTTGTTGAGTCTTTAGACTCACTAGGTTTGTATGATGCAGGATTTGATTATTTATGGGAGGTGTTGACGATTATGTGAATCGAGTGCAGCAGTACACACGCGAGGGCCTTTATGTTTCCGCACTAACTTGTTAGATGAATGATTTAAAGATTATGTTAATTATTTTATTTGAGACATTTATTATGCTTTATTTTTATTGTTAGTCGATCTTTTCAAGGTCAATTTAAGAAGTTTTGGTTAGTTGATGATTTAGGATTTTATTTTATGCACATGAGATTTAAATTGTTAAATTATTATGATTCATGATTATATAAAATTATTTTATTTAGTAATTTAGAATTTATGATTTAAGATTAGAAAAAAAAATATTCGAGGTCATTTTCACTACTCTCGCATTCTTGATGAGCACATTTGACTACAATTTTATAGATTCTGATGGACAGACGACATTTATGCCAACTTCAGTAAATATGAGTTCTAGTTAGAACAAGTTTCATTTCTGGGCAACATTATTTCTAATAGGGGAATAGATTTAGACCCGACAAAGTAGAAGTCATTAAGAAATGGTCTAATCTGAATAACTCTACAGATATTTGTAGTTTCTTGGGGTTGACAAGCTATTATGATCGATTTATCCATAACTTCTCATGAATTGATCACTTACCCAAAATGGTATAAGATTCAAGTGGTTGACTCATGTAAGAAAAGTTTCGTCGAACTGAAGGAAAAATTGATATTCGCCCCAGTCCTACCTGTAGTGACGTATTCTAGAGGGTTCACAGTATTTACGAATACGTCAAAGCAAGGGTTGAGAGTCCTGTTAATAAAAAATTAGAGGGTAATCACCTATGCTCCTGTCAATTAAAGGAGAACAAGCGTAACTAACAAATACATGACCTCGAGTTGGCACCATAGGTGTTCACACTGAAATTTTGGATATATTTCTCATACGATGAATGATGTGATATTCACTGACCATAAGTAAAGATGTCAAACAGGTAGGCTAACCCCGTCTCTCCATGGCTCATCTTCTAATGCGGTGGGGTGAGCCGACCCGTCAATCTAACGAGTTAGGAAAACCTATCATATAAATTTTTTATGTCAATGTTTATATTTTGTATAAAAAAAGTCGCACATCCAAATAATATAAATAAAATAAATAGATATTTAATTTAGAAAATTATCTTAAGACATTTAAACAAATGAATACTAGCTTTTAAATTTCTAAAAAAACATATTTAAAAAATAAGTTTCTCTACGCAAAAATTTTAAAAAAATTTATGAAAAATTTTAAATTTGTTTTTTTTAAAAATTGAGTGGTCGGACCGCCCCAACCCGTACTGCTCTACCAAAACCATAACCCACTCGTCAATGTTTAGTGGCAGGTAGGCTGGCCCGACGGTCCTAACTTGTTTTGACGTCTCTAACCATAAGAGCCTGAAATATTTCTTCACATAGAAAGAGCTGAATGTGAGGCAACAACAACGACTAGAGTAAGTGAAAGATTATGATTGTGACATTAGTTGACACCCAAGGAAGATTAATGTTGTGGCCGATTCCCTGGGTATCAAATCTATGAGTTTGTCGCATTTAACAACACAACGTTGTTGAGTATAGAGTTCTAGCGCATAATTTAAGAGGTTGTACCGAAGAACAATGTAGCAATATTGTAGGCCTTGATTGTTCAATTTAATTTACATGATCGAATCCATACAAGACAAGCATCTGATCAGTTGTTGCAAGAATTAAGGAGCCGAGATGAGGCTGAAAATTATACTTCGTATGAGCTGATTGATGTGATTGTCCGGTATCGTGGTGTATGTAGGTGCCATATATGGACACTGAGGATATTTTGGGTGAGTCTCATACCTCTCCATATTCTGTCCATCCAAGGAGTACAAAGATATATAACGACTTATTGACGACGTATTGTTCTACTCTTGTGGTCTTGATGAGCACATTTGACATTACTACAATTTTACAGATTCTTATGGACATACGATGTAATGCCCGAGAATTGTGTTATTGTAATCTGAAGTGATTTATTGATAATTGATGTGATTATAGACGAAAAGGATCAGACCGAGAAATACGAGAGAAAACGTGAATAATGTGCGAGGACTGAACCTCTCGCGCATATGTGCGACCGAGAAGGGCTCATATGCGCGAGGTAGGCAGAGAACCTCGCGCATATGCGTGCACATATGCGCGAAGGGTGTGCGCCCAATATGCGCGAGCGTGTACAAGTAAAATACGCCAAGTCCAGAGAATGTCGCGCATGTGCGCGGAGGTGGTGCGCGCATATGCGCGAGCTGCTGAGAAGACACGCGCCGAGACATAATGTCTCGTGCATATGCACCGAGGAGGATCGCGCATATGCGCGAGACGTTCAGCTCAAAGAGTTGTGCCATGTATCTTCACCATGCAAGGGATATATAAATTTGTTAATTTTCCTTCATTTCATCGGCAAGGAAGAGAGAAAGAACCGAGCAAAATTCCTCAAAGCTTCCTCATATTTTAGAATTGATTTTGCGGAAGATCCGTCCGTCAGAATTTCAATCCGACTTCAGTACTATGTTCCTATCGACAAAGACTTCAACTGGACGTAAGTTTTCTTATGTTTTGATATGATTCGAAAATATGATATTGAAGGAATCAGATGTGATTGATATATGGTGTTCTTGATATATTAGACATCGTATAATTGAAATCAGATTGAAGAACGCATACCGTAGGAAATTGTTATGATTTTTCAGAATTGAATTGATTAAGACTATACAAATTTGATATCAGATAATGTTTGTCGATCGATTATGAGTTGAGATTGATATATGTGGATATTTTTATTGCTAGATATATTGAGATTGTACAGTTATGTCGTTGAAACAGAATTAGAATGAGTTCTGATTATATCCCGTATTGATTTTGAGTGGTGTATTGATATTGTACTCCTTGATATTATCATTTCCAGATTGAGTATTGACAGATTCGAATTCAAGACTTCGACAGAGCAAGAAACCGACAAAAGAAATGTAAGGCCCGAGAAATTTATCCTGTTAATCCGAAATGATTTGACGATGATTATTATAATCTAATTGGTGATAATCGAGATGATTATAGACGGAACGGATTGGATTGGGAAAGACGGAAGAAAATCAAAAGTGGTGCAAAGAGAAGTCCCCGCGCACATGCGCGACATGTATGGGCGCACATGCGCGAGGACGACAGAACCATGCGCGCACATGCGCGACTTGAATGCGCGCACATGCGCGGAACGTCCAGAATGATCGGCGCATATGCGCGAAGTAGATGGCGCACATGCGCGGGTTGGGCAGAATGATTGGCGCATATGCGCGACGTAGATGGCGCATATGCGCGAGCCAACAAAAGATGCTGGTTGAACTACCGGCGCATATGCGCGCAACGTGCAGAACATGCACGACGCCACTTGCCTCCTACCTAAGAAACGTGTGAATATATATATATACCTACATGCAATTCTTCAGATAAAAAGGAAAGAAATGAGGGATGAAGCTCCAAGTTCTCTCGAGTGAGGAATTGAATGCCACGTAAAATCCGTCCATCTGTTTTTGAATCCGATTATAGTACTGAGTTCTTATCAATGCAGGCTACAACTGGACGTAAGTTTTATTACGTTTAGATATGATTTGAAATTATGATATTGTCAGAATTAAATATGGATCAGATATGATGTTTCTGCTACAGTAGACATTGTACAATTGAAGTCAGATTGACAAATAGATTGTTTATGCAATTGTTATGATTTTCAGAGTAGATTTGATTGAGATTCGATATCAGATTGATAATATTATTCAGATTATGAGTTGTAATGATACTGATTATGAATTCTGATATTATATCCGTGATGTTGAGATTGACGGGGTTATCAAGACTATATCGTTATGCCGTCGAAACATCGGTTGATTGATATTGATCAGATTCAGTATTGATTAAGATTGTATTATTATGTCGTTAACAGTGATCATATTTTGTATTGATTTGAATATTAATCATAACAGATTCTGAACTGAGATATATACTGATATGGTGTTTATGTGATTGTCATTGCCAGACTGGGTATGGACAGATCAGAATACAAGACTTCGTCTTCGTCAGACCGGGAAGACAAAGGTATAAATAAATGTTGATTCGGGATTGCACAACTCGAGTTAGGTTTGACTTGAGTTTCCCTAAATCACATAGTTTATTTTATTGCATTCATATTTGCAAATTATCAGATTGATATGTTTAGCTTACTGAATTATAGCAGAGCAAGAGTTTGAGTCTAGGACAAATCAGCCTAGCTAGGGCAGAACCGCCGAGTCTTTGTCAGAATCGCGAAGACTCTAGGCTTACGGTGTATTGATGAGCTTAGATGTAGATCGACGTCTCTTGTAGACATTCGATACAGCATACCAAAGTCTAAATTAGATCGGGATCCCTAGATTAGAATGAGAGATGAGTCGAGTCTTAGATATTGAGACTAGAATTTGATTTACAGATCCGTATTAATTATGTTTCGTAGATTACGATTCATGTTTTATTTACAGACTGGTATTGATACATGTTGTTTGATTATGCTACATGTGATAAGATAGAATTCATGCTTATATGTTAATTCAGTTAACTGCATGTATACATTATTTATACTGGGATTTATTCTCACCGGAGTTATCCGGCTGTTGTCTTGTTTTGTATGTGTGCATGACAACAGGTGGAACAAGATCGGGGTCAAGAGGATGATGAGAGATCGAGATTAGAGTGGTGATTCCGGACTTAGATGTAGACTTGGTGTAATACTTGAAAATTAGTAGTTGAACATTAGACAAGTTTGAATAATTATTGTACATTATGGAACTGTTATACAGAGATGTATATTAGTTACATTCCATTACGTTCCGTACTTACATTTTAAAAAGAAAAATTTTTAGACCCTGTTTATCTTAATTGATAATTAAATCCCAAAGATGATTAAGATGATGATTAGCGTCCGGGTCCCCACAACAGGTGGTATCAGAGCGATAGATCCTTTAGACTGAGATAGAAGAGAATGAGCGGGGTAGATTGAGTTTTCTTTCCTTGCATGTGATTGCTAGCATGAGATTTATTTTAATGTTGATTGAAATTGTGTATGCTAGCATGAGATTATGTTGTACCGCTTTAAAATATATGTTATCTAATTATCTGATTTGAATTGATAATGTGTATTATTGAGTATGAATCAGATTTGATTCTCGATCAGCAGTAAGATGATCAGAGAAAGATTGGAACAGAGTTGTAGTATTTGGGTACTAATTTTTGGATAAACAGATATACCTCCACGGAGAATTCCATAAAGAGGTAGTACTTCGACTGAACAGATAGATGTATCAGAAACTCAGATAGAAATAAAGCTGAGAGAGTTTCAGTTATTTCAGCCGCCGATTCTGAGTGGTATCGAGACGTCTGAAGATTGTGAGAACTGGTTTGATGACATAGAAATATTGTTCGATTTACTTGGTTGTACAGATGAACAGAAAGTTAAAATGGTGCCTAACCAATTACGAGAAGCCGCCAGGAGTTGGTGGATTACAAGTAAAAGAATGTTAGAACAGAGAGGTACAGTGATTTCGTGGGAAATATTCAGAACTGAATTTTATCGAAGATTTTTCTCAGTTTCGTACCGAGAGGACAAGAAAGCAGAGTTTGAGAATTTGAGACAAGGCCAATTGAATATTGAAGGATATGTTGCTAAATTCTCTACTCTACTGCGTTTTGCTCCTAATGTAGTTGGGAATGATGAAGCTGTAGCGGCTCAATTCATCAGAGGATTGAATTCGGAGATAGTTGCATTGATGAATATACAACGACCTTACCATTTTGCTGATGCCTTGAGTAGAGCGAAGAGAGCAGAGGCGAGTCTGATTAGACAACTAAAAAAGGTGTGTGCGATACAACCCCAGACACAGCAATCCCCTCTCCGATTTGATCGCGGCAGCACGAGTGGAAAGCAAGATTTGCTGAAAGCTCGAAAGAAGCCATTCAAGAAGTTAGGGATTGGTTCCTCTAGCTCCAGTGGTTCTAGCCCGAGTTATACAGGAGTGTATTGCAGAACTTGCGGAGGAAGACATTCCACGGAGCAATGCCAGGGAGTTACTGGTAGTTGTCGTATCTGCCGACAGCCGGGACACTTTGCTAGACTTTGTCCACAGAAAGGTTCCCGAAGATTTCAGGGAGCAGAATCATCTGGTGGCAGTGACCGAGGAACAGACCCAAGAGGCACTTGATGATATAGTGGCAGGTACTGTTCTTTTATGATTATATTGCATATGTATTGACATATACTAATGCATTTCTTGTGATTATATTTGACTGAGTTGCATTGATATACTGTATCTATTGGGTCTGTTTATACTGTAGCATTAATTTCCTTACCTTTGGGGGGAAAATTTTGATGTCAGAGATTTCTGTGACATATTGTATACTACAGTAAGATGAGAATGAGATCAAGCTAGATTATGATGTACTTGTGTCTTCTGATTTGATTTCATTATTGATATTAATATGCTGAATAAGTACAAAACTATTATAGATTCCTTCCAGAAGAATATAAGATTCGGACCAGATATGGCTGATGAGTAGAGATTTCACGGTAAGAATTCTAGATTTAGAATTCCTTTGATATATGTATTGTCTATGACTCGATTAATACAGAAAGGAACAGATGGTATCCTTATGTATTCAGTAGATGTACTGAAATCAAGCCTAGCATTGGCAGATTTTCCAGTGATGTACGAGTTGGCTGATGTTTGTCCAGACAAGATTTCTGATTTGCTTTGTACCAGAAAGATAAATTTCAGAATTGAATCGATGTCAGGTACTGTTTGTGGTTTTAGAATTCAGTACAGAAGGATATTGAATGTACAGAATGATACAGAATGAATTGAAAGATTAGTAGAAGAGTACCGTCCAGGAGTTACATCTGATTTAGTGTTTCTCTATGGCATGTTTCCGTATGTTCAAAGATATTTTGTTGATTTCATGCTTGTTGTATCTATGATATTCTGATATATAATTGCAGTATTTGATTGATTGAATCGAATATCTAAAGATTGTATTGAATACTCTGAGAACTGTGATTATTGTATACAGAAATTATTCAGATATGAATCCTGCTTGAAACAGATTGTATTCAGGATAGGGGATATCTGAAGTTAGTATACCGATTGATTTTGACACAGTTGATATCATAATCAGTGACTGAGAATGATACCGATATCAGAAATTTCAGAAATGTCAGAAATGTCAGAAATTTATTTTTGGTCTGAGTTGGCAGATTATTCTATACGATTGTGTTTTGTATCTGCTTGAGTATTGTTATTGTTCTAAAACAGTATTTGAGATAGCTTATATTGTTTTGAGGTATATTATATTTGCAGATGATATATAGCAATTGATCAGAACGACATGAAGATGTGCTTGATTAGTCAAAATTGACAGTATTGCCAGAAATTGCCGTTTTATGAGTTACTGAACTCACTAGATCAGTATAGATTATTGATAATGTGAATCTAAGGTGATAGTACTGTGAGTATGAATTCGTATTTGATACAAATTATTGTGAACCGTTGAGATCATATACAATTCAAACCGAATCAGAGTTGATTTCAAGAATTAAAGCAGTTTAGAAATGAGATCAGAATATTCAGAACTTAATTGCGATAATCAGAGCAGAGCATCGAGCAGAGTAACAGATCTGAGATTTTTAATATATGAGAATGATTATTTTGTGATGTCAAATATTTCAGAATGGAACAATAGAATTTGATATCGCTAGTCAGAACCGAATACCAGGTAGGTATTTTTCTTTAATTTATATTATTAACTGATTTGTTTATACGAAATAGTTCGAATTTGAAATGACAGATAGTGTCAGAAGCGCACAGAAATGGATGCAATATTCGTTCAGGTAACAAAAAGTGTATAATATTCGGACAGACATCTTTGACATAGACAAATTAAATCAGTTATGATAGAATTATACTGAAATGTTGGCAGAATTTGTACTGATATGTCTGAGTTGTCAAGAAATGAAGACAGAAAGATAGAAATCAGAAGATTTATTACAGAATTTGTATATTTCGGAATAGACATGGAGAGTATATTTCGATAAATTTCGTAATAAGATCACTGTAATACTTTCCAAATTATGATATGATATGATATGATTGTGATAGACAGATTGTTCAATCTATATTTATTAGTTTGTACCAGATAACGTACAAACATGACCAAATGACACAGATCGATGTCAGAAAAGTGGTCAGAATAACTAGAATGCCGAAGTAGAATATATCAGATTGTGATTTTTTTTGAGTTTGTATTTGTGGCAGAACATACCATGAACTCATTCCTATATTATCCACCGTCTGATAGATAGCCAGAGTGTACTATCCAGATATTGGAAGATATCCAGGGAGCTACAGTGCTGGATGCTAGCACTAGTTGATATGATATATTGTCACAGTGGGAATGATATTACGGTGATATCTGAGATGAAATTAAGAACAGCAGAAATCTGACAAAGAAAAGCAGCCAATTCAGAAAAGAATGAAGATAGCTCAGACCAAACAGAATTAATATGCCAACATCGAATGATGACTATTGGTATTCGAAGCCAAAGATTTAATATATCCTTGAATGGGATGAACAGATTTGATAACAGCTGATAGTAGTGATTTGTTATGAGCTGTGGTTTGGTATATACGGATGTTGTATAGCCGGTATTGAGAGATTTATTTTTTGTCAGAATTATTTTGAGAGATATAATCTAATATAAAATTGAGATTTCAGAATAGATTCATTGAGATGAGTTTTTAATTTAAACTCTGTATACAGTTCTTCTGATATATCTGAATTTATTACTTGTGAGTTCGAGGACGAACTCAGATCTAAGAGGGGGAGAAATGTAAGGCCCGAGAAATTTATCCGGTTAATCCGGAATGATTTGACGATGATTATTATAATATAATTGGTGATAATCGAGATGATTATAGACGGAACGGATCGGACTGGGAAAGACGGAAGAAAATCAAAAGAGGTGCAAAGAGAAGTCCCCGCACACATGCGCGACATGTATGGGCGCACATGCGCGAGGAAGACAGAACAATGCGCACACATGCGCGACTTGAATGCGCGCACATGCGCGGAACGTCCAGAATGATCGGCGCATCTGCGCGATGTAGATGGCGCACATGCGCGGGTTGGGCAGAAAGATTGGCGCATATGCGCGACGTAGATGGCGCATATGCGCGATCCAACAAAAGATGCTGGTTGATTGAGATTCGATATCAGATTGGTAAATATTATTCAGATTATGAGTTGTACTGATACTGATTATGAATTCTTATATTATATCCGTGATGTTGAGATTGACGGGGTTATCAAGACTATATCGTTATGCCGTCGAAACATCGGTTGATTGATATTGATCAGATTCAGTATTGATTGAGATTGTATTATTATGTCGTTGACAGTGATCAGATTTTGTATTGATTTGAATATTAATCAGAACAGATTCTGAACTGAGATATACACTGATATGGTGTTTATGTGATTGTCATTGCCAGACTGGGTATGGACAGATCAGAATACAAGACTTCGTTTTCGTCAGACCGGGAAGACAAATGTATAAATAAATGTTGATTCGGGATTGCACAACTCGAGTTAGGTTTGACTGGAGTTTCTCTAAATCACATACTTTATTTTATTGCATTCATATTTGCAAATTATCAGATTGATATGTTTAGCTTATTGAATTATAGCATAGCAAGAGTTTGAGTCTAGGACAGATCAGCCTAGCTAGGGCAGAACCGCCGAGTCTTTGTCAGAACCACGAAGACTCTAGACTTACGGTGTATCGATGAGCTTAGATGTAGATCGACGTCTATTGTACACATTCGATACAGCATACAAAAGTCTAAATTAAATCGGGATCCCTAGATTAGAATGAGAGATGAGTCGAGTCTTAGATATTGAGACTAGAATTTGATTTACAGATCCGTATTAATTATGTTTCGTAGATTACGATTCATGTTTTATTTACAGACTGGTATTGATACATGTTGTTTGATTATGCTACATGTGATAAGATAGAATTCATGCTTATATGTTAATTCAGTTAACTGCATGTATACATTATTTATACTGGGTTTTATTCTCACCGGAGTTATACGGCTGTTGTCTTGTTTTGTATGTGTGCATGACACAGGTGAGACAAGATCGGGGTCAAGAGGATGATGAGAGATCGAGATTAGAGTGGTGATTCCGGACTTAGATGTAGACTTGGTGTAATACTTGAAAATTAGTAGTTGAACATTAGACAAGTTTGAATAATTATTGTACATTATTGAACTGTTATACAGAGATGTATATTAGTTACATTCCATTACGTTCCGCACTTACATTTTAAAAAGAACAATTTTTAGACCCTGTTTATCTTATTTGATAATTAAATCCCAAAGATGATTAAGATGATGATTAGCGTCCAGGTCCCCACAAGAAAGGTATAAATCAATGTTAACCAGGAGATGCGACTGGAGTTAGATTTGACTTGAGTTTCCCTAAACCAGATACTTGTTTGTTATTGTTTTAATACCTTTGTATTACTTGAATGTATGTGCTTATTCTATTGACTTATAGAATAGCAGAGAAAAGAAGATAGATTACACGAATGAGTCATTGGCAGAGGTGACAGGTTTTGGGCAGAGGTGCCTAGACATTGGATGTTTGGCTATATCGATGTTGCTTAGGAATAGATCGAATTATATTGAAGACTAGACTAGATCAGAGTCGAATCAGATATATGAGTTTGAGTTACAGTTTTATATCATTTCATGTTTCAGATTGATACATGTTATTGATGATTGTTATACTTTCATATATGATTTATATGATTGCATGTATACATTGTTTATACTGTGAATTTTATTCTCACCGGATTTATCCGGCTGTTGTTATGTTTGTATGTGTGCATGACAACAGGTGGGACAGAATTAGGGTCAAGAAGAGGATGAGATATGACAGTTTAGCGTGGAGATTCGGACCCAGAAGTAGAGTTGTTTTCATTACTAGTTATGTAGTGAAAGTACAGTAGTTTGTTATGACATACTGTAGTACAAGACTTGTACTTTTATTTTTTACATGTATATTAGAGTGATTCTATTATGTTCCGCACTTGTATTTTTTAAAAAAAAAATTAGACCCAGTTTATTAATTGATCCAATTATTCCCAAAGATGATTAAGAAATGAATTAGCGTCCGGGTCCCCACAGCAGATGGTATCAGAGCAGTAGGTTCCAGAATTGTAGGTTCCTTAGACTGAGATAGAATAGAGTGAGCAGGGTAGAATGATTTTTCTTTCCTGCTTTTGCTATGTTGGCATGTTTTACTGCTTTAATACATGTTTACCTGAATTATCTGATTTGATTGGTAATGTGTATTATTGAGAATGAATCAGAACCGATTCTTGATCAGAGGTAAGATGATCAGAAGGGGACTGAGACATATTTGTCAAATGCGATTGCTAACCCTTTTGATAATCATATATGCCTCCTCGAAGAGTCCCAGAACAGGGCAGTACCTCAGCTAATCCGATGGATGTTACAGCAACACCGATGGAAACGTTAATGAAGAGGTTTAAGTCATTTAAACCGCCGACTCTGGAGGGTACTAAGACATCAGTTGACTGTGAGAGCTGGCTAGATGATATAGAGATGTTGTTTGATTCCTTGGATTACACAGATGAGTGCAGGGTTAGACTGATTGGGCACCAGTTGCATGACGTTGCAAAGAATTGGTGGCTCACGACAAAGAGGGCTTTGGAGCATTGAGGTACGAATATTACTTGGAATATCTTTAAGACTGAATTTTATCAAAGATTTTTCCAGTATCGTACAGAAAAGACAAGGGAGCAGAGTTTGCCAATATGAGACAGGGTCAGTTGAACATTGAAGAGTATGTGGCCAAGTTCTCTACCTTGTTGCGTTTTGCTCCACATGTTTTTGAAAATGACAAAGCTGTTGCGGATAAGTTCATCAATGGACTGAATCCGGAGATCTTTACACTGGTGAACACTGGGAGACCAAATAATTTTACTGATGCTTTGAATAGAGCGAAGGGAGCTGAAGCGGGCCTAATTAGGCAGAGAGGAGCTTCATATATTGCACCAGCACCGAGACCACAGCAGCCATCTACTACTCAGTTCCACCAGCCGCCTCCCAGATTTGAGAGTGGTGGCAGTAGTAGTGGAAAGAAAGGTCAGTTGAAAGCCAGAGGGAAATAGTTCAAGAAGTCTGGCAGCAGTTCTTCTAGCTCCAGTGGTTCCCGACAGAGCCAGAGTTATACCCGGGCTTATTGTAGAACTTGTGGCGGAAGACATCCGACCGAGCAATGCCAAGGAGTGTTTGGTAGTTGCAACATATTCAGACAGTAGGGACATTTCGTCAGAGTTTGCCCACAGAGAAGTTCCAAAAGATCCCAGGGAGCAGAATCATCTGGATCAGTGGCACAGCCTGATAGACGATCATCTGCTATTCATACATTCCAGGCAGCACCAGCCCAGTCACAGCCAAAGCCAGGAATAGGCCAGACTCCTAGACAGCAGGCCAGAGTATTTGCTTTGACTGAAGATCAGGCACAGGAAGCAACAAATGATGTTGTTGCAGGTAACTGTTCTCTTTGTGGTTACCCTGCTTATGTATTGATATATACGGGTGCTTTTCATACATTTATTTCTGAACTATTTGCATTGATTCATGCATTGCCTGTTGAGTCATTATCTGCTGTAGTATCTGTCTCTTCTCCTTTAGGGACAAGTTTGATATCAGTGAAGTTTGTTAAATATTGTATGCTACAGTATGACGGGCATGAGATTGAGTAGATTGTATTGTGTTTAGGTTGTCAGATTTTGACTGTATTATCGGTATTGATATGCTGACCAAGTACAGAGCTACCGTTGATAGTTTTCATAAGATGGTACGACTCAGACCTGATATGGCTGATGAATGGAAATTTTACGGTAAGGGTTCTAGATCCAGAATTCTTTTGATATCTATTATGTAAGTGACTCGATTATAACAAAAAGGAGCATAGGGATTCCTTGTCTATTCAGTAGATGTACTGAAGTCGAGTCCATCATTGGCAGACTTGCCAGTGGTATGTGAGTTTGCTGACATCTTCCCGGATGAGATTCCGGGTCTGCCTCCAGTCAGAGAGATAGACTTCAGTATTGAATTGGTACCAGGTATAGTTCCTATTTCTAGAACTCCGTACAGAATGGCACCAATTGAATTGAAAGAATTAAAAGAGAAGTTGGAAGATTTATTGGCCAAGGTTTACATCAGACCGAGTGTCAATCCTTGGGGTGCTCTAGTACTGTTTGTTAGAAAGAAAGACGGTTCAATGAGACTCTGCACTGACTACCGACAATTGAACAACGCTACGGTAAAGAATAAATATCCTTTGCCTCATATCGATGATTTATTTGATCAGTTGCAGGGTTCTTCGATTTATTCCAAGATCGATCTACGATCTGGATATCATCAGCTGAGAGTCAGAGATTCTGATATACCGAAGACAGCTTTCAGAACCAGGTATGGCCATTATGAGTTTATTGTCATGCCGTTTGGTTTAACAAACGCTCCAGCTGTGTTTATGGGTTTGATGAACCGTGTGTTTCAGAAGTACCTTGATGATTTTGTGATTATTTTTATCGATGATATTCTGATTTATTCAAAGAATTTGAATGATCATGCAGAACATTTAAGAATTGTTTTGAAAACTCTGAGAACTGAGAAACTGTATGCCAAGCTTTCGAAATGTGAATATTGGCTGAGACATGTTGTGTTTTTGGGGCACATCATATCTGGAGATGATATATCTGTTGATCCCAGTAAAGTTGAGGCCGTGATCAGTTGGCCTAGACCGACATCTGTGCCAAAGATACGCAGTTTTATGGGTTTAGAAGGCTATTACCGACGATTCATCAAATATTTCTCCAGTATTGCTAAACCTATTACGCAGCTGACTCAGAAGAATGCACCATTTTTTTGGTTAGAGGAATGTGAATCTAGTTTCTTAGAGTTGAAGAAAAGATTAACCAGTGCTCCGGTGTTGTCTATTCCGTCAGGTACTGTGATTTTGTTGTATATTGCGATGCTTCTCACAGAGGATTGGGTTGTATTTTGATGCAGCGGGGACCTGTGATCGCTTATGCCTCAAGACAGTTGAAGCCAAATGAGACTCGCTACCCAATTCATGATCTTAAATTGGCGGCCATTATATTTGCATTGAAGATTTGGCGACACTACCTGTATGGTGAGAAGTTTGAGATTTATTCTGATCATAAAAGCTTGAAATATCTGTTTTCACAGTCAGAGCTGAATATGAGGCAGCGAAGATGGCTTGATTTTTTAAAAGATTTTGATTGTGAAGTACTATCCGGGAAAGTCGAATGCAGCAGCTGATGCACTAAGTCGAAAGATATGTTCTTTACCCTTATCGACGATTGGTGTTTCGAATTTGACTGAAGATTTTTGTTTGTCTGGATTAGTATTTTAGACAGATTGTAGACCGTTGAGACTCTATACTGTTCAAGTTGAACCAGAGCTGATTTTGAGAATTAAAGCGGCTCAGAAATTTGATCAGAACGTTCAGAACTCAATAGAGATGGTCAGAGCAAGGCATCGATCAGAGTATTAGGTTCGTGACAGTGTTTTATATGTGATAATCTTCTTGTTGTGCCAAATGTTTCAGATTTGAAACGACGGATATTGTTAGAAGCGCATAGCAGTCGATTCAGTATTCATCCTGGTGGCAGAAAGATGTATAATGATTTGAAAAGACAGTTTTGGTGGAAACAGATGAAAGCTGATATTGCTAAATTTTTAGCCAAGTGTCTGAATTGCCAACAGATAAAAGTGGAAAGAAAGAAACCAGGAGGTCTATTGCAGAATTTGTCCATTCCTGAATGGAAATGAGATCACATTTCCATGGACTTCGTGACGAAACTACCACGTGCCTCCCGAGGTTGTGATGCAATTTGGGTCGTGATTGACATATTGACCAAATCCGCATGTTGTATTCCGTACAAGATGACGTATAGACAAGACCAGATGGCAGAGATCTATGTCAGAGCAGTAGTCAGATTGCACGGAGTGGTGAAGTCAATTGTATCTGACCGTGACCCTCGGTTTACTTCGCACTTTTGGCACAGTTACAGTAGGCTCTTGGTACGAAGTTACATCTGAGTACTGCATATCATCCTCAGACCGACAGACAGTTAGAGCGGACTATCTAGACACTGGAGGATATGCTTAGAGCTGTAGTGCTAGATTTTGGCACATAATTGGCAAGAATCTTTGCCACTTTGTGAGTTTTCGTACAACAAAAGATATCAGACGAGTATTGAGATGTCACCATTTGAAGCGTTGTATGGCATGAAGTGCAGATCCCCTCTGTATTGGGACGATATCTGAGGTACCTGTGATTGGGCCTGATATGATTCGAGATATGACAGAAAAAGTGAAGCTGATTCAGAAGAGAATGAAGACAGCTCAAGACAGACAGGCCAAATATGCCAATGTTCGACGTAGACCGTTGGTATTTGAGGCATGAGACAGATTATTTTTGAAGATTTCTCCTTTCAGAGGAGTTTTCAGATTTTGCAAGAAAGGGAAGTTGTCTCCACGATACATTGGGCCGTACGAGATTCTTGAGAAGATAGGAGATCGTGCCTATCGCCTTGAATTACCGCCATCTTTATCTGGAATACATGATGTTTTTCATGTATCTATATCCGAATTATATTCCCAATGCATCCCATATTATTCAGCCAGACGAGGCCGAATTTGATGAGACACTGAGTTACTTCGAGAAGCCGATCCAGTTTCTCGATAGTAAGGAAAAGCAGCTCAGAACGAAGACAATTACACTTGTGAAGATTCAGTGGAGTCGTCATGGCATCGAAGAAGTTACCTGGGAGACTGAGTCAGATATGAGACAGAGATTCCTAGAGTTATTTCATTGATGTGAGTTTTCTATTCAGCTTCTGTTATACATTTCTTTCTGATATGATTTGATTGCCTGTGATTTTGGGGACAGGATCATATCTTAGGGGGAGAGAAATGTAATGCCCGAGAATTTTGTTATTGTAATCTAAAATGATTTATTCATAATTGATGTGATTATAGACGGAAAAGATCAGACCGGGAAAGACGAGAAAAGACGTGAATTATGTGCGATGACTGGACCCCTCGCGCATATGCGCGACTGAGCAGGGCGCATATGCGGGAGGTAGGCAGAGAACCTCGCGCATATGCGCGAAGGGTGTGCGCGCATATGCGCGAGAGTGTAAAAGGAAAATATGCCAAGTCTAGAGAATGTCGCGCATGTGCACGGAGGTGGTGCGCGGATATGCGCGAGCTGCCGAGAAGACACGCGCCGAGACAGAATGTCTCGCGCATAAGCGCCGAGGAGGGTCGCGCATATGCGCGAGACGTGCAGCTCAAAGAGTTGTGCCACGTATCTTCACCATGCAAGGGATATATAAATTTGTTAATTTTCCTTCATTTCATCGGCAATGAAGAGAGAAAGAACCGAGCATAATTCCTCAAAGCTTCCTCATATTTTAGAATTGATTTTGCGGAAGATCCGTCCGTCAGAATTTCAATCCGACTTCAGTACTGTGTTCCTATCGACAAAGACTTCAACTGGAAGTAATTTTTCTTATGTTTTGATATGATATTGAATGAATCATATGTGATTGATATATGGTGTTCTTGATATATTAGACATCGTATAATTGAAATCAGATTGAAAAACTTATACCGTAGGAAATTGTTATGATTTTTCAGAATTGAATTGATTAAGACTATACAGATTTGATATCAGATTATGTTTGTCGATCTATTATGAGTTGAGATTGATATCTGTGGATATTTTTATTGCTGGATATATTGAGATTGTAAAGTTATGCCGTTGAAATAGAATTAGAATGAGTTCTGATTATATCTCGTATTGATTTTAGTGGTATATTGATATTGTACTCCTCGATATTATCATTGCCAGATTGACTATTGACTTATTCGAATTCAAGACTTCGACAGAGACAGAAACCGACAAAAGAAAGGTGTAAATAAATGTTAACCGGGAGATGCGACTCGAGTTAGATTTTACTTGAGTTTTCCTAAACCACATACTTGTTTGTTATTATTTTAATACCTTTGTATTACTTGAATGTATGTGATTATTCTATTGACTTATAGAATAGCAGAGAAAAGAAGATAGATTACAAGAACGAGTCATTGGCAGAGGTGCCAAGTCATGGGCAGAGGTGCCTAGATATTGGATGTTTGGTTATATCGATGTTGCTTAGGAGTAAATCGACCTCTATTGCAGAGATTCGATATAATATACCGACGTCCAGGAACCGGGATCCCTAGACTAGACTAGATCAGAGTCGAGTCAGAGATATGAGTTTGAGTTACAGTTTTATATCATTTCATGTTTCAGATTGATACATGTTATTGATGATTGTTATGCTTTCATATATGATATTATATGATTGCATGTATACGTTGTTTATACTGGGAATTTTATTCTATCCGGAGTTATCCGGCTGTTGTTGTGTTTGTATGTGTGCAATGACAACAGGTGGGACATGATCAGTGTCGAGAAGAGGCTGAGAGACGACAGTTTACATGGAGATTCGGACCCAGAAGTAGAGTTGTTTTCATTACTGGTTATGTAGTGAAAGAACAGTAGTTTGTTATGACATACTGTAGTACAAGACTTGTACTTTTATTTTTGACATGTATATCAGACTGATTCTATTATGTTCCGCACTTGTATTTTAAAAAAAAAATTTAGACCCAGTTTATTTAATTGATGCAATTATTCCAAAGATTATTAAGAAATGAATTAGAGTCCGGGTCCCCACATACGACTTTTTGCCAACTTCAGTAAATGTGAGTTATGGGAAGAACAAGTTTCATTTTCGGGCCACGTTATTTTTAGGAGGGGGATTGAATTAGACACAAAAAAAGTAGTTGTTGTTAAGGATTGGCTAATCCAAACAACTCTGCAGATATTCGTAGTTTCTTAGGTTTGGCAAGCTATTACCAGCGATTTATCCAAAACTTCTGACGTACTGCCATTCCATCGACCCCAAATGGTACAAGATTCAAGTGGTTTGACTACTGTGAGAAAATTTTTGTGGAACTAAAGGGAAGATTGAAGTCAGCACAAGTCCTAACCATACTGACATATTCTGGAGGGTTCACGGTGTTTAGGATGCTTCAAAGCAAGGATCGGTAGTCCTGTTGATAAAAAAAAATAAGAGGGTAATCACCTTTGCTTCTCGTCAATTAAAGGAGCACAAGTGTAACTACCCAACAAATGATCTCGAGTTGGAACCATTGGTGTTCACACTAAATATCTACAAACGTTACCATATAGTGAATGATGTGAGATATAATAGAATGGGATAGGCTGACCCACCAATATGAAGGGGTTGGAAAAATTCAACTCACCCTGCCCCTCAGCACCTTGGGTTGCGTGCTAGGAGGGCCAGTATGCTAAATTTTTTTAAAAAATACGATGAGACCGTCTCACGGGTCAATTTTGTGTCAAAAAGTATTAATTTTCTCTCTAGATGTGGATTGGTGGATCATATTCGGGGATCTAGATGTCGATCAAGTATGTCTATCTTACGAATATAAATTCGTGAGACTGTCTCATAGAAGACATATGCAAAAAATTATAAAGAATTAGAAGTACAAAACTGAAATTTCTGCCCTTTTTATTGCTTTAAAATTACTAGAAATTATAATTATTATTTTTTTAACCTACCCACTAGGCCGAACCCTCAACATCCATGAAAATATTTTTATAAAATATTTTGCACCACTTTAAAAAATAAACGTCAATAAACTAGAATTTGAAATACCAAAGGTGAACGTCAAAACATGAAATCGTCAATCGTTTTACCAACCTAAAAAGCAAAAAATTGAATAGTATAGCCCATACTAAACCTCTCAAAAATCTCTCAAAAGCATAAATTAATAGTCTTAAATCCTTTAAAGTTAATCGTGAATCATAAATGCGGAAGAGTAGAAGCGCTGAACCTCGGGTTGTGTCCACCTTCAGTCCATTCAAATCATCCATCAAGACCTCCCTCAAACTCACCTGCATCCATCACACCTAGGGAGTCTAAAAACTCAACACACAATAATCTTTATAACAAATAATACGTATAAAATCACATGCAATAGTGAAAATACTTTTACTTAAAAATAACATTTCATTACATGCATACATAAACTTTAACTTTTTCATTTTCCCTCAACATGACATAATATAAAACCTTTTAACATGATCATAAACATTTTCCTTTCCTTTATTGAATTCAGATCGTTATTTGTGACTTTCCTCAAACCTCAAAAAGTTGATGGATCCATCTATATGTAACCACAGTACTGGGCGGTGGGGACATCAACGACACTCTCACCTGTCAACTGAGCCTTGGCCTATCCTCATCGAATGAAAATACGATCGTCGGGACTCTCTTTGGGGCCTTTTCCCATAAATAGGCTCCCTCTGGGGCCTTCTCCCCTCACGATATTCTCATTCTTACCTCAAACCTCATATTCTCGATGGAAATATGATCGTCGGGCTCCCACTGGGACCATAACCCTCACGATATCTCCAACATAACATCGTAATATTCACAATTAATTCACTTCCTTCAATGTTTCGTATTCTCATCACTTTATAAAAATCATGCACAACATATACATTTTGTTTTTGAACCAAGCATGCAACATACCTTTTAAATGTCAACATTATATCATAAAAATCAAATAGGCATTTAAAAATAATAATTTAATTATTTAAAATTTCATAAACCTTTAGAAATAATCATATTATCATAAAAACAGCATTTAGAGCACTGTCATGACGTTATTAATTTTTAGGTGTAAAAAGACTATTTTACCCCTAAACTTGACATTTACGATTTTTGACTTTTTCTTGATTTATTTGACTCTAACATGTCCCAAATAATTATTTAAGCTTAAATTAAAATTTTCATAATTTTATTTAGCTTAAAAGAGAGGCTTTTTAATTAATTCGTGATTAATCGTTTTGACGGTGTTTTAATCCCAAAAAATCCCAAACTTTAACTTAAAATTCCTAATTAAAAACTTAGACTTTTTATATTATTTTAACCCTTGTGAACCATGACTCGACCCCCGTGAGCCGTGTTTCAATTTATTTTTGTTTTAAAAACCCTAAGGTGACTTACAAAAGTCTCACCTAAGCAAGGTCTCGATTTTGTCGAGCCACCCTCGAGCCAACCCCAACCAAACCTTGACCAACTCCCTATTGCACCCTACTGGACCCTTTGAACCCCTAGGAACCAGCCCCAAGCAAAAAACGTGAGCCCCCTACCAACCCATGCAGCGGCCGAGAGTTCCAATGTGCTTGGACTCTTAGTTTGTGAACTCAGGAACCTATCCGACGCTCCAGCACCCAAACCAACCTCTAGTAAACCTACCTAGGACCCTAAGGAATTGCCCTAGCCCAGCCCCTGAGCCCTGGACCAAGCTCTCAACCAGCTGGAAGGCTGCACCAACTCTCGCATGTGCTGCGCGATTCTCGGTAAGAGTCCTAGAATGGCTAGGACTCTTTCCATTGCCCCTAACTCGTGCCCTAGCCTGGCTAGGAACCTCCCCCTGACCCATAACTGACACTGGCCGAGCCCTGACCCAAGCGAAGACCCTACCGACCCTCCACAAGCAACCCGATCACAAGACCCATGACAACAAAAAAATGATTTCCAACGTGTGCTTGTGTGCAGAGTTTTGTTGTGTTTAGGGCCTCTTTAAAACATGTAAAAACATCACTCGATTATGTCTTAACATCATGGCAGCCCCTGATCATATAAAGAACTTGATTTGGTACATAAAACCATTAGTTTAACTCATGTGCAAGCAAAAATCCGAAATAATAGTAAGAACCCCATGTTTTTCATACAACGTAATTAAAAACGATAGTACGAAGTGATAGATGAGAAAAGGAGATGTATGGTGTGTTTTTGCGTTTTAAACGCACGACTAAATGTTGACGACGAAGAACAGAGCGAGGAGACGATGGCTTAGAAGATACCCCTTGAACTCCGAAAATTCTTCTTCGATTGTGAGTGTGTGCCGTGAGGTTTGCAAAATATTGGCACTACAAGAAAAACGACTTTCCGCAGCACGTCATCAACAGCGTGCATTAAAAGCACGCTGCGAATACTACTTTTCACGGCGTGCACCCACCTGTGCGCCGTTAATAGTGTTGCACTTGATACTATTAACAGCGTGCATTAAAAGAACGTTGTGGATAGTACTATCCGCGGCGTGCATATAAAGCCCGCTGCGGATATTACTATGGACGGCGTGAATTAAACGCACGCTGCGGATAGTGATATTTGCAGCATGCCTTTTTGTGCGCTGTTAATAAATTATATAAACGACAGCGCACAATAAACGCACGACGTTAATAATATTGTTAACGACGTGCAAGTTTATGTGTGCTTTTAAAGATAAATAATTTTTTTTAAAAAAATCGTATTCAGACATTAACGGTGTACATTAATCGCACGCCGTTAATAGTATTATTCACGGCATGCATATTATTAGCACGCTGCCGAAAATGAGTTCGAATTTCGATTTAAGACCACATTTAGCGACGGTTATGTAAAACCGTCGCCGATTTAAAGCCACATTTAGCGACGGCTAACTGAAACCGTCGCCGATGTTCATCGGCGACGGTTAAAATATAACTGTCGCTAATAGACACACATCGGCGACGATTTACTTTCAAACCGTCGCAACAAAGCGCAAATTATCTATTTAAACCCGATCTCCGTTCCATTGTCTTCCACATCACTTAACAACACTTAAAATTTTTCTCTTGTTATACGATTTAATACTTGTTTTTGTTTCCATTTCTGGTTAATTTTTTAATTGAATTTTTTATTAAAATTTATTAAATTATAAAAGTAATTTTTTTTATATTTACGCAAAATTTAGCGACGGCTTTTAGAACCGTCGCGAAATTTTAAACCGTCACATTATTTTAAGACCGTCGCTATAGTAGCGACGGTCTTTAATTTATGAACCGTCGCTGATATGCGACGGGTTTGTCCAAAACCGTCGCTAGTATTTTTTTTTATTACTTTTAACGGCATACACATGCACGTTGCGGAAAGTTGTATTAACAGCGTACATATGCACGCCGTTGATAATAGTATTAACAGCGTGCAATGCACGCCGCGGATAATCCTGAACTTTTAACGGCTTGGAACTTTGCAGCGTGCAATGCGCGCTGCGGAAGCTTATATGCGCGCTGCGGAAAGCCGTTTTTGTTGTAGTGTGGGTTGCTCAATTCTGAAAAATGGCATGAATTGAATGGTGTAGGGTTTTGGATGATTTACATGATATATAGCTAATAAAATAATAACAAGGCTTTAGGCCTAATAAGCTCATAATTTAGGCCTATTAGTCTTAATTAGGATTTAATTAAAAATATGAAAATAGTTTTGTTAAAATAAGTTTGTGAATTTAATAGCCGGGTTACTAAAACGTTTGTATTTTTGTTGAAAAACCAACAACGATAAAATTTACGTCCTGGCGTATAAAATAACCTCGAACCTCCTTATTGTTAAAAATATGAAAAACCAACACCCATATTTTACACAATTAAAAATAATTATTTAATATAAACATTAAACGTGTTTCAGCCCTCGGTCTTCGTTCCTCGATCGCAACTTGAATAATCCTTAAAATTACAGTTTAATGCATAATGACAATAAAACCCTGAGGGTCAAAAGTGACGAGGTTGGATGTAGTTATGACATATGTAGGATCCAATATATTGTAGTCGAGGATTCAACGCTACGGTTGTACATATCTTATATGATCTAATGAGTTAATGGTGAAAGAAATATCTGGCCAGAGTATGAGATGTGCTTTATGGTAATGTTTTTCCCTTATTTCACATGATTACTTAGATACATCACATCGTTATCAAATTCATATGCAGTCATCAATATACCAATGATGGCATATTCGATCGGGATATATGAGATGAAAGGACTGTACTGTACACTAATGATAACCTACTGGTTCTTACATCTATTATTATCTATTTAGAATCTCTCTAATAGAGACAAAAAAATTGGTCTATTTTTTGATTTCTCAATTTTGCCCTTATTTTATACCACATTTACCTTTTTGTTTTTATTTTCTTTTAATTTCAAAATATCATTTTTAAATTTTTTTTAAATTAAAACTATTCAAATAACACTTTAGTCCCTCGATAATTTGTCAAATTTCAATTTAGTCTATAGATAATTATAAAAAAAACTGTACACACACGCACCGCGTGTGCAAAAAGCTAGTGCCTCAGTAAAATTCTAAGGGAGACTTTGTGTTCAGTCCCCATTTTCTGTAATCTTTATCTTCACTCCCCATCAATGAAGGATATTTTTTTGGCATTTTCTCTCATCAGGGAGTTGTAAACAATTTTGTTCTGAAACAGGGACTGATCACCAATTCACCGAAATTCTTCTAACTAGTAGATGCCCTAGTTTGGAAAAACACACCGTAGAATTTTGACTAATTTGATTGGAGTGACAAAGTCAAACACTAACAAGTAGATTTTCTATCATTCAAAACACCTAAAGAAGATTCTAAAAAGTTCTAAAAACATGATAAATAAATATTGTATCGTAATACCATATCTTATCTTATATTATCTTATCTTATCAAGAGTTGATAAGATAATGTCATTAGGAGTTTTGACGAAGTGAAAACTCAATCAATAATTTCGACAAAGGCAAAACACTAGCATGAGTTTGGACAAGTTATAAACTACTAGTCATAATCCTACAAGGATTCTACTCATCCATGAAATATTGAAATATAACATTACATATTGGATGCTAGAAAATTTCTGTCTCCTCACTCAATTCATATCTTTGGCCACACCCCTTATCCAACCAAACTCAAGGTCGTGACCACCACAACTCTATTGCACGTTCGTCGTTGTCCTGTCGCATCGCGGTCATGTCACGGTCGAATCTCTGCCTCCTTCCGGTCGTTGATTCTTGAAGAAAATTCCATCTAGATTTCTAGTGATATCTAGACGAGGATGATATTTTTCAGTCGTGGACTTGATTCGGAGTTTGAAAATAGGCGAATCTAGTTGATTGTTTGTAGAAAATACAACAAGAACTATCTTCACTTAAGAAACAAAATAGTTGGAGTCAAGTGACTTGATCACTAAAAGAATATTCAATAAACGTTCTATTGATGTTAGATTTTAATTTTTTTAAAATTTTCGTTGTGTTTTAGATGCGAGAAAGCGTTACGTTAACAGTAGTATCAAAGCCCAAGTTCTCAATTTGTATTATTCAAATGTTTTTTGTTTAATGGCGTTGAATTTTTTTTGTTTCTAACCGCATAAAATTTTTTTCCAGAAAATTGTTGTTTCTAGAAAATTAGATTTCCGAACAAAAAAATTTATTTTCGCCGGTGGTTTTGGGAAGCAGGTAGCGGGCAACACTGCCCGACGTAATAAGTACGCTACCTGCACAGTTTTTAAATAAATAAATAAAACTTAAGGGCAAGGTTGCACATAGGGGCTGCTCGCGAAAGTTACTTGCAAAATTTGGGTACAAGGTGGCACCCGGGCAGGGTGCCCAAGATGTTCTAAGGAAGTCCTAACCCACAATTTTGGGCCCAGAAAATTTTCAAATTTTATAAAAAAAATTTAGTTAAATTAATATTTTCTGAAAATTGACAAATTTACACTTAAAATTATGGATTTTTATTATCAAATAAACCATTAGAATATGATTTTAATTATTTTTAGTAAAAGGTGTTTTTATAAAAAAACAAATTATGGATAAATTAATTAGAAATTAAATAATGATTTTTATTTAATTTGTTAATTTATATTTAATATGCAGGTTAATGATAAATTTTCAAGTTATATGATTTAATGATAATATGTGATATTATATAATAAAAGATGATCGGAAGTCATGATCGATGTGCTAGATATATTTAGGATATTTTACTATGATATAAATTTTAATTATTTGATAATTATTAAAGTTAGTATGTTTGTGGCTTATTCTCAACCTTTAAATTTGTATCTCATCACGCAATGAAAATTAATGTAAAATATTAAATTTAGTGGGAGGTCAAGATTGGAATATGGTGAACCCAGATCATCAAAAGATTGAAAATCGAAAACATGTAAAATATTAAAAACTTTTGTAATACTACATTCACATATCAGCATTTATCTAAGTTTTTGGACTCTTATCCATGTATGGTTCTCATGGATCAAATAGATCATCATTTATTTATTATTTATAATGTTGTGTATATTCATTAAATGATAAGCTGAAGCAGACATCGCTCGGAAGACAATAGTTTCACCAAAATCGTTGTGTGTTTATTTTTAACAACAGCTTTACTGAAAATCGTTATCTTTGAGCATATATATATTTTATCATAGATATCGGTTTTTCAAATGCCGTTGTCTTCTAGTTTGTTATTAGGGTGAACAACAATGGTTTTTAAAAATGAATTGTTTATTAGCGTTTCTTTTTTGTCAAAGATCATTGTCTACTAGTTTTTTTTGGCAAACACAAAAGTTTTAAGAAACTGATCATGTTTTTTAATAATAATTTTTTTAATATTCTATGGTTCGAAGACAAGATTGTTTATTTTTAAGGGTCAAATGATACACATACATGCACACACTTGCTCATTGTTATATTTAGAATGGAAAAGAAACATAACCCCAAACCCATCCCGATTTCCTTCTCTTCTCCCTTAAGTCGTCACCGCTGTAAATCATTGGAAAAGGTGTGGAATCCACGGGAGAAGGTTGATTAGTTCTCAGAGACCTCCATTTTGGTCGGATCGTAAAGTTTCAGCTCGGAACTTGCGCGACCAAGCTTCTCGATTTTTCCAGTCGCGACCCTCTTAAAATTTCCTCTCAAATCTTGGTTAGTTTCTAAGTTTTAACCTAGTAATAGTAGTGTGAAGCATAGTTATTGAAATTTAAGATTTCATATTGAGATCTAATTGAGTTCTACGGCGCAACAAAGCTGCTCGATTTTTCTAGTGGAGATCTACTGTTTCGGTAACGTCTCGAAAATTTGAAGGTTCACGTGCACCATATGCATACAAGTTATCAAATTTCTTATTATTTTAATTACATGAATTGATTATGGTAGGCATGATTACATGTCCAAAATAGGGTTTTATTGTAAAATGCATAAAACTGTATTTAAAAGTTATTCGAGACGGGATCGAGGAACGGAGACCGAAAACCATATAAGTTAAAATATTTTTATTCAATGATTTTTTTTAATTATTTAATATATGGTAAATTTTAATATGCATTTTTGAAAATGAGGAATTTTTATGTGTTTTTACGCGTAGAATCGTAATTTAAACATTCAATCAATTTCTAACGAAAATAAGGACTTTTTGGAGGCTCAGTTAATATTTTCGAAAAGAAACCTAAACAAAATATTTTAATTACCATCTAATTGTCCTATTATATTAGGTCATTGGGCCTATCTTGCTACACAAGTATTAATATCAATTAAAAGCATTCTAAAATCCTAAACCTACTACACAAACACACGCACAGCTCACACAATAAAGCAAGGACTCTCCATCAGCACACACACACACACCACACGAGTTTTTTAGAGGAAAATCACGTGAATAGTGCATAGTTTCAACAAGGTCCTCCCTACGTCGACGTCCTGAAAGAGATCGAGTTTAGGTGTTCTAATACGCAACGGAAGTTTCAAAATTTATTTTCAAGAAGAAAAATCAAACACCTAGTATGATGTGTAGCAAATATGAAAAACACCAAAATATCATACATAGGGTGTTTTAGAAAATATACCTATCAATCTCAAGAGATTGATTATGGCTCCAACTTAGTTGTCAAACAACTAATCTCTTCAATGGCAAGACCCTCTACAAGCTTTCCTTGTTCTTGAAATCTTTTCTTCAAATTAGGTCCACCACCAACAAGCTAAATCCTCTCTAATTTTGCACTAGAAAAATTAGAGAATTTTTCATTTGAGAAGAGAGTGTTTCCTCAAAATTTGAAAAAGAAAAATTGGAGAATTTTGGCATCAAATTTTCGTCCAAAGGGGGTGGAGAGGAGAGAAGGGGGGACTTTTCTTGGTTGTGGAAAAAGTTAAAGCCAAAAAGTTGCATGCCAAGCCTTGAACATTGAAAAAGTTGTCTCCCAACTCTTCACCTCCCCATGCACATTCTATTTGAGCTTGTGACAATTACAAGGTCCATGGACTTTAATTTAATTGTCTCAAAAAAATTTGAGATCAGTTAAACCTTACTCGATTTTACTCAAGTCCACTAGTTTAATAATTATTTCTAATTGGGCTCTACAAGGCCCAATGTTGTTTAATTAATCCAACACTTGAATTTATTTAATTATTTGGACTCTGCTAGGTCCACTAGTGTTTAATTAATTCAACACTTGAATTAATTTAATTTAGTCCATAATAATATGAAAATCACAATTTTCAAATACATTACTCGTTTGGCCAACTTTTAATTTAGGAACACTTCCTCAAATTTAAAGTTACATTCTCTTTATAGAAGTCATACTTCTATTTTATTTACACTTATAAACTCCTTTATAAATCGTTCAACACATTGAACTATTTTACTTCTCAACGGGATCTAGAAAGTTAGCACTTGTGTGACCCTCAATGGTTCATTGATACAACTAGCCGTGGATTCACATCTCCATGTGCTTCGGACTAAACATGTCCTTATTTGAGCATACCCCAATTGCTCCATTCTTACTTATCAACTCCTTGATAATAAGAACGTCAGAACTCAAGTCTGATATTACCCAACCAATCATGTTAAACGCCTAGCAGCATCGCTTACATGATTCCCTAGGTATCAAATGATAGTGCCTGAAAGAACCATTCAATTATGGTTAGCGTACAATACGGTCCCTTCAACTCATATATCCCGACCGATTCGACAACCATTGGTTTATCGAGAGTTGTCAATGAATCGATACTATGTGTCATGTCGTAGTTGCATCCATGGTGTAATCTATGAAACCCCTTTCATAATTACCACCATACTCTGATCAGAGATTTTATACTACATACACATAGGATATCCATACCCAAAGATAAGCGGTGAATCCTCGACTACAATGCATCGACTCCTATATGTTTCGACAAAACACTCAACCTTGCCACCTGATGACCCCTTGAGAGTCGGTAAACAAGTCAAATTTTAATGCTGGCACATAGAGTCTCAATGTTGTCTCGGGTCATAAGGACTAATGGTGTAGAACCATAAACTAGGACGTTTCCACTCGATAAGTGAGAACCACTTCGAAAGTCCTTTATGGAGGGTTGTTCAGTGCACTCTACCAGGAGCACCTATCTGCATGCTCCGACATCACAATGTTCCCTACCAATGAAACATGGTACTCACATCGCAGATACTAGTCTCGAACTCGAGCGGCCTATATCCTTATTAGTGGCGGCTGAATCGACTAGGAACTGTTTAGAATATACAATATTCCAAATATGAGTTTCATGATACTCATCATATGAGCATCTCATATTCTTTCTACTATTTGTATATTCAAGGACTTTATCTATGCAACTAGCATGAGTATACAGATAAAGATGTGCCCAAACAATAATTTCAAATATTATTAAAATAAAGATCGTTTATACATAGAGTTTCATTGTGAACACTCGACCAACACTTGGCTCGACGGGCACCTACTCTAACACGTCCATCGCATTGCAAGTCGTTTTTCGTGCGTAATAAATACAAAGGAACGCCTTAATATTCGTTCACTAATCTTTAACACCATACTATATGTTTGATACATGATTGTATGTAAAACATGATACACTTTATATATTTTCGTTTTTCTGACGTTACATGCACAAAACTAGTGTTTTCATCTTTTAAAACTCTTGATTAAAAATCATAAATGGGCTGCCATCATAGGGCTATGGGAAGAGATGAATTTCAGAGGGTTAGGAGCCATATAGGAGGCTGCATAGGGGCTAGACGTGAGGGAACAAAGGCTGAACAAAAATTGGATTTGAAGGAAGCTAGGGTTCGACTTGGAGTCCTAGAGGGCCACAGATCTTAGCAAATGTAGGGTAACGTCCAGGAGACATAAAGGGATGGTAGGATGGTCCTAGGGTGGTTGCATGAGGGCTAGATCGAAGGTGGAGTGCTCCGGCGTGAGCTTATTGGCTGCGCATGGCATGGGAGTTACAGTTTAATTAGGTAGTTGCAACTGCAAGGACGGTAGAGGTTGTTCCAGTAGGTTTCTAAGGGCTTGGTCATGGTCCTAAGAGGGTTAGATAAAGTCTCGTTGGGTCGTCCAAGGGTTAGGAATGAAGGAACCTAGGGTCGAACAAGCAAGAGTTCAAAGTAATAAGTGCAGAAAATTTAGTAGGCATTCTAAGCAATTCTGAGGGTCTTAAATGGTTTGATTTCGGCTGTAAATCTTAAGCTTTGGTTCAAGTTTGGTAAGATTTGGATAAGTCTCGAGTCGAATCGGGTCAAAACCGGGACGTACACGTAATTTTTAAAAACGAATTGGAAAATTAGTCGAAGAGCTTATGTTTACGTCTAAGAAATATTTATGGGTGTATTTTAAGGTGTTGTAGTGACCCGTTCCAGAATCACCTACTAATCAAGAATTAAGCATGCAATTAACTAAATTAATAACAATCAGAGATAATTGCGGAAATGGTCAACAAACGATAGATATACAACCCAAATGAAGTCCAGAATAACTCAGAATAAAAAATATGCGGTACAACCATATCGAAACAAACAGTACTGAAGAACTAAACCAACCGGCTACTCAACGTCCTCATCATCCTCCTCCTGAGCCATCCAACCTGAGGCCTGCCCCGTGGGAATGGGGTGTCCAAGATAAACAAAACCGAGGACGTGAGCGATAAGAACGCCCAGTACAAAAGCATGAGTATACAAGCCTATATGAAATGCACATGCTATGATATGATACCAGGGTAGTCAAGAAACGGGAGTCACAAAAGATCTCAATATGCTCAGTCTAGAGGCGCCAAGTGGATAGTGCCGCGCGGTACTCCTCTGGGTCACTGCATCCACTACAAGATCAGACGTGGACCTAAAATGTCCCGGATCACCGAAGCCCTCCGGACCCGTCGGCCACTGTGTACTCTCGGTGTCCATGCGTCCACAAGACAGGGCTGAGCGGCCCCACAAGATATAGCTTATCTCGAAAGAGATACAGCTCAACAATAAAAGCTATCTCGAAAGAGATACGGCTCAAGATGAAATGTAACATGCAGCAATAAGCGTGACATAATAGCATGCATCATATGACATATATCAATGCAGCAAATAATCATGCAACACATATAAGAATGTATACTCGACCAGGATATCTCGGATAGTACTTTCGTACCTCTAGTAAAGCAATCCTAGTCCACAGGAAATCCTATCAATCGGGTCTAGTCCATCGTCAGCCCTGACAATATTGAGCTCCCTGACTGACCTTCTCGGACCGTCGGCTATGCCCGGCTGCTCTGTCCCGGGCTGCTCTTCCCTTCCCGGGCTGATCTTCCCTTCCTGGCTGCTCTTCCCTTCTCGGGCTGATCTTCCCTTCCCGGGCTGCTCTTCCCTTTCTGGGCTGCTCTTCCCTTCCCGGGCTGATCTTCCCTTCTCGGGCTGCTCTTCCCTTTCTGGGCTGATCTTCCCTTCCCGGGCTGCTCTTCACTTTCTGGGCTGCTCTTCCCTTCCCGGGCTGCTCTAGAGAGCTAAAACTTGCATTTAAACACACAGTACCCCCTCCACAATGAGAAATCCCATGGCCTATTTATAGACCTCAGTTTGCATGAACGTGTCAACCAAATCCCATGCATCCGGACATCTGTCGCTAGGCAGCATGCACAAAGACACCTCACCTTACATGCATGAACGTGTCAACCAAATCCCATACATCCGGACATCTGTCGCTAGGCAGCATGCACAAAGACACCTCACCTTACATGCATGAACGTGTCCAACAATTACCATGCACTTGACACCTGCCCGGCAGGCGTGTCAACCAAATACTATTCCCGGGCTGCTCTTCCCTTCCCGGGCTGATCTTCCCTTCCCGGGCTGTTCTTCCCTTCCCGGGCTGATCTTCCCTTCCCGGGCTGCTCTTCCCTTTCTGGCTACACCTCGGCTTACTCACACAAACTCTAAAGCCAAATTAGATTTACTTAATTAAAGATACTTAATCATGTTTATTTAAATAAATAGGATTCGGGCTACTACATTCTCCCCCACTTAAAAAGATTTCGTCCTCGAAATCAGGCTAGAAGAAGAACGAAACGAAATCACAGCATCGAAAAACAGCTAAAATACTGTTGAATACAACCGATGTTTGGTTTACAACGGAAAAACACACATACATCCATAGTACAACTAAAGTACAACTCAAAAGAGCTCTGGATGCTCTGAACGCATACGGCTCTCTAACTCCCAAGTGGCTTCTTCAGTGCCTATGCGCTGCCACTGAATTAAGACAAGAGGAATGATCTTATTCCGCAACACCTTGTCTTTGCGATCGAGAATCCGAACTGGTCGTTCCACGTAAGACAAATCCGAATTAAGTTGAACTTCAGAGGGATGTAAGATGTGAGACTCATCTGCTACATATCGTCTCAACAAAGATACGTGGAACACATCATGAATACTTGATAGGTACGGCGGCAATGCAAGTCTGTAAGCCAAATCTCCCACGCTTTCCAATATCTCAAAGGGACCAATAAATCTTGGAGATAGCTTACCCTTGAGACCAAATCTCAAAATCCTGCGAAAAGGCGAAACTCGGAGAAACACTTTCTCACCTGGTTGAAATTGAAGAGGTCGACGCTTGGTGTTCACATAACTAGCCTGTCGATCCTGAGCAGTCTTAATCCGCTTCTTGATTACTGCAACCTTATCAATAGCCTGCTGGACTAACTCCGGTCCCTCAACATGTCGTTCCCCAACTTCGTCCCAGAATAACGGAGTACGACAACGTCGTCCATACAACGCCTCAAATGGTGCCATACCAATACTACGATGATAGCTGTTGTTGTACGCGAACTCAATCAAAGGCAAATGATCCTGCCAAGCGGTTCCGAAATCCATAACACAAGCTCGCAACATATCCTCAAGTGTACGGATAGTCCTCTCTGACTGACCGTCGGTCTCTGGATGATAAGCAGTACTCAAACTTATTGAAGTACCCAATGCTGACTGGAAACTACCCCAAAATCGTGAGGTAAAACGAAGATCTCTGTCACTAACAATACTGACTGTCACTCCATGCAAACGTACAATCTCTTGAATATACAATCGAGCCATACGATCGAAAGTGAAATCACGGTTATATGGCAGAAAATGAGCAGACTTGGTGAGTCGATCCACCACTACCCAAATAGCATCACTGTTCCTCGAAGACAATGGCAAGTGAGTAATGAAGTCCATCGTGATATGCTCCCACTTCCATTCAGGAATAGGTAAGTTCAACAATAATCCTCCCGGTCGACGGTGCTCTGCCTTAACCTGCTGACAAACTAGACACTTGGAGACAAACTGATGAATGCTGCGCTTCATCCCTTTCCACCAAAATCGTGTCCTCAAATCTTTATACTTCTTGTTGCTTCCCGGATGAACACTCAACTTGCTTCGATGAGCCTGAGACAAGATCTCTTCCCTCAAAGTATCATCCTCTGGTACTACAACCCGGTTAGACAAACACAGAAGACCATTAGACTGATAATGGAAATTGCTATCTCCACCAACTAACCGAGCTAATCTCTGAGTCTTGAGATCAGACATCTGAGCATCTCGAATCCGAGTGAACAAAGTTGGCTCAGATAAAATGGTAGCAACACGAATGCTCTCCATACCTTTCCGATGTTTGAACTTAAACCCCAACGAACAACAATCCTGGACAGCACTAGACATAGCATTGGTCTGAAGTGCAGAGGCTCTCACCTTGCGACTAAGAGCATCGGCTGTGAGATTCGCAGAACCTGGATGGTACTTGATCACACAGTCATAATCCTTAAGTAGATCCATCCAACGACGTTGTCTCATGTTCAACTCAGCCTGAGTGAACAGATACTTAAGACTCTTATGGTCAGTAAAGATTTCAAACTGAACACCGTACAAATAATGACGCCAGATCTTCAGCGCAAACACAATAGCTGCCAACTCTAGATCATGAATAGGATACTTTTCCTCGTGAGATTTTAACTTTCTGGAAGCATAAGCGATCACATGACCATTCTGCGTCAACACACACCCCAAGCCTTGAAAGGAGGCATCGGTGTAAACACTGAAACCATCAGATCCTGACGGTAACGCCAAAACAGGTGCAGAAGTCAGAAGTCGACGAAGCTCTCTGAAACTATCTTCGCACTCAGATGACCACTCAAATGGAACATCCTTCCGAGTAAGCTGCGTCAATGGTCTAGCTACCTGAGAGAAATTCACGATGAAGCGACGATAATACCCTGCCAGACCTAGAAAACTACGGATCTCGGCCACTGTCGTCGGACGTGACCAATTCAGCACTGCCTCAATCTTTCTAGGATCCACAGAAACTCCTTCCTTGGAAATCACATGACCAAGGAATACTACACGATTAATCCAGAACTCGCACTTACTCAGCTTAGCATACAATTGCTTCTCGCGAAGAATCTGCAACACCATCCTCAAGTGATGAGTATGCTCTTCCACACTGTGAGAATAAATTAAGATATCGTCGATGAAAACCACAACAAACTGATCTAGAAAATCCCGAAAGACTCGGTTCATCAGATCCATGAACACCGCTGGCGCATTTGTCAATCCGAATGGCATAACTAGAAACTCGTAATGCCCATATCGAGTACGAAATGCAGTCTTGGAAATATTATCATCTCTGACTCTCATCTGATGATAACCCGATCGCAAGTCAATCTTGGAGTAAACAGAGGTACCCTGAAGCTGATCGAACAAGTCATCAATACGAGGTAATGGATACTTGTTTTTGATCGTCACACGATTCAGCTGGCGATAATCAATACACAATCGCATCGATCCATCCTTTTTCTTGACAAACAAGACTGGAGCTCCCCAAGGTGAAACACTCGGACGAATATAACCTTTATCAAGAAGATCCTACAATTGCTGCTTTAATTCCCTCATCTCTGACGGAGCAAGACGATAGGGGGCACGAGAAATCGGTGTAGTCCCTGGCATTAACTCGATGCCAAATTCCACCTCTCTAATCGGAGGAAAACCAGGAATCTCATCTGGGAAAACATCAGGAAATTCACAAACCACTGGAATATCATCTGTACCAACACTACTTGTGGATGAATCAATCGCATAGATGAGGTAGCCTTCCCCGCCCGACTCTAAAGCACGACAGGCTTTCAGAGCAGATACCACTGGCATCGGAGGTCGCGCTCCCTCACCATAGAAAAACCAACTAGAGCTCTCAGTCGTACGAAACTGAACAAGCTTCTGGTAACAATCCACAGTAGCTCGGTAGGTAGTCAACAGGTCTATACCCAGAATACAATCAAAATCTTCCATCTCTAGGATCATAAGATTCGCAGTCAATTCGTTACCCTCAAAATCTAAAGGACAACCCATCACTAGACGCTTTGCTAACACCGAATGACCCATCGGAGTAAAAACGGAAAGAATGACGTCTAGAGAAACATACGGTAACTTATGACGCTTAACAAATCGTGCAGAAATGAATGAATGTGATGCTCCGGTATCAATAAGAACAAAAGCAGGAATACCGCATAAACAAAAAGTACCTGCTATGACTCTCCCTGTCTCATCTGCAGCCTGATCCTGGTTCAGCGCAAATACCTGACCTTGGGCACGAGGTCGAAGGTTTGAACTACCCATTGCCTGACCCTGCATCCTCTACTGAACAGTCGTCTGAGATCCGGAACCAGATCCTGCTCCACCTCGCAACTGAGGACAATTCTTCTTAAGATGACCCATCTCTCCGCACTGAAAACAAGCTCCCGCGGCTGATCGGCACTGCTCCGATGGATGGTTCTTTCCACAATGCACACAAGAAACCTTCTTCTTACCAAAGCGAAAAACACCGCTAGATCGAGATCCAGATCCAGAAGAAGAAGAACCTGACTTCTTGAAAGACTGAGATCGAGGGCTCAAAGTATTCGGAGGTCTAGAAGAAAGAATAAACCTACCACGCTGGAGACTGACCTCTGCCTGGCGACACCGGTTCACTAACCCATCATAAGAAGTAGGATTATCGCAGACAGTGACTCGATCAAAGATCTCCTGGTTAAGACCCTGAAGGAAATGGTCATACTTGGCCTCAGAACTGCCACTAATATGAGGAGCAAAGGGCAACAACTCGAAGAACTTCTGGTGATATGCATCAACAGACATACTACCCTGCTTAAGATTCAGAAGTTCAATCGTCTTTGACTGGCGAAGGGCTGGAGGAAAATATAGCTGCATGAAAGCTGCACGGAATTCGGCCCAAGTCACCCTACCCTGAGTCTGGACTATCGGCGCAGAAGTCGATCGCCACCACTTGCATGCACGGCCCTCGAGAAGAAAACCAAGGGTCTCCATCTGCTGCTCTTCGGTGCATTGAAATGCACGGAAACAACTCTCCATGCGCTCTAACCAATCCTCAGCAACATCGGGAGTCTCGCCACCGACTAAAGGCTTAGGCCCCATCTGAATGAAACGGTGCATCTCAAAACGCCTAGGGCCATCACGACGATGACGATGTTCACGATGACGCCTACGATCATCCTGGTCACCCCAACGACCTACACTCCCATGACTACTCTCATCACCAAGGTGGTCAGCCTTCGCTACAAGATAGAATGGGGAAAATGGTAAAATGGTCAACGAAAATCCCAAAACAGAATCTATATCCCAAAATCATATGTATGCTCTGATACCATAAATATAGTGACCCGTTCCAGAATCACCTACTAATCAAGAATTAAGCATGCAATTAACTAAATTAATAACAATCAGAGATAATTGCGGAAATGGTCAACAAACGATAGATATACAACCCAAATGAAGTCCAGAATAACTCAGAATAAAAAATATGCGGTACAACCATATCGAAACAAACAGTACTGAAGAACTAAACCAACCGGCTACTCAACGTCCTCATCATCCTCCTCCTGAGCCATCCAACCTGAGGCCTGCCCCGTGGGAATGGGGTGTCCAAGATAAACAAAACCGAGGACGTGAGCGATAAGAACGCCCAGTACAAAAGCATGAGTATACAAGCCTATATGAAATGCACATGCTATGATATGATACCAGGGTAGTCAAGAAACGGGAGTCACAAAAGATCTCAATATGCTCAGTCTAGAGGCGCCAAGTGGATAGTGCCGCGCGGTACTCCTCTGGGTCACTGCATCCACTACAAGATCAGACGTGGACCTAAAATGTCCCGGATCACCGAAGCCCTCCGGACCCGTCGGCCACTGTGTACTCTCGGTGTCCATGCGTCCACAAGACAGGGCTGAGCGGCCCCACAAGATATAGCTTATCTCGAAAGAGATACAGCTCAACAATAAAGGCTATCTCGAAAGAGATACGGCTCAAGATGAAATGTAACATGCAGCAATAAGCGTGACATAATAGCATGCATCATATGACATATATCAATGCAGCAAATAATCATGCAACACATATAAGAATGTATACTCGACCAGGATAACTCGGATAGTACTTTCGTACCTCTAGTAAAGCAATCCTAGTCCACAGGAAATCCTATCAATCGGGTCTAGTCCATCGTCAGCCCTGACAATATTGAGCTCCCTGACTGACCTTCTCGGACCGTCGGCTATGCCCGGCTGCTCTGTCCCGGGCTGCTCTTCCCTTCCCGGGCTGATCTTCCCTTCTCGGGCTGCTCTTCCCTTTCTGGCTGCTCTTCCCTTCCCGGGCTGATCTTTCCTTCCTGGCTGCTCTTCCCTTCCCGGGCTGATCTTCCCTTCCCGGGCTGCTCTTCCCTTCCCGGGCTGATCTTCCCTTCCCGGGCTGCTCTTCCCTTTCTGGGCTGCTCTTCCCTTCCCGGGCTGCTCTAGAGAGCTAAAACTTGCATTTAAACACACAGTACCCCCTCCACAATGAGAAATCCCATGGCCTATTTATAGACCTCAGTCTGCATGAACGTGTCAACCAAATCCCATGCATCCGGACATCTGTCGCTAGGCAGCATGCACAAAGACACCTCACCTTACATGCATGAACGTGTCAACCAAATCCCATACATCCGGACATCTGTCGCTAGGCAGCATGCACAAAGACACCTCACCTTACATGCATGAACGTGTCCAACAATTACCATGCAGTTGACACCTGCCCGGCAGGCGTGTCAACCAAATACTATTCCCGGGCTGCTCTTCCCTTCCCGGGCTGATCTTCCCTTCCCGGGCTGTTCTTCCCTTCCCGGGCTGATCTTCCCTTCCCGGGCTGCTCTTCCCTTTCTGGCTACACCTCGGCTTACTCACACAAACTCTAAAGCCAAATTACACATGATTTACTTAATTAAAGATACTTAATCATGTTTATTTAAATAAATAAGATTCGGGCTACTACAGTGTTATGTTAAGTTTGGATATATTTGGGTCGTACTTTTGGGGTATAAGGATAAATTGGAAATGTTAGGGTTTCAGGGGAAAAACAATCATTTTACACCTGAAATATATTAGACTTCTTGGAAATACCCTGAATGCTGTAATAAATGTTAAAATTTCTATTTTATTGTTTATGGAATTTTATGATGAAATGTTAATGCTAAAAGATGTGTTGCATACTTGATTTTAAAAACGATATATATATATATATATATATCTGTGTGTGTGTGTGTGTTTGTGTGTCTGTGTGTGCGCGCGCGCGCATGGATTTTTATATGTGATGAAAATTATGAAAAGTTGAAGGAGGTGGCTTGATTGTGACATAAGGATATGATTGGGGGTATTTTGAGGGAAAAGACCCCAGAAAGAGGCCATTTACAGGAGAAGGCCCAGAGGAACCGAAGATCGTATTTTCATCGAAATGATATGATGATATGTAAGGCCAATGCTCAGTTGACAGGTGAGAGTGTCGCTGATGTCCCTGTCGCCTGGTACCATGGTTATAGATAGATGGATCCATCGACCTACAGCTGATAAGAAAGTAATAATTAATGATCTGAATTCAATAAAAAAAAACATATACGTATATGATGAAAGGAAATTTTTATGATGAAAGGAAAAAAGATTTAAAGTTATGCATGTTCATGAAAAACTATTTTATTAAAAGTGTCTTTCATTGTTGCTTGTGAATATATATGTGTAGAACCTGATAAATCAGACTACGTATAAGTCATGCATAATTATTATTATTTAAATTAAAATGATTTTCATACATGCATGAGAGTTTATTTAATTTTTTAAATTTTTAAGTCATGATCATTTATTTTGAAATCGAAGAAGTTTAGTTTTATCTTTTCAATTAAATACGCGAGGTCGGACCGGAGTTGGAGTATTGAGATAAAATTTAATAATAAGAAAATATTCCTAGATTTAATTTAAGCCAAGGAATAATTTATTTTAATGTAAAAGAATGTTTAAGAATTTATTTAATTAATTAGAATTAAGTAGTAAATAAGTTCTTTTATGTCCAATATTTAATTTAAAAGCCTAAATTAAAATGTGTAACCAATTGGGATAAATTAATCTAGACCTATTTTGTTTAAGAAATTGTAACTTAACATGTTAGTAATTTATTTTAAGACCTAGCCATGCATGCAAGAAAATTTCTATCCTAAATTAAATTATTAATTCACTAAAATACATAATAAGTGTTTAAAACTTTAAGGAATTAAAATTGAAGAATTAAGCAATATTTTTACCCTATTTGTTAGCAAGAATTCGGGCCACCCCTTATAGGATTTAATCATGTTTGGAAACCCTCCATTTTTAATTCTTTCCTTAACCCTTCATGGTAGAATAATTCCTTCATTTTTAAATCCCCACTAATTAATAATTAAGCACTATTATGCACCTATTCAATCAACAAATCAGCCCATCTATTCCTCATTCTCGAGCAACTAGAAGGAAGGAGATCATTTCCTTGTACCATTCCATTCCTCAAATTTGAAACTTCCCTCTAATGTATTCTTGACTCCTTTATTTTCCTTGTAACCTACCCCTTCATTCCGTAACACTCAACCCCCTCACATTCGAAAATATTAGTAGGAATCAGCAGGAAAAACGTGAACCATCAACAAGAGAGCAAGAAATAATGTAATAAAGAAACTCCGTCTCCGTCGCGCTGTGTTCGTCATATTGATTTGTTTCTTTCGAAAACAAATTCTCAGGCATGTTTATATTGTTCTTTGCTCTTCAATCAAGTCCTATAGGTATTTTAAAACATCACATGATCATGATTTTAATGGCAAAACCGAAGTATGACAGTAACTACACAAAACAAATTCTGCAAAGATTTTTCGGCTTCCTCTTGTGTTTCACGGGTTGTCTTGTTTTTGTGATTTCAGGGAATGGCTCGGTTCCAGGCGCTCAAGGCTTCACCTAGGCACGTACTAGGGTGTGTTAGGATCATGTTGGTCCATTAGTTCAAGCCCCATGCAAGCAAGGAAGAGGCTTGACAGCAACTTCCCCCATAGTTGCATTGTGAGTCTCGATTTTTGGTTGTTTGGATGTCTAAGGTGAAGGTTTGGATTGTGTTTGGCCCAAGGCCTGTAACCACGGTTATAACCCTCCCTTATAATGTTTAGGATGTGACCAAAATGACCTTTTATGGCTTGGTTCATGGCCCCATCGAAATTTTCAACAAACAACACAAGTGCCCCTCGGTTTCATTTTTTTTTGTTTTTGGTGTGTGAGTTTTGGTCTTGGGGGTGTTGGATGGATCTTGGTTGGCTTTTAGCCCTTAGCCATGGTTCATACAATACCTCATGATGTCTAGAACGAGCCATGGTTGATCATATGGCCACTGGAACGACACAATACAGCAAGCGATCCACACCAAAGCATCGTACAGAATTTTTTTTTGGTGTTCTCGGTTTCAAGTTTCGGTTGTCTTGGATGTTTGCTTGGATTGTGGTTGGCCTGAGACCCTTAGACATGGTTCAAGCCACACCTTAGGATGTTGGAAGAGGCTCTAGTTGGTGGTTCAAGCCCAAATGATCATTAGTCTCGTAAACGAACACAGCAAGCGCAGCTGCTGCCATCGTGCATTGGACAACAGCATGGCTTCGGTTCAGAGGTGGTGTTCGTGTTCTTGATTGGCTTTTAGCCTATGGCCTTGGACTGGACAGTACCACAATGAGTTAGAAAGGTTATATTTTTGGCCGTTCGTGATTTGGTTAAGTTTAGAAGTCGTACGAGAATTTACAGTGCAATGTGCCAAAGTGACTCTCGAAAGAGTGTTTCAAGATTTTGGCCTCCATTAACCAAATTTCTTGAATTACAATTCTTAGGGGCATTATCTTATCATGTTAGTAGTATTTTGACCATTACTAAACGAAGGTTCGATGTTGGTTCGGATTGGTACAGATTCATGGTTAGAAATTTAGATTGTTGTTCAAGTTGGCCCCATTTTTGGGTTCAATTACGAAGTCATCCTCAAGAAAAATATTTGCATGTTTCTCATGTTAGAATTAGGTCGCAGCGAACTTGGGAACGATCCAACTCATTGGGTAAAAACAGGGTTTAATTATATTACGTGCATAATATAAAAATGTTTATTTTTGAGATATATGCGATATGTCAGGTGGCCACCTTATGCTTATGGGATTTCTTCACCCGGTGACTTACGACCGGTTTACGATTATGTATGGGTACGGATATCCAGTCCAAGGATTGTGATGATCTCTACCGCCAAGTATACTGTTGATAAACATAAAAATTGTACATTAATTAAATGTTTTATAATATAAATATATAGTTTTTGTTTTATTAAATGTTTAAATATTATATGTTTTATAATAAATTGTATAAAATACAAGTATTTTGACCATATCTCTCAAATTACTTGGTCAAATGGTTTGAAAAAAATACCACAACTAGACAACCCAATTTTCCACATGTTTCTTTTTATGTGAAGAAGCAAATTCGGAGAAGAAGATTTTCAAAAGTGATGTGTAATATAATATAATATCTTGGAACACTAATGAAGACTTATGTGTAAAAAAATAATATTTTATTTGTGGTTGTCTCCCCAAATTTGGCTATAAATAGGGGTGCATTGTAATGTATTGAGATATCCCTCATTCTATGAACGAACCTTTGAGTTCATAATATTTCTCTCTATATTTTTTCTTTATTTCTTCATTTAAATATAATTAGCATGTTAATTTCATATTCAAAGTTTTACACTTTGAATAATGAATAGCTAACTTCCTAAAGTTGAGATGAAAAGGTGAAAATCTTGGCATGATAATAAAGTTACTAAAAAGTAAGAATCTATGTTTTATATTATTTAATCATTATTTATTGTTTATGTTATATTTATTTCTTTAAGCATTTTTATACCCTACTTATAAGTGGGAGTTTTGATTTATTGTTGATATATGTTACACTAAATTCTTGGAACCATTTAAATGTTAGTTTGGCTTTACCAACCATTTAAAGTGGGAACCTTGATTTAGTGTTTACAAATATATATAGCACAATAAATACTTGACAACATTTAGGGGAAGTTATTTAAAAATCCCCAATCATAATATTTCTTTGCATTCACTCCCTACCCACAAAATTGTGGTACTATTTCATACAAAATGTGGTACACTTCATGTGGAAATGTGGTACACTTCATGTGGAAATGTGGTACTAAAAAAGTACCTAGGGACTGAAAACAAAGAAAAAAGGCGGCTGGGGACTGAAGCCAAATTTCCCGCAACATTTATAAGTTGTGGTATATATTATATACTTATAAGATAATAATATATAACATAATATAAATATGATTATTTAATATATTGGAACCATTTTATTAAGTGAATTTCAATAATGTTCGTTAATGTTAACTTTATTAAAATACCAAGAATGGATCTTTTAATCTCAACTACTTAACTAAAATTTGAACAATTAAAAATTACCAATTAAAGATTCAAACAACTAAAAAAAATAAAAAATAAAAAGATATTGTAGTGGACTTGTAATCACCTTAGCTTCCTCGTGGATACGATATTCGAACTCACTGAATTATACTACTTGTGGACAACCTGCTCTTGGGAGTGCAACAATCAAAGTCGCAACAAGTTTTTGGCGCCGTTGCCGGGGAAGTATAATTTAATTTCAAGTCTATTTAATTTTGTTTATAGTTTATTTTTCTTTATTTGAATTTTTATTGCTTTTGTGTGTTTTAATTCTTTTGCATTTGCATTTGCATGAGCATTTGGTCACGTACACTTAGTGGTCGACTCACTCGAAATAACCCTTTATTTTTACAAAACATGGCGGAAGAACCCATCCAAGAAAATGAAGATGAAATTCAATCTCAACATGATCATGATAGACGAAGAACACTTAGAGATCAAATGAATCCTACACGTACTAGTGCACCTTCATGTCTAGTTTTTCTCTCTGATGCATCTCATTTCAATTTTAAGCCTGGTATTATCCAACTTTTACCCAATTTTCATGGCTTAGATTCTGAAAATCCATACATGCATTTACAAGAGTTTGAAGAAGTGTGCAACACATATAATGATCTAAATTGTAGCATGAACACCATTCGACTTAAGCTTTTTCCTTTTTCTTTAAAAGATAAAGCTAAAACTTGGCTACAAAATCTTAGATCGGGATCCATTCGAACTTGGGATGAATTGCAACAACAATTTTTGAAAAAGTTTTTTCCATCTCATAGAACAAATTCTTTCAAAAGACAAATCATCACTTTCACTCAAAAACAATGAGAAACTTTTTATCAGTGTTGGGATAGATACAAAGAATTGCTTAATCTTTGTCCACATCATGGTTTTGAAATTTGGAGAGTTGTTTCTCAATTTTATGAAGGCTTAACACCTAAAGATAGGCAAATGGTTGAATTTATGTGTAATGGAACATTTGAAGATAAAGATCCAAACGAGGCAATTGAGTATCTCGATTCATTAGCTGAAAATGCTCAAAATTGGGACACTATAGGTCCAATCGAACCATCAAACAAAATTCAATCTCCTACATCTGGTGGAGGTATGTACACTCTCAAAGATGAACATGATCTTCAAGCTATATTTACCTCTTTGGCAAGAAAAGTTGAGGCACTTGAATTGAAAAAGAATGGTCAATTAAAATCTGTTCAAGAAATTACGTGTAACATCTGTGATACAAGTGATCATTTTACAAAAGATTGTCTCACTTTGCCCTCTTTTAAAGAATGTCTCCATGAACAAGCCAATGTTTTGAACAATTTCAAAAGGCCAAATTTTGAACCATTTTCTCAAAATTACAATCCAGGTTGGCGAAATCATCCAAATTTTAGTTGGAGGAATGATAATGCTGCACAATTTTCACAACCACATTTCCAAAATCAACAAAATTTTCAAAATTATGCACCTTATGTTCCTCCACCTAAAAGAAATTTAGAAGATACATTGAATTCTTTCATTGCAAAGCAAGAGTCTATCAATACTCAAACTGCTCAAACCATGACAGATTTGAAAGATACTCTTGCTAAATTTGCATCTGCACTTAATGTTCATGAAAATGGTAAATTTCCTTCACAACCTCTTCCTAATCCCAAGGATCATCATTCACAAACTGGAACTTCTGGAACTCAACTGATGGATTAGGTAAAATCTGTTATTACCCTTCGAAGTGGTAAGGTTGTGGAAAAATCCATTCTTGAACCTTGTGAAGATGATGATAAATCAACTATAAAGGGTAAGGAAGTGGAACCCATAACTTGCGAAGAGGAGGTTCAACAGACAATGTTGAAAGGGGATCGGTTACGGTGACCGAAAGCGCAACGGAAGTCAAAAATTTTTATTTTTCATAAGAAATTTCGGCTACCTCTTATATATTGTGTAGCAAATACAACAAACACCAAATAATGTCATACATAGGGTGTTAGAAATAGTTTTACCTATCAACCTCTTGAGGTTGATGAATGGCACCAACTTTGTTGTTAAACAACAAAGCTCTTCAATGGATGACAAGTCTACAAGCTTCCTCCTTACTCCAAAATTAGGCCCACCACCAACTAGGTAAATCCCCTCTTAATTTGCACTAGAAAATTAAGAGGATTTTTCAAAGAGAAATGTTTTTGATCTCCAACAATTGAAGAACAAAAGAAGAAATTTTTTTTTTGGAGAGAATAAGGAAGCAAGTTTCGGCCATGCTCAAGTGGGAGAGAAGGAGAATGAATTAATTTTCTTGTCTTGGTGTTGCAAAAAGCAAAAGTGAAAAAGTTGCATGCCATGTAATTTTTTATTCAAAAGTAATCTCCACCTCTTCACCTCCCAAGTATGCTTTGCATGTGGGCTTGTAACAATTTACAAGGGCCCATGGACTTTTATTTAAATTGTCTCAAACACATTTGAGCCCAATTAATCCTTACTTGATTTTACTCAAGCCCACTAGTTAAATAATTATTTCCAATTGGGCTCTACAAGACCCAATGTTATTTAATTAATTCAACACTTGAATTAATTTAATTATTTGGACTCTACTAGGTCCACTAGTGTTTAATTAATTCAACACTTGAATTAATTTAATTTAGTCCATAATAATGTTTATGAAAATCACAATTTTCAAATACATTATTTACTTGGCCAACTTTTAATTTAGGAACACTTCCATAAATTAAAATTTACATTTCTCTCATAGAAGTCATACTTCTATTTTTTCTTACACTTATAAACTCATTTATAAGTCGTTCAACACATTGAACTATTTTCTCCTTTATAGAAGTCATACTTCTAATTTTCTTTACGCTTATAAACCCCTTTATAAGCCGTTCAACACATTGAACTATTTTACTTCTCAACGGGATCTAGAAAGCTAGCACTTGTGTGGCCCTCAATGGTTCATTGATACGACTAGCCGTGGGTTCACATCTCCATGTGATTCGGACTAAACATGTCCTTGTACGAGCATACCCCAATTGCTCCATTCTTACTTATCAACACCTTGATAACAAGAACGTCAGAACTCAAGTCTGATAGCACCCAACCAATCATGTTAAACGCCTAGCAGCATCGCTTACATGATTCCCTAGGTATCAAATGATAGTGCCTGAAAGAACCATTCAATTATGGTTAGCGTACAATACGGTCCCTTCAACTCATATATCCCGACCGATTCGACAACCATTGGTTTATCGAGAGTTGTCAATGAATCGATACTATGTGTCATGTCGTAGTTGCATCCATGGTGTAATCTATGAAACCCCTTTCATAATTACAACCATACTCTGGCCAGAGATTTCAACCTACATACACATGATAACACATAGGATATCCATACCCGAAGGTAAGCGGTGAATCCCCGACTACAATGCATCGACTCCTATGTGTTTCGACAGAACACCCAACCTTGCCACCTGATGACCCCATAAGAGTCGGTAAACAAGTCAAAGTGTAATTCTAGCACATAGAGTCTCAATGTTGTCCCGGGTCATAAGGACTAATGGTGTACAACCATAAACCAGGACTTTTCCACTCGATAAGTGAGAACCACTTGGAAAGTCCTTTTATGGAGGGTTGTTTAGTGCACTCTACAAGGAGCACCTATCTGCATGTTCGGACATCACAATGTCCCCTACCAATGAAACATGGTACTCACATCGCAGATACTAGTCTCTAACTCGAGCGGCCTATATCCTTCTTAATGGCGGCTGAATCGACTAGGAACCATTTAGAATATACAGTATTACAAATATGAGTTTCATGATACTCATCATATGAGCATCTCATATTCTTTCTACTATTTGTATATTCAAGGGCTTTATCTATGCAACTAGCATGGGTATACAGATAAAGATTTGCCAAAATAATAATTTCAAATATTATTAAAATAAAGAATGCTTATACATAGAGTTTCATTGTGAACACTCGGCCAACACTTGGCTCGACGGGCACCTACTCTAACAATCTCCCACTTGCACTAGAGCCAACTACCCATATGCTATAAACTCATTGATTCGCGATGCTTGTCGAATAATGGTCCAGGTAAAGGCTTAGCTAGTGGATCAACAACACTATCTGCGGAGCCGACTATGTCAAAAGACACTTCTCTACATTCCACAATCTCTCCGAGGATGTGGTACTTTCTCAATACATGTTTGGACTTCTGATGAGACCTAGCATCCTTTGCTTGAGCTATAGCTCCCGTGTTGTCACACAACACCGGGACAGGAGCAACTCCATTGGGAATGACGTCCAACTCTTAGACGAAATTCCTTATCCAAACAGCCTCCCTTGCTGCATCTGATGCAGCAATGTATTCGGCCTTTGTGCTGGAATCCGTAGTATTGTCTTGCTTGGAACTCTTCCAAGAGACAGCAGCACCATTGAGCATGAATACAAAACCAGAGGTTGAATTCGAGTCATCGATATCGCTTTGGAAGCTAGAGTCGGTATAGCCTTCCAATTTTAGTTCTCCACCCCATAGACCAAGAACAATTTATTGGTCCTTCTCAACTACTTGAGGATGTCTTTCACAGCTTTCCAGTGTGGAAGACCAGGGTTTGATTGATATCTACTCACTATACTTAGTGCGAAAGCCACGTCAAGACGTGTAGATATCATCCCATATATGATGCTACCAATCGCAGATGCATAAGGAATGCTTGTCATCGCCACTATCTCTGCATCAGTCTTGGGAGACAGACTTGGATAGGGACACGCCATGACACATTGGTAGGTGTCCTCTCTTGGACTTATCCATCGAGAACCGCTTCACGATGGTGTCAATGTATGTGGACTGGGTGAGACCAAGCAATCTTCTCGATCTATCTCTATAGACCTGTATTCCCAATACAAAAGATGCTTCACCCAAGTCCTGCATCGAGAACTTACTCACTAACCATATCTTAGTTGATTGCAACATTCCTACATCATTCGCAATGAGTAGAATGTCATCAACATATAACACCAGGAATGTCACAACACTCCCACTGACCTTCTCATACACATAGGGTTCCTCAGGATTCTTGGTAAATCAAACTCTTTGATTGTACTATTGAATCTAAGGTTCCAACTCCTAGATTCCTGCTTTAGACCATGAATAGATCTATGAAGTTTGCATACCATATGCCCACTTCCGATAGATGTAAACCCTCCAGGTTTGAGACATGTAAATTTCTTCCTTAATATCCTCATTAAGAAAGTGTGGGGCCCTTAACTCCTAATCGTTATTACAATGCAATCTGATTAGGGTTTAATTAATCACAGCGGAAAACAGGTTTAAAATTTCTTTACAATGAGCCCAAAATATCTCTTCTGATATTTAAATACTAAAAATAGTATTTAATCTCAACTCATAAAACATGCCCACACGAAATCAAAACCAATCATATTCAAACAACTCATATCCTCGGGACATGCCCCGGTATATAGATACATATACATATATACTAGGAACAAGACATAAACAAAAACCTCAGCCCAAGCTGTGGCTTCCTCCAGAAGTGCCCTCTCTGGCCTCCTGATATCTTGGAGTACCTGCCATTGTCCACACACAAAGACAACAACAGCCCCCCTTGGGGGTGAGCAAAGCTCCGTATGGAACAACCAATCATATATACCACAGATATCTAAACAATGATATATGGTATGCAATGCATGTATGTCGTGGAGGTATCAGGTCAAATGCCCATCCACTGAGCACATGTCAGAATCAATCGAATCGCTATCAAATCCAATCAATGCTCGAGCTGGCACACCGGCCGATGTGGGAATACACATATGACAACGTCGACGAAGCGTCGTCAATCCCACATCTCATATCCAATCATATGGGGCCACAATTGTCTATGCTTTACGGGTCATATAATACCGGCATAGCGATTGTGTTCACAAACCCCGGAATCCAATCAAATCATATCAGGGTATCCAAGGATCATAGCTCAACGTGCATGTCATGTATCGATGTATGCATAAAATGATGTGTGTTAACAAAACATTTATTTTATACATCGACACTCCAATCTCCATGTCATGTATGCCACATTAAATAAACAAATAGGCACATAGACACGTATTCCAATCCAATCAATCAAATCAATCCAACATATATCATATATTACAGATACCTGTCGTATGTTACCCGGTCGCAACATACCTCAGTTCTTCGTTCCAGTTGATGTAGCCTGAAGATATTGATATAATATTTTATTTACATTCATAACATATTCATTCCAGTCAATAACATACTCCAAAATCAATAATATGAGTTTCAAATATCATTTGAAACTTCAATAATTCATATCAAATCAAAATCATATCATAATTCAATTCCGACTTCGAATATGAGTTTCTTGTCGGTTATTCTACTACATATCAGAAATTCAACTTCAGATACATGCTATTCCAGCACCTTGATATTTATAGCTGCTGGACTAGAAGAAAATTACCTCAGTCTGAAGCCCTCGACGCGACGATTACAAATATATAATTTGTTTCGCGTTTAGACGGCGTTTCAAAGTCGAATCGGACGAAAGAAATCGAATTCTCTAACTTTCCCTCGAAGTTATCGTATAAGAAATGGCGAAGGAAAGAGAAAAGAAAGGATTCTTATCCTCACCGCTCTCGCGCTCGGGCGGTAGAATTCTCGCGCCCGAGCGCGAGACATTCTGTCCCCGAGAGTTGCTTGTACCGCGCTCGAGCGGTCAAACATTACCGCTCGGGCGCGGCATGTTCTGTCCCATGCCACTCGCTTCGCGCTCGGGCGGTCACAAACTACCGCTCGGGCGCGAAGTGTTCTGCCCGAACATCAAGTTTTCATTCCTTGGCGCTCGGGCGGTCATTTTCTACCGCCCGGGCGCCACACGTTCTGTACAAATATTTATGTTTGTACTAAATTGGCGTCCGACCTCTCAAATCAAATTCATACCACCTCAATTCATATACAATATTCGTTTTTCAATCTCATTTCTCAATTCATTGTCACGATATACATCAATATACATAATCCATGACAATTTCATTAATTATCGATAATCATACAAGATTTACGATAATACGATACACGGTCCTTACATTTCTCCCCCTCTTAAAAGATTTCGTCCTCGAAATCTCAAACATCACTATATACATAACATTGGTAAACATACATATGTTACCAGTTATAGTACATATCAAAACTAAAATCGGAATAAGGATCAGAATACATCGAATACAATGGAATAGATGTTGTAGAATCAAACAAATGCGGATACGAATCTCGCATCTTGCTCTCCAATTCCCACGTCGATTCTTCAACACCATGTCGTGTCCATTGCACTCGTACCAGAGGAATCGATTTGTTTCTCAATATCTTTTCCTTTCGATCCATAATACGAACAGGTTGTTCGACATAGGAAAGAGAAGGATCAAGTTCAACCTCATCAGGTGCAAGTATATGTGATGGATCCGGTTCATATTTCCTCAACATGGAAACATGAAACACATCGTGAATGGCAGATAGAGCTGGTGGCAATGCCAATCGATACGCAAGATCACCAACTCGATCAAGAATCTCGTATGGACCAACATATCGAGGAGATAACTTTCCTCGCATGCCAAATCAAACAGTGCCTCTAAAGGGAGATATTTTCAAAAACACCCTGTCACCTTTCTGGAATTCTAAGGGTCGTCTTCGTTTATTCGCATAACTCGTTTGACGATCCTGAGCAGCTTTCATCCGCTGCCGAATTAACTGAACCTTATCGTTCATTTCCTGTATCATTTCAGGTCCAGTCAATTGTTTCTCACCAATCTCATCCCAGAATAACGGTGATCTACATCGTCTCCCATATAGAGCTTCAAACGGAGCCATACCGATACTCGTCTGAAAGCTATTGTTATAAGAAAATTCAACCAATGGTAAGGCATCTTGCCATCCCATTCTAAAGTCCATCACCACAGCACGCAACATATCTTCTAACGTTTGAATCGTACGCTCGGTTTGGCCATCAGTTTTAGGATGATAAGCAGTACTCATAGCCAAACGCGTACCCATCGCTTCCTGAAAACTACCCCAGAATTTAGAAGCAAATCTGGGATCACGATCAGATACAATTGAGACTGGCACACCATGCAGTCTCACAATATTCTCAATGTATAAACGGGTCATTCTCTTATAAGGATAAGTCCGCTCATACGGAATAAAATGTGCAGATTTCGAAAGCCGATCAATAATCACCCAAATAGCATCACAGCCCTTGGGCGAACGAGGTAAATGAGTCACGAAATCCATAGCAATATGTTCCCAATTCCATTTTGGGATTTCAAGACTATGGAGCAATCCCCCCGGTTTCATTCTCTCGGCTTTCACTTGCTGGCAGACAAGACATTTAGAAATAAACTCAGCAATGTCCTTCTTCATACGTCTCCACCAGAATTGAGGTCTCAAAGTCAAATACATCTTTCGACCTCCAGGGTGAATACTATATTTGCTACAATGTGCTTCTCGAAGAAGGGCAGATCTCAAATCAGAGTCGTCAGGAACTACCAGCCGACCATTAAGTCGTAAAGAACCATCAGAAGAAATTTGAAATCCAGACTGATGTCCAGCAGATACCAGTTCTTTCGACTTTTGAATCTGATCATCGCTTCGTTGGGCCTTTTGTATATTCGATATCAAACTCGGCTCAATTTGCAATGCTGAAACAGTGACAGAATTCCAATTCGAGTGAAAAGTCCAACCAGAAGTACAAATATCCTCATGTACCTTGGCGACACAAACAGAAGCTAGAACAGAATCATGAACTTTACGGCTCAGGGCATCTGCAGTAACATTCACCGATCCAGGGTGATATTGAATCTCACAATCAAAATCTTTCAGGAGATTCATCCACCTGCGTTGCCTCATATTCAGATCAGATTGAGAAAAGAGATATTTCAGACTTTTATGGTCCGAATAGATAACAAACTTTTCTCCGTACAAATAATGGCGCCAAATCTTCAAAGCAAACACAATGGCAGCCAGTTCGAGATCATGAACAGGATAACGTGTTTCATGAGATTTCAATTGACGAGACGCATAAGCAACCACCTTGCTATGTTGCATCAGAACACAGCCCAAACCTTTACCCGACGCATCTGTACACACCACAAATCCTCCGGTACCTGAGGGAATAGTAAGCACAGGTGCATTGGTCAATCTCGTCATCAATTCAAGAAAACTAGCTTCACATTCATCTGACCAAATGAATCGCTGATTCTTCTGTGTCAGTTGAGTAATCGGTTTAGCTATTTTCGAAAATCCTTCAATAAAACGACGATAATATCCAGCTAAACCCATGAAGCTACGGATCTCAGGAACATTCATAGGTCTCGGCCAATTCAATACAGCTTCGACCTTCGCAGGATCAACAGATATGCCATGTCTCGAAATGACGTGGCCCAGAAATACCACTTTGTCCATCCAGAATTCGCATTTGGACAATTTGGCATACAAATGACTAGTACGAAGAGTTTGAAGTACCAGTCTCAGATGTTCAGCATGCTCTTTCTTCGACTTCGAATAGACAAGAATATCATCAATAAACACAATAACGAATCGGTCTAGATAATCTCGAAAGACCCGATTCATTAAATCCATAAAGATAGCAGGAGCATTCGTAAGACCAAAAGGCATAACCAGGAATTCATAGTGGCCATACCTCGTACGAAAAGCAGTTTTGGGCACATCTTCGTCTCGAACTCGTACTTAATGATACCCAAAACGAAGATCAATCTTCGAGTAAACAGAAGTACCCTGAAGCAGATCAAACAAATCATCAATACACGGAAGTGGGTACTTATTTTTCACAGTAGCCCGATTCAGCTGCCTATAGTCGATACACATTCGCATCGTACCATCTTTCTTTCGAACAAATAAAACTGGAGCTCCCCAAGGTGATACACTCGGTCGAATATATCCCTTATCGAGAAGATCCTGTAATTGTTCTTTCAATTCTTTCAATTCCAATGGTGCCATACGATAGGGAGCTTTAGAAATAGGCGCAGTCCCCGGCACAAGATCAATACTAAACTCAACTTCTCGATGAGGAGGAAAATCAGGAATCTCATCGGGAAATACATCTGGAAACTCTTTCGCAACAGGAATCTCGGATAAAGAAGATTCCTTCTTCGAAATATCAATAGCGTAGATAAGATAACCCTCATCTCCGCTAGTCAACAATCGAGACATTTCCAAGGAAGATACCAATGGAATTTTGGCTTGGGAACCCTTGCCATAAAAATTCCACTTGGGTCCATCAATCGGTCGAAATCGAACCACTCCATGACAACAATCAACAGTAGCTCGATTTTTCGTCAGGATATCCATGCCAACAATACAATCAAAGTCGTGCATAGGGAGGACAATCAAATTCAGAAATACCACATTATCCTCATAGATCAGTACACAATTATGCACAACTTTCTCAGACAAAAAATAATTTTTCCTGCTTATGGGACGCAGGACAGGCTGCTGAGCTGACACTTAAGGTGGAGGAACATACTGAGGACCTCCTCGCCTTAGTCCAGCTTCGGCTGCCTTAGCTCGTTCAACTGTCTCTGTGTAGCTCGTAGGCAAACCAGAAACAACATAGGTATACAAGACAGGATGTAAACCATTTACAAACCTGTTATATTTTGCCCTCGCATTCCCAGCCACGTGAGGTGCATACTTCAACAAAGTAGAAAATTTAGAAGCATACTCTGCAACAGACATCGTTCCCTGCTGCAGGTTATTGAATTCATTCTCCTGAGCAGTATAATACGAAGGAGGAGAATATTGCTCCAGAAATTGGGCCTTGAAGACATCCCAGGTGACTTCAGTCCCGGCCTCTTTCAGTCCAATCTCAGCGGCTTCCCACCAAGATTTAGCTCGGTCTTTCAGCTGATACAAAGCAAGTTTCAGTCTCCGAGCCTTGGAATACTCAACAATATTAAACAAGTGCTCGATATCCTTTAGCCAGGCCTCAGCTCTTTCAGCACTCTCAGTGCCAAAGAACTTCAGTGGTTTCAGATCCTGGAATCGAGCCATCACAACATCCATGGACAATCCTTCAAATTGCCCAACAATCCTCTCAGTACTGCTACTCGCAGTTTCATTTGTGTGATCCATCTACAAATCAAAAGATGAATATCACAATTTCATATCAATTCATAATCTCATCATCTCATATCATCAATCTCATCAGATACTTACTCAAATCAAATCACATAAGAGCAAGTAATACAAATAAGTCAAACACATACGCACAATTCATTTGTGCCTATTCAAGTGTACACAAGACTCAATAGAGCATTCCCAGCTATGCTCTGATACCATACTGTGTGGGGCCCTTAACTCCTAATCGTTATTACAATGCAATCTGATTAGGGTTTAATTAATCACAACGGAAAACAGGTTTAAAATTTCTTTACAATGAGCCCAAAATATCTCTTCTGATATTTAAATACTAAAAATATTATTTAATCTCAACTCATAAAACATGCCCACACGAAATCAAAACCAATCATATTCAAACAACTCATATCCTCGGGACATGCCCCGGTATATAGATACATATACATATATACTGGGAACAAGACATAAACAAAAACCTCAGCCCAAGCTGTGGCTTCCTCCAGAAGTGCCCTCTCTGGCCTCCTGATATCCTGGAGTACCTGCCATTGTCCACACACAAAGACAACAACAGCCCCCCTTGGGGGTGAGCAAAGCTCCGTATGGAACAACCAATCATATATACCACAGATATCTAAACAATGATATATGGTATGCAATGCATGTATGTCGTGGAGGTATCAGGTCAAATGCCCATCCACTGAGCACATGTCAGAATCAATCGAATCGCTATCAAATCCAATCAATGCTCGAGCTGGCACATCGGCCGATATGGGAATACACATATGACAACGTCGACGAAGCATCGTCAATCCCACATCTCATATCCAATCATATGGGGCCACAATTGTCTATGCTTTACGGGTCATATAATACCGGCATAGCGATTGTGTTCACAAACCCCGGAATCCAATCAAATCATATCAGGGTATCCAAGGATCATAGCTCAACGTGCATGTCATGTATCGATGTATGCATAAAATGATGTGTGTTAACAAAACATTTATTTTATACATCGACACTCCAATCTCCATGTCATGTATGCCACATTAAATCAACAAATAGGCACATAGACACGTATTCCAATCCAATCAATCAAATCAATCCAACATATATCATATATTACAGATACCTGTCGTATGTTACCCGGTCGCAACATACCTCAGTTCTTCGTTCCAGTTGATGTAGCCTGAAGATATTGATATAATACTTTATCTACATCCATAACATATTCATTCCAGTCAATAACATACTCCAAAATCAATAATATGAGTTTCAAATATCATTTGAAACTTCAATAATTCATATCAAATCAAAATCATATCATAATTCAATTCCGACTTCGAATATGAGTTTCTTGTCGGTTATTCTACTACATATCAGAAATTCAACTTCAGATACATGCTATTCCAGCACCTTGATATTTATAGCTGCTGGAACTAGAAGAAAATTACCTCAGTCTGAAGCCCTCGACGCGACGATTACAAATATATAATTTGTTTCGCGTTTAGACGGCGTTTCAAAGTCGAATCGGACGAAAGAAATCGAATTCTCTAACTTTCCCTCGAAGCTATCGTATAAGAAATGGCGAAGGAAAGAGAAAAGAAAGGATTCTTATCCTCACCGCTCTCGCGCTCGGGCGGTAGAATTCTCGCGCCCGAGCGCGAGACATTCTGTCCCCGAGAGTTGCTTGTACCGCGCTCGAGCGGTCAAACATTACCGCTCGGGCGCGGCATGTTCTGTCCCATGCCACTCGCTTCGCGCTCGGGCGGTCACAAACTGCCGCTCGGGCGCGAAGTGTTCTGCCCGAACATCAAGTTTTCATTCCTTGGCGCTCGGGCGGTCATTTTCTACCGCCCGGGCGCCACACGTTCTGTACAAATATTTATGTTTGTACTAAATTGGCGTCCGGCCTCTCAAATCAAATTCATACCACCTCAATTCATATACAATATTCGTTTTTCAATCTCATTTCTCAATTCATTGTCACGATATACATCAATATACATAATCCATGACAATTTCATTAATTATCGATAATCATACAAGATTTACGATAATACGATACACGGTCCTTACAGAAAGGCTGTCTTAACATCCATCTGCCATATCTCATAGTCATACCATGCAGCTATGGTTAGCAAAATCCTTATGGACTTGAACATTGCAACTGGTGAAAAGGTTTCCTCAAAGTCAACTCCTTGTCTTCGAGTATATCCTTTTGCCACCAATTGCGCCTTGAAGGTCAATACCTTCCCATCTGCCCCAAGTTTCCTCTTGTAAATACATTTACACCCTATGAGGACAATTCCCTCAGGTGGATCCACGAGATTCCACACTTGGTTCGAATGCATGGAATTCATCTCAGATTCCATATCTTCAAGCCATTTGGATGAATCGGCATCAGATAACGCTTCCTTGAAGGTCCTTGGATCACATCCATGGTTAGGCTCATCATGGCGCTCTTCAAGAAGCTGACCATACCTCATAGGTGGTCTCGAGACTTTCTCGGATCTTTTAGGAGCTTGTATCTCCTCACTTGGCTCTTCGGGTGTGGGTTCTATAATTGTGGGTGTTTCTCGAACCTCTTCGAGTTCTATCATCTCCCATTTTCTATCCAATAGAAATTCCTTTTCCAAAAAGGTTGCATTCCTAGAAACAAACACTTTTGTTTCTTGGGGATGATAGAAATAATATCCAACTTAATTCCTTGGATATTCCACAAAGTAACATAAAATAGATCGACTATCCAATTTATCTCCCACTACCTGCTTCACATAAGCAGGGCTCCCCATATTCTAAGATAAGAATATTTTGGAGACTTACACATCCATATCTCATATGGTGTCTGCCTTTGAATGGACATTTAGTAGAATATCTTTTAATTTTAAGTTATAGAGATCGTTTTCAAGTTCTCAAGTACCAATTAAACATTCATTCTTGTAAATGTTGCAAACACCTTTGCTAAATAAACAAGAATATCCATTTTTATCAGCATAGAAATGGAAACAATGTTTTTCACAAAATTAGGTACAAACAAAACATCTCATAAAATTAACTTAAAACTATTGTTCAACAATAAGTAAACATCTTCAACAGCCTTGGCAGCAACTCTTGCTCCATTGCCCATCTTCTAGAAGGTCACACCTTCCTTAAGCTTTCTACTTCTTCCCATCACCTGTAACACATTACAGAGATGTGATCCACATCCGGTATCCAATACCCAAGAAGTAGAGTTAATTGAAATGTTTACTTCAATTTAGAACATACCGTTTCCAAAACTTTTCTGGGCAAGATATTCCCTACAGTTACGCCTCCAATGTCCAGGCTTCTTGCAGTGCTGACAAACATCACTAGTCTTGTCAGCCTTAACTGGTGTGGCTGCCACAACGGGATTCTGAGATTGCCTCATCAAGGGCACGTTCTTCTTGGGACGTTGGAAAGAACTCTTCTTTCCCTTCCTATGTGGATCAATCTTCGTACCAGATGAAGAACCCACATAAAGAACCAACTTCTCTTTCTTGATGGTTGATTCAAACATAACAAGCATATTCACCAACTCCTCAAGGGTCGGCTTCATCTTGTTCATGTTGAAGTTCACCACAAAAGGATCAAATGAGCTAGGCAGTGATAAAAGCAACACGTCGGTGGTCAACTCCGAAGGCAAGATCATATCCATGCCAACGAGCTTATCCACGAGCCCAATCAACTTTAAGCCATGCTCATGGACCGAGGCCCCATCTCGCATGTGCATAGTGATCAGCTCCTTGACGGTAGCATGCCTAAGAGGCCGAGTCTGCTCACCAAAGAGCTCCTTGAGGTGCAAATGAATGTCAGCAGCACTCTTTGCACCCTCAAAACGCCTCTGCAGCTCATCATTCATAGAAGTCAGCATATAACACCTGGCTATCAAGTCATGGTCACACCGTTCCTTGTAAGCCTGCAATTCCTCAGGAGTGCAGTCAGTCGGGGCCTCAACAGGGGGCGACTGAGTCAGTGTATATGTTACCCTTTCCGAATTCAAGACTATTTTCAAATTTCTTAGCCAAGTGAGGTAATTAGGTCCAGTTAATATGTGTTTGTCGAGTATTACAGATATCGAATTGCGCATCGAAGACATTAGAGATTTGTACTGAAAAGTAAAAACAGATAAATGTTGATGACTATTTTAAATATTTAGTAAGATATGAAGTTTGGACTTTTACTTCATAAATATTTGCTCCCACTGTTTTGACATCTTTCACTACCCTCTAGTGAAAACGGAAAACTCCTTTCCTCAGTAGGTACGTAAGGTCCAATTAGCGAATTATGATCCCGAATAATATCAGCCAATCACAATTCCTAAAAGGTAGTTTCCAATTGCATCACAATGCAACCCTCTACGTAAACTTTTGTCTCACGTTTGATTAGGACCCAATAATATGACGTTGTTTATCTTCACGTGTCAAGCCTTACCCATCGATGTTGAACCTTAATGGACGATCGCCATGAGTTCCCCCAATAATATGAGCCGAAATCATGGGAGTTCCACGTAGTTCACATCACCATGTCAATGGATGTCACAGCTTTCCGGCACCCAAAGCTCCCCCAATAATATGAGCCGAGCCCCGAGTACGGGTAGCGTTCATCATGCACCCATTGTCGATGGAAGACAAGGAAATTATAAACAAATTTATAATTCCCCTTTTCGGGCTTGATATTAATTTTGAATCTTATTCAAAATGAGGGTTTTTAATTTGGAAAGGTCTCATCATTAATTTTATTTAAAAGCTCGCCATATTTGATCGTATGTTTGCCGGATTCATGCAACTTTGTTATTATCATAATAATAACGCACATACTCATTATTTATAACATATCATGCATATATTATAAACAGTAAACAAACAAGGATGATCAATCGCCCCAATACCAATGGACCGTGTGAGCTAAACACGGGCCTAGGTCCAATCCTAGGGAAATGCACGGGATGCAAATGCAACTATTACATAAGCTTCCAATATTTACATGTCTTCGATCTTCATAATCATCATGGCCACCATCTTCCAATCTTGATCATCCACTATACTAATATTTACAAATAAATATCCATGGCAAATAGGGATACATCTCATGGGGTGGGAACGGGCCATAAACCAAGCCCACTTTAAATTTGATAATTATTACAATCATTCAACACAAAATATCCTAGCATACACCTAGCAAATTGGGCTTGGGCTTTTGATCATCCTTCATGCATAATATCACATATCATACACCATCAATTAATTATCACAATAATTAATTGATCCAATATTATATATCTTGATCCAATCACTAACCGCCACGATTATAAACTAAATTAACAAAGTATACAAACACCTTTGTCTACTTTCCAATTAATTTATTTATAACCGAATTTCTTATAAATCACAATTTACTATAAATAATTAAAGTCCAACTTCAATTATTTATTTTATGAGAAAAATTTGCAACTTTTGTAATTTTAAACTTAAGGGCCCAAAAACTCATTTTTCACCAAAAATATTTTGGCCCATTTAAAATTTCACAAATTATGTTAGCCATCCAATGGCCCAACAATTCAAAGCCCATGACACTTTGATAATCCAAAACACTTTTGGAAACCCTAGCCGTCATCGCCGTCGCCGGATTCCGGCAACAAAAATTTTTTTTTTTAATTAAAAGTAGGGGCTGTTCGGGCAGCCCCTCGGGCTGCCCTTGCTGCCCGAAAAAATCCCCACAAAGCCTTTGAAATTTGTTGCAAAATTTCATTATCATGCGGTTAGAAATCGATCTCAACATAATATCTTGTATTTGCTACACAAAATCGTAACCATAGCTCGGATACCACTTGAAAGGGGATCGGTTACGGTGACCGGAAGCGCAACAGAAGTCAAAAATTTTTATTTTTCATAAGAAATTTCGGCCACCTCTTCTATATTGTGTAGCAAATACAACAAACACCAAATAATGTGATACATAGGGTGTTAGAAATAGTTTTACCTATCAACCTCTTGAGGTTGATGAATGGCACCAACTTTGTTGTTAAACAACAAAGCTCTTCAATGGATGACAAGTCTACAAGCTTCCTCCTTACTCCAAAATTAGGCCCACCACCAACTAGGTAAATCCCCTCTTAATTTGCACTAGAAAATTAAGAGGTTTTTTCAAAGAGAAGTGTTTTTGATCTCCAACAATTGAAGAACAAAAGAAGAAAATTTTTTTTTGGAGAGAATAAGGAAGCAAGTTTCGGCCATGCTCAAGTGAGAGAGAAGGAGAATGAATTAATTTTCTTGTCTTGGTGTTGCAAAAAGCAAAAGTGAAAAAGTTGCATGCCATGCAATTTTTTATTCAAAAGTAATCTCCACCTCTTCACCTCCCAAGTATGCTTTGCATGTGGGCTTGTAATAATTTACAAGGGCCCATGGACTTTTATTTAAATTGTCTCAAACACATTTGAGCCCAATTAATCCTTACTTGATTTTACTCAAGCCCACTAGTTAAATAATTATTTCCAATTGGGCTCTACAAGGCCCAATGTTATTTAATTAATTCAACACTTGAATTAATTTAATTATTTGGACTCTACTAGGTCCACTAGTGTTTAATTAATTCAACACTTGAATTAATTTAATTTAGTCCATAATAATGTTTATGAAAATCACAATTTTCAAATACATTATTTACTTGGCCAACTTTTAATTTAGGAACACTTCCATAAATTAAAATTTACATTTCTCTCATAGAAGTCATACTTCTATTTTTTCTTACACTTATAAACTCATTTATAAGTCGTTCAACACATTGAACTATTTTCTCCTTTATAGAAGTCATACTTCTAATTTTCTTTACGCTTATAAACCCCTTTATAAGCCGTTCAACACATTGAACTATTTTACTTCTAAACGGGATCTAGAAAGCTAGCACTTGTGTGGCCCTCAATGGTTCATTGATACGACTAGCCGTGGGTTCACATCTCCATGTGATTCAGACTAAACATGTCCTTATACGAGCATACCCCAATTGCTCCATTCTTACTTATCAACACCTTGATAACAAGAACGTCAGAACTCAAGTCTGATAGTACCAAACCAATCATGTTAAACGCCTAGCAGCATCGCTTACATGATTCCCTAGGTATCAAATGATAGTGCCTGAAAGAACCATTCAATTATGGTTAGCGTACAATACGGTCCCTTCAACTCATATATCCCGACCGATTCGACAACCATTTGTTTATCGAGAGTTGTCAATGAATCGATACTATGTGTCATGTCGTAGTTGCATCCATGGTGTAATCTATGAAACCCCTTTCATAATTACAACCATACTCTGGCCAGAGATTTCAACCTACATACACATGATAACACATAGGATATCCATACCCGAAGGTAAGCGGTGAATCCCCGACTACAATGCATCGACTCCTATGTGTTTCGACAGAACACCCAACCTTGCCACCTGATGACCCCATAAGAGTCGGTAAACAAGTCAAAGTGTAATTCTAGCACATAGAGTCTCAATGTTGTCCCGGGTCATAAGGACTAATGGTGTACAACCATAAACCAGGACTTTTCCACTCGATAAGTGAGAACCACTTGGAAAGTACTTTTATGGAGGGTTGTTCAGTGCACTCTACAAGGAGCACCTATCTGCATGTTCGGACATCACAATGTCCCCTACCAATGAAACATGGTACTCACATCGCAGATACTAGTCTCTAACTCGAGCGGCCTATATCCTTCTTAGTGGCGGCTGAATCGACTAGGAACCATTTAGAATATACAGTATTACAAATATGAGTTTCATGATACTCATCATATGAGCATATCATATTCTTTCTACTATTTGTATATTCAAGGGCTTTATCTATGCAACTAGCATGGGTATACAGATAAAGATTTGCCAAAATAATAATTTCAAATATTATTAAAATAAAGATTGCTTATACATAGAGTTTCATTGTGAACACTCGGCCAACACTTGGCTCGACGGGCACCTACTCTAACAATCTCCCACTTGCACTAGAGCCAACTACCCATATGCTATAAACTCATTGATTCGCGATGCTTGTCGAATAATGGTCCAGGTAAAGGCTTAGCTAGTGGATCAACAACACTATCTGCGGAGCCGACTATGTCAAAAGACACTTCTCTACATTCCACAATCTCTCCAAGGATGTGGTACTTTCTCAATACATGTTTGGACTTCTGATGAGACCTAGCATCCTTTGCTATTAAAATAAAGATTGATTATACATAGAGTTTCATTGTGAACACTCGGCCAACACTTGGCTCGACGGGCACCTACTCTAACAAGTGTCACCACCATGAAAGCGGACCGGTTACGGTGGCCGGAAGCGCAACGGAAGCATAAAAATCAAATTTTTAAGGGAAAATTTCGGCCATCATTAGAAGTTGTGCAATATTTACAAAAATCTCAAAAACATACATAGGATGTTAAGAAAATATACCTATCAATCTTTAAAAGATTGATTGTGGCTCCAACTTTGTTGTCAAACAACAAAGCTCTTCAAGGCATGAAGATCTACATGCTCCTCCTCCAAATCCTTGAAACTTTCCTTCAAATTAGGCCCACCACCAACTAGGTAGATCCCTTCATATTTTGCACTAGAAAAATATGAAGATTTTTCAAAGAGAAGTGTGTGTATTCTTCAACAATTCAAGAACACAAAGAAGAGAAAAATGGAGAGAATGAGAGAGCATAGTTTCGGCCATCACACATGTGTGGAGAGGGAGAATGATTTAATTTTCTTGTCTAGGTGTTGCAAAAAGCAAAAGTGAAAAAGTTGCATGCCATGCAATTTTTTATTCAAAAGTAATCTCCACCTCTTCACCTCCCAAGCATGTATATTATATAGTTTTTAATCAAATTAAAAACTTTGGACTAAATTTAATAATCTCAAACACATTTGAGACTAATTAAACATTACTTGAATTTACTCAAGTCCCACTAGTTAAATAATTATTTTAATTGAGCTCTACAAGACTCAATATAATTTAATTAATTCAACACTTGTATTAATTTAATTATTTGGGCTCTACTAGGCCCACTAGTGTTTAATTAATTCAACACTTGAATTAATTTAATTTAGTCCATAATAATGTTTATGAAAATCACAATTTTCAAAAACATTAGTCACTTGGCCAAATTTTAATCTAGGAACACTTCCATAAATTAAAATTTATATTTCTCTCATAGAAGTCATACTTCTATTTTTCTTTGCACTTATAAACTCATTTATAAGTCGTTCAACACATTGAACTATTTTCTCCTTTATAGAAGTCATACTTCTAATTTTCCTTACGCTTATAAACTCCTTTATAAGCCGTTCAACACATTGAACTATTTTTACTTCTCATCGGGATTTACAAAGCTAGTACTTGTGTGGCCCTCAATGGTTCATTGATACAACTAGCCGTGGGTTCACATCTCCATGTGATTCGGACTAAACATGTCCTTATTCAAGCATACCCCAATTGCTCCATTCTTACTTATCAACTCCTTGATAGTATCAACGTCAGAACTCAAGTCTGATAGTACCCAACCAATCACGTTAAACGCCTAGCAGCATCGCTTACGTGATTCCCTAGGTATCACATGATAGTGCCTGCAAGAACCATTCAATTATGGTTAGCGTACAGTACGGTCCCTTCAACTCATATATCCCGATCGATTCGACAACCATTGGTTTATCGAGAGTTGTCAATGAATCGATACTATGTGTCATGTCGTAGTTGCATCGATGGTGTAATCTATGAAACACCTTTCATAATTACAACCATACTCTGGCCAGAGATTTCGATCTACATACACATGATAACACATAGGATATCCATACCCGAAGGTAAGCGGTGAATCCCCGACTACAATGCATCGACTCCTATGTGTTTCGACAGAACACCCAACCTTGCCACCTGATGACCCCATGAGAGTCGGTAAACAAGTCAAAGTGTAATTCTAGCACATAGAGTCTCAATGTTGTCCCGGGTCATAAGGACTAATTCTGTACAACCATAAACCAGGACTTTTCCACTCGATAAGTGAGAACCACTTGGAAAGTCCTTTTATGGAGGGTTGTTCAGTGCACTCTACAAGGAGCACCTATCTGCATGTTCGGACATCACAATGTCCCCTACCAATGAAACATGGTACTCACATCGCAGATACTAGTCTCTAACTCGAGCGGCCTATATCCTTCTTAGTGGCGGCTGAATCGACTAGGAACCGTTTAGAATATACAGTATTACAAATATGAGTTTCATGATACTCATCATATGAGCATCTCATATTCTTTCTACTATTTGTATATTCAAGGGCTTTATCTATGCAGCTAGCATGGGTATACAGATAAAGATTTGCCAAAAATAATAATTTCAAATATTATTAAAATAAAGATTGCTTATACATAGAGTTTCATTGTGAACACTCGGCCAACACTTGGCTCGACGGGCACCTACTCTAACAATCTCCCACTTGCACTAGAGCCAACTACCTATATGCATAAAACCCATTGATTCGCGATGCTAGTCGAACAATGGTCCAGGTAAAGGCTTAGCTAGTGGATCAACAACATAATCTGTGGAGCCGACTTTGTCAATAGACACATCTCTTCTTTCCACAATCTCTACGAGGATGTGGTACTTTCTCAATACGAGTTTGGATTTCTGATGAGACCTTGGCTCCTTTGCTTGAGCTATAGCTCCCGTGTTGTCACACAACACCGGGATAGGAGCAATTCTATTAGGAATGACGTCCAACTCTTGGACGAAATTCCTTATCCAAACAGCCTCTCTTGCTGCATCTGATGCAGCAATGTATTCGGCCTCTGTGCTGGAATCCGTATTATTGTCTTGCTTGGAACTCTTCCAAGAGACAGCAGCACCGTTGAGCATGAATACAAAACTAGAGGTTGACTTCGAGTTATCGATATCGCTTTGGAAGCTAGAGTCGGTATAGCCTTCCAATTTCAGTTCTCTACCCCCATAGACCAAGAACAACTTATTGATCCTTCTCAACAACTTGAGGATGTCTTTCACAGCTTTCTAGTTGTGGAAGACCGGGGTTCGATTGATATCTTTTCACTACACATAGTGAAAACGCCACGTCAGGACGTGTAGATATCATCCCATACATGATGTTACCAATTGCCGAAGCATACGGAATGCGTGTCATCGTCACTATCTCTGCATCAGTCTCAGGAGACAGACTTGGATAGGGACACGCCATGACACATTGGTAGATGTCCTCTCAAGGACGCATCCATCGAGAACCGCTTCACGATGGTATCATGTATGTGGACTGGGTGAGACCAAGCCATCTTTTCGATCTATCTCTATAGATATGTATCCCAATACAAAAGATGCTTCACCCAAGTCCTGCATCGAGAACTTACTCGCTAACCATATCTTTGTTGATTGCAACATTCCTACATCATTCCCAATGATTAGAATGTCATCAACATAAAGCACCAGGAATGTCACAACACTCCCACTGACCTTCTTATACACATAGGGTCCCTCATGATTCATAGTAAATCAAACTATTTGATTGTACTGTCGAATCTGAGGTTCCAACTCCTAGATGCCTGCTTTAGATCATAAATAGATCTCTGAAGTTTGCATACCATATGCTCACTTCCGATAGATGTAAACCCTTCAGGTTTAGACATGTAAATAACTTTCTTAAAATCCCCATTTAAGAAAGTTTGTCTTGACATCATCTGCCATATCTCATAGTCATACTATGCAGCTATGGCTAATAAAATCCTTATGGACTTGAACATTGCGATTGGGAAAAGGTTTCCTCAAAGTCAACTCCTTGTCTTTGAGTACATCCTTTTGCCACCAATCGCGCCTTGAAGGTCAACACCTTCCCATCCTCCCCAAGTCCCTGTAGGAACAGTTCCCACAGGTGGATCCACAAGATCCTACACTTGGTTCGAATGCATGGAATTCAACTCAGATTCCATTTCTTCAAGCCACTTGGATGAATCGGCATCCGATAACGCTTCCTTGAAGGTCCTTGGATCACATCCATGGTTAGGCTCATCATGGCCCTCTTCAAGAAGCTGACCATACCTCATAGGTGGTCTCGAGAGTCTCTCGGATCTTTTAGGAGCTTGTATCTCCTCTCTTGGCTCATCGGGTGTGGGTTCTATAATTGTGGGTTTCTCTCGAACCTCTTCGAGTTCTATCATCTCCCTTTTTCTATCCAATAGAAAATCCTTTTCCCAAAAAGGTTGCATTCCTAGAAACAAACACTTTTGTTTCTTGGGGATGATAGAAATGATATCCAACTTAATTCCTTGGATATCCCACAAAGTAACATAAAATGGATCAACAATCCAATTTATCTCCCACTTACCTGCTTCACATAAGCAGGGCTCCCCATATTCTAAGATAAGAATATTTGGGAGGCTTACCCATCCATATCTCATATGGTATCTGCCTTTGAATGGACATTTAGTAGAATATCTTTTACTTTTAAGTTATAGAGATCGTTTTTAAGTTCTCAAGTACCAATTAAACATTCATTCTTGTAAATGTTGCAAACACCTTTGCTAAATAAACAAGAATATCCATTTTTATCACAATAGAAATGGAAACAATGTTTTACATCAAACAGGTACAAACAAAACATCTCTTAAAATTAACTTAAAGTCATTGTTCAACAATAAGTAAACATCCTTAATAGCCTTGACAGCAACTCTTGCTCCATTGCCCATTCTCAAGAAGGTCACACCTTCCTTAAGCTTCCTACTTCTTCCCATCACCTGTAACCCATTACAGAGATGTGAGTCACAACCGGTATCTAATACCCAAGAAGTAGAGTTAATTAAAATGTTTACTTAAATTTAGAACATACCGTTTCCAGAACACTTCTGGGCAAGATATTCTTTGCAATTTCGCTTCCAATGTCCAGGCTTCTTGCAGTGATGACAAACATCACCAGTCTTGTCAGCCTTAACTGGTCTGGCTGCCTCAACAGGGTTCGGAGATTGCCTCAACAGGGGCACGTTCTTCTTGGGACGTTGGAAAGAACTCTTCTTTCCATTCCCATGTGGATCAATCTTCGTACCAGATGAAGAACCCACATAAAGAACCGACTTCTCTTTCTTGATAGTGGACTCAAAGGTAACAAGCATGTTCACCAACTCCTCAAGGGTCGGTTCCATCTTGTTCATGTTGAAGTTCACCACAAAAGGATCAAATGAGCTAGGCAGTGATAACAGCAACACGTCGGTGGTCAACTCCGAAGGCAAGATCAGATCCATGCCAACGAGCTTGTCCACGAGCCCGATCACCTTTAGGCCATGCTCATGGACCGAGGTCCCATCTCGCATGCGCAAAGTGATCAGCTCCTTGACGGTAGCATGCCTTAGAGGTCGTGTTTGCTCACCAAAGAGCTCTTTGAGTTGCAAATGAATGTCAGCAGCACTCTTTGCACCCTCAAAACGCCTCTGTAGCTCATCGTTCATAGAAGTCAGCATATAACACCTGGCTATCAAGTCATGGTCACACCATTCCTTGTAAGCCTGCAATTCCTCAGGATTGCAGTCAGTCGGAGCCTCAACAGGGGGCGACTGAGTTAGTGTATATGTTACCCTTTCCGAATTTAAGACTATTTTCAAATTTCTTAGCCAAGTGAGGTAATTAGGTCCAGTTAATATGTGTTTGTCGAGTATTATAGATATCGAATTGCGCATCGAAGACATTGTCGATTTGTACTGAAAAGTAAAAACAGATAAATGTTGATGACTATTTTAAATATTTAGTAAGATATGAAGTTTGGACTTATACTTCATAAATATTTGCTCCCACTGTTTTGACATCTTTCACTACCCTCTAGTGAAAACGGGAAACTCCTTTCCTCAGTAGGTACGTAAGGTCCAATTAGCGAATTATGATCCCGAATAATATCAGCCAATCACAAAACCTAAAAGGTAGTTTCCAATTGCATCACAATGCAACCCTTAACGTAAACTTTTGTCTCACGTTTGATTAGGACCCAATAATATGACGTCGTTCATCTTCACGTGTCAAGCCTTACCCATCGATGTTGAACCTTAATGGACGGTCGCCATGAGTTCCCTCAATAATATGAGCCGAAATCATGGGAGTTCCACGTAGTTCACATCACCATGTCAATGGATGTCACAGCTTTCCGGCACCCAGGGCACCCCCAATAATATGAGCCGAGCCCCGAGTACGGGTAGCGTTCATCATGCACCCATTGTCGATGGAAGACAAGGAAATTATAAACAAATTTATAATTCCCCTTTTCGGGCTTGATATTAATTTTGAATCTTATTCAAAATGAGGGTTTTTAATTTTGAAAGGTCTCATCATTAATTTTATTTTAAAAGCTCGCCATATTTGATCGTATGTTTGCCGGATTCATGCAACTTTGTTATTATCATAATAATAACGCACATACTCATTATTTATAACATATCATGCATATATTATAAACAGTAAACAAGACAAGGATGATCAATCGCCCCAATACTAATGGCCCGTGTGAGCTAAACACGGGCCTAGGTCCAATCCTAGGGAAATGCACGGGATGCAAATGCAACTATTACATTGGCTTCCAATATTTACATGTCTTCGATCTTCATAATCATCATGGCCACCATCTTCCAATCTTGATCATCCACTATACTAATATTTACAAATAAATATCCATGGCAAATAGGGATACATCTCATGGGGTGGGAACGGGCCATAAACCAAGCCCACTTTAAATTTGATAATTATTACAATCATTCAGCACAAAATATCCTAGCATACACCTAGCAAATTGGGCTTGGGCTTTTGATCATCCTTCATGCATAATATCACATATCATACACCATCAATTAATTATCACAATAATTAATTGATCCAATATTATATATCTTGATCCAATCACTAACCGCCACGATTATAAACTAAATTAACAAAGTATACAAACACCTTTGTCTACTTTCAAATTAATTTATTTATAACCGAATTTCTTGTAAATCACCATTTACTATAAATATTTAAAGTCCAACTTAAAATATTTATTTCATGAGAAAATATTTGCAACTTTTGTAATTTTAAACTTAAGGGCCCAAAAACAAACTCATTTTTCACTAAAAATATTTTTGCCCATTTAAAATCACAAATGTGTTGGCCATCCTATGGCCCAACAACTCAAGGCCCATGACACTTTGATATTCCAAAACACTTTTGGAAACCCTAGCCGTCATCGCCGTCGCCGGAGCTCCGTCGCCGGATTCCGGCCGACTTAAAAATTTTTTTTTTTTATTTTAAAAAACTGCACATTTCGGGCAGCCCCTTGGGCTGCCCCTCGGCTGCCCGAAATTTTCGGGCAGCCCCTCGGCTGCCCGGAAAAACATTTTTTTTTTTTTTGTTTTCTTCAAAAATTCGGCCTTGATGATTTTCTTGCACAAAAAATCTCAAACGGTTAGAAATCGATCTCAACATAATATTATGCAAATATTACACAAAATCCGTAACCTAAGCTCGGATACCACTTGAAAGCGGACCGGTTACGGTGGCCGGAAGCGCAACGGAAGCATAAAAATCAAATTTTTAAGGGAAAATTTCGGCCATCATTAGAAGTTGTGCAATATTTACAAAAATCTCAAAAACATACATAGGATGTTAAGAAAATATACCTATCAGTCTTTAAAAGATTGATTGTGGCTCCAACTTTGTTGTCAAACAACAAAGCTCTTCAAGGCATGAAGATCTACAAGCTCCTCCTCCAAATCCTTGAAACTTTCCTTCAAATTAGGCCCACCACCAACTAGGTAGATCCCTTCATATTTTGCACTAGAAAAATATGAAGATTTTTCAAAGAGAAGTGTGTGTATTCTTCAACAATTCAAGAACACAAAGAAGAGAAAAATGGAGAGAATGAGAGAGCATAGTTTCGGCCATCACACATGTGTGGAGAGGGAGAATGATTTAATTTTCTTGTCTAGGTGTTGCAAAAAGCAAAAGTGAAAAAGTTGCATGCCATGCAATTTTTTATTCAAAAGTAATCTCCACCTCTTCACCTCCCAAGCATGTATATTATATAGTTTTTAATCAAATTAAAAACTTTGGACTAAATTTAATAATCTCAAACACATTTGAGACTAATTAAACATTACTTGAATTTACTCAAGTCCCACTAGTTAAATAATTATTTTAATTGAGCTCTACAAGACTCAATATAATTTAATTAATTCAACACTTGTATTAATTTAATTATTTGGGCTCTACTAGGCCCACTAGTGTTTAATTAATTCAACACTTGAATTAATTTAATTTAGTCCATAATAATGTTTATGAAAATCACAATTTTCAAAAACATTAGTCACTTGGCCAAATTTTAATCTAGGAACACTTCCATAAATTAAAATTTATATTTCTCTCATAGAAGTCATACTTCTATTTTTCTTTGCACTTATAAACTCATTTATAAGTCGTTCAACACATTGAACTATTTTCTCCTTTATAGAAGTCATACTTCTAATTTTCCTTACGCTTATAAACTCCTTTATAAGCCGTTCAACACATTGAACTATTTTTACTTCTCATCGGGATTTACAAAGCTAGTACTTGTGTGGCCCTCAATGGTTCATTGATACAACTAGCCGTGGGTTCACATCTCCATGTGATTCGGACTAAACATGTCCTTATTCAAGCATACCCCAATTGCTCCATTCTTACTTATCAACTCCTTGATAGTAAGAACGTCAGAACTCAAGTCTGATAGTACCCAACCAATCACGTTAAACGCCTAGCAGCATCGCTTACGTGATTCCCTAGGTATCACATGATAGTGCCTGCAAGAACCATTCAATTATGGTTAGCGTACAGTACGGTCCCTTCAACTCATATATCCCGATCGATTCGACAACCATTGGTTTATCGAGAGTTGTCAATGAATCGATACTATGTGTCATGTCGTAGTTGCATCGATGGTGTAATCTATGAAACACCTTTCATAATTACAACCATACTCTGGCCAGAGATTTCGATCTACATACACATGATAACACATAGGATATCCATACCCGAAGGTAAGCGGTGAATCCCCGACTAAAATGCATCGACTCCTATGTGTTTCGACAGAACACCCAACCTTGCCACCTGATGACCCCATGAGAGTCGGTAAACAAGTCAAAGTGTAATTCTAGCACATAGAGTCTCAATGTTGTCCCGGGTCATAAGGACTAATTCTGTACAACCATAAACCAGGACTTTTCCACTCGATAAGTGAGAACCACTTGGAAAGTCCTTTTATGGAGGGTTGTTCAGTGCACTCTACAAGGAGCACCTATCTGCATGTTCGGACATCACAATGTCCCCTACCAATGAAACATGGTACTCACATCGCAGATACTAGTCTCTAACTCGAGCGGCCTATATCCTTCTTAGTGGCGGCTGAATCGACTAGGAACCGTTTAGAATATACAGTATTACAAATATGAGTTTCATGATACTCATCATATGAGCATCTCATATTCTTTCTACTATTTGTATATTCAAGGGCTTTATCTATGCAGCTAGCATGGGTATACAGATAAAGATTTGCCAAAAATAATAATTTCAAATATTATTAAAATAAAGATTGCTTATACATAGAGTTTCATTGTGAACACTCGGCCAACACTTGGCTCGACGGGCACCTACTCTAACACACCATTCCCTCATACATTGAAAAATACAAAAAAATCAAATTTGAATTCTGATATATATGATATTTTTAAACAAGTAAAAGTTAATATTCCTTTATTAGATGCAATAAAACAGGTATCATCATATGCCAAATTTTTGAAATACTTGTGCACTGTGAAAAGAAAATTGAATGTGAAAAAGAAAGCATTTTTAGCCGAACAAGTAAGTGCAATCATTCAAAATAACAATACTTTGAAATACAAAGACCCTGGTTGTTCTACTATTTCATGTATTATTGGAGAACGAAAGATTAAAAAAAAGCCTTGCTTGATCTTGGAGCTAGTGTGAATTTACTTCCATATTCAGTTTATCAAGAACTCAATCTAGGCGAGTTAAAATCTACTTCAGTAACACTTTTACTTGCCGATAGATCTGTTAAAGTGCCAAGAGGTATGATAGAAGACGTATTGGTCCAAGTTGATAAATTTGTATATCCTGTCGATTTCATAGTTTAAGGTACACAACCTATCGAAGCTTGTAATGCAATTCCTGTAATTCTGGGTCGTCTATTTTTAGCAACTTATAATGCCCTTATAAATTGCAGCAATGGAATAATGAAGTTTTCATTTGGTAACATGACCTTGGAGCTCAATGTTTTTAATCTTTGTAAGCAACCATAAGACAAAGGAGATGAAAGTGAAGATAAAAATCTTGTTGAAACTCTTGTGGAAGAAAACATTCAAGAAGGGAGTACTCGTGATCAATTAGATATTTGTTCAATTGAAACTGTTAAAGAAAATATTGAAATTGATCTTGATGGTTTTATCAGGTATCACTCGTTACCAGGATCAGAGAAAGAATTTGATGCAAAATATGAGAACGAAGACGAACCACCCATATTGGAGTTAAAACCCTTGCCAGAAGAATTGAAGTATGCATTTCTTGGAGAAGATGAAACATATCTGGTGGTAATTTCTTCCAAACTAGAAAGTGATCAAGAAGGTAAATTAGTTGATATGCTTAAAAGACATAAAAATGCAATTGGTTGGACAGTAAAAGATCTCAAGGGCATTAATCCACTAATTTGCACTCACAAAATTCACTTAGAAGAAAATGCTAAAACATCTCAACAACCACAAAGGAGATTAAATCCACACATGAAAGATGTTATGAAAACTGAAGTTCTCAAACTACACGATGTTGGGATTATCTAACCTATTTCTGATAGTAAGTGGGTAAGCCCAACACAAGTAGTTCCAAAAAAATCTGACATCACAGTGATAAAAAATGAAAAAGGTGAATTGTTAACAAGTCGAGTCCCATCTAGTTGGTGGATGTGTATTGATAATAGAAAATTAAATGACGCCACTAGAAAAGATCATTTTCCATTACCATTTTTGGATCAAATTTTATAAAGAGTACCAGGTCATCCATACTACTGTTTTCTTGATGGATATTGAGGTTATTATCAAATTCCCATTGCACTCGAAGATCAAGAAAAAACTACATTCACATGTCCTTTTGGAACATTTGCATTTAGAAGGATGCCATTTGGATTATGCAATGTCCCAGCAACATTTCAAAGATGTATGCTAAGCATTTTTTGCGACATGGTTGAAAATTGTTTGGTAATTTTCATTGATGATTTAACTGTCTTTGGGAATACATTTGATAATTGTCTTAAAAATTTGGAAAGCCCAACACAAGTAGTTCCAAAAAAATCTGGCGTCACAGTGATAAAAAATGAAAAAGGTGAATTGTTAACAAGTCGAGTCCCATCTAGTTGGCGGATGTGTATTGATTATAGAAAATTAAATGACGCCACTAGAAAAGATCATTTTCCATTATCATTTTTGGATCAAATTTTCGAAAGAGTAGCAGGTCATCCATACTACTGTTTTCTTGATGGATATTCAGGTTATTATCAAATTCACATTGCACTCGAAGATCAAGATAAAACTACAGTCAAATGTCCTTTTGGAACATTTGCATTTAGAAGGATGCCATTTGGATTATGCAATGCCCCAGCAACATTTCAAAGATGTAAATGAGGTAAAAAATTGTTTGGAAATTTTCATGGATGATTTAACTGTCTTTGGGAATACATTTGATAATTGTCTTGAAAATTTGGAAAAAGTTTTAAAAAGATGCAAGGAAAAAAGTCTTATTTTAAATTGGGAAAAATGTACATGATTACTTCTGGGATTGTTCTGGGACATGTCATGTCATCTCATGGAATTGAAGTTGATAAAGCCAAAGTGGATGTCATTGCAAATTTACCCCCTCCAAAAACCATTAAAGAAATTCGCTCATTTTTGGGACATGCTGGATTTTATAGGAGGTTTATAAAGGACTTTAGTTTAATCTCTAAACCCATTTGTAACCTCTTAACAAAAGACAGTGCATTTGAGTGGACTCAAGAATGTCAAAATGCTTTTGATAAAATCATTCGACATTTAACATCAGCTCCTATCATGCAACCTCCTGATTGGTCTTTACCATTTGAAATCATGTGCGATGCGAGTGATTATGCAGTCGGTGCAGTATTAGGTCAAAGAAGAAACGGTAAGCCTTATGTGATATATTATGCAAGTAGAACTTTAAACAATGCTGAAATGAATTACTCCACAACTGAAAAAGAACTACTTGCTGTAATATTTTCATTAGAAAAATTTCGTTCTTATTTGATTGGATCAACGACTATTATGTTTACTGATCATTCTGCTATTAGATATTTGTTGACCAAACAGGATGCAAAGCCACGACTGATACGATGGATTTTGTTGCTCCAAGAATTTGACATTGTCATCAAAGATAAAAAAGGAACCGAGAATGTCGTAGACGATCATTTATCGAGACTAGTAACAGGATCATCTTGTGAAATGACAACAATTAAAGATAATTTTCCTGAGGAACATCTATTTTCAGTTACTATTACACCTTGGTTTGCTAACATATTAAATTTTCTTGTGACAGGAAAAATGCCACCGCAATGGAGTTCCCAAGATAAAAGAAAATTTTTGAATGAGGTAAAAAACTTTTATTGGGATGATCTGTATCTGTTCAAGTATTGTCCAGATCAAATTTTTCGACGTTGCATACCCGACAATGAGGTAAGTAGTGTCATTAAATTTTGTCATTCAGAAGCATGCGGAGGACATTTTTCTTCAAAGAAAACGGCTGCAAAAATCTTGCAGTGTGGATTTTATTGGCCCATTTGTAATTTCTCGAGCCATGATAAGTGATGGGGGAACTCACTTTGTTAATAAATCATTTGCTTCATTAATGAATAATATGGTATTACGCATAAAGTAACTACACCTTATCATCCTCAAACAAATGAACAAGTTGAATTAGCTAATAGGAAGATAAAGCAAATTTTGGAAAAAACTGTTAACTCAAATAGAAAAGATTGGTCTCTGCGACTTAATGATGCAATTTGGGCATATCGAACAACTTTTAAAACATCATTGAATATGTCTCCCTATAGGTTGGTTTATGGAAAACATTGTCATTTGCCTGTGGAATTGGAACATAAAACTTATTGGGCGATCAAAACTTTAAATTCAAGCAAGAATGATGCCAACAAATTGCGTAAATTGCAACTTAATTAACTTGATGAACTCAGAAATGACACGTATGAGAATTCAAGGATTTATAAAGCAAAAATCAAATCATTTCATGATAAAACAATTCTTAGAAAATCTTTTGAGATTGGTAAAAAAGTTTTGCTTTATAATTCTCGACTTCACATATTCCCAGGAAAATTACGATCAAGATGGACAGGCCCATATGTTGTAAAGCATGTGTATACTTATGGAGCTGTGGATATTGAAAATCCTAAAAATGGTGATAATTTTAAAGTAAATGGACAAAGGTTTAAACCATTTTTAGAAAATGAAATCTTTCAAGAAGAGTTTATTTCCCTTTCTGATCCTTGATTTTTTTTTATTTTTTTGGTGTTGCATTTAAGTTTGTTTGTTTTTATTTCAGGTTTTCTTAATCTTTTTATTTTCCCGGTTAAATGGCGGATAACGGTACTCCGTGACTCTCATAGTCGGTTAAATCAGTTTCCCACAATTTCTGATACAAAAATAAAAAAAAATCATTTCTTTTCTTTTCAAAATGGATAAAATTCTCTCAAAAATTTGTAAATATTTTCCCTCTGTTTCTGAAAATGTTCTAAGAAAAATTTATGTAGGAAGGTGTGAAAGATTGAGATTGCTAATGCAAAAAAGGAATTCCAGAAAATATTCGTCTTGTAATAGAAGCTAAGGTCCGATTAAGAAGAGAAGTTCCATAATCATTGCTCATTCGGTATTTGCTTGGATTAGGAAAAAGCACTTATGCGAAAAAACGAAGGGCCAAAAGTTTAAGGGTTTGTCATAAGTGTGCAAGATGGACTTGTGACAAACGATGCAGATCTTTGGGATGTGTTTCCAATAACAGAGAAGATAAAATTGGTTTCATTAAGAATGGGCTGAGTAAGGAGTCTTTAGATAACATCTTATTGACTCTTGAGACGCATTCTAGTGGACATGTGCATATTGAACTTCTCCGTTTATGGAAACAATTCCAAGATGAGCGTCATAGTCTTGGGAATCTGACTAAAAAAGACCTTGTTTTCCAATTTATAAGAAAATTGGATGGGAAGCATATCCTCGACTCATAGAAGGCGTTGAAGCCGTTTCTGGACGTAAAACCAGAGGAAAATTGTGAGCCACAATCACACTACTGTTTATATGCATGTGTGTCATTATTGATTTTACTGTTTCTTCTGTTTATAGCTGTGACCCAAAGTTTTGTCATGATAACATATTACCTCTATAAAATCTCTCATCTTTCTCTCTATTTTCGCATACCAAAAAAAAAAAGAAAGTAAAAACATGACTGGATCCTCTGCACAAACATTGAAAAATATTTGTGTATTTTATGGGTCGAGTCCTGAAAAAAATGAATTGTTTGTAGAAGCAGCGAATAATCTTGGAAAGATATTGGCTGAGAGAAAAATTCACTTGGTATATGGGGGAGGTATTATTGGGTTAATGAGATCTGTTTCAACATCTGCTCATCTTGGAGGTAGTCAGGTTTTGGGTATTATTCCTATAGCTTTAGCTGAAGGAAATATTACAGGTGTTACGATAGAAGAGGAATTAAAAGTTTTTTCTATATATGAAAGAATCACTCAAATGATTGAAAATTCTGATGCTTTTATCGCACTACCAGGAGGTTTTGGTACATTAGAAGAAATTTTTTACACTGTTTCTTGGGCACTTAATATCCATAATAAACCTGTGGACTTGTTGAATATCAATAATTATTATGACAGTTTGTTGATATTTCTTGATGAAGCTGTGGAACAGAATTTCATTTCAGAAAATTCACGACGGATGCTCATCTGTGCTTCGACTGCCAACCAATTAATTGATGATTTGGAAGCTTTTGTTCATAAGCCTGATCTGACGATAACAAAGATCAATTGGTCGCAATCAAGCTGTAAGAAAAGGAAGTTGGATCATTGATTCAAAAGTCGTGGATTGGTTTTCGTTTGTTTCAGTTTGTTATCTTTAATAAAATTTCAGGTGATATCTCCTTCATTATGTACTCTTTATTAATAGTTATTTTGACATTAGGGACAATGTCATATTCTGATTGGGGGGAGAACAAACTTATAAAAAAAATTAATTTTTTTTAAAATAAGTAAAAATAATATATATATATATATATATATATATATATATATATATATTATTTTAAAATAAAATCATGTTTATTGTTTGTATCTTAGTAATTTTTGCAAAAATGTTATACATTACATGTTTGAAAGATTTAAATTAGAACATACATTTATCTATTTAAGAATGTTTAAATTTTTATTTGAAAAAAAAGTCAATTTTAATATTCTGATCAATATAAAAATATGATTTATGAAATTTTTTTTGAGTGATTAACCATTGTGATAAAATCAGGTATTAAAGTATATGGCCCAAGATATATCTTATAAGAGTGTCTAAAATTTTAAACTCGCACATATTTTGTGAGTGAGTGGAGAGGACTGAGAAAACAGCTTTCGAGCCTTTATTGACCATGAGAGAGACTATATATTGTTTAGATCTTGAGTTCTTATTTTGAAAAAAAATGATATTTCCTGAAAAAAAAAAAGAGAGAAAAATACAAAAAGAAAGATATTGAAGATCTATGTAATTTTTAAGTTATATGCTACGATCCATATATCTCTTATAAAAAAAAAAGAGAAAGAAAGAAAGAGAGAAATATATGTGCAAATTAAATAAATATGTGGTCAATAAACATAAACTTAGTCTGATTCCATGATGTTATGAAAAAATATATATATCAGGAAAATATATATAATAAGAACAACTAGATTTTGAATCAATGGATTTTCTATCTTTTGATTAGTTTGGCTCGTTTGTCTGTCTGCATTCTGTAAACCATTTTTCTGAGCATTTATCTGTATTCCAACTCCATGAGAGAAATCGTTGCCATAAATTGAAACATTTATTAACCTGTGAGGATATGGAGTTGAGACTCTTACTAGGAATTTCTGAAGGCCGTGTACATTTAACTACATGAAATAAGCTTTGAATTGATCATCTCAAATTATTTCATAAATTATAATTATGATGATCTTGATATAACTTTGACAGTTTTTAAATTTAATTTAAACAATTAGATAGTTTTGATTACATTTCTATTTAAATTAATCAATATTTTTTGTATTGCTATTAACGCTTAAATTGCTAGGGACTAGCAATAAACTAGAGGTGTGATAAACATAAAAATTGTACATTAATTAAATGTTTTATAATATAAATATATAGTTTTTGTTTTATTAAATGTTTAAATATTATATGTTTTATAATAAATTGTAGAAAATATAAGTTGTTGAGTAACTATATGTTTTTACTATTTTTTTACAGGTTTGATAAAACAAGAATAAACTTGGCGTTGAAAATGGGATTAAAATGATTCTTGGACCTGTAGAAAGTTGATGTTAATATCTACAATATTGGCGGCAAGCATGGGATAAAAATCCCCTCACAATTGGGATCAAATTAAGCAACAAATAAAGTTACCAAAGGAGTGGCAGTTTTAGCATGCTCTAATATTTTGACCATATCTCTGAAATTACTTGGTCAAATGGTTTGAAAAAAATACCACAACTAGACAACTCAATTATCCACATGTTTCTTTTTATGTAAAGAAGCAAATTTGGGGAAGAAGATTTTCAAAAGTGATGTGTAATATAATATAATATCTTGGAACACTAATGAAGACTTATGTGTAAAAAAATAATATTTTATTTGTGGTTGTCTCCCCAAATTTGGCTATAAATAGGGGTGCATTGTAATGTATTGAGATATCCCTCATTCTATGAACAAACCTTTGAGTTCATAATATTTCTCTCTATATTTTCCTTTATTTCTTCATTTAAATATAATTAGCATGTTAATTTCATATTCAAAGTTTTACACTTTGAATAATGAATAGCTAACTTCCTAAAGTTGAGATGAAAATGTGAAACTCTTGGCATGATAATAAAGTTACTAACATGTAAGAATCTATGTTTTATATTATTTAATCATTATTTATTGTTTATGTTATATTTATTTCTTTAAGCATTTTTATACCCTACTTATAAGTGAGAGTTTTGATTTATTGTTGTTATATGTTACACTAAATTCTTGGAACCATTTAAATGTTAGTTTGGTTTTACCAACCATTTAAAGTGGGAACCTTGATTTAGTGTTTACAAATATATATATAGCACGATAAATACTTGACAACATTTATAAGTTTTGGTATATATTATATACTTATAAGATAATAATATATAAAATAATATAAATATGATTATTTAATATATTGGAACCATTTTAGTAAGTGGATTTCAATAATGTTCGTTAATGTTAACTTTATTAAAATACCAAGAGTGGATCCTTTAATCTCAATTACATAATTAAAATTTGAACAATTAAAGATTCAAACAACTAAAAAAAATAAAAAATAAAAAGATATTGTAGTGGACTTGTAATTAACTTAACTTCATCGTGGATACGATATTCGAACTCACCGAATTATACTACTTGTGGACAACCTGCTCTTGGGAGTGCAACAATCAAAATCGCAACAATTGTGGTTTAGTCTGATCAAACGTGCATGTTATGTTATGGGCCACTTGCGTAGAAACATTATATCTACAAAAATTACGATATGATATGTTATGATAGACATCTATCGATCAAAGCTTTTACGTATGATTTTCAGATATGCACGTATTTATAATTATCCATGACACGATTTTTACCTTACGCTTTACGATACGATATTTTTATATTACGCGAAATTTTATGATACATTTACTTGTTATTCACGATATATGCATACTGAATCTTTAGACTCACTAGACTTGATTGTTGTAGGTACTGATGAGGTCGGGGCCGAGGGCGGGGACCAGTGAGCTAAATTGGGTCAGCAGTAGTAGGAACCCGATGACCTCATGTTTCAGTTTATTTATCTTTTTTATGCACAAAACTCATTTTCATCATGTTGAATTATTTTAAGTTGTTGTTATGATAACGATAGTTTTTTCCGCTGTTACTTTAACATTAAATCTTTTTATCAGTTCATTTTATGAATGAGGCATGTTATTTATTTAAAGAGAAAAATTTAAAATAATTCTGCAAATTTACAAATACGAAATACGAGCCTCTACAGTTGGTATCAGAGCCTATGTTCTTGTAAAGGGTTGTACTACTACTGATCTCGAGAAGCTCACGAAGTTACTCTTCGGTCTGTAAGTTTTACGTTTACGCTTTTCGTTTAAAGCATGAAATATTTTAACAGCATGTTTTCATGAAATGATTTACGTAAAGATTATGATTATGCAATATTTATTTAAATTGAAAGAATTAATAGAAATTATGCATGTTAGTTACGTATGGTTATGTATGGAACAGTATGCATCATAGACGCATTACTGAGCGCATTAGAGATGATGAGAATCGTCATGAGGACAATAAGGATCATAGGCAGGAGAGAGATTTACCACCACCCCTTCCACCGGACATGAAAGCCCAGATGTTAGCCGGAATGACTCATTTCTTCGAACAGTTTGCGGGGAACAATGCTGGGGTAGACAGGTAGAGGGGGCCTGAGGCTACCTATGAGCGGTTCATGAAGATGAGACCGAAGGAGTTCTCAGGGACGACAGATCCCATGATTGCCGAGGGCTGGATTAAGTCCCTCGAGGTGATCTTCGAGTTCATGGAGCTTGGAGACGAGGATAGGGTTCGTTGTGTGACCTATCTGTTTGTAGGAGACTCCCGCTTGTTGTGGGAAAGGGCATCTGTAGCCTTTAATTTGGCTACTCTGAGCTGGACGCGCTTTACAGAGGTATTCTACTCTAAATATTTTACTGACGAGGTGCGTTCCAGGTTGACCAGGGAATTTATGATCCTGGGGCAGGGAGACATGACATTTACGGAGTTCATCCATAAGTTTTAGAGGGGTTGCCATTTTGTACTCCTGATTGCAAATGATGCTGGAGCCAATTTGAGGCAATTTATGGATGGTATACGGCCGATCTTGCGCCGTGATGTTAGGATGGCTGGCCCTACTACCTATGAAGTCGCTGTCTTCAGAGCTCTAGCTGCAGAGCAGGATATGAATGATATTGAGAGAGATCGCCAGGGCAAGCGACCAGTCCAAGTGCCGCACCGCCCTCCTCAGCAAAACCAACAGAGTAAGAGGCCTTTCCACGGTCCACCCAGGAATAGAGGACAACAACAATGGGGACGGGCAGCCCTGAGGACCGTAGAGTACCTAGTCTGTGCTAAGTGCACGCGTTATCACGCTGGAGCTTGTATGTATTTCTCAGGGAAGTGCTACAAGTGTGGTAGTCCTGACTTTTTACTGAAGTATTGCCCTCAGTGGATTCTGCCTACCCAAGACAGAGTTTTTGCCCTCCATGCAGCGGAGACGAACCCGGAGACGATGCTCTTTATAGGTATCTAAAAGCTTTAAGTTTATATTTGAAAGTTAATGTTTCGAGGGAATGGTTTAAGGTTTTGAACTTAGAATTTGCGGTAGGATTGGATGATCTAATCAGCGTTATTTTGGGAGTTTAGATTAGAATAACTTTGACCTTCGCATGTCTATAAGTTAGTTCTATTAATTATTGGGTTCAGCTTGATGTTCCAAGCTTTCAGGGAGAATTTTTATAGCCGGTTCAGCTACGAATGCCTTGATAGATTCAGGGGCTACTAATTCGTTCATTTCGGAGACCTTTGCGAATTTTCTCCAGATCAAGACCATTGGGCTAGATGTGGCATATTCAGTAGTATTGCCTTCTGGAGAGGAGCTGACATCTACTAATGTGATCCGAGAAATAGACCTCAAGCTTCATGGTAACCTTGTTTATTCGGATCTTATCGTATTTCCGATGCCAGAGTTTAACATCATTCTGGGTATGGACTGGCTATTAAGGAACAGAGTTTTGATTGACTTCCAGCGGACCTCTTGGGAGAGAGCAGTTCTTATTCAAACCAGACAGGTACTTTCCTTTACCGCGTGTAATGCCTTGTGTCCAGGCTAGGAAGCTTATGCGTAGAGGGTGTCGAGCGTTTTTAGCGAATTTTGTATCTGTTCCCGAGACACCCAGTCAGTCAGCCTCCGATGTCCCAATTGTTAGAGACTTTCTAGACGTGTTTCCTGATGACGTCTCTGGTATGCCACCTGTGCGGGAAGTGGAGTTTTCTATTGAGCTTATGCCAGGTACCGCACCGTTCTCGAAAGTGCCGTACCGATTAGCACCGACAGAGATGGCAGAACTAAAGAACTAGATTCAGTAACTTCTTGAAAAGGAGTTCATTCGCCCGAGTTTTTCACCATGGGGCGCCAGTCTTATTTGTGAAGAAGAAGGATGGTTCGATGAGACTCTGCATTAATTACCGTGAATTGAACAGGGTTACAGTGAAGAACAAATACCCACTCTCGAGGATTGAAGATTTATTTGATCAGTTGCAGGGAGCTTCAGTATTCTCGAAGATTGATCTGCGTTCGGTGAGAGATGTCGATGTTCTCAAGACTGCTTTTATGGCTCGTTATGGCCACTTCGAGTTCCTTGTGATGCCGTTCGGTTTGACGAATGCGCCAGCGATCTTCATGGATCTCATGAATCGCGTATTTCAGCAGTATCTTGCTCAGTTCGTGATAGTATTCATAGACGACATCCTCGTCTACTCAAAGAATCAAGAGGAACACAGCAGACATATGACCACAGTTTTACAGACCTTGCAGAAGCACAAGTTATTCGCAAAGTTCAGTAAGTGCGAGTTCTGGTTAGAGAAGGTGGCGTTCTTAGGCCACATCGTTTCTTGCAGCGGTATCGAGGTAGACCTAGCAAGTCGCAACAGTCAGAGATTGGGTTGTGCTGCAGAATGCATCATAGATCCGTAGCTTCCTTGGGCTAGTATGATATTATCGGAAGTTTATTCAGGGATTCTCCTCTATCGCAGTTTCACTCACGTCGTTGACGAAGAAGAATGCTAAGTATGTGTGGAGTGATGAGTGTCAAAAGAGCTTCGATACTTTGAAGCAAGCTCTTATCTCAACACCAGTATTGGCCATGCCGTCAGGGCCCAGAGACTTTGTTTTGTATACCGATGCTTCGAAGCTCGGTTTAGGCGCAGTGTTGATGCAGCATGGGAAGGTAATAGCATATGCTTCTAGTCAGTTGAAAATCCATGAGAAGAATTACCCTACCCACGATCTAGAGTTGGCAGCCGTAGTTTTTGCCTTGAAGATTTGGAGGCATTATTTGTACAAAGAGAAGTGCCAGATCTTCACCGACCATAAGAGCCTAAAGTACTTCTTTACACAGAAAGAGATGAATATGCGCCAGAGACGTTGGTTAGAGCTAGTGAAGGACTATGACGGTGACATTAGCTACCACCCAGGCAAAGCTAATGTAGTTGCGGATGCACTGAGCAGGAAAGTAGCAGTGATGGCTCATATAGAGATTCCGAGACCCCTTCAGTTTGAGATGCAGAGGTTTGATCTAGAGACATGTCCTCGAGATAGAGTTCCCCGTCTATCTACTTTGACAATTCAGTCTTCTCTTCTAGACCGTATTCACAGTGGACAGTCAGCAGATGAGCAGTTGGCGAAGTGGAAGCTGAGAGATGAGGCCAAGGGCAGCATTTTGTATACAGTTAGCGATGGTATTTTGAGATAACGAGACAGAATGTGAGTTCCTAGCAGTGATTCTATTCGAGCAGATATTTTATCCGAGGCCCACATGTCGCCGTACTCTATTCATCCTAGGAGTACGAAGATGTATAAAGATCTGCAGTTGATGTATTGTTGGCCCGGGATGAAGAAGGATATCAGACGTTTTGTATCCGAGTGTCTGACCTGCCAGCTAGTGAAAGCGGAGCATCAGAGACCAGCAGACTTGCTCAAGCCTCTTCTTATTCCCGAGTGGAAGTGGGAGAATATTACCATGGACTTTGTGGTAGGCTTGCCGAAGTCAGCCATAGGGTCAAATTCTATCTGGGTGATTGTTGATCGTCTTACCAAGTCAGCGCACTTCTTACCCATTAAGACGACTTTCACATGATTCAGTATGGCGAGTTGTATATCCGAGAGATAGTCAGACTTCATGGTATTCTCGTTTCTATAGTATCTGACCGAGATCCTAGATTTACTTCCTCCTTTTGGAAGAGTCTGCATTCAATTGTGGGTACGAAGTTGTTGTTTAGCACAGCCTTCCATCCTCAGATGGATGGTCAGTCAGAGAGACTTGAGTTTGGAGGATCTTCTCCGTGCATGTGTCATCGATTTCTAAGGAAGTTGGGAGTCGAAGTTGCCATTGGTGGAGTTCACCTATAACAACAGTTTTCAGTCGTCTTAGGTATGGCTCCATATGAAGCACTGTACGGTCGTAAGTGTAGATCGCCTATTCATTGGGATGAATTAGGGCAGAGATCAGAATTGGGTCCGGATATCATTCAGCAGACTACCGATATAGTAGCCAAGATCCGTGATAGGTTGAGGACTGCTCAGAGTAGGCAAAAGAGTTATGCAGATCAGAAGAGGAATGATCTAGAGTTTGCCGTTGGCGACCATGTTTTTGTCAAGATAGCACCTATGAAAGGTGTCATGCGGTTCGGGAAGAAAGGAAAGCTTTGTCCGAGACTCATCGGACCATTTGAGATCCTCGACAGGACTGGGACGTTAGCTTATCGTGTTGTTCTTCAGCCGAATCTGGCAGGAGTACACAATGTGTTCCACGTCTCTATGCTGAGGAAGTATATGGCGAATCCTTCGCATATCTTGAACTTCGAACTGTTGCAGCTCACTCCAAACCTGTCTTATGAAGAGAGAACAGTGCAAATCTTAGACAGACATGAGAAGAAACTTCAGAACAAACTGGTGAAGCTAGTGAAAGTCAAATAGCTTAATCATTCAGAGGAGGAAGCTAAGTGGGAATCTGAGCCAGAGATGAAGAGCTATCCCGAGTTATTCGGTAAGTTTTAATTTCGAGGACAAAATTTCTTTTAGGGGGGGGGGGGGGGGGGGGGGGAAGAGTTGTAGAACCCGATAAATCAGACTACGTATAAGCCATGCATAATTACTATTATTTAAATTAAAATGATTTTCATACATGCATGAGAGTTTATTTCATTTTTTAAATTGTTAAGTCACGATCATTTATTTTTAAATCATAGAGGTTTAGTTTTATTTTTTCAGTTAAATACGCGAGGCTGGACCGGAGTTGGAGTATTGAGATAAAATTTAATAATAAGAAAATATTCCTAGATTTAATTTAAGCCAAGGAATAATTTATTTTAATGTAAAAGAATGTTAAGGATTTATTTAATTAATTGGAGTTAAGTAGTAAATAAGTTCTTTTTTGTCCAATAATTAATTTAAAAGCCTAAATTATAATGTGTAACCAATTGGGATAAATTAATTTAGACATATTTTATTTAAGAAATTGTAACTTAACATGTTATTAATTTATTTTAAGACCTAGCCATGCATGCAAGAAAATTTCTATCCTAAATTAAATTATTAATTCACTAAAATACAAAATAAGTGTTTAAAACTTTAAGAAATTAAAATTCAAGAATTAAGCAATATTTTTACCCCATTTGTTAGCAAGAATTCGGCCACCCCCTTATAGGATTTAATCATGTTTGGAAATCCTCCATTTTTTATTCTTTCCTTAACCCTTCGTGGTAGAATAATTCCTTCATTTTTAAATCCCCATTTATTAATAATTAATCACTATTATGCACCTAATCAATCACCAAATCAGCCCATCTATTCCTCATTCTCGAGCAACTAGAAGGAAGGAGATCATTTCCTTGTACCATTCCATTCCTCAAATTTGAAACTTCACTCTAATGCATTCTTGACTCCTTTTTATTTTCCTTGTAACCTACCCCTTCCTTCCTTAACACTCCTTCACCCCCTCACATTCAAAAATATCAGTAGGAATCAGCAGAAAAAACGTGAACCATCAACAAGAGAGCAAGAAAGAAAGTAATAAAGAAACTCCGTCTCCGCCGCGCCGTGTTCGTCATATTGATTTGTTTCTTTCGAAAAAAAATTTCCAGGCATGTTTATTTTGTCTTTTGCTCTTCAATCAAGTCTTATAGGTATTTTGAAACATCACATGATCATGATTTTAATGGCAAAACCAAAGTATGACAGTTACTACAAAAAAAAAATTCTGCACAGATTTTTTGGCTTCCTCTTGTGCTTCACGGGTTGTCTTGTTTTTGTGATTTCAGGGAATGGCTCGGTTCTAGGCGCTCAATACTTCACCTAGGCACGTACTAGGGTGTGTTAGGATCATGTTGGTCCATTATTTCAAGCCCCATGCACGCAAGGAAGAGACTTGACAGCAACTTTCCCTATAGTTGCATTGTGAGTCTTGATTTTTGGTTGTTTGGATGTCTAACGTGAAGGTTTGGATTGTGTTTGGCCCAAGGCCTGTAACCATGGTTAGAACCCTCCCTTATAATGTTTAGGACGTGACCAAGATGACCTTTCATGGCTTGGTTCATGGCCCCATCGAAATTTTCAACAAACAACACAAGTGCCCCTCAGTTTCATTTTTTTTTTGTTTTGGGTGTGTGAGTTTCGGTCTGGGGGTGTTGGATGGATCTTGGTTGGATTTTAGCCCTTAGCCATGGTTCATACAATACCTCATGTAAAAGCCCTTAGCCATGATGTCTAGATCGAGCCATGGTTGATCATATGGCCACTGGAACGACAGAAGACAGCAAGCGATCCACACCATCGCATCGTACAAAATTTTTGTTTGGTGTTCTCGGTTTCAAGTTTCGATTGTCTTGGGTTTCTTGGATTGTGGTTGGCCTAGGGCCCTTAGCCATGGTTCAAGACACACCTTAGGATGTTGGGAAGAGGCTCTGGTCGGTGGTTCAAGCCCCATGATTATTAGTCTCGGAAACGAACACAGCAAGCGCAGCTGCTACCATCGCACATTGGACAGAAGCATGGCTTCGGTTCAGAGGTGGTATTCGAGTTCTTGGTTGGCTTTTAGCCTATGGCCTTTGACTGGACAGTACCTCAATGAGTTAGGAAGGTTATGTTTTTGGCCGTTTGTGATTGGGTTAAGTTTAGAAGTCGTACGAGAATTTAGAGTGCAATGTGCCAAAGTGACTCTCGAAAGAGTGTTTCAAGATTTTGGCCTCCATTAACCAAATTTCTTGAAATACAATTCTTAGGGGCATTATTTTATCATGTTAAGCGTATTTTGACCATGACTAAACGAAGGTTCGATGTTGGTTCGGGTTGGTACGGAGTCATGGTTAGAAATTTAGATTGTTGGTCTAGTTGGCCCCATTTTTGGGTTCAATTACGAAGTCATCCTCAACAAAAATATTTGCATGTTTCTCATGTTAGAATTAGGTCGCATCGAGCCTGGGAACGATCCAACTCATTGGGTAAAAACAGTGTTATAATTATATTACGTGCATAATATAAAAATGTTTATTTTTTAGATATATGCGATATGTCTTGTGGCCACCTTACACTTATGGGATTGCTTCACCCGATGACTTACGACCGATTTACGATTATGTATGGGTACGAATATCCAGTCCAAGGGCTGTGATGATCTCTACCGCCCAGTATACTATGGTTTAGTGTGATCAGACGTGCATGTTATGTTATGGGCCACTTGCGTAGAAACATTATCTCTACAAAAAATACGATATGATATTTTATGACAGAGCTCTATCGAGCAAATCTTTTACGTATGATGTTCAGATATGCACGTATTTATAATTATCCATGACACGATTTTTACCTTACGCTTTACGATACGATATTTTTATGTTACGCTAAATTTTATGATATATTTACTTGTTATTCACGATATATGCATGCTGAGTCTTTAGACTCACTAGACTTGATTGTTGTAGGTACTGATGAGGTCAGGACCGAGGGTGGGGACCAGTGAGCTAATTTGGGTCAGCAGTAATAGGAACCCGAGGATCTCATGTTTCAGTTTATTTATCTTTTTTATGCACAAAACTCATTTTCATCATGTTGAATTATTTTATGTTGTTGTTTTGAAAACGACAATTATTCCGCTATTACTTTAACATTAAATCTTTTATCAGTTCATTTTATGAATGAGGCATGTTATTTATTTAAAGAGAAATTTTTTAAATAATTTCGCAAATTTACAAATACGAAATACGGGCCTCTACAATATATATTACTTGTTCTAATGGTTAACGTTTGCTGAATCAATATACTCACTAGGTGAGATCGATGCAGGTGAGTATGATGTTGATGGAGGACTTGATGGTTGAACTAGCTGGACTGATGGTGCACATAACCCGGGGACCATTGCTAGTTTTCCGCATTATGTATATGATTTAAGATTACTTTAAAGATTTTATTATTTATGATGCTTTTGAGAGAATTTTGAGGGATTAAATGTTTATGCTTTATTTTAAGGAATGCTAAATTTAGGTTTGGTTGAAGATTATGATTTCATGTTTTGAATTGCATTCTTTTGAAATTTTTAAATAATAGGTTTGTTGGTTTATTGTAAATGGTGAAAAATTTATATTAAAAATATATCTAAATATATTTTTTTCGGCCGAAAGCTTAGGAAAGAAGTTTTTTTTATTACGTTTTAATGAAAAATGAGTAGTGGACGTTTCAGTTGGTATCAGAGCCAAGTTCTTGCAAAGGGTTGTGCCACCGCTAGTTCTAGAAAGCTCAGTCGTCAAGCCTCAAGTCTGTAACACTAAATGTTTTAAAATTTTATCACCTGCATGTTTATATGGTTTATACGTTTAAGCAATATGTTTAAAAAAATTTGAAGTTAAATGGCAATTATGTTTAAGTTTGCATGATAAATGATTTTCTATGATTAAACCTGCATGGGTGCATGATTTCTTTTAATGCTAAAAGATTAGATTGTTTAGAATTTTTGTCCATGATATGATATGAAATAAGAAATTTTATGATTTTCATGCATGATGACTTTTTAGTGGAATTGAACAAGTTTAAGAATTTTGTTAATGGGAATTAGGAAATGTTGAAAATGATTTGACTATATTGATTTTTGGGTTTTTGTATTGATGTTCTAATTTTTGGGTCATAAATTAATCTTGAGATTATCAATGCTTTTGGAAAATGTAGATTTTCTAAGAAAATATTGATAATTTGTGGTTACTAATTGAGTTAATTTTTGAGAATTACATATAATGAATAATGATTCGAAGACTGCGGCAGTCTTTAGAAGTATAAAAATCTATAATTTGGGATTTTAGGTTTTGATGGAAGATAAGAATGGTAATGATAATTTATTTTGTGTTTAATAAGCTTAAAATTATTGAAATTTATGTTACGAAAAACCTATAGAATTCAATTAGGAATGCAAAAAACTTATGGGTTCATTGTAGAATTTTAAAAATTAAGGAACAACTGGATAATTTTCGAGGAAATTAGGAATTAATTTTGCAGTTGTTAACAAATTTGGGAAATGATTTAGCAATAAGTGAGAATTGAATGTTTTAAATGATAGTAATTTTTGATTATTTATGCTTGAACGGATATTTAAAACCTTAAAATATCTTGGTTATAATGCTATAAGTAATGGTAATCAAGGACATTGTATAATGAATCAATATTGGGCTTGAAAATCTAAACGCTAGTGAAATAATGTTGTGGCAAATTAAAATTTTAGAGTGATGACAATTTAAAGTAAAGTTGGTCAATTAGTTAAGTTATATGATTAGACATTATGTTAACATATTTTCGCGAACTAAAGGTTTGATTTACAAGTATAATAAGTTTTAGTCGTGATCTTAAGAGTTAAAGTTATACTTTTGTTATAGTAAATTCTTTCGGTATGATTGATTGTTAGGTTACTTGGGATACGTATATAAGAAGTGAGACAGATATCATGTCTTGTGGAAATTAAAAATGTTTGTTCTTAAAAGTCTACTAATATCGTGATATTTGGAAGTAAGTATATATGGTATACTAATAAAAATTTAGATGTTATACTTTATAAGAAATAAAGGCAATGAAGGAATTTTTTGAAAGTCATTAAGAAAATTGAGATTAAGTGGACATGTTTGTTGAAATTAAGTTATATAAGACTATTTGGGTTATGTAAGTATTTGAATTACAAGTTAATGAGATAGGTTTTTATATGAAAATTATGGGCGAAATTTAAGATTTTCAGCAATTTTGTAATTGGGATGTACTTGTAAATAGTTAAGTTACATTATTTTGATCTCGTAAGATAAAAATTCGATTCAATGATCGTAGACTAATATTATTATGGGGTTGAGATAATGTTTAACTATTAAGTGTATTACTCAGGATAGAAGTCGATTAATAAATTTTGGTGCTAAGATATCTTAAGTTGAACTACATAAGTGATATTATTTGGATTTAAAACCTTAACATACCTTGAGTTCAATAAATTTAGAAATGATGCTTTTGGGATTTAATATTGAAATATAATAGGTTGATGAACATCTTTGGTATAGTATAAGGAAAGTAAGATATGATAAGTTTGGACCTTTATTTCTAATACTGGGAATTGTGAGAAAACTCGAAATTCGAGGTTATAGTAAAATAGAACTATGTCACCATATGTCGTTTTAAGTCGCCATTCGCAAACAAAGATCTCGAAGGAAAATTTAATTAGGATTGAAGAGACATGAGGACAACCTAAAGCTTATTTAACAGAATGACGCAGCAGAAGCGTGCATTATTGGGGATACTAGAGTTAAGAGTCTAAACTTTTTTATTATCGAGAATAAGTGAATTTCGGGGATGAAATTCAATTTAAGGGGGTAAATTGTAACGTCCCGAAAATTTGAAGGTCCACGTGAACCACATGTATGCAAGTTATCAAATTTCTATGTATTTTAATTAAATTGCTTTAATTGCATGAGTTAATTATGGTAGGCATGGTTACATGTTTAAATAAGATATTATATTAGAATGCATAAAATTGTGTTTTAAAGGTTATTCGAGACGCGATCGATGATCGGAGACCGGGGACCATATAAGGGAAAATATTTTTATTAAATAATTATTTTTAATTATTTAATATATGGTATATTTTAGTATGTATTTTGGAAAATGAGGTATTTCGACGTGTTTTTACGCTCTTAGTCGTATTTTAAACCACCAATCAATTTTTGACGAAAATAGAGACTTTTTGGAGGCTGGGTCAATATTTTCGAAAAACAACCTAAACAAACTATTTTAATTACAATTTAATGGGCCTTTTCACTAGGTTATTGGACCTAGCTTGCTACACAAGTGTTTATATCAATTAAAAGCCTTCCAAAACCCTAAACCTACTACAAAACATATGCACACCTCACATACAAATGCAAGAACTCTCCATCAGCACACAAACACACACACCACACAAGTTTTTGAGAGGAAAATCACGTGAATAGTGTAGAATTTTAGCAATGTCCTCCCTAGCCTATGTCCCTTGTATTGCAAGTTGTTTTTCATGCATATTAAACGCAAAAGAACTCCTTAATCTTCCTTCACTCATCTTGCACACCATAATATATGTTCGATACATGATTGCATGAAAAACATGATACACTTTATATATTTTCTTTTTTATGACGTTACATGCACAAAAATAGTGTTTTCATCTTTTAAAACTCTTGATTATGATGCATAAAGAGGTTTTCATCATAGATCTATGGGAAGGGATGAATTTCAGAGGGTTTAGGAGCCGTATAGGAGGCTGCATGGGGCTAGACATGAGGGAAGCTGAACAAAAATTGGATTTGAAGGAGGCTAGGATTCGACTGGAGTCCTAGAGGCACGACTCTTAGCCATTGTAGGGTCACATCTAGGAGACTAAGGGGATGGTATGATGGCACTATGGTGGTTGCATGAGGGCTGGATCGAAGGTGGAGGGCTGCGGCGTGAGCTTGGGGCTGCTCATAGCATGGGGGTTACGGTTTAGGGGGTTGCAAGTGCAAGGGCGGTAGAGGTTGTTCCAGTAGGTTTCTAAGGGCTTTTTCATGGTCTTAAGAGGGTCAGCTAAAGTCAGGTGGGGTCGTCCAAGGGCTAGGAATGAATGAACCTAGGGTCGAACGAGCTAGGGTTCAAAGTAACAAGTGCAGAAAATTCAGTAGACATTGTTAGCAATTCCGATGGTCTTAAATGGTTTGATTTGGGTTGTATACTGTATGTTTATATGTTATTAAGTTTTGGTTCAAGTTTGGTAAGATTTGGGTAATTTTCGAGTCGAATCGGGTCAAAACGAGGATGTACATGTAAATTTTAAAAACGAATTGGGAAATTAGTCGAAGAGCTTAAGTTTACGTCTAAGAACTATTTATGGGAGTATTTGAAGGTGTTATGTTAAGTTTGGTTTGATCTGTGTCGTCCATTTGAGGTCTAAGGATAAATTGAGAAAGTTAAGGTTTCAGGGGCAAAACAACCATTTTACACCTGAAAAATTTTAGACGTCCTGGCAGTGCCTTGAATGCTGTAATGAATGTTAAAATGGTTATTTTAATGTTTAAGAAATTTACGATGAAAGGTTAATGTTAAAAGATATGTTGAATGCTTGGTTTTAAAAGAAAAATGGTATATATATATATATGCATTGATTTTTATATGTGATGTAATTAATGAAAAGGTGTAGGAGGTGACTTGTTTGTGACATAAGGATATAATTGGAGGTTTTTGAGGGAAAAGACCCTAGAGGGAGCTTGTCTATGGTAGAAGGCTCCGGAGGGAGCTTGGAAGCAAGAAAAGGCTCCAGAAGGAGCCCATTTACGGGAGAAGCCCCCCTGACGATCGTATTTACATCGAAATGATATTTTGATATATAAGGCCAAGATTCAGTTGACGGGTGAGATGTCGCTGATTTCCCTGCCGCCTGGTACCAAAGTTATGACAGGGGATCGATTACGGTGACCGAATGCGCAACGAAAGTTTCAAAATTTACTTTAAAGAAGAAAAACGAGCACCTCAATACAAGAAAATTTCGGCCACCATGCATTGTGTGTAGCAAATACAAAAACACCAAAATGTCGAACATAGGTGTTGCGACTTTGATTGTTGCACTCCCACGAGCAGGTTGTCCACAAGTAACATAATTCGGTGAGTCCGAATATCGTATCCACAGGGAAGCTAAGGTAATTACAAGTCCACTACAATGTCTTTTTGTTTTGTTTTTGTTTTTGTTTCTTTTTAATTTTAATAGTTTGAATATTTAATGGGTAAATTTTAATTGTTCAAATTTTAATTTAAGTAGTTGAGATAAAAAGATCCACTCTTGATATTTTGATAAAGTTAACATTAACGAACAATATTGAAATCCACTTAATAAAATGGTTCCAATATATTAAATAATCATATTTATATTATGTTATAAATTATTATCTCATAAATATATAATATATACCAAAACTTATAAATGTGGTCAAGTATTTATTGTGCTATATATATATTTGTAAACACTAAATTAAGGTTCCCACTTTAAATGGTTGGTAAAACCAAACGAACATTTAAATGGTACCAATAAAATATTATTATGATATATTTATATATAGTAAATCAAGGAATCCAAGTTAAATGGTTGGTAAAACCAAACTAACATTTAAATGGTTCCAAGAATTTAATATTATAATATATTTATATATAATAAATCAAGGCATCGACTTTAAATGATTGTTAATACCAAAATAACATTTAAATGGTTCCAAGAATTTAATGTAACATATAGCAACAATAAATCAAAACTCCCACTTATAAGTAGGGTATAAAAATGCTTAAAGAAATAAATATAACATAAACAATAAATAATGATTAAATAATATAAAACATAGATTCTTACCTTTTAATAACCTTATTATCATGCCAAGAGTTTCACCTTATCATCTCAACTTTAGGAAGTTAGTTATTCATTATTCAAAGTGTAAAACTTTGAATATGAATTTAACATGCTAATTATATTTAAATGAAGAAATAAAGGAAAAATATAGAGAGAAATATTATGAACTCAAAGGTTTGTTCATAGAATGAGGGATATCTCAATACATTACAATGCACCCCTATTTATAGCCAAATTTGGGGAGACAACCACAAATAAAATATTATTTTTTACACATAAGTCTTCATTGGTGTTCCAAGAAATTAATATTATATTACTCATCACTTTTGAAAATCTTCTTCTCCGAATTTGCTTCTTCACATAAAAAGAAACATGTGGATAATTGAGTTGTCTAGTTGTGGCATTTTTTTCAGAATATTTGACCAAGTAATTTGAGAGATATGGTCAAAATACTAGAGCATGGTAAAACTGCCACTCTTTTGGTAACTTTCTTTGTTGCTTAATTTGATCCTAATTGTGAGAGGATTTTTATCTCATGCTTGTCAACAATATTGTAGATATTATAATCAACTTTCTACAGGTCCAAGAATCATCTTAATCCCATTTACAACGCCAAGGTTATTCTTGTTTTATCGAACCTGTAAAAAATAGTAAAAACTTATAATTACACACAACTTATATTTTATACAATTTATTATAAAACATGTAATATTTAAACATTTAATAAAACAAAAACTATATATTTATATTATAAAACATTTAATTAATGTACAATTTTTTATCTTTATCACACTCCCCAACCAGCTTATTGCTAGTCCCTAGCAATTTAAGCGTTAATAGCAATACAAAACATATTGATTAATTTAAATAGAAATGTTATCAAAACTATCTAAGTGTTAAAATTAAATTTGAAAACTGTCAAATTTATATCAAGATCATCATAATTATAATTTGTGAAATAATTTGAGATGATCAATTCAAAGCTTATTTCAGGTAGTTAAATGTATACGGCCTTTATAAATTCCTAGTAAGAGTCTCAACTCCATATCCTCACAGGTTAATAAATGTTTCAAATTTATGGCAACGATTTCTCTCATAGATTTGGAATACAGATAAATGCTCAAGGAAATGGTTTACAGAATGCAGACAGACAAACGAGCCAAACAAATCAAAAGATAGAAAATCCATTGATTCAAAATCTAGTTGTTCTTATTATATTTTTTTTTCTCTGATAATATTTATTATTATTTTTTTCTTCATAACATCATGAAATCAGACTAAGTTTATGCTTCTTGACCACATATTTATTTAATTTGTACAATAATTTTCTCTCTCTTTTTTTTTTATGAGAGATATATGGGTCGTAGCATATAACTTAAAAATTACATAGATCTTCAATATCTTTCTTTTTTTTTTTCTCCTCTTTTTTTTTTCAGGAAATATCATTTTTTTTTTCAAAATAAGAACTCAAGATCTAAACAATAGATAGTCTCTCTCATGATCAATAAAGGCTCGAAAGCTGTTTTCTCAGTCCTCTCCACTCACTCACAAAATATGTGCGAGTTTAAAATTTTAGGCACTCTTATAAGGTATATCTTGGACCATATACTTTAATACCTAATTTTATCACAGTGGTTAATCACTCAAAAAGATTTCATAAATCATATTTTTATATTGATCAGAATATTAAAAATGACCTTTTTTCAAATAAAAATTTAAACATTCTTAAATAGATTAATACATGTTCTAATTTAAATTTTTCAAATATGTAAAGTATGACATTTTTGCAAAAATTACTAAGGTACAAACAATAAACATGGTTTTATTTTAAAATAATATTTAATTTTTTTTTAAATTTGTTTTTTTTTTTTTAAATTTGTTCTCCCCCCAATCAGAATATGACATTGTCCCTAATGTCAAAATAGCTATTAATAAAGAGTACATAATGAAAGAGATATCACCTGGAATTTTATTGAAGATAACAAACTGAAACAAATGCAAACCAATCCACGACGTTTGAATCAATGATCCAACTTCCTTTTCTTACTGCTTGTGTAATGCCCGGAAATTTAATCCTAGTAATCTATAATTATTGAAATATAAGTTGATATGATTACGAAAGGATTAATCGGGACACGAAATAAAATTATATTTGAAGGGTGCAATTGTTGGACAGAAACATTGGCGCCCGAGCGGTACGAAATGACCGCCCGAGCGCCAAAGTCCAATAGGAACACATCTTGGACAGAAGAAGTGGCGCCCGGGCGGTAGTTTTTGACCGCCCGAGCGCCAATGTGCAATTCGGAAGAGTTCGGACAGAAACTGCCGCGCTCGAGCGGTAGTTTATTACCGCCCGAGCGCCGGCCGAAATGCATGAAATATAGACACATATCTTACACATGCAAGTTGGATATATATATATATATATATGTATGTATAGAACGAATTCATTCCTCAGAATTCAGAAGAAAGAGAGAAGCTCGAGAAAAGGGTTCTTGTATATGTGTTGAAAATCCTTACGCCTTTTCTGAGAAATCCGTCCGTCTGAATTGTAATCCGACTTCGGTACCAAGTTCCTATCAACGTAGGCTACAACTTGACGTAAGTTTTGCTACATTTTGATATGCTTTGAAATTATGATGTTGTCAGAATTGAATAGAATTCATATATGATGTTCTTGTCATGTTAGACATCATAGAATCGAAGTCAGAGTAAGAAACAGACTGATTATGTAATTGTTATGATTTTTGGAATCGATTTGACTGAGAACTCATATCAGATATGTAAGGTTATTGAGATCATGACTAGTATCGATATTGATTATGAGCTCTGGTATTATATCTGTGATGTTGGGATTGACGGGGTTACTGAAATTGTATTGTCATACCGTCGAAACATCAATGAATTGATATTGATCAGACTCAGTATTGATTGTGATTATATCGTGATATTGTCGATATGAATTGGATTGTGTCTTGATTCGATATTAATCAGAACAGGCTTTGAACTGAGCTGTATATTGACACAGTCTATTCGATATTGTGAATTCAGATTGACATGGACAGACATGAAATGGAGTCTTCGTCTTCGTCAGATCATGAAGACAAAGGTATAAGTCAATGTGATATTGGGAGATGGACTTGAGTCAGCTGAGACTTGAGTTTCCCTAAATCACATACTTTACTTTATTGCATTGATATTTGCATTGATTGATTGATATACTTGTTTTCTTGAGTTATAGATTACAGGTATTAGAAGAGTAATCTTATGACAGAAGTGCCGTTAGTGGTGGGATCACCACGGGCACATTGCACGATGTCATAAGATGGTGTATTGGCGGTAGTGCCAAAGTCTGTCATTAGATGATGGATTATCGATGTGGGTAGACTGATAACTTCTTCTATTACTGTTAGTTGATATTATATCGATGTGGATAGATGTATAGCTTATTCTATTACTGTTGATTGATATTATATCGATGTGGATAGATTCATCGTTCCTTCTATTACTGTTAATCGATGTTATATCGATGTGGATAGAATCGGACTTTGTTCTATTACTGGTAATCGATATCATATCAATGTGAATAGAATCAGGGCTTGCTCTATTACTGGTAATCGATAATATATTAATGTGAATAGAATCAGGGTTTTGTCTATTACTGTTAATCGATACTGTATCGGTGTGGATAGAACTGGAGTCTTTTCTATTACTGTTAATCGATACTATATCGGCGTGGATAGAACTGGAGTCTTTTCTATTACTGTTAGTCGATATATGCAGACCGACGTCTGGAACCGGGATCCCTAGACTAGGATTGAGTCTAGTCTGAATGATGTAGCTACGAGTATTGTTGATAGTATGCTATTGATTATGTTTCAGATTTGTTACATATGATTGTTACCTGATTACATGCTTTATATTTGTTATATGATTGCATGTTTCATTGATTTATACTGGGAGTTATTCTCACCGGTTTATCCGGCTGTTGTCTTGTCTGTATGTGTACTTGACAACAGGTGGGACAGGTTCAGGGTCGAGGAGATGAGGAGAGATCGAGTTAGAGTGGAGACTTCAGACTTTGATCTGAGATAGGGTTTGAACACTTGACATTAGTTGTTAAACTCTAGTTTGAATAAATGTTTTGTAATACAGGATTTGTATTTTATATACTGAGATGTATATATGTTTTATTTCACTACGTTCCGCAATATTAAAAGAAAAATTTTTAGACCCTGTTTTACTAATTGATTAATTAGTCCCAATGATGATTAAGAACTTGATTAGCGTCCGGGTCCCCACAGCTTGATTGCGACCTCTATCATCGGATCAGGCTTATGAACAAAAGCTTCCAAATCATCAACTAATTGGTCGGCAGTCGAAGCACAGATGAGCATCCGTCGTGAATTTTCTGAAATGAAATTCTGTTCCACAGCTTTATCAAGAAATGTCAACAAACTGTCATAATAATTATTGATATTCATCAAGCCCACAGGTTTATTATGGATATTAAGTTGTGCCCAAGAAACAGTGTATAAAATTTCTTCTAATGTACCAAAACCACCTGGTAGTGCGATAAAAGCATCAGAATTTTCAATCATTTTGGTGATTCTTTCATACATAGAAGAAACTTTTAATTCTTCCCCAATCGTAACACCTGTAATATTTCCTTCAGCTAAAGCTGTAGGAATAATACCCAAAACCTGACTACCTCCAAGATGAGCAGATGTTGAAACAGATCCCATTAACCCAATATTACCTCCCCCATATACCAAGTGAATTTTTCTCTCAGCCAATATCTTTCCAAGATTATTCGCTGGTTCTACAAACACTTCATTTTTTCCGAGACTCGACCCACAAAATACACAAATATTTTTCAATGTTTGTGCAGAGGATCCAACCATGTTTTTACTTTCTTTTTTTTTCTGCGAAAATAGAGAGAAAGATGAGAGATTTTATAGGGGTAATATGTTATCATGACAAAACTATGGTTCACAGCTGTAAACAGAATAAATAGTAATAACAATAATGACACACATGCATATAAACAGTAGTGTGATTGTGGCTCACAAATTTCCTCTGGTTTTACGTCCAGAAACGGCTTCAACGCCTTCTATGAGTTGAGGATATGCTTCCCATCCAATTTTCTTATAAATTGGCAAACAGGGTCTTTTTTAGTCAGATTCCCAAGACTATGACGCTCATCTTGAAATTGTTTCCATAAACGGAGAAGTTCAATATGCACATGTACACGAGAATGCGTCTCAAGAGTCAATAAGATGTTATCTAAAGACTCCTTACTCAGCCCATTCTTAATGAAATCAATTTTATCTTCTCTGTTATTGGAAACACATCCCAAAGATCTGCATCGTTTGTCACAAGTCCATCTTACACACTTATGACAAACCCCTAAACTTTTGGCCCTTCGTTTTTTCGCATAAGTGCTTTTTCCTAATCCAGGCAAATACCGAATGAGCAATGATTGTGGAACTTCTCCTCCTAATCGGACCTTAGCTTCAATTAGAAGACGAATATCTTCTGAGATTCCTTTTTGCATTAGCAATCTCAATCTTTCACACCTTCCTGTATAAATTTTTCTTAGAACACTTTCAGAAACAGAGGGAAAATATTTACAAATTTTTGAGAGAATTTCATCCATTTTGAAAAGAAAAGAAATGATTTTTTTTATTTTTGCATCAGCAATTGTGGGAAACTGATTTAACCGACTATGAGAGTCACGGAGTACCGTTATCCGCCATTTAACCGGGAAAATAAAAAGATTAAGGAAACCTGAAATAAAAACAAACAAAATTAAATGCAACATAAAAATTTAAGGATCAAAAAGAGAAATAAAATCTTCTTGAAAGATTTCATTTTCCAAAAATGGTTTAAGCCTTTGTCCATTCACTTTAAAAACATCACCATTTTTATGATTTTCAATATCCACAGCTCCATAAGGATACACATGCTTTACAACATATGGGCCTGTCCATCTTGATCGTAATTTTCCTGGGAATATGTGAAGTCGAGATTTATAAAGCAAAACTTTTTTACCAATCTCAAAAGATTTTCTAAGAATTGTTTTATCATGAAATGATTTGATTTTTGCTTTATAAATCCTTGAATTTTCATACGCATCATTTCTGAGTTCATCAAGTTCATTAAGTTGCAATTTACGCAATTTATTGGCATCATCCATGCTTGAATTTAAAGTTTTGATCGCCCAATAAGCTTTATGTTCCAATTCTACAGGCAAATGACAATGTTTTCCATAAACCAACCTATAAGGAGACATATTCAATGATGTTTTAAAAGCTGTTCGATATGCCCAAAGTGCATCATTAAGTCGCAGAGACCAATCTTTTCTATTTGAGTTAACAGTTTTTTCCAAAATTTGCTTTATCTCCCTATTAGCTAATTCAACTTGTCCATTTGTTTGAGGATGATAAGGAGTAGTTACTTTGTGAGTAATACCATATTTTTTCATTAATGAAGCAAATGGTTTATTAACAAAGTGAGTTCCCTCATCACTTATCATAGCTCGAGGAATTCCGAATCTACTAAAAATATTTTCTTTCAAAAATTTGATGTCAATTTTATGATCATTTGTTCGACATGGAATTGCCTCTATCCATTTGGAAACATAATCAACTGCAACTAAAATTTACAAGTATCCAAACGACGGTGGAAAAGGTCCCATAAAATTAATTCCCCAACAGTCAAAAATTTCAATTTCAATGATAGGATTTAAAGGCATCATGTTTCTTTTTGTAATTGCACCCAATTTTTGACAACTTTCACAGATCTTGCAGATTTCGTGGGTGTCTTTAAACAAAATGGGCCAATAAAATCCACACTGCAGGATTTTTGCAGCTGTTTTCTTTGAAGAAAAATGTCCTCCGCATGCTTCTGAATGACAAAATTTAATGACACTACTTACCTCATTGTCGGGTATGCAACGTCGAAAAATTTGATCTGGACAGTACTTGAACATATACGGATCATCCCAATAAAAGTTTTTTACCTCATTCAAAAATTTTCTCTTATCTTGGGAACTCCATTGCGGTGGCATTTTTCCTGTCACAAGAAAATTTACTATATTAACAAACCAAGGTGTAGTAGTAACTGAAAATAGATGTTCATCAGGAAAATTATCGTTAAATGGTGTTATTTCACAAGATGATCCTGTTACTAGTCTCGATAAATGATCGGCTACGACATTCTCGGTTCCTTTTTTATCTTTGATCACAAAGTCAAATTCTTGGAGCAACAAAATCCATCGTATCAGTCGTGGCTTTGCATCCTGTTTGGTCAACAAATATCTAATAGCAGAATGAGCAGTAAACACAATAGTCGTTGATCCAATCAAATAAGAACGAAATTTATCTAATGCAAATATTACAGCAAGTAGTTCTTTTTCAGTTGTTGAGTAATTCATTTGAGCATTGTTTAAAGTTCTACTTGCATAATATATCACATAAGGTTTACCGTTTCTTCTTTGACCTAATACTGCACCGACTGCATAATCACTCGCATCACACATGATTTCAAATGGTAAAGACCAATCAGAAGGTTGCATGATAGGAGCTGATGTTAAATGTCGAATGATTTTATCAAAAGCATTTTGACATTCTTGAGTCCTCTCAAATGCACTGTCTTTTGTTAAGAGGTTACAAATAGGTTTAGAGATTAAACTAAAGTCCTTTATAAACCTCCTATAAAATCCAGCATGTCCCAAAAATGAGCGAATTTCTTTAATGGTTTTTGGAGGGGGTAAATTTGCAATGACATCCACTTTGGCTTTATCAACTTCAATTCCATGAGATGACACGACATGTCCCAGAACAATCCCAGAAGTAATCATGTAATGACATTTTTCCCAATTTAAAATAAGACCTTTTTCCTCGCATCTTTTTAAAACTTTTTCCAAATTTTCAAGACAATTATCAAATGTATTCCCAAAGACAGTTAAATCATCCATGATAATTTCCAAACAATTTTCAACCATGTCGCAAAAAATGCTTAGCATATATCTTTGAAATGTTGCTGGGGCATTGCATAATCCAAATGGCATCCTTCTAAATGCAAATGTTCCAAAAGGACATGTGAATGTAGTTTTATCTTGATCTTCGAGTGCAATGGGAATTTGATAATAACTCGAATATCCATCAAGAAAACAATAGTATGGATGACCAGCTACTCTTTCTAAAATTTGATCCAAAAATGGTAATGGAAAATAATCTTTTCTAGTGGCGTCATTTAATTTTCTATAATCAATACACATCCGCCAAATAGATGGGACTCGACTTGTTAACAATTCACCTTTTTCATTTTTTATCACTGTGATGCCAGATTTTTTTGGAACTACTTGTGTTGGGCTTACCCACTTACTATCAGAAATAGGGTAGATAATCCCAACATCAAGTAGTTTGAGAACTTCAGTTTTCACAACATCTTTCATGTGTGGATTTAATCTCTTTTGTGGTTTTTGAGATGTTTTTGCATTTTCTTCTAAGTGAATTTTGTGAGTGCAAATTAGTGGATTAATGCCCTTGAGATCTTTTACTGTCCAACCAATTGCATTTTTATGTCTTTTAAGCATATCAACTAATTTACCTTCTTGATCACTTTCTAGTTTGGAAGAAATTACCATCAGATATGTTTCATCTTCTCCAAGAAATGCATACTTCAATTCTTCTGGCAAGGGTTTTAACTCCAATATGGGTGGTTCGTCTTCGTTCTCATATTTTGCATCAAATTCTTTCTCTGATCCTGGTAACGAGTGATACCTGATAAAATCATCAAGATCAATTTCAATATTTTCTTTAACAGTTTCAATTGAACAAATATCTATTTGATCACGAGTACTCCCTTCTTGAATGTTTTCTTCCATAAGAGTTTCAATAAGATTTTCATCTTCACTTTCATCTCCTTTGTCATGTGGTTGCTTACAAAGATTAAAAACATTGAGCTCCAAGGTCATGTTACCAAATGACAACTTCATTATTCCATTCCTGCAATTTATAAGAGCATTAGAAGTTGCTAAAAATGGACGACCCAGAATTACAGGAATTGCATTACAAGCTTCGATAGGTTGTGAATCTAAAACTATGAAATCGACAGGATATACAAAGTTATAAACTTGGACCAACACGTCTTCTACCATACCTCTTGGCACTTTAACCGATCTATCAGCAAGTAAAAGTGTTACCGAAGTAGATTTTAACTCGCCTAGATTGAGTTCTTGATAAACTGAATATGGAAGTAAATTAACACTAGCTCCAAGATCAAGCAAGGCTTTTTTAATCTTTCGTTCTCCAATAATACATGAAATAGTAGGACAACCAGGGTCTTTGTATTTCAAAGTATTATTATTTTGAATGATTGCACTTACTTGTTCGGCTAAAAATGCTTTCTTTATCACATTCAATTTTCTTTTCACAGTGCACAAGTCTTTCAAAAATTTGGCATATGATGGTACCTGTTTTATTGCATCTAATAAAGGAATATTAACTTTTACTTGTTTAAAAATATCATATATATCAGAATTCAAATTTGATTTTTTTTGTATTTTTCAATGCATGAGGGAATGGTGGTGACACTGTCTGTTGAACCTCCTCTTCGGAAGTTCTGGGTTCCACTTCCTTACCCTTTGAAGTTGATTTATCATCATCTTCACAAGGTTCAAGAATGAATTTTTCCACAACATTACCACTTCGAAGGGTAATAACAGATTTTACCTGATCCATCGGTTGAGTTCCAGAAGTTCCAGTTTGTGAATGATGATCCTTAGGATTAGGCAGAGGTTGTGAAGGAAATTTACCTTTCTCATGAACATTAAGTGCAGATGCGAATTTAGCAAGAGTATTTTTCAAATCTGTCATGGTTTGAGCAGTTTGAGTATTGATAGACTCTTGCTTTGCAATGAAAGAATTCAATGTATCTTCCAAATTTCTTTTAGGTGGAGGAACATAAGGTGCATAATTTTGAAAATTTTGTTGATTTTGGAAATGTGGTTGTGAAAATTGTGCAACATTATCATTCCTCCAACTACAATTTGGATGATTTCGCCAACCTGGAATTGTAATTTTGAGAAAAATGGTTCAAAATTTGGCCTTTTGAAATTGTTCAAAACATTGACTTGTTCATGGAGACATTCTTTAAAAGAGGGCAAAGTGGGACAATCTTTTGTAGAATGATCACTTGTATCACAGATGTGACACGCAATTTCTTGAATAGCTTTTAATTGACCATTTTTTTCCATCTCAAGTGCTTCAACTTTTCTTGCCAAAGAGGTAAATCTAGCTTGTAGATCATGTTCATCTTTCAGAGTCTACATACCTCCACCAGATGTAGGAGATTGAATCTTGTTTGATGGTTCAATTGTACCTATAGTATCCCAATTTTGAGCATTTTCAGCTAATGAATCGAGATACTCAATTGCTTCGTTTGGATCTTTATCTTCAAATGTTCCATTACACATAAATTCAACCATTTGCCTATCTTTAGGTGTTAAGCCTTCATAAAATTGAGAAACAACTCTCCAAATTTCAAAACCATGATGTGGACAAATATTAAGCAATTCTTTGTATCTATCCCAACACTGATAAAAAGTTTCTCCTTGTTTTTGAGTGAAAGTGATGATTTGCCTTTTGAAAGAATTTGTTCTATGAGATGGAAAAAACTTTTTCAAAAATTGTTGTCGCAATTCATCCCAAGTTCGAATGGATCCCGATCTAAGATTTTGTAGCCAAGTTTTAGCTTTATCTTTTAAAGAAAAAGGAAAAAGCTTAAGTCGAATGGTGTTCATGCTATAATTTAGATCATTATATGTGTTGCACACTTCTCCAAACTCTCGTAAATGCATGTATGGATTTTCAGAATCTAAGCCATGAAAGTTGGGTAAAAGTTGGATAATACCAGGCTTAAAATTGAAATGAGATGCATCAGGGGGAAAAACTAGACATGAAGGTGCACTAGTACGTGTAGGATTCATGTGATCTCTAAGTGTTCTTAGTCTATCATGATCATGTTGAGATTGAATTTCATCTTCATTTTCTTGGATGGGTTCTTCCGCCATGTTTTGTAAAAATAAAGGGTTGTTTCGAATGAGTCGACCACTAAGTGCACGTGACCAAATGCTCATGCAAATGCAAAAGAAAAATAAAAAAAAACACACAAAATCAATAAAAATTCAAATAAAGAAAAATAAACTATAAACAATATTAAATAGACTTGAAATTAAATTATACTTCCCCGGCAACGGCGCCAAAAACTTGTTGGGACTTTGATTGTTGCACTCCCAAGAGCAGGTTGTCCACAAGTAATATAATTCGGTGAGTCCGAATATCGTATCCACAGGGAAGCTAAGGTAATTACAAGTCCACTACAATGTCTTTTTGTTTTGTTTTTGTTTTTGTTTCTTTTTAATTTTAATTGTTTGAATATTTAATGTGTAAATTTTAATTGTTCAAATTTTAATTTAAGTAGTTGAGATTAAATGATCCACTCTTGGTATTTTAATAAAGTTAACATTAACGAACAATATTGAAATCCACTTAATAAAATGGTTCCAATATATTAAATAATCATATTTATATTATGTTATAAATTATTATCTCATAAATATATAATATATACCAAAACTTATAAATGTGGTCAAGTATTTATTGTGCTATATATATATTTGTAAACACTAAATCAAGGTTCCCACTTTAAATGGTTGGTAAAACAAAACTAACATTTAAAAGGTACCAAGAAAATATTATTATGATATATTTATATATAGTAAATAAAGAAATCCAAGTTAAATGGTTGGTAAAACCAAACTAACATTTAAATGGTTCCAAGAATTTAATATTATAATATATTTATATATAATAAATCAAGACATCCACTTTAAATGGTTGGTAATGCCAAAATAACATTTAAATGGTTCCAAGAATTTAGTGTAACATATAGCAACAATAAATCAAAACTCCCACTTATAAGTAGGGTATAAAAATACTTAAAGAAATAAATATAACATAAACAATAAATAATGATTAAATAATATAAAACATAGATTCTTACCTTTTAATAATCTTATTATCATGCCAAGAGTTTCACCTTATCATCTCAACTTTAGGAAGTTAGTTATTCATGATTCAAAGTGTAAAACTTTGAATATGAAATTAACATGCTAATTATATTTAAATGAAGAAATAAAGGAAAAATATAGAGAGAAATATTATGAACTCAAAAGTTTGTTCATAGAATGAGTGATATCTCAATACATTACAATGCACCCCTATTTATAGCCAAATTTGGGGAGACAACCACAAATAAAATATTATTTTTTACACATAAGTCTTCATTGGTGTTCCAAGAAATTAATATTATATTACACATCACTTTTGAAAATCTTCTTCTCCGAATTTGCTTCTTCACATAAAAAGAAACATGTGGATAATTGAGTTGTCTAGTTGTGGTATTTGTTTCAGTATATTTGACCAAGTAATTTGAGAGATATGGTCAAAATACTAGAGCATGGTAAAACTGCCACTCCTTTGGTAACTTTCTTTGTTGCTTAATTTGATCCCAATTGTGAGAGGATTTTTATCTCATGCTTGTCAACAATATTGTAGATATTATAATCAACTTTCTACAGATCCAAGAATCATCTTAATCCCATTTGCAACGCCAAGGTTATTCCTGTTTTATCGAACTTTTAAAAAATAGTAAAAACTTATAATTACACACAACTTATATTTTATGCAATTTATTATAAAACATGTAATATTTAAACATTTAATAAAACAAAAACTATATATTTATATTGTAAAACATTTAATTAATGTACAATTTTTTATCTTTATCAATAGGGTGTTAAGAAAAATACCTATCAATCACAAAGATTAATTTTGGCACCAACTAAGTTTCAACAACTTAGCTCTTGAAGGTAGACAATCTACAAGCTTCACCTTTCTTTTGGATTCCTTTCTTCAAATTCGGTCCACCACTAATAAGGTAGATCCACTCTAATTTTGCATTAGAAAAATTAGAGTATTTTTCTTTGAGAAGTGTGTGCTTTCATCAACAATTGAAGAAGCAAAAATGGTGGAGAATAGTAGCTCAAAATTTTGTCCAAGGTGCTTAAGGAGAGAAGGGGAGAATTTTCTTGGTGTGTGAAAAAGTTGTTGTGTTGTCCCAAAAGCATGCCATGCCTTGGACATGGAAAAAGTTGTCTCCCAACTCTTCACCTCCCCATGCACATTCTATTTGGGCTTGTAACAATTAAAAGGCCCATGGACTTTTAATTTAAATGTCCCAAACAAATTTGAGACCATATAACCATCACTTGATTTTACTCAAGTCCACTAGTTTAATAATTATTTCTAATTGGGCTCAACAAAGCCCAATGTTGTTTAATTAATCCAACACTTGAATTAATTTAATTATTTGGACTCTACTAGGTCCGCTAGTGTTTAATTAATTCAACACTTAAATTAATTAATTTTGTCCATAATAATGTATATGAAAATCAAAATTTTCAAATAAATTACTCCTTTGGCCAACTTTTAATTTAGGAACATTTCCTCAAATTAAAAGTTACATTTTCCTTATAGAAGTCATACTTCTATTTTTATTTACGCGTATAAACTCCTTTATAAGCCGTTCAACACATTGAACTATTTTACTTCTCAACGGGATCTAGAAAGTTAGCAATGGTGTGACCCTCAATGGTTCATTGATACAACTAGCCGTGGGTTCACATCTCCATGTGATTCAGACTAAACATGTCCTTATACGAGCATACCTCAATTGCTCCATTCTTACTTATCAACTCTTTGATAACAAGAACGTCAGAACTCAAGTCTGATAGTACCCAACGAATCATGTTAAACGCCTAGCAGCATCGCTTACATGATTCCCTAGGTATCAAATGATAGTGCCTGCAAGAACCATTCAATTATGGTTAGCGTACAGTACGGTCCCTTCAACTCATATATCCCGACCGATTCGACAACCATTGGTTTATCGAGAGTTGTCAATGAATCGATAATATGTCTCATGTCGTATTTGCATCGATGGTGTAATCTATGAAACCCCTTTCATAATTACCACCATACTCCGATCAGAGATTTCAACCTACATACACATGAGAACACATAGGATATCCATACCCGAAGGTAAGCGGTGAATCCCCGACTACAATGCATCGACTCTTATATGTTTCGACAAAACACCCAACCTTGCCACCTGATGACCCCTTGAGAGTCGGTAAACAAGTCAAAGTGCAATGCTAGTACATAGAGTCTCAATGTTGTCCCGAGTCATAAGGACTAATGATGTACAACCATAAACTAGGACGTTTCCACTCGATAAGTTAGAACCACTTGGAAAGTCCTTTATGGAGCGTTGTTCAGTGCACTCTACCAGGAGCACCTCTCTGCATGCTCGGACATCACAATGTCCCCTACCAATGAAACATGGTACTCACATCGCAGATACTAGTCTCGAACTCGAGCGGCCTATATCCTTCTTAGTGGCTGCTGAACCGACTAGGAACTGTTTAAAATATACAGTATTCCAAATATGAGTTTCATGATACGCATCATATGAGCATCTCATATTCTTTCTACTATTTGTATATTCAAGGGCTTTATCTATGCAACTAGCATGGGTATACAGATAAAGATGTGCCAAAACAATAATTTCAAATATTATTAAAATAAAGATTGCTTATACATAGAGTTTCATTGTGAACACTCGGCCAACACTTGGCACGACGGGCACCTACTCTAACAATCTCCCACTTGCACTAGAGCCAACTACCCAAATGCTTCAAACCCATTGATTCGCGATGCATCTCGAATAATGGTCTAGGTAAAAGCTTAGCTAGTGGATCAACAACATAATCTGCGGAGCCGACTTTGTCAATCGACACTTCTCCTCTTTCCACAATCTCTCGGAGGATGTGGTACTTTCTCAATACATGTTTGGATTTCTGATGAGACCTTGGCTCCTTTGCTTGAGCTATAGCTCCCGTGTTGTCACACAACACCGAGACATGAGCAACTCCATTAGGAATGATGCCCAACACTTGGACGAAATTCCTTATCCAAACAGCTTCCTTTTCTGCATCTGATGCAGCAATGTATTCGGCCTCAGTGGTGGAATCCGCAGTACTGTCTTGCTTGGAACTCTTACAAGAGACAGAAGCACCATTGAGCATGAATACTAACCCAGAGGTTGACTTCGAGTCATCGATATCGATTTGGAAGCTAGAGTCGGTATAGCCTTCCAATTTCAGTTCTCCACCCCATAGACCAAGAACAACTTATTGGTCCTTCTCAAATACTTGAGGATGTCTTTCACAGCTTTCCAATATGGAAGACCAGGGTTCGATTGATATCTACTCACTACACTTAGTGCGAAAGCCACGTCAGAACGTGTAGATATCATCCCATACATGATTCTACCAATCGCAGATGCATAAGGAATGCTTGTGATCTCCGCTATCTCTGCATCAGTCTTGGGAGACATAGACTTGGATAGCGGCACGCCATGACACATTGGTACATGTCCTCTCTTGGACTCATCCATCGAGAACCGCATCACGATGGTATCAATATATGTGAACTGGGTGAGACCAAGCAATCTTCTCGATCTATCTCTATAGATCTGTATTCCCAATACAAAAAATGCTTCACCCAAGTCCTGCATCGAGAACTTACTCGCTATCCATATCTTAGTTGATTGCAGCATTCCTACATCATTTCCAATGAGTAGAATGTCATCAACATACAACACCAGGAATGCCATAACACTCCCACTGACCTTCTTATACACACAGGGTTCCTCAGGATTCTTAGTAAAACAAAACTCTTTGATTGTACTATCGAATCTAAGGTTCCAACTCCTAGATGCCTGCTTTAGACCATAAATAGATCTCTGAAGTTTGCATACCATATGCTCACTTCCGACAGATGTAAACCCTTAAGGTTGAGACATGTAAATCTCTTCCTTAATATCCCCATTAAGAAAGGTTGTCTTGACATCCATCTGCCATATCTCATAGTCATACCATGCAGCTATGGCTAGCAATATCCTTATAGACTTGAACATTGCAACTGGAGAAAAGGTTTTCTCAAAGTCAACTCCTTGTCTTTGAGTATATACTTTTTCCACCAATCGCACCTTGAAGTCAATACCTTCCCATCCGCCCCAAGTTTCCTCTTGTAAATCCATTTACACCCTATGGGAACAATTCCCTTAGGTGGATCCACGAGATTCCACACTTGGTTCGAATGCATGGAATTCATCTCAGATTCCATTACTTCAAGACACTTTGATGAATCGGCATCAGATAATGCTTCCTTGAAGGTCCCTTGGATCACATCTATGGATAGGCTCATCATGGCCCTCTTCAAGAAGCAGACCATACCTCATAGGTGGCCTCGAGAATCTCTCGGATCTTCTAGGAGCTTGTATCTCCTCTCTTGGCTCTTCAGGTGTGGGTTCTATAATTGTGGGTGTCTCTCAAACCTCTTCGAGTTCTATCATATCTTCTTTTCTATCCAATAGAAAATTCCTTTTCCAAAAAGGTTGCATTCCTATAAACAAACACCTTTGTTTCTTGGGGATGATAGAAATAATATCCAACAAAATTCTTTGGATATCCCACAAAGAAACATAAAATGGATCGACTATCCAATTTATCTCCCACTACCTGTTTCACATAAGCAGGGCACCCCCATATTCTAAGATAAGAATATTTGGGAGGCTTACCCATCCATATCTCATATGGTGTCTGCCTTTGAATGGACATTTAATGGAATATCTTTCAATTTTAAGTTACAAAGATCGTTTTCAAGTTCATCAGTACCAATCAAACAATCATTCTTGTAAATGTTGCAAACACCTTTGCTAAATAAACAAGAATATCCATCTTTATCAAGCTTAGAAATGGAAATAATGTTTTTCACCAAATCAGGTACAAACAAAACATCTCTTAAAGTTAACTTAAAATCATTGTTCAACAATAAGTAAACATCTTCTAAGGTCTTGACAGCAACTCTTGCTCCATTGCCCATCCTCAAGAAGGTCTCACCGTCCCTAAGCCTTCTAATTCTTCCCATCACCACTAACTCATTACAGAGATGTGAGTCACAACCGGTATCCAATACCCAAGAAGTAGAGTTAATTGAAATGTTTACTTCAATTTAGAACATTCCATTTCTAGAACCTTTCTGGGCAAGATATTCTCTGTAGTTACGCCTCCAATGTCCAGGCTTCTTGCAGTGATGACATTCATCAGCAGTCTTGTCAGCCTTAACTGGTATGGCTGCCACAACGGGATTCGGAGATTGCCTCATCAAGGGCACGTTCATCTTGGGACGTTGGAAAGAAAGCTTCGTTCCCTTCCCATGTGGATCAATCTTCGTACCAGATGAAGAACCCATATACAGAACCAGCTTCTCTTTCTTGATGGTGGACTCAAAGGTCACAAGCATGCTCACCAACTCCTCTAGGGTCGGCTCTAGCTTGTTCATGTTGAAATTCACCACAAAAGGATCAAATGAGCTAGGCAGCGATAAGAGCAACACGTCGGTGGTCAATTCCGAAGGCAAGATCAGATCCATACCAATGAACTTGTCCACGAGCCCAATCAACCAACGAACTTGTCCACGAGCCCAATCAACTTCAGGCCATGCTAATGGACCGAGGCCCCATCTCGCATGCGCAAAGTGATCAGCTCCTTGACAGTAGCATGCCTAAGAGGCCGTGTTTGGTCACCAAAGAGCTCCTTGAGATGCAAATGAATGTCAAAAGCACTCTTTGCATCCTCAAAACGCCTCTGCAGCTCATCATTCATAGAAGCCTGCTTATAACACCTGGCTTTTAAGTCATGGTCACACCATTCCTTGTAAGTCTGCAATTCCTCAGGAGTGCAGTCAGTCGGAGCCTCAACAGGGGGCGACTCAGTCAGTGTATATGCTATCCTTTCCGAATTCAAGACGATTTTCAGGTTTCTTAGCCAAGTGAGGTAATTAGGTCCAGTTAATATGTGTTTGTCGAGTATTGCAGATATCGGATTGCGAATCGAAGACATTGTCAATTTGTACTGAAAAGTAAAAACAGATAACTGTTGATGACTATTTCAAAATATTTAGTAAGATATGAAGTTTGGACTTTTACTTCATAAATATTTGCTCCCACTGTTTTGACATATTTCACTACCCTCTAGTGAAAACGGGAAACTCCTTTCCTCAGTAGGTACGTAAGGTCCAATTAGCGAATTATGATCCCGAATAATATCAGCCAATCAAAATTCCTAAAAGGTAGTTTCCAATTGCATCACAATGCAACCCTCTACGTAAACTTTTGTCTCACGTTTGATTAGGACCCAATAATACGACATCGTTCATCTTTACGTGTCAAGCCTTACCCATCAATGTTGAACCTTAATGGACGGTCGCCATGAGTTCCCTCAATAATATGAGCCGAAATCATGGGAGTTTCACGTAGTTCACATCACCATGTCAATGGATGTCACAGCTTTCCGGCACCCAGAGGCCCCCCAATAATATGAGCCGAGCCCCGAGTACAGGTAGCGTTCATCATGCACCCATTGTCGATGGAAGACATGGAAATTATAAACAAATTTATAATTCCCCTTTTCGGGCTTGATATTAATTTTGAATCTTATTCAAAATTAGGGTTTTTAATTCTGAAAGGTCTCATCATTAATTTATTTAAAAGCTCGCCATGTTTGATCGTATGTTTGCCGGATTCATGTAGCTTATTATCATAATAAGAACGCACATACTCATTATTTATAACATATCATGCATATATTATAAACAGTAAACAAACAAGGATGATCAATCGCCCCAATACTAATAGCCCGTGTGAGCTAAACACGGGCCTAGGTCCAATCCTAGGGAAATGCATGGGATGCAAATGCAACTATTACATTAGCTTCCAATATTTACATGTCTTCGATCTTCATAATCATCATGGCCACCATCTTCCAATCTTGATCATCCACTATACTAATATTTACAAATAAATATCCATGGCAAATAGGGATACATCTCATGGGGTGGGAACGAGCCATAAACCAAGCCCACTTTATAAATTGATAATTATTACAATCATTCAACACAAAATATCCTAGCATATACCTAACAAATTGGGCTTGGGCTTTTGATCATTCTTCATGCATAATATCACATATCATTCACCATCAATTAATTATCACAATAATTAATTGATCCAATATTATATATCTTGATCCAATCACTAACCGTCACGATTATAAACTAAATTAACAAAGTATACAAACACCTTTGTCTACTTTCAAATTAATTTATTTATAACCGAATTTCTTATAAATCACAATTTACTATAAATAATTAAAGTCCAACTTCAATTATTTATTTTATGAGAAAAATTTGCAACTTTTGTAATTTTAAACTTAAGGGCCCAAAAACATATTTTTCACCAAAAACATTTTGGTCCATTTAAAATTCACAAATATGCTAGCCATCTAATGGCCCAACAACTCAAGGCCCAAGACACTTTGATAATCCAAAACACTTTTGGAAACCCTAGTCGTCATCGCCATACCCAGAGCTCCGTCGCCGGCTTCCGGCGACAAAATTTTTTTTATTTTTTTAATTAAAATCATAGGGGGTTTCGGGCAGCCCCTTGGGCTGCCCTTGCTGCCCGTTTCGGGCAGCCCCTCGGGCAGCTTGGGCTGCCCGAAATGGGCAGCAACAAGCTGCCGAAATATGCCCAAAAAAGGCCTTGATATTGTTGCAAAATTTTGTTCTCATGAGGTTAGAAATCAAAATCAATATAATATCTTGTAATTGATACACAAAATCGTAACCTTAGCTCGGATACCACTTGAAAGGGGATCGGTTACGGTGACCGAATGCGCAACGGAAGTTTCAAAATTTATTTTAAAGAAGAAAAACGAGCACCTCAATACAAGAAAATTTCGGCCACCATGCATTGTGTGTAGCAAATACAAAAACACCAAAATGTCATACATAGGGTGTTAAGAAAAATACCTATCAATCACAAAGATTGATTTCGGCTCCAACTAAGTTGTAGACAACTTAGCTCTTGAAGGTAGACAATCTACAATTTTCACCTTTCTTTTGGACTCCTTTCTTCAAATTAGGTCCACCACTAACAAGATAGATCCACTCTATTTTTGCACTAGAAAAATTAGAGAATTTTTCTATGAGAAGTGTGTGCTTTCGTCAACAATTGAAGAAGCAAAAATGGTGGAGAATAGTAGCTCAAAATTTCGTCCAAGGTGCTTTAGGAGAAAAGGGGAGACTTTTCTTGGTGTGTGAAAAAGTTGTTGTGTTGTCCCAAAAGCATGCCATGTCTTGGACATGGAAAAAGTTGTCTCCCAACTCTTCATCTCCCCATGCACATTCTATTTGGGCTCGTAACAATTGCAAGGCCCATGGACATTTAATTTAAATGTCCCAAACAAATTTGAGACCATATAACCATCACTTGATTTTACTCAGGCCCACTAGTTTAATAATTATTTCTAATAGGGCTCTACAAGGCCCAATGTTGTTTAATTAATCCAACACTTGAATTAATTTAATTATTTGGACTTTATTAGGTCCACTAGTGTTTAATTAATTCAACACTTGAATTAATTAATTTAGTCCATAATAATGTATATGAAAATCACAATTTTCAAATACATTACTCCTTTGACCAACTTTTAATTTAGGAACATTTCCTCAAATTAAAAGTTACATTCTCCTTATAGAAGTCATACTTCTATTTTTATTTACGCGTATAATTTCCTTTATAAGCCGTTCAACACAATGAACTATTTTACTTCTCAACGGGATCTAGAAAGTTAGCAATGGTGTGACCCTCAATGGTTCATTGATACAACTAGCTGTGGGTTCACATCTCCATGTGATTCGGACTAAACATGTCCTTATACGAGCATACCCTAATTGCTCCATTTTTACTTATCAACTCCTTGATAACAAGAGCGTCAGAACTCAAGTTTGATAGTACCCAACCAATCATGTTAAACGCCTAGCAGCATCGCTTACATGATTCCCTAGGTATCAAATGATAGTGCCTGCAAGAACCATTCAATTATGGTTAGCGTACAGTACGATCCCTTCAACTCATATATCCCGACCGATTCGACAACCATTGGTTTATCGAGAGTTGTCAATGAATCGATAATATGTCTCATGTCGTAGTTGCATAGATGGTGTAATCTATGAAACCCCTTTCATAATTACCACCATACTCTGATCAGAGATTTCAATCTACATACACATGAGAACACATAGGATATCCATACCCGAAAGTAAGCGGTGAATCCCCGACTACAATGCATCGACTCCTATATGTTTCGACAAAACACCCAACCTTGCCACCTGATGACCCCTTGAGAGTCGGTAAACAAGTCAAAGTGCAATGCTAGAACATAGAGTCTCAATGTTGTCCCGGATCATAAGGACTAATGGTGTACAACCATAAACTAGGACGTTTCCACTCGATAAGTGAGAACCACTTGGAAAGTCCTTTATGGAGGGTTGTTCAGTGCACTCTACCAGGAGCACCTATCTGCATGCTCGGACATCACAATGTCCCCTACCAATGAAACATGGTACTCACATCGCAGATACTAGTCTCGAACTCGAGCGGCCTATATCCTTCTTAGTGGCGGCTGAATCGACTAGGAACTGTTTAGAATATACATATGAGTTTCATGATACTCATCATATGAGCATCTCATATTCTTTCTACTATTTGTATATTCAAGGGCTTTATCTATTCAACTAGCATGGCTATACAGATATTGATGTGCCAAAACAATAATTTCAAATATTATTAAAATAAAGATTGCTTATAAATAGAGTTTCATTGTGAACACTCGGCCAACACTTGGCTCGACGGGCACCTACTCTAACAAGTTATACTTAGATGGATTCATCGACCTACAACTGATACGAAAGTCACAATTAATGATCTAAATTCAATAAAAGGAAAACTTATATGTGTACGATGAAAGGAAATGTTTATGATGAAAGGAAAAAGGATTTAAATATATACATGTTTATGAAAAGCTAATTTATTTAAAGTATATTTCACTGTTGCTTTTGAATATATTTGTATTACTAGTTATCATGGTTAAGATTTGCTGAGTCCATAGACTCACAAGGTGTGATCGATACAGGTGAGCATTATGTTGATGGAGTACTTGATGTTTGAACTAACGGGATTGATGGTGTACATAACCCGAGGACCTAGCTGAGATATTGGCTGTAAAAAAGGGATTCAGACTTGATGACATTCGTCTTTTATATATTGTATTTTTAAATAGCATATGCACATAATCAAAACTCCAGTGTACTGCTGGAGTTGGTGAGGTTTTTTCCTGGGCATCGACGCATCGCCTTGGTTGAGAATTGGTCCCAATTTAATGCAGATTCACATTCTTGGTGAGTTTTTGAAACGCCACTACTCGTTTTGCGTAAGAAGCACTATAAATTTTTTTCCTATCCTAATAGATTCGGCCGATACACACACACACACATATATATACACTTAAAATATTTTAAAAATAACTTTGCACTATTTTAAAATAAAATATCCAACCATATTTGAAAATCCAAAAAAAATAGTTCAAAACATAAAATTTTCAAAAAATGCCAATCCTAACTTAGCAATATCTCAAAATAAAGTAAATATAACAACTTCTCAAAAACCACTCAAAAGCATAATATCATTCGTAAAAATCTTTAACATAAACTTTAAATCATAAATGCGGAAAAACAAGCACCGGTCCTCTGGTTATGTGCATCTTCAGTCCAGCAAGATCAACGACCTCCCTCTACATTAATATCATGCTCACCTGCATCCATCACACCTAGTGAGTCTAATGACTCAGCAAACCATAATCTTGATAGCAAGTAATACATATATAATCACATGCGACAGTGAAAATACTTTTACTGAAAATAACATTTCATAACATGCATAGACTTAAACATTTTTTCATATAATCATAAATATATTCATTTTCATCATATACATATACGTTTTCTTTTTGTTGAATTCAGATCATTAATTGTGTCATTCGTATTAGTTGAAGGTCGATAGATCTATCTACGTAGTACCACAGTAATGGGCGGCGGGGACATCAGCGGCACTCTCACCCGTCAACTGAGCCTTGACCTTACATATCTTCGTATTATGGTATCATCGTATTACTCACCATTACTTCACTTCCTTCAACATTTTATATTTTCATCACTTTATAAAATTCATGCATAAAATAATCATTTTTCTTTTAAATCAAGCATGCAACATATATTTTAGAGTTATCGTTTTATCATAAAAATTTCATAAACATTCAAAATAACCATATTTATCATATATTACTTTGATTGAGTCTAGATCATCCCAAATAATTATTTAACCTTAAATTAATTTTATGATATTTTTATTTGGCTTAAATTAATGGTTTTCTATTTATTTCGTAATTATTAATTTGTAAAGCATTTTAATCCCGAATTAATTTCAAACTTGATTATTAAATCGCCAAATTTTAAACATAGACTTTTATAACTTAAACTAATCTCGTGAACAATGATACGACCCCCGTTGAACCATGTTCGACACCTTAGCACAATAAAACCTAAAAACCGAACCGTACAAGGCAACCCTCGAGCACTTGCGTTTCCCTCGACCCGAACGCGAGCCGCCCCAAGCCAGCCCCTTCCCAGAACTTCTATGGAACCTACTGGACCCACTGGACCTCTCTGTGACCTAGCCTACCCCAGCCCTAACCGCCCTGGCCGAGCCATAAACCATAACACCAGTTGTTTTCTTGGGTAGGCTTGGGAAGAGTCCCATCGTGCATGGGCTCTTCCCTAGCCGTCGAGCTCCTCCACACACGCAACCACGTTCAGCCCAACCCTGGTCAAGCCCTGGCCGAGCCATGAACCATGGTTCCCTCATAACCGAACCCTTGACATCACAACACACAATAATTGTTCCAGGTTGTTCTTGCTTCGTGCTGCTTCAAAACAGTTCATCCTAGGACCCTTAAACTTGTGTAAAAACGTACCTCTATGATCCTTAATAATGGCAGCCCCTTCACGCAAATATATAACAAGTTTTGGGGACAAAATTCATAACTTAATCACATGTATATGCATAAAACGAAAATTTCCATCAAGCCATCATGTTCTTCATGCAAACAACAATCAAAAGTATATTAGGGTGTGATAGATGAGAAAAGAAAGAATTATGGCGTGCCTTTGCGTATATTATGCACGAGAACAGAGCGACGATGGGAAGAAGGCGACAAACGACCTTGGCTGAAATTCCTTTACAACAACTGATGCTTCCTCTATGCTGAAACTCGTGTGTGAGGTGTTTAGAGGGGAGAAAAAGATTTTGTGTGGTTAGGGGAAGTGGGGTGTGTGTTTAAGGATATAATGGGGAGGGTTTATGCTTTAAATATTTGATCAATAATAAGTGTGCAAGCCTAGGCCCATTATCATGGTACAATGGGCCCAATAAGCCCATTAGTGCATTTAAAAAAATATTTCGTTTAGGAAAGTTCGTGAACTTATTATCCGAGTTGTCTAAAAATTCATATTTTTGTTGAAAATCGAATACCGATAAAAATTACGTCTTGGCGTATAAAATCACCTCAAATCTCCTAATTTTCGAAAATAACAAAAATCATCGACATTATTTTAAATAATTACTTCATAAAAATATTTTCCACTTTTTAGCCCTCGGTCTCCGTTCTTCGATCGCACCTCGAATAACCTTTAAAAATATAGTTTTATGCATTCAATTAGAAAACTAATTTAGAACCATAGAAACATATCAAACATGATATTTTTGGACCTTACAATTCCTCCCTCGCTTAAATAAAATTTCGTTCTCCAAATTAGAACTTACCAAATAACTCCGAGTAGTGACTCCTCAAGTCCCTCTCGGTTTCCCAAGTAGCTTCTTCCTCCGAGGGATTTAGCCACTTGATCTTGACCATTGGAATGACTTTTTTTGGAGTTTTCTTTCTTGCCTACCCAAGATTTGTGTAGGTCTTTCTTCATAAATCATATTTGGAATCAATTGCAGAAGTTCATGATTTAGTACATGTGAAGGGTTTGACATGTACTTTCGCAACATCGAGATATGAAACACATTGTGTACTCCAGATAGTATCGGTGGCAGTGGATAGTGCAAAAAAAGGAAGGGGCCGCACGGGGTACTTTTCAGGCGAGGGAAAGGGCTTGTTAGGGTCCTATCATTGAGCCATGGTGGTCCATGCAAGGCTAGAGGGGCTAGTAGTAGAGGACGCATGGCTCGGACACAACCTAGCCGTGGCCGCGGGTTGTAGAAAGGGGACGTGCATGGCTCACTATGGCTGGACTAAGTAGGTCTAAGGTGCTCGATCATGGTCCTAGGAAGGTTTTTTAAGGGCTGGTTGGGTCGTCCAAGGTCTAGGAACAAGGGAATTAGTGGATAGTCCAAGCTAGGGTTTGAATGGATGAAGGTAGAAAATTTCAGAATGTTCCTGGGATATTCTATGGGCTTTAATTGGCTTGGTTTGGGATGAAAAAGGGTTAGTTAGGTGTTAATAAGTCATGGCTCAAGTTGGTAAGGTTTGGTTAATTTTCTAGTCCATTCGGGTTAAAAACGGGGTGTACCTCTAAGTTTAAAAAAAAGAATGGAGAAATTAGTCGAGAAACTTAAGTTTAGGTCTATGAAATATTTATGAATTCTCAAAACCAAGTAAACTTGATGTACAACCGATTGAAAACAAGAACAAGGCTAAAAGGTAGGAAATGAATATAGCCCTACGAGTTCAACTGATTCACAAATCTGGTCACATAAACGGTTCAGCTATAAAAATCAGAACTCTAAGAATGGCTACTTCAATTACTATAATTGTAAGCTACTTCAGAAGAGATATCGGATGAACAATCAGTTGAAAAATGTTAAAAATCACATCTTTTCATCTGCACACTACACTTTTAACACACACAAGCAGGGAAAAATCATTTTGAACATAGCGATTGAAAGTCAGTCAGACTGATCCAAGTTTGGGTTCCCAAAGGACTAATCATTTTAGGACCCAAATAGATGTGGGTATAAAAAATTGTTCATTTTATTTGATTGCAGGTAACTAGTACACCAACAAAGGAACCAATATGGTACTTGGATAGTGGATGCTCGCGACATATGATAGGGGATGCTAATTTGCTATCCCAACTGATCAAGTACTCTAGTCCAAACATTAGTGTTGGAGACAACTCAAAAGATAAAATTGTAGGGAAATGTAAGCTTATCTATGGTAATATTACCATTAATGATTTCTAACAAGTTAACAAACTGAAGTATAACTTGATTATCATCAGTCAATTATGCGATAATAATTTTTCAGTTCAGTTCAACAAACATGCCTGCACAATTAAGAACCCAACTGATAACATCATCATAACTTGTAATTGATGTGGTAACACTTACAAGGTAAGTTGGACTAATAAACCTAATGCACCAGTTTGTTTTGTAGCTTCTAAATCTTCTAAAAACTAGTTGTGGCATAAAAGGTTGAACCACTTGAATTTCAAATCCATCGCTCATTTGAGTAATCATGGTCTTGTAACTGGTCTGTCTAAAATTGATTTCTCAAAAGATAAAATTTGTTCAGTATGTCAGTTTGGTAAACAAGTAAGATCTTCGTTCAAAAATAAGGGTAGTAAATCTTATTCCAGATACTTAGAATCATTGCATATGAATCTTTTTGGTCCTAGACCAGCCATGAGTTTAGGAGAAATGAAATACACCTAGGTAATTGCTGATGATTTTTCAAGATTTACTTGGTTCATTTTTCTCAAATCAAAAGATCAAACTGCTAGACAACTGATTAAGGTTTTCAAAAGATTATTAGATGAAAAATCAGTTGGAATTGATAGAATAAGATCTGATAGAGGGACTGAATTTTTCAATCAAAATCTTTCTCAATTTTTAGAAAATACTGGAATTAAGCATGAGTTCTCAGCAGCTAGAACACCGCATCAAAATGGTGTAGCTGAAAGAAGAAATCGAACTCTTAAAGAAGCTGCTAGAACAATGATTTTTGATTCTGGTATATCTCAAAGTTTTTGGGCAGAAGCAGTAAATACTTCGTGTTATACTCAGAACAGATCAATGATCAATAAAAATCATTCGAAAACACCGTATGAGCTCTGGCATGGACAGAAAAGTGTGGTGCCCTACTTCAGAATATTTGGTTGCAGATTTTTATTCATAATAATGGAAAAAGTCATTTGAAAACATTTGATGCTAAATATTCAGTAGGAATATTTCTGGGTTATTCATCAGTTACCAAGGCTTATAGAGTGTTTAATAAGTGTCCATTAAAGGTATAAGAATCAATTCATGTTGTATTTGATGAATCTGCACTAACTGATAAGCCAACTGATCCAGTTGAGCTAACTGATCGCTTTAAAGAAATCAGTTTGGAGGATGATATTGAAGAAGAAGTTCACATCGATCGAAACATCATTCAAACACTAGAACCAAAAATATTGGATCAAACAGCTGAACATGAAGTTATTCCTAAAAATCAGTTGGTGGGACAACGTGATGAAACTCAAATACCAACTGAAATAGATGCAACTAAAACTGAAAGAAATGTTTAGTTACAAACTGAAACAGTTGCTGAAATGGATTCAACTAGTTCCAACTACAGATAGAACAAATCACATCCACAAGAATTGGTGATAACTAATCCATCTGATCTGGTAAGAACTATAAATAAAATTTTCAATTTATTTGTACATTCAACATTTGTTTCTCAATTTGAACCAAAGAAAACTGATGAAGCTCTAAATGATCCTAACTGGATAAATGTTATGCAAGAAGAGCTGAATCAATTTACCCATAACAATGTCTGTAATTTAGTTCCAAGAACACTTTCAAAATCCATTATAGGCACAAAATAAATTTACAGAAATAAACTGAATGAAGATGGTTCAGTTGTACGCAACAAAGGAAGGATGGTGACACAAGGATATAGGCAAGAAGAAGGAATTGATTATGATGAGACATATGCAATAGTTGCACGACTGAAATCAATAAGAATATTCCTCGCATATGCCTCTTTCAAAGACTTCAAGGTATACCAAATGGATGTAAAAAATGAATACCTAAATTGTCAGTTACAGGAAGAATTATATGTCAAATAACCCTTAGGTTTTGTAAATCACTCTTTTCCTGATCATGATTATCACCTTAACAAAGCATTGTATGGTTTCAAACAAGCTCCTAGAGCTTGGTATGAGACACTTTCAAAAATTTTAATTGATCATGACTTTAAAGTTGGAATAGTTGATAAAACATTGTTCAAATTTACAAAGAACAATAATATCTTACTTGTGCAAATTTATTTTGATCATATTATTTTTGGGTCAATTAACCCCAAATTGTGCGAGAAATTTGCTAAGTTAATGCGGGATAAGTTTGAGATGAGCTTGATCTACAATGGAAGTAAACATGTTAGTAATATAACCTTCTTCAAAAAGGTCTAAAGGGTAAGCTACATAACAGATATATTGATCTCTTTCTCCAGGAACGGGATCAATGTGGTAGCATCTCCTTTTGTAGCGATCAAGATGCGGTGCATTCCACATAGTTGTCATGGTACTATTAAAAGATTCGGCAGCTACCGCCGCTCCTCCTTCTTCAGGTGGAACTCTAGATTTAGGAGTTACTTGGAATACTGCCAAGATATTGGTATCTTTTGTTTCTTATTCACAAGTATAATAAGTCAATTTGTAATCTTTAACACCCGCTTTGAATCCAACACTTTCTTTAGCCTCTGTTTATGATGACATTAATCCTTCCGTACAAACCATGAATTATGAATTGTGACAACAAGATCCATTGGACAAGAATGAATCAGGCGTTAATGATACTTTTCATCGGAATCTTTCACAAAATTCTGAACTAATGCTAATATTATCAACTAATCAGATTGTTTAATTATTATACCATGGTTTTTTTAATTTACGAAACATGTTATTATTGTATAATTTTTTCATATCTATAGCGCAACCCCATTTTTTTTAATCGAAATACTTGACCTAACTAATGATAAATTCTCTCTTGAGAGTAATATATGTTGTATATGTAAATCCTAGATGTGAAAATAGACGTAAATCAATATGCTGAAATAAACAATAACAAGAGCCAATAAGAGAGAAATAATGAATTGCAATGTAAATAGTGTTTAGGTTTGAATTCCATATAATAATATATATAATATAGATTTGATTGTCTATAATGCTAGACAAAAGAAAAACTTGAAAAAAGAAGAACTATCTCAAGATCCTTATTCATACCCTTGATATTTTCAAAATAGATTGTAAATTCACTACAAAAAAACCATTTGATGATAAGACTCTGTCCTAATTTGGATAGCAGATTTTAGGTCCTAAGGATAGAGGCTAGCCAATTACCTTTTTGGAGGTTTGGTGCTAGAAGCAAATTCAGCATATATTAATAGATAAACACATGGACATGGTTACTCTTTAGGGTGTACATTTCCACAAAATAAAATAACGTGATGGGTCTTCTGCGGTTATCTATGCATCCGAGTCAGCAGAGCCAAAGGATGTTTAAAAGCCATTTGATTTCGTTTATCCATAATCCATAAGCAAAGCTACCAATTCAAGTTCTAGATCGATAGTCGGTTGAATTAGCTGTGATTGATCTGGTCGCAGTCCCAGCCTTATTGATACCATTGAGGGATATTAATTCAGATCCACCAGAAACAGAGTTTCTAGATGTGGGGACCCGGACGCTAATCAAGTTCTTAATCATCAAAATTTTTTTCTTTTTAAAGTGCGGAACGTAGTGAAATCAAACTAATATACATATCAGTTAAAATACAATACAAGTCCTGTACCGCATACATTCAACTAAACTAAGGTTTAACAACTAATGTCAAGTGTTCCAACCCTATTATACATCATACTCAAAGTCCGGAATCTCCACTCTAATCACGATCTTTCTTCATCTCCTCAACCCTGTACCTGTCCCACCTGTTGTCATGTACACATACAGACAAGACAACAGCCGGATAATTCCGGTGAGAATATAATCCCAGTATAAATCAACGAAACATGCAATCATATAAACAAATATAAAGCATGTAATCAGGTAACAAATATATGTATCAAAATCTGAAACATAATCAATATCAAACTGTCGACAATGCTCGTGACTCCACGACTCAGACTAGACTCAATCCTAGCCTAGGGATCCCGATTCCAGAAGTTGGCATGCATGTATCGACTAACAGTAATAGAAAAGACTCCAGTTCTATCCACGCCGATACGGTATCGTCAACAGTAATAGAAAAGACTCCAGTTCTATTCACATCGATATGGTATCGATTACCAGTAATAGAGGAAGCTATTATTCTATCCACATCAATATAGTACCGATTAACAGTAATAGAAGCAACTCTAATTCTATCCACATCGATATGACATCGATTAACAGTAATAGAAGAGCTACTAATCTATCCACATCGATACAATACTGATTAACAGTAATAGAAAAAGCCACCATCCTATCCACATCGATAGCCAAACATCCAGTGACAGTCTTTGGCACATCCGCCAATACACCATCTTATGACATCGTGCAATGTGCCCGTGGTGATCCCACCACTAACGGCACTTCTGTCATAAGATTACTCCTCTAATACCTGCTGTCTAAAATCAAGAGAACAAGTATATCAATCAACTCAATGCAAATATCAATGCAATAAAGTAAAGTATGTGATTTAGGGAAACCCAAGTCTAAACCGACTCAAGTCCATCTCCCAATACCACATTGACTTATACCTTCCTTTTCTTTGGTTTTGAAGCTACGATCTCAAGTCCGAATCTTCTTCACCAATTATCCTCTAGTAGCTCTTGATGAGAGGAGCGCAGAACTATGCTCGGATCGAAAATCGGATGGCCGGATCTCGCAAAATCAATTTTCTATGATAAAAACAACAAAACGTGGAGATATCATCCATGGAGTTTCGAATTTCATGCTGAAAAATGTGACAAGGATGAAGGGTTACACGTTAATAAGCTTGGCAAGACAAGTGTCCAAACAAAATTTCCATATTTGCACTTTAGTCCCTCAACTTTCCCCTATTTGCAATTTGGCCCCTATTCAATCTTTTCGATTCAATTTCAATCCTAAATACGTTCAAACATCTTGGAATATAATTCAACACTCCATAATTCTCTAATTCAATAATCTCGGTTTAAAATAATATCATTTCTATAATCTCGGACCTTACAATTCTCCCCCTCTAAGATATGATTTCGTCCTCGAAATCACAGGTAATCAAGTCAGATATCAACACGAAACGTATACAAGAGGTAAATCAGAAAACTTATCTCAATGAATCAATTCTGAAATTTCAATCTCATATCAGATTCTGTCTTTCAGATATTCTCATTGACCTACTGACAATCTTACTGTGTTTTCAACAACAGGATAATCTTCATTCTGAATTCTCTTACTTCTACTGATTTTGATTCCAATCTGGAATAAGAATTCACTAAGTACAATGTCATAATACTTCTCCAATCCTTCTGACAGAATCAATCTCGTATTACTGGCTATACAACGTCCGTATAAACCAATCAACAGCTCATCACATATCAGGACCATCAGCTATTATCAAATCTGTTTATCTCAATCAAGGACATATACTGTCTTCAGCTTCAAATACCAATCGTCATCATCCGACGTTGGTTTCTTAAATCTGTCCATTCTGAACTGTCTTAATAATTATTGTCATACAGGAATTCATACAGTGACAATAATTCATAACAACTAGTGCTAACATCCAGCACTAAAGCTGTATAGTGCTAATATCCAGCACAAAGCTGTACCAAAATCTTCCAATATCTGGCTAGTACATTCTGACTGTCTGTCAATCTGTAAAACAATCTAAGAGAAAACTCATGATATACTCTATTACAAGTACCAAATCAATCAAAAGTCACAATCTGATATAATCTACTGTGGCATTCTGATTTTTCTGACCACTTTTCTGACATCGATCTGTGTCAGTTGGTCATGTTTGTACGTTATCTGGTACAAACTAATAGATATAGATTGAACAATCTGTCAATCATAATCATATCATATCATATCTGGAAAGTATTGAAGTAATCTCATTATGAAATTCATCGAATTATACTCCCCATTTCTCGTCAGAACTATACAATTTCTGTAATAAATCTTCTGATTTCTATCTTTCTGTCTTTTCTGTTAGCGATTCAGACATATCAATACAATTTCTGTCAACATTTCAATACAAATTCTGTCATAGCTGATCTAATCTGTCTATATCAACTCTATCTGTTCGAATACCATACATTCTCAATCATCAAATTGAAAACTGAATCCACTACGGTATATTTCTGACCCTATCTGTGATTTCAGATTCGAACTATTTGATACAAACAAATCAGTTAATAACATAAATGAAAGAAAATGTACCTACCTGGTATTCGGCTCTGACTATCTATATCAAGCTTTGCTGTACAATTCTGACACATCTGACATCACAAGATAATCAGTCTCAGACAAAATACACAATCACATATCTGTTAAATTCTGATCACATTCTGAACTGCTGTAACTCTCGAATTTAACTCTGATTCGGTTGGAACTGTATATACTCTCATTGGTTCACACTAATCTGCAGCATATACGGATTCAAAACACAATAATATTACACCAGAGACGAAATATCAATATCCTATACAGATCTAGTGAGTTCAGTGAACTCATAATACAATGATTTTTGGTAAACATCTTCACGTGTCATTCTAATCAACTGTTATATCCCATCTGCAAATAAAATATGCTCCCAAAACAATATAAGATGTCTCAAATACTGATTTAGAACAATAACAATATTCAGCAGATATAAAGCAACAGTCGAATAAAATAATCTGCTAAATCAGACAAAATACATTTCTGACAATTCTGACATTTCTGAAATTTCTGATCTTTCTAATATCAGTATCTTATCAGTCACTGGTCACAATCTCAACTGTATCAGAATCAATCGGTATACTAACTGCAGGTATCGCATATTCTGAATACAATCTGTTTCAAGCAGGATTCATATCTGAATAATTTCTGTATACAGTAATCCTTATTCTCAGAATAATCAATACAGTCTTCCGATAGTCGATTCGATCAATCAAATGCTGCAATTATATCAAAATCTCATAGATATAACAAGCATAGAATTATCAGAACATCTCTGAAGATACTGACACATGCCAAAGAGAAACACTAAATCAGATGTAACTCCTGGCCAGTACTCTTCTACTGATCTTTCAATTTATTCTGTATCATTCTGTATATACAATATTATTCTGTACTGAATTCTAAAACAACAATCAGTATCTGATCTTAATTCAATTTTGAAATCTATCTTTCTGATATAAAGCAAATCTAAAATCTTATCTAGGAAAACATCTGCCAACTCGTATATCACTGGCAAATCTGCCAATTTTAAGCTCGATTTCAGTACATCTACTGAGTACATAAGGATACCATCTGTTCCTTTCTGTAACAATCGAGTCATATACGAAAATATCAAAGGAATTCTAAATCTAGAATCCTTATTGCAAAATCTCTACTCATTAGCTATCTCTAATCTGAGTCTTACCATGTCTGGAACAGATTCTACAATATTTCTGTCTTTTTGTACTTGATCATTATATCACCAATATCAGTAATGCAGTCAAATCAGACAATACAAGTACACCATACTCTGTCTCGATTCTCATTCTCATCTTACTGTAGTATACAATATATCACAGAAATCTCTGAGATCAATCTTTCTTTCCCCAGAAGGTACAAAGATTAATACTACAGCAATACAGACCCAATAGATAATGCATATCTCCATGCAACTCATTCCAGGATAATCTTAAGAAATGCATTAGTATATATCAATACATATGCAACATAATCATAACAGATCAGTACCTGTCACTATGTCATCAAGTGTGCCCTGGGTCTGTTCCTCAATCACATATCCAAATGGTCCCGCCCTCTAAGATCTTCGGGGACCTCTTTGTGGACAAACCTTAGCAAAATGCCCTGGTTGTTTACAGATATTGCAACGACCAAGCACTCCTTGGCCATGTCCTGTGGGATGTCTTCCTCCGCAAGTTCTGCAGTACACTCCAGTGTAACTCGAACTAGAATCACTAGAACTAGAGGAACCACTCCCTAACTTCTTGAATGGCTTCTTTTGAGCTTTCAGCAGATCTTGCTTTCCACTCGTGTTGCCACGATCAACTCGAAGAGGGGATTGCTGTGTTTGGGGTTGTTTCACACACAACATTGTTAATTGTCTAATCAAACTCGCCTCCACTCTCTTCGCTCTACTCAAGACATCAGCAAAATGGTGAGGTCGCTGTATGTTCATCAATGCAACTATCTCTGAGTTCAATCCTCTGCTGAATTGATCCGCTACAGCTTCATCATTACCAGCTACCTGAGGAGCAAAACGCATTAAAGTAGAGAATTTAGCAACATACCATTCAATATTCAGTTGACCTTGCCTCAAATTCTCAAATTCTGCTTTCTTGTCCTCTCGGTACGAAAATGAGAAAAATCTTCGATAAAATTCAGTTCTGAATATTTCCCACGAAATCACTGTACCTCTCTGTTCTAACAGTCTTTTAATGGTAATCCACCAACTCCTGGCGGCCTCTCGTAACTGGTGGAATACTAGTTTAACTTTCTGTTCATCTGTACAATCAAGTAAATCGAACAGTAGTTCTATGTCATCAAACCAGTTCTCACAATCTTCAGACGTCTCGATACCACTCAGAATCGGCGGCTGAAATAACTGAAACTCTTTCAAATGCATTTCTATCTGAATTTCTGATACATCTATCTATTCACTCGAAGTACTGCCCTTTTTTGGAAATCTCCGAGGCGGTATATCTGAATATCAAACCAATCAATACACAATCTATATAATCCGTCTCAGCTCTTCTCTGATCATATATCTCTGATTCAGACTCGGTTCTGATTCAGTCTTGGTAATTACATGCTGTAGTCAACTCAGATAACAAACAACATGTAATAGGGAAAGCAATAAATCAAGCTAGCACACACAATGTAATTCAAAATTGAAATAATTCTCATGCTAGCAATCACATGCAAGGAAAGAAAATTCAATCTACCCCGCTCATTCCCTTTTATCTTAGTCTAAAGAATCTATCAACTCTGACTATCTCAATCTAAAGGATCTATCGCTCTGATACCACCTGTTGTGGGGACCCGGACGCTAATCAAGTTCTTAATCATCATTGGGACTAATTAATCAATTATAAAACAGGGTCTAAAATTTTTTTCTTTTTAAAGTGCGGAACGTAGTGAAATCAAACTAATAGACATATCAGTTAAAATACAATACAAGTCCTGTACCGCATACATTCAACTAAACTAATGTTTAACAACTAATGTCAAGTGTTCCAACCCTATTATACATCATACTCAAAGTCCGGAATCTCCACTCTAATCACGATCTTTCTTCATCTCCTCAACCCTGTACCTGTCCCACCTATTGTCATGTACACATACAGACAAGACAACAGCCGGATAATTCCGGTGAGAATATAATCCCAGTATAAATCAACGAAACATGCAATCATATAAACAAATATAAAGCATGTAATCAGGTAACAAATATATGTATCAAAATCTGAAACATAATCAATATCAAACTGTCGACAATGCTCGTGACTCCACGACTCAGACTAGACTCAATCCTAGCCTAGGGATCCCGATTCCAGAAGTTGGCATGCATGTATCGACTAACAGTAATAGAAAAGACTCCAGTTCTATCCACGCCGATACGGTATCAATCAACAGTAATAGAAAAGACTCCAGTTCTATTCACATCGATATGGTATCGATTACCAGTAATAGAGGAAGCTATTATTCTATCCACATCAATATAGTACCGATTAACAGTAATAGAAGCAACTCTAATTCTATCCACATCGATATGACATCGATTAACAGTAATAGAAGAGCTATTAATCTATCCACATCGATACAATACTGATTAACAGTAATAGAAAAAGCCACCATCCTATCCACATCGATAGCCAAACATCCAGTGACAGTCTTTGGCACATCCGCCAATACACCATCTTATGACATCGTGCAATGTGCCCGTGGTGATCCCACCACTAACGGCACTTCTGTCATAAGATTACTCCTCTAATACCTGCTGTCTAAAATCAAGAGAACATGTATATCAATCAACTCAATGCAAATATCAATGCAATAAAGTAAAGTATGTGATTTAGGGAAACCCAAGTCTAAACCGACTCAAGTCCATCTCCCAATACCACATTGACTTATACCTTCCTTTTCTTCGGTTTTGAAGCTACGATCTCAAGTCCGAATCTTCTTCACCATTTATCCTCTAGTAGCTCTTGATGAGAGGAGCGCAGAATTATGCTCGGATCGAAAATCGGATGGCCGGATCTTGCAAAATCAATTTTCTATGATAAAAACAACAAAACTTGGAGATATCATCCATGGAGTTTCGAATTTCATGCTGAAAAATGTGACAAGGATGAAGGGTTACACGTTAATAATCTTGGCAAGACAAGTGTCCAACCAAAATTTCCATATTTGCACTTTAGTCCCTCAACTTTCCACTATTTGCAATTTGGCCCCTATTCAATCTTTTCGATTCAATTTCAATCCTAAATAAGTTCAAACATCTTGGACTATAATTCAATACTCCATAATTCTCTAATTCAATAATCTCGGTTTAAAATAATATCATTTCTATAATCTCGGACCTTACACTAGATACAAATACAGTAGGGGATCAATATTAAAACCAAAAGTGTGGCTATAGCAAGGGTAGGAAAGGCCGCACTGATCATTTGTAAACCTGGTCAATCAAAGCTAGCATTAGGTGGCAAACAGTCCATAAATCGTTTTTCTAACTCATCCAATCCAGTCTATTCGTTACTGACTCATGTTTCTCTTCCCTATTCTTATCGGTCGTGTGAACTGAATCCCCTCCTTGCCATTCATATTTGTCACTCCTTGCCTTAACTAACGCTTGGCTTTGGTGATACAATGATATCTAGCTTTCTTTCGGTCGGCTTGCTTGGTCATAATACCAAAGATGGACAATCAGTAGACTACTGGATAGACTTTCTAGCGGGGCCAGATAGATCTCTGTGAGGTCTCCTTCTCCGCTTCAAAAGGAAAGGCCAAAATCCTTTTGCCCCCGTTAGCAAGAACGAAAAGATGCGTCGAGCTGTCTAAGGTCTTGACCACCTCATCTTCGCCTTAATCTTTGCCAAAGCATCAACTAGTCAAGCTCATGTACTCAAGAACACTGTGAATGAATTTTGTGCACATTCGGATATGCAGATTAATCTCATCGAAAGGATTTTATATATCTGATTATGAGCAGGCGCCACAACGACTTTAGCGGAAACTCCACCGATAGAGAGAAGACAAAATGCCTAATCACGAAGAAGAGGTCCATGTGCATATGAGTTGAAGCAAGGCTCTAACCTGAGCAAGGGTATGGTATCAAAGACATGTTAGGGTGGACCTTTCTTTCCTGCTTTAGGAGCATATTCATTCTGTAACTTGCGGCATTTCTCTATCCAATGACGCTAGCCAAAAGACTGGCTACTTTTTTCTCCAACTGGGGTTGAATATAGACTTTAGTTGAATAGAATTGACTAATTGTGTAACACCCTTCTTCTATGCTTGACATGAATAATGATTATTACGCTCATAATTAAAGTAAAGATCGATAGATATACATATATCATGGAACAATCTAACATATGGACACTAATTTGATGGTTTATAAAATTTTTGACATGATGTCTCTATATTTCGGACGATCCAATAATCCCAACAATAGTTAAATTCGTATAACCTATATTCCAGAACTTACTTGTATAAACATAAACACATATATATCAACATGATCACAAGATAGATGTTTTTTCCACGGTTTTTTTCAATTCATTCAATATACGAACACACACCTTCATTGTCGTGCATATAAACATAGAAATCGTAAAACTTACATCAAACACTAACATAAAATCAACGCAATACATAGCGGAAGCCATGACAGTAGCATGTCCAGGTTCTTATCGAGGTAAGACACTTCATAAGCATCCATGGGTGAACCGGCATCCTATTCACCTTCATTACCTGATCCTACAATATATGAGCTACGTGAGTTTATAGAACTCAATAAATTGACACTTATACACATCAATATGCGTAGAAGGAACATATATATCAAAGTCGTGATCAACAATGAATTCTTAAATTACTTCATGTCATATATTCATTCATAACATGTAAACATGTTCCTTTTGTATTTGAGCCACATTTGTTGACCTTTACTACCGTTCTTTCTTTACTATATAGCTACTACTGTGATGACCGTCGGAGTGCCCTATGACAACCCCACGATCCACAAACATATATTGGCTAATAGGGTTGGTGGACTTAAAACCACCCATGATGTCAACGAGCTCATATATTAAATAATAACTCGTTTCATTCATTTAGTATCATTTTCATGTTCATGACATAGCACATCTCTTGAACATTCATGATCTTTCATATCTAATACATAACAATGATAAATGGTGCTATGTTTTCATCAATAAACATACTAAAAAGTACATATAACAATAATCAATATAAAGCATTTGAAACTCATAATATTACTCATGTACTGCTTCAAAAACATGACATCTTACTTTCCAAGCGTATGCTATGTTTTCATCAATAAACATACTAAAAAGTACATATAACAATAATCAATATAAAGCATTTGAAACTCATAATATTACTCATGTATTGCTTCAAAAACATGCCATCTTACTTTCCAAGCGTATGAACATGGGTAGAATAAATTTCCTTGGTCCTATGTTGTAAAATACATAAATAATTCAATCAGTACCTTCATACAAAGCATATGGTTGAACGTTACTCTATATGGTCCTCTACATATGAAAACCAACATTTGATAGATGAATACTTACAACCATAGGATGCTCTTGTGGTGAAAAGTTGACTTCTAGCTTTAATTTGAGGAAGAAGAAAAGATGGAGGATCACTTGAGGGAAAAACTTGGCAAACCTTTGTTTTCTCCTTGATTTTTTACGATGGAATGGTGAACATGGCTGAAACCTCGATCCTTATCCATTTAAATAAAAAAAGCATGTTTCTAATTCACATTTTTGTCCAGGGGCGCTTGGGAGATAACATTTTACCGCTCGGGCGCAGACCATTTTGTTAAAACACCAAGATTTTGGTACAAGGGTGTTGTGGTGGTAGAATTCGACTGCTCGGGCGTGATCTGCACGCAGCCTCATCAGTATTTGCTAAAAACAAACATCTTCCTTTCATAATTTGGAAAATTGGTCAACATGAAAGTTGTAGGGTGTCATCTCCAATTAGCCGCATGTCATGTGAATATATGAGTAAATAGTTATTCTCATTCTACCAAAATGTGTCAGTGCAGGAATGACGATACACAAGACACACTTCGGGGCGCTTTTGGCTTGCCTTCCGCAATGATTTGAACAAAACACGAAACGTAAAAGTTGTACCTTATAGTATAGCTTTCTAATGGTTGTGACCTCACACCATTTGGATCAATATCTAAATCTTTATGCTAAAACCCGTAAGAACTGCAATATTTTTCATCTCATTTCTTGCATTTCAATACCAACTTCCATTACACTACTTTATATACACATGTTACTATCATTATTTGACACATATTCATTTTCAATACACCGTAGAAAATATAGAAAACATATTCAATCTCAATAATTAATATCCCAATCGATGTCAATAGGTCCATATGCATAATACAAGGAGCGCCAGTGGCATCATTGATGTAAATCATAAAGAATAAAGTAAGCGAAAAGAAAACGACATAAACACATTAATCATTTGTACAAGTAATCGGCATTACAATTCTCCATCCCTTTAATGAATTTCATCCTCGAAATTTGACGTACCATATATTTCAGTATATTTCTGTTGAATTTTGTCTTCTCGTTCCCAAGTTGGTTTTTAACTTCATGATTGCACCATAATAATTTTACCAATTGTATTTCCTTGCCTCACAATATTGTTGATTTCCTATCGAGTATTTGGACCAGCCGTTATTCATAAGAGAGATTCGATATGAGTTCTAATGGTTCATAATGAAGAACGTGAGATAGATTGGTCAAATAGTTTCGTAGCATTGAAATGTGAAAGACATTATGGACACTTGAAGGATCCGGTGGAAATGCAACTCGGTACGCTATTTCTCTGGTTTTGTCTAAGATTTCAAATGGACCAATATATCTTGGACTTAATTTTTCCTTCTTACCAAAACGAAAGATACCCTTCAACGGTGATATTTTAAAAATACATGATCACCGACCTGAAATTCTAATTCACGACGTCGCACATTAGCATAATTTTTGTGTCGACTCTCGGTAGTGTGCATTCTTTCTCTAATCTTGGTTACCAATTCTTCTTTCTGCTGCACTAATTTAGGGCTAAATAACTTTCTTTCTCCAAATTCGTCCCCATTTACTGGAGATCAACATTTTCTACCATATAATGTAGTATATGGTGCCATTGCAATAGTTGACTGATAGCTATTATTATATATGAACTCAGTCAACGGTAATTTACTATCCCAACTGCCTGAAAGGTAAATAGTACAGGCCATCAACATATCTTCTAATATCTGATTCACTCGTTCTGATTGTCCATCAGTTTGAGGATGGAACGTTGTACTAAATGACAATCGAGTTCCCATGGCATGATGTAAAATTTTCCAAAATATAGATGTGAACTTGGGATCTCTGTCAGATACAATGGACACTGGGATACCATGGGGCCTCACTATCTCCTTGATGTATTCTTCATCATAGTGACTCATCGTGCATCTGGTTTTAACAGGAAGAAAGTGAGCTGATTTTGTGTGTCGATTCAACAATAACCCATATTGCATTAAATCATCTTTGTGTTCTTGGCAAACCAAGAATGAAATCCATCGTAATGTGTTCCCATTTCATTCAGGAATAGACAATGGTTTCAAGAGTCCTACTGATCTTTGATGTTCTGTTTTGACCTGTTGACAAGTAAGGCATTGTGCAACAAATTGAGAAATATCCTTCTTAATACCTAGCCACCAAAAATATGGTTTTTAGTCTTTGTAAATTTTTGTGCTTCCTGGATGAATTGAGGAGGGTGTAGCATGAGCATCAATAAGAATGTCGGTTATAATAGTTACATGTTTTGGCACACATAGTCTACCTCGATATATCTATATTCCTTTCACATTCAATTCAAAGTTCAAATTCCATTTTTCCACATCTCGTTGTCTCAATTGTTGTAACTCACTATCTAGACTTTATTCGACCTTGATTCTGTCTCAATTGTTGTAACTCACTATATAGACTTTATTCGACCTTGATTCTGTCTCAATTGTTGGTCGAACCTTGAGAGATGATAGCTGAATTACATATCCCTTTGGCAATCTGCAAATTTTGTAAATCCTCTAAGATTTGTTCTTGTACTCTCAGAGTGGCAATAGAACTGGAGTTCCTATTTAACACATCTACAACAAGATTGGCTTTACCTGGATGATAATTTATAACACAGTCATAGTCTTTCACTAATTCCTACCATTGTTGTTGTCGCATATTCAGTTCTTTTTGCGTGAAAAAATATTTCAAACTCTTGTGATTAGTGTAAATTTCACTCTTTTCATAATTTTTTAAAATTGTCTTGATGCATAAGCAATCACTTTCCCGTGTTGCATTAAGACTGCTCCTAAGACATTTTTGACTCAGCACTGTAACTAAAAATCCTCCCGGTCCTTCTGGAATCACAAGAATCAGTGTTGATGTTAACTTAGTTTTCAAAATTCATAAAATCTTCGATCACATGATTCACTCCATACAAATTTCACGTAATTTCTTATCAAAGCAGTTAAGGGCAATGATATTTTCGAGAATCCTGCTATAAAACGACGGTAATAACCAGCTAACCAAAGAAAACTACATACTTAGGCAACAATAGTTAGTCGTAGGTAGTTATTGACAGTTTCAATCTTACTTGAATCAACTGAAACGCCTTCTTTAGAAATGATACGACCCAAAAATGCTACTTGTTCCAGCCAAAATGGGCATTTCTTCTATTTTGCATACATATATTTATCTTTGAAACTTTGTAGTACCAATTTAAGATTTTCTTCTACGGTTCGTGAGTAGATGAGGATATCATCTATAAAAAAAAATCACGAACTTCTCTAGAAATGATTTGAAAATTATGTTCATCAAATCCATGAAATCAGTTGGTGCATTCAATAGTCCAAATGGTATAGCAAGGAATTCATAATGTTCATACCTTGTTCAAAAGCCGGTTTTTGAGATATCATCTAGCTTTATTTATAATTGGTGATAGCCCGATCGTAAATCAATTTTTGAAAAGATAGCACCCGCTTGTAATTGATCATACATATCATCAATTTGGGAAGTGGATATTTTTTTTCATTGTCACTTTGTTCAACTCCATGTAATCAATATATAAATGAAGGGTGCCATCTTTTCCCTTTACAAAAAAATCGACGTGCCACACGGTGAGAAGCTCGGTGGAATAAACCTTTGATCAAGTAACTCCTATAACTGTCCTTTCAATTATTTCATCTTTGTAGAAGCCAATTGATAAGTATCTTTCGAGATCGGATAGGTTCCTACCACAACATCAATCACAAATTCTATTTCCCTATCTAGATGTAGGCCTGTAATATCTCCAGGGAATATCTCCGGGAAGTCACAAACAACATCTATATCTTTTAATTCAACAACAGGCTTATCGTTAATTAAAATAGATGCTAAATATCATTCAAACTCTTTCTGTAGTAATTTACAAGCTTTAATAACTGATATTATCGGAAGGGGTAAGGATACACCTGCACTTGCTAGTGTGAATGATTAAGTTCCTATTGTTGCAAACTTGAAAATTTTCATGCCACAGTCGATAGTAGCTTGATAATTAGGGAGCCAATCCATTCCTAGTACTACATCAAAATCTATCATTTTAAGAACTATCATATCAGCATACATCTCATGGCCTTGGAAATATATTGAACATGCTCGAACAATCTGATTTGTCTATAATTCTTGCCCGAAAGGTAAAGCTATGTCGAATTGCATCTCTGTTGTGCTTGGTGTAATGCCCAATTTCCATACAAACGATTCCAAATAAAAGAATGTGTGGCTCCTGAATATATTAAAACCATAGCAGTGATACCAGAAATCAAGAACATACCAGTGATCATTGATGTATCCGCATCCACTTCTTCTTTGTTCATTGAGAAAAGTACTTTAATGGAACCTCCTGGACAGTCTTTGGCAATATTCCTTGGCCTTTTGAAATGAACAAACTTTTTTGCCTTGCATGCAATCACCGGCATGAGTTTTACCACAATTAGGACAAGGTGGTTTGTTCTGATCCTTGCTCGGAGTGGGACCTTTGGCACATGACTCCTCTGGTCGAATACTTTTACTATCTACCTTTTTGCCTTGTCCCGCTCTTTGGCTCTTTTGAAAATGCCATCGCAGCTGCCTGTCTTTTTTTGATTTTTTGTTCATCCTTCTCTGCCATAAGTGCTTTATCCACTATCTCACCATAATTGGCAGCTTTTGACATCCTTACACCTCTTTTGATTTCAGTGCAAAGTCCTCAAATGAAATGTTCGCCCTTAACAATGTGATCTTGAGCAACATATGTTACATGTTGAATTCCTGCTTCAAATTATTGTATGTTCTCAATCAGCGACATTATCCCTTGCTTCAAATTCAGGAAATCACTGGCCTTTTTTTCCATTACATCTTTGCTAAAATATTTGTGGTAAAATGTGGACTTAAATGTATCTCATGTCAATGGGCTTGCAGGTAATGCCACTTTTACACTTCCCATCATATTCTCGCATGTTTTGTCAACATAAAGATAACACAAGTTACCTTGTTGACATATTGCGTAGGTAGGAAAAGATGAATTCCAAGGACTTAATCCATTCATCTGCTACTGCTGGATCAGATTTCCCCGTAAATTCCAGAGGATTCAAGCGCCTAAATCGGTCATATAAATTTGTGTGAACAAGAACCTGTCAGGGTACTATGGCTTGTGCTTGTGAGACGTCCACTACTTATTCACTTTAAAATCCTACAAAAAATTTTTTTACATCATTTCGAAATTCACCATTTAAAAATAACTTAACACTTCCATAAATCAAAATAGTTTAACATTTAAAATTTCCAATGCATAAAAATCCCTAAATCATCAATTAACCAAAAACCCTACTTTGACCTTTGACAAGATCAACTAACATCAAAATAGATCATAAAAATCTCTAATAAATCATTAACAAAAAAACTTTTAAAACTTTAACTATCAAGATAATGTGGAAAATAAATGTCTCTCGGGAGTGTACTGCCGAACTCGATCCATTCAAGCGCCAACACCTCCCTCAATATCATCATCACTTGCAGCATTCAAACCTAGTGAGTCTAATGACTCAACACGTTCTAAAAATGAGTAACATATTATACATATACAAGCACATGCATTTAAAGTCATACTTTTATACAAAATAAATTTGTAAGCATGATTTAATCATAAATCGTCAAATCTTAAAGCTTTCAATCATTTATCATTTTAGGTGAAGTTTGATCCTTGAACGTAACTATCTTTTATCTTCTGGTCCACTAATCAATCTTAGCTCACAATTGTGCATGGGGACGAGTACTAGGCACCGATGTAAAACGAATATACGATCATTGTGCTCCCTCTGGGACCTTTTTCCGTAACCGAGCTCCCTCTAGGGCCTTTTCCCTCACGATATTCTAAAAAATTATATATAATATCCTTTTTTCACAGTCAATTCTCATCCTTCAAAATATTTTTTCTTTCTTTTTAATCATAAAATATATTGTCCTTTTCACATTTGAAAAATAACATTTTTACAGTTAAAATTTCACGGCTTTACCATAAATCATAAAATCTCATATTTTCATCTTAAACAATCAAAAATATCATTTAACATGTGTTATGATTCTTCGGGTCACTGCCAACCCTTTTCGTACTACCCAGGTATAAAATAACCGTTTTTCCCCTAGACTTAAAAATTTTTGTTTTTGATTTTTCTTACTTTTATTGACTCGAGACCATCCCAAATAATTATATAAGCTTAAATTTAATTTTTAATTTTTTATTTAATGTAAACTCGGGATTTTTGATTTTATTCCTTAATTAATAAATCGTAAAGCGTTTATTCCCGAATTAATTTAAACATAAATGTTTTCTTCCTAAATTTTAAACATAATCTTTTTATAACTAAAATACCCTCGTGAATCATGAACCGACCATTGTGGACAATGGTTCTAGCCCTTTCCCCTTAAACTTGAAAAATTCGAACCCTAACTCCCCCCATCGAGCCACTGCCCAAATCCATCGAGCCACCATGAGCCAAACCCTAACCAGACCCCCTAGGGACCCTACTGAACCCTCTGGACTCGTTCTGACCCACGCACCTAGACCCTCTATCAAGGAACCAGCCACGCGAGTTCCCTCTTAGTTTCTTTGCTTCCCTGGGACTCTACTCGAACTAGGACTCTTGCGTTTACTCAACCACAGGCTCCACCGTACCCTACCCGTCCCTGGACCACGCTAACACTTTCATAAATCTAAACAGTTTAACATTTAAAATTTCAAATGCATATAAATCCCTAAATCGGCAATTAACCAAAAATCCTATGTCGACCTTTAAAAGATCAACTAACATTAAAATAAATCATAAAAAACTCTAATAAATCATGAAAAAAAATCTTTTAAAACTTTAACTATCAAGCTAATGCTGAAAATAAATGTCCATCGGGAGTGTACTACCGAACTCGATCCATTCAAGCATCAACGCCTCCCTCAATATCATCATCACCCACTGCATTCAAACCTATTGAGTCAATTGACTCAGTACGTTCTAAACATTAATCGCAAATAACATATATACAAGCACAGGATTTAAAATCATACTTTTTTACAAAATAAATTAGTAACCATAATTTAATCATAAATCGTCAAATCATAAAGCTTTCAATCATTTATCATTTTTGGTTAAGTTTGATCCTTGAAAGTGACTAACATATATCCTCTGGTCGAATGATCAGTCTTAGCTCACAATTACGCATGGGGACGAGCACTAGGCACCGACGTAAAATAGAAATACGAATGTTGCGCCCCTTTGAGCCTTCTCCCATACGATATTCTCATAAATCATATATAATATCTTTTTTGTCACAATTAATTCACATCCTTAAAAATAGTATTCCCTTATTTTTAATCATAAAATATAGTTTCCTTTTCACATTTGAGAATTAACATTTTAACAGTAAAAATTTCATGGTTTCACCATAAATTATTAAATCTCATATTTTCATCATTAACAAACAAAAATATCATTTAACATGCTTTATGATTCTTCGGGTCACTGCCAACCCTTTTCGTACTACCCAGGTGTAAAATGATCATTTTGCCTCTGGACCTAAAATTTCTCGTTTTTGACTTTTTCTTACTTTTATTGACTCGAGACCATCACAAATAATTATTTAAGAGTAAATTTAATAACTAATATTTTTATTTAACCTAAGCGCAGGCTTTTTTATTTAATTGCTTAATTAATAATTTGCAAAATGTCTAATTCCCGAATGAATTTAAACTTAAATATTTATTTCCCTAATTTTAAACAATCTTTTTATATCTAAAATACCCTCGTTAACCATGAACCAACACCCGTGGACCATGGTTCAAGCCCTTTCCCCTTAAACTCGAAAAATCCGAGCCCTAGCTGCCCCCCATCGAGCCACCACAAAGCCACCTTGAGACAAACCCTGACCAGACCCTAGGGACCCACTGAACCCTCTGGACTCGCCCTGACCCATGCACCTAGTACCTCGATCAAGGAACCAGCCATGCGAGTTCCCTCTTAGTTTCTTTGCTTCCCTAGGACTCTACTCAAACTAGGAATCTTGTGTTTACCTAACCACCAACTCCACGTAACCCTAGCCATCCTTGGACCACACTCCCACCTAGCCTAGACTAGCACCGAGCCCCAGCCCTTAGCCAAGTCGCACGCACCTTTGCATGCGATTTGATCGTTGCTCTTATCCCTTTTCTTTCCTTCGAGCCATCTCGTCCCATCCGTCTAGGACCCCAACTAGGAATCTACTAGACTCTACTAAAATAGCCCTAGCCAGCCCCCAACGAGCCGCAAGCCGCTCCTGCAACGCTCTCACCATGCACGCATAGCAAGAGTCTAGCCATGATAGGAGTCTTCTTAGCCCTCGAGCACTGCCTGTGTAAGGCCCAAGATTTTATTACCATAGTCTGAGATTAAATTGAAATGATTATTGATTAATTGACATGATTATAGATTGAACGGATTAGACCACGAAATACAAGAATGGACGCGAAATATGTGCGAAGGAGACGCCATGCGCGCACATGTGCGACATAAATGGCACACATGCGCGTGATGGGCAGAACGTTCGGCGCATATGCGCGACGTAAATGGCGCACATGCACGTGATGGACAGAACGTTCGGCGCATATGCGCGAGCAGACAAATGATGGTTCGAACTACCGGCGCATATGCGCGGGCCTTAGGCGCGCATATGCACGCAACGTGCAGAACATGCACAACGCCACTTGCCCTTGTATCATGCAACATATGTTTATATATATTTATATAAATAAATATATATATATATACATATATATATATATATATATATATATATATGCATGCGAATTCCCTTCAGAAGAAAAAAAAGGAAACCGAGGGAAAGCCTTGGAAAGTTTTCAATCCATTGATCGTAGAATTGGGATTATGAAAGATCCGTCCGTCTGATTTCTAATCTGATTTCAATACTAAGTTCCTATCGACGCAGGCTACAATTAGACGTAAGTTTTGTTACGTTTAGTTATCGTTTGAAATTATGATAGTGTCAAAATTTAATAGGAATCATGTACGGTGTTTCTAATACAGTAGACATTGTATATTTGAGGTCAGAATGAAGAACATACTGTTTATGTAATTATTATGATTTTTGGAGTCGATTTGATTGGGAATCAATATCAGATTTGTATTATCGTTGAGATTATGATTCGTACCGATATTGATAATGAGTTCTGGTATTATATCTGTGATGTTGGGACTGACGGGGTTACTGAGACTGTATTGTTATGCCGTCGAAACATCAGTTGATTGATATTGATCAGATTCGTTATTGATTTGGATTGTATTGATGTACCGTATGTTGATTAACATTGATCAGATTACGTTCTGATTTGAGTATTGATCAGAATAGGTTTTGAACTGAGTTGTATACTGGTAATATACCTATTCGATTTTCATTACCAGATTTGGGTATGGACAGAGTTGAATTCGAGACTTCGTCTTCGTCTGACCGAGAGGATAAAGGTATAAATTAATGTTGAGTTGGGAATTGCACAACTCGAGTGAGGTTTGACTCGAGTTTCCCTAAATCACATACTTAGTTTATTGCATTGATATTTGTAATTGATGAGATTTGTGTTTGTAGTCTATTGATTTATAGCCACTGCATGTATTGACTACTGATTCGCCTATTCATTGGCTGATTCGCCTAGTTATTGGCTGATTTGCCAAGTTACTGGCTGATTCGTCTAGTCATTGGCTGATTCGCCTATTCTTTGACTGATTCGTCAATTCTGCGGCCGATTCGCCCAGACACTGGATATATGAATTATATCGATGCCTTTTAGGGATTGATTCATTCCTATCGACTGAGATTCGGTATATTTATCATTATTCAGACACCGGGATCCCTAGATTAGAATTGAGCCGAGTCTGAGACGACGTGTCGGTTGAGTTGAGTGTGATACGACATGTTGATTTACAGTGTTTATAACATTCATGTCTGTTGAGTTGCTACATGTTAATGATATCTTATTTATGCGTTTATATATGTTTTATATAATTGAATGTTTACATTGTTTATACTGGGATTTATTCTCACCGGAGTTATCCGGCTGTTGTCTTGTTTTGTATGTGTGCATGACAACAGGTGGGGTTGGATCAGGGTCAAGAAGAGGATGAGAGAAGATAGTTAGCGTGGAGATCCGGACTTAGGAGTATATCAGTTATATCACTCGAGGTGTAGTGAAGAAACAGTAGTTATTATGAGGTAGTACTTCTACTGATCAGATGGATGTGTCAGAAACTCTGATGGAAACACAGATGAAGAGGTTTCAGTCGTTTCAACCGCCGATTCTGAAGGGTAATGAGACGCCAATGGAGTGTGAGAATTGGCTAGAGGATATAGAAATGTTATTTGAATTTCTTGGTTTCACAGATGATTGTAGAATTAAACTGATCGGACACCAGTTACGGGGAATTGCACGGAGTTGGTGGATGGTAACCAAAGAAGCCCTAGAACAGCGTAGTTCAGTGATTCCGTGGAAATTTTTTATAGTTGAATTCTATCAACGATTTTTCCCCGCATCATATAGACATGATAAAAGTGCAGAGTTTGCAAATTTGAGACAGGGTCAGCTAAATATTGATGAGTATTTGGCCCATTTCTTTACCTTGCTATGTTTTGCCCCTCATGTGGCTAGGAATGATGAAGCTATATCTTGTCAGTTTATCGAAGGACTGAATCCGGAGATACGTACATTGGTAAATGTGAAAAAACCGACTAACTTTGCTGATACCCTGAACAGAACCAAAAGAGCAGAAACAGTTCTGATGGGACAAAAAGGAGCTTCGTATGTTCTTCCAACATCGAGAGCACAACAACTGCCTTCCCGAATCAAGATTGGCAGCAGTGGTGGAAAGCAAGAACAATTGAAAGCCCGAAAGAAACAGTTTAAGAAGTTGGGAAGCGGACCGAGTGGTTCATCTAGCTCCAGTGGTTCTAGCCCGAGTTATACTGGAGTTTATTGCAGGACTTGCGAAGGGAGACATCCCATGGAGCAATGCCAGGGAGTGACTGGTAAGTGCAATATCTGTAAACAGCAGAGACATTTTGCTAGAGTCTGTCCACAGAAAGGTTCCCGAAGATTTCAGGGGGCAGAATCATCTGGTGGTAGTAATCGAGGAGCAGACCCAGGATACACGCGATGAAATAGTGACAGGTACTGTTCTTTTATGATTATGTTGCATAGGTATTGATATATATACTAATGCATTCCCTAAAATTATCTTTGATTGAGTTGCATTGATATATGTTGTATATGTTGGGTCTGTATTACTATAGTGTTTTCTTTACCTTTTGGGGGAAAGGCTAATATCAGTGAAATTCTGTGAGACATCGTATATTGCAGTAATAGAGAAATGAGATTGAGTATATTGTATTGTACTTGCAATATCTGATTCTGATTGAATAATTGATACTACTATGCTAACCAAGTACATAGTTATTATAGGTTCTTGCTAGGAGATGGTAAGATTCGGACCTGAAATGGCCGATGAACGAGTGATATACGTTGATTACTGAAGTTGAGCCTATCAGGGACTGAATTATCAGTAGCAGGAGAGTTGCTATAGTTGTTCCAGATGAGATTTCAGGTCTGTCTTATATCAGGGAGAGTGATTTCAGCCTTGATTCGATGCCAGGTACTGGTTTCATTTTAGAATTCCGTATAGAATGATACTGATTGAATTAAAATAATTGAAATGTCAGTTAGAAGATTTACTGCCTGAGAGTTAGAGTTACATCTGATTATGTGTTTCTCTGGGAAATACTTCAGTTCTGTGTATGAGTTGATAAATCCTGTGTTTTGAAGTATTCTGATGACTTTATGCTCGTTTTATCTATGATATTTGAATATAATTACAGCGTATGATTGAATTGAATCGAACAGTTGAAATTTGTATTGAATATTCTGTGAACTAAGATTGTTGTATACAGAATGGTTCAGATATGAATCTTGATTGCAACAGATTGTATTCAGAGTCTGTGATATCTGAAGATAGTATACTTGTAAGGCCCGAGATGTTATCAATTGTACGAGACCTCGAAAAGAAAATATTATTGATGGCATTTTTGTAAATAAGTGGAAAAATACTTGAATTAAATTTGATGGCAATTTGGTAATTAAGTGGAAAATATTTGAATTAAATTTGATGGCACTTTCGTAATTATTGAGGGAACAAATTGCAAATAGTGAAGATTTCAGGGGCTAAAAGGCAATTAATGGAATTGAGTGGGACACTTGTCCTCACCATGCAAATTGATATAAAATATTAATTCCTTCACAAATGGTTTCAGCAAGAACGAGACTCAACCTTTTGAAATTCTCTCAAACTTCTGTGTACTCTAGGAAATTGATTGTGCCAAATTCGGTTATCAGAATTTGAATCTGAACATAGCTCTGAGATCCTCTCGTCGACAGCTACAACTGGACGTAAGTTTTGTTACGTTTAGACATGATTTGAAATTATGATATTGTCAGAATTGAATAAGATTCATATATGATGTTCTTGTCATGTTAGACATCATAGAATCAAAGTCAGATTGAAGAACGGACTAGTTTTGTAATTGTTATGATTTTTGGAGTCAATTTGACTGAGATTCATATCAGATGTGTATTGTTATTGAGAGTATGAGTTGTACTGATACTGATTACGAAGTCTGGTATTATATCTGTGATGTTCGGACTGACGGGGTTATCGAGACTGTATTGTTATACCGTCGAAACATCAGTTAATTGATATTGATCAGATTCAGTAGTGATTTCGATTATATCGTGATATCATCGATATGGATTAGATTGTATCTCAATTGACATTGATCAGATTATGTGTTTTGATTTGAGTATTGATCAGAACAGGTTCTGAATTTAGTTGTTTATTGATATTATATCTGTTCGGTATTGTTATTACCAGATTGGGAATGGACCGAGATAGAGTCGGGACTTCTTCTTCTTCTTCTGAGCGAAATGATAAAGGTATAAATTAATGTTGAGTTGGGATTGCACAACTCGAGTGAGGTTTGACTCGAGTTTCCCTAAATCACATACTGTATTTTATGGCATTGATATTTGCATTGATTGACTGATGTACTTGCTCTCTTGAATTATAGAAAGCAGGTATTAGTCGAGTAATCTTCTGACAGAAGTGCCTGATAGTGGTGGGATTGCAACAGGCACATTGCACGATGTCACAAGATAGTATAGGAATCTTGGGACAGAGGTGCCTGATAGTGGCGGGATCGCCACGGGCACATTGCACGATGTCTCAAGATAGGATATTAGCGATAGAGCTACAGTCCATGATGGTTAGGTCAGGACACCGGATGTTTGGTTATATCGAGTAAATAGAATTGGAATTTCTTCTATTACGGAATTCGATATAGGAACACCATATTTGGTTATATCGAGTAATAGGATCAGAGTTCCTTCTATTACGCAATTCGATATAGGAAAACCACATTTGGAAACCGGGATCCCTAGGCTAGGATTGAGTCTAGTCTAAAACGTAGAGTCACTAGTTTGAGTGACAATTACATCGATTTATATTGATGGATGTTAATTTAGGTTCCCGGATATGGTTTATGTCCCTTTATGTTCCTGATATTGGTACATGCTTAGAATAGGAGTTATTCTTGATATTGATTATGTTCCGGAATAGGGTACATGTTAGAATATGACTTATTCTTGTTATTGATTCATGTCATGATTTTGATATAGGATATGATTTTCTGTTATATGCTTTTATATTGTTTATATGATTGCATGTATACATGATTTATACTGGGATATTTATATCTCACCGGAGTTATCCGGCTGTTGTCTTGTTTTTATGTGTGCATGACAACAGGTGGGACAGGATAAGGGTCAAGAAGAGAACGAGGCTGGACTAGATAGCGTGGAGATCCGGGCTTCAGAAGCAACTTAGGATTCAGTACGGATATGTAGTTGAACCTAGTGGAATTATTGTAGATCATACAATAATTGTTAGGTTATGTGTAATATGTAATTTGAATTTAATTACATTCCGTTTCCGCTTTGTATTTTAAAAAAAAAAAATTAGACCCTGTCTATACTAATTGATTAATTAGTCATAAATATTATTTAGAACATGATTAGCGTCCGGGTCCCCTCAATACTGATTGATTGTAGCACAGTTCAGACCGTGATCAGTGGTTGAAAACGACATTGAAAATGGCAGGACTTCAGAAATGTCAGAAATTGCGTTTTATGAGTTTACTAGATCAGTATAAATGATTGGTATTTTGAAACCGATCCGATATTGCTGTTATTCTGAATCCGTATTTGATACCGATTGTTAGGAACCATTGGAATTATATACCGTTCAAACCGACTCAGAGCTGATTTTGAAAATTACAGCAGTTCAGGTGTTTGATCAGACTGTTCAGAACTTAATTTCGATAGTCAGAACAGTGTGTCAATCAGAATACCAGGTAGGTAATGCTTTATTTTATATAATTAGCTGATTTGTTTGTGCCAGATATTTCGAATTTGAAATGACAGGTATTGTCAGATACACACAGTAGTAGATTTAGTATTATTCTAGGAACAGATAATGTGTGATAATTCGAACGGACACTTTTGATGTAAACAAATGAAATCAGTTATGTCAGAATTTGTAATGAAATGTCTAAATCGCCGACAGATGAAGACATGAAGATAGAAACCAGGAGATTGGTTATACAGATTATCGATTCCTGAATAGAAATAGGAGTACAATTCTAAGGATCTGGTGATAGATTTACCGAAATCTTGCCAAGAATGTACCAGGATGTGGTTATGATTGAACGATTGTTAAAATCTACATATGTGATATTGTACAGGATGAAGTACAGCTATGACTAGACGACTGAGAGGTATGCCAGAAAAAGGGTCAGATTGTATTGAATGCCAGAGTTGATTATGTAATACCATGATTTTTGTTTGATTTTGTACTTTTGGCAGAATGTATAGCATGATTTTTTATCTATGGTTTATAGATTGACGGATAGTCGGAGTGAACTATCTAGGTACTGGGGGATATCCAGGAACTGTAGTGCTGGATTTTAGCACTAGTTACCTGATGTCTTGTCACCTTATGAATTATTTTTCAATAATAGCTATTAGATGAGTATCGAGATAGCTCTAGTCGAGGTATTGTACAGTGAGAGCTGTGGATTTCCTTCGTTTGGGGATGATACTGCGGTGATGCCTGAGATTGGATTTCATAGGATCAGAGATCTGATAAAGAAAACGAAACTGATTTAGAAGCAAATGAAGATAGCTCGGAAATTGATATGAAATATGCCAACGTCAGGCGATGACTGTTGGTATTTGAGGCCGAGATTGAGTTGTTAGGAGCTATTGATTGGTATATACGGATGATGTATACCCAGTATTTACGATTGATTTTATCAGAATGATCTTGAGTAGTATGACGATATAATACTTATTGAATTCTTATTCCAGATTGAAACCAGGGATCCGTGAAAGAATGAAAATTCAGAATGAAGACTATTCTGCTGTTGGAAATACAGTAACATCAGTAGAGTATTGAAAAAAAATCTACCTGAGAGACAGAATCTGATACGAGACTGAGATTTCAGAATGATTTTATAGAATGAGTTTTCTGTTTAATCTCTATCATACATTTCTTTCTATATCTGATTTGATTGCTTGTGATTTTTGGGATGAAATCGTATCTAAGGTGGGGAGAGATGTAAGGCCCGAGATTTTATTACCGTAATCTGAGATTAATCTGAAATGATTATTGATTAATTGACATGATTATAGACGGAACGAATTAGACCACGAAAGACAAGAATGGACGCGAAATATGTGCGAAGGAGACGCCATGCGCGCACATGCGCGACGTAAATGGCTCACATACGCGTGATGGGCAGAACGTTTAGCGCATATACACGACGTAAATGGCGCACATGCGCATGATGGGCAGAACGTTAAGCGCATATGCGCGGAATTGAGCAGCGCATATGCGCGAGCAAACAAATGCTGGTTCGAACTACCGATGCATATGCGCGGGCCTTAGGCACGCATATGCGCGCAACGTGCAGAACATGAACAACGCCACTTGCCCTTGTACCATGCAACATATGTATGTATGTATATATATATATATATATATATATATATAAATATATATATATATATATATATATATATATTATATAGAGCATGCGAATTCCCTTCAGAAGATAAAAAGGAAATCGAGGGAAAGCCATGGAGAGTTTTCAATCCATTGATCGTAGATTGGGATTATGAAAGATCCGTCCGTCTGATTTCTAATCCGATTTCAGTACTAAGTTGCTATCGACGCAGGCTACAATTGGACGTAAGTTTTGTTACGTTTAGATATAGTTTGAAATTATGATAGTGTCAGAATTGAATAGGAATCATGTACGGTGTTTCTAATATAGTAGATATTGTATATTTGAGGTCAGAATGAAGAACAGACTGTTTATATAATTATTATGATTTTCGGAGTCGGTTTGATTGGGAATCGATATCAGATTTGTATTATCGTTGAGATTATGATTCGTACCGATATTGATTATGAGTTCTGATGTTATATCTGTGATGTTGGGACTGACGGGGTTACTGAGACTGTATTGTTATGCCGTCGAAACATCAGTTGATTGATATTGATCAGATTCGGTATTGATTTGGATTGTATTTGTGGGGACCCGGACGCTAATCATCTTTTTAATAATCTTTGAGATTTAATTATCAATTAAGATAAACAGGGTTTAATTTTATTTTTTTAAAATATAAGTGCGGAACGTAATGGAATTTAACTAATATACATCTCAGTATAAAAGTACAATAATGTACAACAATTATTTAAACTAGTCTACGGTTCAACTACTACATTTCAAGTATTAAACCAAGTCTACATCCAAGTCTGGAATCACCACTCTAATCTCGATCTTTCATCATCCTCTTGACCCTGATCCTGCCCCACCTGTTGTCATGCACACATATAAACAAGACAACAGCCGGATACTCCGGTGAGAATAAATCCCAGTATAAATAATTTATACATGCAATCATATAACTGATATAAAAGCATGAATTAAATCTTATCACATATAGCATAAACGAACAACATGTATCGTTACCAAACTGTAACTAAAACATGAATCGTAATCTACGAAACATAATCAATACAGATCTGTAAATCAAGTTCTTGACTCGAAATATAAGACTCGAATCATCTCTCATTCTAATCTAGGGATCCTGGTGAATAAGAACGTAACAAGTCTCCCACCTACTACCACCAGTCGCGATGGCGGTACGTTCTTATTTCTGGACTTTGATCTAGTCTGTATCGAATAATCTACAATAAAAACAATGTCTATATCTTAAGCATATCGATACACCAAATGTCCAGTGCCTTGGCGTATCTACCAAGACTAAGCCTATCCTGACAATGTGCAATGGGTCAGTGACTATACTGTCAAAATCTAACCCTTCTTTCAGTGACTCTCACTCAATAGCTCTATGCTTTCTACTTCTAATTCAATAGAATAAACATAATCATTAAAACACAAAGGTATAAATACAATACCACACAAGTATGTGGTTTAGGGAAACTTGAGTAGAATCTAACTCAAGTCGATCTCCCAGTTAACATCGATTTATACCTTTCTCTTCTCGGTCTGATGAAGACAAAGTCTTGTATTCCAATCTGTCCATACCAAAATCTGGCAATGATAATCGCATAGATACAATATCAGTATACAACTCAATTCAATACTTGTTCTGATCAATATTCAAATCGAAATATACTCTGATTAATACGTAATCTGATCCATATCGGAACAATGTACAATCTAATTCCTATCCACGATATCACGATACAATCGAAATCATTACTGAATCTGATCAATCTAAATCAACTGATGTTTCGACGGCATAACAATACAGTCTCAATAATCCCGTCAATTCAACATCACAGATATAATACTAGTACAGCTCATGCTCTGAATAATAATACAACTCTGATATCAAATCTCAATTAATTCAACTCTGAAAATTATAACAATTGTATAAATAGCCTATTCTTTAATCTGACTTCAATTATACAATGTCTACTGTAGCAGAAACATCATATCTGATTCGTATTCAATTATGACAATATCATAAATTTAAATCATGTCTAAACGTAATAAAACTTACGTCCAGTGGTAGCCTACGTTGATAGGAACACAATACCGTACTCAGATTCAAAATCAGACAGGCGGATCCCTCCTAAATTTCAAATCTCACGTGAAGCATTCCTCGGATCCTTTCTGTATTTTTCCTTTTTGCTGAAGAAGACGGTTGTTGTATATATATACATACATATCTCGTGCATTTCAAGAGAACAAGTGGCGATTTGTCATGATGCATGCCGTGCGCATATGCGCGCACAAAGCCGCGCATATGCCCCGGATGTTCTGCCCGGAACTTCTGCATTTCTGCCTCTCGCGCATATGCGCGTATCTACTCGCGCATATGCGCCGAAGATTCTGGCCATGTCGCGCATATGCGCGTGTCTACTCGCGCATATGCGCCGCAGGTTCTGTCTTCTTTGCGCATGTGCGCCCATACATGTCGCGCATGTGCGCGGGGACTCTTCTTGCACCTCATATCAAATCTTCTTTCGGCTCTCTCGGTCTGACCCGTTCCGTCTATAATCATATCAATTATCACCAATAGATTATAATAATTATCACCAAATCCTTTCAGATTAACAGAATAAATTTCTCGGGCCTTACATTTCTCCCCCTCTTAGATCTGAGTTCGTTCTCGAACTCGCAGATAATCAATTCAGATATATCAGAAAAAAAATTGTATAATGGGGTTTGATCAGAAATTCATCTCAATGAAACCATTCTGAAATCTCAATCTCATATTAGATTCTATCTTTTACGTAGTCTCTTTGATATTCTGAAATTCTTACTGTGGTTTCAACAACAGAATAATCTTCATTTTCTTCTGAATCAGTTTCATTTTTCTTGCCCTATCTCTGACTGTATCAGATTTTTATCTCAGATATCTTTGAGACATTATCCTTATACACAGGAAATTTGCAGTTCTCATTGTACCATGTGTCGTTTGTAGCTATCACAATACTCATCTGATGTTTCTCATTGTACCTGAATGCATAAAGTGACAATGCTTCGTTTTTACTAGTGCTAACATCCAGCACTACGGCTCTATAAATAACTTCCCAGATCTGGATAGTATAGAAAAGAGTTCGTGGTATATTCTGCCCCAAGTACAAAATCAAGCAAAATCACAATCTGATATACTCTACTTCAGCATTCTGGTTACTCTGACCACTTCTCTGACATCGATCTGTGTCATTTGGTCATGTTTGTACGTTATCTGGTACAAACTATTATATATATAGATTGAACAATCTGTCAATCATAATCATATTCCATCACACTCTTGGAAAAATTGTGATAGTTTTGTTACAAACTCTATAGAAATGTACTCCTATTCCTATTCAGATCTATACAAAATCTGCAATAAATCTCTTGGTTTCTGTCTTTCTTTTTATTTTCCTTTGTCGGCAATTTAGACATCTCAGTACAAGTTCTGTCAACATTACAGTACAGATTCTATCATAACTGATTTAATCTGTCTATATTAACACTGTCTGTTCGAATTATCATATACTCTCTGTTACCAAAATGAAAACTGAATCCATTCTTGTGTGTTTCTGACACTATCTGTCATTTTAAATTCGAACTATTTGATACAAACAATCAGTTTATAATATAAATTAAAGAAAATTACCTACCTGGTATTAGGTTCTGACTATCGATATCAAATTCTGTTGTACAATTCTGAAACATTTGACATCACAAGATAATCATTCTCATACAGTAAAATTTACATATCTGTCACTCTGATCGATGCTCTGCTCTGATTATCGACATTAAGTTCTAAACATTCTGGTTAAATCTCTGAACTGCCGTAATTCTTGAATTCAGCTCTGATTCGGTTTTAATAATCTGTATTAACCACTGACTCAGAATAACGGTACTATCAAATCAGATTAACAATATTAATAATCTATAATGATCTAGTGAGTTCAGTAAACTCATAAAACAACAATTTCTGGCAATATTGTCAATTCTGACTAATCAATCACGTCTTCATGTCGTTCTGATCAACTGCTATATATCATCTGCAATTATAATATGCCCCCAAACAATATAAGCTGTCTCAAATAATGTTTTAGAACAATAACAATACTCAAGTAGATACAAAATAAAAATCGTATAAGAAAATCTGCCAACTCAGACTAAAAATAAATTTCTGACATTTCTGAAATTTCTGGTATTTCTGATCTTTCTAATATTGTATCATTCTCAATCACTGATCATAATCTCAACTATGTCAAAATCAATCGGTATACTAACTTCAGATATCGCATATTCTGAATACAATCTGTTTCAAGCAGAATTCATATCCGAATAATTTCTGTATACAATAATCACAGTTCTCAGAATATTCCATACAATCTTCAGATATTCGATTCAATCAATCAGATGCTGCAAATATATCAAAATATCATAGATACAACAAGCATGAAATCACCAGAATATCTCTGAACATACTGAAACATGCCAAAGAGAAACACTGAATCAGATGTAACTCCCGGTCGGTACTCGTCTACTGATCTTTCAATTCTTTCAATTTATTCAGTGTCATTCTGTACATTCATTATCATTCTGTACTGAATTCTAAAACAACAAACAATACCTGGTATCGATTAAATTCTGAAATTTATCTTTCTAATACAAGGCAAATCTGAAATCTTATCTGGGCAATCATCAGCCACTCGTACATCACCAGCAAATCTACTAATGCTAGGCTCGATTTCAGTACATCTACTGAATACATAAGGATACCATCTGCTCCTTTCTGTATCAATCGAGTCATAGACAATACATATATCAAAGGAATTCTAGATCTAGAATCCTTACTGTAGAATTCCTACTCATCAGCCTTATCTGGCCTGAATCTTTCTTATATTTTTCTGGAAGGAATCTCCAATAGTTCTGTACTTGTTCAGCATATTAATATCAATAATGCGGTCAAATCAGAAACACAAGTACATCATAATCTAACTCGACCTCTTTCTCATCTTACTGTAGTATACAATATTTCACAGAAATCTCTGATATCAATCTTTCTTTCCCAAAAAGTAAGGGAATCAATACTACAGTACAAACAGACTCAACAGATACCACATATATCAATGCAATTCATTCAAAATACTCATAACGAATGCATTAGTATATATCAATACATATGCAACATAATCATAGAGTAGCAGTACCTGCCACTATATCATCAAGTGCCTCCTGGGGCTGTTCTTCGGTCACTATCACCAGATTATTCTGCTCCTTGAAATCTTCGAGAACCTCTCTGTGGACAAACTCTAGCAAAGTGTCCCGGCTGTCCACAGATATGGCAACTACCAGTCACTCCCTGGCATTGCTCTGTGGGATGTCTCCCTCCGCAAATCCTGCAATACACTCCACTATAACTTGGGCTGAAACCACTGGAGCTAGATGAACCGTTCAGTCCGCTCCCTAACTTTTTAAACTGATTCTTTTGAGCTTTCAGCAAATCTTGCTTTCCACTCGTACTACCTTTATCAAATCTAAGAGGGAGTTGCTGTGTCGGGAGTTGAATCACATCTAACCTTTCTCGTTGTCGAATCAGACTCACCTCAGCTCTCTTTGCCCTACTCAAAGTATCAGCAAAATGGTAAGGTCGCTGCATATTTATCAATGCAACTATTTCTGAATTCAATCCTTTGATGAACTGCTCAGCTACAGCTTCATCATTCCCAACTATATGAGGAACAAAACGCAGTAGAGTAGAAAATTTAGCAACATATTCTTCAATATTCAGTTGGCCTTGTCTCAAATTCTCAAATTCTGCTTTTTTATCCTCCCGATATGAGATTGAGAAAATTCTTCGATAGAATTCAGCTTTGAAGACTTACCACGTGATCACAGTACCACATTGTTCTAATATCCCCGTAGGGACCCGAACGCTAATCATCTTTTTAATCATGATTGGCACTAATTAATCAATTATAGTAATCAGGGTCTAATTTTTTTTTTTAAATGCGGAAGTAATGGAATCAAACTCCTATACATATCAGTATAAAAGTATATATCTGATAAAATATACAATCATACATACTCAGGTTCAACAACTACTATCAAGTGTTTAAACCCTAGCTCTAGTCCAAGTCCGGTATCACCACTCTAATCTCGACCTGTCTTCACCTCTGTGACCCTGTACTTGTCCCACCTGTTGTCATGCACACATACAAACAAGAAAACAGTCGGATAACTCCGGTGAGATAAAAAAATCCCAGTATAAACAATGTATTAAATGCAATCATATAAAACATATATAAAAGCATAAACAAACATCGAAGCATGTATCTAATCTGACTACATGAATCAATGACTCGTGATCTAATCTTATCTTATCTCAAATCTAGGGATCCCAATCTAATTTAGACTTTGGTATGCTGTATCGAGTGTCTGAGATAGACGTCGATCTACATCTAAAGCTCTTCGATACACCGTAAGTCTAGAGTTTTATCGGTTCTGAGAAAGACTCGGCGGTTCTGCCCTAGCTAGGCTGTCTGCCCTAGACTCGGACTCTGACTCTGATCCAAGTCAATACATTAACATATCAATCTGATATTCTGCAAATATCAATGCAATAAAATAAAGTATGTGATTTAGGGAAACTCAAGTCAAATCTAACTCGAGTTGTGCGATCCCGAATCAACATTTATTTATACCTTTCTTGATGTCGTTCTGATACAATCGAAGTCTCGATTCCAAGTCTGTCACTGTTCAATATGGCAATGAAAATACCAATATTCTGTATCAATATTCTAATCAAATCACAACATCTCTGTTTTATCAAATTCTGACAGTACAACAGTACAATTTGGCGATACTGATAATACCATATCAGTCTATACCAATTCCAATAATTTACAATCAACCACCGTCCCAATCTGATATCAATTCTAGTCAATTTCATTCTGAAATTCATAACAATTCTATATTCAATCCGTTTCTTAATCTGACTTCGATTCCACGCTGTCTAACATGTCCAGAACCACATATATGACGTGTATTCAGTTCTAACAACATCATAATTTCAAAACATGTCAAAACGTAGTAAAACTTACGTCCCTTAGTAGCCTACGTTGCTAGGAACACAGTACCGAAGTCGGATCTAAAATCTAACGGACGGATTGAAATGTAAAGGCGTAAGGATTTTTCACAAACCTCCCTCGACCCTTTCCCCATTTCTGAATCCTTTCGTTGCTTGTACATTCATATATATATCCAAGTTGTCGGTTAAAGAAGCGTGGCTTATTTCCACACAATTCAGGCGGCGCTCGAGCGGTGCAAATCTACCGCCCGAGCGCGGTAGGTTCTGTCCACGCTTTTCCGGAATACACCTTTGGCGCTCGGGCGGTAATAATCTACCGCCCGGGCGCCAATTCTTCTGCCCGCGACGTGATCTTAGTGAATACTGGCGCTCGAGCGATCGATCTTTACCGCTCGGGCGCCAACAAGTTTGCCCTAGAAATTGTATACTCTAAATGTTTGGCCAATCTGGTCTTGTAATAGCCCGTCTATAATTATATCAATTCAACTTTAATAATCTTTGCTTAACATGATATAAAGTCTAGGGCATTACATTTCTCCCCCCCTAAGATACGATTTCGTCCTCGAAATCACAAGCATTTCATTCGTATCAATAAGAAGTATATATACAAAACTGTATAAGAAATTTACATCATCGAAACAAATCTGGGAATTCTTGTCTCATATCCGATTCAGTTTCTCAGGTTGCTTCTTCTACACCATGACGAGTCCATTGCACTTTCACAAGTGGAATCATTTTCGTTCTGAGCTGTTTTTCTTTACGATCAATAATCTGAATCGGTTTTTCAACATAGCTCAGAGATTCATCAAGCTCGGCCTCGTTTGGTTGTATAGCATGTGAAGCATCAGGAAGGTATTTCCTTAATAATGATACATGAAAGATATCATGTATCCCAGATAATGAAGGCGGTAATGCAAGTCGATAGGCACGATCTCCTATCTTCTCGAGAATCTCATAAGGTCCAATGTATCTTGGAGACAGTTTCCCTTTCTTGCCAAATCTGACAACTCCCCTGAAAGGTGAAATCTTCAAAAATACTCGATCTCCTGCCTCAAATACCAATGGTCTACGTCGAACATTGGCATATTTGGCCTGTCTGTCTTGCGCTGCCTTCATTTTCTTTCGAATTAGTTTCACTTTTTCTGTCATATCTCTGATCATATCTGGTCCAATCTCAGGCACTTCAGAGATATCATCCCAATAGAGAGGGGATCGACACTTCTTTCCGTACAACGCTTCAAATGGTGCCATCTCAATACTCGTCTGATAGCTGTTGTTGTACGAAAACTCACAAAGAGGCAATGCATCTTGCCAATTAGTGCCAAAATCTAGCACTACTGCTCTCAGCATATCTTCCAATGTCTGGATAGTCCGCTCTGACTGTTCGTCGGTCTGTGGATGATATGCGGTACTCAAATGTAACTTCGTACCGAGAGCCTGCTGCAAACTCTGCCAGAAGTGCGAAGTAAATCGAGGATCACGATCTGATACAATCGATTCGGCACTCCATGCAATCTGACCACTTCTCTGACATAGATCTCTGCCATCTGGTCAAATCTGTACGTCATCTTGTACGGAATAAAACATGCGGATTTGGTCAATCTGTCAATCACGACCCAAATCGCATCACAACCTTTGGAGGAACGTGGCAACTGTGTCACAAAATCCATGGAAATGTGATCCCATTTCCATTCAGGAATGGACAAACTCTGTAATAATCCTCCTGGTTTCTTTCTTTCTGCTTTCACCTGCTGGCAATTCAGACATTTGGAGACAAACTCGGCAATGTCAGTTTTCATTTGTTTCCACCAGAACTGTCTTTTCAAATCATTGTACATCTTTCTGCCACCAGGATGAATGCTAAATCGACTGTTGTGTGCTTCTGACAATATCTGTCGTCTCAAATCTGAAACATTCGGCACAACCAGACGATTATTCACATACAAGACGTTGTCACGTACCTGATATTCTGATCGATGTCCTGTTCTAACTATCGATACTGATTTCTGTACATTCTGATCACTTCGCTGAGCTGCCTTAATTCTCATAATCAGCTCTGGTTCTACTTGCACCGTATAAAGTCTCAACGGTCTATAATCTGTTTCAAATTCTAATCCAGACAAACAGCAGTCTTCTATCAAATTTGAAACACCAATCGTCGATAATGATAAAGAACATACCTTTCGACTCAGTGCATCAGCTGCTGCATTAGACTTTCCTGGATAGTATTTGATTTCACAATCAAAATCTTTAAGCAAATCAAGCCATCTTCGTTGCCTCATATTCAATTCAGATTGTGAAAACAAATATTTCAAACTCTTATGATCAGAATATATCTCAAACTTCTCTCCATAGAGATAGTGTCGCCATATCTTTAATGCAAAGACAATGGCTGCCAATTCTAAATCATGAATTGGATAACGAGTCTCATGTGGTTTAAGCTGTCTTGAGGCATAAGCGATAACATGCCCTCGTTGCATCAGCACACATCCCAACCCTCTCTGAGAAGCGTCACAATAAAACACAAAATCACCAGTACCGGATGGAATAGTCAACACCGGTGCACTGGTCAACCTCTTCTTCAACTCCAGAAAACTGGTCTCACATTTTTCAGACCAAACAAATGGAGCATTCTTCTGAGTCAGCTGAGTAATTGGTTTACCTATACTCGAGAAATCTTTAATGAAACGACGATAATATCCCGCTAAACCCATGAAACTGCGAATTTCAGGCACTGACGTCGGTCTTGGCCAAGAAATCACGGCTTCCACTTTATTGGGATCAACTGATATACCATCTCCAGATATAATATGACCCAGAAATACGACCTTTCTTAGCCAAAACTCACATTTCGACAGTTTAGCATATAACTTCTCTGCTATTAAAATTCGCAACACAGTTCTTAAATTCTCCGCATGCTCACTCATATTCTTTGAATAAATCAAAATATCATCGATGAAAATAATCACAAAATCATCGAGATATTTCTGGAATACACGGTTCATCAATCCCATGAATACAGCTGGAGCATTCGTCAGACCAAACGGCATGACAATAAATTCATAGTGTCCATACCTGGTTCTGAATGCTGTCTTTGAGATATCAGAATCTCTGACTCTCAGCTGATGATATCCCGATCTTAAATCAATCTTGGAATATAGTGAAGAACCCTGCAACTGATCAAATAAATCATCTATACGAGGCAAATGATATTTATTCTTTATCGTTGCCTTGTTCAGTTGCCGATAGTCGATGCAGAGTCTCATCGAACCATCTTTCTTTCTTACGAACAATACTAGAGCACCCCAAGAAGACACACTCGGTCTGATGTACCCCTTGGCCAGTAAGTCTTCCAGCTGGTATTTCAATTCTTTCAGTTCAACTGGTGCCATTCTGTATGGAGCTCTAGAAATCGGTACTGTACCTGGCATCAGTTCAATGCTGAAGTCTATCTCTCTAACTGGAGGTAATCCCGGGATCTCATCTGGGAAGATGTCAGCAAACTCACGTACCACTGGCAGATCTGCCAATGCTGGACTCAACTTCAGTAAATCTACTGAATATACAAGGAACCCTTCTGCTCCTTTCTGTAACAATCGAGTCATAGATAGTACGGATATTAAAGGAATTCTCGATCTAGAACCCTTACCGTAAAATTTCCACTCTCCAGCCATATCTTGTCTGAATCTCACTATCTTGTGGAAACAATCAACTGTCGCTCTGTACTTGGTTAGCATATCAATACCGATAATACAATCAAAATCTGACAACTCAAGTACAATGCAATCTAACTCAATCTCATGCCCGTCATACTGTAGTACACAATGTTTAACCGAATTCACGGATATCAAACCTATCCCCAAAGGCGAAGAGACAGACACTACAGTAGCTAAAGATTCTACAGGCAATGCATGACTTAATGCAAATCGTTCAGAAATAAATGTGTGTGAAGCACCTGTATCAATTAATACGTAAGCAGGATAACCACATAAAGAACAGTTACCTGCCACCACGTCATCTGGTGCTTCCTGGGCCTGCTCTTCTGTCAAAGCGAAGACTCTGGCCTGCTGTCTCGGAGGCTGACCAACTGTCTGGCTTCCTCCCGGCCTCGGCTGTGACTGAGCTGGCGCTGGCTGGAATGTATGAACAGCAGCGGATCGTCTCTCAGTCTGTGCTGCTGATCCCGATGACTCGGCCCCCTGCGATCTTTGGGAACCTCTCTGGGGACACACTTTAGCAAAGTGTCCCGGTTGTTTACAGAAATTGCAACTACCAGTCACTCCCTGGCATTGCTCGGTTGCATGTCTTCCTCCGCAAGTCTTGCAGTAAACTCCAGTGTAACTCTGGCTCTGTCTAGTCCCACCGGAGCTGGAAGAACTGCTGCCAGATTTCTTGAATTGCTTTCCTCTGTCTTTCAAAAATTCTTTCTTTCCTCCACTACTGCTGCCACCCTCGAATCTGGGAGGTGGTTGCTGTGGTCTCGGTGCTGGAGGCACAAATGAAGCCTCTTTCTGTCTCATCAGACCGGCTTCTGCTCCCTTAGCTCTGTTCAGGGCATCAGTAAAATTATCCGGTCGCCCTGTGTTCACCAATGTAAAAATATCGGGGTTCAGGCCATTGATGAACTGGTCAGCAGTAGCTTCTTCGCTGTCAGCCACATGTGGAGCAAATTTCAGCAAGGAGGAGAACTTTGACATGTACTCCTCTATGTTCATCGGTCCTTGCTTGAGGTTGGAAAACTCCGCTCCCTTATCCTTCCGGTACGACACTGGAAAGAATCGTTGATAAAATTCAGTTCTAAATATATTCCAGGTAATATTCGTACCTCTATGCTCCATGGCTCTCTTCCTCGTAATCCACCAGTCCTTGGCAACGTCGCGTAACTGGTGTCCAACTAATTTCACCCTCTTCTCATCTATATACTCCAAGGATTCGAACAGCATCTCTATATCATCAAGCCAACTCTCACACTCCACCGCGTTCTCTGTGCCTTTCAGGGTTGGCGGATGAAAAGACTGAAATCGTTTCAGTAATGTTTCCATTGGAGTCGGTGTGACATCCATTGGAGGATTGGATGTACTTCCCTGTTCTGGTACTCGTCTCGGAGGCATATCTAATAATCAAATAGATTAGTAACAAGTACCACCATTCTGTTTCAATCCTCCTCTGATCATCTTACGGCTGATCTAGATTCAGTACTGATCCAATCTCAATAAAACATATTACTATATCAAATCAGATAAACAAGTAACATGTAATAAAGCAGTAAGACATGCTAGCATTCAAAAGCAGGAAAGAAAACCTTAATCTACCCCGCTCAATAGCCTCTTCTATCTCAATCTAAAGGATCTATCGCTCTAATACCACCTGTTGTGGGGACCCGAACGCTAATCATCTTTTTAATCATGATTGGGACTAATTAATCAATTATAGTAATCAGGGTCTAATTATTTTTTTTTTAAATGCGGAAGGTAATGGAATCAAACTCCTATACATATCAGTATAAAAGTATACATCTGATAAAATATACAATCATACATACTCAGGTTCAACAACTACTATCAAGTGTTTAAACCTTAGCTCTAGTCCAAGTCCGGTATCACCACTCTAATCTCGATCTGTCTTCACCTCTGTGACCCTGTACTTGTCCCACCTGTTGTCATGCACACATACAAACAAGACAACAGCCGGATAAATCCGATGAGATATAAATATCCCAGTATAAACAATGTATTAATTGCAATCATATAAAACATATATAAAAGCATAAACAGACATCGAAGCATGTATCTAATCTGACTACATGAATCAATGACTCGTGATCTAATCTTATCTTATCTCAAATCTAGGGATCCCAATCTAATTTAGACTTTGGTATGCTGTATCGAGTGTCTGAGATAGACGTCGATCTACATCTAAATATCTTCGATACACCGTAAGTCTAGAGTATTATCGGTTCTGAGAAAGACTCGGCGGTTCTGCCCTAGCTAGGCTGTCTGCCCTAGACTCGGACTCTGACTCTGTTCTAAGTCAATACATTAACATATCAATCTGATAATCTGCAAATATCAATGCAATAAAATAAAGTATGTGATTTAGGGAAACTCAAGTCAAACCTAACTCGAGTTGTGCAATCCCGAATCAACATTTATTTATACCTTTCTTGATGACGTTCTGATACAATCGAAGTCTCGATTCCAAGTCTGTCACTGTTCATTCTGGCAATGACAATACCAATATTCTGTATCAATATTCTAATCAAATCACAACATCTCTGTTTTATCAAATTCTGACAGTACAACAGTACAATTTGTCGATACTGATAATTACCATATCAGTCTATACCAATTCCAATAATTTACAATCAACCACCGTACCAATCTGATATCAATTCTAGTCAATTTCATTCTGAAATTCATAACAATTCTATATTCAACCCGTTTCTTAATCTGACTTCGTTTCCACGCTATCTAACATGTCCAGAACCACATATATGACGTGTATTCAGTTCTAACAACATCATAATTTCAAAACATGTCAAAACGTAGTAAAACTTACGTCCCGTAGTAGCCTACGTTACTAGGAACACAGTACCGAAGTCGGATCTAAAATCTAACGGACGGATTGAAATATAAAGGCGTAAGGATTTTTCACAAACCTCCCTCGACCCTTTTCCCCATTTCTGAATCATTTCGTTGCTTGTACATTCATATATATATCCAAGTTGTCGGTTAAAGAAGCGTGGCTTATTTCCACACAATTCAGGCGGCGCTCGAGCGATGCAAATCTACCGCCCGAGCGCGGTAGGTTCTGTCCACGCTTTTCCGGAATACACCTTTGGCGCTCGGGCGGTAATAATCTACCGCCCGGGCGCCAATTCTTCTGACCGCGACGTGATCTTAGTGAATACTGGCGCTCGAGCGATCGATCTTTACCGCTCGGGCGCCAACAACTCTGCCCCAAAAATTGTATACTCTAAATGTTTGGCCAATCTGGTCTTGTAATAGCCCGTCTATAATTATATCAATTCAACTTTAATAATCTTTGCTTAACATGATATAAAGTCTAGGGCATTACAATCCCTTTGATTGTAATCCACCAACTTCTGGCAGTCTCTCGTAACTGGTGGAATACCAGTTTAATTCTCTGTTCATCTGAATAATCAAGCCAATCCAACAATAGTTCTATGTCATCTAACCAATTCTTTCACTCTTCAGACATCTCAGTACCCCTAAAAATCGGCGGTTGAAACGACTGAAACGTCTTCAACTGTATTTCCATCGGAGTTTCTGATATATCTATCTGTTCAACCGAAGTACTGTCCTGTTCTGGAATTCTTCGAGGAGGTATATCTGCTTATCAAAAAATTAGTAACCCAAATACAACAAATCTGTTCCAATCTTTCTCTGATCATCTTACTGCTGATCATGAATCAGATCTGATTCATACTCAATAATACATAATACCAATTCAACTCAGATAATCAGATAACATGTATTTTAAGCAGTAAAACATAATCTCATGCTACCATACACAATGTCAATCAACATTAAAATAAATCTCATGCTAGCAATCGCATGCATGGAAAGAAAACTCAATCTATTTACCCCGCTCATTCTCTTCTATCTCAGTCTAAAAGATCTATCGCTATGATACCACCTGTTGTGGGGACCCGGACACTAATCATCTTTGGGATTTAATTATCAATTAAGATAAACATGGTCTAAAATTATTATTTATTTTTTAAAATATAAGTGCGGAACGTAATGGAATTTAACTAATATACATCTCAGTATAAAAGTACAATAATGTACAACAATTATTCAAACTAGTCTACGGTTCAACTACTACATTTCAAGTATTAAACCAAGTCTACATCCAAGTCCGGAATCACCACTCTAATCTCGATCTTTCATCATCCTCTTGACCCTGATCCTGCCCCACCTGTTGTCATGCACACATACAAACAAGACAACAGCCGGATACTTCGGTGAGAATAAATCCCAGTATAAATAATGTATACATGCAATCATATAACTGATATAAAAGCATGAATTAAATCTTATCACATATAGCATAAACGAACAACATGTATCGTTACCAAACTGAAACTAAAACATGAATCGTAATCTACGAAACATAATCAATACATATTTGTAAATCATGTTCTTGACTCGACATATAAGACTCGACTCATCTCTCATTATAATCTATGGATCCCGGTGAATAAGAACGTAACAAGTCTCCCACCTACTACCACCAGTCGCGATGGCGGTACGTTCTTATTTCTGGACTTTGGTCTAGTCTGTATCGAATAATCTACAAAAAGAACAATGTCTGTATCTTAAGCATATCGATACACCAAACGTCCAGTGCCTTGGCGTATCTACCAAGACTAAGCCTATTCTGACAATGTGCAATGGGTCAGTGACTATACTGTCAAAATCTAACCCTTCTGTCAGTGACTCTCACTCAATAGCTCTATGCTTTATACTTCTAATTCAATAGAATAAACATAATAATTAAAACACAAAGGTATAAAAACAATACCATACAAGTATGTGGTTTAGGGAAACTTGAGTAGAATCTAACTCAAGTCGATCTCCCAGTTAACATCGATTTATACCTTTCTCTTCTCGGTCTGATGAAGACGAAGTATTGTATTCCAATCTGTCCATACCCAAATCTGGCAATGATAATCGCATAGATACAATATCAGTATACAACTCAATTCAATACCTGTTCTGATCAATATTCAAATCGAAATATACTCTGATCAATACGTAAACTGATCCATATCGGAACAATGTACAATCTAATTCCTATCCACGATATCACGATACAATCGAAATCATTACTGAATCTGATCAATCTAAATCAACTGATGTTTCGACGACATAACAATACAGTCTCAATAATCCTGTCAATTCAACATCACAGATATAATACGAGTACAATCATACTCTGAATAATAACACAACTCTGATATCAAATCTCAATTAATTCAACTCTGAAAATCATAACAATTGTATAAACAGTCTATTCTTTAATCTTACTTCAATTATACAATGCCTACTGTAGCAGAAACATCATATCTGATTCGTATTCAATTCTGACAATATCATAAATTCAAATCATCTCTAAACGTAATAAAACTTACGTCCAGTGGTAGCCTGCGTTGATAGGAACACAATACCGTACTCAGATTCAAAATCAGACGGGCGGATCACTCGTAAATTTCAAATCTCACGTGAAGCATTCCTCGGAGCCTTTCTTTCTTTTTCCTTTTTGCTGAAGAAGAAGATTGTTGTATATATATACATACATATCTCGTGGATTTCAAGAGAACAAGTTGCGATTTGTCATGATGCATGCCGCGCGCAAGCCACGCATATGCGCCGGATGTTTTACCCGGCACTTCTGCATTTTTGCCTCTCGCGCATATACGCGTATCTACTCGCGTATATGCGCCGAATATTCTGGCCATGTCGCGCATATGCGCGTGTCTACTCACGCAAATGCGCCGCAGGTTCTGCCTTCTTTGCGCATGTGCGCCCACACATGTCGCGCATGTGCGCGGGGACTCTTCTTGCACCTCATATCAAATCTTCTTTCGGCTCTCCCGGTCTGACATGTTCCGTCTATAATCATATTAATTATCACCAATAGATTTTAATAATTATCAACAAATCCTTTCAGATTAACAGAATAAATTTCTCGGGCCTTACAGCATTGTTGTACCGTATGTTGATTAACATTGATCAGATTATGTTGTGATTTGAGTATTGATCAGAAAAGGTTTTGAACTGAGTTGTATACTGATATTATACCTATTCGATTTTCATTACCAGATTTGGGTATGGACAGAGTTGAATTCGAGACTTCGTCTTCGTCTGACCGAGAGGATAAATGTATAAATTAATGTTGAGTTGGGAATTGCACAACTCGAGTGAGGTTTGACTCGAGTTTCCCTAAATCACATACTTAGTTTATTGCATTGATATTTGTAATTGATGAGATTGATGTTTGTATTCTATTGATTTATAGCCACTGCATGTATTGACTACTGATTTGCCTAGTCATTGGCTGATTCGCCTAGTTATTGGCTGATTCGTCTAGTCATTGGCTGATTCGCCTAATCTTTGACTGATTCGTCAATTCTGCGGTCGATTCGCCCAGACACTGGATATATCAATTATATTGATGCCGTTTAGGGATTGATTCATTCCTATCGACTGAGATTCGGTATATTTATCATTATTCAGACACCGGGATCCCTAGATTAGAATTGAGTCGAGTTTGAGACGACGTGTCGGTTGAGTTGTGTCTGATACGACATGTTGATTTACAGTGTTTATAACATTCATGTCTGTTGAGTTGCTACATGTTAATGATATCTTATTTATGCGTTTATATATGTTTTATATAATTTCATGTTTACATTGTTTATACTGGAATTTATTCTCACCGGAGTTATCCGGCTGTTGTCTTGTTTTGTATGTGTGAAAAAAAACAGGTGGGGTTGGATCAGGGTCAAGAAGAGGATGAGAGAAGACAGTTAGCGTGGAGATCCGGACTTAGGAGTATATCTGTTATATCACTCGAGGTGTAGTGAAGAAACAATAGTTATTATGATTTATTGTTGTACAGGACTTGTACTTAGATCTGAATAGTGATCTTGAAAATGGGATACGATTTATTTCATATGTTGCGTACTCTAGTATTTTAAAAAAAAATTAGACCCTGTTTATTTTAATTGATTAATTATTCCAGAAAGTGATTAAGAATTGAATTAAGTTCGGGTCACCACAGCCTGCACAGGGCCGAGACCAAGCCTGGTCGAGCCCTAGTTCAGCCCTCCTCATGGCCGAGCCCTTAGTCCCATGGAAAGCAAGCAAACCCTAGGGACTTCTAGCTATCCCATGCGCCGCCCTCTTTCTTACTATCCAGCCCTCGTTTCCTCTTTGAACTGCCATTGTTCCATCCCTTAAACTTCCTATTTTTGCAGCGTACTTGTCAGAAATCAAAACATGTTTATATACACGTAAATATTTTCAAAACATTAAAAATAATTGTCTAAACGTTAAGCAATTTGAACTCCAATGTTTTTCATGCAAAAATAAACAAAAAATGTGTAATATGGGTTGAATGTTGCGTCAAAGAAGTTTAGAAACGTGCGTTTGCGTTTTAGAATGCTTGAATCTATTATCGTTGGCGTGAGGTGCGAAGGAGAACGAACGGGCGACAAAGACTCCTTGTATCTTCCCTTGAAATTTTCAAAAATAAGTGTGTGTTGTGTGTGTAGATTTGGGCTGATATTTGTACAAAATACCTAGCTTTTTATTTTTTTTACAGATTTTAATTTGAATGATAACAGGCTTAAGTTGTAGGCCTTTGAGTTTAGGAGCAATATGACCTACTAATCTTAGGTAAATTAGGCCCAATAACACCTATTTAATTGAAAAACAAAAGTTTATAAAAATTTGTTTCCAAATAATAATTTTGATCTTTTAAAAACTCGTTTGTCCAAAACCGGCTTCCCAGATAAAATAGAGCTCGTATCGTAAAAATAATTTGAAATCTATCATTTTTAGAAAAAATTAATCATATTAATAAGCCTTGAAAATAATTATTGAAAAATATTTATTTTATCTTTTTTCCCCGGTCTCCATTCCTAGCCTATTCTCGAATATTCAGTTAAAATCTACAATTTTCCACTAAATCGTGCAATTAGACCCCTAATCATATAATATGAATCATGCAATCATTTAAAATCAATTAAATAAAACAATTATGTAATTTAATTCATTAGCATGCATGTGGTTTACGTAGGTTGGCTTTTGGACGTCACAAATCCTCCCCCTAAATAAAATTTCGTCCTAGAAATTAAGACGTACCCAATAATTCGAGATATCGACTCCTCATCTCAGACTCCGCTCCCAATTGACTTATTCTTCCGAGTGATTCAGCCACTTGACTTTGACCATTTTTATCACCTTGTTCAGCAACTCTCTCTTGCTTACCTAAAATTTGAGTAGGCCTCTCCTCATATGACAGGTTTGGCGTAAGTTGCAGTGGCTCAAAGTTCAATAAATGCAAAGGGTTTGACATGTACTTGCGGAGCATCGATATGTGTTGTGAACTCCTGCGATATTAGGTGGGAACGCCACTCTATATGTTAGTGCTCGCACTCTTTCGAATATTTCGAGTGGTCCAATGAATCTCGAACTAAGTTTGTCTCTCTTGCCAAATCTATTAACACCCTTCATAGGTGCTATCTTTATAAACACATGATCACCTGCCGCAAACTCGAGATCTCGCTTTCTTTTTTCCGTGTAGCTCTTTTGTAGACTTTGAGTAGTTTTTACTCTGTCTCGGATCTTGGCGAGCATTTTTACGATGTGCTGAAATATCTCGGGCCCCATTGTAGCCCTTTCTCCTACCTCGTCCCAATTGATAGGTGACCTACATTTCCTTCCATTTAGTACCTTGTATGGAGCCATTCCTATAGATGAATGATAACTTTTATTGTCAGTGAACTCCACTAGAGGTAGTTTCGGTTCCCAAATCCTTTCGAAATAGATCATGCATGCTAGGATTAGGTTTTATAAAATCTATATGACTCTCTCAGGCTGACCGTCGGTCTGAGGATGAAAAGCGGTACTGAATAGTAGCTTAGTCCACAATGCTGCATGTAGACTTTTCCATAACGATGAAGTTTAATGTGTCTCTGTCTGACACTAAAGACACTGGAATCCCATGTAGTCTAACTATCTCTCGAATATATAGCTCCACATACTGAGTCATGGAAAAATTCGTCTTCACTGGTCGGAAATGTGCTGATTTAGTAAGACGGTCCACTATCACCCAAATATCATTAAGTCCTTTCACCGTCTTTGGCAATCCTACCACGAAATCCATAGTAACGTTTTCCCATTTGCACTCGAGAATGGGGAGTGGTTGAAGCATTCCCGCCAGTCTTGGATGCTCTACCTTCACTTTTTGACATGTCAAGCATTCCGATACAAATCGCATAATGTCTTGTTTCATTCATTGCCACCAATATAAAAGTTGCAAGTTCTTGTACATCTTGGTACTTTCGGGATGAACAGAATAAGGGGTACTGTTAGCTTCAGTTAAAATTTCAACTCTATGTGAATCACCACTAGGAACCCATAGTCAACCTCGATACTTAACAATGCCATCCTTGAATGAATATATAATGCTGCTCTTCGATTCATCTCCATGTCTCAATTTCTACAATTGCTCATCATCATACTGTCCGGCTCGAATTCATCTCATAAAGTGGAATGTACTGTCAATGTAGAGAGATTAAGGGCCTCTCCCATAGCATAAACTTTCAGATCGAAACTGAATTTTCACTTGTAGATGTCTCTGTACTGATAAATTGCCAATATTGTCCCCTTTCTGCTCAAATCATCCTCAACTACATTAGCTTTGTCGGGATGGTAGCCAATTTCACAATTGTAGTCCTTAACAAACTCTAGCCACCGTCTGATATGAATCCACGTACATAAGAAAAGCAAACACGATTAATTTAGAACCGCACCCTCAATTCAATGACGAATAAGAAATCGTTGTTGTTGTCCCGACCTTTTGAATCAAGTATTACGTGATATTCACCTCTAAACTATGAACGGTTTAGCAATAAATAATCACAAGAAAGACAATCAACACTCGAACGAATCTTCAAATAACTCGTCTTTGAAAATCCGCGTAATAACTATCGACAAACGCCACAAAGTATAAACTTTGATAAGTTTGGTTTTGAACAAAGAAAAATCTTTAATTGTTTGAGAGAAAACTCAAAAAGTTTGATAAAATTGATAATAAAATCTGAATTATGTTCCAAAATTTCGTGCAAATATGTTTACATAATCCAAAGATATCAAATCTAATTGCCCAATTAATTAAAACTCTAAACTAGGAAATTAAGATATTCTGAAATTGCGCCGCGCGCGCGCCCAGAGCTCGTGCATATGCGCGAAAGTTTCTGTCTTCGCATTTGCACCGCACGCATATGCGCGCCTATACTCGCACATATGCGCGGAAGTCTCTGTCTGTGAGTTGCATAATTTTTCCTCGATCGCATATAGTTCCGCGCATATGCGCGGATGTTTCTTTTCAACGCTTCGGTGGTAGTGTGTCTCACGCATATGCGCGCCCCGTCTTGCGCATGTGCGCGAGGCTCGCGCATATGCGCGCCTGGTCGTGGCGCATGTGTGCGAGGTCTTCTGTCCAGTTTTGTGCTTTGCTTTGCGTGGATGCTTGAATAGTATTCATATAACTCCCAAACTTACTCCCATGCCTCAAGAACCCTTCATCACTCTGTACCTTGCTTGTACATCCTTCTTATTTGCTCATAAGCCCATGCAATGCTTCTTTAAACCTCTTCAGTCGTCCCCTCGTGATTGGTCCCTCCGACTACTCTAAAGGGTCACATGCTTTCCTTGGGGCTTGACCAACCGTGTTCACATCACCTCTTTGTCTCGTATTCAAGTTCTTGGTGAATAAATATTTAAGACTTTTATGAACCATAAAGATCTTGCATTTCTCACAGTACAAGTAGTGCCTCAAAATTTTCAACGCAAATACGACTGCTGCAAGCTCAAGATCATGCATCAGATAATACTTTTCATGTATTTTCAGTTGTCTAGATACATATGTTATGACTCGGTCATGTTGAATGAGAACTGGGCCCAATCCTAACTTCGAAGCATCGGTTTACAACACATATTGCCATTGTTATGTCAGCATAGCTAAAACTGGCGTTGTTTGAGTGCTTGCTTGTACTGATCGAAGCTATTTTGACACTCCGCTCCCCATACAAATTTCGCATTCTTCTTGTCAATGACGTCAAGTGGACTAAAATAGATGAAAAACCCTTGATGAACTTACGATAGTAGCCAGCTAAACCCAACAGACTCCGTATTTCTGTCACACTTTTAGGCGCAAGCCACTGCCTAACATGGGTCGACCTCTACTCTCTCTCTTGACACAATGTGCCCTAAGAATGACACTGATATGTGTCGTTTTTACGTGTTTTATGGCATTGGTTTAATTGTGTTTGCATTGTGCATGCATGCATTTCTTTTACTTTTTGTTCATTTTCGAGTAATCGTTTGCATTTTATCATGTCTCACTTGTATGTGATGAAATTGCAGGAAAAATGGTCGGAAAAACCAAGAATGAAGCAAAGTGTCGAAGACAAGGAACTTTGGACAGAATAAGCGGCGCTCGAGCGGTAGATTTCTACCGCCCGGGCGCCAAATATGACTAGCAAAGAGAAGAAGACAGAAAGTTTCGCGCTCGGGCGGTACATTTCTACCGCCCGGGCGCGAGAAGGTGCATCCGAAGACAGAAAGGTCGGCGCTCGAGCGGTAGTTTTCTACCGCCCGAGCGCGAATGCTGCATGTGCCAAGGAGAGTTACAGAGAGTGTGGCGCTCGAGCGGTACTTTTCTACCGCCCGAGCGCCGCTTATTTTTGGAAGATTATTGTGCGCGATTTCTTACCTTAATTTTGGGTGTGGCTGCGATGGAAAGATTATTGGTCGACTTTTGGGGAGGATTCAGACAACATTGAAGCTACCACAAGGAGTTTTGGGGAGTTTTTGCACTTGGATTGAAGATTCGACGGGTTCCGGGCATCGTTCTTCGCAGATTTCGTCACGTCTCGTATTTCTAGTTTATTTTCCTTTATTTAAATATTGTTTTGCTTATTTTAATTATGAATTCTAGTAGCTAAACTTTCATATTTGTTGGGATTAAAGGGGATCCTACCCCGAACGTTGAATCGAATTAATTTATATTTTGATTGTGCGTTATTCTTGATTTTACTACTGTTTTATCGTGTCATTAAAGAATAGCTAACTTTTACGACGTTTTTATATCACGAGTGAGTTCGAGAGAATAACGAGTGATAGGATCGAGTAGTAGAATTCGCGGATCTAAAATTTACATAGATATATGAAATTGGATACGTGCCGATAGTCATAGTCCTTAGGGTCGAAAACTAGGGGATTTCATCAATCGAAATGCGATTCATTCTTGATAAATAATTAAAGACATTTAATTACTTCATTGAGTGAATTAGTTTGGCATAGCTCGAGAGAGTGTGTTCAATAGATTAGGAAATCCTGTCGGAAGCGTAGATCACGATCGAACGAATTAATTGATTAACGAGGGGTAGGTGAACCGAGATTCCCAGCAAATCTATTTCTCATTGAGTTTAATTCAATCATTTTAGATATAAATTCTCGTTCATTACTTGTTGAGTCATTTTAATTGCATATTTAATTGAGTATAGTAGGAATAATCACACAAATCAATTTTCGTTGCTAAATGTTAAATAACTGAAAATATAATTGTTAAACACAGTCTTCAGCGGAACGATACTCGTACTCACGTACACTATATTATAACTTGACATCGTGCACTTGCGATCAATTTTTGAGCATACAAAATAATATTTTATTGGGGATTTCACTGTGCAAGTTTTGCTCGATCAAGTTTTTGGCGCCGTTGCCGGGGACTGTTAATCTACAATTTTATTTTTAGTTATTTCCTTTAGCATTATTTCATTTCTCTTGAGATAACACTTCACATTTTCTTACAGATATCCCTTCCAGTGCATGCCAAAGTCACTTGACGTGGAGCTTGAATTCGATCCTGAAATTGAAAGAACCTTCCGCAGGAGGAGACAACAGCAGAGGCTTAAAGAACTTATGGAGAGACACGAGCCAGAACGTGAGGAGGAACAACGTGAGGAGAGACATATCGAGATGCCACGCCGCATACCAATGCTGGAGTATGCCCAACCTTCTTTGGAGGGTGCACGCCCTAGCATTGTGAGACCTATCGTGCGGGCAAATCACTTCGAAATCAAACCAGCCATTATCCAGATGATTCAGAACACCGTCCAATTTGGAGGAACTGCTGTGGACGATCCAAACACACACATCGCGGATTTTCTCGAGATTTGCGATACTTTTAAATTTAATGGAGTTTCTGATGATGCTGTTAGACTGCGTTTATTTCCTTTCTCTTTGCGTGATAAAGCTAAAGCTTGGTTGAATTGTTTACCTGTAGGTTCGATCGCTACATGGGAGGACATGGTGAAGGCGTTTCTCATCAAATACTTCCCTCCATCGAAGACCATGAAGCTACGGGCAGACATCACAACATTTGCTCAGTTCGATCAAGAGTCACTATATGAGGCATGGGAACGTTTCAAAGATCTATTACGAAGATGCCCACATCACGAGTTGCCACTTAGGTTAGTCGTTCAAACCTTCTATTGTGGCTTACTTACTCTTAATCGTACTATGATAGATGCTGCTGCTTGTGGAAATCTATTGAGGAAGACTGCGGAAGAAGGATATGAGTTGTTGGAGGAAATGGCTGCTAGCAGCTATCATCCTCAATCTGACAGGAACAACCAGCGGAGAAGTGCCGGAGTTCACCAGGTAACTGATTTTTCTGTTATTACTGCACAACTTGACGCTTTAAACAGGAAAATAGACGGCTTGAATGTGGGTGGCACGGCTATGCATCTTCAAGAGATATTCTGTGAAAAGTGTGGAGGAGAGCACTATGTGAAAGACTGTCAAGATGCAAATCCCTTCTATGTGCAAAATGAGGCACCGGTGAATCAAGTGGGAGTCCAAAACCGCCCAAGGAATGACCCTTATTCGGACACATACAATCCTGGGTGGAGGCAACATCCCAACTTCTCGTGGGGCGGTCAAAACAGTCAGAATAGACCACAAGGAGGACAACAATATGGCAAACAACCGATGTACAGATCCGATCCTCCTAGAGAAGAAAAGTCCAACTTGGAGCAAATGATGTCTAAGTTTATTTCATCCACTGAAACTAGACTTCAAAATCAGGATGCGTCGATTAAGGGACTTGAGAATCAAATTGGACAGTTGGCCAAGATGATAGCAAGTAGAGAGCCGGGCACCTTGCCAAGTAATACCGAGACTAATCCAAAAGAGCAAGTGAAGGCCATTGAGTTGAAGAGCGGAAAAGTTTTGGAGCCTAGGGAAAAAGAGAAAAGCCAAGTGCCGGATGAACAAGATGCGACATCTAAAGGTAAGTCTTCTAACCCTACACTAGCACCCACTACACACCCAAAAATTGTTATACCTCCTCCTTTTCCTGCTGCATTGAAAAAGCAAAACTAGATGCACAATTTGGTAAGTTTCTCGAGGTGTTTAAAAAGTTGCATATCAATATTCCCTTTGCCGATGCTCTAATGCAAATGCCTAGTTATGCTAAATTTTTGAAGGATATCTTAGCAAATAAGAGGAAGTTGGAGGATCATATGATAGTCAACTTAACTGAAAATTGCTCCGCTTTGGTGCAAAACAAAATCCCACCTAAGCTAAAAGACCAAGGGAGTTTCTCTATTCCTTGCATGATTGGTGATATTGTTTTTCATAAAGCATTATGTGATCTTGGTGCAAGTATTAATCTGATGCCATTTTCTGTGTTTAGGAAACTTGGGTTGGGAGAGCCTAAGCTGACGAGGATGTCTTTGCAACTGGCTGACAGATCTGTCAAGTACCCCCGCGGAGTGGTTGAGGATGTGCTAGTGAAGGTGGACAAATTCATTTTTCCTGCCGATTTCGTGGTGCTCGACATGGAGGAGGATACCGAGATGCCTCTCATTTTGGGGAGACCATTCCTTGCGACTGGCAAGGCACTTATTGATGTGCAAGAGGGAAAGTTGAGATTGAGAGTGGGCGAAGAAGAGATTACATTTGATGTTTTTAATGCACTTAAACACACACTGCATTCTGACAGTTGTTTGAGAATTGATGCTTTTGACTCTCTTGTATCCAACTATGTGCAGGATGCTCTTAGGGACCCTTTGGAGGCCACTATCAATACTGAATTGGGAGAAGAGGAGTTAGACGAAGAAAGAGCTGAAATTGTGGCACACTTTAATGCCAACCAACCATGGAGAAGGCCAATGAGGATGGGACTGGAGGATCTAGGAGAACGAAGATATTTGACCCTTCAAAGGTCAAGCATCGAGGATCCACCAACGCTTGAGCTAAAGCCGTTGCCTCCACACCTCAAGTACGTATACTTAGGTGAGAATAACACTTTACCTGTCATTATTTCTGCTGCTTTGACAGATGTGATGGAGGACAAGCTGTTGGAAGTTTTGAAAGCGCACAAGGGTGCATTTGCGTGGAAGGTGGCAGATATCAAAGGAATAAATCCATCCGTCTGCATGCACAAGATCTTGATGGAGGAGAAGTACTCACCTCTTGTGCAACCTCAAAGACGATTAAATCCAAAGATGCAAGAGGTAGTAAAGGCTGAAACAATTAAGCTTCTCGACGCAGGTATTATCTATCCTATATCTGATAGTGCATGGGTAAGTTCTGTTCAGTGTGTGCCAAAGAAAGGTAAGATTACTGTTATCACAAATGAAAATAATGAATTAATACCCACTAGGACTGTTACGGGATGGCGTGTGTGCATTGATTATAGAAAATTGAATGATGCTACCCGTAAAGACCACTTTCCCCTTCCCTTTATTGATCAAATGCTTGAGAGGTTAGCGGGTCATGAGTTCTATTGTTTTTTAGGTATAACCAAATCATGATTGCACCCGAGGACCAATAGAAAACCACTTTCACTTGTCCTTATGGCACTTTTGCTTTTAGACGGATGCCATTTGGTTTGTGTAATGCCCCTGCCACTTTTCAGCGATGCATGACTGCTATATTCCATGATATGATTGAAACTTTTCTTGAGATATTTATGGATGACTTCTCGATTTTTGGCTCGTCTTTTAATGATTGTTTGCAGAACTTGCAGGTAGTGTTGAGGAGATGTGAGGAGACAAACTTGGTGCTTAATTGGGAAAAATGCCACTTTATGGTACAAGAGGGAATTGTCCTAGGGCACAAGGTTTCGGGGCACGGAATAGAGGTGGATAAGGCGAAAGTTGAAGTTATCAAGAACTTACCACCGCCGGCGTCCATAAAGGGAGTTAGAAGTTTTCTAGGCCACGCCGGTTTTTACCGACGTTTCATCAAAGATTTTTCTAAAATTGCAAAACCTTTATCTTCTCTACTCATGAAAGATGTGCCTTTTGATTTCAATTCTGATTGTTTGCAGGCATACGAGAAGTTGAAAGAGCGCTTAGTGACGGCTCCTGTCTTGGTGGCACCGGATTGGGATCTACCCTTCGAGATCATGTGCGATGCCAGCGATAATGCGGTAGGTGCTGTCATCGGACAAAGACAAAACAAGGTATTTCACACCATATACTATGCAAGTAGGACTCTAGATGAAGCACAATTGAATTATGCCACCACCAAAAAAGAGTTACTTGTAGTAGTGTTTGCACTTGACAAGTTTCATGCTTATCTTGTTTTGTCGAAAGTAATTGTGTTTACTGATCACTCTGTCCTCAAATATTTACTTGCAAAGAAAGCTGCAAAGCCACGCTTACTTCGGTGGATTTTATTACTGCAAGAATTTGATGTGGAAATAAAAGATAAGAAGGATGTTGAGAATGTGGTTGCAGATCATTTGTCTAGATTAGAATTTATCAGTAATGATTGTGTGACTGATGCGATTAATGATTGGTTTCCGGATGAGCAGTTGTTTGATGTAAAAAATTGTCCATGGTATGCAAATCTTGCGAATTTTCTTGTTACAGGCTCACCTCCCCCAAATCTAACATTTCACCAAAGAAAGAAATTCTTTTCGGACGTGAAATATTATTTTTGGGAGGAACCTTTCTTGTTTAAGATTTGTGCAGATTCTATGATTCGGAGATGTGTGGCGGAGGAAGAGATGGGATCGATTCTTACTCATTGCCATGACCGTGAGGTAGGTGGTCACTTTGGACCAACGAGGACGGAATCTAAGGTACTCGAATGTGGCTTTTATTGGCCAACCCTCTTTAAAGATGCTCGTTCTTATGTGCTAGCATGTGATAAATGCCAACGGACAGGTAACATCTCTAACCGTCACGAAATGCCTTTAAATAATATCATCGAGTGTGAGGTTTTTGATGTGTGGGGAATAGATTTCATGGGACCGTTTCCCAGTTCTTTCACGAAAAAATACATTTTGGTGGCGGTGGATTATGTGTCTAAGTGGGTAGAGGCGGAAGCATACGCCACTAATGATGCTCAAGTGGTTCTAAAATTTTTGAAGAAAAACATTTTTAACCGCTTTGGAACACCACGAGCAATCATTAGTGATGGTGGCACTCATTTTTGCAACAAACTCTTTGAAAAACTTTTAAGCAAATATGGTGTCACACATAAGATCTCTACCCCTTATCACCCCCAGACGAGTGGGCAAGTTGAGGTGTCTAACCGAGAGATAAAGCGAATTTTGGAGAAGGTGGTAGGTGTCAGTAGGAAGGATTGGTCGGTGAGATTAGATGATGCTCTTTGGGCATATAGGACTGCTTTCAAAACACCAATAGGCACGACACCGTACAGATTATTGTTTGGTAAAGCATGTCACTTACCTGTAGAGTTAGAGCATCGCGCATATTGGGCAACCAAAGCACTAAACTTTAACTTTACTGATGCAGGTGAACGACGGTTGCTTCAACTAGATCAATTGGAGGAGTTCCGAAATCTGGCCTATGATCTTGCATTGTCATACAAAGAGAAAACAAAGAAGGCTCATGATAAGAGGATCATCGAGAGAGAATTCAAAGAAGGCGAAAGTGTCCTACTCTACAACTCCCGGTTGCGACTATTTCCCGGGAAATTGAAGTCACGATGGTCCGGTCCATTCGTGATCTCGAAAGTTTATCCATCGGGAGCTGTAGAATTGAAAGATGGGAAGGATGGGGCATTTACGGTCAATGCCCAGCGACTGAAGCACTACATGGGTGGCACAATTGAGCCGCAACTTGGAATCACTCGGTTCCAAGACACGCCGAACTGAGACAGACCGACAGTCTAGCTCTCGACGATAAATTGAGAACTTACTTCTTTTCCCTTCTCTTGCATTTAATTTAATTTTCTTTTTCTTTCGTGTCAGCCTATTTTGTTTTACTGATGTTTTATATATATATAAAAAAAAGGGTGGAATGTGAATTTTTCCCGAGAACACGGCGCTCGGGCGGTAATTTATTACCGCTCGAGCACGAAGCTAATACAGAAGTCCAGAGAGCTTGGCGCTCGGGCGGTAATATTTTACCGCTCGAGCGCGAGCATTTACCTCCACTACCTTTTCCCCGAGGACTCGGCGCTCGAGCGGTAATATTTTACCGCTCGAGCGCGAAGCCTTTTAAAGCGCAGATCCCCTTCCCCTTTCTTCATTCTGCACGAAATTTCCTCTCTCAAAATGCCTAATCCCCAAATTCCCCTCTCAAAAATCCCTCACTACTCTCATTTTGTTCTTTCAATTGTGTGGTGCAGGCGTTCAATATCCACTTTAGTCTCCGGCAACAAGGCACAATGTAGTAGCCCGAATTCCAAATTGGGTAATTAACGGAGTAATGGTGATTAAGAAGGTTTAAGGTGTAATTTTGGCTATGGTCATGATCGGACGGACCGAAGAGGGTTCGGAAGCACCGAAGAGCTCGGACGATCCGAAGTGTAGTTCGGTGAATCCGATCATAGGTGTCAAGTGTTGATCGACACGTCATTTTCCATGCATGTTCGGACGGTCCGAAGTGTATGATCGGAGGATCCGATCATGAGCTGTCAAGAGCCAATGGACACGTAGCGTTCGGACGTTCCGAAGTGTTGTTCGGAGGATCCGAACATGGCCTATAAATAGTGCTCGGATTTCCTCATTTTGACTTGCCAATTTCTTGAGTTTTCTCTCATTTTGGAGAGTTTGGAAGGTTTCTAGGGTTAGTTGTTGGTCGAGCGATAGCTAAGAGCTGCCAGGAGTAGTAGCGTAGCGGCGCCTGAGTTTCAAGGCAATCGACATCAAAGGGCTGTCGACGGACGAAGGTAAACCCTAAACCTTTGGTAGTACTAGGGAGTACTGGTTTTGCTAGTCGAGCATGGTAGTATTGATTGAGTATGCTTTTGATGCGTAGGCTTGTGCTAGACCTGATTAGCGGTGTTGCGTAAGGCTAGGCTTGCTGTGATAGAGGTACGAAAGTACTATCCGAGATATCCTGGTTGAGTATACATTCATATATGTGTTGCATGAGTATTTGCTGCATTGTTATATGTCATATGATGCATGCTATTATGTCACGAGTTATGATGCATATTGCATATCATGTTGAGCCGTATCTCCTTCGAGATAGCCTTTACTGTTGAGCTGTATCTCTTTCGAGATAAGCTATATCTTGGGGCCGCTCAGCCCTGTCTTGTGGACGCATGGACACCGAGAGTACACAGTGGCCGACGGGTCGGGAGGGCTTCGGTGGTCCGGGACATTTTAGGTCCACGTCTGTCTTGTAGTGGATGCAGTGACCCAGAGGTTGGACCGCGCGGCACTATCCACTTGGCGCCTCTAGACTGAGCATTTTGAGATCCTTTGTGATTCCTGTTTCTTGACTACCCTGGTATCATATCATAGCATGTGCATTTCATATAGGTTTGTATACTCATACTTTAGTACTGGGCGTTCTTATCGCTCACGTCCTCGGTTTTGTTTATTCTTGGACACCCCTTTCCCACGGGGCAGGCCTCAGGTTGGATGGCTCAGGAGGAGCAGGAGGAGGACGTTGAGTAGCTGGTTGGTTTAGTTTTCAGTGTTTTCCATTTGATTCGTTATGGTTGTACTGTATATTTCATTTTGAGTTAGTCTAGACTTCGATTTCGATTGGGTTGTATAACTATTGTTGTTGGCCATATTTCCGCTGTTATCTCTGATTATAATTAATTAGGTTAATTGCATGCTTAGTTTTTGATTAGTAGGTGATTCTGGAACGGGTCACTACATTTATGGTATCAGAGCATGCGTATGATTTTGGGATATAGATTCTGTTTTGGGATTTCCGTTGACCATTTTACCATTTTTTCCCTATTCTATCTTGTAGCGATGGCTGACCATTTTGATGACGGGAGTAGTCAGGGGAGTGTAGGTCGATGGGGTGATCAGGACGATCGTAGGCGTTACCGTGAACATCGTCATCGTCGGGACAGTCCTAGGCGTTTTGATTTGCATCGTTTTATTCAGATGGGGCCTAAGCCTTTAGTTGGTGGTGAGACTCCCGATGATGCTGAGGACTGGTTAGAGCGCATGGAGAGTTGTTTCCGTGCATTTCAGTGCACCGAGGAGCAGAAGATAGAGACCCTTAGCTTTCTTCTCGAGGGCCGTGCGCGCAAGTGGTGGCGATCGACTTCTGCGTTGATAGTCCAGTCCCAAGGTAGGGTGACTTGGGTCGATTTCCGTGCAGCTTTCATGCAGCTGTACTTTCCTCCAGCCCTTCGCCAAGCCAAGACGATTGAGCTCCTGAACCTTAAGCAGGGGAGTATGTCTGTTGATGAGTATCAGCAGAAATTCTTTGAGTTGTTACCCTTCGCTCCTCATATCAGTGGCAGTTCTGAGGCCAAGTATGATCATTTCCTCCAGGGCCTTAATCAGGAGATCTTTGATCGAGTCACTGTCTGTGATAATCCTACTTCTTATGATGGGTTAGTGAACCGGTGTCGCCAGGCAGAGATCAGTCTCCAGCGTGGTAGGGCTATTCTTTCTTCTTCTAGACCTCCGAGTACTTTGAGGCCTCGATCTCAGTCATTCAAGAAATCTGGTTCATCTTCTTCTGGATCTGGATCTCGATCTAGTGGTGTTTTCCGCTTTGGTAAGAAGAAGGAGTCTTGTGCGCATTGTGGGAAGAACCATCCATCGGAGCAATGCCGAGTAGCCGCAGGAGCTTGTTACCAGTGCGGAGAGATGGGGCATATTAAGAAGAATTGTCCTCAGTTGCGAGGTGGAGCAGGATCCAGTTCTGGATCTCAGACGACTGTTCAGCAGAGGAGGCAGGGTCAGGCAGTGGGTAGTTCGAATCTTCGACCTCGTGCCCAGGGTCAGGTTTTTGCGCTGAACCAGGATCAGGCTGCAGATGAGACGGAGAGAGTCATAGCAGGTACTTTTCATTTATGCGGTATTCCTGCTTTTGTTCTTATTGATACAGGAGCCTCTCATTCCTTAATTTCTGCACGATTTGTTAAGCGTCATAGGTTACCCTATGTTTCTCTAGACGTCATTCTTTCTGTTTCTACCCCGATGGGTCATTCGGTGTTAGCGAAGCGTCTAGTGATGGGTTGTCCCTTAGATTTTGAGGGTAACGAGTTGACTGCGAATCTTATGATCCTAGAGATGGAAGATTTTGATTGTATCTTGGGTATAGACTTATTGACTACCTACCGAGCTACTGTGGATTGTTACCAGAAGCTTGTTCAGTTTCGTACGACTGAAAGCTCTAGTTGGTTTTTCTATGGTGAGGGAGCGCGACCTCCGATGCCAGTGGTATCTGCTCTGAAAGCCTGTCGTGCTTTAGAGTCGGGCGGGGAAGGTTACCTCATCTATGCGATTGATTCATCCACAGGTAGTGTTGGTCTAGAGGATATTCCAGTAGTTTGTGAATTTCCTGATGTTTTCCCAGATGAGATTCCTGGTTTTCCTCCGGTTAGAGAGGTGGAATTTGGCATAGATTTAATGCCAGGGACTGCACCGATTTCTCGTGCCCCCTATCGTCTTGCTCCATCAGAGATGAGAGAGCTGAAGCAGCAATTGCAGGATCTTCTTGATAAGGGTTATATTCGCCCGAGTGTTTCGCCTTGGGGAGCTCCAGTCTTGTTTGTCAAGAAGAAGGATGGATCGATGCGGTTGTGCATTGATTATCGCCAGCTGAATCGGGTGACGATCAAAAACAAGTACCCTTTACCCCGTATTGATGACTTGTTCGATCAGCTTCAGGGTACTTCTGTTTACTCCAAGATCGACTTGCGATCGGGGTATCATCAGATGAGAGTCAGAGATGATGATATTTCCAAGACTGCATTTCGTACTCGTTATGGGCATTACGAGTTTCTAGTTATGCCATTCGGATTGACGAATGCGCCAGCGGTGTTCATGGATCTGATGAACCGAGTCTTCCGAGATTTTCTGGATCAGTTTGTGGTGGTTTTCATTGACGATATCTTGATCTATTCCCACAGTGTGGAAGAGCATGCCCAACACTTGAGGATTGTGTTGCAGATTCTTCGCGAGAAGCAATTGTATGCTAAGCTGAGTAAGTGCGAGTTCTGGATTGATCGTGTGGTATTCCTTGGTCACGTGATTTCCAAGGAAGGAGTTTCTGTGGATCCCAGCAAGATTGAAGCAGTGCTGAATTGGTCACGTCCGACGACGGTGGCTGAGATCCGTAGTTTTCTAGGTCTGGCAGGGTATTATCGTCGCTTCATCGTGAATTTCTCTCAGATAGCCAGACCATTGACGCAACTTACTCGGAGGGATGTTCCATTTGAGTGGTCATCCGAGTGCGAAGATAGTTTCAGAGAGCTTCGTCGACTTCTGACTTCTGCACCTGTTTTGGCGTTACCGTCAGGATCTGATGGTTTCAGTGTTTACACCGATGCCTCCACTCAAGGCTTAGGGTGTGTGTTGACGCAAAACGGTCATGTGATTGCTTATGCTTCCAGACAGCTGAAATCTCACGAGGAGAAGTATCCCACTCATGATCTGGAATTGGCAGCTATTGTGTTTGCGCTGAAGATTTGGCGTCATTATTTGTACGGTGTTCAGTTTGAAATCTTTACTGATCATAAGAGTCTGAAATATCTGTTCACTCAGGCTGAGTTGAACATGAGGCAACGTCGTTGGATGGATTTGCTGAAGGATTATGATTGCGAGATCAAGTACCATCCAGGTTCTGCGAATCTCACAGCTGATGCGCTTAGTCGCAAGGTGAGAGTCTCTGCACTTCAGATTTGTGCTATGACTAGTGCCATCCAGGATAGTTGCTCGTTGGGGTTTAACTTCAAGCATCGGAAAGGTATGGAGAGCATTCGTGTTGCTACCATTTTATCTGAGCCCAATTTGTTCACTCGGATTCGAGAAGCTCAGATGTCTGATCTCAAGACTCAGAGATTAGCTCGGTTAGTTGGTGGTGATAGCAATTTCCATTATCAGTCCAATGGTCTTCTGTGCTTATCTAATCGGGTTGTAGTACCAGAGGATGACACTTTGAGGGACGAGATATTGTCTCAGGCGCATCGAAGCAAGTTAAGTGTTCATCCAGGAAGCAACAAGATGTATAGAGACTTGAGGATGCGGTTTTGGTGGAAAGGGATGAAGCGCAGCGTGTATCAGTTTGTCTCCAAGTGTCTAATTTGCCAGCAGGTTAAGGCAGAGCACCGTCGACCGGGAGGATTGTTGTTGAACTTACCTATTCCAGAATGGAAGTGGGAGCATATTACGATGGATTTCATTACTCACTTGCCATTATCTTCGAGGAACAGCGATGCTATCTGGGTAGTGGTGGATCGACTCACCAAGTCTGCTCATTTTCTGCCGTATAATCGTGACTTCACTTTCGATCGTATGGCTCGATTGTACATTCAAGAGATTGTACGTTTGCATGGAGTGCCTGTCAGTATTGTTAGTGACAGAGATCCTCGTTTTACCTCACGGTTTTGGGGTAGTTTCCAGTCAGCTTTGGGTACTACACTGAGTCTGAGTACTTCTTATCATCCGGAGACTGACGGTCAATCAGAGAGGACTATCCGTACGCTTGAGGATATGTTGCGAGCCTGTGTTATGGATTTCGGACCCGCTTGGCAGGATCATTTGCCTTTGATTGAGTTCGCGTACAACAACAGCTATCATCGTAGTATTGGTATGGCACCATTTGAGGCGTTGTACGGGCGACGTTGTCGTACTCCATTATTCTGGGATGAAGTCGGGGAACGACAGGTAGAGGGACCGGAGTTAGTCCAGCAGGCTATAGATAAGATTGCAGTAATCAAGAAGCGGATTAAGACTGCTCAGGATCGACAGGCTAGTTATGCGAACACAAAGCGTCGACCTCTTCATTTTCAGCCAGGTGAGAAGGTGTTTCTCCGAGTTTCGCCTTTTCGCAGGATTTTGAGATTTGGTCTCAAGGGTAAGCTGTCTCCGAGATTTATTGGTCCATTCGAGATACTGGAATGTGTGGGAGATTTAGCTTACAGACTTGCGTTGCCGCCGTACCTATCAAGTATTCATGATGTGTTCCACGTATCCTTGTTGAGACGTTATGTAGCAGATGAGTCGCACATCTTACATCCATCTGAAGTTCAACTTGATACGGATTTGTCTTACGTGGAGCGACCAGTTCAGATTCTAGATCGCAAAGATAAGGTGTTGCGGAATAAGATCATTCCTCTTGTCTTAGTGCAGTGGCAGCGTCGAGGCACTGAAGAAGCCACTTGGGAGTTAGAGAGTCGTATGCGTTCGGAGCATCCAGAGCTCTTTTGAGTTGTGCTTTGTATAAGTTTGTGTTTTCAGTTGTAATCATAGTATCAGTTGTATTCAACAACAATTGAGATGTATTAATGATGTTGTTATTTCGTTTTGTTCATTCTCTAAGCCTGATTTCGAGGACGAAATCTTTTAAGAGGGGGAGAATGTAGTAGCCCGAATTCCAAATTGGGTAATTAACGGAGTAATGGTGATTAAGAAGGTTTAAGGTGTAATTTTGGCTATGGTCATGATCGGACGGACCGAAGAGGGTTCGGAAGCACCGAAGAGTTCGGACGATCCGAAGTGTAGTTCGGTGAATCCGATCATAGGTGTCAAGTGTTGATCGACACGTCATTTTCCATGCATGTTCGGACGGTCCGAAGTGTATGATCGGAGGATCCGATCATGAGCTGTCAAGAGCCAATGGACACGTAGCGTTCGGACGTTCCGAAGTGTTGTTCGGAGGATCCGAACATGGCCTATAAATAGTGCTCGGATTTCCTCATTTTGACTTGCCAATTTCTTGAGTTTTCTCTCATTTTGGAGAGTTTGGAAGGTTTCTAGGGTTAGTTGTTGGTCGAGCGATAGCTAAGAGCTGCCAGGAGTAGTAGCGTAGCGGCGCCTGAGTTTCAAGGCAATCGACATCAAAGGGCTGTCGACGGACGAAGGTAAACCCTAAACCTTTGGTAGTACTAGGGAGTACTGGTTTTGCTAGTCGAGCATGGTAGTATTGATTGAGTATGCTTTTGATGCGTAGGCTTGTGCTAGACCTGATTAGCGGTGTTGCGTAAGGCTAGGCTTGCTGTGATAGAGGTACGAAAGTACTATCCGAGATATCCTGGTTGAGTATACATTCATATATGTGTTGCATGAGTATTTGCTGCATTGTTATATGTCATATGATGCATGCTATTATGTCACGAGTTATGATGCATATTGCATATCATGTTGAGCCGTATCTCCTTCGAGATAGCCTTTACTGTTGAGCTGTATCTCTTTCGAGATAAGCTATATCTTGGGGCCGCTCAGCCCTGTCTTGTGGACGCATGGACACCGAGAGTACACAGTGGCCGACGGGTCGGGAGGGCTTCGGTGGTCCGGGACATTTTAGGTCCACGTCTGTCTTGTAGTGGATGCAGTGACCCAGAGGTTGGACCGCGCGGCACTATCCACTTGGCGCCTCTAGACTGAGCATTTTGAGATCCTTTGTGATTCCTGTTTCTTGACTACCCTGGTATCATATCATAGCATGTGCATTTCATATAGGTTTGTATACTCATACTTTAGTACTGGGCGTTCTTATCGCTCACGTCCTCGGTTTTGTTTATTCTTGGACACCCCTTTCCCACGGGGCAGGCCTCAGGTTGGATGGCTCAGGAGGAGCAGGAGGAGGACGTTGAGTAGCTGGTTGGTTTAGTTTTCAGTGTTTTCCATTTGATTCGTTATGGTTGTACTGTATATTTCATTTTGAGTTAGTCTAGACTTCGATTTCGATTGGGTTGTATAACTATTGTTGTTGGCCATATTTCCGCTGTTATCTCTGATTATAATTAATTAGGTTAATTGCATGCTTAGTTTTTGATTAGTAGGTGATTCTGGAACGGGTCACTACACACAAACTCCCTTGGGAAGCAAGAACACCATTCTCCAACTCAAAGATTCAACTTGTCCAACACAATGGCTCCCAAAAAGCAAAAAGGTAACCCCGGTTCCTCCTCTTCATCATCGTTTGATAGGGCACGGTTTGTTAGTATAGAGGCTAGGGCTCGATACGAGCATGCGAAAATTCATCGCAACCCAATAGCCGAGAGGGGAGTCCGGCGACAGTTAGAGGACATATACTTGGATATTATTGTTGATTTGCAAAGGCGTGGTTGGGAAAAATACGGTGAGCAACCTAAGGCGGCGGTAGTGTCTGTGGTTCGCGAATTTTATGCCAATGCAGCGGAGGGGCGAAATGGTTTGGTGTTTTTTAGGGGTAAACAGGTGCCGTATGACTCGGTGACGATTAATGCACTGTTAGGGACAGCGGAGGTCGACGACTCCCACTTCCAGACATTGGTTGCTAACCCGAATTATGATACGATTCTCGCCACATTGTGCCATCTGGGCGCAATATGGAAACCATTGGGCGGCTCGCCGAGTTGTTTTGACGAGAAGTATTTGAAAACCGAAGTTGCCCTTTGGTATTTATTTGTGGCTCGGAGAATGATGCCGGTCTCGCATAACAGCGAGGTCCAGAAAGAGCGGGCGGTGCTGCTTTATGCGTTGACCGAGGGATACGCCATCAACGTGGGCACACTCATCAATTCACAAATCACACTGAGTGCCCACAACAGTCATGTGGGCCTGTTCTTCCCCACCATTATCTCCGAGTTGTGCGCTAGAGCGGGAGTCGTATTTCGCGATGATGAGGAGTGGTTGCAACCCATGAAGCCTATTTGTGTCGAAGACCTCCAGTGGAAACGAGCTAAGCGAATCAGTGAATTTCCCTCTCGGGAGGGAGACGCCGGTGGATCTAGCACTGCCATCCCACGCCGCCTCCCACCACCACCCCGCCAGAGAACTCACACCGATATGATGGCTGAGAATCTCTCCTTCCAAACGCATCAGGGGCAATTCAACTCGTATGTCACCGACCATCTGTCTCACATTGACTCCATGATGCGCTCGCTGCTTGTGCAAGGGGGCGTTGACCCATCGACCATCCCACCGTCTCCGCTACCCCCTCCCCCATTCCGGTTCCAGTATGATTACTCTCAGCATGGGGAGGCCGCAGGAGTGCCACCGCCGGAGCAGGATGAGGATGACACTTGATCAGGGGAGTTTACTGTTTCCCCTACTTCGCATTTTTTTTCCTTTACCGCTTTTCTATTTTTTCTTTCTTATCATTGTTTCCGTCTAGCATGTGTATTAGCTTTCATGTTTATTTAGTCTGCATTGGTGTTTGCATATTTGTGTTTGCATTTCTGTGTTTGCATTTACATTAATGAGTTGTTCTGTTGTTAGTGTCTGTTTCGTTTTGTGCAATGAGGGCATTGCACAACTCTAGTATGAGGGGGGGTAGATTGTTATGTTTGCTTAGTTATTTGTTGCATCTATGTTGTCTAGTGTCGTTTATGGTGAGAAAACATAATTTATGCGCCAATGATGAGGTTGGATTGATAGTATACAAAAGTATTGATTGGGTCATTTCATGAACGGTACTCTTGATTGTTAAAACATGAATTTTGGCACAAAATTTGAACTTTTCGAGCACATATGTGTGGGGACTAGAATTTTGTAGGAATAATGGTGAAATTTGAAAGTTTTGTGTGGTTAACTTGAAAGGCACCATTTATGAGTTGATTTAGCATATAAACCCGTGAAAATAAGTCGCTAATTGGGACCTCGAATGAGAAAATTTGATTTGCCTTGAACTTTACATTTACCTCCTTTCCAATGCACTGAATTAAAATGTCATACACATAACCAGCTGTAATCCAAAGTATATATTCTTAGCCTAGGGAGTACATTTGTGAAAATTTTGCATTCAAAAAAAAAAAAAAGAGAAAAAGAGAAGAAAGAAGGAGATGTAAGGTGAGGGGGAGCCGAAATAAAAGGAATGAAATTCTATTCCTAGGCTAAAAGTTGGATATGTAAGGAGACGAGGAAAGTCAGACGAAAAGTCTTGACGATTACACAATGAAAATGATCGATGTACTCCCAACTTTTAGCCACTTGAGCTTATTTTTCTTCTTTTCGACACCCTTATCTGCACTTAAAAGTTGAATAAAAGTCAGTTTATGGCTAGTGATAAATGGACACGGGGGTGCATGCTAGTGAGACTTGTATTGAAGTGTTGATTGAGTGACTCGCATGATTTGATAATTGATCTATTTGAAATACGAATGACTAGACCCATCATGACACACACACACGTTCAAATGAGTGTCAAGATTTATGTGTAGTTGAGAATGAGCACTCGTTTGAGATTTGACTTGATTATGATCGGTATGTGGGAAAGTTCACTGAGGCATGACATAAAAGTTGTTAACTCACCATTGACAGTTACTTGTGTTGGTTATTTCTTGTTTGAGTGTTTTATATTGGTTGTGTTTGTTTAAAATCTCGTGCGTTAACCTATTTTGCTCGAGGGCGAGCAAAAGGTTAGTATGAGGGTGTTGATATGTGTCGTTTTTACGTGTTTTATGGCATTGGTTTAATTTTGTTTGCATTGTGCATGCATGCATTTCTTTTACTTTTTGTTCATTTTCGAGTAATCGTTTGCATTTTATCATGTCTCACTTGTATGTGATGAAATTGCAGGAAAAATGGTCGGAAAAACCAAGAATGAAGCAAAGTGTCGAAGACAAGGAACTTTGGACAGAATAAGCAGCGCTCGAGCGGTAGATTTCTACCGCCCGGGCGCCAAATATGACTAGCAAAGAGAAGAAGACAGAAAGTTTCGCGCTTGGGCGGTACATTTCTACCGCCCGGGCGCGAGAAGGTGCATCCGAAGACAGAAAGTTCGGCGCTCGAGCGGTAGTTTTCTACCGCCCGAGCGCGAATGCTGCATGTGCCAAGGAGAGTTACAGAGAGTGTGGCGCTCGAGCGGTACTTTTCTACCGCCCGAGCGCCGCTTATTTTTGGAAGATTATTGTGCGCGATTTCTTAACTTAATTTTGGGTGTGGCTGCGATGGAAAGATTATTGGTCGACTTTTGGGGAGGATTCAGACAACATTGAAGCTACCACAAGGAGTTTTGGGGAGTTTTTGCACTTGGATTGAAGATTCGACGGGTTCCGGGCATCGTTCTTCGCAGATTTCGTCACGTCTCGTATTTCTAGTTTATTTTCCTTTATTTAAATATTGTTTTGCTTATTTTAATTATGAATTCTAGTAGCTAAACTTTCATATTTGTTTGGATTAAAGGGGATCCTACCCCGAACGTTGAATCGAATTAATTTATATTTTGATTTTGCGTTATTCTTGATTTTACTACTGTTTTATCGTGTCATTAAAGAATAGCTAACTTTAACTACGTTTTTATATCACGAGTGAGTTCGAGAGAATAACGAGTGATAGGATCGAGTAGTAGAATTCGCGGATCTACAATTTACATAGATATATGAAATTGGATACGTGCCGATAGTCATAGTCCTTAGGGTCGAAAACTAGGGGATTTCATCAATCGAAATGCGATTCATTCTTGATAAATAATTAAAGACATTTAATTACTTCATTGAGTGAATTAGTTTGGCATAGCTCGAGAGAGTGTGTTCAATAGATTAGGAAATCCTGTCGGAAGCGTAGATCACGATCGAACGAATTAATTGATTAACGAGGGGTAGGTGAACCGAGATTCCCAGCAAATCTGTTTCTCATTGAGTTTAATTCAATCATTTTAGATATAAATTCTCGTTCATTACTTGTTGAATCATTTTAATTGCATATTTAATTGAGTATAGTAGGAATAATCACACAAATCAATTTTCGTTGCTAAATGTTAAATAACTGAAAATATAATTGTTAAACAGAGTCTTCAGCGGAACGATACTCGTACTCACATACACTATACTAGAACTTGACACCGTGCACTTGCGATCAATTTTTGAGCATACAAAATAATATTTTATTGGGGATTTCACTGTGCAAGTTTTGCTCGATCAGACACCCTCTCTAACCAAAAATCGCACTTGCTGAACTTTGCGTTTCGGCTTTCCCAGCCACTTTGTGGGCCCAAAACCCTTTTTAAAATCATTTAACTTGACTAGGGCTCATTTATACTTGTATTATCTATTTAAAACCCTACACCCTCAAGCCCTAACCCTACCCTGGTTCCCTTTGCCGCCCACCCCATAGCTGCTGTTAGAGTAGATGCCCTGCAAGCCAACGGTTCGCTAGGTAATTTATTGACTAAAGTGTAATAAACAACCTTTATTTTAATATAATTTAACTTTTCATGGTTTGTTATTTCTTTATCTGTATACCCATGTGAACAACATAGATAAAGACCTTGATTATACTTTAATACAAATGAATCGGAATTCGATGTTGAAACTCATTTTAAACACTGTATGATCTAAATTCGTTCCTAGTCGATTTAGCCACCTAAAACATGGATAAAGGTCGCTTGAGCTCGAGACTAGCATCTGTGATGTTGTGTACTGTGTTTCTTGGTGGGGGCATAGAGATGTCCAAACATGCAGATGTGCAGTCATATGATGATTATACAGAACAACCCTCCCTCGGACTTTTCAAGTGTTTATCATTCACCGAGAGGATAAGTCCGTGGTTATGATTGTACACCATTAATCCTTACGACCCTGGACAAAACTCATGCTCTATATGTTAGGTCTGTGCTTTGACTCGTTTACCGGCTCCAGGAGAATCATCAGGTGGCGAGGTTGGGTACAGTTGCGACACATGCAGGAGCCAGTTAATTGTATTCGGGGATTCACCGCTCACCTACGGGTGTGGATATCCTATGTGATCTGATTAAATAATAGTGCGTGGAATCTCTGACCTGAGTATGAGATGTACGTTAGAGAAGGAGTTCTCCAACAGTACATGCGATGCCACTATTTATTATCACATAATTATCGAATTATTATGCAACCCTCGATGAACCAATGGTTGCAAATTTGATCGGGATATATTAATTGAAGGGACCGTACTGTACGCTAATTATAATCGACTGGTTCTTGCAGACACTATCAATGATACCTAGGGAATCATAGGGCGATGCTACTAGACGCTCTTACCATGATTCGATGGGTTTAATAAGAAATATGATTTCTGACATTCTCATTATCAATTGTTGATACAGAGAATGGGGAAAATAAGGGTCAGTCCGAATAAAGGATTATGTCCTGAATCACAAGGAGATATGAACCCGCGGCTAGCTGTATCCCTTAACCATTGAGGGTCACACAAGCACTGAATCGTTTGTTCCCATTGAGAGAATAAATTAAAGGAATTGAATTTATATTATGATATAGTAAATTCAAGGAGTTGAATTTATGATAATTAAATTTCGAGAAAATAAATTCAAGGAGTTAAATTTATGAGATAGTAAATTCAATAAGTTGAATTTATAAAATTTAAGGATTTAATTTATTAGACTCAAAAGTTGAGTTTATTAAATATTAAATTTTGGAGGTGATTAATTCAAGAAGTTGAATTTATAATAAATTCAAATGTTGTATTCATAAGAGATTTAAATTAAATGTAATGGATATATGTATAATGGGCTTGTAAGAGTACAAGACCAACATATATTATTAAGGTTCTTAATTGGACTTTAAGAGATTAATTAATTATTTTAACTAGTTGGACTAGAATAATTAATTGATTAAGCTCATTAAGTATATAATTTATTAATGGGCCTTAAGCTTATATACATGTGTATTAGGCTTAAGGTTGAGAACAATTCATTCATAAGTTTTTTAAAAACCTAGCCTCCTCCTCCTTTGTGATTTTTCGAAAATCACAACTCTTCTCCTCTCAAAATTTCGGCCACCACTCCTAGGATTTTAGGAGTTTTTGTGTCGCCTTTAATTTTAATCTCCAACGAAAAACATCTTCTATCTTTCTAGTGAAATTTAGAAGAGGAATAAATCTTCTAGTCGTGGACCTGATTTGAAGATTGAATGAAGGAGTTTTTGAAGATGGTTCGTAGGGATTCATCAAGAGTTATATCCGCCTATAACGGATTAGTTGGAGCCAAGTGATTTAATTCAATAAGGGTATAATTCTAACACCATATGAATGTTTGATTATAAAACCATACGAGTGTCCAAATATATCTTGATTGTCAAGATCTAAAATTTTTAAAAATTCCGCTGCATTTTGGGCACGAGAAAATCGAGATCCAACAGTGGTATCAGAGCCAGGTTCTCTATATCGTATGTTTTTTAAATCATATTGAATAATTTATTTCTAACCACACAAGAAAATATTTCAGAAAATTGATGCACCAAAAAAAAAATTTATTTCTCCAAAAAAAAAAATGGGGCTGCTCGGAACTGTTCATGGCAGCGCACAGTGCCGCACACGCACGGCGGCTGCACGCGCGCACATTTTGCAGAGCGTCCGCACAGCGCCCAGCGGCCGTGCGCGCGCGCCATGAGCGCACAAGGCCCCCTGTTGCTACCCGGGAGTGTCTTGGGAAGCTTGTTGGATGATGGGCTCGAATTATTTTGGCCTAGTGTGCAATTTTCTGATTTTTCAAATTTTTGGGTAAAATTGATAATTTTTAAAATTGGTTCAATTTTTATTTTGAAAAATTAATAATTTTCTTGTAAAATAAATAGTTAGAATATGATTTTAATTATTTATGTAAAAATGAGTTTTACAAGAAATATATTATTATTGATTTAATTCGAAATTAAATAAGGTTTTTATTTAATTTATTAAATTTTTTAATAATTGTGGTGGTTAGTAATAAAATTATTAGATGTATGATTTATCAGTTAATTAAATTTATTTAATTAATTGATATTAATATTTGATATTAAATACATGAAGGATGGTCGAGAGCCTTGACCAATGTGTTAGGTGTAGGTTAGGATATTTTACTATTTTATTCGTTTTTTAATATTTGATATTATTAAAGTGAGCCTAGTTTATTGCTCGTTCCTATCTCATGAGATGTATCCCTTATGTGCCATGGCTATTTAAATGTAATTATTAGAAATAGTGTGTAATGCCCGTAATTTTAATCCTAGTAATCTATAATTATTGAGTTATAATTTGATATGATTATGAAAAGATTAACCGAGACACGATTTGAGGTAACGTGTGAAAATGTATGTGCGAGTACAGTAGCTGTGGCGCACATGCGCGAACCAATGCGCGCCATGCGCGCAATAGACAGTAGGCTTCGCGCATATGCGCGGAGTGAATGCGCGCATATGCGCGAAGGAGGCAGTAGGTACCCCAAAATCGCACAGGACCTCGCGCATATGCGCAAATCAAGGGCGCGCATATGCGCGAGGCGAGGTGCCAGTCACGCGCTGAGACTTATGGTCTCGCGCATATGCGCCGATAGATGTCGCGCATATGCGCGAGACGTGCCAACGAAAGAGGCGAGCCACGTTGTTGGATGCATGCGAGGATATATATATATATATATATATATATATATATATATATATATATATATATATATATATATATATATATATATATATATATTCATGCAAACCGTATTCAGAAGAAGGAAAATCCAAATTTAGAGGAAACTTTTGATCTTTGAGTTTAGAATTCGATTTGTGTAAAATCCGTCCGTTTGATTTTGAATCCAACTTCGGTACCGAGTTCCTAGCAACGTAGGCTACAACTGGACGTAAGTTTTACTACGTTTTGACATGTCTTGAAATTATGATATTGTCAGAATTGAATGAAACTCATATATGTTGTTCTTGACATGTTAGACATCATAGAATCGAAATCAGATTAAGAAACGGACTGATTATGGAATGGTTATGAATTGTTAGGGTATATTGATGTATACCAGACAGATTTGAATTGTGATTGAATTACAGATTGTAATGGATATGAGTTATGATTTGTAATTGATGTCTGTTGATTTGGTATTGACGGGGATACTGAGTGTGTACCGTTATGCCGATGATTTTGAATTAAATCTAGATTGATCAGATTGTTATTGATTTGAATGGTATATTGACATGAGATTGTTGATATTGTCATTGCCAGACAGACTGTGAATTCAGGACTTCGACTGAGCAAGAAACCGACGAAAGAAAGGTATAAGTCAATGTGGTATTGGGAGATCGACTTGAGTCGGTTTAGACTTGAGTTTCCCTAAATCACATACTTTACTTTATTGCATTGATATTGCATTGATTTGATTGATATACTTGTTCTCTTGATTATAGATAGCAGGTATCAGACGAGTAGTCTTATGACAGAAGTGCCTGATAGTGGTGGGATCACCACGGACACATTGCACGATGTCATGAGATATTGTATTGGCAGAAGTGCCATAGTCTACTACTGGATAATTGGCTATCGATGTGGATAGAATTTTAGCTCATTCTATTACTGGTGATCAGTATTGTATCGATGTGGATAGAATTATAACTTCTTCTATTACTGTTGATCGATGATATATCGATGTGGATAGAATCGGAGTTTCTTCTATTACTGGTGATCGATACTATACTGATGTGGATAGAAACAGAGCTTCTTCTATTACTGGTGATCGATACTATATCGACGTGGATAGAACTGGAGTCTTTTCTATTACTGTTGGTCGATATGGAATGCCAATGTCTGGAAACCGGGATCCCTAGGCTAGGATTGAGTCTAGTCTGAATCGTGGAGTCACGAGCATTGTCCTCAGTTTGATATTGATTATGTTTAAGATTTTGATACATATATATGTTACCTGATTACATGCTTTATATTTGTTTATATGATTGCATGTTTCATTGATTTATACTGGGATTATATTCTCACCGGAATTATCCGGCTGTTGTCTTGTCTGTATGTGTACATGACAACAGGTGGGACATGTTCAGGGTTGAGGAGATGAAGAAAGATCGTGATTAGAGTGGAGATTCCGGACTTTGATTTTGATGTATAATAGGGTTGAAACACTTGACATGAGTTGTTAAACCTTAGTTTAGTTTGAATGCAGGCAGTACAGGACTTGTATTGTGTTTTATATACTGAGATGTATATATGTTGTACGTCACTACGTTCCGCAATTAAAAAAAAAAAATTAGACCCTGTTTTATAATTGATTAATTAGTCCCAATGATGATTAAGAACTTGATTAGCGTCCGGGTCCCCACATAGTGGGAGATCAAGACTTCAAGATGGTGGGTCAGATGAACGAGATGAAGATATGTAAAATATTGAAAGCTCTTGTAATAGTTGCATTTGCATCCCTGTATTCACCTAGGTTTTGGATTTGGATCCATGTATGGCTCACATGGATCTAATAGTGTTGGCGATCGATCATCTTTATTTGTTGTTGAATGTCATATTATGATATATGCAATATATAGTAGTATGCATATATGTATATTATTAAATAATATAGTTGCATGAATCCGGCAAACATACAAACATGGCACACGCTTTTAAAATAAAATGATGAGACGATTTTAAAATTAAAATCCCTCATTTTGAATATGATTCAAAATTTATATCAAACTGGAAATGTAAAAATTAAAAGAGTTTAATTTTTCCTTGCTTTCCATCAACTGTGGTTGCATGTTGATCGCTAACTGCGGACAGTGTCTGGCTCATATTATTGGGGAGGCCTGGACGCCGGAAAACTGTGACTTCTACCTGACATATGATGTGAATTGAGCGGAACTCCCATGACTTCACCTCATATTATTGGGGGAACTCATGGCGACCGTCCCCTACAATTCAATATTGATGGGTCGGTTTGGCACGTGAAAATTAACGGCGTCATATTATTGGGTCCTTATTAAACGTGAGGCAAAACATGCGGAGGTTGCATAGGGATGCAATTGGATTCTACCTTTTAGAAATTATAATTGGCTGATATTTTTCGGGATTATAATTGGCTAATTGGACTATACGTGCCCATTAAGAAATTCAATTTCCTTTTTTCATCAGAGGGTGGTGGAAATATCAAAATAGTGGGAGGGAATTTATAAAATAAAAATTCCATTTTTTATATCTTAAAATTATTTTAAAATAATCAACAACTATTATTCTGTTTCCATATCAGTATATTTTTGATTTCATCACATAATCCATTTATGTTATTAACAAGATAACCGAACCTAATTTTAAAGACTGGTTGGGAAAATTGTTCTGAATTCAGAGAAAATGACATACACACTAATGTCAGTCCTGTTGAACTGACAAAGCATGCAAGATGGTAGGACCATAGTATGCAAACTAAAAGTGTAACATGCTCGTTTTTATGTCAAATGAACTGTAAGTACAGTTTGAGGAAATGTTGAATGCTGCTGACATTCGAATACACATGCAAGAGTTGCATGATGCATGAAACTTGTACAGTGATGCACATCACTTTTAAAAGCTTGTGACTACACGTATGCAAGATGGGGCTTTGGCCCATGAGCATGGTGTAAGTATGACTGGGCTTATTGAAAATGTGGTGGGCTTGGAATATGTGGTTCCTAACGAGTTACTAGATAACTTCAATTTGTTGTCTTTATATTCCTCATTTGACGGGGTTATGTTAAACTTCAATTTGAAAAAGATAGATGATAGCCTTGAAGAGCTAGTCAATACGCTTATAACTTATGAGATCACTATAAAACATGAAAATGTTGTTTTTCTAATGGGCCTCTCGTCAGATGAAAATGGCCCACAAGGTAAGGGAAAGAAATGTTCTGTCCTTCACAAGAAAAACAAACCTAATACGAGGCAAACTCTGAAGGACACTTAAAGGGCCTACAAATCCCGATAAGTCATAACATATTATTTCACTGCAAGAAGTCCGGACGTAAGATATTATATGCGTAAGAAATGTTCTGGAAATGATAAGTGAATGTCCAATTAAACATTATTTCAACAACAAATAAAGAAAGTTAGATGATCCAAATCCCACACAAATATGGCACGCTAGACTAGATCATATTTTCCAAAGAAGGACACACAAGCTGGTGGGAGAATGCATGTTTGACTTGTCAGACATAAATTATCTACCTACTTGTTAGTCCTGTCTAAAAGGAAAAATGACCAAGACTCTATTCAATGGAAACGTGGAACGTGCGCATGGTCTACTGGATTTAATCCACACAGACGTTTGTGGCCCGCTAAGTGTTAGCACAAAATATGGGCAATCCTACTTCATTACCGTTACTGATGATCATTCGAGGTATTGGTATCTCTATTTGATGAAACGCAAATGTGAAACATTTGAAAGGTTCAAAGAATTCAGATGTGAAGTAGAAAAAAAGATAGAAATAAGTATTAAGACACTTCGATCTAATCGAGGTGGAGAATACTTGAGTGCTGAAATTTTGGGTTATCTAAAAGAGAATGAGATTCTCTCACAGTGGACTCCACCAGCAACACAAAAATTGATGGTGTTTCTGAACGTTGAAATCAAACATTGATGGACATGGTTCGATCTACGATGGGATTCACTGAATTGGCTACATCGTTTTGGGGCTTTGCGATTGAAACTGCGGCAATTTTGTTGAATAATGTCCATACTAAAGCAGTGGATAAAACTCCATATGAGATATGGATGGGAAAAACCCCCAAAAATCTTACATGAAAATACATGAATGTCCTGCTTACGTGAAGCAGATATTGGGAGACAAATTGGATAGTAGATCCATTTTTTGCTACTTTGTAGGATATCCAAAGAATTCTGTTGGATATTATTTTTATCATCCCAATGAAGCAAAAGTGTTTGTTTAAAAAAATGCTACCTTTTTGGAAAAGGAATTTCTATTGAATAGAAAAGGCAAGATGATATAACTTGAAGAAATTCAAGATACTCTCTCGACTATAGAAATTGAACACATTTACCAACAACCAGTAGTTAAAGTACAAGCTCCTAGAAGGTCTGATAGGGTTATGAGACCACCAGCTAGATATACACTTCTTCATGAACAAGACCATGATGAGTCTTGTGTTGGATGTGATCCCATGAATTTTAAAGAAGCAATATCTGATAATGATTCAATCAAATGGCTTCAAGCCATGCAGTCAGAAATGGACTCTATGTATTCATACCAAGTATGGACATTACTGGATCCACCTGAGGGGATCGTTCCCATAGGATGCAAATGGATCTACAAAAGAAAGCTTGGGGCAGATGGCAAGGTAAAGACCTTCAAAGCAAGACTGGTTGCAAAATATTATACTCAAAGGCAAGGAGTTGACTATGAGGAAACTATTTAACCAGTTGCTATGTTTTAGTCCATTAGAATACTAGTAACCATAGCAGCATGGTATGACTATGAGATATGGCAAATAGATGTAAAGACTGCATTGCTCAATGGACACATGAAAGAAGAAAACTATATGTCTCAACCTGAGAGTTATACATCAGTAGGAAGTGAGCATAAGGCATGCAAACTTCAGAGATCAATATATGGACTCAAGCAGGCGTCAAGGAGTTGGAACCTCAGATTTGATAGCACTATCAAAGAGTTTGGTTTTGCTAAGAATCCTGAGGAACCATGCGTGTACAAGATATTTAGTGGGAGTGTAGTGACATTCCTAGTACTTTTTGTTGATGACATCCTCCTCATTGTGAATGATCTAGGATTACTGCAATCAACTAAAGTATGGTTATCAAGTAAATTCTCCATGAAAGACATGGGGGAAGTATCATATGTATTGGGAATACAAATCTATAGAGATAGATAAAAAAGGATACTAGGACTCACCCAAGCCACTTATATCGATAACATTCTGAAGCGATTCTCTATGGAAGAGTCCAAGAGAAGATACTTACTAATGTGTCATGGTGTTACTCTATCCCATAACAGACGAAGAGATAGAAATGATGACACGTATTCCATAGGCATCAGCCATTGGTAGAATCATGTATGGTATGATATCATCACATCCTGATGTTGCTTACTCTCTAAGTGTTACAAGCAGATATCAGGCAAACCCTGGTCCAATGCAATGGAAGGCCGTGAAAGATATTCTAAAGTGCTTGAGAAAGACTAAGAACTTGTTCATGGTCTATGGGGGTGGAGAATTGAAATTGGAAGGCTACACTGATTCTAGCTTCCAAAGTAACATAGATGATGAAGGATGATGAATTTTGTCTAAGAGTTAAGCGTCATTCATAATGGAGTTGATCCAGTCCCGGTGTACTGCGACAACACTGGTGTCGTTGAGCAAGCAAAGGAACCAAGGTCTCATCAACGATCCAAACATATAATGAGGAAGTTACACGTCATCCGGGAGATTGTGGGAAGAGGAGACATATCAGTGGAAAGAGTCCTCTCTGCAGATAATATTGCTGATCCACTTACATATCCCTTGCCAGGACAATTGTTCGAGTAGCATCGCGAAGCAACGGGATTAAAGTTTATGGGTAGTTGGCTCCAGGGCACGTGGGAGAATGTTAGAGTAGATGCCCTGCAAGCCAACGGTTGGCTAGGGAGTTTATTGACTCAAGTGTGATAAACAATATTTATTTTAATATAATTTAACTTTTCATGGTTTGTTATTTCTTTATCTATATATCCATGTTAACAACATAGATAAAAACCTTGATTATAGTTTAATACAAATGAACCGTAATTCGATATTGAAACTCATTTGTAAACATTGTATGATCTAAATTCGTTCCTAGTCGATTCAGCCGCCTAAAACATGGATAAAGGTCGCTTGAGCTCGAGACTAGCATCTCTGATTTTGTGTACTGCGTTACTTGGTAAGGGCATAGAGATGTCCAAACATGCAGATGGGTAGTCATATTATGATTATACCGAACAACCCTCCCTCGGAATTTTCAAGTGGTTATCATTCATCGAGAGGTTAAGTCCGTGGTTATTATGACACCATTAATCCTTACGACTTGGGAAAACACTGAGGCTCTATATGCTAGGGCACTCGTTTACCTGCTCGAGGAGAGTCATCAGGTGGCGAGGTTGGGTACAATTGCGACACATGTAGGAGCTAGTGCATTGTAGTCTGGGATTCACCGCTCACCTACGGGTGTTGATATCTTATGTGATCTGTTGAAATAATAGTGCGTGGAATTTCTGGCCAGAGTATGAGATGTACGTTAGAGAAGTAGTTCTCCAACAGTACATGTGATGCCACTATTTATAGTTATCACATAGTTATCGAATTATTATGCAACCCTCGATGAACCAATGGTTGCAGATTCGATCGAGATATATGAGTTGAAGGGACCGTACTGTACGCTAATCATAATCGACTGGTTCTTGCAGGCACTATCAGTGATACCTAGGGAATTATGGGGCGATGCTACTAGACGCTCTTACCATGATTCGATGGGTTTAATAAGAAATATGATTTCTGATATTCTCATTATCTGTTGTTGATACATAGAATGGGGAAAATAAGGGTAAACCCGAATAAAGGATTATGTCCTGAATCACAAGGAGTTGTGAACCCACTCTAGCTGTATCCTTGAAACATTGAAGGTCACACAAGCACTTGATCGTTTGTTCCCATTGAGAGAATGAATTTAAGGAGTTTAATTTATATTATGATATAGTAAATTCAAAGAGTTGAATTTATGATAATTAAATTTTCAGAAAATAAATTCAAGGAGTTAAATTTATGAGATAGTAAATTCAAGAAGTTGAATTTATAAAATTTAAGGATTTAATTTATTAGAGTCAAAAGTTGAGTTTATTAAATATTAAATTTTGGAGGTGATTAATTCAAGAAGTTGAATTTATAATAAATTCAAATGTTGTATTCATAAGAGATTTAAATTAAATGTAATGGATATATGTATAATGGACTTGTAAGAGTACAAGACCAACATATATATTATTAAGGTTCTTAATTGGACTTTAAAAGAATAATTAATTAATTAAACTATTTGGACTAGAATAATTAATTGATTAATCCCATTAATTATTTAATTTATTAAAGGGCCCTAAGCTTATATATGTGTATTAGGCTTAAGGTTGAGAACAATTCATTCATAAGTTTTTTAAAAACCTAGCCTCCTCTTCCTTTGTGATTTTTCGAAAATCACAACTCTTCTCCTCTCAAAATTTCGGCCACCACTCCTAGGATTGTAGGAGTTTTTGTGTCGCCTTTAATTTTAATCTCCAACGAAAAACATCTTCTATCTTTCTAGTGAAATTTAGAAGAGGAATAAATCTTCTGGTCGTGGACTTGATTTGAAGATTGAATGAAGGAGTTTTTGAAGATCGTTCGTAGGAATTCATCAAGAGTTATATCCGTCTATAACGGATTAGTTGGAGCCAAGTGATTTAATTCACTGAAGGTATAATTCTAACACCCTATGAATGTTTAATTATAAAACCATACGAGTGTCCAAATATATCTTGATTTTAAAGATCTACAATTTTTAAAACTTCTGCTGCGTTTTGGGCACGAGAAAACCGAGATCACAGCAGCATCATTTTCCAAGTCCTTGAGCAGCAAGTCTCGACTTTTCTCTCTAGCTTTCAAGAAAAGTCTTCCCCCCCCTCTCTCCAGTGCGAGTTCTACGCGTTTGTGGTTGAGGTTTCAAGCGTTCTTATGCAAAGGCATGACCAAAACCTCTCTTTTCGCATTTTTCACACCATTATACATGTTTTCGACTGTTTATGCATGATATGTTGTAGAGCTAACATTTTATGGATTTTTGAATGCATGATCATCATGAAGAAAATCGAACCCCACATGGGTTATTGTTAACGTTCTTATCCTTGGTTTTGAGGGGGCTGCCAGGATTAATGTATGAGTCATGTTTTACAGCAGGTTGAGAGTGTTTTGATGTTTTAGAACCAGGTCTGGAAGGGGCTGTGAAGAAACCGATCGAGTGAATTGTTCTTGAGCACGTTATGGTCCTAGTGATGTGTGTGGGATTACGGCTGTGTGCGTGGGACTTTTGCCCATGATTGATTGGGTCAAATATGGTCTGGTAAAAGTCCTAGGGTGGTTGGTGGGGTCTGGTCCAGGCTAGTGTTTGGCTAGGATCGAACTAGGGCATAAGTTGACTTAGGAGTTAACTAGGGTTTTCGGGTACCTTGTTGCAGGAAAATTACAACAAATTCCAGCTAGGTTTTAAGGTCATAAGTTGCTCAAATTGGATGGTTGTAGGTCTGGACTTGAGTTATTAAGTCTTGGTTTACGTTGGGAAATATTTGGGTGAGTTTCGGGTTGATTCGAGTTAAAACCGAGAACACGATAAAAGTTTTAAAATGAACCGTATAATTTTTATAACAGACTTGAGTTTACATCTACGGAATGCTTACAATTATTTTTCGAGGCATTTTAGTTAGTTTGGTTGGCTTCGAGTCGAAATTTTGAAGTCCAGGGGTAAAATGGTAAATTAGGGTTTCTAGGAGCAAAATGGTCATTTTGCACCTAAGTCGAGATTTTAATCCTTGCCGCGCCTTAAACACAATTTGGCATGTTTTAAATGCTTATGTTAGCTCGTATATGAATTTTTATGTAATTATGAAAAAATACGTTGCATGTTTGATTTTTTTAAAAAAATACGTATATGCATGGTTTTATTCAGTGATGAATATGATAACATGTTTTGAAGGATGTGAGTTGGTTATGACTAATATGATGACACGATGACAAGTAAGGCCAAGGCTCAATGGACGAGTAATGTTATCGCTAATGTCCCCTCCGCCGGGTACCACAGTTACAAGTATATGAAACATAATCAACAACAATAATTTGTTTCTTTTATCCATCAACTTACATGATGATACAAAAGTCACAACTAATGTTTTATCCATCGACGTACAGCAGTTATTGCATGCATGCTTGTAAATGTTTATTTTCGAGAGTTAGCTTAATAAAAAAAATTCTAGTAACATTTTAAGTTGTAGACGTTCCAGTTGTTATCAGAGCAAGGGTCCTCCTGTTTAGGGTGGTGCTACCGCCAACTTCTGCCGCTCAGTTTTAAAGCCTCAAGTATATAAGTTAATATGATTTTAAATGTTTTAATGCTATCACCTGCATGTTTACATAATGTATGTTTTACAATGATTTTCAGTACATGATTAGCTGTTTTTAGGATTTGAGTATTATAATTTTTTTTAAAAAAAAAACTAGATTAAATTACATGATGGGTTACATTTAGTATTCAGATATCATGCCTCCCAGACGCGCTCCTAACACAGACCGTCGGGATGATTCTTCAGGAAGCGGCAGAGGCCCACCTCTACCACCACCGCCAGAAGACGCAGCTACTCGTATACAAGAGGGTATTTCCAGACTTATGTAGCAGGCTCCCCGACCCCAGACATACATCTACAGGCAGTTCAGAGGGCTCAAATCGAAGGAGTTCGGGGGTACAACTGATCCTTTCGTGGCGGAGGGTTGGATTCGATATTTTGAGCTACACTTTCAGTACTTGGATATAACAACATATAAAGCATGTAGACTTACATATTGAGGCTTGACGACTTAGCTTCCCGTCACTGATTGTAATGCCCGGTTTCTCGTACAAATGATAATAATGCGTTTATGTCGTTTATTATGTAGTTATTTAGCTCGTTAGATTCCACGTGATGATTGAAGTATCAATATTGAGATTGAACATGACTTTTATATTGCCCATGGTATATTGAGAATGACTATATGTCTAAATAGTTAGAGTAAGATGTGTAGGTAATGATAGTGTAATGGAAGTTGTGGGAAATGAGATGTAAATATGGTAGTTCGTACGGGTTTTAGCATAATGATTTGAATATTGATCCAAATCATGTGAGGCCTTAACCGTTAAAAAGCTAAGATATAATGCTACAACTTTCATGTTTTGGGTTTTGTCCAATTCATTGTGGAAGACAAGCCAAAAGTGTCCCGAAGTGCGTCGTGTCTACCGTCATTCCCTCACCGACACATGTTATGAGAATGGGCATAACATTTTACTCAGACCTCCAAATGACCTGAAACTATTGGAAGATTCAAGCCAAGACATAGAGCTACAACTTCCTAGTTTACCACTTTTCCAGATTATGAACGGAAGAGACGTTTCCGGAGCAATCTTTGAGGAACCAGTGCGCAGAAGCAGAATGAGTGGCGCCCGAGCGGTAGGATTTTACCGCCCGAGCGCCAATGGTTCTGGAATTTTTGTTTCGGACAGAAAGTGTCGCGCTCGAGCGGTAATTTATGACCGCCCGAGCGCCGCCTTGCATATAAGAAGATAAGTTTCGACTTTCTGAATCATTTCTTTAGTTCTTCCCCTCCTTTATCAGCAAAAGCTCGAAGTAAACCAAGAAACTCTTCCTCCAAAAGCTCTCTTCTTCCTTTCCTTCATCAATTTGAAGATAGATCTTAGTTCTCCATCACAATAACATCATAGAAGTGTAAGCTTTCTTCTCTTTTAGTTGTTCTACATGTAGAGGAATGATTTTCATCTAGTTTCTACATTAGTGACTGAATTATTGGTATATTTGACAGTATAGGAGCGTGAAACACCGTCTCAAACCAGTGTTCTTAAGCTTGAACTGTAAGTTGGCATGTTCTTGAAGTAATACATGAGTAATATTATGATTTCAAACACCTCCCATTGATTATTGCTATATGTACATTGTTAGTATCCTATTGATGAAACATAGCACCATATGCCATTGTTATGTATTAAATATGTAAGAAACTCATGAATATTGATGACGGGTGCTATGTCATGAACAAGAACATGAACATGAGACTGATTTTACATGATATAGAGCTTGTTGACATCATGGGTGGTTTTAAGTCCACCAAAGCTATTGGCCAATATATGTTCATGGGGCGTGGGGTTGCCAAAGGTTGCTCCCTAACGTCCAACACAGTAGTAGCTATATAATAAAGCAAGCACGGTAGTACAGGTCAACTAATGAGGCTCAAGTACAAAAATGGACATTGAATATATGCTACGGTATGACATGTTTTTAAGATTCATTATTGATCACGACTTGATATGTATGTTCCTTCGAAGTATATTGATACGTACAAGTGCCAACTTATTGAGTTTATAAACTCACGTAGCTCATGTATTACAGGATCAGGTCGTGAAGATGCGTAGGATGCCGGTTCGCCAATGGATGCTAGTGACGTGCCTCACCTCGACAAGAACCGGGCTTCTTATTGTATAGCTTCCGCATATGTATTATAATGAATTGAATGTCAGGGTTTGAAACAAGTTTTACAATGTTTATGTCTAGGGGTATGATGGTACAGAATATGTTTGTGTGTAAGAATACGATTATATATATATGGGTTGATGTTGTTGCTTGAGTTGAGTTTGTGTCTATATATATATAAATGTTGTTGCTAGGTTTGGGCTTATACAAAATACAGGGACATCATGCCAAAATTTTTACAAACCGTCAAAGTGATGCCCCTTGTTGATTTGATTCATAATATAGTTATATCATTCAAATCCTATTTTGATTATGGTAATTATGCTAAGTATAGAGTAAGGGTGTGACATTTTTATGGTATCAGATCCCACGGTTCTTTGACAGGGAAGACACTGCACTTCATCCACATGGAGAACTCGGCAAGTAAGTATCTTTGTATCTCATAGTTTATGCTAAGTTGTAGTAGCCCGAATTCCAAATTGGGTAATTAACGGATTATTGGTGATTAAGAAGGTTTAATGTGTAATTTTGACCAGGGTCATGATCGGACGGACCGAAGATGGTTCGGAAGCACCGAAGAGTTCGGAAGGTCCGAAGTGGGTTCGGTGGATCCGATCATGAGGTGTCAAGAGCAGCTGGACACGTGCATGTTCGGACGGTCCGAAGTGTATGATCGGAGGATCCGATCATGAGCTGTCAAGAGCCGATGGACACGTAAGAGTTCGGACGTTCCGAAGAGGGTTCGGACGATCCGAACATGGCCTATAAATAGTGGTCGGATTTCCTCATTTTGACTCGCCAATTCAGAGAATTCCATAGCATTTCAGTCGTTTCTGACAGGTTCTAGTCTTGTTCCGAGATTTGGGCACTAGCGGGGAGCTGCTGGTCTTGTAGCAGAGCTGTGCTCTAGTTGGGAGCTAGCGGCATCAGCGGGCTAGCGACGGACGAAGGTTTGGAATTTTATCAGTATTTATCTCAGGATTATCTAGTTAAGTCTGGTAGATAAGTTTAGTGATGGTTTTCACTTGATGAATAGGCTTGGATTAGACCTGTTGTCTGGTTGTTCCAGTGAATTAGGATTGCTGTGATAGAGGTACGAAAGTACTATCCGAGATATCCTGGTTGAGTATACATTCTTATATGTGTTGCATGATTATGTGGTGCATTGATATATGTCATATGATGCATGCTATTATGTCACGTTTATTACTGCACGTTGCATTTCATGTTGAGCCGTATTCTTCTTCGAGATAGCCTTTACTGTTGAGCTGTATCTCTTTCGAGATAAGCTATATCTTGGGGCCGCTCAGCCCTGTCTTGTGGACGCATGGACACCGAGAGTACACAGTGGCCGACGGGTCGGGAGGGCTTCGGTGGTCCGGGACATTTTAGGTCCACGTCTGTCTTGTAGTGGATGCAGTGACCCAGAGGTTGGACCGCGCGGCACTATCCACTTGGCGCCTCTAGACTGAGCATTGTTGAGATCCTTTTGTGACTCCTGTTTCTTGACTACCCCGGTATCATGATCATAGCATGTGCATTTCATATAGGTCTGTATACTCATACTTTTGTACTGGGCGTTCTTATCGCTCACGTCCTCGGTTTTGTTTATTCTTGGACACCCCATTCCCACGGGGCAGGCCTCAGGTTGGACAGCTCAGGAGGAGCAGGAGGAGGACGTTGAGTAGCTGGTTGGTTTAGTTAATCGGTATTTTTGTTGACTTTTTCCGCTGTTATCTCTGATTATTGTTAATTAAGTTATTTGCATGCTTAGTTTTTGATTAGTAGGTGATTCTGGAACGGGTCACTACATTTATGGTATCAGAGCATGCGTACGATTTTGGGATATAGATTTCTGTTTTGGGATTTCCGTTGACCAATTTACTAGTTTCCCCATTCTATTGTTGTAGCAATGGCTGACCATTTTGATGACGGGAGTAGTCAGGGGAGTGTAGGTCGATGGGGTGACCAGGACGATCATAGACGTCATCGTGAGCATCGTCATCGTCGGGATGGTCCTAGGCGTTTTGATTTGCATCGTTTCATTCAGATGGGGCCTAAGCCTTTAGTTGGTGGTGAGACTCCCGATGATGCTGAGGATTGGTTAGAGCGCATGGAGAGTTGTTTTGTTTTGTTCATCCTCTAAGCTTGATTTCGAGGACGAAATCGTTTTAAGGGGGGGAGAATGTAGTAGCCCGAATTCCAAATTGGGTAATTAACGGATTATTGGTGATTAAGAAGGTTTAATGTGTAATTTTGACCAGGGTCATGATCGGACGGACCGAAGATGGTTCGGAAGCACCGAAGAGTTCGGAAGGTCCGAAGTGGGTTCGGTGGATCCGATCATGAGGTGTCAAGAGCAGCTGGACACGTGCATGTTCGGACGGTCCGAAGTGTATGATCGGAGGATCCGATCATGAGCTGTCAAGAGCCGATGGACACGTAAGAGTTCGGACGTTCCGAAGAGGGTTCGGACGATCCGAACATGGCCTATAAATAGTGGTCGGATTTCCTCATTTTGACTCGCCAATTCAGAGAATTCCATAGCATTTCAGTCGTTTCTGACAGGTTCTAGTCTTGTTCCGAGATTTGGGCACTAGCGGGGAGCTGCTGGTCTTGTAGCAGAGCTGTGCTCTAGTTGGGAGCTAGCGGCATCAGCGGGCTAGCGACGGACGAAGGTTTGGAATTTTATCAGTATTTATCTCAGGATTATCTAGTTAAGTCTGGTAGATAAGTTTAGTGATGGTTTTCACTTGATGAATAGGCTTGGATTAGACCTGTTGTCTGGTTGTTCCAGTGAATTAGGATTGTTGTGATAGAGGTACGAAAGTACTATCCGAGATATCCTGGTTGAGTATACATTCTTATATGTGTTGCATGATTATGTGGTGCATTGATATATGTCATATGATGCATGCTATTATGTCACGTTTATTACTGCACGTTGCATTTCATGTTGAGCCGTATTCTTCTTCGAGATAGCCTTTACTGTTGAGCTGTATCTCTTTCGAGATAAGCTATATCTTGGGGCCGCTCAGCCCTGTCTTGTGGACGCATGGATACCGAGAGTACACAGTGGCCGACGGGTCGGGAGGGCTTCGGTGGTCCGGGACATTTTAGGTCCACGTCTGTCTTGTAGTGGATGCAGTGACCCAGAGGTTGGACCGCGCGGCACTATCCACTTGGCGCCTCTAGACTGAGCATTGTTGAGATCCTTTTGTGACTCCTGTTTCTTGACTACCCCGGTATCATGATCATAGCATGTGCATTTCATATAGGTCTGTATACTCATACTTTTGTACTGGGCGTTCTTATCGCTCACGTCCTCGGTTTTGTTTATTCTTGGACACCCCATTCCCACGGGGCAGGCCTCAGGTTGGACAGCTCAGGAGGAGCAGGAGGAGGACGTTGAGTAGCTGGTTGGTTTAGTTAATCGGTATTTTTGTTGACTTTTTCCGCTGTTATCTCTGATTATTGTTAATTAAGTTATTTGCATGCTTAGTTTTTGATTAGTAGGTGATTCTGGAACGGGTCACTACATAAGTTATGTGTCTATGTATCCTACATGTAGGTTAAGATAAGCGACGATGCCACCGAAACGTAAAGTACATGAAGGAGAGTCATCTAAGGGCAAGGCCCCAGCAGTCGAAGGTGAGGGCGGTGCGCCACGACCTGTAGATGACTTCGCTCAATTACTCCAACAACAAACCAAAGTCCATGGTGAGCAAATCCAGCAGCTACTGGAGATGCAACGGACTACTCATGAACAGGCACAAGCTCAAGCCATAGTACACAGACATGTGCCTGTTCAGACAGACGTATATGATCGGTTTCGACGTTTGAATCCTCCGGAATTCATGGGAAGCACCGATCCAGCAGTAGCAGAAGAGTGGATTAAGTCATTGGAGTCCATCTTCTCCTACCTTCATATGGAAGATGTTGACAAAGTGACTTGTGCCGTCTTTTTATTAACAAAACATGCAAGAATTTGGTGGGAGAGTGCAAGGGTCGCATTACCGGTTGGACCATTGACATGGGAAACTTTCAAAACCGTGTTTTACAACAAGTATTCAGTAAAGACGTACGAGCTAAGAAAGCCAGCGACTTCCTTAACCTGAAGCAAGGAACTATGGCAATGACAGAATATACAACAATTTGAGGCCGGAGTCCAATATGTACCATATATTGCACAAGATGACACAAGTAAGGGCGAACACTTCATGAGGGGACTTCGCTCTGAAATTAAAAGAGATGTACGAATGTCGAAAGTTGCTATGTATGGGGAGATAGTAGAAAGAGCACTTATGGCAGAACAAGATGAACATTACATTGACAGGGACAGGCAACAACGAAGGCAGCAGTACTTTCAGAAGAGCCAAGGAACAGGACAAGGCAAAAAGATCGATAGCAAAGGTGCTCGACCAGAGGAACCCCGTGGCAAGGGTCCCCCTCCACGTAAAGAACAGGACAGACCACCTTGTCCTAAATGTGGCAAACTTCATGGCGGGGAATGTATGCAAGGTTCTAATGTCTGTTATCGTTGCAAGAAGCCAGGACATCTCGCCAAGAATTGTCCAGGAAGTTCAGAGAAAGTACAGGGACGCCTTTTCTCCATGACCAAAGAAGAAGTGGATGCTGATACATCGATGATCACCGGTATGTTCTTGATTTCTGGTATTACTGCTATTATTTTACTAGATTCAGGAGCCACGCATTCTTTTTTTTCGGAATCGTTTGTAAAGAGACTAGGCATTACACCAAGTACAACAGAGACACAACTCGCCATAGCCTTACCTTCCGGGCAAGAATTACGGACAGATCAGAATGTGCGAGGATGTCCAATATATGTCCAAGGTCATCAGATGTATGCTGAATTGATTGTTTTGAAAATGAACGATTTTGATGTGATATTGGGAATGGATTGGCTCTCGAAGTACAGAGTTACTATTGACTGTGGCATAAAGATGATCAAGTTTGCACCAGTAGGAGCTGAACCATTCACCGTAGCAAGTGCAGGTATATCCTTACCTCTTCGGATAATCTCTTGTATGAAGGCTTATAAATTACTACAGAAGGGGTGTCAAGGATATTTAGCATCTGTGTTAACTAGTGATCCACCTGTTCGTGAATTAAAAGATACAGATGTTGTTTGTGAATTTCCGGAAGTATTTCCTGATGATGTAACAGGCTTACCCCTAGATAGAGAGATCGAATTTGTAATTGATGTTGTGGCAGGAACTCATCCGATCTCAAAAGCTCCTTATCGATTAGCTCCTACAGAAATAAAAGAATTGAAAGAACAGTTACAGGAGTTGCTTGATAAAGGGTTTATTAGACCGAGCTTTTCACCGTGGGGTGCACCTGTTTTGTTTGTGAAAAAGAAAGACGGTACTCTTCGTTTGTGTATTGATTATCGGGAGTTGAACAAAGTGACGATTAAAAACAAATATCCACTCCCTAGAATTGATGATTTGTTTGATCAATTATAAGGAGCTGCTATCTTTTCGAAGATTGATTTACGATCAGGCTCTCATCAATTAAAAGTTAAATCAGATGATATCTCAAAGACTGCCTTCCGAACCAGGTACGGGCATTATGAATTTCTTGTAATGCCATTTGGACTAACAAATGCACCAGCAGCTTTTATGGATTTAATGAACAGAATTTTCAAGCCATTTCTAGACAAGTTCGTGATTGTGTTTATAGATGATATTCTCATCTACTCACGAACTGTAGAGGAGCATCGAGAACATTTGCAATTAGTTTTGCAAACTTTGAAAGATAAACATTTGTATGCCAAATGGAAGAAATGTGAATTTTGGCTTGAACAAGTATCATTCTTAGGCCATATTATCTCAAAAGAAGGCATATCAGTGGATCCAAGCAAGATTGAAGCTGTTAATAACTGGCTACGACCTACCACTGTTACCGAGGTACGTAGTTTCCTTGGGCTAGCTGGTTATTACCGTCGGTTTATAGCGGGATTTTCTAAGATAGCATTACCTTTGACTGCTTTAACTCGAAAGAATGTGAAATTTGTATGGGACGAAGCATGTGATCGCAGTTTCCAAGAGTTAAAGGTAAAATTGACTTCAGCACCGGTCCTTGCTATTCCAGAAGGATCGGGGGATTTTGTAGTGTACAGTGATGCTTCGAAACAAGGTTTAGGAGAAGTCTTGATGCAACACGGGAAGGTGATTGCTTATGCCTCTAGGCAATTGAAAGAATATGAAAAGAACTATCCCACACATGATTTAGAACTGGCAGCAGTGGTATTTGCATTGAAAATATGGCGCCATTATCTGTATGGCGAACGTTGTGAAATATACACGGACCACAAGAGTTTGAAATATTTATTCACACAAAAAGAACTGAATATGAGACAACGACGTTGGTTGGAATTGGTAAAGGATTACGATTGTGTTATTAATTATCATCCAGGTAAATCCAATGTTGTTGCAGATGCATTAAGTCGAAAGTCCAGTTCTATTGCTGCAATGCAAGTACAAGAACAAATTTTATGGGATTTGCAGAACTTGAAGCTTGATGTTATTCCAAAGGGATCTGCAATCAAATTATCATCTCTCATAGTTCGACCAACACTTGCAGACAGGATCAAGGTCGAACAAAATGCAGATAATGAATTCGAGCAATTGAGACAGCGAGATGAAGAAAAAGGAAATTTGAACTTTGAATTGGATGGGGAAGGAATATGGACATATCAAGGGAGATTGTGTGTGTCATAGCAAGGAACGATCAGAACCGACATTCTTATTGATGCTCATGCTACTCCCTATTCGATCCATCCAGGAGGCACAAAAATGTACAAGGATTTGAAACCATTATTTTGGTGGCCAGGTATGAAAAAGGACATTGCTCAATTTGTTGCACAATGTCTAACTTGTCAACATGTCAAGATTGAACATCAAAGACCAGCAGGGCTCCTGAAACCGCTACCCATTCCTGAGTGGAAATTGGAACATATCACAATGGATTTCATGCTTGGTCTGCCAAGAACACAAAGAGGATTCAATGCTATATGGGTTATTGTCGATCGACTTACAAAATCGGCTCACTTTCTTCCGGTGAAGACCACATACACGATGAATCAATATGCTGAAGAATACATCAAGGAGATAGTGAGGCTTCATGGCATACCAGTGTCCATTGTATCTGACAGAGATCCAAAATTTACATCAGCATTTTAGAAGAGTTTGCATCATGCTATGGGAACTCGATTGTCATTCAGCACAGCATTCCACCCTCAAACTGATGGACAATCAGAACGAGTGAATCAGATCTTAGAAGATATGTTGAGGGCCTGTACTATTGACTTCCCAGGCAGTTGGGACAGTAAACTACCGTTGGCTGAGTTTACATAAAATAATAGCTATCAGTCAAGCATTGGAATGGCATCATATACTGCATTATATGGTAGAAAATGTCGATCTCCAGTACATTGGGATAAATAGGAGAAAGGAAATTATTAGGCCCTGAATTGGTACAACAGACAGCTGAATTGGTAACCAAGATCAGAGAAAGAATGCACACTGCCCAGAGTCGACAGAAAAGCTATGCTGATGTGCGACGTCGTCGATTGGAATTTCAGGTTGGTGACCATGTATTTGTAAAGATATCACCATTGAAGGTCATTTTGCGTTTTGGTAAGAAGGGAAAATTGAGTCCAAGATATATCGGTCCATTTGAAATCTTGGAAAGAATAGGAGACAGAGCCTACCGAGTTGCTTTACCTCCGAACTTGTCAAATGTTCACAATGATTTTCACGTTTCCTTGCTACGAAAGTATTTGGCCAATCCTTCTCACGTTCTTCATTACGAACCATTGGAGCTGGCATCGAATCTCTCGTATGAAGAACGGCCGGTCCAAATCCTCGATAGGAAATCAAAAGTGTAACGAGGCAAGGAAATACCCTTGGTGAAACTGCTATGGCGAAATCATGCAATCGAAGAAGCAACTTGGGAACGAGAAGACGAGATTCAACAGAGATATCCCGAACTATATGGTATGTCAAATTTCGAGGACGAAATTCTTTGAAGGAGGGGAGAATTGTAATGCCCGGTTACTCGTACAAATGATAATAATGCGTTTATGTCGTTTATTATGTAGTTATTTAGCTCGTTAGATTCCACGTGATGATTGAAGTATCAATATTGAGATTGAACATGACTTTTATATTGCCCATGGTATATTGAGAATGAATATATGTCTAAATAGTTAGAGTAAGATGTGTAGGTAATGATAGTGTAATGGAAGTTGTGGGAAATGAGTTGTAAATATGGTAGTTCGTACGGGTTTTAGCATAATGATTTGAATATTGATCCAAATCATGTGAGGCCTTAACCGTTAGAAAGCTAAGATATAATGCTACAAATTTCTTGTTTTGTGTTTTGTCCAATTCATTGTGGAAGACAAGCCAAATGTGTCCCGAAGTGCGTCGTGTCTACCGTCATTCCCTCACCGACACATGTTAGGAGAATGGGCATAACCTTTTACTCAGACCTCCAAATGACCTGAAATTAGTGGGAGATTCAAGCCAAGACATAGAGCTACAACTTCCTAGTTTACCACTTTTCCAGATTATGAACGGAAGAGACGTTTCCGGAGCAATCTTTGAGGAACCAGTGCGCAGAAGCAGAATGAGTGGCGCCCGAGCGGTAGGATTTTACCGCCCGAGCGCCAATGGTTCTGGAATTTTTGTTTCGGACAGAAAGTGTCGCGCTCGAGCGGTAATTTATGACCGCCCGAGCGCCGCCTTGCATATAAGAAGATAAGTTTCGACTTTCTGAATCATTTCTTTAGTTCTTCCCCTCCTTTATCAGCAAAAGCTCGAAGTAAACCAAGAAACTCTTCCTCCAAAAGCTCTCTTCTTCCTTTCCTTCATCAATTTGAAGATAGATCTTAGTTCTCAATCACAAGAACATCATAGAAGTGTAAGTTTCTTCTCTTTTAGTTGTTCTACATGTAGAGGAATGATTTTCATCTAGTTTCTACATTAGTGACTGAATTATTGGTATATTTGACAGTATAGGAGCGTGAAACACTGTCTCAAACCAGTGTTCTTAAGCTTGAACTGTAAGTTGGCATGTTCTTGAAGTAATACATGAGTAATATTATGATTTCAAACACATCCCATTGATTATTGCTATATGTACATTGTTAGTATCCTATTGATGAAACATAGCACCATATGCCATTGTTATGCATTAAATATGTAAGAAACTCATGAATATTGATGACGGGTGTTATGTCATGAACAAGAACATGAACATGAGATTGATTTTACATGATATAGAGCTTGTTGACATCATGGGTTGTTTTAAGTCCACCAAAGCTATTGGCCAATATATGTTCATGGGGCGTGGGGTTGCCAAAGGTTGCTCCCTGACGTCCAACAAAGTAGTAGCTATATAATAAAGCAAGCACGGTAGTACAGGTCAACTAATGAGGCTCAAGTACAAAAATGGACATTGAATATATGCTACAGTATGACATGTTTTTAAGATTCATTATTGATCACGACTTGATATGTATGTTCCTTCGAAGCATATTGATACGTACAAGTGCCAACTTATTGAGTTTATAAACTCACGTAGCTCATGTATTACAGGATCAGGTAGTGAAGATGCGTAGGATGCCGGTTCGCCAATGGATGCTAGTGACGTGCCTCACCTCGACAAGAACCGGGCTTCTTATTGTATAGCTTCCGCATATGTATTATAATGAATTGAATGTCAGGGCTTGAAACAAGTTTTACAATGTTTATGTCTAGGGGTATGATGGTACAGAATATGTTTGTGTGTAAGAATACAATTATATATATATGGGTTGATGTTGTTGCTTGAGTTGAGTTTGTGTCTATATATATATAAATGTTGTTGCTTGGTTTGGGCTTATACAAAATACAGGGACATCATGCCAAAATTTTTACAAACCGTCAAAGTGATGCCCCTTGTTGATTTGATTCATAATATAGTTATATCATTCAAATCCTATTTTGATTATGGTAATTATGCTAAGTATAGAGTAAGGGTGTGATACTGATGGTGGCACAACCCTTTACAAAATCATTGCTCTTATACCAACTGAAACGTTCGCTTATTCGTTTTCTTAAATCGTGCTAGAATTTATTTTCTCTCCTTAATCTCCATAATTTAAATTATACATATATATAAATACTGATAAATGAAAGATTTGCACTTAATTTATATTAAATTCAATTTTGAAATATGCTTGTTTCGAACAGAATTATGCGTTTTTGGTTTGTTTTGGTTGCCTTTTCAAGAATGGAGGAAAAGAGGACACAAAGCCAACTGAGCCAATAAAACAAGTGCACAACCAACAATTATCGGACAGAACCTCGCGCGCACATGCGCGAGATCACGTGCAGTCGTGCGCAATGATGTGCAAGGTGATTGACAGAGGTGTGCGCGCGCCCAAGCCATATCACGCGCAGCCGCGCGCACACGGAAGCAGCGGAAAACCCGAGAGGTGCGTGCAGCCGCGCCACATCACGCGCTGGCGCGCGCGCACCCATACAAGCGAATGACCAGAGACATACACGCGGCCGCGCGACTTCATGCGCCACCGCGCGCACGGCGTTCCAGAAAGCCATATATAACGCACGAGCTAGGTCAGAAATGGAGAGAGCCGCCGTGGAGAGAAAACGCACGAAAAATGCCATCTTGGGAAGAAAAAGACGCGAGAAACGGAGCGCATACACGAGACGAAGATTCAAAGTGCGAAGAACAACCACAAATACGAAGAAATGGATCTGGGGACGGAGACGACACTTCGGATTTGTTATCTTTTCCTTCGTTTCTTTAGTTTATTGCATAACGATGTCTAGAACTATGAATATGTCTTGTGTTCTCTTGGATTTCGTGATGAACTAAATTTCCATTCTGGAGGTTGACGTAGATTTGTCTATACGATGATTTGACCTGGATATTTTTATGATTGAATTCCGTTTTGTTTAATTGTGTAAAATATGCGATGTGCCATTTGCCTTTCATGCAGCGTATATGTATAGATATATATATATATATATATATATATATTATATATATATATATATATATGTGCCTTCGAAATTCCTTCAGAAACAAGGATAAAAGAATCGAGAAAAGTTTCTGAAAAAGTGTGAAAAATCCTTACGCCTTTTGTGAGAAATCCGTCCGTCTGATTTTGAATCCGACTGCGGTACTGTGTTCCTATCAACGTAGGCTACAACTGGACGTAAGTTTTGCTACGTTTTGACATGCTTTGAAATTATGATATTGTCAGAATTGAATGGAACTCATATATGTTGTTCTTGACGTATTAGACATCATAGAATCGAAGCCAGATTAAGAAACGGACTGATTTTGGAATTGTTATGGTTTTTAGAGTGGAGTCGATTGAGAATTGATATTAGAATTGAGTGATTATCGATTATGAGATGTTAGAATTGATATCTGCCTGATATGGTATTGCTGGATATATTGAGATTATGATGTTATGCCGTTGAAATAGAATTTGATTGGATTCTGATTATATCCAGTATTGATTGAGTGGTGTATTGATATTGTACCCTCGATATTGTGATTGTCAGATTGAGTATTGACAGGCTTTGAGTTCGAGACTTGGACAGGGTCAGAATATCAGAAAGAAAGGTATAAATTAATGTTGTGTTGGGATTGCACAACTCGAGGAAGGTTTGACTCGAGTTTCCCTAAATCACATACTTAGTTTATTACATTGATATTTGTAATTGGTGAGATTGATGTTTGTAGTCTGTTGATTCATAGTCACTACATGTATTGATTACTGAGTCGTTGAGTCATAGGCTGATTCGCCTAGTCACAGGCTGATTCGTCTGGTTATTGACTGATTCGTCTAAACTTAATCTGATTCGCTTAATTACAGGCTGATTCGTCCGTTATTGACTGATTCGTCTAAACTTAAGCTGATTCGCTTAATTACATGCTGATTCGTCTGGTTATTGACTGATTCGTCTAAACTTAAGCTGATTCGCTTAAGTACAGGCTGATTCGTCTGGTTATTGGCTGATTCGCCTAATTCTTGACTGATTCGTCAATTCTGCGGCTGATTTGCCCAGACACTGGATATATGAATTATATCGATGCCGTTTAGGGATTGATTCATTCCTATCGACTGAGATTCGATATATTTATCATTATTCAGACATTGGGATCCCTAGGTTAGAGTCGAGTCGAGTCTGAGACGACGCGTCAGTAGAGTCGAGTCTGAGACGATGCGTCGGTTGAGTCGAGTCTGATACGACATGTTGATTTACATTATTTATATCATTCATGATTATTGAATGCTTGATATTGATTTATGTTTCTGATTTGATACATGTTATGAATATTTCTTATATGCTTTTATATGATTGCATGTATACATTGTTTATACTGGGATATTTATATCTCACCGGAGTTATCCGGCTGTTGTCTTGTTTTGTATGTGTGCATGACAACATGTGGGGCTGGATCAGGGTCAAGAAGAGGATGAGAGAAGATTAGATAGCGTGGAGATCCGGGCTTCGAAGCAACATAGGATTCAGCACTGATATGTAGTTGAACCTAGTTGAATTCTTGTAGATAACACAAGATTTGTATATTCATGTTTAATATGTAATTTGAGTAAATTACATTACGTTTCCGCTTTGTATTTTAAAAAAAAAAAATTTAGGCCCTGTTTTATAATTGATTAATTAGTCCCAATGATGATTAAGAACTTGATTAGCGTCCGGGTCCCCACAACAGGTGGTATCAGAGCTGTAGGTACTAGAACTGTTGATTCTTGAGACTGAGATAGAAGCTAGTGAGCGGGGTAGAATGTGTTTCTTTCCTTGCTTATGATTGCTAGCATTCTTTACTGCTTTATATAATACATGTTACTTGACTTATCTGATTTGATTTTGTAATGTGTATTATTGGGAACGAATCTGAATTGATTGTCGATCAGCAGTAAGATGATCGGGAGGGGGATTGAATTGAAACAGATGTGTCGGATTGGGTTACTAGTCCTTTTGAGTTTCAGATATGCCTCATAGACGAATCCCAGAACAGGGTAGTACATCGAATTCTCCCATGGATGTAACACCGACTCCAATGGAAACCTTGCTGAAAAGGTTTCAGTCATTCAAACCACCGACTCTTACGGGTACTGAGACATCAGTTGAGTGTGAGAGTTGGCTAGGTAACATTGAGATGATGTTTGATTCACTGGAGTACAGTGATGAGCGCCGAATTAAATTGATTGGGCACCAGTTGCTTGATGTTGCAAAAAGCTGGTGGATTACGATGAAGAGGGCCTTGGAGCAACGAGGTACGATTTTACTTGGGATGTATTTAAAACTGAGTTTTATCAGAGATTTTTCCCAGTATCGTACAGGAAAGACAAGGGGGCGGAGTTTGCCAATTTGAGACAGGGTCAGCTGAACGTTGAAGAATATGTGACCACGTTCTCTACCTTGTTGAACTTTGCTCCACATGTGTCTGAAAATGACGAAGCCGTTGCTGATCAGTTCATCAATGGATTGAATCCTGATATTTTTACATTGGTGAACACAGGGCGATCGAATAACTTTGCTGATGCCATGAATAGAGCAAAGGGCGCGGAAGTGGGCCTGATAAGGCAGAGAGGAGCTGAATTTGTTCCTCCAGTGTCGAGACCACCGCAACCACCTCCCTGATTCGAGAGTGGCAGTAGCACTGGTGGAAGGAAAGATTTTCTGAAGGCTAGAGGAAAGCAATTTAAGAAGTCTGGTGGCAGTTCTTCTAGCTCCGGTGGTTCTCAGCAGAGTTATACCGGCGTTTACTGCGGAAATTGTGGAGGTAGACATTCCACTGAACAATGCCAAGGAGTACTTGGTAGCTGCCATTTTTGCAAACAACAGGGACATTTTGCCAGAGTGTGTCCACAGAGGGGTTCCCAAAGATTCCAGGGAGCCGAATCATCTGGATCAGCGGCACATGGAAGTAGACGATCAGCTGTCGTTCCTTTATTTCAGCCAGCACTATCGCAGTCACAGCACAGGCCAGGAGGAAGCCAGACAGTTGGCCAGCCTCCTAGACAGCAGGCCAGAGTATTTGCTTTGACCGAGAAGCAGGCTCAGCAAGCACCAGATGATGATATTGCAGGTAACTGATTTGTTTGATTATCCTGCATACGTATTGAGGGATACCGGTGCTTCACATACTTGTATTTCTGAAAGATTTTCATTGATGTATGCATTATCTGTTGAGTCCCTATTTACTGTAGTAATTGTTTCTTTTCCTTTGAGAAAAGATCCTGTATCAGTGATTTCTGTTAGATCTTGTATACTACAGTAGGATAAGAATGAGATCGAGTTAGATTGTGTGGTAGATGGTATTGTACTGATGTTCCCTGATTTTGGAACTGCATTATTGATATTGATATGCTGATCAAGTATAGAGCTACCATAGATTAATTCCAGAAGATGGTGAGAATCAGACCTGGGATGACCAAGGGAGGAATATTGTACGATAATAGTTCTAGACTGAGAATTTCTTTGATATTCGTACTAGCTATGACTTGATTATTACAGAAAGGAGCAGAGTGACTCCTTATGTATTCAGTTGATTTACTGAAGTTGAGTCTATCATTGGCTGATTTACGAATGATAAGAAAGTTATTAATGTTTTTCCCAGATAAGACTTCAGATCTGATTCCAATCAGAGAGATTGAGTTTAGCCTTGAAATGATAGTAGAAATTGCTGAAATTTTAATCCTGCTTGAGACAGATTGCACTCAGGATGTGTTATATCTGAAGAGGATATATTTGTTGATTTTAACATAATTAAACCGTAATTAGTTGGCCAAGGTGGGTATCAGTGTCTGATATTTGCGGTTTTATGAGTTTAACAGATCAGTACCGATGAGTGATGTTTTGAATTTGATTGAATCTTGCTGTTGTTCTGAAGTTGTTTTTGAATCAGGTAAGTAATACTGTATTATATGTTAATAACTGATTTGTTTGTGCCCGATATTTTGAATGTGAAATGACATAGATTGTCAGAAAGGTGCGATACTCGAATCAGTGGCATCCTGATAGCAGAAACTGTTTTGATAGAAACAGATGAGATTAGATATGGCAGAGTTTGGACTGAAATGTCTGAACTACAGATAGATAAAGATAGAAAGAAAGAAACCAAGAGATTGGTTATGTAACTTGTCGGTTCCTGAATGGAAATGAGATTACATTCCCAAGGATATTGTGATGAAGTTACTACATTTCTTTCGGAATTGAGTATCGATTGAGTTAGGAATGACAGACTGACCCAGTCTGTGAGTGCTAACCCGTACATGAAGATGTACAAATATGATATATTACTGAGATTCTGTCAGAAAGGTGATTAGATTTCACGGAGTGTGGAGAGTTGAGTATATTAGACCGTGATTTTGGTTGATTTTGCACGTCTGACAGAATTGACAGTAAGAGTTAGATAGTAGATTATAGCTGAATACTGAATAGTATTCACTACCTGACAGATAGTCAGAGTGGATTATCCAGATTTCGGAGGATATGCTGAAAGCTGTAATGCTTGAGTTTAACATTAAATGGCAGGATTTATTGTCATTTTGTGAGTTTTCGTACAATAACAGCTATCAAACGAGTATTGAGATAACTCTTTTTGAAGCGTTGTACGGAAAGATATATGGATCCTCTATTTATTGAAATGATATCTCTGAGGTTCTTGAGTTTGGATCTGAAATGATCAGAGATATGACTGAAAGGATGAAGCTAATTCAGAAGAAAATGAAAACAGCTCATAATAAACAGACTGAATATGCCAACATCGGACGATGACTGTGGGTATTTGAGACTAAAGATCGAATATATCTTTGATTGAGATAAACAGATTTAATAACAGCTAATGGTGTTGAGCTGTTACGAACTGTTAGTTGGGTATATACAGATTTTGTATAACCAGTGTTGCGAGATTGACTTTATCAGAGCTATTTTTCGAAATAGAACTTGATATGAGATTGAAATTTCAGAACAGATTCATTGAGATGAGTTTCTGATTTAAACTCTGGATACATTTCTTCTGACATATCTGAATTGATTACTTGCGAGTTCGAGGACGAACTCAGATCTAAGAGGGGGAGAAATGTAATGCCCGAGCCTTAATGATTGTAATCAGACATTGATTAAAGGGCAGAATTGAGGTTGTAGGAGCTCACGTGAAAAAGCCGGGCGTCGGTGCAAGACAAACAAGAATTTTGAACAGAACTCGTGGCGCCCGAGCGGTAGAAAGAGACCGCCCGAGCGCCAATGCACCATAAGTTGGGATTTCAGACAGAAAGTGTGGCGCCCGAGCGGTATAAAACTACCGCCCGAGCGCCAATGGATAATAGGCCATGCATCCGAACAGAAAGTGCCGCGCTCGAGCGGGACTTTCTTACCGCCCGAGCGCGAGACGTGTAAAATATGCGATGTGCCATTTGCCTTTCATGCAGCGTATATATATATATATATATATATATATATATATATATATATACGCCTTCGAAATTCCTTCAGAAACAAGGATAAAAGAATCGAGAAAAGTTTCTGAAAAAGTGTGAAAAATCCTTACGCCTTTTGTGAGAAATCCGTCCGTCTGATTTTGAATCCGACTGCGGTACTGTGTTCCTAACAACGTAGGCTACAACTGAACGTAAGTTTTGCTACGTTTTGACATGCTTTGAAATTATGATATTGTCAGAATTGAATGGAACTCATATATGTTGTTCTTGACGTATTATACATCATAGAATCAAAGTCAGATTAAGAAACGGACTGATTTTGGAATTGTTATGGTTTTTAGAGTGGAGTCGATTGAGAATTGATATCATAATTGAGTGATTATCGATTATGAGATGTTAGAATTGATATCTGCCTGATATGGTATTGCTGGATATATTGAGATTATGATGTTATGCCGTTGAAACAGAATTTGATTGGATTCTGATTATATCCAGTATTGATTGAGTGGTGTATTGATATTGTACCCTCGATATTGTGATTGTCAGATTGAGTATTGACAGGCTTTGAGTTCGAGGCTTCGACAGGGTCAGAATATCAGAAAGAAAGGTATAAATTAATGTTGTGTTGGGATTGCACAACTCGAGGAAGGTTTGACTCGAGTTTCCCTAAATCACATACTTAGTTTATTACATTGATATTTGTAATTGGTGAGATTGATGTTTGTAGTCTGTTGATTCATAGTCACTACATGTATTGATTACTGAGTCGTTGAGTCACAGGCTGATTCGCCTAGTCACAGGCTGATTCGTCTGGTTATTGACTGATTCGTCTAAACTTAAGCTGATTCGCTTAATTACAGGCTGATCCGTCTGGTTATTGACTGATTCGTCTAAACTTAAGCTGATTCGCTTAAGTACAGGCTGATTCGTCTGGTTATTGGCTGATTCGCCTAATTCTTGACTGATTCGTCAATTCTGCGGCTGATTTGCCCAGACACTAGATATATGAATTATATCGATGCCGTTTAGGGATTTATTCATTCCTATCGACTGAGATTCGATATATTTATCATTATTCAGACATCGGGATCCCTAGGTTAGAGTTGAGTCGAGTCTGAGACGACGCGTCAATAGAGTCGAGTCTGAGACGACGCGTCGGTTGAGTCGAGTCTGATACGACATGTTGATTTACATTATTTATATCATTCATGATTATTGAATGCTTGATATTGATTTATGTTTCTGATTTGATACATGTTATGAATATTTCTTATATGCTTTCGTATATGCTTTTATATGATTGCATGTATACATTGTTTATACTGGGATATTTATATCTCACCGGAGTTATCCGACTGTTGTCTTGTTTTGTATGTGTGCATGACAACAGGTGGGGCTGGATCAGGGTCAAGAAGAGGATGAGAGAAGATTAGATAGCGTGGAGATCCGGGCTTCGAAGCAACATAGGATTCAGCACTGATATGTAGTTGAACTTAGTTGAATTCTTGTAGATAACACAAGATTTGTATATTCATGTTTAATATGTAATTTGAGTAAATTACATTACGTTTCCGCTTTGTATTTTAAAAAAAAAAATTTAGACCCTGTTTTATAATTGATTATTTAGTCCCAATGATGATTAAGAACTTGATTAGCGTCCGGGTCCCCACAATATCTGTACTCTAACCAGTACTAAAACTTGACACCGTACACTTGCGGTAGAGAAAATACGCAACAAGTTTTTGGCGCCGTTGCCGGGGAGTGTCAAATCAGAATTGTTACCAATTAGTCAAGATTTTAATTTAGAGCTGTTATTTTTATTTTATATTGATTAAGTTTTTCATTTTTCCTGCTTGACAGTGTATGCTAAGATCGCAAAACTCAGAGTTGCTGATTTTTGACCCGGAGATCGAAAGAACTGCGAGAAAGTTAAGAAAAGCAAGAAGAGAAGAGATCCAAGAAATGGCTGAACACAGAGAAATGACAGACACATCCCGCCAGAAGCCATTCTTATCAGAGATCACTTCCGACCAGTGATCAACAATCATTACTCTGGTATTGCAAGAGGGACCATCAACGTGAATAATTTTGAGCTGAAGCCTGCTCTAATCAATATGGTTCACCAAAACCAGTTTGCTGGAACTGCCACTTCTGATCCTCACGTTCACTTGAGGACATTCTTGGAGATAACGGATACGGTAAATGTAGTGCCCAAATTCAGTACACGTATAATCCATGCATGAAATTAATTATTAAAGCATTTAATTAATTTTAAAAGAGGTTAGTCATGCATAATTTATTTAAATGCATTATTTTAAATTAACTACGTTTATGTAATGCACGTTAAAATGTCTTTTGAGTTTCATGTTTCAGGCGAGCAGTCGAGGCGGGATAGAGGAAAAGACCGGGGACGATTTTTGGCAATTTAAAAATGTGGTATTTTATTTTACGTTGAGTTTGGGGGAATTTTAAATAATTTATGGAGTTTTAGCATTTTTAAAGTCTAAGTTAGTTATTTAGTGGTTTTAACATTTTAAAACTTTTAAAGTCTAGCACTTGAACCTTTTATTTTTATTTAAAGTTGGAAAAGAGTTAGTATTTTATTTAGGAGATAATTATTTTATTAAACTAAAAATTTAGTCTCCTAATTACACTAAAACACACGCCTCACACACACATTACACACTTTTACACACACATGTAACGCCTAAACACACACACACTCTATCATTCAGTTTTTATTATTTTCAAAAGAGCAAACCTAGGGTTCTTCAATAAGCATAGCAGCCGCCCCCTTCCTTGTAATTCCCAGCTTAGTTTCAGTGAATTTTATTGCAAGAAATCGGTGCCACGTTCGTCCCGGATCAACCTCGCTTCCATCTCCGCTTCGGTGTCGTCGTACGGTATTTTTAATATCAAAAGGCATGTATATTCTGTTATTTCTGCATCGATCTTGTCATAGTATGCGTTGAGTTATTTTATGCGTGAAAATTCATGTGTGACGTTCGTCGTTTGAGCGGAAAATGATTTGAATGCGTTTGAAATACTTTTTAGATCTGAAATCTCGTAACTCACTGTTCTGTTGAAAACTGCGATTTTTCTGTCGAGATTTTGAGAAAACTTTCAACTACAAAATTGTAGAACTTTTCGATACCTTCGATTCGATATAAAATTCGAGATTTTTGGATGAAAATTGAGTGAGTTATGATGTTTTTCGTGGGACTGTTCAAACTGCGTTTTCAGAAAAGTTATGATATTGATGTACTCTTGAAGTTTTCTGTTGCAGGCTTCGTTGGAGATCGACGGGCGATTGTTGCTGCGTATAGGTACTTCGGTTATGATGTTTGGGATGGTCATTGATGTTTTGTTTCGTGTCGATAGGCACTAAGTTGGTTCTAGAGTCGTAGGAATAATCATTGATGTCAAATTCGTGTTTTTGTGTCGATGATTGTGAATAGATACCCTCGGGGTTGATGTCTACGTTCACTTGGGTTCGGTATGATGCCTTAGTGTGCTAGGAATGTTCTTGAGGAGTAGTTTTGTAGCCATTGAAGTTGATTACAGAAAAGAATTTAAGTGTCAGATTTCTTCACGCATGTTCCAACTTACAGTGGCCAGACGGACCCGCACCCGGACCCTGACACGGGGTCCGTGCCTTTGGGTTTCACTTAGTGTATATTTATAGTACCTACACGGACCCTCACCCGGACCCTGACACGGGGTCCGTGCCTTTGCTTTCCTTCGGTGCCAATTTCCAGAGCCTACACGGACCCCTACACGGATGTAGGTACGGGGTTCGTGTCCTTCATTTTTGGGGAAAAATAATTTAGTATGCTTTGAGTTTAGACGTCATGGGTTAGTACAATGATTTACAAAGTCGAGTCATAGGAATTGTAGAACGCCCTAAGGAATTGAATGAACTCGTAAGTGAGCATGATTACCTACGTCTAAGTATGCAAGTTAAGCTTGTCAATTCATGATCAGTATGTGCAGCAACGGCCCCGATCGAAGTCCAACGAACCCTCAACGCCAAGTAAGTATGTATGACGTGCAAAGAAAATATGTTTAAGTTTTTGAGGTATGCTAATTGACTTGTGACCAAATTATGAATGGGTTTGGAAGTCGGTGAACGTGGCCGAGGACCTCTCCGCCCCGTTAAATTATGAACGGGTTAGATCGTGGTTGGAAAGCGTTAAATTATGAACGGGGACCAACCAGCCCGTTAAATTATGAACGGGGATCTCATGTATGCGACAGTGGATACGTCCCTGTCAGCCCAGTACTGTGGTGTGTCTGATCAGGCGTTTATTATGTATGGGTCACTTGCTTTGAAACATCCTCTATGCAAAATGAAGTCATGTATGTTTTAGTATGCTCAAGTATGCAGTTATGATCATGAAAGTTTCACGTTAAGGCACGTCTATATATGTATGCAAGTTCAAGTTATTATGCAAGCTCAAGTTTCAAATTATGTACGTTCTATTTTTAAGATGTATGCGATTTTATTATGTAGTACTCGTTATCCCAGTTTATTCGTGTTGAGTCTTTAGACTCACTAGACTTGATCGATGCAAGTGACTATGTTGATGAGGAGAAGGGAGGTGGTGACCATGGGGCAGGCTTGGACTGTGTGGGAGGCTAGACCCGAGGACCGCCTACGTTATTTTAAGATTTTAAGCATGAAAACATTTTTACTCTGATTTTATGTTTTGGATGTGAGACAGCTTTTCTTTTAGCAAATTTTAATTGTGATAGTTGATTTTAAAGATATTTTATGAATGATGGGTGACGACCGTGTGGATGTTTTTATTTAAGAAAATTTTTAATTTTTCCGCAAATTTTAAGTATGAGAAGTACGGTTCGTTACAGTTGGTATCAGAGCGGTGTTCTTGTAAAGGGTCACGCCTACTGCCAGTCGCAAGAAGCTCACGAAGTCACACCTCAAGTCTGTAAGTTTAAAGTTTTGCGTTATGTTATGTAGTAAGCATCAGGTTATGATTTCAGTACGTGCATATTTTAAGTTTGATTTACGTGCATCGTAAATTATTGATATATGTTCATGCATATTGGATTTACGTGTTGGGTGAATTATTTGAACAGTATGCCTCCTAGACGTTTGGTTGACCGAGAAACAAGGGATGAGAACAGGGAGCACCGAGTTGAGAACAGGGAACATCGAGATGAGGAGAGGGACAATCCTCCACCACCTCCACCACCAGATATGCTGGCACAGATGCTTGCTGGTATGACGCAGTTCTTCGCACAGTTTGCGGGGAACCAAGCAGCAGCAATGGGTGCAGGGGCGAGGCCCCAACCAGAGGCAGTATATGAGAGGTTCCGGAGGATGAGTCCGAAGGAGTTTTCGAGTACCACTGACCCGATGATAGCTGAGGGATGGATCAAATCCATCGAAGTAATTTTCGACTTTATGGAGCTGACGGATGCTGACAGAGTCCGTTGTGCCACCTTCTTATTAGCTGGAGACGCTAGACTATGGTGGGAGAGTGCGTCAGTGGCAGTCAATTTACAGGTGCTGCCTTGGAATGGTTTTAAGGAAATTTTCTACTCCAAGTACTTCACTGAGGAAGTACGAACCAGACTCACCAACGAGTTTATGACGTTGCGGCAGGGGGACAGTAGCGTGGCAGAATTTGTTAGGAAGTTTGAGAAGGGATGTCACTTCGTGCCCCTCATTGCTAATGATTTCCAGGCGAAGTTGAGGCACTTCTTAAATGGTTTGCGGCCGATCTTGCGCCGTGACGTGAGGGTAGCTGGCCCTACGTCTTATGCAGTTGCTGTTTCTAGAGCTCTGGCTGCAGAGCAAGATCAGCGGGACATGGAGGAGGACAGGCAGGGCAAGAGACCCTATCAGGCTCCACCTCAGCCACACCATCAGCAGCAGAATCAGCGACCCCACTTTAAGAAACCGTATCAGGGGCCGCCAGGGAAGAAGCTTTTTCAGGGACCGCCGAAGGGCAAGGGTCCCGTTCAGCAGCAGGGGGCGCCGCAGAGGCCCGTTGTTTACCCAGTGTGCCAGAAGTGCAATCGCCAGCATCCCGGACAGTGCCTATGGGGATCCGGGAAATGTTTTAAATGTGGAGCTACGGATCACATGCTTAAGGAATGCCCACAGTGGAAGCAGCCAACCCAGGGCAGGGTATTCGCCATGCATGCACAGGAGGCGGATCCAGATACCACCTTACTGACTGGTAAACTTTTCTACCTAAGCTCAGTATTATATTGCCTTGCATGTGGAAATTTTTCTTCTTGGGATTATTAGCGTGTTAGTAATATTTTGTGTGCCTAAGGTTATTGAGTTCTATTGTGCTTAAGGTCTATGTTAGAAATTTTGGGAATATAAGTTGTGTTGTGCTAACGCATCTCAGGAAACATTTTTATTAAGAGATTATCCACAACTGCACTGATAGACTCAGGAGCCACTCACTCCTTCATATCAGAAACGTTTGCTAATCATTTGGACCTCAAGTCCATCGGCCTAGACGTGAACTTTTCGGTGACAGTCCCGTCAGGGGAAGAACTGTTGGCTACCAGTGTGATCAGAGACATTGATCTAGAACTACATGGCCACCTGGTATACGCAGATTTAATCCTATTGCCTATGCCAGAATTCGACATTATCTTGGGCATGGACTGGCTGACTAAGAATAGAGTTCTGATAGATTTTCAGAAGAGGTCAGTTTTGGTTAGACCGCCGGGCATGGAGCAATTTCTTTTTGAGCCAGCCAGATGGAGAAGATTTCCTCGCATGATTTCGTGCATGCAGGCGAGGAGATTGATCTCCAAGGGATGTCAGGCCTTCCTGGCTAGTATTATTTCAGCGGCTGACGTGCCCACTCCATCTTTATCAGAGGTACCAGTAGTCAAAGAATTTCCAGACGTCTTTCCTGATGACGTCACCGGCCTTCCACCAGAGAGAGAGGTGGAGTTTGCCATCGAGCTCGTGCCGGGCACAGCGCCAATCTCTAAGGCGCTATACAGATTAGCTCCAGCTGAGATGTTAGAGCTCAAGCAGCAGATTCAGGAGCTCCTCGACAAAGGATTTATCCGCCCTAGTTTCTCACCGTGGGGCGCACCTGTGCTCTTTGTAAAGAAGAAGGATGGGAGCGTGAGGCTGTGCATCGATTACCGTGAGCTGAACAAGGTAACGATCAAGAATAAATACCCGCTGCCTAGAATCGAAGACTTGTTCGATCAGTTGCAGGGAGCTACCGTGTTCTCTAAGATAGATCTTCGATCAGGGTATCATCAGCTGAAGGTTAAGGATGCAGATGTTCACAAGACGGCCTTCAGGACCAGGTATGGGCATTTTGAGTTCTTAGTAATGCCATTCGGTTTGACGAATGCTCCAGCAATTTTCATGGACCTCATGAACCGAGTATTTCAGCCCTACCTTGATCAGTTCGTCATAGTGTTTATTGACGACATTCTCATATACTCGAAGAGCCATGAGGAGCACAACCAGCATTTGAGGACAGTTTTGCAGACCTTGCAGAGTCGCAAGCTATTTGCGAAGTTCAGTAAGTGTGAATTTTGGCTGCAGAAAGTTGCATTTTTGGGGCATATAGTATCTAGCAGTGGTATTGAGGTGGACCCACCGAAGGTATCAACCGTTAAGGAATGGGTTGAGCCAAAGAACGCATCAGAAATCCGCAGCATTTTGCGTTTAGCAGGCTATTACCGTAAGTTCATTAAGGGATTTTCGTCCATAGCAGTGCCGCTCACTTCACTAACCAAGAAAAATGCTAAATTCGTGTGGAGTGATGAATGTCAGAAGAACTTTGACACTCTGAAGCAAGCTCTTATTTCAGCTCCAGTGCTAGCCATGCCGACAGGAGAAGGTGAGTTTGTGCTTTATACCGATGCATCTAAGCTCGGATTAGGCGCAGTGTTGATGCAGCAAGGTCGGGTGATAGCTTATGCTTCCAGACAGTTAAAGGTGCACGAGAAGAACTACCCGACGCACGATCTTGAGTTAGCCGCTGTGGGGACCCGGGCTCTAATTCTTTTTCTTGGGATTAAATGGATCGTTATTCTAAAATGTGGGTCAAATTTTTCGCTTTTACATTTAATCAAATGTAATTAAACAAGCATAAGTTCTTTATTAAATTTACAACATACAAACACAATACATGTCTTATTCTGTATGTCCTCAACTAACCAGTATTAAAAGACAGTACATAATAAAAGACAACTACTGGTCCATCTGCTACGCCCGTGATCTTCACGCTAACACGATCATCTCTGTCTCGACCCAGATCCTGCCCCACCTATTGTTATGCACACATACAGACATAACAACAGCCGGAAAACCGGTGAGAACAAATCCCAGTATAAACATGTAACATGCATATAAACAATCTAAACATGAAACATGCGGATATGAATGTTATTCATATAAAATCATGCAATGTGAATCTGATCATGTCTAGACTCGACTCGACTAGAACTCTAGGGATCCCGTTGTGAATAAGACGTCACTGGCTGTCACCTACCCTACCAATCGAGGTGCTGTACGTCTTATTCCTAGACTTCGGCCTGATCTGTATCCACGTCTTCAAAGGGGCGGTGATCTTCCCCTAAGCTGAGATATCGCCGAACATCTAGTAGTCTGCCTGATCTCCAGACTGCCCTATCTTAATGCATGAATACACAATCTGTAAACAAGCATAATGCAATGCTACATGATCTGTAAACATAGCATAGCAAGATCTGCATACAAGTTCTATAAACCAATCTATAACAATCATAATCATATCAAGGTATGAACAATAAAACAAGTATGTGATTTTGGGTGGGAAACTCAAATGTGATCTCATTTGAGTCGTGATTCCCCAAACAAAACATGTACTATACCTTTCGTCGTAGAATCGCTGTCACGATCGCCAATACGAATCTGAAATGGAAATGTTGATATAAACTCTATCAATTCCTAATCTAATCAACACATATCCAAGTCACTACGTGATCTCAAAACAATCTGACGGCATAACAACGTAATTCTCAATACCGGTCAATCAAATTCTCCACATATATCAACACTATTTTATTCTCAATCATAATCCAATACAATATCCATCCAAAACACAATAATTCTGCCCCAATAATTCATCAACCATACTGAAATTCATAGGAAATGCATATGATATCATTTCTTTGATCCGTTTACAAATATATCATGCTCAATACGTCAAGAACACAATATAACTATCATATTCTAATTTCCCAAACATCTGAATTTCGAAACCTGTTGAAATTACATAAAACTTACATCACTTTGTAGCTAGTAACGAGAGGAGCTCAAAACCGCAGTCGGATTTGAATTTGGATATCTAAATCTTACAAAAGCACAAGTAAAGGTATAAAGAATGAAGCTTTTCCTCCCTCTGAAATCTCGGTTCCTGTTGCTGAAATGAAGAAAATCGAGGCCACTTATATATATATGCTGCATGGTTTGAACAAATGGCTTTGTCTTTTCGTAACACGCAGCACCGCGGGTGCGGTGACTTAAGGAGCGCGGGTGCGCCATGCTCTCGGCCACCCTATTATTTTCCATAATGCACCGACCGCGGGTGCGGTCTCAGCACCGCGGGTGCGGTATGGTTAGGACCGCGGGTGCGGTCTTGCAAACTCAAATTTGGGCACCCTACTGTCCATGCACCGCGGGTGCGGTCTAAATCTACCGCGGGTGCGGTGTTGTACATTCTAAATTTCATATTTTATCGCATCGTTCCGCCCCGTCTGTTCTTGCGTTTCATATTCAACTATCTACAAGAATCTCAGGCATTACATTTCTCAATTCTTGTCTATTCATATTCGATCTAGGGCATTACATTTCTCCCCCTCTAAGACATAAGTCCGTCCTCGAACTGAATAAATCGATCAAAGTATTTAAGACAGTATTAAAATCAAAAACTGACTAAATACTTACATCATATAAATAACTCGGGGTGTTTCTGTTGCATATTTGCTTCTGTCTCCCATGTCGCTTCTTCGATGCCATGACGACTCCACTGAACTTTCACAAGTGGAATAGTCTTTGTTCTGAGTTTCTTTTCTTTCCGATCCAGGATTTGTATCGGTTGTTCCACATAGCTCAAAGTATGATCAAGTTCAGCTTCGTCAGGTTGAATGACATGAGAAATATCTGGCATATATCTTCGCAACATTGATACATGAAACACGTCATGTATTCCGGATAGAGAAGGAGGAAGTGCAAGTCGATAAGCTCGATCGCCAATCTTCTCAAGAATTTCGTAAGGACCAATGTATCGAGGAGATAGTTTCCCGTGTTTGCCAAATCGAACAACGCCTCTGAATGGAGAAATCTTTAAGAATACTCTATCTCCTGCCTCAAATACTAACGATCTACGTCTGATATTGGAATACTTTGCTTGTCGATCTTGTGCTGTCTTCATCCTCTTCTGAATGAGTTTCACCTTCTCTGTCATGTCACGAATCATATCTTGCCCAAGTTCTGGTATATCTGAGATATCATCCCAATATAGCAGAGATCTGCACTTCTTGCCGTACAAAGCTTCAAACGGTGCCATTTCAATGCTCGTCTGATAGCTGTTATTGTAAGAAAATTCGCAAAGAGGTAGAGAATCTTGCCAACTAATGCCAAAATCTAGCACGACGGCTCTCAACATATCCTCTAATGTCTGGATAGTCCGTTCTGACTGTCCGTCTGTCTGAGGATGGTAAGCAGTACTCAGGTGTAAAGTCGTACCTAAGGCCTGCTGTAAACTGTGCCAAAAGTGAGAAGTAAATCGTGGATCACGATCTGATACGATGGACTTCGGCACTCCATGCAATCTGACTACCTCTCGAATATAAATCTCCGCCATCTGATCCTGTCTATACGTCATTCTGTACGGAATGAAACTAGCAGATTTGGTCAATCTGTCAATAATAACCCAAATCGCATCACACCCTCTGGATGATCGGGGTAACTTCGTCACGAAGTCCATGGAAATGTGGTCCCATTTCCATTCTGGAATGGCTAAACTTTGAAGTAATCCACCAGGCTTCTTCCTCTCAGCTTTCACCTGTTGGCAGTTTAAACACTTAGACACAAATTCGGCAATGTCTGACTTCATTTGTTTCCACCAGAACTGTGTCTTCAAGTCATTGTACATCTTCCTGCCACCCGGATGAATGCTGAACCGACTACAATGTGCCTCTGTCAGAATCTGCTGTCTCAAATCTGCAACATCTGGCACAACTAGACGGTTATTCACGTACAACACATGATCTCGTACCTGATATTCTGATACATGCCCTGATCTGACCATTTGGATTGATTTCTGTACATTCTGATCAGTTCTTTGTGCTTCCTTGATCCTTATAATCAAATTGGGCTCAACTTGGATCGTAAAAAGTCGTAGTGGCTTACTATCTGCATCAAATTCTAATCCAGATGTACAGCAATTTTCAACTAATTTGTTAACACCTACCGTCGATAAGGACAAAGAACATACCTTACGACTCAAGGCATCTGCTGCTGCATTTGACTTCCCTGGATAATATTTGATTTCACAGTCAAAGTCTTTCAGAAGATCTAGCCATCTACGCTGCCTCATATTCAGTTCTGATTGAGAAAATAGGTACTTTAAGCTCTTGTGATCGGAAAATATCTCAAATTTTTCGCCGTAGAGATAATGACGCCAAATCTTTAATGCAAATACGATAGCCGCCAATTCCAGATCATGAATGGGGTATCGGATCTCATGTGGCTTCAATTGTCTCGAGGCGTATGCGATCACATGGCCTCGCTGCATAAGAACACATCCCAAACCTCTATGAGAAGCATCACAATATACAACGAAATCACCCGTACCTGAAGGTATCGTCAGTACTGGAGCACTGGTCAGCCTTTTCTTCAACTCTAGAAAGCTAGACTCGCACTCCTCTGACCAAACAAATGGTGCATTCTTTTGCGTCAATTGAGTTATTGGCTTTGCAATGCTGGAGAAATCCTTGATAAATCTTCTATAGTATCCGGCTAGGCCCATGAAACTACGTATTTTTGGTACAGAAGTCGGTCTCGACCAACTGATCACAGCTTCCACTTTACTCGGATCTACAGAAATACCATCTCCAGAAATGATATGCCCCAAGAATACAACTCGATTCAACCAAAACTCACACTTTGACAATTTAGCATACAGTCGCTCGTTTCTCAACGTCTGCAAAACAATTCTGAGATGTTCTGCATGCTCATTTCTGTTCTTCGAATACACCAAAATATCATCGATGAAAACAATGACAAATTCATCCAAATATTTCTGAAACACTTGGTTCATCAAGCCCATAAATACCGCAGGAGCATTGGTTAAACCAAAAGGCATGACAATAAATTCGTAATGTCCATACCTGGTTCGAAATGCTGTCTTTGGTATATCTACATCTCGAACTCTGAGTTGATGATACCCAGAACGCAACAATCTTAGAATAGACAGAGGATCCCTGCAACTGATCAAATAGATCATCAATCCTAGGCAAAGGATATTTATTCTTGATCGTTGCCTTATTCAGCTACCGGTAGTCTATACATAATCGCATCGAACCATCTTTCTTTCGCACAAACAGCACCGGAGCGCCCCAAGGAGATACACTAGGTCTGATATATCCCTTGGCTAGAAGATCTTCTAATTGTGCTTTCAATTCTTTTAGTTCGATGGGTGCCATTCTATACGGAGCTCTCGAAATAGGGACGGTACCTGGCACAAGTTCAATGCTAAAATCTACCTCTCGAACCGGAGGTAATCCTGGGATTTCATCTGAAAAAATATCTGGAAATTCCCGTACTACTGGCAGATCCGCCAATGCTGGGCTCGACTTCTGCATATCTACAGCATAAATAAAGAAACCATCCGCTTCTTTCTGTAACAATCTGTTCATAGTAAGAGCCGAAATCAAGGGAATCCGAGATCTGGAACCCTTCCCGTAGAATTTCCCCTCGTCTGTCATCTCGGGTCTGAATCTGACAATCTTATTGAAACAATATACAGTGGCTCTGTACTTTGTTAGCATATCAATACCGACTATACAATCAAAATCAGCTAGACCCAATACTATACAATCTAGGTCAATCTCATGCCCCTCAAACTGTAGAATGCAATGTCTAACCGTAGTTACAGAAATCAACCCACTTCCCAACGGAGAAGTAATAGATACAACATCAAGCAAAGACTCAACAGGCAATGAATGCAACAATGCAAATCGCTCTGAAATGAATGTATGTGATGCACCTGTATCTATCAAGATATAAGCAGGATAACCATAAAGGAGACAATTACCTGCTATAACATCATCTGGTGCATCTTGTGCTTGCTCTTCAGTCAATGTAAACACTTGAGCCTGTTGCCTCGGAGGTTGACTCACCGTCTGACTACCTCGGCCTCTGGGTGGAGTCGATGCTGGTGTAGGCTGAAAAGAGTGAACCGATGATGCCTGCCGCTCAAACTAAGGTACTGACCCGGATGCTCTTCCACTCTGGCCTTGCTGTACACCTCTCTGTGGACAGACTTTGGCAAAATGTCCCGGTTGCCTACAAATATTACATCGGCCTGTAACTCCTTGGCACTGTTCAGTCGCATGCCTACCTCCACAAGAATTACAGTAGACACCTGAAGTCCTTGAACTTTGATCAAAACCAGTCTGTCTTGATCCGCTGGAGCTCGACGAACTGCTCCCAGGTCGCTTAAACTGTTCCCCCTTCGCCTTCAGCTGTTCCTTTCTGCCACTACTACTACCGCCACTATCAAATCTTGGAGGAGGAGATTGCACTGAAGGTGGTGGTGGTCTTGGCGCAGGAGCAACATATGGAGCACTTCGCTGTCTTATCAATCCTGCTTCTGCTCCTTTGGCCCGATTTAACGCGTCTGCAAAATTATTCGGTCTCCCCGTGTTTACCAACGTAAAGATATCTGGATTTAAGCCGTTTATGAACTGATCTGCCACGGCTTCATCACTACCTGAAACATGAGGTGCAAAGCGAAGCAAGGAAGAAAATTTAGCGACGTACTCTTCGATGTTCAGTTGCCCTTGCCTCAAATTTGCAAACTCAGCGCCTTTATCTTTACGGTAGGATATAGGAAAGAATCGCTGAAAAAACTCTGTCTTGAACACTTTCCATGTAATCTCCGTGCCACGCTGTTCCAATGCTCTTTTGATGTTCATCCACCAATTCTTAGCCACATCTTGCAGTTGATGGCCAATGAGTTTGACTCTTTTCTCGTCACTGTATTCGAGAGACTCGAACAACATCTCAATATCTTCCAACCAGCTTTCACATTCGATTGCGTTTTCAGTACCCCGTAAGGTAGGTGGTCGGAAAGACTGGAATCGTTTGAGCAATGTCTCCATTGGCGTAGCAGTAACATCCATTGGATCCCCGGATGTGCTACCCTGTTCTGGTGCTGCGGGTCGTAGAGGCACTGCTGCTCTTCTAGGTGGCATATCTAATAATCCAACGGATTAGTAAACAAAATATACAACTGTCTCAGCCATCCTCTAGTTAGTTACCTCTGATCTAGAATCAGTTCTGATTCAGTCAATCACATTCTGAACAAAATCAAATAACAACAACATGTAATAAGGAAAGCAATAATCATGCTAGCACATCATAAGCAAGGAAGAAAACTCGATCTACCCCGCTCATTCTATCCTATCTTAGTCTAAAGGAACTATGGCTCTGATACCACCTGTTGTGAGGACCCGGGCTCTAATTCTTTTTCTTGGGATTAAATGGATCGTTATTCTAAAATGTGGGTCAAATTTTTCGCTTTTACATTTAATCAAATGTAATTAAACAAGCATAAGTTCTTTATTAAATTTACAACATACAAACACAATACATGTCTTATTCTGTATGTCCTCAACTAACCAGTATTAAAAGACAGTACATAATAAAAGACAACTACTGGTCCATCTGCTACGCCCGTGATCTCCATGCTAACACGATCATCTCTGTCTCGACCCAGATCCTGCCTCACCTGTTGTTATGCACACATACAGACATAACAACAGCCGGAAAACCGGTGAGAACAAATCCCAGTATAAACATGTAACATGCATATAAACAATCTAAACATGAAACATGCGGATATGAATGTCATTCATATAAAATCATGCAATGTGAATCTAATCATGTCTAGACTCGACTCGACTAGAACTCTAGGGATCCCGTTGTGAATAAGACGTCACTGGCTGTCACCTACCCTACCAATCGAGGTGCTGTACGTCTTATTCCTAGACTTCGGCCTGATCTGTATCCACGTCTACAAAGGGGCGGTGATCTTCCCCTAAGCTGAGATATCGCCGAACATCTAGTAGTCTGCCTTATCTCCAGACTGCCTTATCTTAATGCATGAATACACAATCTGTAAACAAGCATAATGCAATGCTACATGATCTGTAAACATAGCATAGCAAGATCTGCATACAAGTTCTATAAACCAATCTATAACAATCATAATCATATCAAGGTATGAACAATAAAACAAGTATGTGATTTTGGTTGGAAAACTCAAATGTGATCTCATTTGAGTCGTGATTCCCCAAACAAAACATGTACTATACCTTTCGTCGTAGAATCGCTGTCACGATCGCCAATACGAATCTGAAATGGAAATGTTGATATAAACTCTATCAATTCCTAATCTAATCAACACATATCCAAGTCACTACGTGATCTCAAAACAATCTGACGGCATAACAACGTAATTCTCAATACCGGTCAATCAAATTCTCCACAGATATCAACACTATCTTATTCTCAATCATAATCCAATACAATATCCATCCAAAACACAATAATTCTGCCCCAATAATTCATCAACCATACTGAAATTCATAGGAAATGCATATGATATCATTTCTTTGATCCGTTTACAAATATATCATGCTCAATACGTCAAGAACACAATATAACTATCATATTCTAATTTCCCAAACATCTGAATTTCGAAACCTGTTGAAATTACATAAAACTTACATCACTTTGTAGCTAGTAACGAGAAGAGCTCAAAACCGCAGTCGGATTTGAATTTGGATATCTAAATCTTACAAAAGCACAAGTAAAGGTATAAAGAATGAAGCTTTTCCTCCCTCTGAAATCTCGGTTCCTGTTGCTGAAATGAAGAAAATCGAGGCCAACTTATATATATATGCTGCATGGTTTGAACACATGGCTTTGTCTTTTCGTAACACGCAGCACCGCGGGTGCGGTGACTTAAGGAGCGCGGGTGTGCCATGCTCTCGGCCACCCTATTATTTTCCATAATGCACCGACCGCGGGTGCGGTCATGTAACTACCGCGGGTGCGGTCTCAGCACCGCGGGTGCGGTATGGTTAGGACCGCGGGTGCGGTCTTGCAAACTCAAATTTGGGCACCCTACTGTCCATGCACCGCGGGTGCGGTCTAAATCTACCGCGGGTGCGGTGTTGTACATTCTAAATTTCATATTTTATCGCATCGTTCCGCCCCGTCTGTTCTTGCGTTTCATATTCAACTATCTACAAGAATCTCAGGCATTACATTTCTCAATTCCTGTCTATTCATATTCGATCTAGGACATTACAGCCGCCGTCGTCTTCGCACTGAAAATTTGGAGACACTACCTATACGGCGAGAAATGTCAGATTTTCACCGACCACAAGAGTCTCAAATACTTCTTCACGCAGAAAGAGTTGAATATGAGACAGAGACGGTGGTTAGAACTTGTGAAAGATTACGACTGCGAAATTAGCTACCATCCGGGAAAAGCTAATGTTGTCGCAGACGCTTTGAGCAGAAAAGTGGCAGTGGTCGCTCAGTTGTCAGCTCAGAGACCGCTACAGTCAGAAATTCAGAGATTTGGTCTAGAGATTTATCGAGAGGGCAGAGCTCCTAGACTGTCTAATCTGACGGTCAAGTCTAATTTGCTAGATCGCATCCGGACAGGTCAGTCTTCAGATGAGCAGTTACAGAAATGGAGACTGAAAGACGAAGCCAAGGGCAGTGTGCTGTACACAGTTTCAGACGGCATTGTGAGATATAGGGGTAGAATGTGGGTGCCTAGTATTGGTCTGATCAGACAGGATATTTTGACAGAGGCACACGCATCTCCGTATTCCATTCACCCAGGAGGTACTAAGATGTACAAAGACCTACAGTTATTGTATTGGTGGCCAGGGATGAAGCAAGACATCCGTAGATTCGTATCAGAATGTCTCACTTGTCAGCAAGTAAAAGCTGAACATCAGAGACCAGCAGGATTGGTTAAGTCACTCCCCATCCCCGAGTGGAAGTGGGAGAACATTACTATGGATTTTGTTGTTGGGTTGCCGAGATCAGTCAGAGGATCGAATTCTATTTGGGTTATAGTGGACCGACTCACTAAATCAGCACATTTCCTACCGGTGAAGACGACTTTCTCCATGACGCAGTATGCGGAGCTTTACCTCAGGGAGATAGTTCGATTACATGGATTTCCAGTATCGATTGTGTCCGACAGGGACCCAAAGTTTACGTCGTCCTTTTGGAAGAGCTTACATGCAGCCATGGGGACGAAGTTGCTTTTCAGTACAGTTTTCACCCGCAGACAGATGGTCAGTCTGAGCGAGTGATTCAGATTTTAGAGGATTTGCTGAGAGCATGCTTGATTGATTTTCAAGGAACTTGGGAGTCTAGACTGCCCCTAGTGGAGTTCACATACAACAACAGCTTCCAAGCATCTATTGGTATGGCTCCCTATGAGGCGTTGTACGGGAGGAAGTGCAGATCACCAGTTCATTGGGATGAAGTGGGTGAGAGGACAGAACTTGGCCCCAAAATAGTTCAACAGACTGCAGACGTGGTGGTCAAGATTCGTGAGAGAATGAAGACTGCCCAAAGCCGTCAAAAGAGCTATGCCGATAAAAGGAGAAGAGATCTCGAGTTTGCCGTAGGAGATCACGTTTTTATCAAGATAGCACCTATGAAGGGTGTTATGAGATTTGGAAAGAGAGGCAAACTGAGTCCGAGGTTCATTGGGCCATTCGAGATTTTGGACAGAGTTGGAACACTAGCCTATCGTGTTGCCCTTCCGCCGAATCTGGCCGGGGTGCACAATGTGTTCCATGTCTCGATGCTGAGAAAATATTTGGCTAATCCTTCTCATGTTCAGAGTTATGAGCCGTTACAGTTGACTCCAGACCTGTCTTATGAGGAGAAACCAATCCAAATCCTAGACAAACAGGAGCGCAGACTTCGGAACAAGACGACTAAGTTGGTCAAAGTCCAGTGGCTGAATCAATCAGTGGAGGAAGCCACTTGGGAGTCAGAGGCCGACATGACACTTCGCTACCCGAGATTGTTCGGTAAGACTTAATTTCGAGGACGAAATTTTTATAAGTGGGGGAGGAACTGTAGTGCCCAAATTCAGTACACGTATAATCCATGCATGAAATTAATTATTAAAGCATTTAATTAATTTTAAAAGAGGTTAGTCATGCATAATTTATTTAAATGCCTTATTTTAAATTAACTACGTTTATGTAATGCACGTTAAAATGTCTTTTGAGTTTCATGTTTCAGGCGAGCAGTCGAGGCGGGATAGAGGAAAAGACCGGGGACGATTTTTGGCAATTTAAAAATGTGGTATTTTATTTTAAGTTGAGTTTGGGGGAATTTTAAATAATTTATGGATTTTTAGCATTTTTAAAGTCTAAGTTAGTTATTTAGTGGTTTTAACATTTTAAAACTTTTAAAGTCTAGCACTTGAACCTTTTATTTTTATTTAAAGTTGGAAAAGAGTTAGTATTTTATTTAGGAGATAATTATTTTATTAAACTAAAAATTTAGTCTCCTAATTACACTAAAACACACGCCTCACACACACATTACACACTTTTACACACACATGTAACGCCTAAACACACACACACTCTATCATTCAGTTTTTATTATTTTCAAAAGAGCAAACCTAGGGTTCTTCAATAAGCATAGCAGCCGCCCCCTTCCTTGTAATTCCCAGCTTAGTTTCAGTGAATTTTATTGCAAGAAATCGGTGCCACGTTCGTCCCGGATCAACCTCGCTTCCATCTCCGCTTCGGTGTCGTCGTACGGTATTTTTAATATCAAAAGGCATGTATATTCTGTTATTTCTGCATCGATCTTGTCATAGTATGCGTTGAGTTATTTTATGCGTGAAAATTCATGTGTGACGTTCGTCGTTTGAGCGGAAAATGATTTGAATGCGTTTGAAATACTTTTTAGATCTGAAATCTCGTAACTCACTGTTCTGTTGAAAACTGCGATTTTTCTGTCGAGATTTTGAGAAAACTTTCAACTACAAAATTGTAGAACTTTTCGATACCTTCGATTCGATATAAAATTCGAGATTTTTGGATGAAAATTGAGTGAGTTATGATGTTTTTCGTGGGACTGTTCAAACTGCGTTTTCAGAAAAGTTATGATATTGATGTACTCTTGAAGTTTTCTGTTGCAGGCTTCGTTGGAGATCGACGGGCGATTGTTGCTGCGTATAGGTACTTCGGTTATGATGTTTGGGATGGTCATTGATGTTTTGTTTCGTGTCGATAGGCACTAAGTTGGTTCTAGAGTCGTAGGAATAATCATTGATGTCAAATTCGTGTTTTTGTGTCGATGATTGTGAATAGATACCCTCGGGGTTGATGTCTATGTTCACTTGGGTTCGGTATGATGCCTTAGTGTGCTAGGAATGTTCTTGAGGAGTAGTTTTGTAGCCATTGAAGTTGATTACAGAACAGAATTTAAGTGTCAGATTTCTTCACGCATGTTCCAACTTACAGTGGCCAGACGGACCCGCACCCGGACCCTGACACGGGGTCCGTGCCATTGTTTTCTTCTCGGCGTCAATTTCCAGAGCCTACACGGATGAGGGCACGGGGTCCGTGCCTTTGGGTTTCACTTAGTGTATATTTCCAGTACCTACGGACCCTCACACGGACCCTGACACGGGGTCCGTGCCTTTGCTTTCCTTCGGTGCCAATTTCCAGAGCCTACACGGACCCCTACACGGATGTAGGTACGGGGTCCGTGTCCTTCATTTTTGGGGAAAAATAATTTAGTGTGCTTTGAGTTTAGACGTCATGGGTTAGTACAATGATTTACAAAGTCGAGTCATAGGAATTGTAGAACGCCCTAAGGAATTGAATGAACTCGTAAGTGAGCATGATTACCTACGTCTAAGTATGCAACTTAAGCATGTCAATTCATGATCAGTATGTGCAGCAACGGCCCCGATCGAAGTCCAACGAACCCCTCAACGCCAAGTAAGTATGTATGACGTGCAAAGAAAATATGTTTAAGTTTTTGAGGTATGCTAATTGACTTGTGACCAAATTATGAATGGGTTTGGAAGTCGGTGAACGTGGCCGAGGACCTCTCCGCCCCGTTAAATTATGAACGGGTTAGATCGTGGTTGGAAAGCGTTAAATTATGAACGGGGACCAACCAGCCCGTTAAATTATGAACGGGGATCTCATGTATGCGACAGTGGATACGTCCCTGTCAGCCCAGTACTGTGGTGTCTCTGATCAGGCGTTTATTATGTATGGGTCACTTGCTTTGAAACATCCTCTATGCAAAATGAAGTCATGTATGTTTTAGTATGCTCAAGTATGCAGTTATGATCATGAAAGTTTCACGTTAAGGCACGTCTATATATGTATGCAAGTTCAAGTTATTATGCAAGCTCAAGTTTCAAATTATGTACGTTCTATTTTTAAGATGCATGCGATTTTATTATGTAGTACTCGTTATCCCAGTTTATTCGTGTTGAGTCTCTAGACTCACTAGACTTGATCGATGCAGGTGACTATGTAGATGAGGAGACGGGAGGTGGTGACCAAGGGGCAGGCTTGGACTGTCTGGGAGGCTAGACCCGAGGACCGCCTACGTTATTTTAAGATTTTAAGCATGAAAACATTTTTACTCTGATTTTATGTTTTGGATGTGAGACAGCTTTTCTTTTAGCAAATTTTAATTGTGATGGTTGATTTTAAAAATATTTTATGAATGATGGGTGACGACCGTGTGGATGTTTTTATTTAAGAAAAATTTTAATTTTTCCGCAAATTTTAAGTATGAGAAGTACGGTTCGTTACAGTAAAGATTAATAATGTTCCTGATGATATTATTAGACCGCGTTTGTTTCCGTTTTCTCTCAGGGATCAAGCTAGAGGATGGCTCCAATCGCTTCCCTTGGGAAGTATCACGACATGGCAGGAGCTGGCAACGAAATTTCTGGCAAAGTACTTTCCCCCTGCAAAGTCTGCACAGTTGAAGATTGAGATTAGCACTTTCAGGCAGACAAATTTTGAGCAATTGTACGAGGCATGGGAAAGATACAAGGAGCTGTTGAGAAAGTGCCCAAACCATGGTTTCGAAAATTGGGTACAGATTGAATTATTTTACAACGGTCTAAATGGGCAAACAAGAGGAACAGTGGATGCTGAAGCTGGTGGCACGATCTTTGCTAAATCTCCCGAGCAAGCTTATGACTTGCTTGAACAAATGACGATAAATAGCTACCGGTGGCCGTCTGAGAGGGCAGGAGTGAAAAGGACAGCTGGAGTCTATGCTGTGGATCCTATTACGTCACTCATTGCTCAGGTATCTGCATTGACCACTCAAATAGCAGCGATGAATAACGTAAGCACATCAGAAACCGAGAGTCCATCGACTATTGCTGAAGAACAATCTATTCCTGAAGAAGCTCAGTACGTAAACAACAGAAATTTTGGAGGATTCGGAGGATATCGAGGTAACCCTCCCCCTAATACTTATCATCCAGGATTAAGAAATCATGAAAATTTTTCTTATGCAAATAATAAAAATGTGTTGAATCCTCCACCGGGGTTCAATACATCAAAGGGGGAGGGAAAGCCTTCGTTTGAGGATTTGGTAGGAACATTTGTTGCTGAGTCTGGAAAAAGGATGGCAAGAACTGAGTCTCATCTGGACAACATGGAGACTCACATGGGAAATATGGGGGCCACAATGAAATCTCTGGAGACACAAATCGGACAGTTGGCCAACGCTTTGAGAGATCAGAACAGGGGTCAATTTCCTAGTAACACGGAGGTTAACCCAAAAGAAAAGTGCAAGGCAGTCACTTTGAGGAGTGGAAAAGAGTTAGAGGTGCAAAGTTCCAAGAAGGAAATGGACAAGGAGAAGACAGTTGAAGAGGGTGAGTTTGAGGATGAAAAAGAAGAGAAAAATCAAAAGCCCAATGCGGACAAAATTCTCACGTATCCACGTGGGATCGTCAAATATGTACTGGTAAATATGGATAAATTTATTTTTCCTGCTGACTTTGTGATTTTAGATATGGAAGAAGATCAGGATGCTCCATTAATCTTCGGGAGACCGTACCTGGCGACTGGAAGGGCGTTGATAGATGTGCATAAGGGTGAACTCACCTTAAGAGATGGTGGAGAAGAAGTCATTTTTAATATCTATCATGCCATGAAGGGATCAAATGAGGTAAGCACTTGTACAAGCATTGATATTATAGACTCATGTATGTCTCTTGAATGTGCAGGAACTAGGGATCCTTTGGAGAGTTGTTTGACAAGCGCTGCAAAATCTGTTGATGAAGACAATTGGGAAGTGAAAGAACAGTTGTTGGCTCTTGAAGCATCACAGAAAGAAAGAAAAATAGATTCACCGCTTGAGGAATTGGAGGTAAATGAGCAAACAAAGGTAATACCACCTTCCCCTGAGTTTAAGGAGCTGCAAAGTCACCTTTGCTATGCATTTTTAGGTGAAAAGTCGACGTATCCGATAATCATCTCTTCCTCTCTTACTTGTACTGAAAAAGATAAATTATTGAGAGTATTGAGGAAATTTAAAACTGCTTTGGGATGGTCGATTTCTGATATTAGGGGAATTAGCCCCACTATATGCATGCATAAAATTTTGATGGAGGAGTCATATACTCCTTCTGTGGATCACCAGAGGAGATTGAATCCAGCAATGAAAGAGGTTGTGAAAAATGAGGTACTGAAATTACTGAATACTGGTGTAATTTATGCCATTTCTGATAATAGTTGGGTATCTCCTGTACAAGTTGTGCATAAAAAGGGTGGAATAACTGTAGTTAGAAACGAAAATGATGAACTGATATCAACTCGTACTGTAAATGGTTGGCGAGTATGTATTGATTATAGAAAGTTAAACAATGCTACACGAAAGGATCATTTTCCACTGCTTTTTATTGATCAAATTCTTGATAGACTTGCTAGCTATTGCCATTATTGGTTTTTAAATGGTTATTCAGGTTATAACCAAATTACCATAGCGCCAGAAGATCAGGAAAAGAATACTTTCACGTGTCCCTATGGCATGTTTCCTTTTAGGAGAATGCCGTTTGGGCTATGCAATGCGCCTGCCACTTTCCAGAGGTGCATGATGGCCATATTTGCAGACATTGTGGAGGAGATCATGGAAGTCTTCATGGACGACTTCTCGGTATTTGGCTCTTCATTTGATCATTGTTTACACAACCTATCCCTTGTTTTGCAGAGATGCCAAGAAAAGAACTTAGTTCTTAACTGGGAGAAATGCCATTTTATGGTCCAAGAGGGCATTGTTCTTGGACATAAAGTGTCGTCTCGGGGACCAGAGGTAGACAGAGCTAAGGTGGTTGCCATTGAAAAACTTCCTCCACCAAAGAGCATCAAGGGAATAAGGAGCTAGGACATGCGGTATTTTATCGTAGATTTATTAAAGATTTTTCTAAGATCACTAAACCCCTATGTAATTTATTTGAAAAAGAATCGACTTTTATATTTGATAATGATTGTTTGAAGGCATTTGAGAAGATCAAAGTGACATTGGTGACTGCACCGATCATGATAGTACCGGACTGGAATGAGCTTTTTGAGCTAATGTGTGATGCAAGTGATTATGCAGTGGGCGCTGTTTTATGCCAAAGAAGGGAAAAGATGTTTAGGGCAATTTACTACGCAAGCCATACGATGGATGCTGCACAACAAAATTACACTACAACTGAGAAAGAAATGCTTGCAGTAGTGTTTGTTTTCGACAAATTCAGGCCTTATTTGATCGGCACAAAGGTAATCGTTTTTACTGACCATGCAGCTATTCGCTACCTGTTCGCCAAGAAGGATGCAAAACCACGCCTGATAAGGTGGATTTTGCTATTACAAGAATTTGGCTTTGAGGTCAAGGATAAAAAAGGTAGTGAGAACCAAGTGGCTGACCACTTGTCGAGGCTCGAGCTGGAAGAGAAGAGAGTAGAGGGAGTTATACAAGAAACATTCCCTGATGAGCTACTCTTCGAGGTAAATTCTATACTTCCTTAGTTTGCTGATATTGCTAATTTTTTGTCTTGCGGCACCCTTCCTCCAGATTTGAGCTACCATCAGAAGAAGAAGTTTGTCCATGACATCAAGTTCTATTATTGGGATGATCCATTTTTATATAAGAGGTGTGCTGACCAAGTGATTAGGAGATGCGTGGAGGGTATCGAAGCTCAACAAATTTTGGAGAAATACCATTCTTCACCATATGGTGGACATTTTGGAGCGTCACGAACAACAGCTAAGGTATTGCAATCTGGTTTCTATTGGCCTAGTTTGTTTAAAGATAGCTATACCTTAGTAAAATCATGTGATAGATGTCAGAGGTTAGGAAACATCTCTAGGCGTCACGAATTACCACTAACAAATGTTTTGGAAGTGGAACTTTTTGACGTTTGGGGTATAGACTTCATGGGACCTTTTCCTCCTTCTGGTCCTTCTGGTAATTTTTATATTTTATTAGCTGTTGATTATGTGTCGAAATGGGTGGAAGCAATCGCCACCAATACTAATGACTCTCATGTTGTAGCAAAATTTGTGCATAAGAACATCTGCACCAGTTTTGGAACACCGAGAGCCATCATAAGTGACGAAGGTACGCATTTTTGCAATAGAATTTTCAACTAACTTTTGGCTAAATACAATGTGAAGCACAAAGTGGCACTGGCATATCATCCTCAGTCGAATGGACAAGCTGAAGTATCCAACCGGGAAATTAAGCAAATACTAGAAAAGACTCAACACCAACCGGAGGGATTGGGCTATGAAGTTGGATGATGCGTTATGGGCTTATCGGACTGCATTCAAGACGCCTATTGGGATGTCTCCCTATAGGCTAGTATTTGGAAAGGCATGCCACTTGCCACTAGAACTGGAGCACCGAGCATTCTGGGCAGTTAAAAAGTTGAACTTTGACCTAAAAGCTTCTGGCGATGTCAGAAAACTGCAGTTAAGTGAGATAGATGAATTCCGAAATGACGCTTATGAAAATGCCAAGATCTACAAAGAGCAAACTAAGAAGTGGCATGACAAAATCATTGTCCGAAGGGAACTAAAACCGGGACAACAAGTGCTGTTATTCAATTCACGTCTGTAGTTTTTCCCTGGTAAATTGAAGTCGCGTTAGTCCGGGCCATTTGTAGTAGAAACAGTATATCCTCATGGGGCTATCGAGCTGAGATGCAGTGATGGACGGACATTCAAGGTCAATGAACAGCGGGTTAAGGCATATTATGCAATTGAAGTGAGGAATATTGACAATCTTAGCCTGGGTGAACCTAATTGAACAGGACGGGTAGTCAGGCTGATGACATTAAACCAAGCGCTGTGTGGGAGGCAACCCACAATGATTTTTCGATTTCATTTTGTTTACTTTATTTCATTTTAATCTTGTATTTGTTGCTTTTAATTACTTTCATTCGCATATTGATTTCAATTGCGTTATTTTTTTAATTTTTATTTATTATTTTTTATTTTTTTTCCAGGTGTGATTGTTTAAAAAAAAAAGTGGACAGACGCATGTGCGCCACAGCGCGACTTCTCGCTCAGCAGCGCGCTCAGCACCAGTGGGTAAGCACAGAAGCACGCGCACCACCGCTCCAACTCTCGCGCGACCGCGCTTACCTCATTATCGAAGGAAACTAGAGGCGCGCGCATGGCCGTGCCACTTTACGAGCAACCGCGTGCGCTCAATTATTGGCAGAAGACAGAAGGGTGCACGCGGCCGTGCCACTTCTCGCAGGACCGCGCGCGTCGCGTACAGCCCCACCCCTTTAAAACCCTATCTCACGATTTTACGCACACAACTCCTCCCTCACAGCCGCCTTCTCCAAATAATCCTCTCAAAAATTTCATCCCCTTCACAAATCCTCTCCAAATTCACCCAACCCGAAAACCTCCATCCCCAACACTACTACAAAACTCTTTCAATCCAACTCCTTCTCTCAAAAACAAGCTTTACACAACTCATCTCTCCCACCACCAACAGCAGCCGCCGCCGCCGCCACTTGCTACCGCCGAGCGTCATCTCCGGTTAATTTTATACACTCAGGAGTTCCGTTTCTTTTACGTGTTATCATTTGGGTATATTTTTCAGATTTAAACCAATTTTTGGTGCATTGGGTCTATATTTCTTGATTATAAGTGTGAGTATTGTTGAAAATTATGCTGCCTAGAAAAAGATCAAAGGATGGGGCTTCCTCTTCTCGTTCCTACGATGCTCATAAATTTTGGAACGAGGAAGCATTCCGAATTTACGATACCACCATGTCTAGGTCGATTATTCCAGAAAGAGGGCTAGATCTGACATACCCTGAATGTGAAATAATTGAAGAGGTTGAGCGAAGGGGATGGGTAGATATAGCACAGTCACCGCCGGATGCAGTTATACCCGTAGTCCGAGAATTCTATGCTAATTTGAGAATAAGGCACGAGGAATACGGAGTTCTAGTACGAGGGCAATTGGTCTATTTCGATTCGGCAACCATTAATGATATTTGCAATCTGCCGAGTTTTGAAAATGACGAATATACTGCATTGATTACTGGAAATTTTGATTACGATGAGATTATCAGGAGCTTATGCATCGAGGGTACAGAGTGGCGCTTGAATCAAGGCTCCCCAGTAACTTTGAAGAAATCTGACTTACGCCGTGACCCACGCAGTTGGGCATCTTTTATTCTCTAACGGATCATGCCCTCCTCTCATCAGACAGAAATTACAAAGGAAAAAGTGACGTTGATTTACGCCATAATGACTGGGAAGACCGTGGATCTTGGGAGGCTCATTCACAGTTTTATCATGCGTGCTGGTACAGGACTCATGACCGTCAGCCTCCCTTGTGCACATACTATCACTGCCCTATGTCTTCATGCCGGTGTGCAATGGGACGCAGATGAACATGTTTTGAAAGCAAAAGGCCCAATCACGGTATGTACTCCACACCGCCTGCGCTTTGAAAGCGAATTGGAAAGGAAAGAGGCTAGGGCAGCTTATAATCAGAGGGCCAGAGAACGCCAGCCGCCACCACCACCATCGATTACTCGATCTAGTTTGCGAGATCGGATGTTCCGAATGGAACATGATATGCGGGCGCATCGCAGAGAGCTGGCCGAACACCGACACACTACAAATACCTTCATGTCTTTTATGATGGACTTTACATCGATGATCGCCCAACGTTTTCCACCTACCGCCACAACCCATGGACGATGATGCTGAAGATACTGGGAACGATGACTCGAGCCCCGAGTTCTGACACTTGGGAGCGAGGTATGTGTTGTCATGTTCTTTACTTTTATACATTTGAGGACAATGCATAATTTAAGTTTGGGGGGAGGGGGGGTAAAATCACTTGTTAGAACTTTTCTGCAATTTTTTTTTCTCAGTAGTTAGTTTGATTTTTTTTATTTATTTAGTGCATGATAGATTTTTTAGGTAGAGTCATGGATAAGTAAAATGTGTGACCGATGATGAAAACCGAATTGCGATCCTGAAATATATATGTGTTCATGATAACTTAGGAGTCGCAATTATTTTGCACTGTCGTGTTTGTTGATACTATCGTTGCTTAAAGACAAGTTGCATGCCTGTGATGCTAAATAGATGAGGAGGATCTGATTCTTGGTAATTCTTGCATGACATTGATTGACACTTTTGCAATCATAGGAATGAGCTAGACAATTTTTCACAATATCCTTGGGCATATATTCTTTGCTTACTGTCAATTGCAGCCCTTTGAGCTTCAAGTTAATTGAGATGCTTAAATTTTCTTCGTGCACCTATTTCATCTACCATTTTTATTGAAAATTGCATGTGACTGGTTTGTATTAGTTGACTAATGGATTGACGGAAGTCTAGAACTTGTTCGAACACTTTTCGAGGAGAAATACGGATAATTTGTTACATAGGAATGATTTAGGCGATCTTTGGAGCCGTTTTGAGCCTTCGAGCCTACCAAACGAAAATAAAATATCCCTAGTGTCCCATTTTGAGCCTACTAAAAAATCAAGTTGTGTATGTCAATGACATACAATTAGCCCCCGCTTGTATTTATTCTACTTCACACAACTACTACCTAATGAAGCTTGTACACTTACTGTCTTACCTAATTTTGAGAGAAATAAGTCATGGGTTTTGTAATGATTCAAATACTCCTTGAAAAGAAAAGAAAAATTTAAATGTGCTAAAAGAAGTTAAAAAAAATGTGAATCAAAAGTGGTGAAAAAGAAAATATATGGGAGATGAAGGATGTGAATGAGAAGAAATCAATAAAGTGATAGTGAATGAAATGATAGTGAAAATGAGGAAGATTTGATTATTTCTCTCAAATTTTGATGTCCATACCCTTTATTGTAGCCGTGAGCCGTGGCCTGACGTTACAAGCTTACAAGACCTATTAACCTTGTCACATTTATCCAATATACTAGTAGAGAAAAGTTTTTCAAATCAAGCCTATGGATACCTGAAAAATATTGTCAACAAGTATAGACTTTAATCACTTTCTGCAAGCATCTCATTTTATTATTTCATCTTTGGCATACTTGTGTTGACCATTTTCGAGCCAAATAATCACCGATAAAGTCCTATGTGATCTGCGAATGCAAATTTATATTTTGATGAAGTGTGAGTTGAACTGAACTGAGGATTTCTTGATTCTGTAAGGCGAATGGGCATTACAACTCTATTTGTGCATTCGATGGGGTAAACGAACATTGACATATCACACACACACGTGACTCTTGGGAAATCGTAAATTACATGATATTAGATGAGTGCATTCGATGGGGTAAACGAACATTGACATATCACACACACACGTGACTCTTGGGAAATCGTAAATTACATGATATTAGATGAGTTGGAGGTCAATATCACTTTTCGCATATCCATGACTTTAGTAGTGGCGTTAATCTTTTCCATAGTTATTAGCTTCTCTCCTATTTTGCTCGGGACTAGCAAAAGTTCAAGTTTGGGGGTTTGAAAAGTGCAAGATTTGCACTTAATTTATATTAAATTCCATTTTGAATTATGCTTGTTTCGAACAGAATTATGCGTTTTTGGTTTGTTTTGATTGCCTTTTCAGGAATGGAGGAAAAGAGGACACGAAGCCAAGTGAGCCAAGAAAACAAGTGCACAACCAACAATTATCGGACAGAACCTCGCGCGCACCCGTGCGAGATCATGCGCAGCCGCGCGCGATGATGTGCAAGGTGATTGACAGAGGTGCGCGTGCGCCCACGCCATATATCGCACAGCCGCGCGCACACGGAAGCAGCAGAAAACCCGAGAGGTGCGCGCGGCCGAGCCACATCACGCGCAGGCGCGCGCGCACTCATACAAGCGAATGACAAGAGACATACGCGCGTCCGCGCGACTGCATGCGCCACCGCGCGCATGGCGTTCCAGAAAGCCTTATATAACGCGCTAGCTTGGTCAGAAATGGAGATAGCCGCCGTGGAGAGAAAACCCACGATAAAATACCATCTTGGGAAGAAAAAGACGCGAGAAACGGAGCGCATACACGAGACGAAGATTCAGAGTACGAAGAACAACCCCAAATACGAAGAAACGGATCTGGGGACGGGGACGACACTTAGGATTTGTTATCTTTTCCTTCGTTTCTTTAGTTTATTGCGTAACGATGTCTAGAGCTATGAATATGTCTTGTGTTCTCTTGGATTTCATGATGAACTAAATTTTCATTCTAGAGGTTGACGTAGCTTTGTCTATACGATGATTTGACCTAGATATTTTTATGATTGAATTGTGTTTTGTTTAATTGTGTTCTCTTTGTTTTATTTCACTGCAATTTACTGGCCATAAATTATGTGTTGTCGGATTAATTCTACAACTCGGGAGAGGGACTAGGATTATAGATCATTAGAGATACATCGTTGAATGTTTATATCGTTCGGAAGGCGTATAACTTTAGCGAGGCTTAGGTAAGAACATTGTTTGCCTTTACCAATTAAACGTAGATTTTATTAGGAATAATTGAATCGAAGTTTAATTGGTACAATTTATTCGTCACTTGGGAAATGGTGAATAAAATACGTAAGTGTTTTTGGCCATTAAATAATAGGAATTTAAATACAACTAGGAAGAATTATTGTAGAAACTTAGTGAAATCATTCCTCTAGATATTCTCTCTCATTGATATTTCTCCCTTCGGTGATTAGTTTAATTACTTTCTTGAAATCAATTTATTTACATAAACCAAACATTCTTTCTGAATTTTCTAAATAAAGTCGAGACTATTATAATTACAAGCACTGATATACATTTTTATACACACTCCTCGTGGGATCGATATCTGTACTCTAACCAGTACTAAAACTTGACACCATTCACTTGCGGTAGAGAAAATACGCAACAAATATTTTAAAATATCTTGTCACCATTTTAAAAATAGACATCCAACTAACATTTAAAATCCAAGGGAAAATATTGTAAACATAAAATCGTCAAACGTTTTACCAACCTAAAAACATTATTTGAAAAGTATAGCCATACCATAACCTCTCAAAAAACTCTCATAACATAAATAAAAGTCATAAAAATATCTTCAACATAACTTAAAATAATGAATCGTAAACTAGTGCGGAAAACTAGCGTAGGTCCTCAGGTTATATGCACCTTCAGTCCAGCAAAGTCAACCTTCAAGACATCCATAAACATTATTATCATAATCACTTGCACCAATCACACCTAGTGAGTCTAAAGACTCAACACACAATAATCTTGATAACAAATAATACATATATAGATCACATGCAACACTGAAAATTAATTTTACTTAAATATCTTTTTCATGAAGTTTCATAAACATTAAACATTATAACCATATTCATATAAATTTTCATGATGCATAAACTTTGAACATAAACATTTTCATAAACTTTTCATAAACATTTTCGTAAACCTTTTCATAAACATTTTCATATCACCCTCAACATATTCATATGAACATGCATACTTTAAACCTCAACATTTTCCTTTTCCTCATTCATAACATGTATCCTTTCATCATGATCATAAACATTTCCTTTTTGTTAAATTCAGATCGTTAATTGTGACTTTCCTCAATCCTCAAAAGTCGATGGATCCATCTTCATGAGACCACAGTACTGGGCGGTGGAGACATCAGTGACATAAGATCGTCAACTGAGCCTTGGCCTATCCTCAATCATATCCTCAATAGTCGATGGATCCATCTACATGAAACCACGGTACTAAGCGGCGGGGACATCAGCGACATAAGATCGTCAACTGAGCCTTGGCCTATCCTCAATCATATACTCGTAGTCACAATTACTTATCTTCCTTCAACATTTTACATTTTCATCACTTTATAAAAATCATGCACTTAATATCATTTTCCTTTAAAAACAAACATGCAACATATCTTTTAACGTTATCGTTTCTTCATAAAAATCCATAAACATTTTAAAATAAACCTTTCAACATATAAAAATCCATTAATCTTTTAAATAAACAATTCAACATCATAAACATTTAAAATATGAATTTAATTCATAAACATTTAAAAAAACATTTTAACATATTAAATCATAACCTTTTAAAATAACATTTTGACATAATAAATCGTAATCATTTAAAATCCATGTCATAAAAATTCATAAACATTTGAGATAATCATATTAGCATGTAGAACAACATTCAGGACACTGCCATGACGTTTACTAATTTCTAGGTAAAATTCCACGTTTTTGACTTTTTATTAATTTCATTGAATCTAACATGTCTCAAATAATTATTTAAGCCTACATGAATTTTCTAATATTTTTATTTAGCTTAAATCGAGGGCTTTTAAATAAATCTTTAAATGTGACGTATTAATGTGTTTTAATCTCGAATTTAACCAAACCTTAATATAAAATTTCCAAATTAAAAACTTAGATTTTTAATAATTATTCGAGATTAAAAATAATTTTCCATAATTTTATAAAGCATAAACTAGGTTTTCGTTAACAAACGTTTCGTGCAGCGATTAAATCCCGAATAAATCCAAACTCGTTATTTTGATCCCAAATTATAAACATAGCATTTTTATGATTTATTCTACCCTTCAAAGTCATGAGCCACATCCGTGGACCCATGGATTCAATTTAAGCTTTATTATTTTTGAATTTGACACGCTAACGAAACCACCAAGCCATCTCCCAATTTACTCGAGCCACGCCCGAGCCACTTTGAGCCAAAACCTAGCCAACCCATCTAGAGACCCTTTTTGACCAAGCCCAAGCGTCTGACCAGCCCCTTAGACCCTCGAAAACTTACTACACCCTACACCAGATTGCATGCATGTGAGGAAGTGTGCATCCTAGTGTCATTAGGACTTCTAATTGGACTAGGACTCAACCAGCTGAGCCATCACCAAGCCCACCTTACCCTAAACTTCCCTGGACCGTGGCCAGAACCTACATAGACCTAGCCTAGCCCCTGACCGCGTGCACAAGCCTCCTGGATCAGAAGCACTACCTGCGCGCACAAGGGCCTCCCTCACGTTCTCAGGTTTCTCCTCAAGACAGCAGCCACCCAAGACACACCAGCCCTTGCCCAGACCCTTGTGCACCTTCTTAGGACTCTAAGGACCTAGTCTAGCCCAGCCTAGACCTCCTGGCCGAGCCCCTCTCTTCCCTGCACCAGCTGCAGGCCTGTGCTGCTTCCCTTGCAACTCACGGGTTGGAGTCCTAGCTTGCTAAGACTCCTTCCCAGCCCTGGTGTTCGAGTCCTAGCGTGGCTAGGATTTTACCCCTGACTCATATATGACCCTAGCTAGCCCTGCACAAGCCGAGACCAAGCCCAGCACCCTTAACCCATGAAATCGAACCCCTCAAACTCCATATCAAAAAGATGGTTCCAGCTTATTATTTGTGTGCAGACTTTTCGTGTGTGTTCTAGGGCTATGTAACTTGTGTAAAACCATCCTCATTCAACTCCTAATCATGGCAGCCCCTTATGTACAAGTAATTCATGATTTTTGGATCAAAACTCATGTTTTAAAATCACCCTTGATGCATAAACGAAAATACAATAAGGTACAACATGGTTTTCATGCAAAACACATTAAAATAAATACTATGGTGTGAAGGATGAGTAAAGAAAGAATTATGGCATGCCTTTGCGTTTTAAACACACGAAAATGTTGGAGATTGAAGAACAGCGACGACGAGACGATGGCTTGATTTTTTCCCTGGAATTTTCGAAAGTTTCCCTTCAAAAATATTGTGTGTGTGCCGTGTAAGTTGATGAGTTTGGTGTGCAACAATTCTGAAAAGTGAGGCGTATGAATTCTTGGGAGGGTTTTGGATATGATATATTAATTAATTCACTAATCAAGGCTTACGCCCATTAAGCACGTAATTAGGCCCATTAGTGCATGATTAGGATTTAATTAAAATATTAAAATAGTTTTGTTTAAATAAGTTTGTGAATTTAATAGTCGGGTTGCCAATTCATATTTTTGTTGAAAATCCAATACCGATAAAAATTACGTCCGGCGTATAAAATCACCTCAAAACTTCTTATTTTCAAAATAATAAAAAGCATCACCCTTAATTTAAGTAATTAAAAACAACTAACCAATAAAAAAAATTTCTATTTTTCAGCCATCGGTCTCTGTTCCTCGATCACAACTCGAATAACCTTTTAAAAATACATTTTAATGCAACCATGTAGAAAATATATTTTAAACATTTCAATATACACAACGTAATTAATTAATGCAATTAAAAACAATTAATTAAAATACAAGAGGATTTAATAATTGCATGCATGTGGTTCGCGTGGACTTTCAAATTTTCGGGGCGTTATAATAATGGACCTAATGGGCCTATTATACCAATGTTTTTTGGTTGGCCTAAACTCCTACCCAAGTCTTTTATATCAAAATTGATGTTTTCAAACCCTAAAACTCTTGCATACTCACACCTAGTCAAGGATTGTTTTTCGTGCGTGAAACATGCAAAGACATGCCTTAATCTTCCCTTTCTCATCGTTCATACCATATTATCTGTGTTTATACATGTTTGCATGAAAAATATGATCTCCTCTTATTTATTTTCGTTTTAATGGCATATACATGTTAAAACTTGATTTTTCATGCTTCTTAAATCATGTTGTTGATGCACAAAGGGCCTGCCGAGTTAAGGCCATTAAAAAAAGACGTTTTTCAGTAGGTTTAAGGGTACATATAGGGATGGCTAAGGGCTGGAAAAAAGGATAAAAGGTTGAACGCAAATTGGGAGCATGAGGGCTAGGGCTCGACTTTTGGGAAGAAAATAGGAAGGAAGCTATGCAAGAGCTAAAGCAGGAAGGAGGATGGATACAACTACGTTGCATGCTCTACTTTAGTTGAATTTAAATGTGCAATCACGTACAATCTAGTCTTGCACTCTAGCCCAACATATAGATATCAGAAATCATTTTATCCAAGATCATGTGTTGAAGAAGAAAATTAGATTGAGTATGCTTCAACATAGCAACAGAAAACCGATATTTCCACAAAACCAAGCGATGACGCTACATTTTCTACTTTAGAAATATTATGAGACTTATTGATTTGACTCAGTGATGCATGTGTTTAGGGATAATACTGATTCAAGGAGAATTACTGATGAGATCTTTTTAGTCAGACTTTGAGTCTCACTGATTAATCAATACTCCTATCATCACTGATCTTATTACGTAGTAATGGCTCTAATGTCTCATTTATTTTGTTAATTAACCATTTAATGGCGACCAACCTTCAAAATTATTTTAACACTATTTATTATTTAAATTTCTTGACATATTAATTTTATTTTGCTTAAATCACTCATTGTTTCATAAAACGTAATTTTTTTTTATATTTCAAAAAATTTAAATGGTAGCTCAACACGTTTATCGTCTTTCTGACTCATGTTGCACACATGTATAAATATTTGTTGTTCTCTCTTATTATACTTTACTATATTTCAAAATTCTCTCAGATAAATTTGCATTCTTACTCTCTTGCAATAAAAAATTTCCTTTCTTTTCTTCAAGAAATTTCTACATAAATTAAGCCTCCATCCTACATCACTAATGCCCAGGCTATGGATTTTGAATCCATCTATTCTCTGGAAGATGCTGCAATCGTTGGTGTTTTCAAGCTCATGGAGTCATCTGGACTCGGGACCTTTCTTAGTTCATCGTTAAATATCTATATACCAATTTATGACTTTATATGCCCGGGGTTCAGTGTCTGATGAAGGAAAAATCATTGAGGCTCTGAACGAGCATAGCCTAGTGATTGATGAGGTGTTCTTCACAAATTTGTTATAGTTGCCTATGAAAGGCTAACTCATTTCTCTGCAGTTACTCAGTCAGTTATGGAGGATATGAAATTTAAGTTTTTTTTACTACTAGCGAACTTATCAAGATGTCTGGAAATAAAAATGAGATGAATTTAGAGTACCAGCTACTTGCAGATGTTGTAGCCAAGTCGAGTTTTTCTAATGTTGATTAATTCCTTTTATGCTTTTACCACTAAAAAGTTTCTGTCATGGTAGTCGTTGCTACTGAGATCAAGGTGAACTGGTCAGCAGTTATCTTTCATACTCTAAAGTCCATGATTACCTCTAAAAAGCAGTCACATGGTTTATCTATTCCTTTGAGTTGGTTGTTCGAAGATGCTGGAGTACCACTGAGTGAACCAATCACTCTCCACAAATTCAAAATGTTGAACGTGTATAATGTTATTGTGTTATGCCATAAAGGATATACGTTGCATATATCTCACGAGCCTTATTGACCATAAAAAAATGAGATTGGAGAATAAATGGATGTTGTTAAGAAGACAACAGAGAAGAAGAGCAGCAAGGCTCCAGCACCACCGCCCAATAGTAATTTAGTTCTACATTCCAATCATTATGAGGTAGCTAGTCCTCCTCCTCTCACTAAATATTTGTGGATGACCAAGACTAAGTCAATTTCAAGTCCGTTGGCACCCAAAATCATTGAGGCAGTCTTACGGACTCAAGTTCATGTTGGATCTCAGTTTTCTACACGCCCAAACGCAGCGGAAGTTTTAAAATTTTTATTTATTTTGACAATCAAAATTTGTTTGGACGCTCGTATGATTTTATCATAAACATTCATAGGGTGTTAGAATTATACATTTGGTGATTAAATCACTTGACACCAACCACTCCGGTATAAGCGGATGTAGCTTTTGTTGTAAATCCCTTCGAACTTTCTTCAAATCTCCGAATTAGGTCCACGACCAAATTATTTGTTCCTCTTCTAACTTGCACTAGAAAGTATAGAAGATTTTTGCGAAGAGATAGAACACACAAAATTTTGGTTCAAAACTTTTGAGAGTACAATGAATGGAAGAGCCGAAAAATATTAAATCTTCTTTTTTACTTTCGGATGCCCTTCACGTTAATGAGAATCAAATTCTCTTTATTATTTCTAATATTCAATTTACTTAATTAATTAACTTAATTAAGTCAATAAAATATTCTAAAATTATTGCATATTGTAAAATCTGAAAGAAAGAATATCAATTCCTTGAAACTCTCGTGAATCACAATTGGCAAAATGGAGGCTAGGTCAACTTTTTTTTTTCTTTCTATAAAACAATATTTTGACCTAAATTCTATAATTAATATTAATGGACTTGATTAATTAATTGGGCTAGTCCAACTAATTTAATTAATTAATCAAAGTTCATTAATAACTTTAATTATTTAATATGTTGGACTTGTACTCATAAAAGCCATTAAACATACTCTCCCATCCTATTTAATTTAATATTTAATAAACTCAACTTTTGAGCTTAATAAATTAAATATATTATAAATTCAACATTTGAATTTAATATTACAAATTCAACTCCTTGAATTTACCACCTCCAAAATTTAATATTTAATAAACTCAACTTTTGAGTTTAATAAATTAAATCCTCAAATTTTATAAATTCAACTCCTTGAATTTATCATCTCAAAATTTAATTCTCATAAATTCAACTCATTGAATTTAGTATATAATATAAATTCAACTTCTTGAATTTATTCTCTCAACGGGAACAAACAATCCAGTACTTGTGTGACCCTCAATGGTTCAGGGATACAGCTAGCCTTGGGTTCACAACTCTTTGTGATTCAGGACATAATCCTCAATTCGAGCTTACCCTAGTTAGCCCCATTCTTTTCATCAACACCTTGATCAAGAATTTCAGAACTCATTTCTGATTGCACCCATCGGATCATGGTAAGAGCGTCTAGTATCATCGCCCCATGATCCCCTAGGTATCACTGATAGTACCTGCAAGAACCAGTCGATTATGATTAACGTACAGTATGGTCAATTCATCTCATATATCACGATCGAATCTGCAACAATTTGGTTCATCGAGGGTTACATAATAATTCGATAACTATGTGATAACTATAATAGTGGCATCGCGTGTACTATCTGAGAACTCCTTCTCTAACTTACATCTCATACTCTGTCCAGAGATTCCATGCACTATTATTTCATTAGATCACACAGGATATTCATACCCGTAGGTGAGCGGTGAATCCCCGACTACAATGCACTGGCTCCTATATGTGTCGCAATTGTACCCAACCTCGCCACCTGATGACTCTCCTGGAGCCGGTAAACGAGTCAAAGCACAGCCCTAGCATATAGGGCCTCAGTGTTGTCCCGGGTCGTAAGGACTAATGGTGTACAATCATAACCACAGACTTATCCTCTCGATGAATGATAACCACTTGGAAAGTTCGAGGGAGGGTTGTTCGGTATAATCATCATATGACTGCCCATCTGCATGTTTGGACATCTTTATGCCCTTACCAAGAAACGCAGTACAAAACATCACATATGCTAGTCTCGAGATCAAGCTACCTTTATCCATGTTTTAGGCGGCTGAATCGACTAGGAACGAATTTAGAATATGCAGTGTTTACAAATGAGTTTCAACATCGAATTACGATTCATTTGTATTAAAGCATAATCAAGGACTTTATCTATGCTGATTGCATGGGTATACAGATAAACTATCACGAAACCATTTAAAGTTAAATTATATTAAAATAAAGATTGTTTATTTCACTTGAGTCAATAAATTCCCTATCCAACCGTTGGCTTGCAGGACATCTACTCTAACAATCTCCCACTTGCCCTAGAGCCAACTACCCTTAACTTTAATCTCATTGTTTCGCGATGCTAATGAAACAATGGTCCTGGCAAGGGCTATGTAAGTGGATCAGCAACATTATCTGCAGAGGGGACTCTTTCGACTGATGTCTCCTCTTCCCACAATCTCCCGTATGATATGGAACTTCCTCAGTACATGTTTGGATCGCTGATGAGACCTTGGTTCCTTTGCTTACGCAATGGCACCAGTGTCGTCGCAGTACAACGGGACTAGATCAACTCCATTAGGAATAACGCCCAACACTTGGACAAAATTCCTCATCCAAACTGTCTCTTTGGCTGCATCAGATGCAACAATGAATTCAGCTTCAGTGGTGGAATCCGCAACGGTGTCTTGCTTGAAACCTTTCAAAGAGACAGCCGCACCATATAGCATCAATACAAAGCCAAAGGTCGATTTCGAATCATCTACGTCACATTGGAAGCTTGAATCAGTGTAGCCTTCCAATTTCAATTCTCCACCCCCATAAACCATGAACAAATTCTTAGTCCTTCTCAAGTATTTAAGAATATCTTTTGTGGCCTTCCAATGCATTGGACCAGGTTTCGCCTGATATCTGCTTGTAACAATCAGAGCGTAAGCAACATCAGGACGTGTCGGTATCATACCATACATGATACTACCAATGGAAGACGCATATGGAATACGTGTCATCATCTCTATCTCTTCATCAGTATTGGGACACATAGCTTTAGATAGAGTAATACCATGAAACATTAGTAAGTATCCTCTCTTGGACTCTTCCATAGAGAATCATTTTATAATGGTATCGATATATGTGGCTTGGGTGAGCCCCAACATCCTTTTGATCTATCTCTATAGATTTGTATTCCTAATACATAGGATGCTTCACCCATGTCCTTCATGGAGAATTTACTGGCTAACCATACTTTAGTTGATTGCAATAATCCTACATCATTCCCAATTAGCAGGATATCATCAACATAAAGTACTAGGAATGTCACTGCACTCCCACTAACTTTCTTGTACACACATGGTTCCTCAGGATTCTTAGCAAAACCAAACTCTTTGATAGTGATATCAAATCTGAGGTTCAAACTCCTTGATGCCTGCTTGAGACCATATATTGATCTCTGAAGTTTGCATACCTTATGCTCACTTCCTACTGATGTGTATCCCTCGGGTTGAGACATATAAATTTCTTCTTTGATGTCTCCATTGAGGAATGCAGTCTTTACATCCATTTGCCATATCTCATAGTCATACCATGCTGCTATGGCTAGTAGTATTCGAATGGACTTAAACATAGCAACTGGTGAAAAATTTCCTCATAGTCAACTCCTTGCCTTTGAGTATAATCTTTTGCAACCAGCCTTGCTTTGAAGGTCCTAGGAGCTTGTACTTCAACTACTGGTTGTTGGAGATTAGGTTCAACTACTATAGTTGAGGGAGTATCTTGAATTTCTTCAAGTTCTATCATCTTGCCTTTTTCTATCTAATAGAAATTCTCTTTCCATAAAGGTGGCATTTCTTAAAACAAACAATTTTGCTTCATTAGGAAGATAGAAATAATATCCAACAGAATTCATTGGATATCCTACAAAGTAGCATAAAGTGGATCTACTATCCAATTTGTCTCCCACTGTCTGCTTCACGTAAGCAAGATATCTCCATATTCTCATGTAACAATATTTGGGAGTTTTTCCCATCCATATCTCATATGGTGTTTTATCCACTGCTTTAGTATAGAAATTATTCAACAACATTGCCGCAGTTTCAAGCGCAAAGCCCCAAAACAATGTAGGCAATTCAGTGAATCTCATTATTGATCGAACCATGTCCAACAATGTTCGCTTACAATTTTCAGAAACACCGTTCAATTGTGGTGTTGCTGGTGGAGTCCACTGTGAGAATCACATTCTCTTTTAGATAGCCCAAAAATTCAGCACTTAAGTATTCTCGACTTCGATCGTATCGAAATGCCTTAATACTTCTTTCTAGCTGGTTTTCTACTTCAGATCTGAATTCTTTGAACCTTTCAAATGCTTTAGATTTGTGTTTCGTAAACATAAACATATCCATACCTCAAATGGTCATCAGTAAGGATAAAGAAGTAGGATCGCCCATATTTTGTGCTAACACTTAGCGGGCCACAAATGTCTGTTTGAATCAAATCCAGTAGACCATTCGCACGTTCCACGTTTCCATCGAATGGAATCTTGGTCATTTTTCTTTTTAGACAGGATTTACAAGCAGGTAGAGAATTTATACTTGACGAGTCAAACATGCATTCTCCCACTAGTTTGTGCATCCTTCTTTGGGAAATATGACCTAGTCTAGCGTGCCATATTTGTGTGGGATTTGGATCATCTAACTTTCTTTTATTTGTTTGTTGTGGAAATCATGTTTACTTGGACATTCACTTATAATTTCCAGAACATTTCTGGCGCATACAATTTCTCATGTCCGGACTTCTTGCAGTGCAATAAATATGTTCTGACTTATCGAGCTTTGTAGGCCCTTAAGTGTACTTCAGAGTTTGCCTCTTATTGGGTTTTTTTTTTCTTGTCAGGGGCAGAACATTTCTTTCCCTTACCTTGTGGGCCATTTTTCGTCTGACGAGAGGCCCATAAGAAAATGGTGATCTCATAAGTTATAAGCGTATTGACTAGCTCTTCAAGGCTATCATTTATCTTATTCAAATTGAATTTCACCATAACCCCGTCAAATGAGGAAGAGAAAGACAACAAATTGATGTTATCTAGTAACTCGTTTGAATCACATATTCTAGGCCCACCACATTCTTAATAAGCTCAATCATACGCACACCACGCTCATGGGCCAAAGCCCTATCTTGCACAAGTGTAGTCATGAGTTCCTTGAAAGTGATGCGCATCACTGTACGAGTTTCACGCACCATGCAACTCTTGCATGTGTATTTGAATGTCAGCAGCATTCAACATTTCCTCAAACTGTCCCTACAGTTCATTTGACATAGAAGCGAGCATGTTACACTTTAGCTTGCATACTATGGTCCTACTATTTTGCATGCTTTTTCACTTCAACAAGACTGACATTAGTGTGTATGCTATTTTCTCTGAATTCAGAACAATTTTCCCAACCACTCTTGAAAATTAAATTCGATTAGCTTGTTAATAATAAAAATTGATTACGTGACGAAATCGAAAATATACTGATACGGAAACAGAATAATGGTTGTTGATTATTTTAAAATAATTTTAAGATATAAAATATGGATTTTATTTTATAAATCTCACTCCCACTATTTTGACATTTCCACCACCCTCAGATGAAAAAGGGAAATCGTATTTCCTTAGTGGGCACGTAGAGTACAATTAGCCAATTATAATCCCGAATAATATCAGCCAATTATAATTTCTAAAAGGTAGAATCCAATTGCATCCATATGCAACCTCCGCGTGTTTTGCCTCACGTTTAATAAGGACCCAATAATATGACGTCGTTTATTTTCGCGTGTCAAACCAACCCATCAATATTGAATTGTAGTAGACGATCGTCATGAGTTCCCCCAATAATAAGAGCTGAAGTCAAGTCAGGGAGTTCCACTCAATTCACATCATATGTCCGGTGGAAGTCACAGCTTTCCGGCGTACAGGCCTCCCCAATAATATGAACCAGACACTGTCCGCGGGTAGCGATCAACATGCAACCACGGTTGATGAAAGGAAAGGAAAAATTAAACTCCTTTAACTTTTACTTTTTCGGTTTGATATAAATTTTGAATCTTATTCAAAATGAGGGATTTTAATTTTAAAATCGTCTCATCATTTTAATTTAAAAATCACGTGCCACGAGTTTGTATGTTTGTCGGATTCATGCAACTATATTATATAATAATATACATACATGCATACTACTATATATCACATATATCATAATATGACATTCAACAATAAATAAAGATGATCGATTGCCAACACTATTAGATCCATGTGAGCCAAACATAGATCCAGGTCCAAACCCTAGGTGAATGCAGGGGAGCAAATGCAACTATTACAAGAGCTTCCAATATTTTACATGTCTTCATCTCGTTCATCGGGCCCACCATCTTCTAGTCTTAATCTCCCACTATTTCTAATAATTACACTTAAATAGCCATGGCACATAAGGGATACATCTCATGGGGTGGGAACGAGCCATAAACCAAGCTCACTTTAATAATATCAAATATTAAAAAAAAAACGAATAAAACAGTAAAATATCCTAACATACACCTAACACATTGGTCAAGGCTCTCGATCATCCTTCATGCATTTAATATCGAATATTAACATCAATTTAATTAAACAATTTAATTAATTGATAAATCATATATCTAATAATTTTATCACTAACCACCACAATTATTAAAGAATTTAATAAATTAAATAAACTCCTTTAGTTAATTTCCAATTAAATCAATAATAATTGATTTCTTGTAAAACTCATTTTTACCATAAATAATTAAAATCATATTCTAATTATTTATTTAACAAGAAAATTATTAATTTTCTAAAAATCAATTTTCCAAAAAAAAATTGAACCAATTTTTCCAAAAATGTCAATTTTACCCAAAAATTTGAAAAATTAGAAAATTGCAACCTAGGCCCAAACAATTCGAGCCCAGCATCCAGACCGGTTCCCGAGACACTCCCGGTCAACCGCCCACGCCGCCCACCCCGCTGCCCGAACGTTTCGGGCAGCAGCAGGGGTTCTGTGCGCGGCGCGCGCGAATCGCGCGCAGCGCGGCGGCACGCCGTGCGCGCAGCGTGCGGACGTTCAGCACGCCGCGCGCGCGTAGCCGCCACGCGCTGTGCGGACGCTCCGCACAGAGAGCGCACAGTGCGCTGCTCGGAACAGTTCCGGGCAGCCCCAAACAAATTTTTTTAAAAAAAAAATTCCTGGAAAAAAAATAATTTTTATGGTGCTACAATTTTATGAAAAATTTTCTTGTGTGGTTAGAAATAAATTATTCAATATCAAAACCATACGATTTAGAAAAACCTGGCTCTGATACCTCTGTTGGATCCCGGTTTTCCACACGCCCAAACGCAACGGAAGTTTTAAAATTTTTATTTATTTTGACAATCAAAATTTGTTTGGACGCTCGTATGATTTTATCATAAACATTCATAGGGTGTTAGAATTATACATTTGGTGATTAAATCACTTGACACCAACTACTCCGGTATAAGCGGATGTAGCTCTTGTTGTAAATCCCTTCGAACTTTCTTCAAATCTCCGAATTAGGTCCACGACCAAATTATTTGTTCCTCTTCTAACTTGCACTAGAAAGTATAGAAGATTTTTGCGAAAAGATAGAACACACAAAATTTTTGTTCAAAACTTTTGAGAGTACAATGAATGGAAGAGCCGAAAAATATTAAATCTTCTTTTTTACTTTCGGATGCCCTTCACGTTAATGAGAATCAAATTCTCTTTATTATTTCTAATATTTAATTTACTTAATTAATTAACTTAATTAAGTTAATAAAATATTCTAAAATTATTGCATATTGTAAAATCTGATAGAAAGAATATCAATTCCTTGAGACTCTCGTGAATCACAATTGGCAAAATGGAGGTTAGGTCAACTTTTTTTTTTCTTTAAAACAATATCTTGTTCAACTTTTTCTATAAATAATATTAATGGACTTGATTAATTAATTGAGCTAGTCCAACTAATTTAATTAATTAATCAAAGTTCATTAATAACTTTAATTATTTAATATGTTGGACTAGTACTCATACAAGCCCATTAAACATACTCTCCCATCATATTTAATTTAATATTTAATAAACTCAACTTTTGAGTTTAATAAATTAAATATATTATAAATTCAACATTTGAATTTAATATTACAAATTCAACTCCTTGAATTTATCACCTCCAAAATTTAATATTTAATAAACTCAACTTTTGAGTGTAATAAATTAAATCCTCAAATTTTATAAATTCAACTCCTTGAATTTATCATCTCGAAATTTAATTATCATAAATTCAACTCATTGAATTTACTATATAATATAAATTCAACTTCTTGAATTTATTCTCTCAACGGGAACAAACAATCCAGTACTTGTGTGACCCTCAATGGTTCAGGGACACAGCTAGCCGTGGGTTCACAACTCTTTGTGATTCAGGACATAATCCTCTATTCGGGATTACCCTAGTTAGCCTCATTCTTTTCATCAACACCTTGATCAAGAATGTCAGAACTCATTTCTGATTGCACCCATCGGATCATGGTAAGAGCGTCTAGTAGCATCGCCCAATGATCCCCTAGGTATCACTGATAGTGCCTGCAATAACCAGTCGATTATGATTAACGTACTGTACGGTCCCTTCATCTCATATATCCCGATCGAATATGCAACCATTGGTTCATCGAGGGTTGCATAATAATTCGATAACTATGTGATAACTATAATAGTGGCATCGCGTATACTATCTGAGAACTCCTTCTCTAACGTACATCTCATACTCTGGCCAGAGATTCCATGCACTATTATTTCATTAGATCACACAGGATATCCACACCCGTAGGTGAGCGGCGAATCCCCGACTACAATGCACTGGCTCCTATATGTGTCGCAACTGTACCCAACCTCGCCACCTGATGACTCTCCTGGAGCCGGTAAACGAGTCAAAGCACAGCCCTAGCATATAGGGCCTCAGTGTTGTCCCGGGTCGTACGGACTAATGGTGTACAATCATAACCACAGACTTATCCTCTCGATGAATGATAACCACTTGGAAAGTCCGAGGGAGGGTTGTTCGATATAATCATCATATGACTACCCATCTGCATGTTTGGACATCTCCATGCCCTTACCAAGATACGCAGTACACAACATCACAGATGCTAGTCTCGAGATCAAGCGACCTTTATCCATGTTTTAGGCGGCTGAATCGACTAGGAACGAATTTAGAATATGCAGTGTTTACAAATGAGTTTCAACATCGAATTACGATTCATTTGTATTAAAGCATAATTAAGGACTTTATCTATGCTGATTGCATCGGTATACAGATAAACTATCACGAAACCATTTAAAGTTAAATTATATTAAAATAAAGATTGTTTATTTCACTTGAGTCAATAAATTCCCTAGCCAACCGTTGGCTTGCAGGGTATCTACTCTAACAGTTCCTACAATACAGAAAGCTGTTGAAAAGCTTATTAGCTCAAAGGAAATATTGTTCTAGCCCCACCTAGAGTCATCAGCATACTAGTTTCACCCCTTGCTATTTGTCCTAAGGGGAATTATTATCAAGGATTCAATTGAGGCAAACATATTTAGCCATTAATCTAATTAAGCTATTAGTTTCAGGAAAAGGGAATGAGACTAAGTTTTTAGCAAATTGATGAACCCATTTTTGCTGTGCAGACTCGAACTAAAATTTTTATGAAAAAATTCAATGAGTATACTGAGGAAGATATAAAATATTTTGAAGAAAGGGTTGAGATCCGGACGGTCAAAAACCTGAATAATCTGAAAATTTAAAATCTTTGGACAGAGCCATAGGTTTAGAGATGAGAGTCTTAAAGTGTACCATGACTCCACGGATCTCGGAAGCGATTTAGAGACGTTGATATCTATTGGATTTGACGACGATTAGGAAGTTAACCAGTATTTATGCAGAACAAATGAAAAACTATGATCCTCAATGCCTAAATGTTTTCGATGATAACAAAGTAATCAATCAGTTCACATGGATCGAGCATTAATTAAATTTGTTAGGCATGTTTAAAATATGATTTTCTACTAGAATGCATAAAATATATTTTAAGGGTGATTCAAGATGCGATCGAGGAACGGAGGCCGGGAACCATATAAGGGAAAATATTTTTATTAAATAATTATTTTTACTTGTTTAATATATGGTATATTTTAAGGATTATTTTCGAAATAAGGTGTTTTTACGTGTCGTGTCGTATTTTAAACTGACAATCAATTTTTGACGAAAATAGGGACTTTTTGGAGGCTTGGTTATTATTTTCAAAAATCAACCTAAACAAAATATTTTAAATATTATCCAATGGGCTTATTATACTAAGTTAATGGGCTTAAGCTTGCACCATGTATTTTTACATCAAAATAAAGCTAACAAATCCTAACTTATACACACACAAACTCACGCCCCTCACCCTGAAAAACCAAGGACTTTTCCATCAGCACATAAACACACACACACACACCACACGTTTTCAAGAGGAATTCACGCAAGGTTTGAAGAAAATTCAGCAAGCTACTTCCCCCCATCTTTCCGCCAACGTCACTCGCATCTTAAGTTGTTTTTCGTGCGTGAAATAGTCAATGGAATGCCTTAATCTTTATTCACTCATCTTTCACACCATATTATTCATTTTGATGCATGATTGCAAGAAGAACATGATGCACTTCTTTTATTTTTGTTTTTATGACATAAACATGATAAAACTAGAGTTTTCATCTTTTAAAACTCTTTCTTATGATGCACAAAAGGGCTTCCATAGTAGGGTTACTAGAAGGGATGTTGTTCCACATGTATAAGGGTCATAAGGTGCATGTTTAAAGGATGGACAAGATCGGGAACCTTGATGAACGAAAATTGGCTTTTTATAGGCTAAGGTTTGCGTTTTTCATCCTAGGCAAGGGAGACTACTATCCTAAGGGAGTTTATTCATGGTACTATAGGGGGGCAGTGCAAGGGCTGGAATGGGAGGACATATGCTGCATGTGCATTTGGTGTCGCTTGAGGCATGAAGGGGCGCATGTTTAGGGTTGTGCTTGCGTGGGCTATAGAGTCGTCAAGGAAGGGTCTAAGGGGCTTGGTCAAGGTCCTAGGAGGGTTATCCAGGGTTTGGTTGGGTTGGATAAGGGATTGAAACGAAGGGGGGCACATGGATTGTAAGGCTAGGGTTTGGTCGATTATGGGCTTTTATGTCCAGCAAGGTTCTAGGGTTGTTCTATGGTTCTAAGTGGTTTGATTTTTGGTGTATATGGTATTGTTAGGTATTAATAAGCTATGGTTCAAATTTGGAAAGTTTTGGGTCAAGACGGGTTAAAACCGAGGCGTAGGTTTAAGCTTTAAATAGGAATTGAGAAATTAGTCGAGGTGCTTAAGTTTATATCTAAGAAATATTTAGAGGTATATTTTAAGGTTTTATGATAAGTTTGGATGGATTTGAGTCGTCATTTTAAGGTCTAAGGATAAATTGGGAAAGTTAGGGCAGGGGAAAACGGTCATTTTACACCTGATAAACTTTAGACGTCTTGGAAGTACCACGAATGCTGTAATAAATGTTAAAATGTTTATTTCAAATGTTTATGGATTTTTATGATGAAACGCTAATGCTAAAAGATAAGTTGCATGATTTGTTTAAAAGATAAATGATTTATATATGCATGAATTTTTATAAGTGATGGAAATATGAAAGATAGAACGAGGTTAATTTATTTGACTAATACGATGATACGACGATATGATGATATGTAAGGCTAAGGCTCAGTTGACGGGTGAGAGTGTTGCTGATGCCCCCGTCGCCCGGTACCCTAGTTATACGTATATGGATCCATGGACCTACAGCCAATACGAAAGTCACAATTAAGGATCTGAATTCAATAAAAAGGAAAACATATGCGTATATGATGAAAAGGAAAAAGTATATGACGAAAGGAAAAATGTTTTCGTTCATGCATGTTCATGAAAGACTATATTATTAAAAATATTTTCATTGTTGCTTGTGATTGTATATGTAATACTTGCTATCCATGATCTAGGTTTGATGCGTCAATAGACTCACTAGGTTTGATCGAGACAGGTGAGCATGCTATTGATAGAGGACTTGATTGTTGAATTAGCTGGACTGAAGGTGCACAAAACCCGAGGACCGTCGCTAATTTTCCACAAAAAATATGTTTATGATTTAAGTTTACTTCAAAGATATTATGACTTATGATGTTTTGAGTGGTTTTCATAGGATTTAAAGAGTTTATGCCTTATTTTGAAAAAATGCTATTTTTGGATATGGTTGACTATTTACGATTTCTTATTTTGAATTACATTTTTGGGATTTTCAAATAATAGGTTGGTTGGTATTTAAATAGCAAAAATATTTATATATATATATACGTATGTATGTATAGTGTTTCGACCGAAAGTATGAATGGCAAAAAAATTCTAGTACATTTAAAAAAAAAACGAGTAGTGGACGTTTAAGTTAAGTACTGAGAGGATGAACATGAGTTGATTTTAACAACCTCAACTAACAAGAAGAAGAAGAAGAATGTTGAAACTTCAAATCAGCAAGACCCTCTGAACCCACGCATAAGCAGTATTTTCAGGCTTGCAAGCCCAACCAGAATTGCAACCATCAACATCAGTACCAGTTCAGAAACTCTCCATTTTTGTTTCAGAATCAATTTTTGAAGCCCTTTTTGAACCAAAAACTGAGAACACTGAGGAAATTCCTTCTAGTCATCTAGAGCTAGTACGTCAACATGCCACTTTCTCCCCTCTTGCAAGAGACATCATATTAGCAAATATTGATGAAGTTGTGATGTACATTACATAAATAACAAAATTTTGAGGAGAGTCATCAATAATCTTATCATGGCCAGAAAATTCATGTTTGAAAATTTGCGGAAAAAATAAAAATTTTTTTTTTAAAAAAATAATTAAAATGCCTCATTCACAAAAAAAAAAAACTGATAAATCAAGTTTAATGTTTAAAAATAGCAGCGGAAGAAATTAATTCTCACAAAATAACAAGTTAAGTAATCCAACAACTGATAAAATGTTTGAGCATAAAAATGGCAAGTGCTGTAAATGAGGTCCTCGGGTTCCACTACTGCCGACCCAAGCTAGCTCACTGGTCCCCGCCCTCGATCCCGACCTCATCAGTACCTACAACAATCAAGTCTAGTGAGCCTAAAGACTCAGCATGCATATATCGTAAATAACGAGTAAATAATATAGTAAAATTGCATGGGAGTAAGATATCATGTCATGAGGCATAATGTGAAAATAACTTATCATGAGCAATTATAATGCGTCCATAACTGAACTGAAAATCACAGTGAAAATATTTGCTCCTTGGAGCCCTGTAATAAAATAATATGTCATAAATTTTCTGTTGAGATTATGGTCTACGCTAGTGGCCCCTGCACTGAAATGAACTGAACTGACCGGTAACTGGCGACCTGGTGAAGTAATGAATGTCTGATCAGACTAATGCCACAGTATACTGGGTGAAACTGAACTGAACTGACCGTTAACTGGCGACCAGATAATACAATGCTCCCACGATAGTGAAATGTCCACAAACAATATCTCATAAATCTCAAAAATGAATATTTTATATTTTTATGCACGTAATATAATTAAATGGCATAATGAAATATCATGTATTATTTTACCACATGGATTGGATCGTTCCCAGGCTCGCTGCGACCTAAATTTATCATGTAAAATATGCAAATGATTTTCTTGACCAAACTTTATAATTGAATCCAAAAAACGAGACAATTACGCCCAACAACTTCGTATTTTGCCAACCCGAACCAACACCGAACCCTCATTTAGTCATTATTAAAATACACTTAAAATGATGAAATAATGCTCCTAAAAGGAAAAGGGCAAAAATTTTCGTGAATGGAGGCCAAAACATTAAACGCTCTTTCGAGAGTCAATTTGGCACATCGTACCGTAATTTCTCGTACGACCTCTAAAATGATCTTAATCACAAACGGCAGAAAACATGACCTTCCCAACTCGACGAGGCACTGTCCAATCCAAGGCCATAGGCTAAAAGCCAACCAAGAACTCGAACGGGCCACTAAACCGAAGCAGCAAGTTGCTGTCACAAAAATATAGTAGTCGTGCTTTGGTTTCCTGTGTCGTTTGTGAGGCTAATGGCCATTGGGGCTTGAACCACCGACCACAACCTCTTACCAACATCCTAAGAAATGATTTGAACCATGGCTAAGGGCCCTAGGCCAGCCACAATTCGAATCACACCAGAAACAAACCATACATCCCAACCGAGTACTAATTCTGCGCGTGGGATGTTGTTGTGGTTGACCATGGCATGATCTAGACATCCAGAGGTAGGGTGTGAACCTTGGCTAAGGGCCATAGGCCAACGAAGATCCACACCATTCCACAAAACCCGAAACATACTTGCTGTAAAATGAGAAGGGCCGAAAGGGGAAGGGGTTGTTCTTGTGTTTTGACCTAAAAACCGATGCAACCATGGACCAAGCCTCAAAAGGGCGACTTGGTCACGTCTTAGATATGCTAGGGAGGTGTTCTAACCATGGTTATAGGCCCCTATGGCAGCCAAGATCAGACACTTCCCCTTGCAGCAACATGAAAGAAAATCGAACACAATATGACACTCATGGGGAAGTTGCTGTCATTTCTGGATTCCAGTGGGTATGGGGCTAGAACCAATGGACAAAATGTGTTCCTAACATGTCCTAGTACATGCCTAGGAGCAGCCTTGGGAGCTTGGACACGATCCATCCACCTGAAACACAAAAACCAAGCGAACCGTGAGGAGCACAAGGAAGGGCCGAAAATCTGCATCTTTTATTTTCAAAGTTCTTGATATATTTTGGTTATGCCATGGAAATGATGATCATATAATGTTTAAAAATGTTAATATGACTTGATTGAAGAGCAAGGAAAAATATAAACATGCTTGGTTTCGTTTTGAAAAGAAAACGAACGAAACGCAACGACGCGGCGCGGAGGAGACGGAGCGCTTTGCTACCTTGTTTCTTACTCGGTTTTCTCTACTATTTCTTGCTATGAGGCTCATGTTATTCTCTAAAAAATGGCTCTGAATTTCGGTGTTGGGGGAGATGAAATGAAGGTTAGGAGAGTGAGGGGAAGGGGTTGAAATATAAGAGGGATGGCAAGACCAAGTCTACCTCTCATTTGAATTGAATTTGTTTGCTATCAAAATGCTTTGTTGGAGAGGGAAATGGATAGGGTGTGACCGATTCTACATGTCCTAACAAGGCTAAGATAATGGTCTTATATTAAATAAATGCTGGTTAATAAATGAAATAATTATCATGCCAAGAAATAATAAAGAAAGGGTCAAAGGTGAGTTGTCAAAGAATTGTTTACTCAACTAAGGGGTGGCCGAAAATTGAACAATTAAATGGAAGGGAAATATTGTTTAGTTAGTAAATTTTTAAACCTTAAGAGCCTTACCTATCCTTTAAATAATTTAAGGAATTAACACCTTAATTTTGGGACCTAATTGAACTTATTTCCTACTTACCTCAAGTTACTAAAATAATTCCTCAAACCTCCTTAACTTAAATTAACATACTAGCTAGCTAAATCAAACTCTGGGAATGATTTCTTTTTATTAAATTTTATCTCAAAACTCTAACTCCAGTCCGGCCTCACTGAATTAACTGAAAAGATAAAAACTAAACTATTACATAAATAATTAACTTTAAAGAAAAGCATTTAAATACTCATGCAATAAAATCATTTTAATTTAAAATACTAGAATTATGCATGGCTTATACGTAGTCTTATTTACGGGTTCTACAACTCTCCCCTCTAAAAGAAATTTCGTCCTCGAAATTAAAACTCACCGAATAACTCGGGGTACCGACTCCTCATCTCTGGCTCAGACTTCCACGTAGCTTCCTCCTCTAATGGTTGAGCCATTTGAATTTCGCTCGCTTATCTAGCTTGTTCCGAAGCTTCTTCTCCTGTCTGCCTAATATCTGCACTGGTCTCTCCTCACCAGAAAGCAATACTACTGAATAGGATTCATCTAGCCCGATGGTCTTAACTTTGAGAAAATTAGCAAATACCTCCGAAATAAATGAGTGAGTGGCCCCTGAATCTATCAAGGCCTTCGCAGCGGAACCATATATAAATATTCTCCCTGAAAGGTTGGAATACTAAGCTGAACCCAATAATCACAAGAACTAACTTATAGACATGCAAAGGTCAAAGTTCTTCTAACCTAATTCTCGAAAATAATACTGAGTAGAGCATGCAATCCTATCGCAATTCTAAGTTCAAGATCTCAATCCCGATTCCCAAAACATTAGATCCCAAATGTAAGCTTAAAGGTTAAATGTACCTGTCATAGGCATGGTCTCAGGGTTCTTTTCCGTGGCATGGAGAGCAAAAACTCTGCCTTGGGTAGGCAGATTCCTCTGAGGGCACTACAGCAACATGTGGTCTAGACTGCCACACTTGTAACCCTTCCCTGAGCCAAACATACATGCTCCAGGATGGCGATGTGAGCACTTAGGACAGACTGGGTGCTCAAAGGTCCTCGGGGCTGGGCGTCCCCGCTGCTGCTGCTGCTGCTGCTGCTGTTGCTGACCTCTGTTTCTAAGCGGGCCGTGAAAAGGCCTCTTGTTCTGAGGCTGCTGCTGAGGAGGAGGGCGGTGAGGTACCTGGACTGGGCGCTTGCCCTGGCGGTCTCTCTCGATATCACACTGATCCTGCTCTGCGGCTAGAGCTCTGGAGACAGCGACCTCATAAGTAGTAGGGTCAGACACCCTAACATCACGGCGCAAGATCGGTCGTAGACCCACCAGGAAATGCATCAACTTGGCTTTAGCATCATTCGAGATCAGGGGCACAAAATGACATCCCCTCTCAAACTGACATCCCCTCTCAAACTTACGGATGAAATTCGTAACAGTCAGATCTCCCTGTCTCAGGCTCATGAACTCAGTGGTCAACCTGGTGCACACTTCCTTAGTGAAATATTTGGAGTAGAATACCTCCGTGAAGCGTGTCCATCTCAGCGTAGCCAAGTTCAGGGCTACTGACGCTCCTTCCCACCATAAATGGGCATCTCCTCCAAATAAGTAGTTGGCACATCGGACTCTGTCTGCATCTCCAAGCTCCATGAACTCGAAGATAACCTCGAGGGACTTGATGCAGCCCTCGGCAATCATGGGGTCCGTCGTCCCTGAAAATACCTTAGGACCCATCTTCATGAATCTCTCATAGACAGCCTTGGGCCCTGTAGGCCTGGTCGCCACAGCAAGGTTCCCCGCAAACTGTGCGAAGAACTGAGTCATCCCAGCTAGCATCTGGGCACTCATGTCAGGTGGAGGGGGTGGTGAAGGTGGTAAATCTCTCTCCTGCCTCTGCTCCTCCCCGTCCTCTTGGCGAGGCTCATCATTTCTAGTGCGCTCGAGAATCCGTCTAGGGGGCATACTGTTCCATACATAACCCATACGTAACCAACATGCATAATCTCTATAATTTATTAAAACTTAAATACTCATGAAATAAAATAATTCATGCTTTAAATAAAATGCGTAAATGTAAAACTTACAGACTGAAGACGTGACTTCGTGAGCTTCTCGTGGTCAGTAGTACAGCCCTTTACAGAATCATTGCTCTGATACCAGCTATCATGGCCCAAAAATTGATGTTTTAAAATTTGCGGAAAAATTAAAAATTTTCTTTTTTTAAAAAAAATAATTAAAATGCCTCATTCCCAAAATAAACTGATAAATCAAGTTTAATGTTTAAAAATAGCAGCGTAAGAAATTAATGCTTACAAAATAACAAGTTAAAGTAATCCAACAACTGATAAAATGTTTGAGCATAAAAATGGCAAGTGCTGTAAATGAGGTCCTCGGGTTCCACTACTGCCGACCCAAGCTAGCTCACTGGTCCCCGACCTCATCAGTACCTACAATAATCAAGTCTAGTGAGCCTAAAGACTAAGCATGCATATATCATAAATAACGAGAAAATAATATAGTAAAATTGCATGGGAGTAGATATCATGTCATGAGGCATAATGTGAAAATAAATTATCATGAGCAATTATAATACGTGCATAACTGAACTGAAAATCATTGTTAAAATGTTTGCTCCTTGGAGCCCTGTAATAAAATAGCATGTCATAAATTTTCTATTGAGATTATGGTCTACGCTAGTGGCTCCTGCACTGAACTGAACTGAACTGACCGGTAACTGGCGACTTGGTGAAGTAATGAACGCCTGATCAGACTAATGCCACAGTATACTGGGTGGAACTCAACTGAACTGAACTGACCGGTGACTGACGACCGGATAATACAATGCTCCCATGATAGTGAAATGGCCACAAGCAATATCACAAAAATCTCAAAAATGAATATTTTATATTTTTATGCATGTAATATAATTAAATGGCATAATGAAATATCATGTATTATTTTACCACATGGATTGGATCGTTCTCAAGTTCGCTGCGACCTTAATTTATCATGAAAAATATGCAAATGATTTTCTTGACCAAACTTTGTAATTGAATACAAAAAACGAGACAATTACGCCCAACAACTTCGTATTTAATCATGACTCCGTCCCAACCCGAACCAACACTGAACCCACATTTAATCATGATTAAAATACACTTAAATGATGAAATAATGCTCCTAAAAGGAAAAGGGCCGAAATTTTCGTGAATGGAGGGCACAACATGAAACGCTCTTTCGAGAGTAAATTTGACACATCGTACCGTAATTTCTCGTACGACCTCTAAAATGATCCGAATCACGAACGGCCGAAAACATGACCTTTCCAACTCGATGAGGCACTGTCCAGTCCAAGGACATAGGCTAAAAGCCAACATGAACTCAAACGGGCCACTGAACCGAAGCAGCAAGTTGCTGTCAAAAAAATAAAGTAGCTGTTCTTTGGTTTCCTGCGTCGTTTGCGAGGTTAATGGCCATTGAGGCTTGAACCACCGACCAGAACCTCTTACCAGCATCCTAAGGAATGATTTGAACCATGGACAAGGGCCCTAGACAAGCCACAATTCGAATCACACCAGAAACAAACCATACGTCCCAACCGAGTACTAATTCTGCGCGTGGGATGTTGATGTGGTTCTTGCTATCATGGAGCATTCCAGTGGCCATTTGGTTGACCATGGCATGATCTAGACATCCAGAGGTATGGTGTGAATTGTGTCTAAGAGCCATAGACCAAGCAAGGTCCACACCATTCCACAAAACCTGAAACATACTTGCTGTAAAATGAGAAGGGCCGAAAGGGGAAGGGGTTGTTCTTGTGTTTTGACTTAAAAACCGATGCAACCATGGACCAATGCCTCAAAAGGGCGACTTGGTCACGTCTTAGATATGCTAGGGAGGTGTTCTAATCATGGTTATAGGCCCCTAGGGCAGCCAAGATCAGACACTTCCCCTTGCAGCAACATGAAAGAAAATCGAACACAATATGACACTCATGGGGAAGTTGCTGTCATTTCTGGATTCCAGTGGGTATGGGGCCTAGAACCAATGGACAAAATGTGTTCCTAACATGTCCGAGTACATGCCTAGGAGCAGCCTTGGGAGCTTGGACACGATCCATCCACCTGAAACACAAAAAACAAGCGAACCGTGAGGAGCACAAGGAAGGGCCGAAAATCTGCATCTTTTATTTTCAAAGTTCTTGATATATTTCGGTTATGCCATGGAAATGATGATCATATAATGTTTAAAAGTGTTAATATGACTTGATTGAAGAGCAAGGAAAAATATAAACATGCCTGGTTTCGTTTTGAAAAGAAAATGAACGAAACGCAAAGACGCGGCGCGGAGGAGACGGAGCGCTTTGCTACCTTGTTTCTTTCTCGGTTTTCTCTCCTATTTCTTGCTATGAGGCTCACGTTTTTCTCTAAAAAATGGCTCTGAATTTCTGTGATGGGGGAGAGGAAATGATAGTTAGGAGAGTGAGGGGAAGGGGTTGCAATATAAAAGGGATGGCAAAACCAAGTCTACCTCTCATTTGAATTTGAATTGGTTTGCTATCAAAATGCTTCGTTGGAGAGGGAAATGGATAGGGTGTGACCGATTCTACATGTCCTCAGAAGGCTAAGTTAATGATCTTATATTAAATAAATGGTGGTAAATAAATGAAAGGATTATCATGCCAAAAAATAATAAAGAAAGGGTCAAAGAAGAGTTGTCAAAGAATTGTTTACTCAACTAAGGGGTGGCCGAAAATTGAACAATTAAATGGAGGGGAAATATTGTTTTGTTAGTAAATTTTTAAACCTTAAGAGCCTTACCTATCCTTTAAATAATTTAAGGAATTAACACCTTGATTATGGGACCTAATTGAACTCATTTCCTACTTACCTCAAGTTACTAAAATAATTCCTTAAACCTCCTTTTAACTTAAACTAACTTACTAGCTAGCTAAAATAATGCGACAGAAGCTGGCGGTGGCACAACCCTTTACAAGACCTTTACTCTGATACCAACTGTAACGTCTACTAATTTTTAAAAAAATGCGGAATAATTTTTTTTTAAAGCTCGTGCTTTTCGAAAGAACATTTAAAATAATCGTATTTATCTTACCGTAAAAATAGTGCAGTTTAAATTAACCAAACTCATCCAAAATCATACGTAAACATAAACGTATAAAATTCTTAAAATCATCAACGTATGAAAATATTCATCTCCTCTCAATATAATAAATCGTAATGCGGAAAACATGTGGTCTTCGGGTCGTGTCACCGCACGAGGTCTGCCTACTCAGAGTTCGGCACCTCCAATCTCCTCAACATTAGCTCACCTGCATCACACACGCCTAGTGAGTCTAAAGACTCAACACACATTAACCAGGAATAACAAGTACATATACATAGCACACAGAAGTGAAAAATATCATACTAAACATATCTTTCATGAACTTAAAAGCATAACGTAAACGTGTCGTGTAAAATCATATCGTATTAAAATCATGTCATCTCATGTCATCATATACGTATACGTGTCATGTAAAATCATATCGTTTAAAATCATGTCATCTCATGTCATCATATACGTATATATTTTCTTTTTAATTGAATTCAGTTCATTAGTTGTGACTTTCGTATCAGCTCTATCGATGGATCCATCTATAAAAACCGTGGTACCCGGCGGCAGGGGACATCAGCGACAGCATTACCCATCCACTGAGCCCGGGCCTTAGCTCATCATATCTCATGTCATCGTATACATATACATCGTCAGTCACAACCAATTCCCATCATTCAAAAATCATCATATTCACCACTTAATAAAACATGCATATACGTAACTTTTTCTTTAAACCAAACATACACCGTAATTATCATAATTTCATGAAAAACCATAAACATGATGCATAAACATTAAAAACATGCTAAAATGTGCTCAGGGCGCTGCCAAGACCAAAATCTCACCTGTGCAAAATGTCCATTTTTCCCCTGGAAACCCAAAAATTATCGTTTCACCCCTAGACGTAAAATTTCACGTTTTTGACCTTTTCTTAATTCCAATGACTCTAACGTGTCCCAAATAATTATTTAAGCCTACAAGAATTTTCTCATATTTTTATTTAGCTTAAATCGATGACCTTTAATTTAATCCTTAATTATAACATAATAATGCGCTTTAGTCCCGAATTAAACTAAACCTTAACATAAAATTCCCAAATTAAAAACTTAGACTTCTAATAATTATTTGAGCTTAAATATAATTTTCTATAATTTTATTAAGCATAAATCTAGCGTTTCAATTAATTCTTTAATTAACGTTTCGTGCGACGACTAAATCCCGGATAAATCCAAAACTCCTTATTTTGATCCGAATCTTACCAAACTCCTAAAAATATCCCAAACATATTTATAAGTATTCCTAGACGTAAACTCGAGCTTATTTTACAACTTAACCGATTTGTTTTAAAACTTGGACCGGGGTCCCGGTTTTAATCCGAATCGACTCGAAACTTAACCGAATTTTTCCCAACTTTTGTCATATCTTAAAAACATCTAAAAGGTCCTCAAAACCTCAAAACCATACCTTTAGACACTCGAATAATAGGCCAGCAAGCTGCTGAAATTTCCAGCATGTGCTAACCCGAAAGCCTTAGCCACCATCTTTCCTTAATTCAACTCTCATGCTTAAACCGACTCGAACCGTACCCGAACAAGGCCCTAGACCCAACCCCTAGGCATAACTTAAGACCATGATACACCCCTTTCAAACTCAGAACTAATGCTTGAGCCCCAAAGCAAACAAGAGCCGTGACTAGCCTAACCCGTCTCCCATTGGTGCAGCTGGTTGCTTGCTGGTTCAGCCACCTTCCCTAGCCAACCCAGCCCTGAACCATCACCACCAGGCCCTCCCTAGGACCATAAGGAACGACCCAAGACACTGTCCCATGCCCTGGCCCCGTCCAGCAGCCACCCCAAACCCCACAGCCGTGACTTGCTCTACGTGAACTCAAATTGCACAGCCGCAACTTTCTTTGTTCAGCCTCTTGGCTGCCGCTCCAGACCATGAACCACCATAAAGAGACTCATCCTAGGACCCTTAGACACGCACCAGACCATAGCCCCAGGCCCTCAGCCGATCCATACACCAAACCGAGTCCCACAACCAACACAGCGCCTCCAACCTCAACTCTCGGCCTACAATCAGCTCTCAATGTCTCGACTCAGGCCTATAGCCATCTCGATCCTCAACATGTTCAGCACCTTAGGACTTTAATTCGACAGCCCCTTGCACCATAGTAACAAAAACGTGAGATGTTTGCAACAACATACGGTTTTCGTGCCCAACCAAGAGCATAAAAGTTTTGCCGTGCCAATACCGAAAAATGCTTAAACATAACACACATGACATCACATATATGACGTGAATGATGCAGAAATAATGATACAATGCGTGCCTTTGATGATTCCTACGCAAGAACGATGAAGAACAGACGTCGGGAGAGCGCCGGAGAATTTCTTTGCAAGGAAAATCCATGGCCGAAACTTTGCTTGAGTTGCTGCTGAAAAAACCGAGAGAATGGAGAGGGGAGGGGAGGTTTGTGTGGGGACCCGGACGCTAATCATTTTCTTAATCATCGTTGGGATTTAATTATCAGTTCTGATAAACAGGGTCTAAAAATTTTTCTTTTTAAAATGCATCTGCGGAAGGCAATGGAATCTAAATAATATACATCTCTGTATATAAACTACATTTCAGTATAAAAGTACAATATTGTACAAACTAGGTCTAAGGTTCAGTTACTAAATTCAAGTAATAAAACCAAGTCTACAATAAGTCCGGAATCACCACGCTAACTCGTCTTCTCTCATCATCTTCTTGACCCCGATCCAGCCCCACCTGTTGTCATGCCCACATACAAAACAAGACAACAGCCGGATACTCCGGTGAGAATAAATCATAGTATAAAACATGGTAAGCATGTATAGAAACAATCTAAATCATAAAACATGCTATCATAAACCTATTCAAAAGTAGTAGATTTCATAATCTATGAAATCAAATCAAAATAAGCATGCAATTTAAATCAAATCATATAAACATGCAATTTAAATCAAATCATATAAACATGCTATCATGACTGAAAGCAATAAACATGGGTTTCATAGTCTATGAAACCACATCTATAAACGCATGCAGTTCTAGTCAAATCATGTCTAGACTCGACTCAACTATAACTCTAGGGATCCCGGTGTGAATAAGACGATCTATCACCTACCCTACCAATCGGGGTGACGGTACGTCTTATTCCTAGACTTCGGTCTGATCTATATCCACATCTACAATAGGAGAATGATCTTCCCCTAAGCTGTGATATCACCGAACGTCTAGAAGTCTGACTGTTCTGTCAAGACTTTCCTATCTTAAATGCAATGAATAACAATCTGTAACCAAAGCATAATCGTTTCAAAAGATATGAATATATCATCTATAAACATATCATAACATAAACACCAATAATTCTAGTATGTGATTTTATTGGGAAACTCAAATGAGATCTGATTTGAGTTATGTCTTCCCGAATATCACATGAATTATACCTTTGTCTTCCAGGTCTGACGAAGACGAAGTCTCGAAGTCAACTCTGTCCATATCAATCTGATAATGACAAATCACATAAATAAAATATCAGTATATATCTCAGTTCAGAATCTGTTCTGATCAATACTCAAATCGGTATACAATCTGATCAAATTCAACAGTATAACCATGAATCTCAATCAATATCATATATGATCAATCTAAATCAATACTGAATCTGATCAATCTAAATCAACTGATGTTTCGACGGCATAACAATACAGTCTGAATAACCCCGTCAATCTGAACATCACAAATATAATTCTAGAACCCATAATCTGTGTCACTACAATTCATAATCTGAATACTAACACAATTCTGATATAGAATCTCAGTCAATATTTTTCAAAAATCATAACAATTACAGAACCAATCTATTCTTTAATCTGTCTTCAATTCTACAATGTCTACGGTAGCAGAAATGCTATATCTGAATCACATGAAATTCTAGCAACATCATATTCTCAAAACATCTCAAAACATAACAAAACTTACGTCCTTGTGTAGCTTGAGTCAAGAGGAACACGATACTGCGTTCGGATTTGAATTCTGATGGACGGGTCTTCCACAATCGAAATTCCAAAGATGTAAGAACTTCTTTCCAATTCCTCGTCCCTTTTTCGTCAATTTTCTGAAGAATTACGTGCCATCCACCTCTATATATACTGCATGCAAACTCTGAAACGTGGCATCATTTTTCATGCAACACGCATGACCGCGGGTGCGGTCGTGTCATGCACCGCGGGTGCGCTCATGCTTCGGCATTATCTTTATTTTTCTCGAAAGCTTCGACCACGGGTGCGGTCTTGTTCATACCGCAGGTGCGGTCACCCTACTGTAGCTGCACTGCGGGTGCGCTCCTGTTAGCACCGCGGGTGCGGTCTTGCCATTTCCAAAAACCCCCAACTTTCTGCCACTCAACCGCGGATGCGGTGTCTCCCTAGACCGCGGGTGCGGTCTGGCAAGTTTTAATTGTTCAAGTTTTTCAACCTCGTTTCTTCCCGTCTATTCTTGCATTCCTTATTCATACTTTATATATAACAATACAAAGTATCAAACTCAATTCTCGGGCATTACAGTTTGTGAGTGGAGGAAAGTGGAAAATACAAATGTGCCTTGAAGATCTTTTATGCGAGAAGATGGAAGAAAGGGAAAATAGAGAAGAGCCGGATGAATCTCTCATGAAAAACAAGCAACAACCAATACTTAAAGCTGGGGAAGGCTCTGGAAAATAATCAAACCAAGAGGAATGATGATGAAAGGGATAGGTTTCGGTTGATGGTGGTTTAAATGGTGTAGGTAGCAAATAGTAAAATCATTAAATAGTTAATAATCAAAATAATGAGCCTTAATTATTAATTAACAAGTTTAAAAATAGTTTTGAGTCCAATAAATTTAAAATTAGGCCAATTAAATCCAAACATACTCCCGAAAAATATTTCGTGTTCGAAAGTTTTTGAAAATATTAGCCGAACTCTCAAAAAGTTTCCCAATTCGCTAAAATTTGCGTACCGTTAAAAATTAAAATCATGCGGGTAAAAATACCCAAAAAATCCCAATTCTTGAAAAATATCTTTAAAACATCTTATATTAATTAATAAAAATTTAATCGTGTAATTAAAATAATTTTCTTGAAAATTCTCCGATCTCTGTTCCTCGTTCGAGCGCAAAATTAAACTTAAAAATCATAGTGCATGAACTTTTAAAATTTCATGAAATAAATCCTATCATGCATAAATTATGCATAAAATGCATAAAAATAATTAAACACATATTAAAGAAATAAAAATGCATTTAAAATTTTAAAACAATTTAATAAAATACCAAAGAAATTTAATAACTTGCATGCATGTGGTTTACGTGACCCTTCAAATTTTCGGGACGTTACAATCTCCCCCCCTTAAATTGAATATCGTCCCCGATATTCGCTTATCCTTGATAATCAAAAAGTTTGGACTTAGTTCTAGTATCCCAATAGTCCACGCTTCCGCGATGCTACTCTGATAAAATAATAAATCTTAAGATGTCCTTATGTCTCCTTGGTCCCGATAAACTCTACCTTCTAAATCATCGTTTGCGAAACTCAACTTATAACGACCCATGGTGACCTAGTTCCATTTTTTCTCTAACCTCGATTTTGAACCTTTATCAAACTTCTCAATATTAGAGATGGCAGTCCGAATTTTTATAACGGCCCGAAAATTCGTGTTTGAAAATTTGCGGAAAATTTAAAATTTTTCTTTTAAATGATTAAAATTGCCTAATTCATAACTGAACTGATAAATAAAATTTGATGTTCAAAGTGGCAGCGGAAGAAACTAATATTTTCGAAATAACAGTAAAAGGTTTTTCCAACGAAAATTAAAATGTTCGAGCCGTTAAATAATAATAAATGCTGAACTGAGATCCTCGGGTCCTACTACTGCCGACTCGAGCCTGCTCACTGGTCCCCACCCTCGGTCCCGACATCATCAACACCTACAACAATCAAGTCTAGTGAGTCTAAAGACTCAACATGCATATATCGTAAATAGCAAGTAAATAAATAAATAATAAGCTTGCATGCAAGTGAAAATATCATGTCATGAGGCATATCGTAAAAATTTCGTGTCATGATTAATTATAATACGTGCATAACTGAACTGAAAATCATTATGAAAATGTTTGCTCCTTGGAGCCCTATACTGAAATAGCCTGTAATAATTTTCTGGTGAGATTATGGTCTACGCATGTGATCCCTGAACTGGCGACCGGTAACTGGCGACCGGGCCTGTTACTGGCGACAGGACTTAGTAATGTACGTCTGATCAGACCACTGCCACAGTACTGGGTGAAACAACTGAACTGACCGGTAACTGGCGACAGGGCCTGTAACTGGCGACAGGACTTAGTAATGCTCTCATAACCGGTAACTGACGACCAGACCGGTAACTGGCGATCGGATTTAATTATGATAGTAAAGATACCACAAGCAATATCGCATAAATCTCAAAATGAATATTTTATATTTTTATGCACGTAATATAATTAACCAACATAATTAAATATGAACAATTTCGATCTTCTTGCAGTAAAATCATGTACTTGCGATATTTAAAAATATCTATATGGCTTGATTGAAGAGTGAAAGAAGATATAAACATGCCTTGGTTTGTTTTGACAGAAAACAAACGAAATAACGACGCGGCGCGGCGGAGACGGAGTGCTCTTCACTTTCTAACTTTTTCTCTCTTAATTCCTTTAAACCAAGCATGCACCATAATTATTATAATAGCGTAAAAATCGTAAACGTGATGCATGAACATTTAAAAATATCATGATTTGTCCTCAGGGCGCTGCCAGGACCAAAATCTCACCCTGGGTGCAAAATGACCATTTTGCCCCTGGAAACCCAACAATTATCGTTTCATCCCTGGACCTCTAAAAATTTATCCGAAGCTTACCAAAATCTTTAAAATGTCCCAAAACATTTTTAAAGGCATTCCTAGACGTAAGTTCGAGCCTAAAACCAAACTTAACCAATTCACTTAAGAACTTGGACCGAGGTCCCGGTTTTAATCCGAAACGACTCGAAACTTACCCGATAATTTCCCAACTTACTATTATATCCTATAAACATTATGAAGCTCGTAATACCACAATATTAGGCCCAAAACCTTCGGCTATTAATTCAGAACATGAACAAATCCCTCGGCCCTTCTTGTTACTGTTAGAGTAGATGCCCTGCAAGCCAACGGTTGGCTAGGGAATTTATTGACTCAAGTGAAATAAACAATCTTTATTTTAATATAATTTAACTTTTTATGGTCTTGTTATACTTTATCTGTATACCCATGCAATCAGCATAGATAAAGTCCTTGATTATGATTTAATACAAATGAATCGTAATTCGATTTTGAAGCTCATTTGTAAACACTGCATATTCTAAATTCGTTCCTAGTCGATTCAGCCGCCTAAAACAGGGATAAAGGCCGCTTGAGCTCGAGACTAGCATCTGTGATGTTGTGTACTGCGTTTCTTGGTAAGGGCATAGAGATGTCCAAACATGCAGATGGGTAGTCATATGATGATTATACCGAACAACCCTCCCTCGGACTTTCCAAGTGGTTATCATTCATCGAGAGGATAAGTCTGTGGTTATGATTGTACACCATTAGTCCTTACGACCCGGGACAACACTGAGGCTCTATATGCTAGGGCTGTGCTTTGACTCGTTTACCGGCTCCAGGAGAGTCATCATGTGGCGAGGTTGGGTACAGTTGCGACACATATAGGAGCCAGTGCATTGTAGTCGGGGATTCACCGCTCACCTATGGGTTTGGATATCCTATGTGATCTAATGAAATAATAGTGCATGGAATCTCTGGCCAGAGTATGATATGTATGTTGGAGAAGGAGTTCTCCAATAGTACACGCGATGCCACTATTATAGTTATCACATAGTTATCGAATTAATATGCAACCCTCGATGAACCAATGGTTGCAGATTCGATCGGGATATATGAGATGAAGGGACCGTACTGTACGTTAATCATAATCGACTGGTTCTTGCAGACACTATCAGTGATACCTAGGGGATCATGGGACGATGCTACTAAACGCTCTTACCATGATCCGATGGGTGCAATCAGAAATGAGTTCTGACATTCTTAATCAAGGTGTTGATGAAAAGGATGGGGCTAACTAGGGTAAGCCCGAATAAAGGATTATGTCCTGAATCACAAAGAGTTGTGAACCCACGGCTAGCTGTATCCCTGAACCATTGAGGGTCACACAAGCACTGGATCGTTTATTTCCGTTGAGAGAATAAATTCAAGGAGTTGAATTTATATTATGATATAGTAAATTCAAGGAGTTGAATTTATGATAATTAAATTTTGAGAAAATAAATTCAAGGAGTTGAATTTATAAGAAAGTAAATTCAAGAAGTTGAATTTATGAAATTTGGAGAGAATAAATTCAAGGAGTTGAATTTATAAAATTTGAGGATTTAATTTATTAAGCTCAAAAGTTGAGTTTATTAAATATTAAATTTTGGAGATGATAAATTCAAGAAGTTGAATTTATAATTTAAATATTAAATTCAAATGTTGAATTTATAAAGGAATTAAATTAAATGTAATGGGTATATGTATAATGAGCTTGTAGGAGTACAAGACCAACATACATATTATTAAGGTTCTTAATTGGACTTTAAAAGATTAATTAATTAATTAAACTAGTTGGACTAGAATAATTAATTGATTAAGCTCATTAAGTATTTAATTAAGTTAATGGGCCCTAAGCTTATATATATGTGTATTAGGCTTAGAGTTTAATTTAATTCATTCATAATTTTTGAAAACCCTAGCCTCCATCTCCTAAGGATTTTCGAAAACTCTCCCCTCTCCTATCAAAGAATTTCGGCCACTTTGTTTTGAAGAAAAGTTTGAGCCGTCTCTCGTTTTTATCTCAACGTAAATTATCTTCCAATTTTCTAGTGCAAATTGGAAGAGGAATAAACCATCTAGTCGTGGACCTAATTCGAAGTAGATCGAAGAACGTTCGTATGGATTCACGAAGAGCTATCTCCGCTAACCCCGGAATAGTTGGAGCCAAGTGATTTAATTCACAAAGGTATAATCTTTAACATCCTATGTATGTTTGATTATGAAAATCATACGAGCGTCCAAATCAAATATATTTTGATTGTCAAAATAAAATAAAAATTTTAAACTTCCGCTACGTTTGGGCGCGTAGAAAACCGAGATCCAACAGTGGTATCAGAGCCAGGTTTTTTCTAAATCGTATGGTTTTGATATTGAATAATTTATTTCTAACCACACAAGAAAATTTATCACGACGAAAATATTTTTTTCAGATTTTCGAAAAAAAAAAATTTAAATCTGCCCGGAACTGTTCCGGGCAGTCCGTGCGCACAGGCGCGGGACGCCTGCGCGCCCCGCGCTAGCGCAGGCGCGGGACGCCTGCGCGCCGCGCGCTAGCACAGGCGTCCGACGCCTGCGCGCGGCGTCGGCGCGACTGTGCGCGCTCTGCGCGCACAGGGCCGCTGTCGCTGCCCGAAACGTTCGGGCAGCGGGCGGGCGGCTGCCCGGGAGCGTCTCGGGAAGCGCGCTGAATAATGGGCCTGAATTGTTTTGGCCTAGGGTGCAATTTTCTGATTTTTCAAATTTTTGGGTAAAATTGATATTTTTGTAAATTGGTTCAATTTTTATTTTGGAAAATTGATTTTTAGAAAATTAATAATTTTCTTGTGAAATAAATAATTAGAATATGATTTTAATTATTTATGGTAAAAATGTGTTTTTACAAGAAATCAATTATTATAGATTTAACTGGAAATTAAATAAAGGAGTTTATTTAATTTATTAAATCTTTTAATAATTGTGGTGGTTAATGATAAAATTATTAGATATATGATTTATCAATTAATTAAATTGTTTAATTAAATTGATGTTAATATTTGATATTAAATGCATGAAGGATGATCGAGAGCCTTGACCAATGTGTTAGGTGTATGTTAAGATATTTTACTGTTTTATTCGTTTTTTAATATTTGATATTATTAAAGTGGGCCTGGTTTATGGCCCGTTCCCACCCCCATGAGATGTATCCCTTATGTGCCATGGCTATTTAAATGTAATTATTAGAAATAGTGGGAGATCAAGACTGGAAGATGGTGGGCCCGATGAACGAGATGAAGACATGTAAAATATTGGAAGCTCTTGTAATAGTTGCATTTACATCCCTGCATTCACCTAGGTTTTGGACTTGGATCCATGTTTGGCTCACATGGATCTAATAGTTTTGGCGATCGATCATCCTTATTTATTGTTGAATGTCATATTATGATACTATGCAATATATAGTAGTATGCATGTATGTATATTATTAGATAATATAGTTGCATGAATCCGGCAAACATACAAACTCGTGGCACGCGATTTTTAAATTTAAATGATGAGACAATTTTAAAATTAAAATCCCTCATTTTGAATAAGATTCAAAATTTATATCAAACCGAAAAAGTAAAAATTAAAAGAGTTTAATTTTTCCTTGCCTTCCATCAACCGTGGTTGCATGTTGATCGCTACCCGCGGACAGTGTCTGGCTCATATTATTGGGGAGGCCTGTACGCCGGAAAGCTGTGACTTCCACCGGACATATGATGTGAATTGAGTGGAACTCCTATGACTTCGGCTCATATTATTGGGGGAACTCATGGCGACCGTCTACTACAATTCAATATTGATGGGTTGGTTTGACACGCGAAAATAAACGACGTCATATTATTGGGTCCTTATTAAACGTGAGGCAAAACACGCGGAGGTTGCATAGGGATGCAATTGGACTCTACCTTTTAGAAATTATAATTGGCTGATATTATTCGGGATTATAATTGGCTAATTGGACTCTACGTGCCTACTAAGGAAATACGATTTCCCTTTTTCATCAGAGGGTGGTGGAAATGTCAAAATAGTGGGAGGGAATTTATAAAATAAAAATCCATATTTTATATCTTAAAATTATTTTAAAATAATCAGCAACAATTATTCTGTTTCCATATCAGTATATTTTTCGATTTCGTCACATAATCCAATTTTGTTATTAACAAGCTAACCAAATCTAATTTTCAAGACTGGTTGGGAAAATTGTTTTGAATTCGGAGAAAATGACATACACACTAATGTCAGTCTTGTTGAACTGACAATGCATGCAAGATGGTGGGACCATATTGTGCAAGCTAAAGTGTGATGGGCTCGCTTCTATGTCAAATGAACTGTAGGGACAGTTTGAGAAAATGTTGAATGCTGCTGACATTCGAATACACATGCAAGAGTTGCATAGTGCATGAAACTCGTACAGTGATGCACACCACTTTTAAAAGCTCATGACTACACGAATGCAAGATGGGGCTTTGGTCCATGAGCGTTGTGTATATATGATTGGGTTTAATGAGAAAGTGGTGGGTCTGGAATATGTGATTCCTAACGAGTTACTAGATAACATCAATTTGTTGTCTTTCTCTTCCTCATTTGACGGGGTTATGGTGAATTGAATAAGATAGATGATAGCCTTGAAGAGCTATTCAACATGCTTATGACTTATGAAGTCATTATAAAATAGGAAAATGTTGTTTCCTAGTTGGGCTTGTTGACATGAACAAAAGTGGCCCGCAATGTAAGGGAAAGAAATGTTCTGCCCCTCACAAGAAAAACCCAATAAGAGGCAAACTCCGAAAGACACTTAAAAGGCCTACAAAGCCCGATAAGTCAGAACATATTTCACTGCAAGAAGTCCGGACATAAGAAGTTATATGCGCCAGAAATGATCTGGAAATGATGAATGAATGTCCAAGTAAACAGGATTTCAACAACAAACAAAAGAAAGTTAGATGATCCAAATCCCGCACAAATATGGCACGCTAGACTAGGTCACATTTCTCAAAGAAGGATGCACAAGCTAGTGGGAGAATGCATTTTTGACTTGTCAGACATAAATTCTATACTTACCCGTGAGTCCTGTCTGAAAAGAAAAATGACCAAGACTCCATTTGATGGAAACGTGGAACGTGCGCATGGTCTATTGGATTTGATCCACACAGACATTTGTGGCCCGCTAAGTGTTAGCACATAATATGTGCAATCCTACTTCATTACCTTTACTGATGACCATTCGAGGTATGGGTATGTTTATGAATCACAAATCTGAATCATTTGAAAGGTTCAAAGAATTCAGATCTGAAGTAGGAAAACAGCTAAAACAAAGTATTAAGACACTTCGATCTGATCGAGATGGAGAATACTTGAGTGCTGAATTTTTGGGTTATCTAAAAGAGAATGTGATTCTCTCACAGTGGACTCCACCAGCAACACCACAAAGGAATGGTGTTTCTGAATATTGTAAGCGAACCTTGTTGGACATAGTTCGATCAATGATGAGATTCACTGAATTATCTACATCGTTTTGGGGCTTTGCGCTTGAAACTGCGGCAAAGTTGTTGAATAATGTTTATACTAAAGCAGTGGATAAAACACCATATGAGATATGGATGGGTAAAACTCCCAAATATTCTTACATGAGAATATGGGGATGTCCTGCTTACGTGAAGCAGACAGTGGGAGACAAATTGGATAGTAGATCCACTTTGTGCAACTTTGTAGGATATCCAAATAATTCTGTTGGATATTATTTCTATCATCCCAATGAAGCAAAATGTTTGTTTTAAGAAATGCCGCCTTTTTGGAAAGGGAATTTCTATTAGATAGAAATGGCAAGATGATAGAACTTGAAGAAATTCAAGATACTCCCTCAACTATAGAAGTTTAACCCATTTCTCAAGAACCAGTAGTTGAAGTACAAGCTCCTAGAAGGTCTGATAGGGTTATTAGACCACCTACAAGATATACGCTTCTTCATGAACAAGGCCATGTTGAGTCTTGTGTTGGATGTGACCCAATGAATTTCAAAGAAGCAATATCTGATACTGATTCAACCAAATGGCTTGAAGCCATGCAGTCAGAAATGGACTCTATGTATTCGAACCAAGTCTGGAAATTAGTGGATCCACCTGAGGGAATCGTTCCCATAGGATGCAAATGGATCTACAAAAGAAAGCTTGGGGCGGATGGGAAGGTAGTGACCTTCAAAGCAAGACTGGTTGAAAAAGGATATACTCAAAGGCAAGGAGTTGACTATGAGGAAACTTTTTCACCAGTTGCTATGTTTAAGTCCATTAGAATACTACTAGCCATAGCAGCATGGTATGACTATGAGATATGGCAAATGGATGTAAAGACTGCTTTCCTCGATGGAGACATCAAAGAAGAAATATATATGTCTCAACCCGAGGGATACACATCAGTAGGAAGTGAGCATAAGGTATGCAAACTTCAGAGATCAATTTATGGTCTCAAGCAGGCATCAAGGAGTTGGAACCTCAGATTTGATAACACTATCAAAGAGTTTGGTTTTGCTAAGAATCCTGAGGAACCACGTGTGTACAAGAAAATTAGTGGGAGTGCAGTGACATTCCTAGTACTTTACGTTGATGATATCCTGCTCATTGGGAATGATGTAGGATTATTGAAATCAACTAAAGTATGGTTGGCCTATAAATTCTCCATGAAAGACATGTGTGAAGCATCCTATGTATTGAGAATACAAATCTATAGAGATAGATCAAAAAGGATGCTAGGACTCACCCAAGTCACTTATATCGATATCATTCTAAAACGATTCTCTATGGAAGAGTCCAAGAGAAGATACTTACCAATGTGTCATGGTATTACTCTATCTAAAGCTATGTGTCCCAAAACTGATAAAGAGATAGAGATGATGACACGTATTCCATATGCGTCAGCTATTGGTAGTATCATGTATGGTATGATATCGACACGTCCTGATGTTGCTTACGCTTTGAGTGTTACAAGCAGATATCGGGCGAACCCTGGTCCAATGCATTGGAAGACCGTGAAAGATATTCTTAAGTACTTGAGAAGAACTAAGAACTTGTTCATGGTCTAAGGGGGTGGAGAATTAAAATTGGAAGGCTACACTGATTCTAGCTTCCAATGTGACGTAGATGATTCGAAATCAACCTCTGGTTTTGTATTCATGCTATATGGTGCGGCTGTCTCTTGGAAAGGTTCCAAGCAAGACACAGTTGCGGATTCCACCACTGAAGCTGAATACAATGTTGCATCTGATGCAGCCAAAGAGGTAGTTTGGATGAGGAATTTTGTCCAAGAGTTGGGCATTATTCCTAATAGAGTTGATCCAGTCCCGTTGTACTGTGACAACACTGGTGCCATTGCGCAAGCAAAGGAACCAAGGTCTCATCAGCGATCCAAACATGTACTGAGGAAGTTCCACATCATACAGGAGATTGTGGGAAGAGGAGACTCATCGGTCGAAAGAGTTCCTCTGCAGATAATGTTACTGATCCACTTACATAGACCTTGCCAGGACCATTGTTTCAAAAGCATCGCAAAGCAATGAGATTAAGGGTAGTTGGCTCTAGGGCAAGTGGGAGATTGTTAGAGTAGATGCAGTGCAAGCCAACGGTTGGCTAGGGAATTTATTGACTCAAGTGAAATAAACAATCTTTATTTTAATATAATTTAATTTTTTATGGTCTTGTTATACTTTATCTGTATACCAATGCAATCAGCATAGATAAAGTCCTTGATTATGCTTTAATACAAATGAATCGTAATTCGATGTTGAAACTCATTTGTAAACACTGCATATTCTAAATTCGTTCCTAGTCGATTCAGCCGCCTAAAACAGGGATAAAGGCCGCTTGAGCTCGAGACTAGCATCTGTGATGTTGTGTACTGCGTTTCTTGGTAAGGGCATAGAGATGTCCAAACATGCAGATGGGTAGTCATATGATGATTATACCGAACAACCCTCCCTCGGACTTTCCAAGTGGTTATCATTCATCGAGAGGATAAGTCTGTGGTTATGATTGTACACCATTAGTCCTTACGACCCGGGACAACACTGAGGCTCTATATGCTAGGGCTGTGCTTTGACTCCTTTACCGGCTCCAGGAGAGTCATCAGGTGGCGAGGTTGGGTACAGTTGCGACACATATAGGAGCCAGTGCATTGTAGTCGGGGATTCACCGCTCACCTATGGGTTTGGATATCCTATGTAATCTAATGAAATAATAGTGCATGGAATCTCTGGCCAGAGTATGATATGTATGTTGGAGAAGGAGTTCTCCAATAGTACACGCGATGCCACTATTATAGTTATCACATAGTTATCGAATTAATATGCAACCCTCGATGAACCAATGGTTGCAGATTCGATCGGGATATATGAGATGAAGGGACCGTACTGTACGTTAATCATAATCGACTGGTTCTTGCAGGCACTATCAGTGATACCTAGGGGATCATGGGGCGATGCTACTAGACGTTCTTACCATGATCCGATGGGTGCAATCAGAAATGAGTTCTGACATTCTTAATCAAGGTGTTGATGAAAAGAATGGGGCTAACTAGGGTAAGCCCGAATAAAGGATTATGTCCTGAATCACAAAGAGTTGTGAACCCAAGGCTAGCTGTATCCCTGAACCATTGAGGGTCACACAAGCACTGGATCGTTTATTTCCGTTGAGAGAATAAATTCAAGGAGTTGAATTTATATTATGATATAGTAAATTCAAGGAGTTGAATTTATGATTATTAAATTTTGAGAAAATAAATTCAAGGAGTTGAATTTATAAGATAGTAAATTCAAGAAGTTGAATTTATGAAATTTGGAGAGAATAAATTCAAGGAGTTGAATTTATAAAATTTGAGGATTTAATTTATTAAGCTCAAAAGTTGAGTTTATTAAATATTAAATTTTGGAGATGATAAATTCAAGGAGTTGAATTTATAATTTAAATATTAAATTCAAATGTTGAATTTATAAAGGAATTAAATTAAATGTAATGGGTATATGTATAATGAGCTTGTAGGAGTACAAGACCAACATACATATTATTAAGGTTATTAATTGGACTTTAAAAGATTAATTAATTAATTAAACTAGTTGGACTAGAATAATTAATTGATTAAGCCCATTAAGTATTTAATTAAGTTAATTGGCCCTAAGCTTATATATATGTGTATTAGGCTTAGAGTTTAATTTAATTCATTCATAATTTTTGAAAACCCTAGCCTCCATCTCCTAAGGATTTTCGAAAACTCTCCCCTCTCCTATCAAAGAATTTCGGCCACTTTGTTTTGAAGAAAAGTTTGAGCCGTCTCTCGTTTTTATCTCAACGTAAAATATCTTCAAATTTTCTAGTGCAAATTGGAAGAGGAATAAACCATCTAGTCGTAGACCTAATTCGAAGTAGATCGAAGAACGTTCGTATGGATTCACGAAGAGCTATCTCCGCTAACCCCGGAATAGTTGGAGCCAAGTGATTTAATTCACAAAGGTATAATCTTTAACATCCTATGTATGTTTGATTATGAAAATCATACGAGCGTCCAAATCAAATATATTTTGATAGTCAAAATAAAATAAAAATTTTAAACTTCCGCTGCGTTTGGGCGCGTAGAAAACCGAGATCCAACAGTTGCGCCACCTCATGCACTACCCTTTCCCAAAACATCCCCACCTCTTCAATAATTCGGTCCTCCCTTCAACCACCACCTGTACTACCTTTAAATCTCACCATTAGGGACCTACTGACCTTTCTAAACTAAACCAAACCAATTCACAAAGCCCGTTGCACCAACCACTTGCAGAAGCCAACCGAAAGCTAACACATCCACCTCCATTCACGCTATACATCCAAGGGTCGAGCTTCTCCTTCGACCAACTACCCATGAATCATCTCTACCATCTTACTAGACTCTACAAGGTCTGAAACCCAGCTTGATTCGTACACATGCATCGCAGCACACCTAACTCTATCGATCTTGCCATACCGACCAAAAACCAAGACACCACCTCTCGATCTCTCCTCCTACAGCAACACCGAACCATTTTCACTCCAAGGCCCCATCGCGACACCACCATCAGACCCTTAACAGCCCCAAGCCACAGCCCCTTGCACCTCAATTAAGAAAAACGTGAGTACAAACAAAAGGATGCAAGAAACACTTGAGAAATCGAAAGCCATACATACTCAAGCTTGGATCGGGAATTTCACAAATAAATAAACATATTACAGCATGTATATATCGTGTATGATGCATAAATAATGGTGTAGGGCATGCCTGAAAGATGCAAAAACACGTGGGACTCTAGGTGGAAATCGGAGGAAATTTCTTTGATGCAAGCCACGCAAGAACCGAGACCTCCAGCTGATGTTTTCTGAAAACGAGAGTGTTCTGATAGGGGAAGGTTCGATGCTGGGTGTGGGGGCAGTGCCCACACCCAGGATCAATGGCTGGGATTCAATCTCATGGGGAAATTTTTTTTTTTTAAAAAAAATTAGGCCAGAAAAAATTCTGGCCCTTGGATGTACCCCTGCAGGCAGTGCCTGCGGGTTAGGAAGGAATAATCCACACCCAGGATCAATGGCTGGGATTCAATCTCATGGGGAAATTTTTTTTTTTTAAAAAAAATTAGGCCAGAAAAAATTCTGGCCCTTGGATGTACCCCTGCAGGCAGTGCCTGCGGGTTAGGAAGGAATAATCCGGAAGGGTGTCGGCTGGTTGAAAGAAGATTAGGGTTAGGTTAGGTGCTTAATATATAATATTTAAATAGTTAATTAATCAATAAATGGGTCTAAATTTGATAATTAAAGGTGAAAAATGATATTAAGTCCAACGAGCTTGAAAGTAGGCCCATTAAGCCCAAACACAAACCCGAAAAATATTTCGTGTTGGAAAGTTTTTTTGAAAATATTAGCCGAACCCTCGAAAAGTCCTTCGATTCGATAAAATTAGCGCACCGTTAAAAATTAAAATCCTACGAGTAAAAATACCCAATAAATCCCAATTCTTGAAAAATACCTTTAAAACATCTTATATTAATTAATAAAAATTAATCTTGTAATTAAAATAATTTTCCTGATAATTCTCCGGTCTCCGATCCTCGTTCGAGCGTGAAATGCACCTAGAAACCCTAATGCGTGAACTTTTAAAATTTCATAAATTAAATCCTATCGTACAATAATTATGCATAAAAATAATTAAATACAAATTAATAAATTAAACATGCATTTTATGCTTTAAAAGAATTTAATAAAATACCAAAGAAATTTAATAACTTGCATTCTTGCCAACTTTTTAAAATATATTTACTAACATGCTAAATTATCACTTCTTAAATAAGTCTTTATTAACTTATCTCAATACTCCATCTCCGGTACGGCCTCACTTATTTAACTGAAAAGATAATAATTAAACTACTGCGTAAAATAAATAAATTTAAAGAAAAGAATTTAAATACTCATACAATAAAATCATTTTAATTTTAAATACTAGAATTATGCATGGCTTATACGCAGTCAAATTTACGGGTTCTACAATCTTATTGCGTCTTACTTTTCTTATACTATACCTGTAATGTTCATTGACCTATTACACTTGTATTTATGCAGTTTGACCTTAGAAACCTTAGCACCAAAATTTATTGATCGACTTCTATTCTTGGTATTACACTTAGAAGTTAAACCTTACCTCAACCCCATAATAATATCAACCTAAGATCCTTGAATCGAATCTTATCTTACGACACCAAACTTACATGACTTAATTATTTAAGAGTGCATCCCAAATATTAAATTATTGCAAATCTTAACTTCGAGTACCGTTAATCCATAAAAACCAAAATGTACAACATCGATCTTCTACCTTGATAATAAAACCCTTCTATCATCAATCACATGCTTAAACTATTTTCTTCCCAATTACAATTTAGTTGAGACCTAAGACCCTTGGACTTTCCTCGTTGAAATGAAATGTCGCATTCTTATGCATCCCTAATGCTTAATTAATATTAGCATTTAAAACTTAATAAGTTATCTCATGGTAGCATTAAACTAACTTTAATAAATCAACTTCACTTATAACCCATATAGTTCTAGAATCCCAATATCAAGCTTTTAGATTTCTTACTCAATAAAATCTTAATATTCATTCATTGATAACTTATGTTGAACACAACTAATTCTCTTTTGTTTATATTTTACCCAAAAATTTTCCGTGAGAACAAATATCCCATAAACTTGAAATTCAAGCTTACACATTCCAAATGATAATAGATAACATAATTCCCACACACATAATCGCTTGTTCTCAAGTTTCTTAACGACTTCCAAGAATTCCTCAAAACGAGGTGTCTACTTCAATTCTTACATGCGTCTATCGAGTAACCTAACCATCAAACATACCCAACTTTCTAGAAAAATTTAAATTCCAACAAAGATATAATTTTAAATCTTAAGATCATGATTAAAACTTATGCTACATCAAACCTTAAGTCCCCAAAAATAAGTTAACTTAATGTCTAATCTTGTAACTTGACTAAATGATCACAAGACCTTAAATTGGTATCACTCTAAATTCTTAAACTTTTTTTTCCCATTATCTTATTCAATTAATATTTAGATTTTCAAGCCCAATATTGGATCATCCTACAATGCCTTTGATTGTCATTCTTTATTACATTATAACTCAGATATAACCAAGTTCTAATTATTTCTTCAAGCTCAAATCACCGAAAAGTCTTATTATTTAAACCAATCAATTCTCACTTACTGCTAAACAAATCCCCAAACTTCTTAAAAATTGCAAAATTAGTTCTTACTTTCCTCGAATATTATCCGAATTTGTCCTTAATCTCGAGAATCCAACAATTACCCATAAGTTTTTGGCGTTCATAATCCCATTTTATAGGTTTCTCGTAACATAAAGTTCAATAATCTTAAGATTATTATACCCAAGATCAATTCTCATAACCTCGAAAATTACTGATTTATCCAAGTGTTCCTCAAAAGTTAAAATGTAATCTTCAAAATTTGCAATTTGGTCCGTAAAATTCTCAAAGATTACAATTTTGGTCTTATAACTCCTCGAAATTTGTATTTTTTTTTCATAAAATTTTTCGACTTGGCCTCATTAAACCTTAAAATTCTAAAAACTAAAAATATAATCCCAAAGTTTGGTAAATTCGAAATAGTCCCTTAGAATTTTATTGTTGCACTTAGGTCCTCAAATTATTGGTTAATACAGTTAGGTCCTTAAAATTCTCAATCCATTCAATTCAATCCTTAGGTCCCACTAGGTAGAGAATGCATCCTAAATAAATTCTACGTTTTTATACTTCCAAAGATTGTCGTAGTTTTCGAATCATTTATCCCTACATGGAATCCTGAAAAATTAATTCAACTAGAAACCACGAACCATCAGTAATTTCTTAGAAATTCTACAAGTCCCAAAAGCATTCATAATTTTCAAGATTAACTTATTACCCCAAAAGTAGAACATCAGTACTTCTAACCTAAAATCAATATAATCAAATCATTATCAACTTCTCCTAAAGCCCAATATTCAAATTCTTAGACACGTCCAATTCCAAACGTAACAAACATGCAATTTAATCTAGTTTTGAAAACAGTAAATCCTTAAATCATAAAAACAGTTAAACATATACGGTAGATCATCATAAAGCGTAAATCATGTTAACATGCATGCGATAAGAGTAAATCATTTAAAACATTTAAATCATAAAAGCTTACACTTGAGGCTTGAAGACTGAGCGGCAGAAGCTGGCGGTGGCACAACCCTTTACAAGACCTTTGCTTTGATACCAACTGTAACGTCTACTAATTTTTAAAAAAATGCGGAATATTTTTTTTTAAAAGCTCGTGCTTTTCGAAAGAACATTTAAAATAATCGTATTTATCTTATCGTAAAAATAGTGCAGTTTAAATTAACCAAACTCATCCAAAATCATACGTAAACATAAACGTATAAAATTCTTAAAATCATCAACATATGAAAATATTCATCTCCTCTCAATCTCATAAATCGTAATGCGGAAAACATGTGGTCCTCAGGTCGTGTCACCGCACCAGGTCTGCCTACTCAGAGTTCGGCACCTCCAATCTCCTCAACATTTAGCTCACCTGCATCACACACGCCTAGTGAGTCTAAAGACTCAACACACATATACCAGGAATAACAAGTACATATACATAGCACACAGCAGTGAAAAATATCATACTCAACATATCTTTCATGAACTTAAAAGAATAATGTAGACGTGTCGTGCAAAATCATATCGTATTAAAATCATGTCATCTCATGTCATCATATACGTATACGTGTCGTGTAAAATCATATCGTGTAAAATCATGTCATCTCATGTCATCATATACGTATACATTTTCTTTTTAATTGAATTCAGTTCATTAGTTGTGACTTTCGTATCAGCTCTATCGATGGATCCATCTATAAAAACCGTGGTACCCGGCGGTAGGGGACATCAGCGACAGCATTATCCGTCCACTGAGCCCGGGCCTCAGCTCCTCATATCTCATGTGATCGTATACATATACATCGTCAGTCACAACCAATTCCCATCATTCAAAAATCATCATATTCACCACTTAATAAAACATGCATATACGTAACTTTTCCTTTAAACCAAGCATGCACCGTAATTATCATAATTTCATGAAAAACCATAAACATGATGAATAAACATTAAAAACATGCTAAAATGTGCTCAGGGCGCTGCCAAGACCAAAATCTCACCTCGGGTGCAAAATATCCATTTTTCCCCTGGAAACCCAAAAATTATCGTTTTACCCCTAGACGTAAAATTTAACGTTTGCGACCTTTTCTTAATTCCAATGACTCTAACGTGTCCCAAATAATTATTTAAGCCTACAAGAATTTTCTCATATTTTTATTTGGCTTAAATCGATGACCTTTAAATTAATCCTTAATTATAACATAATAATGCGCTTTAATCTCGAATTAAATCAAACCTTAACATAAAATTCCCAAATTAAAAACTTAGACTTATAATAATTATTTGAGCTTAAATATAATTTTCTATAATTTTATTAAGCCTAAATCTAGTGTTTCAATTAATTCTTTAATTAACGTTTCGTGCGACGACTAAATCCAGATAAATCCAAAACTCATTATTTTGATCCGAATCTTACCAAACTCCTAAAAATATACCAAAACATATTTATAAGCATTCCTAGACGTAAACTCGAGCTTATTTTACAACTTAACCGATTCGTTTTAAAACTTGGACCGGGGTCCCGGTTCTAATCCGAATCGACTCGAAACATAACCAAATTTTTCCCAACTTTTTGTCATATCTTAAAAACATCTAAAAGGTCCTCAAAACCTCAAAATCAGACCTTTAGACACTCGAATAATAGGCCAGCAAGCTGCTGGAATTTCCAGCATGTGCTAACCCGAAAGCCTTAGCCACCATCTTTCTTTAATTCAACTCTCATGCTTAAACCGACTCGAACTGGACCCGAACCAGGCCCTAGACCCAACCCCTAGGCATAACTTAAGACCATGATACACCCCTTTCAAACTCAGAAATAATGCTTGAGCCCCAAAGCAAGCAAGAGCCGTGACTAGCCTAACCCGTCTCCCATTGGTGTAGCTGGTTGCTTGCTGGTCCAGCCACCTTCCCTAGCCAACCCAGCCCTGAACCAACACCACCAGGCCCTCCCTAGGACCACAAGGAACGACCCAAGACACTGCCCCATGCCCTGGCCCCGTCCAGCAGCCACCCCAAACCCCACCGCCATGACTTGCTCTACGTGAACCCAAATTGCACAGCCGCAGCTTTCTTTGTTCAGCCTCTTGGCTGCCGCTCCAGACCATGAACCACCATAAAGAGACTCATCTACGTGAACCCAAATTGCACAACCTACAACCAGCTCTCAATGTCTCGACTCCAGCCTATAGCCATCTCGATCCTCAACATGTTCAGCACCTTAGGACTTTAATTCGACAGCCCTTGCACCATAGTAACAAAAACATGAGATGTGTGCAACAACATACGGTTTTCGTGCCCAACCAAGAGCATAAAAGTTTTGCCGTGCCAATACCGAAAAATGCATAAACATAACACACATGACAGCACATATATGACGTGAATGATGCAGAAATAATGATACAATGCGTGCCTTTGATGATTCCTACGCAAGAACGATGAAGAACGGACGTCGGGAGAGCGCCGGAGAATTTCTTTGCCAGGAAAAGCCATGGCCGAAACTTTGCTTGAGTTGCTGCTGAAAAACCGAGAGAATGGAGAGGGGAGGGGAGGTTTGTGAGTGGAGGAAAGTGGAAAATACAAATGTGCCTTGAAGATCTTTTATGCGAGAAGATGGAAGAAAGGGAAAATGGAGAAGAGCCGGATGAATCTCTCATGAAAAACAAGCAACAACCGATACTTAAAGCTGGGGATGGCTCTGGAAAATAATCAAACCAAGAGGAATGATGATGAAAGGGATAGGTGTCGGTTGATGGTGGTTTAAATGGTGTAGGTAGCAAATAGTAAAATCATTAAATAGTTAATAATCAAAGTAATGAGCCTTAATTATTAATTAACAAGTTTAAAAGAGTTTTGAGTCCAATAAATTGAAAATTAGGCCAATTAAATCCAAACATACTCCCGAAAAATATTTCGTGTTCGAAAGTTTTTGAAAATATTAGCCGAAATCTCAAAAAGTTTCCCGATTCGCTAAAATTTGCGTACCGTTAAAAATTAAAATCATGCGGGTAAAAATACCCAAAAAATCCCAATTCTTGAAAAATATCTTTAAAACATCTTATATTAATTAATAAAAATTTAATCGTGTAATTAAAATAATTTTCTTGAAAATTCTCCGATCTCTGTTCCTCGTTCGAGCGCAAAATTAAACTTAAAAATCATAGTGCATGAACTTTTAAAATTTCATGAAATAAATCCTATCATGCATAAATTATGCATAAAATGCATAAAAATAATTAAACACATATTAACGAAATAAAAATGCATTTAAAATTTTAAAACAATTTAATAAAATACCAAAGAAATTTAATAACTTGCATGCATGTCGTTTACGTGACCCTTCAAATTTTTGGGACGTTACAAAATGGTTGAGCCATTTGACTTTCACTCGCTTAACTAGCTTGTTCCGAAGCTTCTTCTCCTGTCTGTCTAAGATCTGCAGTGGTCTCTCCTCACCAGAAGTCAATACTACCGAATAGGCTACATCTAGCCCGATGGTCTTAACTTTGAGAAAATTAGCAAATACCTCCGAAATAAATGAGTGAGTGGCCCATGAATATATCAAGGCCTTCGCAGCGGAACCATATATAATTGTTCTCCCTGAAAGGTTGGAATACTAAGCTGAACCCAATAATCACAAGAACTAACTTATAGACATGCAAAAGGTCAAAGTTCTTCTAACCTAATTCCCGAAAATAATACTGATTAGAGCATGCAATCCTATCGCAATTCTAAGTTCAAGATCTCAATCCCGATTGCCAAAACATTAGATCCCAAATGTAAAATTAAAGCTTAAATGTACCTGTCATAAGCATGGTCTCCGGGTTCGTTTCCGTGGCATGGAGAGCAAAAACTTTGCCTTGGGTAGGCAGATTCCTCTGAGGGCGCTGCTAGCAACATGTGGTCTGGACTGCCACACATGTAACACTTCCCTGAGCCAAACATACATGCTCCAGGATGGCGATGTGAGCACTTAGGACAGACTGTGTTCTCAAAGGTCCTCGGGGCTGGGCTTCCCCGCTGCTGCTGCTGCTGCTGACCTCTGTTTCTAGGCGGACCGTGAAAAGGCCTCTTGTTCTGAGGCTGCTGCTGAGGAGGAGGGCGGTGAGGTACCTGGACTGGGCGCTTGCCCTGGCGGTCTCTCTCGATGTCACGCTGATCCTGCTCTGCGGCTAGAGCTCTAGAGACAACAACCTCATAAGTAGTAGGGTCAGACACCTTAACATCACGGCGCAATATCGGCCGTAGACCCACCAGAATATGCATCAACTTGGCTTTAGCATAATTCGCGATCAGGGGAACAAAATGACATCCCCTCTCAAACTTACGGATGAACTTCGTAACAGTCAGATCTCCCTGTCTCAGGCTCATGAACTCAGTGGTCAACCTGGTGCGCACTTCCTCAGTGAAATATTTGGAGTAGAATACCTCCGTGAAGCGTGTCCAGCTCAGCGTAGCCAAGTTCAGGGATACTGACGCTCCTTCCCACCATAAGCGGGCATCTCCTCCGAATAAGTAGGTGGCACATCGGACTCTGTCTGCATCTCCAAGCTCCATGAACTCGAAGATAACCTCGAGGGACTTGATCTAGCCCTCGGCAATCATGGGGTCCGTCGTCCCTGAAAAAACCTTAGGACACATCTTCATGAATCTCTCATAGACAAGCCTTGGGCCCTGTAGGCCTGGTCGCCACAGCACGGTTCCCCGCAAACTGTGCGAAGAACTGAGTCATCCCAGCTATCATCTGGGCACTCATGCAAGGTGGAGGGGGTGGTGGAGGTGGTAAATCTCTCTCCTGCCTCTGCTCCTCCCCGTCCTCTTGGCGAGGCTCATCATTTCTAGTGTGCTCGAGAATGCGTCTAGGGGGCATACTTTTCCATACATAACTCATACGTAACCAACATGCATAATCTCTATAATTTATTTAAACTTAAATACTCAGGAAATAAAATAATTCATGCTTTAAATAAAATGCGTAAATGAAAAACTTACAGACCGAAGACGTGACTTCGTGAGGTTCTCGTGGTCAGTAGTAGTACAACCCTTTACAGAATCATTGCTCTGGTACCAGCTATCATGGCTCGAAAATTCATGTTTGAAAATTTGCGGAAAAATTAAAAAATTTCTTTTTTTTAAATAATTAAAATGCCTCATTAACAAAATAAACTGATAAATCAAGTTTAATGTTTAAAAATAGTAGCGGAAGAAATTAATGCTCACAAAATAACAAGTTAAAGTAATCCAACAACTGATAAAATGTTTGAGCATAAAAATGGCAAGTGCTGTAAATGAGGTCCTCGGGTTCCACTACTGCCGACCCAAGCTAGCTCACTGGTCCCCGCCCTCGGTCTCGACCTCATCAGTATCTACAACTATCAAGTCTAGTGTGCCTAAAGACTCAGCATGCATATATCATAAATAACGAGTAAATAATATAGTAAAATTGCATGGGAGTAAGATATCATGTCATGAGGCATAATGTGAAAATAACTTATAATGAGCAATTATAATACGTGCATAACTGAACTGAAAATCACAGGGAAAATGTTTGCTCCTTGGAGCCCTGTAATAAAATAGCATGTCATAAATTTTCTGTTGAGATTATGGTCTACGCTAGTGGCCCCTGCACTGAACTGAACTGAACTGACCGGTAACTGGCGACCTGATGAAGTAATGAACGTTTGATCAGAAGAATGCCACAGTTTACTAGGTGGAACTGAACTGAACTGACCGGTAACTGACGACCGGATAATACAATGCTCCCATGATAGTGAAATGACCACAAGCAATATCGCCTAAATCTCAAAAATAAATATTTTATATTTTTATGAACGTAATATAATTAAATGACATAATGAAATATCATGTATTATTTTACCACATGGATTGGATCGTTACCAGGCTCGTTGCGACCTAAATTTATCATGAAAAATATGCAAATGATTTTCTTGACCAAACTTTGTAATTGAATCCAAAAAACGAGACAATTACGCCCAACAACTTCGTATTTAATCATGACTCTGTGCCAACCCAAACCCTCATTTAGTCATGATTAAAATACACTTAAAATGATGAAATAATGCTCCAAAAAGGAAAAGGGCCGAAATTTTCGTGAATGGAGGGCAAAACATGAAACGCTCTTTCGAGAGTCAATTTGGCACATCGTACCGTAATTTCTCGAATGACCTCTAAAATGATCCAAATCACGAACAGCCAAAAACATGACCTTCCCAACTCGATGAGGCGCTGTCCAGTCCAAGGCCATAGGCTAAAAGCCAACCAAGAACTCAAACGGGCCACTGAACCAAAGCAGCAAGTTTCTGTGACAAAAATACAGCAGCTGTGCTTTGGTTTCCTGCGTCGTTTGCAAGGCTAATGGCCACTGGGGCTTGAACCACCGACCAGAACCTCTTACCAAAATCCTAAGGAATGATTTGAACCATGGCTAAGGGCACTGGGCCAGCCACAATTCGAATCACACCAGAAACAAACCATACGTCCCAACCGAGTACTAATTCTGCGCGTGGGATGTTGCTGTGGTTCTTGCTGTCATGGACCATTCCAGTGGCCATTTGGTTGACCATGGCATGATCTATACATCCAGAGGTATGGTGTGAACCGTGGCTAAGGGCCATAGGCCAACCAAGATCAACACCATTCCACAAAACCCGAAACATACTTGCTGTAAAATGAGAAGGGCCGAAAGGGGAAGGGGTTGTTCTTGTGTTTTGACTTAAAAACCGATGCAACCATGGACCAAGCCTCAAAAGGGCGACTTGGTCACGTCTTAGATATGCTAGGGAGGTGTTCTAATCATGGTTATAGGCCCCTAGGGCAGCCAAGATCAGAAACTTCCCCTTGCAGCAACATGAAAGAAAATCGAACACAATATGACACTCATGGGGAAGTTGCTGTCATTTCTGGATTCCAGTGGGTATGGGGCTAGAAACAATGGACAAAATGTGTTCCTAACATGTCCTAGTACATGCCTAGGAGCAGCCTTGGGAGCTTGGACACGATCCATCCACCTGAAACACAAAACACAAGCGAACCGTGAGGAGCACAAGGAAGGGCCGAAAATCTGCATCTTTTATTTTCAAAGTTCTTGATATATTTCGGTTATGCCATGGAAATGATGATCATATAATGTTTAAAAGTGTTAATATGACTTGATTGAAGAGCAAGGAAAAATATAAACATGCCTGGTTTCGTTTTGAAAAGAAAACGAACGAAACGCAACGACACGGCGCGGAGGAGACGGAGCGCTTTGCTACCTTGTTTCTTTCTCGGTTTTCTCTCCTATTTCTTGCTATGAGGCTCACGTTTTTCTCTCAAAAATGGCTCTGAATTCGGTGATGGGGGAGATGAAATGATGGTTAGGAAAGTGAGGGGAAGGTGTTGAAATATAAGAGGGATGACAAGACCAAGTCTACCTCTCATTTGAATTTGAATTGGTTTGATATCAAAATGCTTTGTTGGAGAGGGAAATGGATAGGGTGTGACCGATTCTACATGTTCTCACAAGGCTATGATAATGATCTTATATTAAATAAATGCTGGTTAATAAATGAAAGAATTGTTATGCCAAGAAATAATAAAGAAAGGGTCAAAGATGAGTTGTCAAAGAATTGTTTACTCAACTATGGGGTGGCCGAAAATTGAACAATTAAATGGAAGGGAAATATTGTTTAGTTAGTAAATTTTTAAACCTTAAGAGCCTTACCTATCCTTTAAATAATTTAAGGAATTAACACCTTAATTATGGGACCTAATTGAACTTATTTCCTACTTACCTCAAGTTACTTAAATAATTCCTTAAACCTCTTTTTAACTTAAATTAACTTACTAGCTAGCTAAAATAAACTATGGGAATGATTTCTTACTATTAAATTTATCTCAAAACTCCAACTCCAGTCCGGCCTCACTTAATTAACTGAAAAGATAAAAACTAAACTACTGTTAGAGTAGGTGCACGTTGAGCCAAGTGTTGGCCGAGTGTTCACGATGAAACTCTATGTATAAACATTCTTTATTTTAATAATATTTGAATTTATTATATTGGCGCATCTTTATCTGTATACCCATGCTAGTTGCATAGATAAAGTCCTTGAATATACAAATAGTAGAAAGAATATGAGATGCTCATATGATGAGTATCATGAAACTCATATTTGTAATACTGTATATTCTAAACGGTTCCTAGTCGATTCAGCCGCCACTAAGAAGGATATAGGCCGCTCAAGTTAGAGACTGGTATCTGCGATGTGAGTACCATGTTTCATTGGTAGGGGACATTGTGATGTCCGAGCATGCAGATAGGTGCTCCTGGTAGAGTGCACTGAACAACCCTCTATAAAGGACTTTCCAAGTGATTCTCACTTATCGAGTGGAAACGTCCTAGTTTATGGTTGTACACCATTAGTCCTTATGACCCGGGACAACATTGAGACTCTATGTGCTAGCGTTTCACTTTGACTTGTTTACCGACTCTTATGGGGTCATCAGGTGGCAAGGTTGTGTGTTACGGCGAAACATGTAGGAGTCGATGAATTGTAGTCGGGGATTCACCGCTTACCTACGGGTATGGATATCCTATGTGTTTTCATGTGCGTGTAGTTTGAAATTTCTGATCAGAGTATGGTTGTAATTATGAAAGGGGTTTCATAGATTACACCATGGATGCAACTACGACATGACACATAGTATCGATTCATTGACAACTCTCGATAAACCAATAGTTGTCGAATCGATCGGGATATATGAGTTGAAGGGATAGTACTGTACGCTAACCATAATTGAATGGTTCTTGCAGGCACTAACATTTGATACCTAGGGAATCATGTAAGCGATGCTGCTAGGCGTTTAACATGATTGGTTGGGTATTATCAGACTTGAGTTCTGACGTTCTTATTACCAAGGGTTGATAAATAAAAATGGAGCAATTGGGGTATGCTCATATAAGGACATGTTTAGTCCGAATCACATGGAGATGTGAACCCACGGCTAGTCGTATCAATGAACCATTGAGGGCCACACAAGTACTAGCTTTGTAAATCCCGATGAGAAGTAAAATAGTTCAATGTGTTGAACGGCTTATAAATGTGTTTATAAGCGTAAAGGAAAATAGAAGTATGACTTCTATGAGAGAAATATAAATTTTAATTTATGGAAGTGTTCCTAGATTAAAATTTGGCCAAGTGAATAATGTATTTGAAAATTGTGATTTTCATAAACATTATTATGGACTAAATTAAATTAATTCAAGTGTTGAATTAATTAAACACTAGTGGGCATAGTAGAGTCCAAATAATTAAATTAATTCAAGTGTTGGATTAATTAAATAACATTGGGCCTTGTAGAGCCCAATTGGAAATAATTATTTAACTAGTGGGCTTGAGTAAAATCAAGTAAAGTTTAATTGGGCTCAAATTGTTTGGGACAGTTAAAAGTCCATGGGCCTTGTAAAGGTTACAAGCCCACTAGGGTTTGCATGCTTGGGAGGTGAAGGGGTTTGCATTACTTTTGAATAAAATATTGCATGGCATGCAACTTTTGTATCTAACTTTTTGCAACCCCAAGACTCAACTCTCCCTCCTCATTTTCTTACCCTTTGGCCGAAACTTCAAGCCATTTTTTCTCTAAAATTTTTCTCTCTTTTGTTCTTAAAAGTGTTGGAGAATAAAAGTCTTCTCTTTGATAAATCCTCAAATATTTCTAGTGCAATATTTGAGGGGGTTTACCTTGTTAGTGGTGGGCCTTATTTTGGAGCAAAGGAGGAGGAGCTTGTAGATTTTTCTATCCTTTGAAGAGCTTTGTTGTTTACAACAAAGTTGGAACCAAACATCAACATCAAGAGGTTGATAGGTAATAAAATTTCTTACACCCTATGTATGTTTTTAGTGTTTGAATGTAAATGTTGCACAAAACAAGGTGGTCGAAATTTTATTCATTAAAATCGAAAATTTTTGACTTCCGTTGCGCTTCCGGCCACCATAACCGGTCTGCTTTCAACTACTACATAAATAATTAACTTTAAAGAAAAGCATTTAAATACTCATGCAATAAAATCATTTTAATTTAAAATACTAGAATTATGCATGGCTTATACGTAGTCTTATTTACGGGTTCTACAACTCTCCCCTCTAAAAGAAATTTCGTCCTCGAAATTAAAACTCACCGAATAACTCGGGGTACCGAATCCTAATCTATGGCTCAAACTCCCACGTAGCTTCCTACTCTAAATGGTTGAGCCATTTGAATTTCACTCGCTTAACTAGCTTGTTCCGAAGCTTCTTCTCCTGTCTGTCTAAGATATGCACTGGTCTCTCCTCACCAGAAGGCAATACTACTGAATAGGCTACATCTAGCCCGATGGTCTTAACTTTGAGAAAATTAGCAAATACCTCCGAAATAAAGTGGCCCCTGAATCTATCAAGGCCTTCGCAGCAGAACCAGATATAAATATTCTCCCTCAAAGGTTGGAATACTAAGATGAACCCAATAATCACAAGAACTAACTTATAGACATGCAAAGGTCAAAGTTCTTTTAACCTAATTGTAATGCCCCGAGAATTAATCACGGTTAACTAACCATCATTGAGTATTAATTTAATGTGATTATGAAAGGGCTAACCGTGACACGAAATGAGATCACGTGTGAAAATTTATGTGCGAGAACAGAAGGATCGGCGCACATGCACGAGTGTACTCGCGCACATGCGCGAGAGGTCCAGAGGGGTTGGCGCACATGTGCGACTGAATGCGCGCACATGCGCCAAACAGGCAGAAGACCTCGCGCATATGCGCGGAAGATGTCGCGCATATGCGCGAGCCTATGCAGTTGAGTACCAGTAGGCCTCGCGCATATGCGCCAGTAATGTCGCGCATATGCGCGAGTTGCCAAGACCGAGACCAGTAGGTCTCGCGCATATGCGCCAGAAATGTCGCGCATATGCGCGAGACATGCAGAATGAAGAAGTGACATTTGGCGTTTTCATGTACGTTGGTATATATATATATATATATATATATATATATATATATATATATATATATATATATATATACATGCAAAGCTTCTTCAGAAAAGAAGGAAACGGAAGCTTCGGGGGAAAAGTGCTTTTGGTTCTAAAATCGATTTTACGATCAATCCGTCCGTTAGATTTTAAATCCGACTTCGGTACCGTGTTCCTATCAACGCAGACTACTACGGGATGTAAGTTTTACTATGTTTTGACATGTTTTGAAAATATGATGTTGTTAGAATTGAATACACGTCATATATGTTGTTCTTGACATGTTAGACAGCGTAGAATCGAAGTCAGATTAAGAAACGGACTAAATATGGAATTGTTATGAATTTCAGAGTTGAATTGACTGAGAAGTGATATCAGATTTGTACGGTGGTTGATTGTAAATGGTTGGAATTGATATAGACTGATATAGTATTATCAGTATCGCAAGATTGTACTGTTATACTGTCAGAATTTGATAAAACAGAGACATTGTGATTTGATTAGAATATTGATACAGAATATTGGTATTGTCATTGCCAGATTGAACAATGACAGACTTTGAATCAAGACTTTGATTGTATCAGATCGACAGCAAGAAAGGTATAAATAAATGTTGATTCGGGATTGCACAACTCGAGTTAGGTTTGACTTGAGTTTCCCTAAATCACATACTTTATTTTATTGCATTGATATTTGCAGATTATCAGATTGATATGTTAATCAGATTGATATGTTAATCTATTGACTTAGAACTGGGTCAGAGTCCGAGTCTAGGGCAGATCAGCCTAGCTAGGGCAGAACTGCCGAGTCTTTCTCAGAACGATAAGACTCTAGACTTACGGTGTATCGAAGAGCTTTAGATGTAGATCGACGTCTATCTCAGACACTCGATACAGAATACCAAAGTCTAAATTAGATCGGGATCCCTAGATTTGAGATAAGATAAGATTAGATCACGAGTCATTGATTCATGTAGTCAGATTAGATACATGTTTCGATGTTTGTTTATGCTTTTATATATGTTTTCTATGATTGCATTTAATACATTGTTTATACTGGGATATTTATATCTCACCGGAGTTATCCGGCTGTTGTCTTGTTTGTATGTGTGCATGGAAACAGGTGGGACAGGTTCAGGGTCACAGAGGTGAAGACAGATCGAGATTAGAGTGGTGATACCGGACTTGGATTAGAGCTAGGGTTGAACACTTGATAGTAGTTGTTGAACCTAAGTATGTATGATTGTATATTTTATCAGATTTATACTTTTATACTGATATGTATAGGAGTTTGATTCCATTACCTTCCGCAGTTAAAAAAAAAATTTTAGACCCTGATTATTATAATTGATTTAGTCCAAATAACGATTAAGAACATGATTAGCGTCCGGGTCCCCACAACAGGTGCTATCAGAGCGATAGATCCTTTAGATTGAGTTAGGAGATGTTAGTGAGCGGGGTAGATTGAGGTTTTCTTTCCTGCTTTTGAATGCTAGCATGTCTTACTGCTTTATTACATGTTACTTGTTTATCTGATTTGATATAGCAATATGTTTTATTGAGATTGGATCAAACTGATTCTAGATCAGCAGTAAGATGATCAGAGGAGAATTGAAACAGAATTGTGGTACTTGTTACTAATCTATTTGATTACTAGATATGCCTCCGAGACGAGTAACAGAACAAGGAAGTACATCAAATCCTCCAATGGATGTCACTCCGACTCCAATGGAAACATTACTGAAACGATTTCAGTCGTTTCATCCGCCGACCTTGAAAGGAACAGAGAACGCTGTGGAGTGTGAGAGTTGGCTTGATGATATAGAGATGCTGTTTGAATCCTTGGAGTATACAGATGAGAAGAGGGTGAAATTAATTGGACATCAGCTGCACGATGTTGCCAAGGACTGGTGGATTACGAGGAAGAGAGCCATGGAGCATAGAGGTACGAATATTACCTGGAATATATTTAGAACTGAATTTTATCAACGATTCTTTCCAGTGTCGTACTGGAAGGATAAGGGGGCGGAGTTTGCCAACCTCAAGCAAGGACAAATGAACATAGAGGAGTACGTGTCAAAGTTCTCCTCCTTGCTGAAATTTGCTCCACATGTGGCTGACAGCGAAGAAGCTACTGCTGACCAGTTCATCAATGGCCTGAACCCCGACATTTTCACATTGGTGAACATAGGGCGACCGAATAATTTTACTGACGCCCTGAACAGAGCCAAGGGAGCAGAAGCCGGTCTGATGAGACAGAAAGGGGCTTCATTTGTACCTCCAGCACCGAGACCACATCAACCACCTCCCAGATTTGAGGGTGGCAGCAGTAGTGGAGGAAAGAAAGAATTTTTGAAAGCCAGGGGAAAGCAATTTAAGAAATCTGGCAGTAGTTCTTCCAGCTCCGGTGGTTCCAGACCGAGCCAGAGTTACACTGGAGTTTATTGCAAGACTTGCGGAGGAAGACATGCTACTGAGCAATGCCAGGGAACGACTGGTAGTTGCAATTTCTGTAAACAGCCGGGACACTTTGCTAAAGTGTGTCCCCAGAGAGGTTCCCAAAGATCGCAGGGGGCCGAGTCATCGGGATCAGCAGCACAGACTGAGAGACGATCAGCTGCTGTTCATACATTCCAGCTTGCGCCAGCTCAGTCACAGCAGAGGCCAGGAGGAAGCCAGACAGTTGGTCAGCCTCCTAGACAGCAGGCCAGAGTCTTCGCTTTGACAGAAGAGCAGGCCCAGGAAGCACCAGATGATGTTGTGGCAGGTAACTGTTCTTTATGTGGTTACTCTGCTTGCGTATTAATTGATACCGGTGCTTCACACACATTTATTTCTGAACGATTTGCATTAAGTCATGCATTGCCTGTAGAGTCTTTGTGGGGACCCGGGCTCTAACTCAATTCTTTTGGGATTTAATTGGATCTTTGTTCGAAAATGTGGGTCAAAATTTTGCTTTTAACATTAATTCAAATGTATAGATAAAGCATAACATGTCGTTAACTAAAATAAACAACATAATGTACATACAAGTCTGTCTAATATAACCATACACTAGTGTTCGAATCTCAAATACAAGTAGTTCAAATCTAAACAGAAACTACTGGTAATCTGCTGCTACACCCGGCATCACCACGCTATCAACTCTCTCATCCTCGTCGTGACCCTGATCCTGCCCCACCTGTTGCCATGCACACATACAGACACGACAACAGCCGGATAACTCCGGTGAGAACATATCCCAGTATAAGACATGGATGCATGCAATGTCATAATCATGTACAAAAGCATGGAATATATCAAGTAACATGAATAAAATCTAAACATGTAGAAGAATACAAATCTGTATTCAACATTTAAATCTTGACTCGACTCATTTCTAATCTAGGGATCCCGTGTGAATAAGACGGTCTGTTACCTACCCAACCACTCGGGGCAACGGTACGTCTTATTCCTAGACTTCGGTCAACTCTGTATCGAGGGTCTACACATATAGCAAATCTGCTCCTATGCGTCGATACACCGAAACGTCTAGTTTTGGCAAGTCTGCCAATCTCTCCTATCTCAGGACTTAAATATAAATCAATAAACAAGGCATTACATAATCAAATGTAATAACAATCTAGTATGTGATTTAGGGAAACTCGTATCAAATCTGAATCGAGTTGTGCAATCCCGTGACCACATGAATTATACCTTTCTTGCCGAATCGTCAGTGTCGTAGTCGAAGTCTCGAGTTCACAATAGCCAATACAAATCTGAAATGGCATACTCAAGGTGCACTCTATCAATATACATCTCAAACAACTCAATAAACATAGCTGAAATCGGTTTCAATACAATTTGACGGCGTAACGGCGTAATTCTCGGTACCGGTCAACTCAATCTCAACAAAACAATATATACAATAGCCACAACTCATAATCTTCATAATATACTCATCAAAACACAATATAACATGCTTAATTCTTCCAATCAATATCGATATACATGCTGGAAATTCGCAAGGCTTGTATACGGTGTCTGAAAATCGTTCTGATAACAAATATACGATGCTCGGTATACCAAGAACACATATCTACAACACAAATCATAATTTCTCCAACATCTCAAATCTGAATCATGCTGAAAATGAGATATACTTACATCCTTTCGTAGCCAACGATGCAAGGATCACAAATCTTAACTCGGAATATAAATCGGATGGCTAAATCATTCAAACTCTCAAGTTAAAGATCAAAAGAATGAAAGCTCCGCCCTCCAAGCTCTCTCGGTTCCTACTTGCTGATCAGATGAAGAAAATGAGGTGTCATGCAAGCTTATATACCCCAAGCCATGTGTCAACACGAAATTCAAAGGTGGCATTTTCGCATGCAAACCGCGGGTGCGGCAACTCAAGAGCGCGGCTGCGCTGTGCTCACGGCAAATTAATCTAACATTGCAGCACCTAGACCGCGGGTGCGGTCCTTACATGACCGCGGGTGCGGTCTCACACCGCGGGGGCGGTCTTGCTAGCACCGCGGGTGCGGTGTCTGTTCGCACAAATTCACTAATTTCCTCTCAATGCACCGCGGGTGCTGTATCTCTAACACCGCGGGTGCGGTGTGGCTTCGGCCATGCTTCAAAAATTCCACTCTATATGTCATGCATTCTCATGGTTTCAAGTCTCACATCAATGCCAATTGACAATTCTCGAGCCTTACAGTCTTTAGATACTGTAGTGTGTGTCTCTTCGCCTTTGGGAACGGGTTTGATATCCGTGAATTCGGTTAAACATTGTGTACTACAGTATGACGGACATGAGATTGAGTTAGATTGCATCGTAGTTGGATTGTCTGACTTTGACTGTATTATCGGTATTGATATGCTGACCAAGTACAGAGCGATAGTTGATTGTTTCCACAATATAGTGAGATTCAGACCAGATATAGCTGAAGAGTGGAAATTTTACGGTAAGGGTTCTAGATCGAGAATTCCTTTAATATCCGTATTATCTATGACTCGATTATTACAGAAAGGAGCAGAAGGATTCCTTGTATATTCAGTAGATTTACTGAAGTCGAGTCCAGCATTGGCAGATCTGCTAGTGGTACGTGAGTTTGCTGACATCTTCCCAGATGAGATTCCGGGATTACCTCCAGTTAGAGAGATAGACTTCAGCATTGAACTGATGCCAGGTACAGTACCGATTTCTAGAATTCCGTACAGAATGGCACCAATTGAACTGAAAGAATTGAAAGATCAATTGGAAGATTTACTGGCCAAGGGGTACATCAGACCGAGTGTGTCTCCTTGGGGTGCTCCAGTACTATTCGTAAGAAAGAAAGATGGTTCGATGAGACTCTGCATCGACTATCGGCAACTGAACAAGGCAATAGTAAAGAATAAATATCCTTTGCCTCGTATTGATGATTTATTCGATCAGTTGCAGGGTTCTTCAGTATATTCCAAGATTGATTTAAGATCGGGATACCATCAGCTGAGAGTCAGAGATTCTGATATCTCAAAGACGGCATTCAGAACCAGGTATGGACACTATGAATTTATTGTCATGCCATTTGGTCTGACGAATGCTCCAGCTGTATTCATGGGATTGATGAACCGTATCTTCCAGAAATATCTCGATGATTTTGTGATTATTTTCATCGATGATATTTTGATTTATTCAAAGAATATGAGTGAGCATGCTGAGCATCTAAGAACTGTGTTGCGAATTTTAAGGGCTGAGAAATTATATGCTAAACTGTCGAAATGTGAGTTTTGGCTAAGACAGGTAGTATTTCTGGGTCATATTATATCTGGTGATGGTATATCAGTTGATCCCAGTAAAGTGGAATCCGTGATTTCTTGGCCAAGACCGACATCAGTACTTGAAATTCGCAGTTTCATGGGTTTAGCAGGATATTACCGTCGTTTCATTAAAGATTTCTCGAGTATAGCTAAACCAATTACTCAGCTGACTCAGAAGAATGCTCCATTTGTTTGGTCTGAAGAATGTGAGACCAGTTTTCTGGAGTTGAAAAAGAGGTTAACCAGTGCACCGGTGTTGACTACTCCATCCGATACTGGTGATTTTGTGGTTTATTGCGACGCTTCTCACAGAGGGTTGGGATGTGTGTTGATGCAACGAGGGCATGTTATCGCTTATGCCTCAAGACAGCTTAAACCACATGAGACCCGTTATCCAATTCATGATCTAGAATTGGCAGCCATTGTCTTTGCATTAAAGATATGGCGACACTATCTTTATGGTGAAAAGTTTGAAATATATTCTGATCATAAGAGTTTGAAATATCTGTTTTCACAATCTGAATTGAATATGAGGCAACAAAGATGGCTCGATTTGCTTAAAGATTTTGATTGTGAAATCAAATACTATCCAGGAAAGTTTAATGCAGCAGCTGATGCACTGAGTCCAAAGGTATGTTCTTTATCCTTGTCGACGATGGGTGTTTCAAATTTGATAGAAGACTGCTGTTTGTCTGGATTAGCATTTGAAACAGATTCTAGACCGTTGAGACTTTATACGGTACAAGTAGAACCAGAGCTGATTATGAGAATTAAGGCAGCTCAGCGAAGTGATCATAATGTACAGAAATCAGTATCGATGGTTAGAGCAGGACATCGATCAGAGTATCAGGTACGTGATAACGTGTTGTACGTGAATAATCGTCTAGTTGTGCCGAATGTTTCAGATTTGACACGACAGATATTGTCAGAAGCGCACAACAGTCGATTTAGTATTCATCCTGGTGGCAGAAAGATGTATAACGATTTGAAAGGACAGTTCTGGTGGAAACAAATGAAGACTGACATCGCCGAATTTGTTTCCAAATGTCTCAATTGCCAGCAGGTGAAAGCAGAAAGAAAGAAACCAGGAGGTTTATTACAGAGCTTGTCCATTCCTGAATGGAAATGTGATCACATTTCCATGGATTTTGTGACACAGTTGCCACGTTCCTCCCGAGGTTGTGATGTGATTTGGGTCGTGATTGACAGATTGACCAAATCCGCATGTTTTATACCGTACAAGATGACGTACAGATTTGACCAGATGGCAGAGATCTATGTCAGAGAAGTGGTCAGATTGCATGGAGTGCCGAAGTCGATTGTATCAGATCGTGATCCTCGATTTACTTCGCACTTCTGGCAGAGTTTGCAGCAAGCTCTCGGTACGAAGTTACATCTGAGTACCGCATATCATCCACAGACCGACGGACAGTCAGAGCGGACTATCCAGACATTAGAAGATATGCTGAGAGCAGTAGTACTAGATTTTAGCACTAATTGGCAAGATGCATTGCGTCTTTGTGAATTTTCGTACAACAATAGCTATCAGACGAGTATTGAGATGGCACCTTTTGAAGCGTTGTACAGAAAGAAGTGCAGATCCCATCTTTATTGGGATGATATCTCTGAAGTGCCTGAAATTGGACCTGACATGATCAGAGATATGACAGAAAAAGTGAAGCTAATTCGAAAGAAAATGAAGGCAGCACAAAACAGACAGGCCAAATATGCCAATGTTCGACGTAGACCATTGGTATTTGAGGCAGGAGACCGAGTATTTCTAAAGATTTCACCTTTCAGGGGAGTTGTCAGATTTGGCAAGAAAGGAAAATTGTCTCCACGATACATCGGGCCTTATGAGATTCTCGAGAAGATAGGAGATCGTGCCTATCGACTCGCTTTACCGCCTTCATTATCTGGGATACATGATGTCTTTCATGTATCGTTATTAAGGAAGTACCTTCCTGATGCTTCACATGCTATTCAACCAGACGAGGCCGAATTAGATGAGACGTTGAGCTATGTTGAAAAACCGATTCAGATCATTGATCGCAAAGAAAAACAGCTCAGAACGAAAATGATTCCACTTGTGAAAGTGCAATGGACTCGTCATGGTGTAGAAGAAGCAACCTGGGAAACAGAATCAGATATGAGACAAGAGTTCCCAGAGTTATTTCGATGATGTAAATTTCTTATACAGTTTTGTATATACTCCTTGTTGATACAAATGAAATGCCTATGATTTCGAGGACGAAATCGTATATTAGGGGGGGAGAAATGTAATGCCCCGAGAATTAATCACGGTTAACTAACCATCATTGAGTATTAATTTAATGTGATTATGAAAGGGCTAACCGTGACACGAAATGAGATCACGTGTGAAAATTGATGTGCGAGAACAGAAGGATTGGCGCACATGCGCGAGAGGTCCAGAGGGGTTGGCGCACATGCGCGACTGAATGCGTGCACATGCGCCAAACAGGCAGAAGACCTCGCGCATATGCGCGGAAGATGTCGCGCATATGCGCGAGCCTATGCAGTTGAGTACCAGTAGGCCTCGCGCATATGCGCCAGTAATGTCGCGCATATGCGCGAGTTGCCAAGACCGAGACCAGTAGGTCTCGTGCATATGCGCCAGAAATGTCGCGCATATGCGCGAGACATGCAGAATGAAGAAGTGACATTTGGCGTTTTCATGTACGTTGGTATATATATATATATATATATATATATATATATATATATATATATATATACATGCAAAGCTTCTTCAGAAAAGAAGGAAACAGAAGCTTCGGGGGAAAAGTGCTTTTGGTTCTAAAATTCGATTTTACGATCAATCCGTCCGTTAGATTTTAAATCCGACTTCGGTACCGTAATCCTATCAACGCAGACTACTACGGGACGTAAGTTTTACTACGTTTTGACATGTTTTGAAAATATGATGTTGTTAGAATTGAATACACGTCCTATATGTTGTTCTTGACATGTTAGACAGCGTAGAATCGAAGTCAGATTAAGAAACGGACTAAATATGGAATTGCTATGAATTTCAGAGTTGAATTGACTGAGAAGTGATATCAAATTTGTACGGTGGTTGATTGTAAATGGTTGGAATTGATATAGACTGATATAGTATTATCAGTATCGCAAGATTGTACTGTTATACTGTCAGAATTTGATAAAACAGAGACATTGTGATTTGATTAGAATATTGATACAGAATATTGGTATTGTCATTGCCAGATTGAACAGTGACAGACTTTAAATCAAGACTTTGATTGTATCAGATTGACAACAAGAAAGGTATAAATATATGTTGATTCGGGATTGCACAACTCGAGTTAGGTTTGACTTGAGTTTCCCTAAATCACATACTTTATTTTATTGCATTGATATTTGCAGATTATCAGATTGATATGTTAATCTATTGACTTCGAACTGGGTCAGAGTCCGAGTCTAGGGCAGATCAGCCTAGCTAGGGCAGAACCGCCGAGTCTTTCTCAGAACCGATAAGACTCTAGACTTACGGTGTATCGAAGAGCTTTAGATGTAGATCGACGTCTATCTCAGACACTCGATACAAAATACCAAAGTCTAAATTAGATCGGGATCCCTAGATTTGAGATAAGATAAGATTAGATCACGAGTCATTGATTCATGTAGTCAGATTAGATACATGTTTCGATGTTTGTTTATGCTTTTATATATGTTTTCTATGATTGCATTTAATACATTGTTTATACTGGGATATTTATATCTCAGCGGAGTTATCCGGCTGTTGTCTTGTTTGTAAGTGTGCATGGCAACAGGTGGGACAGGTTCAGGGTCACAGAGGTGAAGACAGATCGAGATTAGAGTGGTGATACCGGACTTGGATTAGAGCTAGGGTTGAACACTTGATAGTAGTTGTTGAACCTGAGTATGTATGATTGTATATTTTATCAGATTTATACTTTTATACTGATATGTATAGGAGTTTGATTCCATTACCTTCCGCAGTTAAAAAAAAAAAATTTAGACCCTGATTATTATAATTGATTTAGTCCCAATAACGATTAAGAACATGATTAGCGTCCGGGTCCCCACACTAATTCCCGAAAATAATACTGAGTAGAGCATGCAATCCTATCGCAATTCTAAGTTCAAGATCTCAATCTCGATTCCAAAAACATTAGATCCCAAATGTAAACTTAAAGCTTAAATGTACCTTTCATAAGCATGGTCTCCGGGTTCGTTTCCGTGGCATGGAGAATAAAAACTCTGCCTTGGTTAGGCAGATTCCTCTGAGGGCACTGCAGCAACATGTGGTCTGGACTGCCACACTTGTAACACTTTCTTGAGCCAAACATACATACTCCAGGATGGCGATGTGAGCACTTAGGACAGACTGGGTGCTCAAAGGTCCTCGAGGCTGGGCGTCCCTGCTGCTGCAGCTGACCTCTGTTTCTAGGCGGGCCGTGAAAAGGCCTCTTGTTCTGAGGCTGCTGCTGAGGAGGAGGGCGGTGAGGTACCTGGACTGGGCGCTTGCCCTGACGGTCTCTCTCGATATCACACTGATCCTGCTTTGCGGCTAGAGCTCTGGAGACAGCGACCTCATAAGCAGTAGGGTCAGACACCCTAACATCACGGCGCAAGATCGACCGTAGACCCACCAGGAAATGAATCAACTTAGCTTTAGCATCATTCGCGATCAGGGGCACAAAATGACATCCCCTCTCAAACTTACGGATGAACTTCGTAACAGTCAGATCTCCCTGTCTCAGGCTCATGAACTCTCAGTGGTCAACCTGGTGCACACTTCCTCAGTGAAATATTTAGAGTAGAATACCTCCGTGATTCGTGTCTAGCTCAGCGTAGCCAAGTTCAGGGCTACTGACGCTCCTTCCCACCATAAGCGGGCATCTCCTCCGAATAAGTAGGTGGCACATCGGACTCTTTCTGCATCTCAAAGCTCCATGAACTCGAAGATAACCTCGAGGGACTTGATCCAGCCCTCGGCAATCATGGGGTCCGTCGTCCCTGAAAACACCTTAGGACGCATCTTCATGAATCTCTCATAGACAGCCTTGGGCCCTGTAGGCCTGGTCGCCACAGCATGGTTCCCCGCAAATTGCGGAAAAATTAAATATTTTCTTTTTTTAAAAAAAAATTAAAATGCCTCATTCACAAAATAAACTGATAAATCAAGTTTAATGTTTAAAAATAGCAGCAGAAGAAATTAATGCTCACAAAATAACAAGTTAAAGTAATCCAACAATTGATAAAATGTTTGAGCATAAAAATGGCAAGTGCTGTAAATGAGGTCATCGGGTTCCACTACTGCCGACCCAAGCTAGCTCACTGTTCCTCGCCCTCGGTCCCGACCTCATCAGTATCCATAACAATCAAGTCTAGTGAGCCTAAAGACTCAGCATGCATATATCGTAAATAACGAGTAAGTAATATAGTAAAATTGCATGGGAGTAAGATATCATGTCATGAGGCATAATGTAAAGGCCTAGAAATCCTTACTTGAAAATTTGCGGAAAAATTAAAATTTTTCTTTTTAAAATAATTAAAATGCCTCATTCATCAAATCAACTGATAAATTAAGTTTAATATTCAAAATAGCAGCGGATGAATTTAATGTTTGCAAAGTATCAATTTAAAATAATTCATCAACCGATAAAAACTGAGTTCGGAAAATAATAAATGCTCAAAATAAGGTCCTCGGGTTCCACTACTACTGACCCAAGCTAGCTCACTGGTCCCCGCCCTCGGCCCCGACATCATATGTACCTACAACAATCAAGTCTAGTGAGCCTAAAGACTCAGCATGCATATATCGTAAATAACGAGTAAACAATATAGTAAATTTGCATGGGAATAAAAATATCATGTCATGAGACATAAAGTGAAAATAACTTGTCATGAGCAATTATAATACGTGCATAACTGAACTGAAAATCACAGTGAAAATGTTTGCTCCTTGGAGCCCTGTAATAAAATAGCATGTCATAAATTTTCTGTTGAGATTATGGTCTACGCAATTGGCCCCTGCACTGAACTGAACTGACCGGTAGCTGGCGACCGGATAATACAATGCTCCCATGACCGATAACTGGCGACCAGGTGAAGTAATGAACGTCTGATCAGACTAATGCCACAGTATACTGGGTGGTACATAACTGAACTGACCGGTAACTGGCGACCGGGTGAAATAATGCTCCCATGATAGTGAGATGGACACAAGCAATATCTCATAAATCTCAAAAATGAATATTTTCTATGCACGTAATATAATTAACCAACATAATTAAATATGAACAATTTCGATCTTCTTGCATTAAAATCATGTACTTGCGATATTTAAAAATACCTATATGGCTTGATTGAAGAGTGAAAGAAGATATAAACATGCCTTGGTTTGTTTTGACAGAAAGCAAACGAAATAACGACGCGGCGCGGCGGAGACGGAGTGCTCTTCACTTTCTCACTTTTTCTCTCTTCATTCCTTTAAACCAAGCATTCACCATAATTATTATAATAGCGTAAAAAATCATAATCGTGATGCATGAACATTTAAAAATATCATGATTTGTGCTCAGGACGCTGCTAGGACCAAAATCTCACCCATTTTACGCCTATAAACCCAAAAATTCTCGTTTCACCCCTGGACTTCTAAAATTGACCCGAAACTTACCATACTCCTTAAAGTATCCCAGAACATTTTTTTGAAGCTTTCCTAAACGTAAACTCGAGCCCAAATACCAACTTAATCTATTCGTTTTAAAATTGAACCGGGGTCCTGGTTTTAACCCGAACCGAAACAAAAATTATCTAAAACTTTCCCAACTTCTTTACCATAATTTACAACCACTTAATAGGTCCTAAATTACTGTCATTAAGCTGCTAAACCGCAGCTGAAATTTCCAGAAAATGCACAACACTCTCGACCAACACCTAAACCATACTACTTTCAACACATGGCCCCCAATTTCACTCCCTTTCGGTCCCCTCTAATCTCAGCACCTATCCACCCCTTTAAATCTCTTCTTATGTCCGTAAGGGACCTGCTAACTAAGCCAATCCAAGGAGAAATGACGATGTACAAGATTGTATATTAATCGCTAACGCAATTTCTTCCCTTCAATCTACATCTCCAAGATCCGAACTCCTCCCTCATCCAGATGCCTATGATCCACTCCTAACATCATACCAGTCATGACAAAGGCTGAGACAAGGCTGGGTTTGCCCATGCACAGCAGCAGCCCTTGCCCGACAGACTCGAACCACCCAAGTCCCAAACTCTCGGTTCTTCACTCATAAACGTCCAGCACATTTTCTAAACCTCATGACAACAACTTGACACCACCAACAACTTCTATATAATAAAGAATCACAGCCCCTTGCAACAAATTTCGAAAAACGTGAGTATCATGCATGCTAATAGCCAAGTTTCATGAAAGATTAACCGAAAACGTAGTTACGGAATAGATCGAGTGATGAACATGCATAAACTTGAATTTTCAATGTATATAGGACGTGAATGATGAGAAATAAGAGATACAAGCGTGCCTTATGATGAATGATCTGGGATAAAAAAAATCGATGAATCACGGTCGAAGTGGTGAGCTTCTTGCTTGAGGGAGAAACGGTGACACCGAAGTTTTAGTGGCAGCAATTCACGAGGAGATTTCTGGTTGGAGGAGGGTGTCGGCTGTGGCAATTGTTTAGGTTTTAGGTTAAGATGATAATTAGCCAATAAATAAATAGCTAACAATCCATTAATGGGCCAAATTTTGATAATTAAGAGTTTAAAAGGATTTTAAGCACAACGAGCTTAGAAGTAGGCCTATTAAGTCCAAACGCACTCCCAAAAAATATTTCGTGTTGGAAGATTTTGAAAATATTAGTCGAACCCTTAAAAAGTCATCTGATTCGATAAAATCCACGTACCGTTAAAAAAAAATCCTGCGGGTAAAAATATCCAAAAATTCTCATTCTTGAAAATTACACTTAAAAACGCTTTAAATTAATTTATAAAAATAAATCACGTAATAAAATAATTTTCCTGAAAATTCCCGGTCTCCGATCTTCGTTCGAACGTGAAATGCACCTAAACACCCTAATGCCTGAACTTTTAAAATTTCATGAATTAAATCCTATCATGCATGAATTATGCATAAAATGCATAAAAATAATTAAACACATAATTAAAACAAAAATCCTAGATTGCATGAACTTTAAATGAACAAGGAATTAAAACATAATTAATTAAATAAACATGCATTTAAAGCTTTAAAACAATTTAATAAAATAAAAAATAAATTTAATAACTTGCATGCATATTGTTCAGGTGGACTTTCAAATTTTCGGGACGTTACACATAATGTGAAAATAACTTATCATGAGCAATTATAATACGTGCATAACTGAACTGAAAATCACAGTGAAAATGTTTGCTCCTTGGAGCCTTGTAATAAAATAGCATGTCATAAATTTTCTGTTGAGATGATGGTCTACGCTAGTGGCCCCTGAACTGAACTGACTGGTAACTGGCGACCTGGTAAAGTAATGAACGTCTGATCAGACTAATACCACAGTATACTGGGTGGAACTAAACTGAACTGACCGGTAACTGGCGACCGGATAATACAATGCTCCCATGATAGTGAAATGGCCACAAGCAATATCGCATAAATCTCAAAAATGAATATTTTATATTTTTATGCACGTAATATAATTAAATGGCATAATGAAATATCATGTATTATTTTACCACATGGATTGGATCGTTCTCAGGCTCGCTGTGACCTAAATTTATCATTAAAAATATGCAAATGATTTTCTTGACCAAACTTTGTAATTGAATCCAAAAAATGAGACAGTTGCGCCCAACAACTTCGTATTTAATCATGACTCCGTGCCAACCCGAACCAACACCGAACCCTCATTTAGTCATGATTAACATACACTTATAATGATGAAATAATGCTCGTAAAAGGAAATGGGCCGAAATTTTCGTGAATGGAGGGCAAAACATGAAACGCTCTTTCGAGAGTCAATTTGGCATATCGTACCGTTATTTCTCGTACGACCTCTAAAATGATCCGAATCATGAACGGCCAAAAACATGACCTTCCAAACTTGATGAGGCATTGTCCAGTCCAAGGCCATAGGCTAAAAGCCAACCAAGAACTCGAACGGGCCACTGAACCGAAGCAGCAAGTTGCTGTCACAAAAATACAGCAGCTGTGCTTTGGTTTCCTGCGTCGTTTGCGAGGCTAATGGCCATTGGGGCTTGAACCACCAACCACAACCTATTACCAACATCCTAAGGAATGATTTGAACCATGGCTAAGGGCACTAGGCCAGCCACAATTCGAATCACACCAGAAACAAACCATACGTCCCAACCGAGTACTAATTCTGCGCGTGGGATGTTGCTGTGGTTCTTGCTGTCATGGGCCATTCCAGTGGCCATTTGGTTGACCATGGAATGATATAGACATCCAGAGGTATGGTATGAACCGTAGCTAAGGGCCATAGGCCAACCAAGATCCACTCCATTCCACAAAACCCGAAACATACTTGCTGTAAAATGAGAAGGGCCGAAAGGGGAAGGGGTTGTTCTTGTGTTTTGATTTAAAAACCGATGCAACCATGGACCAGGCCTCAAAAGGGCGACTTGGTCACGTCTTAGACATGCTAGGGAGGTGTTCTAACCATGGCTATAGGCCCCTAGGGCAGCCAAGATCAGACACTTCCCCTTGACAGCAACATGACAGAAAATCGAACACAATATGACACTCATGGGGAAGTTGCTGTCATTTCTGGATTCCAGTGGGTATGGGGCTAGAACCAATGGACAAATGTGTTCCTAACATGTCCTAGTACATGCCTAGGAGCAGCCTTGGGAGCCTGGACATGAGCCATCCACCTTAAACACCAAAAACAAGCGAACCGTGAGGAGCACAAGGAAGGGCCGAAAATCTGCATCTTTTATTTTCAAAGTTCTTGATATATTTCGGTTATGCCATGGAAATAATGATCATATAATGTTTAAAAATGTTAATATGACTTGATTGAAGAGCAAGGAAAAATATAAACATGCCTGGTTTCGTTTTGAAAAGAAAACGAACGAAACGCAACGACGCGGCGCGGAGGAGACAGAGCGCTTTGCTATCTTGTTTCTTTCTCAGTTTTCTCTCATATTTCTTGCTATGAGGCTCACGTTTTTCTCTCAAAAATGGCTCTGAATTTCGGTGATGTGGGAGAGGAAATGATGGTTAGAAGAGTTGTTGGAAACTAGATTCTGGAGTTTGACAAAACATGAATCAATCGATTAACAAAATATGAATCAACTGATACGCGCAAGCAAATTCGGCAACTGGACTTATCAACTGAAATTAGCTGATACAATGATACAAAGTAAACTGATCAGTTGGAACTGATCAGTTAAAACATTCAGCCGAATGCCTTAAAGTCTCTCAACTAAAGATGTCTCGGGAAAGAACAAAAAAGACATAGCAGATTACAAGAGCGCCGTACAACAACCAAGACTACTTAAAATAACGCATTCCAGACAAAGCAATCAAGACGCCAAATTACAATAAATGAAGCAAACAATATCGAAGGAATAATCAAGTGGAAACCAACGGATACAAGATTCAAATTTATCTCAATATTACCGTTGGAAAAGAAGAGTATAAATATGGCAGAAGAAAAAGAAGAAAGGACGATCACTCAATCTTAAACTTGTTGTTACTCTGTCAAAATCTTAGCTCACTCTCATTTGAATTACTTGTAGCAATCAAGGCTACAATCTGAGCTTATTAGCACTCTGTAAAAGTTGTTAGATTCAATTGTGCTAATATCAGTTACGCATTGAGAATACTGTGTAGAACTAAGAGTTTCAGTTTTGGCAGTAGTAAGTCCAAACTGAAGTGGGTCTGTACAAGTGTTGTACTTGATCAAAGTCTTTTAGTGAATATCCTATCCTTGTGATAGAAGGGGTGACGTAGGAGTAAATAAATTCTCCGAACATCCAGAAACAACTCTTGCATATTTCTTTCAGTTTCGTATTCTATCTTTCAGTCAGTTAATTTCCGCAACTACTCTAGTTTAACTATTTGTTATCGACCAACAAGATTCCAAGATTCAGTTTATCACCAAACTGAACTCAAATATTATTAAAGAACAATTTTAATTGTAAGTGTTTATTCAACCCCCCTTTCTAAACACTCTTGTTACGACAACCGATCCTATCAAGTGGTATCAGAGCGGTTGAATCTTGTTCTTGAATACTTCTGATCTATAAATCTGCTAGCATGACTTCATTCAATAAAATTCCTATGTTCTCAAGAGAAGATTTCAATGACTGGAAAATCAGAATGCAGGCTCACTTAGCTGCACAAGATAATGACATGTGGTATGTCATAACAGACGGACCCATGAAGATTCTAAAAGCAAACACAGCAATTGCCATAACTGAAGGGGCACCACAGAGAATTCAAAAGCCAAGAGAAGAGTGGCAACTGAGGACAAAAGAAAAGCCAATCTTGACAATGTGGCCAAAGATACTCTGTACAAAACACCGGACAAAGCAACATTCAACAAAATAAAGATGTGCAAAACAGCAAAAGAAATTTGGGAAAAGTTGATTCAGTTATATGAAGGAAATGACCAAACAAAAGAAAATAAACTTTTTGTTGATGTTCAGAAATTTGACAATATCAAAATTAAGGTTGGAAAATCAATAAATGCACTTGGAAAAGTGTATACAAACAAAGAAGTTGCACTGAAAGTGATGAGAGGCCTTCCAAAGGAATGGGATGTCAAAACTATGTGTAATGTCCTAGATTGTATGTGGATAAAATGAAAAGATGAAGTGTTGCTTGAAGAAAGAGACCGCACCCGCTCCCCTTTTGATACCGCACCCGCGGTGCATGGACAGATAGTTGGCCATTTTTACAGTAGGGTCACCTCACCCGCGGTCTAGAAGGAGTGCACCCGCGGTTAATGTCCAGTAGGGTAGGAAATTTGGTACGAAGCAACACCGCACCCGCGGTCGTTAAATTTTGAAAAATGAAACTAGTGTCGAGAGCTTAGCGCACCCGCGGTGGAAGGAGAGCGCACCCGCGGTGCTGCATGCGAGAAATCCACCTTTGAAGTTTATGATGACACATGGCAGGGTATATATATGTTTTGCACATGAGTCATCTTCCTTTCATTTTGCAGCTGCTGAAAACGAGAGAGTAGGGAGAAGCTCCAATTCCTTATGCTTTTAAATTGTGATTTTGAAAGATTTATACATTCAAACTTAAATCCAATTTCAGTTTTGAGCTCCTCTCTTCAAGGGCTAGCTAAGGATGTAAGTTTCATTCATTTCGTACATGATTTTAGATATTGTGATTGCGGAAATTGTGAATTACACTAGATTATGTGTTCTTGTGAAGTTGGTGATTGCATATACGCAACCAGATCGAAAAACAGACGTTGTATGCTATTGCAACGATTTTCCAGCATGTTTAAAGTTAACTTATGCAGTTTTGAGTACTATCATATGTGTATGATGAAGATTATGAGTTGAGACTTGTGAATTGTTAATATATGTGAAAGTTGGATTGACCGTTGTTGAGGAACTACGTCGTTATGCCGTCAAATGTACTGAAGTCAAGTATTGAATTGGATACGTGTAGATTGAGATTACAGATTGATAGAATATGTATCCACATTTCTATTTCAGATTTGATATTGACATATTCGTCATCGAGACTTCGGCATCGACAGACATTGTGCGACGAAAGATATAATTCATGTTTTGTTTGGGGAAGACACGACTCAAATGAGATTCAATTTGAGTTTCCCAACAAAATCACATACTAGATTTATTGTTTATCTCTTTGATATGATTTGGATTTGTTTATAGATTTATATTCAAATCTCTTGATATGATCATGCTTTGTCTATAGATTTATATTCAAGCATTGAGATAGGAGAGTCATTGACAGATTTGTCAAACTAGACGTTCGGTGTATCGACGCATAGGAGCAGACTTCCTCCGACTGTAGACATTCGATACAGACACGACCGAAGTCTAGGAATAAGACGTACAGTTACCCCGATTGGGAGGGTAGGTAACAGACAGTGACGTCTTATTCAGACCGGGATCCCTAGAGTAGAGTCGAATTGAGTCAAGACATGATTTGATTGATATTGCATGCGTATGTTGCTTTGGTTTCATAGACTATGGAACCTATTGCTTTTTATATTATTCATGATGATTTGTTTCATGATTTATATTTTGTTTATGCATTCATACCATGTTTTATATTGGGATTTGTTCTCACCGGAGTTTCTGGCTGTTGTTATGTCTGTATGTGTGCATAACAACAGGTGGGGCAGGATTTGGGTCACGACAGAGATGAGATTGAGATAGCGTGGTGACTCCGGGCGCAGAAGATCACTAGTGGTGTTGTACTAGATTTTTGTACTACTTGTGGTTTATGGTTTGTATTAAACAATAGTGATATGTTTGTAGTAGAATATGACATGTATATTATATGTGTTGTAATTCAATAAAGAAAGATATTATGCTTAGTATTTACATTTGAATTAATGTTAAAAAGCAAAAATTTGACCCACATTTTGAATAAAGCTCCGATTAATCCTGAAAAGAACTGAGTTAGAGCCTGGGTCCCCAAAACAGGTGGTATCAGAGCTGTAGGTTCTGTAGACTGAGATAGAATAGAATGAGCGGGGTAGATCGAGTCATCTTCCTTGTTTTGATATGCTAGCATGATTTATTGCTTTCCCTATTATATGTTGTATTGTATCTGAGTTGATTTACAACATATATTTGTCAAACCTGAATCAGAATCGATTCTGGATCAGAGGTATATGATCAGAGGAGGGCTAAGACAGCTTGTATAGACTGTGTACTAACCTGTTTGAATATCAGATATGCCGCCTAGAAGAATACCACAACCGGCTACAGGTCAAGCGCCGGAACAGGGTAGCACGTCAGGTACTCAGATGGACGTGACTGCTACACCAATGGAAACTTTGTTGAAACGGTTTCAGTCTTTTCGGCCACCGACACTGAAAGGCACAGAAAATGCAGTCGAGTGTGAAAGTTGGCTAGAGGATATCGAGATGCTATTCGAATCCCTTGAGTACACTGATGACCGACGAATGAAATTAGTTGGGCACCAACTGCAAGATGTGGCCAAGAATTGGTGGATTAATATGAAGAGAGCATTGGAGCACCGTTGTACACAGATTACTTGGAAGGTGTTCAAGACTGAGTTTTATCAGCGATTCTTCCCTGTGTCTTACCGAAAAGATAAGGATGCCGAGTTCGCCAATTTAAGGCAAGGACAACCGAACATAGAAGAATATGTTGCCAAGTTCTCCTCATTGCTGCGATTTGCTCCCCATGTTGCCGAGAATGAAGAGGCCGTTGCGGACCAATTTATAAATGGCCTGAATCCAGAAATCTTCACCTTGGTGAACACCGGTAGGCCTAAAAACTTTACTGATGCATTGAACCGTGCCAAAGGAGCAGAAGCTGGATTACTTAGGCAACGAAGCATTCTCTATGTTGCTCCGACTCCTAGACCGCCACTACCTTCAGTTCAACCCCCTCTTCGATTTGAGAGCGGTGGTAGCAGTAGCGGGAGGAAAGATCAGTTGAAATTCAAGGGCAAACAATTCAAGAAATCAGAGAGCAGTTCGTCGAGCTCCAGTGGGTCGAGACAGAGAGGTCCTGGCCAGAGTACCGAGTATACATGTGTATATTGTAGTTCTTGTGGAGGTAGGAATGCCACTGAGCAGTGTCAGGGAGTGATGGGTCGATGCAATATCTGTAGGCAACAGGGACACTTTGCCAGAGTCTGTCCCCAGAGAGGTACCCAGAGATTTCAGAGTGCAGGGTCATCAGTATCAGTGACTCAGCCCGAGAGGCAAGCTTCGTCTGTCCATTACTTCCAACCCCCGCCTACACAGTCCCAGCCTAGAGCCAGAGGTGGCCAGACGGTGAGCCAACCTTCCCGACAACAGGCTCAGGTGTTTGCACTGACGGAGGAGCAAGCCCAAGATGCACCAGACTATGTGATTGCAGGTAACTGTTTTCTTTGCGGTTATCCTGCATATGTATTGATAGATACATGTGCATCACATACATTCATATCAGAACGTTTTGCATTGACACATGCATTGCCTGTAGAGTCATTGTCTACTGTAGTGTCTATTTCTTCTCCGTTGGGAAGTGGTCTGATATCTGTGACTTCAGTTAGACATTGTATACTACAGTTTGAGGGGCTTGAGATCGATTTATACTGTATTGTACTTGGCTTATCTGATTGTGACTGTATTGTCGGGATTGACATGTTGACTAAGTACAGAGCTACCGTAGATTGTTTTCACAAGATTGTCAGATTCAGACCTGAAATGACAGAGGAATGGAAATTCTACGATAAGGGTTCCAGATATCGGATTCCCTTAGTGTCTGCTCTGACTATGAGTAGATTGTTGCAGAAAGGAGCAGAAAGGTTCCTTATTTATTCTGTAGACCTACAGAAATCGAGCCCGGCATTGGCAGATTTTCCAGTAGTACGGGAGTTTGCAGATGTATTTCCTGACAAGATTCCAGGGTTACCTCCAGCTCGAGAGATTGATTTTAGTATTGATCTGTAACGAACCGTACTTTTCATACTTAAAATTTGCGGAAAATTAAAAATTTTAATCAAATAAAACATCCGTACGGTCGTCACCCAACATACATAAAATATCTTTAAAATAATCCATCACCAAATAAGAGTTTGCTAAAAGAACGCTGTCTCAAAACGTCTCACATTCAAATCAAAACATCAGAGTATTTTAAAAGTTTGCATAAACATAAACTTAGTGGTCCTCGGGTTTAGCCTTCTGCTCAGTCCAAGCCTGCCCCTTGGTCGCCACCTCCTGTCTCCTCATCAACATACTCACCTGCATCGATCAAGTCTAGTGAGTCTAAAGACTCAACACGTATAAACTGGGAATAACTAGTATTACATAATAAAACCACATACAACTTCAAAATATAACATATATACTTGAAACTTAAACTTTGCGTAATAAACTTGAACTCTTAATAAACTTAAACTTTCATAATAACTTTGAACTCTCATAAACTTCTTTGAACTTGAACATACATACTTTGAAACTTGAACTTGCATAATAACTTGAACTTTCATAAACTTGAGCTTTGCATAAACTTTGAACATACATGCATACATAATATGACGTGCCATCACATAAACTTTTCTTTAAACATGCTTTCATACTTCAACATACTTAACTTCATCATTTTGCGTAGAGGATGTTTCAAAGCAAGTGACCCATAACATAATAAATGCCTGATCAGACAAACCACAGTACTGGGCTGACAGGGACGTATCCACTGCCACATACATGAGATCCCTGTTCATAATTTAACAGGCCAGTTGGTCCACGTTCATAATTTAACGCTTCACAACCACGATCTAACCCGTTCATAATTTAACGGACGGATTGGTCCCCGTTCATAATTTAACGCTTTCCAATCCTAACTTCAAACCCGCTCATAATTTAACGGGGTGGAGAGGTCCTCGGCCACGTTCACCGACTTCCAAACCCATTCATAATTTGGTCACAAGACATTTAGCATACCTCAAAAACTTAAAATATTTTCATTGCACGTCATACATACTTACTTGGCGTTGAGGGATTCGTTGGACTTTGACTGGGGCCGTCGCTGCTGCACATGCTAACGTGAAACTGCATACTTAACTGACATAACTTAGACGTAGAAATCATACTTAATCTTAAGCTCAATCAATACTTAGGACGTTCTAAGTTTTCCCATGACTCGACCTTGAAAACACCATATTAAACCTTAACATACAACCTCAAACCGAATCCTAAGTGATGAAAGAATGTATCCCAAAAATAGGAGGACACGGACCCCGAGCCTAGGTCCGGGCTTGGGTCCGTGTAGACACTGCATGGTGTGTGTATCGAAAAGTAAAGGCACGGACCCCGTCTATAGGTCCGGGTCAGGGTCCGTGTAGATACTGTGAAGGGAACACTCGGAAATGAGAGGGGCACGGACCCCGTGCATGGGTCCGTCAAGTAGTCCGTGTACCCTCGGGAACTTGGCACTGCTGAGAGAACAAAGGCACGGACCCCGTGTGGGGGTCCGGGTGAGGGTCCGTGTACTCGCGGGACAAGAAAACTCACGAGAATTTTGTACATGTTTTGTTTAGCGTTCTCGACTCGATTGTACGGACTATGAGTGGACACCTCGAGACCCATCCTAGCTTGCCATAACCTTAAAACACATTCGCATAGACTCCCAAAGCAACAATGTTCACCTTACGACGCATATCATTCAAAAACGTGGCAATTGACACCGAAACGTTTCCTACGGCTTTAATGAGGTCGAGTGCCTATCGACACTAAACAACCTATCAAATAACAACCCAACATCATACTAAGCATACCTAGACGCAGCAACGATCACCCGTCGATCCCCAACGAAGCCTGCAACCATAAAATCTCAAGAACACATCAATACAAAATTTTCTGAAAACGTAGTTTGAGCAGTCCCGCGAAAAACCTCATAACTCACTCAATTTTCATCCAAAAATCTCGAATTTTATATCAAATCGAAGGCATCGAAAAGTTTTACAATTTTCTAGTTGAAAGTTTTCTCAAAATCCCGACGGAAAAATCGCAGTTTTCATCAGAACAGTAAATTACGAGATTTCAGATCTAAAAAGTATTTCAAACGCATTCAAACCATTTTCCGCTCAAACGACGAACGTCACACATGGATTTTCACGCATAAAAAACACGACGCATACTATGACAAGATCGATGCAGAAAGAACAGATTATACGTGCCTTTTGATATTTAAAAATACCGTACGACGACACCGAAGCGGAGATGGAAGCGAGGTTGATCCGGGACGAACGTGACGCGATTTTCTTGCAATAAAATCGAACAAAACCTGTTGGAAGGTAACGGGGAAGGGGGCGGCTGCTAGGTTTCTTAGAAACCTAGGTTTTCTTCAAAAAGAATTGAAATAGAAATATGTTTGTGTGTGTGTGTGAGTTGCCGTGTGTTAGTGTGTGAATTAGGTGTGTGTAAAAGTGTGGGTGTGTGAGTTTAGTTGTTAATTATGGGAATTAAATTGCTTAATAATAAATTGACCACTAATTTAAAGTTAATCAAACACTAACTCCCTCAATTGCCTTAATTAAAATAACAAACCCACACAAAATGCTAGATTTAAAGGTTTTAAACTCTAAATCACTAAATAAATAAATTAGGCTTTTAAAAATACTAAAACTAAATAAATTATTTAAAATACCTCATCTTAAACTTAAAATAAAATACCACCCTTTAAATTGCTAAAAATCGTCACCGGTTCTTTCCTCGATCCCGCCTCGAATAATCGCCTGAACAAGAAACTCGAAAAACATTTTAACATGCATCAATTAAACATAAATATTAAAATAATGCAATTTCTTAAATCGTGAAATAAAACTCAAGTCAATGAATTAAACATGCATTAAAATCATTTAATAAAATACATAAGGAATTTAATAACTTGCACGCACGTGGTTCATGTGAATCTCAAATTTCGGGACGTCACAATCTATCCCCCTTAATTTGAATTCATCCCCGAAATTCGCTTATCCTTGATAATCCAAAAGTTAGATTCTTAATTCTAGTATCCCAACAATCCACGCTACCGCTGCGCTACTCTGATAAATTAAGCTTTATGTTGTCCTTACGTCTCTTCAATCCTAATTAAATTGCCTACCAAAAACCTCGTTTGCGAAATACAACTTAAACGGCTTATGGTAACTTAGTTTACTTTACTACGACCTCGAATTCTGACTTTTCTCGTCGTTCCCAATATTAGAAATGGAGGTTCAAACTTATCGTATCTTACCTTCTTTATACTATACCTGTAATGTCAACGACCTATTACATTAGCATTTATGTAGTTCAACTTAAGAACTCTTAGCACCAAAGGTTACTGGTCAACTTCTATCCTCGGCAATACACTTAAAAGATACATCTTATCTTAACTCCATATGTTAATATTGGCCTACAATCCCTGAATCGAATATTTACCTTACGATACAAACTTACATAACTTAGCTATTTACGAGTACATCTCAAATATAAAATTGTTGCAACCTTTAATTTCGAGTAACATAAATCCGTAAAACCCCAAAATATATAATATCGATCCTCTCCTTAAATAATAAAACTTTCTAGCATCGATCACAAGCTTAAACTATTTTCTTCCCGATTATAATATAGTTAAAGCCTAAGACACTTGAGCCTTCCTGTGGGGACCCGGACGCTAATCATCTTCTTAATCGTTATTGGGATTTAAATTATCAGTTCTGATAAACAGGGTCTAAAAATTTTCTTTTTAAATTATAACTGTGGAAGGTAATGGAATCTAAATACTATACATGTCTGTATATAAAATACAAATTCAGTATTAGAATACAATAATGTACAACATTCTAATCTAAGGTTCACTACTAAAGTTCTAGTAGTAAAATCCAATCTACTGCAAGTCCGGAATCACCACGCTAACTCGTCTTCTCTCATCGTCATCTCGACCCTGATCCAGCCCCACCTGTTGTCATGCACACAGACAAAACACGACAACAGCCGGATAACTCCGGTGAGAATAAATCCCAGTATAAAACATGGTAAGCATGTATATAAACAAACTAATTCATAAACCATGCGATCATGTATAAACACAATATATTTCATAATCTATGAAATTAAGCATGCAACTCAAATCAGATAAACATGCATATAAACAATCTAAATCCTAAAAACATGCTAGCACAACTGGAAGCAATAACGATGGGTCCAATGATCTAGGAGCCACATCCATATAATCATGCAGTCCTAATCAAATCATGTCTAGACTTGACTCGACTAAAACTCTAGGGATCCCGGGGTGAATAAGACGTCACTGGCTGTCACCTACCCTACCAATCGAGGTGCTGTACGTCTTATTCCTAGACTTCGGCCTGATCTGTATCCACATCTACAAAGGGGCGGTGATCTTCCCCTAAGCTGAGATATCGCCGAACATCTAGAAGTCTGGATGATCTCGCAGACTTTCCTATCTTAATGCATGAATACACAATCTGTAAACAAGCATAATCATCTTAATGCAATGCAACATGATCTGTAAACAAAGCATAATTAGATAAAACATAAACAAGAATATAGTATGTGATTTATTGGGCAACTCAAGGATGATCTCGATTGAGTTGTTTCTTCCCGAATATCACATGAATTATACCTTTATCTTCCCCGTCTGAGGAAGACGAAGTCTCGAAGTCTGGTCTGCTCATATCCGATTTCCAGTTGTAGCCTGTGTTGATAGGAACACGGTACTGAAGTCGGATTCTAATTCAGACGGACGGATTTCTCGAAAAAGGCGTAAGGATTTTCAACTCTTATTCTGAACCCTTTTCTCGATCTTTGTTTCTGATTTCTGAGGGATTACAAACGTTTATATGTATATATATATCCGTCTTGCATGAAATTGAAACGTGGCTACCTTTCATTATTTCCGGGTGGCGCTCGAGCGGTCGAAATGTACCGCTCGGGCGCCGAACATACTGTCCGGAATTTTCAAGTCGCACCCTTGGCGCTCGGGCGGTCGAAATCTACCGCCCGGGCGCCGAACCTTCTGTCCGAGCAATAACTTGTGATACCTTGGCGCTCGGGCGGTACTTTTCTACCGCTCGAGCGCCGAAGTTTCTGCCCAAATACTTGGCTAACAAGTGCAACGACGCCCGGCCTTGTCATATCGGTTCATTTGAGTTCTTATAATCTCAATCATGTCAATTAATCAACGTCTGATTATAATGATTAAATCTCGGGCATTACATTTCTCCCCCTCTTAGATCTGAGTTCGTCCTCGAACTCATAAGCAATCAATTCAAATATCAGAGAAGAAATGTATAATAGAGTTTAACATCCAAACTCCTCTCTTAATGAATCCATTCTGAAATCTCTTTCTTGTATCAATCTCTGATTTCAATTCTGGAATAAAACTTCATAAAGTATACTATTCTAATACTTCTTAAACTAACTCTGACAGAATCAATCTTGCCATGTTGGTTATACAACATCCGCATAAACCAATCACAGTTCATAACAAAACAATACTAGCAGTTGTTATCAAACCTGCTAATCCCAATCAAGGACATATGAAATCTTCAGTTTTAAATACCAAGCATCATCATCCGATGTTGGTTTCTTTAATCTGTCCATTCTGAACTGTCTTGATAACTATTGTCATGCAATAAGTCATATAGTGACAATAAATCATAACAGCTAGTGCTAACATCCAGCACTAAAACTCTACCAATATCTATCAGTATCTGAATCATACACTCTGACTACATGTCAATCTGTGAATAATCTGTGGAAGAGTTCATGATATCTTCTATCACAAATACGAACTCAATCAAAATCACAATCTGATATAATCTAGTTAAATGTTCTGTTCTATCTGAACATTTCTTTGACATCGATCTATGTCATCTAGTTCTGTTTGTACGTAGTCTGGTACAAACTGATAGATATAGATTCAGTAATCTGTCAATCATAATCATATCATATCTCAATCTGGAGAAAATGACGGCACTTTCATTACGAAAGCCATAGAAATGTACTCCCATTTCTATTCAGAAATATACAAAATCTGTAATACTCTTTTAATTTCTATCTTTCTGTCTTTTTCTGTTAGCGATTCAGACTTATCAGTATGATTTCTGCCAACATTTCCGTACAAATTCTGCCATAACTGATATACTCTGTCTATATTACAACTATCTGTTCGAATATCATACATTCACAATCATCAGAATGAAAACTGAACCCACTACTGTGCATTTCTGACACTATCTGTGCTTTCAGATTCGAACTATTCTGTATAAACAATCAGTTAATAATATAAAATAAAGAAGAAATACCTACCTGGTATTCGGCACTGACTACAGATATCAAATTCTGTTATATAATTCTGAAACATTCTGATATAACATTTCTGAACTGTTGCAACTCTCAACTGTTTACAATATTCTGTATCAAACATACATGCAAACCACAGTAATAACAGTCAGATTCGAAATAAAGACAACCTATACAGATCTAGTGAGTTTAAGAAAACTCATAAAACAACGATTTCTGGCAATACTGATAATTCTGACTACTGATCAATCTTCACAGTGCCCAAATCATCTGCCATATCTCATCTGCAAATAGAATATGCTCCCAAACAATATAAGATGTCTCAAATACTGATTTAGAACCATAACAATACGCAAGTAGATATAACATAATAAGAGAATAAGAAAATCTGCAAAACTCAGCAATTCTGACTTTCTGACACTTCTGTTAATTCTGATATATCTGATATCTGTGTCGCTTACAGTCGCTGATTTCTGTCTCAACTGTGTAAATAATCGGTATACATACTGCAGATATTACATATGCTGAATACAATCTGTTTCAATTATGATTCATACCTGACCCATTTCTGTATACAATAATCACCATTCTCTGAATATTCAATAAAGTCTTCACATATTCATTTCAACCAATCAGATATTGCTAACATATCAAATATCATAGATATAACAAGCATAAAATCATCAGAATATCTCCGAACATAAGAGTTAGCAATCTGTACCCTTCTATTAATCTTCAATATCATTCTGTACTGAATTCTAAGGTATAACCATTACCTGGTATCGATTCAATTCTGAAATCTACCTTTCTGATATCAAACGCATCTGACATCTTATCTAGGCAATTATCAATCAATCCTTACGTAACTATCAAATCTGTAGTTGCTAAACTCGATTTCAGTAGGTTTACTGAATACATAAGGATACCATCTGTTCCTTTCTGTATTAATCGAGTCATCAACAATACAATTATTAAAGGAATTCTGAATTTAGAATCCTTATCGGAAAATCTCCGTTTATCAGCCAGATTTGGTCTGAGTCTTACCATTTCTGGGACAATTTCTACAATATCTTTGTACTTGCTCACCATCTCCATATCAGTAATGCAATTAACTCAGATCATCAACAACACAAGTACAGCACAATCTACTCACCTCATTCTTATCTTACTGTAGTATATATATATCATAAAAATCTTAGATATCATCATTTTCCTCAACCATCAAGGAAAGTAATACTACAGTACAACAAACCCAATAGGTACAGCATATCTCCATGCTAATCAATCATAGATACTCATAAAAAAATGCATTAGTACATATCAATACATATGCAATATAATCATAAAAGAATAGTACCTATGACGTGTTCTGAGTCTATTCTTCTGTCATTACCACCAATGACTCTGCTCCCTAATCTCTTCGGAAGCCTCTCTGGGGACAGACTCTAGCAAAGTGTCCCGGCTGTCTACAAATATGACAAGTACCAGTCACTCCCTGGCATTGCTCGGTGGAATGTCTCCCTCCACACCTATCGCAATAGACTCCAGTATAGCTCGGGCTAGAACCGCTGGAACTAGAGGAACCACCTCCTAATTTCTTGAACGATTTCTTTCGAGCTTTAAGCAACTCTTGCTTTCCACTCGTGCTGCCACGTTCAAATCGGAGAGGGGATTGCTGTGTCTGGGATTGCTTCACGCTCAGTCTTCCCAATTGTCTAATCAGACTCGCCTCCGCCCTCCTTGATTTACTCAACGCATCAGCAAAATGATAAGGTTGTTGCATGTTCATCAATGCAACTATTTCTGAATTCAATCCTCTGACGAACTGATTCACTACAGCTTCGTCATTTCCAGCCAAATGATGGAGCAAAATGCAGTAGCGTAGAGAATTTAGCAGCATATTCGTCAATATTCAATAGGCCTTGTCTCAAATTCTCAAATTCTGCTCTTTTGTCCTCCCGATACGAAGCTGAGAAAAATCTTCGATAGAATTCAGTTCTGAATATTTCCCACGACATCACTGTACCTCTCTGTGCCCACATTCTTCTACTGGTAATCCACCAACTCCTGGCTGCTTCTCGTAACTGATAAGGCACCATTTGAACCCTCTGTTCATCTGTACAGTCAAGTAAATCGAACAAGATTTCTATATCATCAAACTAGTTCTGACAATCTTCAGATGTCTCGGTACCATTCAGAACCGGCGGCTGTAATAACTCAAATTCCTTCATCTTTTCTTCTAACTGAGTTTCTGATACATCTCTCTGTTCAGACGAAGTACTGCCCTTTTCTGAAATTCTTCGAGGCGGTATATCTGAATATCAAACAGATTAGTACACCATCTATACAATCTGTCTCAGCCCTCCTCTAATCATATACCTCTAATTCAGACTCGGTTCTGATCCAGGCTTAGTAATTACATGCTGCAAACAACTCAGATAACAAGCAACATGTAATAGGGAAAGCAATAAATCATGCTAGCACACACAATGTAGTCAACATTGAAATAAATCTCATGCTAGCAATCACATGCAAGGACAAAAAAATTCAATCTACCCCGCTCATTCTCTGCTGTCTCAGTCTAAAGAATCTATCAACTCTGATTATCTCAATCTAAAGGATCTATCGTTCTGAGAATCTAAGTCTAAAGGAACTATCAGCTCTGATACCACCTGTTGTGGGGACCCGGACGCTAATCATCTTCTTAATCGTTATTGGGATTTAAATTATCAGTTCTGATAAACAGGGTCTAAAAATTTTCTTTTTAAATTATAACTGCGGAAGGTAATGGAATCTAAATACTATACATGTCTGTATATAAAATACAAATTCAGTATTAGAATACAATAATGTACAACATTCTAATCTAAGGTTCACTACTAAAGTTCTAGTAGTAAAATCCAATCTATTGCAAGTCCGGAATCACCACGCTAACTCGTCTTCTCTCATCGTCATCTCGACCCTGATCCAGCCCCACCTGTTGTCATGCACAAATACAAAACACGACAACAGCCGGATAACTCCGGTGAGAATAAATCCCAGTATAAAACATGGTAAGCATGTATATAAACAAAGTAATTCATAAACCATGCGATCATGTATAAACACAATATATTTCATAATCTATGAAATTAAGCATGCAACTCAAATCAGATAAACATGCATATAAACAATCTAAATCCTAAAAACATGCTAGCACAACTGGAAGCAATAACGATGGGTCCAATGATCTAGGAGCCACATCCATATAATCATGCAGTCCTAATCAAATCATGTCTAGACTTGACTCGACTAAAACTCTAGGGATCCCGGGGTGAATAAGACGTCACTGGCTGTCACATACCCTACCAATCGAGGTGCTGTACGTCTTATTCCTAGACTTCGGCCTGATCTGTATCCACATCTACAAAGGGGCGGTGATCTTCCCCTAAGCTGAGATATCGCCGAACATCTAGAAGTCTGGATGATCTCGCAGACTTTCCTATCTTAATGCATGAATACACAATCTGTAAACAAGCATAATCATCTTAATGCAATGCAACATGATCTGTAAACAAAGCATAATTAGATAAAACATAAACAAGAATATAGTATGTGGTTTATTGGGCAACTCAAGGATGATCTCGATTGAGTTGTTTCTTCCCGAATATCACATGAATTATACCTTTATCTTCCCCGTCTGAGGAAGACGAAGTCTCGAAGTCTGGTCTGCTCATATCCGATGTCCAGTTGTAGCCTGTGTTGATAGGAACACGGTACTGAAGTCGGATTCTAATTCAGACGGACGGATTTCTCGAAAAAGGCGTAAGGATTTTCAACTCTTATTCTGAACCCTTTTCTCGATCTTTGTTTCTGATTTCTGAGGGATTACAAACGTTTATATGTATATATATATCCGTCTTGCATGAAATTGAAACGTGGCTACCTTTCATGATTTCCGGGTGGCGCTCGAGCGGTCGAAATGTACCGCTCGGGCGCCGAACATACTGTCCGGAATTTTCAAGTCGCACCCTTGGCGCTCGGGCGGTCGAAATCTACCGCCCGGGCGCCGAACCTTCTGTCCGAGCAATAACTTGTGATACCTTGGCGCTCGGGCGGTACTTTTCTACCGCTCGAGCGCCGAAGTTTCTGCCCAAATACTTGGCTAACAAGTGCAACGACGCCTGGCCTTGTCATATCGGTTCATTTGAGTTCTTATAATCTCAATCATGTCAATTAATCAACGTCTGATTATAATGATTAAATCTCGGGCATTACACTTCCTCATTTGAACGAATGTCCCACTTAGACGTATCCCCAATACTCAATTAATTCTAGCGTATAAAACTTAATAAGCTTCCTTTATTAATAATGGACTAACTCTAATGAATCAACTCCACTTATAACCCATAGAATTCTAGAATCCCCATATCAAGCTTGTAGATTTCTTACTCAATAAAAATCTTAATATTCATTTATTGATAACTTATGTTGAACACCAATAATTCCCTTTATTTTTATTCCACCCAAAAATTTCGTATGAGCAAATATCCCTTAAATTTGAAATTCAACCTTACGCAGTCCAAATAGTTTTGGATAACATGATTCCAACACACATCTTCACTTATTCTCAAGTTTCTTAATAACCTACAAAAATTCCCAAGACAAGATGTCTACCTCAATTCTTACATGCGTCGTCTATTAAATAACCTAATCATTAACTATACCCAACCTTCTAGAAAATCAAATTCCAACAAAGGTACAAGCTTAACTGTTACAATCATGACTAAAACTTTATGACACATCGACTTAAGTTCCCAATAAAATTTCGCTAACTCAATGTCTACTCTTATAACTGAGCTAAACGATCAACTTTACCTCAAATCGTTATCACCCGGAATTTTTAAATTTGCCGCAACATTAATTTCGCTAGCGCTTAACTTTTCGAGCCCAATGTCGATTCATCTTACAATCCCCTTGATTACCATTTCTTATAATATTATAACCCAGATACTTCAAGGTTCTAATAATTCCTTTGAGCTTAAATTCTCGAGAATTCCTATCATTTAAACCATTCAGTTATCACTTACCGCTAAACTAGTTCTCTCAATTTCTTAAAATTGTAGCATAAATTCTTAATTTCCTCGAAAATTTAATCCAATTGTCCTAAAGTACAAAAATTTTACAATTACCCATAAGTTGTTGGCGTTCCTAATCCATATTATAGATTTCTCGTAACACAAAGTTCAATAATTTTAATCTTATTAAACCCAAAATCAATTCCATAACCTCGAAAAGCTACTGGTCGTACTCAAGTGTTCCTTAAAAGTTCGAACTCAATCCTCAAAAATTTCGAAATTGGCAATTTGGTCCTTAAAGTTCCCACAATTTATATTTTTGGCCCTACAACTCTTTGAAATTTGCATCTTCGTACCCATAAATTTTTTTTTTTTTTCGACTTAACCTCATTAACCTTAAAATTCTTTGCACTCAAAATCAAATCCCCAAAATTTGGTAAATTCGAAAATAATCCCTTAGAATATTGCTTTACACTTAGGTCCTTAAAATTCTCAATTCATGTAATTCAATCCTTAAATATATCTAGATAGAACATACACTTTAAATAAATTCTTCGTCTTATACTTCCAAAGATCGTCGTAGTCTTCGAATCATTAATCCTTACATGAAACCTTCAAAAATTAATTAAACTAGCAACCACGAACCATTTGTAATTTCTTAGAAAATCTACAAGTCCCAAAAGCATTCGTAATTGTCAAATTTAACTTATGACTCACTAGTCTAACATCAGTACTACTATCCAAAAATTAATATAGAAAAATCATTTACAACTTTTTCTAACGCCCAAAAGCAAAATTCTTACTCATGTCCAATTCCACCACACCAGCGTGCAAGAAAATTAAATAGTTTTTCATTTCATGTCGTAACATGCATAAAAATTTTAAAGACCCATTCTCAACTCATAACGACATGCAAACCCGTACTCCAAAACGTATGTCATATAAACATACAGGTGATAGAATTAAAACATGCACATGCCGAAATCATGACTTCATGCTTACTACTTAAAAGACTTTAAAACTTTAAAACTTACAGACTTGAGGTGTGACTTCGAGAGCTTCTTGCGACTGGCAGTAGGCGTAACCCTTTACAAGAACACCGCTCTGATACCAACTGTAACGAACCGTACTTTTCATACTTAAAATTTGCGGAAAATTAAAAATTTTAATCAAATAAAACATCCGTACGGTCGTCACCCAACATACATAAAATATCTTTAAAATAATCCATCACCAAATAAGAGTTTGCTAAAAGAACGCTGTCTCAAAACGTCTCACATTCAAATCAAAACATCAGAGTATTTTAAAAGTTTGCATAAACATAAACTTAGTGGTCCTCGGGTTTAGCCTTCTGCTCAGTCCAAGCCTGCCCCTTGGTCGCCACCTCCTGTCTCCTCATCAACATACTCACCTGCATCGATCAAGTCTAGTGAGTCTAAAGACTCAACACGTATAAACTGGGAATAACTAGTATTACATAATAAAACCACATACAACTTCAAAATATAACATATATACTTGAAACTTAAACTTTGCGTAATAAACTTGAACTCTTAATAAACTTAAACTTTCATAATAACTTTGAACTCTCATAAACTTCTTTGAACTTGAACATACATACTTTGAAACTTGAACTTGCATAATAACTTGAACTTTCATAAACTTGAGCTTTGCATAAACTTTGAACATAAATGCATACATAATATGACGTGCCATCACATAAACTTTTCTTTAAACATGCTTTCATACTTCAACATACTTAACTTCATCATTTTGCGTAGAGGATGTTTCAAAGCAAGTGACCCATAACATAATAAATGCCTGATCAGACAAACCACAGTACTGGGCTGACAGGGACGTATCCACTGCCACATACATGAGATCCATGTTCATAATTTAACAGGCCAGTTGGTCCACGTTCATAATTTAACGCTTCACAACCACGATCTAACCCGTTCATAATTTAACGGGCGGATTGGTCCCCGTTCATAATTTAACGCTTTCCAATCCTAACTTCAAACCCGCTTATAATTTAACGAGGCGGAGAAGTCCTCGGCCACTTTCACCGACTTCCAAACCCATTCATAAATTGGTCACAAGACATTTAGCATACCTCAAAAACTTAAAATATTTTTATTGCACGTCATACATACTTACTTGGCGTTGAGGGATTCGTTGGACTTTGACTGGGGCCGTCGCTGCTGCACATACTAACGTGAAACTGCATACTTAACTGACATAACTTAGACGTAGAAATCATACTTAATCTTAAGCTCAATCAATAATTAGGACGTTCTAAGTTTTCCCATGACTCGACCTTGAAAACATCATATTAAACCTTAACATACAACCTCAAACCGAATCCTAAGTGATGAAAGAATGTATCCCAAAAATAGGAGGACACGGACCCCGTGCCTAGGTCCGGGCTTGGGTCCGTGTAGACACTGCATGGTGTGTGTATCGAAAAGTAAAGGCACGGACCCCGTCTATAGGTCCGGGTCAGGGTCCGTGTAGATACTGTGAAGGGAACACTCGGAAATGAGAGGGGCACGGACCCCGTGCATGGGTCCGTCAGGGGGTCCGTGTACCCTCAGGAACTTGGCACTGCTGAGGGAACAAAGGCACGGACCCCGTGTGGGGGTCCGGGTGAGGGTCCGTGTACTCGCGGGACAAGAAAACTCACGAGAATTTTGTACATGTTTTGTTTAGCGCTCTCGACTCGATTGTACGGACTATGAGTGGACACCTCGAGACCCATCCTAGCTTGCCATAACCTTAAAACACATTCGCATAGAATCCCAAAGCAACAATGTTCACCTTACGACGCATATCATTCAAAAACGTGGCAATTGACACCGAAACGTTTCCTACGGCTTTAATGAGGTCGAGTGCCTATCGACACTAAACAACCTATCAAATAACAACCCAACATCATACTAAGCATACCTAGACGTAGCAACGATCACCCGTCGATCCCCAACGAAGCCTGCAACCATAAAATCTCAAGAACACATCAATACAAAATTTTCTGAAAACGCAGTTTGAGCAGTCCCGCGAAAAACGTCATAACTCACTCAATTTTATCCAAAAATCTCGAATTTTATATCAAATCGAAGGCATCGAAAAGTTCTACAATTTTCTAGTTGAAAGTTTTCTCAAAATCCCGACGGAAAAATCGCAGTTTTCATCAGAACAGTAAATTACGAGATTTCAGATCTAAAAAGTATTTCAAACGCATTCAAACCATTTTCCACTCAAACGACGAACGTCACACATGGATTTTCACGCATAAAATAACACGACGCATACTATGACAAGATCGATGCGGAAAGTACAGATTATACGTGCCTTTTGATATTTAAAAATACCGTACGACGACACCGAAGCGGAGATGGAAGCGAGGTTGATCCGGAACGAACGTGACGCGATTTTCTTGCAATAAAATCGAACAAAAACCTGTTGGAAGGTAACGGGGAAGGGGGCGGCTGCTAGGTTTCTTAGAAACCTAGGTTTTCTTCAAAAAGAATTGAAATAGAAATATGTTTGTGTGTGTGTGTGAGTTGCCGTGTGTTAGTGTGTGAGTTAGGTGTGTGTAAAAGTGTGGGTGTGTGAGTTTAGTTGTTAATTATGGGAATTAAATTGCTTAGTAATAAATTGACCACTAATTTAAAGTTAATCAAACACTAACTCCCTCAATTGCCTTAATTAAAATAACAAACCCACACAAAATGCTAGATTTAAAGGTTTTAAACTCTAAAATCACTAAATAAATAAATTAGGCTTTTAAAAATACTAAAACTAAATAAATTATTTAAAATACCTCATCTTAAACTTAAAATAAAATTCCACCCTTTAAATTGCTAAAAATCGTCACCGGTTCTTTCCTCGATCCCGCCTCGAATAATCGCCTGAACAAGAAACTCGAAAAACATTTTAACATGCATCAATTAAACATAAATATTAAAATAATGCAATTTCTTAAATCGTGAACTAAAACTCAAGTCAATCATATTAATAAAATACATAAGGAATTTAATAACTTGCACGCACGTGGTTCATGTGAATCTCAAATTTCGGGACGTCACATGATCTCACTCCACGTACCGTCCCTATTTCGAGAGCTCCATATAGGATGGCACCGATAGAACTAAAAGAATTGAAAGCACAACTAGAAGATCCTCTAGCCAAGGGATATATCAGACCTAGTGTATTTCTTGGGGCGCTCCAGTACTATTCGTACGCAAGAAAGATGGTTCTATGAGATTGTGTATAGATTACAGGCAACTGAACAAGGCAACGATAAAGAACATGTACCTTTTGCCTCGTATCGACGACTTATTTGATCAGTTGCAGGGATCATCTATCTATTCTAAGATTGATTTGAGGTCCGGATATCACCAGCTGAGAGTTTGAGATGTTGATATACCGAAAACAGCATTCCGAACCAGGTATGGACATTATGAGTTTGTTGTCATGCCTTTTGGTTTAACGAATGCTCCAGCGGTGTTTATGGGACTGATGAACCGCGTCTTTCAGAGGTACTTGGATGAGTTTGTGATTGTTTTTATTGATGATATTCTGGTGTATTCTAAGAATTTAAATGAGCATGCCAACCATTTGAGAATTGTGTTGTAAACATTGAGAAATGAAAGATTGTATGCTAAACTGTCAAGGTGTGAGTTTTGGCTGAGACAGGTTGTCTTTTTGGGTCATATCATATCTGGAGACGGTATTTCTGTGGATCCGAGTAAAGTTGAAGCTGTGATCAGTTGGCCTAGACCGACTCCTGTGCCAGAGATACGCAGTTTCATGGGTCTGGCAGGTTATTATCGACGATTTATTAAAGACTTCTCCAGTATTGTGAAGCCGATTACCTAGTTGACACAGAAGAATGCGCCATTTGTGCGGTCTGAGGATTGTGAGTCTAGCTTCTTAGAATTGAAGAAAAGGCTGACCAGTGCACCTGTCTTGATTATTCCTTCAGGTACTGGCGATTTCGTTGTATATTTTGATGCATCCCACAGAGGGTTAGGATGTGTTCTTATGCAGCGAGGCCATGTGATCGCATATGCCTCTAGACAGTTGAAGCCACACGAGATTCGATACCCCATTCATGATCTTGAATTGGCGGCTATCGTATGAAGATTTGGCGTCATTATCTTTATGGCGAGAAATTTGAGATCTATTCTGATCATAAAAACCTAAAGTACTTGTTTTCTCAGTCAGAATTGAATATGAGACAGCGTAGATGGCTCGATTTTTTGAAGGACTTTGATTGCGAAATCAAATACTATCCAGGGAAGTCAAATGCAGCAGCGGATGCCTTGAGTCGAAAGGTTTGTGCTCTATCCTTGTCGACGATAGGTGTTACGAATATGATTGAAGACTGTTGTTTGTCTGGATTAGCATTTGATACAGGTAGTAGACCATTGAGACTTGCTTCGATCAAGTTGAGCCAGACTTGATTATGAAAATCAAAGAAGCCCAAAGAACAGATCAGAATGTTCAGAAGTCAATTCAGATGGTCAGATCAGGACATCAGTCTGAATATAGGGTACATGATTTTGTTTTCTACGTGAATAACCGTCTTGTCGTGCCAGATGTTTCAGATTTGAGACATCAGATTCTGTCAGAAGCGCACTGTAGTCGGTTTAGCATTCATCCTGGAGGCAGAAAAATGTACAACGATCTGAAGACACAGTTCTGGTGGAAACAGATGAACTCAGTTATTTCCGAATATGTGTCTAAGTGCTTGAATTGCCAACAGGTGAAGGCTGAGAGAAAGAAGCCCGGAGGTTTACTTCAGAGTTTGTCTATTCCAGAATGGAAATGGGATCACATTTCCATGGATTTCGTGACGAAGTTACCTCGATCATCCCGGGGCTGTGACGCGATTTGGGACATTATTGACAGATTAACCAAATCAGCCTGTTTTATTCCATACAGAATGACGTACCGACACGATCAGATGGCTGAGATATATGTCAGATAGGTAGTCAGATTGCATGGTGTGCCGAAGTCTATCGTATCACATCGTGATCAACGATTCACTTCACACTTCTGGCACAGTTTGCAGCAGGCTCTAGGTACGACATTACACTTGAGTACTGCTTATCATCCCTAGACAGATGGACAGTCAGAGCGGACTGTCCAGACGTTAGAGGACATGTTGAGAGCTGTAGTGCTAGACTTTGGCACTAGTTGGCAAGATTCACTACCTTTGTGTGAATTCTCGTACAACAACAGCTATCAGACGAGTATCGAGATGGCACCGTTTGAAGCTTTGTATGGCAAGAAGTACAGATCTCCGTTGTACTGGGATGATATATCTGAGGTACCAGAACTTGGGCCTGATATGATTCGAGAAATGACTGAGAAGGTGAAGGTAATTCAGAAGAGAATGAGAATGGCACAGGATAGGCAAGCCAAATATGCCAATACCAGACGTAGACCATTAGTATTTGAAGCAGGAGACAGAGTATTCCTGAGGATCTCCCCTTTCAGAGGCGTTGTCAGATTTGGCAAACGCGGGAAGTTGTCTCCGAGATACATCGGTCCTTACGAGATTCTGGAAAAGATTGGCGATCGAGCATATCGATTAGCTCTTCCTCCTTCTCTATCCGGGATACATGACGTTTTTCATGTATCGATCCTGCGTAAATATATGCCTGATATTTCTCATGTCATTCAGCCTGACGAAGCTGAGCTGGATCAAACAGTCGAGTTATATTGAACAACCGATACAGATTCTTGATCGGAAAGAGTAACAGCTCAGAACGAAGACTATTCCGCTAGTGAAAGTCCAGTGGAGTCGTCATGGCATCGAGGAAGCGACTTGGGAGACAGAAGCAGATATGAGACAGAAACATCCCGAGTTATTCTCATGATGTGAGTATTTTATTCAGTTTTTGATTATAATGCTGTTGTTACTCGCTTTGATTGATTGATTTCAAGTTCGAGGACGAACTTATATCTAAGAGGGGGAGAAATGTAATGCCCTAGATTGTATGTGGATAAAATGAAAAGATGAAGTGTTGCTTGAAGAAAGAGACCGCACCCGCGCCCCTTTTGATACCGCACCTGCGGTGCATGGACAGATAGTTGGCCATTTTTACAGTAGGGTCACCGCTCCCGCGGTCTAGAAGGAGTGCACCCGCGGTTAATGTCCAGTAGGGTAGGAAATTTGGTACGAAGCAACACCGAACCCGCGGTACTCGAGACACCGCACCCGTGGTCGTTAAATTTTGAAAAATGAAACTAGTGCCGAGAGCTTTGCGCACCCGCGGTGGAAGGAGAGCGCACCCGCGGTGCTGCATGCGAGAAATCCACCTTTGAAGTTTATGATGACACATGTCAGGGTATATATATGTTTTGCACATGAGTCATCTTCCTTTCATTTTGCAGCTGCTGAAAACGAGAGAGTAGGAAGAAGCTCCAATTCCTTATGCTCTTAAATTGTGATTTTGAAAGATTTATACATTCAAACTTAAATCCAATTTCAGTTTTGAGCTCCTCTCTTCAAGGGCTAGCTAAGGATGTAAGTCTCATTCATTTCCTACATGATTTTAGATATTGTGATTGGGTAAATTGTGAATTACACTAGATTATGTGTTCTTGTGAAGTAGGTGATTGCATATACGCAACCAGATCGAAAAACAGACGTTGTATGCTATTGCAACGATTTTACAGCATGTTTAAAGTTAACTTATGCAGTTTTGAGTACTATCATATGTGTATGATGAAGATTATGAGTTGAGACTTGTGAATTGTTAATATATGTGAAAGTTGGATTGACCGTTGTTGAGGAACTACGTCGTTATGCCGTCAAATGTACTGAAGTCAAGTATTGAATTGCATACGTGTTGATTGAGATTACAGATTGATAGAATATGTATCCACATTTCTATTTCAGATTTGATATTGACAGATTCGTCATCGAGACTTCGGCATCGACATACATTCTGCGACGAAAGGTATAATTCATGTTTTGTTTGGGGAAGACACAACTCAAATGAGATTCAATTTGAGTTTCCCAACAAAATCACATACTAGATTTATTGTTTATCTCTTTGATATGATTTGGATTTGTTTATAGATTTATATTCAAATCTCTTGATATGATCATGCTTTGTCTATAGATTTATATTCAAGCATTGAGATAGGAGAGTCATTGACAGATTTGTCAAATTAGACGTTCGGTGTATCGACGCATAGGAGCAGACTTCCTCCGATTGTAGACATTCGATACAGACACGACCGAAGTCTATGAATAAGACGTACAGTTACCCCGATTGGGAGGGTAGGTAACAGACAGTGACGTCTTATTCAGACCGGGATCCCTAGAGTAGAGTCGAATTGAGTAAAGACATGATTTGATTGATATTGCATGCGTATGTTGCTTTGGTTTCATAGACTATGGAACCTATTGCTTTTTATATTATTCATGATGATTTGTTTCATGATTTATATTTTTTTTATGCATGCATACCATGTTTTATACTGGGATTTGTTCTCACCGGAGTTTCCGGCTGTTGTTATGTCTGTATGTGTGCATAACAACAGGTGGGGCAGGATTTGGGTCACGACAGAGATGAGATTGAGATAGCGTGGTGACTCCGGGCGCAGAAGATCACTAGTGGTGTTGTACTAGATTTTTGTACTACTTGTGTTTTATGGTTTGTATTAAACACTAGTGATATGTTTGTAGTAGAATATGACATGTATATTATATGTGTTGTAATTCAATAAAGAAAGATATTATGCTTAGTAATTTACATTTGAATTAATGTTAAAAAGAAAAAATTTGACCCACATTTTGAATAAAGATCCGATTAATCCCGAAAAGAACTGAGTTAGAGCCTGGGTCCCCACACTATGGCCATGAGAGAGTCTAAAGACTTAAACCGGATCGAACTTCATGATCTATTCGCTGATTTAAAAGCTTATGAATTTGAATTGCAGAACAGAGAAGGAGAACCATCTACTCCTACAACTACAACTGCTTTAGCAGCTGTCAGAACTGAACCAAACAGTTCAGCCGATAAATCGGCTGATCAGTTAAGCAATGATGCTATGTCTTTATTCATCAAAAAGTTTGGGAGGTTCATGAGAAAGAACCAAGGAAACTTTCAGAAGCAATACCAGAGAAATAATTCCAAAGAAGAAACAAATGCTTGCTACAATTGTGGCAAAACAGGTCATTACATTGCTGAATGGCCTAAACCTAAAAAGTACAGTCAAGGATCAACTGACAGAAGAAAGAAATCACATGAGCATAAGAGAAGACCCAGAGATGATAAGAAAATCTACAGAAAGAAACATGAGGTTCTATTAGCTGAAGAGAACAAATCCAAATGGGCAGAAACTGATAGTGACGAATCAGAACCAGAAAGCTCATATAGCTCAAGTGATGAAGAGGAAGTCAAATGTATAATGGCCAATGATACAGAAGCAGAATCTACAAGTCAACAAGTATTTGATTTTAGTTCAACTGATTTTACACGAGAAGAACTCATTTTAACATTGCATGAAATGATAAATGAGTACCAGAAACTTGCATCATCATTTGAGGAAATAAAGTCAAAGCAAAATGATCCCATGGACAATAAAACCAAAACTGATGAATCAGTTGATGGGTTGAGTCTAAAAAGGGAAATTGCTGAGTTAAAAGCAGAGAGAAAGAAAGATAAGTCACTAATCCAGAAATTGATCCTTGAAAATTCAAAACAGACTGAACTCATTCAATCTTGGAATAAGTCGTCTACTGCACTGAATGAGATGCAGAATTCACAAAAATCAGTTTCTGATAAAACTGGTTTAAGGTTCAGTAATCAAGGAGAAACGTTTTCAAATGATACTCAACCAAAGATGACAATGAACAAAGGGAAGTACATTCACTTTTTCAAATCAGCAGTGGTACAAGAACAAATTGAGCCCAGTAAACTGATTGAACAAACTACTGAGAAGTTGAACAAGGCTAGAAGATATGGGATTGGCTATAGTCAAAAGCTTTCAACTGCTTCACAAAGCTGGTCATCAAAAAGATTTCACAAAAACTATTCGAATGGCTATATCAATTACTATAACTGCAAGCCAGTTCAGAAGAGATACAGATTGAACAATCAGTTGAATAAGACTAAACCACATACTGTATCATCTGTACACTACTCACCAAGCACACAAAAGCCGAGAAAAACCATTTGGAATACAGCTACTGGAAAGTCAGTTAGACTAATCCAAGTATGGGTTCCAAAGGGACTAATAAGTTTTGGACCCAAATAGATATGGGTACCAAATCATATTATGTGTGTGCTTGCAGGTAACAGGTACAAATAAAAATTCAATATGGTATTTGGACAGCGGTTGCTCACGACATATGACAGGAGATGCAAGTATGCTATCTCAACTGACCAAATATAGTGGTCCAAACATCAGTTTTGGAGATAATTCCAAAGGTAAAACCGTGGGTAAGAGTAAGCTTATCCATGGTAACTTTACTATTAAAGATGTTTTATTAGTAGAGAATCTGAAGTATAACTTGATTAGCATCAGTCAGTTATGCGACAATTGATTCTCGGTACAATTTGATAAAAACTCATGCTCAGTTAAAACATCAACTGATTAAATCATACTAACTGGCAAACGATGTGGAAAAACATATAAAGTCGGTTGGAATGAACAGCCTCATGCACCATTATGCTTTATTGCTTCAAAATCATCTCAAAACTGGTTGTGGAATAAAAGGTTAAATCATCTAAACTTTAAATCCATTGCCTATCTGAGTAAACATGAACTTGTAACTGGTTTGCCCAAACTAAATTTTTCAAAAGAAAAACTTTGCTCAGCATGTCAGTATGGAAAACAAGTACGATCTTCTTTCAAAAACAAGGGCTGTAAATCTTCGTCCCGATGCTTAGAACTATTGCACATGGATCTCTTCGGTCCAATACCAGTCATGAGCTTAGGGGGAATGAAATACACCTTGGTGGTCGTAGATGATTTTTCAAGATTTACTTGGGTTATCTTTCTCAAATCCAAATACCATACGGCTGCACAACTGATTAAACTCTTTAAAAGACTTTTAAATGAAAAATCAGTTGGGATTGATCGAATCAGATCTGATCGAGGAACTGAGTTCATAAATCAAAAACTTTCAAGCTTTCTAGAAAATGCTGGAATCAAGCATGAGCTCTCAGCAGCAAGAACTCCTCAGCAAAACGGTGTAGCTGAGAGAAGAAATCGAACCCTTAAAGAAGCTGCTAGAACAATGCTTGCAGATTCTGGTATTTCTCAAAGATTTTGGGCAGAAGCAGTAAACACTGCATGTTATACTCAGAACAGATCAATGATTAATAAAAATCATATGAAAACACCATATGAGATCTGGCATGGAAGAAAAAGTATAATCACTCATTTCAAAATATTCGGCTGTAGATGTTTTATTCATGATAATGGTAAAAATTACTTAAAAGCGTTCGATGCCAAATCTGCAGAAGGAATATTCCTTGGATATTCATCAGTTAGTATAGCTTATAGAGTCTTTAATAAGAAAACTTTAAATGTTGAAGAATCTGTGCATGTTGATTTTGATGAAACTGTACTAACTGATAAGCCAACTGATCAAGTTGAGCTAGCTGATCGATTTACAAATATCAGTTTGGAAGATGATGACAAAGATGAAAGTCATAATGATCAAAACATCTTTCAAACACCAGAACCAGAGATATTAGATCAATTAAATGAGCAGGAATTTAATGCTGACAATCAGTTATTAAAGCAAACTGATAACATTCAAATACCAACTGACGAGGCATCAACTGAAGCTGAAAACTGCATTCAGTTACCAACTGAAGAAGTTGCTGATGCAACAAATGCAGAGTACAGATGAAGAAAATGACATCCACCACAACTGGTAATAGGAAATCCATCTGACTCAGTAAGAACTCGCAATCAAATTTTAAATTTATTTATTCATTCAGCCTTTTTCTCACAAATGGAACCAAAGAAAACTGATGAAGCTCTTGCTGATCCTAACTGGGTAAATGCTATGCAAGAAGATCTGAATCAGTTCACTCACAATAACGTCTGGAACTTAGTTCCAAGACCAACTTCAAAAACCATTATAGGTACAAAATGGGTGTACAAGAATAAACTAAGCGAGGACGGTTCAGTCATACGCAACAAAGCAAGACTAGTAGCACAAGGACATAGGCAAGAAGAAGGAATTGACTACGATGAGACGTATGCTCCAGTTGCAAGATTGGAAGCAATTAGAATATTTCTTGCTTATGCATCTCACAAAAACTTCAAAGTTTACTAGATGGATGTGAAGAGTGCATTCCTAAACGATCAGTTACAAGAAGAAGTATATGTTGAACAACCTCCAGGTTTTATAAATCACAAACTTCCTGATCATGTATACTATTTGAACAAAGCATTATATGGTCTTAAACAAGCTCCCCGGGCTTGGTACGAAACTCTTTCAAAATTCCTAACTGATCATGACTTTACAGTCGGATCAGTTGATAAGACCTTGTTCAAATTTACTAAAAATAATCATATTCTATTAGTTCAAATTTTTGTTGATGACGTAATATTTGGGTCAACTAACCCCAAATTGTGCGAAAAATTTGCTAAGTTAATGCAGGACAAATTCGAAATGAGTATGATGGATGAACTGACATTTTTTCTTGGACTGCAAGTGAAGCAACTTGAAACTGGTATATTCATTAGTCAAACAAAATATACAAAGGAGTTGCTAAAGAAATTTGGTATGGAATCATGCTCAGCTGCAACTACTCCCATGAGCTCATCAGTTAAACTAGATACTGACGAAGGGGGAATGTCAGTAGAGGCGACATTATATAGAGGATTAATAGGTTCATTGTTGTACCTAACAGCCAGTCGACCTGATATTGTTTTTGCTGTCTGTATGTGTGCCAGATTTCAAGCAAATCCTAAGCAATCACATTTCGCAGCTGTTAAAAGAATTCTGAGATATCTTAAGGACACGCAAAATGTTGGGCTATGGTATTCCAAAGACTCCACCTTCAATTTAGTTGGATATTCAGACGCAGATTATGCAGGATGTAAGCTTGATCGCAAAAGTACAAGTGGATCTTGTCAGTTCTTAGGAGACAGACTGATCTCTTGGTTCAGCAAAAAGCAGACATCCATAGTACCTCAACAACAGAAGCAGAATATCTTGCTGCTGGTAGTTGTTGTGCACAACTGATCTGGATTCAGCAACAACTGAAGGATTATGGAGTAACGTCAACTGAATCGCCCATATTTTTGATAATACCAGCACAATTGCCATCACTTATAATCCAGTTTTTCACTCAAGGACCAAGCATATAGATGTCAGGCATCACTTCATTGGGGATCATGCGTTAAAGAAGGATATTCGACTAGAATATATTTCAACTGAACAGCAAGCAGCTGACATCTTCACAAAACCATTACCCGAGGCTAAGTTTTCTTACTTTCAAAATATTCTTGGTTTAATTGATTTATCTTAGAAATTATTTGTAATATTGCTTCACTAACAGAATTATATGCAGAAAATAAGAACACAACAAATTGAAAATAACACTTTATTAAGAATACCAACGTTCCCATTTTACAGAAGATATCATGGAATCAACTGAATCTAGCCACGCCCTAACCCAATCATTTAACTCATAAATTAGAACTTTAGCAAATGCCCTAGATTTCGAAATCTTATCAACAACATGCCACTCCTTCCATAGCATCGCCTCCAAAAGACATTTGTCTTCAACCAAATCCCTAACATGTCTAACTTCAAAACGTTCAAGGTATTTCAGTGCTCTTGCCTCCTGAGCACGAGTAGGAATAGCACCACTATCACTCACCCTCTTCAACTCATGAATCTTTTCCCATGTTGACATCACCTTCTGAAAAACATATATCTCCATCTTTCTCTTGATATCTTTTAAACGAGGGGTTGACTGCTTAGTAACATGAACATGAGTGCTACTGCATGCATCAGAATCAGACATATTGAAATATTTTTGAACTGATATTGCATCACATTTTTATCACTATCATCTTATTTATAGGAAAATGACGTTGGAGAAGCTGAAGAGTCTCAAGTCAATCAATGCGTCTTTCAAATTTACCAAGGACTTTAAGTTATCAGTTGTTCATTGTCAATTGACACCAGTTTGAATTCTATTAATAGTTGTTTAAATAGTCCCAGTTCATGATCAACATATGACAGTTAGTTTCTCATCAGTTCATTTGTTTACATATCACAACTGATGAAATATATCATTTGCAGAAAAACAGAGTTAAAATCAGATAGATATTTCATTACTTATAAATGTTAGTCTGGATTACATCATCATACTTCTTCTCCACAACAATTATCCAAAATTTCAGCCAAACAGATAGAGAAGAAGGAGCAGTCATGAGAAAGCTATGAGAATGAGCTATGCGCCTCAGGATCTTCAATTCCTTGCGGAGCATCAACTGATACATGTGATCGCCCTTAAAGACGTCCACCCACACAGCAATATTCAAGTGCTTTCGCACTTGATTCAGTTCTGCCACCAATTCAGGAGTGGTGGCTTCCCCAGAGTTGTATAAGAGCTCAAGCTCCTGTAATCGCTCCCAGTAATGCAGACTTTCATAGAAGACTTCGTCTTCTATCTCAGCCTTCCTGGCCTCCACAGAAAAGGGAGAAAGACTTGAGTCACCTGTATCAGACATTTTTTTATATTTTGGATGTTATGTCTTAAACTAATTGAGCCACTTCTATTTATAGCAGAATATCAAGAAAACTGAAGACTCATCAACGTTTCAGCAAAACCAATAACCTCTCTGACTATTAAAATTATTTTGTAGCACTACTTTAATTATTATATGCACCAATCTAGGGGGAATTTCAGTTTTTAAAGAAGTTAACTAGGAAGACAATCGTTTGTGAATTCTCAACTGACTTGAATCAGTTTCCCAACTGATCGTTCAGTTTGAAAATTTTACAAATCTTCTCACATAAATTAACCAATTAAAAACTTATTATATTCCAAATCAAATGACGTGACTAAATTTTTATGACGTGGCATATTTTAAAACCGCTTATTATTATATACACACGATTTCAGCACACGTGCACACATTTTTATTCAAAAATTTTCCAGGGCTGACACGTGTCCAGAATTTGAATAGTCACGAACAAAAGCATTTTGCCCGCTTCACTTCAGTTCTATTCTTCACAATTACAATCAGTTTATAAGAGTATACAAATTTCAGAACTTATGCTCTTCAATTTGCAGATCACTACACTTTCCGAAATGGCAAACCAGATCCCAGCCCATATTTTGAATGCGATAGTCATCGATTTTAACTCGGTTCTATCGATTCAAGAAGCAGACGTTAATAATGTATTTCTAAAGCTTGAGTCGGCAGGTCTCAGGATGTTCTTAGGACAATCTTCTCAGAAGATATACCTCAAGGAGGTCAATGAATTCTATCGGAAGGGATTTATCACTGCTAATGACACTATCTCTGTGAATATCAATGATCAGTTGCTACTCCTTTCTGAAGAAGCTTTCGGAGAAATCTTCTCTCTGCCAACTGATGGTTATGTCAGCTTTTCTGAAGTAAAAACTCAAGATATTGAAGAAATGCAGTCTCGATTATCTGCTGATGGACGGAAAATCAAGGTTTCTGATCCAAAGAACGAACTGAAACCAGAAATTCAGTTGTTAGCTGATATCATGGCAAAGGGAATGTTAGCAAAAGCCGGTTCTTATGCTGCTCTTGAACTCGAAAAATTCCAGGTAATGACCATAATCATGGGTGAAAAGAAAGCAAATTGGAGATATATTCTTTTTAACATCTTGAAGAATATGCTCAAGTCATCCAAACAGTCATGTGGCTTTGCCATCCAAATCAGTTATCTTTTAAAACTGAAGGGTTTGGTATCTGAAAATGCTGAAATATCATCAAAATTCAAGGTCTTTACTGGCAAAAACACCTTGCCATCAAAAACCAAACTAGAGGTTGAGCCATCACCAGTCAAGAAGGCCAAAACAGCAAAAAAGAATGTAGTGACCCGTTCCAGAATCACCTACTAATCAAGAACTAAGCATGCGATTAACTTAATTAAAAACAATCAGAATTAAAGGCGGAAAACTGTCACCAAAAGATAGTTATACAACCCAATCGAAAATCCAGGACAACTAAACTAAAAGGAAATATACGGTACAACCATATCGAATCAAAAAGATACCGAAGAACTAAACCAACCAGCTACTCAACGTCCTCCTCCTCCTCCTCCTGAGCTGTCCAACCTGAGGCCTGCCCCGTGGGAATGGGGTGTCCAAGATAAACAAAACCGAGGACGTGAGCGATAAGAACGCCCAGTACAAAAGCATGAGTATACAAGCCTATATGAAATGCACATGCTATGATATGATACCAGGGTAGTCAAGAAACAGGAGTAACAAAGGATCTCAAAATGCTCAGTCTAGAGGCGCCAAGTGGATAGTGCCGCGCGGTACTCCTCTGGGTCACTGCATCCACTACAAGAACAGACGTGGACCTAAAATGTCCCGGATCACCGAAGCCCTCCGGACCCGTCGGCCACTGTGTACTCTCGGTGTCCATGCGTCCACAAGACAAGACAGGGCTGAGCGGCCCCACAAGATATAGCTTATCTCGAAAGAGATACAGCTCAACAGTAAAAGCTATCTCGAAGGAGATACGGCTCAACATGAAATGCGACATGCATCATACAGCGTGACATAATAGCATGCATCATATGACATATATCAATGCACCACATAATCATGCAACACATATAAGAGTGTATACTCGACCAGGATATCTCGGATAGTACTTTCGTACCTCTATCACAGCAAGCCTAGCCTTACGCAACACCGCTAATCAGGTCTAGAACAAGCCTACGCATCAAAAGCATACCCAACGAACAATACTACCATGCTCGACTAGCAAAACCAGTAATACCAAAGGTTTAGGGTTTACCTTCGTCCGTCGACAGCCCTTTGATGTCGATTGCCTCGTAACTCAGGCGTCGCTACGCTACCAATCCTGGCAGCTCTTGGCTATCGCTCGACCGACAACTAACCCTAGAAACCCTCCAAACCTCTCAAATATGAGACACAACTCAAGAATTTGCAATGCAAAATGAGGAAATCCGAGCACTATTTATAGGCTATGTTCGGATCCACCGAACCTACTTCGGAACGTCCGAACTCCTACGTGTCCATCGGCTCTTGACACCTCATGATCGGATCCACCGAACCTACACTTCGGATCATCCGAACTTGCATGTAAACTGACGTGTCGATCAACTCTTGACACCTCATGATCGGATCCACCGAACCCACTTCGGATCGTCCGAACTCTTCGGTGCTACCGAACCATCTTCGGTCCGTCCGATCATGACCACGGTCAAAATTACACATTAAACCTTCTTAATCACCATTAATCCGTTAATTACCCAATTTGGAATTCGGGCTACTACATTCTCCCCCCCTTAAAAGATTTCGTCCTCGAAATCAGGCTTAGAGGATGAACAAAACGAAATAACAACATCGTTATTACATCTCAATTGTTGTTGAATACAACTGATATTTCGATTACAACTGAAAACACAAACATAAACAAAGTAAAACTCAAAAGAGCTCTGGATGCTCCGAACGCATACGACTCTCTAGCTCCCAAGTGGCTTCTTCAGTGCCTCTGCGCTGCCACTGAACTAAGACAAGAGGAATGATCTTATTCCGCAATACCTTGTCTTTGCGATCGAGAATCCGCACTGGTCGTTCCACGTAAGACAAGTCCGTATTTAGTTGAACTTCAGATGGATGCAAGATGTGAGACTCATCTGCTACATATCGTCTCAACAAAGATACGTGGAACACATCATGAATCCCAGACAGATACGGAGGTAATGCTAACCTGTAAGCCAAATCTCCCACACATTCCAGAATCTCAAAAGGACCAATAAATCTCGGAGATAGCTTACCCTTGAGACCAAATCTCAAAATCCTGCGAAAAGGCGAAACTCGGAGAAACACTTTCTCACCTGGCTGAAAATAAAGAGGTCGCCGCTTGGTGTTCGCATAACTAGCCTGTCGATCCTGAGCGATCTTAATCCGTTTCTTGATTACTGCAACCTTATCAATAGCCTGCTGGACTAACTCCGGTCCCTCAACATGTCGTTCCCCAACTTCGTCCCAGAATAATGGAGTACGACAACGTCGCCCATACAACGCCTCAAATGGTGCCATACCAATACTACGATGATAGCTGTTGTTGTACGCGAACTCAATCAAAGGCAAATGATCCTGCCAAGCGGTTCCGAAATCCATCACACAAGCTCGCATCATATCCTCAAGTGTACGGATAGTCCTCTCCGTCTGACCGTCGGTCTCTGGATGATAAGCTGTACTTAAACTTAGGGACGTACCCAATACTGCCTGGAAACTACCCCAAAATCGTGAGGTAAAACGAGGATCTCTGTCACTGACAATACTAACTGGCACCCCATGCAAACGTACAATCTCTTGAATGTACAATCGAGCCATACGATCGAAAGTGAAATCACGGTTATATGGCAGAAAATGAGCAGACTTGGTGAGTCGATCCACCACTACCCAAATAGCATCACTATTCCTCGAAGACAATGGTAAGTGAGTAATGAAGTCCATCGCGATATGCTCCCACTTCCATTCGGGAATAGGTAAGTTCAACAATAATCCTCCCGGTCGACGGTGCTCTGCCTTAACCTGCTGACAAACAAGACACTTGGAAACAAACTGATAAACGCTGCGCTTCATCCCTTTCCACCAAAATCGTGTCCTCAAATCTTTATACATCTTGTTGCTTCCCGGATGGACACTCAACTTGCTTCGATGAGCCTGAGCCAAGATTTCTTCCCTCAAAGTATCATCCTCTGGTACCACAACCCGATTAGACAAACACAGAAGACCATTAGACTGATAATGGAAATTGCTATCTCCACCAACCAATCGGGCTAATCTCTGAGTCTTGAGATCAGACATCTGTGCATCTCGAATCCGAGCGAACAAAGCTGGTTCAGATAAAATGGTAGCAACACGAATGCTCTCCATACCTTTCCGATGTTTGAAATTAAATCCCAATGAACAACAATCCTGGATAGTACTAATCATAGCACTGGTCTGAAGTGCAGAGATTCTCACCTTGCGACTAAGAGCATCGGCTGTGAGATTCGCAGAACCTGGATGGTATTTGATCTCGCAATCATAATCTTTAAGTAGATCCATCCAACGACGTTGTCTCATGTTCAACTCAGCCTGAGTGAACAGATACTTCAGACTCTTATGATCAGTAAAAATTTCAAACTTAACCCCGTACAAGTAATGACGCCAGATTTTAGCGCAAACACAATAGCAGCTAATTCTAGATCATGAATAGGGTACTTCTCCTCGTGAGGTTTTAACTGCCTGGATGCGTAAGCGATCACATGATCATTCTGCGTCAACACACACCCTAAGCCTTGAAAAGAAGCATCGGTGTAAACACTGAAACCATCAGATCCTGACGGTAACGCCAAAACAGGTGCAGAAGTCAGAAGTCGACGAAGCTCTCTGAAACTATCTTCGCACTCAGATGACCACTCAAATGGAACATCCTTCCGAGTAAGTTGCGTCAATGGTCTAGCTACCTGAGAGAAATTCACGATGAAGCGACGATAATACCCTGCCAGACCTAGAAAACTACGGATCTCAGCCACCGTCGTCGGACGTGACCAATTCAGCACTGCCTCAATCTTGCTAGGATCCACAGAAATTCCTTCCTTGGAAATCACATGACCAAGGAATACTACACGATCAATCCAGAACTCGCACTTACTCAGCTTAGCATACAATTGCTTCTCGCGAAGAATCTGCAACACAATCCTCAAGTGCTGGATATGCTCTTCCACACTGTGAGAATAAATCAAGATATCGTCGATGAAAACCACAACAAACTGATCTAAAAAATCCCGAAAGACTCGGTTCATCAGATCCATGAACACCGCTGGCGCATTTGTCAATCCGAATGGCATAACTAGAAACTCGTAATGCCCATATCGAGTACGAAATGCAGTCTTGGAAATATCATCATCTCTAACTCTCATCTGATGATAACCCGATCGCAAGTCAATCTTGGAGTAAACAGAGGTACCCTGAAGCTGATCGAACAAATCATCGATACGAGGTAATGGATACTTGTTTTTGATCGTCACTCGATTCAGCTGGCGATAATCAATGCACAATCGCATAGATCCATCTTTCTTCTTGACAAACAAGACTGGAGCTCCCCAAGGTGAAACACTCGGGCGAATATAAACTTTATCAAGAAGATCCTGCAATTGCTGCTTCAATTCTCTCATCTCTGACGGAGCAAGACGATAGGGGGCACGAGAAATCGGTGCAGTCCCTGGCATTAACTCAATGCCAAATTCCACCTCTCTAACCGGAGGAAAACCAGGAATCTCATCTGGGAAAACATCAGGAAATTCACAAACCACTGGAATAACATCTATACCAACACTACCTGTGGAGGAATCAATCGCATAGATGAGGTAGCCTTCCCCGCCCGCCTCTAAAGCACGACAGGCTTTCAGTGCAGATACCACTGGCATCGGAGGTCGCGCTCCCTCACCATAGAAAAACCAACTAGAGCTCTCAGTCGTACGAAACTGAACAAGCTTCTGGTAACAATCCACGGTAGCTCGGTAGGTAGTCAATAGGTCTATACCTAGAATACAATCAAAATCTTCCATCTCCAAGATCATAAGATTCGCAATCAATTCGTTACCCTCAAAATCTAAGGGACAACCCATCACTAGACGCTTTGCTAACACCGAATGACCCATCGGGGTAGAAACGGAAAGAATGACGTCTAGAGAAACATATGGTAACTTATGGCGCTTAACAAATCGTGCAGAAATGAATGAATGTGATGCTCCGGTATCAATAAGAACAAAAGCAGGAAAACCGCATAAACGAAAAGTACCTGCTATGACTCTCTCCGTTTCATCTGCAGCCTGATCCTGGTTCAGCGCAAAAACCTGACCTTGGGCACGAGGTCGAAGATTTGAACTACCCACTGCCTGACCCTGCCTCCTCTGCTGAACAGTCGTCTGAGATCCGGAACCAGATCCTGCTCCACCTCGCAACTGAGGACAATTCTTCTTGAGATGACCCATCTCTCCGCACTGAAAACAAGCTCCCGCGGCTGATCGGCATTGCTCCGATGGATGGTTCTTCCCACAATGCACACAAGAAACCTTCTTCTTACCAAAGCGGAAAACACCGCTAGACCGTGATCCAGATCCAGAAGAAGAAGAACCAGATTTCTTGAAAGACTGAGATCGAGGGCTCAAAGTACTCGGAGGTCTAGAAGAAAGAATAGCCCTACCACGCTGGATACTGATCTCTGCCTGGCGACACCGGTTCACTAACCCATCATAAGAAGTAGGATTATCACAGACAGTGACTCGATCAAAAATCTCCTGGTTAAGACCCTGGAGGAAATGGTCATACTTGGCCTCAGAACTGCCACTAATATGAGGGGCAAAGGGTAACAACTCGAAGAACTTCTGCTGATATTCATCAACAGACATACTCCCCTGCTTAAGATTCAGGAGCTCAATCGTCTTTGCCTGGCGAAGGGCTGGAGGAAAATACAGCTGCATGAAAGCTGCACGGAAATCGGCCCAAGTCACCCTACCCTGGGACTGAACTATCGGCGCAGAAGTCGATCGCCACCACTTGCGCGCACGGCCCTCGAGAAGAAAACTAAGGGTCTCCATCTTCTGCTCCTCGGTGCACTGGAATGCTCGGAAACAACTCTCCATGCGCTCTAACCAATCCTCAGCATCATCGGGATTCTCACCGCCGACTAAAGGCTTAGGCCCCATCTGAATGAAACGGTGCAAATCAAAACGCCTAGGACCATCCCGACGATGACGATGTTCACGATGACGCCTACGATCGTCCTGGTCACCCCAACGACCTACACTTCCCTGACTACTCTCATCACCAAAGTGGTCAGCCATCGCTACAAGATAGAATGGGGAAAATGGTAAAATGATCCACGAAAATCCCAAAACAGAATCTATATCCCAAAATCATAAGCATGCTCTGATACCATAAATGTAGTGACCCGTTCCAGAATCACCTACTAATCAAGAACTAAGCATGCGATTAACTTAATTAAAAAAAATCAGAATTAAAGGCGGAAAACTGTCACCAAAAGATAGTTATACAACCCAATCGAAAATCCAGGACAACTAAACTAAAAGGAAATATACGGTACAACCATATCGAATCAAAAAGATACCGAAGAACTAAACCAACCAGCTACTCAACGTCCTCCTCCTCCTCCTCCTGAGCTGCCCAACCTGAGGCCTGCCCCGTGGGAATGGGGTGTCCAAGATAAACAAAACCGAGGACGTGAGCGATAAGAACGCCCAGTACAAAAGCATGAGTATACAAGCCTATATGAAATGCACATGCTATGATATGATACCAGGGTAGTCAAGAAACAGGAGTAACAAAGGATCTCAAAATGCTCAGTCTAGAGGCGCCAAGTGGATAGTGCCGCGCGGTACTCCTCTGGGTCACTGCATCCACTACAAGAACAGACGTGGACCTAAAATGTCCCGGATCACCGAAGCCCTCCGGACCCGTCGGCCACTGTGTACTCTCGGTGTCCATGCGTCCACAAGACAAGACAGGGCTGAGCGGCCCCACAAGATATAGCTTATCTCGAAAGAGATACAGCTCAACAGTAAAAGCTATCTCGAAGGAGATACGGCTCAACATGAAATGCGACATGTATCATACAGCGTGACATAATAGCATGCATCATATGACATATATCAATGCACGACATAATCATGCAACACATATAAGAGTGTATACTCGACCAGGATATCTCGGATAGTACTTTCGTACCTCTATCACAGCAAGCCTAGCCTTACGCAACACCGCTAATCAGGTCTAGAACAAGCCTACGCATCAAAAGCATACCCAATGAACAATACTACCATGCTCGACTAGCAAAACCAGTAATACCAAAGGTTTAGGGTTTACCTTCGTCCGTCGACAGCCCTTTGATGTCGATTGCCTCGTAACTCAGGCGTCGCTACGCTACCAATCCTGGCAGCTCTTGGCTATCGCTCGACCGACAACTAACCCTAGAAACCCTCCAAACCTCTCAAATATGAGACACAACTCAAGAATTTGCAATGCAAAATGAGGAAATCCGAGCACTATTTATAGGCTATGTTCGGATCCACCGAACCTACTTCGGAACGTCCGAACTCCTACGTGTCCATCGGCTCTTGACACCTCATGATCGGATCCACCGAACCTACACTTCGGATCATCCGAACTTGCATGTAAACTGACGTGTCGATCAACTCTTGACACCTCATGATCGGATCCACCGAACCCACTTCGGATCGTCCGAACTCTTCGGTGCTACCGAACCATCTTCGGTCCGTCCGATCATGACCACGGTCAAAATTACACATTAAACCTTCTTAATCACCATTAATCCGTTAATTACCCAATTTGGAATTCGGGCTACTACATTCTCCCCCCCTTAAAAGATTTCGTCCTCGAAATCAGGCTTAGAGGATGAACAAAACGAAATAACAACATCGTTATTACATCTCAATTGTTGTTGAATACAACTGATATTTCGATTACAACTGAAAACACAAACATAAACAAAGTAAAACTCAAAAGAGCTCTGGATGCTCCGAACGCATACGACTCTCTAGCTCCCAAGTGGCTTCTTCAGTGCCTCTGCGCTGCCACTGAACTAAGACAAGAGGAATGATCTTATTCCGCAATACCTTGTCTTTGCGATCGAGAATCCGCACTGGTCGTTCCACGTAAGACAAGTCCGTATTTAGTTGAACTTCAGATGGATGCAAGATGTGAGACTCATCTGCTACATATCGTCTCAACAAAGATACGTGGAACACATCATGAATCCCAGACAGATACGGAGGTAATGCTAACCTGTAAGCCAAATCTCCCACACATTCCAGAATCTCAAAAGGACCAATAAATCTCGGAGATAGCTTACCCTTGAGACCAAATCTCAAAATCCTGCGAAAAGGCGAAACTCGGAGAAACACTTTCTCACCTGGCTGAAAATAAAGAGGTCGCCGCTTGGTGTTCGCATAACTAGCCTGTCGATCCTGAGCGATCTTAATCCGTTTCTTGATTACTGCAACCTTATCAATAGCCTGCTGGACTAACTCCGGTCCCTCAACATGTCGTTCCCCAACTTCGTCCCAGAATAATGGAGTACGACAACGTCGCCCATACAACGCCTCAAATGGTGCCATACCAATACTACGATGATAGCTGTTGTTGTACGCGAACTCAATCAAAGGCAAATGATCCTGCCAAGCGGTTCCGAAATCCATCACACAAGCTCGCATCATATCCTCAAGTGTACGGATAGTCCTCTCCGTCTGACCGTCGGTCTCTGGATGATAAGCTGTACTTAAACTTAGGGACGTACCCAATACTGCCTGGAAACTACCCCAAAATCGTGAGGTAAAACGAGGATCTCTGTCACTGACAATACTAACTGGCACCCCATGCAAACGTACAATCTCTTGAATGTACAATCGAGCCATACGATCGAAAGTGAAATCACGGTTATATGGCAGAAAATGAGCAGACTTGGTGAGTCGATCCACCACTACCCAAATAGCATCACTATTCCTCGAAGACAATGGTAAGTGAGTAATGAAGTCCATCGCGATATGCTCCCACTTCCATTCGGGAATAGGTAAGTTCAACAATAATCCTCCCGGTCGACGGTGCTCTGCCTTAACCTGCTGACAAACAAGACACTTGGAAACAAACTGATAAACGCTGCGCTTCATCCCTTTCCACCAAAATCGTGTCCTCAAATCTTTATACATCTTGTTGCTTCCCGGATGGACACTCAACTTGCTTCGATGAGCCTGAGCCAAGATTTCTTCCCTCAAAGTATCATCCTCTGGTACCACAACCCGATTAGACAAACACAGAAGACCATTAGACTGATAATGGAAATTGCTATCTCCACCAACCAATCGGGCTAATCTCTGAGTCTTGAGATCAGACATCTGTGCATCTCGAATCCGAGCGAACAAAGCTGGTTCAGATAAAATGGTAGCAACACGAATGCTCTCCATACCTTTCCGATGTTTGAAATTAAATCCCAATGAACAACAATCCTGGATAGTACTAATCATAGCACTGGTCTGAAGTGCAGAGATTCTCACCTTGCGACTAAGAGCATCGGCTGTGAGATTCGCAGAACCTGGATGGTATTTGATCTCGCAATCATAATCTTTAAGTAGATCCATCCAACGACGTTGTCTCATGTTCAACTCAGCCTGAGTGAACAGATACTTCAGACTCTTATGATCAGTAAAAATTTCAAACTTAACCCCGTACAAGTAATGACGCCAGATTTTTAGCGCAAACACAATAGCAGCTAATTCTAGATCATGAATAGGGTACTTCTCCTCGTGAGGTTTTAACTGCCTGGATGCGTAAGCGATCACATGATCATTCTGCGTCAACACACACCCTAAGCCTTGAAAAGAAGCATCGGTGTAAACACTGAAACCATCAGATCCTGACGGTAACGCCAAAACAGGTGCAGAAGTCAGAAGTCGACGAAGCTCTCTGAAACTATCTTCGCACTCAGATGACCACTCAAATGGAACATCCTTCCGAGTAAGTTGCGTCAATGGTCTAGCTGCCTGAGAGAAATTCACGATGAAGCGACGATAATACCCTGCCAGACCTAGAAAACTACGGATCTCAGCCACCGTCGTCGGACGTGACCAATTCAGCACTGCCTCAATCTTGCTAGGATCCACAGAAATTCCTTCCTTGGAAATCACATGACCAAGGAATACTACACGATCAATCCAGAACTCGCACTTACTCAGCTTAGCATACAATTGCTTCTCGCGAAGAATCTGCAACACAATCCTCAAGTGCTGGATATGCTCTTCCACACTGTGAGAATAAATCAAGATATCGTCGATGAAAACCACAACAAACTGATCTAAAAAATCCCGAAAGACTCGGTTCATCAGATCCATGAACACCGCTGGCGCATTTGTCAATCCGAATGGCATAACTAGAAACTCGTAATGCCCATATCGAGTACGAAATGCAGTCTTGGAAATATCATCATCTCTAACTCTCATCTGATGATAACCCGATCGCAAGTCAATCTTGGAGTAAACAGAGGTACCCTGAAGCTGATCGAACAAATCATCGATACGAGGTAATGGATACTTGTTTTTGATCGTCACTCGATTCAGCTGGCGATAATCAATGCACAATCGCATAGATCCAACTTTCTTCTTGACAAACAAGACTGGAGCTCCCCAAGGTGAAACACTCGGGCGAATATAAACTTTATCAAGAAGATCCTGCAATTGCTGCTTCAATTCTCTCATCTCTGACGGAGCAAGACGATAGGGGGCACGAGAAATCGGTGCAGTCCCTGGCATTAACTCAATGCCAAATTCCACCTCTCTAACCGGAGGAAAACCAGGAATCTCATCTGGGAAAACATCAGGAAATTCACAAACCACTGGAATAACATCTATACCAACACTACCTGTGGAGGAATCAATCGCATAGATGAGGTAGCCTTCCCCGCCCGCCTCTAAAGCACGACAGGCTTTCAGTGCAGATACCACTGGCATCGGAGGTCGCGCTCCCTCACCATAGAAAAACCAATTAGAGCTCTCAGTCGTACGAAACTGAACAAGCTTCTGGTAACAATCCACGGTAGCTCGGTAGGTAGTCAATAGGTCTATACCTAGAATACAATCAAAATCTTCCATCTCCAAGATCATAAGATTCGCAATCAATTCGTTACCCTCAAAATCTAAGGGACAACCCATCACTAGACGCTTTGCTAACACCGAATGACCCATCGGGGTAGAAACGGAAAGAATGACGTCTAGAGAAACATATGGTAACTTATGACGCTTAACAAATCGTGCAGAAATGAATGAATGTGATGCTCCGGTATCAATAAGAACAAAAGCAGGAATACCGCATAAACGAAAAGTACCTGCTATGACTCTCTCCGTTTCATCTGCAGCCTGATCCTGGTTCAGCGCAAAAACCTGACCTTGGGCACGAGGTCGAAGATTTGAACTACCCACTGCCTGACCCTGCCTCCTCTGCTGAACAGTCGTCTGAGATCCGGAACCAGATCCTGCTCCACCTCGCAACTGAGGACAATTCTTCTTGAGATGACCCATCTCTCCGCACTGAAAACAAGCTCCCGCGGCTGATCGGCATTGCTCCGATGGATGGTTCTTCCCACAATGCACACAAGAAACCTTCTTCTTACCAAAGCGGAAAACACCGCTAGACCGTGATCCAGATCCAGAAGAAGAAGAACCAGATTTCTTGAAAGACTGAGATCGAGGGCTCAAAGTACTCGGAGGTCTAGAAGAAAGAATAGCCCTACCACGCTGGATACTGATCTCTGCCTGGCGACACCGGTTCACTAACCCATCATAAGAAGTAGGATTATCACAGACAGTGACTCGATCAAAAATCTCCTGGTTAAGACCCTGGAGGAAATGGTCATACTTGGCCTCAGAACTGCCACTAATATGAGGGGCAAAGGGTAACAACTCGAAGAACTTCTGCTGATATTCATCAACAGACATACTCCCCTGCTTAAGATTCAGGAGCTCAATCGTCTTTGCCTGGCGAAGGGCTGGAGGAAAATACAGCTGCATGAAAGCTGCACGGAAATCGGCCCAAGTCACCCTACCCTGGGACTGAACTATCGGCGCAGAAGTCGATCGCCACCACTTGCGCGCACGGCCCTCGAGAAGAAAACTAAGGGTCTCCATCTTCTGCTCCTCGGTGCACTGGAATGCTCGGAAACAACTCTCCATGCGCTCTAACCAATCCTCAGCATCATCGGGATTCTCACCGCCGACTAAAGGCTTAGGCCCCATCTGAATGAAACGGTGCAAATCAAAACGCCTAGGACCATCCCGACGATGACGATGTTCACGATGACGCCTACGATCGTCCTGGTCACCCCAACGACCTACACTTCCCTGACTACTCTCATCACCAAAGTGGTCAGCCATCGCTACAAGATAGAATGGGGAAAATGGTAAAATGATCCACGAAAATCCCAAAACAGAATCTATATCCCAAAATCATAAGCATGCTCTGATACCATAAATGTAGTGACCCGTTCCAGAATCACCTACTAATCAAGAACTAAGCATGCGATTAACTTAATTAAAAACAATCAGAATTAAAAGCGGAAAACTGTCACCAAAAGATAGTTATACAACCCAATCGAAAATCCAGGACAACTAAACTAAAAGGAAATATACGGTACAACCATATCGAATCAAAAAGATACCGAAGAACTAAACCAACCAGCTACTCAAGGTCCTCCTCCTCCTCCTCCTGAGCTGCCCAACCTGAGGCCTGCCCCGTGGGAATGGGGTGTCCAAGATAAACAAAACCGAGGACGTGAGCGATAAGAACGCCCAGTACAAAAGCATGAGTATACAAGCCTATATGAAATGCACATGCTATGATATGATACCAGGGTAGTCAAGAAACAGGAGTAACAAAGGATCTCAAAATGCTCAGTCTAGAGGCGCCAAGTGGATAGTGCCGCGCGGTACTCCTCTGGGTCACTGCATCCACTACAAGAACAGACGTGGACCTAAAATGTCCCGGATCACCGAAGCCCTCCGGACCCGTCGGCCACTGTGTAATCTCGGTGTCCATGCGTCCACAAGACAAGACAGGGCTGAGCGGCCCCACAAGATATAGCTTATCTCGAAAGAGATACAGCTCAACAGTAAAAGCTATCTCGAAGGAGATACGACTCAACATGAAATGCGACATGCATCATACAGCGTGACATAATAGCATGCATCATATGACATATATCAATGCACCACATAATCATGCAACACATATAAGAGTGTATACTCGACCAGGATATCTCGGATAGTACTTTCGTACCTCTATCACAGCAAGCCTAGCCTTACGCAACACCGCTAATCAGGTCTAGAACAAGCCTACGCATCAAAAGCATACCCAATGAAGAATACTACCATGCTCGACTAGCAAAACCAGTAATACCAAAGGTTTAGGGTTTACCTTCGTCCGTCGACAGCCCTTTGATGTCGATTGCCTCGTAACTCAGGCGTCGCTACGCTACCAATCCTGGCAGCTCTTGGCTATCGCTCGACCGACAACTAACCCTAGAAACCCTCCAAACCTCTCAAATATGAGACACAACTCAAGAATTTGCAATGCAAAATGAGGAAATCCGAGCACTATTTATAGGCTATGTTCGGATCCACCGAACCTACTTCGGAACGTCCGAACTCCTACGTGTCCATCGGCTCTTGACACCTCATGATCGGATCCACCGAACCTACACTTCGGATCATCCGAACTTGCATGTAAACTGACGTGTCGATCAACTCTTGACACCTCATGATCGGATCCACCGAACCCACTTCGGATCGTCCGAACTCTTCGGTGCTACCGAACCATCTTCGGTCCGTCCGATCATGACCACGGTCAAAATTACACATTAAACCTTCTTAATCACCATTAATCCGTTAATTACCCAATTTGGAATTCGGGCTACTACAAGGAAACTGATTCTCAGTGAATCAGATTCAGAGAAAACTCCTTCCCCTAAGCTTGTCAAGAGACCAAGGACTCAAAGAACCAAACCAATAACAACAGTGGAAGACATTCCACCTGAGAAAATTATTCAATCAGCGGCTCAACAGCCCATTCAAGCTATCCCTTTGCAAGTAGTCTCGCCTGATGATTCAGTTACCAAAGCTAAGAGACCAGCTAAGGTAAGAGCTCCCTTGACTCTTGTAAATCGCCCTACCATCCTGCCTGGAGCCAGATCTAAAGGAGTAATATTAAGGGAACGAGTGCACTCCACACATTCTGGAATGGATCTTCCTCACATTCTCTCAATTGACAAAGGAAAAGGCAAGCTGGTTGAAGAACCCCGGCCATCCAATGTCATTCAAACACACATTGACCTAGTTTGGGAACAGGTCAATGCATTTGCCACATCACAATTAAAATCTTTTGATTGTTGGAAAAGCTTCAGAACAGATATCTTTGCCAAAGAACTGAAGCATAGATCTCAACTGAAAAAGTTCATCAAGCTAGAAGCAATTGTGATGAAAAAGTAGTCAAAGCTGCTACAATTCCACAGGCATTAGAAAGGCAGAAATATTTCTTTGATCAGATTCGCGTCAAAAAGCTAACAAGAATGGTAGCAAAGCTGAAGTCCAACTACAATCCAACAAGTCCAACTGCATACAATGATAGAGTTGTGTTCACTCAACTGGACACAGATCTTAGTAGTCTGCAGAGTGAAATCAGATTTTGGGAAGAAGATCAGGAACTAGTTCTTCATGGAAAACTCCCCAACTAAAATACTGAAAAAGATTTATCCTCCTCTCCACAAAAAGAACCATCTCCACTACAGGCAACTGAAAATCCAGTTCAGGGAATACCTCAATCCTCTCAGACAGAACATCAACTATATTCTGAAGCAGAACTATCCTTGTCATTCAAGCTGTTACCTTGGAAGCTCAGCTAGAGGGAATACAGTATGACTCAGTTACCCATTCAGCTGAACAACCAGAGCAAGACATTAAGATATCATCTGAAGCACCAGCTGAGTCACTTATTGCTGAAAAACTTATATCTTCTCAAACTTAAGATCAAACTGAAGTGCCAAACCAAACTTCAGAAAAAGAAATAAGTGAATCGGAAAAAGCTCAAACTGAAGCACAAGTTCAGCCAGAAAGTTCGGCTGAACAAGATATTCAAACTGATGAACAAGAAAAACCCTCAGAACAAGAAACTGCTGAACATGTGGAAGGTCAGTTGCTCACTGAATCAAAGGAGCAAGAACAATGTTCAGTTAATTCTCCACATGAGGCCCCTATGTATGAACCATCCATCTCCATCATTAAGCCAGACAGTCCATTTCTTGATCAAAACCAACGTTCATCATCTCAAATTCAAGAAAACATTCCAGCTCAGCCTATGGCTGGAACAATGGAAACTAATCAAGCATTAATTCTTTTTGGACAAACATCGAAGCATTCAGAAACGCCCAGTCAGCGACCTCCAATTCAATCCACAGAAATGGATGTTGTTCTTGAAGAAATCCAGAACATACAATACAATCTGCAGCAGATGCTCGCTGAAATCAAGAAAATTCAATTAGAACAACTGTCTCATACTGTCAAATTAGATTCTTCGACCGAATTTGACTCGGAAAAACTAAACGCTCTTCAAGCCAACATGGATTCTCTTAGCAGAACTGTGCGTGAAATAAAGAAGGGGCTAGCTAACTCACTCTTTACAACTCAGGATGTAATCAGTCAGAGAGTTGAGCGACTGGAAACTTCTGTTTCAAATCAAATAGAATTGCTACAGACCTCCCTCACAACTGTTGCCACAAGTATCTCATCAGATGTAAAACTTCTTTCCATTGACGTTCGAAAGTTATCAGACAAAATGGAGTTGTTTGACAAAAAGGGGGAAGAACAACAGCTGAAGAAGAATTAATCAGATTATTAGAATCAACTGATATTATATTCTCAGATTTTATGTTATCTACAAGGAATCCAGTTATTTTATGATTCAGTTGCGTAATCTATTATCTCCAAAGAGCTCAGTTATTCGATCTTAAATCACATGGTTTTGACAAACACCATAAATGGGGAAATTGTTGGAAACTAGATTCTGGAGTTTGACAAAACATTAATCAATCGATTAACAAAATATGAATCAACTGATACGCGCAAGCAAATTCAGCAACTGAACTTATCAACTGAAATCAGCTGATACAATGATACAAAGTAAACTAATCAGTTGGAACTTATTAGTTAAAACATTCAGCCGAATGCCTTAAAGTCTCTCAACTGAAGATGTCTCGGGAAAGAACAAAGAAGACATAACAGATTACAAGAGCGCCGCACAACAACCAAGACTACTTAAAACAACGCATTCCGGACAAAGCAATCAAGACGCTGAATTACAATAAATGAAGCAAACAATATCGAAGGAATAATCAAGTGGAAACCAACGGATACAAGATTCAAATTTATCTCAAGATTACCGTTGGAAAAGAAGAGTATAAATATGGCAGAAGAAAAAGAATAAAGGACGATCACTCAATCTTAAACTTGCTGTTACTCTGTCAAAATCTTAGCTCACTCTCATTTGAATTACTCGTAGCAATCAAGGCTACAATCTGAGCTTATTAGCACTCTGTAAAAGTTGTTAGATTCAATTGTGCTAATATCAGTTACGCACTGAGAATATTGTGTAGAACTAAGAGTTTCAGTTTTGGCAGTAGTAAGTCCAAACTGAAGTGTGTCTGTACAAGTGTTGTACTTGATCAAAGTCTTTTATTGAATATCCTATCCTTGTGATAGAAGGGGTGACGTAGGAGTAAATAAATTCTCCGAACATCCAGAAACAACTCTTGCATATTTCTTTCAGTTTCGTATTCTATCTTTCAGTCAGTTAATTTCCGCAACTACTCTAGTTTAACTGATTGTTATTGACCAACAAGATTCCAAGATTCAGTTTATAACCAAACTGAACTCAAATATTATTAAAGAACAATTTTAATTGTAAGTGTTTATTCAACCCCCCCTTCTAAACACTCTTGTTACGACAACCGATCCTATCAAGAGTGAGGGGAATAGGTTGCAATATAATAGGGATGGCAAGACCAAGTCTACCTCTCATTTGAATTTGAATTGGTTTGCTATCAAAATGCTTTGTTGGAGAGGAAAATGGATAGGGTGTGACCGATTCTACATGTCCTCACAAGGCTAAGATAATGATCTTATATTAAATAAATGGTGGTTAATAAATGAAAGGATTTTCATGCCAAGAAATAATAAAGAAAAGGTCAAAGGTGACTTGTCAAAGAATTGTTTACTCAACTAAGGGGTGGCCGAAAATTGAACAATTAAATGGAGGGGAAATATTATTTAGTTAGTAAATTTTTAAACATTAAGAGCCTTACCTATCCTTTAAATAATTTAATGAATTAACACCTTAATTATTGGACCTAATTGAACTTATTTCCAACTTACCTCAAGTTACTAAAATAATTCCTTAAACCTCCTTTTAACTTAAATTAACTTACTACCTAGCTAAAATAAACTCTGGGAATGATTTCTTACTATTAAATTTTATCTCAAAACTCCAACTCCAGTCCGGCATAACTGAATTAACTGAAAAGATAAAAATTAAACTACTGCATAAAATAATTAACTTTAAAGAAAAGCATTTAAATACTAATGCAATAAAATCATTTTAATTTAAAATACTAGAATTATGCATGGCTTATACGTAGTCTAATTTACGAGTTCTACAAATCTTCTCTCTCTTGTCGTTAAGGAAATTAATATTGTTGAGACTCTGCCAGGAGAGGCAGAACATGAAGTGATCATGTCAGAGGATGAAGTAATTGTGTCTGAAGTTTCCATAACATAAGAAGTTTTATCTTAGAAAGTGATGTGAGAAAAGGTTCCAAAGGACATGAGCATGACTGAGCCATACAGACATGTTGAGCAGATTTTTTTGATTGGTCAATCTGGTCCATCTTTATCCGTTTGGGCTCCAGATATTTCACTTTCCATTACTCCTCCACTGGCTAGATCCAAATAAATTCTTAGGATCATGCATTCACCAGAGATGGAGATTACAACTGATCCCTTGATGACATCAATGCTAGACTGAGATCAATTTCATCCAGTCTTACAAATCTCCAACGTGGTCAGCAAGATTCATACAGTGTAGTGTACAACTTCAAGGAAAATATTCTCAAAAATTTCCTCTCTTTCCAAGCACATTAGGATGTATTTATGAACTTGGAGCATATCAATAAAATGCATGTTGCATTTGCATCCTATCTCAGTGGACAAATTCAAAGTAGAAAATTTCAGCTTTCCTCCAAGATTGATTTAGTTATTTCAAAATTTTCGTCCAAGATTGACAGAGTAAGTACCTAAATTACTGCAATTCTCTACATTCTGAAATCCTCTGGTGTTGACAAAAAAAGTGGAAGCAAGTCAGGAAAAAGGTGACTCTCGGCAGAATTCTCAAGAATCATCTAAGCCAACCGATTAAAGGAAGTCATCTGAGTTTAGCAACCCTCCCCAGAATCAAGCAAGCATTCAGGATCTCACAAAGAGCATCACAAGAAATAATGTTTAACCCAGTTTCAATATCAATTGATCAGAAGTTTTCTTTTGTATTTCTTAAAGAACTTTTGATTATTATATGAATTCAGTTTTTCAGACATTTTGTGCATATTTTTTCATCACCAAAAAAGAGAAATTTCTAGAACATTTAATTTTAAGTGATTTTTAAAAAAGTTGTTGGTGTAAATGAACCTATCCAAACTGAATTCTTAAAAAAACTGAATCATCGAACATAACTCATTATTGGAAGTCAACTGAATATCAAAGTTCACTGTTTATTCTACAAATTGAGTCAGTCGGACATTTCAACGGATATTTTGTAAAACTTTTACATAATATTCCTTTGAAGGATCAGTGCCCAACTAACGTTATGAGATAGAACATTCTCCATACCATAAATAATTATTTATTCGGTTATTTGTCAGAGTTCATGCACACTATCGAATCGTAATTTTTTGTATAAAGTGCAATGACGTGTGATAACAGTCGCTATATTTGGAAACGACTATCAGATTCGAAAATTCGAACGTTGGAAGTCATGCCTATAAATAGATCAGTTTGAAGATGTTTTAGCATTACAACACACTTCAATATTCTGTATTCAAACTGCTTATTTCTTCAACATCCCAACTGATCAAGAGTTTTGTGAAGCGCTCACTTAAGTGTTAGTATCATATCATTGAGGATTAATTGTGCCAATAGATTTTGTTCAAAATACCTATAACTGATTATAAGAATCTTACTAATCAGATTGGTTAAGTTGTGAGATTAGCTAGGAGTTTCAGTAGACCAGAGAAAATTGGGTTATTGCAAATTGTTAAAATCACCAAAGACTTCTAGTGAAATGCTCCTTAAAAAGAAAGAATGTAGGAGAGTTTAATCCTCTGAACTTCCAGAAACAATTTTTTTGTTCAAATTACATAAGTTTTCTGTTATCCTTGCAGTTCTTGAGCCTTACTAATTATATTGTTCAAACCAATTCAATAAGCCTACCTCCACGCAGTTACCTACCTGCTGATTTACTAAAACGTAAGTGACAAGAATTATAATTCAGTAGTGGTAACCCAGCCGAATTATTTTTTTATTTTCATTGATTGCTTATTCCCCCTACTTAATCAATCTCCATATCCTAACAAGGAGTTAAGTTATCCATAGACAACGTAACAGTTTACCGCAGAAGCTTATGATTAAATTATCCAATATTGTGTCTCTCGATAGAACTTTTTGATTTCAAATTCCCTTTCATTTTCTTTGTAATTAATAAAAAAATAACTATATTTATAGTTTCATTTTGTACACATCTAGCACATATGCATATAATTTCCATTTTTTTATGTTCTCTATCAATAAAACGTCATTAAAAATTGACAAAAAAGGATATCTAAGAATGCAAACAAATTAAAGACTAAAAATGTAACTTTTACGGCATTAAAAAAACTAAATTTTTGAAAAAAAAACTGATTACTCTGCAGTTACTCAGTCAGTTATGGAGGACATAAAATTTAAGTTTTTTACTACTAGCAAGCTTATCAAGATTTCTGGAAATAAAAAGGATAAGAATATGGAGTACCAGCTACTTGCAGATGTTGTAGCCAAGTCGGGTTTTTCTAATGCTGGTTCCTTTTATGCTTTTACCGCTATAAATTTTCTGGTCATGGTAGTCGTTGCTACTGAAATCAAGGTGAACTGGTCAGCAGTTCTCTTTCATACTCGAAAGTCCATTATTACCTCTAAAAAGCAGTCACATGGTTTATCTATTCCTTTGAGTTGGTTGTTCGAAAATGCTGGAGTATCAGTGACTTAACCAATAACTCTCCACAAATTTAAAATTTTGAAAGTGTATAATGTGATTGTGTTATGTCATAAAGGATATACATTACATATATCTCACGAGCCTTATTGACCATAAAAAAATTAGATTGGAGAATAAATGGATGTTGTTTAGAAGACAACCGAGAAGGAGAGCAGCAAGGCTCCAGCACCAACGCTCAAGAGGAAGTTAGTGCTACATTCCGATTATTATGAGTGATACCCCAGGGATAAACCCATCAAGATCTGGCCCAAACTCCCGGCCCATCTCTAAGGCCCACAGGTGACTGGCCCATGACAAGCCCAGGTATTCTCCTATAAATACCAGGTTTGAGCGTATGCTTAGGAATTGAAGGTTGTTTTCAGCAGCACCCTTAGCTGCTCCCCCCATATATCCTCAGTCACTGACTTGAGCGTCGGAGGGGCTACGCCAGGACACCCTCCTGGCCCCTCTTAACGGTCTTTTTCTTGATTTCAGGCTCAGGGTCATCTTAAAGCCCACGTCTGAACTAGTGACGCTCGTTGGGATCGGACCCTAGATTTCCCGTGAGTATCACTTGGCGCCGTCTGTGGGAAATTTGAGTTGAGACGTAGAGATGGTAGGCAGGAGAGGAAGCAGGAGAGTTAACTCAGCGTCATCGCGTCCTCAGAGGGGACCCGAACCGTCTCATGTTGAGGCGAGGCAGGAACAACCCCGTCCGGAGACGATAACTGAACAACCTCGTCAAGAGATCAGGGTCGAGCAACCCCGTCCCAATGAGAATGTGGGGAACTTGACCCTAGAACAGCTGGGTCAATTTATCACCCGGATAGTGGATGAGGCCATGAAGAGGAATCAAGAGTCTATGTTTGCAGAAGATCAGACCGCTCGCCAGGAGCGAGAGGAGAATGTGGAGGGAAGTCAGAGTAGGGTGGAGGAGACGCGACCCCGCCCAAGTGAGGAGAATCCGGAGATGGAAGAGATGTGGAGGGAAATACGGACGCTGAGGCAGCAATTGGGAAACAGAGATGCAGCCCCCAAGAAAGGAAGTCCTTTTTCCCTCGCCATTTTGGAAGAGGGGCTTCCTCCAAATTTCCGACAGTCAAACGTTGGAGAATATGATGGACATACGGACCCCGAAGAACACTTGGGGAGGTTTGAGAACACAGCTCTGTTGCATCAGTATTCAGATGGAGTCAAGTGCAGAGTGTTTCTGGGCACTTTGATGAGGTCAGCCCAACAATGGTTTAATTCCTTGCCGCCCAACTCCATACGCTCTTTTGAGGATTTCTCAGCTGCTTTCTTGCACCGATTCGCTAGTAGCAAAAGGCACCAAAAAAACTACTTGAGTTTGTTTGTAATGAAACAGCAAGAGGGTGAAACTTTACGGGAGTTTGTCCAGCGCTTCAACAGCGTAGCATTGGAAATACCAGCGGTCACTCCTGACATCATGATAAGCGCCTTTACCCAGGGACTTAGAGGAGGGGAGTTTTTCAAGTCGCTGGTCAAGAAGCCTCCGTCGAGCTATGATGATCTGTTGGCTCGAGCTGAGAAATATATAAATCTTGAAGATGCCCAGCGGCATAAGAGAATGGAGCAGCGACCTGAGAGGAGTGGAGTTGAGGGAGCGGAGAGAGGAGGAAGGAAGAGGGGCGCAGGGGAAAGAGAGGAGATTAAAGCTAGGGACAGAAGACAATTCTCATCACATGTTCCTCTGGATAGGAGTCGTGACGAGGTGACGGAGGTGAGGGAGCCCGAGGAGAGCTGGGAGAAGTCGCGAAGGGTTAAGAGCAGTGCTAGATTGCCTTCGCGGGATAGACGAGAAGGATCCTCATCCAGGAGTCGACAGAGGTCTCGCTCGTCTCCTAGACGTGGTCAAGGCCCTCCATGGATAAATCAGATGGTCGGGGAGCAGAGAGGGGAAGGTCGAGGTCAAGATGATTCATATGATCTCGGGGGGTGCTACTGATGGAAACTCTGGGTAAAGCTCTAAAAGAGGCCTGAGAACGCTTACCACCTTAGAGAATATCTTTACTTCATTTTTGATGTATTTCGTTCCTGAATTTGTCTTACGTTATCAGTTGATATTCAATAAAATCAGGTTCCTCTTTTCAGTTCATGAATGTTGTTGTATTACGAGAGGGAAGTAGAAAAATTTTATTTTCCTACTAAGGCATCGCCTGGTAGAGGAGCAGAGGGCAGGAGAGAAATTTTATTTTCCTACTAAGGCATCGCCTGGTAGAGGAGAAGAGTGAAGGAGAAAAATTTTATTTTCCTGCTAAGGTGTCGCCTAGCAGAGGAGTTTGAGGGTGATGGTGGAGAATATGTATTTTCCTGCTAAGGCGTCGCTTGGCAGAGGAGTTAGAGGATGACGAGGTGGACTCTTTATTTTCCTGCTAAGGTGTCACCTAGCAGAGGAGTTAGAGGGTGGGGGCGGTTGAATTTTTATTTTTCCTGCTAAGGCCCGGCTTAGCAGAGGAGTTAGAGGGTGGATGTGTTGATTTTATTTTCCTGCTAAAGAATCACCTAGCAGAGGAGTTAGATGGAGAAGTTGAATTTTTACTTTCCTGCTAAGGCCCGGCTTAGCAGAGGAGTTAGAGGGTGGAGGTGTTGAATTTCTATTTTCCTGCTAAGGTATCACCTAGCAGAGGAGTTAGCGAGTGGAGGTGTTGAATTTTTACTTTCCTGCTAAGGCCCGGCTTAGCAGAGGAGTTAGAGGGTGGAGGTGTTGAATTTCTATTTTCCTGCTAAAGTATCACCTAGCAGAGGAGTTAGCGAGTGGAGGTGTTGAATTTCTATTTTCCTGCTAGGGCCCGGCCTAGCAGAGGAGTTAGAGGATGGAGGTGTTGAATTTTTATTTTCCTGCTAAGGCCCGACTTAGCAGAGGAGTTAGAGGGTGAAGGTGTTGATTTTATTTTCCTGCTAAGGCATCGCCTAGCCGAGGAGTTAGAGGGTGGGCGCGTTGAATTTTATTTTCCTGCTAAGGCATCGCCTAGCCGAGGAGTTAGAGGGTGGACGCATCGAATTTTATTTTTCCTGCTAAGGCCCAGCTTAGCAGAGGACTTATGAGATGATGAGGCAATAGTTTGATTTTTCCTGCTAAGACCCGGCTTAGCAGAGGAGTTAGAGGGTGGAGGTGGTGAATTGTTATTTTCCTGCTATGGCGTCGCCTAGCAGAGGAGCAGAGTGGAGGAGGAGAATTCAATTTTCCTGCTAAGGCATCGCCTAGCAGAGGAGCAGAGTTTGGGAGGAAAAATATTTTTTTTGGTTAGTTGATAACGAAAGATGTTGGGGAGCAGAGTTTACGGGGATCACACAACCCTTCGCAAGGGAATATATCAAAATTCTCATCACTGGGCGAGCGTGGCACGGGGCTGGGCGAGCGTGCCGAGGTGTTGGGCGAGGTGCTGGGGCGAGGGCGAGGTGAGTGATGGCATAAGGCGAGGCGAGAAGGGGCTATGGGCGAGAACGATGTGGGGCGAGCGTGGCACGGGGCTGGGCGAGCGTGCCGAGGTGTTGGGCGAGGTGCTGGGGCGAGGGCGAGGTGAGTGATGGCATAAGGCGAGGCGAGAAGGGGCTATGGGCGAGAACGATGTGGGGCGAGCGTGGCACGGGGCTGGGCGAGCGTGCCGAGGTGTTGGGCGAGGTATTGGGGGGAGGGCGAGGGCGAGGGCGAGGTGAGTGATGGCGTAAGGCGAGGCGAGAAGGGGCTACGGGCGAGAACGATGTGGGGCGAGCGTGGCACGGGGCTGGGCGAGCGTGCCGAGGTGGTGGGCGAGACGCTGGGCATGGCTTGGGCGAGCTAGTGGCTTGGGCGAGGTGCTGGACGAGGACGGGCGAGCTACTGGCTTGGGCGAGGTGCTGGACGAGGACGGGCGAGCTGGTGGCTTGGGCGAGATGCTTGGCATGGCTTGGGTGAGGTGCTGGACGAGGACGGGCGAGCTAGTGGCTTGGGCGAGACGCTGGGCATGGCTTGGGCAAGCGGGTGGCTTGGGCGAGGTGCTGGACGAGGACGGGCGAGCTAGTGGCTTGGGCAAGACGCTGGGCATGGCTTGGGCGAGCTGGTGGCTTGGGCGAGGTGCTGGACGAGGACGGGCGAGCTGGTGGCTTGGACGAGACGCTGGGCAGGGGGGCGACGAGGCAGGGGCGAGCGTGGCGAGGGGATGGCGAGGAGACAGGGGCGAGCGCGAGGCAGGCGGCGAGCGTGATGGCGTCTGGGCGAGCTCGGCAGGTGGATGTGTAGGGCGCTCGGCATGGGCGAGCGTGCAGCGTGGCAAGCAGCGAGCGGGAAGGCGTCTGGGCATGCGCGGCATTGCGACTCGACGAGGGGCGACGAGGGGCGAGCGTGCGGCAGTGACGAACGACTGGAAGAAAATGCACAACTCGCACCCGGTAGACCGAGAACAATGCAATTAATCGAACTTTGAACCTACGATTCAGTTCGACTCGGGAGGGGGAGACTGGTGATACCCCAGGGATAAACCCATCAAGATCTGGCCCAAACTCCCGGCCCATCTCTAAGGCCCACAGGTGACTGGCCCATGACAAGCCCAGGTATTCTCCTATAAATACCAGGTTTGAGCGTATGCTTAGGAATGGAAGGTTGTTTTCAGCAGCACCCTTAGCTGCTCCCCCCATATATCCTCAGTCACTGACTTGAGCGTCGGAGGGGCTACGCCAGGACACCCTCCTGGCCCCTCTTAACGGTCTTTTTCTTGATTTCAGGCTCAGGGTCATCTTAAAGCCCACGTCTGAACTAGTGACGCTCGTTGGGATCGGACCCTAGATTTCCCGTGAGTATCAATGAGGTAGCTAGTCCTCCTCCTCTCACTAAATATTTGTGGATGACCAAGACTAAGTCAATTTCATGTCTGTTGGCACCCAAATTCATTGAGGCAGTCTTACCGACTTAAGTTCCTACAATATAGAAAGCTGTTGAAAAGCCTGCTACCTCAAAGGAAAATATTGTTCTAGCCCCACCTAGAGTCATCAGCATACTAGTTTCACCCCCTGCTATTTGACCTAAGGGGAATTATTATCAAGGATTCAATTGAGGCAAACATATTTAGCCATTAATCTAAGCTATCAGTTTAAGGTTTTTTAGCAAGTTGATGAACCCATTTAGCTGTGCAGACTCGAATTAACATTTTGATGGACAAATTCATTGAGTATACTGAGGAAGATATAAAATATTTTGATGAAAGGGTTGAGATCCGGACGGTCAAAAATCTGAATAATCTGAAAAATTAAAATTCTTTTGACAGTGCCATAGGTTTGGAGAAGAGAGTCTTAAAGTGTACCATATTAATTGCATTAATTAAATTTGGTAGGAATGTTTAGGTGTTTAAAATATGATTTACTACTAGAATGCATAAAATGTATTTTAAAGGTGATTCAAGACGCGATCGAGGAACGAAGACCGGGGTCCATATAAAGGAAAATATTTTTATTAAATAATTATTTTTAATTTTTTAATATATTGTACATTTTAAGGATTATTTTCGAAAATAAGGTGTTTTGAGGTGTTTTTACGTGTCGTGTCATATTTTAAACTGGCGTTGTAATAGCCGAGCCCGGTGTACGGTACGATTTAAGTTTCATTTGTTATTTGGGATATTTGATTAGATGTTCAGAGTTGTATTTTTGGGCTATAGTATTGTTAGTTTTATTGTCTTGAGGTGTTAGTTGATGTTGGTTGTTCGTTTCAGAGTTTCGGATCGATTTTAATTGCATGGGAATAGTGCTTTGCCGTGACTAGAGTGCACCCGCGCACTTAACTGGAGTGCCCCCGCGGTGTACTGTGCTGTTTTGGAGTTGGAATGCCGTGAGCACACCGCACCCGCGGTGATGTAGAGACCGCCCCTGCGGTAGAGACCGCACCCGCGCTGCTTGCGTCGCTGCACCCGCGCTGTTCGTGTTCCAGAATTTTTGAGAATGCCGTAGCTTAGGTGCACCCGCGGTCCTTGTGTTGGCGCACCTGCGGTGAAGGTATGGGCGAGATATTTAGTCGATTTTGGAGTGGTTGGCCATCACTTTTCCTTTTTCTTTCCTTCTCATTTTCGCATTTTCTCTCCATTTTAGGGTTTTTCATCATTTCTTTCACTCCCTATCTTCGATTCAAGCGTTTGTTTGGAATTTCGACTTGAGTTCGACGTTCTCCTTGGTGCTAGGAAGCTTGGGTAAGCTTTTGGTGCGATTCTGTTAAGGTTGTAAATTAAGAGTTGTTTAGGTTGGTTGTTTATGTGGATTTATGGATTATTTAGCTTGTAATCTTGGATATTTAGTTGATATTGGTGTTATTTGTGGATTATTTGTTGTATGTGGTGATCAAGAGCTAAGTTGAGGTGTTTGTTGTGGTTTGTAAGTGGAATTTCATTCTTTTTTGCTCACATGATTATATATGTATGTGTTTCAAAGAGTTTATTGTGTTATTCCCTTTCATTTGATCCATAGTATGTATTGTTATATGTATTGGAGGCATTGTATGTCTCATTATTGATTAAAGGGAATACAAAGAGATATATAGAGTTCAAAGTGATTGTTAAAAACCAGAGAAGAGTTTAAATGTTTTCGGATTGATAAATATATAGTCAGAGATTGCATGCAATATTAGATGATCATCGCCTATAGGCTTATATCCCTCAGAGTTATCGGTATTTATATCGATTTGGGATACGAGCACCCCAGAGCAGAGATACTATTGATATCAATCCCCAGAGCAAAAGAGAAATACCATCATATTTTTATGCTATTGCTATGTTATTGATATTCAGAGTTTACAGTTCAGAGTTGATGGTATTTATGATTTCAAAGATATGTTTTACAGAGTTATTGTTCATTGTTATATAAGAGTTCCACTTGCTGAGATTTATTCTCATTCCAGTTATTTTCATGTGATGCAGATCAGAGTGGTGCTCCGGGACGTTGACTGTAGATCGGGGGTCATATGCATACACCGTTGGAAGGATGATTTTGGCATGATCATAGGAATGATGTTTTGTTTTTGTTATGTCATTTAAATGATCATGTATTTATTTTGTAAAGATATTTAAAGAAGTGTATTTTGAAACTCCTTCCGTATATTTTGAAAAGAAAATTATTTTTATTTCCGCTGCGTATTTATTTTAAAAGAGGTCAGGGTGTCACATTTAGTGGTATCAGAGCGGTGTTCTTCGGACCAATGCATATGACTTCGTCTACTTTCAACTGTCCGGGTATGTTTTCTTTGCATCTATCTATTGTTATGTATTGATTGGTGTCTTGTGAGCATTGTAGAGTAGAGGATGCCTCCTAAGCGTAAGGCGTCAGAGGGGGAGGATAGTTCGTCCTCGAGAGTTGTCGACGAGTTCGGCAAGTTGCTGAAGGAGCAGGCTAAGGTTCACAGTGAGCAGATCCAGCAGTTGCTTAGACTGCAAGGAGCAGGCCAGGGCAGAGGCCAAGGTAGGGGGCAGGTTGCTCCAGTAGCAGTTGGTTCTGATGCTATCTTTTCGGCGTTTAAGAGGATGGATCCACCCGAGTTTCCAGGCAGCTCCAATCCTTTAGCTGCAGTAGAGTGGGTCAAGGCTTTGGAGGCGATTTTTGATCATCTCCACTATGAAGACAGAGATCGTATCAGTTGTGCTGTTTTTATGCTGGTTAAAGCTGCACGTTTGTGGTGGAATGCGACCAAGGTTGGCATTGATGTCTCGGCATTGAAGTGGTCTGAGTTTACTGAGCTTTTCTACGACAAGTACTTTCCTGATGCACTGCGAGCGAGGAAGGTTACAGAGTTCTTGGAGCTTCGTCAGGGGAGCTTGAATGTAGATGAGTATATTCTCAAGTTCGAGGAGGGTTGCCTTTTTGCTCCGTACATTGCTACCAGTGATAAAGATAAAGGTGCTCACTTTATTCGAGGCCTTAGAGCGGAGATCAGGCGTGATATCAATATGTCTAAGGCTGTGACTTTCAAGGAGATTGTGTCCAAGGCGTTGCTAGCAGAGCAGGACGAGAAGGATATTGCCAGGGAGAGGCAGGCGAGGCACCAGGCTAGTGTTCAGAGAGGCCAGAGTTCAGGTCAGCGTGGCAGAGATCGATTCAAGGGGAAGGGCAAGGTGGATCAGAGTCCTAGGCCACCGTCAGTTCCAGTTGCTCCGTCTGATTCTGAGAGATCCTTGTGTCCCAAGTGTGGCAGACCTCATCGTGGAGAGTGTAGATTTGGCACTCGTTCTTGTTATCGTTGTGGCATGCCAGGCCATATTTCCAGAGATTGTCCTAAGGGAGCTAGCCAGGAGAAGGTGCAGGGTCGTATCTTTTCGATGACTAAGGAAGGTATTAATCGTAATTCTTCTATAATCTCTAGTTCCATTTTAATTTCAGGCAGAGTAGCTACTACTTTGATTGATACTGGTGCTACTCATTCTTTTATGTCTGAATTGTTTTTGAGATCTTTGGATATAGTTCCTTCTGTTATTCCCCTTCAGCTTAGTGTTGTTTTGCCTTCGGGAGATGTTTTGTGCCCGACTTCCATAGTGTATGCGTGCCCCGTTCGTTTTGTTGATCGAGAGGTCTTTGCTGATTTGATTGTGATTCCGATGGTTGCCTTTGATGTTATTCTTGGCATGGATTGGCTGTCGACCTATCGTGCTGTTATTGATTGCGTTGCTAAGACGGTGACTTTTGCAGATGATGGCCAGGGAGGAGTTCTCGCCAGCTCAGGTACTTCGCTGGTCCTTCCTTTTATTTCGTGTCTTGATGCTGAGAGGCTATTGTGTAGAGGTTGTGATGTTTTTCTGGCATCTGTTGTGGATGTTGATAGACTGATTAAGTTGAATATTGATGATTTTGATGTGGTGAGGGAGTTTGCTGATGTGTTTGAGGATGATGTTCCGGGTTTGCCGCCGGATAGAGATGTAGAGTTTGTTATTGATCTTGCTCCAGGTACGGTTCCTATTTCTAAGGCTCCGTATAGGATGGCTCCTACTGAGATGAAAGAGTTGAAGACGCAGTTGCAGGATCTTCTAGATAAGGGTTTTATTCGTCCGAGTTCTTCGCCTTGGGGAGCTCCGGTTCTATTTGTTAAGAAGAAGGATGGTTCTTTGCGTCTGTGTGTCGATTATAGGGAGCTTAACAAAGTGTCGATCAAGAACAAGTATCCGTTGCCACGGATTGACGATCTATTTGACCAACTCCAGGGTGCCACTGTTTTCTCGAAGATTGATCTTCGGTCTGGTTACTATCAGTTGAAGGTTAGGGAGTCTGATATCCCTAAGACGGCTTTCAGGACCAGGTATGGTCACTATGAGTTTCTCGTGATGTCTTTTGGTTTGACCAATGCCCCTTCTGTCTTCATGGACCTGATGAACCGTGTGTTCAAGCCGTATTTGGATAGCTTCGTCATTGTCTTTATCGACGATATCTTGATCTATTCCAAGACCAGAGAGCTTCATTCAGAGCATCTCAGAGTTGTTCTCCAGTTGTTGAGAGAGCGGAGGTTGTTTGCTAAGTTGAAGAAGTGTGAGTTTTGGCTGGATCAGATTTCTTTTCTAGGCCATGTCGTTTCGAGGGATGGTATCGCTGTTGATCCGATGAAGATAGAGGCGATTCAGAAGTGGCCTATTCCTACGACTGTTTCAGAGGTACGCAGTTTCCTTGGTTTGGCAGGTTATTATCGTCGTTTCATTTCAGACTTTTCCAAGATTTCCCTGCCATTGTCCAATCTGACAAGGAAGACTGTGAAGTTCGAATGGTCTATAGATTGCCAGAGCGCATTTCAGGAGTTGAAGGATAGATTGACGTCAGCTCCTATTCTCGCATTGCCCAGTGGTTCAGAGGATTTTGTGGTCTATACCGATGCGTCGAAGAAGGGTCTTGGGGCAGTGTTGATGCAGAGAGGTAAGGTCATTGCCTATGCTTCTCGCCAGTTGAAGGATTATGAGAAGAATTATCCGACGCATGATTTAGAGTTGGCAGCTGTGGTTTTCGCCCTGAAGATTTGGAGACACTACTTGTATGGCGAAAAGTGTGAGATCTTCACAGACCACAAGAGTTTGAAGTATCTGTTTTCTCAGAGAGAGCTCAATATGCGGCAGAGGAGGTGGTTAGAGCTGGTCAAAGATTACGATGTGACTATCAGTTATCACCCAGGGAAGGCGAATGTTGTGGCTGATGCTTTAAGCCGCAAGTCGAGTGCTTCATTGAGTTCTTTGATTCAGAGACCGTTGCTGATGGATTTGCAGAGAGAGGAGATTGATCTGGTGATTCCAGGCACCATTGCTCGTCTTTCAGCGTTGGTTATTCAATCTTCTTTGACGGACAGGATTCGTAGAGAGCAGTCGACTGATGTTCAGTTGACAGAGTTGAGAGATAGAGCAGAGATTAGAGGTAATTCAGAGTTCGCCTTGAATGGTGATGGTTTGGTGACTTTCAGAGGTCGTATTTGTGTTCCTGTTGGCGATGATATTCGTAGAGATATTCTGACAGAGGCTCATACCGCGCCGTATTCGATTCATCCAGGCAGTACGAAGATGTATCAGGATCTTCGTCGACTCTACTGGTGGCCAGGTATGAAGAAGGATGTTGCCGTGTTCATTTCTCAGTGCCTTACTTGTCAGCAGGTGAAGATTGAGCACCAGAGACCTGCTGGGACATTGTTGTCATTGCCGATTCCTCAGTGGAAGTGGGAGCATATTACGATGGATTTCGTGACTGGTCTTCCCAGAGTGCAGAGAGGTTTCAATTCTATTTGGGTTATCGTTGATAGATTGACTAAGTCAGCGCACTTTCTTCCAGTCAAGACGACGTATTCGATGAACCAGTATGCCAAGGACTACATAGCAGAGATTGTCAGACTTCATGGTGTCCCTGTGTCGATCGTGTCTGATCGTGACCCTAGATTTACTTCAGAGTTTTGGAAGAGTTTGCACAGAGCTATGGGTTCGCGGTTAGCAGTTCAGTACAGCCTATCATCCTCAGAGCGATGGTCAGTCAGAGAGAGTCATTCAGATTCTTGAGGATATGCTCAGAGCGTGTACTATTGACTTTCCAGGTAGCTGGGATTCTTTGTTGCCTTTGGTTGAGTTCACTTATAATAATAGCTACCAGGCGACGATTGGCATGGCACCGTATGAGGCACTTTATGGCAGGAAGTGCAGGTCTCCCTTGTATTGGGACGAGGTTGGTGAGAGGAAGATGTTGGGATCAGAGTTGGTCCAGCAGACTGCCGATGTTGTTGCTGTTATCAGAGAAAGGATGAAGACTGCCCAGTCCAGGCAGAAGAGCTATGCAGATGTTCGTCGCAGGCCTTTGCAGTTCGAGGTTGGCGATCACGTGTTTCTGAAGATAGCACCTCTCAAAGGTGTGATGAGATTTGGTAAGAAGGGCAAGTTGAGTCCTAGATTTATTGGTCCATTTGAGATATTGGACAGAGTTGGCGATCGAGCCTACAGATTAGCCCTACCTCCAGATCTTGACAGAGTCCATAATGTTTTTCACGTATCGATGCTCAGGAAGTATGTTGCAGATCCTTCCCATGTTCTTCGCCATGAGCCATTGGACTTGACGCCGAATTTGACGTATCAAGAGATTCCGATTCAGATTTTGGATCGCACAGTTAGAGTTCTGAGGAACAAAGAGATCGGCATTGTCAAAGTTTTTTGGAGGAACCATTTGATAGAGGAGGCTACGTGGGAACCAGAGGATGAGTTGAGAGAGAAGTATCCTGAGTTGTTCGTGCCGTGACGTCAATTTCGCGGACGAAATTCCCTTAAGGGGGGGGGAGATTGTAATAGCCGAGCCCGGTGTACGGTACGATTTAAGTTTCATTTGTTATTTGGGATATTTGATTAGATGTTCAGAGTTGTATTTTTGGGCTATAGTATTGTTAGTTTTATTGTCTTGAGGTGTTAGTTGATGTTGGTTGTTCGTTTCAGAGTTTCGGATCGATTTTAATTGCATGGGAATAGTGCTTTGCCGTGACTAGAGTGCACCCGCGCACTTAACTGGAGTGCCCCCGCGGTGTACTGTGCTGTTTTGGAGTTGGAATGCCGTGAGCACACCGCACCCGCGGTGATGTAGAGACCGCCCCTGCGGTAGAGACCGCACCCGCGCTGCTTGCGTCGCTGCACCCGCGCTGTTCGTGTTCCAGAATTTTTGAGAATGCCGTAGCTTAGGCGCACCCGCGGTCCTTGTGTTGGCGCACCTGCGGTGAAGGTATGGGCGAGATATTTAGTCGATTTTGGAGTGGTTGGCCATCACTTTTCCTTTTTCTTTCCTTCTCATTTTCGCATTTTCTCTCCATTTTAGGGTTTTTCATCATTTCTTTCACTCCCTATCTTCGATTCAAGCGTTTGTTTGGAATTTCGACTTGAGTTCGACGTTCTCCTTGGTGCTAGGAAGCTTGGGTAAGCTTTTGGTGCGATTCTGTTAAGGTTGTAAATTAAGAGTTGTTTAGGTTGGTTGTTTATGTGGATTTATGGATTATTTAGCTTGTAATCTTGGATATTTAGTTGATATTGGTGTTATTTGTGGATTATTTGTTGTAGGTGGTGATCAAGAGCTAAGTTGAGGTGTTTGTTGTGGTTTGTAAGTGGAATTTCATTCCTTTTTGCTCACATGATTATATATGTATGTGTTTCAAAGAGTTTATTGTGTTATTCCCTTTCATTTGATCCATAGTATGTATTGTTATATGTATTGGAGGCATTGTATGTCTCATTATTGATTAAAGGGAATACAAAGAGATATATAGAGTTCAAAGTGATTGTTAAAAACCAGAGAAGAGTTTAAATGTTTTCGGATTGATAAATATATAGTCAGAGATTGCATGTAATATTAGATGATCATCGCCTATAGGCTTATATCCCTCAGAGTTATCGGTATTTATATCGATTTGGGATACGAGCACCCCAGAGCAGAGATACTATTGATATCAATCCCCAGAGCAAAAGAGAAATACCATCATATTTTTATGCTATTGCTATGTTATTGATATTCAGAGTTTACAGTTCAGAGTTGATGGTATTTATGATTTCAAAGATATGTTTTACAGAGTTATTGTTCATTGTTATATAAGAGTTCCACTTGCTGAGATTTATTCTCATTCCAGTTATTTTCATGTGATGCAGATCAGAGTGGTGCTCCGGGACGTTGACTGTAGATCGGGGGTCATATGCATACACCGTTGGAAGGATGATTTTGGCATGATCATAGGAATGATGTTTTGTTTTTGTTATGTCATTTAAATGATCATGTATTTATTTTGTAAAGATATTTAAAGAAGTGTATTTTGAAACTCCTTCCGTATATTTTGAAAAGAAAATTATTTTTATTTCCGCTGCGTATTTATTTTAAAAGAGGTCAGGGTGTCACAGGCGTGGCAATCAATTTTTGACGAAAATAAGAACTTTCTGGAGGCTTGGTTATTTATTTTCGAAAAGCAACCTAAACAAAATATTTTAAATATTATCTAATGGGATTATTATAATAGGTTAATGGGCCTAAGCTTGCACCATGTATTTTTATATAAAAATAAAGCTAACAAACCCTAACTTATACACACACAAACTCACGCCCCTCACCCAGAAAAAACAAGGACATTTCCATCAGCACATAAACACACACACACAAACACCACACGTTTTCAAGAGGAATTCACGCAAGGTTTGAAGAAAATTCAGCAAGCTACTTCCCCCCATCTTTCCGCCAACGTCCCTCGTACCGTAAGTTGTTTTTTGTGCGTGAAATAGGCAAATGCATGCCTTAATCTTTATTCACTCATCTTTCACACCATATTATGCAATAATATACATGATTGGATGAAGAACATGATGCACTTCTTTTATTTTTGTTTTTATGGCATAAACATGATAAAACTAGAGTTTTCATCTTTTAAAACTCTTTCTTATGATGCACAAAGGGGCCGCCATAGTAGGGTCAATAGAAGGGATGTTGTTCCACATGTTTAAGGGTCATTAGGTGAATGTTTAAAGGCCGGACAAGATCGGGTACCTTGATGAACGAAAATTGGGTTTTTATGGGCTAGGGTTTGCATTTTTCATCCTAGGCAAGGGAGACTGCTATCTGCTTTTTATACATGTTAAATTGTCCTAAGAGAGTCTATTCATGGTCCTATAGGGGCTGTGCAAGGGTTATAATGGGAGGACATAGGCTGCACGTGCGTTTGGGGTCGCTTGAGGCATGAAGGGGCGCATGTTTAGGGTTGTGCTTGCATGGGCTATAGAGCTCATCTAGGAAAGGTCTAAGGGGCTTGGTCAAGGTCCTAGGAGGGTTATCCAGGGTTTGGTTGGGTTGGATAAGGGCTAGGAACGCAGGGGGCAAATGGATTGTAAGGCTAGGGTTTGGTCGATTATGGGCATTTATGTCCAGGAAGGTTCTAGGCTTGTTCTATGGTTTTAAATGGTTTGATTTTTGGTGTATGTGGTATGGTTAGGTGTTAATAAGCTATGGTTCAAATTTGGAATGTTTTGGGTCAAGACGGGTTAAAACCGAGGCGTAGGGTTAAGCTTTAAATACCAACTGAGAAATTAGTCGAGGAGCTTAAATTTACGTCTAAGAAATATTTATGGGTATATTTTAAGGTGTTATGATAATTTTGGATGGATATGGGTTGTCGTATTAAGGTCTAAGGATAAATTGAGAAAGTTAGGGCAGGGGCAAAACGGTCATTTTACACCTGATAAATTTTAACACCTTAAAATATACCCATAATTTGTTTATTTCAAAGTTTTATGGATTTTTATGATGAAACGTTAATGCTAAAAGATAAGTTGCACGTTTTGTTTAAAAGAAAAGGGATTTATATATGCATGAATTTTTATAAGTGATGGAAATATGAATGGTTGAAGGAGGTGAATTTATTTGACTAATACGATAATACGATGATATGATGATATTTAAGGCTAAGGCTCAGTTGACGGATGAGAGTGTTGCTGATGCCCCCACCGCCCGGTACCCTATTTATACGTAGATTAATCCATCGACTTACAGCTAATACGAAAGTCACAATTAAGGACCTGAATTCAATAAAAAGGAAAACGTATGCATATATGATGAAAATGAAAAATTATACGACGAAAGGAAAAATGTTTAAGTTCATTCATTTTCATGTAAGACTATTTTATTAAATGTATTTTCATTGTTGCTTGTGAATGTATATGTAATACTTACTATCATAATTAAGGTTTGCTGCGTCAATAGACTCACCAGGTGTGATCTAGGTAAGTGAGCATGCTTATTGATGGAGGAGTTGATGGTTGAACTAGCTGAACTGAAGGTGCACGCAACCCAAGGACCGTCGCTAGTTTTCCACAAAAATTATGTTTATGATTTAAGTTTAATTTGAAGATTTTATGACTTATGATGTTTTGAGTGGTTTGTAGAGGATTTAAAGAGTTTATGCTTTATTTTGAAAAAAAATGTTATTTTTGGGTATGGTTGTTGAAACTTCAAATCTGCAAGACCCTCTGAACCCATGCATAAGCAGTATTTTAAAGCTTTCAAGCCCAACCAGAATTGCAACCATCATCATCAGTACCAGTTTAGAAACTCTCCATTTTTGTTTTAGAATCAATTTTTGAAGCACTTTTTGAACCAAGTACTGAGAATACAGAGGAAATTCCTGCTAGTCATATAGAGCTAGTACGTCAACATTCCAATTTCTCCCCTCTTGCAAGAGACATCATATGTAAGGTTCAGAAATTTAATTCTCGTAACCTGAATCCATGCGAAATTTTAAAAGTTCATGCATTAGAATTTTTAGATGCATTTTCGCACTCGAACGAGGAACGGGGACCAGACCGGATAATTTTCAAGAAAATTATTTATATCACACGATTAATTTTTATTAATTAATATAAGATGTTTTAAAAATATTTTTACAAGAATTGGGATTTATTTGGTACTTTTATCCGCAGAATTTTAATTTTTAACGGTACGTAAATTTATCGAATCGGGGGAAATTTTGAGGATTTGACTAGTATTTTCAAAATATTTCCAAAACGAAATATTTGTCGGAATTGCGTTTGGATTTAATGAGCCTACTTTTAAGCTTATTGGGCTTAAAACCTTTTTATTTTTAATTGAGGCTCATTAGTGCATTTTAATTAATCTAAACTACCATTAAATTAAACCTAAACCTACCCTACACCTATTACTCTTCCCACCATCCGACAGCCCATTACTCTTTCATTATTTAGATGGGTTCAGCTGTGTTTCTCCTCTTGAAATACAGCTGGTTGTCTTGATTTCCAATCATTCTTATAGATTAATCCAACCGACGTCTCTCCGTTGCTCTTCTCTTCAACCTTCTCGCATAAACGATCAACAGGCATGCTTTGTATCAACTTTGCTGCATCATGCATGTAATATATATCTGATGTGTGTGAATTACGCTTGAATTATGCTCGATCTAACCGAGAGCATGGAGGATTTTCAGTTTTGTTCATGGCATGCATTTATTTTAACATACTCACGTTTTATTTGTTGTTGTTATGAAATTTTGAGTGCAAGGGGCTGCCATGAATTAAGGTATAATCAAGCATGATTTTACACAAGTTTCATGTCCTTTACACACACAAAAAATACAGCAATCACAAGGGAACAAGTTGGAGCAAAATTTTGGTTGGTGATCTTGTGGCTCGGCTTCTTGGGGCTGAGGGCTTGATTGTGTTCGGCTGAGACCAAGGCCTAGCCAGGCTGGTGTATGAGTCAGAGGTTGAGTCCTAGCCACGCTAGGACTCGAACACCATAGGCTGGGAGGAGTCCTAGCAAGCTAGGACTCCTACCCGTGAGCACAAGGGAGAGCTGCTCAGGCTTGCAGCTGGGGCATGAAGAGATGGCTCGGTCTAGGGCGTGTGGGTTGGGTTAGGTCGAGCCATTAGGATCTTAGGAGGGTGCTTGAGGAGCTGGTTCAAGGACTGGACGGTTGGTTAAGAAGCTAAGCAAGGAAGCCTAGAGTCCTACCCGTGACCTTCAAGGAGAAGTAGTGCAGGGTTCAGCAGCTGGGCAATGGGTGATGGCTCGGTTTGAGGACTTTGGGTTGGGCTAGTATGAGTCATTAGGGTCTTAAGAAGGTGCATGAGGGACTGGTTCAAGGGTTGACTCGTGGGTTAAGTGGCTAAGAAAGAAAACAAGAATCCTATGATAGGTGGGTTCTCGGCCATGGTAAGTGCTGCTGGTGTAGCTTCGGTTTTAGAGGCTGGAGTGGAGTCCTTAGGTTCTAAAAGTCCAGTAGGGTCCATAGGGGGTCTGGCTGGAGGTTGGCTCACGGTGGTTCGAGCATGGCTCAAGGAAAACTCAAGTTGGCTCAAGGGTAGTCTTGGTGGGTTTCTTGATTGTTTTTTCAGCTCATGTATAGCTTCGGTTTTGGAGCTTAGGTGCAGGTCCAATGGGTTATAATGGTCCAGGAGGGTTATTAGATGGGTTGGCTTGTGTTTGGCTCAAGGTGGCCCGGGCGTGGTTCGAGTAAATTAGGAGATGGCTCGGTGTGTTCGATAAGGTGTCAAAAAGGAAAATTTAAAAACTAAAAATGGAACCTTGGGTCCACGGGTGTAGTTCATGGCTCAAAATAGTAGATTGAATAATAAAAAATGTTATGTTTAAAATTTGGGATCAAAATAACGAGTTTTGGATTTATTCGGGATTAAAGCGCGTCAATATGTTATGTTTAAAGATTAATTTAAAATTTATCGATTTAAGCCAAATAAAAATATGGGAAAAATTCATGTAGGCTTAAATAATTATTTGGGACAAGTTATAGTCAATGGAATTAAGAAAATGTCAAAAACGTGAAATTTTACGTCTAGGGGCAAAATGGTCATTTTTGGGTTTCCTGGGGCAAAATGGTCATTTTGCACCCAGAGTGAGATGTTGGTCCTGGCAGCGCCCTGAGCACAAATTCATGATATTTTAAATGTTCACGCATCATGATTCACGATTTTTAAGATTTTATAAAAATATACGTTGCATGCTTGAATTTAAAAGAAATTGCATTTATACATGAATTTTATAAGTGATGAAAATGATAATGTTTTGAATGACAGGAATTAGTTGTGGCTATCGAAGTATATGTAAATGGTTAAGACGTATATGTAAATGCTGATGATGAGGCCTAGGCACAGTGGATGGGTGATCCTGTCACTGATGTCCGACAGCCGCCGGATACCGCGGTTATATGTATGATGGATCCATCGTAAATGATGTACGATAGTCACCTTTAAAGAACTGAATTCACCAATGATAAATGATGAAGGATGAAAGATGAACGATGAACGATAAATGATAAAGGATGAATGATGAATAATGAATAACGATGAGATGTTTTGACACGTCATGATTTTATACGACACCTTTATGTTACATTTTTAAGGTTCATGAAAGATATTTTGATTATGGTATTTTTCACTGTTGTGTGCTATGTATATGTATTTGTTATTTATGGTACATGTGTGTTGAGTGTTTAGAATCACTAGGCGTGTGTGATGCAGGTGAGTTTGATGTTGAAGAGACTGGAGGTGTTGGACTTTGAGTCAGCAGACTTGGTGGGCTACACGACCCGAGGACCTTACACTCTTATGATTTTACCATTTCTTGTTATGGAGAGGATAAGAGTTTTTTATAAGCTATTTTATTTTATTGTGGGATGTTAGGATTTTACTAGTTTTTACTCCATTATATTATTATTGGTAATTGCTTATGAAATATTTAAATGTTATCTAGAAAAAAATAAAATAGTATTAAAAAAAAATTTCGCTCTTTTAAAAATGATAGACGTTACAGTTGGTATCAGAGCAATGGGTCTTGTATAGGGTTGTGTCACCGCCAGTTCTGCCACTCAGTCTTCAAGCCTCAAGTCCGTAAGCTTAATGTTTCAAATGTTTTAAATGATTGTCTGATATCACCTGCATGTTTACATGATTTATACTTTATGATGATTTAGTGTTAATCTTTAACTGCTTTTATGTTGAAGAATTATTATTATTATTATTATTATTATTATTATTATTATTATTATTATTATTATTTTATTTTTTTAAAAAAAAAACACTAGATTAATTGTGTGATGGGTTACATTTATAAATTAGATTGTATTCAGATATGCCTCCCAGACGTGATCTCAATAATGATAGGCATGATGAGATTAATGGAGGGGGCAGAGGACCTCCACCACCACCGCAAGGGGACCCAGCTACTCGAGTTCTGGAGGGTATGGCTAGGCTACTGGAGCAAGTTCAGAAGGCTCCTAGGCCTCAGGTTGATGTTTTTGAGCAGTTTCGTCGGCTCAACCCGAAGGAGTTCGGAGGCACTACTGATCCGTTCATAGCAGAGGGATGGATCCGATCTCTGGAGCTACACTTTGACTATCTGCAGATGGGGAATGGCGATCGGGCCAGGTGCGCCATCTATATGTTGAGAGACGATGCGTCACTGTGGTGGGAGGGAGCCGCTCATGCTGTGGACGTGGCTACCCTTACTTGGGACAAATTCAAGGAGCTATTTTACGGGAAGTACTTTCCAGTTGACGTCAGGGGCCGCCTGACGAGAGAGTTTATGAGTCTCCGCCAGGGCGACTCATTGTGGCGGAGTTTATCCGCAAGTTTGATCGGGGATGTCACTTCGTGCCTCTTATTGCCAGGGATGCCGGACAGAAGCTGCGGCACTTCATGGATGGACTGAGACCTACCCTTCTCCGGGATGTGATGCTGATGAGGCCGGCAAGTTACGATGAGGCTACTTCCTATGCCTTCCAGGCAGAGCAGGCACTCCGAGACATAGATTTTGAGCTGCAGCGGAAACGGCACCAGCCTCAGTCCATTTTCCAACCACAGAAGAAACAGTTTACCAGACCGCCGAGACAGCAGGGGCAACAGAAGCCCCAAGGGCAATTTATTTGGCCACAGCAGCAGCAGAGACCTCCTCAGGCGCCAGGAGCGCCTAAGACTGATGACAAGAAGACTTGCCCGCAGTGCGGTAAGTTTCATATCGGCAAGTGCTTATGGGGGGCCTACAGGTGCTTCATTTGCGGACATGAGAGCCACAAAGCAGCAGACTGCCCTAAGAACAAAGGCCCTACTACTGGCCGAGCTTATGTGTTGCATACCGAGGAGGCCGAGGCAGCGCCAGACTCAACACTGATTACTGGTAACCCTTTGGTTTAATATTTTAAATTACTGTAGAATTGCTTGTGTTTTATTCTCGTATGAGGATTCACTTGGAGAATTATAACTTAGAAAGATTTAGGATGCATGCTCTACCTAGTTGAGACTAGAAATATAATGGGTGGATTGAGAACCAATTTATTCAACCAATGATTTTATGGGGTCAAGTTGAAATTTTCGAACTTTAAAGGGGCTAAATTACAATTTTCGATTTTTTAGGTTAAATTTCGAACTTTTGGTAATTGATGTTTGGGTTAATTTAGAGATTGTTCGAGGATTTTGAGGTTAATCACTGATAAGAAGTTCCTTAAGTTCAACTCTAGTAGTTTTGATGGTATGTTTTGTCGCAGGGAGGATACATATTACAGGTGTAGCCACGCATGCATTAATAGATTCAGGGGCTACGCATTCGTTAATATCTGAATCCTTCGTGAAGCGACTAGGAATCATACCAGTGGCGAAAGATTCAGGGTTCAGAGTATCGATTCCATCCGAGGATCAGATGTTCACCTCCCTGATAGTGAAAAGATTGGAGCTCCGATTACAGAAGTATGTGGTGCATGCAGATTTGATAGTGCTACCACTACCGGAGTTCGACATCATATTGTGTATGGACTGGCTATCTTCTCACGGTGCAGTCATAGACTTTCGAAAAAGGTCAGTTTCTGTCAGACCGCCCAGGGGGAAGCCGTTTGTTTTTTAGGCAGCTAGACATCAGCAGATGCCGCACGTCATTTCCTACTTGTGTGCGAGGAAGCTTATAAAGAGAGGCTGTCAGGCATTCTTAGCCAGCATTGTATCAGTGACAGAGCTAGTCAGTCAGAGGCTGGAGGATGTGGATGTTGTCAGGGAGTTCTCTAGTGTGTTCCCTGATGATGTTTCAGGTATTCCACCAGACAGAGAGGTGGATTTCTCTATTGAGCTGATGCCAGGGACAGTGCCGATATCTAAAGCACCCTACCGATTGGCGCCTGCTGAGATGAAGGATCTCAAGGATCAGATTCAAGATCTACTAGATAAGGGTTTCATTCGCCCTAGTTTTTCTCCTTGGGGTGCTCCAGTGCTATTTGTTAAGAAGAAGGATGGTAGCATGCGACTGTTTATTGACTACCGAGAGCTGAATAGAGTCACAGTTAAGAATAAATATCCACTGCCGAGGATTGAGGACTTATTTGATCAGCTTCAGGGAGCATCAGTGTTCTCCAAGATAGATCTTCGATCCGGATATCATCAGCTGAAAGTGAGGGAGTCAGATGTACATAAGACAGCCTTTCGGACGCGTTACGGGCATTATGAGTTCTTGGTGATGCCATTTGGTTTGACGAACGCGCCAGCGATCTTCATAGATCTCATGAATCGCGTGTTTCAGCCATATTTAGATCAGTTCGTCATAGTTTTCATTGATGATATCCTGATCTATTCAAAGAGCAGGAAGGAGCACGGTCATCATCTGAGGACAGTATTGCAGACTCTACATAATAAACGACTGTATGCCAAGTTCAACAAATGTGAGTTTTGGCTTGACAGAGTGACATTCTTGGGACACCTTGTATCTCAGGATGGCATAGAGGTCGACCCCAGCAAAGTAGAGGCAGTCAGAGATTGGCTAGGTCCAAATAGCTTGACAGAGATCCGTAGTTTCTTGGGATTGGCAGGTTACTATAGGAAATTCATCCAGGACTTCTCTTCTATTGCGGTACCTATGACCTCCCTGACGAAAAATAACGCCAAGTTTATCTGGGGATCTGAGTGCCAGGAGAGCTTTGACAGATTAAAGCGGGCTTTGACCACTGCACCGGTTCTAGCTATGCCAACAGGGCAGGGAGAGTTTGTGGTCTACACAGATGCATCTAAGCCTGGGTTGGGCGCAGTTCTGATGCAGCAGGACAGAGTGATAGCTTATGCGTCCAGACAGCTGAAGGTTCATGAGAAGAATTACCCGACTCATGATCTCGAGTTAGCAGCAGTAGTATTCGCCCTGAAGATTTGGAGACACTATCTGTATGGGGAGAAGTGCAGGATTTTCACAGATCATAAGAGCCTGAAGTACTTCTTCACACAGAAGGAACTGAATATGCGACAGAGAAGATGGCTTGAACTGGTGAAGGACTATGATTGTGACATTAGCTACCATCCGGGTAAAGCTAATGTGGTTGCAGATGCTTTGAGCAGGAAGCATGCAGTGATTGCTCATCTGTCAGTGCAGAGACCGCTACAGGCGGAGATTCAGAGATTTGAGCTTGCAGTTTATGCCAGGGGCGAGGCCCCAAATCTTGCTACTCTGACTGTACAGTCGACTTTGAGGGACAAAATCTGGATAAGGCAGAATTCTGACGAGCAGTTACAGAAGTGGAGACAGAGGGACGAGATTAAGGGCCAGAGACTGTATACAGTGGTGGATGGCATAGTCAGATATAGAGACCGCATATGGGTTCCTGACAGTGATTTTCTTCGAGCAGAGATCTTGAGCGAGGCCCACAGCACCCCGTACTCCATCCATCCAGGGAGTACAAAGATGTATAAGGATCTACAGACTCTGTATTGGTGGCCGGACATGAAGCGAGATATTCTGCGATTTGTCTCCGAGTGTTTAACTTGTCAGCAGGTCAAAGCAGAGCATCAGAGACCTGCAGGGAAGCTGAGATCACTCCCTATTCCCGAGTGGAAATGGGAGAACATTACTATGGACTTTCTGACAGGGCTTCCGAGGACTACTGGAGGATTCAATGCCATCTGGGTGATATTTGATCGGCTCACTAAATCAGCTCATTTCTTACCTATTAGGAAGACATTCACCATGACTCAGTACGCAAAGCTGTACATCAGAGAGATAGTCAGACTGCATGGGATTCCAGTGTCCATCATGTCAGACCGGGATCCGAGGTTCACATCTGCATTCTGGAGGAGTCTCCATCAGGCGTTGGGTACGAAACTACTGTTTAGTACTGCTTTTCATCCTCAAACAGACGGTCAATCAGAGAGGGTGATTCAGATTTTGGAGGACCTACTCCGAGCTTGTATGATCGATTTCCAAGGCAGCTGGGAGCCAAAGTTACCTCTTGTGGAGTTCACGTACAACAACAGTTATCAGGCATCGATAGGTATGGCTCCATACGAGGCTTTATAAGGGAGGAAGTGTAGGTCGCCAGTGTATTGGGATGAGGTAGGAGAGCGAGCACAGTTGGGGCCGGATATTGTCAGACAGACACCAGATTTAGTTACCAGGATTCGAGACAGGATGAAGACTGCACAGAGTCGCCAGAAGAGCTATGCTGATCAGAGACGGCGAGATCTTGAGTTCGCAGTAGGGGATCATGTGTTCTTGAAGGTAGCACCAATAAAGGGTGTGATGAGGTTCGGGAAGAAGGGCAAACTTAGCCCTAGATTCATCGGACCATTCGAAATCCTAGAGAGAGTGGGGACACTTGCGTACAGAGTTGCATTACCGCCGAATCTGGAGGGAGTTCATAACGTGTTCCACGTCTCTATGCTACGGAAGTACATGTCGAATCCTTCACATGTTCTCAATTACGAGCCACTTCAGCTGACACCACATCTATCGTTCGAGGAGAAACCCAATCAGATTTTGGACAGACAGGAAAAGAGACTTCGGAACAAGGTGATTCAGATGGTCAAGGTCAAATGGCTGATTCATTCCGAGGAGGAGGCTACGTGGGGAACCGAGACCGAGATGAGGAGTCGCTATCCGGAGTTATTCGGTATATTTTAATTTCGAGGACGAAATTTTATTTTAGTGGGGAGGAGTTGTAAGGTTCAGAAATTTAATTCTCGTAACCTGAATGCATGCAATCAAGGATTTTAATTTATTTTATTTTATGCATAATTAATACATAGTAGTAATTACTTCATGAAATTTTAAAAGTTCATGCATTAGAATTTTTAGATGCATTTTCGCACTCGAACGAGGAACGGGGACCGGACCGGATAATTTTCAAGAAAATTATTTTTATTACAAGATTAATTTTTATTATTTAATATAAGATGTTTTAAAAATATTTTTACAAGAATTGGGATTTATTGGGTATTTTTATCCGCAGAATTTTAATTTTTAACGGTACGTAAATTTATTGAATCGGGGGAAATTTTGAGGATTTGACTAGTATTTTCAAAATCTTTCCAAAATGAAATATTTGTCAGAATTGCGTTTGGATTTAATGAGCCTACTTTTAAGCTTATTGGGCTTAAAACCCTTTTTATTTTTAATTGAGGCTCATTAGTGCATTTTAATTAACCTAAACTACCATTAAATTAAACCTAAACTTACCCTACACCTATTACTCTTCCCACCATCCGACAGCCCATTACTCTTTCATTATTTAGATGGGTTCAGCTGCGTTTCTCCTCTTGAAATACAACTGGTTGTCTTGATTTCCAATCATTCTTGTAGACTAGCCACCGAGGCACACGCGTTGCGTGTGTTATGAATATATGAAGCAGATATATTAAACTTTCATGAGTTTACCACACCATGACTGTAAAAAAATTTGTGCTTGATCCATAAAAAGCAAGAGATTCCAAAACTTAAATAAATATTTCAAAATCAATTTGTTACCTCACATGATATAAGTGTTGATCATAAAGAAATCATATTTTTTGAAGCCTTAATATCATCTAATGTGAACTTCAACGTAAAATAAATAAACAAATATTCAAAAAATTGTCTAAAAAATATGAGATATCATTAAAAGTTCAGATTTTGTCATGAGAACTCTGCTAGATCTTTTCATCAAGCATTCCATATTGTATCTCATAAATGGCCAGATGTTCTCGTATAATTTACAAACACTGCGAGTGCAACGTCCCATGTTCTTGTGTTTTAAAATGTACTAATTTTTTTTTTTTTTTTTTTTTTTAAAAAATTCGGTCCTTGTAAAAATATTTTAATAAAATATTTTTGTCCATGATCTAGAACATTCGCTAGCTAGCATTTAAAATCAATTGCAATCGTCATAAAATAAAATAATCGCATGAGTTACCAAACCTAAAAAGCAATAATCGTGAAACGTATTTTCCTCTCCAAAACCACTCTAAAACATAAATAAATGGTTTCAAAAATCTTTTAACGTGAAAACGTAATCGTAATCATGAGTGCGGAAAAACAATAGAAGCGCTGGTCCTCGGGTTGTGTGCACCTTCAGTCCAGTCATCTCATACGTCAAGCCCTCCCTCAACATCACCTGCATCCAACACACCTAGTGAGTCTAAAGACTCAACACACCAAATCTTTGTAACGAGTAATACATGTATAAAATCACATGCAGCAGTGAAATTACTTGTACTTAAAATAGCATTTCATGAAAATGCATAAACTTGAGCATGAACATTTTCGTAAATATTTTCATGAAATGCATAACAGGAACATGAACCTTTACCTCTTTCCTTGAGCTTAACATGACATGATAACATGATATAGTAACATGACGTGATAACATGACGTGAATCTTTTCATGATCATAACATTATATTTTTCTTGATTGAATTCAGATCGTTAATTGTGACTTTCCTGACGTGACATGACATGACATGACATGACATGACGATGGTACCATCTACGTGAAACCACAGTACTGGGCGGCGGGGACATCAGCGACACAAGATCGTCAACTGAGCCTTGGCCTAATCTTGATCATAAACTTGAATCCTGAATTCCTCATAGTCACAATTACTTCACTTTCCTCAATATTTTTCATGTTTTCATCACCTTATAAAATTATGCATGAATATATTTTCCTTTGAAACCAAGCATGCACCATGTATTTTAAATGTCAATTTTAAATTATAAAATTTCATGGACATTTAAAATAAATCATGAATAAATCATAAATAAATCATGAACAATTCATAAGCATTTAAAAATTCACATAATAACATAAAAACTGCATTTAGGGCACTGCCATGACCGTTACTAATTTTAGGTGTAAAAAGACCGTTTTACCCCTGGACTCGACTTTTTACAAAAATCGACTATTTCCTTGATTTCATGACTCTAACATGTCCCAAATAAATATTTAAGCTTATAAGAATTTTCTCGTAATTTTATTTGGCTTAAAACTTAGACTTTTCAATTTATCTTTTAATAGATATTTTAACGGTGTTTTAATCCCGAAAAATACCAAACTTTAATATAAAATTCCTAAATTCTAAATTTAGTCTTTTTATATTATTTTAGCTTTTATGGACCACGACCCGACCCTCGTGAGCCGTTTTTCCAATTTTTCTTTAGTTAAAAACTCATTTTGACACTCGAATTTCAACCCCGAGCCATCTCCTAATTTTATCGAGTTACCCCCGAACCATATCGAGCCAAAAGGTGCCAAACATGTTCATTTAGCCTACTGGTCGCTAAAATTACCCAAACCCTGACCCATACCATAAAAACGTGAACTCCCAATTACCCACTAAGCTGGCCGAGAGTTACATGTTGGGTGATTTCTATGATGATGAACGATCGAGACCAGCCGGCGCTCTACCGTCCAAACCCGACCCTAGGACAATTACTAAGGACCCTAACGCACCATCCTAACCCAGCCCGAGCCCCCAAGCATCGAGCCTGCCCTGACAAGGAAGGGGCGAACCCTGCACAAAACTGTGCAGGGCTCTCGGGTGGAGTCCTAGCTGCGCTAGGACTCTTTCCCGGGCCCTCGGTTCGAGTCCTAGGCATGCTAGGACTCTCCCCCATCCTCGAGACGACCCCTGGTAGAGACCTGATCCGAGCCGCGTCCCAGTCCCACACAAAAATCGTGAAAACCGAACGCAACAAGGCAGCAGCCAAGGGCTCGACTTTTTTTTTCTGTAATCTGATTCCCGTTGAATCATGATCTAGACATGATTTGGTTGCTTTTAAAAATTCGTGAAGGCTATCCTGGACACACTCTAGACGTCATGGCAGTCCCTATAACATGTAAAACATGAATCAGCATATAAAACGTTAGATCGCAACACGAATACGTAGAAACCGAAATAAAACTTCACAAATTATGCACATGCATTCGGCAGTCTATATATGGTGTATTGGAAGAGAAAAAGGAAGATATTGGCATGCCTTTGCGTAACAAACGCACGATATACCGACGACGACGAAGAACGGAGCGGAACCGAGGCAATACGAACACAAACCGTGAAGAACAAGACTAAAACTCACCGCCGAGTGAAGAAGCTGCCGAGAGAAAGAGCTTATCCTTATATTCTGAAATTCTTGGCGGCGTGAGTTGTGAGAGTGCGTGAGTATCTAGCTTAGGGTTAATCATTCTATTAATAAGCTAACTAGAAGATTAAAAAGGTTTAAGGCTAGGTGGGATTAATAAAGCCCACTAGTAAGGCTAGGCCTAAATAAAATTTAAAAAAAAGTTTTCATAATAAAATAAATTAGTGAATTAAATAGCCGGACTGCTAAAAGATCGAGTTTTTGTTAAAAATTCTAATACCGATAAAATTAGTCCCGGCGTATTAAATCACCTCAAAATTCTTGATTTTAAAAAGAATAAGAAACAACTCCCCTAAATTAAATAATTAAAATTAATTATTTAATTAAAACATTTTTTCCACATAATACAGCCCCCGGTCTCCGTTCCTCGATCGTCACCTGAATAAACCTTTAAAAATGTATTTTCATGCAACAATGACAATAAAATCATAATAAGCATGTTCGTCACATAATTTAATAGTAATTAGAATAAAATACTCATTTTTCAAAATTTCTAGATTTGCATGCAGTTGGATTACGTCGTCTAAATTTTTGGACCTTACAATTCTCCCCCCCTTAAATAAAATTTCGTCCTCGAAATTTAGATCTTACCGAACAAATCTGGATAGCGACTCAACAAGTCCCTCTCGGTTTCCCAAGTAGCTTCCTCTTCCGAGTGATTCAGCCACTTGACCTTGACCATTGGAATGACTTTATTACGCAGTCTTCTCTCTTGACGTGCTAAGATCTGGACAGGTCTTTCCTCGTATGTCATATGAGGAGTTAATTGAAGAGGCTCATAATTAAGTACATGTGATGGGTTAGACATGTACTTTCGAAGCATAGAAACATGGAACACGTTGTGAACTCCTGAAAGCGCTGGTGGCAACGCCACTCTATAGGCTAGTGTCCCAATCCTCTCCAATATCTCAAACGGACCTATAAACCTTGGACTAAGCTTGCCTTTCCTGCCAAAGCGCATAACACCCTTCATAGGTGCTATTTTCACGAATACGTGGTCGCCCACTGCAAACTCTAAGTCCCTTCGCCTTTTGTCCGCATAACTCTTCTGTCGGCTTTGTGCAGTCTTCATTCTCTCACGAATTTTGACTACCAACTCCGCTGTCTCTTCAATAACATCCGGACCAAGAACCCTTCTTTCTCCAACCTCGTCCCAATGAATAGGGGATCTACATCTCCTTCCATAGAGTGCCTCAAAAGGAGCCATCCCAATTGATGATTGGAAGCTGTTATTGTAGGCGAACTCCACTAGAGGTAACCTCGATTCCCAACTGCCTTGGAAATCGATAACACAAGCTCGCAGAAGGTCCTCCAAAGTCTGAATAACTCTCTCCGACTGACCATCGGTTTGAGGGTGGAACGCTGTACTGAACAGTAGCTTGGTCCCCATCGTTGCATGCAGACTTTTCCAGAAAGAGGACGTGAATCTCGGATCCCTGTCAGAAACAATAGAAACTGGAATCCCATGCAGGCGAACTACCTCTCGAATATACAACTCTGTAAACTGAACCATGGTGAATGTCGTCTTAATAGGCAGAAAATGAGCTGATTTCGTAAGACGATCAACTATCACCCAAATGGCATTCAAACCCTTAACCGTCTTCGGCAGTCCCACTACAAAGTCCATAGTGATGTTTTCCCATTTCCACTCGGGAATAGGGAGTGGTTTCAATTTCCCTGCCGGTCGCTGATGCTCTGCCTTGACTTGCTGACAAGTCAAACACTCGGATACAAACCTCAAGATGTCCCTCTTCATCCCTGGCCACCAATATAACAACTGCAAGTCCTTGAACATTTTCGTAGTTCCCGGGTGAATGGAATATGGCGAGTCATGGGCTTCCTTCATAATAAGCTCTCTCAAAGAATTGTCGCTAGGAACCCATAGACGATCTCGATAGCGAACTAAACCATCCACCACTGAATACAAGTTCCGGCCCTTGGCCTCATCTCTAGCTCTCCACTTTTGCAACTGTTCATCAGTGGACTGACTCTCTCGGATTCTATCCCTCAAAGTCGACTGTACTGAGAGTGTGGCAAGATTAGGGGCCTCGCCCCTGGCATAGACTGTAAGCTCAAACCGCTGTATCTCGGACTGCAACGGTCTCTGAAGAGATAATTGAGTAATAACTGCAGCTTTTCTACTCAACGCATCTGCCACAACATTAGCTTTTCCCGGATGGTAGCTAATTTCACAGTCATAATCCTTCACTAACTCGAGCCATCTGCGTTGTCTCATGTTCAACTCCTTTTGGGTGAAGAAGTACTTCAAACTCTTATGATCAGTGAATATCTTGCACTTCTCCCCATAAAGGTAGTGTCTCCAAATTTTCAGTGCGAAGACTACTGCTGCAAGCTCAAGATCATGCGTAGGGTAGTTCTTTTCATGAATCTTCAACTGTCGCGATGCATAGGCAATAACTCGGTCGTTTTGCATCAGAACTGCACCCAACCCAAGCTTAGAAGCGTCGGTGTAAAGAACATACTCCCCTTGCCCCGATGGCATAGATAACACTGGCGCGGATATCAAGGCTTGCTTCAACTTGTCAAAACTGTCTTGACACTCGGGTCCCCATACAAACTTTGCATTCTTCTTTGTCAAGGCGGTCATGGGTACCGCTATAGATGAGAACCCCTGAATGAACTTGCGATAATAGCCAGCTAGTCCCAAGAAACTGCGGATCTCGGTGACACTCTTCGGCACTGGCCACTCTTTCACTGCCTCTACCTTACTCGGATCAACTTCCACTCCACTGCTGGAAATGATGTGGCCTAAAAATGCCACTCTATCAAGCCAAAACTCGCACTTGCTGAATTTTGCAAAAAGCTTCCTGTCTAACAGTACTTGCAGTGCGGTTCTCAGATGGCGGCTATGCTCCTCTCTGCTCTTGGAATAGATCAATATGTCATCGATGAAGACAATAATAAACTGATCCAGATACGGCTGAAATACGCGATTCATGAGATCCATGAAGATCGCTGGCGCATTGGTCAACCCGAATGGCATGACCATAAACTCATAGTGCCCATATCTAGTTCGGAATGCGGTCTTATGGACATCTGCTTCTTTCACTTTCAACTGATGGTATCCCGAACGCAGATCAATCTTAGAGAAAACCGATGCTCCTTGCAATTGGTCAAATAAATCCTCGATTCTTGGCAGTGGATACTTATTTTTGATAGTGACCCTGTTGAGTTCTCGATAATCGATGCAAAGACGCATACTACCATCCTTCTTCTTCACAAATAATACCGGTGCGCCCCATGGAGAGTAACTGGGGCGAATGAAACCCTTGTCTAACAAGTCCTGTATCTGATCTTTCAATTCTTTCATTTCTGCAGGTGCTAGACGATAGGGTGCTTTTGATATAGGAACCGTGCCCGGCATTAGATCAATGGAGAATTCCACTTCACGATCAGGCGGAATGCCAGATACGTCTTCGGGAAAGACGCTAGGGAATTCTCTCACAATATCAACATCCTCAAGCTGCTGGCTGGTAGGCTCATGTGCAGTAGTGACACATGCTAGATAAGCTGAGCATCCTCGCTTAATAAGCTTCCTCGCACATAAGCAGGAGATAATGTGCGGCATTTGCTTGTTCCTTGCCGCCTCAAAAACAAATGGTTTACCACTAGGCGGTCGGATAGACACTGATCGCTGCCTGAAATCAATCGAAGCTCCATTCACTGATAACCAATCCATCCCAAGTATAATATCGAATTCGGGCATAGGGAGCACAATGAGATCTGCCCGAACTACATCTTTGAATAAACGAAGCTCCAGACCCTTGACAATTTTTGACGTGAGCATCTGTTCACCGGATGGAATCGAAACTTTGAAACCCAAACCCATATCTTGAGGAGTAATATTCAGTCTTTCGACGAAGGTTTCAGATATGAAGGAATGTGTAGCTCCTGAATCTAGCAATGCATAGGTAGCTACACCTAGAATGATAATCCTCCCTGCGGTGAAAGATGTCCTTAAAATCTTTTCGAGTTGAAACTTAAGGATTTAACTATTATTAATTTCCCAAATTCATAAGAAGATTACATGTTGAGCTTAAGCATTTCATGAAAATTGTATCTTAGCCCTCACATTTTCGACTTTCTTGAATTCTAGTCCTTAAGTTTTCGAATTTGCACAATCAACCCTCTAAAATCGGAAATTGCCTAAAAATTATAACTTAAACCCATCTAAATAGAACATGCAACCTAAGTTCCACTAAGTCAAGTCTTGCTTCCCAAATCAATTCTAGTAACCAATTTAACATTTCATGCAAGAATAGGCAATATAAAAATGTTAAATGACTAGGTTACCTGTGATAAGAGTAGTGTCTGCTTCCTCCTCAGCTTCTTCAGCATTCATAACGTAAACTCGTCCTGCTGTAGGTGCCTTCTTCTTTGGGCAATCAATAGCCTTGTGCCCACTCTCTTTGCAATAGAAACACTTGTAGGAACCCCATTCACACTTGCCCGCATGCGGTCGGTTACATTCCTTGCACAGTGGCCTCTCAGCAGGCGGTGGTGCTCCTTGATTTTGTGGCCTCTGCTGTCCTCGATTCCTGTTTTGACCCTGGGGCTTTTGAGGCCCTTGAGGTCTAGATGGACCTGAATTCTGCCTCTTGCTTGGCTGACTGATATTATTGTGCTGTTGTCTTTTACGCTGAATTTCAAAATCAATCTCCCTCAAAGATTGCTCAGACCTGAAGGCATATGCAGTGGCAGCAGCATAATCCACTGGATTCATCATCATAACATTGTTACGCAGAGTAGGGCGGAGACCATCCATAAAGTGCCTGAGCTTTTCTGCTGGGTCTCTAGCAATAAGGGGTACAAAGTGACAACCCCGATCGAATTTCTTCACATAATCTGCAACAGACAAGTCTCCCTGACGGAGGCTCATAAACTCTCTCTTCAGTCGGCCTCTAGCATCCGCCGTAAAATACTTCTCATAGAAAATGTCTTTGAATTGAGGCCAAGTAATAGTAGCAAGGTTAACACTATGCTCGACCCCTTCCCACCACAGTGAAGCATCATCCCTTAACAAGTAGGTGGTGCACCTCACACGGTCGGCATCACCCATATTCAGATAGCGAAAATGTACCTCCAAAGAACGTATCCAGCTCTCAGCAGTAAATGGATCAGTGGTGCCAGAAAATTCCTTTGGCCCTAGCCTCCGGAACTGATCATAAATATCCTGCGCTGGCCTGGGAGCCTGCTGGACCTGCTGCTGCTGTAACTGCTGTAACTGCAACTGCAGCTGCTGCTGCTGCAACTGCTGCTGCTGTAATTGTTGCTCAAATAAACGAGCCATTCCCTCAAGAGCTCGAGTAGCAGCATCTGGTGGTGGTGGTGGTCCATTCCCTTGGTTATTTCCTTGATGGTTAACGCTGTTTTCCTCTTGGTTTCCACTGGCAGGGGCACGACGTGGAGGCATTTTATCTGAACGATTCCAAAATTTAACGTAACCAACATGCATTTAAATCTACGTTTTCTAATCATGTGACATATCGTGATTTAATTAGCAATTATAAGCATATAAGGCATAATAATCATAAAACTCGTAAACATGGGGTGTAAGCATATCATTCACGTAATCATGCAGGTAACATCATATTGAATCATGTAAAGCATGTAAAAACTTACAAACTGGAGGCTTGACGACTGATCTTTCCGGCGCTGATGGTGGCACAACCCTATACAGGAACCACGGCTCTGATACCAACTGCAACGTCCCATGTTCTTGTGTTTTAAAATGTACTAATTATTTTTTTTTTTTTTTTTTTTAAAAATTCGGTCCTTGTAAAAATATTTTAATAAAATATTTTTGTCCATGATCTAGAACATTCGCTAGCTAGCATTTAAAATCAATTGCAATCGTCATAAAATAAAATAATCGCATGAGTTACCAAACCTAAAAAGCAATAATCGTGAAACGTATTTTCCTCTCCAAAACCACTCTAAAACATAAATAAATGGTTTCAAAAATCTTTTAACGTGAAAACGTAATCGTAATCATGAGTGCGGAAAAACAATAGAAGCGCTGGTCCTCGGGTTGTGTGCACCTTCAGTCCAGTCATCTCATACGTCAAGCCCTCCCTCAACATCACCTGCATCCAACACACCTAGTGAGTCTAAAGACTCAACACACCAAATCTTTGTAACGAGTAATACATGTATAAAATCACATGCAGCAGTGAAATTACTTGTACTTAAAATAGCATTTCATGAAAATGCATAAACTTGAGCATGAACATTTTCGTAAATATTTTCATGAAATGCATAACAGGAACATGAACCTTTACCTCTTTCCTTGAGCTTAACATGACATGATAACATGATATAGTAACATGACGTGATAACATGACGTGAATCTTTTCATGATCATAACATTATATTTTTCTTGATTGAATTCAGATCGTTAATTGTGACTTTCCTGACGTGACATGACATGACATGACATGACGATGGTACCATCTACGTGAAACCACAGTACTGGGCGGCGGGGACATCAGCGACACAAGATCGTCAACTGAGCCTTGGCCTAATCTTGATCATAAACTTGAATCCTGAATTCCTCATAGTCACAATTACTTCACTTTCCTCAATATTTTTCATGTTTTCATCACCTTATAAAATTATGCATGAATATATTTTCCTTCGAAACCAAGCATGCACCATGTATTTTAAATGTCAATTTTAAATTATAAAATTTCATGGACATTTAAAATAAATCATGAATAAATCATAAATAAATCATGAACAATTCATAAGCATTTAAAAATTCACATAATAACATAAAAACTGCATTTAGGGCACTGCCATGACCGTTACTAATTTTAGGTGTAAAAAGACCGTTTTACCCCTGGACTCGACTTTTTACAAAAATCGACTATTTCCTTGATTTCATGACTCTAACATGTCCCAAATAAATATTTAAGCTTATAAGAATTTTCTCGTAATTTTATTTGGCTTAAAACTTAGACTTTTCAATTTATCTTTTAATAGATATTTTAACGGTGTTTTAATCCCGAAAAATACCAAACTTTAATATAAAATTCCTAAATTCTAAATTTAGTCTTTTTATATTATTTTAGCTTTTATGGACCACGACCCGACCCTCGTGAGCCGTTTTTCCAATTTTTCTTTAGTTAAAAACTCATTTTGACACTCGAATTTCAACCCCGAGCCATCTCCTAATTTTATCGAGTTACCCCCGAACCATATCGAGCCAAAAGGTGCCAAACATGTTCATTTAGCCTACTGGTCGCTAAAATTACCCAAACCCTGACCCATACCATAAAAACGTGAACTCCCAATTACCCACTAAGCTGGCCGAGAGTTACATGTTGGGTGATTTCTATGATGATGAACGATCGAGACCAGCCGGCGCTCTACCGTCCAAACCCGACCCTAGGACAATTACTAAGGACCCTAACGCACCATCCTAACCCAGCCCGAGCCCCCAAGCATCGAGCCTGCCCTGACAAGGAAGGGGCGAACCCTGCACAAAACTGTGCAGGGCTCTCGGGTGGAGTCCTAGCTGCGCTAGGACTCTTTCCCGGGCCCTCGGTTCGAGTCCTAGGCATGCTAGGACTCTCCCCCATCCTCGAGACGACCCCTGGTAGAGACCTGATCCGAGCCGCGTCCCAGTCCCACACAAAAATCGTGAAAACCGAACGCAACAAGGCAGCAGCCAAGGGCTCGACTTTTTTTTTCTGTAATCTGATTCCCGTTGAATCATGATCTAGACATGATTTGGTTGCTTTTAAAAATTCGTGAAGGCTATCCTGGACACACTCTAGACGTCATGGCAGTCCCTATAACATGTAAAACATGAATCAGCATATAAAACGTTAGATCGCAACACGAATACGTAGAAACCGAAATAAAACTTCACAAATTATGCACATGCATTCGGCAGTCTATATATGGTGTATTGGAAGAGAAAAAGGAAGATATTGGCATGCCTTTGCGTAACAAACGCACGATATACCGACGACGACGAAGAACGGAGCGGAACCGAGGCAATACGAACACAAACCGTGAAGAACAAGACTAAAACTCACCGCCGAGTGAAGAAGCTGCCGAGAGAAAGAGCTTATCCTTATATTCTGAAATTCTTGGCGGCGTGAGTTGTGAGAGTGCGTGAGTATCTAGCTTAGGGTTAATCATTCTATTAATAAGCTAACTAGAAGATTAAAAAGGTTTAAGGCTAGGTGGGATTAATAAAGCCCACTAGTAAGGCTAGGCCTAAATAAAATTTAAAAAAAAGTTTTCATAATAAAATAAATTAGTGAATTAAATAGCCGGACTGCTAAAAGATCGAGTTTTTGTTAAAAATTTTAATACCGATAAAATTAGTCCCGGCGTATTAAATCACCTCAAAATTCTTGATTTTAAAAAGAATAAGAAACAACTCCCCTAAATTAAATAATTAAAATTAATTATTTAATTAAAACATTTTTTCCACATAATACAGCCCCCGGTCTCCGTTCCTCGATCGTCACCTGAATAAACCTTTAAAAATGTATTTTCATGCAACAATGACAATAAAATCATAATAAGCATGTTCGTCACATAATTTAATAGTAATTAGAATAAAATACTCATTTTTCAAAATTTCTAGATTTGCATGCAGTTGGATTACGTCGTCTAAATTTTTGGACCTTACAGCGAGCCAACAGCTGAATAGAACGTAATACATATACTTTCAGCAGAAAAGTTAACAACACTGACTGTCAAATTTATAAATGACACTCTTGATGAAGATATATACTTTCAGCAGAAAAGTTAACACTGACTGTCAAATTTATAAATCAAACTCTTAATGAAGATATCACATATATTTTCAGCAGAAAAGTTATCACTGACTGTCAAATTTATAAATCACACTCTTAATGAAGATATCAAACTCCTTCGACTTACGTCAAACAAAATATCAAAATCATCTTAGAAACTAAAAAAAAAGTGAATTCACCGAGATAGGAAAGAGACAATGTTTCCCAACAACCCATTATCTTTCATATAATAACTGTATAAATTCGGCTCTTACAATCTTATTGAGAAAGGATAACAATGACATAGCATCAAACATTAAATTGGGGAAGTTATCAATAGAGGATGCATCCTATTTCTTGTTGCTATTACCTCCAGTATCACCACCTCCTGATGCTGCCTGACCCGCCTTTTTTGCTGCTTTTTCTTGAAGCGCCTTTGCGTCCCTATGTAAACACACACAGATACATTATAAATACATATTGCTATGAAATAATAATTTATCAAAACTAATGTGAAGTATAACCTCTACTAAATGATTAAATAAGTTCTTCAAAACAACAAAAAAATACATTGAAGGATCATGGAGTGAAAATAGAGACAAAACATCGATTATAAAATGGTATGATGGCTTAGTGTATTCTTGGAGGCTCTGCTTTACATACAAAATTCGGATTGTTTATATTTAATTAACAAAGGCACACAAACTGGAGAGCATTACATTAAGATTTCCAAATCCATGATTACAGAGCCAATTTCAAACACTGACAGAGTCAACTTACATAAAAAAGACATGGTGGAATAAAAAAAATCAAAACTGACCAAATCACTCCATAATTGGAATAAAATTCCACTCTCAATGCTTAATGAACCTAAAACTAAACAAAAACTATAAAAATAAAGTATGGTGGAAACTCAGACCATAATCAAAACATCTAACCTTCTATGAAAAAAAAAATCGAATCTTGAAATTTTTAAAAATCATAGAAAATAAAAATACCTTTCGCGGCGCTGTTCAGGTGTCAACCCGTCATCTTTTTGCTTGCCTTTACCAGTACCCCGAGCTTGAGCCCTTTCTCTATCACGGTCTCTTTGGTTCCCACGTGAAACCCAGTTAAGAAAATACCCAAAAAAACAAAAAAATAGTAAAAGATTCCACAAATTAAATCAAGATTAATTGAATTCCCAGATGAACAAATACTCAAAAAATGAAAAGTAAACACCGGTTCAGCACAAACGTATGCGAATCACCTTCAAAACCATATTAGTTTTTTTAATCAAATCTTTTATCATTGAAGCAAGAAAACCAACAGATCCAAATCATACAGAGCGAAAAACTTGGGGAATAATATGCAAGAAAAAACGTTGAATTCTTGGAAAAAGGGAGAAAAATCATGGAAGGATATGAGTCATGGAGAATACGCGAAAGAAGAAAAGTCCGCTGACGGAGAGTAGACAGCAAACCGTTTTTACCTTTCAGTACGTTTACAAATGTATACCTCACCTTCAGGAGACATTTCCCTCTTCCTCGTGCCCATAATCCACCATAACAACCGTTTCCTTTGAACATCATCCAAGTTCAGATCCAAACAAACCGTATGTTGCGGCGGTCTACCATCACCGATAATTCACTCTTCGTGGATCCGGCATTGACGATCATATAATTGACTTCGAAGGTTCTGAAATTTTCGATTAGATTTTTTTGAACAAAATCTAGCACTGGAACAAAATATTAACATCAATCTATCTAATTTCCAGTAATTTAAAGAAAACAATACCATGACAGATTCTCCATTGTCTAAACATTTGATTGATTCCAACTGAAAAGGGTCGAGGGTATACCGTATACGGGAAATCTTTGGCAGGCTTCGAGTTTTCTATGTCTATCGAACCTGTATTCAAAGCTTTCCGAGGCAAATATCCCTCTGGATAAGAGACATCATGCTGGCATGCCACTGGCTCATCACGTTTTGACAAATTTTCTGAAATTGAAGAAGAGGAGAAACGGGAAATCACTGATTTTGTGCGGCTCTTGGTTTGGGAGCGAAGAAGAGTGTCTGATTTGGTGGGAGGAAACCTATGAACGTGGTGTGTGTGAAGGGTAAAATAGGTAGTTTATAAAACTGACCAAGACACCATTCAGTTAATATTAGATGCTTAACTTTAATAAATAGTAAAAGATTAATCCAACCGACGTCTCTCCGTTGCTCTTCTCTTCAACCTTCTCGCATAAACGATCAACAGGCATGCTTTGTATCACCTTTGCTGCATCATGCATGTAATATATATCTGATGTGTGTGAATTACGCTTGAATTATGCTCGATCTAACCGAGAGCATGGAGGATTTTAAGTTTTGTTCATGGCATGCATTTCTTTTAACGTACTCACGTTTTATTTGTTGTTGTTCTGAAATTTTGAGTGCAAGGGGCTGCCATGAATTAAGGTATAATCAAGCATGATTTCACACAAGTTTCATGTCCTTTACACACACAAAAAATACAGCAATCACAAGGGAACAAGTTGGAGCAAAATTTTGGTTGGTGATCTTGTGGCTCGGCTTCTTGGGGTTGAGGGCTTGATTGTGTTTGGCTGAGACCAAGGCCTAGCCAGGCTGGTGTATGAGTCAGAGGTTGAGTCCTAGCCACGCTAGGACTCGAACACCATAGGCTGGGAGGAGTCCTAGCAAGCTATGACTCCTACCCGTGAGCACAAGGGAGAGCTGCGCAGGCTTGCAGCTGGTGCATGAAGAGATGGCTCGGCCTGGGGGGTTTGGGTTGGGTTAGGTCGAGCCATTAGGATCTTAGAAGGGTGCCTGAGGAGCTGGTTAAGAAGCTAAGCAAGGAAGCCTAGAGTCCGACACGTGAGCTTCAAGGAGAAGTAGTGCAGGGTTCAACAGCTGGGCAAGGGGTGATGGCTCGGTTTGAGGACTTTGGGCTGGGCTAGTATGAGTCATTAGGGTCTTAAGAAGGTGCATGAGGGACTGGTTCAAGGGTTGACTCGTGGGTTAAGTGGCTAAGCAAGAAAACAAGAATCCTATGATAGGTGGGTTCTCGGCAATGGTAAGTGCTGCTGGTGTAGCTTCGGTTTTAGAGGCTGGAGTGGAGTCCTTAGGTTCTAAAAGTCCAGTAGGGTCCATAGGGGGTCTGGCTCGACGTTGGCTCACGGTGGTTCGAGCATGGCTCAAGGAAAACTCAAGTGGGCTCAAGGGTAGTCTAGGTGGGTTTCTTGATTGTTTTTGCAGCTCATGTATAGCTTCGGTTTTGGAGCTTAGGTGCAGGTCCAATGGGTTCTAATGGTCCAGGAGGGTTATTAGATGGGTTGGATTGTGTTTGGCTCAAGGTGGCCCGGGCAGTGGTTCGAGTAAATTAGGAGATGGCTCGGTGTGTTCGATAAGGTGTCAAAAAGGAAAATTTAAGAACTAAAAATGGAACCTTGCGTCCACGGGTGTAGTTCATGGCTAAAAATAGTAGATTAAATAATGAAAATGTTATGTTTAAAATTTGGGATCAGAATAATGAGTTTTGGATTTATTCGGGATTAAAGCGTGTCAATATGTTATGTGTAAAGATTAATTTAAAATTTATCGTTTTAAGCCAAATAAAAATATGGGAAAAATTCATGTAGGCTTAAATAATTATTTGGGACAAGCTATAGTCAATGGAATTAAGAAAATGTCAAAAACGTGAAATTTTACGTCTAGGGGCAAAATGGTCATTTTTGGGTTTCCTGGGGCAAAATGGTCATTTTGCACCCAGGGTGAGATGTTGGTCCTGGCAGCGCCCTGAGCACAAATTCATGATATTTTAAATGTTCACGCATCATGATTCACGATTTTTAAGATTTTATAAAAATATACGTTGCATGCTTTAATTTAAAGGAAATTGCATTTATACATGAATTTTAAAAGTGATGAAAATGATAATGTTTTGAATGACAGGAATTAGTTGTGGCTATCGAAGTATATGTAAATGGTTAAGACGTATATGTAAATGCTGATGATGAGGCCTAGGCACAGTGGATGGGTGATCCTGTCACTGATGTCCGACAGCCACCGGGTACCGCGGTTCTATGTATGATGGATCCATCGTAAATGATGTACGATAGTCACCTCTAATGAACTGAATTCACCAATGATAAATAATGAAGGATGAAAGATGAACGATGAACGATAAATGATAAAGGATGAATGATGAATAATGAATAACGATGAGATGTTTTGACACGTCATGATTTTATACGACACCTTTATGTTACATTTTTAAGGTTCATGAAAGATATTTTGATTATGGTATTTTTCACTGTTGTGTGCTATGTATATGTATTTGTTATTTATGGTACATGTGTGTTGAGTCTTTAGACTCACTAGGCGTGTGTGATGCAGGTGAGTTTGATGTTGAAGAGACTGGAGGTGTTGGACTCTGAGTTAGCAGACTCGGTGGGCTACACGACCCGAGGACCTTACACTCTTATGATTTTACCATTTCTTGTTATGGAGAGGATAAGAGTATTTTATAAGCTGTTTTATTTTATTGTGGGATGTTAGGATTTTACTAGTTTTTACTCCATTATATTATTATTGGTAATTGCTTATGAAATATTTAAATGTTATCTAGAAAAAAATAAAATAGTATTAAAAAAAAATTTGCTCTTTTAAAAACGATAGACTTTACATCATATTAGCAAATACTGATGAAGTTGTAATGTCCATTGCATAACAAAATTTTGAGAAGAGTCATCAACAATCTTCTTTCTCTATTGTCGTTAAGGAAATTAATATTCTTGAGACTTTGCCAGGAGAGGCAGAACATGAAGTGATCATGTCAGAGGCTGAAGTAATTGTGTCTGAAGTTTCCATGACGTAAGAAGTTGTATATTAGAAAGTGCTGCAAGAAAAGGTGCCAGAGGACATGAGCATGACCGAGTCATACAGTCGTGGAGCAGATTTTTTTGATTGATCAAGCTGGTCCATCTTTATCTTATCGGGCTCCAGATATTTCGGCTTTCCTCCAAGATTGATTTAGTTATTTCAAAATTTTCGTCCAAGATTGACAGAGTAAGTACTTAAATTACTGCAATTCTTGACATTCTGAAATCCTCTAGTGTTGATAAAAAAAAAAAAAAAGGGGTAGCAAGTCAGGAAAAAGGTAACTCTCGGCAGCATTCTCGAGAATCATCTAAGCCAACCGATTCAAGGAAGCCATCTGAGTCTAGCAACCCTCCCCAAAATCAAGCAAGCATTCAAGATCTCAAAAAGAGCATCACAAGAAATAACGTTTATCCCAGTTTCAATATCAATTGATCAGAAGTTTACTTTTGTATTTCTTAAAGAACTTTTGATTATTATATGAGTTCAGTTTTTCACGACATCTCGTGCATATTTTGTCAATCACCAAAATAGAGAAGTTTTTAGATCATTTAATTTTAAGTGATTTTAAAAAAAGTTGTTGGTGTAAATGAACTTACCCAAGATGAATTCTTAAAAAAACTGAATCTTCCCACATCGAAATTTTCTGAATTCCACAATTTTCATTTAACTTTCACTTTAAATTTTTTTTCTTCTACGATTTATCCACGATTTTCATTAAATTTCAATTTTAAGTGTTAAAGATAAAGATTATAAATATATTAATTTAGTAAGATTGTTAGGTTTACAAAATTATAACCGTAATTTTTTTTTTATTTTACGAAAAACAATAGCGACGGAAATCATAAGACACACCGTCGCTAATTAGCGACGGACAGCTAAATAATAATCGTCGCTAAATTGCGACAGAATGCATAAAACCGTCGCTATTAGCAAATGGTGTTGTTTAGAAGAACCGTCACAACGTTTTTTTTTACAACGATTTTTCAATGCTACGACAACGGTTTTTCACCATCGTCTTTAGACGTCTACGACAACGGTTTTTCACCGTTGTCTTTTAACGCTCCCTTTAACCACAGGGCTTTTAACAAGGGTTTTACAAGACCTACGACAACGATTTTTCACCGTCGTCTTTGATGTCTACGACAACGGTTTTTCACCGTTGTCTTTGAGCGCACCCTTTAACCACATGGGCTTTAACAACAGTTTTTTTGACCTACAACAACGGTTAAAAACCGTTGTCTTTCGCCTTTTTTCTTGTAGTGTCTATATGTTAGGGCTGTGCTTAGACTCGTTTACCGACCCCAGGAGGGTCATAATGTGGCGAGATTGGGTACAATTGCGACACATGTAGGAGCCAGTGCATTGTAGTCGGTGATTCACCGCTCACCTATGGGTGTAGATATCCTATGTGATCTGATGAAATAATAGTGCGTGGAATCTTTGGCCAAAGTATGAGATGTACGTTGGAGAAGGAGTTATCCAATGGTACATGCTCCTTCTCCAACGTACATGCGATGCCACTATTATATGTATCACATAGTGATCGAAATAATATGCAAACCTCGATGAACCAATGGTTGCAGATTCGATCGGGATATATGAGATGAAGGACCGTACTTTACGTTAATCATAATAGACTGGTTCTTGCAGGCATTATCAGTGATACCTAGGGGATCATGGGACAATACTACTAGACGCTCTTACCATGATCCGATGGGTGCAATCAAAATTGAGTTCTGACATTCTTGATGAAAGAGTTGATGATAAGAATGGGGTTAATTAGGTTAAACCCGAATAAGAATAAATGTTATTCTGAATCACATGGAGATGTGAACCCACGGGTAGCTTTATCCCTGAACCATTGAGGGTCACACAAGTATCAGATTCTGTATTCCCGTTGAGATAGTCAAATTTCAAGGAGTTGGAATTTGGCGACTATAGTTTGATGGAGATCAAACAGGAAGCTTATAAAAGTGTTTATGAGCTGATTCCATAGGATGGAAGAAATGGAAGTTAGAATGATTGCTAAATAAGGAAGGAGAGTGGGACTGCCTGTTCGGTAAAGGAGTTGACTAAAACTAGCAGCTGCCTAATATGTGAAGTGAAAATTTTGATCTTCGAAATTTTTTATTTTCATCATATGAACAAGACTTATATCCTTGATACATCAGCGCTCTCGGATCATCGATCGGAGTTATAATGAGTTCGGAATCATTAATTTACTGTATTTGGAATTCACTAATTAAATGGTGGTGCTAGTAGTAGTGACTACTAACATGAACAAATTGTCATAAATATTCTAGAGGAGTCTAGAATTAAATTAATCATGGATTTAATTTATAAATTAAATAATGGTTATTTAATTTAATATATATATACATGTATATATTTTATATGGAGATATATAATATGTGCATATGATATTATTATATAATGTATTATTAAATGTAAATAAATATATTATATATTAATAATATGAGAATTTAATTATAATGAAAATATAGAGTCCTTGTGGGATATGGACTCCTAATTAGATTAGGAGTCTCATTCTATAAATACACCATAAGTGGGCATAATTCATGGGAGACTTTTTTTCCATAAAATTAACAAAAATTCCTTCCCAATAGAAAAGAAAACATACCGCCACCAAGCTTGAATTGGAAGACAAATCAAGTCATTATTTTATTTGATTATTGACTTAATTAGCTCCAAATAATCATTGGAAAGAATCAATGAGTTTTTTTAAAAACTTCTCACGGCCAACAAATTTTTTTTTGAAAAATCAATTTCGGCCATCAAGAGTCATCCATCGCCGCCCCGTCGCTGCTGCACCGTCTCCGGATTTTGGAAATTCGGAGCCTGCAGTCTCACCACACAAATCGTTTGTGATTTCTAGTGCAACCTAAGCGAGGAACAAAGATTCTGATCATGGATCTAATTAGGCGATCAAATTTGAAGAGCCGTTTGTAGGAATTTACAAGAAGAGCTATCTCCGCTTAAACACTGGAATAGTTTGGAGTCCAGCATTAAGAACACAAAGTTATAATTCTAAACGCCCTATGAATGGTTTTGAACACGAAGCCCAAGCAAAAAATTTTAGATTTCTGCTGCTTCTTGGATGCGAGAATACGATGTCTCAACAGTGGTATCAGAGCCGGTTATTCTCAATCGTGTGTTTTAAATGAAATTATGTTGAGTTTATTATTTCTAACCGCGCAAGAATTTTAAATAAAAACACCCATAAAATTTATTTTTGAAAATTTTGTTTTTGAAAAAATTAAAAATAAAAATTTAAAAAAAAATTAGGTCGGCCTGGAACAGCGCGGCCTGCACACAACGCGTGGGCGGTGATGCACGGCAGGCGGCAGGCGCACAGCGCGCGCGCACGGTGCCAGCGCACAGCGCGCCCTCCAGCGCTCGATATGATCAGGCCGCGGGCGGGCGGGCGCCTGGGAACGTCTCGGGCATAGGGTTGATTTTCTGATTTTTAAATATTTTGGGTTAAATTGATATTTTATAAAAATACGGACGATTTTACTCCTACATTAATTTTTATAAAATCAATTTCTTACCAAATAAATAAATGAAATATGATTTTAATTATTTATGGTAAAAGGTGTTCTACAATAAATTTAATTATTTGAAATTAAATAAAAGTGTTTATTTATTTTAATAATTATGGTGGTTTGTGATAATTTACGAGAATCGCGATTTATTGATAATATGTGATATTATAGAATTTACATAATATATGTTATTATATTTTAAAATGATGACCGAGAGCCATGACCAATGTGCTAGGTGTATGTTAGAATATTTTACATGTTTTAATTTTGATTATTTGATAATGAAAAGTGGACCTGGTTTTTGGTCCGTTCCCACCCCCTAAATTTGTATCCCAATGTGCCATGGATATTTAATGTAAATATTAGAATTAGTGGAAGATCAAAATTTGAAGACAGTGGGCCCGATCCTCGGAAGGAGTTTTGAAGATCGAAGACATGTAAAATATTGGAAGCTTATGTAATATTACATTTGCATCCCTGCATTTACCTAGGTTGTGGACATGGATCCGTATGTGACTCGTACGGATCAATTAGCTTTCGGTTATCAATCATCCTTTTTTATTTATGATGTATGTGATATATTATAAATAATCAGTATGTGTGTTATTATTAAGATAAAAACAAGAGTTGCATGAATCTGGCAATCATACCAACAATCATGGCACGAATTTTAAAATTAATGATGTGACAAATTTTTAAAATTAAAATCCCTAATTTTGGATGAGATCCAAAATTTAAATCAAGCTCGTTAAAAAGATAATTAAAAGAAAGTTTAATAATCATTACTTTCCATCGACGGTGGTTGCATGATGAATGCTACCCGCGGTCAGTGTCTGGCTCATATAATTAGAGAGGCCTTGAGGCCAGAAAGCTGTGTGACTTCCACTGAAATATTTGATGTGAACTATGTAGAACTCCCATGACTTCGGCTCATATTATTGGGGGATCTCATGGCGACCGTCCATTAAGGTTCAACATTGATGGGTCGGGCTCGATACGTGAATAGAAAGGGGATCATATTATTGGACCATCCTCAAACGTGAGGGAAAATTACGTAAGGTTTGTAAGGAGTTGCAATTGGGCTCTACCTTTTGGAAGTTATGATTAGCTGATATTATTCGGGATCATAATCTCGCATTTAGACCTTCCGTACTCACTATAGAAATTGGATTTCTCGTTTGTCGTCAGAGGGTGGTGAAAATGTCAAAAAGTGGGACACAATTTGTAAAAACAAAAGTCCATATTTTACGTCTCACAAAATATTTTAAAATAGTCAGTAATGTTTATTCTGTTTCCTTATCAATATATTTATGATTTCGTCACGTAATTCATATCTGTTATTAAAACAAGCTAACCGAACAATAATTTTCAAGATTGGCTGGGAAATTTTTCTAAATTCGGAGAGAATAACATACACACTAATGTCATTCTTGCTGAACTGACAAAGCATGTAAGATGGTAGGACCATAGTATGCAAGCTAAATTGTAATATGTTTGTTTCTATGTCAAATGAAATGTAGAGACAGTTTGAGGAAATTTTGAATACTGTTGACATTCAAATACACATGCAAGAGTTGCATAGTACATGAAACTCGCATAATGATGCACCCCACTTTCAAGGAACACATGACTACACGCGTGCAAGATGGGGCTCTTGCCCATGAGCATGGTGTAAGTATGATTGGGCATAATGAGAAGGTGGTGGGCCTGGAATTTGACAAGGCCCGATAATTTAGAACACGTATGTTTCACTGCAAGAAGTCTGGACATAAGAAATTATCTGGGCCAGAAATGTTTTGGCAATGATAAGTGATTGTCCAAGTAAACACGATTTCAACAATAACCAAAAGAAAACAAGATAGTCTAAACCAAGAACTTTGTGACATGATAGTCTTGGACATATTTCTCAAAAAGATGCAACTAGTAGGAGAGGGTATGTTTGACTCGTCAGACATAAACTGTAGAGGCCCGAAATTCGTATTTAAAAATTTGCGGAAAAATTTGAAATTTTCTCTTTAAATAATAAAAATTCCTCTTTAAATAATAAACTGGTGAAAATATTCAATGTTTAAAATATTCGAAATGGCAGCGGAAGTAATTATTGTTAGTAATATTTCAATTTAAAATAATCCAACCAAAAATAAAATTTTTGAGCATAAAAAAAATGGTAAATGCTGAAAATGAGGTCCTCGGGTTCTACTACTGCCTACCCAAGATGGCTCACTGGTCCCCGCCCTCGATCCCGACCTCATCAGTACCTACAACAATCAAGTCTAGTGAGTCTAAAGACTCAGCATGCATATATCGTAAATAACGAGTAATAATATTAAAATTTCATGCAACGTAAAAATATCATGAGACTGGCATAACGTGCAAATATCATGTCATGAGTAATTATAATACGTGTATAACTGAACTGAAAATCATAAGTGAAATGTTTGCTCAATCGAGCCCTGTCATAAAATATCATGTCATAAATTTTCTTGTTGAGATTATGTTCTACGCAAGTGGCCCCTGAACTAAATTGAATTGGATCGCCTGATCAGACTAAACCACAGTATACTGGGCGGTAGAGATCATCACAGCCCTTGGACTGGATATCCATACCAATAAATGAATCGAACTGAAACGGTAAGTGACCACCGGGTGAAGTAATAATCCCATGATAATGAAGTGGCCACAAGCAATATCGCATAAATCTCAAAAATAAATATTTTATATTTTTTCACGTAATATAATATAAATAACATAGTTAAATATCCTGTATTATTTTACCAAATGGGTTGGATCGTTCCCAGGCTCGCTGCGACCTAATTCTAACATGAAAAATATGCAAATAATTTTAACTTGACCAACACCTCGTAATTGAATCCAAAAACAAGCCAATTACGCCCAATGACTTTGTATTTAACCATGGCTTCTTTCCCACCCGAACCAACATCAAACCATCATTTAGCCATGATTAAAATACACCTAAAATGATGAAATAATTCTCCTAAAATTACAGTACTCGAACTTTTTGGTGAATGGAGGCCAAAAACAAAAAACGCTCTTCCGAGAGTCATTTTGGCACCTTGCACCGAAAATTCTCGTACGACCTCTAAACTTAACCGAATTGCGAACCGCCAAAAACATGACCTTCCTAACTTGATGGGGCACTGTCTTGTCAAAGTCCATAGGCTAAAAGCCAACCAAGAACTCAAACGGTCCTCTGAACCGAAGCACCACTTGCTGTCCACAAAATACAGCAGCAGTGCTTTTGTTTCCTTGCGTCGTTTTCGAGACTATTGGCCATTGGGGCAAAAACCACTGACTAGAGCCTCTTACCAACATCCTAAGGAATGGTTTAAACCATGGCTAAGGGCCCTAGGCCAGCCACAATTCGAACCACACCAGAAATGCGCCGCACATCCCACCCGAGACCAAATCTGCGCGTGGGGTGTTGCAACTGTTCTTGCTGTCATGGACCCTTCCAGTGGTCATTTGATTGACCATAGCATGATCTAGACATCAAGAGGTAGGGTGTGAACCAGGGCTAAGGGCCAGAAGCCAAACAAGGTCCACCCCAAACCACCAAAACCGAGAGTACCCATGCAGAAATAAAAATGGGGATCGAAGGGGCTGTGCTTGTTTTATTTGAAAACCGATGCAACCATGAACCAAGCCTTGAAAGGCCGACTTGTTCTCATCTCAGACACAATAAGGAGGTGTTCTAACAATGGCTATAGCCCCTAGGGCAGCCAAAATCAGAAACATCACTCTTTGATAGCAACCAAGAAAGAATCGAACACATGAGACACTAGAGAAGAGTTGCTGTCATTTCTGAATTTCCAGCGTGTATGGGGCTTGAACGAATGGACCAATATGATCCTAACATGTCCTAGTACATGTCTAGATGCAGCCTTGGGAGCCTGGACACAAGCCGAACCTTGCAACAATCTAAACAAGGCAACACGTGAAAGAACAAGAGGGGCCGAAATAAATCTGTGCAACTTTTCTGGAAAATTTTGTCATGTATTTCGGTTTCGCCTCATAATCGTGTATATATGACATTTAAAATTAATTATACGACTTGATTGAAGAGCAAAGAATGATAGAAACATGCCTGGAAATTTTTTTTCAAAGAAAAACGAACGAGCGACGACACGGCGCGGAGGAAGAGTCTTCTTCTTTCTCACCTTTTCTTCTCTATAAATTTCTCTCGATTATTCTATGGTTTACTCTCGATTTTCTGCTGAAAGGGAGAGAAGTTTTCGAGAATATGGGGTAGGGAGAGTGGCTAGGGAAAAATGAAGGAAGGTTGCTAGATAAATGGAAGGGAATGAATCTTTCTATCCTAGTTTATTGGTTAGTTAGGTGATAAAGATAAAAAATTGTACATTAATTAAATGTTTTATAATATAAATATATAGTTTTTGTTTTATTAAATGTTTAAATATTACATGTTTTATAATAAATTGTATAAAATATAAGTTGTGTGTAATTATAAGTTTTTACTAATTTTTACAGGTTCGATAAAACAAGAATAACCTTGGCGTTGCAAATGGGATTAAGATGATTCTTGGACCTGTAGAAAGTTGATTATAATATATACAATATTGTTGACAAGCATGATATAAAAATCCTCTCACAATTGGGATCAAATTAAGCCACAAAGAAAGTTACCAAAAGAGTGGCAGTTTTACCATGCTCTAGTATTTTGACCATATCTCTCAAATTACTTGGTCAAATATTCTGAAAAAAATACCACAACTAGACAACTCAATTATCCATGTTTCTTTTTATGTGAAGAAGCAAATTCGGAGAAGAAGATTTTCAAAAGTGATGTGTAATATAATATTAATTTCTTGGAACATCAATGAAGACTTGTGTGTAAAAAATAATATTTTATTTGTGGTTGTCTCCCCAAATTTGGCTATAAACAGAGGTGCATTGTAATGTAGTGAGATATCCCTCATTCTATGAACAAACCTTTGAGTTCATAATATTTCTCTCTATATTTTTTCTTTTATTTCTTCATTTAAATATAATTAGCATGTTAATTTCATATTCAAAGTTTTACACTTTGAATAATGAATAGCTAACTTCCTAAAGTTGAGATGATAAGGTGAAACTCTTGGCATGATAATAAGGTTATTAAAAGGTAAAAATCTATGTTTTATATTATTTAATCATTATTTATTGTTTATGTTATATTTATTTCTTTAAGTTTTTTTATACCCTACTTATAAGTGGGAGTTTTGATTTATTGTTGCTATATGTTACACTAAATTCTTGGAACCATTTAAATGTTAGTTTGGTATTACCAACCATTTAAAGTGGATGCCTTGATTTATTATATATAAATATATTATAATATTAAATTCTTGGAACCATTTAAATGTTAGTTTGGTTTTACCAACCATTTAACTTGGATTCCTTGATTTACTATATATAAATATATCATAATAATATTTTCTTGGTACCATTTAAATGTTAGTTTGGTTTTACCAACCATTTAAAGTGAGAACCTTGATTTAGTGTTTATAAATATATATATAGCACAATAAATACTTGACCACATTTATAAGTTTTGGTATATATTATATATTTATGAGATAATAATTTATAACATAATATAAATATGATTATTTAATATATTGGAACCATTTTATTAAGTGGATTTCAATATTGTTCGTTAATGTTAACTTTATTAAAATACCAAGAGTGGATCCTTTAATCTCAACTACTTAAATTAAAATTTGAACAATTAAAATTTACCCATTAAATATTCAAACAATTAAAATTAAAAAGAAACAAAAACAAAAACAAAACAAAAAGACATTGTAGTGGACTTGTAATTACCTTAGCTTCCCTGTGGATACGATATTCGGACTCACCGAATTATCTTACTTGTGGACAACCTGCTCTTGGGAGTGCAACAATCAAAGTCGCAACATTAGGAAACAAGAATGATATCAACAGATTTGTAGGCTAATCAAGGGGTGCACTTGGTTGATTATGGTGTCTAGGAGCAAGGGAGCAAATAATGCTTAATTATTTAATTGTTGAAGATTAAATGGTGATGGATTATTTACCAAGAAAAGAGATGAGGAAAGAAATAAAATGATGAGTTGACAAATCAATATCAAATCCTACCAAGAGGTGGCCGATTTTATTTAGTTAAAGTAGGGTAGGGAAATTTCTTAATTATTAATTAAATGAGGATTTAAAGTGAGGGGATTAATTATCAAGAAAAGGATTAGGAAGGTTTATCAATGAAAATGAGTTGGCAATTTTAATTCAAGTCTTTTATCAAGGTGGCCAAAAATTTGAATAAAAAATGGAGGGGAAAATATTTCTTAAATATGGTATTTTAAATCTTTACTGTTTTATCTACTCGTTAAATATTTAGTGAATTAAGAAATTAATTATTGAACTTTATTTACTACTTAACTCAAATCATTTAAATAATTCCTTAAGCATTCTTTTACATTAAATTAACTTATTATTTATCTTAAATTAATTCTAGGAATGTTTTCTTAATATTTAATTTTATCTCAATACTCCAACTCCAGTCCGGCCTCACTTAATTAACTAAAAAGGTAACGATTAAACTACTGCATATAATAATTAAATTTAAAGAAAGGAATTTAAATACTCATGCAAAAAAATCATTTTAATTTAAATACTAGAAATTATGTATGGCTTATACGTAGTCCAATTTACGGGTTCTACACCCCCCCTTAAAAGAAATTTCGTCATTGAAATTAAAACTTACGGAATAACTCGGGGTAACGACTCCTCATCTCTGGCTCAGACTCCCTACGTAGCTTCCTCCTCTGAATGGTTAAGCCATTTGCCCTTCACTCGCTTAACCAGCTTGTACCGGAGCTTCTTTTCCTGTCAGTCTAAGATCTGCACTGGTCTCTCTTCATAAGACAGGTTAGGAGTAAGCTGCAACGGCTCAAAGTTCAAGACATGCGAAGGATTTGCCATATACTACCTCAGCATAGAGACGTGGTACACATTGTGTACTCCAGCCAGATTCGGTGGAAGAGCAAAACCATAAGCTAACGTCCCAACTCTGTCGAGGATCTCAAATGGTCCAATGAATCTCGGATTGAGCTTCCCTTTCTTCCCAAATCGCATGACACCTTTCATAGGTGCTATCTTCACAAAGACATGGTCGCCAACGGCAAACTCTAGATCTCTCCTCCTCTGGTCCGCATAACTCTTCTGTCGACTCTGAGCAGTCCTCATCCTATCACGGATCTTGACTACTACATCGGCAGCCTGCTGAATAATCTCCGGACCCAACTCTGATCTCTCCCCTACTTCATCCCAATGAACAGGAAATCTACACTTACGGCCATACAGTGCTTCATACTGAGCCATACCTATAGAAGATTGGAAACTGTTGTTATAGGTGAACTCCACTAATGACAAGTTCGACTCCAAACTCCCTGAGAAATCAATAACACAAGCACGGATAAGATCCTCCAAAATCTGAATAACTCGCTTTGACTACCCATCTGTCTGAGGGTGGAAAGCTGTGCTAAACAACAACTTCGTACCCACTGCTGAATGCAAACTCTTTCAAAATGCGGAAGTGAATCTAGGGTCTCTGTCAGATACGATAGAAACTGGGATACCATGAAGTCGGACTATCTCCCGGATATACAACTCTGCATACTGAATCATGGTGAAAGTCGTCTTAATGGGCAAGAAGTGCGCTGATTTGGTAAGACGGACAACAATCACCCAGATAGCATTTGATCCTTTGACTGACTTCGGCAAATCGGTCACAAAGTCCATGGTAACATTCTCCCACTTCCACTCGGGAATAGGAAGAGGCTTGAGCAAACCTGCCGTCTCTGATGCTCCGCCTTCACTAACCGACAAGTCAGACACTCGGATAGAAAACGCCTGATATCCTTCTTCATTGCGGGTCACCAATACAATAATTGCATATCTCTGTACATCTTCGTACTCCCTGGATGAATAGAGTACGCCGACATATGGGCCTCTGATAAGATATCTGCTCGAATAGAACCCCTGCTGGGAACCCACATCCTGTCTCGGTATCTCACAATGCCGTCACTAACTGAATACAAGACACTGCCCTTGGCCTCATTCCTCTGCTTTCACTTTGCCAACTGCTCATATGATGGCTGACCACTGCAAATACGGTCAATAAGGGAAGACTGTATCGTCAAAGTAGATAGACGAGAAACTCTATCTTGAGGATATGACTCTAGATCAAACCTCTGCATCTCAAGCTGAAGAGATATCTGAATCGTCAAATGAGCCATTACTGCGACCTTTCTGCTCAAAGCATCTGCAACTACATTAGCTTTACCTGGGTGGTAGCTAATGTCACAGTCATAATCCTTCACAAGCTCCAACCAACACCTTTGACGCATATTCAGCTCCTTCTGCGTAAAGAAATACTTGAGGCTCTTATGGTCGGTGAAGATCTGGCACTTCTCTCCGTACAAATAATGCCTCCAAATCTTCAAGGCAAAAACTATGGCTGCCAACTCCAGATCATGGGTAGGGTAATTCTTCTCATGAATTTTCAACTGACGAGAAGCATATGCTATCACCTTTCCATGCTGCAACAATACTGCGCCTAAACCGAGCTTCGAAGCATCGGTATACAGAACAAAATCTCCGAGCCCTGACGGCATGGCCAAAACTGGTGCTGAGATAAGAGCTTGCTTCAAAGTATCGAAGCTCTTCTGGCACTCATCGCTCCACCCAATTTTAACATTTTTCTTTATCAATGATGTGAGTGGAACTGCGATGGAGGATAATCCCTGAATAAACTTCCGATAATATCCTACTAGGCCAAGGAAACTACGGATTTCTGATGCATTCTGCGGCACAAACCAATCTCTGACTGTTGCAACTTTCGCTGGATCTACCTCAATGCCACTGCTAGAAACGATGTGGCCCAAGAACGCCACATTCTCTAACCAGAATTCGCACTTACTGAACTTTGCGAATAACTTGTACTTTTGCAAGGTCTGCAACACTGTGGTCAGATGTCTGCTGTGATCCTCCTGATTCTTTGAGTAGACAAGAATGTCTTCTATGAATACTATCACAAACTGATCAAGATACGGCTGAAATACGCGATTCATGAGATCCATGAAGATCGCTGGCGCATTTTCAGACCGAACGGCATCACAAGGAACTCGAAGTGGCCATAACGAGTCCTAAAAGCTGTCTTGGAAACATCGGCATCTTTCACCCTCAACTGGTGATAACTGGAATGCAGATCAATCTTGGAGAATACTGAGGCTCCCTGCAACTGGTCAAATAAATCTTCAATCCTCGGAAGTGGGTATTTATTCTTCACTGTAACCCTGTTCAACTCCCGGTAATCAATCCAGAGCCTCATAGAACCATCCTTCTTCTTCACAAACAAAACTGGCGCGTCCCATGGTGAAAAACTTGGGCGAATGAACTCCTTGTCAAGAAGTTTCTGAATCTACTTCTTAAGTTCTTCCATCTCTGTCAGTGCTAGTCGGTACGGTGCTTTTGAGATTGGAGCCGTACTTGGCATAAGCTCAATAGAAAACTCCAGTCCTTGGGTGGCATACCAGAGACGTCTTCCGGAAAAGCGTCTAGAAAATCTCTAACAATCGGAACATCTGAGGATGACCGACTGTATGGTTCGAGAACAGACACGAAAGTGGCTAAAAACGCCCGACACCCTCTATGCATGATCTTCCTAGCCTGAACACAAGATATGATGCGCGGTAAAGGAAAGTACATGTCTAGCTCGAATAAGAACTGGTCCATCCCAGGCGGTCGGACTAGAACAGATCTCCGCTGGAAGTCTATCAACACTTTGTTCTGTAATATCCACTCAATCCCCAGTATGATGTCAAACTCTGGCATCGGCAACACGATCAGATCCGCATAAACGAGGTTGCCATGGAGCTCAAGATCTATGTCTCAGATCACATTGGTAGCTGTCATCTCCTCACCAGAAGGCAATACTACTTAATAGGCTACATCTAGCCCAACGGTCTTGACATTGAGGAAATTAGCAAAGACCTCCGAAATAAATTAGTGAGTAGCCCCTGAATCTATCAAGGCTTTCGTAGCGGAACCAGGTATAAAAATTCTCCCTGAAAGGTTGGAACATCAAGCTGAACCCAATAATCACAGGAACTAACCTATAGACATTCAAAGGCCAGAGTTCTTCTAAACTAAATTCCTGAAAATAATACTGATTAGAGCATGCAATCCTATCATCGATTCTAAGTTCAAAATCTTAACCCAAAACATTGAATTTCGAATATTAACTTAAAGCTTTAAGGTACCTGTCATAAGCATGGTCTCCGGGTTCGTCTCCGTAGCATGGAGAGCAAACACTCTGCCTTGGGTAGGCAGATTCTTCTGAGGGCATTGCGGCAGAAAGTGGTCTGGACTACCACACTTGTAACACTTCCCTGAGCCATACATACACGCTCTACAATGGCGGCGTGTGCACTTGGGATAGACTGGATGCTCAAAAGTCTTCGGGGCCGGGCGTCCCCACTGCTGCTGCTGAGCTCTGTTTCTAGGCGGGCCGTGAAAAGATCTCTTATTCTGATTCTGCTGCTGAGGAGGAGGGAGGGCGGTGTGGTACATGGAAATTCAGAAATGACAGCAAATCTTCTCTAGTGTCTCATATGTTTGATTCTTTCTTGGTTGCTGTCAAAGGGTGATGTTTCTGATCTTGGCTGCCCTAGGGGCTATAGCCATGGTTATAACACCTCCTTATTATGTTTCAGATGAGACCAAGTCGTCCTTTCAAGGCTTGGTCCATGGTTGCATCTGTTTTCAAATAAAACAAGCACAGCCGCTTCGATCCCCATTTTTATTTCTGCATGTCTACTCTCGGTTTTGGTGGTTTGGGGTGGACCTTGTTTGGCCTCTGGCCATTAGCCCTGGTTCACACCCTACCTCTTGATTTCTAGATCATGCCATGCTCAATCAAATGACCACTGTAAGGGTCCATGACAGCAAGAACAGTTGCAACACCCCACGCGCAGATTTGGTCTCGGGTGGGATGTGCGGCGCATTTCTGGTGTGGTTCAAATTGTGGCTGGCCTTAGTGCCCTTAGCCATGCTTCAAACCATTCCTTATAATAATGGTAAGAGGCTCTGATCGGTGGTTTGAGCCCCAATGGCCAATACTCTCAAAAACGACGCAAGGAAACGAAAGCGCTGCTGTTGTATTTTTTGGACAGCAAGTGGTGCTTCGGTTCAGAGGATCGTTTGAGTACTTGGTTGGCTTTTAGCCTATGGCATTGGACTGGACAGTGCCTCATCGAGTTAGTAAGGTCATGTTTTTGGCCGTTCGCAATTCAGGTTAAGTTTAGAGGTCGTACGAGAATTTACGGTGCAAGGTGCCAAAATGACTCTCGGAAGATTGTTTTATGTTTTTGGCCTCCATTCACCAAAACGTTCAAGTAATGTAATTTTAGGAGCATTATTTCATCATTTTAGGTGTATTTTAATCATGTCTAAACGATGGTTCGATGTTGGTTCGGGTGGGAAAGAAGCCATGGTTAAATAATAAGTCATTGGGCGTAATTGGCTCGTTTTTTGATTCAATTACGAGGTGTTGGTCAAGTTAAAATCATTTGCATATTTTTCATGTTAGAATTAGGTCTCAGCGAGCCTGTGAACGATCCAATCCATTTGGTAAAATAATACATGATATTTAATTATGTTTTTATATTATATTACGTGCAAAAATATAAAATAATAATTTTTGTGATTTATGCGATATTGCTTGTGGCCACTTCATTATCATGGGATTATTACTTCACCCGGTGTTCACTTACCGGTTCAGTTCGATTCATTTATTAGTACGGATATCCAGGCCAAGGTCTGTGATGATCTCTACCGCCCAGTATAATGTGCTTTAGTCTGATCAGGCGATCCAGTTCAGTTCAGTTCAGGGGCAACTTGCGTAGAACATAATCTCAACAAGAAAATTTATGACATGATATTTTATGACAGAGCTCGATTGAGCAAACATTTCATTTATGATTTTCAGTTCAGTTATACACGTATTATAATTAATCATGACATGATATTTGCACGTTATGCCAGTCTCATGATATTTTTACGTTGCATGAAATTTTATTATTATTACTCGTTATTTACGATATATGCATGCTGAGTCTTTAGACTCACTAGACTTGATTGTTTTAGGTACTGATGAGGTCGGGATCGAGGGCGGGGACCAGTGAGCCATCTTGGGTCGGCAGTAGTGGAACCCGAGGACCTCATTTTCAGCATTTACCATTTTTTTTATGCTCAAACATTTTATATTTTGTTGGATTATTTTAAATTGCTATTTTGCAAACAATAATTAATTTCGCTGCCATTTCGAATATTTTAAACATTGAATCTTTCACCAGTTTATTTATTTAAAGAGGCATTTTAATTATTTAAAGAGAAAATTTCAATTTTTTCCGTAAATTTTCATATACGAATTTCGGGCCTCTACAACTGGTATCAGAGCCGACCTCTCTTAGTACGGTGTTGTTCGTGGACGAACCAAGCAGAAGCTGGTGGGAATGTGAGGCTCGGGGTCGAAGAGGGCGGGGGTGATCTCCGGTGCCAAGAGGTTGCACGGACAATGAGCGGCTCTTGGCAGGCTTCTAGATGGAGGGAACATGAATGAACCGATCCCACACCGGAATGAGAGGGATTCCGAGACTGTTCATTGTAATGGACTGTACAGTTGAAGAGGGCTTAAAAGATTTGATATGTAATACTCAAATCAAGAAGGCGCGTCTTCTTTTCGGTAGCTCATCACATAAGAACTCCAAAGTTAAGTGTACTTGACTTGGGGCAATTTTGGGATGGGTGACCCACTGGGAAGTTTCCCAGAGTGCGTGTGAGTGAGGACATAAACACACTGAAAAGACTCGTCTTGATATATTGAGGACAGACGTCGAATCTGGGGCGTTACATAAACTCTGTGAGAGACATGCGAGTCCTATCTGAAAGGAAAAATGACCAATACCCCTTTCCTAGGGAAAAGTGCAACGTGCACATAATCTGTAAGATTTGATCCAAATAGATGTGTCTGGCCCGCTAAGTGTTAGCATGAGATATGACCATCCCTACTTCATCACCTTTACCGATGACCGTTCGAGGTTTGAGTATGTTTATTTGATGAAATAAAAGTCTAAAGCCTTTGAAAAGTTCAAAGAATTCAGACCATAAGTAAAGAAACAGTTAGGAAAGAGTATTAAAAAACTACGATTAGATCGAGGTGGAGAATACTTGAGTAATGAGTTTCAAGACTACCTTAAAGAGAATGAAATTCTCTCACAGTGGACTCCGCCTGCCACACCCCATTTGTATGGTGTGTCAGAACATTGTAATCGGACGAGATGGACATGGTTAGATCTATTATGGGATTCACTGAGTTGCCGCCATCCCTTTGGGGATATGCGCTTGAAACAACGGCAAGGTTGTTGAATCAAGTCCATACAAAAGAAGTGGATAAAACTCCATATGAGATATAGATGGGAAAGCCGCCTAAATATTCTTTTCTAAAAATATGAGGATGTCTTACTTACGTGAAGCAGGCAGTGGGAGACAAATTGGATAGTATAGCCAATTTGTGCTACTTTGTGGTATATCAAAATAACTCTGTTGGATACTACTTCTATTTATCCTAGTGAAACAAAAGGGTTTGTTTCAAGGAATGTCACCTTCCAAGAGAAGGAGTTTCTATTAGATAGAAAAGACATGATGATAGAACTCGATGAGATTCGAGAACCACCTACTACGTAAGTAGTAGAATCCACACCCCAACAACCAATCAAAGAAACACAAGTTCTTAGAAGATCCGAAAGAATCTCGAGGCCGCCTAATAGGTTGAGCCTGCTTCTTGAAGTGGGTCAAGGTGAGCTCATTCCTAAATGTGATCCAAGAAAATTCAAGGAACCATTCTCTGATACCGATTCATCTAAATGGCTTGAAGACATGCAGTCCGAATGGACTCCATGTATTCGAAACAAGTATGGTCCTTAGTAGATTCACCTATAGGAATAATTCTCATAGGATGCAAATGGATTTATAAAAGTAAACTTGGAGCGGATGGGAAGGTAGTGACATTCAAAGCTAGATTGGTAGCAAAAAGATATACTGAAAGACAAGGTGTTGACTATGAGGAAACATTTTCTCAATCACAATTTTCTAGTCCATTAGGATACTGCTAGCCATAGTAGCATAGTATGACTATGAAAATGGCAAATGGATGTGAAGACACCGTTTCTTAATGGGGATATTCAGGAAGAGATTTACATGTCTCAACCTGAAAGATTCACATCAGTAGAAAGTGAGCATAAGGTATGCAAACTTCAGAGATCCATTTATGGACTCAAGAAGTCATCGAGGAGCTGGAACCTCAGATTTGACAACACTATCAAATAGTTTGATTTTGCCAAAAATCCTGAGGAACCTTGTGTATACAAGAATGTTAGTGGGAGTGCAGTGTCATTCTTAATACTTTATGTTGATAACATACTACTCATTAGAAATGATATAGAGATGTTGCAGTCAGCTAATGTGAGGGCTCGTTATCCTAATCACGATTTATTAACATGCAATCTTGATTAATCAGTGAACAACGGAAAAGTGAGTTAAAAATTTGCGTTTGGGCCTATAAAAATTTCGGCATGACCTTCGTATAAATATGACATACCAGTAAATCAAATACTCAAAATACACAACATATGCCCTCAGTAAACACAACAACATAAACATGTGCCAGCCAGACACAATCATGACATATACAAACCCAAAATATCATAGAGCCGACAAGCCTCGATAATATCATAATACAATCCTCCAAATATATACATATAGTATCTGGGAGACATCACCACGCAGTACCTAAATACAGCTGAGCCTACTCTCGAGGAGCTCTGGTACTTCCTGAGGCTTCCTCTCGAGCGCCTGAGGTCGAACCACCTGTACCACCTGTCATGTCCACACACAAAAGACACGACAGCCCCCTCTCGGGGGTCAGAAACCCCAATACGAGACATCAAGAAACCACGATATATGACATAGAAATGCAATGATGCCATGCATGAATGCAATGCATAAATAGGTGCAAGATATCAGGATATCAGGAGTCAAATGATTGATATCAACAATCATACATATATGCTCGAGCTGGTCCACGACTCAGCGGACCGTGCTTGGGATATGGCCCAGCCTCGAAGCCAGCAACTACCTAAGCCGGACCGAATCAAGGTAGCCAAACATCTCCAGGACACCATATCATATCATATATATAACGGATCTCAACTGAAATATAACTGGATCTCAATAATAGATAGGCTCAATATGATCTGTTCAGTGGTATTGATGTGTCTAACCAAAATAAAATGTGTGTGAACCAAAGAAATATTTTATTTTATTTTGCACATCAATTACCAACTGATAATATGCGAGTCAGCATATAATATCACATAAATCATAAAATAGCAAATAAATCATACACAGGATCATCAGATGCCTGTGTCAGACATCGTGAAAAATAACTGATCTCTACGTACCTCAACTAATTTACCAGTAACTTAAATCCTCAAGAAATTCCTGGAAATGCCAACTCAGACAAATCACCTGAATATTAATTTAAATGGTCTTATTATCATATAAAATTTCCAAAACCATTTACATTCACTTAAAATCAAATTTCAACAATTTAGGCATTTTAAATTCTTAAAATTCCAATATGCAACTAAAATGCCTAAAATCAATCATTTCTATTTTATCGTCGCAATTATTCTTTTTAGCTTTAAATGACGCCAAACTAATATTCAAGCGACTGCGATAAATTCTAGGATCACCTGATTATACCTCCAACTTGTAAAATTCCGGAACCTACAACAACAACCCAATAATTAATTAATAATGATACAATATTTGAGTCTAAATTAAATTAAATTCACACGATTCGCACCGGTACAACTTGTACTTCCAATAACAGTGGCTAAAATCGAGCCTAAACCGAAGCTCACCGGCAACAGGCGGCAACTCGCCGGAGAAGATGACCGGAATCATACAGAAAAACGAAGCCGATGGGTCGTTCTCGAAAATTTACAAAAGTTGTATCAAATGAAAGCTTACACCACAAGGAACAAAACCCCTCAATCAATTTTTAGTTTTGAGCGGCGGAAGACGGCGATTCAAGCGACGAAGCCAACGACGGGTTTTCGAAAATCTCGATTTTTCCTATCGAAAGTGGTATCAACGGAAAGCTTACGTCGAGAGCTTTCCAACCGTATATTTAGTTTAATTTTTCGGCGACCGGTGATGGAGCTATGATCATTCGAAGCGGACGAAATTGGTGAAATTGTGAAGAACAGAAGCTACGGGAAAATGGTGAAGGCGCCCACGGTTTCCAAGGAAGATGAGTATTATTGTTATTCTTATTATTATTTCATATTACATACATATATATATATATACATATTATATGTGTGTTTATCTTTTATCTATTCGATTCGAACTTGACCCGGTCTATTTTATTTCAACTTTCGTGTGCTATAACATTTAAATATGCATAAACACACAATTTAATTATTTGGCTTAATTATTTTAAATTCCTCAATTTAAAATAATTAATCTTAATTATCGCCAAATAACATATAATTAAATCGGGTCATTACATTTCTCCCCCTCTAACAAAAGATTTCGTCCTCGAAATCAAAACACACAACACACCTTATATACAACATAGTCAAAATCTACCATTGATAATACATAGGGAAGTCAGAGTACATGGAATAATTTATGACAATTTCAAACAAGTGAGGCCATTCTTGCCGCATTTTAGCCTCCAATTCCCATGTAGCCTCTTCAGTCCCATGTCTACTCCATTGTACCATAACCAGTGGAATTGTCTTTGTAATGCCCGAGAATTAATCACTGTTAATCAAGGATTATTGATTATAATTTAACGTGATTACGAAGGGGCCAACTGAGACATGATTTAAGATAATTTGCGGTCATTTAATTTGAATTTCAGAATGTGTTGCCGAAGCAACACCGCACCCGCGCTCATGGTTAGACCGCACCCGCAGTCGATGTCCAGTAGGGTAGAAATTTTTGAAAAACTGAGACCGCACCCGCGGTGAGAAACACGACCGCACCCGCGGTGCAGGACCGCACCCACGGTGCAAACAAGACCGCACCCGCGTCGTCGAATTTCAGAAAATGGAAGTGCTGCCGAAGCATGAGCGCACCCGCGGTCTTGAAGCTACCGCACCCGCGGTGATAGGTGTTTTGCGAAAATTGTGCCACCTCGTCGAATTCATGCATGGTATATATATGTATGATAGCCATTCGTTCCTTCAGAATTTAACACAAGAAATCGAGAAAAGGTCTGAGGGAATTTGCTAAAAATCCTTACGCCTTTGCGAGAAATCCGTCCGTTAGATTTTGAATCCGACTTCGGTATTGAGTTCCTATCGACGTAGGCTACAACTGGACGTAAGTTTTACTACGTTTTGATATGTTTTAGAATTATGATATTGTCAGAATTGAATGGAGCTCATATATGTTGTTCTTGACATATTAGACATCATAGAATCGAAGTTAGATTAAGAAACGGACTAATTATGGAATTGTTATGAATTTTTAGGGTATATTGATTTATACCAGACAGATTTGAATTGTGATTGGATTACGGATTGTATTGGATATGGGTTATGGATTGTAACTGTGATTTGAGGATTTTGGTATCGCCACGGGCGCATTGCACGATGTCTCAAGATGAGATATTAGCGATAGAGCTACAGTCCATGACGGTTAGGTCAAGACACCAGATGTTTGGTTATATCGAGTAAATAGGATTGGAATTCTTCTATTATGGAATTCGATATAGGAACACCATATTTGGTTATATCGAGTAATAGGAACAGAGTTCCTTCTATTACTGAATTCGATATAGGAACACCACATTTGGAAACCTGGATCCCTAGAATAGGATTGAGTCTAGTCTGAGACGTGGAATCACGTATATGTTAGACAGTTTTATGATTGATTATGTTTCAGAATTTGATACATATTACTGTTACCTGATTACATGCTTTATATTGGTTTACATGATTGCATGTTTCATTGATTTATACTGGGATTTATTCTCACCGGAGTTATCCGGTTGTTGTCTTGTCTGTATGTGTACATGACAACAGGTGGGACAGGATCAGGGTCCAGGAGATGAGGAAAGATCGTGATTAGAGTGGAGGCTCCGGACTTGGATTATGATGTATAATAGGGTTGGAACACTTGACATTAGTTGTTAAACCTTAGTTTAGTTGAATGCATGTAGTACAGGACTCGTATTGTATTTTATACTGATATGTATATGAGTTTGATTTCACTACGTTCCGCATTTTTAAAAAAAAATAGACCCTGTATTATAATTGATTAATTAGTCCCAAAGATGATTAAGAACTTGATTAGCGTCCGGGTCCCCACAACAGTTGGTATCAGAGCTATAGATCCTTGAGATTGAGATAGGAGCTAGTGAGCGGGGTAGAATGTGTTTTCTTTCCTGCTTTTGATTGCTAGCATGATTTACTGCTTCATAATGCATGTTGGTTTGTTGATCTGACTTGATTTGAAAACATGTATTATTAAGAACGAATCAGAGCCGATTCTGGATCAGCAGTAAGATGATCGGAGGAGGACTGAAATAGAATTTTTGTTTGGGGTTGCTAATCCTTTTGATTTCAGATATGCCTCCGAGAAGAATACCAAAACAGGGGAGTACATCAAATCCTCCCATGGATGTGACTCCTACACCAATGGAGAAATTATTGAAAAGATTTCAATCTTTCCGCCCACCGACTTTGAAAGGTACGGAGAATTCCGTGGAATGTGAAAGTTGGTTGGACGATATTGAAGCGATGCTCGAATCTTTGGAAAATACGGAGGAAAAGAGGGTGAAACTGATAGGACACCAACTGCATGACGTTGCTAAACACTGGTGGATCACGACGAAACGGGCATTGGAACAACGAGGTACAGCCATTACCTGGAATGTGTTTAAGTCTGAATTTTATCTACGGTTCTTTCCAGTATCTTATAGGAAAGACAAGGGAGCCGAGTTTGCGAACTTGAGACAAGGCCAGTTAAACATTGAGGACTATGTGGCTAAGTTCTCTACACTGCTCCGATTTGTTCCCCACGTAGCTGAACATGACGAGGCCGTTGCGGATCAGTTCATAAATGGCATGAATCCTGAAATCTTTACCTTGGTGAATACCGGGAGGCCAAACAATTTCACCGATGCCTTGAATAGAGCCAAGGGAGCCGAAGCAGGTCTGATGAGACAGAGAGAGGCTTCGTTTGTGCTTCCAGTATCGGGAAAACAACAACCACCTCCTCGATTTGAAGGTGGCAGTAGCAGTAGTCAAAAGAAGGATTTCTTGAGGGCTAGAGGGAAGCAATTCAAGAAATCAGGAACTAGCTCGTCCAGTTCGAGTGGCTCTAGACAGACCGGTCAGGGCCAGAGTTATGCAGGACCGTACTGTGGTACTTGTGGAGGGAGGCATTCCACAGATCAGTGCCGAGGAGTGGTTGGCAGCTGTCGTATTTGTAGACAGCAAGGACACTTTGCCCGAGTGTGTCGCCAGAGGAGTGCCCAGGGATCGCAGGCAGCTGAGTCATCGGGTTCAGTGGCTCAGGCAGGTAGACGACCATCTTCCGTGCATACTTTTCAGCCAGCACCGCCTACTCAGTCACAGCAGAGGCCAGGAGGGGGCCAGACAGTGAGTCAGCCTACGAGACAGCAGGCCAGAGTTTTTGCTTTGACCGAGCAGCAGGCACAAGAAGCACCTGATGATGTTGTGGCAGGTAACTGTTTTATTTCTGGTTATCCTGCATATGTACTGATTGATACTGGTGCATCTCATACATTTATATTTGAGCGATTTGCGTTGATGCATTCTTTGCCTATTGAGTCATTGTCTGCAGTAGTGTCTGTCACGTCTCCGTTAGGAACATGTTTGATATCAGTGAAATCTGTTAAATCGTGTATACTGCAGTACGATGGACATACGATTGAATTAGACTGTATTGTGCTTGGTTTATCCGATTTTGATTGTATTGTCGGTATCGATATGTTGACCAAGTACCGAGCTACAGTCGATTGCTTCCATAAGATAGTTCGATTCAGACCTGAAATGGCTGAGGAGTGGAAATTTTATGGTAAGGGTTCTCGTGCTAGAATTCATTTGATATCTGCAATGAATATGACTCGATTATTGCAGAAGGGAGCGGATGGATTCCTGGTATATTCAGTTGATTTACTGAAATCGAGCCCATCATTGGCGGATTTGCCAATCGTGTGCGAATTTGCTGATGTATTTCCAGATTAGATTCTTGGATTGCCTCCGATTCGAGAGATAGACTTTAGCATCGAGTTAATGCCAGGAACAGTTCCGATTTCTAGAGCTCCATATAGGATGGCACCGATCGAGTTGAAAGAATTGAAAGAACAGCTGGAGGATTTGCTGGCCAAGGGATATATTAGACCGAGTGTATCTCCTTGGGGTACTTCAGTACTGTTCGTAAGAAAGAAGGACGGGTCGATGAGACTTTGTATCGACTACCGGCAGTTGAACAAGGCAACGGTAAAGAATAAATATCCATTGTCTCGTATTGATGATTTGTTTGATCAGTTGCAGGGTTCATCTGTATATTCCAAGATCGATCTGAGATCTGGATACCATCAACTGAGAGTCAGGGACTCTGATATCTCTAAGACAGCATTCAGAACCAGGTATGGACACTATGAATTTATTGTCATGCCATTTGGTTTGACGAATGCACCGACGGTATTTATGGGATTGATGAACCGCGTCTTTCAGAAATATTTAGATGATTTTGTTATCATATTCATTGATGATATATTGATTTATTCAAAGAATATGATTGAGCATGCTAATCATTTGAGGACTGTGTTGAGAATTTTGAGGGCAGAGAAACTGTATGCTAAATTGTCGAAATGCAAGTTTTGGCTTAAACATGTTGTGTTTTTGGGTCACATTATATCGGGAGACGGTATATCAGTTGATCCCAGTAAGGTTGAAGCCGTGATTAGTTGGCCGAGACCTACATCTGTGCCAGAGATTCGCAGTTTTATGGGTTTGGCAGGATATTATCGTCGATTCATTAAAGATTTTTCGAGTATTGCCAAACCGATTACGCAGTTGACTCAGAAGAACGCTCCGTTTGTTTGGTCAAAAGACTGTGAATCCAGTTTTTTGGAATTGAAAAAGAGATTGACCAGTGCGTCTGTGTTAACGATTCCTTCAGGTACTGGTGATTTCGTCGTTTATTGTGATGCATCTCACCGAGGATTGGGTTGTGTATTGATGCAGCGAGGGCATGTGATTGCTTATGCCTCGAGACAGCTGAAACCCCATGAATCTCGTTACCCAATTCATGATCTTGAATTGGCAGCCATAGTCTTTGCATTGAATATATGGCGGCATTATCTGTACGGTGAGAAATTCGAGATTTATTCTGATAATAAAAGCTTGAAATAACTGTTTTCGCAATCAGAGCTGAAAATGAGACAGCGGAGATGGCTGGATTTACTGAAAGACTTTGATTGTGAAATCAAATACTATCCGGGGAAGTCCAATGCAGCAGCAGATGCGCTGAGTCGAAAGGTATGTGCACTATCCTTATCGACGATAGGTGTCTCGAATTTGATACAAGACTGCTGTTTGTCTGGATTAGTATTTGAGACAGATCGGAGATCTATAAGATTATATACTATAGAAGCTGAACCAGAGCTGATTTTGAAAATTAAAGCAGCTCAGAAAACTGATCAGAATATACAGAAGTCGATTGCTATGGTTAGAGCTAGACATCAATCGGAATATCAGGTGAGAAATGGCATTTTGTATGTGAATAATCGTCTGGTTGTGCCAAATGTTTCAGATTTGAGACAGCGAATACTGTCAGAAGCGCACAACAGTCGTTTTAGCATTCATCCTGGTGGCAGGAAAATGTATAACGATTTAAAGACACAGTATTGGTGGAAACAAATGAAATCTGATGTGACTGAATTTGTAGCCAAGTCTCTGAATTGCCAACAGGTGAAAGCCGAAAGAAAGAAGCCAGGAGGATTGTTACAGAGTTTGTCCATTCCTGAATGGAAGTGGGATCACATTTCCATGGATTTTGTGACGCAGTTACCGAGATCCTCCAGAGGTTGTGATGCGATTTGGGTCGTGATTGATCGATTGACCAAATCCGCATGTTTTATTCATACAAAATGACGTATAGATATGATCAGATGGCCGATATCTATGTCAAGGAAGTGATTAGACTGCATGGAGTGCCGAAGTCGATTGTGTCAGACCGTGATCCTCGGTTTACTTCGCACTTCTGGCAGAGTTTGCAGCAAGCTCTAGGTATGAAGTTACATCTGAGTACCTCATATCATCCTCAGACTGATGGACAGTCAGAACGGACGATTCAGACATTGAAGGATATGCTGAGAGCTGTAGTGCTTGATTTTAGCACTAACTGGCAAGATGCATTGCCTCTTTGCGAATTTTCGTACAACAACAGCTATTAAACGAGTATTGAGATGGTTCCATTCGAAGCGTTGTACGGAAAGAAATGCAGATCTCCTTTTTATTGGGATGATATCTCTGAAGTTCCTGAGACTGGACCTGATATGATCAGAGATATGACCGAGAAAGTGAAACTTATTCAGAAGAAAATGAAGGCAGCCCAGGATAGACAAGCCAAATATGCCAACCTTCGACGTAGACCGTTGGTATTTGAGGCAGGAGACCGAGTGTTCCTGAAGATTTCTCCTTTCAGAGGTGTTGTTAGATTTGGCAAGAAAGGGAAACTGTCTCCTAGACCCCGAGATATGTTGGTCCTTATGAGATTCTTCAAAAGATAGGAGATCGTGCCTATCGACTAGCATTGCCGCCTTCATTATCTGGAATACATGATGTCTTTCATGTATCGATGCTGAGGAAATATCTTCCTGATAATTCTCATGTGATTCATCCAGACGAGACCGAGCTGGACGAGACATTGAGTTATGTCGAGAAACCGATCCAGATTATCGATCGTAAAGAAAAACAGCTCAGAACGAAGACGATTCCGCTGGTGAAAATTCAATGGACTCGTCATGGCGTGGAAGAAGCCACTTGGGAGACTGAATCAGATATGAGACAGGAATTCCCAGCATTATTTCACTGATGTAAATTTTCTTCGACTTTAATATATATATACTCCTTAATGATACGAATGAAATGCCTGTGATTTCGAGGACGAAATCGTATCTTAGGGGGGGAGAAATGTAATGCTCGAGAATTAATCACTGTTAAGCAAGGATTATTGATTATAATTTAACGTGATTACAAAAAGGGCCAACTGAGACATGATTTAAGATAATCTGCGGTCATTTAATTTGAATTTCAGAATGTGTTGCCGAAGCAACACCGCACCCGCGCTTATGGTTAGACCGCACCCGCGGTCGATGTCCAGTAGGGTAGCAATTTTTGAAAAACTGAGACCGCACTCGCGTGTTAGAGTAGGTGCCCGTCGAGCCAAATGTTGGCCGAGTGTTCACAATGAAACTCTATGTATAAGCAATCTTTATTTTAGTAATATTTGAAATTATTATTTTGGCACATCTTTATCTGTATACCCATGCTAGTTGCATAGATAAAGCCCTTGAATATACAAATAGTAGAAAGAATATGAGATGCTCATATGATGAGTATCATGAAACTCATATTTGTAATACTGTATATTCTAAACGGTTCCTAGTCGATTCAGCCGCCACTAAGAAGGATATAGGCCGCTCGAGTTAGAGACTAGTGTCTGCGATGTGAGTACCATGTTTCATTGGTAGGGGACATTGTGATGTCCGAGCATGCAGATAGGTGCTCCTGGTAGAGTGCACTGAACAACCCTCCATTAAAGGACTTTCCAAGTGGTTCTCACTTATCGAGTGGAAAAGTCCTGGTTTATGGTTGTACACCATTAGTCCTTATGACCCGGGACAATATTGAGACTCTATGTGCTAGACTTACACTTTGACTTGTTTACCGACTCTCATGGGGTCATCAGGTGGCAAGGTTGGGTGTTCTGTCGAAACACATAGGAGTCGATGCATTGTAGTCGGGGATTCACCGCTTACCTTCGGGTATGGATATCCTATGTGTTATCATGTGTATGTAGGTTGAAATCTCTCGCCAGAGTATGGTGGTGATTATGAAAGGGGTTTCATAGATTACACCATCGATGCAACTACGACATGACACATAGTATCGATTCATTGACAACTCTCGATAAACCAATGGTTGTCGAATCGGTCGGGATATATGAGTTGAAGGGACCGTACTGTACGCTAACCATAATTGAATGGTTCTTGCAGGCACTATCATTTGATACCTAGGAAATCATGTAAGCGATGCTGCTAGGCGTTTAACATGGTTGGTTGGGTACTATCAGACTTGAGTTCTGACGTTCTTGTTATCAAGGGGTTGATAAGTAAGAATGGAGCAATTGGGGTATGCTCATATAAGGACATGTTTAGTCCGAATCACATGGAGATGTGAACCCACGGCTAGTTGTATCAATGAACCATTGAGGGCCACACAAGTACTGGCTTTCTAGATCCCGTTGAGAAGTAAAAATAGTTCAATGTGTTGAACGGTTTATAAAGGAGTTTATAAGCGTAAGAAAAAATTAGAAGTATGACTTTTATAAAGGAGAAACTAGTTCAATGTGTTGAACGACTTATAAATGAGTTTACAAGTGTAAAAAAAAATAGAAGTATGACTTCTATGAGAGAAATGTAAATTTTAATTTATGGAAGTGTTCCTAAATTAAAAGTTGGCCAAGTGAATAATGTATTTGAAAATTGTGATTTTCATAAATATTATTATGGACTAAATTAAATTAATTCAAGTGTTGAATTAATTAAACACTAGTGGACCTAGTAGAGTCCAAATAATTAAATTAATTCAAGTGTTGAATTAATTAAATTAAATTGAGTCTTGTAGAGCTCAATTTAAATAAATTATTTAACTAGTGGACTTGAGTAAATTCAAGTAATGTTTAATTAGTCTCAAATATGTTTGAGATAATTAAAAATAAGTCCATGGATTTTTAATTGTTAAAAATCAAATAAGACTTGCATGCATGGGAGGTGAAGAGTTGGGAGACAACTTTCTCAATATTCAAGACATGTGTCACACATGCCAACAACAACTTTTTACACTACCAAGGCTAGTCTCCCTTCCCCCCATTCAAGGATGAAATGGCCGAATTCCTCTCAACAATTCTCTCCAAGTTTTCTCTCAATTTTCTTCTTCAAGGGTTGAGGAATGAAAAATACTTCTTTTTGAAAAATGCTCTAATTTTTCTAGTGCAAAATTATAGTGGTTCTAGCTAGTTGGTGGTGGGCTTAATATTTGAGCAAGGTGGGCTCAAAGGAAGCTTGAAGATTGTCTTGTCATTGAAGAGCTTAGTTGTATATCAACTAAGTTGGAGCCATCATCAATCTTTTAAGATTGATAGTACATTTCTAAACACACTATGAATGTCATTTTTGTGTTTTATTATATTTGCTACACAAGATGTGAGGTGGCCGAAATTACTTGATGAAAATTTTGATTTTTAAACTTCCGTTGCGCTTCCGGTCACCGTAACCGATCCCCTTTCAAGTGGTATCAGAGCTAAGGTTACGTTTTTGTGTAGCAACTACAAGATATTATGTTGAGATTAATTTCTAACCGCTTGAGACGAAATTTTGCAACAAATAAAAGGCCGGACTTGTAGCACTTTTTGGGCTGCAAGGTGCTGCCCATTTCGGGCGCCTCGGGCTGCCCGAGGGGCTGCCCGAAACAGGCAGCAAGGGCAGCCCGAAGGGCTGCCCGAAAACCCTACTTTTAAATAAAAAAAATAAATAAATAAAAAATTTTTTTTTGGTTGCCGGAATCCGGCGACGGCAATGACGACTAGGGTTTCCAAAAGTGTTTTGGAATATCAAAGTGTCATGGGCCTTGAGTTGTTGGGCCATTAGATGGCTAACATGTTTGTGAATTTTAAATGGGCCAAAAATGTTTTTGGTGAAAAATGAGTTTTTGGGCCCTTAAGTTTAAAATTACAAAAGTTGCAAATATTTTCTCATGAAATAAATATTTTAAGTTGGACTTTAAATATTTATAGTAAATGGTGATTTACAAGAAATTCGGTTATAAATAAATTAATTTGAAAGTAGACAAAGGTGTTTGTATACTTTGTTAATTTAGTTTATAATCGTGGCGGTTAGTGATTGGATCAAGATATATAATATTGGATCAATTAATTATTGTGATAATTAATTGATGGTGTATGATATGTGATATTATGCATGAAGGATGATCAAAAGCCCAAGCCCAATTTGCTAGGTGTATGCTAGGATATTTTGTGTTGAATGATTGTAATAATTATCAATTTATAAAGTGGGCTTGGTTTATGGCCCGTTCCCACCCCATGAGATGTATCCCTATGTGCCATGGATATTTATTTGTAAATATTAGTATAGTGGATGATCAAGATTGGAAGATGGTGGCCATGATGATTATGAAGATCGAAGACATGTAAATATTGGAAGCTAATGTAATAGTTGCATTGCATCCCGTGCATTTACCCTAGGATTGGACCTAGGCCCGTGTTTAGCTCACACGGTCCGTTAGTATTGGGGCGATTGATCATCCTTGTTTTGTTTACTGTTTATAATATATGCATGATATGTTATAAATAATGAGTATGTGCGTTATTATTATGATAATAACAAAGTTGCATGAATCCGGCAAACATACGATCAAACATGGCGAGCTTTTAAAATAAAATTAATGATGAGACCTTTCAAAACTAAAAACCCTCATTTTGAATAAGATTCAAAATTAATATCAAGCCCGAAAAGGGGAATTATAAAATTGTTTATAATTTCCTTGTCTTCCATCGACAATGGGTGCATGATGAACGCTACCCGTACTCGGGGCTCGGCTCATATTATTGGGGGGGCCTTGGGTGCCGGAAAGCTGTGACATCCATTGACATGGTGATGTGAACTACGTGGAACTCCCATGACTTCGGCTCAGATAATTGAGGGAACTCATGGCGACCGTCCATTAAGGTTCAACATCGATGGGTAAGGCTTGACACGTAAAGATGAACGACATCTATAATGGGTCCTAATCAAACGTGAGACAAAAGTTGACGTTAAGGTTTGCATTGTGATGCAATTGGGAAACTACCTTTTAGGAATTGTGATTGGCTGATATTATTCGGAATCATAATTCGCTAATTGGACCTTACGTACCTACTAAGGAAAGGAGTTTCCCGTTTTCACTAGAGGGTAGTGAAAGATGTCAAAACAGTGGGAGCAAATATTTATGAAGTAAAAGTCCAAACTTCATATCTTACTAAATATTTTAAAATAGTCATCAACATTTATCTGTTTTTACTTTTCAGTACAAATTGACAATGTCATCGATTCGCAATCCGATATCTGCAATACTCGACAAACACATATTAACCGGACCTAATTACCTCACTTGGCTAAGAAACCTGAAAATCGTCTTGAATTCGGAAAGGGTAGCATATACACTGACTGAGTCGCCCCTGTTGAGGCTCCGACTGACTGCACTCCTGAGGAATTGCAGACTTACAAGGAATGGTGTGACCATGACTTGATAGCCAGGTGTTATATGCTGACTTCTATGAATGATGAGCTGCAGAGGCGTTTTGAGGGTGCAAAGAGTGCTGCTGATATTCATTTGCATCTCAAAGAGCTCTTTGGTGAGCAAACACGACCTCTAAGGCATGCTACGGTCAAGGAGCTGATCACTTTGCGCATGCGAGATGGGGCCTCGGTCCATGAGCATGGCTTAAAGATGATCGGGCTCGTGGACAAGCTCTTGCCTTCGGAGTTGACCACCGACGTGTTGCTCTAATCGCTGCCTAGCTCATTTGATCCTTTTGTGGTGAACTTCAACATGAACAAGATTGAACCGACCCTTGAGGAGTTGGTGAATATGCTTGTTACGTTTGAATCAACCATCAAGAAAGAGGAGTTGGTTCTTTATGTGGGTTCTTCATCTGGTACGAAGATTGATCCACATGGGAAGGGATAGAAGAGTTCTTTCCAACGTCCCAAGAAGAACGTGCCCTTGATGAGGCAATCTCCGAATCCCGTTGTGGCAGCCACACCAGTTAAGGCTGACAAGACTAGTGATGTTTGTCATCACTGCAAGAAGCCTGGACATTGGAGGCGTAATTGTAAAGAATATCTTGCCTAGAAATGTTCTGGAAATGGTATGTTCTACATTGAAGTAAACATTTCAGTTAACTCTACTTCTTGGGTATTGGATACCAAATGTTGATCACATCTCTGTAATGTGTTGCAGGTGATGGGAAGAAGTAGGAAGCTTAGAGAAGGTGTGACCTTCTTGAGGATGGGTAATGGAGCAAGAGTTGCTGCCAAGACCTTAAGAAATGTTTACTTATTGTTGAACAATGATTTTAAGTTAATTTTTAAGAGATGTTTTGTTTGTACCTTTTTAGTGAAAAACATTATTTCCATTTCTATTGTGATAAAGATGGATATTCTTGTTTATTTAGCAAAGGTGTTTGCAACATTTACAAGAATGAATGTTTAATTGGTACTTAAGAACTTGAAAACAATCTCTATAACTTAAAATTAAAAGATATTCCACTAAATGTCCATTCAAAGGCATACACCATATGAGATATGGATAGGTAAGCCTCCTAAATATTCTTATCTTAGAATATGGGAGCCCTGCTTATGTGAAGCAGGTAGTGGGAGATAAATTGGATAGTCGATCCATTTTATGTTACTTTGTGGAATATCCAAGGAATTAAGTTGGATATTATTTCTATCATCCCCAAGAAACAAAAGTGTTTGTTTCTAGGAATGCAACCTTTTTGGAAAAGGAATTTCTATTGGATAGAAAAAAGGGAGATGATAGAACTCGAAGAGGTTCGAGAGACACCCACAATTATAGAACCCACACCCGAAGAGCCAAGAGAGGAGATACAAGCTCCTAAAAGATCCGAGAAAGTCTCGAGACCACCTATGAGGTATGGTCAGCTTCTTGAAGTGGGCCATGATGAGCCTAACCATGGATGTGATCCATGGAACTTCAAGGAAGCGTTATCTGATGCCGATTCATCCAAATGGCTTGAAGCTATGGAATCTGAGATGAATTCCATGCATTCGAACCAAGTGTGGGATCTTATAGATCCACCTGAGGGAACGGTTCCCATAGGGACTTGGGGCGGATGGGAAGGTATTGACCTTCAAGGCGCGATTGATGGCAAAAGGATATACTCAAATACAAGGAGTTGACTTTGAGGAAACCTTTTGACCAGTTGCAATGTTCAAGTTTATAAGGATATTGCCAGCCATAGCTGCATGGTATGACTATGAGATATGGCAGATGGATGTCAAGACAATCTTTCTTAATGGGGATTTTAAGAAAGTGATTTACATGTCTCAAACCTGGAGTGTTTACATCTATCGGAAGTGAGCATATGGTATGCAAACTTCAAAGATCTATTTATGCTCTAAAGCAGGCATCTAGGAGTTGGAACCTCAGATTCGATAGTACAATCAAAGAGTTTGGTTTTACTAAGAATCCTGAGGAACCCTGTGTGTATAAGAAGGTTAGTGGGAGTGCTGTGACATTCCTGGTGCTTTATGTTGATGACATTCTACTCATTGGGAATGATGTAGGAATGCTGCAATCAACTAAAATATGGTTAGCAAGTAAGTTCTCGATGCAGGACTTGGGTGACCATCTTTTGTATTGGGATACAGATCTATAGAGATAGATCGAAAAGATTGCTTGGTCTCACCCAGTCCACATACATTGATACCATCGTGAAGCGGTTCTCGATGGATAAGTCCAAGAGAGGACATCTACCAATGTGTCATGGCGTGTCTCTATCCAAGTCTGTCTTTCAAGACTGATGCAGAGATAGCGGCGATGACAAAACATTCCTTATGCATCTGCGATTGGTAGCATCATGTATGGGATGATATCTACACGTCCTGACGTGGCTTTCGCACTAAGTGTAGTGAGTAGATATCAATCGAATCCTGGTCTTCCACACTGGAAAGCTGTGAAAGACATCCTCAAGTAGTTGAGAAGGACCAATAAATTGTTCTTGGTCTATGGGGTGGAGAACTTAAATTGGAAGGCTATACCGACTCTAGCTTCCAAAGCGATATCGATGACTCGAAGTCAACCTCTGGGTTTGTATTCATGCTCAATGGTGCTGCTGTCTCTTGGAAGAGTTCCAAGCAAGACAATACTGCGGATTCCAGCACAGAGGCCGAATACATTGCTGCATCAGATGCAGCAAGGGAGGCTGTTTGGATAAGGAATTTCGTCTAAGAGTTGGACGTCATTCCTAATGGAGTTGCTCCTGTCCCGGTGTTGTGTGACAACACGGAGCTTTAGCTCAAGCAAAGGAGCCAAGGTCTCATCAGAAGTCCAAACATGTATTGAGAAAGTACCACATCCTTGGAGAGATTGTGGAAAGTAGAGAAGTGTCTTTTGACATAGTCGGCTCCGCAGATAATGTTGTTGATCCACTAGCTAAGCCTTTACCTGGACCATTATTCGAGATGCATCGCGAATCAATGGGTTTGAAGCATATGGTTAGATGGCTCTAGTGCAAGTGGGAGATTGTTAGAGTAGGTGCCCGTCGAGCCAAGTGTTGGCCGAGTGTTCACAATGAAACTCTATGTATAAGCAATCTTTATTTTAGTAATATTTGAAATTATTATTTTGGCACATCTTTATCTGTATACCCATGCTAGTTGCATAGATAAAGCCCTTGAATATACAAATAGTAGAAAGAATATGAGATGCTCATATGATGAGTATCATGAAACTCATATTTGTAATACTGTATATTCTAAACGGTTCCTAGTCGATTCAGCCGCCACTAAGAAGGATATAGGCCGCTCGAGTTAGAGACTAGTGTCTGCGATGTGAGTACCATGTTTCATTGGTAGGGGACATTGTGATGTCCGAGCATGCAGATAGGTGCTCCTGGTAGAGTGCACTGAACAACCCTCCATTAAAGGACTTTCCAAGTGGTTCTCACTTATCGAGTGGAAAAGTCCTGGTTTATGGTTGTACACCATTAGTCCTTATGACCCGGAACAACATTGAGACTCTATGTGCTAGACTTACACTTTGACTTGTTTACCGACTCTCATGGGGTCATCAGGTGGCAAGGTTGGGTGTTCTGTCGAAACACATAGGAGTCGATGCATTGTAGTCGGGGATTCACCGCTTACCTTCGGGTATGGATATCCTATGTGTTATCATGTGTATGTAGGTTGAAATCTCTGGCCAGAGTATGGTGGTAATTATGAAAGGGGTTTCATAGATTACACCATCGATGCAACTACGACATGATACATAGTATCGATTCATTGACAACTCTCGATAAACCAATGGTTGTCGAATCGGTCGGGATATATGAGTTGAAGGGACCGTACTGTACGCTAACCATAATTGAATGGTTCTTGCAGGCACTATCATTTGATACCTAGGGAATCATGTAAGCGATGCTGCTAGGCGTTTAACATGGTTGGTTGGGTACTATCAGACTTGAGTTCTGACGTTCTTGTTATCAAGGGGTTGATAAGTAAGAATGGAGCAATTGGGGTATGCTCATATAAGGACATGTTTAGTCCGAATCACATGGAGATGTGAACCCACGGCTAGTTGTATCAATGAACCATTGAGGGCCACACAAGTACTGGCTTTCTAGATCCCGTTGAGAAGTAAAAATAGTTCAATGTGTTGAACGGTTTATAAAGGAGTTTATAAGCGTAAGAAAAAATTAGAAGTATGACTTCTATAAAGGAGAAACTAGTTCAATGTGTTGAACGACTTATAAATGAGTTTATAAGTGTAAAGAAAAAATAGAAGTATGACTTCTATGAGAGAAATGTAAATTTTAATTTATGGAAGTGTTCCTAAATTAAAAGTTGGCCAAGTGAATAATGTATTTGAAAATTGTGATTTTAATAAACATTATTATGGACTAAATTAAATTAATTCAAGTGTTGAATTAATTAAACACTAGTGGACCTAGTAGAGTCCAAATAATTAAATTAATTCAAGTGTTGAATTAATTAAATTAAATTCAGTCTTGTAGAGCTCAATTTAAATAAATTATTTAACTAGTGGACTTGAGTAAATTCAAGTAATGTTTAATTAGTCTCAAATATGTTTGAGATAATTAAAAATAAGTCCATGGATTTTTAATTGTTAAAAATCAAATAAGACTTGCATGCATGGGAGGTGAAGAGTTGGGAGACAACTTTCTCAATATTCAAGACATGTGTCACACATTCTAACAACAACTTTTTACACTACCAAGGCTAGTCTCCCTTCCCCCCATTCAAGGATGAAATGGCCGAATTCCTCTCAACAATTCTCTCCAAGTTTTCTCTTAATTTTCTTCTTCAAGGGTTGAGGAATGAAAAATACTTCTTTTTGAAAAATGCTCTAATTTTTCTAGTGCAAAATTATAGTGGTTCTAGCTAGTTGGTGGTGGGCTTAATATTTGAGCAAGGTGGGCTCAAAGGAAGCTTGAAGATTGTCTTGCCATTGAAGAGCTTAGTTGTATATCAACTAAGTTGGAGCCATCATCAATCTTTTAAGATTGATAGGTACATTTCTAAACACACTATGAATGTAATTTTTGTGTTTTATTGTATTTGCTACACAAGATGTGAGGTGGCCGAAATTACTTGATGAAAAATTTGATTTTTAAACTTCCGTTGCGCTTCCGGTCACCGTAACCGATCCCCTTTCACCGCGGTGAGAAACACGACCGCACCCGCGGTGCAAACAAAACCGCACCCGCGGTCGTCGAATTTCAGAAAATGAAAGTGCTGCCGAAGCATGAGCGCACCCGCGGTCTTGAAGCTACCGCACCCGCGGTGATAGGTGTTTTGCGGAAATTGTGCCACCTCGTCGAATTCATGCATGGTATATTTATGTATGATAGCCATTCGTTCCTTCAGAATTTAACACAAGAAATCGAGAAAAGGTCTGAGGGAATTTGCTAAAAATCCTTATGCCTTTTGCGAAAAATCCGTCCGTTAGATTTTGAATCCGACTTCGGTATTGAGTTCCTATCGACGTAGGCTACTACTGGACGTAAGTTTTACTACGTTTTGACATGTTTTAGAATTATGATATTGTCAGAATTGAATGGAACTCGTATATGTTGTTCTTGACATATTAGACATCATAGAATCGAAGTCAGATTAAGAAACAGACTAATTATGGAATTGTTATGAATTTTTAGGGTATATTGATTTATACCAGACAGATTTGAATTGTGATTGGATTACGGATTGTATTGGATATGGGTTATGGATTGTAACTGTTATTTGAGGATTTTGGTATTGACGGGAATATTGAAATTGTACCGTTATGTCGTTGATTTTGAATTAAATCAAGATTGATCAGATTGTTATTGATTTGAAAGGTATATTTACATGAGATTATTGATATTGTCATTGCCAGACAGACTGTGAATTCAGGACTTCGACTGAGCCAGAAACCGACGAAAGAAAGGTATAAGTCAATGTGGTATTGGGAGATCGACTTGAGTCGGATTAGACTTGAGTTTCCCTAAATCACATACTTTACTTTATTGCATTGATATTTGCATTGAGTTGATTGATATACTTGTTCTCTTGAATGATAGATGACGGGTGTTAGACGAGTAATCTTGTGACAGAAGTGCTTGATAGTGGTGGTATCGCCACGGGCGCATTGCACGATGTCTCAAGATGAGATATTAGCGATAGAGCTACAGTCCATGACGGTTAGGTCAAGACACCAGATGTTTGGTATATCGAGTAAATAGGATTGGAATTCTTCTATTACAGAATTCGATATAGGAACATCATATTTGGTTATATCGAGTAATAGGAACAGAGTTCCTTCTATTACGGAATTCGATATAGGAACACCACATTTGGAAACCGGGATCCCTAGACTAGGATTGAGTCTAGCCTGAGACGTGGAATCACGTATATGTTAGACAGTTTTATGATTGATTATGTTTCAGATTTTGATACATATTACTGTTACCTGATTACATGCTTTATATTGGTTTATATGATTGCATGTTTCGTTGATTTATACTGGGATTTATTCTCACCGAAGTTATCCGGCTGTTGTCTTGTCTGTATGTGTACATGACAACAGGTGGGACAGGATCAGGGTCCAGGAGATGAGGAAAGATCGTGATTAGAGTGGAGGCTCCGGACTTGGATTATGATGTATAATAGGGTTGGAACACTTGACATTAGTTGTTAAACCTTAGTTTAGTTGAATGCATGCAGTACATGACTCGTATTGTATTTTATACTGATATGTATATGAGTTTGATTTCACTACGTTCCGCATTTGAAAAAAAAAAATTTAGACCCTGTATTATAATTGATTAATTAGTCCCAAAGATGATTAAGAACTTGATTAGCGTCCGGGTCCCCACAGTCTTATTTCGAAGTTGCTTATCCTTTCGATTAAGAATCTGTATAGGATACTCAACATAGCTAAGAGAACTGTCCAACTCCACATCCTCGGGTCTCAGAACATGAGATGGATCCGGCTCATACTTCCGCAGCATAGATACATGAAACACATCATATATAGCAGACAAACTCTGCGGCAAGTCCAATCTATAAGCTAATAAACCGATCCTCTCAACAATAGTATACGGTCCAATATAACGTGGAGATAGCTTCCCTTTTCGCCAAAATCTCATCGTTCCACGTAATGGTGACACTTTCAAGAAAACTTGATCGCCAACCTGAAATTCTAAAGGTCTAAGTCTTTTATTTGTGTAGCTAGCTTGACGATCCTGAGATGCTTTCATTATATTTCTAATAAAATTTATCTTTTCATTCATTTCTTCAACGAACTCAGGTTGTGCCAATGGTTTTTCTCCAACTTCATTCCAACATACGGGAGATCGACACCTTCTACCATACAAAGCTTCGAATGGTGCCATCCCAATAGTTTTTTGAAAAATATTATTGTAGGAGAATTCAACCAATGGTAAAGATTCTTGCCAGTTTCCACCAAAATCCATGACCACGGATCGTAACATATCTTCCAAAGTCTGTATAGTCCTCTCTGTCTGACCATCTGTTTGGGGATGATAAGCTGTACTCATTGCCAACTTAGTACCCAAAGCATTTTGAAGACTACTCCAAAACTTGGAAGCAAATCTAGGATCTCGGTCAGATACAATAGATACTGGAACTCCATGCAATCGAATAATATTATCCACATATAATCGCGTCATTTTATTATAAGCATAAGTACGATCGTATGAAATAAAGTGTGCTGATTTGGACAATCTGTCAACTATCACCCAGATAGCATCACAACCTCTGTTTGACCTGGGCAGGTGAGTCACGAAATCCATTGCAATATGTTCCCAATTCTATTGTGGTATTTCTAAACTCTGTAACATACCTCCAGGTTTCATTCTCTCGGCTTTAACCTGCTGGCATGTCAAACATTTCGCTACAAATTCAGAAATATCTCTTTTCATCGCATCCCACCAGAAATATGGCTTCAGTATGTGGTACATTCTATGAGTACCAGGATGGACACTATGACGGCTACAATGTGCCTCTTGAAGCAATGCTTCTCTCAATCCTGTGACATTTGGTACCACCAATCTGTTATTCATTCGTAAACAACCATCTGATGAGATATTGTATTTATCTGGGTTACCAGATAAAACCAGATCTTTCGATTTCTGAACCTGTGAATCATTCTTCTGAGCTTTCTTGATCTTCGAAATAATCTGTGGCTCAAATTGTAAAGCAGAAACAATAAAATGATTACCTTTCGGCTGAAAAGTCAAACCAGAAGTACATAAATCATCATAATTCTGCCAGACATGGATAGATGCTATCATAATTATTGTAACGACCCATTACAGGCCCAGTGGACCGCCCATACGGCCCACTGCCCCGATCGACCCAAGGCTATCCCGATCTTGGGGTCCCACTATGGGGCCTTGTCCCTCACGGGCTTTCCATAGGCGTCGTACGGGTTACTCATAGAACTTCTATAGTCCAGGCTATAGTTTTGTGCCTTCCCAAAATGGAACCCAAGACCTCCCTGGATATAAGGTACTTGGCAACATATCTGGTACCAAGACTCTTAATATCTATGTACTTATCCTATAGGTCATGGGATCGAGTCTTGGGGAGGCGAAAGAAACCCCTTGGTAGGGAGGGGGAGATCCTATGAGTAACCCGTACGACGCCTATGGAAAGCCCGTGAGGGACAAGGCCCCATAGAAGGACCCCAAGATCGGGATAGCCTTGGGTCGATCGGGGCAGTGGGCCGTATGGGCGGTCCACTGGGCCTGTAATGGGTCGTTACAATAAAAGGCGCCCTGATACTTCCGGCTTAATGCATCTGCAACTTGATTCATTTTTCCTGGCCGATACTGTATTTCACAGTCAAAATCTTTCAATAAATCTAACCATCGTCTCTGCCTCATATTCAGTTCCGATTGAGTAAACAGATATTTCAAACTCTTATGATCTGAGTAGATAATAAAATGCTCACCGTATAGATAATGTCACCAAATTTTTAAAGCAAAAACAATGGCTGCTAGTTCAAGATCATGAATTGGATATCGGGATTCATGTGTTTTCAATTGCCTTGAAGAATATGCAATAACTTTTCCATGTTGCATTAAAACACATCCCAAACCTCTCGATGATGCATCAGTACAAACCACAAATCCACCTGATCCAGATGGAAATGCCAACACTGGTGCTGTTGTCAGTTTCTGTAGTAGCCCGAATTCCAAATTGGGTAATTAACGGATTAATGGTGATTAAGAAGGTTTAATGTGTAATTTTGACCGTGGTCATGATCGGACGGACCGAAGATGGTTCGGTAGCACCGAAGAGTTCGGACGATCCGAAGTAAGTTCGGTGGATCCGATCATGAGGTGTCAAGAGCCGATGGACACGTGGGAGTTCGGACGTTCCGAAGTGGGTTCGGTGGATCCGAACATAGCCTATAAATAGTGCTCGAAATTCCTCATTTTGGATGGCAAGTTCTTGAAGTTGTGTCTCATAGTTGAGAGGTTTGGAAGGTTTCTAGGGTTAATTGTTGGTCGAGCGATAGCCAAGAGCTGCCAGGATTGGTAGTGTAGCGACGCCCGAGTTACGAGGCAATCGACATCAAAGGGCTGTCGACGGACGAAGGTAAACCCTAAACCTTTGGTAGTACTAGAGAGTACTGGTTTTGCTAGTCGAGCATGGTAGTTTCGTTCATTGAGTATGCTTTTGTTGCGTAGGCTTGTGCTAGACCTGATTAGCGGTGTTGCGTAAGGCTAGGCTTGCTGTGATAGAGGTACGAAAGTACTATCCGAGATATCCTGGTCGAGTATACATTCTTATATGTGTTGCATGATTATGTGGTGCATTGATATATGTCATATGATGCATGCTATTATGTCACGCTTTATGATGCATGTTGCATTTCATGTTGAGCCGTATCTCCTTCGAGATAGCCTTTATTGTTGAGCTGTATCTCTTTCGAGATAAGCTATATCTTGTGGGGCCGCTCAGCCCTGTCTTGTCTTGTGGACGCATGGACACCGAGAGTACACAGTGGCCGACGGGTCGGGAGGGCTTCGGTGATCCGGGACATTTTTGGTCCACGTCTGTTCTTGTAGTGGATGCAGTGACCCAGAGGAGTACCGCGCGGCACTATCCACTTGGCGCCTCTAGACTGAGCATATTGAGATCCTTTGTTACTCTTGTTTCTTGACCTACCCTGGTATCATATCATAGCATGTGCATTTCATATAGGTTTGTATACTCATGCTTTTGTACTGGGCGTTCTTATCGCTCACGTCCTCGGTTTTGTTTATCTTGGACACCCCATTCCCGCGGGGCAGGCCTCAGGTTGGACAGCTCAGGAGGAGGAGGAGGAGGACGTTGAGTAGCTGGTTGGTTTAGTTCTTTGGTATCTTTTTGATTCGATGTGGTTGTACCGTATATTTCAATTTTAGTTGTCCTGGATTTTCGATTGGGTTGTTTAACTATCTTTTGATGACAGTTTTCCGCCTTTATTTCTGATTGTTCTTAATTAAGTTAATCGCATGCTTAGTTCTTGATTAGTAGGTGATTCTGGAACGGGTCACTACATTTATGGTATCAGAGCATGCTTACGATTTTGGGATATAGATTTCTGTTTTGGGATTTTCGTTGACCATTTTACCATTTTCCCCATTCTATCTTGTAGCGATGGCTGACCACTTTGGTGACGAGAGTAGTCAGGGAAGTGTAGGTCGTTGGGGTGAACAGGACGATCGTAAGCGTCATAAGTTACCGTATGTTTCTCTAGACGTCATTCTTTCCGTTTCTACCCCGATGGGTCATTCGGTGTTAGCTAAGCATCTAGTGATGGGTTGTCCCTTAGATTTTGAGGGTAACGAATTGATTGCGAATCTTATGATCATAGAGATGGAAGATTTTGATTGTATTCTAGGTATAGACCTTTTGACTACCTACCGAGCTACCGTGGATTGTTACCAGAAGCTTGTTCAGTTTCGTACGACTGAGAGCTCTAGTTGGTTTTTCTATGGTGAGGGAGCGCGACCTCCGATGCCAGTGGTATCTGCTCTGAAGGCCTGTCGTGCTTTAGAGGCGGGCGGGGAAGGCTACCTCATCTATGCGATTGATTCATCCACAGGTAGTGTTGGTATAGATGATATTCCAGTGGTTTGTGAGTTTCCTGATGTTTTCCCAGATGAGATTCCTGGTTTTCCTCCGGTTAGAGAGGTGGAATTTGGCATTGAGTTAATGCCAGGGACTGCACCGATTTCTCGTGCCCCCTATCGTCTTGCTCCGTCAGAGATGAGAGAATTGAAGCAGCAATTGCAGGATCTTCTTGATAAAGGTTATATTCGCCCGAGTGTTTCACCTTGGGGAGCTCCAGTCTTGTTTGTCAAGAAAAAAGGATGGATCGATGCGATTGTGTATTGATTATCGCCAGCTGAATCGTGTGACGATCAAAAAAAAGTATCCATTACCTCGTATAGATGACTTGTTCGATCAGCTTCAGGGTACCTCTGTTTACTCCAAGATTGACTTGCGATCGGGTTATCATCAGATGAGAGTCAGAGATGATGATATTTCCAAGACTGCATTTCGTACTCGATATGGGCATTACGAGTTTCTAGTTATGCCATTCGGATTGACAAATGCGCCAGCAGTGTTCATGGATCTGATGAACCGAGTCTTTCGGGATTTTCTAGATCAGTTTGTTGTGGTGTTCATCGACGATATCTTGATTTATTCTCACAGTGTGGAGGAGCATGCCCAGCACTTGAGGATTGTGTTGCAGATTCTTCGCGAGAAGCAATTGTATGCTAAGCTGAGTAAGTGCGAGTTTTGGATTGATCGGGTAGTATTCCTTGGTCATGTGATTTCCAAGGAAGGAGTTTCTGTGGATCCTAGCAAGATTGAAGCAGTGCTAAATTGGTCACGTCCGACGACGGTGGCCGAGATCCGTAGTTTTCTAGGTCTGGCAGGGTATTATCGTCGCTTCATCGTGAATTTCTCTCAGATAGCTAGACCATTGACGCAACTTACTCGGAAGGATGTTCCATTTGAGTGGTCATCTGAGTGCGAAGATAGTTTCAGAAAGCTTCGTCGACTTCTGACTTCTGCACCTGTTTTGGCGTTACCGTCAGGATCTGATGGTTTCAGTGTTTACACCGATGCCTCTTTTCAAGGCTTAGGGTGTGTGTTGACGCAGAATGGTCATGTGATCGCTTATGCTTCTAGACAGTTAAAGTCTCACGAGGAGAAGTACCCTATTCATGATCTAGAGTTGGCAGCTATTGTGTTTGTGCTGAAGATCTGGCGTCATTATTTGTACGGGGTTAAGTTTGAAATCTTTACTGATCATAAGAGTCTGAAGTATCTGTTCACTCAGGCTGAGTTGAACATGAGGCAACGTCGTTGGATGGATCTACTTAAAGATTATGACTGCGAGATTAAGTACCATCCAGGTTCTGCGAATCTCACAGCCGATGCTCTTAGTCGCAAGGTGAGAGCCTCTGCACTTCAGACCAGTGCTATGATTAGTACTATCCAGGATTGTTGTTCGTTGGGATTTAATTTCAAACATCGGAAAGGTATGGAGAGCATTCGTGTTGCTACCATTTTACCTGAGCCAGCTTTGTTCGCTCGGATTCGAGATGCTCAGATGTCTGATTTCAAGACTCAGAGATTAGCTCGGTTGGCTGGTGGAGATAGTAACTTCCATTATCAGTCTAATGGTCTTCTGTGTTTGTCTAATCGGGTTGTAGTACCAGAGGATGATACTTTGAGGGAAGAGATCTTATCTCAGGCCCATCGAAGCAAGTTGATTGTTCATCCGGGAAGCAATAAGATGTATAAAGATTTGAGGACACGATTTTGGGGTAGTTTCCAGTCAGCATTGGGCACTTCACTAAGTTTGAGTACGGCTTATCATCCAGAGACCGACGGTCAGACAGAGAGGACTATCCGTACACTTGAGGATATGATGCAAGCTTGTGTTATGGATTTCGGACCCGCTTGGCAGGATCATTTGCCTTTGATTGAGTTCGCGTACAACAACAGCTATCATCGTAGTATTGGTATGGCACCATTTGAGGCGTTGTGTGGGCGACGTTGTCGTACTCCATTATTCTGGGACGAAGTTGGGGAACGACATGTTGAGGGACCGGAGTTAGTCCAGCAGGCTATTGATAAGGTTGCAGTAATCAAGAAGCGGATTAAGACTGCTCAGGATCGACAGGCTAGTTATGCGAACACCAAGCGGCGACCTCTTTATTTTCAGCCAGGTGAGAAAGTGTTTCTCCGAGTTTCACCTTTTCGCAGGATTTTGAGATTTGGTCTCAAGGGTAAGCTGTCTCCGAGATTTATTGGTCCATTTGAAATATTGGAAAGCGTGGGAGATTTGGCTTACAGACTTGCATTGCCGCCGTACCTATCAAGTATTCATGATGTGTTCCACGTATCTTTGTTGAGACGATACGTAGCAGATGAGTCTCACATCTTGCATCCCTCTGAAGTTCAACTAGATTCGGATTTGTCTTACGTGGAACGACCAGTGCGGATTCTCGATCGCAAAGACAAGGTGTTGCGGAATAAGATAATTCCTCTTGTTTTAGTTCAGTGGCAGCGCAGAGGCACTGAAGAAGCCACTTGGGAGTTAGAGGGTCGTATGCGTTCAGAGCATCCAGAGCTCTTTTGAGTTGTGCTTTGTATATGTTTGTGTTTTCAGTTGTAATCGAAAGATCAGTTGTGTTCAACAACAATTGAGATGTAATAACGATGTTGTTATTTCGTTTTGTTCATCCTCTAAGCCTGATTTCGAGGACGAAATCTTTTAAGGGGGGGAGAATGTAGTAGCCCGAATTCCAAATTGGGTAATTAACGGATTAATGGTGATTAAGAAGGTTTAATGTGTAATTTTGACCGTGGTCATGATCGGACGGACCGAAGATGGTTCGGTAGCACCGAAGAGTTCGGACGATCCGAAGTAAGTTCGGTGGATCCGATCATGAGGTGTCAAGAGCCGATGGACACGTGGGAGTTCGGACGTTCCGAAGTGGGTTCGGTGGATCCGAACATAGCCTATAAATAGTGCTCGAAATTCCTCATTTTGGATGGCAAGTTCTTGAAGTTGTGTCTCATAGTTGAGAGGTTTGGAAGGTTTCTAGGGTTAATTGTTGGTCGAGCGATAGCCAAGAGCTGCCAGGATTGGTAGTGTAGCGACGCCCGAGTTACGAGGCAATCGACATCAAAGGGCTGTCGACGGACGAAGGTAAACCCTAAACCTTTGGTAGTACTAGAGAGTACTGGTTTTGCTAGTCGAGCATGGTAGTTTCGTTCATTGAGTATGCTTTTGTTGCGTAGGCTTGTGCTAGACCTGATTAGCGGTGTTGCGTAAAGCTAGGCTTGCTGTGATAGAGGTACGAAAGTACTATCCGAGATATCCTGGTCGAGTATACATTCTTATATGTGTTGCATGATTATGTGGTGCATTGATATATGTCATATGATGCATGCTATTATGTCACGCTTTATGATGCATGTTGCATTTCATGTTGAGCCGTATCTCCTTCGAGATAGCCTTTATTGTTGAGCTGTATCTCTTTCGAGATAAGCTATATCTTGTGGGGCCGCTCAGCCCTGTCTTGTCTTGTGGACGCATGGACACCGAGAGTACACAGTGGCCGACGGGTCGGGAGGGCTTCGGTGATCCGGGACATTTTTGGTCCACGTCTGTTCTTGTAGTGGATGCAGTGACCCAGAGGAGTACCGCGCGGCACTATCCACTTGGCGCCTCTAGACTGAGCATATTGAGATCCTTTGTTACTCCTGTTTCTTGACCTACCCTGGTATCATATCATAGCATGTGCATTTCATATAGGTTTGTATACTCATGCTTTTGTACTGGGCGTTCTTATCGCTCACGTCCTCGGTTTTGTTTATCTTGGACACCCCATTCCCGCGGGGCAGGCCTCAGGTTGGACAGCTCAGGAGGAGGAGGAGGAGGACGTTGAGTAGCTGGTTGGTTTAGTTCTTTGGTATCTTTTTGATTCGATGTGGTTGTACCGTATATTTCAATTTTAGTTGTCCTGGATTTTCGATTGGGTTGTTTAACTATCTTTTGATGACAGTTTTCCGCCTTTATTTCTGATTGTTCTTAATTAAGTTAATCGCATGCTTAGTTCTTGATTAGTAGGTGATTCTGGAACGGGTCACTACAGTTTCTCTTTCAATGTAATAAAACTATTCTCACATTCATCTCACCAAATAAATCTTGCATCTTTCTTAGTCTGTTGGGTAATAGCTCGGGCAATCTGCGAAAATCCTTCAATGAATCGTCTGTAATAACCAGCCAATCCCATAAAACTTCGAATCTCTGGTATATTGTTTGGTCTAACCCAATTCAGGACTGCTTCAACTTTACTCGGATCTACAGATATACCTTGGGCTGATATCACATGACCCAAAAATATCACGCTTTCCATCCAAAATTCACACTTTGACAACTTAGCATACAATTGAGAATCTCGAAGTGTTTGAAGAACCAATCTTAAATGCTCTTTATGTTCCCGTTTTGATCTCGAATACACCAGTATATCATCAATAAAGACAATCACAAATTTATCCAGAAAATTTCTGAATACTCTATTCATCAAATCCATAAACACTACTGGTGCATTTGTTAAACCAAATGGCATTACTAGAAATTCATAATGCCTATATCTAGTTCTAAAAGATGTTTTAGGAACATCGTCTTCTCTAACCCGAAGTTGATGGAATAAACAGAATTTCCTTGAAGTTGATCAAACAAGTCATCAATTCTAGGAAGAGGGTATTTATTTTAAACAGTAACTCGATTGAGCTGCCTATAATCGATGCACATTCTCATGGAACCATCTTTCTTCTTTACGAACAGTACAGGTGCTCCCCAGGGTGACATACTAGGGCGTATATAACCTTTATCGAGTAAATCCTGTAACTGCTCTTTCAATTCTTTTAGTTCTGCAGGAGCCATTCTGTACGGCGCTCTAGATATCGGCGCAGTAATCGGCATCAAGTCGATGGTAAAATCAATTTCTCTCTGCGGTGTAAAGCCTGGTATTTCTTCAGGAAAGACATCGGGAAATTCTTTCGCTACTGGGATATCAGATAATTTCGGTTCTTTCTTGGTAGCATCCACAGCATAAACCATATATCCCTCATTGCCTAAAGATAATAATCTAAACATTTCCATCGCTGAGACTAACGGTATCTTAGCCTGTGATCCTCGACCATAAAAATTCCATTTGCTACCATAGTATGGCCTAAATCGTACTACACCACGAAAACAATCTACAGTGGCTCGATAACTAGACAGTGTGTCCATACCAATGATACAATCAAAATCATGCATCGGTAATACAATCAAGTTTGTGATCATAATGCTATCATCGAAATGCAACACACAGTCTAACACAATTTGCCCAGATGGAATAAATCGACCAGCTGGCGTAGACACAGATACAGTTTCATGAAATGGTGTAGTCCAGAGTTCATATTCATCAACATAATCGGATGCAATGAATGAATTAGATGCTCCAGTATCAAATAAAACTCGTGCAATATGATCGTAAATAATGCAAGTACCTTCGATCACCCCACCTGGAGCCTCTCAAGCCTGATCCTCGGTCAAAGCATATACTCGAGCTTGTTGAGGACCTTGGAAAGACTGTGGCACATTACCCCTGACCTGTGGGTAACTAGACTGCTGGTAGGATGGTGCAGGAGAAAATGGTCGCTGAGATGAGCCACCTGGAAAACTAGCTCTGGCATAAGGCAACTGCTGTGGTTGCATCTGTCCCTGTGCACGGTTCGGACAAACTCTGGCAAAATGCCCTGACTGACCACAAGATTGACATGAACCCAATACTCCACTACACTGTGCAGTAGGATGTCTTCCTCCGCATCGATCACAGTAAATCACGGGGTACTGTCCATCTGTTGCACTTTGCGAACTGCTCGAACTAGAGGAACTGGACTGATATTTCTTTTTAAACTGTTTTCCTTTTGGTCTGAATTGTTTTTGTTTTTGCTGTTGGTATGACTGCTAGGATGGAAAAGATGGTGTACCTGCTGAAAAAAATGAACCACCACTAGGCATTTGTGGAGCCTGTGGTTGTCTACGCCTTTTCAATCCAGCTTCAATTCCAATCGCCTTGTCAACTGTGGGGACCCGGACGGTAATCCAGTTCTAAATCATCTTTGGGACTAATTAATCAATTATAAAACAGGGTCTAAAATTTTTTTTTTTTTAAAGTGCGGAACGTAGTGAAATTAAAACATATATACATATCAGTATATAAAATACAAATCCTGTATTTCAACATTTATTCAAACTAGATTTTAAACTAAAGTCAAGTGTTTAACCCTACATCTAGTCCAAGTCCGGTGCCACCACTCTAATCACGATCTAGCTCTTCATCTCCTCGACCCTGGACCTGTCCCACCTGTTGTCAAGTACACAAACAGACAAGACAACAGCCGGATATACCGGTGAGAATATAATCCCCAGTATAAATCAATGAAACATGCAGTCATATAAACAATATAAAGCATGTAATCAGGTAACATGAATATGTATCAAAATCTAAAACATAAACAATCTCAATTCAAACTGTCGACATCAATCATAATTCAGACTAGACTCAATCCTAGTCTAGGGATCCCGATTCCAGAAGTTGGCATGCGTATATCGACTACCAGTGATAGAATAGACTCCAGTTCTATCCACGCCGATATGATATCGATCAACAGTAATAGAAAAGACTCCAGTTCTATTCACATCGATACAGTATCGATTACCAGTAATAGAGGAAGCTATTATTCTATCCACATCAATATAGTACCGATTAACAGTAATAGAAGCAACTCTAATTCTATCCACATCGATATGACATCGATTAACAGTAATAGAAGAGCTACTAATCTATCCACATCGATACAATACTGATTAACAGTAATAGAAAAAGCCACCATCCTATCCACATCGATAGCCAAACATCCAGTGACAGACTTTGGCACATCCGCCAATACACATCTTATGGCATCGTGCAATGTGCCCGTGGTGATCCCACCACTAACGGCACTTCTGTCATAAGATGACTCCTCTAATACCTGCTGTCTAAAGTCAAGAGAACAAGTATATAAATCAATCAATGCAGATATCAATGCAATAAAGTAAAGTATGTGATTTAGGGAAACCCAAGTCTAAACCGACTCAAGTTCATCTCCCAATACCACATTGACTTATACCTTTCGTTACAGTCTCGGTTTCCTGCTCAGTCAAAGTCCTGCACTCACAATCTGTCTGGTACTGACAATATCAATAATCTCATATCAATATACCAGTCAATTCCATAACAATCTGATCAATCTGGATTTAATTTAAAATTGACGGCATAACTGTACAATCTCAATATTCCCGTCAATACAATATTACCAGATAACAGTTACAATCCATAACCTATATCCAATTCAATCTATAATCAATCCATAATCCAAATCTGTCCGATATCAACTGATTATAATCAGAAATTCATAACAATTCCATAATCAGTCTATTTCTTAATCTGACTTCGATTTTACGATGTCTAACATGTCAAGAACATCATATATGAATCCTATTTAATTCTGACACTAGCATAATTTCCAAGCATGTCAAAACGTAGCAAAACTTACGTCCAGTTGTAGCCTACGTTGCTAGGAACTCGGTACCGAAGTCGGAATCAAAATCAGACGGGCGGATTTCTCAGAAAAGGCGTAAGGATTTTCAATAACTTTTCTCCAACCCCTTTCTCGATTTCTTGCGGATGATTCTGAAGGATTATATGCATAATCCTATATATATTTATACATCCACCTACATGCATGAAGGCAAATGGCACGTCCTTAGCCAAACACGTCTCGCGCATATGCGCGACTTCCTCGGCGCATATGCGCGAGACCTACTGGTCTGCGCAATGTACAACTCGGCCACTCGCGCATATGCGCGCTTATTCTCGCGCACGTGCGCCAAACGCTCTGGAGGTGTCGCGCATATGCGCGACTCTGACCGCGCATGTGCGCCCAACATGCTGTCTCGGCAATCATGCTACTGGCCTCTTCGCGCATATGCGCGCATTCACCCGCGCATATGCGCGAAACCTACTGCCTGCTGCGCGCATGTGCGCGCATTGGTTCGCGCATGTGCGTGGAGCTTCTCACACATATACACACTTTTCACACGTACTTGTATTTCGTGTCCCGATTAATCCTTTCGTAATCATACCAAATTATAAATCAACAATTACGGATTAACAGGATTAAATTTCCGGGCATTACATCAACAGCTTCGGCATAAGTTGCAGGCGACCCAGCCATAACCATAGCATGTATTTGGTAGTCCAGTCCTTCCAAAAATTTTGAAATTTTCCCTTTTTCACTCACGGCCACATGTGGTACATAAGTGAGAAGAGCAGAAAGTTGTCGAGCATATTCTTCAACAGACATATTGCCCTGAACGAGTCGATGAAATTCCGATTCTCTAGCTGAATAGTAGGATGGTGGAGCATATTCTTGGAGAAATTTAGTACGAAACACCTCCCAAGAAATCTGACTACCTGTTTGCTGCAGTACATTTGTAGTAGCCTCCCACCAACGCTGTGCACGATCCCGTAGTTGGAGGACTACCATAGTTAACCTTCTATCAGCATCATAATGTACTATGTTGAACATGTGTTTGAACCATCCTTCTGCTCGATCACTGCCTTCATTTCCAAAGAATTTCGCAGGATGCATATTCTGAAATCGAGCTACAGCCAATTCCATTTCATCAACTCGGTGCACTAACTGTTCTACCTCTGCATCAGCTTTAGCGGCTATCTCTGCAGCAGGATGCCCACGCCTACCTCGAGGAACTCTGTCATTTCCTCCGATATTCTGTGCCCCAAACTCCTGAGCCACTTCTTTTCCTTTCCCTTTATTTCCTCTAGTTGCCATTCTACAAGATTTAAGGTTAAACTCCCAAAATATTCAATAACCTCAATGTAATCCAAAAAAATGAAATAAAACTCAAATGTATAATCTACATGTCATATCTATGAGATACTAACATATAATTCATGCCAAAGAAGAGCAAGTAATTTCAAATAATCAAACACATGCGCACAAATTTCTTGTGCCTAAACTCGAGTGTACTAATTCTAGTACGAGCGTATCCCAGTCTATGCTATGATACCAACTGTGAGGGCCCATTATCCTAATCACGATTTATTAACATGCAATCTTGATTAAACAGTGAACAGCGAAAAAGTGAGTTAAAAATTTGCGTTTGGGCTTATAAAAATTTCGGCATGACCTTCGCATAAATAGGACATACCAGAAAATCAAATACTCAAAATACACAACATATGCCCTCAGTAAACACAACAACATAAACATGTGCCAGCCAGACACAATCATGACATATACAAACCCAAAATATCATAGAGCCGACAAAGCTCGATAATATCATAATACAATCCTCCAAATATATACATATAGTATCTGGGAGACATCACCACGCAGTACCTAAATACAACTGAGCCTACTCTCGAGGAGCTCTGGTACTTCCTGAGGCTTCCTCTCGAGCGCCTGAGGTCGAACCACCTGTACCACCTGTCATGTCCACACACAAAAGACACGACAGCCCCTTCTCGGGGGTCAGCAACCCCAGTACGAGACATCAAGAAACCACGATATATGACATAGAAATGCAATGATGCCATGCATGAATGCAATGCATGAATAGGTGCAAGATATCAGGATATCAGGAGTCAAATGATCGATATCAACAATCATACATATATGCTCGAGCTGGTCCACGACTCAGCGGACCGTGCCTGGGATATGGCCCAGCCTCGAAGCCAGCAACTACCTAAGCCGGACCGAATCAAGGTAGCCAAACATCTCCAGGACACCATATCATATCATATATATAACGGATCTCAACCGAAATATAACTGGATCTCAATAATAGATAGGCTCAATATGATATGTTCAGTGGTATTGATGTGTCTAACCAAAATAAAATGTGTGTGAACCAAAGAAATATTTTATTTTATTTTGCACATCAATTACCAACTGATAACATGCGAGTCAGCATATAATATCACATAAATCATCAAATAGCAAATAAATCATACACAGGATCATCAGATGCCTCTGTCAGACATCGTGAAAAATAACTGATCTCTACGTACCTCAACTAATTTACCAGTAACTTAAATTCTCAAGAAATTCCTGGAAATGTCAACTCAGACAAATCACCTGAATATTAATTTAAATGGTCTTATTATCATATAAAAATTCCAAAACCATTTAAATTCACTTAAAATCCAATTTCAACAATTTAGGCATTTAAAATTCTTAAAATTCCAATATGCAACTAAAATGCCTAAAATCAATCATTTCTATTTTATCGTCGCAATTATTCTTTTTAGCTTTAAATGACGCCAAACTAATATTCAAGCGACTGCGATAAATTCTAGGTTCACCAGATTATACCTCCAACTTGTACAATTCCGGAACCTACAACAACAACCCAATAATTAATTAATAATGATACAATATTTGAGTCGAAATTAAATTAAATTCACACGATTCGCACCGGTACAACTTGTACTTCCAACAACAGTGGCTAAAATCGAGCCTAAACCAAAGTTCACCGGCAACAGGCGGCAAATCGCCGGAGAAGATGACCGGAATCACACAGAAAAACAAAGCCGATGGGTCGTTCTCGAAAATTTACAAAAGTGGTATCAAAAGAAAGCTTACACCACAAGGACAAAACCCCTCAATCAATTTTTAGTTTTGAGCGGCGGAAAACGACGATTCAAGCGACGAAGCCGACGGCGGGTTTTCGAAAATCTCGATTTTTCCTATCGAAAGTGGTATCAACGGAAAGCTTACGTCGAGAGTTTCCAACCGTATATTTAGTTTAATTTTTCGGCGACCGGTGATGGAGCTATGATCCATCGAAGCGGACGAAATTGGTGAAATTGTGAAGAACAGAAGCTACGGGAAAATGGTGAAGGCGCGCACGGTTTCCAAGGAAGATGAGTATTATTGTTATTCTTATTATTATTTCATATTACATACATATATATATATATATACATATTATATGTGTGTTTATCTTTTAAATTCGAACTTGACCCGGTCTATTTTATCTCAACTTTCGTGTGCTATAACATTTAAATATGCATAAACACACAATTTAATTATTTGGCTTAATTATTTTAAATTCCTCAATTTAAAATAATTAATCTTAATTATCGCCAAATAACATATAATTAAATCGGGTCATTACATTTCTCCCCCTCTAACAAAAGATTTCGTCCTCAAAATCAAAACACACAACACACCTTATATACAACATAGTCAAAATCTACCACTGATAATACATAGGGAATTCAGAATACATGGAATAATTTGTGACAATTTCAAACAAGTGAGGCCATTCTTGCCGCATTTTACCCTCCAATTCCCATGTAGCCTCTTCAGTCTCATGTCTACTCCATTGTACCATAACCAGTGGAATTGTCTTATTTTGAAGTTGCTTATCCTTTCGATTAAGAATCTGTGTAGGATACTCAACATAGCTAAGAGAACTGTCCAACTCCAAATCCTCGGGTCTCAGAACATGAGATGGATCCGGCTCATACTTCCGCAGCATAGATACATGATCGAGCAAAACTTGCACAGTTAATGGTCCCAAAATTTATTTTATAAATGAAAGCTCGATTTAAATATCGCAAGTGCACGATAGTCAAGTTATAATAAACGTAAGTGAATACGAGTATCGATCCACGAGGACTGCGTCACACTCTTTTTATTTTCAGGTAAAATCTCTTTAGCAACGATAAATTGAGTTGATGATTAAACTAATGTAGATTAAACAATTCAAATAATTAAAATGCAAAGAAAATGTGTTCAAAAGAGCAATGATTAATTTGGATTAAAAATCAAATGAGAAACGAATCTGTTGGGAATTTTCAGTTCACCTACCACTCGTGTTTAAATAATTACACTCGACTCTTACTCGTGCATTCGACGGAATTCCCTAGACTAATTAATATACTCTGTCGAGCTATATTAATACTAATCATAAACATGCAGTAATCAAGTATCCTCAATTATTTAACAGTTCAAGATTGCATTACGTTCTATGGAGTCCACTAGCTTTCATCCGGGTGAATTATCGCTATCGACACGTATCCAATTCCGTATATCTACTAAAATTGTAAATCCGTGGTCTATACTATTCGATCCTATTGTTAATTATTCTATCGAAATCATTAACAACATGAAATAATCAAAGGAAGTTAGCTAGGCTTCGATTTAAACAAAAAACAATAGCATAAACAAATCACGAATAAAACTGTCGATAAATAATGCTTAAACAACGAGTACGGGGTAGGATCTCCTCAAATCCCAACAAATCTAGAGTTTAGCTAATAAAATTCATAATAAAAACCAACAACAATCTAAGAATTAAAAACTGAATAATGAAAATACTAAAGATGACGACGGATGACAGCCACGACGCGTGGAAATCTCGAGGTCTTCGAAATCTCCCTTGCTCCTAGCCTTCCTCCCAAGAAAAGTGATGAAAATTATGGTCTCAGACTGAAAAACGGCGCCCCCCTCGTGTATTAGGTCTATGGTGTAAGATAGAGTCCACAAAACTTCGAAACAAATCTTCTTGGATCTCGTCGCTCGCTAGGGCGGTCACTTTTGACCGCTGGGGCGAGTGGTTCTCGAATAAAAATCCTCGGCCATGTCTCTGGTCTCGCTGGGGCAGTCACTTTTGACCGCCCTAGCAAGAGTTTCGCACAAAAACTCCTCGGCTAGACCAACATTCTCGCTGGGGCGGTCACTTTTGACCGCCCTAGCGAGACCTCTTCGCTGCTTTGACATATAAAATCCCACTTTTTGGTCCAATTCCTACAAAACAACCACAAAATACACGAGATCAGTCATATGCTAAATAATGCTAAATAATTGCTAAATTAAACTAAAACAAACTAATATGATGCATGAATGTGACTCAAAACCAACACTAAAAACACGAAAAAACGAGTCCTATCAACTCCCTCATACTAACCTTTTGCTCGCCCTCGAGTAAAATAGGTTAAAGCACGAGATACTAAACAAACTCAACAACCACAAAATTACTCAAACAAAAAATAACTAACACGAGTAAATGTCAATGGTGAGTTAACAATGTTTATGTTCATGCCTCAGTTTACTTTCCCACTACCAATCAAGTCAAATCGCAACCGAATACTCATTCTTATCTACACATAAATCTCGACACTAATTTGAACGTGTGTGTGTGTCATGATGGGTCTAGTCATTCGTACTTCAAATAAATCAATTATCAAATCATGCGAGTCACTCAATTAACACTTCAATACCAGTCTCACTAGCATGAATCCCCGTGTCCATTTATCACTAGCCATAAATTGAACTTTATTCAACTTCTAAGTGCAGATAAGGGTGTCGAAAAGAAGGAAAATAAGCTCAAGTGGCTAAAAATTGGGAGTACACCGATCATTTTCATTGTGCAATCGTCAAGACTTTTCGTCTGACTTTCCTCGTCTCCTTACATCTCCAACTTTTGGCCTAGGAATAGAATTTCATTCTTTTTATTTCGGCTCCCCCTCACCTTACATCTCCTTCTTTCTTCTCTTTTTCTCTTTTTTTTTTTAAATGCACAATTTTCACACATGTACTCCCTAGGCTAAGAATATAATACTTTGGATTACAGCTGGTTAGGAGTATGACCTTTTAATTCAGTGCATTGGAAAGGAGGTAAATGTAAAGTTCAAGGCAAATCAAATTTTCTCATTCAAGGTCCCAATTAGCGACTTATTTTCACGGGTTTACATGCTAAATCAACTCATAAATGGTGCCTTTCAAGTTAACCACACAAAAATTTCAAATTTCACCATTATTCCTACAAAATTCTAGTCCCCACACATGTGTGCTCAAAAAGTTCAAATTTTTTACCAAAATTCATGCTTTAACAATCAAGAGTACCATTCACGAAGTGACCCAATCAATACTTTTGTAAACTATCAATTCAAATCATCATTGGCTCATAAACTATGTTTTCTCACCATAAACGACACCAAACAAAAGAAATGCAACGAAACTAAACCAATTAACTAAACAACCAAAACAATCTACCCCCCCTCATACTAGAGTTGTGCACTGCCCTCAGTGCACAAAACGAAACAAACACTAAAAACCAAAAAAAACTCATGAATGCAAATGCAATGATAGAATAAATAAAAAGAAAGGGGAAACAGTAAACTCCCCTGGTCAGAAATCATCCTCCTCGTCATGCTCAGGCGGTGGGACTCCCTCGTCAGCTGGTGGGGGCATAGGATAATGATATTGAAACTGGAAGGGTGGCGGGTATGCGGGTGCTGGTGGCCGTCCGGAAGTGTCGATGCCCAAATGGGTTGAGATCCCCTGCACCAAGTACTCGATGTTCTGCACGTGGGCTTGATTGACGGCCTGGTACTCAGTCTGATATGTGGCCGAAGCGCCCAACTCGTTGATGCGATCTCGCATGGCACGGCGGCGTGGCTGCGGAGGTGGTGGTGCATATCCTAAGGCCGGAGGTGGTTGAGCTGCTCTCCCATAATCGAAAAATACCTCCTCGGGCAGCTCAGCCTGTCTTTTCTCCCTCTTGGATCGATAAAGAGCCTCATCAATGGCTCTCATCGGCAGTAGCCACTCATCATCATCGGCAAATATCACCCCCGCTCGGGCACATAGCTCAGTCACGATCGTCGGAAAGTAAAACGCCAAATTGCTGCTGTTTATACACATGTTGAGCTGTCCGAAAATGAGCTTGCCCACATCAATCGCCATCCCAGTATAGATGGCATACAGAACAACCGCCCGCTCACGTTGCACGTCACACGTATGACCGACCGGCATCAACCTCTTAGACAAAAACGCGTACCACAATGCCGCGTCCACTTTCAAATATTTTTCAAGAAAAACCGTATACGTCCCCAGTTGTTTCCACGTGGTGCCCGGATAACATAGTGTGTGAAGAATCAAATCCTAATCCGGGTTAAGCACCCACGCCTGAAAGACCGAATCATCCACTGGCAATAAACCCAACATATCATTGATCGTTTGGGAATCGTACGGGACTAGATGTCCCCTCACAAATGCCTTGTGCTCATTCCCTTCCGGAGCATTGGCATAAAATTCACGCACAACCGGAACCACTGCTGCATTCGGTTGTGCGACAAAGGTCGTCCACCCTCTTCCTGCTATTCGGGACTCCGGCAAATTATTGATAATAAACGAGCTAAAGCCTCGCTCAGGGATTGGTTTCCTATGTAGTCTAGCATGCTCAAATCTGTCCCTAGCATTATCATTCACAAACATAGACGGAGCGGACCGAGAGCTAGAAGCACCATGAGTTACCTTAGATCTTTTGGGTGCCATGTAGGGAGTGGAGTGCACCAAGTAGTCAACCGCCGGAAAATTGTTGAAGGTCGCCGGAGAAGCTCGCCGGAATTTGTGGAAGATGACCGGAGCAGAAAATCTTGTAATCTAAGTGCTTCTTTGTGGAAAGTATGGACCAAGATGGAGTCTTTGCCCTGAAAAATCAATAAAGAAGAAGGATTAAGCACAAAAGATGGAGGGGGCGCCGATTATTTGAGAGGAAAGGGGTAGGGATCGAAGTGGGGAAGAAAGGAGAAGGGGAAAGGTTTTTATATCTGCGCGACTCGCTAGGGCGGTCAAAAGTGTCCGCCCTAGCGAGTGGTTTTCGGTGACAGACTGTTTGAAAAATATGAGGGCTCGCTGGGGCGGTCAGTTTTGACCGCCCTAGCGAGTGGTTCTCGCCAGTAAAACCAAATTTAAAAAAATTCGCTCGCTGGGGCGGTCAAAAGTGACCGCCCTAGCGAGTGGTTTTCGGTGGCTATGTTTTTGAAAAAAGACGAGGGCTCGCCCATGTCATGCAATTACCTAAATGCAAATGATGCGATTAAGGAATAAAGGAAAAAGATAAACTCAACATAGGGAGTAGAAGTAGTTCTCAATTTATAGTCTAGAGCTCGACTTTTCACCCATGTCCTCAATGACTGTCATGGAGCCGAGTGACCCCAATTTGTGGCTCAACTGCGCCACCGATATAGTGCTTCAATCGTTGAGCGTTCACAGTGAACGTCCCTTCCTTGCCATCATGCAACACCACTGCACCTGATGGGAACACCTTGGCTATAGTGAAAGGTCCTGACCACCTTGACTTGAGCTTGCCCGGAAAGAGTCGTAAGCGAGAATTGTATAACAACACCGCTTCACCCACTTTGAATTCCCTTCTTATGATGCGTTTATCATGGGCTCGTTTGGTGCGTTCCTTGTAAGATAGTGCCAGATCATAAGCGTGTCCTCGAAACTCATCCACCTGATTCAACTGCAGACATCGTTTCTCACCTGCAAGAGCAAAATCAAAGTTTAGTGCTTTGGTTGCCCAATATGCTCTATGCTCTAATTCTACTGGTAGATTACATGCTTTACCAAAAAGTAACCTATATGGTGTAGTGCCTATAGGTGTTTTAAAAGCAGTACGATAAGCCCACAAAGCATCATCTAACCGAATGGACCAGTCCTTCCTATTCACATTGACCGTCTTCTCTAGAATCCTCTTAATCTCTTGATTGGACACTTCAACTTGTCCACTAGTTTGGGGATGGTATGGAGTGGAAACCTTGTGGGTGACACCATATTTGCCCAACAGTTTATCAAAAATTTTGTTGCAAAAATGGGTGCCACCATCACTGATGATTGCACGTGGTGCACCAAATCGATTAAAAATATGTTTCTTCAAAAATTTTAACACCACTTGTGCATCATTAGTGGCACAAGCTTCCGCCTCCACCCATTTCGATACATACTCAACGGCCACCAAAATAAATTTCTTTGTAAATGATGCAGGAAAAGGACCCATAAAATCAATCCCCCACACATCAAATATCTCACACTCAACAATATTATTTAAGGGCATCTCATGACGGTTGGAAATATTACCTGTGCGTTGGCATCTATCACAATTGAGAACATACAAACGAGCATCCTTAAAAAGGGTTGGCCAATAGAAGCCACATTCAAGTACCTTAGATGCCGTCCGTATGGGTCCAAAGTGACCACCTACCTCACGGTCATGACAATGGTTAAGAATTTGATTGGTTTCCTCCTCTGCCACACATCTTCGTATCATGGAATCTGCGCATATCTTAAACAGAAACGGTTCCTCCCAAAAATAATATTTCACGTCTGAAAAGAATTTCTTTCTTTGGTGAAACAATAGATTATGTGGAGGTGTGCCAGTGACAAGAAAATTTTCAAAATTGGGATACCAAGGGCACGCATTTACCTCAAGCAATTGTTCATCAGGAAACCAGTCATCTATATCATCATCAACCCCCTTAATTCTAACATGCTCAAGCCTAGACAGATGATCAGCAACTACATTTTCCACACCCTTTTTATCTCGAATCTCGAGATCAAATTCTTGCAATAATAAAATCCACCTAATTAACCTAGGTTTCGCATCTTTCTTAGCAAGCAAGTATTTGAGGGCAGAATGGTCTGTATACACAGTTACTTTAGACAGAACAAGGTATGAATGAAATTTGTCGAATGCAAATACTATAGCAAGTAACTCCTTTTCAGTAGTAGCGTAATTCAATTGAGCATCATTTAGAGTCTTACTTGCATAGTAGATGGTATGAAATACCTTGTTCTTCCTTGGACCCAGCACCGCACCAACAGCTGTATCACTAGCATCGCACATCACCTCAAACGGTAACTCCCAATCAGGGACAGTCAGAACAGGTGCTGTCACCAAGCTTTCCTTGAGTATCTCGAACGCATGCAGACAAGTAGAATCAAAATTAAATTCAGCATCTTTCATCAACAGAGAGGATAAAGGTTTAGCGATTTTGGAAAAATCTTTAATGAAACGCCTATAAAAACCAGCATGCCCTAGGAAACTTCTAACTCCTTTTATTGATGAAGGTGGGGGTAAGTTTTTGATTACTTCCACCTTGGCTTTGTCAACCTCAATTCCATTCTCCGATACCTTGTGTCCTAATACAATCCCCTCTTGAACCATAAAATGACACTTCTCCCAATTCAACACCAAATTGCTCTCCTCGCATCTAACTAACACCAAGTTCAAATTCTCTAAACATTCATTAAATGAGGAGCCAAAAATAGAGAAGTCATCCATAAAGATTTCATGTCATGAAAGATAGCGGTCATGCATCTTTGAAATGTTGCAGGTGCATTGCACAAACCAAAGGGCATACGCCTAAACGCAAAAGTACCATAAGGGCAAGTGAAAGTAGTTTTCTCTTGGTCTTCAGGTGCAATTGTGATTTGATTGTATCCCGAATATCCATCTAAAAAGCAATAAAATTCATGACCTGCTAATCGTTCAATCATTTGATCGATAAATGGCAAAGGGAAGTGATCTTTACGGGTTGCATCATTAAACTTCCTATAATCTATGCACACACGCCAACCCGTAATAGTTCGAGTGGGAATCAACTCATTTTTTTCATTAGTAATAACAGTGATCCCATCCTTTTTAGGCACACATTGTACAGGACTTACCCACGCACTATCAGAGATAGGATAGATAATACCTGCATCCAGAAGTTTGATTGTTTCAGCTTTTACTACCTCTTGCATCTTTGGATTGAGTCTCCTTTGTGGTTGTGCTAGAGGTGAGTATTTATCTTCCATGAGAATTTTGTGCATGCAGATCGAAGGACTTATCCCTTTTATGTCTGAAACCTTCCAAGTGAATGCTCCTTTGTGCTCCTTAAGGACTCTCAAGAGCTTACTCTCCATATCATCTGTCAAAGAAGAGGAAATAATAACAGGCAATTTATTATCTTCTCCTAAATATACGTACTTGAGATGTGGAGGTAGTGGTTTGAGCTCCAAAGTAGGTGGCTCCTCTAGGCTTGATTTTTGAGGCATTAAATCTTTTCTGTCTCCCAATTCCTCTAGTCTAAGCCTCACTTGCTTTCTCCAAGGTGGAATGGCATTCAAGTGAGCTACCATCTCCATCTCTTCCTCGTCTAGCTCGTCCTCCTGCTTTTCAGTAGTGAGAGTGACCTCTAATGGTTCCTTCAATCCGTCCTACACAAAATCACAAATGAGAGAATCTAAGACATCAATACGAAAACAACTATCATTGTGCATTGTGTGTTTGAGAGTATTAAAGACATCAAAAACAATTTCTTCTTCTCCAACTCTCAGTCTCAATTTCCCTTCTTCGACATCAATCAGTGCTTTCCCTGTAGCCAAAAACGGTCTCCCTAGAATCAAAGGCATCTCTACATCTTCCTCAATGTCAAGTATCACAAAATCTGTAGGAAAAATAAACTTATCCACTTTCACCAAAACATCTTCGATAATCCCACGTGGATATTTGACAGATCTGTCAGCCAGCTGCAACGACATCCTAGTTGGCTTGGGTTCACCTAATCCTAGTCTCCTGAACACAGACAAAGGCATCAGATTAATACTTGCGCCAAAATCACATAGAGCTTTATGAAAATTAATGTCACCAATAATGCAAGGCATAGAGAAACTCCCTGGATCTTTTTGCTTAGGAGGCATCTTGTTTTGAACTAAAGCGGAACAATTTTCAGTCAAATTCACAGTCATGTGATCTTCTAGCCTCCGCTTATTTGCTAAGATATCTTTCAAGAATTTTGCATAACTTGGCATATTCAATAAAGCATCAGCAAAATGAATGTTAATATGCAATTTTTTAAACATCTCAAGAAATTTACCAAATTGTGCATCTAATTTAGCTTTCTTCATTGCTGCAGGAAAAGGTGGGGGGATAACAATTTTATTTTGTGCAATAGGTGTAGGTGTAGAGTTAGAAGACTTACCTCCTCGAGTTTCCACCTCATCCTCACCGTGCTTGGTCTTTTCCTCATTAGACTCGAGTGCTTCCCCACTACGCAATTCCACAGCCTTCACATGTTCTCTTGGGTTAACTTCCGTGTTGTTTGGCAAAGCTCCTTGCTCCCTATTAGCAATCAACTTAGCCAATTGTCCAATTTGATTCTCTAATCCCTTTATGGATGCATCTTGGTTCTGAAATCTCGTCTCGGTGGCAGAAATAAATTTAGTCATCATTTGCTCTAAATTGGATTTCTCCTCCCGAGGCGGTTCTGGCTTGAATCCTTGGTGCATCCCATATGGTGGACCTCTTTGTTGGCGATTTTGGTTGTTTTGACCTCCCCATGAAAAGTTTGGGTGATTCCTCCATCCCGGATTATATGTATTCGAATAAGGGTCATTTCTAGGACGGTTCTGGAATCCCACTTGTTTTACCGGTGCTCCCTCGGGCACATAGAATGGATTGCCATCTTGGCAATCTTGCACGTCATGCTCACCCCCACATTTGTCACAGAAAATTTCTTGCAGACGCATAGCCGACCCACTCATGCTCATGAAATTTATTTTATAAATGAAAGCTCGATTTAAATATCGCAAGTGCACGATAGTCAAGTTATAATAAACGTAAGTGAATACGAGTATCGATCCACGAGGACTGCGTCACACTCTTTTTATTTTCAGGTAAAATCTCTTTAGCAACAATAAATTGAGTTGATGATTAAACTAATGTAGATTAAACAATTCAAATAATTAAAATGCAAAGAAAATGTGTTCAAAAGAGCAATGATTAATTTGGATTAAAAATCAAATGAGAAACGAATCTGTTGGGAATTTTCAGTTCACCTACCACTCGTGTTTAAATAATTACACTCGACTCTTACTCGTGCATTCGACGGAATTCCCTAGACTAATTAATATACTCTGTCGAACTATATTAATACTAATCATAAACATGCAGTAATCAAGTATCCTCAATTATTTAACAGTTCAAGATTGCATTACGTTCTATGGAGTCCACTAGCTTTCATCCGGGTGAATTATCGCTATCGACACGTATCCAATTCCGTATATCTACTAAAATTGTAAATCCGTGGTCTATACTATTCGATCCTATTGTTAATTATTCTATCGAAATCATTAACAACATGAAATAATCAAAGGAAGTTAGCTAGGCTTCGATTTAAACAAAAAACAATAGCATAAACAAATCACGAATAAAACCGTCGATAAATAATGCTTAAACAACGAGTACGGGGTACGATCCCCTCAAATCCCAAAAATCTAGAGTTTAGCTACTAAAATTCATAATAAAACCAACAACAATCTAAGAATTAAAAACTGAATAATGAAAATACTAAAGATGACGACGGATGACAGCCACGACGCGTGGAAATCTCGAGGTCTTCGAAATCTCCCTTGCTCCTAGCCTTCCTCCCAAGAAAAGTGATGAAAATTATGGTCTCAGACTGAAAAACGGCGCCCCCCTCGTGTATTAGGTCTATGGTGTAAGATAGAGTCCACAAAACTTGGAAACAAATCTTCTTGGATCTCGTCGCTCGCTAGGGCGGTCACTTTTGACCGCTGGGGCGAGTGGTTCTCAAATAAAAATCCTCGGCCATGTCTCTGGTCTCGCTGGGGCAGGTCACTTTTGACCGCCCTAGCGAGAGGTTCGCACAAAAACTCCTCGGCTAGACCAACATTCTCGCTGGGGCGGTCACTTTTGACCGCCCGAGCGAGACACTCGCGCAATAACTACTCGACCAAATTAAAATGCTCGCTGCGGCGGTCACTTTTGACCGCCCGAGCGAGACCTCTTCGCTGCTTTGACATATAAAATCCCACTTTTTGGTCCAATTCCTACAAAACAACCACAAACACGAGATCAGACATATGCTAAATAATGCTAAATAATTGCTAAATTAAACTAAAACAAACTAATATGATGCATGAATGCGACTTAAAACCAACACTAAAAACACGTAAAAACGAGTCCTATCAATACATGAAACACATCATGTATAGCAGAAAAACTCTGCGGCAAGTCCAATCTATAAGCTAATAAACTGGTCCTCTCAACAAAAGTATACAGTCCAATATAAAGTGGAGCTAGCTTCCCTTTTCGCACAAATCTCATCGTTCCACAATATGGTGACACTTTCAAGAAAACTTGATCGCCAACCTGAAATTCTAAAGGTCTACGTCATTTATTTACGTAGCTAGCTTGACGATCCTGAGATGCTTTCATTCTTTTTCTAATCAAATTTATCTTTTCATTCATTTCCTCAACGAACTCAGGTTGTTCCAATGGTTTTTCTCCAACTTCATTCCAACATACGGGAGATCGACACCTTCTACCATACAAAGCTTCGAATGGTGCCATCCCAATAGTTGTTTGAAAAATATTATTATAGGAGATTTCAACCAATGGTAAAGATTCTTGCCAGTTTCCACCAAAATCCATGACCACGGATCGTAACATATCTTCCAAAGTCTGTATATTCCTCTCTGTCTGACCATCTGTTTGGGGATGATAAGCTGTACTCATTGCCAACTTAGTACCCAAAGCATTTTGAAGACTACTCCAAAACTTGGAAGCAAATCTAGGATCTCGGTCAGATACAATAGATACTGGAACTCCATGCAATCGAATAATATTATCCACATATAATCGCGTCATTTTATTATAAGCATAAGTAAGATCGTATGGAATAAAGAGTGCTGATTTGGACAATCTGTCAACTATCAGCCAGATAGCATCACAACCTCTGTTTGACCTGGGCAGGTGAGTCACGAAATCCATTGCAATATGTTCCCAATTCCATTGTGGTATTTCTAAACTCTGTAAAATACCTTCAAGTTTCATTCTCTCGGCTTTAACTTGCTGGCATGTCAAACATTTCGCTACAAATTCAGAAATATCTCTTTTCATCGCATCCCACCAGAAATATGGCTTCAGTATGTGGTACATTCTATGAGTACCAGGATGGACACTATGACGGCTACAATGTGCCTCTTGAAGCAATGCTTCTCTCAATCCTGTGACATTTGGTACCACCAATCTGTTATTCATTCGTAAACAACCATCTGATGAGATATTGTATTTATCTGGGTTACCAGATAAAACCAGATCTTTCGATTTCTGAACCTGTGAATCATTCTTTTGAGCTTTCTTGATTTTCGAAATAATCTTTGGCTCAAATTGTAAAGCAGAAACAATAAAATGATTGCCTTTCGGCTGAAAAGTCAAACCAGAAGTACATAAATCATCATAATTCTGCCAGACATGGATAGATGCTATCATAACATCCTGATACTTCCGGCTAAAGCATCTGCAACTTGATTCATTTTTCCTGGCCGATACTGTATTTCACAGTCAAAATCTTTCAATAAATATAACCATCGTCTCTGCCTCATATTCAGTTCTGATTGAGTAAACAGATATTTCAAACTCTTATGATCTGAGTAGATAATAAACTGCTCACCGTATAGATAATTTCGCCAAATTTTTAAAGCAAAAACAATGGCTGCTAGTTCAAGATCATGAACTGGATATCGGGATTCAAGATCAAGATCATAAACAGATATTTCAAACTCTTATGATCTGAGTAGATAATAAACTGCTCACCGTATAGATAATTTTGCTGTTGGTATGACTGCTAGGATGGAAAAGATGGTGTACCTGCTGAAAAAAATGAACCACCACTAGGCATTTGTGGAGCCTGTGGTTGTCTACCCCTTTTCAATCCAGCTTCAATTCCAATCGCCTTGTCAACAGCTTCGGCATAAGTTGCAGGCGACCCAGCCATAACCATAGCATGTATTTGGTAGTCCAGTCCTTCCAAAAATTTTGAAATTTTCCCTTTTTCACTCACGGCCACATGTGGTACATAAGTGAGAAGAGCAGAAAGTTGTCGAACATATTCTTCAACAGACATATTGTCCTGAACGAGTCGATGAAATTCCGATTCTCTAGCTGAATAGTAGGATGGTGGAGCATATTCTTGGAGAAATTTAGTACGAAACACCTCCCAAGAAATCTGACTACCTGTTTGCTGCAGTACATTTGGAGAAGCCTCCCACCAATGCTGTGCACGATTCCTGTAGTTGGAGGACTGCCATAGTTAACCTTCTATCAGCATCATAATGTACTGTGTTGAACATGTGTTTCAACCATCCTTCTGCTCGATCACTGCCTTCATTTCCAAAGAATTTCGCAGGATGCATATTCTAAAATCGAGCTACAGCCAATTCCATTTCATCAACTCGGTGCACTAACTGTTCTACCTCTGCATCAGCTTTAGCGGCTATCTCTGCAGCAGGACGCCCACGCCTACCTCGAGGAACTTTGTCATTTCCTCCGATATTCTGTGCCCCAGACTCCTGAGCCACTTCTTTTCCTTTCCCTTTATTTCCTCTAGTTGCCATTCTACAAGATTTAAGGTTAAACTCCCAAAATATTCAATAACCACAATGTAATCCAAAACACTGAAATAAAACTCAAATGTATAATCTACATGTCATATCTCTGAGATACTAACATATAATTCATGCCAAACAAGAGCAAGTAATTTCAAATAATCAAACACATGCGCACAAATTTCTTGTGCCTAAACTCGAGTGTACTAATTCTAGTACGGGTGTATCCCAGTCTACACTATGATACCAACTGTGAGGGCTCATTATCCTAATCACGATTTATTAACATGCAATCTTGATTAATCAGTGAACAGCGGAAAAGTGAGTTAAAAATTTGCGTTTAGGGCTTATAAAAATTTCGGCATGACCTTCGCATAAATAGGACATACCAGAAAATCAAATACTCAAAATACACAACATATGCCCTCAGTAAACACAACAACATAAACATGTGCCAGCCAGACACAATCATGACATATACAAACCCAAAATATCATAGAGCCGACAAGGCTCGATAATATCATAATACAATCCTCCAAATATATACATATAGTATCTGGGAGACATCACCACGCAGTACCTAAATACAACTGAGCCTACTCTCGAGGAGCTCTGGTACTTCCTGAGTGTAAGGCTCGAGATTATCAATCTTTATTGAAGTACGACTTGGAGAATATGAGAATGCATGTCATAAGATGAGAGTATCAAATAATTCTTGAATTATGAAATTTTGACTGAAGCATGGCCGAAACCACACCGCACCCGTGGTTCTAGGAGATACCACACCCGCGGTGCATGTCCAGTAGGGGGTATGTTTTTGACATTTTGAGACCGCACCCGCGGTGCAACTAGGACCGCACCCGCGGTCGATGATTTTGGAAAATGATGGGGCTGCCGAGGCATGAGCGCACCCGCGGTGCTGCATGCGAAAATGCCACCTTTGCTTTTCGTGATGACACTTGGCATGTTATATATATACTTTGAAATGACACTTCATTCTTCAAATATTCATCAGCAGAACCGAGAGCTTCCATGGAATAGCTTCAAGTTTTTCATCCTTTAGAAATTATATTGCGCAAGATTTGGAGATCCGATTTTAATTTCGAGCCCGGATTTGTGATCCTTGCAACAAGAGCTAGCTAAGGATGTAAGTATTGTTCAATTCCAGCATGTTTCGAAATTCATATGTTGGAGAAGTTATGATTTTATTAGAAATATGTGTTCTTGGTATATTGGGTATCGTAGAAATGCAATCGGATTGAATTTCGGATACCGTATAGATGTTCAAGATTTTTCCAGCATGTATTATTTGAGAATTATGCAGAATTTCAGAATTGATAAGTGTGTGATCTTGAGTATGAGTTGAGGAATATGAATGATTGATATATGTTGAGTTGTGAATTGACCGGTATCAAAGAATTACGCCGTCACGCCGTTGAAGTGTATTGAAACCGATTTAAGCATTGTATATTGAATTGCTTGAGAGGTATATTGATAGAGTGCACATTGATTATGCCATTTCAGATTTGTATTGGCTATTGTGAACTCGAGACTTCGACTACGACACCGACTATTCGACAAGAAAGGTATAATTCATGTGGTCACGGGATTGCACAACTCGATTCAGATTTGATACGAGTTTCCCTAAATCACATACTAGATTGTTATTACATTTGATTATGTAATGTCTTGTTTATTGATTTATATTCAAGTCCTGAGATAGGAGATATTGGCAGATCGGCCAAAACTAGACGTTTCGGTGTATCGACGCATAGTAGTAGATTTTCTCTATGTGTAGACCCTCGATACAGAGTTGACCGAAGTCTAGGAATAAGACGTACCGTCACCACGAGTGGTTGGGTAGGTGACAGACTGTCTTATTCACACCGGGATCCCTAGATTAGAAACGAATCGAGTCAAGAATTTGATGTTGAATACAGATTTTTATTCCTTTACATGTTTAGATTTTAATTCATGTTACTTGATATATGCTATGCTTTTGTACATGATTATTACATTGCATGCATACATGTTTTATACTGGGATTTGTTCTCACCGGAGTTATCCGGTTGTTGTCGTGTCTGTATGTGTGCATGGCAACAGGTGGGGCAGGATCTGGGTCTCGAGCTAGATGAGAGATTGATGATAGCGTGGAGATCTCGGGCGTTGAAGATTTCTAGTGTTTTCCTACTAGACTTGTACTACTTATGTGTGTAGTTGGTATTTGAATACTAGTGAATGTTTGTACTAAACAGATTTGTATGTACATTATGTTGGTTAATTATTATAGAGATAGATTATGTTTTAATTATACATTTGAATTAATGTTATATGCAAAATTTTGACCCACATTTTCGAGCAAAGATCCAATAAATCCCAAAAGAATTGAGTCAGAGCCCGGGTCCCCACAACAGGTGGTATCAGAGCTGTAGGTTCTGTAGACTGAGATAGAATAGAACGAGCGGGGTAGATCGAGTCATCTTCCTTGCTTTTGATGTGCTAGCATGATTTATTGCTTTCCCTATTGTATATTGTTGCATTATCTGAATTGATTTACAGCATATACTTGTCAAGCCTGAATCAGAACCGATTCTCGATCAGAGGTATATGATCAGAGGAGGGCTGAGACAGATGATATTGATTGTGTACTAATCACTTTGATAATCAGATTTATGCCGCCTAGACGTATACCACAACCAGAGCAGGGTAGCACATCCGGTGCACAGATGGATGTCACCGCTATGCCGATGGAGACTTTACTGAAGAGATTTCAGTCTTTCCATCCTCCTACACTGAAGGGCACAGAGAGTGCAGTAGAGTGCGAGAGCTGGCTTGATGATATCGAGATGTCGTTTGAGTCTTTGGCATATACTGATGAGCGACGTGTGAAATTGATAGGGCATCAGCTGCAAGAGGTTGCAAAGAGCTGGTGGTTGACTGCGAAAAGAGCCTTGGAGCACCGAGGCATTGACATTACGTGGAAAGTCTTCAAGGATGAGTTCTATCAGCGCTTCTTCCCCGTCTCCTACCGAAAAGATAAAGGAGCTGAATTCGTGAATCTGAGGCAGGGACAGTGGAACATCGAGGAGTATGTTGCTAAATTTTCTGCATTGCTTCGATTTGCACCGCATGTGGCAGGGAACGATGAGGCAGTGGCCGATCAGTTCATCAACGGGGTGAACCCAGATGTCTTCACCTTGGTGAACACCGGGAGACCCAATACTTTTTCAGAGGCACTGAACCGAGCGAAAGGAGCAGAGGCTGGCTTGATCAGGCAGCGAAGAGATTCTTACAGTGTTCAGGGGCAGAGACAGCCACAGCCTACCGCCGTTCAGTTTCCACCACCTCCTCCTCGATTTGACGGTGGATCTAGTGGTAGTGGCAAGAAGGAATTTTTGAAGGCTAAGGGCAAGCAGTTTAAGAAATCCGGGAGTAGGTCATCGAGCTCAAGTGGATCTCGACAGAGAGGTCAGGGTTCAGATTATATTGGCGCGTATTGTAGTTCGTGCGGAGGGCGACATGCCACGGAGCAGTGTCAAGGAGTTATGGGACGCTGCAACATCTGTAGGCAGCCGGGACACTTCGCCAGAGTTTGTCCCCAAAGAGGTGCACAACGATTCCAGAGTGCAGGGTCATCAGCACCAGTGCCACAGATTGAGAGACAGGCATCCTCTATACACTCTTTCCAGCCACCATCTGCACAGACCCAGCAGAGACCAGGAGGTAGTCAGGCTGTGAGCCAACCTCCCAGACAGCAGGCCCGTGTCTTTGCCTTGACAGAGGATCAGGCTCAGGATGCGCCCGATGACGTGATAGCAGGTAACTGTTTTCTTTGCGGTTATCCTGCATATGTGTTGATTGACACAGGTGCATCACATACATTCATATCTGAGCATTTTGCATTGAGATATTCATTGCCTGTTGAGTCTCTGTCGACTGTAGTGTCTATCACATCTCCGTTGGGAAGTGGTTTGATATCTGTGACTACTGTTAGACACTGTATGCTTCAGTTTGAGGGGCATGAGATTGAACTAGATTGTGTAGTACTTGGTTTAGCTGATTTTGACTGTATAGTTGGCATAGATATGTTAACCAAGTACAGGGCCACTGTAGATTGTTTCCACAAGATTGTCAGATTCAGACCCGACATGACAGATGAGTGGAAATTCTACAGAAAGGGTTCCAGATCTCGGATTCCCTTAGTATCTGCTCTGACTATGAGTAGATTGCTTCAGAGAGGAGCAGAGGGCTTTCTCGTATATTCAGTAGATCTACTGAAGTCGAGCCCAGCATTGGCAGATCTGCCAGTGGTTTGCGAGTTTGCAGATGTTTTTCCAGATGAGATACCGGGGTTACTTCCAGCCCGAGAGGTTGATTTCAGCATAGATCTTATGCCCGGTTCTTTTCCTATTTCGAGAGCTCCGTATAGGATGGCACCAATAGAGCTGAAAGAGTTGAAAGCACAGTTAGAAGACCTTCTGTCCAAGGGATACATCAGACCGAGTGTATCACCTTGGGGTGCTCCGGTGCTATTTGTTCGAAAGAAAGATGGTTCGATGCGGTTATGTATTGATTACAGACAGTTGAACAAGGAAACAGTAAAGAACAAGTATCCTTTGCCTCGCATCGATGACTTATTTGATCAGCTTCAAGGATCTTCGGTTTACTCGAAGATTGATTTGAGATCAGGGTATCATCAGCTCAGAGTTAGAGACGTTGATATTCCGAAGACTGCATTCCGAACCAGGTATGGGCACTACGAGTTTATTGTTATGCCTTTCGGTCTAACGAATGCACCAGCGGTATTTATGAGTTTGATGAACCGCATCTTTCAGAGATATTTAGATGAGTTTGTAATTGTGTTTATTGATGATATTTTGGTATATTCGAAGAGTCTGACTGAGCATGCAGATCATCTGAGGATTGTATTGCAGACTTTGAGGAAAGAGCAGTTGTATGCCAAACGGTCCAAGTGCGAATTCTGGCTGAAACAGGTTGTATTCTTGGGTCACATTATATCTGGAGATGGTATTGCAGTAGATCTGAATAAAGTTGAGGCTGTTATCAGTTGGCCGAGACCGACTTCTGTGCCTGAGATACGTAGTTTCATGGGTCTGGCAGGGTATTATCGTCGTTTTATTAGATATTTCTCCAGTATAGCGAAACCAATCACCCAGTTGACACAGAAGAACATGCCATTTGTGTGGTCCGAAGATTGTGAAGCCAGTTTTGTAGAGTTGAAGAAGAGGCTGACTAGTGCGCCTGTCTTGACAATTCCTTCAGGTACAGGTGAGTTTGTTGTATATTGTGACGCATATAACAGAGGGTTAGGATGTGTTCTTATGCAGCGAGGGCACGTGATAGCGTACGCCTCTAGACAGCTGAAGCCGCACGAGACCCGTTACCCGATTCATGATCTTGAATTGGCGGCGATTGTCTTTGCACTCAAGATCTGGCGTCATTATCTGTATGGCGAGAAATTTGAGATCTATTCCGATCATAAGAGCCTGAAGTACCTCTTTTCTCAGTCAGAGTTGAACATGAGGCAGCGACGATGGCTTGATCTGCTGAAAGATTTTGATTGCGAGATCAAGTACTATCCAGGGAAGTCGAATGCAGTGGCAGACGCCTTGAGTCGAAAGGTATGTGCTCTTTCCTTGTCGACAGTAGGTGTATCGAATTTAGTAGAGGATTGTTGTTTGTCTGGATTGATATTTGATACAGAGAGTAGACCGTTGCGACTTGCTGCGATTCAGATTGAGCCAGATCTGATTTTGAGAGTCAAAGAAGCACAGAGAACTGATCCGAGTGTTCAGAAATCGATCGATATGGTCAGAGCTGGTCATATATCAGAGTATCAGGTTAGAGATTCTGTTCTGTATGTGAATAACCGCTTAGTAGTGCCAGATGTTTCAAATTTTAGACGACAGATAATGTTAGAGGCACACTGTAGTCGGTTCAGCATTCATCCTGGTGGCAGGAAGATGTACAATGATCTGAAGACACAATTCTGGTGGAAACAGATGAAGACAGATATTGCAGAATTTGTGTCTAAATGTTTGAATTGCCAGCAGGTGAAGGCAGAAAGAAAGAAGCCCGGAGGTTTACTTCAGAGTTTGTCTATTCCTGAATGGAAATGGGATCACATTTCCATGGATTTCGTAACGAAGTTACCTCGATCTTCGCGGGGCTGTGACTCGATTTGGGTCATCATTGACAGACTGACCAAATCTGCCTGTTTTATCCCGTACAGAATGACATATCGACACGATCAGATGGCAGAGTTGTATGTCAGAGAGGTCGTCAGATTGCACGGTGTGCCAAAGTCGATCGTATCAGATCGTGATCCACGATTTACTTCTCGCTTTTGGCACAGCTTACAGCAGGCTTTGGGTACGACTTTACACCTGAAGCGAATGAAGACGGCACAGGATAGGCAAGCGAAATACGCCAATGTCAGACGCAGACCGTTGGTATTTGAACAGGGAGACAGTATTTTTGAAGATTTCACCTTTCAGAGGCGTTGTCAGATTTGGCAAGCGTGGAAAATTGTCTCCTAGATACGTCGGTCCGTATGAGATTCTTGAGAAGATTGGCGATCGAGCTTACAGACTTGCTTTTCCTCCTTCTTTGTCGGGGATACATGACGTATTTCATGTATCGATGTTGCGCCGATATATGCCAAATGCTTCTCGTGTCATTCAGCCTGACGAAGCCGAGTTAGATCAGACTCTGAGCTATGTTGAAAGACCGATACAGATTATTGATCGGAAAGAGAAACAGCTTAGGACCAAAACTATTCCGCTGGTGAAGGTTCAATGGAGTCGTCATGGCATCGAGGAAGCAACGTGGGAAATAGAGTCTGAGATGAGACAGAGACATCCCGAGTTATTCATATGATGTGAGTCCTTATTTCAGTTTTATGTATACTGCTTTTGTATACACTTGCATGATTACTGGTTAACGAGTTCGAGGACGAACTTTTCTCTAAGAGGGGAAGAAATGTAAGGCTCGAGATTATCAATCTTTATTGAATTACGACTTGGAGAATATGAGAATGCATGTCATAAGATGAGAGTATCAAATAATTCTTGAATTATGAAATTTTGATTGAAGCATGGCCGAAACCACACCGCACCCGCGGTGCTAGGAAATACCGCACCCTCGGTGCATGTCCAGTAGGGGGTATGTTTTTGACATTTTGAGACCGCACCCACGGTGCAACTAGGACCGCACCCGCGGTCGATGATTTTGGAAAATGATGGGGCTGCCGAGGCATGAGCGCACCCGCGGTGCTGCATGCGAAAATGCCACCTTTGCTTTTCGTGATGACACTTGGCATGTTATATATATACTTTGAAATGACACTTCATTCTTCAAATATTCATCAGCAGAACCGAGAGCTTCCATGGAATAGCTTCAAGTTTTTCATCCTTTAGAAATTATATTGCGCAAGATTTGGAGATCCGATTTTAATTTCGAGCCCGGATTTGTGATCCTTGCAACAAGAGCTAGCTAAGGATGTAAGTATTGTTCAATTCCAGCATGTTTCGAAATTCATATGTTGGAGAAGTTATGATTTTGTTAGAAATATGTGTTCTTGGTATATTGGGTATCGTAGAAATGCAATCGGATTGAATTTCGGATACCGTATAGATGTTCAAGATTTTTCCAGCATGTATTATTTGAGAATTATGCAGAATTTCAGAATTGATAAGTGTGTGATCTTGAGTATGAGTTGAGGAATATGAATGATTGATATATGTTGAGTTGTGAATTGACCGGTATCAAAGAATTACGCCGTCACGCCGTTGAAGTGTATTGAAACCGATTTCAGCATTGTATATTGAATTGCTTGAGAGGTATATTGATAGAGTGCACATTGATTATGCCATTTCAGATTTGTATTGGCTATTGTGAACTCGAGACTTTGACTACGACACCGACTATTCGACAAGAAAGGTATAATTCATGTGGTCACGGGATTGCACAACTCGATTCAGATTTGATACGAGTTTCCCTAAATCACATACTAGATTGTTATTACATTTGATTATGTAATGTCTTGTTTATTGATTTATATTCAAGTCCTGAGATAGGAGATATTAGCAGATCGGCCAAAACTAGACGTTTCGGTGTATCGACGCATAGTAGTAGATTTTCTCTATGTGTAGACCCTCGATACAGAGTTGACCGAAGTCTAGGAATAAGACGTACCGTCACCACGAGTGGTTGGGTAGGTGACAGACCGTCTTATTTACACCGGGATCCCTAGATTAGAAACGAATCGAGTCAAGAATTTGATTTTGAATACAGATTTTTATTCCTTTACATGTTTAGATTTTAATTCATGTTACTTGATATATGCTATGCTTTTGTACATGATTATTACATTGCATGCATACATGTTTTATACTGGGATTTGTTCTCACCGGAGTTATCCGGCTGTTGTCGTGTCTGTATGTGTGCATGGCAACAGGTGGGGCAGGATCTGGGTCTCGAGCTAGATGAGAGATTGATGATAGCGTGGAGATCTCGGGCGTTGAAGATTTCTAGTGTTTTCCTACTAGACTTGTACTACTTATGTGTGTAGTTGGTATTTGAATACTAGTGAATGTTTGTACTAAACAGATTTGTATGTACATTATGTTGGTTAATTATTATAGAGATAGATTATGTTTTAATTATACATTTGAATTAATGTTATATGCAAAATTTTGACCCACATTTTCGAGCAAAGATCCAATAAATCCCAAAAGAATTGAGTTAGAGCCCGGGTCCCCACACTGAGGCTTCCTCTCGAGCGCCTGAGGTCGAACCACCTGTACCACCTGTCATGTCCACACACAAAAGACACGACAGCCCCTTCTCGGGGGTCAGCAACCCCAGTACGAGACATCAAAAACCACGATATATGACATAGAAATGCAATGATGCCATGCATGAATGCAATGCTTGAATAGGTGCAAGATATCAGGATATCAGGAGTCAAATGATCGATATCAACAATCATACATATATGCTCGAGCTGGTCCATGACTCAGTGGACCGTGCCTGGGATATGGCCCAGCCTCGAAGCCAGCAACTACCTAAGCCGGACCGAATCAAGGTAGCCAAACATCTCCAGGACACCATATCATATCATATATATAACGGATCTCAACCGAAATATAACTGGATCTCAATAATAGATAGGCTCAATATGATATGTTCAGTGGTATTGATGTGTCTAACCAAAATAAAATGTGTGTGAACCAAAGAAATATTTTATTTTATTTTGCACATCAATTACCAACTGATAACATGCGAGTCAGCATATAATATCACATAAATCATCAAATAGCAAATAAATCATACACAGGATCATCAGATGCCTCTGTCAGATATCGTGAAAAATAACTGATCTCTACGTACCTCAACTAATTTACCAGTAACTTAAATTCTCAAGAAATTCCTGGAAATACCAACTCAGACAAATCATCTGAATATTAATTTAAATGGTCTTATTATCATATAAAAATTCCAAAACCATTTAAATTCACTTAAAATCAAATTTCAACAATTTAGGCATTTTAAATTCTTAAAATTCCAATATGCAACTAAAATGCCTAAAACCAATCATTTCTATTTTATCGTCGCAATTATTCTTTTTAGCTTTAAATAACGCCAAACTAATATTCAAGCGACTGCGATAAATTCTAGGTTCACCAGATTATACCACCAACTTGTACAATTCCGGAACCTACAACTTGAGTCGAAATTAAATTAAATTCACACAATTCGCACCGGTACAACTTGTACTTCCAATGAAAGTGGCTAAAATCGAGCTTAAACCGAAGCTCACCGGCAACAGGCCGCAACTCGCCGGAGAAGATGACCGGAATCACACAGAAAAACGAAGCCGATGGGTCGTTCTCGAAAATTTACAAAAGTGGTATCAAAAGAAAGCTTACACCACAAGGAACAAAACCCCTCAATCAATTTTTAGTTTTGAGCGGCGGAAGACGACGATTCAAGCGACGAAGCCGACGACGGGTTTTCGAAAATCTCGATTTTTCCTATCGAAAGTGGTATCAACGGAAAGCTTACGTCGAGAGCTTTCCAACCATATATTTAGTTTAATTTTTCGGCGACCGGTGATGGAGCTATGATCGATCGAAGCGGACGAAATTGGTGAAATTGTGAAGAACAGTAGCTACGGGAAAATGGTGAAGGCGCGCACGGTTTCCAAGGAAGATGAGTATTATTGTTATTCTTATTATTATTTCATATTACATACATATATATATATACATATTATATGTGTGTTTATCTTTTATCTTTTCGATTCGAACTTGACCCGGTCTATTTTATTTCAACTTTCGTGTGCTATAACATTTAAATATGCATAAACACACAATTTAATTATTTGGCTTAATTATTTTAAATTCCTCAATTTAAAATAATTAATCTTAATTATCGCCAAATAACATATAATTAAATCGGGTCATTACAGCTAAAGTGTGGTTAGCTGGTAAGTTATCCATGAAGGATATGGGTGAAGCATCATATGTATTAGGAATACAGATATCTATAGGGATAGATCAAAGAGGATGCTAGGGCTCACCCAATCCACATATATCGATATCATACTGAGGAGATTCTCTATGGAGGAGTTCATGAGAGGATATCTCCCAATGTCTCATGGTGTGAATCTATCAAAATCTATGTGCCCTAAGACTGATGAAGAGATAGAAACCATGAGCCTCATATCATATGTGTCTGCCATAGGTAGTATTATGTATAGTATGATATCTAATCGACCTGATATTGCATATGCATTGAGTGTTGCAAGCTGGTATAAGTCGTTTCTCGGTCTACTGCATTGGAAAGTAGTAAAGGACATTCTTAAGTACTTGAAAAGAACTAAGAATTTGTTCTTATAAGTATACGAGAGTGGAGAACCAAAATTGGAAGGCTACACTGATTCTAGCTTCCAATCAAATGTGAATGATTCGAAATCAACCTCTGGATTTGTATTCAAGCTCAATGGTGGTTCTGCCTCTCGTAAGAGTTCCAAGCAAGAAACCACAGCGGATTCAACCACTGAGGCCGAATACATAGCTGGATCGGCTACAGCAAAAGAGGGAATTTGGATGAGGAATTTTCCAAGAGTTGGGTGTCATTCCTCAAACATTTGATCCAGTCCCGGTCTACTGTGACAACTCCGGTGCCGTTGTGCAAGCAAAGGAAATGAGGTCTCATAAGCGATCCAAACATATAATGAGGAAGTTCCACGTAATCCGAGAGATAGTGGGAAGAAAAGACATTTAGGTAGAGAGAGTCGTCTCCGCAGATAACGTTGCTGATCCACTAACGAAGCCCCTGCCACGACCATTGTTTGAGAAGCGTCGCGAAGCAATGGGTCTAAGATCTATGGGTAGTTGGCTATAGGGCAAGTGCGAGATTGTTAGAGTAGGTGTCCGGCAAGCCAACTTATGGCTCGGGCTTTATTGACTCTAATGTAAAACAATCTTTATTTTAATAATATTTTACGGTTTTATAAAACGATTATGGCATTATACTATCTGTATACACATGCAATCAGCATAGAGAAAGTCCTTGATTATACTTTAATACAATTGAATCGTAATTCGATGTTGAAATTCATTTGTAAACATTATATAATCTAAATTTGTTCCTAGTCGATTCAGCCGCCTAAAACATGGATAAAGGTCTCTTGAGCTCGAGACTAGCATCTGTGATGTTGTGTACTGCGTTTCTTGCTAGGGCATATAGATGTCTAAACATGTAGATGGGTAGTCATATGATGATTATACCGAACTACCCTTCCTCGGACTTTCCAAGTGGTTATCATTCATCGAGAGGATAAGTCTGTGATTATGATTGTACACCATTAGTCCTTAAGACCCGGGACAACACTGAGGCTCTATATGCTAGGGCTCATCAGGTGGCGAGGTTGGATACAATTGCAACACATTTAGGAGCCAGTGCATTGTAGTCGGGGATTCACCGCTCACCTACGGGTGTGGATATCCTATGTGATCTGATGAAATAATAGTGCGTGGAATATCTGGCCAAAGTATGAGATGTACATTGGAGAAGGAGTTCTCCAATGGTACATGCGATGCCATTATTATATGTATAACATAGCTATCGAATTAATATGCAACCCTCGATGAACCAATAGTTGCAGATTCGATCGAGATATATGAGATGAAGGGACCGTACTGTACGTTAATCATAATAGACTGGTTCTTGCAGGCACTATCAATGATACCTAAGGATCACGAGGCAATGCTACTAGATGCCCTTACAATGATCTGATGGGTGCAATCATAAATGAGTTCTGACATTCTTGATCAAAGAGTTGATGATAAGAATGAGTTTAATTAGGGTAAACCCGAATAAGAATAAATGTTATTCTGAATCACATGGAGATGTGAACCCACGGCTAGCTGTATCCCTGAACCATTGAGGGTCACAAAAGTATTAGATTCTGTGTTCCCGTTGAGATAGTCAAATTTCAAGGAGTTGGAATTTGGCGACTATAGTTTGATGGAGATCAAACTGGAAGCTTATAAAGGAGTTTATGAGCTGATTCCATAGGATGGAAGAAATGGAAGTTAGAATGATTGCTAAATAAGGAAGGAGAGTGGGACTGCCTTTTTTAAAATAGAGACGATTTGAGTGAAATGCCGTTAAGTACTGATCCAGTAAGACTAAGTTCTGCTAATGTTATATTAAGCCGTTGAACACTAACTAAAGTACTACTTGCGAGTCAAGAGCTACTGCTTTGCATTATCTTCTGGTTGGTGTTATTCCTACAGGTTTTAATTCTCATCACCACAATAAAATAGGTCTAACAGAACGCAAATGTATAATTCTAAACGCCCTATGAATGGTTTTGAACACACGACGTCCTAGCAAAAAAATTTAAGCTTCTGCTGCGTCTTGGGTGCGAGAATACGATGTTTCAACATGACACTCGATAGAACTTTTTGATTTCAAATTCCCTTTCATTTTCTTTGTAATTAAAAAAAAATAACTATATATATATATAGCTTCATTTTGTACACATCTAGCACAGATGCATATAATTTCCATTTTTTTACGTTCTCTATCATTATATCGTCATTAAAAATTAACAGAAAAGGATATCTAGTAATGTGAACAAATTAAAGACTAAAAATGTAACTTTTCCGGCTTAAAAAAAAAAGCCCAACTTTTGAGAAAATTGGACACTTACGTACAGCGCAAGAGCATGCTTCTGTTAATTTTTTGTGACCATATAACATTGAGGATAAAAAAAATGTTTAAAGATCATGAGTCGATAGATTTTTTTGGCAGATTATAAAGGAGAGGAAGAAATATTACTTTCGCTCCACAGAAACTTTGGCTCACTGTTGCGTGTAAGATGTGAAGAAATTTCCAAAATTCCAAAAATAGATGCCAACCTTTTGACATGGATCCACATAAGTATGAACAAGGGAATCGTCCATGCAGATGAAAATTTCACATATTTCATGATAAGTTTGTTATAAAGTTTATCCCTATCCGAAACGTTACTTTTGTACTTTATTATACATTAATATGGTAACGCTATTTAGATAAATATGTTCAATAAAATTCGTGACCTACTTTTTTATTTGGTATATATATGTATATGTATATATATATCTGTGTGTGTGTGTATTGCAATGAGAGTCTGAGGTAAAAAAAATTAGCAAAGTATTTATTTACTTGACAAGTGATGTTTGCAAAATGATTTTGTTTTAAAATGAATTTTCACGTTCTCCTGCAAGAGGAATCCCGTGGATTAATAAATACATCGCTTAATAAATTATTGTAGCTTCGAATATCTTGATATATACAAATTTTGAAAGGTACTTGCGTGGAAGGTTTAAACTATTTAATGCTAAAAAGAATTTTTTGAAAAGGTTATTGCCACTTGCAAGTTGGGATGAAGATCAGTTTGCTACCACACTCTTACCCAATCCTGCACTACGCGCGTGATCATGCTACACTAACAATCAAATATATAATAAATATTTTGTGTATCGAAAAAAATATCGTTCCCTTCAAAAAAATATATTTCATATTGTTATAAAAAATACATCATTTAAATATTTTTTCTGGAGTGAGTCTTATGTGAGACCGTCTCACGAATCTTAATTTGTGAGACGGATCAACCCTACCCATATTCACAATAAAAAGTAATACTCTTAGCATAAAAAGTAATACTTTTTCATGGATAACCCAAATAAGAGATCGTCTCACAAATACGACCCGTGAGACCGTCTCACAAGTTTTTGCCTTGTTTCTGAATTATGTAATGACGCATAATTGGCTTGTTTGGAAAAAATATATTGGTGCCAAATATTACGGCTCCGTTTGGATAATTGTTTTAAAAACGTTTTTATTGTTTATAAATGAAAAAAAAAACTTAAATATATGTTTGGATAAGATATTTGTATAATGTTTTTCAAAAATATTTTAAAAAAAGTTTTCTCTAAGTAGAATTTTTAAAGAACAATTAAGAAGTTTTTTTTTTTTTTTTTTTTATGTTAGGAAAACACGGGTTAAACGAGAATAAAAAAGTTGTTATACAATAATTGTCCGATCAGCTTCTTAATTAATTTTAACAATAATTTTTGAAAAAAAAACATATAGAATAGTTGTTTAAACACTTATTACTTACTTTTAACAATATTTTTTTCAACTTTAGAAACGTTTTTATAAAATAATTGTTCAAATAACTATTTAATTTTAAAATAATTTTTAAAACATTTTATAAATTTTTTATATAAAAATGTTATAAGAATATATCTAAACGAAGCCAACATTTCAATAAAACTATAATTTGTTTTATAACTGCCAGAGTGGGTCTCATGTGAGACCGTCTCACGGATCTTAATTTGTGAGACGAGTCAACTCTACCCATATTCACAATAAAAAGTAATATTGTTAGCATAAAAAATAATAATTTTTCATTGATTACCCAAAAAAGATATCCGTCTCCACTACAACAAAAATGACTTCTCACAGCTCGCAAATTTCTTTTCCGCAGCACACAACGCACGCTCACAAATACGACCCGTGAGACCGTCTCACACAAGTTTTTGTCGCCAAGGTGAAGTCCGAGATGATGAATTTCCACAAATACCGTTGCTATATATAAACCATCAATAAACATTTTAAAAAATAAAACTGATTATTGATTGTTTTTTTAAAAAAATTGAAATGGATCAATTGTGTCAAGCAGATCTCCTATTTTACTCGACTAATGAGAAAATATTATTTTTTATACTTAAAATATTATTTTTGACTCGAGAATGGACCAAATCAACTTATCTCAAAATTTTGTAATTCAAATATGCGCATTTCCTAAAGATATCATACCCTTTTTTTAATGACAATGTCTGCGGTCGTTCTTCTTCGGTGCACGCTAGATAAAATATCTGGACTAATGCAAAAGTCTGCAAACCAACCTAGCAAGCTAAATTGCACTTGATAAATCGTATGCGACAGGCTCTCCCATGAAATTGTTGGTGGGAAAAATTGAACTCCTCGCTATTGGTTAAGTGTTACCTACTTCACTAACTCGGACATCTCTCGAAAGCGATATCATACATGATTTAATTATTGGCGGATCATGCAGTGGGAAAGAGTGATTCCTTCTACGTTTTTTTCCCAAGCATATGTTAGATGTCCCAAATCAGCATACATGTGTAGTTCAGTGGCTGAGTTTTCTAATGTGCTAGTTGATTTTTTTTAAACACTATATGGTGAGTTTTCTGCACTCTCGCTGATTTTTTTATTCTTTTTGTTGAATAAAAATGCATTTTGTTGATGTGAACATTTATTAAAAATGCACAAATTGATGTATATTATTAGCATTTTCTATAGTGAAAAAATATATATAGAAATTTTGGGAAATGCAGTCAATGTTTTTGCAGAAATGACGTAATGAACGAGGCTTTAAAAAGCACAAATTGATGTATGTTATTAGCATTTTCTATAGTGAAAAAATATATATAGAAATTTTGGGAAATGCAGTCAATGTTTTTGCAAAAATGACGTAATGAAAAAAAATTAAATATTTTCGATGTAATCTGATTAAAGTTCCTAACCATCCGTAAAAAATTTCATAACATTATGGATCGGATATATACCAAATTTTATATTTCTTGTTTCTTTCTCAAATTTTTCAGTGTGTTCACATGATTTATGGTTTATTATTGTATAAAGTTGAAGAAATAAACGATATCGTACGTGTTATAGTAGGTGTTTAGTGAAACGTACCGTACCTTTAAACTATTTAAAATTTGCGGAAAAATAAAAATGTTTTAGATACAAAATAAACTTTCAAATTTCGATCATCAATAAACTGCTCATCCAAAATATTGACAATAAAATAGATCACAAATACAGTTTGCCTAAGAAAAACACTTGTTTAAACATCGTAAACCATAATGCGAAATCAGAGTATTAAAATCGTCATGCATAAAATTTTAAAACAAGGGCGGTCCTCGGGTTTAGCCTCCTGTGCAGTCCAAGCCGGCTCATTGGTCCCCACCCCTCGTCTCCTCAAAGTTATCCTCACATTCATCGATCAAGTCTAGTAAGTCTAAATACTCAACATGTATAAACTGGAGATAACAAGTACTACATAATAAAATCACATGCATTTTTAAAGTAGGGTTTACATACTTGAAACTTGAACGTAATAGCATAAACATAGTTGAAACTTGAACGTAGTAGCATAAACGTAGACGTGTCATCATCATAAACTTTTCTTAAACATACGTGCATCATACATACTTGAGCATACATAACATAATTTTTCATAGAGATATGTTTCAAAGCAAGTGACCTATACATAAATGTGCCTGATCAGACTAAACCACAGTATTTGGCTGGCAGGGAAAATCCACTACCACATACATGAGATCCCAGGTCATACTTTACCGGGTGGATTTCTCCTAGGTCATGCTTTACCGCTTTCCAATCTCGATCTAAACCCGGTCATGCTTTACTGGGGTGGAGAGGTCATCGGCCACGTTCACCGACTTCCAAACCCGTTCATAATTTGGTCACAAGACATTTAACATACCTCAAAAAACATAAAATATTTTCTTTTGTACTTCGAACATACTTACTTGGCGTTGAGAGATTCGTTGGATCTCGCTTGGGGCCACTGCTGGACATACTAACATGAGTTCGAATACCTATCTTGCATAACTTAGACGTATAGTCATTCTCACACCCAAAAATGAAAAATTTCCTTATGACATTCTAAATCTCTCGGGACTCGACCTCGTTTAATCATCGTATTAAATCAGGACATCAACCCCAAAACAATCTCTAAATTTTAATTTAATTTTTTTAGGAGTACACGTACCCCGTGTAAGGGTCCGGGTAGATGCTGGAATTTCGAAGGAAACAAGGGCACTTACTCGTGTAAGGGTCCGGCTTCGGGTCCGTGTACGTACTGGAATTGTGAACCAACGGAATTCCCAACACTTGTGACTTAATCCTACTCACTTGATCATACGGACCGTGAACCAACACCTCAAGACACATCATAGGATGCTACTGCCAATAATTCAAACTCAAAAAAACGCTTAAAACAACTACGCATCACAAAAAACGTAACACAACCCCTGAACACGATAATTTAACACCAAATCCTTTCCTACGTCTTATAATGCACCCAAGGACCATTGATACGAAACGAAGTATCAAAACTCATCCCAACATCATACTTACAATACTTAAACGCAACAGTGATCACCCAATGGTTCCCAACGAAGCCTGCAATAATTAAACTTCAAGAACACGTCAAGAACATAATTTTAGAAAATTACAATTTGAGCAGTCCCACAAAAATTATCATAACTCACTCGTTTTTTTTTTCAAAAATTATGAATTTACTGTCAAATTGAAGGTATCAAAATGTTCTACGTTTTATATGTTGAAATTTCTCCCAGCAAATCGATCGAAAAGTCTCAATATTTTTAATGACAACAAATTTCGAGTTCCCTGATCTAAAATCGTTTCAAAACCGATCCAACAAATTTTTGCTCTAACTTTTCACAACATACATGGATTTTTACGCATAATAAACATAAGAACATATAATATAACAAGATCAATGCAGAAACAAAAGATTATACATGCCTTTTGATATTTAAAATACCAAAACGACGATACAAAAGCGTGGATGAGTGCGAGGTTGATCCATAACGATTTGTGGCTCGATCTCCTTGAAGAAACTGAACGAACACTTGCTAGAAAACTGAAGGGAAAGTTGGCTACTGCTCTTGCTATAGAACCCTAGGTTTTCTTTAAAAAAATCAAAATGAAATGCGTATGTGTGTGTTGTGTGATTAATGTGTAGGGGTGTGCGCGTAAATGTGTGTGTGCGTGAGTTAGCGTAGGTAATTAGGGCTAATTATGTAATTAATTGATAATTAACAACTAATTAAAATACTAACTTCTTTTAACTTAAAATAAAATCTCTTAATTTAAAATAAAATGTACAAGTGACAAATCTTTAAAAACTTTAAAGTCATAAAGTCACATAATAATTAAATTAGGCTTTTAAAATGCTAAAGTAAAATAAAACTTTTAAAATACCCCAAATCCAACTTAAAATAAAATACCACATTTTAAAAATTTTCAAAATCGTCGCCAATCTCTTTTCCTCGATCCCGCATCGAATAATCACCTGAAACATGTAACTTATGAAAACATTTAAACGTGCATCACATTAACATAAATAATTTAAAATGATGCAATTAAATAAATCATGCATCACTATAAATCATTTTAAACTTAAATAAACAATTTAACAATTTAATAAATGCATGAGTTTTACGTGTACTGAATTTGCTCTCTACAATTCCTCCCCCAGTTAAATAAATTTCGTCCTCGAAATTAAGTCTTACCAAACAGTCGGGTAGCGATTCCTCATATCTGTCTCGGTCTCCTAAGTGGCCTCCTTCACTGATTGATTTAGCCACCAGACTTTTGACCAGCTTGGTTACTTTGTTCTGAAGTCTCCGTTTCTATCGGTCTAGGAATTGAACAGGTCTTTCCTCATACGGCAGATCTAGAGCAAGCTGCAATGGCTCAGTAGCTCAAAACATGCGAAGGATTAGCTAGGTACTTCCCCAGCATCGAGACGTGGAACACATTGTGTACACCGGCTAGATTCGGCGGTAGGGCTACATGATAAACTAGTGTCCCAACTTTGTCGAGAATCTCGAACAGTCCAATAAATCTCGGACTGAGCTTGCATCTCTTCCCAAATCTCATAACACCCTTCATGGGAGTTATGTTTACGAATACGTGATCTCCTACGGCAAACTCGAGATCTCTCATTTTCTTGTCAGCATAACTCTTTTGACGACTCTGTGCAGTCTTCATTGCTGTCTCGGATTCTGACCAATACATCGGTAGTCTGCTGAACAATCTCTGGACCAAGTTCTGACCTCTCACCAACTTCATCCCAATGAATCGGCGATCTGAACTTCCTTCCATACAATGCCTCGTAGGGAGCCATATCTATAGATGATTGGAAACTGTTGTTGTAGGTAAACTCCACTAGAGGTAGCTTTGATTCCCATTTCCCAAGGAAATCGATCACAGAAGCTCTCAGCAAATCCTCCAAAATCTGAATCACACGCTGAGATTGGCCGTCTGTACTGAGGGTGCAATGTTGTACTGAATAGCAACTTCTTCCCCATGGCTGCATGTAAACTCTTCCAAAAGGACTATGTAAACCTCGGGTCCCTGTCGGACACAATAGAAACTGGGATTCCGTGCAATCGAACTATCTCCCTGATATAGAGCTCTGCATACTGTGTCATGGAGAAAGTTATCTTAACTGGCAAGAAGTGTGCTGACTTTGTAGGCCGATTCACTATAACCCAAATGACATTGGATCCTCTGATTGACCTCGTCAAACCAACAACGAAGTCCATGGTGATATTATCCAATTTCCACTCGGGGATAGGGAGTGGATTAAGCATCACTGCTGGCCTCTGATGCTCTGCCTTCACCTGCTGACAAGTGACGTATTCAGACACAAAATTGACGGATGTCTCGTTTCACACCTAGCCACTAATACAAAATCTGCAAATCTCTGTACATTTCGGTACCTCCTGGATGGATAGAATACGGAGATATTTGTGTCCTTTGACAAAATATCATTTCTAATCTAATCAACACTAGGCACTCACATCCTTCCTCTGTACTTCACAATATCATCAGACACTGTGTAGAGAACACTGCACTTGGCCTCATCATTCTGTCTCCAATTCTGCAACTGCTCATCTGAAGGCTGACATCTACGGATTCGGTCAAACAAAGAAGACTGGACTGACAGATTAGACAACTTAGGAGCCCTTTCCTTAGGATAAACTTCTAAATCAAACCTCTGAATCTCTGACAGAAGAGATCTCTGCACTGACAGCTGTGCTACCACTGCAACTTTTCTGCTCAAGGCATCTACGACAACATTAGCTTTCCCTGGATGGTAGCTAATCTCGCAATCGTATTCTTTCACTAACTCCAACCACCGTATTTGTTTCATATTCAGCTCTTTCTGCGTGAAGAAATACTTGAGACTCTTGTGATCAGTGAATATCTGGCATTTTCTCCGTACAAAAAATGTCTCCATATCTTCGATGCAAAGACAGCGGTAGCTAACTCAAGATCATGAGTCGGGTAGTTCTTCTCATGCACCTTCAACTGTCTGGAGGCATAAGCTATAACCCGATCGTGCTGCATCAACATTGCACCTAAACAAACTTAGAAGCATCGGTGAAAAACATAAAATTGCCTTGCCCTGCTGGCATGGCTAAGAATGGCGCTGAAATAAGTGTTTGCTTCAAAGTATCAAAGCTCTTCTGACATTCATCACTCGATACGAATTTAGCATTCTTTTTAGTCAATGAAGTGAGTGGCACTGCTATCGAAGAAAATCCTTTAATAAATTTCCTGTGGTCATTGTTGTAAATGGCGGTCGCCTAGGCGGCCCTCGACCGCACCGCCTATGCATGAGGCGGGTGTTTTAGGCGGCCCAAGCTATACGGCATTGGAGAGGCGGGTCGAGGCGGCGAGCAGGCGGGCTAGGCGGGCGAGACAGTCAAGATTTTTAAGTTGTAGTCAACAATTTTAAAAGCCTAGTCAAAGTTAACTAATTTTAAATATTAATACCCTAACACAACTCACTTTCTTTATTAAAAGCCTAGTCAAAGTTAACTAATTGTAGTAGCCTGCTAGGCCTAGGAAACTGCAGGGAAGCATTCTTCGGTTCAACTCATTCTTTAACTGCTGCTACCTTAGCTGGATCCACATCGATGCCACTACTAGTGTAGAACCCGATAAATCAGATTACTATAATCGATGCATAATTATTATTAGTTAAATTAAAATGATTTTTATGCATGAGGGTTTAAATTCATTTTTTTTTAAATTATGTTGAGTTATGATTATTTATTTTACGCAGAAGTTTAGTTTTTATCTTTCGGATAAATAAGCGAGGCCGGACTGGAGTCGGAGTATTGAGATAAATTTTAATAATAAGAAAATATTCCTAGACTTAATTTAAGATAAAGAATCATTTATTTTAATGTAAAAGAAATTTGAGGATTTATTTAATTAATTGGAGTTAAGTAGTAAATAAGCCTTCTATGTCCAATAATTAATTAAAAGCCTAAATTAAATTGTGTAACCAACTGGGATAAATTAATCTAGACCTATTTTATTTAAGAAATTGTAACTTAACATGTTAGTAAGAATTAGCCATGCATTCAAGAAAATTATTATCCTAAATTAAATTATTAATTTACTAAAATACATAATAAGTGTTTAAATCTTTAAAGAGTTAAAATTCATAATTAAGCAATATTTTCCTCTATTTATTTAGAAAATTTCGGCCACCCCCTTGTAGATTTAAATTATGTTTGGCAACTCTCCTTTATTGTCACCTTTCCTTATCCTTTCTTGGTAAGATAATTCCCTCACTTTTAATAACCAATAATTAATACTTAAGCAATATTTCTACCATACTTTGGTTATAAAAAAATCGGTCATCACATCCCATCAAATCTCCCTCAATCCATCAATATATCATATCATTTCCATATCTCTCAAGCTCAAGGATAACAAGATTTGTTTTGCCATTCAAATCTCCATTTATTTTGCAAATTTCCCCATTCATTTCCAAGCCATTCTGTTCCCCCATTCCTTCGAAAATTCAGAACAAAACCTCAGCAAAAATCGTGAGAAGAAACAAGAGAAACAAGAGAGAAAATAAGAAAAGAAAAGAAACTCCGTCTCCGCCGCGCCGTGGTCGTCGTGTGGTTTGTTTTATTCAAAACAAAAACTTCAGGCATATTGTTCATTGCTATTAACTCAAGTCCTATAAATACTTCTAAACACTATACATTCATGGTTTAGGGAGCACAACCGAAATTGACATCAAGTTTTCTGAAAATTCTGCACAGCCCCTTTCGCGGCCTTTGCTTTATGCTTCACGGGTTGCATTGTTTTGTTGATTTGCAGGTTGGCTCGGTTCCTAGGATTCCAAGGTTGCTTATGGTAATGTCCTAGGGTGTGTTAGGGTCAAGTTTGATCAAGGGTTCAAGCCCCAAAACCGTAAGTTAAGTGCTCAAAGCAGTATGTAAGAAACAAGTGTCGCATTTGGGGTTCATTTGCTGTCAACGGGTTGCGTAGGATAGTGTTCGAGCCATGGCTAGCCTAGGGCCGGTAGCCATGGCTAGGACCCTTCCCTAGCAAGCGTAGGACGTGGTCAAGTAGGCCCTAAGTGGCTTGAGCCATGTCCCAAATCGTTTGGACATCAATAAAACTAGGAAGGTCACGGTTCCATGACAGTAAGCCCTCAGGTGGTTCTTGTTTTGTTCTAAGGTGATTGTGTGAGGGCCCGTATTTCGTATTCATAATTTTGCGGATTTATTAAAAATTTTCTCTTTAAATGAATAAACTTGCAACGTATAAAAACTTTTGTAAAATAACACAATGGTTTAACATAAACATAGCAGCGGAAACTGAATAATGTTTTAAACAATAACTTAAAATATATAAAAGTTATAACAAGAGTTTGAACATAAAACTGACTAACTAAACGTGAGGTCCTCGGATTCGTACTACCGTCGATCCGAGCTAACTCACTGGTCCCCGCCCTCAGCCTCTGCATCGTCAGTACCTACATCAATCAAGTCTAGTGAGTCTAAAGACCCATCATGCATATATCGTGAATAACAAGTAAATATATCATAAAATCGCATGCAACGTAAAAATATCGTTTCGTAAAGCGTAACGTGAAAATCGTATCATGAGTAATTATAAATACGTGCATATATGAAAATAATACGTAAAAGTTTTGCTCGATAGAGCTCTGTCATAACATATCATATCGTAATTTTTTTTGTTGAGATAATGTTTCTACGCAAGTGGCCCATAACATAACTAAAAGGGATCGATTTTATGGTGTTCAAATGCGTAACGGTCTACTTTCAAATTAATTTATTTATAACCGAATTTCTTGTAAATCACCATTTACTATAAATAATTAAAGTCCAACTTCAATTATTTATTTCATGAGAAAATATTTGCAACTTTTGTAAATTTAAACATAAAGGCCCAAAAAATCATTTTTCACCAAAAACATTTTGGCCCATTTAAAATTCACAAATGTGTTAGCCATCCAATGACCCAACAACTTCAAGGCCCATGACACTTTGATAATCCAAAACACTTTTGAAAACCCTAGTCGTCATCGCCGTCGCCGGATTCCGGCCAACAATTTTTTTTTATTTTTAAAGGAGGGGTTCGGGTAGCCCCTTGGGTTGCCCTTGTTGCCCGAAATGGGCAGTCCCACGGGCAGCACGAGCTGCCCGAAATGGACAGCAACAAGCTGCCCTAAAACCCCTTTTCAAAGCCTTGATTTTTGTTGCAAAAACTCATCTCATGCGTTTAGAAATCGACCTCAATATAATATTATGTATATGCTACACAAACTAGTACCCTTAGCTCATGATACCACTTAAAAGGGATCGATTTTATGGTGTTCAAATGCACAACGGAAATTCTAAAACTTTTCTAGGGCATAAAACCGAAATTTTTGAGTAAAAATTTGAACACCTTTGTACTAGTGTTGTAGCATATACAAAAACACAAAAAATGACATTCATAGCGTGTTTAGAAATTTACCTATCAATCTTAAAAGATTGATGTTGGCTCCAACTTAGTTGATATACAACTAAGCTCTTCAATGGCAAGACAATCTTCAAGCTTCCCTTTGAGCCCACCTTGCTGAAATATTAAGCCCACCACCAACTAGCTAGAACCACTCTAATTTTGCACTAGAAAAATTAGAGCATTTTTCTTTGAGAAGTGTATTGTTTCCTCAACCATTGAAGAACAAAAATGGGAGAGAAAAAAGAAGAGAATTTCGTCCAACATGGTGTAGGAGAGAAGGAGAAAACATTTTTCTTGGTTGGGCACAAAGCAGAAGAAAAAAGTTGTATGCCATGCCTTGGATATTGAAAAAGTTGCCTCCAACCCTTCACCTCCCTTGCATGACTTCTACTTGGGCTTGTAACAATTACGAAGCCCTTGGACTTTTATTTAAATGTTTCAAACATATTTGAGACCATTTAACATTACTTGATTTTACTCAAGCCCAATAGTTTAATAATTATTTCTAATTGGGCTCTACAAGACCCAATATTGTTTAATTAATTCAACACTTGAATTAATTTAATTTAATCCATAATAATGTATATAAAAATCACAATTTTCAAATACATTATTCGCTTGGCCTACTTTTAATTTAGGAACTCTTCCTCAAATTAAAAGTTACATTCTCCTTATAGAAGTCATACTTCTATTTTTCCCTACGCTTATAAACTCATTTATAAGCCGTTCAACACATTGAACTATTTTACTTCTCAACGAGATCTAGAAAGCTAGCACTTGTGTGGCCCTCAATGGTTCATTGATACAACTAGTCGTGGGTTCACATCTCCATGTGATTCGGACTAAACATGTCCTTATATGAGCATACCCCAATTGCTCCATTCTTACTTATCAACTCCTTGATAACAAGAACGTCAGAACTCAAGTCTGATAATACCCAACCAATCATGTTAAACGCCTAGCAGCATCGCTTACATGATTCCCTAGGTATCAAATGATAGTGCCTGCAAGAACCATTCAATTATGGTTAGCGTACAATACGGTCCCTTCAACTCATATATCCCGACCGATTCGACAACCATTGGTATATCGAGAGTTTTTAATGAATCGATACTATGTGTCATGTGGTAGTTGCATCGATGGTGTAATCTATGAAACCCCTTTCATAATTACCACCATACTCTGATCAGAGATTTCATACTACATACACATAGAATATCCATACCCGAAGGTAAGCGGTGAATCCTCGACTACAATGCATCGACTCAAATATGTTTTGACAGAACACCCAACCTTGCCACCTGATGACCCCTTGAGAGTCGGTAAACAAGTCAAAGTGTAATTCTAGCACATAGAGTCTCAATGTTGTCCCGGGTCATAAGGACAAATGGTGTACAACCATAAACTAGGACGTTTCTACTCGATAAGTGAGAACCACTTGGAAAGTCCTTTATGGAGGGTTGTTCAGTGCAATCTACCAGGAGCACCTATCTGCATGCTCGGACATCACAATGTCCCCTACCAATGAAACATGGTACTCACATCGCAGATACTAGTCTCGAACTCGAGCGGCCTATATCCTTCTTAGCGGTGGCTAAATCGACTAGGAACTGTTTAGAATATACAGTATTCCAAATATGAGTTTCATGATACTCATCATATGAGCATCTCATATTCTTTCTACTATTTGTATATTCAAGGGCTTTATCTATGCAACTAGCATGGGTATACAGATAAAGATGTGCCAAAACAATAATTTCAAATTTTATTAAAATAAAGATTACTTATACATAGAGTTTCATTGTGAACACTCGGCCAACACTTGGCTCTACGTGCACCTACTCTAACAATAACATGCACGTCTGATCAGACTAAAGCACAGTATACTAGGCGGTAGAGATCATCCCAGCCCTTGGACTGGATATCCGTACCCATACATAACCGTCAACCGGTTGTAAGTCATCGGGTGAAGCAAAATCCCATAAGCGTAAGGTGGCCACAAGATATATCGCATGTATCTCAAAATAAACATTTACTATTTTTATGCACATAATATAAATATTATCCTGTTTTAATTTATCAATTGAGTTGGATCATTTCCAAGCTCGCTGCAAACTAATTCTAACATGATGCATATGTAAATAATCTCAACTTGACCAACACTTCATAATCGAACTAAAAACGAGACAATTATGCCCAACCAACTTAGTATCTAACCATGACTTCATACCAACATCGAACCATCATTTGGTCATGATTAAAATACACCTAAAATACTAGAAAATATATACTAAGGGCTGTAATACACGAAAATTGTGCATGGAGGCCAAAATCATGAAACGCTATTTCGAGAGTCACTTTGGCACATTGCACCGTAAATTCTCGTACCACCTCTAAACTTAACCAAATCACGAACGGCCAAAAACATGACCTTACTAACTAAATAAGGTACTGTCCAGTCCAAGTTCATATGCTAAAAGCCAACCAAGAACTAGAAACAAGCCTTTGAACCGAAGCTCAAGCTGCTGTGAAAAAAACGCAGCAGCTGCTGCTGTGCTTCCTTGCTTCATTTACAAGGCTATTGGCCATTGGGGCTTGAACCACCGACCAGAACCTCTTACCAACATCCTAAGGTGTGGCTTGAACCATGGCTAAGGGCCTAGGCCAAACACAATCCAAGCAACCACCCAAAACAATACAAATCTTCACCCGAGAACACATATGCTGTACCGTGGGGAGTGTTGCTTGTTCTTGCTGTCATGTATCATTCCAGTGGCCATACGATCGAGCATGGCATGATCTAAATATCATGAGGTATTGTGTGAACCATGGCTAAGGGCTAGAAGCCAACCAAGATCCACCCCCAACCTCAAAACCAAAACTACTCACACAAAACAGAAATGAAAACCGAAGGGGCACTTGTCTTGTTTATTTTAAAAACTGATGAGACCATGAACCAAGCCATGAAAGGTCATCTTGGTCACGTCCTAGACATGCTAAGGAAGGATTCTAACCATGTCTATAGCCCATAAGACAGCCATGGTTTGAACACATACCTTAGACAACAAACCAAGAAAATTCGAGACTCATATCTGCACTATGGAGAGTTGCTGTCCATTCAGTGTTGCTGGGGGGAAAGGGACTTAAACCAATGGAATAATTCCTTTCTAACACACCCTATGACATGACCATAAGCAGCCTTGAACGCCTGGAACCGATCCAACCCCTGAAATCAAAAGAACAAGCCAACCCGTGAAGCACACAAGGGAAGCCTAAAAATCTGCATAGAATTTTTGTGCATGGTTGCTGTGCTATTTCGGTTTTTCTAATAAAATCATGTACATGTGATGTTTAAAAATAAATATATGACTTGATTGAAGAGAAAGAAACGTATATACATGCCTTAGGTTGTTTTTTTACAATAAACAACACGATACGTCGGATCGGGAGACACGGCAACGGAAATGAAGACACCTTGCTATTGTTGCTTCTAAATCTCTAATATTTCGTGCTAGGGAGAATGAAGAAGGTGGTGAAGGCTTGTGGTCAAATAAGGTGGTGCATGGGTGAGTAATTGATGTCAAGTTGGGGGGACATGCATGTTGAATGGTTGTCATTTGTTTTCTTGTTGTTGTGGGAGTTAAATGGTGTCAAGTTGGGATTGTGTGGAGTAGAATATGACCGAGAGTAGGCTGCCAATTAGTGTAGGATTTGTTTATATTTTGCTAAGTAGAATCCTAGGCTAGATAAGCTTAATTAAAAGATTAATTAAGCATAATCTTGATGAATTAAGAAGCCTACAATTAAATTGGTGATTAATTAATTAAAGTAGACTTAAATCAAATTGATTTCATAAAATAAATTATTTCTTAGCTCGGAATAAATTTAGGAATATTTTTGGATCATAAAATTCATCTCCGATTTCCTATCTCCGGTCCGGTCTCGCGTATATATCTAAAAAGCTAAATTTGAAATACATGGTTTAAAAATCCTTAAAAATATCGTAAATGACTTAAATGCAATTAAATCAACAATTTCTTAAAATAATAACCATTTAAAATTAGATAATAGAAATTATGCACATATCTACGCATATTGGTTTTTCGGGTACTACAGATTGGCTAGTTCATGGTTTGCCTAGGGCCCTTAGCCATGACTCATACAACACCTTAACATGTCTAGCATGGACCATGGTAGCCTCATATCCATTGGATCCATTATTTGACAGCGAACAACCCCAAAACAGCATAGGTCTCGGTAAAGGCAGTAGGTTTGGGTGTGTGTTCCATTGGGTCTATGGGTTTGGTTGGTTCTTGGTTGGCCTATGGCCATTAGCCATGGACTAACAAATGCCTCATCCTGTCAAGAGGGTGTTGTGACAACTGGTTTGAGCCATGGTCAGGTTTTTAAAAGCCATTTTGACAGCAAGTGTCAAGCTGCTCCAGTATGTGTTCTCGGTAGTATTGAGCTTCGGCTCTTGGGTCTCGTTCTTTGTTCTTGGTTGGCCTGAGGCCATTAGCCCTGGACTAAGACATACCCACATGAGTTAGGAAGGTCATGATTTTGTCCGTTCATGATTTGGTTAGGTTTAGAGGTCGTACGAGAATTTACGGTGCAATGTGCCCAAGTGACTCTCAAAAGAGCGTTTCAAGATTTTGGCCTCCATTCACCAAATTTCATGAATTAAAATTCTTAGGAGCATTATTTCATCATGTTAGGCGTATTTTGACCATGGCTAAACGATGGTTCAATATTGGTTCGGGTTGGTACGAAGCCATGGTTGAGTACTAAGTTTGTTGGACGTAATTGTCTCGTTTTTAGTTCGATTATGAAGTGTTGGTCAAGTTTAGTTTATTTGCATGTTTCTCAAGTTAGAATTAGATCCAGCGAGCCTGGGAACGATCCAACTCATTCGGTAAAACAGGGTTATAATTATATTACGTGCACAAAATATAGAATGTTTATTTTTGAGATATATGCTATATAACTTGTGGCCACCTTACGCTTATGAGATTGATTCACCCGGTGACTTACGACCGGTTTACGATTATGTATGGGTACGGATATCCAGTTCAAGGGTTGTGATGATCTCTACCGCCCAGTATACTGTGGTTTAGTCTGATCAGACGTGCATGTTATGTTATGGGCCACTTGCGTAGAAACATTATCTCTACAAAAAAATTTACGATATGATATGTTATGACAGAGCTCTTGCGAGCAAAGGTTTTACGTATGATTTTCAGGTATGCACGTATTTATAATTATCCATGACACGATTTTCATTTTACGCATTACGATACGATATTTTTACGTTACACGAAATTTTGTGATATATTTACTTGTTATTCACGATATATGCATGCTCAGTCTTTAGACTCACTAGACTTGATTGTTGTAGGTACTGATGAGGTCGGGACCGAGGGCGGAGACCAGTGAACTAGCTTGGGTCAGCAGTAGTAGGAACCCGAGGACCTCATGCTTCAGTTTATTTATCTTTTTATGCACAAAACTCATTTTCATCATGTTGAATTATTTTAAGTTGTTGTTTTGAAAACAATAATTTCTTCCGCTATTACTTTAACATTAAATTTTTTTATCAGTTTATTTTATGAATGAGGCATGTTATTTATTTAAAGAGAAACAAATTTTAAATAATTCCGCAATTTTACAAATACGAAATACGGGCCTCCACAACTAGATATTATATGACCCAAAAACACTACCATCTCCTACCAAAATTCATACTTACTAAATTTTGCAAACAGCTTGCGACTCTGCAAGACCTGGAAAATTGTACCCAAATGCTGACGGTGCTCCTCATGGTTCTTCGAGTAAATGAGAATGTCATCAATGAACACTATGACGAACTGATCTTGGTAGGATTGAAATACTCGGTTCATAAGGTCCATAAATATAGCTGGGTCATTCGTCAGTCAAAATGGCATCACTAAGAACTCGTAATGCTCATATCTGGTTCTGAAGGCTGTCTTATGAACATCTGTATCTTTTACCTTCAGTTGATGATACCCTGATCGTAGATCTATCTTGGAGAACACTGTAGCTCCACGCAACTGATCGAACAAGCCCTCGATCCTTCGAAGTGGATATTTGTTCTTGATCGTTACCTTGTTTAGTTCTCGATAATCGATACATAGTCTCATGCTCCCATCTTTCTTCTTTATGAAGAGTACTTTTGCGCCCCATGGTGAGAAACTAGGGCGGATGAACTCTTTATCTAGGAGCTCCTGAATATGTTGTTTGAGTTCTAACATCTCACCTGGAGCTAACCGGTACGGTGCCTTAGAGATTGACACGGTGCCTGGCACAAGGTCAATGAAAAACTTTGCCTCTCTCACTGGTGGAAGGTCTGTGATGTCATCAGGAAAAACATCAGGAAAATCACTGAATACTGGTACATCAGATATAGACAGATTGGGTACGTCGGGTGCAGAAATAATACTGGCCAAGAAAGCCTGCACCCCTTGTGAATAATTCTTCGTGCCTGCATGCAAGAATCATGCGAGGGAAACTTCTCCATCTATCTGGCTCAAAGAGAAACTGCTCCATGCCCAAAGGTCATACCAACACTAACCTTTTCTGGAAATCAATAAGAGCTCTGTTTCTCGTCAGCCAGTCAATTCCCAAAATGATACCAAATTCTAGCATCAGCAACACGATCAGATCGGCATACACCAGGTGGACTTGCAGTTCGAGATCGATGTCTCTGACCACGCTAGTAGCTGAAAATTCTTCCCCTGATGGGAGTGTCACTGAATAGTTCATGTGGAGTTCAATAGACTTCACGTCCTGATGATTAACGAACGTCTTCGAAAGAAAATAGTGAGTGGCCCCTGAATCTATCAAGGCCTTCGTGGCTATTCTCTTTATGAAAATATTTTCTGAGAGAGGTCAGCACAACATACAAAACTTATATCCCAAAAATTCTAATCTTAACCTCAAGCATAGCTGAAAATTTCTATCCAAAGTCGCCCAAATATTAACTAGCACACTAATAATCCCAAATAAAATTTTAAACATGCATAGCAAAAATAATCTCGTGCTGAAATAAATAAGTTACCAGTCAACATGGTCGTATCTGGGTTCGTCTCCTCTGCCTGAATGCCGAACACTCTCCCCTGGGTCGGCTGCCTCTACTGTGGGAAATCTTTCAGCATATGATCGTTGGCTCCGAATTTGAAGCATCTGTCCGATCCGATTAAACACTGTCTCGGATGCTGGCGGTGGCACTTTTTTGCATACATGTTACTTACCGGGCTTCTGTGGAGCCTTCAGTTGAGGAATAGGACCCTTGCCTTTCGGCGGTCTCTGAAATGACCTCTTTCCCTGCTGCCCCTGGAAAGGCCTCTTAAACTGGGGTCGTTGTTGGTAGGACCAGCAACCCTGACATCACGGCGCAAGATCTGTCGCAACCCAACAATAAAACGCATCAGCTTCTCCCGGGCATCATTCGCAATCAGGGGTACAAAGTGTCACCCTCTCTCGAACTTCCTCACGAACTCAGCTACGATGCTGTCTCCCTGACGCAATGTCATAAACTCCCTAGTCAGTCTAGATCGTACTTCCTCAGTGAAGTACTTGGATAAAAGACCTCCTTAAAGCCATCCTCTGACAGAGTCTACAGATTCACCGACACAGACGCGCTCTCCCACATAGCCTGGCATCCCATGTAAACAAAAAGGTGGCACATCTAACTCTGTCTGCATCCCGCAGCTCCATGAAAGCGAAAATCACCTCGATGTACTTAACCCATCCTTCTGCTATAATCGGGTTAGTAGTCCCCAAGAACTCCTTTGGATCCATCCTCCTAAACTTTTCGTAGATTGCCTCTGGCCTGGGCCTCGCTCCTGTGTCCACTGTAGCTTGGTTCCCCGCAAACTGTCCAAAGAACTGAGTCATCCCTACAAGCATCTGAGCCTGCAAATCTGGGGGTGGACGAGGAGGAGTGACCCTCTCCCCATTCTGTGCTTCCCTATTCTCATCGCCCGCTTCACGCACGTAGGAGGCATATTTTTCCAACATTTACCCAACACGTAAACCCAACATGCATGGACATAACATCAATATCATAGGATGCACGCAATTTGAAATCATGACTGGATACATATTACATGAAATAATTTAAAACTTTAAAACTTATAGACTTGAGGTGTGACTTCGTGAGCTTTTCGCAACTTGCAATAGGCATAATATTTTACAAGAACACCGCTCTAATACCAACTGAAACATGCCATACCTTTAAAATATTTAAAATTTGCGGAAAAATCAAATTTTTCTTAAATAAAAATTAAACTTTTAAATTTCGATCATCAATAAAATGTTATCCAAATTATTTGCAATAAAAGAGATCACAAATATAGTTCGCCTGACAAAAATACTTGTTTAAATATCCTAAACCATAACGTGAAATCAGATTATAAAAATCGTCATGCATAAAATCTTAAAACATGGGCGGTCCTCGGGTTTAGCCTCCTGCGCAGTCCAAGCCGGCTCATTGGTCCCCACCCCTCGTTTCCTCAAAGTCATCCTCACCTGCGTCGATCAAGTCTAGTGAGTCTAAAGAATCAACATGTATAAACTGGAGATAACAAGTACTACATAACAAAACCACATGCATCTTTAAAGTAGGGCTTACATACTTGAAACTTGAATGTCATAGTATAAACATAGTTGAAACTTGAACGTAGTAGCATAAACGTAGACGTGTCATCAACATAAAACTTTTCTTAAACATACTTGCATAATACATACTTGAGCATGCATAACATCATTTTGCGTAGAGATATGTTTCAAAGGAATTGACCCATACATAAATGTGCCTGATCAGACTAAAGCACAGTACTGGGCTGGCAGAGAAAATCAACTACCACATACATGAGATCCCCGGTCATGATTTATCGGGTGGATTGGTCCCTAGTCATGATTTATCGCTTTCCAATCCCGATCTAAACCCGGTCATGCTTTACCGAGGTGGAGAGGTCCTCGGCCACGTTCACCGACTTCCAAACTCGTTCATAATTTGGTCACAAAACATTTAGCATACCTCAAAAACATATAATATTTTCTTTTGCACTTCAAACATACTTACTTTGCGTTGAGAGATTCTTTGGATCTCGCTTGGGGCCACTGCTGCACATACTAACATGAGTTCGAATACCTATCTTGCATAAATTAGACCTATAGTCTTGCTCGCACCCAAAAATGACAAATATCCTTATGAAATTCTAAATCTCTCGGAACTCGACCTCGTTTAATCATCGTACTTAATCATGAAATCAAACCGCAAAACAATCCCTAAAATTTAATTTAGTTTTTTTTAGGAGTACACGTACCCCGTGTAAGGGTTCGGGTAGATGCTGGAATTTCGCATTTCGAAGGAAACAAGGGCACGGACCGCGTGTAAGGGTCCTGTTTCGGGTCCGTGTACCTACTGGAATTGTTAACCAACGGAATTTCCTACACTTGTGACTTAATCCAACTCACTCGATCATACGGACCGTGAACCAACACCTCAAGATCCATCCTAGGATGCTATGTGTAAGGACCGAGATTTTATATAATGTTAAGCTGAGATTAGTGATTTGGAATTGATATGATTATAGACGGACCACTCTGAGACCAGATTGGGTGAAACATACGAATTGCATAAAATTTGGGCAGAACGTTTGGCGCCCAAGCGGTAGTTTTTGACCGCCCGAGCGCCAATGTTGAACAAGCTGAACTCTTGGGATTGATATTTGATTGATATTGTATTGCTGGGGATATTGATATTATTCAGACTTGGATCAGATGAGTTGTTGATTCGTATATACTGATATTGTATTGCCGGTATTGCGAGATTGTATAGAGTTGAGATAATGATTTGTTATTGTTAAGATTTCGGGTTGTACTGATATTGATTATGAGCCGTGTTATTATATCTGTGATGTTGAAATTGACAGGGTTATTGAGATTGTATTGTTATGCCGTCGAAACATCAGTAGATTGATATTAATCAGATTTGTTTGATTGAGATTGTATCGTTTCGTTGACATTGATCAGATTATGTCTTGATTTGTGTATTGATCAGAACAGACCTTGAATTGAGCTGTATATTGACACAGTCTATTCGATATTGTCATTTCAGATTTGATACGGACAGATTTGACTTCGAGACTTCGACTTCGTCAGACCGAGAAGAGAAAGGTACAAATTGATGTTGATGCGGGATTGCACTACTCGAGTTTGATTTAACTTGAATTTCCCCAAATCACATACTTTACTTTATTGAATTTATATTTGCAATTGAATGAAATTGATATCTTTGATCTATTGATTTATGTATTGAGTCATAGGCGGATACTCCTAGTCGGAGACGATTGATCTCGTGACAGGGGTGTCTGATAGTGATGGAACCGTCACGGGCACATTGCACATTGTCACAGGATAGTGATTTGGCAAAAGTGCCAAAGTCTGTGACGGATAAGTCAAGACACCAGTTTGGTCATATCAAAGTGGATAGAATTGGAGTTTCTTCTATTACTGATATTCGATATGGAGAGAGCCAAAGTCCGTAAATAAGAACGTACCACCACCCCGATCGGGAGTGTTGGTGGGTGTATGTTTTTATTCTGATCGGGATCCTTAGATTAGAATGAGTCGAGTCAGAGTCTAAGAATCACGGAGTGTGATTCAAAGTTTGTATTGATTCATGTAATGCAGAGTTTGTATTGATTCATGTTTCTGATTGTGATACATGTTATGAATATCTATTTCATGCTTTTATATTTGTTTATATGAAATGCATGTATACATGATTTATACTGGGAATGTAATTCTCACCGGAGTTATCCGGCTGTTGTCTTATTTGTAAGTGTGCTTGACAACAGGTGGGACAATATCAGGATCAGGAAGAGAATGAGAGTTTATAGTTAGCGTAGAGATCCGGGCCCAGAAGCAGAATAGGATTCAACACTTATTGTATAAATTTTGAACCTAGTTGAGATAGAGACATATAGTACATGACTTGTACTTTTATATTGACATGTATATCAGATAGATTACTATTACATTTCCGCATTGATATTTAAAAAGAAAAAAATTTATTCCCATTTTTTTTAATTGTTATATTTGACATTAATAATGATTAAGACATTAATTAGCGCTCGGGTCCCCACAGCAGGTGGTATCAGAGCAGTAGGTTCTAGAACTGTAGGTACCTTAGAATTAGATAGAAGCTAGTGAGCGGGGTAAAATGAATTTTCTTTCCTTGCTTGTGAATGCTAGCATGATTACTGCTTTATTTAATACATGTTTACCTGAATGATTTGATTTGATTGGTAATGTGTATTATTGAGGACCGATTCTTGATCAGCAGTAAGATGATCAGAGGAGGGTTGAAACATGTTTGTTATATTTGGGTACTAATTCTTTTGGTAATCAGATATACCACCTCGGAGAATTCCAGAACGAGGAAGTAGGGTGACTAATCAGATGGATGAGTTCGAAACTCTGATGGAAACACATCTGATGAGGTTTCAGTCATTTCAACCGCCGATTCTGAGGGGTATTGAGACGACGAGTGATTGTGAGAGTTGGCTCGACGATATCGAGATGCTATTTGATTCACTCGATTACCCAGATGAACGGAGAGTTAAACTGATTGGGCACCAGTTACGGGAAGTCGCAAAGAGTTGGTGGATCGCAACCAAAGAAACCCTAGAACAACATGGTACAGTGATTACGTGGAAAATCTTCAAAGTTGAATTCTATAAAAGATTTTTCCCAAGTTCGTACCGAGAGGACAAGAGGTCAGAGTTTGAAAATTTGAAACAGGGTCAGCTAAATATTGAATAATATGTTGCTAAATTCTCTACTTTGCTACGTTTTGCACCTCACGTGGCTGGGAATGATGAAGTTGTAACTGACCGGTTTATTAATGGATTGAATCCTTGAAATCTTGCATTGGTAAATGTGGATCGATCCTATACTTTTTATGACGCCTTGAATAGAGTAAAGAGAGCCGAGGCAAGTTTGATTCGACAGCAAGAAAGGTTGTATGTGATCCAATCTCAGAAACAACAACAACCTCCAATTCAATTTCTGCAATCCCCTTTGAAATTGGATGTTGGTAGTAGTAGTATTGGGAAGAAAGAACAGTTGAAAGCTCGAAAGAAGCAGTTCAAAAAGTTAGGGAGCGGTTCATCTAGCTCCAGTAGTTCTAGCTCGAGTTATACCGGGGTCTATTGTAGAACCTGTGGAGGAAGACATCTCACAGAGCAATTCCAAGGAGTATATGGTAGTTGCAACATTTGAAAACATCAAGGACACTTTGCTAGAGTTTGTCCACAGAGAGGTTTCCAAAGATTCTAGGGAGTAGAGTCATCTGGATCAGTGACTTAGATCGATAGATCATCTTCAATTATTCGCCCTTTCCAACCACCCTCTACTCAGTCCCAACCAGGGTCAGCAGAAAGCCAGAGTGGTTGTAATAACCGAGGAGCAGACCCAGGATGCACTTGATGATATAGTGGCAGGTAATTGATCTTTCATGATTATTGTGGGGACTCGGACGCTAATCAAGTTCTTAATCATCATGGGGACTAATTAATCAATTAAAAACAGGGTCTAAAATTTTTTTTAAAAAAATGCGGAACATAGTGAAATCAAACTAATATACATATCAGTATAAAATACAATACAAGTCCTGTACTGCATGCATTCAAATAAGCTAAGGTTCAACATCTAAATATCCAGTGTCAAAACCCTATATACATCCAAGTCCGAAGTCTCCACTCTATCACGATCTCTCCTCATCTCCTGGACCCTGATCATGTCCCACCTGTTGTCATGTACACATACAGACAAGACAACAGCCGGATAACTCCGGTGAGAATAAATCCCAGTATAAATCAATGAAACATGCAATCATATAAACAAATATAAAGCATGTAATCAGGTTACAGTAATATGTATCAAAATCTGAAACATAATTACAATTCTACACTTAAGACTAGACTCAATCCTAGTATAGGGATCCCGGTTTCCAAATGTGGTGTTCCTATATCGAATTCCGTAATAGAAGGAACTCTGATCCTATTACTCGATATAACCAAATATGGTGTTCCTATATCGAATTCCGTAATAGAAGAATTCCAATCCTTTTTACTCGATATAACCAACATCCGGTGTCCTGACCTAACCATCATGGACTGTAGCTCTATCGCTAATATCCTTATCTTGAGACATCGTGCAATGTGCCCCTGGCGATCCCACCACTGTCAGGAACTTCCGTCCCAAGATGTCTACACTATCCTGTGACATCGTTCAATGTGCCCGTGGCGATCCCACCACTATCAGGCACTTCTGTCACAAGATTACTTGTTTTATACCTGCTATCTATAATTCCAGAAAACAAGTACATCAATCACATCCATGCAAATATCAATGAAATAAAGTAAAGTATGTGATTTAGGAAAACTCGAGTCTAATCCGACTCAAGTCGATCTCCCAATACCACATTGACTTATACCTTTCTTCTGTCGGTTTCTGGCTCAGTCAAAGTCCTGAATTCATAGTCTGTCTGGCAATGACAATATCAATAATCTCATGTCAATATACCTTTCAAATCAATAACAATCTGATCAATCTTGATTTAATTCAAAATCAACGACATAAGGGTACAAACTCAGTATCCCCGTCAATACCACATCACCAGATAACAGTTAAAATCCATAACCCATATCCAATACAATCCGTAATCCAATCACAATTAAATCTGTCTGGTATAAATCAATATACCCTAAAAATTCATAACAATTCCATAATCAGTCCGTTTCTTAATCTGACTTCGATTCTATGATGTCTAATATGTCAAGAACAACATATATGAGTTCCATTCAATTGTGACAATATCATAATTCTAAAACATGTCAAAACGTAGTAAAACTTACGTCCAGTTGTAGCCTATGTCGATAGGAACTCAGTACCGAAGTCGGACTCAAAATCAGACGGACGGATTTCTCGCAAAAGGCGTAAGGATTTTCAGCAAATTCCCTCAGACATTTTCTCGATTTCTTACTGAATTTTCGAAGGGGTTTCAGTTTATATATATCAATGCATGCATGTCATGAGGTGTCACAATTTTAGCAAAACACGTCGCACCGCGGGTGCGGTAGCTTCAAGACCGCGGGTGCGCTCATGCTTCAGCAGTCTTTTCATTTTCTGAATTTCCACGACCGCGGGTGCGGTCTTGTTTGCACCGCGGGTGCGGTCTTGTTTCTCACCGCGGGTGCGGTCTCATTTTTTCCAAAATTGTCACCCTACTGGACATCGACCGCGGGTGCGGTCTAACCATGAGCGCGGGTGCGGTGTTGCTTCGGCAACACATTCCAAAATTTAACATAAATGACCGCAGATTATCTTAAATCATGTCTCAGTTAGCCCTTCGTAATCACATTAAATTATAAGTCAATAATCCTTGATTAACAGTGATTAATTCTTGGGCATTACAATTATTCTACGTATATATATTGAGAAATATTAGTACATCCTGTATATAAGTTCTGAATGAATTGCATTAATGTATGCTTTATCAGTTGAGTTCGTATCTACTGTAGTAGTTATCTCTTTAATTAGGAAGATTGATTTCAGCTTGACTCGATATCAGGTACTGTTATTATTTCTAGAACTTCGTGCCAAATGATACTGATTGAATCGAAAGATCAGTTAAAGGATTTACGGCTTGAGAGTTACATCAGAGTGAATGTTTCTCTTTGGGATGCTTCAAGTATGTTTATGAGTTGATAAACACTGTGTTCAGAATATTTTGATGATTTTCTGATTTTTTGATCTATGATATTCTGGTATATTCGAAGAATATGACTGATTTTGTTAAATATCTGAGTATTGTATTGAATATTCTGAGAACTGGAAAGTGGTACATCGAAACTGTTGAAATGTGCATCTTGACTGAGACAGGTTGTATTCAGGGTTTGTTATATCTGAAGATGATAAATCTATTGTTCTAGCACAGTGAAGCCGTGATTAGTTGGCTGAGATTGATATCAGTGTCAGAAATTTATAGTTGCATAAGTATAGCAGGCTATTTTATCTGATTGTCGTTTAAATCTGATTGAGAATTGTTATTTTCTGGGAGCAGTATTTGATATAGATTGTATACTGTTGAGACTCTATACAGTGAAAGTTGAACCAGAACTGATTTCGAGAATTAAAGCAGTCCAGAAATTTGATCAGAATGTTCAGAACTTGATTTCGATGATTAGAGCAGAGTATCAATCAGATATCAGGTATGTGATACTGTATTGCTTTTTAATAACTGAATTGTTGTGCCAGATTTTTCGGATGTGGAACGATAAGTATTATCAGAACTGCACAATTTTTTATTCAACATTTATTCCGATGATAGAAAAATGTATGATAATTTGAAAAGGCAGATTTTAGGGAAACAGATGAAACCATTTGTGGCATAACTTTTATTGAAATGTCTGAATTACCGACAGATGAAGACTGAAAGAATGAAACCAGGAGATTGTTTATATAGCTTATCGATTCCTGAATGGAAATGGGAATACATTTCTAGGAATATCATGATGAAGCTAACGCATTCCTCTCGGAATTAAGCATTGATTGAGCTAGGAGTGACAGACTGACCCAGTCTGCGAGTTCTAGCTCGTACATGAAGATGTACAGATATGGCTAGATTACTGAGATTTCTGTCAAAGAGGAGGTCAGATTGCACAAAACGCCAAAGTTGATTATACAAGGCCATGGTTTTCGGTTGATTTCATACTAATAACAGAATATACAATAAGCTCTTTCACATATCATTCACATACCAATAGATAGTCGGAGCAGAATCCAAACACTGGAGGATATCCGTGGAGCTGTAGTGCTTGATTTTAGCACTGGATGACAAGATTCTTGGTCCTTTTGTGAATTTTTGTAAAACAATAGCAATCAGAGAAGTATTGAGATAGCTTCATTCAAGGCATGGTACAATGGGAATTGCAGATTTCCTTCATATGGAGATAATATCTCTGAGATACCCGAGACTGGACCAGATAGGATCAGAGATATGACAAAGGAAATGAAGCTGATTCAGAAGAAAGGAAGACAACTCAGAATAGACAGATTAAATATGCCAACGTCAGAAGATGACCGTTGATATTTGAGGCAGAAAATTGAATTAACTGGAATTAAACAGATTTTATAACATGTAAGGCTCGAGATTATTAGTCTTCATTGACGTGAGATTCAAAGATATGAGAATGCATGATATTTCATGAGAAACACTAAGTGAGATGGAGTAGGAAAGACATGGGAAAATATGAGAAAATATTCAGAATAATTGAGAAGGGCCGAAGGTATGGCGCACATGCGCGAAGATATGCGCGCATTTGCACGAGAATTACAGTAGCATCGGCGCACATGCGCAAGATAAGGCGTGCATATGCGCGACACGTCCAGAGACATTGGCGCACATGCACGAGAGAAGGCGCGCATATGCGCGACACCTCCAGAAGCCTCGGCGCATATGCGCGAGATGAAGCGCGCATTTGCGCGAGGGGTTGTATTGCCGAGACCCGTAGGTCTCGCGCATATGCGCGAGACTTGTACTTCAAAGAATTATAACACTTGTCCTTGCCATGCAATATAAGGGTAGGTGTCTTCTTTCCTTGCCATTTTCAGCATCAGATAACCGAGCATAGTCCAGGAAAGGTGCAAGCTTTTTTCATAGATTTGAATTAGACCTATGCAAGATTTAGCCATCCAAATTTAAATCCGAGACAAGATTTGGACTCCTCTTGACAAGGGCTTCAAAAGGGTATACTTTTTATATCTTTTCAGCATGTTTTGAAAGTTACATGTTGAGAAAAGTATGATATGATACATATTATGTGTTCTTGTGAAGTTAGTAATCATATATTCGAAGTCGGATCGATTATCGGATGTTATATGCAATTGTTACGATTTTCCAGCATGTTTAGAGTTAAATATGCAGATTTTGAGTACTATCATATGCTTATGATGATGTTTATGAGTTGAGACTTATGAATTGGTGATATATGTTGAGAGTCGGATTGACCGGTATCGAGAAATTACGTCGTTATGCCGTCAAATTGTACCGAGATCAAGTAGTGAATTGGATATGTGTAGATTGAGATTAGAGATTGATAGAATGTGTATCAACATTTCCATTTCAGATTTGATATTGACAGATTCGTCTCCCAGACTTCGACTACGACACAAATTGTGCGGCGAAAGGTATAATTCATGTTTTGTTTGGGGAAGACACAACTCAAATGAGATTCAATTTGAGTTTTCCCAACAAAATCACATACTAGATTTATTGTTTATCTCTTTGATATGATTTAGATTTGTTTCTAGATTTATATTCAAATCTCTTGATATAATCATGCTTTGTCTATAGATTTATATTCAAGCATTGAGATAGGAGAGTCATTGACAGATTTGTCAAACTAGACGTTCGGTGTATCGATGCATAGGAGCAGACTTCCTCCGATTGTAGACATTCGATACAGACACGATCGAAGTCTAGGAGTAAGACGTACAGTTACCCCGATTGGGAGGGTAGGTAACAGACAGTGACGTCATATTCACCTCGGGATCCCTAGAGTAGAGTCAAGTTGAGTCAAGACATGATTTGATTTGCATTGCATGACTATATAGATTGGTTTCATAGACTATGGAACCCATTATTATAGCTTTTATACATGATTCATGATTTTATGTTAGCATGTATACATGTTTTATACTGGGATTTGTTCTCACCGGAGTTTCCGGCTGTTGTTATGTCTGTATGTGTGCATAACAACAGGTGGGGCAGGATCTGGGTCACGACAGAGATGAGTTCGAGATAGCGTGGTGACTACGGGCGCAGAAGATGACTAGTGACTCTTATTAGACTTGGACTATTTGTATTTTGTATTTTGTATTAAACACTAGTTGGATTGATGTATTAGAACAAGACATGTTTGTATGTTTGTAAAATAACTAAAGACCTTATGCTTATTTATATACATTAGAATTAATGTTAAAAAGCGAAAATTTGACCCACATTTTCTCACAGATCCAATTAATTCCAGATCGAATCGATTTAGAGCCCGGGTCCCCACAACAGGTGGTATCAGAGCAGTAGGTTCTGTAGATTGAGATAGAATAGAATGAGTGGGGTAGATCAAGTCATCTTCCTTGATTTTGATGTGCTAGCATGATTTATTGCTTTCCCTATTATGTGTTGTATTGTATCTGAGTTGATTTACATCATATAATTGCCAAAACTGAATCAGAACCGATTCTGGATCAGAGGTATATGATCAGAGGAGGGCTGAGACAGCTTGTATAGATGTGTACTAACCTGTTTGATAACCAGATATGCCGCCTAGAAGGATACCACAACCAGCTGCAGGACAAGTGCCAGAACAGGGGAGTACGTCAGGTACTCAGATGGACGTAACCGCTACCCCGATGGAGACTCTGTTGAAGCGGTTTCAGTCGTTCCAACCCCCGACTTTGAAAGGCACTGAGAATGCAGCGGATTGCGAAAGCTGGCTGGATGATATAGAAATGTTATTTGAATCACTTGCCTATTCAGATGAACGTAGAGTAAAGCTGATTGGGCATCAATTGCAAGATGTGGCCAAGAGTTGGTGGCTAACGGCGAAACGAGCCCTAGAACATCGAGGTATTGATATTACTTGGAAAGTCTTTAAAGATGAATTTTATCAACGTTTCTTTCCAGTGTCATACCGAAAAGACAAAGGGGCAAAGTTCGCCAACTTGAGACAGGGGCTATGGAACATAGAGGAGTATGTTGCCAAGTTCTCTTCCTTGCTTCGATTTGCACCACATGTAGCAGGGAATGACGAGGCGGTCGCCGATCAATTCATAAATGGTTTGAATCCGGATATCTTCACCTTAGTGAACACGGGGCGACCCAACACTTTTCCTGAGGCGCTAAACCGAGCGAAGGGAGCAGAGGCTGGCTTGATTAGGCAGCGAGGAGCTTCCTATAGTGTTAAGGGTCAGAGACCGCCACCACCTGCCGTACAGTTTCCACCACCTCCTCCTCGATTTGATAGTGAAAGCAGTAGTGGCAAGAAAGCGTTTTTGAAGGCTAAGGGCAAGCAGTTTAAGAAATCAGGGAGCAGTTCGTCGAGCTCCAGTGGGTCAAGACAGAAAGGTCCTGGCCAGAGTTTAGATTATGCAGGTGCTTATTGAAGTTCTTGTGGAGGTAGGCATGCCACTGAGCAATGTAAGGGAGTCATGGGCCGTTGTAACTATTGCAGACAGCCGGGACACTTCGCCAGAGTTTGTCCCCAAAAAGTGCCCAGAGATTTCAGAGTGCAGGGTCATCAGCTTCAGTAGCTCAGCCCGAGAGGCAAGCTTCCTCTATCCATTCCTTCCAGCCCACGCCTACACAGTCCCAGCCTAGAGCCAGAGGTGGCCAGACAGTGAGCCAACCTCCTAGACAACAGGCTCAGGTGTTTGCATTGACAGAGGAGCAGGCACAGGATGCGCCAGACGACGTGATTGCAGGTAACTGTTTTCTATGCGGGTATCCTGCATATGTGTTGATAGACACAGGTGCATCACATACATTCATATCAGAACGTTTTGCATTGTTGCATTCCTTGCCTGTCGAGTCAATGTCTACTGTAGTATCTATTTCTTCTCCATTGGGAAGTGGTCTTATATCTGTGACCTCAGTTGGACACTGTATACTACAGTTTGAGGGACATGAGATTGATTTAGATTGTGTTGTACTTGGTCTATCTGATTTTGATTGTATTGTCGGGATTGACATGTTGACTAAGTACAGAGCTACCGTAGATTGTTTTCACAAGATTGTCAGATTCAGACCTGAAATGACAGAAGAATGGAAATTCTACGGTAAGGGTTCCAGATCTCGGATTCCCTTAGTATCTGCTTTGACTATGAGTAGATTGTTACAGAAAGGAGCAGAGGGGTTCCTTATTTATTCTGTAGACCTACAGAGATCGAGCCCAGGCATTGGCAGATTTGCCAGTAGTACGGGAGTTTGCAGATGTATTTCCTGACGAGATTCCAGGGTTACCTCCAGCCCGAGAGGTTGATTTCAGCATAGATCTTATTCCAGGTACCGTTCCTATTTCGAGAGCTCCGTATAGGATGGCACCGATAGAGCTGAAAGAACTAAAAGCACATTAAGAAGATCTTCTAGCCAAGGGATATATCAGACCTAGTGTATCTCCTTGGGGTGCTCCAGTGCTATTTGTGCGAACGAAAGACGGTTCTATGAGATTGTGTATAGATTACAGGCAACTGAACAAGGCAACGATAAAGAACAAATATCCTTTGCCTAGAATCGATGACTTATTTGATCAGTTGCAGGGATCTTCTATCTATTCCAAGATTGATTTGCGATCGGGATATCATCAACTCAGAGTTAGAGATGTTGATATACCGAAGACAGCATTCCGGACCAGGTATGGACACTACGAGTTTGTTGTCATGCCTTTTGGGTTAACGAATGCTCCCGCGGTGTTTATGAGTTTGATGAACCGCATCTTTTAGAGATACTTGGATGAGTTTGTGATTGTTTTTATTGATGATATTTTGGTGTACTCTAAGAATTTGAATGAGCATGCCAATCATTTGAGAATTGTGTTGCAAACACTGAGAAATGAAATATTATATGCTAAGCTGTCAAAATGTGAGTTTTGGCTGAGACAGGTTGTCTTCTTGGGTCATATCATATCTAGAGATGGTATTTCTGAGGATCTGAATAAAGTTGAAGCTGTGATCAGTTGGCCGAGAACGACTTCTGTGCCTGAGATACGCAGTTTCATGGGTCTAGCAGGGTACTATAGAAGATTCATCAAAGATTTCTCCAGTATTGCGAAGCCGATTATCCAGTTGACACAGAAGAATACACCATTCGTGTGGTCTGAAGATTGCGAGTCTAGCTTCCTAGAGTTGAAGAAGAGGCTGACCAGTGCACCTGTCTTGATGATTCCTTCAGGTACTGGCGATTTCGTTGTATATTGTGATGCATCTCACAGAGGGCTGGGGTGTGTTCTTATGCAACGAGGTCATGTGATCGCATATGCCTCGAGACAATTAAAGCCACACGAGACTCGATACCCAATTCATGATCTTGAATTGGCAGCTATCGTATTTGCATTGAAGATTTGGCGTCACTATCTCTATGGCGAGAAGTTTGAGATTTACTCTGATCATAAAAGCCTGAAATACTTATTTTCTCAGTCCGAATTGAACATGAGACAGCGCAGATGGCTCGATTTATTAAAATACTTTGATTGCGAAATCAAATAATATCCAGGGAAGTCAAATGCAGTAGCAGACGCCTTGAGTCGAAAGGTTTGTGCTTTATCCTTGTCGACGATAGGGGTTTCGAATTTAGTTGAAGATTGCTGTTTGTCTGGATTAGCATTTGATACAGGTAGTAGACCATTGCCTACTTTCTTCAATTCAAGTTGAGCCAGATTTAATTATACGAATTAAAGAAGCCCAAAGAACAGATCAGAATGTTCAGAGATCAATTCAGATGGTCAGATTAGGGCATGTGTCAGAATATCAGGTACATGATCATGTGCTATGCGTGAATAACAGTCTTGTAGTGCCAGATGTTTCAGATTTGAAACAACAGATATTGTCAGAAGCGCACTGTAGTCGGTTTAGTATTCATCCTGGAGGCCGTAAAATGTACAACGATCTGAAGACACAATTCTGGTGGAAACAGATGAAGACAGATATTGCAGAATTTGTGTCTAAGTGCTTAAACTGCCAACAGGTGAAGGCTGAGAGAAAGAAGCTCGGAGGTTTACTTCAGAGTCTGTCTATTCCAGAATGGAAATGGGATCACATTTCCATGGATTTTGTGACGAAGTTACCTCGATCATCTCGGTGCTGTGATGCGATTTGGGTCATCATTGATCGACTGACCAAATCAGCATGTTTTATTCCATACAGAATGACATACCGACACGATCAGATGGCGGAGATATATATCAAGGAGGTAGTCAGATTGCATGGAGTGCCGAAGTCTATCGTATCAGATCGTGATTCACGATTCACTTCACACTTTTGGCACAGCTTGCAGCAGGCTTTGGGTACGACATTACACCTGAGTACTGCATATCATCCTCAGACAGACGGACAGTCAGAGCGGACTATCCAGACTTTAGAGGACATGTTGAGATCTGTATTGCTAGATTTCGGCACTAGTTGGCAAGATTCACTACCGTTGTGTGAATTCTCGTACAACAACAGCTATCAGACAAGTATCGAGATGGCATCCGTTTGAAGCTTTGTATGGCAAGAAGTGCAGATCTCCGTTGTACTGAGATGATATATCTGAGGTACCAGAACTTGGGCCTGATATGATCCGTGAAATTACTGAGAAGGTAAAAATCATTCAGAAAAGAATGAAGACGGCACAGGATAGGCAAGCCAAATACGCCAATATCAGACGTAGGCCGTTGGTATTCGAGCAAGGAGATAGAGTGTTTCTGAAGATTTCTCTTCAGAGGCGTTGTAAGATTTGGCAAGCGTGGAAAGTTGTCTCCTAGATACATCGGTCCTTACGAAATTCTTGAGAAGATTGGCGATCGAACATATCGTCGACTTGCTCTTCCTCTTTCTTAATCTGGGATACATGACGTTTTTCATGTATCGATGTTACGTAGATATATGCCAGATATTTCTCATGTCATTCACCATGACGAAGCCGAGCTTGATCAGACATTGAGTTATGTTGAACAACCGATACAGATTATTGATCAGAAAGAAAAGAAGCTCAGAACGAAGACTATTCCACTAGTGAAAGTCTAGTGGAGTCGTCATGGCATCGAAGAAGCGACTTGGGAGACAGAAGCAGATATAAGACAGAAACATCCCGAGTCATTTACATGATGTAAGTGATTCTTCAGTTTTGATTATACTACTTTTCATGTATGATATGATAGAGTGCCTGGATTTTCGAGGACGAAATCATTTCTTAGAGGGGGAGAAATGTAAGGCTCGAGATTATTAGTCTTCATTACCGTGAGATTCAAAGATATGAGAATGCATGATATTGCATGAGAAACCTTAAGTGAGATGGAGTAGGAAAGACATGGGAAAAGATGAGAAAATATTCAGAATAATTGAGAAGGGCCGAAGGTATGGCGCACATGCGCGAAGATATGCGCACATATGCACGAGAATTACAGTAGCATCGGCGCACATGCGCGAGATAAGGCGCGCATATGCGCGACACGTCCAGAGACATTGGCGCACATGCGCGAGCATTTTTGCGACACCTCTAGAACATATGCGCGAGATGAAGCGCGCATATGCGCGAGGGGTTGTATTGCCGAGACCCGTAGGTCTCGCGCATATGCGCGAGTGATGTCGCGCATATGCGCGAGACGTGTACTTCAAAGAATTATAACACTTGTCCTTGCCATGCAATATAAGGGTAGGTGTCTTCTTTCCTTGCCATTTTCAGTATCAGATAACCGAGCATAGTCCTGGAAAGTTGCAAGCTTTTTTCATAGATTTGAATTAGACCTATGCAAGATTTAGCCATCCAAATTTAAATCCGAGACAAGATTTGGACTCCTCTTGACAAAGGCTTCAAAAGGGTATACTTTTTATATCTTTTCAGCATGTTTTGAAAGTTACATGTTGAGAAAAGTATGATATGATACCTATTATGTGTTCTTGTGAAGTTAGTAATCATATATTCCAAGCCGGATCGATTATCGGATGTTATATGCAATTGTTACGATTTTCCAGCATGTTTAGAGTTAAATATGCAGATTTTGAGTACTATCATATGCTTATGATGATGTTTATGAGTTGAGACTTATGAATTGGTGATATATGTTGAGAGTCGGATTGACCGGTATCGAGAAATTACGTCGTTATGCCGTCAAATTGTACCGAGATCAAGTAGTGAATTGGATATGTGTTGATTGAGATTAGAGATTGATAGAATGTGTATCAACATTTCCATTTCAGATTTGATATTGACATATTCGTCTCCGAGACTTCGACTACGACACAGATTGTGCGGCGAAAGGTATAATTCATGTTTTGTTGGGGAAAGACACAACTCAAATGAGATTCAATTTGAATTTTCCCAACAAAATCACATACTAGATTTATTGTTTATCTCTTTGATATGATTTAGATTTGTTTGTAGATATATATTCAAATCTCTTGATATAATCATGCTTTGTCTAAAGATTTATATTCAATCATTGAGATAGGAGAGTCATTGACAGATTTGTCAAACTAGACGTTCAGTGTATCGACGCATAGGAGCAGACTTCCTCCGATTGTAGACATTCGATACAGACACGACCGAAGTCTAGGAGTAAGACGTACAGTTACCCCGATTGGGAGGGTAGGTAACAGACAGTGACGTCTTATTCACCCCGGGATCCCTAGAGTAGAGTCGAGTTGAGTCAAGACATGATTTGATTTGCATTGCATGACTATATAGATTGGTTTCATAGACTATGGAACCCATTATTATTGCTTCTATACATGAATCATGATTTTATGTTAGCATGTATACATGTTTTATACTGGGATTTGTTCTCACCGGAGTTTCCGACTGTTGTTATGTCTGTATGTGTGCATAACAACAGGTGGGGCAGGATCTGGGTCGCGACAGAGATGAGTTCGAGATAGCGTGGTGACTACGGGCGCAGAAGATGACTAGTGACTCTTATTAGACTTGGACTATTTGTATTTTGTATTTGTATTAAACACTAGTTGGATTGATGTATTAGAACAAGACATGTTTGTATGTTTGTAAAATAACTAAAGACCTTATGCTTATTTATATACATTAGAATTAATGTTAAAAAGCGAAAATTTGACCCAAATTTTCTCACAGATCCAATTAATCCCAGATCGAATCGATTTAGAGCCCGGGTCCCCACATAACAGCTGTTGATGTTGATTTGTTATGAGCTGTAGATTGGTATATATGGATGTTGTATTGACAATATTTTGAGATTGATTTTATTAGAGTTACTTTGAGTTATGTTATGATATTTTATTCCTTGAAGTATTATTCAGATTAGAATCAGAGTCAGTAGAAGAAAGAAAATTCAGAATGAAGACTATTCTGCTGTTGAAAGTTCAATAAAGTTGTTAGAATATCGAACAAGCTACTTGGAAGACAGAATCTGAGATGAGATAAAGATACTAGATTTGTGTCATTGAGGTGAATTTTATTTCTTAACTTTTGTATATCTCCTTCTTGTATCTGATATAATTACCTGTGATATACGAAGTGATGGTTTGTGATTTCGGGGACTGAAATCATATCTTAGGGGGGGAGAAATCTAAGGCCCGAGATTTTATATAATGTTAAGATGATATTAGTGATTTGGAATTGATATGATAATAAACGGATCACTCCGAGACCAGATTGAGCGAAACATACGAATTGCGTAAAATTTGGGCAGAACGTTTGGCAACCGAGCGGTAGTTTTTGACTGCCGAGCGCCAATGTTGAACAAGCGGAACTCTTGGACAGAAGGTTCGGCACCCAGGCGGTAGTTTTTGACCGCCTGAGCGCCAATGCATGATAAGCCTCGAAATCGGGCAGAAGCATTCCGTGCCTGAGCGGTACTTTCTTACCGCCCGAGCACCGACCGAAATGGATGAAAAATGGGACACGTTTCTTTACCATGCAACGTGTGTATATATATATATAGCAAATGGCAATTGATTCAGAAGTTGGAAAAAGGAGACGAGAAATACTTCAGAAATCCTTACGCCTTTATATTTCGATCCGTTCGTTAGATTTTCGATCCGATTTCAGTACTAAGTTTCTATCGACGAGCTTAAACTGGACGTAAGTTTCACTACGTTTTATTATGATTTGAAATTATGGTACTGCCAGAATCATATATGATTGATATATGCTGGTCTTGACATAGTAGATATCGTATAATCGAAACCGGGTCGAAGAACAGATACCGTATGCAATTGTTATGAATTTTCAGAGTCAATTTGATTATGATTAGACCGATTTGATATCATAATTGTGTTGTTATCGATTATGAGGTGTTGGGATTGATATTTGATTGATATTGTATTGTTGGGTATATTGATATTATTCAGACTTGGATCAGATGAGTTGTTGATTCGTATATACTGATATTGTATTGTCGGTATTGCGAGATTGTACAGAGTTGAGATTATGATTTGTTATTGTTAAGATTTCGGGTTGTACTGATATTGATTATGAGCCGTGTTATTATATCTGTGATGTTGAAATTTACAGGGTTATTGAAATTGTATTGTTATGCCGTCGAAACATCAGTAGATTGATATTAATCAGATTCGTTTGATTGAGATTGTATCGTTGTATCGTTGACATTGATCAGATTATGTCTTGATTTGCGTATTGATCAGAACAGGCCTTGAATTGAGCTGTGTATTGACATAGTCTATTCGATATTGTCATTTCAGATTTGATATGGACAGATTTGACTTCGTCAGACCGATAAGAGAAAGGTATAAATTGATGTTGATGCGGGATTGCACTACTCGAGTTTGATTTAACTTGAGTTTCCCAAAATCACATACTTTAATTTATTGCATTGATATTTGCAATTGAATGAAATTGATATCTTTGATCTATTGATTTATGTATTGAGTCATAGGCGGATGCGCCTAGTCGGAGACGATTGATCTCGTGACAGGGGTGCCTGATAGTGATGGAACCGTCACGGGCACATTGCACATTGTCACAAGATAGTGATTTGGCGAAAGTGCCAAAGTCTGTGACGGATAGGTCAAGACACCGGATGTTTGGTCATATCGAAGTGGATAGAATTGGAGTTTCTTCTATTACTGATATTCGATATGGAGAGGGCCAAAGTCCGTAAATAAGAACGTATAACCACTCCGATCGGGAGTGTAGGTAAGTGTATGTTCTTATTCTGATCGGGATCCCGAGATTAGAATGAGTCGAGTCAGAGTCTAAGAATCACGCAGTGTGATTCAAAGTTTGTATTGATTCATGTAATTCAGAGTTTGTATTGATTCATGTTTCTGATTGTGATACATGTTATGAATATCTACTTCATGCTTTCATATTTGTTTATATGAAATGCATGTATACATGATTTATACTGGGAATATAATTCTCACCGGAGTTATCCGGCTGTTGTCTTGTTTGTAAGTGTGCTTGACAACAGGTGGGACAGGATCAGGATCAGGATCGGATCAGGAAGAGGATGATAGATTATAGTTAGCGTGGAGATCCGGGCCCAGAAGCAGAATAGGATTCAGCACTTTATGTATAAATGTTGAACTTAGTTGAGATAGAGACATATAGTACATGAATTGTAATTTTATATTGACATGTATATCAGATAGATTACTACTACGTTTCCGCATTGATATTTAAAAATAAAAAAATTTAGTCCCACTTTTCTTAATTGTTATATTTGACATTAATAATTATTAAGACATGAATTAGCGTCCAGGTTCGATTCAAACTCAAACAAACGTCCTAAAACAACTACGCATCACAAACAACATAACACAACCCGTGAACATGATAATTTAACACCAAATCTTTTCGTACGACTTCTAATGCACCCAAGGACCATAGACACGAAACAAAGTATAAAAACTCATCCCAACATCATACTCACAATACTTAAATGCAACAGCGATCACCCAATGGTTCCCAACGAAGCATGCAACAATTAAACTTCAAGAACAAGTCAAGAACATATTTTCAGAAAATTACAGTTTAGCAGTCCCACAAAAACGATCATAACTCACTCGTTTCTTGTCTAAAAATTATGAATTTACTGTCAAATCGAAGTTATCAAAAGGTTATACGTTTTACTGTCCTCTCGGTACGATCTTGGGAAAAACCTTTGATAGAATTCACCTTTGAAGAGTTTCCACGTAATCACTGTACCATACTGTTCTAAGGTTTCCTTGGTTGCAAGCCACCAACTCTTTGCGACCTCCTGTAACTCGTGCCAATCAGTTTAACTCTACGTTCATCTTGGTAATCAATTGAATTAAGCAGCATTTCTATATCATCTAGCAAACTCTCACAATCATTAGACGTCTCTGCACCCTTCAGAATCGGCGGTTGAAATGACTGAAACCTCTTCAACATTATTTCCATCGGAGTTTCTGACACATCCATCTGATTAGTCAAAGTACTACCTTGTTCTGGAATTCTTCGAGGAGGTATATTTTTACCCGCATGATTTTAATTTTAACGGTGCACAAATTTTATCGAATCGGTGGACTCTTTAAGGGTTCGGTTAATATTTTCAAAAGCTTTCCAACACGAAATATTTTTCGAAAGTGTGTTTGGATTTAATGGGTCCACTTTTGGTCTTATTGGAATTATTTATTTTTTAAACTCGTAAATAAAATAAGGGGCCAATTAGCTAAATTATTATCTATTTAATTAACTCTTAATTATTCCCTAAACTCCCCACTAAACCTAAATCACTCTCCACTCACCACCCATCCCCTCCAATCAGTTAACCTCCCCGTGGGTTGCTTAAGCAAATATCGGATTTCTCCATTTCCTTTGAGCTCAAGTCCTTTCCAGCGCCTCAGACGTGTATCTTTCTTGCACTTTTTCACAAAATAATCACCAGGCATGCCATGTTTCATTTTCTTTCTGCATCATTCACGCTGTAAATAAATTGTATGTGTGTTTGTTTGGTTCAAATAATTTCAGATCTTACATATACCATGTTTATGTCTTCGGGTGGTATGGTTTCATTGCTTAACCTTTCGCTACTCACGTTTTATTTATGGTGTGCAAGGGCCTGCGGTTTGGTTGATTAAGGGCTGTACATGGTGTCAAGGAGAGGTCTTGGGGGTTTTTTTTTTGGTTGCTGGTTTGTGCATGAGAAGGGCCGAGAGTAGTGTGCCTTTGGGATTGGCTCCTCTCGAGCATTTGCGAATGGGGTTGAGATGTGATGTGCATGGGAGTATAGCTGTGAGTCTTATGGATCTAGTAGGGTCTGGTAATATACTAAGAGGGAGACATGGGTGTGTGGTTGAGAGTGAAGCTCGATCTTGTAAGGGTAGCTCGTGAAAGGCGGTTGAGGCGAGAACCGAGTATCCTTCGGGAAATGGTGTGTGCAGCAACAAGTTTATAGGATTATCTTGGTTTAGGGAGTTCATTTAGTCCCTTGGTGAGTCATAAGATTGGACATGTGGGGTTAGGAGAGTGAACCGAAGGTAGAGGGAGGTGAGGACATGTGTTGGTTTGTTGGTTGGTTAACGTGAGTGGCCGAGGATTTGCAATAAGGCAATAGGTTTAGCCGTGAGTTAGGGGACTAATTTTTAAGAGTTTAGAGGCTGTTAGAGGGTGTATTAAGTATGGTAAAAAGTGGAGAGAAATTTGGTTTAGTTTCGAATCGATTCGGGATAAAACCGAGACTCCGGTCCAAGTTTTTAAAACAAATCGAATAAGTTGTAAAATGGGCTCGAGTTTACGGATAGGAATGCTTTTAAAAAAAAATTTGGAATATTTTAAGGAGTTTGATAAGCTTCGGGTCAATTTTAGAGGTCCAGGGTTGAAACGATAATTTTTGGGTTTCCAGGGGAAAAATGGTAATTTTGCACCCGAGGTGAGATTTTGGTCCTGGTGTTGCGACTCTGATTGTTGCACTCCCAAGAGCATATTGTCCACAAGTAGTATAATTCGGTGAGTCCGATATCGTATCAACAGGGAAGCTAAGGTAATTACAAGTCCACTACAATGTCTTTTAGTTTTGTTTTGTTTTTGTTTCTTTTTAATTTTAATTGTTTGAATCTTTAATGGGTAAATTTTAATTGTTTAAATTTTTAATTTAAATAGTTGAGATTAAAGGATCCACTCTTGGTATTTTAATAAAGTTAACATTAACGAACAATATTGAAATCCACTTAATAAAATGGTTCCAATATATTAAATAATCATATTTATATTATGTTATATATTATTATCTTATAAGTATATAATATATACCAAACTTTATAAATGTGATCAAGTATTTATTGTGCTATATATATTTGTAAACACTAAATCAAGGTTCCCACTTTAAATGGTTGGTAAAACCAAACTAACATTTAAATGGTACCAAGAAATTAATATTATGATATATTTATATATAGTAATCAAGGTTCCCACTTTAAATGGTTGGTAAAACCAAACTAACATTTAAATGGTACCAATAAATTAATATTATAATATATTCATATATAATAAATCAAGGAATCCACTTTAAATTGTTGGTAATACCAAACTAACATTTAAATGGCTCCAAGAATTTAGTGTAACATATAGCAACAATAAATCAAAACTCCCACTTATAAGTAGGGTATAAAACTGCTTAAAGAAATAAATATAACATAAACAATAAATAATAATTAAATAATATAAAACATAGATTTTTACCTTTTAGTAACTTTATTATCATGCCAAGAGTTTCACCTTTTCATCTCAACTTTAGGAAGTTAGCTATTCATTATTCAAAGTGTAAAACTTTGAATATGAAATTAACATGATAATTATATTTAAATGAAGAAATAAAGAAAAAATATAGAGAGAAATATTATGAACTCAAAGGTTTGTTTATAGAATGAGGGATATCTCAATACATTACAATGCACCCCTATTTATAGCCAAATTTGTGGAGACAACCACAAATAAAATATTATTTTTTTACACAAAAGTCTTCATTGGTGTTCTAAGATATTATATTATATTACACATCACTTTTGAAAATCTTCTTCTCCGAATTTGCTTCTTCACATAAAAAGAAACATGTGGATAATTGAGTTTCTAGTTGTGGTATTTTTTATAAACCATTTGACCTAGTAATTTGAGAGATATGGTCAAAATACTAGAGCATTGGTAAAAGTGCCACTCCTTTGGTAACTTTATTTGTTGCTTAATTTGATCCCACTTGTGAGAAGATTTTTATCTCATGCTTGCCATCAATATTGTAGATATTAACATCAACTTTATACAGGTCCAAGAATCATCTTAATCCCATTTGAAACACCAAGTTTATTCTTGTTTCATCGAACCTGTAAAAAATAGTAAACACTTGTAATTACACAACAACTTATATTTTATACAATTTATTATAAAACATATAATATTTAAACATTTAATAAAACAAAAACTATATATTTATATGATAAAATATTTAATTAATGTACAAATTTTATGTTTATCACACCTCCCAACCAGCTTATTGCTAGTCCCTAACAATTTAAACGTTAATATCAATACAAAACATATTGATTAATTTAAATAGAAATGCAATCAGAACTATCTAAGTGTTTAAATTAAATTTGAAAAATGTCAAAGTTATATCAAGATCATCATAATTATAATTTATGAAATAATTTGAGATGATCAATTCAAAGCTTATTTCAGGTAGTTAAATGTACACGGCCTTCAGAAATTTTTAGTAAGAGTCTCAAATCCATATCCTCACAGGTTAATAAATGTTTCAATTTATGGCAACGATTTCTCTCATGGAGTTGGAATACAGATAAATGCTCAGAAAAATGGTTTACAGAATGCAGACAGACAGACGAGCCAAACTAATCAAAAGATAGAAAATCCATTGATTCAAAATCTAGTTGTTCTTATTATATATTTTTTTCCTGATATATTTTTTTCTTTTTTTTTTCATAACATCATGGAATCAGACTAAGTTTATGCTTCTTGACCACATATTTATTTAATTTGTACAATAAATTTCTCTCTTTCTTTTTTTTATTTTTTTTATGAGAGATATATGGGTCGTAGCATATAACTTAAAATTACATAGATTTTCAATATCTTTCTTTTTGTATTTTTCTCCTCTTTTTTTTTCAGGAAATATCATTTTTTATTTCAAAATAAGAACTCAAGATCTAAACAATAGATAGTCTCTCTCATGATCAATAAAGGCTCGAAAGCTGTTTTCTCAGTCCTCTCCACTCACTCACAAAATATGTGTGAGTTTAAAATTTTAGGCACTCTTATAAGGTATATCTTGGGCCATATACTTTAATACCTAATTTTATCACAATGGTTAATCACTCAAAAAGATTTAATAAATCATATTTTTATATTGATCAGAATATTAAAATTGAATTTTTTTTTTCAAATAATAATTAAACATCCTTAAATAGATTAATACATTTTCTAATTTAAACCTTTCAAATATGTAATGTATGATATTTTGCAAAATTACAAAGATACAAGCAATAAACATGATTTTATTATAAAAAAAATATATATATTTTTTTAATTTTTTTTTTATAAGTTTGTTCTCCCCCCAATCAGAATATGACATTGTCCCTAATGTCAAAATAACTATTAATAAAGAGTACATAATGAAAGAGATATCACCTGGAATTTTATTGAAGATAACAAACTGAAACAAACGCAAATCAATCCACGACTTTTGAATCAATGATCCAACTTTCTTTTCTTACTGCTTGATTGCGACCAATTGATCTTTGTTATCATCGGATCATGCTTATGAACAAAAGCTTCCAAATTATCAATTAATTGGTCGGCAGTCGAAGCATAGATGATCATCCGTCGTGAATTTTCTGAAATGAAATTTTGTTCAACAGCTTTATCAAGAAATGTCAACAAACTGTCATAATAATTATTGATATTCAACAAGCCCACAGGTTTATTATGGATATTAAGTTGTGCCCAAGAAACTGTGTGAAAAATTTCTTCTAATGTACCAAAACCACCTGGTAGTGCGATAAAAGCATCAGAATTTTCAATCATTTGAGTGATTCTTTCATACATAGAAGAAACTTTTAATTCCTCCCCAATCGTAACACCTGTAATATTTTTTTCAGCTAAAGCTGTAGGAATAATACCCAAAACCTGACTACCTCCAACATGAGCAGATGTTGAAACAGATCTCATTAACCCAATATTACCTCCCCCATATACCAAGTGAATTTTTCTCTCAGCCAATATCTTTCCAAGATTATTCGCTGCTTCTACAAACACTTCATTTTTTCCAGAACTCGACCCACAAAATACACAAATATTTTTCAATGTTTGTGTCGAGGATCCAGCCATGTTTTTACTTTCTTTTTTGGTCTGCGAAAATAGAGAGAAAGATGAGAGATTTTATAGGGGTAATATATTATCATAACAAAACTATGGGTCACAGCTATAAACAGAATAAATAGTAAAAACAATAATGACACACATGCATATAACAGTACTGTGATTGTGGCTCACGATTTTCCTCTGGTTTTACGTCCAGAAACGGCTTCAACGCCTTCTATGAGTCGAGGATATGCTTCCCATCCAATTTTCTAATAAATTGGCAAACCGGGTCTTTTTTAGTCGGATTCCCAAGACTATGACGCTCATCTTGGAATTGTTTCCATAAACGGAGAAGTTCAATATGCACATGTCCACTAGAATGCGTCTCAAGAGTCAATAAGATGTTATCTAAAGACTCCTTACTCAGCCCATTCTTAATGAAACCAATTTTATCTTCTCTGTTATGGGAAACACATCCCAAAGATCTACATCGTTTGTCACAAGTCCATCTCGCACACTTATGACAAACCCATAAACTTTTTGTCCTTCGTTTTTTCGCATAATTGCTTTTTCCTAATCCAGGCAAATACCGAATGAGCAATGATTGTGGAACTTCTTCTCCTAATCGGACCTTATCTTCTATTACAAGACGAATATCTTCTGGAATTCCTTTTTGCATTAGCAATCTCAATCTTTCACACCTTCCTGCATAAATTTTTCTTAGAACATTTTCAGAAACAGAGGGAAAGTATTTACAAATTTTTGAGAGAATTTCATCCATTTTGAAAAGAAAAGAAATGATTTTTTTTTTTAATTTTTTGTATCAGCAATTGTGGGAAACTAATTTAACCGACTATGAGAGTCACTGTAACGGTCATGGGCCATGGCATAGCATGGGCCTCGGCCCATACTCACGCACCCTTACTCATAGAACTTCTCCAACCCAGGCACTGGAGCTTTTGCCTTCCCCAGGATTAGAACCCAAGACCTCCTGGACTTATATAGATCTTGGCATCAATCCTGGTACCAGTTGAGCTAGTAGATCAACTGGTACCAAGATTGATTTCAAGATCTATATAAGTCCAGGAGGTCTTGGGTTCTAATCCTAGGGAAGGAAAAAGCTCCAGTGCCTGGGTTGGAGAAGTTCTATTAGTAATGGTGCGTGGGTATGGGCCGAGGCCCATGCTATGCCATGGCCCATGACCGTTACTGTCACGGAGTACCGTTATCCGCCATTTAACCGGGAAATAAAAAGATTAAAGAAACCTGAAATAAAAAATAACAAAATTAAATGCAACATAAAAATTTAAGGATCAGAAAGGGAAATAAACTCTTCTGGAAAGATTTCATTTTCCAAAAATGGTTTAAGCCTTTGTCCATTCACTTTAAAAACATCACCATTTTTAAGATTTTCAATATCCACAGCTCCATAAGGATATACATGCTTTACAACATATGAGCATGTCCATCTTAATCGTAATTTTCCTGGGAATATGTGAAGTCGAGAGTTATAAAGCAAAACCTTTTTACCAATCTCAAAAGATTTTCTAAGAATTGTTTTATCATGAAATGACTTGATTTTTGCTTTATAAATCCTTGAATTCTCATACGCGTCATTTCTGAGTTCATCAAGTTCATTAAGTTGCAATTTACGCAATTTGTTGGCATCATCCATGCTTGAATTTAAAGTTTTGATCTCCCAATAAGCTTTATGTTCCAATTCCATAGGCAAATGACAATGTTTTCCATAAACCAACCTATAGGGAGACATATTCAATGATGTTTTAAAAGCTGTTCGATATGCCCAAAGTGCATCACTAAGTCGCAGAGACCAATCTTTTCTATTTGAGTAACAGTTTTTTTCCAAAATTTGCTTTATCTACATATTAGCTAATTCAACTTGTCCATTTGTTTGAGGATGATAAGGAGTAGTTACTCTATGAGTAATACCATATTTTTCATTAATGAAGCAAATGGTTTATTAACAAAGTGAGTTCCCCCATCACTTATCATGGCTCGAGAAATTTCAAATCTACTAAAAATATTTTCTTTTAAAAATTTGATGACGATTTTATGATCATTTGTTTGACATGGAATTGCCTCTATCCATTTGAAAACATAATAAACTGCAACTAAAATATACAACTATCCAAACGACGGTGGAAAAGGTCCCATAAAATCAATTCCCCAACAGTCAAAGATTTCAATTTCAATGATAGGATTCAAAGGCATCATGTTTCCTTTTGAAATCGCACCCAATTTTTGACAATTTTCACAGATCTTGCAGATTTCGTGGGTGTCTTTAAACAAAGTGGGCCAATAAAATCCACACTGCAAGATTTTTGCAGCTGTTTTCTTTGAAGAAAAATGTCCTCCGCATGCTTCTGAATGACAAAATTTAATGACACTACTTACCTCATTGTCGGATATGCAACGTGGAAAAATTTGATCTGGACAATACTTGAACAGATACGGATCATCCCAATAAAAGTTTTTTACCTCATTCAAAAATTTTCTTTTATCTTGTGAACTCCATTGCGGTGGCATTTTTCCTGTCACAAGAAAATTTACTATGTTAGCAAACCAATGTGTAGTAATAACTGAAAATAGATGTTCATCAGGAAAATTATTGTTAATTGGTGTCATTTCACAAGATGATCCTGTTACTAGTCTCGATAAATGATCGGCTACGACATTCTCGGTTCCTTTTTTATCTTTGATCACAATGTCAAATTCTTTGAGCAACAAAAAACATCGTATCAGTCGTGGCTTTGCATTCTGTTTGGTCAACAAATATCTAATAGCAGAATGATCAGTAAACACAATAGTCGTTGATCCAATCAAATAAGAACGAAATTTATCTAATGAAAATATTACAAGTAGTTCTTTTTCAGTTGTGGAGTAATTTATTTGAGCATGGTTTAAAGTTCTACTTGCATAATATATCACATAAGGCTTACCGTTTCTTCTTTGACCCAGTACTGCACCGACTGCATAATCACTCGTATCGCACATGATTTCAAATGGTAAAGACCAGTCAGGAGGTTGCATGATAGGAGCTGATGTTAAATGTCGAATGATTTTATCAAAAGCATTTTGACATTCTTGATTCCACTCAAATGCAGTGTCTTTTGTTAAGAGGTTACAAATGGGTTTAGAGATTAAACTAAAGTCCTTTATAAACCTCCTATAAAATCCAGCATGTCCCAAAAATAAGCGAATTTCTTTAATGGTTTTTGGAGGGGGTAAATTGGCAATGACATCAACTTTTGCTTTATCAACTTCAATTCCATGAGATGGCACGACATGTCCCAAAATAATTCCAGAAGTAATCAGGTAATAACATTTTTCCCAATTTAAAATAAGACCTTTTTCCTCGCATCTTTTTAAAAGTTTTTCCAAATTTTTAAGACAATTATCAAATGTATTCCCAAAGACAGTTAAATCATCCATGAAAATTCCCAAACAATTTTCAACCATGTCGCAAAAAAGCTTAGCATACATCTTAGAAATGTTGCTGGGGCATTGCATAATCCAAATGGCATCCTTCTAAATGCAAATGTTCCAAAAGGACATGTGAATGTAGTTTTTTCTTGATCTTCGAGTGCAATGGGAATTTGATAATAACCTCAATATCCATCAAGAAAACAGTAGTATGGATGACCTGCTACTCTTTATAAAATTTGATCCAAAAATGGTAATGAAAAATGATCTTTTCTAGTGGCGTCATTTAATTTTCTATTATCAATACACATCCGCCAACTAGATGGGACTCGACTTGTTAACAATTCACCTTTTTCATTTTTTATCACTGTGATGTCAGATTTTTTTGGAACTACTTGTGTTGGGCTTACCCACTTACTATCAGAAATAGGTTAGATAATCCCAACATCATGTAGTTTGAGAACTTCAGTTTTCATAACATCTTTCATGTGTGGATTTAATCTCCTTTGTGGTTGTTGAGATGTTTTAGCATTTTCTTCTAAGTGAATTTTGTGAGTGCAAATTAGTGGATTAATGCCCTTAAGATCTTTTAGTGTCTAACCAATTGCATTTTTATGTCTTTTAAGCATATCAACTAATTTACCTTCTTGATTACTTGATAGTTTGGAAGAAATTACCACCGGATATGTTTCATCTTCTCCAAGAAATGCATTCTTCAATTCTTCTGTTAAGGGTTTTAACTCCAATATGGGTGGTTCGTCTTTGTTCTCATATTTTGCCTCAAATTCTTTTTCTGATCCTGGTAACGGGTGATACCTAATAAAATCATCAAGATCAATTTCAATATTTTCTTTAACAGTATCGATTGAACAAATATCTAATTGGTCACAAGTACTCCCTTCTTGAATGTTTTCTTCCACAAGAGTTTCAATAAGATTTTCATCTTCACTTTCATCTCCTTTGTCATGTGGTTGCTTACAAAGATTAAACACATTAAGCTCCAAGGTCATGTTACCAAATGACAACTTCATTATTCCATTCCTGCAATTTATAAGAGCATTAGAAGTTGCTAAAAATGGACGACCTAAAATTACAGGAATTGCATTACAAGCTTCAATAGGTTGTGTATCTAAACCTATGAAATCGACAGGATATACAAAGTTATCAACTTGGACCAACACGTCTTCTACCATACCTCTTGGCACTTTAACAGATCTATCAGCAAGTAAAAGTGTTACCGAAGTAGGTTTTAACTCGCCTAGATTGAGTTATTGATAAACTGAATATGGAAGTAAATTCACAATAGCTCCAAGGTCAAGCAATGCTTTTTAAATTTTTCGTTCTCCAATAATACAAAAAATAGTAGGACAACCTGGGTCTTTGTATTTCAATGTATTATTATTTTGAATGATTGCACTTACTTGTTCGGCTAAAAATGCTTTCTTTTTCACATTCAATTTTCTTTTCACAGTGGACAAGTCTTTCAAAAATTTGGCATATGATGGTACCTGTTTTATTGCATCTAATAAAAGAATATTAACTTTTACTTGTTTAAAAATATCATATATATCAGAATTCAAATTTGATTTTTTTTTGTATTTTTCAATGCATGAGGGAATGGTGGTGACACTGTCTGTTGAACCTCCTCTTCGCAAGTTATGGGTTCCACTTCCTTACCCTCTGAAATTGATTTATCATCATCTTCACAAGGTTCAAGAATGGATTTTTCCACAACCTTACCACTTCGAAGGGTAATAACAGATTTTACCTGATCCATCGGTTGAGTTCCAGAAGTTCCAGTTTGTGAATGATGATCCTTGGGATTAGGCAGAGGTTGTGAAGGAAATTTACCTTTTTCATGAACATTAAGTGCAGATGCAAATTTAGAAAGAGTATCTTTCAAATCTGTCATGGTCTGAGCAGTTTGAGTATTGATAGACTCTTGGTTTGCAATGAAAGAATTCAATAAATCTTCCAAATTACTTTTAGGTGGAGGAACATAAGGTGCATAATTTTTAAAATGTTGTTGATTTTGAAAATGTGGTTGCGGAAATTGCGCAGCATTTGAAAGGGGATCGGTTACAGTGACCGGAAGCGCAACAGAAGTTAAAATTTTGTATTTTCTTGTAGAAAATTTCGGCCACCTACAAGATAATGTGTAGCAAATACAATAAAACAGAAAATGACATTCATAGTGTGTTAAGAAATGTACGTATCAATCACAAGGATTGATGTATGGCTCCAACTAAGGTGTAAACACCTTAGCTCTTCAATGGTAGAAACTATCTACAAGCTCTCCTTGTTCTTGAATCTTTCCTTCAAATTAGGCCCACCACCAACTAGCTAGAACCACTCTAATTTTGCACTAGAAAAATTAGAGCAATTTTCTTTGAGAAGTGTAGTGTTTCTTCAAAAATTGAAGAACAAAAAATGGAGGAGAAAAGAGCAAGTATTTTCGGCCATCTTCATGCTAGGAGAGAGGGAGGAGAGTTTTCTTGGTTGTGAGAAAAGTTGTGTCTAGCATGTGCATGCCATGCCTTGGTTGTGCAAAAAGTTGTCTCCCAACCTTTCAACTTCCTAGCATGCATATATTATATGGTTTTTAACAAATTAAAAAACCATGGACTAAATTTAATTATCTCAAACATATTTGAGACTAATTAAACATTACTTGAATTTATCCAAGTCCCACTAGTTAAATAATTAATTTAAATTGAGCTCTACAAAACTCAATATAATTTAATTAATTCAACACTTGAATTAATTTAATTATTTGGACTCTACTAGGTCCACTAGTGTTTAACTAATTCAACACTTGAATTAATTTAATTTAGTCCATAATAATGTTAATGAAAATCACAATTTTCAAATACATTATTCACTTGGCCAACTTTTAATTTAGGAACACTTCCATAAATTAAAATTTATATTTCTCTCATAGAAGTCATACTTCTATTTTTCTTTACGCTTATAAACTCATTTATAAGCCGTTCAACACATTGAACTATTTTCTCCTTTATAGAAGTCATACTTCTAATTTTCCTTACGCTTATAAACTCCTTTATAAGCCGTTCAACACTTTGAACTATTTTTACTTCTCAACGGGATCTAGAAAGCTAGTACTTGTGTGGCCATCAATGGTTCATTGATACGACTAGCCGTGGGTTCACATCTCCAGGTGATTCGGACTAAACATGTCCTTATATGAGCATACCCCAATTGCTCCATTCTTACTTATCAACTCCTTGATAATAAGAACGTCAGAACTCAAGTCTGATAGTGTACCCTAACCAATCATGTTAAACGCCTAGCAGCATCGCTTACATGATTCCCTAGGTATCAAATGATAGTGCCTGCAAGAACCATTCAATTATGGTTAGCGTACAGTACGGTCCCTTCAACTCATATATCCCGACCGATTCGACAACCATTGGTTTATCGAGAGTTGTCAATGAATCGATACTATGTGTCATGCTGTAGTTGTATCGATGGTGTAATCTATGAAACCCCTTTCATAATTACCACCATACTCTGATCAGAGATTTCAACCTACATACACATGAGAACACATAGGATATCCATACCCGAAGGTAAGCGGTGAATCCCCGACTACAATGCATCGACTCCTATATGTTTCGACAGAACACCCAACCTTGCCACCTGATGACCCCATGAGAGTCGGTAAACAATTCAAAGTGTAATTCTAGCACATAGAGTCTCAATGTTGTCCCGGGTCATAAGGACTAATGGTGTACAACCATAAACTAGGACTTTTCCACTCGATAAGTGAGAACCACTTGGATAGTCCTTTTATGGAGGGTTGTTCAGTGCACTCTACCAGGAGCACCTATCTGCATGCTCGGACATCACAATGTCCCCTACCAATGAAACATGGTACTCACATCGCAGATACTAGTCTCGAACTCTAACGGCCTATATCCTTCTTAGTGGCGGCTGAATCGACTAGGAACCATTTAGAATATACAGTATTCCAAATATGAGTTTCATGATACTCATCATATGAGCATCTCATATTCTTTCTACTATTTGTATATTCAAGGGCTTTATCTATGCAACTAGCATGGGTATACAGATAAAGATGTGCCAAAATAATAATTTCAAATATTATTAAAATAAAGACTGCTTATACGTAGAGTTTCATTGTGAACACTCGGCCAACACTTGGCTCGACGGGCACCTAATCTAACAATCTCCCACTTGCACTAGAGCCAACTACCCATATGCCTCAAACCCATTGATTCGCGATGCATCTCGAATAATGGTCCAGGTAAAGGCTTAGCTAGTGGATCAACAACATTATCTGCGGAGCCGACTATGTCAAAAGACACTTCTTCCTCTTTCCACAATCTCTCCGAGGATGTGGTACTTTCTCAATACATGTTTGGACTTCTGATGAGACCTTGGCTCCTTTGCTTGAACTAAAGCTCCCGTGTTGTCACACAACACCGGGAGAGGAGCAACTCCATTAGGAATGAAGTCCAACTCTTAGACGAATTTCCTTATCCAAACAGCCTCCCTTGCTGCATCTGATGCAGCAATGTATTCGGCCTCTGTGCTGGAATCCGTAGTATTGTCTTGCTTGGAACTCTTCCAAGAGACAGCAGCACCATGGAGCATGAATACAAACCTAGAGGTTGACTTCGAGTCATCGATATTGCTTTGGAAGCTAGAGTCGGTATAGCCTTCCAATTTCAGTTCTCAACCCCATAGACCAAGAACAATTTATTGGTCCTTCTCAACTACTTGAGGATGTCTTTCACAGCTTTCCAATGTGGAAGACCAGGGTTCGATTGATATCTACTTACTACACTTAGTGCAAAAGCCACGTCAGGACGTGTAGATATCATCCCACTACATGATGCTACCAATCGCAGATGCATAAGGAATGCTTGTCATCGCCGCTATCTCTGCATCAGTCTTGGGAGACATAGACTTGGATAGGGACACGCCATGACACATTGGTAGATGTCCTCTCTTGGACTCATCCATCGAGAACCGCTTCACGATGGTATCAATGTATGTGGACTGGGTGAGACCAAGCAATCTTCTTGATCTATCTCTATAGATCTGTATTCCGAATACAAAAGATGCTTCACCCAAGTCTTATATCGAGAACTTACTTGCTAACCATATTTTAGTTGATTGCAACATTCCTACATCATTCCCAATGATTAGAATGTCATCAACATAAAACACCAGGAATGTCAAAACACTCCCACTGATCTTCTTATACACACAGGGTTCCTCAGGATTCTTAGCAAAACCAAACTCTTTGATTGTACTGTCGAATCTGAGGTTCTAACTCCTAGATGCCTGCTTTAGACCATAAATAGATCTTTGAAGTTTGCATACCATATGCTCACTTCCGATAGATGTAAACCCTCCAGGTTTGAGACATGTAAATCTGTAGTGCCCAAATTTAGTACACGTAAAGCCCATGCATTTATTTAATTATTATTAAATCATTTATATTAATTTAAGTGGAGTTTTAGTTATGCATGATTTATTTAAATACACTATTTTAAATTAATTATGTTTATGTGATGCACGTTAAGATGTTTTTCGAGTTTCATGTTTCAGGCGATCATTCGAGGCGGGATTGAGGAAAAGACCCGGTGACGATTTTTGGCAATTTTTAATTATGGTATTTTATTTTAAGTTGAGGATGGGGCATTTTAATAAGTTATCAAGTTCTAATATTTTAAAGTATTATTATGTATTTAGTGAATTAAGAGTTTGAAACTTTTAAAATTGGTGTGTAATTATTTTAATTGTAGAGTTTGACTAAACTAGTGTGTGTTAACTTTTAATTAGTATTTAATTTAGTTAATTTAGCACAAATTTCTCCTAATTAAAAACACACACGTTACAAACACTCACACACACTTACATGTTTTTACACACACTAAAACAAACAACACACCCTACACATCTTATTTTCAGATTTTAAAAGAAAGAAATTCTAGGGTTATTCTCCCCATAGCAGCCGCCCCTTCTCTATCAAATTCCAGCAAGGTTTTGTTGCAGTTTATTCAAATAAAACGGTGCCGCGTTCGTCCCGGATCACGCCTCGCTTCTTTCCCGCGTCGGTGTCGTCGTTACGGTACTTTTAAATATCAAAAAGGCACGTATAATCTGTTCATTCTGCATCGATCATGTCATATTATGTGTTGCGTTGTTTTATGCGTAAAAATATGTGTGTCACGTTCGTCGTTTGAGAAGAAATTGATTCGGATCAGTTTTGAATGAATTTTAGATCTGAAAACTCATTTTTACTGTTCCCGTTTAAACTGTGAATTTTCGGTACATATTTTGAGAAAACTTCCAACTACAAAATTGTATAACATTTCGATACCTTCGATTTGATATATGATTCGAAATTTTTGGACGAAAATTGAGTGAGTTATGGCGTTTTTCGTGGGACTGCTCAAACTGCGACTTTTATGAAAATATGTGTTCTTGAGTTTATTTGTTGCAAGCTTCATTGGGGATCGACGGGTGATCGCTGCTGCGTATAGGTACTTTGTTTATGATGTTGGAATGGTTATTATCAGGTGGTCTCACGTCGTTAGGCACCGAGTTGGAGTAAGCGTCGTAGGAAGAAAGTTGGGTCGAATTCCGAACTGTGTTGTTGATTGTCGATTGTCACTCTTGGGGTTATTTTTAATGTTCACTTGGGATTGTCATATGCCTTAAAGTTCTAAGAAGTGTCTCGTGGTGTCTATTCGTAATCCGTTTGATCGAGTTTAGGTGTTAAGCATTGCAGATTCTGAATTTTTCACGTAGTGGCACGTCCCACAGGTACACGGACCCGGGGACGGACCCTGACACGGGGTCCATGCCTTTGTTCTTCCGGAGTGTTTTTTTCAGAGTCTGCACGGACCCTCACACGGACCCCCACACGGGGTCCGTGCCCTTTGTCCACCCGAAGTGCATTGTTCCAGAGTCTACCCGGACCCCCACCCAGACCTTGACACGGGGTCCGTGTCCACCCTTCTTTCCGAACCCTTTTACCCGAGTCTACACGGACCCCTACATGGATGTAGGCATGGGGTCCGTGTCCTTCACGTTTTGGGAAAAAAATATTATAACATGTTTGGGGTTTGATGTCTTGGTTTAGTGCAAGGGTTATCAAGGTCGTGTCACAGGAAATTTGAGAATGTTCTAAGTAATGATTGAACTTGAGAGTAAGTATGATTTCTATGTCTAAGTGATGCAAGTTAAGTATGCAATTTCATGTCAGTATGCGCAACAACGGCCCCGATCGAAGTCCAGCGAATTCCTCAACACCAAGTAAGTATGTAGACGTGCAAGAAAGAAAATATTTTAAGTTTTGAGGTATGCTAAATGTCTTGTGACCAAATTGAATGGGTTTGGAAGTCGGTGAACGTGGCCGAGGACCTCTCCACCCCGTTAAATTATGAACGGGTTAGATCGTGGTTGGAAAGCGTTAAATTATGAACGGGGACCAACCAGCCCGTTAAATTATGAACGGGGATCTCATGTATGTGGCAGTGGATACGTCCCTGTCAGCCCAGTACTGTGGTTTGTCTGATCAGGCGTTTATTATGTATGGGTCACTTGCTTTGAAACATCATCGAAGCAAAATGAGGAAGTATGTACGTTCAAGTATGCAGCATGTTTATGAAAAGTTTAAGTTATGGCACGTCAAAGTATGTATGTATGTATGTTCAAGTTTTAATACGCAAGTCAAGTTTCAAGTTATGTATGTCATATTTTAAAGTTGCATGTGATTTTATTATGTAGTACTCGTTATTCCAGTTTATACGTGTTGAGTCCTTTAGACTCACTAGACTTGATCGGTGCAGGTGAGTATGTTGATGAAGAGACAGGAGGTGGCGACCAAGGGGCAGGCTTGGACTGAGCGGCAGGCTAAACCCGAGGACCGCCCATGTTATTTTACGATTTTTATGCAAGTTTAAAATACTCTGATGTTATGTTTCATTTCAAGACTTTTGGAACGGGTGTTTCTTTTAGCAAATTTTGTTGGCGATGTCGATTTCAAATATTTATTTGATGGAGAATGTAGTGGCGACCGTATTTGATTTCATTTCCGCATTCCTTTTAGTTTAAAAGAAAATTTTTAATTTTTCCGCAAATTTTAAGTAGTAAGAGTACGGTTCGTTACAAAATCTCTTCCTTAATATCCCCATTAAGAAAGGCTGTCTTGACATCCATCTGCCATATCTCATAATCATACCATGCAGCTATGGCTAGCAAAATCCTTATGGACTTGAACATTGTGACTGGGAAAAGGTTTCCTCAAAGTCAACTCATTGTCTTTGAGTATATCCTTTTGCCACCAACCGCGCTTGAAGGTCAATACCTTCCCATCCGCCCCAAGTTTCCTCTTGTAAATCCATTTACACCTTATGGGAACAATTCCCTCAGGTGGATCCACGAGATTCCACACTTGGTTCGAATGCATGGAATTCATCTCGGATTCCATCGCTTCAAGCAACTTGGATGAATCGGCATCAGATAATGCTTTCTTGAAGGTCCTTGGATCATATCCATGGTTAGGCTCATCATGGCCCTCTTCAAGAAGCATACCATACCTCATAGGTGGTCTCGAGACTCTCTCGGATCTTCTATGAGCTTGTATCTCCTCTCTTGGCTCTTCGGGTGTGGGTTCTACAATTGTGGGTGTCTCTCGAACCTCTTCGAGTTCTATCATTTCCCCTTTTCTATCCAATAGAAATTCCTTTTCCAAAAAAGTTGCATTCCTAGAAACAAACACCTTTGTTTCTTGGGGATGATAGAAATGATATCCAACTGAATTCTTTGGATATCCCACAAAGTAACATAAAATGGATCGACAATCCAATTTATCTCCCACTACCTGCTTCACATAAGCAGGGCACCCCCATATTCTAAGACAAGAATATTTGGGAGGCTTACCCATCCATATCTCATATGGTGTCTGCCTTTGAATGGACATTTAGTGGAATATCTTTCAATTTTAAGTTATAGAGATCGTTTTCAAGTTCACCAGTACTAATCAAACATTCATTCATGTAAATGTTGCAAACACCTTTGCAAAATAAACAAGAATATCCATTTTTATCAACATATAAATGGAAAAAATGTTTTTCACAAAATTAGGTACAAACAAAACATCTTATAAGATTAACTTAAAACTATTGTTCAACAATAAGTAAACATCTTCAACAGCCTTGGCAGCAACTCTTGCTCCATTGCCCATCCTCAAGAAGGTCACACCTTCCTTAAGCTTCCTACTTCTTCCCATCACCTGTAACTCATTACAGAGATTTGAACCACAACCGGTATCTAATACCCAAGAAGTAGAGTTAATTGAAATGTTTACTTCAATATAGAACATACCAGTTTCCAGAACTCTTCTGGGCCAGATATTCCTTGCAATTTCGCCTCCAATGTCTAGGCTTCTTGCAGTGATGACAAACATCACTAGTCTTGTCAGCCTTAACTGGTGTGGCTGCCACAACGGGATTCGGAGATTGCCTCAACAAGGGCACGTTCTTCTTGGGACGTTGGAAAGAACGCTTCTTTCCCTTACCATGTGGATCAATCTTCGTACCAGATGAAGAACCCACATAAAGAACCAACTTCTCTTTCTTGATGGTTGATTCAAACGTAACAAGCATATTCACCAACTCCTCAAGGGTCGGCTCCATCTTGTTCATGTTGAAGTTCACCACAAAGAATTAAATGAGCTAGGCAATGATAACAGCAACACGTCGGTGGTCAACTCCGAAGGCAAGATCAGATCCATGCCAACGAGCTTGTCGACGAGCCCAATCAACTTCAGGCCATGCTCATGGACCGAGGCCCCATCTCGCATGCGCAAAGTGATCAGCTCCTTGACAGTAGCATGCCTAAGAGGCCGTGTTTGCTCACCAAAGAGCTCCTTGAGATGCAAATGAATGTCAGCAGCACTCTTTGCATCCTCAAAACGCCTTTCCAGCTCATTATTCATAGAAGTCAGCATATAACACCTAGCTATCAAGTCATGGTCACACCATTCCTTATAAGCTTGCAATTCCTCAGGAGTGCAGTCAGTCGGAGCCTCAACAGGGGGCGACTCAGTCAGTGTATATGCTACCCTTTCCGAATTCAAGACGATTTTCAGGTTTCTTAGCCAAGTGAGGTAATTAGGTCCAGTTAATATGTATTTGTCGAGTATTACGGATATCGGATTGCGAATCGAAGACATTGTCAATTTGTATTGAAAAGTAAAAACAGATAAATGTTGATGACTATTTTAAAATATTTAGTAAGATATGAAGTTTGGACTTTTACTTCATAAATATTTGCTCCCACTGTTTTGACATCTTTCACTACCCTCTAGTGAAAACGGGAAACTCCTTTCCTCAGTAGGTACGTAAGGTCCAATTAGCGAATTATGATTCCGAATAATATCAGCCAATCACAATTCCTAAAAGGTAGTTTCCAATTGCATCACAATGCAACCCTTTACGTAAACTTTTGTCTCACGTTTGATTAGGACCCAATAATATGACGTCGTTCATCTTCACGTGTCAAGCCTTATCCATCGATGTTGAACCTTAATGGATGGTCGTCATGAGTTCCCCCAATAATATGAGCCGAAATAATGGGAGTTCCACGTAGTTCACATCACCATGTCAATGGATGTCACAGCTTTCCGGCACCCAAAGCTCCCCCAATAATATGATCCGAGCCCCGAGTACGGGTAGCGTTCATCATGCACCCATTGTCGATGGAAGACATGGAAATTATAAACAAATTTATAATTCCCCTTTTCGGGCTTGATATTAATTTTGAATCTTATTCAAAATGAGGGTTTTTTAATTTTGAAAGGTCTCATCATTAATTTTATTTAAAAGCTCGCCATGTTTGATCGTATGTTTGCCGGATTCATGCAACTTTGTTATTATCATAATAATAACGCACATACTCATTATTTATAACATATCATGCATATATTATAAACAGTAAACAAAACTAGGATGATCAATCGCCCCAATACTAATGGACTGTGTGAGCTAAACACGGGCCTAGGTCCAATCCTAGGGAAATGCACGGGATGCAAATGCAACTATTACATAAGCTTCCAATATTTACATGTCTTCGATCTTCATAATCATCATGGCCACCATCTTCCAATCTTGATCATCCACTATACTAATATTTACAAATAAATATCCATGGCAAATAGGGATACATCTCATGGGGTGGGAACGGGCCATAAACCAAGCCCACTTTATAAATTGATAATTATTACAATCATTCAACACAAAATATACTAGCATACACCTAGCAAATTGGGCTTGGGCTTTTGATCATCCTTCATGCACAATATCACATATCATACACCATCAATTAATTATCACAATAATTAATTGATCCAATATTATATATCTTGATCCAATCACTAACCGCAACGATTATAAACTAAATTAACAAAGTATACAAACACCTTTATCTACTTTCAAATTAATTTATTTATAACCGAATTTCTTGTAAATCACCAGTTACTATAAATATTTAAAGTCCAACTTAAAATATTTATTTCATGAGAAAATGTTTGCAACTTTTGTAATTTTAAACTTAAGGGCCCAAAAACTTATTTTTCACCAAAAACATTTTGGCCCATTTAAAATTCACAAATATGTTAACCATCCAATGGCCCAACAACTCAAGGCCCATGACACTTTGATATTTCAAAACACCTTTTGAAAACCCTAGTCGTCATCGCCGTCGCCGGAGCTCCGTCGCCGGATTCCGACAACCAAATTTTTTTTATTTTTCATAGGGTGCCCCAAAAACCTTGATTTTTTTTGTTGCAAAATTTCATCCCAAGCGGTATCGATCTCAATATAATATCTTGTAAATGTTACACAAAATCGGAACCATAGCTCGGATACCATTTGAAAGGGGATCGGTTACGGTGACCGGAAGCGCAACGGAGTTAAAAATTTTGAATTTTCTTGTAGAAAATTTCGGCCACCTACAAGATAATGTGTAGCAAATACCATAAAACACAAAATGACATTCATAGTGTTTTAAGAAATGTACGTATCAATCACAAGGATTGATGTATGGCTCCAACTAAGGTGTAAACACCTTAGCTCTTCAATGGTAGAAACTATCTACAAGCTCTCCTTGTTCTTGAATCTTTCCTTCAAATTAGGCCTACCACCAACTAGCTAGAACCACTCTAATTTTGCACTAGAAAAATTAGAGCATTTTTCTTTGAGAAGTGTAGTGTTTCTTCAACAATTGAAGAACAAAAAATGGAGGAGAAAAGAGCAAGGATTTTCGGCCATCTTCATGCTTGGAGAGAGGGAGGAGAGTCTAGCATGTGCATGCCATGCCTTGGTTGTGCAAAAAGTTGTCTCCCAACCTAAAGTTGTCTCCCAACCTTTCAACTTCCTAGCATGCATATATTATGTGGTTTTTAACAAATTAAAAAACCATGGACTAAATTTAATTATCTCAAACATATTTGAGTCTAATTAAACATTACTTGAATTTACCCAAGTCCCACTAGTTAAATAATTAATTTAAATTGAGCTCTACAAAACTCAATATAATTTAATTAATTCAACACTTGAATTAATTTAATTATTTGGACTCTACTAGGTCCACTAGTGTTTAACTAATTCAACACTTGAATTAATTTAATTTAGTCCATAATAATGTTAATGAAAATCACAATTTTCAAATACATTATTCACTTGGCCAACTTTTAATTTAGGAACACTTCCATAAATTAAAATTTACATTTCTCTCATAGAAGTCATACTTCTATTTTTCTTTACGCTTATAAACTCATTTATAAGCCGTTCAACACATTGAACTATTTTCTCCTTTATAGAAGTCATACTTCTAATTTTCCTTACGCTTATAAACTCCTTTATAAGCTGTTCGACACTTTGAACTATTTTTACTTCTCAACGGGATCTAGAAAGCTAGTACTTGTGTGGCCCTCAATGGTTCATTGATACGACTAGCCGTGGGTTCACATCTCCATGTGATTCGGACTAAACATGTCCTTATATGAGCATACCTCAATTGCTCCATTCTTACTTATCAACTCCTTGATAATAAGAACGTCAGAACTCAAGTCTGATAGTGTACCCAACCAATCATGTTAAACGCCTAGCAGCATCGCTTACATGATTCCATTGGTATCAAATGATAGTGCCTACAAGAACCATTCAATTATGGTTAGCGTACAGTACGGTCCCTTCAACTCATATATCCCGACCGATTCGACAACCATTGGTTTATCGAGAGTTGTCAATGAATCGATACTATGTGTCATGCTGTAGTTGTATCGATGGTGTAATCTATGTAACCCCTTTCATAATTACCACCATACTCTGATCAGAGATTTCAACCTACATACACATGAGAACACATAGGATATCCATACCCGAAAGTAAGCGGTGAATCCCCGACTACAATGCATCGACTCCTATTTGTTTCGACAGAACACCCAACCTTGCCACCTGATGACCCCATGAGAGTCGGTAAACAAGTCAAAGTGTAATTCTAGCACATAGAGTCTCAATGTTGTCCCGGGTCATAAGGACTAATGGTGTACAACCATAAACTAGGACTTTTCCACTCGATAAGTGAGAACCACTTGGATAGTCCTTTTATGGAGGGTTGTTCAGTGCACTCTACCAGGAGCACCTATCTGCATGCTTGGACATCACAATGTCCCCTACCAATGAAACATGGTACTCACATCGCAGATACTAGTCTCGAACTCTAGCGGCCTATATCCTTCTTAGTGGCGGCTGAATCGACTAGGAACCGTTTAGAATATACAGTATTCCAAATATGAGTTTCATGATACTCATCATATGAGCATCTCATATTCTTTCTACTATTTGTATATTCAAGGGCTTTATCTATGCAACTAGCATGGGTATACAGATAAAGATGTGCCAAAATAATAATTTTAGATATTATTAAAATAAAGACTGCTTATACGTAGAGTTTCATTGTGAACACTCGGCCAACACTTGGCTCGACGGGCACCTACTCTAACAGCATTATCATTCCTCCAACTAAAATTTGCATGATTTCGCTAACCTGGATTGTAATTTTGAGAAAATGATTCAAAATTTGGCCTTTTGAAATTGTTCAAAACATTGGCTTGTTCATGGAGTCATTCTTTAAAAGAGGGCAAAGTGGGACAATCTTTTGTAAAATGATCACTTGTATCGCAGATGTGACACACAATTTCTTGAGCAGATTTTAATTGACCATTATTTTTCAATTCAAGTGCCTCAACTTTTTTTGCCAAAGAGGTAAATCTAGCTTGAAGATCATGTTCATCTTTGAGAGTGTACATACCTCCACCAGATGTAGGAGATTGAATCTTGTTTGATGGTTCGATTGTACATATAGTGTCCCAATTTTGAGCATTTTCAGCTAATGAATCGAGATACTCAATTGCCTCGTTTGGATCTTTATCTTCAAATGTTCCATTACACATAAATTCAACCATTGGCCTATCTTTAGGTGTTAAGCCTTCATAAAATTGAGAAACAGCCCTCCAAATTTCAAAACCATGATGTGGACAAAGATTAAGCAATTCTTTGTATCTATCCCAACACTGATAAAAAGTTTCTTCTTTTTTTTGAGTGAAAGTGATGATTTGTCTTTTGAAAGAATTTGTTCTATGCGATGGAAAAAACTTTTTCAAAAATTGTTGTTGCAATTCATCCCAAGTTCGAATGGATACCGATCTAAGATTTTGTAGCCAAGTTTTAGCTTTATCTTTTAAAGAAAAAGGAAAATGCTTAAGTCGAATGGTGTTCATGCTACAATTTAGATCATTACATGTGTTGCACACTTCTTCAAACTCTCGTAAATGCATGTATGATTTTCAGAATCTAAGACATGAAAGTTGGGTAAAAGTTGGATAATACCAGGCTTAAAATTGAAATGAGATGCATCAGGGGGAAAAACTAGACATGAAGGTGCACTAGTACGTGTAGGATTCATGTGATCTCTAAGTGTTCTTCGTCTATCATGATCATGTTGAGATTGAATTTCATCTTCATTTTCTTGGATGGGTTCTTCCGCCATGTTTTGTAAAAATAAAGGGTTATTTCGAATGAGTCGATCACTAAGTGTACGTGACCAAATGCTCATGCAAATGCAAATGCAAATGCAAAAGAATAAAAACACACAAAAGCAATAAAAATTCAAATAAAGAAAAATAAACTATAAAGGAAAATAAATAGACTTGAAATTAAATTATACTTCCCCGGCAACGGCGCCAAAAACATGTTGCGACTCTGATTGTTGCACTCCCAAGAGCAGGTTGTCCACAAGTAGTATAATTCGGTGAGTCCGATATCGTATCCACAGAGAAGCTAAGGTAATTACAAGTCCACTACAATGTCTTTTTGTTTTGTTTTGTTTTTGTTCTTTTTAATTTTAATTGTTTGAATCTTTAATGGGTAAATTTTAATTGTTTCAAATTTTAATTTAAGTATTTGAGATTAAAGGATCCACTATTGGTATTTTAATAAAGTTAACATTAATGAACAATAATGAAATCCACTTAATAAAATGGTTCCAATATATTAAATAATCATATTTATATAATGTTATATATTATTATCTTATAAGTATATAATATATATAACAAAACTTATAAATGTGGTCAAGTATTTATTGTGCTATATATATTTGTAAACACTAAATCAAGGTTCCCACTTTAAATGGTTGGTAAAACCAAACTAACATTTAAAAGGTACAAGAAATTAATATTATGATATATTTATATATAGTAATCAAGGTTCCCACTTTAAATGGTTGGTAAAACCAAACTAACATTTAAATGGTACCAAGAAATTAATATTATAATATATTCATATATAATAAATCAAGGTAATACCAAACTAACATTTAAATGGTTCCAAGAATTTAGTGTAACATATAGCAACAATAAATCAAAACTCCCACTTATAAGTAGGGTATAAAACTGCTTAAAGAAATAAATATAACATAAACAATAAATAATGATTAAATAATATAAAACATAGATTCTTACCTTTTAGTAACTTTATTATCATGCCAAGAGTTTCACCTTTTCATCTCAACTTTAGTAAGTCAGCTATTCATTATTCAAAGTGTAAAACTTTGAAAATGAAATTAACATGATAATTATATTTAAATGAAGAAATAAAGGAAAAATATAGATAGAAATATTATGAACCCAAAGGTTTGTTCATAGAATGAGGGATATCTCAATACATTACAATGCACCCCTATTTATAGCCAAATTTGGGGAGACAACCACAAATAAAATATTATTTTTTACACAAAAGTCTTCATTGGTGTTCCAAGATATTATATTATATTACACATCACTTTTGAAAATCTTCTTCTCCGAATTTGCTTCTTCACATAAAAAGAAACATGTGGATAATTAGTTGTCTAGTTGTGGTATTTTTTTCAAACCATTTGACAAAGTAATTTGAGAGATATGATCAAAATTCTAGAGCATGATAAAATTGCCGCTCCTTTGTTAACTTTATTTGTTGCTTAATTTGATCCCACTTGTGAGAAGATTTTTATCTCATGCTTGCCATCAATATTGTAGATATTAACATCAACTTTTTACAGGTCCAAGAATCATCTTAATCCCATTTGAAACTCTAAGTTTATTCTTGTTTTATCGAACCTGTAAAAAATAGTAAAAAATTGTAATTACACAACAACTTATATTTTATACAATTTATTATAAAACATATAATATTTAAACATTTAATAAAACAAAAACTATATATTTATATTATAAAACATTTAATTAATGTACAATTTTTATGTTTATCACCTAGCAGAGCCTTGAGCACAAATTATGATATTTTAATAATTATGCATCATGTTCATGATTTTTATGGAATTACGATAAATACGTTGCATGCTTGGTTTAAAAGAAAAGGTACGCATATGCTTGTTTTTATTAAGTGATGAAAATGATGATATTTTTGAAAGATGTGATTTGGTTGTGGCTGACGATGTATATGTATACGATGACATGAGATATGATGAGCTGAGGCCCGGGCTCAGTGGGCGGGTAATTCTATCGCTGATGTCCCCTGCCGCCGGGTACCACGATTTTATAGATGGATCCATCGGATAGAGCTGATACGATAGAGCTGTACGAAAGTCACAACTAATGAACTGAATTCAATTAATAAAATGTTTAAGTTTATGTTGATACGATGAGCTGTTTTGACACGTATATGATGACATGAAATGACATGCTTAAATACAATATGATTTTACTCGACACGTTTACAAATATGATGACATGAGATGACATGCTTTGACATGATATGATTTTACTGGACACGTTTACGTTATGCTTTTAAGTTCATGAAATATATGTTGAATATGATATTTTTCACTGCTGTGTGCTATGTATATGTACTTGTTATTAACGGTACATGTGTGTTAAGTCTTTAGACTCACTAGGCGTGTGTGATGTAGGTGAGCTTGTTATTGAGAGGACTGGAGGTGCTGAACACTGTGTAGATAGACCTGTTGGGGTGACACGACCCGAGGACCACATGTTTTCCGCATTTTTTTATGAGATTTGAGATGATATGAACATTTTGATTCGCTGGTTTTGATACGCTGATGATTTTCACAATTTTATCGTTTACGTTTACGCACTATTTTTATTGTCAAATACTTATGATCATTTTTAAATGTTATTTCGAATATGCGAGCTTTTCTTAAAAAAAAATATTTCCGCACTTTTATAATGGTAGACGTTTCATGGCATCTCCGCCAAAGACTAGGCATGTCCGCCCAAAAACTAGGCACATCAGCCCAAAGACTAGGCACCTCCGCCCATAACTCTTCACATAACATATGCTTAATTATAAATCAATAGAATAAGCATATCAATCTCAGAAATTTCAATATATCGAGGCAATGACAATTAAGTATGTGATTTTGGGAAACTCAAGTTAAATCAAACTCGAGTTGTGAAATCGCGGATCAACATTGATTTATACATTTCTCTTCTCGGTCTGACGAAGTCGAAGTATCGAATTCAAATCTGTCCATACTCAATCTGGCAATGACAATATTGAATAGGCACAATATCAATATACACTCTCAAATCAATACTAGATATAATCAGAACTCAATCAAATTCTGTTTCAACGGCATAACTTCACAATAACGATATACCCAGCAATACCATATCAATCAGATATCGATCCCAACATCTCATAATCAATAATAATACAAATATGATATCAAATCTCAATCAAATCAACTCTGAAAATCATAACAATTTCATATGATATTTGTTCTTCAATCCGGTTTCGATTATACGATGTCTACTATGTAAGGAACATCGTATATGAATCATATCTGATTCGGGCAGTATCATAATTTCAAATCATATAAAAAACATAAGAAACTTACGTCCAGTTGAAGCTCTCGTCGAAAGAAACTCAGTACTGAAGTCGGATAAAAAATCAGACGGATGGATTTTTCTCAAATCAAATTCTAGATTCACAAACTTGAAACTTCTCCCGGGAGCTTCTTTCTTTTTCTTGCTAACTAAAGGAATCGAATATATATATATATATATATATATATATATATATATATATATATATATCCTGCATGTCCAAGGCTAGGTGGCTTCCTCTTGGTGCAGCACGTCTCGCGCATATGCGCGAGACACTATGTCTCGGCTTGTAGCATCATAGCAACTCACGCATATGCACGCCCTCGTCCAGCGCATATGCGCGAGGTTCTTGCAACTCTCTGCCACCCTCCCGCATATGCACGAGTCCAGGTCGCGCATATGCGCGAGGTTCTCTGCCTACCTCGCGCATATGCGCCCAGCTGGGTCCCACATATGCGCGAGGTGCTCAGTCCTCACACATAACATTTTTTATTTTCATCTATCCCGGTCTGATCCGTTCCGTATAAAATCACATCTCAATTATTAATAAATCATTTCAAGTTACAATAATCAAAATCTCGGGCATTACACAAGTAATCTCTTTAAGGTCTAAGGGTAAATTGGAAAAGTTAGGGTTTCAGAGGGCAAAATGGTCATTTTACACCTAAAAAAATGTTAGACGTCCTGACAGTGCCCTGAATGATGTAATAAATGTTAAAATATTTATTTTGAAATATTGTGAAATTTTATGATGTAAAACGGTAAATGCTAGAAGTTGTGTTGTATACTTGGTTTAAAGGAAATTGATATTATTGCATATATTTTTATAAATTGATGGAAACAAGGAAAAATGTTTTTAAACAAGTGAATTAATTGTGACAATAAGGAAATGGGAATTCGTGAGGGAAGAGGTCCTAGTGGAACCTGTTCATAGGACAAAGCTCTGTGGGAACCCAACGACCTAATTTCCATCGAGAGGATATGATGATATGTAAAGCCATGGCTCAGTTGAGAGGTAAAAGTATCGCTGATGTCTCCATCGATTATAGGCCAATGTACATAACGAAAATATATTTTTATTAAAAATATTTTCACTGTTACATGTAAATGTTTATGTACTAATTGTTATCATGGCTAAATTTTGCTTAGTCAATAGACTCACTAGGTGTGAATGATGCATGTGAGAATAATTTTGATGATGTTGGAGGAATTGATGGTCGAACTAGCTAGACTGATGATACACATAACCCGAGGACCTTTGCTAGTTTTCTTCATTAGGATTACTTTAAAGATTTTATAACTTTTATGCTTTTGAGAAGATTTAGGATTTTTTCTATTTTAAAAATGCGAGTTTTAGGTTTGGTTTGGCGGTTTAAAAAAATTCTATTATATTTTAAGAAAACAAGTAGTAGACGTTTCAGTTGGTATCAAAGCCAGGTTCTTGCAAAGGGTTGTGCCACTGCCAGTTCCAGAAAACCCTGTAGTCAAGCCTCAATTTTGTAAGTTTAAATACTTTAAATGATTTATGATGGTACCTGCATGTTTACATGGTTTATATGCTTAAGTTACATATTTAAAAGCTTTTTGAAGTTAATTGATATTTATGCTTAAAGTTGCTCAAAAAGGGATTTTTATATGCTGCATGATTAGAAGGTTATATTTAAATGCATGTTGGTTATGTTTAGAATTTGGAAAACGATCAGATATAATGTCTCCTAGACGTGCACCTAGTATTGGTAGGAAAGCTGAGACTCATGAGGATCGTAGAGAAAATGCACCCCCACCTCCAAATGGTAGTGTTGCTACTCTTGTTCTAGAGGGTATGACACGTTTCTTTTAGCAGCAGACTCCTCTTTGGTGGGAAGGAGCGGAACATGGTATCAATCTAGCTAACCTCACTTGTGTGCAATTGAAGAAAACCTTCTATGATAAGTATTTTACTATCGACATCTTAGGACGCTTGAAGATGGTTGAATTCATTAGGAGGTTTGATAAGGGTTGTCACTTTGTGCCCCTCGTTTCTAGAGACGCTGCTGCGAAACTAAGGCACTTCTTGGATGGACTTATACCTACTATACGCTATGATGTGATGTTGATGCAACTGGCTGATTATGCTGTTGCCACTGCTTGTGCTTTCCATGATGAGCAAACCTCAAAGGATATTGATTTTGAGATGCAGTGCAAGAGGCAACATCACCAGCATAATTCTCAACCGAATAAGGGGCAATTTACGGGGCCTCTTGAAGCTCAAAGGCGGAAAATTTGTCCTGAAGAAACCGAGGAAACAGAAGCTACCAGAGTTTGGAGCCCAAAAACCTAAAGAGAGGCCACTGTGCAAAGAATGCAATCGCCCAGACTTTTTCAAGTGCATGTAGGGAACATACAAGTGTTTTATTTGCAAGGAAGAAAGATATAAAGCCATGGATTGCCCAAAGAAGAAAGGACCCACTGTTGGCAGAGCTTATGTTATGCATGTTGAGGAGGCAAAAGTATAGCCAGACACGAATCTGATTATTGGTAACCTTGTTGTGTTAGGATCGGTTGGAAGTGAAAAAATATTTAGAATGAAGAGTTGAATAAACACTTGAAAATTTTCACAACTTTTCGATAGATGAATAAGTTTAGTCATAAACTTAATTCAAGAATCTTGTTGTCAATGTCAATTAGGTAACTTAATAAAAGTGCGGAAATAACTGAAAGACAGATATATAGAATATAACCGATAAGAAAGAACACAAGATTTTTGAACGTTCGGAGATTTCAATAACTCCTACGTCACCCTTTCTATCTCGAATATAGGGTATTCACTAAAAGAATTTGATTTATGCAAAGATTTGTACAAACCCCTTTCAGTTAGGATTTAACACTGCCAATACTGAAACTCTTAGTATCAATACAATTTATCAGTACTCAACTGATGTGTAACTTCTTAGCACAACTGATCTCTACAAGATCGAATTATACAACAATGAGTGTTTGTGCTTTATGCTCAAGTATAGCCTGAAAGCTATGAGTATGTATACTAAGCATGAGCTTTCGAGAGCTTTTAAACTTGAAGGAATATACGCAGAGTTCTTGACTATATTTCTTGATAACTTGGGCAATCTTTGCAACTTAATTCGTTTCGCTTCACCTAATCTTCTCGGCTATTTATAGGCTTTGCTTCCAATGGTAACAATGAATGCATTTTGAATCTTTATATCCGTTGTATAGCAATGTCAACATTCTTCTGAATGTCGTATACTGTAACTTTTTTGAAATGCGGCGTTCCCACTATGCGTTACAGTCTGCTTTTGTACAATTGTCGGCTGATAGTTACGTTCCTTAACTGATGACATGTAAAGCTGATCAGTTGACTTCTTTAGCCTATAGGATTAACTGATTGTCAGTTGGCAGCTTAGTTCAGTTAGCTCTGCCCAGTTCAATTAGCTCTACTCACTTCAGTTGCCTTGAATTATATACGCATTAATCTTATGTTCGGGCAACTATCAGTTTACAAATTCTCCATTCAGTTGCCTTGAATTATATACTCCGAAACTATCCAAAAAAATTTCCATTTTAGGTGTTTGACAAAATTTATAATTTACAAACTGATCAAACTGAACTCTTCGTAGATAAAATAATCTTTTATTGTTAACTCTTTCAATGTACAGATTTGTACAAAGAATGAAATAATAAAAAAAATTTGAATGAAGAATCTTCTTTGGTGTACTGATTCGTTCAAGGATTAAAAGAATAGCTAACTGAGAAATCTGCCAAAACTTTCAACTGAATAAAGATGTCGTCTTCCAATTGATCTGGACTTCTTCATATCTTTTCCCTTTTATCACCTGGTCCATGATCAGTTGATTGACTAGTTCTCTTCTTAGATAGCTTATGTCATTCTTCCTAGGTCGCTTCTTAGATAGCTTCTGTTGTTCCTCCTCTTCCCCCTTTTTGTCAAATTCAACAACCTTGTTGGATAACGCACGGACTTCCAATGTGACATTAAATATTACATTCATTATTTGTTCTTGCATTAGATCCATTCTATTTGTCACTACTGTTTGCAAAAAATTCAATGCGATTTTTTAACATGTCTTGAGTCTGGAAATGAGCTTGAACCGTCACTTGGTCTTTCTTTAATTGAAGTAGTTGGAGAAATAAGGAAGTGATATCCTTTGTAACCTGGTGTAGGTTCTTCATTGTATTCTCCTTCATAGAATAAATCTTCAAAGTGTGCAGCAATTGAATTGACTTGATATCAGAAATACATGAAATGAAATGGAGTAGGTTGGACTGAATGTCTTCTCTCATGGAATCACTAGTCATTGGTATATGAGGAGACAGAGCTTCAGATGATTGTGGTTCTTGCTCCTTGTCTTCTTCAATAAAGATTACGAAGGCCCTATTTGTTGATTTAGTCTATTTGTTGATTTAGTCACAACCGTAACCATTCTGGAACAATTTCTTCAACTACTTCATATTGAACTTCTGGAGGAGGAGTGAAAATCTGAACAGCAGTTGAGCAGGTATGCTCTTCAGTTGGTTTATTAGCTGATACTTTAGTCGACTCTTCAGTTGGTTCTAAGTACAACTGACTCACTTCAGTTTCAGCTTGAACTACTTATCCAGCTTGACTTTAACAAAATGCTCATGAGACATGTCCAGCTTGGTTTTTGGTTGCTGAACATTTTTGGCAATGAAGATCTTGAATTTGGATGACTTCTCAAAAAGTTCATCCACCAAACCTTTGTTCTTCATAAGGTAGCTGAGCGGCACAACAAAACCTTTGGACAGTTTGGAGGACTGAAGCATGTTCTTGAGGATATTGAAAATGATAGTTGACCACTTCAGTCTCCGTCTAGCTATGACAGCAGTCATTGCTTGAAACTTTCAAGGGTCAGGGTAGCAAACGAGCCTGCGTTGGCGAGCAAACCACAATATCAGCCAATAACTGAATCTCTGGCTTTAGTTCTTTCTTTGGATCACAAAATTTGATTTTCCGTACATCAGCATATAGAAGTGTCTGCATCTCCTCAACATCAGAAGTCTTCACTTCAGAAAAGTGAGCCAAGCTATCGGAAGGTAGTTGGAAGAGATTGCTGAAGAAGTATTCTTCAATGATCAGCAACTGACTGTTGACGGTTGTTGTGATTTTTTCCGTCAGCAGAAATGAAGCTATTAGCATAAAGATCATGAATCTCCTTGGGATAAATTTCTTGAGATGATAATCCCAGGAATTGCTTGAGTCCAGCTGCTTCCAGCTTGAGAAAGACATTCTTGACAGCTTCCTCCTTGACAGATAGGACTGAGTCAAAATCAATAGCCATTGCATTAAGAATGTATGAGGGAACTTGACTTGCCATTGCTGAAAATTTGGATATCTGCGTGGAAGAAAAGCTCTATGTTTGATTTGCTCTGAGAGTGAAATGCATGTAGGAAACGAAAAGAAGCGGGGTCATTTCTTATGTTGGTGATTATTCGAATTTTTGGACACGTGTCAGTCCAAAATGAATTGATTTTAAAAACATGTGTACTTAGTGTGTAATCAGTGAATAAAAAATGTTTGGACTACGTGGGGCCACGTGATTGATTACTATTCAATGATAAAAAATAAACTGCATAATTTAACAGTCCCATCATTTATTATGGAATACTTGTCGATTAGTCAGTTAACTTATATGATAAGATCAGTTAGGTCAATAATTGAGTGATTAGTTGGGAACTGAATCAGTTCAATTGAAGATCGACTGACGAATGTCTTATCAGTTAACTAATCGATGTTCCCCCTAAACAAATGCATATAAGTAAAAGAGAGTAAGAGATTCTCATCCTGAATAAATCAATTGCATTCTGTTAACTGATGTCTCTTTGTCTTCTTTTGCTTCCTCAGTTAGAGTCTTTCTATAAATAAGATCAACCACATCAGATACAGAATATTTACACAAATAATAACAATTAAGCAAAGATAGATAAACCAAGAAATTCCAACAATCCTAATCCTGCAGCAATACTTCTATGCGTGGAGAGTTGGAGGAGAGACATCGAAGATTATGTCTTTGAAAGAGTCATGTCCACCTGGACGAAGATACATGACTTGTAGACCATCCAAAAAGATTGATTAGTTGCTACTGATAAACAAAAGGAAACTGAAATCAAGTATAAGAGGCGTCTCAACGTCATTCACACTTCAGACCTTGTAACTGATGAAGGTCTTTACTACTTGATGCTTATCAAGGAGCAGTTAGTGCTATGAAGAATTGCCTCTAGTTGGATGTCCTTTTGGCTAGAAGCCATTGAAAGGGAACTGAATCATGTAATAGCAGAAAGATATTATCAATAAAATTGTTATTCTGATTCATTGTTATTTTCTTTCGGCACACTAACTGATAACAGTTTACTAACTGATTAAAAACGTAAATAGTATAAAGTAAAGTCAACGATTTCCTCTAAAATATGTTGCAAAAAAAATTATTTATCCTTGAAAGATGAATCATCAGATATAATAAATGCATCTCTGCAGAATACTCGAAGCTTATCTATAAAGAAGAGTGAAGTTAGTCAACAGATAAGTTACATATTTCAGCAAATATCACATAATGGACGCTTCAAGCAATTCACAGCAGACAGACATTGCTGAGGAATTGAAGCAATCCATTGAGGCTACTGGAAAGCTGAAAATAGAAAATCTTGTCTTTGAGAAGACGATGTCAACATGGACTAAAATTCAGGAGTTGGAGTCTTCTAGAGAGGATGAGTTGGTTGTCACTCGAAGGCAAGTGGCAACTGAGAATAAGTATGTGTGGCGTCTATGCATTGCTCATGCTTCAGATATCTTCACAAATGAAGGTGTCTATCATCTGATGCTTCTCAAGGAGCAAAGGACTCTGAGAAACATTGTTATATCAGATGAATTCACAAGACTGCCACTGGAAAGTTATCCGCATGGATGAGGTCCTGGCTGAATTCAATAGAATGAAATAAACAATGTAATATCTACTCGTTCCAGTCAAATAAAAGTTTGTTTCAATCAATGTTTGTGTATCCTTTACTTCTTTAATTACTTGTGTATCCTAACTGATACTAATTGAAAGATAATTAGTAACAATTGAAAAATACTAACTGGCACAAAAAATTGACATATCAATTCAACTAATATTAAGACAAATCAATTAAACCAAGAATATTACCAAAGTAATAAAACTTAGTCTCGGGTAATGGCTTGCTGAACATGTCAGCTGCTTGTTGTTCAGTTGAAATGTACTCTAGCCTTATTGCCTTCTTTAGAGCATGATCTCTGATGAAGTGATTTCTGACATCGATGTGTTTGGTTATAGAGTGAAGAACTATATTGTATGTAACTACAATCGTGATTCTATTGTCACAGAAGATTGATGATTCTTCTGCAATGACTCCATAATCCTTCAGTTGTTGCTGAATCCAGAGCAGTTGAGCGCAACAACTTCCAGAAGCTAGATATTCTGCTTCATTTTTGGAAGTTGCGATGGATGTTTGCTTCTTGCTGAACCATTAAATCAGTTTGCCTCCTAGAAACTGACATGATCCACTGGTGCTTTTACGATCAAGCTTACTTCCAGCATAATATGCATCTGAATAGCCAATAAATTGAAATATGAGTCCTTAGCATACCATATGCCCACATTTTGTGTGCCTTTAAGATATTTCAATATGCGTTTGGCAGCTGAAAAGTGTGATTTCTTAGGATCTGCCTGAAATCTAGCAAACATTCAAATAACAAATACAATATTAGGACGACTAGTAGTTAGATATAATAAAGAACCTATTAAACATCTGTAGAGTTCCGTCTCAACTGATATTCCCCTTTCATTTTTATCTAATTTAATCAATGAGATTATGTGAGTACTTGCAGCTAAACATGTCTCCATGACAAATTTCTTAAGCAGTTCATTTGTGTATTTGGTCTGACTGATAAAACTATCAGTTTCTAGTTGCTTCACTTGCAGACCAAGAAAGAACCTCAGTTCACCTATCATACTCATCTAAAATTTTTCCAACATTAACTTGGCAAATTTCTCACATAATTTGGGGTTCGTTGACCCACAAATAATATCATCAACATATATTTGCATAAGTAAAATATGATCATTCTTTGAAAATTTGAACAAGGTCTTATCAATTGATCCAACAGTAAAATCGTGATCAGTTATAAATTTTGAAAGTGTTTTATACCAAGCTCTTGGAGCTTTTTTAAGACTATATAGAACTTTGTTCAAATGATAAACATTTTTAGGAAGAGAGTGATTAACAAAACCTGGTGGTTGTTCAACAAATACTTCTTCCTGCAACTGACCATTTAAGAATGAACTCTTGACATCCATTTTGTAGACATTGAAGTCTTTGAGTGAGGCATAAGCAAGGAACATTCTAATGGCCTCCAGTCTTGCAACTGGTGCATATGTTTCATCGTAATCAAATCCTTCTTCTTGCATGTATCTTTGAGCTACAAGCCTTGTTTTATTGCGCACAACTGAACCTTATTCATTCAGTTTGTTCCTATAGACCCACTTTGTACCTATAATGGTTTTAGACATTGGTCTTGGAACTAAGTTCCATATATTGTTATGGGTAAATTGATTTAGCTCTTCTTGCATAGCATTTATCCAGTTAGGATCAGCAAGAGTTTCATTGGTTTTCTTTGGTTCTAGTTGGGAAACAAAGGCTGAATGAATAAATAAATTAATCATTTGATTCCGAGTTCTCACCAGATCAGATGGATTACCTATCACCAGTTCTGGTGGGTGTGATTTCTTCCATCTATATTCAACATTGGTTGGATCGATTTCAGCAACTAGTTCAGTTGGTAACTGAACATTTTCTTCAGTTTCAGTTGTCGCTGCTTCAATTGGTATTTGAATTTAATCATTTAGTTCCACCAACTGATGATCAGGAACAATTTATTGTTCAACTGATTGATCTAGTATATCTAGTTCTGGTGTTTGAAGGAGATTTTGATTGATATGAACTTCTTCTTCACTATCATCCTCTAAACTTATATTTGTAAAGCGATCAGCTAGTTCAACTAGATCAATTGGCTTGTCAGTTAGTCCAGATTCATCAAACACAACATGAATCGATTCTTCTATATTCAAAGTACACTTATTAAAGACTCTATAAGCTTTACTAACTGATGAATAACCCAGAAATATTCCTTCTGCAGATTTTGCATCAAATGCTTTCAAATGATTTTTGTCATTATCTTGAATAAAACATCTACAGCCGAATATTCTGAAATATTACACCACACTTTTATTTCTATGCCAGATCTCATACGGTGTTTTCAAATGATTTTTTTTAATCATAATCTGTTTTGAGTGTAACATGCATTGTTCACTTCTTCTGCCCAAAATCTTTGAAAAATAGCAGAATCAACAAGCATTGTTCTAGCAGCTTCTTTAAGAGTTCGATTTCTTCTCTCAGCTATACCATTTTGCTGAGGAGTTCTAGCTGCTGAGAGCTCATGCTTAATTTCAATATTTTTTAAAAAGTTATAAGGTTTTGATTGACAAATTCAATCCCTAGATCAGACCTTATTCTGTCAATTCCAATTGATATTTCATTTAATAATCTTTTGAAAAGTTTAATCAGTTGTTCAACAGTTTGATCTTTTGATTTAAGAAAAATAACCCAATTAAATCTTGAAAAATCACCAAGGTGTATTTCATTCCCCCTAAACTCATGACTGATATTGGACCAAAAAGAACCATATTCAGCAGTTCTAATCATCTAGAAGAATATTTACTACCCTTGTTTTTAAATGAAGATCTTACTTGTTTACCAAACTAACATGCTGAACAAATTTTATTTTTTGAGAAATCTATTTTAGGCAGACCAGTTAAAAATCTTGGTCACTCAGATAAGCAGTAGACTTAAAATTTAAGTGGTTCAACCTTTTATGCCACAACCAGTTTTTAGAAGATTTAGAGGCTACAAAACCTACTGATGCATTAGGTTGATTAGTCCAACTGACTTTGAAAATATTGCCACAACGATTGCCAGTTAAAATGACCTCATTAGTTGAGTCTTTAACTGTGCACGTGTATTTGTTGAACTGGACTGAGAAATTATTGTCGCATAACTAGATGATGCTAATCAAGTTATACTTCAAATTCACAACTAGTAAGACATTTTAATAATGATGTTATCATGGATAAGCTTACCCTTACCCAGAGTTTTACCTTTAGAGTTGTCTTCCCAACTGATGTTTGGACCAGTGTATTTGATCAGTTGGAATAACACTATCCAAGTACCAAATTGATTCTTTTTTCCCCTGTTACCTGCAATCACACAATATATAATCTTGGTACCCACATTTATTTGGCTCCTAAACTAATTAGTCTTTTAGGAACCCATACTTTGACTAGTCTAACTGACTTACCAGTTGTTGTGTTCCAAATTATTTTTCCCAGCTTGTGTGTGTTAGGAGTGTGATGCGTGGATGAGACGACATTATTGTTAACCTTCTTCAACTTCTTGTTTACCCGATATCTCTGTTGAACTGGCTTACTGTTTTAATAATAGTAATAATCATCCTTAGAGTTTTAATTCTTATAGCTGAACCTTTTAGGTGATCAGCTCTTTCAATCATTTGATCTCTTCGGGCTATAAGAAATTCCAAACCGTTTAGCTTTGTTCATATTTTCAATCGGTTGAACAATAGGTTTACTTGGCTCAAATATTTCATGTGCCTTAGTTGATTTCACAAAAGTAATGTACTTGCCTTTGTGCAATTTCAACTTGGGCATTGTATCACTTCCAGAGGTTTCTTCAATGTTATTGAAGTCTAAACTAGTTCTATCAGTAAATGATTTTTGCAAACTCAGCATTTCAGTCAAAGTGACTGATGACTTATTCCAAGCCTGAATTAAGTCAGTTTGTTTTGAAATCTCATTTCTCAAGTGATGAACAAGGATTGGCTCTCAATCATTTCTGTTTTTTGCTTTGCAATCTCTCTTTTTATACTCAACAGTTCAACTGAATCATCAGTTTCTGTTTTATTATCCTTGGGATCAGTTTTCTCAACTTTGGCTTTTTCAAATGAGGGAGTAAGTTTGTGCTACTCATTTACCATTTCATATAAAGTGGTAATGAGTTCTTCTCGTGTAAAGTCAGTAAAGCTGAAGTCAAATACCTGTTCACTTTTTGACTCTAGTTTTGCATCATTTGCCATTAAGCACTTAACCTCTTCTTCATCATCACTGGTGCTGACTGAGCTTTCAGAATCTGAATTTTCACTGTCAGTCTTTGCCCATTTGATTTGCTCTCTTCAGCTAGTAGCACTTTGTGTTTCTTCTTGAATGATCTTTTATCATTCATGTCTTTTATCTTGTATTCAACTGATTTCTTGTTTTTATGAGTTGAATGTCTGATGTCCTTCTTTGGTTTTGGACAGTCAGCAATGAAATGACCTTGCTTTCTATAGTTGAAGCAACAATTTGGTTCTTCCTTGGAATTGCTCTTCTGATAGTTTCGTTGGTAAGAACCTTGATTTATCCTCATGAAATTTTTAAACTTCTTCACAAATAATGACATAGCATTATTACTTAACTGATCTGCAGTTTTCTCAGCTGAACCAGTTGGTTCCAGTTTATGAGCTTTAAAAGCGGTTGTATCTGCTGGTGTAGAAGGTTCTCATTCTCTTGTTTGCAACTCAAACTTATATGCTTTTAGATCAGCAAATAAATCTTGTAGTTCGACCTTATTCAGGTACTTTGATTCTCTCATGGCCATGGTCTTAACATCTCACTCCTTGGGATGACCTCGGACCACCTTCAGCGCAACTTCTTTGTTTGAATACACTTTTCCAATTGCATTTAGTTCATTTATGATGCTGCTGAATCTCTCATCATATTCGTTCATAGATTCTCCAGGTCTTTATTTTAATAATGTCGAATTTCTGAATATCAACTGAGAGTTTATTTTCTCTAGTCTGTTCATTGCCCTCGCAGAGCTGAATCAACTTCTCCCAGATTTCTTTTGCAGTCTTGCACATATTTATCTTGTTGAAAGTAATTTTATCCAGCGTTCTGTACAAGATGTCTTTAGCCACATTGTCCAAATTGGATTTTCTTTTGTCTTCAGCTCTCCATTCTTCTCTAGGCTTTTCAATGCGGTGTGGTGCACCATCAGTTATGGCAACATCGGTGTTTTCTTTCAATATTTTCATGGTTCCATCAGTAATAACGTACCACATATCATCATCTTGTGCAGCTAGATGAGCCTGCATTCTTATCTTCCAATCATCAAAATTTTCTTTGGAGAACATTGTAATTTTATTGTAGGAAGACCTGGTATTCAGATGTAAATATGGAAATATTCAGGAACAAGATTCAACCGATCTGATACCACTTTTTAGGATCGGTTGAGATGTGAACCCACGGCTAGCTTTGTCCCTGAACCATTGAGGGCCATACAAGTATCGGATTCTATGTTCTCTTTGAGATAGTCAAATTTCAAGGAGTTGAAATTTGGCGACTATAATTGGATGGAGATCAGACAGGAAGCTTATAAAGGAGTTTATAAGCTGATTCCATAATATGGAAGAAATGGAAGTTACCTTAATTGCTAATTAAGGTAGGGGAGTGGAACTGTCTGTTTTGAAGGTGTTCACTAAACTGACAGTAGCTAGCCCAATATGGTAACTGAACATTTTGATCTTCAAAATTTTCACTTTTCATTATATGAACGAGACTTGCATCCTTTATGTCTCGGGACTCTCGGATCATAGATCGAGGGTATAATGAGTTCATAATCATTTTTTAGTTAATTAAGAATTTACTAATTAAATAATTGTGCTAGTATTGGTGACTACTAACTTGCACAAATTCTCATAAATATTCTAAATGAGCCTAAAATTAAATTAGCAATGAATTAATTTTATAAATTGTATAATGGTTATTTTATTTAATTCAATTAATATACATATACATGTATGTATTTTATATGGTGATATATATATATATATAAATGTATATTAATATATCATGTATTATTAATAGCTAATAAATGCATTATATATTAATAATATGGGAATATATAAGTAATGAAATACATAGTGTTCTAGTACCTGCCCTAGTCTTTGTGAGAGAAAGACTCCTAATTAGATTAGAAGTCTCACTCTATATATACAATGTGAGGGGTCATAAAGAAATACCGAAGAAATTGCACACAAAATTCACCTTAATACTCTCCAATTCCTTACACAAATCTCAGCCACCTTGTTGTTAATCAAGGAACATTTCGGCCACTTTGTGTTTCATCCACGCCACACCTACATCGTTGCTCCGTCTCCGGATTTTGGAATTTCGGAGGCTACAGTATCAACGTGAAATCGCTTGTATTTATTAGTGAAATCCAAGTGATGGAATACCGTTTCTGATTGTGGATCGGATTAGGTAATCAAAGGAGTAATCTGTTCGTAGGGATTAACAAGAAAGACTATCTCTGCGTAAAAATCGGAATAGTTTGGAGTCCAGCGTTCTATACGCAAAAGTATAGTTCTAAATGCCTTATGAGTGGTTTGTTAAACACACGACGCCCAAGCAATTTTTTGATCGTCGAAATGAAAATTTTTAAACTTACTGTTGTGTCTTGGGTGACAGAATTTGATGTCCAAACTATAGTATCAAAGATAGATTTTCTCAATCATGTTTTTAATTGTGTTGATTTTATATTTCAAACAGCGTAAATTTTTTTCAGAAAACAACCCCTCAAATTGATTTCTGAAAAAAAAAAAAACATTGTGCGGCTGGCCGATAAAGTATGGCCACGGGCGTTTCTGCATAGCCTGTCCCTTTATTTCAAATAATAATGAAAAAATTGAAGGGGGTGAGCAGGGCAGTGCCGTACCTTGCCCATCTGCGGCCTGCCTAAAAAGTATGGCCAGCAGATCGGGCATCAAGGGAATCCTCGAGCAAGTTGCCCGAGATGGTCTCGGGCAGTCCTGCCTAATGAGGACTTTTTTCGAAGAGTCCTTGAAGTGTTTTCTTTATTATCGAAAAATATTATGGGATAAATTGATATTTATGAAAATACAAACGATTTTGCCCCTACAATAATTTTTAATAAATTTAATTTTTTACAAAATAAATAATTTAAATAAGAATTTAATTATTTATGGTAAAATGTGTTTTACCAGAAATTTAATTATTTGAAGTTAAATAACATTGTTTATTTAACTTGATATTTATAGCGGTTAGTGATAATTTATGAGTTACGCGATTTTTTGATAATATGTTATATTATCGAATTAATAAATATATGATATTATATTGTAAAAGGATGATCAAGAGCCATGACCAATGTGTTAGGTGTAGGTTAGGATATTTTATGTGTTGTAATTTTGATTATATGATAATTAAAAGTTGACCAGATTTATGTTCCATTACCACGCCCCTAAGTTTGTATCCCAATGTGCCATGAAGATTTAATGTAAATATAGAATGAGTGGGAGATCAAGATTTAAAGACGGTGGGCTTGATCCCCAGAAGGAGTTTTGAAGATCGAAGACTTGTAAAATATTGGAAGATTTTGTAATATTGCATTTGTATCCCTGCATTTACCAAGGTTATGGATATGGATTCGTATATGGCTCGTACAGATCAATTTGCTATCGGTTATCGATCATCCTTTATTATTTATGATGTATGTGACATATTATAAATATTCAATAAGTGTATTATTATTAATATAATAACAAGAGTTGTATGAATCCGGCAAACATACAAACAAAAATAACACGAGTTTTAAAAATAATGATGAGACAAAATGTTAACATTAAAATATCTTATTTTGGATGAGATCCAAAATTTAAATCAAGCCAATTAAAAGAAAGTTTAATAATTCTTTACCTTTCATCAAAGGTGGTTTCATGATGAACGCTATACGCGGTCAGTGTCTGGCTCATATTATTGGGAAAGCCTGGACGTCGGAAAGTTGTGACTTCCATTGATATGTTTGATGTGAAGTACGTGGAAATTCCATGACTTCGGATCATATTATTGGGAGATCTCATGGCAACTGTCCACTAAGGTTTTACATTGGTGGGTCGGGCTCGACACGTAAGGAGAAAAGGGATCATATTATTGAAGCCTCTTCAAACGTAAGGTAAAATTAATTAAAGGTAGCAAGGATTTGCGATTCGGCTCTATCTTTTGGAAATTATGACTGAATGATATTATTCGGGATCACTATTTCGCAATTGGGCCTGACGCCCTCATTAAGGACATTAGATTTCCCGTTTTCATAAGAGGGTGGTGAAAATTTCAAAATATTGGGAGGCATCCTATAAACAAAAGTCCATATTTTGCGTCTTACAAAATATTTTAAAATAGTCAGTAACGTTTATTCTATTATCATATCAGCATATTTACGATTTCGTCACGTAATCCATTTATTTTATTAAAACAATCTAACTGAACTCTAATTTTCAAGATTGGCTCGGAAAATTGTTCTAAATTCGGAGAAAATAGTATACACACTAATGTCAGTCTTGCTGAACTGACAATGGATGCAAGATGGTGAAACCATAGTATACAAGTTAAAGCGTAATATGATCGCTTCTATGTCAAATGAACTATAGAGAAAGTTTGAGGAAACGTTGAATGCTGGTGAGATTCGAATACACGTGGAAGAGTTGCATGATGCATGAAAATCGTACAATGATGCACACCACTTTCAAGGAGCTCATGACTACACGCATGAAAGATAAGGCTCTAGCCCATGAGCGTGGTGTGCATATGATTGGGCTGATTGAGAAAGTGTTGGTCTAGGAATAGGTGATTCCTAACGAGTTACTTCATGACATCAATTTTGGGTCATTCTCTTCTTCATTTGACGTGTTTATGGTGAACATTAATTTGCATAAGATAGATGATAGCCTTAAAGAGCTAGTCAATACTCTTATAACTTATGAGGCCTCGATAAAGCATGAAAATTTTGTTTTCTAGTGGCCCTCTTGTCAGGGACGAAAAATGACCCACAAGGTAAAGGAAAGAAATGTTATGCCCCTTACAAGAAAAACAAGCCCAATAAGAGACAATTTCCAAAAGACACTAAAAGGGCCCGAAAGGCCCGATAAGTCAGAACATGTATGTCTCACTGGAAAAAGTCTGGACATAAGAAATTATCTAGGCCAGAAATGTTTTGGTAATGATAAGTGAATGTCTAAGTAAACACGATTTCAACAACAAACAAATAAAACAAGATAATCTAAATGAAGCACATTTGTGGCACGTTAGGCTAGGACATATTTCCCATAGAAGGATGCACAAGCTAGTGAGAGAGGGAATGTTTACCGTCAGATATAAACTCTTTAGAGACATGTGAGTCCTATCTGAAAAAAGGAAAAATGACCAAGGCTTCTTTCTTAAGGAAAGTGGAACATGAACATGATCTATTGGATTTGATCCATATAGATGTGTGTAGCCCACTAAGTGTTAGCACGAAATTTGGCCATTCACTTCATTACATGTACCAATGAACATTCAAGGTTTGGGTATGTGTATTTAATGAATTACAAGTCTAGAACCTTTGAAAGTTTCAAAGAATTCAAAGCAGAAGTAGAGAAACAATTAAGAAATAGTATTTAAACACTACGATCAGACAAATGTGGAGAATACTTGAGTACTGAGTTTCAAGAGTACCTTAAGGAGAATGAGATTCTCTCATAGTGGACTCCACTTGTGTTGCGACTTTGATTGTTGCACTCCCAAGAGCAGGTTGTCCACAAGTAGTATAATTCGATGAGTTCGAATATCGTATCCACGAGGAAGCTATGGTAATTACAAGTCCACTACAATGTCTTTTTATTTATTTTTTCTTTTAGTTGTTTGAATCTTTAATTGGTAATTTTTTTAATTGTTCAAATTTAAATTTAAGTAGTTGAGATTAAAGGATCCACTCTTGGTATTTTAATAAAGTTAACATTAACGAACAATATTGAAATCCACTTAATAAAATGGTTCCAATATATTAAATAATCATATTTATATTATGTTAAAAATTATTATCTCATAAATATATAATATATACCAAAACTTATAAATGTAGGTCAAGTATTTATTGTGCTATATATATATTTGTAAACACTAAATCAAGGTTCCCACTTTAAATGGTTGGTAAAACCAAACTAACATTAATGGTACCAAGAAAATATTATTAGGATATATTTATATATAGTAAATCAAGGAATCCAAGTTAAATGGTTGGTAAAAACCAAACTAACATTTAAATGGTTCCAAGAATTTAATATTATAATATATTTATATATAATAAATCAAGGCATCCACTTTAAATGGTTGGTAATACCAAACTAACATTTAAATAGGTTCCAAGAATTTAGTGTAACATATAGCAACAATAAATCAAAACTCCCACTTATAAGTAGGATATAAAAATGCTTAAAGAAATAAATATAACATAGACAATAAATAATGATTAAATAATATAAAACATAGATTCTTACCTTTTAATAACCTTATTATCATGCCAAGAGTTTCACCTTATCATCTCAACTTTAGGAAGTTAGTTATTCATTATTCAAAGTGTAAAACTTTGAATATGAAATTAACATGCTAATTATATTTAAATGAAGAAATAAAAGAAAAATATAGAGAGAAATATTATGAACTCAAAGGTTTGTTCATAGAATGAGGGATATCTCAATACATTACAATGCACTCCTATTTATAGCCAAATTTGGGGAGACAACCACAAATAAAATATTATTTTTTACACATAAGTCTTCATTGGTGTTCCAAGAAATTAATATTATATTACACATCACTTTTGAAAATCTTCTTCTTCGAATTTGCTTCTGCACATAAAAAGAAACATGTGGATAATTGAGTTGTCTAGTTGTGGTATTTTTTTCAGAATATTTAACCAAGTAATTTGAGAGATATGGTCAAAATACTAGAGCATGGTAAAACTGCCACTCCTTTGGTAACTTTTTTGTTTCTTAATTTAATGCCAATTGTGAGAGGATTTTTATCTCATTCTTGTCAACAATATTGTAGATATTATAATCAACTTTCTACAGGTCCAAGAATCATCTTAATCTCATTTGCAACGCCAAGTTTATTCTTGTTTTATCGAACCTGTAAAAAATAGTAAAAACTTATAATTACACACAACTTATATTTTATACAATTTATTATAAAACATGTAATATTTAAACATTTAATAAAACAAAAACTATATATTTATATTATAAAACATTTAATTAATGTACAATTTTTTATCTTTATCAACTTGCCACACCCCAGTCGAATGGTGTATCAGAACTTCGTAATCGAACATTGATAGACATGGCCCGATCTGTGATGGGATAAATCATTTGATGCACTAGCTGAAATACAAGATAAGAAAAATTCAGTCACTGATAAAACTAGTTTAGGGTTTAGTAACAAAGATGAAACTTCCACCAGTGATACTCAACCAAAACTGAACATAGGCAAAGGGAAATATATTCACTTTGTAAAATTAGTTGTGGCACAAGAACAACTTGAGCCAAGTAAACAAGTTGAACAACCTATTGAAAATAAGAACAAGGCTAGAAGGTATGGTATTGGTTATAGCCCAAAAATTTCAACTGACCCACAAAGTCAGTCATCAAAAAGGTTCAACAATATATTTCTGAACTATTATAATGGCTACTCCAATTACTATAACAGCAAGCTAGTTCAGAAAAGATATCGGCTGAACAATCAGTTGAACAAGGCTAACGCTCATATTGCTTCATCTGCACACTACACATCAAGCACACACAAGCCAAGAAGAACTATTTGGAATACAACAACTGGAAAGTCAGTTAGACTGGTCCAAGTCTGGGTTCCTAAAGGACTAATCAGTTTAGGACCCCAAATAGATGTTGGTACCAAGATCATATATTGTGTGTGATTGCAAGTGACATGTACAAACAAAGAATCCACCTGGTATCTGGACAGTGGATGCTTGCGTCATATGACAGGGGATGCAACTTTGTTATCCCAACTGATCAAATACACTTGTCCAAACATCAGTTTTGGAGAGAACTCCAAGGATAAAACTGTCGGTAAGAGTAAACTTATCCAAGGAAAATTTACTATCAATGATGTTTTACTAGTTGAGAATTTGAAGTATAACTTGATTAGCATCAGTCAGTTATGCGACAATAAATTTGAGTTCAGTTTGACAGACACACTTGCTCGGTTAGAGACTCAACTGATGAGGTCATCCTAACTGGTAATCATTGCGGGAATACCTACAAAGTAAGTTGTACTGATCAACCTTATACATCAGTTTGTTTTATTGCCTCCAAATCTTCTAAAAATTGGTTGTGGCATAAGAGGTTGAACCACCTAAACTTTATATCTATTGCCTATCTGAGTAACCATGATCTTGTAACTGGTTTGCCCAAAATACATTTTTCAAAAGATAAATTTTTTTCAGCATGTCAGTTTGGTAAGCAAGTAAGATCTTCATTTAAAAACAAGGTTTGTAAATCATCTTCCCGATGCTTAGAACAGCTACATATGGATCTTTTTGGTCCTATACCAGTCATGAGCTTAGGGGGAATGAAATGCACCTTAGTAGTCGTGGATGATTTTTCAAGATTTTCTTGGGTTATCTTTTTTAAATACAAAGACCAAACTGCTGCACAACTGAAAGCTTTTCAAAAGATTATTAAATAAAAAAATCAGTTGGGATTGATCAAATAAGGTCTAATAAAGGGATTGAATTCATCAATCAAAATCTTTCACAATTTTTAGAAAATACTTGGAACAAGCATGAGCTCTGAGGAGCAAGAACTTCTCAGAAAAATAGTGTAGATGAGAGAAGAAATCGGACCCTTAAAGAAGCTGTTAGAACAATGCTTGCTGATTCTGGTATTTATCAATTTTTTTGGGCAGAAGAAGTAAACACTGCATGTTACACTCAAAACCGATCAATGATTAATACGAATCATTTGAAAACACCGTATGAATCTGGCATGGACGCAAAAGCGTGGTTTCTTATTTCCAAATATTCGGCTGCAGATGTTTTATCCTTGATAATGTCAAAAATCATTAAAAGCTTTTGATGCTAAATCTACAGAGTGAATATTTCTTGGGTATTCATCAGTTAGTAAAGCTTACAGAGTTTTTAACAAATGCACTTTGAATGTAGATGAGTCTATTCATGTTGTATTTGATGAATCTGTGCTAACTGATAAGCCGACTGATCTAGTTGAGCTAGTTGATCGCTTTACAGATATTAGTTTGGAGGATGATATTGAAGAAGAAAATCACATTAATCGAAATATCCTTCAAACACCAAAACTAGAAGTGCTGGATCAATCAGTTGAACAAGAAACTATTATCGATAATCAGTTGATGGAGCAAAATGATAATACTCAGTTATCAACTGATACATCAGCAACTGAAACTGAAGAAAATATTCAGTTGCCAACCGAAGTAGTTGTTGAGATGGATGCAACAAATGCTGAGTACAGATGGAAGAAATCACATTCACCAGAATTGGTGATAGGTAATCCATCTGATCCGGTAAGAACTCGGAATCAAATGTTTAATTTATTTATTCATTCAACTTTTGTTTCCCAACTGGAACCTAAGAAAACTGATTAAGCTCTTGCTGATCCTAACTGGATAAATGTCATGCAAGAAGAACTAAATCAGCTTACCCATAACAATGTCTGGAACTTAGTTCCAAGATCAGTTTCTAAAACCATTAAAGGTACAAAGTGGGTATATAGAAACAAACTGAACAAAGATGGTTCAGTTGTGCGCAACAAAGCGAGGCTTGTAGCACAAGGATATATGCAAGAAGAAGGGATAGATTACGATGAAACTTATGCACCAGTTGTAGGACTGAAAGCAATAATAATGTTTCTTGCTTATGCCTCATACATGAATTTTAAAGTCTACCAGATGGACGTGAAGAGTGCATTTCTGAACGGTCAGTTACAAGAAGAAGTATATGTTGAACAACCACCAGGTTTTGTTAATCACTCTCTTCCTTATCATGTTTATCATTTGAACAAAGCCTTATATGGTCTTAAACAAGCTCCAAGAGCTTGGTATGAAATCTTTCAAAATTCCTAACTGACCATGATTTTACTGTTGGATCAGTTGATAAGACTTTGTTCAAGTTTTCAAAGAATGATCACATTTTACTTGTGCAAATATATGTTGATGATATTATTTTTGGGTCAACTAACCCTAAATTACGTGAGAAATTTTCCAAGTTAATACAGGAAAATTCGAGATGAGTATGATGGGTGAACTGACATTTTTTCTCGGTCTGCAAGTGAAGCAACTGGAAACTGGTATTTTTATCAGTCAGACTAAATATACTAAGGAATTGCTTAAGAAATTTGGCATGGAAACATGTTCAGCTGCAAGTACTCCCATGAGTTTATCAATCAAACTTGACAATGATCAAGAGGGAATATCAGTTGAGACGACACTTTACAGAGATTTGATGTTCATTATTGTATCTAACTCCTAGTTGTCGTGATATAGTATTTTTTGTTGTATGTTTTCTAGATTTCAGGCATATCCTAAGCAATCGCATTTTTCAGTTGCCAAACATGGTATGCTAAGGATTCTTCTTTCAATTTAGTTGAATATTCAAATGCAGATTATGCAGAATGTATGCTAGATCGTAAAAGCACCAGTGGATCGTGTCAGTTTCTAGGAGACAGACTGATTTCATGGTTCAGCAAGAAGCAAACATCCATAGAAACTTCCAAAAATGAAGCAGAATACCTTGCTGCTGGAAGCTGCTGTGCACAACTGATCTGGATCCAGCAACCACTGAATGACTATGGAGTCATTGCAAAAATCACCAATATTTTGTGATAATAGAAGCACGATTGAAATTACGTACAATCAAGTTCTTCACTCTAAGACCAAGCATATCGATGTCAGGCATCACTTCATCAGAGATCATGCTCCGAAGAAAGCAATAAGGCTGGAATACATATCAACTGAACAACAAGCAGCTAACATCTTCACCAAACCTCTACTAGATACTAAGTTTTCTGTGGGGCCCTTAGCTCCTAATTGTTATTACAATGCGCTTTGATTAGGGTTAACTAATTACAGCGGAAAACGAGTTTAAAATTTCTTACAATGAGCCCAATCTTTTTATTTGAATACTAAAAATAGTATCTCATCTCACGTCATAAACATGTCCACACGTCACATACAAACAACTCATATCCTCGAGACATACCCCGGTATATAGATACATATACATATATACTGGGAACAAAACATAAACATAAACCTCAACCCAAGCTATGGCTTCCTCCAGAAATACCCTCTCCGGTATCCTGATATCCTGGAGTATCTGCCATTGTCCACACACAAAGACAACAACAGCCCCCCTTGGGGATTAGCAAAGCTCCGTATGGAACAACCAATCATAAATACCACATATACCTAAACAATGATATATGGTATGCAATGCACGTATGTCGTGGAGGTATCAGGTCAAATGCCCATCCACTGAGCACATGTCAGAATCAAACGAATCGCTATCAAATCAATGCTCGAGCTGGCACACCGGCCTCAATAAGGTATACTCGTATGATTGCGTCGACAAAGCGCCATCAAATCCCAAATCTCATATCCAATCATCGGGGCCACAAATGTCTATGCTTTACGGGTCATATAATACCAGCATAGCAATTGTGTTCACAAACCCCAGAATCCAATCAAATCATATCAGGGTATCCAAGGATCATAGCTCAACGTGCATGTCATGTATCGATGTATGCATCAAATGATGTGTGTTAACAAAACATTTATTTTATACATCGATATCTCAATCTCAATGTCATGTATGCCACATCAATCAAAAAATAAGGCATATAGACACATAATCTCATTCAATCAATCCAATCAATCCAACATATATCATATAATACAGATATCTGTCGTATGTTACCCGGTCGCAACATACCTCAATTCTTCGTTACCAGTTGATGTAGCCTGAAGATATGGATATTACACTTTATCTACATCAATACATACTCATTCCAATTAATAACATACTCCAAAATCATTAATATGAGTTTCAAATATCTTTTGAAACTTCAAAAATTCATATCAAATCGAAATCAGAACATAATTCAATTCCGACTTCAAAACTTAGTGTCTTGTCAGTTATTCTACCGCATATATAACGACAAATAATTCTTCAATCTCAATCAAATGATTAAAATTCTCTAATTATAATAAATTGAGAATAATTCAAAATAACATCACTATAATCATCTCTTCTTCGTTAAAATCATACATTATTCAACAATCTTCAATTTTAGTATGATTTAACAATTAATCGGATTTATTCCAAAAATCGACGAATTTCAAACATCACCAAAACTATGAAATTCATACCTCAAATCGAAGACCTCGTGTCAACGATTCTAGATCTGAATTCGGTTCGTCGATTGGATAAACCGATAAGTCGCACGATCAAAAAGAAAATTGAAATCACTCTCCTCACCTTTCTCCTTCTCTCTGTCGAATGCTACTGTGGTTGGTGGAATTGAGATTTCAATTCCACCTCCTCAAGTTTTAAATTTTTTTTAATATTATATTATATTATATTGTTATATTATATAATAATAATAATAATAATATAATATAATATAACATAATATAATATATAATATTTAACTTCGATATATCCTTTCGGACCAGTCAAACGATCAAATTTTTCAAAACTCAAAACATGAAACTTCTCTATCTTTGAGTTTTCTACGTTATATCCAATCTCAAATCATTTGGGCTAATATTCGGACAATTATGTTAAAATTCATACCATAATTACCATTTTGCCCTTAAAATTAATTCATTATTTTTCAACTTATTTACGAAAATGCCATCAAAATAAATTGAATATTTTTCAACTTATTTATCAAAATGCCATCGAAGCTATTTTATCTTCGGGGTCTCACATTTCTCCCCAACTTAAAAGATTTCGTCATCAAAATCTCAAACATCTCTATATACTTATAACATTGGCAAACATACATATGTCACTAGTTATAGTACATATCAAAACTAAAATCATAAAAGAGATCATAATACATCGAATACAATGGAACAGATGGACTAGAATCAAACAAGTGCATATATGATTCTCGCATCTTGCTTTTCCAATTCCCACGTTGACTCTTCCACACCATGTCGTGTCCATTGCACTCGAACCAAAGCGATCGATTTGTTTCTCAATATCTTTTCCTTTCGATCCATAATGCGAACAGGTTGTTCGACATAGGAAAGCAAAGGATCAAGTTCAACCTCATCAGGTGCAAGTACATGTGATGGATCTGGTTCATATTTCCTCAGTATAGAAACATGAAACACATCGTGAATCGCGGATAGAGCTTGTGGCAATGCCAATCGATACGCAAGATCACCAACTCGATCGAGAATCTCGTATGGACAAACATAACGAGGAGATAATTTTCCTCGCATGCCAAATCGAAGAGTGCCTCTAAAGGGAGATATTTTCAAGAACACTCTGTCACATTTCTGGAATTCCAAGGGTCGTCTTCGTTTGTTCGCATAACTCGTTTGATGATCCTGAGCAGCTTTCATCCGCTGCCGAATAACCTGAACCTTATCGTTCATTTCTTGTATCATTTCAGGTCCAGTCAATTGTCTTTCATCAATTTCATCCCAGAATAATGGTGATCTACATCGTCTCCCATATAGAGCTTCAAACGGTGCCATACCGATATTCGTCTGAAAGCTAATATTATAAGAAAATTCAACCAATGGTAAGGCATCTTGCCATCCCATTCTGAAGTCCATCACAACAGCACACACCATATCCTCCAACGTTTGAATTGTACGCTCAGTCTGGCCATCGATTTGAGGATGATATGCAGTACTCATAGCCAAACGCGTACCCATCGCTTCCTGAAAACTACCCCAGAATTTATAAGCAAACCTGGGATCACGATCTGATACAATTGAGACTGGCACACCATGCAGTCTCACAACATTCTCAATGTATAAACGGACCATTCTCTTATAAGGATAAGTTCGTTCATACGGAATAAAATGCGCAGATTTCGAAAGCCGATCAATAATCACCCAAATAGCATCACAGCCCTTGGGCGAGCGAGGTAAATGAGTCACAAAATCCATAGCGATATGTTCCCAATTCCATTTCGGGATTTCAAGACTATGAAGCAATCCTCCTGGTTTCATTCTCTCGGCTTTCACTTGCTGACAGACAAGACATTTTGAAATAAATTCAGCGATGTCCTTCTTCATACGTTTCCACTGAGAATTGAGGTCTCAATGTCAAATACATCTTCCGACCTCCAGGGTGAATACTGTATTTGCTACAATGTGCTTCTCGAAGAAGGGCATATTTCAAATCAGAATCATTAGGAACTACCATGCAGACCATTAAGTCATAAAGAACCATCAGAAGAAATTTGGAATCCAGACTGATGTCCAGAGGATACAAGTTCTTTCGACTTTAGGATCTGAGCATCGCTTCGTTGGGCCTTTCGTATTTTCGATATCAAATTCGGCTCAATTTGCAATGCTGAGACAGTGACAGAATTCCAATTCGAGTGAAAAGTCCAACCAGGAGTACAAATATGCTCGTGTACTTTGGCGACATTGACAGAAGCTAACACAGAATCATGAACTTTACGGCTCAGGGCATCCGCAGTAACATTCACCGATCCAGGGTGATATTGAATCTCACAATCAAAATCCTTCAGGAGATCCATCCACCTGTGTTGCCTCATATTCAAATCAGATTGAGAAAAGAGATATTTCAGACTTTTATGGTCCGAATAAATAACAAACTTTTCTCCGTACAAATAATGGCGCCAAATCTTCAGTGCAAACACAATGGCGGCCAATTCGAGATCATGAACCGGATAACGTGTTTCATGAGATTTCAATTGACGAGACGCATAAGCAACCACTTTGATATGTTGCATCAGAACACAGCCTAAACCTTTACCAGACGCATCTGTACACACCACAAATCCTCCGGTACCTGAGGGAATAGTAAGCACAGGTGCTGTGGTCAATCTCGTCTTCAATTCAAGAAAACTAGCTTCAGATTCATCTGACCAAATGAATCGCTGATTCTTCTGTGTCAGTTGAGTAATAGGTTTAGCTATCTTCTAAAATCCTTGAATAAAACGACGATAATAACCAGCTAAACCCATGAAGCTATGGATCTCAGGAACATTCGTAGGTCTCGGCCAATTCAATACAGCTTCAACCCTCGAAGGATCAACAGATATGCCATGTCTCGAAATGACGTGGCCCAAAAATATCACTTTGTCCATCCAAAATTCACATTTGGACAATTTAGCATATAAATGACTAGTACGAAGAGTTTGAAGTACCAGTCTCAGATGTTCAGCATGCACCTTCTTCGATTTCGAGTACACAAGAATATCATCAATAAAAACAATAACGAATCGGTCTAGATAATCTCGAAAAACCCGATTCATTAAATCCATAAAGATAGCAGGAGCATTCGTAAGACCAAAAGGCATAACCAAGAATTCATAGTAGCCATACCTCGTATGAAAAGCAGTTTTGAGCACATCTTCGTCTCGAACACGTACTTGATGATAACCAGAACGAAGATCAATCTTCGAGTAAACAGAATTACCCTGAAGCTGATCAAATAAATCATCAATACGAGGAAGTGGGTACTTGTTTTTCACAGTAGCCCGATTCAGTTGCCTATAGTCGATACACATTCGCATAGTACCATCTTCCTTTCGAACAAATAAAACTGGAGCTTCCCAAGGGCGATACACTCGGTCGAATATATCCTTTATCAAGAAGATCCTGTAATTGTTCTTTCAATTCTTTCAATTCCAGAGGTGCCATGCGATAAGGAGCTTTAGAAATAGGTACAGTCCCCGGCACAAGATCAATACTAAACTCAACTTCTCGATGAGGAGGAAAATCAGGAATCTCATCGGAAAATACATCCAGGATATTCTTTCGCAACATGAATCTCCGATAAAGAAGGTTCCTTCTTCTACATATCAATAGCGTAGATAAGATAACCCCCATCTCCGCTATTCAACAATCGGGACATTTCCAAGGAAGATACCAATGGAATTTTGGCTTGGGAACCCTTGCCGTAAAAATTCCACTTGGGTCCATCAATCGGTCGAAATCGAACCACTCCATGACAACAATCAACAGTAGCTCGATTTGTCGTCAAGATATCCATGCCAACAATAAAATCAAAGTCGTGCATTGGGAGGACAATCAAATTCAAGAACATCACATTATCCTCATAGATCAATACACAATTATGCACAACTTGCTCAGAAAAAAATAATCTTTCCTGCTTCTGGGACGCAGGGCAGGCTGCTGAGCTGACACTTAAGGTGGATGAGTATACTGAGGACCTCCTCGCCTTAGTCCAGCTTCGGCTGCCTTTACTCGTTCAACTGCCTCTACGTAGCTCGTAGGCAATCCAGAAACAATCATAAGTATATATAGCAGGATGTAATCCATTCACAAATCTGTTATATTTTGCCTTCGCATTCCCAGCTACGTGAGGTGCATACTTCAACAGAGTAGAAAATTTCGATGCATATTCTGCAACAGTCATCGTTCCTTGCTGCAGACTATTGAATTCATTCTCCTGAGCAGTATAATAGGAAGGAGGGGAATACTGCTCCAAAAACTGGGCCTTGAAGACATCCCAAGTGACTTCAATCCCGGTCTCTTTCAATCCAATCTCAGCGGCTTCCCACCAAGATTTAGCTCGGTCCTTCAGCTGATACAAATCAAGTTTCAGTCTCCGAGCTTTGGAATAATCCACAATATTAAATAAGTGCTCGATATCCTTTAACCAAGCTTCAGCTCTTTCAGCACTCTCGGTGCCAAAGAACCTCGGTGGTTTCAGATCCTGGAATCGAGCCATCACCACATCCATGGAAAATCCTTCAAATTTTCCAACAATTCTCTCAGTACTGCTACTCGCAATTTCATTTGTGTGATCCATCTACAAATCAAAAGATGAATATCACAATTTCATATCAATTCATAATATCATCATCTCATAGCATTAATCTCATCAGATACTTACTCAAACCAAATCAAGTAGAAGCAAGTAATACAAATAAATCAAACACAAGCGCACAATTCATTTGTGCCTATTACGTGTACACAAGACTCAATCGAGCATTCCCAGCTATGCTCTGATACCATACTGTGTGGGGCCCTTAGCTCCTAATCGTTATTACAATGCGATTTGATTAGGGTTAACTAATTACAGCGGAAAACGAGTTTAAAATTTCTTTACAATGAGCCCAATCTTTCTATTTGAATACTAAAAATAGTATCTTGTGACACCTTGACCCGTTACAATTAAAATACAGCGGAATTTAAAATTTTCTTACAAATGGAAGGAGTTTCAAAATACATTTCCAAATATCATCAAAAGTATCAACATGATCAACTAAATGATACATCAAAATACAAAACATCATTTTCATGATCATGTACAAAATATTGTTTGCAAAACAAACTACTTCCTTCCAATCTTCGTATGCATATGACCCCAATCCACAGTCAACGTCCTGGCCCGTCGCTCTTATCTGTATCACATGAAATAACTGAAATGAGTATAAAACTCAGCAAGTGGAACTCTTACATAGCAATGAATCATATCATACTCTGTAAAACATAGCTTTGAAATCATTAAATACCATCAACTCTGAAACATGAATATCATAGCAATAGCATAACAATGAGATGGTATTTCTCTTTACTCTGGTTGGATTGATATCAATAGTAACTCTGTCTGTGGTGCTTGTATCCCAATCGATATAAACCGATAACTCTGAGGGATAAAAACCTATGGTCGTTGATCAACTAATTGCATGCAATCTCTAACTATGTATCTATCAATCCAATAAAACATTTGAAACTCTCTCTTGGCATTTAATCAATCACTTTGAAGTCTATACTCTTTGTATTCCCTTTTCAATAATATGAGACATAAAAATGTCCCCAATATACATAGCAATGGAATCAATACATAATCAAGAATCAATTGAAGGGAATAACACAATAAAACCTTTGAACACAATACATATATAGTCATGTGAGCACAAGGGATGAAATTCCACTTACAAACCACAATAACACCTTGAATCTAACTCTTGGTACACCACCTACAACAATAATCCATAAATAACACCAACATCAACTCAATATCCAAGAACCCAAGTCAAATAATCCATTAAACCAACATAAACAACAAACTCAAATCATCTCTCACCTCAAACCAAGAAATAATACAACCAAAAGCTTACCTTAGCTTCCTAGCACCAAGGAGAACTTCAATCTCAACTCAAAAATCCAACTAGATCCAAGAATCAAAGGTAGGAATTGAAAGAAAATGAAGAAAACCCTTGTTTCTAGAGAGAAAATCGAGATGGAGAGGAAAGGGATGGGAAAAAGTGAAGTCAACTCAACCAAAAAGTGCTTAAAATCTCGACCATACCTCTACTGTTCATCACCGCGGGTGCGCTGCCAACAAGCACCGCGGGTGCGCTAAGCTCTCGGCAATCCAAACAGTTCCCTGAAAAATACGACCGCGGGTGCGGTCCTGCAAATACCGCGGGTGCGGTGTACTCACGGCCAAACCACCAAAATCCAACAATTACGACCGCGGGTGCGGTCCTTACACTGAGTGCGGGTGCGGTCTGGTCACGGCCAAGAACAATACTAGTGCAACTAAAATTGATCCGAAACACTGAAACGACTCAACCACCAACAACTAACAATATCAACCATGTCATAAAACAATAATACCAACTATACTATAAACCATAATACAACCCTAAACATATAAATCACATAACCCAAATACATACAAAACTTAAACCGTACCGTACACCGGGCTCGGCTATTACAATCTCCCCTCCTTAGATGAATTTCGTCCTCGAAATTGACGTCACTGCACGAACAACTCAGGATACTTCTCTCTCATCTCATCCTCCGGTTCCCACGTAGCCTCTTCGATCAAATGGTTCCTCCAAAGAACTTTAACGATGCCGATCTCTTTGTTCCTCAAAAATTTAACTTTGCGGTCCAGAATTTGCACCGGAATCTCTTGGTACGTCAAATTCAGCGTCAAATCCAATGGCTCGTGACGAAGAACATGGGAAGGATTCGCAATATACTTCCTGAGCATCGATACGTGAAAAACATTGTGAACTCTGTCAAGATCTGGCGGTAAGGCTAACCTGTAGGCTCGATCACCAACTCTGTCCAAGATCTCAAAGGGGCCAATAAATCTCGGACTCAACTTTACCCTTCTTGCCAAACCGCATCACACCCTTGAGAGGTGCTATCTTCAGAAACACGTGATCGCCAACCTCAAACTGCAAAGGTCTACGACGAACATCTGCATAGCTCTTCTGTCTCGACTGAGCAGTCTTCATCCTCTCACGGATAACAGCAACAACATCAGCTGTCTGTTGGACCAACTCTGGTCCCAACATCTTCCTCTCACCAACCTCATCCCAATACAAGGGAGATCTACACTTCCTGCCATAAAGTTCCTCATACGGTGCCATGCCAATCGTCGCCTGGTAACTGTTATTGTACGTGAACTCAACAAGAGGCAATTTGGAATCCCAGCTACCAGAATAATCGATAGTACAAGCTCTGAGCATATCCTCTAGAATCTGGATGACTCTCTCTGACTGACCGTCGCTCTGAGGGTGATAAGCTGTACTGAAAGCTAACCGCGAACCCATAGCTCTGTGCAAACTCTTCCAAAACTCTGAGGTAAATCTAGGGTCACGATCAGACACAATCGATACAGGGACACCGTGAAGTCTAACAATCTCTGCTATATAATCCTCGGCATACTGGTTCATGGATTACGTCGTCTTGACTGGAAGAAAATGCGCTGACTTGGTCAATCGATCGACAATAACCCAAATGGAATTGTAACCTTTCTGCGTCTTGGGAAGACCAGTCACGAAATCCATCGTAATATGCTCCCACTTCCACTGAGGAATCGGCAATGACAACAATGTCCCAGCAGGTCTCTGGTGCTCAATCTTCACCTGCTGACAAGTTAGGCACTGAGAAATAAACACGGCAATGTCTTTCTTCATACCTGGCCACCAGTAAAGTCTACGAAGATCCTGATACATCTTAGTGCTGCCTGGATGTATCGAATATGGCGCGGTATGAGCCTCTGTCAAGACGTCTCGCCGAATATCATCGCCAATAGGAACACAAATACGGCCTCTGAAAGTCACCAAACCGTCTCCATTCAACGCAAACTCTGAGTTACCTCTCTCCTCTGCTCTAGCTCTCAACTCTGACAACTGAACATCAACAGTCTGCTCTCTACGGATCCTGTCCGTCAATGTAGCCCGAATGACCAACGCTGAAAAGCGAGCAATGGTCCCCGGAACTACCAAAGAAATCTCCTCTCTCTGCAAATCCATCAACAACGGCTTCTGAATCAAAGAACTCAAGGAAGAAATCGACTTACGGCTCAAAGCGTCTGCTACAACATTCGCTTTCCCTGGGTGGTAACTGATAGTCACATCATAGTCTTTAACAAGCTCTAACCACCTCCTCTACCGCATATTGAGCTCCTTCTGGGAAAACAGATACTTCAAACTCTTGTGGTCTGTGAAGATCTCACACTTTTCGCCGTACAAATAATGTCGCCAAATCTTCAAGGCGAAAACCACAGCTGCTAGCTCCAAATCGTGCGTCGGATAATTCTTCTATAGTCTTTCAACTGGCGAGAAGCATAGGCGATAACCTTACCTCGCTGCATCAGAACTGCACCAAGACCCTTCTTCGACGCATCGGTAAACACAACAAAATCCTCTGAACCACTGGGCAATGAAAGAACAGGAGCTGTCGTCAACTTATCCTTCAACTCTTGGAATGAACTTTGGCAATCAATGGACCACTCGAACTTCACAGTCTTCCTCGTCAGATTGGTTAATGGCAGGGCAATCTTGGAGAAATCTGAAATGAAGCGACGATAATAACCCGCCAAACCAAGAAAACTGCGTACCTCTGAAACAGTGGTAGGAATAGGCCACTTCTGAATCGCCTCTATCTTCACTGGATCAACAGCTATGCCATCTTTCGAAACAACATGGCCTAGAAAAGAAATCTGATCCAAACAAAACTCACACTTTTCAACTTGGCAAATAATCTCCTCTCTCTCAACAACTGAAGAACAACTCTGAGATACTTTGAATGAAGCTCTCTGGTCTTGGAATAGATCAGGATGTCGTCGATGAAGACAATGACGAAGCTATCCAAATAAGGCTTGAACACACGGTTCATCAGATCCATGAAGACCGAAGGAGCATTGGTCAGACCAAAAGACATCACAAGAAACTCATAATGACCGTACCTGGTCCGGAACGCTGTCTTAGGGATATCAGACTCCCTAACCTTCAACTGATAGTAGCCAGACCGAAGATCAATCTTCGAAAATACAGTGGCACCATGAAGTTGGTCAAATAGATCGTCAATCCGTGGCAACGGATACTTGTTCTTGATCGTCACTTTGTTGAGCTCCCTATAGTCAATACACAGCCGCAACGACCCATCTTTCTTCTTGACAAACAGAACCGGAGCTCCCCAAGGCGAAGAACTCGGACGAATAAAACCCTTGTCCAAAAGATCCTGCAACTGCGTCTTCAACTCCTTCATCTCAGTAGGGGCCATCCTATACGGAGCCTTAGAAATAGGAACCGTACCTGGAGCTAGATCAATAACAAACTCAACATCCCTGTCTGGCGGCAAACCCGGCACATCATCCTCAAACACATCGGCAAACTCCCTCACAACATCAATATCATCAATGTTCAACTTAATCATTCTATCCACATCCACAATAGAAGCCAGAAATACATCACAACCTCTACACATCAACTTCTCAGCCTCAAGACAAGAAATAAAAGGAAGGACCAGCGAAGTACCTGCACTGGCGAGAACTCCTCCCTTAATGCCATCATCTGCAAAGGTCACCGTCTTAGCAACGCAATCAATAACAGCACGATAGGTCGATAGCCAATCCATGCCAAGAATAACATCAAAGGCAACCATAGGGATAACAATCAAATCAGCAAAAACAACTCGCTCCTCAATACGAACAGGGCACGCATAAACAATAGACGTCGGGCACAACACATCTCCCGAAGGCAAAACAACATTGAGCTGGAGGGAAATAACAGAAGGAACTATACCCAACGATCTCAAAAACAATTCAGACATAAAAGAATGAGTAGCACCAGTATCAATCAAAGTCGTAGCTACTCTGCCTGAAATTAAATAGTGCTAGAGATCACAGAAGAATCATGGTTAATACCTTCCTTGGTCATCGAAAAGATACGACCCTGCACTCTATCCTTGCTCGCTCCCCTTGGACAATCTTTAGCAATGTGGCCTGCAGTACCACAACGATAACAACTATGAGTGCCAAATCTGCACTCTCCTCGGTGATGTCTACTGCACTTAGGACACAGTGGCTTCTCGGGATCAACTGGAACTAACGGTGGTCTAGGACTCGGCTCTATCTTGCCTTTCCCCTTAAATCGATCCCTGCCCCGCTGACTCGAACTCTGACCTCTCTGAGCAATAGCTTGATGCCTCTCCTGCCTCTCTCTAGCGATATCTTTCTCGTCTTGTTCGGCCAACAACGCCTTCGACACGATCTCTTTGAAAGTCACAGCTTTGGACATGTTGATATCCCTCCTGATCTCTGCACGAAGGCCTCGAATGAAATGAGCACCTTTGTCCTTGTCGTTAGAAGCAATATAGGGAGCAAATAGGCAACCCTCTTCAAACTTAAGAATGTACTCATCAACGTTCATACCTTCCTGTCGAAGCTCCAAGAACTCAGTCACCTTCCTAGCTCGAAGTGCGTCTGGGAAGTACTTGTCATAGAACAAATCTGTAAACTCTGACCACTTCAATGTCGAAACATCAACACCAACCTTGGTTGCATTCCACCAGATACGTGCAGCCTTTACCAACATGAATACTGCACAGCTGATCCTGTCTTTATCCTCATACTGGAGATAATCGAAGATTGCTTCAAGTGCCTTGACTCACTCGACAGCCACTAACGGATCAGTGCTACCTGCGAACTCCGGTGGATCCATTCTCTTGAAAGCAGAAAAGACGGCATCAGTGCCAACTGCCTGAGCTGCTTGGCCTCTACCCTGTCCTGTACCTTGCAATCGAAGCAGCTGCTGAATCTGCTCGCTATGGACTTTGGCCTGCTCCTTAAGCAACTTGCCGAACTCGTCGACAACTCTCGAGGAAGAACTATCCTCACCCTCTGACGCCTTACGCTTAGGAGGCATACTCTACAATGTGCTCACAAAAGATATATCAATAAATAACAATGGATAGATGCAAAGAAAACATACCCGGACAGTTGAAAGTAGACGAAGTCATATGCATTGGTCCAAAGAACGGTGCTCTGATACCACTAAATGTGACACCTTGACCCGTTACAATTAAAATACAGCGGCATTTAAAATTTTCTTACAAATGGAAGGAGTTTCAAAATACATTTCCAAATATCATCAAAAGTATCAACATGATCAACTAAATGATACATCAAAATACAAAACATCATTTTAATGATCATGTACAAAATATTGTTTGCAAAACAAACTACTTCCTTTCAATCTTCGTATGCATATGATCCCCAATCCACAGTCAACGTCCTGGCCCGTCGCTCTTATCTGCATCAAATGAAATAACTGAAATGAGTATAAAACTCAGCAAGTGGAACTCTTACATAGCAATGAACATATCATACTCTGTAAAACATAGCTTTGAAATCATTAAATACCATCAACTCTGAAACATGAATATCATAGCAATAGCATAACAATGAGATGGTATTTCTCTTTACTCTGGTTGGATTGATATCAATAGTAACTCTGTCTGTGGTGCTCGTATCCCAATCGATATAAACCGATAACTCTGAGGGATAAAAGCCTATGGTCGTTGATCAACTAATTGCATGCAATCTCTGACTATGTATCTATCAATCCAATAAAACATTTGAAACTCTCTCTTGGCATTTAATCAATCACTTTGAAGTCTATACTCTTTGTATTCCCTTTTCAATAATATGAGACATAAAAATGTCCCCAATATACATAGCAATTGAATCAATACATAATCAAGAATCAATTGAAGGGAATAACACAATAAAACCTTTGAACACAATACATATATAGTCATGTGAGCACAAGGGATGAAATTCCACTTACAAACCACAATAACACCTTGAATCTAACTCTTGGTACACCACCTACAACAATAATCCATAAATAACACCAACATCAACTCAATATCCAAGAACCCAAGTCAAATAATCCATTAAACCAACATAAACAACAAACCCAAATCATCTCTCACCTCAAACCAAGAAATAATACAACCAAAAGCTTACCTTAGCTTCCTAGCACCAAGGAGAACTTCAATCTCAACTCAAAAATCCAACTAGATCCAAGAATCAAAGGTAGGAATTGAAAGAAAATGAAGAAAACCCTTGTTTCTAGAGAGAAAATCGAGATGGAGAGGAAAGGGATGGGAAAAAGTGAAGTCAACTCAACCAAAAAGTGCTTAAAATCTAGACCATACCTCTACTGTTCATCACTGCGGGTGCGCTGCCAACAAGCACCGCGGGTGCGCTAAGCTCTCGGCAATCCAAACAGTTCCCTGAAAAATACGACCGCGGGTGCGGTCCTGCAAATACCGCGGGTGCGGTGCTCACCGCGGGTGCGGTACAAACATCACCGCGGGTGCGGTGTACTCACGGCCAAACCACCAAAATCCAACAATTACGACCGCGGCTGCGGTCCTTATACTGAGTGCGGGTGCGGTCTGGTCACGGCCAAGAACAATACTAATGCAACTAAAATTGATCCGAAACACTGAAACGACGCAACCACCAACAACTAACAATATCAACCATGCCATAAAACAATAATACCAACTATACTATAACCCATAATACTACCCTAAACATCTAAATCACATAACCTAATAAACATACAAAACTTAAACCGTACCGTACACCGGGCTCGGCTATTACATATCTCATCTCACGTCATAAACATGCCCACACGTCACATACAAACAACTCATATCCTCGAGACATGCCCCGGTATATAGATACATATACATATATACTGGGAACAAGACATAAACATAAACCTCAGTCCAGGCTGTGGCTTCCTCCAGAAGTACCCTCTCCGGTCTCCTGATATCCTGGAGTACCTGCCATTGTCCACACACAAAGAGAACAACAGCCCCCCTTGGGGGTGAGCAAAGCTCCGTATGGAACAACCAATCATAAATACCACAGATATCTAAACAATGATATATGGTATGCAAGGCATGTATGTCGTGGAGGTATCAGGTCAAATTCTCATCCACTAAGCACATGTCAGAATCAAACGAATCGCTATCAAATCAATGCTCGAGCTGGCACACCGGCCTCAATAAGGGATACTCGTATGATAGCATCGACAAAGCGCCATCAAATCCCAAATCTCATATCCAATCATCGGGGCCATAAATGTCTATGCTTTACAGGTCATATAATACCAGCATAGCAATTGTGTTCACAAACCCCAGAATCCAATCAAATCATATCAGGGTATCCAAGGATCATAGCTCAACGTGCATGTCATGTATCGATGTATGCATCAAATGATGTGTGTTAACAAAACATTTATTTTATACATCGATATCTCAATGTCATGTATGCCACATCAATCAACAGATAAGGCATATAGACACATAATCTCATTCCAATCAATCCAACATATATCATATAATACAGATACCTGTCGTATGTTACCCGGTCGCAACATACCTCAATTCTTCGTTTCCAGTTGATGTAGCCTGAAGATATGGATATTACACTTTATCTACATCAATACATACTCATTCCAATCAATAACATACTTCAAAATCATTAATATGAGTTTCAAATATCTTTTGAAACTTCAAAAATTCATATCAATCGAAATCAGAACATAATTCAATTCCGACTTCAAAACTTAGTTTCTTGTCAGTTATTTTACCGCATATATAACCGACAAATAATTCTTCAATCTCAATCAAATGATTAAAATTCTCTAATTATAATATATTGAGAATAATTCAAAATAACATCACTATAATCATCTCTTCTTCGTTAAAATCATACACTATTAAACAATCTTCAATTCTAGTATGATTTAACAATTTATCGAATTTATTCCAAAAATCGACGAATTTCAAACATCACCAAAACTATGAAATTTATACCTCAAATCGAAGACCTCGTGTCAACGATTCTAGATCTGAAGTCGGTTTGTCGATTGGATAAACCGATAAGTCGCATGATCAAAAAGAAAATCGAAATCACTCTCCTCACCTTTCTCTCTCTCTCTCTCTCTCTCAAGCTACTGAGGTTGGTGGAATTGAGATTTCAATTCCACTGCCTCAAGTTTTAAAGTTTTTTTTTTATTCTCACCTCTCATCATGGCATATCGTGACAAAAAGTGGTTGGCGTAACACTGTAGACTTTTTGAATTTATAGCATGTTACTATTTGCTTTAATAAAGCATTGTACTATTTACTTTAATAAAGTATTGTACTGTTTTATTTTGAGATGGAATCGGTTTCATGTCCGGCTCTTCTATCTATTTATAGGATCATTCTGTGTCTTTAGAAGACACGGTCGAGTTTGCTCCCCTCTATTCCCTTCTTGTAAAAACCCTTCTGAAGTTCATAAATAAAGCTTGAATTTCTGATAAAAACTTTGTAAGTTTATTGTTTTTATTTTCTCTTTTTTATTTACTGTTTTTAATTTTTATATTTCATAGATTAGCCTGAATGACAGGCTAAAGCATTTGTATTAAATTATTTACCTTAGTATGACATGATCTATATTTATTTGTAACTTTGAATCAGATTGATATAATAAAAGATTTATTTAAATTTCTGGAATCTAATGTAATATAAGAGTCTTTGGTTAGAACATAAGGTAAGAAGATGAATCAGGAAATAGTGAACACAAGGTTCTAGTTTATCCAGGAAGAATAAATTCATGTTTTAGCCCTTTAGCTTGCTTAGCCGAGAAATGGCGTTTAAGGCAGTTTATGGGTGATTTTTTATGAATTTATGATTCTTTGAGCCCTCGGTAAATCCTCTGTTGTTTAATTTCTTTGAAATATCTTTCGTAAATCCTTTTATGTTATGTAAAATTCCAAACAAGAATCTTATATTCATTATTATTCTGGAGTTTAAATTTCTCCTTTTCTTAGCTCAATTTGAGTTGAAGATGGTATATAGGCTGGAAACCAATAACCTCCACACTAAGGAAAAGTTTGGAAAAACAACGCCACGTATCAGATTCCTCTTTGATTCCAAGCCTCAGATGGTATCAGAGCCATGGAAATAGTCTGGTTAATAATTTAGCACTTTTTATTCAAATGAATATTTTCAGCATGAAAGAAACTGTTCATAACAGTTTAAATGAAGAATATGATTTACCTGAAAATTTAGATTTATTGAATAAATGGACTATTCCTAAGATAGAATCTAAAATGATCTATAAGTTAGGAACATTTGAAAGAATTGGTTTTAAACAAGTAGTTAAAACTACAGAATCATCAGTACCTCTTCATAATGAAGAAATGGTTATTAGATTGTTAAATAATAAAGATATTATGCCTTATATGAAAAATTATAAATTTATTCATATAGGATTAATTCAAATTGCTTTTAGACCTTTAACTTTATAAGGTTTACCAGAAAGCTTCATAGCAGCTTTAAGAGATGGTAGAAATTTGAATTGGAAACAATCCCTTATGGGAATAATTCAATCTAGTCTGGCTCATGGTCCAGTATATTTTGATGTTTATCCAAATTTATCTTTATCTTTGTCTGATATTAATATATTAGATTCTCTAACATTAAATGTTAAAACTCATGGTTATAATTATACTCCTGGAACAGAAGTCATATGTATCTGTTATCGTATTTATTATAAACCATTATTTACATTGAATCCTATGTATAAAAGAATAGATAAAAAATTAAATGAAACTATTCTAATAGAAACTAATTTTAATAGATCTAATATTACAACTCGTAGATCTATAAAATGGGAAGAAATTGAATTTCCAGAAAACTGGATAATTGAACAAGCTGTTCCTAGAAATCCTATAATAAATAGAGATTTACAACAAGTTATTCAAAATAATGAAGGATCTGTTCAAATACAGTTTAATAATGAACAAAGAAGATTATTACCATCTTCTATATATGCTAGATCAAGATCTAGTCATTCTTTTATTTCACCTCTAGATTATATGGTAGATATACCACAAACTTCTAGAGCATCTACTTCTCAAGTTAGAGAAGAATTAGAATCTACCAATACAGTAGATGATTTAATTATAAATCAAAATAATATTGTTCATAAAAAAACTTTCAAAAAGTTAGAGAAACTGATACAGTTTCAGAAATGAATTTTAGTATTTAATGGATAGTAAACCAAAAATTGATTTTACTAAAGGATCTTCTACTAGAGCAAAGATTAATGCAGAATTTTATTTACCCAAATGGGAATCTTTCAGAGATTGGTACTTCAAAAGTTTCTCTGAAGAAGAGTTTGAATATATTGTTTCAACATTTTATAAATATTGTGAAAACCAGACTAAATTAATACATTTTGTTCCTTGGTTTTTTAAAACATTTATTATAGATTATATTTTTATTCTTGAAAGAAATTATAAACTTTCTACATGACAGATTCAAAAATCTGTTTATCCTCCTCAACAATCTTTTATAATAGAAAAGAATAATAAAATTTTAAATTTACTGCTTTTTCAAAATTATTTGAGAATGATATGCTACAAATTACTGTTAAACATATTAATCAGATAATTGAAAAACAGAATTATACAAATTTATATCTTACGATTATAGGAGAAGAGATTAATTCTCTTAAAGATCGTATTGATAAAATTATTTTAGCTATCAATAAAATAAAACCAGGTGTTCATATAGAAGAACCAGAAACTAATATTGTTTTTGTTGCTACTTCATCCATACAATCCCCTCCTGATATTAAAGATTTTAAATTTAAATCTTTTGTTTCTGATATAGAAAAATTATTAGAAGAAAAATTTAGAAATCTTAATTTAAATACTCTTAATGAAGAGTTTGAAGAATTAGAAAAAATTAATAATCATTCTGATGAAGAAATTAATAAAATTAAATGGGCAGATAGACTTACCACAAACAAATATTACTATAATAAACCTACTCCCATGTATGTTCTTATTGAAGAAAACGAATATATTTTTGCTAATAGTTATAATGGGAAAAATATTTTTGAATGGAATATTGATGGTTATAGTGATAGGCAAATTTATAATACTGCTCACAGAATGCTCATGTATAGTACTGTTTGTAAAACATCAGGTAATACTGATAAAAATATTGCTAAAATGATAACAACAGGTTTTACTGGTCAACTTAAAGGTTGGTGGGATAATTATTTACATTATTCTCAAAAAGATGAAATTTTTAATTCCATAAAAATAGAGAATAATATTCAATCAGAAAATGTAGTTTATACATTAATATTAACTATGATTGAACATTTTACTGGAAAATTCACTGATAATAGTGAACAAATTAGAACTTTATTAAGTAATCTAAAATATAAAACACTTACTGATTTTAGATGGTATAAAGATACTTTTTTATCTCGTATTTATGAGATTCCAGACTGTAATAATAGTCTTTGGAAATCTAAATTTATAGATGGCCTACCTTTCTTATTTGCTGAAAGAGTTAGAAAAGTATGAAGAAAAGATGATATAAATATTTTTTATTATAATTATACTTATGGAAATTTAATAAATACTTGTATTCAAGAGGGTTTAGCTCTTTGTAATGAATTAAAATTAAATAATCAAATTAAAAGACAGAATTTACTAGAGAAAAAACAACTAGGTAAATTTTGTGATCAATTTGGTATGGACTTATCTAATAAAGGTAAGAAGAAAATTAAAAATAAAATTGATAAAATTTAAGAAAAGACATTTGTCTGATAGACAAAAAGATATAAAAAAGAAAAGAAAAGAAATACGTGAGTCAGGTAAAGCTGACAGAAAACAAGAAAAATACAAAAATAAATTAATAATTTGTAGAAAATGTAAAAAGCTAGGACATTATGCTAATCAATGTTGGGATATAAACAAAATTAATAATTTAGATATAGATGATAATCTAAAAGAAACATTATTTAAAATAATAATGGATTCAAATAATAATTCTGACAGTGAAACTGAAAATTCTTCAGAATCTTATAATTCAGAAGAAATTATAGATAATGAATCTGATATTTCAGATTTAGAAGAATGCAATAATTGTATACTAGGAAAATCTTGTATTAGTCCTATAGAGGATAATAATAAAAATGATGAGTTTTATAAACTTATGTCTCAATTTTAAGATTTAAATATTAATGTTTTAACTAACAATAATATTTTAGAATTCCTTAAAATGATTAAGGATTCAATATTAAAATCTACAATTATTGATCAAATGGAAAATATTGCTTCAACCAGTAATAATAATATTCTTGTTATACAAGAACAAGCCTATTCCATGAAAGAAGTAAAAAATCTTTTACAGAAAAAATATAGTAAACAAAATCCAGTTATTATACAGGATTTAGTTAAAGAAATTGATAATATTAAAGAACAAGTAAAAATTTTACAAAATAATAATAATAGTTTAAACTATAGAATTTCAGTTATCCAAAATAATAATATTTCTAATACTGAAAGTTTTGAAAATATTCAAGATATTTCATTTCCGGATGATAATCAGAAACATTTATCTGTTTTAAGTATGATAATATCTCAAAAATGGTATACTAATATTACTTTATTAATTGATAATTCTTATAAGAAGAATTTTATTGCTATGATAGATAGTGGTGCAGATTTAAATGTTATACAGGAAGGATTAATTCCTACAAAATATTTTCATAAAACTACTCATTCTCTTTCTCATGCAGGAGGAGAACCATTAGAAATAAAATATAAATTACCAAAAGCTTATATTTGCAAAGACAAAAACTGTATTCAATCCAGTTTTTTATTAGCAAAAGATATTTCTAGCCAACTTATACTTGGTCTTCCTTTTATATATCAAATCTATCCTTTAACTTATGTTGATGAAAAAGGTATAATAGGAACTTATCAGGGTAATCCTATTTCTTTTCAGTTTATAACTAAACATGTTCATAGAATTTTAAATGAATTACAAGAACAGGTTGAAAGAAAAACCTTTCAAATAAATTCTTTAAAAGAAGAAATAAAATTTATTACAATTGATGATAAATTACAGAATCCTAAATTACAGGAAAAAATAAAAATTATTTATAATAAATTTTCATTAGAAATATGTAATGATCTTCCTAATGCTTTTTGGGATAGAAAAAAACATATTATTTCTCTTCCTTATCAAGATGATTTTCAAGAAAGAAATATTCCTACTAAGGCTCGTCCTTGTCAAATGAATTCTGAATATTTAGAATTATGTAAGAATGAAATTCATTCTTTGTTAGATAAAGTTTAATAAAACCTTCTCAATCTCCTTGGTCTTGTACTGCTTTTTATATTAATAAACATTCAGAGCAGGAAAGAGGAGTTCCTAGATTGATTATAAATTATAAACCTCTTAATAAGGTTTTTAAATGGATTAGACATCCTATTCCTAATAAAAAAGATTTACTAGATAGACTAGTACATGCAATTATATTCTCAAAATTTGATTTAAAATCAGGATTTTGGCAGATTCAAATAAAAGAATCTGATAGATATAAATCTGATTTTAATGTTCCTATAGGACATTATGAATGGACAGTAATGTCATTTGGCCTTAAAAATACCCCTTCAGAATTTCAACAAATCATGAATGATATTTTTTATAATTATAGCAATTTTATAATTATTTATATAGATGATATCTTAGTATTTTCTAATGACATTGAAACACATTTTAAACATTTAGAAATGTTTAAAAATATTGTTATCCAAAATGGATTAGTTATTTCAAAATCTAAAATGATTTTATTTCAAACTAATATTCGTTTTCTTGGTCATATGATTGAAAAAGGGAAAATAATTCCTATTCAAAGAAGTATTGAGTTTGGATCAAAATTCCCTGATAAAATAACTGATAAAACTCAGTTGCAAAGATTTTTAGGGAGTTTAAATTATATTTCTCCTTATATTCAAAATCTTACTAAAGATTATGCTATCTTATATGATAGACTTAAGAAAAATCCTTTACCTTGGACAGATAAGCATACTAAAGCTGTTCAGATTATTAAAGATAAAGTTAAAAATCTTCCTTGTCTTATGCTGACAAATCCTTTATGGGATAAAATTGTAGAAACATATGCCTCGGATATAGGTTTTGGTGGAATTTTGAAACAAAAAGATCCCCAAAATAAACAAGAATATCTTATAAGATTTTATTCTGGGAAATGGAATAATGCCCAGAAAAATTACTCCACGGTAGCAAAAGAAATTTTAGCTATTGTTAGATGTATCTTAAAATTTCAAGATGATTTATACAATCAAAAGTTTATTATAAAAACTGACTGCAAATCTGCAAAATTTATGTTTAATAAAGATTTCGAACATGATGTATCTAAACAAATGTTTGCGAGATGGCAGGCTCATTTAGCTCCTTTTGATTTTGAAATCATTTATAAAAAAGGTGAAGATAATCATCTACCTGATTTCTTAACTCGAGAATATTTATCCTAATGTTTTCATTTACAGATATGTATTCCCGAGAAAATGGAGAGTCCTCTTATAGAGGGCTAGGTGGCAGGGGAAAACCCCCTAATATTATAGCACAGCATGGCAAACAGAGGCTAATAGCCCAGAACTTATCAAGTTCATCAGCCAGTAATACTGAGCATAATACTGAACTATATAATGAGTTTCAAGAATTTTTGAAACAAAAGCAGAAGAATAATACAGATTCTCAGTCTTCAGCATCATATGCTAATATTATAAAAGAAGATGATAATGATTCAGCTCTTTATACAGAGACAAAACATCGTGAATTAATTCTTCTTATAGAAGAAAAAGATCTTCAATGGGAAAAAACTGCATGGACTATCATGGATAGATATTTAACCAATACATCATATGTATATGGTGCTTATAAGCAAAGAGGATTTTATGAAAATCTTCTCATATCTACAAAAAGTGTTGATATAACTCACTTTTTCAGTAATACTCAACAAAAAGGAAGTTATAACTTCTCCAAATTTATTATTAAAAAGATCATATCTATAGAAGAATGGGGTATATCTCCATTAGTTGAAAATAATTTTATTCTGAACCTCATAAAATGAGTTTCAAATTCAATTTTTGGGATTACGTTGAAAGTTTTAATAAAACTTTATTTTATGAAAATGAAAAGAAGAAACATACTTGGTTTCTGAAGATATGTGAAAATATTTTTCATCATACTATTCCAAATTGGTTTTATATATGATGGAAAATATTTGGTCCATCTGCAAGATTGCAGGTTTTTATAAAACCTATGAATACATGGTTAAATGTGTCCCCATGCATAAAGAAATCCTTTCTGAACATTGGATTGACGGCAAGAATTTATGTCTATTCTTCATGGAATTTGGAATTCCATGGATCTGGAGATGGCAACCAGAATGTGATTATACTGATGAAGGTATCCCTTGTTTAAAAAGAGTCAGTTATACTAAATTCTGGGATAAAATGTTACGAGAAGATCCAGCAACTGGAAAACTTCATGGTCATGAAACTCTTCTAAATATGGAGGAAAAAATTTCTTTATATCAGAAAGAATTCCATAATCAACAGGAAAAAGAGAAAGACTCTACGAGTCCTTTCAAGATTCTGACTCAGAAATATTCTGAGATTTATTCCAAAGAGAAGATGATTGAAGTTTATATTGAGGAAATAAAAAGGATTTATACTCCAACATTGGATGCTCAGATTCAAAATCAGATAAATCAATGGCTTCTGAATCAAGTGAAAATCAATTTATTCATTTAATGAAGATGCAGGATGCTCAAGATCCTGAGGATGATATTCCTCAATTTTCTCAGATAAATGACATTTTTGCGAATTTGAAGAATTCTTTAAAAGAAAATATTAAAGATGATTAAAATTGTCAGCTGATTAATAATAATATAATATAATATTTAACTTCGATATATCCATTCGGACCAGTCAAATGATCAAATTTTCCAAAACTCAAAACATGAAACTTCTCTATCTTTGAGTTTTCTACGTTAAATCCAAATCTCAAATCATTTGGGCTAATATTCGGACAATTATGTTAAAATTCATACCATAATTACCATTTTGCCCTTAAAATTAATTCATTATTTTTCAACTTATTTACGAAAATGCCATCAAAATAAATTGAATATTTTTCAACTTATTTACCAAAATGCCATCGAAGCTATTTTATCTTCAGGGTCTCACATTTTCTCATTTTCGCAATATTCTTGGTTTAATTAATTTGCCTTAATTATATCAATGATATTTTTGTTACGTCAGTTGTTGTTAATTTTTATTCAGTTAATCAAATATCAGTTAATAACTACTCAGTTAGTCTTTTTTCAGTTAGTTAATTGTTTATCAACTGATATCAGTTCATATGCAGATAAGAAAGAGCAATAAATCGAAATTAAATTTTATTTATAAAATCTTCCAAATATTACACGATTTAGTTTTCTTTCTGCGGCATCTAACCAAGAGAACATCAAATCAGACAATGCTTTACATTAAAATCTTGTGTAGTATTCTGAGAAGACAATCTACTCCAAGGCTCTCTGCTCCTGCATCATCATCAACTCCAACAACATTCATCAGTAGCAAGATCTGACGTGTGGATCACATTGATACGCTTCTTATACTTTATCTCGGTTGCCCTCTGTTTCTCAGTAGCAACCAACCCATCTCACTGAATAGCTTGAAGGTCTTTCACTTTAGTCCAGGTGGACATAACCTTCTCAAGGACATAACTCTCCATAGCTTCATTTTGTCCTTCCAGACGGCGAATTGTTGATGGAGAAGGAGGGTTGTTGGAAATGCTTGCTCTATCCATTTGTGTTTAATTATCGTTGTTATCATCTAATGACAATGGTGTTTTTTATAGACAAGCTGATATTGAAGAAATAGAGGAAGACAAAGAGACTCTAGTCAACTGAAAGCCTTTGACTTATTCAGACTATGCTTCTCTTACCCTTTATTTTATTTATATGAATTTATTGAGGGGGGATATCAAATATAAAAGGTTAACTGAGAAGACAATATTCAGTTGTTCTTCAACTAAAATGACTCAACCTTCAACTAATCACTCAGTTGCTGACCTAACTGATCTTCTCCAATAAGTTAACTACATATTCCATAATAATTTATGTGACTGATAATTACGCATATATTTGATGTCTTTCAATGAATAGTATTTTAAAACGTGGCCCCATGTAGTCCATTTAAATTCTACACACGTACACACGACTGTATTCAAATTATCCTGAACTGACACTTGTCCAAAGATTTGAAAAGTCACATACATATGTACTTGACCCTGCCTCATTTAAGTTTTCCTTTATGCACAATTCAATTTACAGAGCAAATCAATACACAGAGCTTTCTTTCTCGCAGATAACCAATCCCTCAGCATTGGAAAATCAAATTACAGCATACATGTTGAACGCTATGCCAATTGATTTTGATTCAATCCGGTCAATCCAAGATGAGGACATCAAGAACATGTTTCTCAAACTGGAGGCTGCTGGACTGAAGACATTTCTGGGACTCTCTTCCCAAGAAATATATCCAAAAGAGATTCAGGATCTCTATGCAGATGGAATCATTTTCGCTGACGGCAATATCACATCAGTTGCTGATAATAGAAGAAGACTCCTTCAGCAACAAATTTCAACTACAACCTGATGGTCTGGCCAATATCTCTGATGTGAAAACTTCTGATGTAGAGGAGATGCATATTCTCCTGCCAGCTGAAGGACGGAAAATCAATGTTTCTGATCCCAAAAAGGAAGTGAAGGTAGAAATCCAGTTGCTGGCTGACATCGTGGCCAAAGGGCTACTTGCCAAATCTGGATGCTTTGCTGCTCTCACTCTAGAGAAATTTCAAGTCATGACTGCTATCATGGCTGGAACGAGACTGCAATGGAAATGTATCATTTTCAACCTTCTGAAAAAAATGTTTCAGTCATCAAAACAATCAAAGGATTTGTTGTGCCGCTCACTATCTGCTAAAAAGTAATGGCTTAGTGAGTACTCCTCTCAGAGGTCATCCAAATTCAAGATATTCAATGACAAGAGTGTTCAGCTGCCGAAGCTCAGGTTGGACATCTCCCCTGAAAAATTTATTAAGGTGAAAAAGGAGATTGGGACGAAGGAGGCTCAGACACCTGTGAAGAAAGCCAAGAAGACAGATCAGAAAAAGACAATAAAACGTGCAAACTGATTGTCAGTGAAACTGATTCTGAAAAGTCTCATTCTCCTATGATCACCAAGAAGCCTAGAACTCTGAAGACAATACCAGCAATCGTTGTGGGCGCCATCCCAACTGAGAGGCTGTTACTATCAGGAGCTGAATATCCGATCAAGGTTATTCCGTTGCGGGCAATATCAGTTACAACTTTAACTGAAGAGCAGTTACCTCCACCTGCTGCTCCTCTCAAGAAGACTATCGCTGAATCCGGTGATAAGAAGAAACCTGCTGGAGCTAAAGCTCCACTAATCACTCTCTTGAGACCAACTTCATTGCCTTTTGCCAAACCCAAACAGACAGTGATTAGAGAAATTATTGATGCAACCAGATCAAGAATGAATATCCCTCATGTCCTGACTAACTCAAAGGACAAGGAAAAGATGATAGAAGAGCCCAGACCCACAAACTCAATTCAAACCCATATTGACCTCATCTGGAAAGAGGTCAATGAATTTTCTGAGACTAAGCTTAAAACTTATGATGAATGGGTAAGGTTTAGGACTGAAGTGTTTTCCAGACAACTGCAAAAGAAATTAGTTTTGAAGAAGTTTATTGCCCTGGAAACCATAGTCCTAAAAATAATCATAGCAGCTTCAGTGGTTCAAGCGTTGCAGAGGAAGAAGTACTTATTTGATCAAGTACGAGCAAAAAAGTTGAGACAAATGGTTGTTCAGTTATGCCAAAACTATGATCCCACCAATCCAACTGCCTTTAATGACAAAGCAGTTCATGACCAGCTGGACTCTGATCTTATATATCTGCAGATGGAGATTAAGCACTGGGAACTGGATCAAGAACTGACCATTCTAGCAGATTCTCAAGATCTTTCATCAGAAGAACTATCTTAACAATCAGTTCAACTGCAAAAGCCATCCCAAGAACCAGTTGCTGAATCTTCCGAGCAAGTAACTGCTCCTTCTTCAAAGGATGCACAACTGTCAACTACTGTTCCTCATTCCTCAACTGCAGGACTTCAACTTTATACTAATGATGAATTATCATTGGCAAACATTGATGAAGTTATTAAATCAGTTGCCTCTGATATTCAACAGACTACTACAGAAGCAGTTGAAGAACTATTCGCAACTGACGAGCCTGCCTCATAGGCTACTTTTCAACCACCTGAAGGGACAATTCAGTCGACTACCATGAATGAACAGGCTGTTTTTACAGAAAATGAAGAGGAAGTTCAGTCATCGACCATGACTGAACAAACATTAACTGAAGAAGTTCCAGCTGCACAGCCTACCACAGTTTCAGTTGTTCAACCAACTGAAGAACTTATTTCTGAATCAGCTGAGCAACCAACTCAAGAAAGAACTACTATTTCAGATGATCAACCTCCTGCAGAGCCTTCAGATTCTACTGTTGTTCCGAATCTGTCTTCTTCTCCACAGCTTCAACAGGATGCTATACCAGAGGAAATTTTTGCTGAAAAAATTCAGTCTATTCAGACCAACCTTGTCGGTGTAATGACTTCAATTTCTGACATCAATTCAACCCAATTTTTGCACACTATGAGGTTCGACTCTAAAAAGGGTAATACCATGGGAAGACTACAGCAAATCCAAAAGGATGTAACTTCATTATTTTTCCAAATTGAAGAACTTCGGAAAGACAGAGCGTCAGCTGAAGCTCACTTCCAAACTCAAGCCTTGATTGCAAGACGTCTTAATTTTTTTGGAAAACACTACCTCTAAAAGAATAGATTTGATGCAAGAAATCCTGATGAATGCAGTATCAAACCTCGCCTCCGATGTGCGGATGTTATCCAAAAGTGTTGATGCATTTGACTAAAAGGGGGAAGAATAAGTAAAAGTTCAGCCGGAGCAATCTACAAAGTTGATCAGGAAGAAATATAATTTTTTTTTGGCAGATTTTTTGAAGATTAATTTAGTCAGTTAGAAGATTATTTATTCTTTTTTTCTTTATACGAATCTGTACATTGAAAAAGTTATTTTATTCTACATTGAGTTCAGTTGATCAGTTCTTATTTTTAAAGTTTTGTCAAATACGAAAAGGGGAAAATTGTTGGAAACTGAATTCTGGAAGTTTGACAAACTGAGCGTTTAATAGATTGAACTAACTGATCAAGAAGACTAATAGAAAATGATATAAAATATGCAAACTATTGGTTGTCCATAATTGAAGATTACTGCGCAGTTTCTCAAAGATAACTGACTGATCAGTTACTAATAGCAAACTGAACTACATAGACAACTGACTGATCAGTTCAAACTGAGCGTTTAATAGATTGAACTAACTGATCAAGAAGACTGATAGAAACTGATATAAAATATGCAAACTATTGGTTGTCCATAATTTGAAGATTATTGCGCAGTTTCTCAAAGACAACTGACTAATCAGTTACTACTAGCAAACTGAACTACGCAGACAACTGACTGATCAGTTGGAACTGATCAGTTATTATGTAGAACCCGTAAATTAGACTACGTATTAGCCATGCATAATTCTAGTATTTAAATATGATTTTATTGCATGAGAATTTAAATGCTTTTCTTTAAATTTAATTATTATATTGTAGTAGTTTAATTGTTACCTTTTCAGTTAATTGAGTGAGGTCGGACTAGAGTTGGAGTTTGAGATAAAATTTAATATTAAGAAATCATTCCTAAAATTTATTTAAAATAAATAATAAGTTAATTTAATGTAAAATGGTGTTTAAAGAATTATTTAAGTAATTTGATTATTTAGCCATGCATGCAAGATAATACTATTCCATAATTAATTTCCTAATTCATTAAAATATATAATGGGTAGGTAAAACACTAGAGATTTAAGAATAAAATATTTAAGAAATATTTTTCCTCCCTTTTATCCAAATTTTCGGCCATCACCTTTAATTAATTTGAAAATAGTTGTCAACCCATTTATTTAATATCTTTCCCTATCCATTTCATAATAGATAAATCCCTAAATTCTATTCACCACTAATTAATATTTAAACAATATGCCTACCCGATTTTAATAGTAATTTTAGGTCACCATAATTTAAAAGATTTAAATTTTGCTTTGACAACTCAACCTTGATTCTTTTCTATATCCATTTCTAGGTAGATAATTCCCTCAATTTATATCCTCATTTAATTAATAACTAAGCCATATCCTACCCACATTTTAGGTGATAAAATCAGCCACCCCTCTTTTTAAAAGATTTAATTTTGATTTACAACCATTCTTTATTATCTTTCCTCAATCTTTTCTAGGTAGATATTCTCCCCACTTTTAAATCACTAACAAATAATTAATTAAGCAAAATTTTTCTACCTTGAACCTATTCTAATTTTCGGCCCCTTGCACTCTAATTACCCCTCAAAATCTTTTGATATTATTCATATTTTTCCTTATCTCACAAATTCATTGATAGCAAGATTTTTGTTACCATTTAATCTCCCATTCTATCTTGCAATTTCCATTCATTCTCCTAAACCTTTATTCCCTCTCCTCACCACCGAAAATCAGAGGAAATTTCAGAGCAAAATCGAGAGTGAACCATAGAGAAAAATCGTGAGAAACTTTGAGAGAAAACAAGGAAGAAAATAAGAGAAGCAACTCCGTCTCCGCCGCGCCGAATCGTCGTAATCATTTGTTTTTCTTTCAAAACAAACCAAGGCATGTTTATATCTTTCCTTGCTCTTCAATCAAATCATATACGTGTTTTTAAACCATAATGTTTCATGATCTTATTAGCAAAAACAGAAATATATCAAGATTTTTTCAGAAAAGGAACATGCTGATTTTCGGCCCTCTTCATTGCTACCTCACAGTTTGGTTGTTTTTGTAAATACATTTGGTTGGCTCGTGTCCAGTGTAATGCCCGAGATTTTGATTCTGATAATCCGGAATGAATTGTTGATATATTGATGTGATTATAGACGGAAAGGATCGGACCGGGAAAGACGAGAAAATGCATAAAAATGTGCGAGGAACAGTAGCCCTCGCGCATATGCGCGACCAGTAGGCGCGCATATCCGCGAGATGGGCAGAGAACCTCGCGCATATGCGCGGAGAGTATACGCGCATATGCGCGAGCCTCTGCGAGTAAAGTCCAGAGAACCTCGCGCATATGCGCGGAGATGAGGCGCACATATGCGCGAGCTGCCGGGAAGACACGCGCTGAGACATAATGTCTCGCGCATATGCGCTGAGGAGAGTCGCGCATATGCGCGAGACGTGTTGCATGAAGGATGTGCCATTTGCCTTGTTGCATGTACGTGTATATATATATATATAAATATATATATATATATATATATATTTATATATATATATATATATATATATATACCTTGCAATTCTTCAGAAACTAGAAAACGAAGGAAAGAATCGTATAGAAAGCTTCAGAGAAAGAGTGAAAAATCCTTACGCCTTTTGTGAGAAATCCGTCTATCTGATTTTGAATCCGACTTCGGTATTGAGTTCCTAACGACGTAGAATACAACTGGACGTAAGTTTTACTATATTTTGATATGTTTTGAAATTATGGTATTGTCAGAATCTGAGATGATTCATATATGATGTTCTTGGTATGTTAGACATCGTATAATTGAAACTGGATTGAGGATTAGATACCATATGAAATTGTTATGATTTTTAGAGTTGAGTTGATTGAGAATTGATATCAGGATTGAAGTATTATCGAGTATGAGTTGTTGGGATTGATATCTGACTGATATGGTAGTGCTGGATATATTGAAATTATGACGTTATGTTGTTGAAACAGAATTTGATTGAATTCTGATTATATCCAGTATTGATTGAGTGGTGTATTGATACCGTACCCTCGATATTGTTATTGTCAGATTGAGTAATGACAGGCTTTGAGTACGAGACTTCAACAGAGTCCTAGTATCAGAAAGAAAGGTATAAATTAATGTTGAGTTGGGATTGCACAACTAGAGTGAGGTTTGACTCGAGTCTCCCTAAATCACATACTTTAGTTTATTGCATTGATACTTGTAATTGATGAGATTGATATGTGTGGTCTATTGATTCATAGACATTGTATGTATTGAGTCATTGGCTGATTCGCCTAGTTACTGGCTGATTCGTCTAGTCATTGGCTGATTCGCCTATTCTTTGACTGATTCGTCAATTCTGCGGCCGATTCGCCCAGACACTGGATATATGAATTATATCGATGTCGTTTAGGGATTGATTCATTCCTATCGACTGAGATTCGGTATAATTATTATTATTCAGACACCGGGATCCCTAGATTAGAATTGAGTTGAGTCTGAGATGACGCGTCGGTTGAGTCGAGTCTGATACGAAATGTTGATTTACAGTGTTTATATCATTCATGTCTGTTGAGTTGCTACATGTTAATGATATCTTATTTATGCTTTCATATATGTTTTTATATAATTTCATGTTTACATTGTTTATACTGGGATTTATTCTCATCGGAGTTATCCGGCTGTTGTCTTGTTTTGTATGGGTGCATGACAACAGGGGGGCTGGATCAGGGTCAAGAAGAGGATGAGAAAAGATAGTTAGCGTGGAGATCCGGACTTAGGAGTATATGTGTTATATCACCTGAGGGTAGTGAAGAAACAGTAGTTATTATGATTTATTGTTGTACAGGACTTGTACTTAGATCTGAATAGTGATCTTGTAAATGGGATAAGACTTATTTCATATGCTGCGTACTCTCGTATTTTTTTAAAAAAATTTAGACCCTATTTATTTTAATTGATTAATTATTCCCAGAAAGTGATTAAGAATTGAATTAAGTTCGGGTCCCCACAACAGGTGGTATCAGAGCGATAGATCCTTTAGATTGAGATAAAAGCTAGTGAGCGGGGTAGATTGAGGTTTTCTTTCCTTCTTTTTATTGCTGGCATGTCTTACTGTTTTAATACATGTTTACTTGCTTATCTGATTTGATATAGTAATATGTTTTATTGAGACTAGATCAGCACCGATTCTAGATTAGCAGTAAGATGATCAGAGGAGGATTGAAACAGAATTGTGGTATTTGTTACTAATCCATTTGATTATCAGATATGCCTCCGAGAAGAGTACCGGAACAGGGTAGTACTTCGAATCCTCCCATGGATGTTACAGCCAATCCTATGGAAAAATTATTGAAAATATTTCAGTCATTCAAACCGCCAACCCTGAAAGGAACAGAGACTTCGGTTGACTGTGAGAATTGGTTGGATGACATAGAAATGTTGTTCGAATCATTGGAGTATACATATGAGCGACGAGTTCGGTTGATAGGACACCAGTTGCAGGACGTTGCAAAGAACTGGTGGATTACGATAAAAAGAGCATTAGAGCATCGAGGTACGACTATTACCTGGAATGTATTTAAAACTGAGTTTTATCAGAGATTTTTCCCAGTGTCATACATGAAAGACAAGGGGGCGGAGTTTGCCAATTTGAGACAAGATCAGCTGAACATTGAAGAATATGTGACCAAGTTCTCTACCTTGTTGAAATTTGCTCCACATGTGGCTGGAAATGACGAAACCGTTGCTGATCAGTTCATCAATGGCTTAAATCCCGATATCTTTACATTGGTGAACACAGGGCGACCGAATAACTTTGTTGATGCCATGAATAGAGCAAAGGGCGCTAAAGCGGGCCTGATAAGGCAGAGAGAAGCTAAATCTGTTCCTCCAGTATCGAGACCACAGCAACCACCTCCCCGATTCGAGAGTGGCAGTGGCAGTGGTGGAAAGAAATATTTTCTGAAGGCTAGAGGAAAGCAGTTTAAGAAGTCTGGCGGCGATTCTTCTAGCTCCAGTGGTTCCAAACAGAGTTATACTAGGGCTTACTGTGGAACTTGTGGAGGGAGACATTCCACTGAGCAATGCCAAGGAGTACTTGGTAGTTGCCACTTCTGCAAACAACAGGGACATTTTGCCAGAGTGTGTCCACAGAGGTGTTCCCAAAGATCCCAGGGAGCCGAATCATCTGAATCAGCGGCACAGTGGAGTAGACGATCAGCTGCCGTTCATTCATTTCAGCCAGCACCATCTCAGTCACAGCAGAGGCCAGGAGGAAGCCAGACAGTTGGCCAGCCTCCTAGACAGCAGGCCAGAGTATTTGCTTTGACCGAGGATCAGGCTCAGGAAGCAGCAGATGATGATGTTTCAGGTAACTTTTCATGATGTATTTATCATGCTTTTGTATTTATAAATACGGATGCTTCCCATACGTTTATTTTTGAACGATTTGCATTGAGTCATGCATTGCCTGTTGAGTCTTTATCTAATGTAGTGTATGTCTTTGCTCCGTTGGGGATAGATTTGATATCAGTGAATTCTGTAAAACATTGTCTGCTACAGTAAGAAGGGCATGAAATGGAGTTAGATTGTATTGTACTTGGATTGTCTGACTTTGACGGTATTATCGGTATCGATATGCTAACCAAGTACAGAGCAACCGTTGACTATTTCCTCAAAGTTGTAAGATTCAGACCCGAGATGGCTGAAGAGTGGAGATTTTATGGTAAGGGTCCTCGAGCCAGAATTCCTTTAATATCTGTTATGTCGATGACTCGATTGTTGCAGAAAGGAGCGGAAGGATTCCTTGTCTATTCAATTGATTTACTAAAATCGAGTCCATTGTTGGTCGATCTGCCTGTGGTGTGCGAGTTTACTGACGTCTTTCCAGATGAGATTCCTGGATTGCCTTCGATTTGAGAGATAGACTCCAGCATTGAACTGGTACCAGGTATAGTTCCAATTTCTAGAGCTCTGTACCGAATGGCACCAATAGAATTGAAAGAGTTGAAAGACCAGTTGGAAGATTTACTGGCCAAGGGGTACATCAGACCGAGTTTTTTTCCTTGGGGTGCACCATATTGTTTGTAAGGAAGAAAGACGGTTCAATGAGACTCTGTATTGACTACCGGCAACTGAACAAGGCGACGGTAAAGAACAAATATTCCTTGCCTCGTATTGATGATTTATTTGATCAGTTGCAGGGTTCTTCTGTATATTCCAAGATCGATCTGAGATCTAGATATCATTAGCTGAGAGTCAGGGAATTCTGATATCTTAAAGACAGTGCTCAGAACCAGAAGAATGTGAATCTAGTTTTCTTGAGTTGAAGAAGAGATTGACCAGTGCTACGGTGTCGACTATTCCACCAGATACTGGTGATTTTGTGGATTATTGTGATTGTGAAATCAAATACCATCCGAAGAAATCCAATACGGCAGCTGATGCACTGAGTCGAAAGTTATGTTCTTTATCCTTATCGACTATGCGTGTGTCGAAGATGGTAGAAGATTGTTGGTTGTCTGAATTGGTATTTGAGACAGATAGCAGACCATTGAGATTATATGCTGTTCAAGTCGAACCAAAGCTGATTTTGAGGATTAAAGTATCTCAAAAAGATGATCATAATGTACAGAATCGATACCGATAGTTAGAACAGAGCATCGATCCGAGTATCAGGTTCGTGATAATGTTCTGTATGTGAATAATAGTCTTGGTGTGCCAAATGTTTCAGAGTTGAAACGACAGATATTGTCAGAAGCGCATAACAGTCGATTCAGTATTCATCTTGATGGCAGAAAAATTTATAATGATTGAAAAGACAGTTTCGGTGGAAACGAATGAAAACTAATATTACTGAATTTGTAGCCAAATGTCTAAATTGCCAACAGATGAAAGCCGAGAGAAAGAAACCCGGAAGACTATTACATAGTTTGTCTATTCCTGATGGGAAATGGGATCACATCTCCATGGATTTTGTAATGGAGTTACCGAGATCCTCCCGGGGTTGTGATGCGATTTAGGTTGTGAAAGACAGATTGACCAAATCCGCATGCTTTATTCCGTACAAGATGATGTACCGACATGACCAAATGGCTGGGATTTATGTCAGAGAGGTAGTCAGACTGCACAGAGTGCCGAAGTCGATTGTAGCAGACCGTGATCCTCGGTCTACAACGCACTTCTGGCAAAATATACAGCAGATTTTGGATATGAAGTTACATTTTAGTACCGCATATCATCCACAGACCGATGGATAGTCTGAGCAGACGATCCAGACATTGGAGGATAGGCTGAGAGCAGTAGTGCTCGATTTTAACACTAGCTGGCAAGATTCATTGCCACTTGGTGAGTTTTCGTACAACAACAGCTATCAGACGAGTATTGAAATGACTTCTTTCGAAGCGTTGTACGGAAAGAAATGTTGATCCCCTCTTTATTGGGATGATATCTCTGAGGTTCCTGAGATCGGACCTAGCATAATCAGAGATATGACTGAAAAAGTGAAGCTGATTCAGAAGAGAATAAAGGCAGCCCAAGACAGACAAGCCAAATATGCCAATGTCCGACGACGACCGTTGGTATTTGAGGCTGGAGACCAAGTATTTTTTAAAATTTCACCTTTCAGAGGAGTGGTCAGATTTGGCAAGAAAGGGAAACTATCACCACGATATATTGGGTCGTAGAGATTCTTGAGAAGATAGGAGATCATGCCTATCGACTCGCTTTACCGCCTTCATTATTTGGAATACATGATGTTTTTCATGTTTGTTATTGCGAATCCGTCTATCTGATTTTGAATCCGACTTCGGTATTGAGTTCCTAACGACGTAGAATACAACTGGACGTAAGTTTTACTATATTTTGATATGTTTTGAAATTATGGTATTGTCAGAATCTGAGATGATTCATATATGATGTCCTTGGTATGTTAGACATCGTATAATTGAAACTGGATTGAGGATTAGATACCATATGAAATTGTTATGATTTTTAGAGTTGAGTTGATTGAGAATTGATATCAGGATTGAAGTATTATCGAGTATGAGTTGTTGGGATTGATATCTGACTGATATGGTAGTGCTGGATATATTGAAATTATGACGTTATGTTGTTGAAACAGAATTTGATTGATTTCTGATTATATCCAGTATTGATTGACTGGTGTATTGATACCGTACCCTCGATATTGTTATTGTCAGATTGACTATTGGCAGGCTTTGAGTTCGAGACTTCAACAGAGTCATAGTATCAGAAAGAAAGGTATAAATTAATGTTGATTTGGGATTGCACAACTCGAGTGAGGTTTGACTCGAGTCTCCCTAAATCACATACTTTAGTTTATTGCATTGATACTTGTAATTGATGAGATTGATATGTGTGGTCTATTGATTCATCGACATTGTATGTATTGAGTCATTGGCTGATTCGACTAGTTACTGGCTGATTCGTCTAGTCATTGGCTGATTCGCCTATTCTTTGACTGATTCATCAATTCTGCGGCCGATTCGCCCAGACACTGGATATATGAATTATATCGATGCCGTTTAGGGATTGATTCATTCTTATCGACTGAGATTCGGTATAATTATTATTATTCAGACACCGGGATCCCTAGATTAGAATTGAGTTGAGTCTGAGACGACGCGTCGGTTGAGTCGTCTGATACGACATGTTGATTTACAGTGTTTATATCATTCATGTATGTTGAGTTGCTACATGTTAATGATGTCTTATTTATGCTATTATATATGTTTTTATATAATTGCATGTTTACATTGTTTATACTGGGATTTATTCTCACCGGAGTTATCTGACTGTTGTCTTGTTTTGTATGTGTGCATGACAACAGGTGGGGCTGGATCACGGTCAAGAAGAGGATGAGAAAAGACAGTTAGCGTGGAGATCTTGACTGAGGAGTATATCTGTTATATCACCTGAGGGTAGTGAAGAAAAAGTAGTTATTATGATTTATTGTTGTACATGACTTGTACTTAGATCTGAATAGTGATCTTGTAAATGGGATAAGACTTATTTCATATGCTGCGTACTCTCATATTTTTTAAAAAAATTTAGACCCTATTTATTTTAATTGATTAATTATTCCCAAAATGTGATTAAGAATTGAATTATTCCCAGAAAGTGATTAATAATTGAAAAGCAACACTCTGAATCTGAATCAACCAAATTGATATACCGTTACTCTGCTGAAATCTTCGTTCACTTTTATTATATATATTCATAGAATTCAAGGCTATACTTCGAGCATACAAACATAAACCGTTATTGTTATAATACTTGATCTTGGAGAGATCAGTTGTGCTAAGTTATTTCATTCCAGTTGAGTACTGTAAAGTGTTTTTTAACTAAGATTTTAAGTTTGGCATTGTTAAGTCCAAAATTGAAGTGGGTCTGTACAACTGTTTGTATCGATCAAAGTCTTTTAGTGAATATCATATCCTTGTGATAGAAGCGGTGACGTTGGAGTGTTTGAAATCTCCGAACATCCATAAAAACTTATGTCTTCTTATTTCAGTTTTTATTCTATCTATCAATCAGTTTATTTGTGCACTTTTATTGTTAATTGATTGATATTCGACTGATAAGATTCTCGAGTATCAATTTATCACTAAAGTGATTCAAGAAAAGAGAAAAGTTTGTGAAAATTGTTAGTGTTTATTCAACCCCCCTCTTTTAAACAATCTTTCACCTTTAACCGATCCTATCATAGATTTTGCGGAATGAAAAGTACAAACATTACTAAGAAAGACAAAGGAACACCAATGGACTTGAACATCCAGAACTTGAATTCCTTCCTTCTAATTTTAATAGCCCCAGATCTGCTCCTGCTCTTTTTATTCTACCTGTTCTTCATTCTCATCAAGAGAAGGATGTAAGGGAAGTGAGCGTTTTGGGAAACACTCAGCTTTTTTAAGCGGGGTTGATCGAATACCAGAAAATTCGATACATAATACTTTTAAAACCTTCTTCTTTTTCTATAGCATAGTATATCAGAGTTGAATGAACAGAACTGAAACATTGAACAAATCAGAGCTTCAGATTTGAATGAACAGAAATCAGACTTAGAACAAATCAAAACATGGAATCAAAACATTTTAGAACAGAACATATCAGACAAACAGATTATAATGATCACATGCTATACTTGATCTTGGGCTCCCTCTGGGGCATCTCCCGCATTCAGGCTCTCTCTAGGCCTTCTCCCATAGACAAGCTCCCTGTGGGGCCTTTTCTTTCAGAGGCTTTCTTGGTGCTTCATTATCACATTCATACTTATAACTTATCATTGGGAGACATACTGGTTCAAATAGAGCTACACCAATACAGAACGAAGTGGAGGGCATGAACGAACATTGGAAGGGACGAAACGATTTTGAAGCAAGTTAGAATTTTGAAATCATAAATTATTCACAACATGCAGTAGATGATCGAATTTTAAAACATACATAACTTTAAAACATATAAATCCACTTACCCTTGGTTAGAAATTGCAATTCAAACTTGCTTGCTAATCGGACGAAGCTTTGGCCGAACTTGGTCAGCACTTCCTCGATTTCTTTAGCAAATTATGGAGTTATTTCAGCAGAAATTCGACGTATTTTTTCGTGGCTCAAAATGACCGCAAAAAGCTTTCTTTTTAACCTTGCCTTGGCCGAAAGTTTGGAGGGAATTGAGAGAAATTTTGAGTGTAATGTTTGCTACAACACATGGGGAATATATAGGTGGAAAAATGACTTTCTCCTACCCCCATTCAGCCGTCCATGTGACCTAAAAAATGCCCAAGGATGATGGTCCAAGTGGCCTCCACATGGTCAAAGTTTTATCCAAAACTAAATGTCACCTTGGTGCACTCAATGGTCACATCTTACACATTGATTATGTCCAAATTTTAGCACTTTTCATGACTATATTTTTGACTCTTCTAGGACAAACATCAATGAGTTCCCTTGAGATGAGGGTTTAAGCTCATGAGCTAGGGAATTTCTTCCAAGAATGAATTAGTTTTCTTAAGCTGGGGGTTTTAGCTTTTGAGTTGAGGGTTTCTTCAAAGAGCTTCCTTGAGCTGAGGGTTTCCTCTTCCGAGCGACGTCCCTTCAATTCCCATGGTTTTGCATTGCTTCAGTTTCCTCTTGAGCTACTTTCCGAGCTTTTCAAGGTGATTTTATCAGAAAATCCGAATCCTCACACATAAGCCCCAAAACATCAGAACCATGACAACCCCTACATGAGAAGCCGATCTGCGCAGCTGTTGATTTTCAGGTTCCAGTCACCTTGTTGTCACTCTATCCTATAAACAACCACCACTAGGCTCACCCTAAAACCCTAAGGCATGTCCCAAACCATAGCCACGAGCCCTGGTCCATATCCCTAGCATGGACCTGGACTGAAACCACAAAACCAAACCATCACCTACTCACGTGCAAGGAAAAAGAAACTTGTGCATCGTGCTTGCAGCCATGGGTTTCTGCAACCGTCTTGCTACCCAACCAACCCAGACCCTTTCTAGCACCCTTGAGCTCGGCCCTGACCTTAGCCAGACGCCTGACCCATGCACAAAACCTATCGAACAAACCCATGTCAGCCACAAAACCTAAGATTCAATTGTTTTTAATCGCATGTTTGCATATAGAAAATAAATTTTCATGCATAATTTGTATCAACATACATAATATGACAAGATCAATGCGCAAAAGAAGGATTAAAACATGCCCTTGCGTTTAAAATGCTCGAATCGTCGAATATCGTTGCAAGGAAGTGGTGGGCGATCGGAGTGACGTTTCAGTGTTTTATCTTGCGTAAAAATGGCGTGAATCAACCGTGATTCGTGTGGGTGAGTGATCGGTGATGATAGGACCAAGAAAAAGATCAAAACCTAGACCCCTAAGCACAAGAAAGTCACGGCTGATATGTGTGAGTAAAGTGTGTGTGTTCTTGGTGTAGCGGATGTGTGTGAGTTTCGTCTTTATTTTCTTTTTTTAATTAGGCTTGAATAAAAAAAGCTTTATTTCAGGGTTTAAATCACTATTAAACAATTAGATAAACACTAGATAAATAAATTAAAATCTCATCCCTTAATTTAAAATATTGACCTCAAAATTTTGAAGATTACAAACTTAAATATTGAAATCCTAATCCAACTTGAATACTAATTAATTAAATTATTATGTCATAAAAGTCATTATAAAATATTTTACCCCAAATTTAAGGAATAAATCCTAAATTTTTAAAATTAACATTTTAAACACATAAATTCTTATAATTTTCCAAATAAATTAAACCAGACTTTAAAATACTAAAATTCGTCAATCATATAAAATAATTAATTTTCTTGGATTAAAATATAACATTAAATTTTAGCACCTTTATAGTTCTCTGGTCTCCTTTCCCCAGTCCGACACCGAATATTCGCTTGAAAAGCTAAAACTCGCGAAAACATTTTAAATTGCATAAATATGAGTATATAAACATTTAAAATAATTTAATCATGTATCATGCACCATTTGAATCATAATTAATTAGATTATATTTTATAATTATGCATAAGGTTTACGTACACTGGTTTTTGAGCACTACCCAAATTTTAAATATAAACTTTTCATCCCTAAACTACTCCCGTGAGTCATGAACCAACCATGTGAACCAGGTTGAAGCCACATTTCTTATCCTAGCCCTTTTTGAACCTTAGCCCTCAAATCAAGCCTCGGCCCTTCTTCCACCAAGCCACCCTCGACCAAAACCTAGTCACTCTGACTACCGAGCCTTAGCCGTCCTTCTAGGACTCTACTGGACCACACCTGACCAACACCGAGCCACGCGTAGTCTCCTGCAAGCCGCACGCCCGCCCGCATGCGCTTAGGGCTCGCGACCTTCACCAGCTTAGAGCCACTGTTCCAGCCTACCTAAGGACCCCTCTAGGACCGCACCAGACCATATTGAGCCAGCCCTAGATGGGCCTTAACCCAGTGCACAACCCCTCGCCTAGCTTCCCATCGTAGAACCCTAATCCTCCATGAAAACCCTAGCCGCCTTGAATCCTTCCATGCACAGCCCCTTCTTGCTACTGTCCAGTCTTCGTGTTGTCTATAAACGACACTTTTCGCCTCCCTTAAACACTTCATAGTGGCAGAATATCCTTAAAATTCATACTGTGTCTCAAACAAGCGTAAAATCATGAAAAACATTTAAAATAAATCCTTAAACGTTGCATATTTTGATCTAAATAATTTTCATGCTTAAGAACGTGAATAATGCATAATATGATTTGAAATGGTGCAAAAATAAAGTTTAGAAGCGTGTCTTTGTGTTTAGAATGCTCGAATATTCAATCGTCAGCGTGGGTTGCGAAGAGGAACGAACGGGCGACGAACAACCATGAATTGTTGTTTGAAGTTTTCGAAAATTTGTGCGTGTGTTGTGTAATTTTCGGTCACGGTGAGTCCTTAGAAGCCTATAATTTTATTTTATAATTTAGTGTTTTAGTTGATAAAGAAATCTAGAGTTTATAATTAGAACTCTTGCTTTAAAAGTAATTGGCCCATTAATCCAGTTAAATTAAGCCCAGTAAGAACCAATTAAATATAAATAAAATTTTACAAAAATCATTTTAAAAAAATAATAACTTTCGGATCCACAAAAATACTTAATTTGACTAAAACCGGCTTCTCAGATAAAATAAGATTCAACTCGTCAAATAATTTGGACTTCAGTATTTTTTTAAAAAAATTCATCCTATTTAATCATTTTATCAAGACTTAAAAATATTTAACGAAAAATATCTTTATCTTAGTCGTTCCCGATCTCTTTTTCCGAGCCTAATATCAAATATCGGGACAAAATACTTAATTTCATGAAATCATACAATTTAAACATTGAATCATATAACATATCATTTAAGCATTTAAACTTAATTAAATAAAATAAATAATAAATTTAATTAATTTACAAACATGCGATTTACGTGGCATGATTTTTGGACATTAGAGTATGCAAATTAATTAAGTTTAGTTTTAAGGATTTAGCAAATTCACCCGATAATTTAATCATTTAAATTTATATTGAAAAAAGTATTAAAAAAATTATCTAGCTCATAATAATTTTTTTTTTTTTTCAAAAATGTGTAGCATTTTATGAAAATGGAACACATAATATTGACATTGATATCAATTATATAAAATCAAGTGTCCGTTGTTTTACCCAAATCTATAACTAATTATAATGGTCCAAATATAAATTTTTAAATCATATCTTAAATAATATGTTCCTATCGTTAACTCACATGACATGGACAAGTATTACTCTTATCGCTCAAAATAATTTTTAAATATCCGCGTGTGGCGCCGATTGACCATTAAACCCCACAGATCCGAATTTTGTCAGAGGCCCACACGTGTGGCGCCGAAGAACCCCACAGATCCACGTGCCACGTGTGAGCAATGGGACCCACTTCTAACTGCATGTGGTTCTCTCTCCCTCCCTCCCTCTTTCTTTTTTGCAGAGATAACACAATGCATATATAATCTCCTTTTCCAGGAGAATATAAAGAGCCCAAAGATAGAATCTTTATTGCATGTCAATTATATCTTCTTCTTGAAAGCAAATTCTTCATCCTTTTTTTTACGTTTCCTGAAAGGGTTGAAACTGAAGCATGGCAGGGAATGAATGGATTAATGGGTACCTTGAGGCGATATTGGATAGTGGGGCGTCCGCCATTGAAGAGAATAAGCCTCCAGCTCCGGTGAACTTGAGGGAAAGGAGTGATTTCAATCCGACAAAGTATTTTGTGGAGGAGGTGGTGACTGGGGTTGATGAATCTGATCTCCATCGGACATGGATCAAAGTTGTTGCGACGAGGAATACGAGAGAGAGGAGTTCTAGGCTTGAGAATATGTGCTGGAGGATTTGGCATCTTGCACGCAAAAAGAAACAGGTATCATTTTGAGTGACTCTCTTGAATTTGGTTGGTCGCCATTTTTGTATCCAGTATTAGTGTTTTGATTCTATCTGTGAAAACTTTTGCTTTAGCTGGAATCTCGAATAGCATGCCCAGTCCTCTAGGTTCTGTTTTTGGCTACAGTGGATTGTGTTTTGATTGCAAATTTGTGGAATACGGTAGACGATTTCATTGTCTTTCTGCAGTTGGAAATGGAGGACTTGCAACGGGTGGCGAACTGGAGGTGGGAACGAGAGCAAGGTCGCAAGGATGTGACAGAGGACATGTCTGAGGATTTGTCTGAAGGAGAGAAAGGTGATGCCTTGGGGGAACCAATTACATTGGACAGCCCTCGGAAAAAGTTCCAGAGAAACTTCTCCAACATAGAAGATTGGTCGGACAGTAACAAAGAAAAGAAGCTTTATATTGTTCTCATTAGGTAACGATTGAAATATATATGGCTTACCCATAAACTTTATTGGTTCTACTGAATCCATGACATGTTTAGCATATATGTAAAGCCAATTACTCGTAACCAGAATTATATTGGTCATCTTCATGTTTAGAATCTATCTCAATCATCACACCTTCTCATATATGGCACAGGTTGAGTTGTTGCTTAATTAATAGCTATAGTGCGTTTAGTTTTTTATTAGCGTGGCTTATTTTATCAGTTTACATGGTCTAGTCCGTTGTGAAAATATGGAGCTCGGTCGCGATTCTGATACTGGTGGGCAGGTATTATCAGATTTTTACGGCATAAAATTCGTTCTTTCAAGCATTTTTTACTTTATTTTGTTGAAATGTCAGATAAAATATGTCGTTGAGCTTGCTCGGGCGCTCGCCAAAACGCCAGGTGTTTATAGGGTGGATCTTTTCACCAGGCAAATATGCTCATCAGAAGTTGATTGGAGTTACGGCGAGCCGACGGAGATGCTTACAACTAGTGTCGAGGATGCTGATTGCATTGATTTAGGAGAAAGCAGTGGTGCTTATATTGTAAGAATACCCTTTGGTCCTCGTGACAAGTATCTTCGAAAGGAATTACTGTGGCCTCACATTCAAGAATTTGTTGATGGAGCTTTGGCACATATTGTCAATATGTCAAATGCTTTGGGGGAACAAATAGGTGCGGGACAGCCTGTTTGGCCTTACGTAATTCATGGCCATTATGCCGATGCAGGGGATACTGCAGCCCTTCTTTCTGGGGCATTAAATGTTCCGATGGTTTTGACGGGTCACTCGCTGGGTAGAAACAAGCTAGAACAGCTTCTCAAGCAGGGAAGGCAATCTAAAGAGGATATTAATTCGACATACAGGATTATGAGAAGGATAGAGGCCGAAGAGCTTTCATTAGATGCGGCAGAGCTTGTTATCACTAGTACTAAGCAGGAGATTGAAGAACAATGGGGACTGTATGATGGTTTTGATGTGAAGCTGGAGAAAGTTCTGAGGGCCCGTGCAAGACGTGGAGTTAATTGTCATGGTCGCTTCATGCCTAGAATGGCGGTAAGCACACTCTTTCAAAATTTATAAACATGGGAAATCAATCGTTGCCAGTGTACACTCCAAAAATAGTCATTATCCATTTCTTGACTCGATTATCAAACCTCCAGCAGTTTTCTTTTCTGCAAGTGTTACTTCCATATCAGTGACTTTTCTGAGACAACTGAATTAAATAGTGCTTGATTGAGGTTTCGGTGGCTTTTTATGACATATTATGGAGCTACTCAATCATTATTCATGTAATTTTAAATTTATTTTCGAGTGAACTTAATTGTGATATGTTAATTAATAATTTAATATGGTTTGACCTCGAAAACTTTAATGTTTTTAGACATGGTAGCCATTCTCTACAGGTTATTCCTCCTGGGATGGACTTTAGCAGTGTCGTACTTCAAGAAGATGCTGCTGAAGCTGATGGTGACCTGTCATCATTAACCAATACAGAGGGCTTATCACCTAAAGCAATCCCTTCTATATGGGCAGAAGTAAGCACAAGTAGATACTAGTATTTTTTACCTTTGCACCAGAAGTTTAAGTCGTTATCAAGATCAATATTATTTTGCCCATCAAACTTATATCCTTCTAATTTTTTTCTTTATATGGTTTCAGGTGATGCGTTTTTTGTCAAATCCTCACAAGCCAATGATCCTTGCATTGTCAAGACCTGATCCAAAAAAGAATATAACCACTCTCTTGAAAGCATTTGGAGAATGCCGCCCATTGCGAGAGCTCGCTAATCTTGTAAGTTTGCCAAAACACACTATGAATTTTGAAGCGCATTTAAGGTTTCCTTCCACATTCTTGTCACATTCTCGTCGCATGTTATGTGCAAAATAAAATACCTGGAAACAATGAAACTTTAAATGCATCAAGCTAATGTAACAGAGGATGTGGGCCTGCATGCAGCATTAAATTTTCATTGAACTTTTACATATCTTAATCAAATTGTTCTATTTACAGACTCTTATAATGGGAAATAGAGATGATATAGATGAGATGAGTGGGGGAAATGCTAGTGTTCTGACTACGGTACTGAAGCTTATTGACAAGTATGACCTATATGGGCAAGTGGCTTTTCCGAAACATCACAAGCAAAGCGATGTTCCAGAAATATACCGTCTAGCTGCAAAAACAAAGGTTGACTTAATGCTGTATTTCCTGGAATGTATTCAGAAAATTCAGTGCTTTCCCTTAGTAACTTTTTAGTGTCAAAACATGACAGGGAGTTTTCATAAATCCAGCATTTATTGAGCCATTTGGACTAACATTAATAGAGGTTCGTTCGAATAAATATGTTTTTTTATTGTGTTTCACTCTTCTCTATTTAAGCTCTTAAAAATCCGAGTCTGGAAGTGTAGGCTGCTGCGCATGGACTCCCACTGGTGGCGACTAAGAATGGCGGTCCAGTTGATATTCTTCGGGTAAAAAGTACCCCCTTTCTTGAATATGTTAACTTGTCTTAACCAGTCTTTAATAAACTCTTTTAAATGCAATGATTTATAAGCATCCTATACTCGCTGAAACTAATGGAAACGATCGTGTATTTTTTTAATTTATAATCTAAAATGACCAATTATTTCAGGTAATTTCGAATCAGGATTAAAACTTAATAGTTTTGATAAGCTAACTATGTATATTTATTTTGTGAAATATAGGCCCTTAACAATGGTCTGCTCGTGGATCCTCATGATCAGCAATCAATTGCTGATGCACTGCTCAAGTTAGTTTCGGAGAAGAACTTGTGGCACGAATGTAGAAAGAATGGCTGGAAGAATATACATCTTTTTTCATGGCCCGAGCATTGTCGAACATACCTGACCAGGATAGCAGCATGTCGTATGAGGCATCCACAATGGCAAACCGACTCTCCTGCAGATGAACTGGCAGCAGAGGAATCACTGAATGATTCGCTAAAAGACGTTCAAGATATGTCATTAAGGCTCTCGATTGACGGTGAAAAAACATCATTAAATGAATCACTAGATATAACTGCTGCTGGCAGTGACCCCGAGCTGCAAGACCAAGTCAAACGAGTCTTAAGGAAAATGAGAAGGCCAGAATCTGTAGCACAAGATTTTGATTTCGACAAGAAAGTGACAGATTTGCCAAGCAAGTATCCAATGTTGAGGCGCCGCCGTAAATTAGTTGTTATAGCACTTGATTGCTATGACAGCAAAGGATTCCCCGACAAGAAAATGATCCATATAATGCAAGAGATCTTTAAGGCAAACAAGTTGGATCCACATAATGCAAAAATGACGGGATTTGCTTTGTCAACAGCTATGCCAATATTTGAACTCATTGAATTCTTTAAGTCCAGTAGTATCAAAATAAATGATTTTGACGCCTTAATCTGTGGTAGTGGCAGTGAAGTGTACTATCCAGGTACTTATACTGAAGAGAACGGAAAGCTTTATCCTGATCCAGATTATGCATCACATATTGACTATCGTTGGGGTTCGGATGGTTTAAAGAAAACCATTTGGAAACTAATGAATTCATCTGAAGATGCGAAATCAGGTTATTCTTCCATTGCTATAGAACACAATGCCAAGTCAAGCAATTCCCACTGCCTTTCATACTTGATAAAGGATCCTAGCCTGGTATGCACGAGTTATAAGTTTTATAAAATCTAATTTGGTTAAGTATGCTATTTATGTCTCATCATTGTATTCAATTTTGTAGGTGAAAAAAGTGGACGACATGAGGCAGAAACTAAGAATGAGAGGTCTCAGATGCCACTTAATGTATTGCAGAAACTCCACGAGAATGCAAGTTGTTCCACTTCTTGCATCTCGCTCTCAGGCTCTGCGGTAAGACATTTTCTAGATGAGAGTCGAATTACACGTTCATGGTAGTTACCACATATGTACTTTGCATGGTGCACAACATTATCCATATTACACCCTAATTTAGTGACGGAATCATGGCCATTCTCCTATTGCTCCAAATAACTCAGAACATGAACCATTATAAATATGAACGTAAAAAGGCATAAGTAAAATAAAATTGTCAAACAAATCCGTGAAATGGTTTAGTACTCTAGAAAATAGAAGATATTTAATCAAATCTTTCCATTAATTAGAACCTAGTAATACAACTTCCACCTGCATAAGCAAGTTATAAAATGCATAAGCAAATCATCTTTAGCAATCAAGTATTCATTCTTTAAACTTGAGATTCGCAGTGATAGACATTTAGGATTTCAAATTCAAACGCATAATTGGCATGGCATGTGATCAATATCTAAAAGAATCCTACATAATTCTTCTATTTTACTTCAACATGACCCTTGCCAAAGTGTGAAAAAAAGTCATAGGTTCCTGTTGCTGAATTGATTTATTATTAGTTACTAGCTTGAACCCATCACGAAGGGCCCAGTCATCAACTAATGATTTTAACTGTTGAAACGCCTTCGTCGACTGTTTTTATAGATTTAGGAGCCATTCTCAACTTTCAAAGAGTAAAGTCTATTTTCGACTTTGAAAAAATAGATGACATTTTATCTTTACTTGCATTTGAAAACCTAATTGTTGATAGAAATACCTCATTAGTACATACAAAATTATGAATTTATATTTTCAAGAAAGTACTTGTGCAAAATAATAACATCCTTATTCTTTTACTTATATTGCAAAATTTGCATTATAGCTTCGGCCTGCTCTCAACTATGATTCTTTTCGTGTTTTATGGCGCTTCTGTGAAATCATGATGCAATCACCAGCTGTAGAATCCTTGTCCCTGTGATTCCAGTGGATAACTTAGAAACAATCACACATGTATAAGTTGTATATTTTACTTTGTCAGTGTGTTCTCTTGTGGCTTCCAATCAATAGGTATCTTTTTGTCCGGTGGCGATTAAACGTGGCAAACATGTTTGTGATTCTTGGTGAAACTGGAGACACAGATTATGAAGAACTGATTGCCGGGACGCACAAAACTTTGATAATGAAAGGGGTGGTGGAAAAAGGTTCGGAAGAATTGCTAAGATCTGCAGGGGCTTACCTGAGAGATGATATAGTTCCAGTCGACAGCCCACTCATAACTTACATAGGTGGAGGGGCGAAGGCTGAAGAGGTAGCTAAGGCGTTAACACAGAACTCTAAAGCAGGAGGAATATAAAGCTTGCGTGCTTCGTGCTTCGTGTCTTGATCTTAATGCAAAACTAGGAAAACATTTTATTTCTTTTTCCGGGTTCTATACCCTGAATGAAGCTTCTCGACAAATCGAGAAGTTCAATAATTTTTGTCTCCAGATTAATGTTTGATTCACAAGTTTCTGGAGATACATTTTAGCTGTATGAAGTCTACAATAATTCTGAAATGCTTGTGGTTTTCTTGATGAAATTAGAAGGAATTACGAAGGCCATACAATCTGGATTGAACACAATGTGTGGTCGAAATGGACGTCCTTGCAGCAATTCAATCGATTAGAAACCCAAACTCTTTTAGTCTAGATGCTCCCATATATAAAAGATGCCCGTGCACTTTGAATTTATCTACCGGGAGTTGCTGTCCAACAGTGTTCGAACTTGGAACTTGCTCTTCGATGTTTACGTAAGGGAAATCATTTAGTGTTTTTGGATACGATTCCTATGTTTTTTCTTGGATATATGAGAGGTGCAAATATGAAACTTCTGAGAAGTTGTCACAGGTATGTCTCAACAAGCAGCAGAATAAAACACAAACAGAATATAAATCGAGGCTAGAGTTCAACTCTAACTCCTTAGGACGATTTTGCCTTACACAATACGACGACTTTCGTTTTGTGGCATGAGCACTCCAAATCACAAAATCTAGCGAACCACATTGAACACCAAGAACACACACGCACAAAAACACAACTCTCAGCCGAAATCCTTCAAGCAAGGGCAGAATTTTTTAATCTTCTTCCATCAAAAGCTATAGTCGTACACACATTCCACCATATTTGATAAATTTAGCAACTTTTCGAGCCATTAAATGCAGCAATCTGTCTTCATTTGGCCTCCGTTTTCGAACGCATTTGTTTGTCGATATTTGGTGCGTTTTAACATAAAGACGTGTCTAAAACTTTTCTTTATGCATCGATCATGTTATTCAATGTATTTGATATAAAATGTGCATGAAAACTCGTCAATTTAATTATATATGCTAGAACTTAATTAAAACTTGTTATGATATATATATTTCTTGAACTTCAATGTGTTCTTCGAGTTTTGATCGTCGCCTTCATTGGACAGTACCTATGGCTTGCTGCTACCTATGGTTATATTTTAGGAGGTGTTTAGATGTTGTTAAGTGACCCTAGAGTGGTCGAGAAGCTGCTGGTGCAGTAGAGAATGAAACAGCGCATGGCCGCGCATAGGGGTGGTCGCGACCTTGTGTGGTGTCGAATTGGTTGTTGGCTGGACCAAGGCTCGGGGATAGGGTCTAGGTGGGGTTGTAGGGTCCCGAGGTAGGTATGATGATTGTTGGTTATGGTCCAGTTGGGTCGAAATAGCTTCTAGAGCCGTAAGTTACAAGCTGGCACTCATGGGGTGTTATTCTCGACTTAGGGATGTTGTTTTGGGTTGTTTAAGGGCTGGTGCGTGTTTATGGGCTGGATCAAGGTGTAAGGTATTTCTAAGGGTGGAGTCTAGGTATTGGTTCCGGCATGGTTCGAGTTAGAATCGATAGAATGTTGTACGGAACACGTAAGTGCCATAGCGTCACTCTTTGAGCAGCTTGTGTTTAGATTGTTAGTTGTGCATGGTACTGGGTTCGGGCTGGTCTAGGGCCTTGGGCAGTAGCTTAGGATGTTTTTTATGTGTGGGGCGAGTCTCGAGTAGATTGGTACGTCCTAAGTGGTTCTATTTAATTCGAGAGTCGTAGGTGTCTGAATGCACCTTGGGGGCTGTTTTGGATATAAATTTTAGAACGTTAGGGCAGCAAGTCCAAAGACGATCCAACGAGATTCAAGATGTTTGTAAGTGTATATGACGTGCAAAATAATAATTTTTGAGGTATTTGATTTGTCTTGTGGCCAAATTATGTTACGGATTTGGAAGTCGGAGAACCTCAAAACTCTTCGGAGGAATTATGTTATGTTAGGGAGCAGACATCCAGTCCAAGGGCTGCGTTGATCCCTGCCGGCCAAGTATTGTGGTTTAGTTTGATCAAATGATTTAAGTTATGGGCCACCTGCATTGAACATAACTCTATGCAAAATGTTTTATGATTACGATGATGAGCACGAAAATATGATTTTATGAAATTATTTATGCATGAAAGTCACGTTATACATATTGCTATGTACGAGCTATGTTTAAAATTGCATGTATTTTTGTTGCTATTACTTGTTATTCACGGTTTATGCTGGCTGAGTCATTATGCTCAATAGACTTGATCGATGTTGATGATGTAGTTGAGGACACGGGAGGTGGTGACCACTTAGCAGGCTCGGGCCTGTGGCAGTGAAAACCCGAGGACCTTTCAGTTCACGAGTTTTATTATGTATATTTTTAAAACTATTTACTCTTCTTTTTGATAAACATAAAATATTGTACATAAATTACATGTTTTATAATATAAATTTATAGTTTTTGTTTTATTAAATATTTAAATATTATATGTTTTATAATAAATTGTATAAAATATAAGTTGTTTTGTAATTATAAGTTTTACTATTTTTACAGGTTCGATTAAACAATAATAATCTTGGCGTTGCAAATGATATTAAGATGATTCTTGGACATGTAGAAAGTTGATTTTAATATCTACAATATTGGTCGCAAGCATTAGATAAAATCTTCTCACAATTGAGATAAAATTAAACAACAAATAAAGTTACTAAAAGAGTGGTAGTTTTACCATACTAGAGTATTTTGACCATATCTCTCAAATTACTTTTTCAAGTGGTAAAAAATAAATATCACAATTCAAACAACTCAATTTTCTATATGTTTTGTTTTATGTGGAAAAGCAAAATCGGATGGGAAGATTTTGAAAAATGATGTGTATGATGACATAATTTCTTGGAACACCAATGAAGACTTATGTGTACAAAATAATATTTTATTTGTGATTGTCTCCGCAAATTTAGCTATAAATAGGGGTGCATTGTATTATATTGAAATATCCCTCATTTTATGAACAAACCTTAAGTTCATAATATTTCTCTCATTTTTTTCTTTTATTTCTTCATTTAAATATATTTAGCATGTTAATTTCATATTCAAAGTTTTACACTTTGTGTGGGGACCGGGACGCTAATCATCTACTTAATCGTCATTGGGACTAATTTAATCAATTATAATAAACAAGGTCTAATTTTTTTTAAAAGTACATTATCAAGGCGGAAAGTAATGACATACATCTTAATATACATGTCCGTATTAAAAGTACAAGTAGCTTGCACTATATACAATCAGTCTCAACTAAGGTTTAACAACTATATAACAAGTGTTTAAACCCTATCTCTAGTCCAAGTCCGTAGTCTCCACTCTAATCTCGATCTTTCTTCACCTCTGTGACCCTGAACCTGTCCCATCTGTTGCTATGCACACATACAAACACGACAACAGCCGGATAACTCCGGTGACAATAAAATCCCAGTATAAACAATGTATCAATGCAATCATATAAAGCATATATAAAAGCACAAACAAACATCAAAACATGTATCCAATCTGACTACATGAATCAATACAAATCTGTATTCAAATCAACGACTCTCTCAACTCATTTCTAATCTAGGGATCCCGATCTAATTTAGACTTTGGCATTCTATATAAAATATCTACAATAGAAGTCGATCTACTTCTAAGCTCATCGATATACCACAAGTTTAGGGTCTTAGCGGTTCTGCCCTAGCTAGGCTGATCTGCCCTAGACTCGAACTCTTGCTCTGCTATAATTCAATAGAATAAACATATCAATCTGATAATTTGCAAATATCAATGCAATGAAATAAAGTATGTGATTTTGGGAAACTCCAGTCAAACATCACTCGAGTTGTGCAATCCTAAATCAGCATTTATTTATACCTTTCGTTCTGTCGCTCTGATACAATCGAAGTCTCAACTCAAAGTCTGTCAATGTTCAATCTGGCAATGACAATATCAATATACTGTATCAATATTCTATTCAAATCAAGACATCTATGTCTTATAAAATTCTGACGGTACAACAGTACAATCCTGCGATACCGGTAATACCACATCAGTATATACCAATTCCAATAACTCATAATCAATAACAATACAAATCTGATATCACATCTCAGTCAATTTAACTCTGAAATTCATAACAATTCCATAATCAATCTGACTTCGATTCTATGATGTCTACTATGTCAAGAACACCATATATGAATCGTATCTAATTCTGGACATAGCACAATTTCAACTCTTAACAAAACGTAACAAAACTTACGTCCTGTTGTAGCTGTCGTTGCTAGGAACACGGTGTCGTACTCGGATTCAAATTTGGATGGGCGGATCGTTCGTAAATCAAATTCTAGCGTCACGATTTATTCTTTCTCAAGAGCTTTCCTCGTTTCTTCGGTTTTGGTTTCTGAAGAATTGAAAGGTATATATATATATATATATATATATATATATATATATATATATATATATATATATATATATACACGTACATGCAACAAGGCAAATGGCACATTCTTTATGCAACACGTCTCGCGCATATGCGCGACCACCGCACATATGCGCGAGACATTCTGTCTCGGCACGTAGCAAGCACGGTAGCTCGCGCATATGCGCGACTCATCTCCGCGCATATGCGCGAGGCCTTTGTTCATTTTTCCAAACTCTCGGGTACCCTCACGCATGTGCGCCGATACACGTCGCGCATATGCGCGAGGCTCATTCCTCGCACAAAATTCCAACTTCTTTCCGACTTCCCCGGTCTGATCCGTTCTGTTTATAATCACATCAATTAATCAACGAATCATTTTAGATTAACAACACATTAAATCTCGGGCATTACATTTCTCCCCCCCTAAGATACAATTTCGTCCTTGAAATCACAGGCAATCAATCGTATCAATAAGGAGTATATACAGAAACTGTATAGGAAATTTACATTATTGAAATAACTCTGGGAATTTTTGTCTCATATCTGATTCAGTCTCCCAGGTGGCTTCTTCAATGCCATGACGAGTGCATTGAACTTTTTCAAGTGGAATAGTCTTCGTTCTAAGTTGTTTTTCATTACGATCGATAATCTGAATCGGTTTTTCAATATAGCTTAACGTCTCATCCAGTTCGGCCTCGTCTGGCTGAATAGCATGTGAAGCATCAGGAAGGTATTTTCTTAATAACGATACATGAAATACATCATGTATCCCAGATAATGAAGGCGGTAATGCTAGTCGATAGGCACGATCTCCTATCTTCTCGAGAATCTCATAAGGCCCAATGTATCGTGGAGACAGTTTTCGTTTCTTGTCAAATCTGACAACTCCTCTTAAAGGTGAAATCTTTAAAAATACTCGGTCTCCTATCTCAAATACCAACAGTCTACGTCAAACATTGGCATATTTGGCTTGTCGGTCCTGCGCTGCCTTCATTCTTTTCTTAATCAGCTTCACTTTTTCTGTCATATCTCTGATCATGTCAGGTCCAATCTCAGGAACTTCAGAGATATCATCCCAATACAGAGGGGATCGACATTTTTTTCCGTACAACACTTCAAAAGGTGTCATCTCAATGCTTGTTGATAGCTATTGTTGTACGAAAACTCACAGAGAGGCAATGCATCTTGACAATTAGTGCTAAAATCAAGCACTACTGCTCTCAGCATATCTTCCAGTGTCTGGATAGTCTGCTCTGACTATTCGTCGGTCTGTGGATGATATGCGGTACTCAGATGTAACTTCGTACCGAGAGCTTGTTGCAAACTCTGCCAGAAGTGCGAAGTAAATCGAGGATCACAGTTTGATAGAATTGACTTCGGCACTCCATGCAATCTGACCACTTCTCTGACATAGATCTCTGCCATCTAGTCAAATCTGTATGTCATTTTGTACGGAATAAAACATGCGGATTTGGTCAATCGATCAATCACGACCCAAATCGCATCACAACCTCTGGAGGAACGCTGTAGCTGCTTCACAAAATCCATGGAAATGTGATCTCATTTCCATTCAGGAATAGACAAACTCTGTAATAATTCTCCTGGTTTCTTTCTCCCTTCTTTCACCTGCTGGCAATTCAGACATTTGGAAACAAATTCGGCAATGTCAGTCTTCATTTGTTTCCACGAGAACTGTCTTTTCAAATCATTATACATCTTTCTGCCACCAGGATGAATACTGAATCGACTGTTGTGCGCTTCTAACAATATCTGTCGTCTCAAATCTGAAACATTCGGCACAACCAGACGATTATTCACATACAAGACGTTATCACGTACCTGATACTCCGATCGATGCCCTGTCCTGACCATCGATACTAATTTCTGTACATTCTAATCAACTTTCTGAGCTGCCTTAATCCTTAAGATCAGCTCGGGTTCCACTTGTACCGTATAGAGTCTCAACGGTCTATAATCAGTTTCAAATGCTAATCCAGACAAACAGCAGTCTTCTATCAAATTTGAAACACCGATCTTCGAAAAAGATAAAAAACATACCTTTTGACTCAGTGCATCAGCTGCTGCATTAGACTTTCCCGGATAGTATTTGATTTCACAATCAAAGTCTTTAAGTAAATCAAGGCATCTCCGCTGTCTCATGTTCAATTCAGATTGTGAAAACAGATGTTTCAAACTCTTATGATCAGAATATATCTTAAACTTCTCACCGTAAAGATAGTGTCACCATATATTTAATGCAAAGACAATGGCTACCAATTCAAGGTCATGAATTGGATAACGGGTCTCATGTGGTTTAAGCTGTCTTGAGGCATAAGCAATAACATGCCCTCGCTGCATCAGAACACATCCCAACCCTCTGTGAGAAGTGTCGCAATAAACCACAAAATCACCAGTACCGGATGGGATAGTCAACACCGGAGCACTGGTCAATCTTTTCTTCAGCTCCAGAAAACTGGTCTCACATTCTTCAGACCAAACAAATGGAGCATTCTTCTGAGTCAACTGAGTAACTGGTTTAGCTATACTTGAGAAATCTTTAATGAAATGGCGGTAATATCCTGCTAAACCCATAAAACTGCGAATTTCGGGTACTGATGTCGGTCTTGGCCAAGAAATCACGGCTTCAACTTTACTGGGATCAACAGAAATACAATCTCCGGATATAATGTGACCCAAAAATATGACCTGTCTTAGCCAAAACTCGCATTTTGATAGTTTGGCATAAAATTTCTAAGCTCTTAAAATTCGCAACACCGGTCCTAAATGCTCAGCATGCTCACTCATATTCTTTGAATAAATCAAAATATCATCAATGAATATAATCACAAATTCATCGAGATATTTCTGGAATACACGGTTCATCAATCCCATAAATACAGCTGGAGCATTCGTCAAACCAAACGGCATGACAATAAATTCATAGTGTCCATACCTGGTTCTGAATGCTGTCTTTGAGATATCAGAATCTCTGACTCTCAGCTGATGATATCTAGATCTCAAATCGATCTTGGAATATACCGAAAAACCTTGCAACTGGTCAAACAAATCATCAATACGAGACAAAGGATATTTATTCTTTACCGTTGCCTTGTTCAGTTCCCGGTAATCGATACAAAGTCTCATCGAACCGTCTTTCTTTCTTACAAACAATACTGGAGCACCCCAATGAGACAAACTCGGTCTGATGTACCCCTTGGCCAGTAGATCCTCCAACTGATCTTTCAGCTTTTTCAATTCTATCGGTGCCATTCTGAACGGAGTTCTAGAAATCGGAACTGTACCAGGCATCAATTCGATGCTGAAGTCTATCTCTCGGGCTGGAGGCAATCCCGAAATTTCATCTGGAAAGACGTCAGCAAACTCACATACCACTGGCAGGTCTGACAATGATGGACTCGACTTCAGTACATCTACTGAATAGACAAGAAATCCCTCTGCTCTTTTTTGTAACAATCGAGTCATAGATAATATGGATACTAAAGGAATTCTCGATCTAGAACCCTTATCGTAAAATTTCCACTCTTCAGCCATATCTGGTCTGAATCTCACAATCTTGTGGAAACAATCAACAGTCGCTCTGTACTTGGTCAGCATATCAATACCGATAATACAATCAAAATCGGACAAACCAAGTACGATGCAATCTAATTCAATCTCATGCCCGTCATACTGTAGTACACAATGTTTTATAGAATTTACGGATTTCAAACCTGTCCCCAAAGGAGAAGAGACAAACACTACAATAGCTAAAGACTCTACAGGCAATGCATGACTTAATGCAAATCGTTCAGAAATAAATGTATGTGAAGAACCGGTATCAATCAATACATAAGCAGGGTAACCACATAAAGAACAGTTACTTGCCACAACGTCATCTGGTGCTTCCTGGGCCTGCTCCTCTGTCAAAGCGAATACTCTGGCCTGCTGTCTAGGAGGCTGGCTACCTGTTTGGCTTCTTCCTGGCCTTTGCTGTGAATGAGCTGGCACTGGCTGGAATGTATGAACAGCAGCTGATCGTCTCTAAGTTTGTGCTGCTGATCCCGATGACTCGGCTCCCTGGGATCTTTGGGACCCTCTCTATGGACACACTTTAGCAAAGTGTCCTGGCTGTTTACAAATATTGCAACTACCAGTCACTCTTTGGCATTACTCAGTGGCATGTCTGCCTCCGCAAGTCCTACAATAAACTCCAGTGTAACTCTGGCTCTGTCGGGAACCACTGGAGCTAGAAGAACTGCTGCCAGATTTCTTAAATTGCTTTCCTCTGGCTTTCAAAAATTCCCTCTTCCCTCCACTGCTGCTGCCACCCTCAAATCTGGGAGGTGGTTGCTGTGGTTTCGGTGCTGGATGCACTAATGAAGCCCCTTTCTGTCTCATAAGACCGGCTTCTGCTCCTTTGGCTCTGTCCAGGGCGTCAGTAAAGTTATTCGGTCGCCCTGTGTTCACCAATGTAAAAATCTCAAGGTTCAATCCATTGATGAACTGATCAGCAGTAGCTTACTCGCATTCAGCAACATGTGGAGCAAATCGCAACAGTGAAGAAAACTTGGCCACATATTCCTCAATGTTAAGATGGCCCTGTCTCAAGTTTGCATACTCGGCTCCCTTGTCCTTTCTATACGACACTCGAAAGAACCTTTGATAGAATTCAGTTCTAAACACATTCCAGGTAATGGTCGTACCTCGGTGTTCCAATACCCTTTTCGTCGTAATCCACCAGTTCTTTGCAACGTCGTGTAACTGGTGTCCTATCAGTTTCACTTTCCGCTCATCAGTATATTCCAAAGACTCAAATAGCATTTCAATATCATCAAGCCAATTCTCACAATCCACGGAAGTCTCCGTTCCCTTCAAAGTCGGTGGATGAAATGACTGAAATCTTTTCAAAAATGTCTCCATTGGAGTAGCTGTGACATTCATCGTAGGATTTGAAGTACTGACCTGTTCTGGGATTCGTCTGGGAGGCATATATGGTTATTAACAAGATTAGTAACCCAAATACAATAACCAGCTTTAGCCCTCCTCTGATCATCTTACTGCTGATCTAGAATCGGGGCTGATCCATTCTCAATAAAACATATTACTATATCAAATCAGATAAGGAAGTAACATGTATTAAAGCAGTAAGAAATGCTAGCATTCAAAAGCAGGAAAGAAAACCTCAATCTACCCCGCTCACTAGCCTCTTCTATTTCAATCTAAAGGATCTATCGCTCTGATACCACCTGTTGTGGGGACCCGGTCGCTAATCATCTTCTTAATCGTCATTGGGACTAATTTAATCAATTATAATAAACAGGGTCTAATTTTTATTTAAAGTACATTATCAAGGCAGAACGTAATGGCATACATTTTAATATACATGTCCGTATTAAAAGTACAAGTCTTGCACTATATACAATCAGTCTCAACAAAGGTTTAACAACTATATAGCAAGTGTTTAAACCCTATCTCTAGTCCAAGTCCGTAGTCTCCACTCTAATCTCGATATTTCTTCACCTCTGTGACCCTGAACCTGTCCCACCTGTTGCCATGCACACATTCAAACACGACAACAGCCGGATAACTCCAGCGAGAATAAAATCCCAGTATAAACAATGTATCAATGCAATCATATAAAGCATATATAAAAGCACAAACAAACATCAAAACATGTATCCAATCTGACTACATGAATCAATACAAATCTAGGGATCCCGATCTAATTTAGACTTTGGCATTCTATATCGAATATCTACAATAGAAGTCGATCTACTTCTAAGCTCATCGATATACCACAAGTCTAGGGTCTTAGCGGTTCTAACCTAGCTAGGCTGATCTCCCCTAGACACGAACTCTTGCTCTGCTATAATTCAATATACTAAACATATCAATCTGATAATTTTCAAATATCAATGCAATGAAATAAATTATGTGATTTTGGGAAATTCAAGTCAAACCTCACTCGAGTTGTGCAATCCCGAATCAACATTTATTTATACCTTTCGTTCTGTCGCTCTGATACAATCGAAGTCTCGACTCAAAGTCTGTCATTGTTCAATCTGGCAATGACAATATCAATATACTGTATCAATATTATATACAAATCAAAACATCTCTGTCTTATCAAATTCTGACGGTACAACAGTATAATCCTGCGATACCAGTAATACCAAATCAGTATATACCAATTCCAATAACTCATAATCAATAACGATACAAATATGATATCACATCTCAGTCAATTTAACTCTGAAATTCATAACAATTCCATAATCAATCTGTTTCTTAATCTGACTTCGATTCTATGATTTCTACTATGTCAAGAACACCATATATGAATTGTATCTAATTCTGGACATAGCACAATTTCAACTCTTAACAAAAAACGTAACAAAACTTACGTCCTGTTGTAGCTGTCGTTGCTAGGAACACGGTGTCGTACTCGGATTCAAATTTGGACGGGCGGATCGTTCGTAAATCAAATTCTAGCGTCACGATTTATTCTTTCTCGAGAGCTTTCCTCGTTTCTTCGGTTTTGGTTTCTGAAGAATTGCAAGGTATATATATATATATATATACACACACACACACACACGTACATGCAACAAGGAAAATGGCAGATTCTTTATGCAACACGTCTCACGCATATGCGCGACCACCTTCCGCGCATATGCACGAGACATTCTGTCTCAGCACGTAGCAAGCACGGTAGCTCGCGCATATGTGCGACTCATCTCCGCGCATATGCGCGAGGCCTTTGTTCATTTTTCCCAACTCTCGGGTACCCTCGCGCATGTGCGCCGATACACGTCGCGCATATGCGCGAGGGGTTCTGCTTATTCCGCGCATATGCGCCCCATCAGGTCGCACATATGCGCGAGGCTCATTCCTCGCACAAAATTCCAACTTCTTTCCGGCTTCCCCGGTCTGATCCGGTCTGTTTATAATCACATCAATTAATCAACGAATCATTTTATATTAACAACACATTAAATCTCGGGCATTATACTTTGAATAATGAATAGCTAACTTCCCAAAGTTAAGATGAAAAAGTGAAACTCTTGGTATGATAATAAAGTTATTAAAAGGTAATAATATATGTTTTATATTATTTAATCATTATTTATTGTGTATGTTATATTTATTTCTTTAAGCGTTATTGTACCTTACTTATAATGGAGAGTTTTGATTTATTGTTGCTATATGTTACACTAAATTTTTGGAACAATTTAAATGTTATTTTGGTATTACCAACTATTTAAAGTTGATGCCTTGATTATTATATATGAATATATCATAATATTAATTTCTTGGTACCGTTTAAATGTTTGTTTAGTTTTACCAACCCATTAAAGTGAGAACCTTGATTTAGTGTTTACAAAATATATATATATATATATATATATATATATATATATATATATATATATATATATATATATATATATATAAAATACAATAAATACTTGACGACAACATTTATAAGGTTTGATAACTTATAAGATAATAATATATAACATAATATAAATATTATTATTTAATATATTGGAACCATTTTATTAAGTAATGTTAACTATATTAAAATACCAAGAGTAGATCCTCTAATCTCAACTACTTGAATTAAAATTTGAACAATTAAAAATTACCAATTAAAGATTCAAACAGTTAAAAGAAAAACAAAACAAAACAAACAGACATTGTATTGAACTTGTAATTACCTTAGCTTCCCTGTGGATACGATATTCGGACATACCGAATTATACTTCTTGTGGACAGTCTGTTCTTGGAAGTGCAATAATCGAAGTCGCATCAAGTTTTTGGCGTTGTTGCCAGGGAAGTATAATTTAATTTCAAGTCTATATAATTTTGTTTATAGTTTATTTTTCTTTATTTGAATTTTTATTGATTTTATGTATTTTTCTTCTTTTTATTTTACATTTGCATGAGCATTGGGTCACGTACACTTAGTGGTCGACTCACTCCAAAAAACCCTTTATTTTCACAAAACATGGCGGAAGAACCCATCCAAGAAAGCGAAGATAAAATTCAATCTCAAGATGATAATCATAGACGAAGAACATTTAGAGAACACATGAATCCTACACGCACGACACTAGTGCACCTTCATGTCTAGTTTTTTTCCCCTGGTGCATCTCATTTCAATTTTAAGCCTGGTATTATCAAACTTTTACCCAAATTTCATGGTTTAGATTCTAAAAATCCATATATGTATTTACGAGAGTTTGAAGAAGTGCACACATATATAATGATCTAAATTGTAGCATGAACATCATTCGACTTAAGATTTTTCCTTTTTATTTAAAAGATTAAGCTAAAACTTGGCTACAAAAGCTTAGATCGGGATTATTTTCATTCCAAAATCCCGATTCCATTTTGGAATTTCAAGACCATGGAGTAATCTTCCCAGTTTCATTCTCTTGGCTTTCACTTGTTGGCAGACAAGGCATTTCGAAATAAATTCAGCAATGTCCTTCATACATCTCCACCAGAATTGAGGTCTCAATGTCAACTCGGCCTCCAGGGTGAATACTGTATTTGATACAATGTGCTTCATGAAGAAGGGAATATTACAAATCAGAATCATTATGGACTACCAACCGACCATTAAGTCGTAAATAACCATCAGAAGAAATCTGAAATCAAGAAAGATGTCCCGTCGATACCAGTTCTTTAGACTTTTCAATCTAGGCATCGCTTCGTTGGGCCTTACGTATTTTAAATATCAGGTTCGGCTAAATTTGCAATGCTGAGACTGTGACAGAATTCTAATTCGAGTGAAAATGAAACGTCTACTTAATCGTTTTCTAAAAAAGTACTAGATTTTTTTTTAACTCTCCACTTTCGGCCTATACATATACATATGCATAAAAATACTTTTACTCCATTTTAAAATAATCATCCAACTAATATTTGAAATTCAAAGGGAATAGTCAAAACCAGAAATCGTAACACGTTTTACCAAACCTAAAAAGCAATAAATGTTGAAAAGTGTAGCCCATACTAAACTTCTCAAAAATCTCTCAAAAGCATAAATAAAATTTCATAAAAATCCTTAACGTAAAATAAAAACTTAAATGCGGAAAATAAAAGCGCTGGTCCTCAGGTTATGTGTACGGAAAGTCCAGCAAGTCACCCATCAAGACCTCAATATCATATTTATTTATATCACCTGCATCATACACACCTAGTTAGTCTAAAGACTCAACACATCATATCCTTGATAACAAGTAATACATAATACAGTTAGCATATAACAGTGAAAAATACTTGTACTTAAAATATCATTTTCATAATAGGGCATAAACTTTAAACTTAAAACATTTTCATAAACATAAACATATGAACATAAAAATATTCATATCATATCTATATTCGTATCCATATTCATATTCATATTCGTGTTCATGTTTGTTGAATTCAGATCGTGATTGTGACTCGTATTCTTGATCGTATTAGGCGATGGATCCATCTAAAGAAAACCACAGTACTGGGCGGCGGGGGACACCAGCAACACTCTCATCGGTCAACTGGGCCCTGTTCAACGTATTAACATATTCATACTCGTATTCGTATTCGTATCCGTATCCAAGGAAACACGATTGTCGGGCTCCCACTTGGATCATAACCCTCACGTTATTTCCAACATGTAGTAGTCACAATCCCTTCACGTCCTTCAACATGTTATCATCACTTAAAAAAACATGCATATAATATCATTTTTATTTTGAAACCAAGCATGCAACATATCTTTTAAATGTCCAATTTAACCCTTAATAATTCATTAACATTTAAAAATAATATTTCCACATATAAAAATTCATAAACATGCGAAATAATCATATTAGCATATAAAACAGCAAATAGGGCACTGCCATGACGTTTACTAATTTTCCGGTGTAAAAAGATCGTTTTACACCTGTACTGACTTATTCTTAATTTCATTGACTCTAACATATCCCAAATAATTATTTAAGCTTACATGAATTTTCTCATATTTTTATTTATCTTAAATCGAGGACTTGTAAATTAATCTTTGAATGTGACATATTAATGCGTTTTAATCCTGAATTAAACCAAACCTTATTTTAAAATTACCAAATTAACAACTTAGACTTATAATAATTATTTAAGCTTAAACCTAATTTTTCATAATTTTATGAAGCTTAAAACTAGGCCTTTCAATTAATTCGTTAATTAGTGTTTCGTGCGGCGATTAAATCCTGATTAAATCCAAAACTCGTTATTTTGATCCCAAACTTTAAACATAACATTTTTAATATTTATTCTACCCTTCCAAGTCATGAGCCAACCCCGTGGACCCCTATATTCAATTTTAGTCTAATTAAATTCGAAATTGACATCTTATCGAACACACCGAGCCATCTCCTGATTTACTCGAGCCACGCCCGAGCCACCTTGAGCCAAAACCTATCCAACCCACCTAGGGACCCTACTAACAAAGCCCAGCCATTAAGACCAGCCCTGGCCCGACCAAAACACTTCTGGAACTCGACCCCAAGTGCATGCGTGTGTGTGTTTGTAGTGTCCATGTTGAATTGGGTTTCTTAGTTGCCTAGGACTCTTCCAGCCGTCTAACCACTGACCCCTCATGACCCTAACCTTCCCTGGACCATGCCTAGACCAAGCCCAGACAAACCCAAACCCCTGGACGCGAGCAGCCACCTACTGAACACAACAGCAGCCTCGCTGGGTTGGAGCTTCCCTCACGTTTCTTGTTCTTGCTCATGCCCTGCCTGAACCAAACCATACCAGCCCTTGTCCCAACCTTGGACCACCTTCTCTAGACCCTAAAGGACCTAGCTTAACCCAGCCCAGCCCCCTGGCCGAGCCCCTCCTCCCTGCACAAGCTCCTGAAACCTGCGCAGCCTCCCTTGAGTGTTCTCGGGTAGGAGTCCTTGCTGTCAAGGACTCCTCCCAAGCCCCTTAGCTTGAGTCCTAGCATGGCTAGGACTCTTCCCTTGACTCTACCACGACCCTGGCTAGACCGTGGACAGAAGCCAACACTTAGCCCAGCCGTGGAGTACAAACCCGAACTCCTTGTTTCCCATGACAACATGTTGCTTCCAAATTGTTTCAGATTCATGTGTGGTGTTTAGGTGGTATTTTAGGAGTCCAAATTCATGTAGAACAATGTTTGATCAATACCTATATCATGGCAGCCCTTAAACCATACAAAAACATGAATTTGGGAATAAAAACTTTGCTTGAAACTTCATGATACATACAAAAACGAAAATACAAACAAGTGACACTTGTTTTCCATGTTTTCATGCAAAAAAATATAATATGGTGTGATGATGTTTTGAAAGAAAGAGTAGGCGTTCCTTTGCGTTTTATACGCACGAAAAACCGTGGACGATTGCGAAGAACGGAGCAAGAACCGTGGATTGAAATCTCCTTGAAGCTTCCACCGAGTTTTGACTCAAAATTTTGTGTGTGTGCCGTGTATTTTGGTGAGTGTTTTCGGTGTGCACAATTTCAGAAAAGTGGCGTGTACGTGTGATGGTGTGGGGGAGGGTTTCATATATAATATATACTAATTAAACACTAACAAGGCTTTAGGCCTATTAAGCCAACAATTAGGCACATTAGTCAAAATTAGAATATAATTCAAATATTAAAATATTTTTGGTAAAAATAAGTTTGTGAATTTAATAGCCGGTTTTCCAAAAAGTTCGTATTTTTGTTGAAAAACCAACACCGATAAAATGTACGTCCCGGCGTATAAAATCACCTCAAAACCCCTTATTTTCAAAAATAAGAAAAACCCACAATCATATTTTAAATAATTTCAGCCCTCGATCTCCGTTCTTCGATCGCAACTCGAATAACCTGTAGAAATACATTTTAATGCAATCATGTAGAAAATATATTTTTTTAAACATGCAAATATGCACAACATAATTAATTTATGCAAATAAAACTTTTAATTAAAATACACAAAGAATTTAATAACTTGCGCATGTGGTTTACGTTGACCTTTAAATTTTTAGGGCGTTACAGAAAAGTCCTGCAAGAAGTATATATATCCTCGTGTACTTTGGCGACATTAACAGAGGCTAAAACAGAGTCATGAACTTTACGGCTAAGGGCATCCGCAGTAACGTTCACCGATCCAGGGTGATACTGTTCTCACAATCAAAATCCTTCAGAAGATCCATCCACCTGCATTGCCTCATATTTAAATCAGATTTAGAAAAGAGATTTTTTTGACTCTTATGATCTGAATAAATAACAAACTTTTCTTTGTACAGATAATGACGCCAAATCTTCAAAGCAAACACAATGGAGGACAATTCAAGATTATGAACAGGGTAACGAGTTTCATGAGATTTTAATTGACAAGACGCATAAGCAGCCAGCCACCTTGCAATGTTGTATCATAACATAGCCCAAAACTTTACCAGATGCATCTGTACACACCACAAATCCTCCGGTACCTAAGGGAATAGTAAGCACATGTGTTGTGGTCAATCTCGTCTTCAAAGAAAACTAGCTTCACATTCATCTGACCAAATGGATTTTTGATTCTTCTGTGTCAGTTGAGTAACGGGATTAGCTATTTACGAAAACCCTTAAATAAAATGATGATAATAACCAGCTAAACCCATGAATCTACGGATTTCAGGGACATTCGAAGGTCTCGGCCAACTCAATACAGCTTCAACCTTAACAAGATCAACAGATATGCCATCTCTCAAAATTACATGGCCCAAAAATATTACTTTGTCCATCAGAATTCACATTTGGACAATTTAGCATATAAATGGCCATTGCGAAGAGTTTGAAGTACTAGTCTCAAATGTTCAACATGCTCTTTTTTCGATTTCGAATAGACAAGAATATCATCAATAAATAAGATAACGAATCGGTCAATAAAATCTTGAAAGACACGATTCATTAGATCCATAATGACAGGCGGAGCATTAATGAGATAAAGAGGGATACCTTTTAGAGACATTAACATGAAAGATAAGATAACTCTCATCCCCGCTAAACAAAATCCAGGACATTTCCAGAGAGGATACCAAAGGAATTTTAGCTTGGGAACCCTTGTCATAAAAATTCCACTTGGGTCCATCAGCAGGTCGAAATCGAACCACCCCATGAAAACAATAAAAAATAGCTCGATTGGTTGTAAGGATGTCCATGCCAACATTACAATCAAATTCGTGCATTGGAAGGACAATCACGTTCAAAAATATCACATTATCCTCATATATCAATACACAATTATGCACAACTTGCTCAGATAGAATAATCTTTACTGTTGGCGTGGCTATCGATAACGTGTCATACAATGGAATACACATAATATCATGATATGAAACAAATGCATGAGATATTAATGAGTGAGATGCTCTTGTATCAAATAAAACACGTGCAGGATAATCGCAAAGCATGCAGATACCTGCAATAACACCGCAAGGAGCTTCTTGATCCTCGGTCATGACATACACTATACCTTTGGGAGGGCCTTGGACAGTCCGAACACCAGGTCCTGTCCTTGATATCGTGGAACATTCGATTACTCAAAAGATGGAATAGGAACGGCGGGTCTCATCATACTAGGGCCACCTTGAAATCCTTGCTGGGTTTGGGAAAAAGTCATACCCCTATTTAGACATACAGGAGAGAAATGGCCTTCCTGATCACAATGATAACAAGACCAAACATAACCAGACACTGCTCAATATTATGATTGCCTCCACAATGGCTACAATAAGGAGCAATAACGAGACTCCCTCGCTGGGATCCACTGGAACTAGAAGTAGATGAGGACACAGTAGAACCAGTCTTTTTAAACTTTTTGCCTTTTGGGCACAAGGTAGGCTGTTGAGCTGACACTTGAGGTGGAGGAACGTACTGAGGACCTCTTCGCCTTAGTCGGCCAGCTTCGTCTTCCTTGGCTCGTTCAACTGCCTATGCGTAGCTAGTAGGCAAACCAGAAATGAAAAAAATTATATATAACATGATGTAAACAATTCAAAAACCTGTTATATTTCGCTTTTGCATTTGCAGCTACATGATGCGCATATTTCAGCAAGGTAGAAAATTTCGAAGCATATTCTGCAACAGTCATCGTTCCCTGCTGCAGACTACTGAATTCATTTTCTGACCGGTATAATAAGGAGGAGAGTACTGCCCAAGAAATTGAGCCTTGAATACATCCCATGTGACTTCAACACCAGCCTATTTCAGTCCAATCTCACTGGCTTCCCACAAAGATTTTGCTCGATCCTTTAATTGATAGAGCAAGTTTCATTCTCCGAGGTTTGCAATCTTAAACAAATGCTCGATATCATATAACCATGCCTCTTCTCTTTTAGCACTCTCGGTGCCAAAGAACCTCGGTGGTTTCAGATCTTGGAATCGATCCATAACCAAATCTATGGACATTCCTTCCAATTTTCCAACCATCCTCTCAGTATTACTACTCGTAGCCGTTTCATTTGTGGGATCCATCTACAAAATATAGTATGAATATCACAAATAAATATCAATGATACATCATCATCATCATATCAAATCATTAATCTCATCAACAACTTACTCAAACTACAACAAGCAAGAGCAACTAATACAAATAAATCAAACACAAATGCACAATTCATTTGTGCCTATTCAAGTGTACGCAAGGCTCAATCGAGCATTCTCAGCTATGCTTATACAATACACTATGAGGCCCTTAACTCTTAATCTTTATTACAATACATTTTGATTAGAGTTAATTAATTACATCGAAAAATGAGTGAAAATTCATTATGTGTGGGCATATTTTATGAAAATGTGACAACTATAATTATGATACTAAAAATAGTATATAATAAAGTCTCATCTAAACATATCACATCATAAAATATGCCCACACATAATCAAAATCAAATACATACAACTCATACCCTGGGGACATGCCCCAGTATATAGATACATATATACACTGGGATATACCACTCAACCTCAACTCAGATGCGACTCCCTCCAAAAGTACCCTATCCGGTCTTCTGATAACCTGGAGTACCTGCCATTGTCCACACAAAAAGACAACAACTGAAAAGGCTCGAAATTCGTATTTGAAAATTTGCGGAAAAATTTGAAATTTCCTTTTTAAAAATAAATAACTTGCCTCATTAATAAATTAAACTGAATAAAAGTTTTAATGTTTAATGTAAATAAAAATGAGTTTGCATAAAAATGATAAATAAACTGATAAATGAGGTCCTCGGGTTCCTACTACTGACGACCCAAGCTAGCTCACTGGTACCCGCCCTCGGTCCCGACCTCATCAGTACCTAAAACAATCAAGTCTAGTGAGTTTAAAGACACAGCATGCATATATCGTAGATAACAAATAAATATTTCACAAAATTTCATGCCGTGTAAAGATATCATGTCGTAAAACGTAACGTGAAAATATCTTGTCATGAGTAATTATAAATACGTGCATAACTGAACTGAAATCGTAAGTGAAATATTTACTCGATAGAGCCCTGTCATTAAATAGCATAATAATAATTTTCTGTTGAGAATATGTTCTACACAAGTGGCCCATAACGTGAAATGAATCGTCTGATCAGACTAAACCACAGTATACTGGGCGGTAGAGATCTACCAATACATGAACATGAACCGGTCAGTGGCCATCGGATGAAGTAGTAATCCCATGATAAGCTGCAATCCCATGAACGTGAAGTGGCCACAAGAAATATCGCATATATCTCAAAAATAAACATTTTATATTTTTTTTATGCACGTAATATAATTAAAAATCTTGTATTATTTTACCGAATGGGTTGGATCGTTCCCAGGCTCGGTGAGACCTAATTCTAACATAAAAAATATGCAACTAAACTTATCTTGACTAACACTTCAAAATCGACCCAAAAACTAGAAAATTACGCCCAACTAACTCAGTATTCAACCATGGCTTCGTACCAAACCGAACCAACATCGAACCATCTTTTAGCCATGGTTATAATACTATTAAAATACTTGAAAACATAACCATAGGGCTGTAATATACGAAAATTGCGCAATGGAGGCCAAAATCATGAAACGCTCTTTCGAGAGTCACTTTGGCACATTGCACCGTAAATTCTCGTACGACCTCTAAACTTAACCAAATCACAAACGGCCAAAAACATGACCTTACTAACTCAATAAGGTACTGTCCATTCCAAGGTCATAGGCTAAAAGCCAACCGAGAACTCAAACGAGCCTCTGAACCCAAGCACCAACCTGCTCTACAAAAAATTACAGCAGCAGCGCTTGCGCTTGCATGCGTTCCTTGCGAGGCTAATGGCCATTGGGGCTTGAACAATCGACCAGAGCCTCTTCCCAACATCCTAAAGTATGGCGTGAACCATGGCTAAGAGCCCTAGGCTAGCCACAATCCAAGAAACACCCGAACCATCACCACTCTTCCAACCGAGAACAAAACTACACACATGGGACATCTTGCTTGTTCTTGCTGTCATGTATCATTCCAGTGGCCATTTGATTGACCATGGCATGATCTAGGCATCGTGAGATATTTTATGAACCGTGGCTAAGGGCTAAAAAGCCAACCAAGATCCATAACCACCTCAAAACCGAACAAACACTTACACAGAAAATTCAGAAAACAGAAACCGTGGGACGCTTGCGTTGTTTTGTTTTAAAACCGAGGGAGCTGTGAACCAAGCCATGAAAGTGCATCTTGGCCACGTCATAGACATTCCAAGGAGAGATTCTAACCATGGCTACAGCCCCTAGGGCAGCCAATACCAGAACTCTCCCTTAGCCAACCCAAACAAGAAAACGGGACATAAACATCGCAGCATGGAGTGTTGCTGCCAAAATGGTTTCGTTGGGGTGCATGGACCACAACCAATGGACCAACATGATCCTAATACACCCTAGTACGTGCCTAGGTGCCGCCTTGGGTGCCTAGGGTAGAGCCAACCACCTGTACTCACAAAAGCAAGCAAACCGTGAAGGCACAAAGAAGAGGGCCGAAAATATGCACTATATTTTTGAAAAATGTTGTCATGAATTTCGGTTTTTGGTTATAAAATCAAGATCATGTAATGTTTAAAAATCATATTATGACTTGATTGAAGATCAAGGGAAAATATACACATGCCTGGATTTGTTTTGAAAGAAAACAAACGAAACGATGACGCGGCGCGGCGGAGACGAAGCGTTCTTCTTTTGCATCTACTTTTCTCTCTTGTTTTCTTTCTTATTTTTTTACCCTAGCCTCTCACGATTTTCTGCTGAATAAGACTCTGAAATTTCGAGGTTAGGAGGGAGGGGAATGGCTAGGAATGAAGGGAAAGTTTGCAAGATAAAAGGGAGAGAATAAGTCTTGCAATCTTTCTAGTTTGTGAGATAAGGAATGATATGTGATATTATTTGATTTCTTTAATGAGGTTGGCCGATTTTCTTCTTCCAAACAAGGGTAGAAAATTGCTTAATGGTTAATTAGTGGTGAATAAAATTTAGGGAATTATCTATCTAGAAAAAGGGTAAGGAAAGATATCAAAGGAAATGAGTTGTCAACCCATTTAAATCCTACAAAGGGGTGACCGAAAATCTTCTAAATAATTATGGGTAGGAATATTGCTTAATAATAATTATTGAGGAATTAAAGGTGAGGAATTATCTACCAAGAAAAGAGATAAGGAAAGGAAATCAATGTTTTTGAGTTGTCAAATTTTTATTCAATCTAGAATGGTGATGGCAAAAATTTAGCTTGATAATGGAAGGAAAATATTGCTTAAATATTGTATTTTGAATCTTTAGAGTTTTATCTATCCATTAAGTATTTTTAGTGAATAAATAAATTAATTATTGAACCTAAATGAATTTATTTACTACTTACCTAAAATTACTTAAATAATTTCTTAAACATTCTTTTACATTAAATTAACTTATTATTTACCTTAAATTAATTCTGGGAATGTTTTCTCATTATTAAAATTTATCTCAATACTTCAACTCCAGTCCGGCCTCACTTATTTAACTAAAAAGATAAAACTATACTCATGTGATTTAAAATAAATAATCAAGACTAACAACTTTAAAAATGCTTCAAATAATCAAGAAATCATTTTTAATTTAAATACTAGAAATTACGCATGGCTTATACGTAGTCTGATTAAACGGGTTCTACAACAACAACCCCACTTGGGGGTGAGCACAAGCTCCATATAGAACAACCATAATATCTACAACATGTATCTACACAATGATATATGATATGCAATGCATGCATGTCATGAGGATATCAGGTCAAATGCCCATCCAGTGAGCATATATCAGAACCAATCGTATCGCTATCAAATAAATGCTCGAGCTGGTACACTGGCCTCAATCAAGTATAAGGAATGATTGTATGATAGCGTCAGCAATGCGCCATCAAATCCCAAATCTCAATAAATCAATCATAGGGCCACGAATGACCATGTTTTAAGGGCCACATAATGCCAAACATAGCATCGTGCTCACAAACCCAAGAATCAAATTCAATTATAAAAAGGTATCCAAGGATCATAGTTCAACGTACATGTCATGTATCGTTGTATGAATAAATGATGTGTATTAACAAACTATTTATTTTATACATCGATATACCAATCATGAACGTCATGTATGCCACATCAATTCAACAAGTAAGGCATATAAACACATATTCTCATTCAAATCAATTAAACATATATCATATGACACATATCCCTATCGTATGTTACTATATCACAACATACCTCAATTCTTCGTCTCAGTCAATGTAACGTGATCCCTAGTTAGGATTTTCATACTGATAATCAATCTACATGATTAACACATTCATTTCAATCAATGAATTCATTTAAAATCAACAATTCAAGTTTCAAAAATCTTTTGAAACTTTGAAAATTCATATTAAATTGAAATCGTAACATAATTCCATTTCGACTTTGAAAGTTAGTTTCTTGTCGGTGATTCTATCGCATATATGAAATCAAGTTCAACTACATGCTATTCTAGTGATTCAAGAAATAAAAGTTGATAAGTGCATTTTGTGCACTTAAATTATCCTTTAATTCATATAGATTGTTAGTTTTCTTGAGCGGAATTATGCGTTTTTGTTTTTTTTGGTGTGATTGCAGGAATATAGGTACAGCTACTACATGGATTGAAAATGAGCGAAAATCCTCGAAGAAAAAAATGCGCTAAGCCCGAATTTGAAGGCAGTGAGACCCGCGCATATGCGCGAGTCAGAGGCGCGCATATGCGCGGGAGATACACCGAAGACAAGGAAAATACAACAAGAGGCGCGCATATACGCCGGACATGTGCGCGCATGTGCACGCTCACGTATGTGCATGCGCGCGTACTTCAGAGTTCTAGCAACAAACCAGAGAACCTCATGCATATGCGCCGGAAATGGGCGCGCATATGCGCGAGCGAAGAAAAAAGTTGAAGCATCACCAGAGGACTCCGCGCATATGCGCGGAGCAAGTTCGCGTATATGCACACGGCGCGATGATTCAGAATTAAATAGGTTTCTCGTGGGCTTTGAAGGGGGGCTGAAAATTATAACAAACAGCTGACTGAAATGATCAAGAAGAGAAAAAAAACGAGAGAGCCAACTACGGAGCACCAAGAACAGAGTATAAAGACGCTGAATCCGGACACAGAGACAGACTTTCATCTCTCTTCAACACGTTTCTAATTCGGTTCTTTACTTTTACGTTTTTAATGATTACAAATAGGTTTTTTATTGATTTAGATTCGACTATGAACTAATTTTATTTTCTAGAGATTGACGTAGTCTTGGTTGAACCTATGTTATTGACGTTTTGAATTTTCGTTGAATTAATTCATCATGTTTATTTTTGATTTATTGTCGCTGATGCTTTTGAATTACTAGCCATAATTCGATTGTTCAAATAATTAAGATCTAACACTAGAGAGAGGGGATTGAAATTAGTACAGTGGAAATGACATCGTTAGACGTTTATAACGTGCAAAAGACGTATAAATCTGACGAATTCATAAGTGAACCTTTTTTGCATTTATTACGTGTTATGTTATTTTGAATAGATATATTAAAATCAGTAATAGGTAATACATTTCTATTTATCGCTTGAAAAAGGGAATAGGAAAATTGCGAGTTCTTGGTTAGTAAACATGATGGAAATTTAATAACATGTTAGTCAATTTTAATTTAGCACAGGGGAGACCAGACGAAATCATATCTCTAGATTGCTTTACTCACTGAATCTCGACTATGTGCATAAATTTACTTAATTCTCTATTTTATCTTAACTGATTATAAATCATATAATTGATTTGTCTAAATAAAGTTGAACTATGTCATTTATGGTACTTAATAAACAGTTTGAAATAATTACTCCTCGTGGGATCAATATCTGTACTCAAACCAGTACTAAAACTTGACACCGTATACTTGCGGTAGTGAAAATGAACAAGTTTTTGGCGCCGTTGGCGGGGAGTAAACTATTTAATTGCATATTGATATCATTACTAAGTAGTCTTGATTTTAATTTTGACTTTATTTTATTTTATTTTATTGTTAATCTATAATCTTTTCTGTTTTGCAGTGCATGCGAAGATATCAAAATCCCGACTTGTTGATTTTTTATCCAGAAATCGAAAGAACTGCCAGGAGATTAAGGAAAACAAGGAGAGACGAAATTAAAGCAATTGCTGAAAACAGAGATAATCAGAATGAGCTCCCAAGAGAGGTGACAATCCGAGAACATTTCTGCCCAATCATCAATGCTCACTACTCTGGAATAGCTCGCGGAACCATTGCTGCTAACAACTTCGAGCTAAAGCCCACACTCAATAACATTGTTCAACAAAACCAATTTGGAGGAGCAGCAGCTGCAGATCTCCATCTTCACCTAAGAACTTTTCTAGAGATCACGGATACGGTAAAAATTAACGGTGTTTATGATGAAATTATTCGATTGCGTCTGTTTTCGTTTTCTCTTAGGGATCAAGCAAGGAATTGGCTCCAATCTCTACCTCTGGGAAGTATTACTACACGGGCAGATTTGGTCACGAAGTTTCTATCAAAATATTGAAAAGGGGTCGATTAAGGTGTCCGAATGCGCAACAGAAGTTTAAAAATTTGTTTTCAACAAGAATCGAGCATGCTAATGTACTAGTGTGTAGCATATACGAAAAACACGAAATGTCATACATATGGTGTTTAGACAATATACCTATCAATCTTAAAAGATTGATGTTAGCTCCAACTTAGTTGATATACAACTAAGATCTTTATGGCAAGACAATCTTCAAGCTCTCCTTGCTCCAAAATTAGGCCCACCACCAACTAGCTAGAACCCCTCTTATTTTGCACTAGAAAAATAAAAGGATTTTTCAAATAGAAGTGTTTTCTTTCCTCAATAATTGAAGAAGAAAAATTGAGAGAAAAATTAGGGAGTATTTCTTTGAGAAGTTTCGGCCAAGTGAGGAGTGGAATGGGAGAGGGATGACTAGTCTTGGTTGTGTAAAAAGTTAAAACACTTTTAGCATGCCAAGCATTGGAGATTGAAAAAGTAATCTCCCACCCTTCACCTCCATGGATGCAATGTTATTTAATTTTTAACAATTAAAAATCCATAGACTTACTTTAATTATCTCAAACAAATTTGAGACTAATTAAACATTAGTTGAATTTTCTCAAGTCTCTAGTTGAATAATTATATTACTATTGGGCTCTACAAGACCTAATATGACTTGAACTAATTAATTATTTGGACTCTACTAGGCCCACTAGTGTTTAATTAATTCAACACTTGAATTAATTTAATTTAGTCCATAAAAATGTTTATGAAAATCACATTTCAAATACATTATTTATTTGGCCAACTTTTAATTTAGGAACACTTCCATAAATTAAAATTTACATTTCCCTCAGAGAAGTCATACTTATATTTTTCATTACGCTTATAAACTCATTTATAAGCCGTTCAACACATTGAACTATTTTACTTCTTAACGGGATCTAGAAAGCTAGTACTTGTGTGGCCCTTAATGGCTCATTGATACAACTAGCCGTGGGTTCACATCTCCATGTGATTCGGACTAAACATGTCCTTATTTGAGCATACCTCAATTGCTCCATTCTTATTTATCAACTCCTTGATAACAAGAATGTCAGAACTCAAGTCTGATAATACCCAACCAATCATGTTAAACGCCTAGCAACATCGCTTACATGATTCTATAGGTATCAAATGATAGTGCCTGCAAGAACCATTCAATTATGGTTAGCATACAATACGGTCCCTTCAACTCATATATCCCGACCGATTCGACAACCATTGGTTTATCGAGAGTTGTCAATGAATCGATACTATGTGTCATGTCGTAGTTGCATCAATGGTGTAATCTATGAAACCCCTTTCATAATTACCACCATACTCTGATCAGATATTTCAAACTACATACACATGATATCACATAGGATATCCATACCCAAAGGTAAGCGGTGAATCCCCGACTACAATGCTTCGACTCCTATATGTTTCGACAGAACACCCAACCTTGCCACCTGATGACCCCACGAGAGTCGGTAAACAAGTCAAAGTGTAATGCTAGAACATAGAGTCTCAATGTTGTCCGGGGTCATAAGGACTAATGGTGTACAACCATAAACTAGGACGTTTCCACTCGATAAGTGAGAACCACTTGGGAAATCCTTTATGGAGGGTTGTTCAATGCACTCTACAAGGAGAACCTATCTGCATGCTCGGGCATCACAATGTCCCCTCCCAATGAAACATGGTACTCACATCGCAGATACTAGTCTCGAACTCGAGCGGCCTATATCCTTCTTAGCGGCGGCTGAATCGACTAGGAACTATTTAGAATATACAGTATTCCAAATATGAGTTACAAGATACTCATCATATTAGCATCTCATATTCTTTCTACTACTTGTATATTCAAGGACTTTATCTATGCAACTAGCATGGGTATACAGATAAAGAAGTGCCAAAACAATAATTTCAAATATGATTAAAATAAAGACTGTTTATACATAGAGTTTCATTGTGAACACTCGGCCAACACTTGGCTCGATGTGCACCTACTCTAACAATCTCCCACTTGCACTAGAGCCAACTACCCATATGCTTCAAACACATCGATTCGCGATGCTTCTCGAATAATGGTCCAGGTAAAGGCTTAGTTAGCGGATCAGCAACATTATCTGGAGAGCAGACTTTGTCGATCGAAACTTCTCCTCTGTCCACAATCTCTCAGAGGATGTGGTACTTTCTCAATACGTGTTTGGACTTCTGATGAGACCTCGGCTCCTTTGCTTGAGCAATGGCTCCCGTGTTGTCACAAAACACCGGGACAGGAGAAACTCCATTAGGAATGACGCCCAACTCTTGGACGAAATTCCTTATCCAAACAGCCTCCTTCGCTGCAGCTGATGCAGCAATATATTCTGCCTCAGTGGTGGAATCCGCTGTACTGTCTTGCTTGGAACTCTTCCAAGAGACAGCAGCACCATTGAGCATGAATATGAATCCAGAGGTTGACTTCGAGTTATCGATATCGCTTTGGAAGCTAGAGTCGGTATAGCCTTCCAATTTCAGTTGTCCACCCCCATAAACCAAGAACAATTTATTGGTCCTTCTCAGATACTTGAGGATGTCTTTCACAGCTTTCCAATGTGGAAGACCAGGGTTCGATTGATATCTACTCACTACACTTAGTGCGAAAGCTACGTCAGGACGTGTAGATATCATCCCATACATGATGCTACCAATTGCAGATGCATAAGGAATGCTTGTCATCTCCGCTATCTCTGCATCAGTCTTGGGAGACATAGACTTGGATAGGGACACTCCATGACACATTGATAGATGTCCTCTCTTGGAATAATCTGTGGGGCCCTTAGCTCCTAATCGTTATTACAATGCAATCTAATTAGGGTTAATTAATCACAGCGGAAAACGAGTTTAAAATTTCTTTACAACGAGCCCAAAATTTTTTTCTAGATTTATAATACTAAAAATAGTATTTAATCTCAACTCATAAAACATGCCCACACAAAATCAAAACCAATTACATACAAACAACTCATATCCTCGGGACATGCCCCGGTATATAGATACATATACATATATACTGGGAACAATACATAAACATAAAACCTCAGCCCAAGCTGTGGCTCCCTCCAGAAGTACCCTCTCTGGTCTCCTGATATCCTGGAGTACCTGCCATTGTCCACACACAAAGACAACAACAGCCCCCCTTGGGGGTGAGCAAAGCTCCGTATGGAACAACCAATCATATATACCACAGATATCTAAACAATGATATATGGTATGCAATGCATGTATGTCGTGGAGGTATCAGGTCAAATGCCCATCCAGTGAGCACATGTCAGAATCAATCGAATCGCTATCAAATCAAATCAATGCTCGAGCTGGCACACCGGCCGATATGGGAATACACATATGATAGCGTCGACGAAGCGCCATCAATCCCACATCTCATATCCAATCATATGGGGCCACAATTGTCTATGCTTTACGGGTCATATAATACCGGCATAGCGATTGTGTTCACAAACCCCGGAATCCAATCAAATCATATCAGGGTATCCAAGGATCATAGCTCAACGTGCATGTCATGTACCGATGTATGCATAAAATGATGTGTGTTAACAAAACATTTATTTTGTACATCGATACTCAAATCTCAATGTCATGTATGCCACATCAAATCATCAAATAGGCACATAGACACGTATTCCAATCCAATCAATCCAATCAAACCGACATATATCATATAATACAGATACCTGTCGTATGTTACCCGGTCGCAACATGCCTCAATTCTTCGTTCCAATTGATGTAGCTTGAAGATATTGATATTACACTTTATCTACATCAATAACATACTCATTCAAATCAATAACGTACTCCAAAATCATTAATATGAGTTTCAAATATCATTTGAAACTTCAATAATTCATATCAAATTCAAATCATATCATAATTCAATTCCGACTTCATTGTCAATCATTCTACTACATATCAGAAATTCAATTTCAAATACATGATATTCTAGCACTATGATATTTCGAGCTGCTGGAACTAGAAGAAAATTACCTCAGTCAAAAGCCTTCGACGCGACGATCACAAATATATAATTTGTTTCGCGTTTAGACAGCGTTTCAAAGTCGATTCGGACGAAAGAAAATCGAATTCCCTCGTATTCTCTCAAACTCTCGGTAAGTGAAATGAAGAGAGGAGGAAAGAGAAATACATTCTTATCCTCATCTCACTCGCGCTCGGGCGGTAGAATTCTCGCGCCTGAGCGCGAGACATTCTGCCCCCGGACTTCATATACACCGCGCTCGGGCGGTCACATATTGCCGCTCGGGCGCGGCATGTTCTGTCCCCGAGAAATCTTTATGCCGCGCTCGGGCGGTCAAATATTACCGCTCGGGCGTGGGGTGTTCTGCCCGAATACTCATTTCAGATACCCTGGCGCTCGAGCGGTAATGTTTTACCGCTCGGGCGCCACATGTTCTGTACAATTTGTTGGTTTTGTACTATATTAGCGTCCGGCCTTTCAATTCGAGTTTGTACAATCTCAATTCATATACAATATTCATTTTCTCAATTTCATTGTCAAAATATACCTCAAATATATATAATCACATGACCATTTCATTAATTATCGATAACCTACATAGGATTTACGATAATACGATACACGGTCCTTACATTTCTCCCCCTCTTAAAAGATTCGTCCTCGAAATCTCAAACATCTCTATATACATAACATTGGCAAACATACATATGTCACCAGTTATAGTACATATCAAAAATAAAATCAGAAAAAGGATCATTATACATTGAATACAATGGAACAGATGGACTAGCATCAAATAAATGCGGATACGAATCTCGCATCTTTCTCTCCAACTCCCACGTTGATTCTTCAACTCCATGTCTTGTCCATTGCACTCGAACCAACGGAATCGATTTGTTTCTCAATATCTTCTCCTTTCGATCCATAATGCGAACAGGTTGTTCAACATAGGAAAGAGAAGGATCAAGTTCAACCTCGTCAGGTGCAAGCACATGTGATGGATCTAGTTCATATTTCCTCAGCATAGAAACATGAAACACATCGTGAATAGCAGATAGAGCTGGTGGCAATGCCAAGCGATACGCAAGATCACCAACTCGATCAAGAATCTCGTATGGACCAACATATCGAGGAGATAACTTACCTCGCATGCCGAATCGAACAGTGCCTCTAAAGGGAGATATCTTCAAAAACACTCTGTCACCTTTCTGGAATTCCAAGGGTCGTCTTCGTTTATTCGCATAACTCGTTTGACGATCCTGAGCAGCTTTCATCCGCTGCCGAATCAACTGAACCTTATCGTTCATTTCCTGTATCATTTCAGGTCCAGTCAATTGTCTCTCACCAATCTCATCCCAGAATAACGGTGATCTACATCGTCTCCCATATAGAGCTTCAAACGGTGCCATACCGATACTCGTCTGAAAGCTATTATTATACGAAAATTCAACCAATGGTAAGGCATCTTGCCATCCCATTCGGAAATCCATCACAATCGCACGCAACATATCCTCTAAAGTCTGAATCGTACGCTCAGTTTGGCCATCAGTTTGAGGATGATAAGCGGTACTCATAGCCAAACGCGTACCCATCGCTTCTTGAAAACTACCCCAAAATTTAGAAGCAAATCTGGGATCACGATCAGATACAATCGATACTGGCACACCGTGCAGTCTCACAACATTCTCAATGTATAAACGGGCCATTCTCTTATAAGGATAAGTCTGCTCATACGGAATAAAATGTGCAGATTTCGAAAGCCGATCAATAATAACCCAAATAGCATCACAGCCCTTGGGCGAACGAGGTAAATGAGTCACAAAATCCATAGCAATATGTTCCCAATTCCATTTCGGGATTTCGAGACTATGGAGCAATCCTCCCGGTTTCATTCTCTCGGCTTTCACTTGCTGGCAAACAAGACATTTAGAAATAAACTCAGCAATGTCCTTCTTCATACGTCTCCACCAGAATTGAAGTCTCAATGTCAGATACATCTTCCGACCTCCAGGGTGAATACTGTATTTGCTACAATGTGCTTCTCAAAGAAGGGCAGATTTCAAATCAGAGTCGTCAGGAACTACCAGCCGACCATTAAGTTGTAAAGAACCATCAGAAGAAATCTGGAATCCAGACTGATGTCCTGCAGATACAAGTTCTTTCGACTTTTGGATCTGAGCATCGCTTCGTTGGGCTTTTCGTATTTTCGATATCAAACTCGGCTCAATTTGCAATGCTGAGACAGTGACAGAATTCCAATTCGAGTGAAAAGTCCAACCAGAAGTACATATATCCTCATGTACCTTGGCGACATTGACAGAAGGGAAAACAGAATCATAAACTTTCCGGCTCAGGGCATCCGCAGTAACATTCACCGATCCAGGGTGATATTGAATCTCACAATCAAAATCCTTCAGGAGATCCATCCACCTACGTTGCCTCATATTCAGATCAGATTGAGAAAAGAGATATTTCAGACTTTTATGGTCCGAATAGATAACAAACTTTTCTCCGTACAAGTAATGGCGCCACATTTTCAAAGCAAACACAATGGCAGCCAATTCGAGATCATGAACAGGATAACCTGTTTCATGAGATTTCAATTGACGAGATGCATAAGCAACCACTTTGCCATGTTGCATCAGAACACAGCCCAACCCTTTACCAGACGCATCTGTACAAACCACAAATCCTCCAGTACCTGAGGGAAGAGTAAGTACAGGTGCTGTGGTCAATCTCGTCTTCAATTCAAGAAAACTAGCTTCACATTCATCTGACCAAATGAATCGTTGATTCTTCTGTGTCAGTTGAGTAATAGGTTTAGCTATCTTCGAAAATCCTTCAATAAAACGACGATAATAACCAGCTAAACCCATGAAGCTACGGATCTCAGGAACATTCGTCGGTCTCGGCCAATTCAATACAGCTTCGACCTTCGCAGGATCAACAGATATGCCATGTCTCGAAATGACGTGGCCTAGAAATACCACTTTGTCCATCCAGAATTCGCATTTGGACAATTTGGCATACAAATGACTAGTACGAAGAGTTTGAAGTACCAGTCTCAGATGTTCAGCATGTTCCTTTTTCGATTTTGAATACACAAGAATATCATCGATAAATACAATTACGAATCGGTCAAGATAATCTCGGAAGACACGATTCATTAAATCCATAAAGATAGCAGGAGCATTCGTAAGACCAAAAGGCATAACCAGAAATTCATAGTGGCCATACCTCGTATGAAAAGCAGTCTTGGGTACATCTTCGTCTCGAACTCGTACTTGATGATACCCCGAACGAAGATCAATCTTAGAGTAAACAGAAGTACCCTGAAGCTGATCAAATAAGTCATCAATACGAGGAAGTGGGTACTTATTTTTCACAGTAGCCCGATTCAACTGCCTATAGTCGATACACATTCGCATCGTACCATCTTTCTTTCGAACAAATAAAACTGGAGCTCCCCAAGGTGATACACTCGGTCGAATATATCCCTTATCGAGAAGATCCTGTAATTCTTCTTTCAATTCTTTCAATTCCAGGGGTGCCATGCGATAAGGAGCTTTAGATATAGGTGCAGTCCCCGGCACAAGATCAATACTAAACTCAACTTCTCGATGAGGAGGAAAATCAGGAATCTCATCGGGAAATACATCCGGGAATTCTTTCGCAACAAGAATCTCAGATAAAGAAGACTCCTTCTTCGAAATATCAATAGCGTAGATAAGATAACCTTCATCTCCGCTAGTCAACAATCGAGACATTTCCAAGGAAGATATCAATGGAATTTTGGCTTGGGAACCCTTGCCATAAAAATTCCACTTGGGTCCATCAATCGGTCGAAATCAAACCTGTAAGGCCCGAGAAATTAATCCGGTTAATCTGAAATGATTTGGAAATGATTATTATAATCATAGATGATAATTAATATTATTATAGACGGAACGAAGTGGACCGGGAAGTCAAAAGATGATTTGATATTGTGTGTGCAAAGAAGGGAGGGCGCACATGCGCGTTGAGGTGCGCGAGATATGCCCGAGCAAGACCGAACCCTTCGTGCATATGCGCGACTTGACTGCGCGCATATGCGCGGTACGTACAGTGGCTCGGGCGCATATGCGCGGGAGAGTAGCGCGCATATGCGCGGCGAGTCCAGAACCTTGGGCGCATATGCGCCGAGACAATGCGCGCATATGCGCGACGCATGCAATTTGTAAATCATCCACGTTTCTCTAGCATGCCACTTGTTATGTATATATATGTTTACATATATATATTGTATCCTTCATATTTCCAGAAAACGAACGAGAAGCTCTCAAAATCCTCCAAGTTCCATTATAGTTTAAATTATGATTTAGCAAGATTCGCTTATTCGATTTTGAATCCGACTTCGGTATCGTGTTCATATCAACGCCGGCTATAACTGGACGTAAGTTTTGTTACGTTTAGACAAGATTTGAATTTATGATATTGTCAGAATTGAATATGATTCAGATATGGTGTTTCTACTACCGTAGACATTATATAATAGAAGTCAGATTAAAGAACAGATTGTTTCTGTAATTGTTATGATTTTTGAAAGATATTGACTGAGATTTTATATCAGAATTGTGTTAATATTCAGAGTATGAATTATGTGGGCACAGATTATGAGTTCCACTATTATATTTGTGATGTTCAGATTGACGGGGTTATTCAGATTGTATTATTATACCGTCGAAACATCAGTTGATTGATATTGATCAGATTCAGTATTGATTGAGATTGATCAGATTCTGTAATTATTCAGATTGGATTGTAATGTCGATGACATGAATTAGAGTGTATCTCGTTCAGATATTGATCAGATTGTATACTGATTTGAGTATTGATCAGAACAGAGTGTGTATTGAATTATTCACTGATACAGCGTATTTGATATTGTCATTTCAGATTGGACATGGACAGAGTTGAATACAGATCATCGTCTTCGTCAGACCGAGGCGACAAAGGTATAATGCATGTGATATCTGGGAAGACATAACTCGATCAGATCTCATTTGAGTTTCCCAATAAAATCACATACTAGACTATTATTTATGTTTTGATATGATTATGCTTTGTTTAAAGAGTAATATTCATTTCATTTAAGATAGGAAAGTCTTGACAGATCAGTGAGACTTCTAGACGTTCGGTGATATCACAGCTTTAGGGGAAGATCATTCTCCTATAGTAGATGTGGATACAGATCAGACCGAAGTCTAGGAATAAGACGTACCGTCACCCCGATTGGAGAGTAGGTGATAGATCGTCTTATTCACAACGGGATCCCTAGAGTTATAGTTGAGTCAAGTCTAGACATGGTTTGATTAGAACAGTATGCGTAGATTAATTGGTTTCATAGACTATGAAACCTATTGTTATTACTTTCAGTCATGACAGCATGTTTCATGATTTAGACTATTTACATGCATGTTTATCTGATTTGAATTGCATGTTTAGTTAGATTAGAGTTCATAGATGATGAAATCTATTACTATTGTCTTTGCTTTTATTCATGACAGCATGTTCCATGAATCATTATGTGTATATGCATGTTTACCATGTTTTATACTGGGATTTATTCTCACCGGAGTTATCCGGCTGTTGTCTTGTTTTGTATGTGTGCATGACAACAGGTGGGGCTGGATCAGGGTCAAGAAGACGATAAGAGAAGACGAGTTAGCGTGGTGATTCCGGACTTACTGTAGACTTGTTTTATTACTTGAACTTAGTAACTAAACCTTAGACTTAGATTGTACAGTATTGTACTTTTCTACTGAATTGTAGTTGTTATACAGAGATGTATATTATTTAGATTCCATTACCTTCCGCACTTTATTTTAAAAAAAAAAAAAATTAGACCCTGTTTTATAATTGATTAATTAGTCCCAAAGATGATTAAGAACTTGATTAGCGTCCGGGTCCCCACAACAGGTGGTATCAGAGCCGATAGTTCCTTTAGCGATGGATCTTTTAGAAATAGATCCTTTAGATTGAGATAGTAAGAACTGATAGATCTTTTAGACTGACTTAGATTGAGATAGAAGAGATGAGCGGGGTAGATTGAATTTTCTTTCCTTGCATGTGATTGCTAGCATGAGATTGATTATAATGTTGATTGACATTGTGATGCTAGCATGAGATTACGTGTTACTGCTTTAAGATACATGTTTACCTGATTAATTGATTTAGATTGGTATTATGTATCATTAAGTATGAATCAGATCTGATTCCTGATCAGCTGTAAGATGATCAAAGAAAGATTAGAACAGACTGGTTGTACTGGGTTACTAATGGCTTTGGTAATCAGATATAGCTCCCCGAAGGATTCCTGAAAAAGGTAGTACTTCGTATGAGCAGACAGATAGATCAGAATCTCAGATAGATGTGTCAGAGACTCCAATGGAAAGTAAGTTGAGAGAATTTCAGTTACTTCAGCCACCGATTCTTAGTGGTATCGAGACATCGGAAGATTGTCAGCACTGGTTGGATGACATAGAAATACTGGTTGATTTACTTGATTGTTCAGATGAACAAAGAGTTAAATTGGTAATTTATCAGTTACGAGAGGCTGCCAGAAATTGGTGGATTACGGTCAGAGGCATCTTAGAACTACCTGGTACTGTGATCACGTGGGAAGTCTTCAAAGCTGAATTCTATCAAAGATTTTTCTCGGTTTCATACCGGGAGGACAAAAGAGCAGAATTTGAGAATTTGAGACAAGGCCAACAGAATGTTGAGGAATATGTTGCGAAATTCTCTATGCTACTGCGTTTTGCTCCTCATTTGGCTGGGAATGACGAAGCTGTAGTGAATCAGTTCGTCGGAGGATTGAATTCGGAAATAGTTGCGTTGATGAACATGCAGCAACCTTATCATTTTGCTGATGCCTTGAGTAAAGCAAAGAGGGCGGAGGCAAGTTTGATTAGACAATTGGGAAGATTGAGCGTGAAACAATCCCAGACACAACAATCCCCTCTCCGATTTGATTGTGGCAGCACGAGTGGAAAGCAAGAGTTGCTAAAAGCTCGAAAGAAACCGTTCAAGAAATTAGGAAGTGGTTCCTCTAGTTCCAGTGGTTCCAGCCCGAACTGTACTGGAGTCTATTGCGATAAGTGTGGAGGGAGACATTCCACCGAGCAATGCCAGGGAGTGACTGGTAGTTGCCATATTTGTAGACAGCCGGGACACTTTGCTAGAGTCTGTCCCCAGATAGGCTTCCGAAGAGGTTAGGGAGCAGAGTCATTGGTGGTAATGACAGAAGAACAGACTCAGAACACGTCATAGGTACTATTCTTTTATGATTATATTGCATATGTATTGATACGTACTAATGCATTTTTATGAGTATCTATGATTGATTAGCATGGAGATATGATGTACCTATTGGGTCTGTTGTACTGTAGTATTACTTTCCTTGATGGTTGAGGAAAATGATGATATCTAAGATTTTATGATATATATATACTACAGTAAGATAAGAATGAGGTGAGTAGATTGTGCTGTACTTGTGTTATTGATGATCTGATTTAATTGCATTACTGATATGGAGATGGTGAACAAGTACAGAGATATTGTAGAAATTGTCCCAGAAATGGTAAGATTCAGACCAGATCTGGCTGATAAACGGAGATTTTCCGATAAGTATTCTAGATTCAGAATTCCTTTAATAATTGTATTGTTGATGACTCGATTATTACAGAAAGGAACAGATGGTATCCTTATGTATTCAGTAGACCTACTGAAATCGAGTTTAGCAACTACAGATTTGATAGTTACGTAAGGATTGATTTATATTTGCGTAGATAAGATTTCAGATGTGTTTGATATCAGAAAGGTAGATCAGAATTGAATCGATACCAGGTAATGGTTATATACTAGAATTCTGTACAGAATGATATTGAAGATTAATAGAAGGGTACAGATTGCTAACTCTTAGATTCAAGGATATTCTGATGATTTTATGCTTTTTATGTCTATGATATTTGATATGTTAACAGCATCCGATTGATTAAATGGAATATTTGAAGATTTTATTGAATATTCAGAGAACCGTGATTATTGTATACAGGAATTAGTCAGGTATGAATCATAATTGAAACAGATTGTATTCAGAATATGTGATATCTGCAATTTGTATACCGATTTATTTGCACAGTTGAGACAGAAATCAGCGACTGTAAACGACACAGGTAACAGATATATCAGAATTAGCAGAAATGTCAGAAAGTAAGAATTGCTGAATTTTACAGATTTTCTTATTCTCTTATTCCCTTATTATGTTATATCTGCTTGCGTATGGTGATTGATCTAAATCAGTATTTGAGACATCTTATATTGTTTGGGAGCATATTCTATTTGCAGATGAGATATGGCAGATGATTTGGGCACTGTGAAGATTGATCAGTAGTCAGAATTATCAGTATTGCCAGCAATCGTTGTTTTATGAGTTTTCTTAAACTCACTAGATCTGTATAGGTTGTTTTTCTCTCGAATCTGATTGATATTACTGTGGTTTGCATGTATGTTTGATACCGAATATTGTAAACAGTTGAGAGTTGCAACAGTTCAGAAATGTGATATCAGAATGTTTCAGAATTATATAACAGAATTTGATATCTGTAGTCAGTGCCGAATACCAGGTAGGTATTTCTTCTTTATTTTATATTATTAACTGATTGTTTATACAGAATAGTTCGAATCTGAAAGCACAGATAGTGTCAGAAATGCACAGTAGTGAGTTCAGTTTCCATTCAGGTGATTGTGAATGTATAATATTCGAACAGATAGTTGTGATATAGACAGATTAAATCAGTTATAGCAGAAATTGTACAGAAAGGTTGACAGAAATGGTACTGAATTGTATGAATTGTCAATAGAAGAAGACAGAAAGATAGAAATCAGAAGAGTATTACAGAATTTGTATATTTCTGAATAGAAATGGGAGTGCATTTCTATGGATTTCGTAATGAAATTACCTCCATTTTCTTCAGATTGAAATATGATATGATTGTGATTGACAGATTGTTCAATCTATATCTATCAGTTTGTACCAGATAACGTACAAACACGATCAAATGACACAGATCGATGTCAGAGAAGTGGTCAGAAAGATCAGAATGCCACAGTAGATTATATCAGATTGTGATTTTGATGATTATGTACTTGTGATAGAATATATCATGAACTCTCTCTTAGATGATTTTACAGATTGACAGACCGTCAGAATGTCTTAGCTAGAGATTGGAAGATGTTTGTACAACTTTAGTGCTGGATGTTAGCACTAATTGATATGACTTATTATCATGACATGACAATAGCTATCGGCTTATCAGATGGGTAATGAGATAGTGTTAGTCAGGACAGTCTACAGTGAATACTACAGATTTCTAATTCTTTTGAAGAAATTCGAAGGAAGATGAAGTTAGTTCAGAAAGAACAGATGTCATAAACCAACATCGGATGATGATGATTGGTATTTGAGGTCGAGGATTGAATATGTCCTAGATTGAGAGCAGCAGATTTAATGATGGTTGGCTGTATTGAATCATTATAGACTATGGAGTGGTTTATACGGATGTTGTATAACCCACATGGCACGATTGATTTTTTCAGAATTAAATTGAGAAGTATTATGATAATATACTTCATGAAGTCTTATTCCAGATTTGAAAGCAGAGATTGATACAAGAAAGAGATTTCAGAATGGATTCAGTAAGATGAGAGTTTTGATTTAAAACTCTGTATACATTTTTCTGATATATCTGAATGGATTACTTGCGAGTTCGAGGACGAACTCAGATTTAAGATGGGGAGAAACGTAAGGCCCGAGAAATTAATCCGGTTAATATGAAAAGATTTGGAAATGATTATTATAATCATAGATGATAATTAATATGATTATAGACGGAACGAAGTGGACCGGGAAGTCAAAAGATGATTTGATATTGTGTGTGCAAAGAAGGGAGGGCGCACATGCGCGTTGAGGTGCGCGAGATATGCGCGAGCAAGACCGAACCCTTCGCGCATATGCGCGACTTGACTGCACGCATATGCGCGGCACGTACAGTGGCTCGGGCGCATATGCGCGGGAGAGTAGCGCGCATATGCGCGGCGAGTCCAGAACCTTGGGCGCATATGCGCCGAGACAATGCGCGCATATGCGCGACGCATGCAATTTGTAAATCATCCACGTTTCTCTAGCATGCCACTTTGTAATGCCCGAGAATTTTCGAATTGATAAACCAAGATTATTAATCTTCGTTAACGTGAGACTCGGAAGATATGAGAATGCATGACATGCATTGAGGGAAGAAAAGACAAGATTATAAGGTGTTGCAAAGATCAAAAATTTGAAATTTAGAAGTTTGCAAGACCGCACCCGCAGTGCCAGCACGACCGCACCCGCGGTGCATGTGAAGAAAATGAAGTGCAATTTCCGTAGCCACACCGCACCCGCGGTGTTAGACGCAGCGCACCCGCGCTAAGAACACCGCACCTGCGGTGCAACCAAGACCTCACCCGCGGTCGATGCTCTTGATTTTGGATAGTGCTGCCGAGAGCATGGCGCACCCGCGCTCATTGAGTTACCGCACCTGCGGTCTTACGTGCAACAAGAAAAGCTATGCCACGTTTTATATGGTTGCATGCAGTATATATATGAGAGTTACACGTGTTTTCTCTCAGAATTCATCAAAGGGTCGAAGCTTTTGGAGAGAAAATCCTTACGCCTTTTAGCTTCGAGATTTCGAAGAATCCGTGCATCAGAATTCGAATCCGAACGCAGTATCGTGTTCCTCTCGACACGAGCTACACAAGGACGTAAGTTTTATTACGTTTTGAGATGTTTTGGAAATATGATGTTGCTAGAATTGCATGTGATTCAGATATGATGTTTCTGCTACCGTAGACATTATAGAATTGAAGTCAGATTTCAGAATAGACTATTTCTGTGATGGTTATGAATTGTGAAAGATATTGACTGAGATTTTGATATCAGAATTGTGTATTACTGATTTTGAATATACCGATATTCAGATTATGAGTTCTGTTATTATTTATGTGATGTTCAGATTGACGGGAGTATTCAGATTGTATTGTTATGCCGTCGAAACATCAGTTGATTTATATTGATCAAATTCAGTATTGATTGAGATTGATCAGACTCTTTAATTATCCAGATTGTATGGTTATGTTGATGATATGACTCAGATTGTATCTTGTTCAGACATTGATCAGATTGTATAGTGAATTGAGTATTGATAAGAACAGATTGTATATTGAGTTAGTCATTGATACTATGTATTCGATATTGTCTTTTTCAGATTGAGATGGACAGAGTTGAATACAGATCATCGTCTTCGTCAGACAGGGGCGACAAAGGTATAATTCATGTGATACTTGGGAAGCCATAACTCAAATCAGATTTTATTTGAGTTTCCCAACAAAACCACATACTAGACTGTTCTTTATACTTTGATATGTTTATGTTTTGATTTTAGCATTTTATTCAAAAGTATGAGATTATTGCCATATTCAGATATGAATATGATTATGCTTTGTTTACAGATTGTTATTCATTGCATTTAAGATAGGAAAGTCTTGACAACCATTGTCAGACTTCTAGACGTTCGGTGTATCTCAACTTAGGAGTAGCCATTACTCCTATTGCCAGCCGTTGATACAGCTCAGACCGAAGTCTAGGAATAAGACGTACAGTCACCCCGATTGGGAGAGTAGGTGACAGCCATTGACGTCTTATTCACACCGGGATCCCTAGAGTTATAGTTGAGTCGAGTCTAGACATGATTTGACTAGAACTGCATGCTTATATGAATGGGATTCATAGATTATGGAACCCATTGTTATTGCCTTCAGTTATGATAGCATGTTTTATGATTTAGATTGTGTATGTGCATGTTTATCTGATTTGAGATGCATGTTTAGTTAGATTAGATTTCATAGATCATGGAATCTATTACTATTGTTTTAATTTCTTCATGACAGCATGTTTCATGAATTATTATGTGTATATGCATGTTTACCATGTTTTATACTGGGATTTATTCTCACCGGAGTTATCCGGCTGTTGTCTTGTTTTGTATGTGTGCACGACAACAGGTGGGGCTGGATCAGGGTCGAGATGACGATGAGAGAAGACGAGTTAGCGTGGTGATTCCGGACTTGTAGCAGATTTGGGTTATGACTTGAATTTAGTCACTGAACCTTAGACTTAGGTTGTACAGTATTGTACTTTTCTAATGAATTGTAGTTGTTATACAGACATGTATATGATTTAGATTCCATTACCTTCCGCAGTTATATTTTAAAAAGAAAAATTTTTAGACCCTGTTTATCAGAACTGATAATTAAATCACAAAAGATGATTAAGAAAAGATTAGCGTCCGGGTCCCCACACACTTGTTATGTATATATATGTTTACATATATATATATTGTATCCTTCAGATTTCCAGAAAACGAACGAGAAGCTCTCAAAATCCTCCAAGTTCCATTATAGTTTAAATTATGATTTAGCAAGATTCGCTTATTCGATTTTGAATTCGACTTCGGTATCATGTTCATATCAACGCCGGCTATAACTGGACGTAAGTTTTGTTACGTTTAGACAAGATTTGAATTTATGATATTGTCAGAATTGAATATGATTCAGATATGGTGTTTCTACTACCGTAGACATTATAGAATAGAAGTCAGATTAAAGAACAGATTGTTTCTGTAATTGTTGTGATTTTTGAAAGATATTGGCTGAGATTTTATATCAGAATTGTGTTAATATTCAGAATATGAATTATGTGGGAACAGATTATGAGTTCCACTATTATATTTGTGATGTTCAGATTGACGGGGTTATTCAGATTGTATTATTATACCGTCGAAACATCAGTTGATTGATATTGATCAGATTCAGTATTGATTGAGATTGATCAGATTCTGTAATTATTCAGATTGGATTGTAATGTCGATGACATGAATTAGAGTGTATCTCGTTCAGATATTGATCAGATTGTATACTGATTTGAGTATTGATCAGAACAGAGTGTGTATTGAATTATTCACTGATACAGCGTATTTGATATTGTCATTTCAGATTGGACATGGACAGAGTTGAATACAGATCATCGTCTTCGTCAGACCGGGGCGACAAAGGTATAATTCATGTGATATCTGGGAAGACATAACTCAAATCAGATCTCATTTGAGTTTCCCAATAAAATCACATACTAGACTATTATTTATGTTTTGATATGATTATGCTTTGTTTAAAGAGTAATATTCATTGCATTTAAGATAGGAAAGTCTTGACAGATCAGTGAGACTTCTAGACGTTCGGTGATATCACAGCTTTAGGGGAAGATCATTCTCCTATAGTAGATGTGGATACAGATCAGACCGAAGTCTAGGAATAAGACGTACCGTCACCCCGATTGGAGAGTAGGTGATAGATCGTCTTATTCACAACGGGATCCCTAGAGTTATAGTTGAGTCAAGTCTAGACATGGTTTGATTAGAACAACATGCGTAGATGAATTGGTTTCATAGACTATGAAACCTATTATTATTACTTTCAGTCATGACAGCATGTTTCATGATTTAGACTATTTACATGCATGTTTATCTGATTTGAATTGCATGTTTAGTTAGATTAGAGTTCATAGATGATGAAATCTATTAATATTGTCTTTGCTTTTATTCATGACAGCATGTTCCATGAATCATTATGTTTATATGCATGTTTACATTTTTTATACTGGGATTTATTCTCACCGGAGTTATCCGGCTGTTGTCTTGTTTTGTATGTGTGCATGACAACAGGTGGGGCTGGATCAGGGTCAAGAAGACGATAAGAGAAGACGAGTTAGCGTGGTGATTCCGGACTTACTGTAGACTTGTTTTATTACTTGAACTTAGTAACTAAACCTTAGACTTAGATTGTACAGTATTGTACTTTTCTACTGAATTGTAGTTGTTATACAGAGATGTATATTATTTAGATTCCATTACCTTCCGCACTTTATTTTTTTTAAAAAAAAAAATTAGACCCTGTTTTATAATTGATTAATTAGTCCCAAAGATGATTAAGAACTTGATTAGCGTCCGGGTCCCCACAGAACCACTCCATGACAACAATCAACGGTAGCTCGATTTGTCATCAAGATATCCATGCCAACAATACAATCAAAGTCGTGCATTGGGAGGACAATCAAATTCAGAAATATTACATTATCCTCATATATCAATACACAATTATGCACAACTTTTTCAGACAAAATAATCTTCCCTGCTGGCGTGGCTATCGACAAAGTATCATACAACGGGGTACACTCAATATCGTGAGATGCAACAAATGCATGAGATATGAATGAATGAGATGCTCCTGTATCAAATAAAACACGTGCAGGTTAATCGCAAAGCATGCAAATACCTGCAATCACAACTTCAGGAGCTTCTCTCGCTTGATCCTCAGTCATGGCATACACTCTCACTTGAGGAGGAACTTGGGCACTCTGACCACCCGGTCCTCGATATCTTGGGACACTCGACTGCTGAAAAGATGGAACAGGAACAGCAGGTCTCATCATACCAGGGCCACCTCTAAATCCTGGCTGGGGTTGAGCAGAAGTCGTACCCCTGTTCGGACAGACTCGAGAGAAATGGCCTTCCTGCCCACATTGATAACAAGTACCAAACATACCTCAACACTGCTCGATAGTATGTTTGCCTCCACAATGACTACAGTAGGGAGCAATCACAGGACTCCCTCGCTGTGATCCCCTAGAGCTCGAAGAAGACGAAGAAGCAGAGCCAGTCTTCTTGAACTTCTTACCTCTCGGTCGCAAAGTAGGCTGCTGAGCTGACACCGGTGGTGGAGGAGTATACTGTGGACCTCCCCGCCTAAGTCCAGCCTCGGCTGCCTTAGCTCGTTCAACTGCCTCTGCGTAGCTGGTAGGCAATCCAGAAACAACATGTGTATATAAAGCAGGATGTAAACCATTTACAAACCTGTTATATTTTGCCCTCGCATTCCCAGCCACGTGAGGTGCATACTTCAGCAAAGTAAAAAATTTAGAAGCATACTCTGCAACAGTCATCGTTCCCTGCTGCAGATTATTAAATTCATTCTCCTGAGCAGTATAATACAAAGGAGGAGAATACTGCTCCAGAAATTGGGCCTTGAAGACATCCCATGTGACTTCAGTCCCGGCCTCTTTCAATCCAATCTCAGCGGCTTCCCACCAAGATTTAGCTCGGTCTTTCAGCTGATACAAAGCAAGTTTCAGTCTCCGAGCTTTGGAATACTCAACAATATTAAACAAGTGCTCGATATCCTTCAGCCAGGCCTCAGCTCTTTCAGCACTCTCAGTGCCAAAGAACTTCGGTGGTTTCAGATCCTGAAATCGAGCCATCACAACATCCATGGACAATCCTTCAAATTGCCCAACAATCCTCTCAGTACTGCTACTCGCAGTTTCATTTGTGTGATCCATCTACAAATCAAAAGATGAATATCACAATTTCATATCAATTTCAAAATCTCATCATCTCATATCATCAATCTCATCAGATACTTACTCAAATCAAATCACATAAGAGCAAGTAATACAAATAAGTCAAACACATACGCACAATTCATTTGTGCCTATTCAAGTGTACACAAGACTCAATAGAGCATTCCCAGCTATGCTCTGATACCATACTGTGTGGGGCCCTTAGCTCCTAATCGTTATTACAATGCAATCTGATTAGGGTTAATTAATCACAGCGGAAAACGAGTTTAAAATTTCTTTACAACGAGCCCAAAACATTTCTTCTAGATTTATAATACTAAAAATAGTATTTAATCTCAACTCATAAAACACGCCAACACAAAATCAAAACCAATCACATACAAACAACTCATATCCTCGGGACATGCCCCGGTATATAGATACATATACATATATACTGGGAACAAGACATAAACATAAAACCTCAGCCCAAGCTGTGGCTCCCTCCAGAAGTACCCTCTCTGGTCTCCTGATATCCTGGAGTACCTGCCATTGTCCACATACAAAGACAACAACAGCCCCCCTTGGGGGTGAGCAAAGCTCCGTATGGAACAATCAATCATATATACCACAGATATCTAAACAACGATATATGGTATGCAATGCATGTATGTCGTGGAGGTATCAGGTCAAATGCCCATCCACTGAGCACATGTTAGAATCAATCGAATCGCTATCAAATCAAATCAATGCTCGAGCTGGCACACCGGCCGATATGGGAATACATATGATAGCGTCGACGAAGCGCCATCAATCCCACATCTCATATCCAATCATATGGGGCCACAATTGTCTATGATTTACGGGTCATATAATACCGGCATAGCGATTATGTTCACAAACCCCGGAATCCAATCAAATTATATCAGGGTATCCAAGGATCATAGCTCAACGTGCATGTCATGTATCGATGTATGCATAAAATGATGTGTGTTAACAAAACATTTATTTTGTACATCGATACTCAAATCTCAATGTCATGTATGCCACATCAAATCATCAAATAGGCACATAGACACGTATTCCAATCCAATCAATCCAATCAAACCGACATATATCATATAATACAGATACCTGTCGTATGTTACCCGGTCGCAACATACCTCAATTCTTCGTTCCTATTGATGTAGCCTGAAGATATTGATATTATACTTTATCTACATCAATAACATACTCATTCAAATCAATAACATACTCCAAAATCATTAATATGAGTTTCAAATATCATTTGAAATTCAATAATTCATATCAAATTCAAATCATATCATAATTCAATTCCGACTTCGAATACAGGTTTATTGTCGGTCATTCTACTACATATCAGAAATTCAATTTCAAATACATGATATTCCAGCACTATGATATTTCAAGCTGCTGGAACTAGAAGAAAATTACCTCAGTAAAAAGCCTTCGACGCGACGATCACAAATATATAATTTGTTTCGCGTTTAGACAGCGTTTCAAAGTCGATTCGGACGAAAGATAATCGAATTCCCTCGTATTCTCTCAAACTCTCGGTAAGTGAAATGAAGAAAGGAGGAAAGAGAAATCCATTCTTATCCTCATCTCACTCGCGCTCGGGCGGTAGAATTCTCGCGCCCGAGCGCGAGACATTCTGCCCCCGGACTTCAAATACACCGCGCTCGGGCGGTCACATATTGCCGCTCGGGCGCGGCATGTTCTGTCCCCGAGAAATCTTTATGCCGCGCTCGGGCGGTCAAATATTACCGCTCGGGCGCGGGGTGTTCTGCCCGAATACTCATTTCAGATACCCTGGCGCTCGAGCGGTAATTTTCTACCGCTCGGGCGCAACATGTTCTGTACAATTTGTTGGTTTTGTACTATATTGGCGTCCGGCCTTTCAATTCGAGTTTGTACAATCTCAATTCATATACAATATTCATTTTCTCAATTTCATTGTCAAAATATACCTCAAATATATATAATCACATGACCATTTCATTAATTATCGATAATCAACATAGGATTTACGATAATACGATACACGGTCCTTACATAATCCATCGAGAACAGCTTCACGATGGTATCATTGTATGTGGACTGGGTGAGACAAAGAAATCTTTTTGGTCTATCTCTATAGATCTGTATTCCCAATACAAAAGATGCTTCACCCAAGTCCTGCATCGAGAACTTACTCGCTAACCATATCTTAGTTGATTGCAACATTCCTACATCATTCCCAATGAGTAGAATGTCATCAACATACAGCATCAGGAGTATCACAGCACTCCCACTGACCTTCTTATACACACAGGGTTCCTCAGGATTCTTAGTAAAACCAAACTCTTTGATTGTACTATCGAATCTAAGGTTCTAACTGCTAGATGCCTGCTTTAGACCATAAATGGATCTTCAAAGTTTGCATACCATATGCTCACTTCCGACAGATATAAACCCTTCAGGTTGACACATGTAAATCTCTTCCTTAATATCCCCATTAAGAAAGGCTGTCTTGACATCCATCTGCCATATCTTATAGTCATACCATGCAGCTATGGCTAGCAATTTCCTTATGGACTTGAACATCGAAACTAGAGAAAATGTTTCCTCAAAGTCAACTCCTTGTCTTTGAGTATATCCTTTTGCCACCAATCGCGCCTTGAAGGTCAATACCTTCCCATCCTCCCCAAGTTTCCTCTTGTAAATCCATTTACACCCTATAGGAACAATTTCCTTAGGTGGATCCACGAGATTCCACACTTGGTTCGAATGCATGGAATTCATCTCAGATTCCATTGCTTCAAGCCACTTGGATGAATCGACATCAGATAATGCTTCCTTGAAGGTCCTTGGATCACATCCATGGTTAGGCTCGTCATGGCCCTCTTCAAGAAGCAGACCATACCTCATAAGTGGTCTCGAGGCTCTCTCGGATCTTCTAGGAGCTTGTATCTCCTCTCTTGGCTCTTCTGGTGTGGGTTCTATAATTGTGGGTGTCTCTCGAACCTCTTCGAGTTCTATCATCTTCCCTTTTCTATCCAATAGAAATACCTTTTCCAAAAAGGTTGCATTCCTAGAAACAAACACTTTTGTTTCTTGGGGATGATAGAAGTAGTATCCAACCGAATTCTTTTGATATCCCACAAAGTAACATAAAATGGATCGACTATCCAATTTATCTCCCACTACCTGCTTCACATAAGTAGGGCACCCCAATATTCTAAGATAAGAATATTTGGGTGGCTTAGCCATCCATATCTCATATGGTGTCTTATCAACTGCCTTTGAATGGACATTGTTCAACAACAGTGCTGCTGTCTCAAGCGCATATCCCCAAAAGGATGGCGGCAACTCCGTGAACCCCATCATAGACCGAACCATGTCCATCAAAGTCCGGTTACGACGCTCCGAAACACCATTCAACTGTGGTGTAGCAGGCGGAGTCCATTGCGAGAGAATCCCTCTCCCTAAGATACTCTTGGAACTCGGCACTCAAGTACTCACCACCTCGAATAATATCAGTCAATCACAATTCCTAAAAGGTAGTTTCCAATTGCGTCTCCATGCAACCCTTTACGTAAACTTTTGTCTCACGTTTGATTAGGACCCAATAATATGACGTCGTTCATCTTTACGTGTCAAGCCTTACCCATCCATGTTGAACCTTAATGGACGGTCTCCATGAGTTCCCTCAATAATATGAGCCGAAATCATGGGAGTTCCACGTAGTTCACATCACCAGGGCATTCCCAATAATATGAGCCGAGCCCCGAGCACGGGTAGCGTTCATCATGCACCCATTGTCGATGGAAGACATGGAAATTATAAACAAATTTATAATTCCCCTTTTCGGGCTTGATATTAATTTTGAATCTTATTCAAAATTAGGGTTTTTAATTTTGAAAGGTCTCATCATAAATTTTATTTTAAATGCTCGCCATGTTTGATCGTATGTTTGCCGGATTCATGCAACTTTGTTATTATCATAATAATGCACATACTCATTATTTATAACACATATCATGCATATATTATAAACAATAAACAAAACAAAGATGATCAATCGCCCCAATACTAATGGCCCGTGTGAGCTAAACACGGGCCTATGTCCAATCCTAGGGAAATGCATGGGATGCAAATGCAACTATTACATTAGCCTCCAATATTTTTTTATGTCTTCGATCTTCATAATCATCATGGACATCATCTTACAATCTTGATCTTCTACTATACTAATATTTACAAATAAATATCCATGGAAAATAGGGATACATATCATGGGGGTGGGAATGTGACATAAACCAAGCCCATTTTAAATTTGATAATTATTACAATCATTCAACACAAAATATCCTAGCGTACACCTAGCAAATTGGGCTTGGACTTTTGATCATCCTTCATGCATAATATAACATATCATGCACCATCAATTAATTATCACAATAATTAGTTGATCCAATATTATATATCTTGATCCAATCACTAACCGCCACGATTATAAACTTAATTAACAAAGTATACAAACTCCTTTGTCTACTTTATAATTAATTTATTTATAACCGAATTTTTTGTAAATCACCAATTACTATAAATAATTAAAGTCCAACTTCAATTATTTATTTCATGAGAAAATATTTGCAACTTTTGTAAATTTAAACTTAAAGCCCGAAAAATCATTTTTCACCAAAAACATTTTGGCTCATTTAAATTTCACAAATATGTTAGCCATCTAATGGCCCAACAACATCAAGGCCCATGACACTATGATAATCTAAAACAATTTTGGAAACCCTAGTCGTCAACGCCGTCGCCAGAGCTCCGTTGCCGGATTCTTGCCAACAAATTTATTTTTTATTTTAAAAAGGGCGTTCGGGCAGCCCCTCGGGCTGCCCTTGCTGCCCGAAATGGGCAGCCCCACGGGCAGCCTGAGCTGCCCAAAATGGGAAGCAACAAGCTGCCCGAAATCCCCACTCAAAAATCATGATTTTTGTTGCAAAAACTCATCTCACGCGGTTAGAAATTGCCCTCAATATAATATTATGTATATGCTACACAAAATAGTATCCTTAGCTCATGATACCACTTGAAAGGTGATAGATTAAGGTGCCCGAATGCGCAACGGAAGTTTAAAAATTTGTTTTCAAAAAGAATCGAGCACGCTAATGTACTAGTGTGTAGCATATACGAAAAACACGAAATGTCATACATAGGGTGTTTAGAAAATATACCTATCAATCTTAAAAGATTGATGGTGGCTCCAACTTAGTTGATATACAACTAAGCTCTTGATGGCAAGACAATCTTCAAGCTCTCCTTGCTCAAAAATTAGGCTCACCACCAACTAGCTAGAACCCCTCTTATTTTGCACTAGAAAAATAAAAGGATTTTTTCAAAGAGAAGTGTTTTCTTTGCTCAACAATTGAAGAAGAAAAATTGAGAGAAAAATGAGGGAGTATTCTTTGAGAAGTTTCGGCCAAGTGAGGAGTGGAATGGGAGAGGGATGACTAGTCTTGGTTGTGTAAAAAGCTAAAACACTTTTAGCATGTCAAGCATTGGAGATTGAAAAAGTAATCTACAACCCTTCACCTCCCATGCATGCAATGTTATTTGATTTTTAACAATTAAAAATCCATAGACTTAATTTAATTATCTCAAAGAAATTTGAGACTAATTAAACATTACTTAAATTTACTCAAGTCATTAGTTGAATAATTATATTATTATTGGGCTCTACAAGACCCAATATGATTTAATTAATTCAACACTTGAATTAATTTAATTATTTGGACTCTACTAGGCCCACTAATTTTTAATTAATTCAACACTTGAATTAATTCAATTTAGTCCATAATAATGTTTATGAAAATCAAAATTTTCAAATACATTATTTATTTGACCAACTTTTAATTTAAGAACACCTCCGTAAATTAAAAGTTATATTTCCCTCATAGAAGTCATACTTCTATTTTTTCTTATGCTTATAAACTCATTTATAAGCCGTTCAACACATTGAACTATTTTACTTCTCAACGGGATCTAGAAAGCTAGTACTTGTGTGGCCCTCAATGGTTCATTGATACAACTAGCCGTGGGTTCACATCTCCATGTGATTCGGACTAAACATGTCCTTATTTGAGCCCCAATTGCTCCATTCTTACTTATCAACTCCTTGATAACAAGAACGTTAGAACTCAAGTCTGATAGTACCCAATCAATAATGTTAAACGCCTAGCAGCATCGCTTACATGATTCCCTAGGTATCAAATGATAGTGCCTGCAAGAACCATTCAATTATCGTTAGCTTACAGTACGGTCCCTTCAACTCATATATCCCGACGATTCGACAACCATTGGTTTATCGAGAGTTGTCAATGAATCGATACAATGTGTCATGTCGTAGTTGCATCGATGGTGTAATCTATAAAACCCCTTTCATAATTACCACCATACTCTGATCAGAGATTTCAAACTACATACACATGATATCACATAGGATATCTATACCCGAAGGTAAGCGGTGAATCCCCGACTGCAATGCATCGACTCCTATATGATTCGACAGTGTAACACATTTGACCGGTTTTAATAAAATAGCAGCAGAATTTAAAATTTTCTTTAAAAGAAAGAAGGATTTAAAATACATTTCAATATATAATCAAAAGTATGTACATGATCAGTAAAATGATGCAACAAAATAAAAAATATCATTTTTGTGATCATGTCCAAAATGCTATCAAAATATCATCTTACTTCCTTCTCTTATGCATATGACCCCGGCTCCAATAAACGTCCCGGCTCGTCACTCTTATCTGCATTACATGAAATAACTTAAATGAGTATAAAACTCAGCAAGTGGAACTCTTACATAGCAATGAATACATAGCATACTCTGAAAAACATGACTTTGAAAACATTGTATACCAGCAACTCTGAAACATAAATATCATAGCATTAATAACAATAACGATGGTATTTCTCTTTTCTCTGATGGATTGATATCTAGATAGTATCTCTGTCTCTGTACCTATATCCCATCGATATGAATCGATAATCTTTTGGGATATAAGCATATGATCGTTGATCAACTAATTGCATGCAATCTCTTACTATGTATCTATCAATCCAATAAATCATTTGAACTCTCTTTTCGGCATTAGACCAAACACTTTGCATACTCTTTTTTTTGTATTCCCTTTGACATAATTGAGACATAAAATGCCTCTAATATACAACAAAGTATAACGGCCCAAAAATTCGTGTTTGAATATTTGCGGAAAAAATTAAAAATTTTCTTTGTAAAGTAAGTAAAATACCTCTTTTATAAAATAGACCGTTAAATGAAGTTTAAATGTTAAAAATAGCAGCGGAAGAAATTATTTGTTTGCAAAAGAACAATTTAAGAGTAATTAAACAACGGATAAACTGTTTGAGCATAAATATGGTAAATTCTAAAATGAAGTCCTCGGGTTCCACTACTGCCGACCCAAGCTAGCTCACTGGTCCCCGCCCTCGGCCCCGGCATCGTCAGTACCTACAACAATCAAGTCTAGTGAGTCTAAAGACTCAACATGCATATATCGTAAATAACGAGTAAACATAGTAAAAATTTCATGGGAGTAAAAATATCATGTCATGAGGCACAATGTGAAAATAACATATCATGAGCGATTATAATACGTGCATAACTGAACTGAAAGTCATAGTGAAAATGTTTGCTCCGTGGAGCCCTGTACTGAAATAGCCTGTAATAAATTTTCTGTTGAGATTATGGTCTACGCAAGTGGCCCCTGCACTGAAACTGACCGGTAACTGGCGACCGGATAATAAAATGCTCCCATGACCGGTAACTGGCGACCGGGTAAAATAATGAACGTCTGATCAGACTATGCCACAGTATACTGGGTGGTACAAACTGAACTGACCGGTAACTGGCGACCGGATTTAAAAATAATCCCATGATAATTAAATGGCCACAAGCAATATAGCATAATCTCAAAAATGAACATTTTTGCACGTAATATAATTAATTCACATAATTAAATATCCTGTAATAATTTTACTGATTGGATTGGATCGCTCCCAGGCTCGCTGCAACCTAAATATGTCATGAAAATATGCAATTGATTTATGGGACCAAACTATGCAATAACATTAAAAAATGTGACAATTTCACCGAACGACTTCGTATTTAATCATGACTCCGAACCAACCCGATCCAACGCTTAAACATCATATAGTCATGATTAAAATACGCTTAAAATGATTAATTAATTCTCCTAAAATGATGCAAGTCGAATCTTAGGTGAATGGAGGCCAAAACATGAAACGCTCTTTCGAGAGTCAATTTGGCACATCACACCGTAAATTCTCGTACGACTTCAAAAATGATATGAATCACAAACGGTCAAAAACATGACCTTCATAACTCGATGAGGCACTGTACAGTCCAAGGCCATGGGCTAAAAGCCAACCAAGAACTCAAACGAGCAACGGAACCGTCACAACAAGCTGCTGTCCAAAAATACAGCAACTGTGCTTTGGTTTATTTGCGTCTTTTGCGAGGCTAATGGCCATTGGGGCTTGAACCACCAACCAGAACCTCTTACTAACATCCTAAGGAATGATTTGAACCATGGCTAAGGGCTCTAGGCCAGCCACAATTCGAACCACACCATGAAACAAGCCAAACGTCCCGGCCGAGTGCAATTCTGCGCGTGGGAATTGTGTCGCTTTGTTTGCTGTCTCTCGTCGTTCCAGTGGCCATTTGATTGAAAATGGCACGATCTAGACATCTAGGGGTATGATATGAACCATGGCTAAGGGCCGGAGGCCAACCAAGATCTACACCATTCCCTAAAAATCGAAACAACACTAGCTGAAAAATGAAGGGGCCGAAAGGGGAAGGGCTGTTCTTGTTGTTTTATTTGAAAACCGATTCACCATGGACCAAGCCACCAAAAGGGAGACTTAGTCATGTCTTAGACATGCTAGGGAAGTGATCTAACCATGGATATAGTCCTTTTGGGCATCCATGATATGAAACTTTCCCCTTGACCACAAACTGAATTTTCGAAACTCATGTGGACACCAAATGGGAGGTTGCTGTCCTCTTCTTGATTACGGCTAGCGTGGGACTCAAACCAATGGACAAATGTGATCCTAACATGTCCTAGTACATGCCTAGGAGCAGCCTTGGGAGCCTGGAATCGAACCAATACCTGAAACCACAAAACAAAAGAAAACTGTGAAGCTTGAAAAGGGAGGGCCGAAAATCTGCATGTACATTTTCTGAAATTTCTTGGTGTGTTTCGGTTTTTACATGAAAGGATGATCATGAAACATAAAAATAATGATAGTATGACATGATTGAAGAGTCAAGGAAGAATATATGCATGCCTGGTTTCGTTTTGAACGGAAAACGAATGAATAAGACGATACGGCGCGGAGGAGGTGGAGCACTTTCTTTTGGGGTGAGGTGGCCGATCATATTACCATCTAGACTAGGTGAGGATAATGTTGATCATTAATTAAATGGTGCCCCCAAAAATAAAAGAATTATCCTACTAATTAAATACAAAAAAGGGTCAAAGGTGGTGAGGTGGCAAGGCATGCTAAGTCATCCAAGGGGGGCCGAAAATCATCACTAAAAATGAAGGGAAATGTTGTTTAGTTACTAAATTTATAACCCTTAAAAGCCTTACCTATTCTTTAATTAATTTAGTGAACTAACCCCTTAATTAAGGAACTTAAATGAATTTATTTTCTACTCACCTCAAGTAACTTAAATAATTCCTTAAACTTATTTATTAACTTAAATTAACTTACTTGCTAGCTAAAATAAATTCTAGAAATGATTTCTAAATCTTAAATTTCATCTCAAAACTCCAACTCCAATCCGGCCTCACTGAATTAAGTGAAATGATAAAAATCAAAATACTGCATAAAATAATTAACTTAAGGAAAAGCATTTAAATACTCATGCAATAAAATCATTTTAAAATTTAAATAATAGAATTATGCATGGCTTGTACGTAGTCTAAGTTACGGGTTCTACAATCCTTCCCCCCCTTAAAAAAAATTTTGTCCTCGAAATTAAGACTCACCGAATAACTCGGGGTAACGATCTCTCATCTCCAGCTCAGACTCCCATGTAGCTTCCTCCTCAGAATGGTTAAGCCATTTGACTTTGACTCGCTTAACCAGCTTGTTCCGAAGCTTCTTCTCCTGCCTGTCTAAGATTTGCACTGGTCTCTCCTCATAAGATAGGTTCAGAGTAAGCTGCAACGGCTCGAAGTTCAGAAATGCGATGGATTCACCATATACTTCCTCAGCATGGAGACGTGGAAAATATTGTGTACTCCGGCCAGATTCGGCGGAAGAGCCACACGATAAGCTAGCGTCCCAACTCTGTCGAGGTTCTCAAACGGTCCAATGAATCTCGGACTGAGCTTCCCTTTCATCCCAAATCTCATGACACCCTTCATAGGTGCCACATTCACGAAGACATGGTCGCCAACGGCAAATTCTAGGTCTCTCCTCCTCTGATCTGCATAACTCTTCTGTCGGCTCTGAGCAGTCCTCATTCTATCACGGATCCGGGCTACTACGTCGACAGTCTGCTGAATAATCTCTGGACCCAAATCTGCTCTCTCTCCTACTTCATCCCAATGAACAGGATATCTACACTTACGGCCATATAGTGCTTCATAAGGAGCCATACCTATAGACGACTGAAAGCTGTTGTTATAGGTGAACTCTACCAATGGCAAGTTCGACTCCCAACTCCTAGAGAAATCAATGACGCAAGCGCGGAGAAGATCCTATAAAATCTGAATGACTCGCTCTGACTGCCCATCTGTCTGATGATGGAAAGCTGTGCTAAACAGCAACTTCGTCCCCATAGTCGAATGCAAACTCTTCCAAAATGAGGTAGTAAATCTGGGATCTCTGTCAGATACGATAGAAACTGGAATACCATGAAGTCGGACTATCTCTCGGATATACAACTCTGCATACTGAATCATGGTTAAAGTCGTCTTAATAGGCAAGAAATGCGCTGATTTGGTAAGACGATCAACAATCACCTAGATGGCATTCGATCCTCTGGCTGACCTCGGAAAACCGGTCACGAAGTCCATGGTAATATTCTCCCACTTCCACTCAGGAATGGGAAGAGGCTTGAGCAAACCTGCTGGTCTCTGATGCTCCGCCTTCACTAACTGACAAGTCAGGCACTCGGATACAAATTGTCTGATGTCTTTCTTCTTCCCTGGCCACCAATACAACGACTGCAGATCTCGGTACATCTTCGTACTCCCTAGATGGATAGAGTACGGGGACATGTGGGCCTCTGATAAAATATCTGCTCGGATAGAATCACTGCTAGGAACCCATATCTTGTCTCGGTACCTGACAATACCATCACTGACAGAATACAATACACTGCCCTTGGCCTCCTCTCTCTGCTTCCACTTGGCCAACTCCTCATCTGCTGACTGACCACTGCGAATGCGGTCCAAAAGGGAAGACTGAATGGTCAAGGTAGATAGACGGGGAACTCTACCTTGAGGATAAGTCTCAAGATCAAATCTCTGCATCTCAAACTGAAGAAGTTTCGAAACTGTCAAATGGGCCATCACTACGACTTTTCTGCTCAATGCATCCGCAACTACATTAGCTTTACCCGGGTGGTAGCTAATGTCACAGTCATAATCCTTCACACGCTCCAACCAACGCCTCTGACGTATATTCAGCTCCTTCTGCGTAAAGAAATACTTGAGGCTCTTGTGGTCGGTAAAAATCTGGCATTTCTCTCCATACAGGTAGTGCCTCCAAATCTTCAAGGCAAACTGCGGCCAACTCTAGATCATGGGTAGGGTAATTCTTCTCATGAGTCCTCAACTGTCTAGAAGCATAAGCTATTACCTTCCCATGATGCATCAATACGGCGCCAAGACCAAGCTTCGAAGCATCGGTATACAGTACAAACTCACCGGACCCTGACGGCACGGCCAAAACTGGTGCTGAGATAAGAGCTTGCTTCAAAGTATCAAAGCTCTTCTGACACTCCTCGCTCCAAACAAATTTCACATTCTTCTTTGTCAGTGCTGTGAGTGGAACTGCAATCGAATAGAATCCCTTAATGAACTTCTGATAATATCCTGCTAAGCCAAGAAAACTGTGGATCTCTGATGCATTCTGCGGCACAACCCAATCTCTGACTGCTGCAACTTTCGCTGGGTCTACCTCAATGCCACTGTTGGAAACAATGTGGCCTAAGAACGCCACCTTCTCTAACCAGAATTCGCATTTACTGAACTTTGCGAATAATTTGTGCTTCTGCAATGTCTGCAACACTGTGGTCAGATGCCTGCTGTGATCCTCCCGATTCTTGGAGTAGACGAGAATGTCGACTATGAAAACTATCACAAACTGGTCGAGATACGGCTGAAATACGCGATTCATGAGATCCATGAAGATCGCTGGCACATTCGTCAAACCGGACGACTTCACAAGGAACTCGTAGTGACCATAACGAGTCCTAAAAGCTGTCTTCGAAACATCGGCGTCTCTCACCCTCAACTGGTGATAACCTGAACGTAGATCTATCTTAGAAAAATTGAAGCTCCCTGCAACTAGTCAAACAGATCCTCAATCCTCGGAAGTTGGTATTTATTCTTCACTGTAACCCCGTTCAACTCCCGATAGTCAATACAAAGCCTCTTCATGCCATCTTTCTTCTTAAAAAACAAGACTGGCGCGCCCCAAGGTGAGAAACTAGGGCGAATGAACTCCTTGTCAAGAAGTTCCTGAATCTGCTTCTTAAGCTCTGCCATCTCTGTCGGTGCAAGTCGGTACGGTGCTTTTGAGATCGGAGCCGTACCTGGCATAAGCTCGATGGAAAACTCAACCTCTCTCTCAGGTGACATACCAGAGACGTCCTAAGGGAAAACGTCTTAGAAGTCTCTAACAATCGGAACATCTGAGGCTGACTGACCGGGCTCCTCGGGGACAGATATAAAAGTCGCTAAAAATGCCCGACACCCTCTATGCATGAGCTTCCTAGCCTGAACATATGGAATAATGCGCGGTAATGAAAGTACCTAGTCTGGCTCAAATAAGAACTGCGTCATTCCAGGCGGTCGGACTAGAACAGATCTCCGCTGGAAGTCAATCAAAACTCTGTTCCGCAATAGCCAATCCATCCCTAGAATAATGTCAAACTCTTGCATCGGCAGTACGATAAGATCCGCATAAACAAGGTTGCCATGGAGCTCAAGATCTATGTCTCGGATCACATTGGTGGCTGCCATCTCCTCGCCAGACGGCAGTACTACGGAATAGGCTATATCTAGCCTAATGGTCTTAACTTTGAGGAAATTAGCAAAGACCTTTGAAATGAATGAGTGAGTGGCCCCTGAATCTATCAAGGCCTTCGTAGCGGAACCGGATATAAAAATTCTCCCTGAAAGATCGGAACTCTAAGTTGAACCCAATAGTTACAAAGATTAAACTTATAGACATGCAATGGTTGAAGTTCTTCTAACTAAAGTTCCTCGGTAATACTAAGTAGAGCATGCAATCCTATCGCAATTCTATGTTCGAAATCTCAGTCCCGATTCCCAAAACATTAAATCTCAAATGTAAGCTTAAAGCTTAAAGGTACCTGACATAAGCATCGTATCTGGGTTCGTCTCCGTGGCATGGAGAGCAAATACTCTGCCTTGGGTAGGCAGTTTCCTCTGAGGGCACTGCAGAAATAAGTGGTCTGGACTACCACACCTATAACACTTTCATGAGCCGTACATACATGCTCCAGGATGGCGACGTGAGCACTTAGGACAGACTAGGCGCTCAAGAGCTCTCGGGGTTGGGCGTCCCCTGCTGCTGCTGCTGCTGCTGGCCTCTGTTTCTAGGCGGCCCGTGAAAAGGCCTCTTGTTCTGCTGCTGATGCTGCTGAGGAGGAGGGCGGTGCAGTGCCTGGGCTGGTCGCTTTCCCAAGCGATCTCTCTCGATATGACGCTGATCCTGCTCTGCGGCTAGAGCTTTGGAGACAGCGACCTCATAAGAAGTAGGGTCAGACACCCTAACATCACGGCGCAAGATCGGCCGTAGACCCACCAGAAAATGCATCATCTTGGCTCTAGCATCATTTGCGATCAGGGGTACAAAATGACAACCCCTCTCGAACTTACGGATGAACTCCGTGACAGTCAAATCTCCTTGCCTCAAGCTCATAAACTCAGTGGTCAACCTGGTGCGCACTTCCTCAGCAAATTATTTGGAGTAGAACACCTCCGTGAAGCGCACCCAACTCAGCGTAGCCACGTTCAGGGCTACCGATGCTCCTTCCCACCATAAGCGGGCATCTCCTCAGAATAAGTAGGTGGCACATCGGACTCTGTCTGCATCTCCAAGCTCCATGAACTCGAAGATAACCTCGAGGGACTTGATCCAGCCTCAGCAATCATGGGGTCAGACGTCCCAGAAAACTCCTTCAGACGCATCTTCATGAATCTTTCGTTGACAGCCTCGGGCCCTGTCGGCCTGGTCGCCACAGCATGGTTCCCAGAAAACTGTGCGAAGAACTGCGTCATCCCAGCTAGCATCTGGGCATTCATGTCCGGTGGAGGTGGAGGTGGTAAGTATCTCTCCTGCCTCAACTCCTCCCTGTCCTCTCGGCGAGGCTCATTCTCAGTAGGGCGCTCAAGGATGCGTCTAGGGGGCATACTGTTCCATACATAACCCATACGTAACTAACATGCATAATTCCATAATTTATTTAAATTTAAATACTGAAAAAATAAAATGAATCTGGACATAAAATGCTTCATGAAATCATGCCGTTAAAAATAATTCATGCTTAAAATAAAATGCGTAAATGTAAACTTACAGACCGAAGACGTGACTTCATGAGCTTCTCGTGGTCAGTAGTAGTACAACCCTATACAGGACCTGGCTCTGATACCAGCTATAACAGCCCGAAAATTCGTGTTTGAATATTTACGGAAAAATTAAAATTTTCTTTGTAAAGTAAGTAAAATGCCTCGTTCATAAAATAGGCCGTTAAATAAAGTTTAAATGTTAAAAATAGCAGCGGAAGAAATTATTTGTTTGCAAAAGAACAATTTAAGAGTAATTCAACAACGGATAAACTGTTTGAGCATAAAAATAGGTAAATTCTAAAATGAGGTCCTCGGGTTCCACTACTGCCGACCCAAGCTAGCTCACTGGTCCCCGCCCTCGGCCCTGGCATCGTCAGTACCTACAACAATCAAGTCTAGTGAGTCTAAAGACTCAACATGCATATATCGTAAATAACGAGTAAATATAGTAAAAATTTCATGGGAGTAAAAATATCATGTAATGAGGCACAATGTGAAAATAACATATCATGAGCGATTATAATACGTGCATAACTGAACTGAAAGTCATAGTGAAAATGTTTGCTCCTTGGAGCCCTGTACTGAAATAGCATGTAATAAATTTTCTGTTGAGATTATGGTCTACGCAAGTGGCCCCTGCACTGAAACTGACCGATAACTGGCGCCCGGATAATAAAATGCTCCCATGACCGGTAACTGGCGACTGGTAAAATAATGAACGTCTGATCAGACTATGCCACAGTATACTGGGTGGTACAAACTGAACTGACCTGTATCAAATGGAAGGGAATAACATGTTAAAACCATTGAAACACAATACATATATTATCATGTGAGCACAAGGAAACGAATTCCACTTACTACACTTGAAAACCATGAATCTAATCGCTTGGTAGAAAACCTACAACAATAAACCATGAATTGCACCATCAATAACCCAATAATCAAACAACCATACCAATAAATCCATAAAACCAACACCATCAACAAACCCATGATTTCTCCCAACACCAAAAACCAAGAATAAACTATACCACAAGCTTACCTTAGCTCCTTGAACCAACAATGACCTTGTTCTCACTACAAATACCCAACAAGAAGCTAGAATCAAAGAAAGGAAATGAAAGGAAATGGAACCCTAGCTTTCCCCTTGAGCTGCAAACCGAGAAGTAGGAGAATAAATGAGGAAAATGAAGCCAACTCTTGTATTTAATCACTTAAAATCGAAAACACGCTTTTACTATTCACGCACCGCGGGTGCGCTCCAAAATACACCGCGGATGCGCTAGGCATTCTGAACAACATCCGAAAATCCAATGTGACGACCGCGGGTGCGCTACGTTCTTACCGCAGGTGCGCTCTGCCTAATGGAATTCAACCAAAAATCTGAAGCAAGCGACCGCGGGTGCAGTACCTTTCTGACCGCGGGTGCGGTCTGGTCTCTGCCCAAACACCGCGGGTGCGGTGGCTAACTGACCGCGGATGCGGTCACCTCTATAGCCAACAACAAACTTTTGCAACTAAAATCGAATCGCAATGTCACTTCTCTTCACAATTCGGCAACACTCTCAACAAGAAAGTTGCACCTCTATAACTTATCTAACCACCCCAATTAGCCTCATATCAATTGGCTCAAAATACGAATTACCATGAATTAAATCGCAACAACGCTGAAATACAACTACACATCATCTAATATCAACAATACTATAAACCATAAATCGCAACTCTTAACATCAAAACTATACTTAAACTTAACCAAATAGTACATAATCATACGAAATCTTAAACCGTACCATTCACCAGGCTTGGCTATTACAATCTCCCCTCCTTAGAGGAATTTCGTCCTCGAAATTGACGTCACTGCGCAAACAACTCAGGATACTTCTCCTTCATTTCATCATCTGGCTCCCACGTGGCTTCTTCAATCAAATTATTTATCCAAAGGACTTTAACAATGCCGATCTCTTTGTTTCTCAACACTTTAACTTGGCGATCCAGAATCTGGACTGCAATCTCTTGGTACGTCAAATTCGGCGTCAAATCCAATGGCTCGTGGCGAAGAACATGGGAAGGATTTGCAATGTACTTCCTGAGCATGGAGACATGAAAAAAATTATGAACTCTGTCAAGATCTGGCGGTAGGGCTAACCTGTAAGCTCGATCACCAACTCTATCCATGATCTCAAATGGGCCAATAAAACCCGGACTCAACTTTCCCTTCTTTCCAAACCGCATCACACCCTTAAGAGGTGCAATCTTCAAAAACACGTGATCACCAACCTCAAACTGCAACAGCCTACGACGCACATCAGCCTAGCTCTTCTGTCTCGACTGTGCTGTCTTCATTCTCTCACGAATGACAGCAACAACATCAGCTGTCTGTTGGACCAACTCTGGACCCAACATCTTCCTCTTACCAATCTCGTCCCAATACAAGGGAGATCTACACTTTCTGCCATAAAGTTCTTCATACGGTGCCATGCCAATCGTCGCTTGGTAGCTATTATTGTACGTGAACTCAACAAGAGGTAATTTGGAATCTTAGCTACCAGAATAATCAATAGTACAATCTCTGAGCATATCCTCTAAAATCTGAATAACTCTCTCTGATTGACCGTCACTCTGGGGGTGATAAGCTGTACTGAATGCTAACCGTGTACCCATAGCTCTGTGCAAACTCTTCCAAAACTCTGAAGTAAATCTAGGGTCACGATCAGGCACAATCGACACAGGAACAACATGAAGTCTAACAATCTCAGCTATGTACTCTTCGGCATACTGGTTCATGGAATACGTCGTCCTGACTGGAAGAAAATGCGCTGACTTGGTCAACCGATCAACAATAACCCAAATAGAGTTAAAACCTTTCTGCGTTCTGGGAAGACCAGTCACGAAGTCCATCGTAATATGCTCCCATTTTCATTGAGGAATCGACAACAATAGCAATGTCCCAGCAGGTCTCTGGTTCTCGATTTTCTTTTGTTGACAAGTTAGGCACTGAGAAATAAACATGGCAATATCTTTGTAGAACCCGTAAATTGGACTGCGTATAAGCCATGCATAATTCTAATATTTTAAATTAAAATGATTTTTATCGTATGACTATTTAAATTCTTTTCTTTAAATTTATTTATTTTACGCAGTAGTTTAATTGTTATCTTTTTCAGTTAAATAAGTGAGGTCGGACCGGAGATGGAGTATTGAGATAAGTTAATAAAGACTTATTTAAGAAGTGGTAATTTAGCATGTTAGTAAATATATTTTAAAAAGTTGGCATGCATGCAAGTTATTAAACTTCCTTGGTATTTTATATAATTGTTTTAAAGCATTAAATGCATGTTTATTTCCTTAATTTATGTTTAATTACTTTTATGCATTTTAGGCATAATTCATGCATGATAGAATTTATTCCATGAAATTTTTTAAAAGTTCACGCATTAGGGTTTCTAGGTGCATTTCACGTTCAAACGAGGATCGGAGACCGGAGAATTTTCAGGAAAATTATTTTATTATACGATTTATTTTTATAAATTAAGTTAAGGTATTTTTAAGGGTATTTCTCAAAAATGGGATTTTATTTGGGTATTTTTAATCACAGGATATTATTTTTTTTACGGTATACAAATTTTATCGAATCGGAAGACTTTTTAATGGTTCGGCTATTACTTTCAAAATCGTTTCAACTCGAAATATTTTTCGAGAATAGATTTGGGCTTAATGGGCCTACTTTAGAGTTTATGGGGATTATTTATCTTTTTTATCTTTAATTAAACAAATTAGGCCCATTAACTAATAATTTATCTATATAATTAACCCTTAAACATATTTTATCCTAAACCCAAACTCTTGTACCAGCCGACACCCACCATCTCCCTCTCGTTTTCAGCATTTACCACTATAGGCCCCATCGGTTTCTCTTGGCTTGCAAAGAAGGAATTCTCCCAGGTCCATTGTCTCGTTGTTGCACTCCCAAATCATTTCAAGGCACGCATCATGCCCTTCTTTTCTCATCACACACTCCATATATAGGTTGTTATGTGTGAAATATTTATGTTTTTGCTCGGTAATTTCATATCTAGTTCTGATGGCATCGGTTTTCCATGATTTAAGTATGCATCCTCTTAGCATCTCACGTTTTTCTGGTATGCTGTGCAAGGGGGCTTCAAGTACTGAATGTTAAGGGGCTATTTTATGTGTCAAGATGTCGGTTGGGGGTTATAATCGGTTGGGTTCTGCTATAAGTTGAAGAGCCGAGTGATTCTCGCAATGGAGGGCTCGTTCGGGTTGGGGATTGGACCAAAGGCGAGGCCGACGGGTTGAGGGCATCTCCAGGCCGTGGACTGGTCTCTGATGAGTCTGAGTCAGATCTGGAGGAGCTCGAAGCTTGCTGGTCTGGACTTGAGGGCAGCGCGAGGGAGTTGCATCGAGGAGGGTCTTGGTCGAGCATCTAGGGAGGTTTAGCGAGGAGTTGGGAACTCCAGCGTGCATGGGATCTTTTGCATGGGTTCAGTAGGTGGGGTTGATTCGGGGCTGGATCAACCGGGAGTAGGCTAGATCTCAAGAAGGGGCGTGAGGTATTATGGTTTTTGGGTACGGAAGTTGCTGGATTTTTCCAGCATCGTTTCAGGGGTGGTCCGAATGTTTAAGAGCCTAGTTTTGGAGTTCTTTGGACCTTTTAAGTGTTTTTAAGTTATGGTAAAAAGTTGGGAATAATTTGGTTGAGTTTCGGTTCGATTCGGGATAAAACCGGGACCTTGGTCCAAGTTTTAAAAAGAATCGAATAAGTTTGCGTTGGGCTCAAGTTTACGTCTAGGAATACTTTTAAAATATGTTTTGGATTATTTTAAGGAGTTTGGTAAGCTTCGGGTCAATTTTAGTGGTCCAGGGGTAAAATGGTAATTTTTGGGTTTCCAGGGGCAAAATGGTCATTTTACACCCGTGGTGAGAATTTTGTCCTAGCAGCGCCCTGAGCACAAATCATGATATTTTTAAATGTTCATGCATCATGTTTACGATTTTTACGCTATTATAATAATAATGGTCCATGCTTGGTTTAAAGGAATTAAGAGAGAAAAAGTGAGAAAGTGAAGAGCACTCCGTCTCCGCCGCGCCGTATCGTTATTTCGTTTGTTTTCTTTCAAAACAAACCAATGCATGTTTATATCTTCTTTCACTCTTCAATCAAGCCATATAGGTATTTTTAAATATCGCAAGTACATGATTTTAATGCAAGAAGATCGAAATTGTTCATATTTAATGATGTTATTTAATTATATCACGTGCAAAATATTCATTTTGAGATTTATGCGATATTTCTTGTGGCCACTTTACTATCATGGGATTATTTCTTCACCCGGTCGCCAGTTACCGGTCATGGGAGCATTACTAAATCCGGTCGCCAGTTACCGGTCCGGTCGTCAGTTACCGGTCAGTTCAGTTCAGTTTCACCCAGTATACTGTGGCATTAGTCTGATCAGACAAACATTACTAAACCCGGTCACCAGTTACTGGTCCGGTCGCTAGTTACTGGTCAGTTCAGGGGCTACTTGCGTAGACCATAATCACAACAGAAAATTTATGACATGCTATTTTATTACAGGGTTCCAAGGAGCAAACATTTTCACTATGATTTTTATTTCAGTTATGCACGTATTATAATTGTTCATGAAAAGTTATTTTCACAGTATGCATGATGACATGATATTTTTATCCCATGCAAATTTTACTATATTATTTACTCGTTATTTACGATATATGCATGCTGAGTCTTTAGGCTCACTAGACTTGATTTTTGTAGGTACTGATGATGTCGGAGCAGAGAGCGTGGAGCAGTGAGCTAGCTTGAGTCGGCAGTAGTGGAACCCGAGGACCTCATTTACAGCACATGCCATTTTTATGCTCAAACATTTTTATCAGTTGTTGGATACTTTAACTTGTTATTTTGGCGAGTAATAATTTCTTCCGCTGCTATTTTTAAACATTAAACTTGATTTATCAGTTTATTTTGTTAATGAGGCACCTTAATTATTTTAAAAAGAAAATTTTTAAATTTTTCCGCAAATTTTCAAACACAAATTTCCGGGCCGTTATAGCTGGTATCAGAGCAATGATTCTGTATAGGGTTGTACTACTACTGACCACGAGAAGCTCACGAAGTCACGTCTTTGGTCTGTAAGTTTTATATTTACGCATTTTATTTAAAGCATGAATTATTTAACAACATGTTTTCATGAAATATTTTACGTCCAGATTTTTATTATTCAGTCTTTAAATTTAAATAAATTATGGAATTATGCATGTTGGTTACGTATGGGTTATGTATGGAACAATATGCCTCCTAGACGCCTTGTTTAGCGTGCAAGGGATGATGAGCGCCGTCATGATGACGGTGAGCATCAGAGGTAGGAGGGAAATGCACCTCCATCCCCACCGGACATTAATAAGAATTTTGCTATTGGGCATTAAGAGAGGTCGTAAATTATTTGACTATATTAATTTTTGGGTTAGTAGTACTGATGTTCTACTTATGGGCCATAAGTTAAACTTAAAAATTATGAATGTTTTTGGGACTTGTAGAATTCGTAAGAAATTAATGATGGTTCATGGTTGCTAGTTGAATTAAATTTTTGAGGATTCCATGCAAGGATTAATGATTCAAAGACTACGACGATATTTGGAAGTATAAAACGTAGAATTTATTTAGGATACATGCTCTACCTAGTTAGATTTAATGATGGAATTGCATGAATTGAGAATTTTAGGGACCTATTTGTAATAACTAATAATTTGAGGACCTAAGTGCAAAACAAAAATTCTAAGGGACTATTTTTGAATTTACCAAATTTTGGGATTTAATTTTGAGTTCGAGAATTTAAAAGTTTAATGAGGTAAAGATGGAAAATTTTATGGGGACAATGATGCAAATTTCGAAGAGTTGTAGGACCAAAATGTAAATTTGGAGAACTGTAAGGGCCAGATTGCAAGTTTCAAAATTTTAAGGATGTAATTGCGAGCTTTTGAGAAACACTTGGGATTTTAAGTATTTATAGAAATGTAAGACGTGTTATGGGAATTAATTTTGGGTTTAATAAACTTAAGACTATTGAACCTTATGATACGAGAAATCTATAAAATGAAATTGGGAATACTGAGGACTCATGAGTAATTGTGAAATTTTTGAGATTTAGCGAAAAATTGGACGATATTCGAGGAAAGTAAGAATTAATTTTACAATTTTAAGAAATTTGAGAACTTATTTAGTAGTAAGTGAGAATTGAACGGTTTAAATGGTAGGAATTTTCGGTTATTTAGGCTCGAAGAAAATATAGAATATTTAGATATTTGGGTTATAATGTTATAATGAATGGTAACCAAGGACATTGTAGGATGAATCAATCTTAGGCGTGAAAATTTAAGCGTTAGTGAAATCATGTTGTGGCAAATTAAGAATTTAAAGTGATGACGATTTAAGGTAAATTTGATCGGCTAGTTAAGTTATAAGGATAAACATGGAGTTATGAAATTTTTGGGAACATAAGTTTGATGTGTCACAAGTTTTAGTCATGATCTTAACAGTTAAGATTATACCTTGTGAGAATTTAAAATTTTTAGGAAAGTTGGGGACGATGATGGTTAGTTTAATTGGTAGACGCACGTAAGAGGTGAGGTGGAAACCTTGTCTTGAGAAATTTTGGAAGTCATTAGCAAAATTGGGACTAAACGGACATGCGTATTGGAATTATTTTATTCAAAGCTATTTGGATTAGGTAAGTTTTAATTTCAAATTTATGGGATATTTGTTCATACGGAAATTTTGAGTGAAATAAAAACAAAAGGGAATTAGTTGTGTTCAATATAAGTTATCAATTGATGAATATGAAGTTTTTTTTATCAAGTAAGGAATCTAAAAGCTTGATATGGAGATTCTAGAATTCTATGGGTTATAAGTGAAATTGATTTATTAAAGTTAGTATAATGCTACCATGGGCTAACTTATTAAGTTTATATGCTTGAATTAAGTAAGCATTAAGGATATATAAGAATGCAACACTTGTTCCAATGAGGAAGTTCAGAGTCCTAGGCCTCAACTAGATTGTAATTGGGAGGAGGATAGTTTGAGCAGGTAATTGATGCTAGAAGTGTTATTATTAAGGTAGAAGGTCAAAGTTGTATAATTGAATTTTATGGATTAACGTTATTCGATGTTTAAGATTTACAACGATGTCACACCCGGGATGCACTTGTAAATAATAAGTTACGTAAGTTTAGTGCCGTAAGATAAAGATTCGATTCAAGGATTTTAGGCTAATACTACTATGAGTTTGAAATAAGGTGTAACCTTTAATCGTTCTACTGAGAATAGTAGTCGATCAGTAAATTTTGGTACAAAGGTTTCTTAAGTCGAACTGAATAAATGCTAATATAATAAGTCAATGAATATTACGAGTATAGTATAAGAAAAGTAAGGTGCGATAAGTTTAGACATCCATCTCTAGTATGAGAAACTGCGGGATAAGTCAAAATTCGGGGCTATAGTTGAATAGAACTAAGTCACCATAAGTTGTTTTAAGTTGCGATTCACAAACGCGGACTTTGGTAGACAAATTTATTTAGGATTGAGGAGACATAAGGACAGCTTAATATTTATCTTATCAGAGTAGCGCATCGGAAGCGTAGATTATTAGGATTATAGAATTAAGAGTCTAAACTTTTTTGTTTATCAAGGATAAGCGAATTTCGAGGACGAAATTTCTTTTAAGGGGGGAAGGATAGTAGAACCCGTAAATTGGACTGTGTATAAGACATGCATAATTCTAGTATTTTAAATTAAAATGATTTTTATCGTATGACTATTTAAATTCTTTTCTTTAAATTTATTTATTTTACGCAGTAGTTTAATTGTTATCTTTTCGGTTAAATAAGTGAGGCCGGACCGGAGATGGAGTATTGAGATAAGTTAATAAAGACTTATTTAAGAAGTGGTAATTTAGCATGTTAGTAAATATATTTTAAAAAGTTGACATGCATGCAAGTTATTAAACTTCCTTGGTATTTTATTTAATTGTTTTAAAGCATTAAATGCATGTTTATTTCATTAATTTATGTTTAATTACTTTTATGCATTTTAGGCATAATTCATGCATGATAGAATTTATTCCATGGAATTTTTAAAAGTTCACGCATTAGGGTTTCTAGGTGTATTTCACGTTCAAACGAGGATCGGAGACCGGAGAATTTTCAGGAAAATTATTTTATTATACGATTTATTTTTATAAATTAAGTTAAGGTATATTTAAGGGTATTTCTAAAAAATGAGATTTTATTAGGGTATTTTTACTCGCAGGATTTTATTTTTTTACGGTACACAAATTTTATCGAATCGGGAGACTTTTTAATGGTTCGGCAATTATTTTCAAAATCATTTCAACTCGAAATATTTTTCGAGAGTAGATTTGGGCTTAATGGGCCTATTTTTGAGTTTATGGGGCTTATTTATCTTTTTGATCTTTAATTAAACAATTTAGGCCCATTAACTAATAATTTATCTATATAATTATTAAACATATTTTACCCTAAACCTAAACTCTTGTACCAGCCGACACCCACCATCTCCCTCCCGTTTTCAGCATTTACCACTATAGGCCCCATCGGTTTCGGCTTGCAAATAAGGAATTCTCCCAGGTCCATTGTCTCGTTGTTGCACTCCCAAATCATTTCAAGGCACGCCTCATGCCCTTCTTTTCTCATCACACACTCCATCTGTAGGTTGTTATGTGTGAAATATTTATGTTTTTGCTCGGTAATTTTATATCTAGTGCTGATGGCATCGGTTTTCCATGATTTAAGTATGCAACCTCTTAGCATCTCACGTTTTCTGGTATGCTGTGCAAGGGGGCTTCAAGTACTGAATGTTAAGGGGCTATTGTATGTGTCAAGTTGTCGGTTGGGGGTTATAATCGGTTGGGGTCTGCTGTAGGTTGAAGAGCCGAGTGATTCTCGCGATGGAGGGCTCGTTCGGGTTGGGGATTGGACCAAAGGCGGGGCCGAAGGGTTGAGGGCATCTCCAGGCCGTGGACTGGTCTCTGATGAGTCTGAGTCAGATCTGGAGGAGCTCGAAGCTTGCTGGTCTGGACTTGAGGGCAGCGCGAGGGAGTTGCATCGAGGAGGGTCTTGGTTCAGCATCTAGGGAGGTTTAGCGAGGAGTTGGGAACTCCAGCGTGCATGGGATCTTTTACGTGGGTTCAGTAGGTGTAGCGATGTCCTAGGATGGCCTAAAGAGGGTTGAGTCGGGGCTGGATCAACCGGGAGTAGGCTAGATCTCAAGAAGGGGCGTGAGGTATTATGGTTTTTGGGTACGGAAGTTGCTGGATTTTTCCAGCATCGTTTCAGGGGTGGTCTGAATGTTTAAGATCCTGGTTTTTGAGTTCTTTTGACCTTTTAAGTGTTTTGAAGATATGGTAAAAAGTTGGGAGAAATTTGGTTGAGTTTCGGTTCGATTCGGGATAAAACCGGGACCTCGGTCCAAGTTTTAAAACGAATCGAATAAGTTTGACGTTGGGCTGAATTTTACGTCTAGGAATACTTTTAAAATATGTTTTGGATTATTTTAAGGAGTTTGGTAAGCTTCGGGTCAATTTTAGAGGTCCAGAGGTAAAATGGTAATTTTTGGGTTTCCAGGGGCAAAATGCTCATTTTACACTCAGGGTGAGAATTTGGTCCTAGCAGCGCCCTGAGCACAAATAATGATATTTTTAAATGTTCATGCATTACGTTTACGATTTTTATGCTATTATAATAATTATGGTGCATGCTTGGTTTAAAGGAATTAAGAGAGAAATAGTGAGAAAGTGAAGAGCACTCCGTCTCCGCCGCGCCGCGTCGTTATTTCGTTTGTTTTCTGTCTAAACAAACCAAAGCATGTTTATATCTTCTTTCACTCTTCAATCAAGCCATATAGGTATTTTTAAATATCGCAAGTACATGATTTTAATGCAAGAAGATCGAAATTGTTCATATTTAATGATGTTATTTAATTATATCACGTGCAAAATATTCATTTTGAGATTTATGCGATACTACTTGTGGCCACTTTACTATCATGGGATTATTACTTCACCCGGTCGCCAGTTACCGGTCATGGGAGCATTACTAAATCCGGTCGTCAGTTACCGGTCCGGTCGCCAGTTACCGGTCAGTTCAGTTCAGTTTCACCCAGTATACTGTGGCATTAGTCTGATCAGACAAAAATTACTAAACCCGGTCGCCAGTTACCAGTCCGGTCGCCAGTTATCGGTCAGTTCAGTTCAGTTCAGGGGCCATTTGCGTAGACCATAATCTCAACAGAAAATTTATGACATGCTATTTTATTACGGGGCTCCAAGGAGCAAACATTTTCACTATGATTTTAGTTCAGTTATGCACGTATTATAATGGCTCATGACAAGTTATTTTCACATTATGCCTCATGACATGATATTTTTATCCCATGCAAATTTTACTATATTATTTACTCGTTATTTACGATATATGCATGTTGAGTCTTTAGGCTCACTAGACTTGATTGTTGTAGGTACTGATGATGTCGGGGCCGAGGGCAGGGACCAGTGAGCTAGCTTGAGTCGGTAGTAGTGGAACCCGAGGACCTCATTTACAGCACTTGCCATTTTTATGCTCAAACATTTTTATCAGTTGTTGGATACTTTAACTTGTTATTTAGGCGAGTAATAATTTTTTCCGCTGCTATTTTAAAAATTAAACTTGATTTATCAATTTATTTTGTGAATGAGGCACCTTAATTATTTTAAAAAGAAAATTTTTAAATTTTTCCGCAAATTTTCAAACACGAATTTCCGAGCCGTTATAATATTTCTTCATACCTGGCCACCAATAGAGTCTACGAAGATCCTGATACATCTTGGTGCTACCTGGATGTATCGAGTATGGCGCGGTATGTGCCTCTGTCAAAACGTCTCGCCGAATATAATCACCAGCAGGAATGCAAATACGGCCTCTGAATGTCACCAAACCATCTCTATTCAACCCAAACTCTGAATTACCTCTCTCTTCGGCTCTGGATCTCATCTCTGTCAACTGAAAATCATTGGCCCGATCTCTACGGATGCTGTCCGTCAATGTAGCCCGAATGACCAACGCTAAAAAGCGAGCAATGGTTCCAGGAACCACCAAAGCTATCTCTTCTCGTTGCAAGTCTGACAACAATGTCTTCTGAATCATAGCACTCAAAGAAGAACTCGACTTACGGCTCAATGCATCTGCTACAACATTCGCTCTCCCTGGGTGATAACTAATCGTCACATCATAGTCTTTGACAAGCTCTAACCTACCGTCTCTGACGAATATTGAGTTATTTCTGAGAAAACAAATACCTTAAACTCTTGTGGTCCGTGAAAATTTCACACTTTTCGCCATATAAGTAATGTCTCCAGATTTTCAGGGCGAAAACCACAGCTGCCAATTCCAGATCATGCGTAGGATAATTATTCTCGTAGTCCTTCAACTGGCGAGACGCTTAAGCTATAACCTTTCCACGTTGCATCAGCACTGCACCGAGGCCCTTCTTTGACGCATCGGTATAAACAACAAAGTCCTCTCAACCACTGGGCAATGCAAGTATAGGAGCTGTCGTCAACTTATATTTCAACTCTTGAAATCCACTTTGGCATTCATTGGACCACTCGAACTTCACAGTCTTTCGTCAAATTGGTTAACGGCAGGGCAATCTTTGAAAAGTCTGCAATAAAACGACGATAATAACCCGCCAAACCAATAAACTACGTACCTCTGATACAGTGGTAGGGATATGCCACTTCTGTATCGCCTCGATTTACACTGGATCAACAGATATACCATCCATCGAGACAACATGGCCAAAGAAAGAAATCTGATCCAACCAGAACTCACATTTCTTCAACTTAGCATACAACCTCTTCTCTCTCAACAACTGAAGAACAACTCTGAGGTGCTCTGCATGAAGCTCTTTGGTCTTGCAATAAATCAATATGTCATCGATGAAAACAATGACAAAGCTATCCAAATACGTCTTGAACACTCGGTTCATAAGATCCATGAAGACTGAAGGAGCATTAGTAAGACCGAAAGACATCACGAGAAATTCATAATGACCGTACCTGGTCCGGAACGCCGTCTTAGGGATATCAGACTCCCTAACCTTCAACTGATAATAGCCAGATCGCAGATCAATCTTCGAAAACACGGTAGCCCCCTGCAGTTGATCAAAAAGGTCATCTATCCGTGGCAACGGATATTTATTCTTGATAGTCGCTTTGTTGATTTCTCTGTAATGAATACAAAGCCGCAAAGACCCATCTTTCTTCTTGAAAAAGAGAACCGGAGCTCCCCAAGGCGAAGAACTTGGCCGAATGAAACCTTTATCCAAAAGATCCTGCAATTGAGTCTTCAACTCTTTCATCTCTGTAGGGGTCATTCTATACGGAGCCTTGGAAATAGGAACCGTCCCGGGGACTAGATCAATCACAAACTCTACATCTCTGTCCGGCGGTAAACCCGAAACATCATCCTCGAATACATCAGGGAACTCTCTCACCACATCAATGTACAGTTTAAGAGGCTTAAAAGATTTGATATGTACTACTCATATCACGAAGGTGCATCTTCTTTTCGGTAGCTCATCACATAAGAACTCCAAAGTTAAGCGTGCTTGACTCGGGGCAATTTTGGGATGGGTGACCTCATGGGAAGTTTTCCATGGTGCGTGTGAGTGAGGACATAAGCACGCTGGAAAGACCCGTCTTTATACAGTGAGGACAGTCGTCGAATCTGGGGCGTTACAATTCGATTGATCAAATAATTAAGATCTAATACTCGAGAGAGGGGATTGAAATTAGGACAGTGGAAATCACATTGTTAGACGTTTATAACGTGCAAAAGACGTATAACTCTGACGAATCAATAAGCGAACCTTGTTTGCATTTATTACGTATTATGTTATTTTAAATAGGCATATTAAAATCAGTAATAGGTAATAACATTTCTATTTATCACTTGAAAAAGTGAATAGGAAAATTGTGAGTTCTTGATTAGTAAACATGATGCAAATTTAATAACATGTTAGTCAATTTTAATTTAGCATAAAGGAGAACAGAAGAAATCATATCTCTAGATTGCTTTACTCACTGAATCTCGACTGTGTTCATAAGATTGACTTAATTCGCTATTTTATCTGAATTTATTATAAACCATCTCATTGGCTTGTATAAATAAAGTTGAACTATGTCAATTATGGTACTTAATATACAGTACTCAAACCAGTACTAAAACTTGACACCGTACTCAAACCATTACTAAAACCAGTACTAAACTTGACACCGTATACTTGCGGTAGTGAAAATGAACAACAAAAGTTCTGAATCGAGAAGAAATAACCTCAAAAGAACACTCTCGACGTGAGGATTCCGAATATATAATTTGTTTCGAAAAATTTTCAAGTTAGATTCGTACGATAGAACTCGATTTCTTCTTTTCTCTTTCGACGTACTAAGCTTCAGTAGAATTAACAAAACAATGAGAGGAAACTTATTCTTATTACTTTAAATCCAAGGTGTGCACGCTGGGGCGCAAATGAATTGGCACACTACCGTGCCGAGGTCTGACCCGGAATATTTTTTATCATGCTGCACTAGGGCAGTCATGAAGTGGCGCCTACCGCTCCATGCTCTGTCCAAAATGTGTTTCAATGCCACACTGGGGCGGAAATGAAATGGCGCGCCTGTTATGTCTGAACCGTTAGGTTTCGAATTAGCAAAAGTGGTCAACATGAAAGTTGTAGATCTATATCTTGGATTTCTTTTACACTGACCTCACTCAATTTGGATATCGGACGTGAGAGTTACACTCATTTTTCAAAAATGTGTCAGTGCAAGAACTTCAATGTACACGATACACTCGGGGATGATTTTGCCCCTATTTCCAAATGGATTTAGACAAAACTCAAAACATGAAACTTTTAGTACTATGTATTAGATTTTTAATGAAATTGGTTTCATTTCATTTGAGATAATTGTGGAGGCCCGTATTTCGTATTTGTAAATTTACGTAATTATTTAAAAAAATTCTCTTTAAATAAATAACATGCATCATTCATAAAATAAACTGATAAAAAGATTTAATGTTCAAAGTAACAGCGGAAGTAAATATTGTTTTCAAAACCACAACTTAAAAATAATTCATCAAAGTAAAAATTGAGTTTGGGCATAAATAGTAAATGATGAAAAGTGAGGTCCTCAGGTTCCTACTACTGCTGACCCAAGCTAGCTCACTGGTCCCCGCCCTCAATCTCGACCTCAACAGTACCTACAACAATAAAGTCTAGTGAGTCTAAAGACTTAGCATGGATATATAGTGAATAACAATATCATAAAATTTCGTGAAACATAAAAATAATCGTATCGTAAAGCGTAAGGTGAAAATCGTGTCATGGATAATTATAAACATGTGCATATCTGAAAATCATACGTAAAAGTTTTGCTCAATAGAGCTCTGTCATAACATATCATATCGTAATTTTTTTGTAGAGATAATGTTTCTACGCAAGTGACCTATAACAAAACATGCACGTCTGATCAGACTAAACCACGGTATACTGGGCGGTAGAGATCATCTCAACCCTTGGACTAGAAATCTGTACCCATACATAATCGTAAACCGGTCGTAAGTCACCGAGCTAAGAAATCCCATAAGCGTAATGTGGCCACAAGTCATATCGCATATATCTCAAAAATAAGCATTTTAGATTTTATGCACGTAATATAATTATAACCCTATTTTACCGAATGAGTTGGATCGTTCCCAGGCTTGCTGCGACCTAATTCTAACATGAGAAACATGCAAATAATCTTAACTTGACAAAGGCTTTATAATCGAACTAAAAACGAGACAATTACGCCCAACAAGCTTAGTATCCAACCATGGCTTCGTACCCACCTGAACCAACATTGAACCATCGTTTAGACATGATTAAAATACACCTAAAATGATGAAAAATATATCCCTAGGTCTGTAATACACGAAAATAGTGAATGGAGGCCAAAATCGTAAAACGCTCTTTTGAGAGTCACTTTGGCACATTGCACCGTAAATTCCCGTACGACCTTTAAACTTAACCAAATCACAAACGGCCAAAAACATGACCTTCCTAACTCATTGAGGTACTGTCCAGTCCAAGGCCATAGGCTAAAAGCCAACCTAGAACTCAAACACCACCTATGAACCAAGCCATGCTACTGTCAAATGCGCGATGGCAGCAGCTGCGTTTGCTGTGTTCATTGACGAGACTAATGATCATTGGTGCTTGAACCACCGACCAGAGCCTCTTCCCAAAATTTTAAGGTGTGGCTTGAACCATGGCTAAGGGCCCTAGGCCAACCACAATCCAAGCAAACTCCCAAGACAACCCAGCGCTCTCGTTCGAGAACAAGGCTGCGCGTGTGGGGACTTGATGTCTTGGTCATTCCAATGGACATGTGATTGACCTTGGCTTGATCTAGACATTATGAGGTATTGTGTGGACCATGGATAAGGGCTAGAAGCCAACCAAGACCGACCCAATACCCTTAAAAATCAAAACTCACTCACACCAAAATAATCAGAAAAATAGAACCGAGGGGCACTTGCATGTTTTGTTTTAAAATCGATGGGACCATGAACCAAGCCTTGAAGGCCACCTTGGTCACGTCCTAGACATGCTAAGGAAGGGTTATAACCATGGTTACAGGCCTTAGACCAATCCTGATCCGAACCTTCAACTTAGACAACCCAAAACAAAAAAATCGAGACTCAAACTTGCAACTATGGGAAAGTTGCTGTCAAGTCTTCGTCCAGCGTGTAAGGGCTCAAACTAATGGACCAACATGATCCTAACATAACCTAGTACGTGCCTAGATGCAGCCTTGAGCACCTGAAACCGAGCCAATCCATAAAATCACAAAAACAAGCCAACCCGTGAAGCAACAAGGGATAGCCGAAAAATCTGTACAGGTTTTTCGAAAAGAGGTGCTGTCAAATTCGATTATTTCGTGCTTCATGAACATAATATTGTTTAAAAGTGTATATATGACTTGATTGAAGAGAAAAGAAACGTATAAACATGCCTGGAAATATGTTTTGAATAAAACAAACACTACGACGAAGACGGCGCGGTGGAGACGGAGTTTTCTTTCTTACTTTTCTCTCTTATTTTTCTTGTTGCTTCTCACAATTTTTGGCTGCAAGTTTTTCTCTGAATTTTCGAGTGAGAGGTGGAGAGAATGGCTAGGTAATGGAGGGGAATGTTGCAAAATAAATGGGGATTTGAATGGCAAGACAACTCTTTCTATCCTAGTGTTTGTTAGCTAAGAAATGAGGTGTGATAAATTGATGGATTGAGGGATGATTTGGTGAGTGATGGCCGAGATTTCCTGTAAAAATGTAGGTAAGGATATTGCTTAATTAATAATTATAGGTGATTTAAAAGTGAGGGAATTATCATACAAAGAAAGGTTAAAGAAATGAATAAAAATGGAGAGTTGTCAAACATGATAAAATCTTCAAGGGGGTGGCCGAAAATTTTGCTAAATAAATGGAGGTAAAATATTGTTTAATTATTGAATTTTAACTCCTTAAAATTTTAAATACTTATTATGTATTTTAGTGAATTAATAACTTAATTTAGGATAATTTTTCTTGCATGCATGGCTAAGTCTTAAAATAAATTACTAACATGTTAAGTTACAATTTCTTAAATAAATAGGCCTAGATTAATTTATCCCAATTAGTTACACATTTTAATTTAGGCTTTTAATTAATTATTGGACATAAAAGAACTTATTTACTACTTAACTCCAATTAATTAAATAAATCCTTAAACATTCTTTTACCTTAAAATAAATTATTCTTTGACTTAAATTAAATTTATGAATATTTTTTTATTATTAAATTTTATCTCAATACTCCAACTCTAGTTCGGCCCCGCGTATTTAATTTAAAAGATAAAACTAAATTTCTGCGTAAAATAAATAATCATTACTCAACAAATTTTAAAAAAATGAATTTAAACCCTCATGCATAAAAAAATCATTTTAATTTAAATAATAGTAATTATGCATGGCTTATACGTAATCTGATTTATCGGGTTCTACAATAATACTCAGATAATTATGATGTAAATCAGAACATGTAGTACTTTTCTATTGTGGTTTAGTAAACTATTCAACCACCAATCAATTACTAATACAATCAAAACCATATTTTCTCACTTTCATTGTCACTTATATACTTCATGCACTTAATAACATTACAATGTCATAAATTATCGATAATCAACTTATTATTTATGATAATACGATCTGAGGTCCTTACAAATGCTTTCCCATTCGGTGGCCTAATAGATACTGACCTCCGTCGAAAATCAATAGTAACCCCATTCAGTGTGAGCCAATCAATCCCAAAAATAATATCGAACTGGGGCATGAGTAGTAATATAAGGTCCGCTCGTATAATATTCTTTTACAATTTAAGTTCCACATTATTAACCATCTACTAGATACCATTTGTTCGCCAGAAGGCATTGTAACTCTGAATCCCAACTCCACATCCACTGGTAAGATTCTCAATTGTTTCACGAAGGATTCAGATATGAAAGAATGCGTAGCTTCAGAATCTAGCAAAGCGTAAGTAGCTACGTGTAGAACCCGTAAATCAGACTACGTATAAGCCATGCATAATTACTGTTATTTAAATTAAAATGATTTTTATACATGAGGATTTAAATTATTTTCTTTAAAATTGTTGAGTTATTTTACGCAGTAGTTTAGTTTTATCTTTTCAGTTAAATAAGTGAGGCCGGACTGGAGTTGGAGTATTGAGATAAAATTTACTATTAAGAAAACATTCCAAGAATTAATTTAAGATAAATAATAAGTTATTTTAATGAAAAAGTAAGTTTAAGGAATTATTTAATTAATTAGGAGATAAGTAGTAAATAAGCCTTTTATGTCCAATAATTTAATTAAAAGACTAAATTAAAATATATGACCAATTGAGATAAGTTAATCTAGGCTTACTTTATTTAAGAAATTGTAATTTAACATGTTGGTAATTTAATTTAAAGATTTAGCCATGCATGTAAGATAATGTCTATCCTAAACTAATTTAGTAATTCACTAAAATACATAATTAATGTTTTTTAATGAGTTAAAATTCAATAATTAAGAAATATTCCACCCCATTTTAAAAGAGAAAAATTGGCCATCACCTTTGGAAGATTTAAAATATTTGACAACTCATTTCCCTTGATTCTTTCCTTATCCATTTTTGTTAGATATTCCCTCACCTTTTAATCACCAAATAATTTATTAATTAAGAAATTTTCTACCCTTATTTGACATGAAGATTCGGCCACCTCATTTTAAAAGATTTAATTTTTATTTGGCAACTCACCATGTGCTTCATTTCCTTAATCTTTCCTTAGTAGATAATTTCCCCCACTTTTAGATAATTAAACAATTAAGCAATTTCTTCCCTTGTATTATCTAGCAAAATCGGCCAACACACCTCCAAAATATCCTTCATATCCCTTGATATGATATTATTTCCTATCAAGCAAATAACTAGGATAGCAAGATTATTTTCTCCTTTTTTATCTTGCAATCATTCCCTTCATCTCCTAGCCTCCTTCCCTCCTCATTGCACCGAAAATTTCTGTAACGCCCCGAAAATTTAAAGTCCACGAAACCACATGCATGCAATTATTAAATGCTCTTGTATTTTAATTACTTGTTTTAATTGCCTAAATTAATTATGATGTGCATGTTTACATGTTTAAAATATCTTTTTCTACATGGTTGTATTAATATATATTTTTAAAGGTTATTCGAGTTGCGATCGAGGAATGGAGACCGATGGCTGAAAAATAGAAAATGTTTTTATTGGTTAATTGTTTTTAATTATTTAAATTAAGGGTGATGCTTTTTTAGTATTTTTTAAAATATGGGGTTTTGAGGTGATTTTATACGCAGGGACGAAAATTTTATCGGTGTGGGATTTTCAATAAAAATGCGAGCTTTTTGGCAACCCGGCTAATAAATTCACAAACATATTTAAGCAAAATTATTTTTAAATCTTTTAAATATTCTAATTAAGCATTAATGGGCCTAATTGGTGAGCTCATTGGGCCTAAGCTTAATTAAGGAAATAATTAACTATAATATATGTTAAACTCACCCCAAACCCTCCACACACCTCACGCCACTTTCTGAAATATTCCTTCCAAACTCTTCAAAGTTTACACGGCACACACAAGTGGGTTTTGGAGGAAAATTCGATCAAGCTCAAAGAAGTCAAGCCGTCGTCCTGTCGCCGTTCTTCAATCGCCAACGTTTTATTCGTGCGTTTAATACGCAAAGGCATGCCATATTCTCATTTTACTCATCATCACACCATATTATTTATTTTATGTTGAAATTGCATGAAAATAAATTGCACCTTTGAAGATTTTCGCATATACACCTTATATGATTTTTAAAACATGTTTTTTATTTCCAAAATCATGTTTTATATGTGGTAAAGGGGCTGCCATGATTAGGGGATGTTTAAGGGTGTGTTAACACATGTTTAAGGGTCTAGAACGCACACATGAACAAAGCAAAAATGAAACAAACAAGCTGGAACAATAGGATGCATATAGGTTAGAACCGGAGAGTTTTTTTTGTGCAATTCTAATGCATGGCTTTAAGGGGAGGGCTCGGTAGTTTGCATGGGGAGTTGGGCTCGGCCAGGGCTGGTGGGGGGCTTGGCTAGGGTCGTGTTGAGGGGCTAGGAAGAGTCCTAGGGCGGCTGGGCTCTTCTGTCAGTCACGAGGAAGGGAACACGCGGGACACCCGCATATGGAGGAAGTGGTGCGCGGCTGGTGTTGCAGGAGAAGGGGACTTGCGGCCGGCCTGGGGGCAAGCCAGGGTGGTCCATAGTGGTCCTAGGATGATGGGCAGGGGTCGGGTCACGGGCTGGTGGAGTGGGTACGCTGCCGGTGGAACAAACCGTGAGGAGGCGCAAGGGAATCTAGAACGCGCGCAGGTGGTCCTGGGTACAGCAGCTTCGTGCGTGGGTTCAGGGGCTTGGGCCGGTCTGGGCTGGGGCTGGGCGTGGTCCAGGGTTGGTTAGGGTCGGCTGGGTTCGGTGGTGGCTTTGTTGGAAGAGTCCTAGACTAGTTAGGAGTCCTAGGAGTGCAAGGAAGCTCACACACCAAACATGCCTATTTTGGGCCAAGTTCTTGGTGGCTTTTGAGCGGGCCAGGGCCGGGTTTTTGGGCTGGGCTTGCACAGTAGGGTCCCTAGATGGGTTGGCTAGGTTTTGGCTCAAGGTGGCTCGGGAGTGGCTCGAGTAAATCGGGAGATGGCTCGGGTGGAACGGTTAAGGGTCAATTTCGAATTTAAAAGAACAAATATTGAATCCATGGGTCCACGGGTGTGGCTCATGACTTGGAAGGGTAGAATAAACCTTAAGAATGTTATGTTTAAAATTTGGGATCAAAATAACGAGTTTTGGATTTATTCGGAATTTAATCGCCGCACGAAACGCTAATTAACGAGTTAATTGAAACCCCTAGTTTTAAGCTTAATAAAATTATGAAAAATTATATTTAAGCTTAAATAATTATTATAAGTCTAAGTTTTTAATTTTGGAATTTTATATTAAGGTTTGGTTTAATTCGGGATTAAAACACATTAATACGTCATATTTAAAGAATAAATTAAAAGTACTTGATTTATGCTAAATAAAAATATGAGAAAATTCATGTGAGCTTAAATAATTATTTAGGACATGTTAGAGTCAATGGAATTAAGAAAAAATCAAAAATGTGAAATTTTACGTCCAGGGGTAAACGGTATTTTTACACCTAAAAATTAGTAAACGTCATGGCAGTGTCCTAAATGCTATTTTATATGCTAATATGATTATTTCCAATGATTATGGATGTTTATACGTTAATATGTCAATTCTAAATGTTTATGGATTTTTAAGAGGATATGTTTATTGATTTATGATAATATGCGAAAACGTTTATTTTAAATGTTTATGATTTAAATGTTTATTTTAAACATTTATGATGTAAAAATGTTTATTTTAAAAATGTTCATGGATGTTTATGATCTTTACTATGTTAAGTGATGATTTTTAAATGTCTATGATTTTTATGATTTAAATATGGACATTTAAAAGACATGTTGCATGCTTGGTTTCAAAATAAAAATGATATTATATGCATGTTTTTATTAAGTGATGATAACATGTTGAAGGACGTGAAGGGATTGTGACTACTACAATATGTTGGAAATATCGTGAGGGTTATGGTCCCAGTGGGAGCCCGACGATCGTGTTTCCGTTGATACGAATACGAATATGATTGGAGATGTCGTGAGGAGAGAAGGCCCCAGAGGGAGCCCATTTATGAGAAAAGGCCCAAGAGAGAGCCCCGACGATCGTATTTCCATTGCCATGATATGTTAATACGTAGGCCAGGGCCCAGTTGACCGGTGAGAGTGTTGCTGGTGTCCCCCGCCGCCCAGTACTGTGGTTACATGTAGATGGATCCATCGCCCAATACGTTTAAGAATACGAGTCACAATCACGATCTGAATTCAACAAATACGAACATGAATATGAATATGAATATGTTTATGTTTTTATGAAAATGTTTTTACGCATCATGAAAATGTTTACGAAAATGTTTAAGTTTAAGTTTATGCATCTTCATGAAAATGATATTTTAAGTACAAGTATTTTTCACTGTTATATGTTAACTGTATTACGTATTATTCGTTATCAAGAATATGACGTGTTGAGTCTTTATACTCACTAGATGTGATTGATGCAGGTGGTATTGATTATGAATATGATAATGGAGGTTTTGATGGTTGATCTGACTGGACCGAAGGTGCACATAACCCGAGGACCAACGCTAGTTTTCCGCACTAGTCATGATTTATGATTTTAAGTAATGTTAAAGATATTTTTGCGTCTTTTATTTATGTTATGAGAGATTTTTGAGAGATTATAGTTTGGGCTATACTTTTCGAATAATGTTTTTAGGTTGGTAAAATATTTGACGATTTTATGCTTTAAAATATTTTCTTTTGGATTTTTAAATGGCAGTTGGATGTTTATTTTTAAAATTGATGTCAAAAATTTTTTATGGTTCGGCCGATGCTAAGTGAGGTTTTTTTAAAAAAAATAATATTTCTAGTACTTTTAAGAAAACGAATAAGCAGACGTTTCAGTTGGTATCAGAGCCAGGTTCTGTAAAGAGTTGTGCCACCATCAGCGCCGGGAAGATCAGTCATCAAGCCCCAAACTTGTAAGTTCACATGCTTTATATGGTTTAATATGATGTTACTTGCATGATGACATGAATAATATGTTTTGTTACATGTTTACTAGCTGGTTGGGTGTATGATTTATATAATTTTGAATTTTTATACGTGATACGTTATGAAATAAGAAATTATTTGATTTCAACGCATGTTGGCTTTGTGGTGGAATTAGACTATATTGTTTTTGGGTTATTAAGGGTAAACGAATTTCGAGGACGAAATTCAATTTAAGGGGGGATGATTGTAACGCCCCGAAAATTTAAAGTCCACGAAACCACATGCATGCAATTATTAAATGCTCTTGTATTTTAATTACTTGTTTAAATTGGATAAATTAATTATGATGTGCATGTTTACATGTTTAAAATATATTTTTCTACATGGTTGCATTAAAATATATTTTTAAAGGTTATTCGAGTTGCGATCAAGGAACGGAAACCGATGGCTGAAAAATAAAAAATGTTTTTATTGGTTAATTGTTTTTAATTAGTTAAATTAAGGGTGATGCTTTTTCAGTATTTTTGAAAATATGGGGTTTTGAGGTGATTTTATACGCCGGGACGAAAATTTTATCAGTGTGAGATTTTCAATAAAAATGCGAGCTTATTGACAACCCGGCTAATAAATTCACAAACATATTTAAGCAAAATTATTTTTAAATCTTTTAAATATTCTAATTAAGCATTAATGAGCCTAATTGGTGAGCTCATTAGGCCTAAGCTTAATTAAGGAAATAATTAACTATAATATATGTTAAACTCACCCCAAACCCTCCACACACCTCACGCCACTTTCTGAAATATTCCTTCCAAACTCTTCAAAGTTTACACGGCACACACAAGTGGGTTTTCGAGGAAAATTCAATCAAGCTCAAGTCAAGCCGTCGTCTCGTCGTCGCCGTTCTTCAATCGCCAACATTTTATTCGTGCGTTTAATACGCAAAGGCATGCCATATTCTCATTTTACTCATCATCACACCATATTATTTATTTTATGTTGAAATTGCATGAAAATAAATTGCACCTTTGAAAATTTTCGCATATACACCTTATATGATTTTTAAAACATGTTTTTTATTTCCAAAATCATGTTTTATATGTGGTAAAAGGGCTGTCATGATTAGGGGATGTTTAAGGGTATGTTAACACATGTTTAAGGGTCTAGAACGCACACAGGAACAAAGCAAAAATGAAACAAACAAGCTGGAACAATAGGATGCATATAGGTTAGAACCGGAGAGTTTTTTTGTGCAATTCTCATGCATGGCTTTAAGGGGAGGGCTCGGTAGTTTGCATGGGGAGTTGGTCTCGGCCAGGGCTGGTGGGGGGCTTGGCTAGGGTCGTGTTGAGGGGCTAGGAAGAGTCCTAGGGCGGCTGGGCTCTTCTGTCAGTCACGAGGAAGGGAACACGCGGGACACCCGCATATGGAGGAAGTGGTGCGCGGCTGGTGTTGTAGGTGAAGGGGACTTGCGGCCGGCCTGGGGGCAAGCCAGGGTGGTCCATAGTGGTCCTAGGATGATGGGCAGGGGTCGGGTCATGGGCTGGAGGAGTGGGCACGCTGCCGGTGGAACAAACCGTGAGGAGGCGCAAGGGAATCTAGAACGCGCGCAGGTGGTCGTGGGTACAGCAGCTTCGTGCGTGGGTTCAGGGGCTTGGGCCGGTCTGGGCTGGGGCTGGGCGTGGTCCAGGGTTGGTTAGGGTCGGCTGGGTTCGTGGTGGCTTGGTTGGAAGAGTCCTAGACTAGTTAGGAGTCCTAGGAGTGCAAGGAAGCTCACACACCAAACATGCATATTTTGGGTCAAGTTCTAGGAGGCATTTGAGCGGGCCAGGGCCGGGTTTTGGGCTGGGCTTGCACAGTAGGGTCCCTAGATGGGTTGGCTAGCTTTTGGCTCAAGCTGGCTCGGGAGTGGCTCGAGTAAATCGGGAGATGGCTCGGGTTGAACGGTTAAGGGTCAATTTCGAATTTAAAAGAACAAATATTGAAGCCATGGGTCCACGGGTGTGGCTCATGACTTGGAAGGGTAGAATAAATCTGAAGAATGCTATGTTTAAAATTTGGGATCAAAATAACGAGTTTTGGATTTATTCGGAATTTAATCGCCGCACGAAACGCTAATTAACGAGTTAATTGAAACGCCTAGTTTTAAGTTTAATAAAATTATGAAAAATTATATTTAAGCTTAAATAATTATTATAAGTCTAAGTTTTTAATTTTGAAAATTTAAATTAAGGTTTGGTTTAATTCCGGATTAAAACACATTAATACGTCATATTTAAAGAATAAATTAAAAGTACTTGATTTAAGCTAAATAAAAATATGAGAAAATTCATGTGAGCTTAAATAATTATTTAGGACATGTTAGAGTCAATGGAATTAAGAAAAAATCAAAAATGTGAAATTTTACGTCTAGGGGTAAACGGTCTTTTTACACCTAAAAATTAGTAAACGTCATGGCAATGTCCTAAATGCTATTTTATATGCTAAAATGATTAATTCCAATGATTATGGATGTTTATACGTTAATATGTCAATTCTAAATGTTTATGGATTTTTAAGAGGATATGTTTATTGATTTATGATAATATGCGAAAACGTTTATTTTAAATGTTTATTTTAAACATTTATGATGTAAAAATGTTTATTTTAAAAATGTTCATGGATGTTTATGATTTTTAATATGTTAAGTTGTTGAGGATTGAAGTTGAGTTTAGAGGGGGGGTGAATAAACTCTACTCGTTTTTCTTTTTCTTCTGATGAGGTACTAAAATCCTGTTAGAGATAGTAGTTTATCTTGTACGTATACCTTCACCTAGATTACAATAAAACGTGCGGAAACAATCTGATGAGGTAAATGAAAGACAATAAAAACAGTAGGCAGCAGTTGTTTGTGGAAGTTCGAAGATAAATCTTCTACGTATCCCCTTCTTCTGTTTCCAGAAGGTATAACTAAAAGACTTTGGAAATTACAGTACAACTCTTGTACACACCCACTTCAAAAGGACTTACACATCAGCCTACTGAAACTCTTAGTTACTTAACTCACAAAAAATGCGAAACAAAAAGTTCTGAAAAGACTCTTTTCAGATTACAAACTCTTCCTGATAAAGTATAAGTGATGTAAAGATTGTGAAGAGTGTAAGAATCAGTAGCACAAGATGATCTTCAAAAGATCAGATATAAACTATGAAGCGTGTGCTACTTTTCTTTGTGTTGAACTCTAAGTACTCAAGGAATTTCGAGATTTGTCTGATAAGAGATGATAGCTTTGTTCCTTGAAAGATGATATTATGCGAAGTGTCGTGTTGTATAAGGATTTGATCCATGTATATATAATGGACTGAGTTCAACGTTCACAATCAGAGGATATCTTCAGATAACTGATGCAATCAGCTTTATTACCAAAAAAGGTTCCTGCAGAAAAGCTATAAAACAATCAGTCTTGTTTTATACTTAATTGGGTAAAGTGCATTAAATGACTCCGTATAGTATTTAATGCTGCAATTAATACTAGTACTAGGAACTTTAACGGTAACAATTAAAGAAGTAACGTTAGGCAACGTCTTCTACTGGTTCTGCATTTCTATATTTTCTACTGCTTTAGTTTTACTAGACCAGTAGCTTCTGATAAGTGAGTCTACTGTTCTGGTCTGCTGGTTTTAGTTAACATCGCCACAATAAAATTCATGTCTAACAATTTCCCCCTTTGTGGTGATGCCAAAACCTAAACAGTAGAAAAGCGATAAATAAAGCAGATAATCATTAGGTAAAAGGATAATGTCAACAAAGTATCAAAGTAAATAATCAATCAGTTTCAATATCCATGTAGATGGCTTCTTCATTCTGAGAAGGTTCAGCTTCAGCTTCTGATTGCCTAGTTTCTGCTGGATCTCTTCTATCTTCCCCTTTTTTGGCATCAGCGGCAACTACATGGGCGAAGAGATCATTCATTCTTCCAGATATGTTCTGGCCATTGGTTAGCATCTCCAGATACGGAGTTTGAGAAGAGATGCGATCATTCAGTGTAGTGAGAGATTGATTTTGTGAATCAATCTTGGCATCCATAAGTTCCAAAGAAGTGGAAAATGATCGAAAGAGATCATCATGCTCGGTGATTCGGTTGAGTATATCAGTTTGAGCAAGCATGATGTTACTATGATTTCTTGATATAGCCTGTCTGAAAACGATGGTTTCAGCATACATCTTGTCCATGTTTTCCGCCGTGTTATAGATGTGTTTGCCCATTCGTTCTCTGAAAGATTGAGCACCACTGAACTTCGAAATGCTTTCACAGGACATACGTTTGACTAAATCCGACACGTTGTTGAGTGCTCGTTGCAGAGCGTCAATTTGAAATTCCAGGTTGAATGCATCTGATTCCGGGGAGGGAGTTCGCACAAGCATGCGTTGCTTAATCTCAGCAAGACGAGAGTTCGTCTCAGTCAGAACAGGATGAGAGATAGTCAATGCAGTAGAAACAAGGTTAGTGTCCATCAAAGCAGTAGAAGGACCAGGGTCTGCTGAGCTTTCTTCTGGAAGAGAAGAGACAGTGGGTTCAGCAGCAACCAGGAGAGGGGCAATTACTTCAGCGGGAATGACCAAGTCAGAGGCCAAATTCTCTTTCGTTGGTGCAATGACAGCAGGTAAATCTGATGGTTCTGCAGTTGGAGGTGCAGAAGGCTGATTCAGAAGGATATGCATGTCTGCTTGATGATCGGCAGAAAATATCTCTTAATTTGGCAAGAGAGATGTAGCATCTGTGTCTGCCATATGTTGCACTGGAGTCGGAGAAGGAGAGGGTGGCAATGAAGTAGCCGGTGCTGCTTCCTGAGTTGTAGAGACCGTTGGAACAATCGATTCAATAACTTCTTCAACCGAAGCCAGTTCATGTACAGATAACAGAGATGATGACGGAATGGGCCTTGTTGGAGAAGCAGGAGTACTGAGTGCAGAAGCCTTTGGTGAGGCTGCTTTCCTTTCCTCAACTGTCTGAACCTGATGAAAGTCTGGAACAAGGCCGACGTGATATAAAATTGGCTCGTCAAAACCCTGTTCTTGAGCAAGAAGTTGCTCACGCATCTGTTTTAACATGTCAGAAAGAATCAAAATAACGTTTTGATCCTGAATAGCAGTAGGAACAGCAGGATCAAAATTCGATTCAAGAACTTTTAGAACTGATTCTAGCTTCTGACATTTCAGCTGATCGAGGATAAACTCCTTCTGCGCAGGGCCTCGATGATATTTTCAGTTTTTGCAAGTTGAAAAATTTTGTTCTCCGCGTTCATCATTTTTGCATAGGTTCCTTTTGTCTTGAAGTAGGCAAAAGAATGGAAGAGTCGAACTGTGTTCCATTCATCGAAAAAATTCATGTCATCATTCGTAGAGATTTCGATTTCTGCCAGATGAAGATCAACACCGGTGATTACCGCTGTTTTGAGTCCAAAAACTGGTGGTTCTTCAATTATTTTTCCTTTGCCTTTATCTGATGATGAAATAGGCAAAATGGGTCGGAAAGCAGAAGACCCGCTTGTTGATTCTCGAATAACTATTCCAGACGATGGCTTGAAAGCCGCAGCAGTAGATGGTGCTGGAATAGATGCAGTAGCTTGTACAGACGTAGGAACAGTGGATCGAACAGAAAGAATTACTTCTGGAAATACCTGTCTGATAGGTACTTTCTCAATCTCAGACAGTGCTGCTGTCTTCTTGATCTTTAGAATGGTGCGAGCTTTCTTCTTGGTTGGAGTTGGTACGGGTGGTTGAGCAGCAGCAGCAGACTCTTATGATGCTGTTTTGTCCGAGTCAGTCGAAATGATCACTCTTTTCCTCATAATTGTCCTTTGAGGTTTTTGAACCTCAGAAGCAGTTTCTCCGATCTCCTTTTTCAAGGCAACAAATTCAGCCACTGTTGGCTTAGGCCTTAACGCGAGTACGTTCTCAGCATCAATTATGGAGACTGAAGTAGCATCTTGATCACTGGTAGAGGCGAAACCAGCATCCTTGTGCATTGCGCTGATTTGAACAGCGAATCCAGAACTTTTCTTGACTATCATGTCCTTCATGATTCTGAAGAGGAAACGACTCCAGTCCACTTTGATTCCCTTAGTGATGGCAGTCATCACTTGAACTTTCTCCTTAGTCAACTTTTCGAAAGTGCCGGCTTTGATTAAGATGGCTTTTGCCACAATATCGGCCAGAATTTGATATTCTATTTTGAGTAATTTCTTGTGACAAGAAGGAGATAATTCTTCTCCGGAGGCTGAGAAAGAGTTGAGCGCAATAGACATATCTATTTTGGAGATATCAGATAGTTCAGAAATACCTGAGAGTGGAAGGAGAAAAGTGGCTCCCAAAAGTGTGGCATCAATGGAGATGGATGCATCTCCTTGAGAATGAACAATTTTTCCTTCATGCACTTTCGCTTTAGCGTAAAATTCCAGGAGAGCATTTTTGTAGATAACAGCTGGTGCTTCCAGGAATTTTCTAAGTCCTGATTTCTCAATGTCTTGAAACATTTTGACGAGATTCTCATCCTTGACGTTGAGAACAGAAGCAAAGTTTACTTGATATGCGTTGAGAATATATGCTCCGGCCATATCTGTATGAGGATAGAATCAGATGCACTTTGCAGTAGTTAGAGATGATGGAGAGAAAGCAGTAGCTGAATAACAACAGTTAGGAAACAGTAAAGATGAAAAAGGTGAATTTGAAAGTAAATATACAGCCGTCAAATAAACATAAAGACACGTGTCAGTATGTTTTTGGTTGAGTGTTTGAAAAGATTTGCAGAAACTGTCAGATATACGAATGTTTTCAAAAAATTTGAAAAGGGCGGGCTGTCCAGACGGTTACTAGAAGAAATCAGAAGAAGAGTTGTCGTTTTATGATAACGTCTGCTGGAAGTTTCAGGGTGCTGAAATATTTGAGCACTTTGACAAAACCAGCAGACTCGTAGTTTTATCGAAAAGACAAACATTCTATCTGTTTTCTGAAAAGGTGTCAAAATCTTAGTCTGACTAAGATACTGTTCCCCCTCGGTAAATGCAACTAATAAGTGGTCATTAATGCGACAAGTGACTCTTGGCAGTCTTTCAATCTGAATCGTCGAAATGAACAGTCGCAAGGGTCTTTGTTTCTTCTATAAATACCTGCACAACTAGAACGAAATAAAACATACACAATCTAAAATGAAAACTCAAGATAAAAGAGAGTTAGAGTTTGATCCAGGAGCCGAAGAAATGTTCAGAAGGAAGTTTGGGGATATCATTCTTTACGAATGTATCCTTGAAACGAACTTCTGGAGCTGTAATATCCACAGTCAAACAGATCTGTTGCTTCCATTGATATTGAAATGTAGCATCGATTTCTTCCAGATGTATGCTAATGCGATATGAGAGTGCTGGTAGATTGATGATGCTGATATCATCTATGATGCCCTGTAGGGCATCTAAAAATACATTAGTGCTGACAAGACCCAAGCTTGCTAGATTCTTTCTAGGCCTTTAGCTTGCTGGAATCTCTTGTTCCTGTTGAAGTACTTTGCAAACAAATTGCAGGGAGCTCATATCACTGAAGACAAAAGCTAGATGTAACGCTTCTGGTTAAGTAGCATTGTAGATCTACTGTTTTTACTTCTGCATCGTGTAATGTACTGGAATGGTTTCTAATAAAATTACAGTTTACGTACTTGACCTTCCCTTCTGCTTTTCTGCAAATATCTTACTGTTAGTTAAATACGATAAATATCCGAGTAAAAAGAAAAAAAAAACTAAAACAAGATAACAGATGATAATACTCAAGTTAAATCTATCAAACCAAGAGAGTTACGAAAATAAGAAAACTTATTTTCTGGTAACGGTTTTGTGAAGATATTTGCTGTCTGTTGATCAGTAGAAACGTATTCCAGACGAATGTTCTTCTTCTGCACATGATCTCTGATGAAATGATGTCTGATGTCTATGTGCTTTGTTCTGGAATGAAGTACTGGATTTTGTGTGATTGCAATGGCACTGGTATTGTCACAGAAAATGGGTGATTCGGAGGCTTGAATCCCATAGTCTTTTAACTGTTGCTGAATCCATAGTATCTGAGAGCAGCAGCTTCCAGCAGCCAGATATTCTGCTTCTGCAGTAGATGTGGCTATAGAAGTCTGCTTTTTGCTAAACCAGGATATCAGCCTATCACCAAGAAATTGACAAAAACCACTTTTGCTTTTTCGGTCTAGTTTGCAACCTGCATAATCAGCATCTGAATATCCAATAAGATTTCACGATGAATCATTGGGATACCATAAGCCGACATTTTGAGTTCCTTGCAAGTACTTCAAAATATGTTTAGCAGCAATATAATGAGATTGTTTGGGATTAGATTGAAATCTAGCACATATACAAACAGCAAACATGATATCTGGCCTACTGGCAGTTAGATATAATAATGAACCAATAAGACCTCGATACTGAGTTACCTCTACTGGAATTCCACTTTCATCTTTATCAAGTTTAATAGATGAGCTCATTGGAGTAGAAGCAGCAGAGCATGCTTCCATACCGAACTTTTTCAGAAGCTCCTTGGTATACTTGGCTTGATTTATAAAAATTCCAGTATCTAGTTCCTTAATCTTTACTCCTAAGAAGAATGTTAATTCCTCCATCATACTCATTTCGAATTTATCCTGCATAAACTTTCCAAACTTTGCACACAATTTGGGGTTAGTTGACCCAAAAATAATATCATCAACATAGATCTGTACAAAAAGAATATGCTTATTCTTGACTAATGTAAACAAAGTTTTGTCTACTGCTCCAATGGTAAAGTCATGATCGATAAGAAACTGTGATAGAGTGTCATACCATGCTCTAGGTGCCTGTTTTAGACCATATAATGCTTTGTGTAATTTAAACACGTGATGAGGTGAGAAATGATCGATAAAACCTTGAGGTTGTTCGACGTAGACTTCTTCTTGTAAGAGACCATTCAGAAACGCACTCTTCACATCCATTTGATATACTTTGAAATTCTTGAAAGCAGCAAAGGCTAAGAATATTCTGTTTGCTTCGAGCCTTGCTACTGGTGCGTAGGTCTAATCAAAGTCTATTCCTTCTTCTTGTCTGAAGCCTTGAGCAACCAATCTTGCTTTATTTCTCACCACTGTGCCTTCTTCATTGAGTTTGTTTCTAAATACCCACCGAGTTCCAATGATAGCTTGGTGAGATGGTCTAGGTACTAGAAACCAAACCTCATTTCGTTTGAATTGATTCAGATCTTCTTGCATGGCTTCAATCCAACTAGGATCCAGAAGAGCTTCTTCAATTTTCTTTGGTTCATCCTGAGATATAAAAGCAGCATGCATGTATTCATTAAGCATTTGCCTTCTGGTTCTCAAAGGCGCTGCTGTATTACCAATAACTAATGATGGAGGATGAGATTTTCTCCAGATAAAAGGATATCTTCCTGATTTGATATGTTGAGATTGTTTTCGACGGAACCAGTAGTAGGTTCCTGAGTGTCTTCTGCTGGTATTGGTAGATCCAAAGTCTGTACTTCTGGTTCCACTATCGGAATGTCTGGTTCTGGATTTTGAAGATCCTTGATGTTTTCTTCTACATCATCTTCACTGTCAAGTTCCAAGTGAATCCTGTCTAGACTGTTACTTAAATCAGATATGTTAGATATTTCAGGAGCACTGCTGTCTTCATCGAAGAAAACATGAATCGATTCTTCAACATTAAGAGTTCTATTGTTGAAGATTCTAAAGGCTTTGCTTACAGCAGAGTAACCAAGAAATAGTCCAGCATCTGATTTTGAGTCAAATGCAGTTAAATGATTTTTGCCATTCTTTAGTACAAAACATTTGCAACCAAACACATGAAAATAAGATACGTTAGGCTTTTTCCCTTTCCATATTTCATAAGGGGTCTGATTGTGCCTTTTGTTGACCATAGACCTGTTTTGTGTGTAACAAGCAGTATTGATAGCTTCAGCCCAGAAGCGCTGAGAGATGTCTGCATCTGCTAGCATTGTTCTAGCTGCTTCTTTTAGAGTTCTATTTCTCCTCTCAGCTACTCCGTTTTGTTGAGGTGTTCTGGCAGCTAAATATTCATGATGAATCCCCTGTTCATTCAAATATAACTCAAGATACTTGTTAGTGAACTCAGTACCCCGATCACTTCTGATTTTAATGATGGAAGTAGATTTTTCATTTTGAATACTTTTCAGAAGCTTGATCAGGAGGCTACTGGTTTGATCTTTTCATGCGCGAAATATTACCCAAGTAAATCTAGAAAAATCATCAATAACAACAAGAGTATAATTCATTCCCCCTAAGCACATGACAGGGATTGGACCAAATAGATCCATATGCAGTAGTTCCAGACATCTTGAAGTTGATTTGCTATCTTTGTTCTTGAAACTGGATCTTATCTGTTTCCCAAGCTGACAAGCAGAACAAACATGATTTTTAACAAAATTAATACCAGGTAATCCATCAACTATATTATGCTTCTTGAGATAATTGATTGACTTGAAATTCAGATGATTCAATTTCCTGTGCCATAGCCAGTGTTTATTGCTAAGAGAGGCAACACAGTAGTTTCAGCAGATGTTTGTTGCCTTCTCTTTTTCCAGTTAACACAGTAGTTCCAGCAGAATCTCTAACTATACATGAATGCTTCTGGAAAGCTACAGAATAACCATTATCACATAGTTGACTAATGCTGATAAGATTGTAACAAAGATTGTCAACTAAAAACACATCATTAATAGTTATGTTACCATGGATAATTTTACCTTTACCCATGGTTTTACCTTTTGAGTTGTCTCCAAAAGTTATCTTTGGTCCAGTGCAACTCACTATTTCGGAAAGTAGGTTTTTCTGTCCAGTCATGTGTCTGGAACATCCACTGTCCAGATACCATGTAGAGTTACTGACTTCTGCTTTCTTCTGCTGTTCCTGCAAGCACAAATTTTAGTATCTGGTACCCAAATCTATTTGGACCCAAGCCTTATCAGTACTTTGGGGACCCACATTTGTACAATTTTTGGCGATCTTGTACTTCGGGTATCCAAAGATGTGTGTGCAACAGAAGGTCTGTTATTTCTAACAGTATGCATATTAAAATGTTGTTCCTCCCTTCTGTTTCTGTTTTCCAGTCTGTATCTCTTCTGAACAGGTTTAGAGTTGTAGTACTGGTAATTTTTAACCTTCATAGGATGTTGTCTTCCAGAGTTGAATTCATTTCTGAATCTAGAACTCTGGTCAACTTTTTCCTTAGGTTTAACATAACCCAGACCATAGTGCATTCTTCTGTTCATCTGATTTACATTCCTTTCAACTGAAGCAATAGGTATTTCTGGTTTCTGTACCACGCTGGATTTCACAAAGTGAATATATTTCCCGTTGCACATATCCAGTGTTGGCTTAGTATTCGTTTCAGAAGTGCCTTCATTATTACAAAAACCGAGACCACTCCTATCTCCTGACTGTTTTTGTAATTCTTGCATCTTTTCCAGTGAAACAGAAGACTTGTTCCAAGCATTTACCAGTAGCGACAACTTCTGGTTTTCAGAAAGTACCTTCTGGTAATCTGCTTTGGCTCTTTCATTCTCAGTTATTAATTTACTCATCTTAATTTGTAAATCATTGCAGCTGTCTACTTGCAAGCAAGTTAACTTACTGTTTTGATTCTTTAAGTTCTGATTTTCGATCTTAACTTCTTCAAATGATTGAGAAAGTCTAGAATACTCTTTTACCATGTCATGTAGTGCATCAATCAAATCAGTTCGTGTAAATTCGTTAGAGTCAAAATCAAATACCTCTCCAAATGTCGAGGTTGAATAATTGTCTGCCATGAGACATTTGACTTCTTCAGCATCACTGTCACTGGAATGACTTTCTGAATCAGATGACTCAGAACTAGAGTCCGCCCATTTGGATTTGCTTTCTTCAGCAATCATTGCTTTTCGATCTCTTCTGGACTTTTTGTCATTCCTCTTGTGATCCTTTCTCTTCTGGTCATCCTTCTTTGGTTTAGGACAATCAGCAATGAAGTGACCTATCTTTCCACAGTTAAAGCATCCCATATCACCAGATGGTGAATCTTTCTTGAAGTTGCCATTGGGACCCTGATAAGTTCGATGGTTCTTCTTCATGAAGCTGGAAAATTTCTTTACAAATAAGGACATAGCATCACTACTGATTTGTTCAGCAGACTTCTCCAATATATTGTCAATGATCACAGTGGGTAGTGCTTGAGGTACAACTGCAGCAGCAGTAGAAGAGGTAGTGACAGTAGCAGTAAAAGCAGTAGCAGTAGCAGCAAGGGCCTTGGTAGGTAGGCTTGAAGGCTCTTCTCCACTTCTAACTTCCAATTCGAACTCGTAAGCTTTCAGATCTGCAAATAAGTCGTGCAGTTCCAATTTGTTCAAGTCTTTGGACACTCTCATAGCCATTGTTTTAACATCCCATTCTCTGGGTAAGGCTCTCATCACCTTGAGGGCTATCTCTCTATTGCTATGATCTTTACCCAGAGCTGTTAGCTCATTTACCAGGCTACTGAATCTTTCATCGAACTCGTTTAGAGTTTCACCAGCTCTCATTTTTAGATTTTCGAACTTCTGCATTGCTACAGATAGTTTGTTTTCTTTCGTCTGCTCATTTCCTTCACATATCTGGATGAGCTTCTCCCAAATATCTTTTGCAGTAGAACACATTTTGATCTTGCTAAAAGTGTTCTTGTCAAGAGTTTTATACAATATATCCTTTGCAACATTATCAAGGTTGGCCTTCTTCTTATCTTCACTGGTCCATTCACTTCTTGATTTTTCAACCATCTGCGGTGCACCCTCAGTAACAACAACAGCTGTGTTAGGCTTTAATATTTTCAATGGACCATCTGTGATGACATACCACATGTCATCATCTTGTGCTGCAAGATGAGCTTGCATTCTAATCTTCCAATCATCAAAATCTTCCTTAGAGAACATAGGGATCTTGCTAAAATGTGCCATCTGTTGTAGATTTTCACGAACAAGAATAACCTGCTCTGATACCAATTGTTGAGGATCGAAGTTGAGTTTAGAGGGGGGGTGAATAAACTCTACTCGTTTTTCTTTTTATTCTGATGAGGTACTAAAATCTTGTTAGAGATAGTAGTTTATCTTGTACGTATACCTTCACCTAGATTACAATAAAACGTGCGGAAACAATCTGATGAGGCAAATGAAAGACAATAAAAATAGTAGGCAGCAGTTGTTTATGGAAGCTCGAAGATAAAATCTTCTACGTCTCCCCTTCTTCTGTTTCCAGAAGGTATAACTAAAAGACTTTGAAAATTACAGTACAACTCTTGTACACACCCACTTTAGAAGGACTTACACCTCAGCTTATTGAAACTCTTAGTTACTCAACTGACAAAAAATGCGAAACACAAAGTTCTGAAAAGACTCTTTTCAGATTACAAACTCTTCCTGATAAAGTATAAGTGATGTAAAGATTGTGAAGAGTGTAAGAATCAGTAGCACAAGATGATCTTCAAAAGATCAGATATAAACTATGAAGCGTGTGCTACTTTTCTTTGTGTTGAACTCTAAGTACTCAAGGAATTTCGAGATTTGTCTGATAAGAGATGATAGCTTTGTTCCTTGAAAGATGATATTATGCGAAGTGTCGTGTTGTATAAGGATTTGATCCATGTATATATAATGGACTGAGTTAAACGTTCACAATCAGAGGATGTCTTCAGATAACTGATGCAGTCAGCTTTATTACCAAAAAGGTTCCTGCAGAAAAGCTATAAAACAATCAGTCTTGTTTTATACTTAATTGGGTAAAGTGCATTAAATGACTCCGTATAGTATTTAATACTGCAATTAATACTAGTACTAGGAACTTTAACGGTAACAATTAAAGAAGTAACGTTAGGCAACGTCTTCTACTGGTTCTGCATTTCTATCTTTTCTACTGCTTTAGTTTTACTAGACCAGTAGCTTCTGATAAGTGAGTCCACTGTTCTGGTCTGCTGGTTTTAGTTAACATCGCCACAATAAAATTCATGTCTAACATAAGTGATGATTTTTAAATGTCTATGATTTTTATGATTTAAATATGGACATTTAAAAGACATGTTGCATGCTTGGTTTCAAAATAAAAATGATATTATATGCATGTTTTTATTAAGTGATGATAACATGTTAAAGGACGTGAAGGGATTGTGACTACTACAATATGTTGGAAATATCGTGAGGGTTATGGTCCCAGTGGGAGTCCGAAGATCGTGTTTCCGTTGATACTGAATACGAATATGATTGGAGATTTCGTGAGGGGAGAAGGCCCCAGAGGGAGCCCATTTATGGGAAAAGGTCCCAGAGGGAGCCCCGACGATCGTATTTCCATTGCCATGATATGTTAATACGTAGGCCAGGGCCCAGTTGATCGGTGAGAGTGTTGCTGATGTCCCCCGCCGCCCAGTACTGTGGTTACATGTAGATGGATCCATCACCCAATACATTTAAGAATACGAATCACAATCATGATCTGAATTCAACAAATACGAACATGAATATGAATATGAATATGTTTATGTTTTTATGAAAATGTTTTTACGCATCATGAAAATATTTACGAAAATGTTTAAGTTTAAGTTTATGCATCTTCATGAAAATGATATTTTAAGTACAAGTATTTTTCACTGTTATATGTTAACTGTATTACGTATTATTTGTTATCAAGAATATGACGTGTTGAGTCTTTAGACTCACTAGGTGTGATTGATGTAGGTGGTATTGATTATGAATATGATAATGGAGGTTTTGATGGTTGATCTGACTGGACCGAAGGTGCACATAACCCGAGGACCAACGCTAGTTTTTCGCACTAGTCATGATTTATGATTTTAAGTAATGTTAAAGATATTTTTGCGTCTTTTATTTATGTTATGAGAGATTTTTGAGAGGTTATAGTATGGGCTATACTTTTCGAATAATGTTTTTAGGTTGGTAAAATATTTGACGATTTTATGCTTTAAAATATTTTCTTTTGGATTTTTAAATGGCAGTTGGATGTTTATTTTTAAAATGATGTCAAAAATATTTTATGGTTCGGCCGATGCTAAGTGAGGTTTTATTTAAAAAAAAATATTTCTAGTACTTTTAAGAAAACGAATAAGCAGACATTTCAATTTCAGTAGCAAAAACCTCTCAAAAATCGTGACTTGCAAGAGGGAAAAACAAGAGAGAAAAGTAGAAACAAAAGAAGAACACTCTGTTTCTGCCGCGCCGCGTCGTCGTAATCGTTTGTTTTCTTTCAAAACAAAAATCCAATGCATGCTTATATTTTCCCTTGCTCTTCAATCAAGTCATATTATTATTTTTCAACATCACATGTGCATGATTTGTATAGCAAAAAATGAAATTTTACAGCTACTACACAAGAAAATTATGTGCAGATTTTTCGGCCCTTTCCTCTACGCCTTCACGGTTTTTGTTTGTGTTGTGGTTTCAGGGTTGGCTCGACTTCCAGGGGCTCAAGGCTGCTTATAGACATGATATAGGATGTACTAGGAAGGTGTTAGTCTGTTGGTTTCACTCCCCACACCCCCCGGAAACGCGAATGGACAGCAACTCATCCATGGTGCATTTTGTGTCTCGGTTGCATGGTTTCTTGCCTAAGGGGCGGTTTCTGATCTTGGCTTCCCTAGGGGTTGTAGCCATGGTTATAACCTCTCCTTGGTATGTCTAAGACGTGACCAAGTTGGCCTTTCAAGGCTTGGTCCATGGCTTTATTGGTTTTCAAAACAAAACAAGACAAGCACCCTTCGACCCTTTTCATTTCTGCGTGTGTATGTTCGGTTATGGTGTTGGTGTGGATCTTGGTTGGCTTGTTAGCCCTTAGCCACTGTTCATACCATACCTCTTGATGTCTGGATCATGCCATGGTCAATCAAATGGACACTGTAATGGTCCATGACAGCAAGAACAATTGCAACTCCCCACGCGTGCATATGCGTTCTCGAGTGAAGAGTTTCGGGTTGTTCTGGTGTTGTTTTGATTGTGGCTGGCCTAGGGCCCTTAGCCATGGCTTAAACTATACCTTAGGATGTTGGTAAGAGGCTCTGGTCAGTGGTTCAAGCCCCAATGGCCGATAGTCTCGAAAACAAAGCATGCGAGCGTAAGCGCTGCTGCTGTATTTTTGACAGCAAGTTGGTGCTCCGGTTCAGAGGCTCGTTTGAGTTCTTGGTTGGATTTTAGCCTATAGCCTTGGACTGAACAGTGCCTCATCGAGTTAGAAAGGTCATGTTTTTTTCCGTTTGTGATTCGGTTAAGTTTAGAGGTCGTACGAGAATTTACAGTGCAATGTGCCAAAATGACTCTCGAAAGAGCGTTTCATGTTTTTGGCCTCCATTCCACAAATTTCGAGTACTGTAATTTTAAGAGCATTATGTCATGATTTTAGTTGTATTTTAATCATGACTAAACGATGGTTCGGTGTTGGTTCGGGTTGTCATGGAGTCATGATTAAATACTAAGTCATTGTGCGTAATTGTCTCGTTTTTGGATTCAATTACGAAGTTTTGGTCAAGTTAAATCATTCGCATATTTTTCATGCTAGAATTAGGTCGCAGCAAGCCTGGGAATGATTCAACCCTTTCGGTAAAATAATACAGGACATTTAATTATATTACGTGCGTAAAAATACAAAATGTTCATTTTTGAGATATATGCGATATTGCAAGTTGCCACTTCACGTTCATGGGATTGCAGCTTATCATGGGATTATCACTTCATCCGGTGGTCACTGACCGATTCATGTTCATGTATTTGTAGATCTCTACCGCCCAGTATACTGTGGTTTAGTCTGATCAGACGATTCATTTCACGTTATGGGCCACTTGCGTAGAACCTATTCTCAACAGAAAATTATTATATGCTATTTCAAGACAAGGCTCTATCGAGAAACATTTCACTTATGATTTTCAGTTCAGTTATGCACATATTTATAATTACTCATGACAAGATATTTTCACGTTACAATTTACGACATGATATCTTTACACGGCATGAAATTTTATGATATATTTACTTGTTATCTACGATATATGCATGTTGAGTCTTTAAACTCACTACACTTGATTGTTGTAGGTACTGATGAGGTCGGGACTGAGGGCGGGGACCAGTGAGCCATCTTGGGTCGGCAGTAGTAGGAACCCGAGGACCTCATGCTTCAGTTCATTTTCCATTTTTATGATCAAATATTTTTATCGCGATTTCTTATTTTAAATTTGTTAACAGACATTTACTTCTGCTGCTATGTTGAACATTAAAACTTTTATCAGTTTAATTTATGAATGAGGCATATTACTTATTTTAAAAGAAAATTTTAAATTTTTCCGCAATTTTTCAAATACGAATTTCGGGCCTTTACACTACGCCCACTAACAAAATTCGTCCTGTAATAAGCATAGTGTCCGGCTCCGCTTGCTTAGCATGCATCATGTGAGCCCTTCCAGTTGTGGGTTGCTTCGGATTTGGGCAATCACCAGCCTTATGCCCCATTCATCCACACTTGAAGCACTTGTAGGTGCCCCACATGCACTTGCCATAGTTAATTTTTTTTATGGCTATCACACTCCTTGCAAAGTGGCTTCTCAGTAGTTTTCGAGACGTTTTCTTTAGGTTGTTATCCTTGTGGTTTGGGTTGACCCGGTCTCTTAGGTGGTCCCGTGAATGGTTTTTAATTATGCTGAATATCATGCTGGGCACGATTCTTCTTACGGTACATCTCCCAATCAATATCCTTAAGTGATTGCTCGGCTCGAAAAGCTTTAGCAACGGCCGTAGTATAGTCAATAGGATCAATAAGCATCACATCACGATGGATCGTCGGCCTCAGTCCATCGTAGAAGTGTCGTGTAAGGCCTGAGAGTTATCATTATAACCCGAGATTAATTAATTGACGAATTGACGTGATTGTGGCCCGAGGAAGACATGGGAAAAACATATGATTTTGTGGAGGGCAGAACACCTCGCGCATATGCGCGAGACTAGGCGCGCATATGCGCGAGCAGCCAATGCCAAGGCAGAAGACCTCGCACATATGTGCGAGTAGAGGCGCACATATGTGCGTGCAGATGAATTATAAGCGCCGAGACAGTAGGTCTCGCGCATATGCGCCAGTGTTGGACGCGCATATGCGCGAGACGTTCTGAATGAAAAATGAGCCACATGTTTTTCCATTCATGTTAAGATGAAAACAAATCCTTTCCTTCATTCTACTTTAGAATTGCAGCAACAAAATCGAGAGACTCCATAGCTAGCATGTGAGGCCCGGGGCCGAAGAGGGCGGAGGGTGATCGCCGGTGCCATCAGTTGCACGGACAATGAGTGGCTCCTGGCAGGCTTCTAGGTGGAGGGAACATGAATAAACCGATCCCACACCGGAATGAGAGGGATTCTGAGACTGTTCAAGGTACCTTGAGTTTCTTTCTTGATTCTGTGATACTAGCATGAGATTTAATGTAATGTTGATTTACATACTTTATATGCTAGCATGACAGCATGCTTTACTGCTTTAGAAAATATATGTTTACCTAATTATTTGATTTGGTTGGAAATGTGTATTATTGAAGAATGAATCAGAACCGATTCTTGATCAGAAGTATGATGATCAGAGGAGGACTGAGACAGATTTGTTAGATTTGATTACTAATCATTTTGATAATCAGATATGCCTCCTCGAAGAGTCCCAAAACAGGGTAGTACCTCAAATAATCTGATGGATGTTACAGCGACACCCATGGAAACACTGTTAAAGAGATTTCAGTCATTTAAACCGCCGACTTTGAAAGGCACGGAGAATTCTATCGACTGCGAGAGTTGTCTTGAAGATATTGTGATGTTGTTTGATTCACTTGACTATACAGATGAGCGTAGTGTCAGACTGATTGAGCACCAATTACATGAAGTTTCGAAGAGTTGATGGCTCACAACCAAGAGAGCGTTGGAGCATCGAGGTACAATGATTACTTGGAAGATTTTTAAAACTGAATTTTACCAACGATTTTTTCCAGTATCATATAGAAAGGACAAATGTGCAGAGTTTGCCAACCTAAAACAGGGTATTCTGAATATTGAAGAATACGTGGCCAAATTTTCTACCTTGCTACGTTTTGCTCCTCATGTTGCAGATAATGATGAAGTCGTGGCTAATCAGTTCATTAATGGGCTGAATCCTGATATTTTTACAACGGTAAATACGGGGCGACCAAATAATTTTGTTGATGCTTTGAACAGAGCAAAAGGAGCTGAAGCAGGCTTGATCAAGCAGCGAGGGACTTCGTATGTTACTCCACCACAGAAACAACAGCTATCTTCAACCCAGTTCTACCAACCACCTTCCAGATTTGATAGTGGCAATAGCAGCAGTGTGAAAAAAGATAATATGAAAGCTCGAGGAAAACAGTTTAAGAAATCTGGAAGCAGTTCATCTAGTTCCAGTGGTTCACAACAGACTGGTTCTGGCCAAAATTATACCGGGTTTATTGCAGACATGTGGAGGAAGACATCCAATAGAGCAATGCCAAGGAGTGTTTGGTAGTTGCAACATCTGTCGACAGACAGGACACTTTGCCAAAGTCTGTCCACACCGAGGTTCTCAACGATCCCAGGGAGCATGATCATCTGAATCAGTGGCTCAGGCTGATAGACGATCATCTTCTGTTCACTCTTTCCAGCCAGCACCTGCCTAGTCACAGTCGAGGCCAGGAGGAAGCCAGACTGTTAGCCAGCCTCCGAGATAGCAGGCCAGAGTGTTTGCATTGACCGAGGAACAGGCCCAGGAAGAACATGATGATGTGGTTGCAGGTAATTGTTCTCTTTGATAGATACAGGTGCATCCCATACTTTTATCTCTGGGCGATTTGCATTGATGCATGCTTTGCCTGTTGAGTCATTATCTACTATAGCATCAGTCTCTTAACCTTTGGGGCGAGGTCTTATATCAGTAAATTCTGTTAGACATTGTATGCTGCAGTATGATGGTAATGGGATCGAGCTAGATTGTATTGTACTAAGTTTCTTTGATTTTGACTGCATTATTGGTATTGATATGCTGACCAAGTACAGAGCTACCGTAGATTGTTTTCAGAAAATTGTAAGATTCAGACCTGAGATGGCTGATGAATGGAATTTTACGGTAAGGGTTCCAGAGCTCGAATTCCTTTCGTATCTGCTTTGTCTATGACTCGATTATTACAGAAATCAGCAGAGGGATTCCTTGTGTATTCAGTAGATGTACTGAAGTCGAGCCCTTCATTGGCAGATTTGCCGTGGTATGTGAGTTTACTGATGTCTTTCCAGATAAGATTCCAGGTTTGCCCCAAGTCCGAGAAATAGACTTCAGTATTGAACTAACACCAGGTACAGTACCTATTTCTAGAGCTCCATACAGAATGACGCCAGTTGAACTTAAAGAATTGAAAGATCGGCTAGAAGATTTACTAGCCAAGGGTTACATCAGACCGAGTGTTTCTCCTTGGGGTGCTCCAGTACTGTTTGTCAGAAAGAAAGACGGTTCAATGAGACTTTGCATTGACTATCGGCAATTGAACAAAGCTACTATAAAGAATAAATATCCTTTGCCTCGTATTAATGATCTTTCCAAGATCGACCTGAAATCTGGATATCATCAGCTGAGAGTCAAAGATTCTGATATATCAAAGACAGCTTTCAGAATCAGGTATGTGTTAGAGTAGGTGCACGTCGAGCAAAGTGTTGGCCCAGTGTTCACAATGAAACTCTATGTATAAACAGTCTTTATTTTAATAATATTTGATATTATTGTTTTGGCACTTCATTATCTGTATACCCATGCTAGTTGCATAGATAAAGTCCATGAATATACAAATAGTAGAAAAAATATGAGATGCTCATATGATGAGTATCATGAAACTCATATTTGGAATACTGTATATTCTAAACAGTTCCTAGTCGATTCAGCCGCCGCTAAGACGGATATGGACCGCTCGAGTTCGAGACTAGTATCTGCAATGTGATTACCATGTTTCATTGGTCGGGGACATTGTGATGTCCGAACATGCAGATAGGTTCTCCTTGTAGAGTGCACTAAACAACCCTCCATAAAGAACTTTCCAAGTGGTTCTCACTTATCGAGTGGAAACGTCCTAGTTTATGGTTTTACACCATCAGTCCTTATGAACCGGGACTGCATTGAGACTCTATATGCTAACGTTTCACTTTGACTTGTTTACCGACTCTCATGGGGTCATCAAGTGGCAAGGTTGGGTACTTTGTCGAAACATATAGGAGTCGATGCATTGTAGTCGGGGATTCACCGCTTACCTTCGGGTATGGATATCCTATGTGATCTCATTTGTATGTAGTTTGAAATCTCTAATCAGATTATGGTGGTAATTAAGAAAGAGGTTTATTAGATTACACCATCGATGCAATTACGACATGACACATAGTATCGATTCATTGAAAACTCTCGATATACCAATGGTTGTCGAATCGGTCGGGATATATGAGATGAAGGGACCGTACTGTACGCTAACCATAATTGAATGGTTCTTGCAGGCATTATCATTTGATATCTTGGGATTCATGTAAGCGATGCTGCTAGGCTTTTAACATGATTGGTTGGGTACTATCACACTTCAGTTCTGAAGTTCTTGTTATCAAGGAGTTGATAATTCAGAATGGATCAATTGGGGTATGCTCGTATAAAGACATGTTAAGTCCGAATCACATGGAGATGTGAACCCACGACTAGTTGAATCAATGAACCATTGAGAGCCACACAAGTACTAGCTTTCTAGATCCCGTTGAGAAGTGAAATGGTTCAATGTGTTGAACGGCTTATAAAGGAGTTATAAGCATAAGGAAAAATAGAAGTATGAATTCTATAAGGAGAATGTAACTTTTAATTTGAGGAAGTGTTCCTAAGTAAAAAGTTGGCCAAAAAATTAAAGTATTTGAATGAAGCACAGCTTAACGAATAAAGTAAATATTACAATCGTGCTAACAAGCTCAAGAATGTAGCCTTGAATGCTACCGATAAGCGAGTAAGTGTGAGCGTAGTGATTTCAGCAGAGTGACAACAAGCTTGAATGATTGTTCGTGCGTTCTCTCTTTTTCGGCTGGCCTCTTCACTTATTTATAGGCTTCCCTTTCAAAGGTAACAATTAAATGTTATTTGAATTTTATATCTGTTCATTTGCCACGTCAATATTCTTCTGACACTCGTACACTGCAGACTCTGAAATGCGGCGTTCCACTACTAGTTGCAGTCGGTTGAACTATTTGTCGGTTGACGTGTTTCAGCTGAATGATCTGCTGTTCGGAAAAACGCTTGTTATGTTCACAACTGAATAAATCAACTGATCAGTCAGTTCTCTTCGAGAGTTCAGTTCAGCTAGAGTCAGTCGCGTAGTTCAGTTTTCTCGTGTTCAGTTATTTACATAAACAGAAGTTTCGCACTTTGTCAAACGCAGAAACTTAGTTTTCAAAAGTTTCCCTCTCTATGGTGTTTGACAAAACTAAGCAAATAATAGCTGAACAACTGAACTCATTGTAGATAATATAAGAATTTGATCAATTGATATTGAACTGAAAAAAAATAGTCTCCGAAAATAGAAACTCGAAACTAACTGCTCTTCTTTTGTTGTTCTAGCATCTCTATAATCTCTTCCCCTTTTTTGTCAAACAGTTCCATCTTAACAGCTAATCTCCGAACATCAGTTGATAGGACGCTGACAGTAGTGAAAATGGTGGAGACAGCAGAAGTCATTGTGGTCTGCAGCGAATCCGTTTTTCTGGATACGAGTGTCTCCAAACTGTCAACTCGTTTGCTGATAGAGTCTTGAGTTACAGAGAGACTCTTAGCCAAACCTTTGCTCTATTGAATTTCTTCTACTGTATGAGATAGAGAGGTTACAACTTCTTGTATTGCCTTCAGTTTCGCTGATTTGAATTGTTCATAATGTTCCAGCTTCAGAGTGTGCTCTAATTGAGTGTGCTGAATCTTGTACATGTCAGTGATCATTTTATTCAAGTTGTTCTGAATCTCCTGAATTTCTTCAAGAACTAATTCCAGATCTGTAAATGAATGAGGAGGTGATTGTCTAGATGTTCCAGGTTCCTGATAGACTTGATCAAAAACCACCAAGGTCCTGTCAGATATAATCATTTCAGTGACAGTCTGTTGAAGATGAGAATCTTCTGGATTGACAAATGGAGGGTCATGAACTGGTGCTTCTGCTTGACAGTCAGCTGAAACTTGGGCTGGCTCGTAAGTTGGAATATGTTCAGAAATGAACAACTGAGCCTCCATATTTGCAGCAATTTGATGATCTGGTGATTGAGCAGGCACAACATTTTTATTATCTAGTTCATCAGTGACAAGATGCGGAACTAGCTCTTCAGTGGAAATGAGAACCTCTTGAGCTGTTTGATCAGCGGAGTGATTAACTGAAATAGGTTCATCTGTTTGAGTTTCTTGAACCACTGACTGATTAATTTCATCATATGAGCGAGTGTCAAGTCAGCTTCTGAATAAAGATTTGAATCATTGGAAGGAGGTGCTGATATAGATGAAGATGGAGCAACTGAAGATGAAGGAACATCTGCTTTCTGCGAAAAAAATAGCAACGGTGTCCTAGATAGTTCCCCAGCTGACTGCTCAGCTAGCTCTTCAGTCACAAGCTCTTGAGACACTGCTGGGATGATTAGTTCTTGATCCATTTCCCAATGTTTAATTTTATGTCTATAGTTCAATCAAATCTGCTTCCATTTGAGCATATACTGCTTTATCATTGAATGCAGTTGGACTTGAGGGATTGAAATTTTGTCGCAGCTCAGCAACAATCTTCTGCAGCTTCTTCTCTCTTGTAAGATCAAAGAAATATTTCTTCTTCTCCAAAGCTTGAGAGATCGAGGAAGCTTTGACCATTTTCAACACCACTTTTTCCAGTTCAATAAATCTTTTCAGCTTATATTTCTTCTGGAGCTCCTTAGCGAAAACATGAGCTCGGAATCTTACCCATTCCTCACATATTTTGAGTTTCTCTGCTGAAAATTCATTGACCTGTTGCCAAATAAGATGAATATGAGTTTGAATGGCATTAGTAGGCCTGGGGTCTTCTTGTGTTTTACTCTTGCCCTCGGGGTCAGTCAGAATATGAGGGATGTTTAATCCAGAAGTAGTTGCATCAATCCCCTCTTTGAGCACCACCCCTGTAGGTCTAGAAAATGGTAGAGGAATGTAACGAGAAACAGTGATTAATGGAGCTTTGACTACAGCCAGTCTGGTCCGATCACTATGTTCAGTGATTGTCCTCTGCGGTAGATTGGTGGACAAGGGTAACTGATCCTCTGCTGAGGATGTAGTTGGGACTGCCTTTAACGGAACAGCTTGGATTGGCTGTTGAGCTGTTGATTCCATCATACTATCAGTTGGTATGACATTAAATGTAGCAGCAGGTTTGGTCTTCAATGTCCGTGGTTTCTTGATGATTTGAGGAGACAGAGTCTTCTCTATATCAAATTCACTCACAATCAATTTCCGCTTGGTAGTCTTCAAAGTCTTGGATTTCTTGACTGATTTGGGAGCAGCCTGTGTTAGAATAGGTGCCCGTCGAGCCAAGTGTTGGCCGAGTGTTCACAATGAAACTCTATGAATAATCAATCTTTATTTTAATAATACTTGAAATTATTGTTTTGGCAAATCTTTATCTGTATACCCATGCTAGTTGCATAGATAAAGCCCTTGAATATACAAATAGTAGAAAGAATATGAGATGCCCATATGATGAGTATCATGAAACTCATATTTGGAATACTCTATATTCTAAACGGTTCCTAGTCGATTCAGCCGCCACTAAGAAGGATATAGGCCGCTCGAGTTCGAAACTAGTATCTGCGATGTGAGTACCATGTTTCATTGGTAGGGGACATTGTGATGTCCGAATATGCAGATAGGTGCTCCTTGTAGAGTGCACTGAACAACCCTCCATAAAAGGACTTTCCAAGTGGTTCTCACTTATCGAGTGGAAAAGTCCTGGTTAATGGTTATACACCATTAGTCCTTATAACCCGGGACAACATTGAGACTCTATGTGCTAGAATTACACTTTGACTTGTTTACCGACTCTCATGGGGTCATCAGGTGGCAATGTTGGGTGTTCTGTCGAAACACATAGGAGTCGATGCATTGTAGTCGGGGATTCACCGCTTACCTACGGGTATGGATATCCTATGTGTTTTCATGTATACGTAGTTTGAAATCTCTGGTCAGAGTATGGTGGTAATTATGAAAGGGGTTTCATAGATTACACCATCGATGCAACTACAACATGAACATAGTATCGATTCATTGACAACTCTCAATAAACCAATGGTTGTCGAATCGGTCGGGATATATGAGTTGAAGGGACCGTACTGTACGCTAACCATAATAGAATGGTTCTTGCAGGCACTATCATTTGATACCTAGGGAATCATGTAAGCGATGCTGCTAGGCGTTTAACATGATTGGTTGGGTGCTATCAGACTTGAGTTCTGACGTTCTTGTTATCAAAGTGTTGATAAGTAAGAATGGAGCAATTGGGGTATGCTCAAATAAGGACATGTTTAGTCCGAATCACATGGAGATGTGAACCCACGGCTAGTCGTATCAATGAACCATTGAGGGCCACATAAGTACTAGCTTTCTAGATCCCGTTGAGAAGTAAAATAGTTCAATGTGTTGAACGGCTTATAAAGGAGTTTATAAGCGTAAGGAAAATTAGAAGTATGACTTCTATAAAGGAGAAAATAGTTCAATGTGTTGAACGGCTTATAAAAGAGTTTATAGGCGTAAGGAAAAATAGAAGTATGACTTCTATGAGAGAAATGTAAATTTTAATTTATGGAAATGTTCCTAAATTAAAAGTTGGCCAAGTGAATAATGTATTTGAAAATTGTGATTTTCATAAACATTATTATGGACTAAATTAAATTAATTCAAGTGTTGAATTAATTAAACACTAGTGGACCTATTAGAGTCCAAATAATTAAATTAATTCAAGTGTTGAATTAATTAAATCATATTGAGTCTTGTAGAGCTCAATTTTAATTAATTATTTAACTAGTGGGACTTGGGTAAATTCAAGTAATGTTTAATTAGTCTCAAATATGTTTGAGATAATTAAATTTAGTCCATGGTTTTTAATTTGTTAAAAACCATATAATATGCATGCATGGGAGGTGAAAGTTTGGGAGACTACTTTTTGAGTTTTCAAGGCATGGCATGCAAAAAGTAATTTCTACTTTTTCCACTACCAAGACAAGTCTCCCTTCCCTCATTCTAGCATCACTATGGCCGAATTCTCCTTATTCTCTCCCAAAAGTTTTCTCTCAATTTTCTTCTTCAAGTGTTGAGGAATGAACAATACTTCTCTTTGAAAAATCCTTTTATTTTTCTAGTGCAAAATAAGAGGGGCTCTAGCTAGTTGGTGGTGGGCCTAATTTTGGAGTAAGGAGGAAGCATGTAGAAGTTCTTGCCATACAAGAGCTAAGGTGTTTACACCTTAGTTGGAGCCATAATCAATCTTTGAGAATAATAGGTACATTTCTTAACACACTATGAATGTCATTTTTGTTAGAGTAGGTGCCCGTCGAGCCAAGTGTTGGCCGAGTGTTTACAATGAAACTCTATGTATAAGCAATCTTTATTTTAATAATATTTGAAATTATTGTTTTGGCAAATCTTTATCTGTATACCCATGCTAGTTGCATAGATAAAGACCTTGAATATACAAATAGTAGAAAGAATATGAGATGCTCATATGATGAGTATCATGAAACTCATATTTGGAATACTGTATATTCTAAACAGTTCCTAGTCGATTCAGCCGCCGCTAAGAAGGATATAGGCCGCTTGAGTTCGAGACTAGTATCTACGATGTGAGTACCATGTTTCATTGGTAGGGGACATTGTGATGTCTGAGCATGCAGATAGGTGCTCCTGGTAGAGTGCACTGAACAACCCTCAATAAAAGGACTTTCCAAGTGGTTCTCACTTATCGAGTGGAAACGTCCTAGTTTATGGTTGTACACCATTAGTCCTTATGACCCGGGACAACATTGAGACTCTATGTGCTAGAATTACACTTTGACTTGTTTACCGACTCTCATGGGGTCATCAGGTGGCAAGGTTGGGTGTTCTGTCGAAACATATAGGAGTCGATGCATTGTAGTCCGGGATTCACCGCTTACCTTCGGGTATGGATATCCTATGTTTTATCATGTGTATGTAGGTTGAAATCTCTGATCAGAGTATGGTTGTAATTATGAAAGGGGTTTCATAGATTACACCATCGATGCAACTACGACATGACACATAGTATCGATTCATTGACAACTCTCGATAAACCAATGGTTGTCGAATCGATCGGGATATATGAGTTGAGTACTGTACGCTAAACATAATTGAATGGTTCTTGCAGACACTATCATTTGATACCTAGGGAATCATGTAAGCGATGCTGCTAGGCGTTTAACATGATTGGTTGGGTACTATCAGACTTGAGTTCTGACGTTCTTGTTATCAAGGAGTTGATAAGTAAGAATGGAGCAATTGGGGTATGCTCATATAAGGACATGTTTAATCCGAATCACATGGAGATGTGAACCCAAGACTAGTTGTATCAATGAACCATTGAGGGCCACACAAGTACTGCCTTTCTAGGTCCCGTTGAGAAGTAAAAATAGTTAAATGTGTTGAACGGCTTATAAAGGAGTTTATAAGCGTAAGGAAAATTAGAAGTATGACTTCTATAAAGGAGAAATTAGTTCAATGTGTTGAACGGCTTATAAATGAGTTTATAAGCGTAATGAAAAATAGAAGTATGACTTCTATGAGGGAAATGTAACTTTTAATTTAAGGAAGTGTTCCTAAATTAAAAGTTGGCCAAACGAGTAATGTATTTGAAAATTGTGATTTTCGTAAACATTATTATGGACTAAATTAAATTAATTCAAGTGTTGAATTAATTAAACACTAGTGGGCCTAGTAGAGTCCAAGTAATTAAATTAATTCAAGTGTTGGATTAATTAAATAACATTGGGCCTTGTAGAGCCCAATTTGAAATAATTATTCAACTAGTGAGCTTGAGTAAAATCAAGTAAACTTTAAATGGACTCAAATGTGTTTGAGACATTTAAATAAAAGTCCATGGGCCTTGTAATTGTTACAAGCCCAAGTAGAATGTGCATGGGGAGGTGAAGAGTTGGAGACAACTTTTTCAATATCCAAGGCATGGCATGCTTTTGGGACAACACAACAACTTTTTCACACACAAAGAAAAGTCTCCCTTCTCTCCTCCCACCCCTATGGCCGAACTTGTCCTCTCCTTTTCTCCCAATTTTTGTTCTTCAATTGTTGAGGAAACAATACACTTCTCAAAGAAAAATGCTCTAATTTTTCTAGTGCAAAATTAGAGTGGTTCTAGCTAGTTGGTGGTGGGCTTAATATTTGAGCAAGGCGGGCTCAAAGGAAGCTTGAATATTGTCTTGCCATTCAAGAGCTAAGGTGTTTGCACCTTAGTTGGAGCCATCATCAATCTTTTAAGATTGATAGGTACATTTCTAAACACACTATGAATGTCATTTTTGTGTTTGTTGTATTTGCTACACAATATCTTTGAGGTGGCCGAAATTTTTGATGAATTTTTTTATTTTTTTTAACTTCCGTTGCGCTTTGGGTCACCGTAACCGATCCCCTTTCAAGTGGTATCCGAGCTATGGTTACGATTTTGTGTAGAAATTACAAGATATTGTGTTGAGATCGATTTCTAACCGCATGAGGTGAAGTTTTGCAACGATTCAAGGCCGGATTTGGGGCGGCTTTTGGGCAGCAAGTTGCTGCCCATTTCGGGCAGCTTTGGCTGGCCGAGGGGCTGCCCGAAACGGGCAGCAAGGGCAGCCCAAGGGGCTGAACAGCCCCCCTATTTTTAATAAAAAAAATTTTTTTGCATGTTGGCCGGAATCCGGCGACGGAGCTCCGGCGACGGCGACGACGGCTAGGGTTTCCAAAAGTGTTTTGGAATATCAAAGTGTCATGGGCCTTGAGTTGTTGGGCCATTGGATGGCTAACATATTTGTGAATTTTGAATGGGCCAAAACGTTTTTGGTGAAAAATGAATTTTTGGGCCCTTAAGTTTAAAATTACAAAAGTTGCAAACATTTTCTCCTGAAATAAATATTTTAAGTTGGACTTTAAATATTTATAGTAAATGGTGATTTACAAGAAATTCGGTTATAAATAAATTAATTTGAAAGTAGACAAAGGTGTTTGTATACTTTGTTAATTTAGTTTATAATCGTGACGGTTAGTGATTGGATCAAGATATATAATATTGGATCAATTAATTATTGTGATAATTAATTGATGATGTATGATATGTGATATTATGCATGAAGGATGATCAAAAGACCAAGCCCAATTTGCTAGGTGTATGCTAGGATATTTTGTGTTGAATGATTGTAATAATTATCAATTTATAAAGTGGGCTTGGTTTATGGCCCGTTCCCACCCCATGAGATGTATCCCTATTTTCCATGGATATTTATTTGTAAATATTAGTATAGTGGATGATCAAGATTGGAAGATGGTGGCCATGATGATTATGAAGATCGAAGACATGTAGATATTGGAAGCTAATGTAATAGTTGCATTTGCATCCCATGCATTTCCTTAGGATTGGACCTAGGCCCGTGTTTAGCTCACACGATCCGTTAGTATTGGGGCGATTGATCATCCTTGTTTTGATTACTGTTTATAATTTATACATGATATGTTATAAATAATGAGTATGTGCGTTATTATTATGATAATAACAAAGTTGCATGAATATGGCAAACATACGATCAAACATGGCGAGCTTTTAAATAAAATTAATGATGAGACCTTTCAAAATTAAAAACCCTCATTTTGAATAAGATTCAAAATTAATATCAAGCCCGAAAAGGGTAATTATAAATTTGTTTATAATTTCCATGTCTTCCATCGACAAATGGGTGCATGACGAATCGCTACCCATACTCGGGGCTCGGCTCATATTATTGGGGGGGCTTTTAGTACCGGAAAGCTGTGACATCCATTTGACATGGTGATGTGAACTACGTGGAACTCCCATGACTTCGGCTCATATTATTGAGGGAACTCTTGGCGACCGTCCATTAAGGTTCAACATCGATGGGTAAGGCTTGACACGTGAAGATGAACGACGTCATATTATTGGGTCCTAATCAACCGTGAGACAAAAGTTTACGTTAAGGGTTGCATTGTGATGCAATTGGAAACTACCTTTTAGGAATTGTGATTGGCTGATATTATTCGGGATCATAATTCGCTAATTGGACCTTACGTACCTACTGAGGAAAGGAGTTTCCCATTTTCACTAGAGGGTAGTGAAAGATGTCAAAACAGTGGGAGCAAATATTTATGAAGTAAAAGTCCAAACTTCATATCTTACTAAATATTTTAAAATAGTCATCAACATTTATCTGTTTTTACTTTTCAGTACAAATTGGCAATGTCTTCGATTCGCAATCCGATATCCATAATACTCGACAAACACATATTAACTGGACCTAATTACCTCACTTGGCTAAGAAACCTGAAAATCGTCTTGAATTCGAAAAGGGTAGCATATACACTGACTGAGTCGCCCCCTGTTGAGGCTCCGACTGACTGCGATCCTGAGGAATTGCAGGCTTACAAGGAATGGTGTGACCATGACTTGATAGCCAGGTGTTATATGCTGACTTCTATGAATGATGAGCTGCAGAGGCGTTTTGAGGATGCAAAGAATGCTGCTGACATTCATATGCACCTCAAGGAGCTCTTTGGTGAGCAGACTCGGCCTATTAGGCATGCTACTGTCAAGGAGCTGATCACTTTGCGCATGCGAGATGGGGCCTCGGTCCATGAGCATGGCCTAAAGTTGATTGGGCTCGTGGACAAGCTCGTTGGCATGGATCTGATCTTGCCTTCGGAGTTGACCACCGACGTGTTGCTGTTATCATTGCCTAGCTCATTTGATCCTTTTGTGGTTAACTTCAACATGAACAAGATGGAGCCGACCCCTGAGGAGTTGGTGAATATGCTTGTTACGTTTGAATCAACCATCAAGAAAGAGAAGTTGGTTCTTTATGTGGGTTCTTCATCTGGTACGAAGATTGATCCACATGGGAAGGGAAAGAAGAGTTCTTTCCAACGTCCCAAGAAGAACGTGCCCTTGTTGAGGCAATCTCCGAATCCCGTTGAGGCAGCCAGACCAGTTAAGGCTGAAAAGACTGATGATGAATGTCATCACTGCAAGAAGCCTGGACATTGGAGGCGTAACTGCAGGGAATATCTTGCCCAGAAGAGTTCTGGAAATGGTATGTTCTAAATTGAAGTAAACATTTCAATTAACTCTACTTCTTGGGTATTAGATACCGGTTGTGGTTCACATCTCTGTAATGAGTTACAGGTGATGGGAAGAAGTAGGAAGCTTAAGGAAGGTGTGACCTTCTAGAAGATGGGCAATGAAGCAAGAGTTGCTGCCAAGGCTATTGAATATGTTTACTTATTGTTGAACAACAGTTTTAAGTTAATTTTATGAGATGTTTTGTTTGTACCTCATTTTGTAAAAAACATTGTTTCCATTTCTACGCTGATAAAAATGGATATTCTTGTTTATTTGCAAAGGTGTTTGCAACATTTACATGAATGAATGTTTGATTGGTACTGGTGAACTTGAAAACGATCTCTATAACTTAAAATTGAAAGATATTCCATTAAATGTCCATTTAAATGTTCCTCCCAAATAAATATTCTTATCTTAGAATATGGGGAGCCCTGCTTATGTAAAGCAGGTAGTGGGAGATAAATTGGATAGTCGATCCATTTTATGTTTCTTTGTGGGATATCCAAAGAATTTGGTTGGATATTATTTCTATCATCCCAAAGAAACAAAGGTGTTTGTTTCTAGGAATGCAACCTTTTTGGAAAAGAAATTTTCTATTGGATAGAAAAGGGGAGATGATAGAACTCGAAGAGGTTCGAGAGACACCCACAATCATAGAACCCACACGCGAAAAGCCAAGAGAGGAGATACAAGCTCCTAGAAGATCCGAGAGAGTCTCGAGACCACCTATGAGGTATGGTCTGCTTCTTGAAGAGGGTCATGATGAGCCTAACCATGGATGTGATCCAAGGACCTTCAAGGAAGCATTATCTGATGTCGATTCATCAAAAGTGGCTTGAAGCAATGGAATCTGAGATGAATTCCATGCATTCGAACCAAGTGTGGATTCTCGTGGATCCACCTGAGAGAATTGTTCCCATAGGGTGTAAATGGATTTACAAGAGGAAACTTGGGGCGGATGGGAAGGTATTGACCTTCAAGGCGCGATTGGTGGCAAAAAGATATACTCAAAGACAAGGAGTTGACTTTGAGGAAACCTTTTCACCAGTTGCAATGTTCAAGTCTATAAGGATATTGCTAGCCATAGCTGCATGGTATGAATATGAGATATGGCAGATGGAAGTCAAGACAGCCTTTCTTAATTGGGATATTAAGGAAGAGATTTACATGTCTCAAACCTGGAGGGTTTACATCTATCGGAAGTGAGCATATGGTATGCAAACTTCAAAGATCTATTTATGGTCTAAAGCAGGCATCTAGGAGTTGGAACCTCAAATTCGACAGTACAATCAAAGAGTTTTGTTTTGATAAGAATCCTGAGGAACCCTGTGTGTATAAAAAGGTCAGTGGGAGTGTTGTGACATTCCTGGTGTTTTATGTTGATGACATTCTATTCATTGTGAATGATGTAGGAATGTTGCAATCAACTATAATATGGTTAGCAAGTAAGTTCTCGATACAGGACTTGGGTGAAGCATCTTTTGTATTGGGAATACATATATATAGAGATAGATCAAGAATATTGCTTGGTCTCACCCAGTCCACATACATTGATACCATGTGAAGCGGTTCTCGATGGATGAGTCCAAGAGAGGACATCTACCAATGTGTCATGGCGTGTCCCTATCCAAGTCTATGTCTCCCAAGACTGATGCAGAGATAGCGGCGATGACAAGCATTCCTTATGCATCTGCGATTGGTAGCATCATGTATGAGATGATATCTACATGTCCTGACGTGGCTTTCGCACTAAGTGTAGTGAGTAGATATCAATCGAACCCCGGTCTTCCACATTGGAAAGCTGTGAAAGACATCCTCAAGTAGTTGAAAAGGACCAATAAATTGTTCTTGGTATATGGGGTGGAGAACTGAAATTGGAAGGCTATACCGACTCTAGCTTCCAAAACGATATCGATGACTCGAAGTCAACCTCTGGGTTTGTATTCATGCTCAATGGTGCTGCTGTCTTTTGGAAGAGTTCCAAGCAAGACAATACTACGGATTTCAGCACAGAGGCCGAATACATTGCTGCATTAGATGCAGCAAGGGAGGCTGTTTGGATAAGGAATTTCGTCTAAGAGTTGGACGTCATTCCTAATGGAGTTGCTCCTCTCCCGGTGTTGTGTGGCAACACGGGAGCTATTGCTCAAGCAAAGGAGCCTAGGTCTCATCAGAAGTCCAAACATGTATTGAGAAAGTATCACATCCTCGGAGAGATTGTGGAAAGAGGAAGAAGTGTCTTTTGACATAGTCGGCTCCGCAGATAATGTTGCTGATCCACTAGCTAAGCCTTTACCTAGACCATTATTCGAGATGCATCGCGAATCAATGAGTTTGAAGCATACGGGTAGTTGGCTCTAGTGCAAGTGGGAGATTGTTAGAGTAGGTGCCCGTCGAGCCAAGTGTTGGCCGAGTGTTCACAATGAAACTCTATGTATAAGCAATCTTTATTTTAATAATATTTGAAATTATTGTTTTGGCAAATCTTTATCTGTATACCCATGCTAGTTGCATAGAGAAAGACCTTGAATATACAAATAGTAGAAAGAATATGAGATGCTCATATGATGAGTATCATGAAACTAGTATTTGGAATATTGTATATTCTAAACAATTCCTAGTCGATTCAGCCGCCGCTAAGAAGGATATAGGCCGCTTGAGTTCGAGACTAGTATCTGCGATGTGAGTACCATGTTTCATTGGTAGGGGACATTGTGATGTCCGAGCATGCATATAGGTGCTCCTGGCAGAGTGCACTGAACAACCCTCAATAAAAGGACTTTCCAAGTGGTTCTCACTTATCGAGTGGAAACGTCCTAGTTTATGGTTGTACACCATTAGTCCTTATGACCCGGGACAACATTGAGACTCTATGTGCTAGAATTACACTTTGACTTGTTTACCGACTCTCATGGGGTCATCAGGTGGCAAGGTTGGGTGTTCTGTCGAAACATATAGGAGTCGATGCATTGTAGTCCGGGATTCACCGCTTACCTTCGGGTATGGATATCCTATGTGTTATCATGTGTATGTAGGTTGAAATCTCTGATCAGAGTATGGTTGTAATTATGAAAGGGGTTTCATAGATTACACCATCGATGCAACTACGACATGACACATAGTATCGATTCATTGACAACTCTCGATAAACCAATGGTTGCCGAATCGATCGGGATATATGAGTTGAAGGGACCGTACTGTACGCTAACCATAATTGAATGGTTCTTGCAGGCACTATCATTTAATACCTAGGGAATCATGTAAGCGATGCTGCTAGGCGTTTAACATGATTGGTTGGGTACTATCAGACTTGAGTTCTGACGTTCTTGTTATCAAGGAGTTGATAAGTAAGAATGGAGCAATTGGGGTATGCTCATATAAGGACATGTTTAGTCCGAATCACATGGAGATGTGAACCCACGGCTAGTTGTATCAATGAACCATTGAGGGCCACACAAGTACTGCCTTTCTAGATCCCGTTGAGAAGTAAAAATAGTTCAATGTGTTGAACGGCTTATAAAGGAGTTTATAAGCGTAAGGAAAATTATAAGTATGACTTCTATAAAGGAGAAATTAGTTCAATGTGTTGAACGGCTTATAAATGAGTTTATAAGCGTAATTAAAAATAGAAGTACGATTTCTATGAGGGAAATGTAACTTTTAATTTAAGGAAGTGTTCCTAAATTAAAAGTTTGCCAAACGAGTAATGTATTTGAAAATTGTGATTTTCATAAACATTATTATGGACTAAATTAAATTAATTCAAGTGTTGAATTAATTAAACACTAGTGGGCCTAGTAGAGTCCAAGTAATTAAATTAATTCAAATGTTGGATTAATTAAATAACATTGGGCCTTGTAGAGCCCAATTTGAAATAATTATTCAACTAGTGAGCTTGAGTAAAATCAAGTAAACTTTAAATGGACTCAAATGTGTTTGAGACATTTAAATAAAAGTCCATGGGCCTTGTAATTGTTACAAGCCCAAGTAGAATGTGCATGGGGAGGTGAAGAGTTGGGAGACAACTTTTTCAATATCCAAGGCATGGCATGCTTTTGGGACAACACAACAACTTTTTCACACACCAAGAAAAGTCTCCCTTCTCTCTTCCCACCCCTATGGCCGAAATTTTGCTCTCCTTTTCTCCCAATTTTTGTTCTTCAATTGTTGAGGAAACAATACACTTCTCAAAGAAAAATGCTCTAATTTTTCTAGTGCAAAAATAGAGTGGTTCTAGCTAGTTGGTGGTGGGCTTAATATTTGAGCAAGGCGAGCTCAAAGCAAGCTTGAAGATTGTCTTGCCATTCAAGAGCTAAGGTGTTTGCACCTTAGTTGGAGCCATCATCAATCTTTTAAGATTGATAGGTACATTTCTAAACACACTATGAATGTCATTTTTGTGTTTGTTGTATTTGCTACACAATATCTTTGAGGTGGCCGAAATTTTTCATGAAATTTTTGATTTTTTTTAACTTCCGTTGCGCTTCCGGTCACCGTAACCGATCCCCTTTCAATTTTTGTGTTTTATTGTATTTACTACACAAAGAACATGGTGGCCGAAAATTTATTAGTAAAAATTTAATTTTTTGAACTTCCGTTGTGCTTCCGGTCACCGTAACCTATCCCCTTTCAGCCTGCTGCGTCCCAATCTCCTTTTTGATCTTCACGAATTGATCAGGAGACAATCCTAGTTTAGTCTTTGGTGGAAAAATGTTTTTGGCATTGAAAATTTTGAATTTCGATAATCTCTTTAAATTATCAGCCACCAATCCTTTGACTTTTATCAAATGACTGAGCTGCACTGCAAAGCCTTTGGACTGCTTCGTGGATAGAAACATATTCTTCAAGGTGTTGAAGATAAGGTGCTTCAATTTAAGTTGCCGTCCATCCATGATAACAGTGATGGCTTGGAATTTCTCCAAAGTTACTGCAGCAAAAGATCATGCCTTCGCCAATAGCCCCTTGGCAACAATATCTGCTAGCAATTGAACTTCGTACTTCAGTTCTTTCTTAAGATCGGAAACTTTGATTTTCTATCCATCAGCAGAGAGTAGGGTCTGCATCTCTTCAACATCAGATGCTTTGACATCAGCAAGGTGTGCCAATCCATCAGAAGGCAACAAGAAAAATTCTCAAAAAGAGTCTTCAGAGATGGTCAACAACTGACTATTGACAGTAGAAATGATTTTTCCTTTAGAATTGATGTAGCCATTGGAGTAGAAGTCTTGAAGTTCTTTGGGTAAATATCCTGTGAAGATCTCCCCAAGAATGTCCTCAGCCCAGCTGATTCGAGCGTCAGAAAGACATTCTTGACATTGGCTTCTCCGAATTGACAGAACTGATCCAAAATTGATAGCCATAGCGTTCAATACGTGATCGGGAATCTGGTTTGCCATTGCTGATAATATGAAAACATGAAATTTTTAAAAAAAACAAGCTCTGAGTGTATGAATTTGTTTTTTAAAATTGATATGCGTGTAAGAAAAACTGAATTGAATCGGGGAATGGTACATATGTACGTGACAGTTCAAATTTGGGACACGTGTCAGTCCCTGAAAATTTTGGATGAAAACGTGTGTACGTGTGCTGTAAGCGTGTGTACAATTTAAGCGGTTTAAATGCGTCCACGTTTTTGAAACTGCTATTCATCATGAGATAGCAATCAGTCACTTCACTTGATTTGGAATATAATGTGGTTAATTAGTTAACTTACGTGAGATGATGAGTAACATAACCAACTGAACGATGAGTTGTGAAACTGTGTCCTTTCAGTGAAGATTTACTAACCACTGTCTTCTCAGTTAACCTCTTAAAACCAATATTCCTCCTAAATAGATGCATATTATGAGAACTTAATCAAATTAAATCTTATGCTTAGAAGGTTAATCGTCTACTGTAATGACTTTGTCCTTTCATATTCGTTGACCCTGCGCTATAAATAGGAGTAGCTTAGTTAGTTTCAAACATATCAGCTAATAATATTCAGCAGCTTAAAATGGCAGGTGCGGGTAGCTCAAGGACTCCAGATATGGCTGAAGAATTCATGAAGGCAGCTTTGGAACAACGAAAAGCTGATATGGAAGATGAAGTCTTCCATAAGATCCTTTGCTATTGGGAGGAGCTGTATCAGCAAGTCTTCCATAAGATCCTTTGCTATTGGGAGGAGCTGTATCAGCAACTGCTTATGTTTCAGTTGCTGCTGCATCAGCTGATAGTTGAATATTCTCAATGGGCTCTCTCAACTGATTTTCTGGAATAGTTTCATGTTCAGCTGGTTGATCTATGACTTCTGGTTCTGGTGTTTGGAGGTTGTTCCGATTGATATGATTATCCTCTTCATCATCATCCTCCAAACTGATATTTGTAAAATCTGTCAGCTAGCTCAATTGGATCAGTTGGCTTTTCAGTTAATAAACTTTCTTCAAAAATAACATGGATAGATTCTTCCACATTCAAAGATTTTTATTAAAAACTCTATATGCTTTGCTAACTGAAGAATATCCAAGAAATATTCCCTCTGCAGATTTTGCATCAAAGTTTTTAAATGATTTTTACAATTATCAAGTATAAAACGTCTGCAGCCGAATATCTTGAAATAAGAAACCACACTTTTTCTTCCATTCCAGATCTCATAAAGTGTTTTCATATGATTCTTATTAATCATAGATCTGTTCTGAGTATAACACACAGTGTTTACTGCCTCTGCCCAAAACCTTTGAGAAATACCAAAATCAGCAAGCATCGTTCTAGCAGCTTCTTTAAGGGTCCGGTTTCTCCTCTCAGCTACACCATTTTGCTGAGGGGTTCTAGCTGCTGAGAGATCATGCTTAATTCCAGCATTTTCTAAAAAATTTGAAAGAATTTGATTGATGAATTCAGTTCCTCGATCGGATATGATTCTATCAATTCCAACAGATTTTTCATTTAATAATCTTTTGAAAAGCTTAATCAGTTGGTCAGCAATTTGGTCCTTGGATTTGAGAAAAATAACCCAAGTAAATCTTGAAAAATCGTCCACAACCACCAAGGTGTATTTCATTCCCCCTAAGCTCGTGAATAGTATTGGACCAAATAGATCCATATGTAATAACTTTAAGCATCGGGAAGAAGATTTACGGCCCTTGTTTTTAAAAGAAGATTTTACTTGTTTTCCAAACTGACATGCTGAACAAATTTTGTCTTTTGAAAAATTTACTTTGGGCAGACCAGTTACAAGATCATGATGACTCAGATAAGCAATGGATATAAAGTTTAGATGGTTCAGTCTCTTATGCCATAACCAGTTTTTAGAAGATTTGGAAGTAATAAGACAAACAGGAGCATTAGGTTGTTCAGTCAAACTTACTTTGTAAGTATTTCCACAACGTTTGCCAGTTAGAATGACTTCATCAGTTGAGTCTCTAACTGAACAAGTATGTTTGTCCAAGTGAACTGAGAAATTGTTTTCGCACAACTGACTGATGCTTATCAAGTTATACTTCAAATTCTCAACTAGCAAAAAATCTTTAATTGTAAAGCTACCATGGATAAGCTTACCCTTACCCATGGTTTTACCTTTGGAATTATCTCCAAAACTGACATTTGGTCCAGTGTATTTGATCAGTTGAGATAATAAGTTTGCATCTCCCGTCATGTGTCGTGACAAACCACTATCCAAGTACCAGATTGATTCCTTGCATGTACTTGTTACCTGCAATCACACACAATATATGATTCTGGTACCCTTTTATATTTGGGTCCAGAGCTGATTAGTCCTTTAGGAACCCAGACTTGGATCATTCTAACTGACTGTCCAGTTACCGTATTCTAGATGGTCTTTCTTGATCTTTGTGTGCTAGGTGTGTAGTGTGCAGATGAGACAACATGAGATTTAGCTTTATTCAACTGATTGTTCAGCTGATATTTTTTCTGAACAGGCTTGTTGTTATAGTAATTGGAGTAGCAATTTGAAAAATTTCTTTTGAACTTTTTTGATGACTGACTGCGTGAGTCAGCTAAAGCTTTTGGGCTATAACCAATACCATATTTTCTAGCCTTGTTTGTACTTTCAATAGGCTGTTCAACCAGTTTACTTTGCTCAGTTTGTTCTTATACCATAACTGATTTGACAAAGTGAATGTATTTCCCTTAATACATATTCAGTTTTTGTTGAGTACCATTGGAAGCCATTTCATCTTAGTTGTTGAACCCTAAACCAGTTTTATCAGTGACTGATTTATGTGATTTCTGTATATCAGTTAATGCAACAGATGATTTGTTCCAAGCATGAATAAGCTCAGTTTGCTTTGAATTTTCAAGCATCAACTTTTGAATCATTGATTGATTCCTGCTTCTTTCAGCTTTGAGCTCAGCAATTTCTCCTTTAAGACTCAACACATCAACTGATGCATCAGTTGTAGTTTTATTGTCTATAGGGTCATTTTTCTTTGCTCTAGCCTTTTCAAATGGTAAGGCAAGCTTATGATACTCACTAACCATATCATGCAGATTTGAAATAAAGTTCTTCTCAGGTGAAATCAGTTGAGCTAAAGTCAAATACCTGTTGATTGCTTGACTCCAGTTCTGTATCACCAGCCATCAGACATTTCACTTCCTCTTCACTATCACTGGAACTGCATGAGGTCTCTGGCTCTGACTCTTCACTGTCAGTTTCAGCCCATTTTGATTTGCTCTCTTCAGCTAAGAGCACTTCATGCTTCTTCCAGAAGGACTTCTTATCTTCTTTGGGTCTCCTTTTGTGCTCATATAATTTCTTCTTTCTTTCAGTTGAGCCTTGACTGTCTTTCTTGGGTTTGGTACAGTCAGCAATGAAGTGACCAGATTTGCCACAGTTGTAGCAAGCGTTTGATTCCTCCTTGGAATTGCCTCTCTGATATTTATTCTGGAAGTTTCCCTGATTTTTCCTCAAAAATCTTCCGAACTTTTTGATGAACAATGACATGGCATCATTGCTTAGTTGATTAGCAATTTTCTCTACTGAACCAGTTGGTTCTGTTCTAACAGCAGCTAAGGCAGTTGTGGCTGCTGGAGTAGAGGGTTCTCCCTCTCGAGTTTGCAACTCGAACTCATATGCCTTCAGATCAGCAAATAGATCATGAAGCTCAACTTTGTTCATATCCTTGGATTCCCTCATTTCCATGGTCTTTACGTCCCACTCCTTGGGAAGACCACTGATTACCTTCAAGGCAACTTCTTTGTTTGTGTACACTTTTCCAAGTGCATTTAATTCATTGATGATGCAGCTGGTTCTTTCATCATATTCATGCATCGTTTCACCAGCTCTCATTTTGATATTGCCAAACTTATGAACAACAACAAAAAGTTTGTTTTCTTTGGTTTGTTCTTTCCCTTCGCAAAGCTGGATCAGCTTCTCCCAAATCTCTTTGGCTTTCTTGCACAATTTGATTTTACTGAACGTTACCTTGTCCAGTGTTTTGTATAGTATGTCTTTTGCTACGTTGTCCATATTTGCTTTCCATTTGTCTTCAGCAGTCCACTCGTCTCTGGGCTTTTCAATTCTATGAGGTGCCACATCAGTGATTGCGACTGCTGTATTGGCTTTCAGAATCCTCAGTGGTCCGTCAGTGATGACGTACCACATATCATCGTCTTGTGCGGCTAAGTGAGCCTGCATCCTGATTTTTCAATCATCAAAGTCTTATCTGGAGAACATAGGGATCTTGTTGAAGGAAGACATGATCAATTAATTTGAGTTGAGATATTCTTAGACAAGATACAACTGCTCTGATACTACTTGAAAGGATCGATTGGAAAGCTTATGAGTGTTTAGAAGGGGAGGTTGAATAAACACTCGCGGATTATATATTTTCTTCGAAAAATGAGTTCAATTTAATGACAAACTGATGTTCGGTATCTTGTCAGTCGATGAAAATCAGTTTAACTAAAAAATAGATGCGGAAGTAAACTGACTGAAAGATAGAATAACTGAATGAAAAACAATAACTGAAATAGTATGCACACAATTTGTTTCTAGATGTTCGGAGAATAGAATAACTTCTACGTCACCCCTTCTATCACGAGGTTAGGATTTCCACTAAAATACTTTGATCAAATATAACAGTTGTACTGAAACTCTTAAGTTTGGACTTATCAGTGCCAACAATGAAACTCTTAGTTACAAATGGCTTTTATAGTTCTCAACTGAATGAAGCACAAACTAATGAATAAAGCAAATATTACAATCGTGTTAACAAACTCAAGAATGTAGCCTTGAATGCTACGGATAAGCGAGTAAGTGAGAGCGTAGTGATTTCAGCAGATTGACAACAAGCTTGAATGAAAGTTCGTGTGTTCTCTCTTTTTCAGCTGGCCTCTTCACTTATTTATAGGCTTCCCTTTCAACGGTAACAATTAAATGTTATTTGAATTTTATATCCGTTGATTTGCTACGTCAATATTCTTCTGACACCCGTACATTGCAGACTCTGAAATGCGACGTTCCACTACTAGTTGCAGTCTGTTGTACTATTAGTCGGTTGACGTGTTTCAGCTGAATGATCTGCTGTTGGGCAAAACGCTTGTTATGTTCACAACTGAATAAATCAACTGATCAGTCAGTTCTCTTCGAGAGTTCAGTTCAGCTAGAGTCAGTCGCGTAGTTCAGTTTTCTCGTGTTCAGTTATTTACATAAACAGAAGGTTCGCACTTTGTCAAACGCCGAAACTTAGTTTTCAACATATATAATATTGGATCAATTGATTATTGTGATAATTAATTGATGGTGTATGATATGTGATATTATGCATGAAGGATGATCAAAAGCCCAAGCCTAATTTGCTAGGTGTATGATAGGATATTTTTTGTTGAATGATTGTAATAATTATCAAATTTCAAGTGGGCTTGGTTTATGGCCCGTTCCCACCCCATGGGATGTATTCCTATTTGCCATGGATATTTATTTGTAAATGTTAGTATAGTGGAATATTAAGATTGGAAGATGGTGGTCCTGATGATTATGAAGATTGAAGATGTAGAACACAAAAATCAGATTACGTATAAGACATGCATAATTGTTACTATTTAAATTAAGAATGAATTTTTAATTAAATATATGATGTGTTTAAGTCATTTTAACAATTTTAAATCATGATGAATTATTTTAAAAGTAGATTTTTAGCTTTGTCTTTTCAGGATAAATACGCGAGGCCGGGCGGAGTTTGGAGATTTGAGATAAGATTAGTAATAAGAGAATATTCCTAAATTTAATTTAAGTCAAGGAATAATTTAATTTAAAGAAATATAATGTTTTAGAATTTATTAAATTAATTAGAGCTACGTTGGTAAATAAATTCTTTTAGGTTCAATATTTAATCAAAGCTTAAATTAAAATGTGTAAACAAATGAAGATAAATTAATCTAGGTACAATATATTAAAAAAATTAAACATAACATTTTAATACTTAAATTTTAGATCAAGCATGCCATGCAATATTCTATTCTAAATTAATTTGTCAATCATTAAAAATATATATAATGAGTGTATTAAACCTTAAGAATTTAAAATGCAAGATTAAAACACTATTATACCATGCAAGAAGTAGTTATTATTTGGTTAAGACAATTAAAAAATTGTAGTAAACCTCATTCAAATTTACCACTAAATGGTTTTATAGTGTATTCACTTTCTACTTTTAAATTCCATAATAATGGGTAATACATGCACCATAATTCTCTTCAAAGCTCCTCAACCCTTTAGGCTAGCAAACAAACGTGAACAACAGCAAGAATGAGAGAAAAATTTCGGCAGCAAGGCGAGAAGAAGAAACAATTCAAATTCCTTCAACTCCTTCACTTGTAACTCCCATTTTAATGTATATTATGGACCCTTTAATACAACTATTAACATTCCTCTTCCTTACCTACATATCCTACACTCATATGCTTGAAACATCAGAAGGAAACAGCTGAGAAAAATCGTGACAAACCAACGACAGAAAAAGGGAATGGAAACAACTCAAAACCCATTCAAAGTCTTCACTTGTAACTCTCAACTAAATGCACTTTAATATCCATTTAACACCTCCTATAACACTCCTATTCAGTGTCTAGCAAACCCACACTCTCACCATTCGAAAATATCAGAGTAAAGAGCAGCTTAGAATCGAGTTACAGCAGCAACAAAAGAAGAAAGAAAAGCCAACTCCGATCCCACCGCTCGTATTCGTCGTTTTGATTCGTTTTCTTCAAAAAAAATTCCAGGCATGTATATATTATTCCTTTGCTCTGCAATCAAGTTATATTAGCTATTTTGAATCAGTAGATGTTCATAAATCAAGTGGAACAATGCAATTTGACAGCAAAACTCTTGAAAGAAATCTGTACAGCTTCTCGGTTTTTTTGATGGTGCTTCACGGCTACTGTATATTTGTTGGTTTCAGGAGTTGCTTCGGTTCCAGGCTCTCAAGGCTGATTATAGGCATGATTTAGAGTATGTTAGGGTGTTTTTGGTGTATTTGTTTCAGTCAATAAAGTCAAGAACGAATCAATGACAGCAACGTTCCTTACTTGCAGAAATGAGTCACGATTTTTGGTCATCTAATGTTTAATGGGTGTGTTCGAATCTTGGCTGTCCTATGGGCTGTATCCATGGTTAGAACTCTACCTTAAAGTGTAAAGGACGTGACCAAATCATCCCTTCAAGGATTGGTTTATGGATCCATAAAAATTTCATCAAAACAAAACAAGTGCAATTCGGTTCCTACATAATTCTGCATGGGTACACTTTCGGTTTTGGTGTGTTGATTGGATTATGGTTGGCTTCTAGCCCATAGCCATGGTTCATACAACACTCCATCATGTCTAGATCAAGCCATGGTTGATAAAATGGCCCTTGGAACGAGACAAGAAAGTAAAATGGTTCAATACAACGCACTACACAGCAAGTGGTTCTTTCGGTTGGAATGCTGTGATTATCCTAGGTGTTTGCTTGGGTTGTGGTTGGATTTTAGCCCTTAGCCATAGTACAAGCCATGCCTTAGGATGTTGTTAAGAGTCCTTGAGCGGTGGTTCAAGCCATTGGTCAATAAATTTCAGAGTTTACACCACAAACACACAAGTTGCTACTGCTGTAATTTGACAGCAACTTGCAGTTAGGTTTTGGTGTTTTTTTAAGTTCTTGGTTGGCTTTTAGCCGATGGCCTTGGACTCAACGCTACCTTAATGAGTTAGGAAAGTCGTTTTTTTGGCCGTTCGTTTTTTGGTCGAGTTAGAGGTCGTACGAGAATTTACGGTGAAATGTGCCAAAAGGACTCTTGAAAGGGTGTTTATGTTTTTGGATTCCTTTCACCCATTTTCGTGTTTTACAGTTATTATGCATATTTTCAGTATGTTTGTGGTATTTTTAATCATGGTTAAAGGTCGGTTTAATGTTGGTTCGGTTTGGTATGAAGCCATGATTGAAAAAATTAGGTTGTTGGTCTTAATCGTCTTGTTTTTTTTGATTCGGTTGTCAATTTTAAACCAAGATAATATAATTTGCATGTGTCACATATTAGAAGTAAGTCACAGCAAGCTTGGGAGCGATCCAACTCATCCAGTAAAAATAAGTTTATAATAATATTACGTGCATAAAAATATCAAATTTTTATTTTTGAGATATATGCTATATGTCTTGTTGCCACCTTATGTTTATGTGTTTGGAAGTCGGTAGGCGCAATCGAGGACCTCTCTGCCCGGTGACTTACGACCGGTTTACGATTATGTATGGTTACAGATATCCAGTCCAAGGGCTGCGGTGATCTCTACTGCACAGTATACTGTGGTTTAGTCTGATCAGACGCTCACGTTATGTTATGGACCACTTGCTTAGAAACATTATCTCTACCAGAAAATTATGATATGATATGATAGAGCTCTATTGAGCAAAGCTTTTACGTATGATTTTTAGATATGCACGTAGATATAATTATTCATGATACGATTTTCACCATACGCTTTACGATACTTTATTTTTACGTTGCATGCGATTTTATGATATATATTACTTGTAGTTGGAAACTTAATTCCGGTGTTTGACAAAAGATAAAAAAACTGAATTAAGCAACTGAATCCAGCTAACTGATCGACGCAACTGCAAATATAACTGAACAAATGTTTTCTCTATCTAGCTGCTCTTTCAGCTGAACATCTCTTCAGTCATTCTCGTCAACCGACTCTTTACCAGCTGATCTCTCAGCTGTACACGTCATCAGTTGAAAACGACAATCGACAAATAGTACAACTACCTGTAACTAGTAGTGGAACGCCGTATTTCAGAATGAGCAGTGTACGACTGTCAGAGTATATCGACGTGGAAATCAACAGTTAGAATATTCAAAAATCCTTTAATGTTACCGTTGAGAGAGAAGCCTATAAATAATCGAAGGTAGCAGCCAAAGACAATACGACTGATTTCAGCTATTACATTCTACTCGCTGTTACGCTGCTAAAATATCTACTCACACCCAGAAGCAAAAAGCTCACGTTTACTAGTTATATCAGTAGCATTCAAGGCTACATTCTCGAGCTTAAATAGCACTTTGTAATCTTTGATAGTTTTTCTAAATTGTGCTAAGATCAGTTACCATCTGTAAAAGTGTTATATAGTAAGAGTTTCAGTTGTGGCAAATTGATAAGTCCAAACTGAAGTGGGTCAGTACAGTATCTTGTATTTGATCAAAGTCTTTTAGTGGATATCCTATCTTCGTGATAGAAGGGGTGACGTAGGAGTTATTCAAGTCTCCGAACATCCAGAAAAAAATTGTGTTATCTTTACTTCAATCGTTACTTTTCAGTTAGATACTCTATCTTTCAGTCAGTTTATTTTCCGCCACTGTTTCATTCAGTTTAACTGATTGTCATTGACCGACAAAATACCTAGTATCAGTTTGTAACAAAACTGAACTCATATTGTCGAAGAATATTTAAATTTGAGGAGTGTTTATTCAACCCCCCCTTCTAAACACTCTTTATTCGTTTAACCGATCCTTTCAAGTGGTATCAGAGCAGTTGTATCTCGTCTCAGAATATCTATACTCAAATTGTTCATTATGTCTTCATTCAACAAGATTCCTATGTTCTCTAGAGAAGACTTCGATGATTGGAAGATCAGGATGCAGGCTCACCTAGTTGCACAAGATGATGATATGTGGTACGTTATAACTGATGGACCCATGAAGATTTTGAAATCCAACACCGCTGTTGCCATTACTGATGGGGCACCTCATCATATAGAAAAGCCCAGAGAAGAATGGACCACAGAGGATAAATGAAAAGCCAACTTGGATAATGTGGCAAAGGGCATACTATACAAGATGTTGGATAAAGTAACTTTCAGCAAAATCAAAATGTGCAAGACAACCAAAGAGATTTGGGAGAAGTTGATCCAGCTTTGCGAAGGGAACGAACAAACCAAAGAAAAAAAACTTTCTGTTGCTGTTCAGAAGTTTGACAATATCAAAATGAGAGTTGGTGAAATGATGCATGATTATGATGAAAGAACCAGCTGCATCATCAATGAATTAAATGCACTTGGAAAAGTGTACACAAAACAAAGAAGTTGCATTGAAGATAATCAAAGGTCTTCCCAAAGAGTGGGACGTGAAGACCATGGCAATGAGGAAATCCAAGGATCTGAACAAAGTTGAGCTTCATGATCTATTTGCTGATTTGAAAGCCTACGAGTTTGAGCTGCAAACTCGAGAAGGAGAATCTTCTACTCCAGCAGCCACGACTGCCTTAGCTGCTGTTAGAACAGAACCAACTAGTTCAGTTGAAAAAGCTGCTGATCAACTAAGAAATGATGCCATGTCATTGTTCATCAAAAAGTTTGGAAGATTTATCAGGAAAAATCAAGGAAACTTTCAAAATAAATATCAAAGAAGCAATTCCAAGGAAGAATCAAACGCTTGCTACAACTGTGGCAAACCAGATCACTTCATTGCTGACTGTACCAAACCAAAGAAAGACAGTCAAGGCTCAACTGAAAGAAGAAAGAAACCATATGAGCACAAAAAGAGATCCAAAGATGATAAGAAGTTCTCCAGGAAGAAGCATGAAGTGCTCTTGGCTGAAGAGAGCAAATCAAAATGGGCAGACACTGACAGCGAGGGGTCAGAACCAGAAACTTTATGCAATTCTAGTGACAATGAAGAGGAAGTGAAATGTCTGATGGCTGGTGACACAGAACTGGAGTCCAGCAGTCAACAGGTATTTGACTTTAGCTCAATTGATTTTACAAGAGAAGAACTTATTTCAACATTGCATGATATGGTCAGTGAGTATCATAAGCTTGCCTTATCATTTGAAAAGGCCAGAGCAAAGCAAACTGATCCTATTGACAATAAGACTAAAACTGATGAATCAGTTGACATGTTGATTTTGAAAAAGGAGATTGCTGAACTCAATACTGAAAGAAGCAAGGATCAATTAATGATTCAAAAGTTAATGCTTAAACTGCTATTACCTCTCTCTCATCTGCAGTTGATGAAATCCAGAAGAACAAAGGGATAGCCTTGAGTCTCACTGCAACTCAAAACTCTATTAACAAACGAGTTGACAGTGTCGAGACACTCGTCTCCAGAAAGATAGATTTGCTACAAGTCGCAATGACCTCTGCTATCGAAAACATTTCCACTTCTGTCCGGCTTCTATCTACTGACGTTTGAAAATTATTTGTCAAGATGGAGTTGTTTGACAAAAAAGGGGAAGAGCTCAAAGAGATTTTAGAACAGCAGAAGAAATCTTAAAAAACAGCAGTCTTTCTTGTATTTGTGAAGAATATGAGTTCAGTTGATCTACTTCTAATTTTATCTAATATGAGTTCAGTTATTCGGTTTTCTTTTACTCTAAGTTTTGTCAAAACACCATAAACGGGGAAATTGTTGGAAACTTAATTCCGGTGTTTGACAAAAGATAAACCAACTGAACTAAGCAACTGAATCCAGCTAACTGATCGACGCAACTGAAATATAACTGAACAAATGTTTTCTCTATCTAGCTGCTCTTTCATCTGAACATCTCTTCAGTCATTCTCGTCAACCGACTCTTTACCAGCTGATCTCTCAGCTGTACACGTCAGTTGAAAACGACAACCGAAAAATAGTACAACTATCTATAACTAGTAGTGGAACACCGCATTTCAGAATGAGCAGTGTACGACTGTCAGAGTATATCGACGTGGAAATCAACTGTTAGAATATTCAAATATCCTTTAATGTTACGGTTGACAGAGAAGCCTATAAATAATCGAAAGTAGCAGCCGAAGACAATACAACTGATTTCAGGTATTACATTCTACTTGCTGTTACGCTGCTAAAATATCTACTCACATTCAGAAGCAAAAAGCTCACGTTTACTAGTTATATCAGTAGCATTCAAGTCTACATTCTCGAGCTTAAATAGCACTTTGTAATCTTTGATAGTTTTTCTAAATTGTGCTAAGATCAGTTACCATCTGTAAAAGTGTTATATAGTAAGAGTTTCAGTTGTGGAAAAGTGATAAGTCCAAACTGAAGTGGGTCAGTACAGTATCTTGTATTTGATCAAAGTTTTTTAGTGGATATGCTATCTTCGTGATAGAAGGAGTGACGTAGGAGTTATTCAAGTCTCCAAACATCCAGAAACAAATTGTATTATATTTACTTCAGTCGTTACTTTTCAGTTAGATACTCTATTTTTCAGTCAGTTTATTTTCCGCAACTGTTTCATTCAGTTTAACTGATTGTCATTGACCAACGGGATACCTAGTATCAGTTTGTAAAAAAACTGAACTCATATTGTCGAAGAATATTTAAATTTGAGGAGTGTTTATTCAACCCCCTCTTCTAAACACTCTTTATTCTTTTAACCGATCCTTTAACTTGTTATTCACGATATATACATGTTGAGTCTTTAGACACACTAGACTTGATTGTTGTAGGTACTGATGAGGTCGGGACGGAGAGAGTAGACCAGTGAGCTATCTTGTGGCAGCAGTAGAAAACCCGAGGACCTCATGTTTTGGTTTATGCACCTTTTATTATTCAAACTCAGTTTTAATACGTTGGATTATTTTTAAATTATTGTTTACGTTGAATTATTTTTAAGTTGTTGCTTGAAAATAATATTTACCTCCGTTGTTATTTTAAAGCTAAAATTATTTACATGTTTAATTTATAAATGAAGCAAGATAATTATTTATTTAGAAAATTTTTAATAATTCCGATAAAATATGAACACAAAATACGGGCCTTTACAGAAGACATGAAAATATCGGAAGCTTATGTAATAGTTGCATTTGCATCCCATACATTTCCCTAAGATTGGACCTAGGCCAGTGCTTAGCTCACACGGGCCATTAGTTTTGGGACGATTGATCATCCTTGTTTTGTTTACTGTTTATAATATATGCATGATATGTTATAAATAATGAGTATGTGCGTTATTATTATGATAATAACAAATTGCATGAATCCGGCAAACATACGATCAAACATAGCGAGCTTTTAAATAAAATTAATGATGAGACCTTTCAAAATTAAAAACCCTCATTTTGAATAAGATTCAAAATTAATATCAAGCCTGAAAAGGGGAACTACAAAGTTGTTTATAATTTCCATGTCTTCCATCAACAATGGGTGCATGATGAACGCTACCCGTGTTCGGGGCTCTGCTCATATTATTGGGGGAGCCCTGGGTGCTGGAAAGCTGTGACATTCATTGACATGGTTATGTGAACTACGTGGAACTCCCATGATTTCGGCTCATATTATTGAGGGAACTCATTGCGACCGTCCATTAAGGTTCAACATCGATGGGTAAGGCTTGACATGTAATGATGAACGACGTTATATTATTGGTTCCTAATCAAATGTGAGACAAAATTTTACGTAGAGGGTTTCATGGAGATGCAATTGGAAACTATCTTTTAGGAATTGTGATTGGCTGATATTATTCGGGATCATAATTCGTTAATTGGACCTTGTGTACCTATTGAGGAAAGGAGTTTCCCGTTTTCATTATAGGGTAGTGAAAGATGTCAAAACAGTGAGAGTAAACATTTATAAAGTAAAAATACATAATTTATATCTTACGAAACGTTTTAAAATAGTCATTAACAATTATCTGTTTTACTTTTCAATACAAAATTGACAATGCCTTCGATTCGCAATCCATTATATGCAATACTCGAAAAACACATATTAACCGGACTTAATTACCTCAATAGGCAAAGAAACCTGAAAATCGTCTTGAATTTGGAAAGGATAGCATATACACTTACTGAGTCACCCCCTGTTGAGACTCCGACTAGCTGAACTCATGAGGAATTGCAGACTTACAAAGATTGGTGTGACCATAACTTGAAAGCCAAGTGTTATATGCAAGCTTCTATGAATGATGAGCTGCAGAGGCATTTCGAGGATGCAAAGATTGTTGATGACATTCATTTGCATCTCAAGAAGCTCTTTGGTGACCAGACTGGACCTCTTAGGCATGCTACCATTAAGGAACTGATCACTTTGCTCATGCAAGATGGGGCCTCGGTCCATGAGCATGGCCTAAAGTTGATTGGGCTTGTGGACAAGCTCGTTGTCATGGATCTGATGTTGCCTTCGGAGTTGACCACCGCCAAGTTGCTCTTGTCACTGCCTAGCTCATTTGATCCTTTTGTTGTGAATTTCTATATGAACAAGATGCAGCCGACCCTTGAGGAGTTGGTGAACATGCTTGTTACCTTTGAGTCCACCATCAAGAAAGAGAAGTCGGTTCTTTATGCGGGTTCTTCATCTGGTACGAAGATTGATCCACGTGGGAAGGGAAAGAAGCGTTCTTTCCAACATACCAAGAAGAACGTGCCCTTGAAGAGGCAAGCTCCGAGTCTCGTTGTGGCAGCCACAATATTCAAGGCTGCAAGACTGTTGATATTTGTCATCACTGCAAGAAGCCTGGACATTGGAGGCGTAACTGCAGAGAATATCTTGCCCAGAAAGGTTCTGGAAATGATATGTTCTACATTGAAGTAAACATTTCAATTAACTCTACTTCTTGGTTATTGGATATCGGCTGTGGCTCACATCTCTGTAATGATTTGCAGGTGATGGGAAGAAGTAGGAGACTTAGGGAAGGTGAGACCTTCTTAAGGATGGGCAATGGAGCAAGAGTTGCTGCCAACGCCGTATGAGATGTTTACTTATTGTCGAACAATGATTTTAAGTTGATTTTGAGAGATGTTTTGTTTGTATCAGATTTGGTGAAAAACATTGTTTCCATTTATTTGCTAGATAAAGATGGATATTCTTTTTTATTTAGCAAAGGTGTTTGCAAAATTTACAAGAATGAATGTTGAATTGGTACTGGAGAACTTGAAAATGATCTCTATAACTTAAATTGAAAGATATTCCACTAAACAATGTCCAAAAAATAACAACAACAAACAAGCGAAAACAAGATACTCTAAATTCGGCACAATTATGGCATGCTCAATTAGAAAATATTTCCCTAAGAAGGATGAACAAGCTAGTGGTTGTGGGCATGTTTGATATGTCTGATATTAATACTCTCACGACTTGTGAATTCTGTCTAAAAGGAAAGATGACCATAATTCTCTTTAAGGGCCATGTAGAGCGAGCCAAAGGGTTATTGGATTTGTTTCGTACCGATGTGTGCGGTCCGCTTAGCATCACCACTAAGCATGGACATGCCTACTTCATCACATTTACCGATGAATTTTTGAGGTATGGGTATGTGTATTTGATGAAATACAAGTTTGAAGCCTTTGAAAGGTTCAAATAATTCAGAAGTGAAGTAGATAAACATTTGGGATGAAGCATAAAGACACTTTGATAGGATCGAGGTGGTGAATAATTGAGTGCCGAGTTACAAGAGTATCTTAGGGAGAATGTGATTCTCTCGCAGTGGACTCCGCCCGCTACACCACAGTTGAATGGTGTTTCGGAGTTTCGTAACCGGACTTTGATGGACATGGTTCGGTCTATGATGGGGTTCACGGAGTTGCTACCATCTTTTCGGGATATGCGCTTGAGACAGCTGCACTGTTGTTGAACAATGTCCATTCAAAGGCAGTTGATAAGACACCATATGAGATATGGATGGGTAAGCCTCCCAAATATTCTAATCTTAGAATATGGGGGTTCCCATCTTATGTGAAACAGTTAGTGGGAGATAAATTGGATAGTCTATCCATTTTATGTTACTTTGTTGGATATCCAAAGAATTCAGTTGGATATTATTTCTAACACCCCAAAGAAACAAAAATGTTTGTTTCTAGGAATGAAACCTTTTTGGAAAAGGAATTTCTATTGGATAGAAAAGGGGTGATGATAGAACTCGAAGAGGTTCGAGAAACACCCACAATTGAAGAACCCACACCCGAAGAGCCAAGAGAGGAGATACAAGCTCCTAGAAGATCCGAGAGAGTCTCGAGAACACCTATGAGTATGGTCTGCTTCTTGAAGAGGGCCATGATAAGCCTAACCATGGATGTGATCCAAGGACCTTCAAGGAAGCATTATCTGATGCCGATTCATCCAAGTGGCTTGAAGCAATGGAATCTGAGATGAATTCCATGCATTTCGAACCAAGTGTGTAATCTCGTGGATCCACCTGAGGGAATTGTTCTCATAGGGTGTAAATGGATTTACAAGAGAAAACTTGGGGCGGATGGGAAGGCATTGACCTTCAAGGTGCGATTGGTGGCAAAAGGATATACTCAAAGACAAGGAGTTGACTTTGAGGAAACCTTTTTTCCATTGAAATGTTAAAGTCCAAAAGGATATTGCTAGCCATAGCTGCATGGTATGACTATGAGATATGGCAGATGGATGTCAAGACAACCTTTCTTAATGAGGATATTAAGGAAGAGATTTACATGTCTCAACCTGAAGGGTTTACATCAGTCGGAAGTGAGAATATGGTATGCAAACTTCAGAGATCTATTTATCGTCTAAAGCAGGCATCTAAGAGTTGGAACCTTAGATTCGATAGTACAATAAAAGAGTTTGGTTTTACTAAGAATCCTGAGGAACCCTATGTGTATAAGAAGGTTAGTGGGAGTGCTGTGACATTCTTGGTGCTTTATGTTGATGACATTCTTCTCATTGGGAATGATGTAGGGATGTTGCAATCAACTAAAATATGGTTAGGGAGTAAGTTCTCGATGCAGGACTTGGGTGAAGCATCTTTTGTATTAGGAATATAGATCTATATAGATGGATCGAGAAGATTTCTTGGTCTCACCCAGTCCACATACATTGATACCATCGTGAAGAGGTTCTCGATGGATGAGTCCAAGAGAGGACATCTACCAATGTGTCTTGGCGTGTCCCTATCCAAGTCTATGTCTCCCAAGACTGATGCAGAGATAGCGGCGATGACATGCATTCTGTATGCATCTGCAATTGGTAGCATCATGTATGGGATGATATCTACACGTCCTGACGTGGGTTTCACACTAAATGTAGTGAGTATATATCAATCGAACCCTGGTCTTCCACAGTGGAAAGCTGTGAAAGACATCCTCAAGTATTTGAGAAGTACCAATAAATGTTTCTTGGTTATGGGGGTGGAGAACTGAAATTGGAAGGCTATACCGACTCTAGCTTCCAAATCGATATCGATGACTCGAATTCAACCTCTGGGTTTGTATTCATGCTCAATGGTGCTGCTGTCTCTTGGAAGAGTTTCAAGCAAGATAGTACTCACCACTGAGGCCGAATACATTGTTGCATCAGCTGCAACAAAGGAGGCTGTTTGGATAAGGAATTTCGTCCAAGAGTTGGGCGTCATTCCTAATGGAGTTGCTCCTGTCTTGGTGTTTTGTGACAACACGGGAGCCATTGCTCAAGCAAAGGAGCCAAGGTCTCATCAGAAGTCCAAACATGTATTGAGAAAGTACCACATCCTCCGAGAGATTGTGGAAAGAGGAGATGTCTCGATTGACAAAGTCGGCCTCGCAGATAATGTTGCTGATCCACTAACTAAGCCTTTACCTGGACCATTATTCGAGAAGCATCACGAATCGATGGTTTTGAAGCATATGGGTAGTTGGCTCTAGTGCAAGTGGGAGATTGTTAGAGTAGGTAAACGTCGAGCCAAGTGTTATCCGAGTGTTCACAATGAAACTCTATGTATAAACAATATTTATTTTAATAATATTTGAAATTATTGTTTTGGCACTTCTTTATCTGTATACACATGCTAGTTGCATAGATAAAGTCCTTGAATATACAAATAGTAGAAAGAATATGAGATGCTCATATGATGAGTATCATGAAACTCATATTTGGAATACTGTATATTCTAAACAGTTCCTAGTCGATTCAGCCACCGCTAAGAAGGATATGGGCCGCTCGAGCTCGAGACTAGTATCTGCAATGTGAGTACCATGTTTCATTGGTAGGGGACATTGTGATGTCGGAACATGCAGATAGGTGCTCCTTGTAGAGTGCATTGAACAACCCTCGATAAAGGACTTTCCAAGTTATTCTCACTTATCGAGTGGAAACGTCCTATTTTATGGTTGTACACCATTAGTCCTTATGACTCGGGACAACATTGATACTCTATATGCTAGCGTTTCTGTAGAACCCGTGAATTAGACTACGTATGAGCAATGCATAATTCTAGTATTTAAATATGATTTTATTGCATGAGAATTTAAATGCTTTTCTTTAAATTTAATTATTTTATTGCAGTAGTTCAATTGCTACCTTTTCAGTTAATTGAGTGAGGCCGGACTGGAGTTGGAGTTTGAGATAAAATTTAATATTAAGAAATCATTCCTAAAATTTATTTAAGTTAAATAATAAGTTAATTTAATGTAAAAGAAAGCTGGAGGAATTATTTAAATAATTTGAGATATGTAGAAAATAAAGTTCAATAATTAATTTCTTAATTCACTAAAATATTTAATGGGTAGGTAAAATACTAGACATTTAAAATACAATATTTAAGAAATATTTTCCCTCCCCTTTTTCCAAATTTTCGGCCATCACCTTTAATTAATTTAAAAATAGTTGTCAACCCATTTATTTAATATATTTTCATATCCATTCATGATAGATAATTCCCTAAATTTTATTTACCACTAATTAATATTTAAGAAATAATTTTATAATATTTATCTAGCAACATTTTCCTCCTTTTTAAATGATAAAAATCGGCCACCCCATTAGGAGATTTAAAATATATTGTCAACTCTCCATCTTGATTCTTTCCTTAAACATTTCTTGGAGATTATTCCTTCAACTTTAAATCTTCAATAATTATTATAGGCAATATTCCAACCTATTCTAATCAAATAATTCTACCACCTCCCCTACAAGATTTAAATAAGTTGACAACTCACAAACTTGGATATCATTTCCTTAATCTTTTCTTGGTAGAATAATTCCCTCAATTTTTAATCTCCCATAATTATTAAATAAGCAAAAACCATATCCATGTTTGATAGAAGAATCGGCCATTCACCATCAAATATCCTCAAATCAAACAATATCAAATCATTTCCCATATCTCTCAACTCAAAAGATAGCAAGATTTATTTCCTCCCATTTATTTTGCCAACTTTCCCTTAACTCTCCTAGACATATTTCTCTCATCCATTTTCAAAAATTCTGAACATTTCAGCACTGAAAATCGTGAGTCTCCTAGCAAGAAACAAGAAAGAAAACAAGAAAGCAAAGCAACTCCGTCTCCGCCGCGCCGTGTCGTCGTTTCGTTTGTTTTTCTTTCAAAACAAACCAAGGCATGTTTATATCTTTCCTTGCTCTTCAATCAAGTCATATACATGTTTTTAAAATATATTTGATCATGATCTTATTAGAAAAAATCGAAATATATCAGGAAATTTTCAGAAAATGAACATGCAGATTTTCTGCCCCTTCATTGCTACTTCACGGTTTGGTTGTTTTAATGAGTACTGGTGGTTGGCTCATGTCCAGGCTCCCAAGGCTGCACCTAGGAATGTACTAGGGTGTATTAGGATCATGTTGGTCCATTCATCCAAGCCCCATGCCTACTGGAATCGATAAAATACAGCAACTCCCCAAGCATGTACCTTTTGCATTCGATTTTCTGTTTTGCTGTCAAAGGAGAATTTTACTGGTCTTGGCTGCCCTAGGGGCCATAACCATGATTAGAACATCTCCTTGACACTTCTAGGACGTGACCAAGATGCCCTTTCATGGCTTGGTTTACGGTCCTCTCCGTTTTAAAACAAAACAACGCAAGTGTCCATGGTTTCGTTTTTTTGGTTTCGCATGTGTGTGTGTGATTTCGGTTTTGGGTGTTAGTGTGGATCTTGTTTGGCTCTTTAGCCATTAGCCACAGTTCAAACCATACCCCTTGATGTCTAGATCATGCCATGGTCAATCAAATGGCCACTGGAATGACACAGGACAGCAAACGAAGGATTACTCCCCACGCACGCAAGGGTGCTTCTCGGGTGGGAGTTTCAGGTGTTCATGGTGTGGGTTGAATTGTGGCTGGCCTAGGGCCCTTAGCAATGGTTCAAACCATTCCTTAGGATGTTGATAAGAGGTTCTGGTTGGTGGTTCAAGCCCCAATGGCCAATAGCCTTGCAAACGACGCAAGGAAACGCAAACACAACTGTTGTAATTTTTTACAGCATGTGTGCTGTGGTTCAGAGGTGTGTTTCGAGTTCTTGGTTAGCTTTTAGCCTATGGCCTTGGACTGGACAGTACCTCATCGAGTTAGGAAGGTCGTGTTTTTGACCGTTCATGATTCGGTTAAGTTTAGAGGTCGTACGAGAATTTACGGTGCGATGTGCCAAATTGACTCTCGAAAGAGCGTTTCATGTTTTGGCCTCCATTCACCAAAATTTCGACTTGTATCATTTTTGGAGCATTATTTCATCATTTTAGGTGTATTTTAATCATGACTAAATGATTGTTCGGTGTTGGTTCGGGTTGGCACAGAGTCATGATTAAATACTAAGTCAATGGCCGTAATTGTCTCGTTTATGGATTCAATTACAAAGTTTGGCCAAGTAGAATCATTTGCATATCTTCATGTTAGATTTAAGTCGCAGCGAGCCTGGGAACGATCCAACCCATTCGGTAAAATTAATACAGGATATTTAATTTCGTTGTTTAATTACATTACGTGCATAAAACTATAAAATATTCATTTTTGAGATTTATGATATATTGCTTGTGGCCATTTCAGTATCATGGGAATATTGTATCACCCGTTGGTCAATTACCGGTTCAGTTCAGTTCCACCCAGTATACTGTGGAATTAGTCTGATCAGAAGATTATTACTTCACCCGGTAGTCATTTACCGGTTCAGTTCAGTTCAGTTCATGGGGCCACTTGCGTAGAACATAATCTCAACAGAAAATTATGATATGCCATTTTATTTCAGGGCTCTCTCGAGCAAACATTTTACTTTCAGTTCAGTTATGCACGTATTATAATTACTCATGTCATGATATTCACACGTTATGCAAGTCTCATGATAATTTCTTGTGGCATGAAATTTTACTATATTTACTTGTTAATTACGATGTATGCATGCTGAGTCTTTAGACTCACTAGACTTGATTGTTGTAGGTACTGATGAGGTCGGGATCGAAGACGGGGACCAGTGAGCCATCTTGGGTCGGCAGTAGTGGAAGCCAAGGACCTCATTTCGGCATTTACCATTTTTATGCTAAAACATTTTATCTTTTGTTGTATTTTTTTTAAATTGTTATTTTTCAAACAATAATTACTTCCGCTGCTATTTCGAATATTTAAATATTGAATCTTTTTATCGGTTTATTTATTTAAAGTGGCATTTTAATTAGTTAAAGAGAAAATTTTTAATTTTTCCGCAAATTTCCAAACACGAATTTTCGGATCTTTATAGTTGGTATCAGAGCCTATGTTATTGTAAAGGGTCGTACTACTACTGACCAAGAGAAGCTGATAAACTCACGTCTTCGGTCTGTAAGTTTTACTTTTACGCATTTTATTTAAAGCATGAATTATTTAACAGCATGTTTTCATGAAATATTATACATACAGATTTTTATTGTTCAGTATTTAAATTTAAATAAATTATGGAATTATGCATGTTGGTTAAGTATGGGTTATTTATGGAACAGTATGCCCCATAGACGCATTCTCGAGCGCACTAGAAATGATGAGCCTCGCCAAGAGGACGGTGAGGAGCAGAGACAGTAGAGGCAGGGACCTCCACCCCCTCCACCTGACATGAATGCCCAGATGCTAGCTAGGATAACTTAGTTCTTCGCACGGTTTGCGGGGAACATTGATATGGCAACCAGGCCGAGAGAGCCCGAGGCTACTTATGAGCGCTTCATGAAGATGAGGCCGAAGGAGTTTTCAGGGATGTCTGATCCCATGATTGCCGAGGGTTGGATCAAGTCCCTCGAGGTTATCTTCGAATTCATGGAGCTTGGAGATGCAGACAGAGTTCGATGTGTCACATATTTATTCGGAGGAGATGCCCGCTTATGGTGGGAAGGAGCGTCAGTAGCCCTGAACTTGGTTACGCTGAGCTGGACACGCATCACGGAGGTATTTTACTCCAAATATTTACTGATGAGGTGCGTTCCCCGTTGACCAGGGAGTTCATGACCCTAAGGCAGGGAGATCTGACTGTTACGGAGTTCATCCGTAAGTTTGAGAGGGGTTTCCATTTCGTGCCCCTAATTGCGAATGATGCTGGAGCAAAGTTGAGACACTTTCTGGACGTACTATGGCCGATCTTGCGCCGTGATGTTAGGGTGGCTGGCCCTACTACTTATGATGTTGCCGTCTCCATAGCTCTAGCTGCAATGTAGGGCCAGCATGACATTGAGAGGGATCGCCAGGGTAAGCGACCAATTCCAGTACCACACCACCCTCCTCCTCCTCAGCAGCAGCATCAGAATAAGAGGCATTTTCACGGCCCTCCTAGAAACAGAGGTCAACAGCAGCAGCAGCGGGGACGCCCAGCCTCGAAGACTTTTGAGCATCCATTCTGCCCTAAGTGCACACGCCGCCATGCCGGAGCGTGTATGTATGGCTCAGGGAAGTGTTACAAGTGTGGTAGTCCAGACCACTTGCTGCCGCAGTGCCCTCAGAGGAATCTACCTACCCAAGGCAGAGTGTTTGCTCTCCATGCTACGGAGGCGAACCCGGAGGCCATGCTTATGACAAGTACCTTTACGCTATAAGTTTATATTTGGGATTTAATGTTTTGGGTTAAGATTTTGAACATAGAATTGCAGTAGGATTGCATGCTCTACTCAGTATTATTTTGGGAATTTACGTTAGAAGAACTTTGACCTTTGCATGTTATAGGTTAGTTCTTGGGATTATTGGGTTCAGCTTGATGTTCCAACCTTTCAGAGAGAATTTTTATATCTGGTTCCGCTACGAAAGCCTTGATAGATTCAGGGGCTACTCACTCATTTATTTCGGAGGTCTTTGCTAATTTCCTCAAGGTCAAGACCGTTGGGCTAGATGTATCCTATTCAGTATAATTTGCCTTCTGGTGAGGAGATGGCAGCTACTAATGTGATCCGGGACATAGATCTTGAGCTCCATGGCAACCTCGTTTATGCGGATCTGATCGTGTTGCCGATGCCCGAGTTTGACATCATACTAGGGATGGATTGGCTATTGCGGAACAGAGTGTTGATAGACTTCCAGCGGTGATCTGTTCTAGTCCGACCGCCTAGGATGGCGCAGTTCTAATTCGAGCCAGACAGGTCCTTTCCCTTACCGTGCATTATTCCTTATGTCCTGGCTAGGAAGCTCATGCATAGAGGGTGTCAGGCATTTTAGCAACTTTTGTATCTGTCCCCGAGGCACCCAGTCAGTCAGCCTCAGACGTTCCTATTGTTAGAGATTTCCCAGACGTTTTTCCTGAGGACATCTCTGGTATGCCACCCGAGCGAGAGGTGGAGTTTTCTATTGAGCTCATACCAGGTACTGCCCCGATATCCAAAGCGCCGTAACGACTAGCACCGACAGAGATGGCAGAGCTTAAGAAGCAGCTTCAGGAACTTCTTGACAAGGAATTCATTCACCCTAGTTTTTCACCATGGGGCGCCAGTCTTATTTGTGAAGAAGAAGGATGGCTCTATGAGGCTTTGCATTGACTACCGGGAGTTGAACAGGGTTACAGTGAAGAACAAATACTCACTTCCGAGGATTGAGGATTTGTTTGACCAGTTACAAGGAGCTTAGATATTCTCCAAGACAGATCTGCGTTCCGGTTATCACCAGTTGAGGGTGAAGGAACAGACGTTTCCAAGACTGCTTTTAGGACTTGTTAAGGCCACTACGAGTTCCTTGTGATGCCGTTCGGTCTGACGAATGCGCCAGCGATCTTCATGGATCTCATGAGCGTATTTCAGTCGTAGCTTGACCAGTTTTTGATAGTATTCATAGACGACATTCTCGTCTACTCCAAGAATCAAGAGGATCACAGCAGACGTCTGACCACAGTGTTGCAGACCTTGCAGAAGCATAAGTTATTCGCAAAGTTCAATAAGTGCAAATTCTGGTTAGAGAAGGTGGCATTCTTAGGCCATATTGTTTCTAGCAGCGGTATTTAGGTAGACCCAGCGAAGGTTGCAGCAGTAAGAGATTGGGTTATGCCGCAGAATGCATCAGAGATCCGCAGTTTTCTTGGGCTAGCAGGATATTATCGGAAGTTCATTAAGGGATTCTCCTCTATTGCCGTTCCACTCACATCATTGAACAAGAAGAATGCTAAATTTGTTTGGAGCGAGGAGTGTCAGAAGAGCTTCAATACTTTGAAGCAAGCTCTTATCTCAGCATCAGTTTTGGCCATGTCGTCAGGGCCCGGATATTTTGTGTCGTATATCGATGCTTCAAAGCTCGGTTTGGGCGCAGTATTGATGCAGCATGGGAAGGTGATAGCGTATGCTTCTCGTCAGCTGAAAAATCCATGAGAAGAATTACCCTACCCATGATCTAGAGTTGGCCGCCGTAGTTTTTGTCTTGAAGATTTGGAGGCATTATTTGTATGGAGAGAAATGCCAGATCTTTACCGACCACAAGAGCCTCAAGTATTTCTTTACGCAGAAGGAGCTGAACATGCGTCAGAGGCGTTGGTTGGAGCTTGTGAAGGATTATGACTGTGACATTAGCTACCACCCGAGTAAAGCTAATGTAGTTGCGGATGCATTGAGTAGAAAAGTCGCAGTGATGGCTCATTTGACATTTTCGAACCTCTTCAGACTGAGATGCAGAGGTTTGGTCTAGAGACTTATCCTCGAGGTAGAGTTTCTCGTCTATCTACCTTGACTATTCAGTCCTCTCTTCTAGACTATATTTGTAGTGGTCAGTCAGCAGATTAGCAGTTGGCAAAGTGGAAGCAGAGAGACGAGGCCAAAGGCAGTGTCTTGTATACAGTGAGCGACGGTATAGTGAGATATCGAGACAGGATGTGGGTTCCTAGCAGTGATTCTCTCGGAGCATATATTCTATCAGAGGCCCACATGTCGCCGTACGCTATCCATCAAGGGAGTACAAAGATGTACAAAGATCTGTAGTTATTGTATTGGTGGTCGGGAATGAAGAAGGACATTAGACGGTTTGTATCCGAGTATCTGACTTGCCAGTTAGTGAAAGCGGAGCATCAGAGACCAGCAGGTTTGCTCAAGCCTCTTCCTATACCCAAGTGGAAGTGGAAGAAAGTTACCATGGACTTCGTGACTTGTTTGCCGAAGTCAGTCAGAGGATCAAATGCCATCTGGGTCATTATAGATCGTCTTACCAAATCAGCTCACTTCTTGCCTATTAAAACGACTTTCACCATGATTCAGTATGCAGAGTTGTATATCCGAGAGATATTCCGACTGCATGGCATTCAAGTTTTTATCGTGTCTGACAGAGACCCCAGATTCACTTCCTTGTTTTGGAAGAGTTTACATTCGACCATGGGTATGAAGTTGCTGTTTAGCACAGCTTTCCATCCGCAGACAGATGGGCAGTCAGAGCGAGTTATTCTGATTTTGGAGGATCTTCTCCGTGCTTGTGTTAATGAATTCTCAGGGAGTTGGGAGTCGAACTTGCCATTAGTGGAGTTCACCTATAACAACAGTTTCCAGTCATCTATAGGTATGGCTCCGTTTGAAGCACTGTATGGCCGTAAGTGTAGGTCTCCTATTCATTGGGATGAAGTAGGGGAGAGAGCAGAGTTGGGTGCAGAGATTATTCAGCAGGATGCCGATGTAGTAGTCAAGATCCGATAGGATGAGTATTGCTCAGAGTCTACAGAAGAGTTATGCAGATCAGAGGAGGAGAGACCTAGAGTTTGCCGTTGGCGACCATTTCTTTGTGAAGGTGGCACCTATGAAAAGTGTCATGCGATTTGGGAAGAAAGGAAAGCTCAGTTCAAGATTCATTAGACCATTTGATATCCTCTTCAGAGTTGGGACGCTAGCTTATCGTGTGGCTCTTCCGCCGAATCTGGCCGGAGTATACAATGTATTCCACGTCTCTATACTGAGGAAGTATATGGCAAATCCTACGCATGTCTTGAACTCTGAGCCGTTGCAGCTTACTCCGAACCTGACTTATGAGGAGAGACCAGTGCAGATCTTAGACAGACATGAGAAGAAGCTTCGGAACAAGCTGGTTCAGCGAGTGAAAGTCAAATGGCTCAACCATTCAGAGGAGGAAGCTACGTGGGAGTCTGAGCCAGATATGAGGAGTCGGTATCCCGAGTTATTCGGTGGGTTTTAATTTCGAGGACAAAATTTCTTTTAAGGGGGAGGGTTGTAGAACCCGTAAATTAGACTACGTATAAGCTATACATAATTCTAATATTTAAATATGATTTTATTGCATGAGAATTGATAAGTGGTGTTTTTACGTGTTTATTGCATTAGTTTTAGTTGTGTTTACATTGTGCATGCATGCATTTCATTTACATTTTGTTCATTTTATAGTAATTATTTGCATTTTATCATGTCTCACTTGTGTGTGATGAATCTGCAGGAAAAATGGTCGGAAAACGGAAAATATAGCAAAGTGAATAAACTGAAGAAGTTGGACAGAAACTTGGCGCTCGAGCGGTACATTTCTACCGCCCGGGCGCGAGAAGTGAAAAAACTGAAAGACGTTACAGAAGGTTGGCGCCCGAGCGGTACATTTCTACCGCCCGGGCGCGAGAAGACGAAGTGCCGAGACAGAGATTTGGCGCTCGGGCGGTGATTTTCTACCGCCCGAGCGCGAATGCCGCACCAGCCGAGCAACATTACAGAAACTTGGCGCTCGAGCGGTACTTCTCTACCGCCCGAGCGCCGCTTATTTTTGGAAAGTTTCATTCGCGATTTCTTACCTTAATTTGGATGGTGGTTGCTATGGAAAGGGGATGGCACGAATTTTGGGCATTCATTCAGACATAATTCGACAGCCGTCAAGGAGCTTTGGAGAGAACTTTGCGCTTGGAGTGAAGATTTGAAGTTTTCCGGGCATCGTTCTTCGCAGATTTCGTCACGTCTCGTATTTCTAGTTTATTTTCCGTTGTTTAAATATTGTTTTGCTAATTTTCATTATGAATTCTAGTAGCTAACTTTATTATTTGTTGGGATTAAAGGGGATCCTACCCCAAACTTTCAGTTCGTTAATTTATATTTCGGTTTGTGATTTATTCTTGATTATTCTACGATTTTCATTGTGTCGTTGAGCGTAGCTAACTTTTACGAAAATTTTATATCACGAGTGAGTTCGAGAGAATAACTAGTGATAGGATCGAGTAGTATAATCTGCGGATCTACAATTTGCATAGACATATGAAATTGGATACGTGTCGATAGTCATAGAAAAAAAAAAAAAAAACGTTATTTCGATTCTGGGAAGAAAGTTGGCGCTCGGGCGGTATTTTATGCCGCTCGAGCGCGAAACTTCCCTTGGCATACATAAAGTTGGCGCTCGGGCGGTGATTTCCTACCACCCGAGCGCGAATGCTCAACTCTGACTATTACCTTACAGAAGGTTGGCGCTCGAGCGGTAACTTTTTACCGCTCGAGCGCGACCGCTTTAATAAGCGAGATCCCCTTTCCCTTCTTCATTCTGCACGCCACTTTCCCCAATTTCTCCCCAAAATCCCTAACCCTCTTCCACTCTACTCTCAAATTTTTGCAGGCAATCTCTCCTACCATCAAGACTCAAGCATCGTGGGCAAGCTCATCCTTCGGAATTCAAGCGTCATCTTCTCCGATTTCCCCAAAATCTCTCTCATCCACTACTATGGCTCCAAAGAAGAAACAAAGAGGTACTTTCGCTTCTTCCTCTTCTTCGACTTTTGATAGGCATCGCTTTGTTAGTGAAGAAGCTCGGGCTAGGTATGAGCATGCCAAGATGAATAGAAATCCGATAGTAGAGAGGGGATTCCGAAAAGAAACTGCCGATAGGCACCTAGGACCTCGGATAGAATTGGAACGGCGTGGATGGGAAACTTTTTCCAATCATCCTAAGGCGACGGTAGTTTCGGTGGTGCGTGAATTTTACGCGAATGCTATGGAGGGGAGAAATGGGACGGTGTTTGTTCGGGGTGTACATGTCCCGTGTGACTCGGCAACTATCAATGCACTGTTGGAAACGGCGGAGGTCGACAACTCTCGTTTTGAGGCTTTAGCTGCTGACCCGAACTATGACTTGATTATCACCGCGCTATGCCATCCGGGTACGGGTGCGATGTGGAAACCAGTGGGCGGACCGCCTGAGCTGTTTCGACGAGAAATTCTTGACCGTTGACGCTGCCATGTGGTACTTATTTGTGGCCCGACGGATGATGCCGGTCTCGCATAAGAGCGAGGTCCAAAAGGAACGAGCGGTTCTCCTTATTGCGTTAACTCACGGCTATGATGTGAATGTGGGCACACTTATCCACTCTCAAATCATGTTGTGTGCTCGCAACAGTCACGTCGGTCTGTTCTTCCCGACAATTATCTCCGAGTTGTGTGCCCGGGCGGGAGTTCTATTCCGGGACGACGAGGAGTGGATTCAACCCATGAAGCCGATTTCCATCGAAGACGATAAGCGAAAGTATGCCAAGCGACAGATTGACTTCCCCACTGAGGAGGAAAATTTAGGTGGCTCTAGCGCCGCCGCTCCATGCCACCGTCCACCACCACCCCGCCGGCGAACTCACAACGATATGATGGCCGAGAATCTCGCCTTCCAAACGCATCAAGGTCAATTCAACTCGTATGTCACCGACCATCTGTCTCACATTGACTCCATGATGCGCTCGCTGCTTGTGCAAGGGGGCGTTGACCCATCGACCGTGCCGCCGTCTCCGCTACCTCCTCCCCCATTCCAATTCCAGTATGATTATTACCAGCACGGGGGTGCCGCCGGAGTGCAACCGCCGGAACATGACGAGGATGAGCCTTGATCAGGGGAGTTTACTGTTTCCCCTTTCTTTTTATTTTGCATATTCCATCTTGCATTTGCATTCATGAGTTCTTTTTGTTCTTATTGTGTGTTTCGTTTTGTGCTATGAGGGCATTGCACAACTCAAGTATGAGGGGGTGGGTAGTTTGTTTTGTTTGTCTAGTTAATTGGCTTAGTTTCGTTGCATTTCTTTTGTTTGGTGTCGTTTATGGTGAGAAGACATGTTTATGAGCCAATGATGATGGTGAATTGATAGTTTAAAAAAATATTGATTGGGTCACTTCGTGAAGGATAATCGTGATTGTTAAAGCATGAATTATGGTATAAATTTTGAACTTTTTAAGCACATATGTGTGGGGGCTAGAATTTTGTAGGAATAATGGTGAAATTTGAAAGTTTTGTGTAGTTAACTTGAAAGACATCATTTACAAGTTGATTTAGCATGTAAACCCGTGGAAATAAGTCACTGATTGGGATCGTGAATGAGAGCAATTGATGTGCCTTGAACTTTACATATACCTCCTTCCCGATGCACTGAATTTACATATTATACTCTTGACCAGCTATTATCCAAAAGTTATATATTCTTAGCCTAGGGAGTACATTTGTGAAAATTGTGCATCAACATGTTGAAATAACAAAGTTTCTTGCAAAAAGATCTTTGAGAAAAAAAAAAAGGAGATGTAAGGTGAGGGGGAAGCCGAAATAAAGGGAATGAAATTCTATTCCTAGGCTAAAAGTTGGAGATGTAAGGAGACGAGGAAAGTCAGACGAAAAATCTTGACAATTGCACAATGAAAATGATCGGTGTACTCCCAATTTTTAGCCACTTGAGCTTATTTTCCTTCTTTTCGACACCCTTATCTACACTTAAAAATTTAATAAAGTTCAAATGATGGTTAGTGATGAATGGACACGGGGGTGCATGCTAGTGAGACTTGTATTGAAGTGTTAATTGAGTGACTCGCATGATTTGATGATTGATCTATTTGAAGTACGAATGACTAGACCCATCATGACACACACACGTTCAAATTAGTGTCAAGATTTATGTGTAGATGAGAATGAGTATTCGTTTGCGATTTGACTTGACTATGATTGGTAGTAGGAAAGTAAACTGAGGCATGAGCATAAACGTGTCAACTCACCATCGACATTTAATGGTGTTGGTTAGTTCTTGTTGGGGTCTTTTATTTATTTTTGTTGTGTTTATTTAGAGTCTCGTGCTTTAACCTGTTTTGCTTGAGGGCAAGCAAAAGGTTAGTATGAGGGGGTTGATAAGTGGTGTTTTTACGTGTTTATTGCATTAGTTTTAGTTGTGTTTACATTGTGCATGCATGCATTTCATTTACATTTTGTTCATTTTATAGTAATTATTTGCATTTTATCATGTCTCACTTGTGTGTGATGAATCTGCAGGAAAAATGGTCGGAAAACGGAAAATTTAGCAAAGTGAATAAACTGAAGAAGTTGGACAGAAACTTGGCGCCCGAGCGGTACATTTCTACCGCCCGGGCGCGAGAAGTGAAAAAACTGAAAGACGTTACAGAAGGTTGGCGCCCGAGCGGTACATTTCTACCGCCCGGGCGCGAGAAGACGAAGTGCCGAGACAGAGATTTGGCGCTCGGGCGGTGATTTTCTACCGCCCGAGCGCGAACGCCGCACCAGCCGAGCAACATTACAGAAACTTGGCGCTCGAGCGGTACTTCTCTACCGCCCGAGCGCCGCTTATTTTTGGAAAGTTTCATTCGCGATTTCTTACCTTAATTTGGATGGTGGTTGCTATGGAAAGGGGATGGCACGAATTTTGGGCATTCATTCAGACATAATTCGACAGCCGTCAAGGAGCTTTGGAGAGAACTTTGCGCTTGGAGTGAAGATTTGAAGTTTTCCGGGCATCGTTCTTCGCAGATTTCGTCACGTCTTGTATTTCTAGTTTATTTTCCGTTGTTTAAATATTGTTTTGCTTATTTTCATTATGAATTCTAGTAGCTAACTTTATTATTTGTTGGGATTAAAGGGGATCCTACCCCAAACTTTCAGTTCGTTAATTTATATTTCGGTTTGTGATTTATTCTTGATTATTCTACGATTTTCATTGTGTCGTTGAGCGTAGCTAACTTTTACGAAAATTTTATATCACGAGTGAGTTCGAGAGAATAACTAGTGATAGGATCGAGTAGTATAATCTGCGGATCTACAATTTGCATAGACATATGAAATTGGATACGTGTCGATAGTCATAGTCCTTAGGGTCGAAAACTAGGGGATTTCATCAATCGAAATGCGGTTCATTCTTGATAAATAATTAAAGACATTTAATTACTTCATTGAGTGAATTAGTTTGGCATAGCTCGAGAGAGTGTGTTCAATTGAATAGGAAATCCTGTCGGAAGCGTAGAACACAATCGAACGAATTAATTAATTAATAAGGGGTAGGTGAACCAGAATTCCCAACAAATTCTTTTATCATTTGAAATTTAATCCATTGATTTAGCATTCATATTTCATCATTTAATCTTTGAGCTTGTTTATTTAAATTTTCTTGACTTTTATTAGTCATAAAACAAACAATCAAATTTCGTCGCTAAAGTTTTAATAACTAAAATAATAATTGTGAAACACAGTCTTCAGTGGAACGATACTTGTACTCACTCACACTATATTATAATTTGACATCGTGCACATGCGATATATTTTGAGCATACAAAATCATATTTTTATTGGGGATTTTACTGTGCAAGTTTTGCTCGATCAAGAATTTAAATGCTTTTCTTTAAATTTAATTATTTTATTGCAGTAGTTTAAATGTTACTTTTTCAGTTAATTGAGTGAGGCCGTACTGGAGTTGGAGTTTGAGATAAAATTTAATATTAAGAAATCATTCCTAAAATTTATTTAAGTTAAATAATAATTTAATTAATGTAAAAGAAAGCGTGAGGAATTAATTAAATAATTTTAAATAGGTGAAAAATAAAGTTCAATAATTAATTTCTTAATTCACTAAAATATTTAATGGGTAGGTAAAACACTAGAGATTTGAAATACAATATTTAAGAAATATTTTCCCTCCCTTTTATCCAAATTTTCAGCCATCACCTTTAATTAATTTAAAAATAGTTGTAAACCCATTTATTTAATATCTTTCCACATTTCAAGAGAAGAGTGCCAGTTTGAGGAAAGAGTCTCTTTTGGGCCGGTTCTTGTGGTTGATGCAGTTCATGAAGGATATTCACCATCCATTCATGATAGATAATTTCCTAAATTTTTTTTACCACTAATTAATATTTAAGCAATAATTTTACCATATTTATCTAGCAACATTTCCCTCATTTTTAAATGATAAAAATTGGCCACCCCATTAGTAGATTTAAAATATATTGTCAACTCTCCATCTTGATTCTTTCCTTAACCATTTCTTGGAGATAATTCCTTCAACTTTAAATCTTCAATAATTAATAATTAGGCAATATTCCACCCCATTCTAATCAAAGAATTCGACCACCTCCCCTACAAGATTTAAATAAGTTGACAACTCACAAACTTTTATATCATTTCCTTAATCTTTTCTTGGTAGAATAATTCCCTCAATTATTAATCTCCAATAATTATTAATTAAAAGCAAAAACCCTATCCATATTTGATAGAAGAATCGGCCATTCACCATCAAATCTCCCTCAAATCAAACAATATCAAATCATTTCATTTCCTCCCATTTATTTTGCCAACTTTCCCTTCACTCTCCTAGAAATATTTTGCTCCTCCATTTTCGAAAATTATGAACACTTCAGCACTGAAAATTGTGAGTCTCCTAGCAAGAAACAAGAAAGAAAACAAGGAAGCAAAGCAACTCCGTCTCCGCCGCGCCGCGTCGTCGTTTCGTTTGTTTTTCTTACAAAACAAACCAAGGCATGTTTATATCTTTCCTTGCTCTTCAATCAAGTCATATACATTTTTTTTAAACCATATTTGTTCATGATCTTATTAGAAATATATCAAGAAATTTTCAGAAAATGAACATGCAGATTTTCGGCCCCTTCATTTCTACCTCACGGTTTTGTTGTTTTTGTGAGTACATGTGGTTGGCTCGTGTCCAGGCTCCCAAGGCTGCACCTAGGCATGTACTAGGGTGTATTAGGATCATGTTGGTCCATTCGTCCAAGCCCCATGCCTGCTGGAATCGATAAAATACAGCAACTCCCCAAGCATTTACCTTTTGCAATCGATTTTCTGTTTTGCTGTCAAAGTAGAAGTTTACTGGTCTTGGCTGCCCTAGGGGATATAGCCATGATTAGAACCTCTCCTTGAAATTTTTGGGACGTGAACAAGATGCCCTTTCATGGCTTGGTTTACGGTCCTCTCCGTTTTAAAACAAAACAACGCAAGTGTCCATGGGTTCGTTTTTTTGGTTTCACATGAGTGTGTGTGCTTTCGGTTTTTGGTGTTAGTGTGGATCTTGGTTGGCTCTTTAGCCATTATCCACGGTTCACACCATACCCCTTGATGTCTAGATCATGTCATGGTCAAACAAATCCCCACTGGAATGACACAGGACAGCAAACGAAGGATTACTCCCCACGCACGCAAGGGTGCTTCTCGGATGGGATTTTCGGGTGTTCATGTTGTGGGTGAATTGTGGCTGGCCTTAGCCATGGTTCAAACCATTCCTTAGGATGTTGGTAAGAGATTCTGGTTGGTGGTTCAAGCCCCAATGGCAAATAGCCTTGCAAACGACGCAAGGAAACGCAAACACCGCTGCTGTAATTTTTGACAGCAAGTGTGCTGTGGTTCAGAGGTGTGTTTCGAGTTCTTGGTTGGCTTTTGGCCTATGGCCTTGGACTAGACAGTACCTCATCGAGTTAGGAAGGTCGTGTTTTTGACCGTTCATGATTCGATTAAGTTTAGAGGTCGTACGAGGATTTACGGTGCGATGTGGCAAATTGACTCTCGAAAGAGCGTTTCATGTTTTGGCCTCCATTCACCAAAATTTCGACTTGTATCATTTTTGGAGCATTATTTCATCATTTTAGGTGTATTTTAATCATGACTAAATGATTTTTCGGTGTCGGTTCGGGTTGGCACGGAGTCATGATTAAATACTAAGTCAATGGGCGTAATTGTCTCGTTTATGGATTCAATTACAAAGTTTGGTCAAGTAGAATCATTTGCATATCATCATGTTAGATTTAAGTCGCAGCGAGCCTGGGAACGATCCAACCCATTCGGTAAAATTAATACAGGATATTTAATTTCGTTGTTTAATTACATTACGTGCATAAAAATATAAAATATTCATTTTTGAGATTTATGCGATATTTCTTGTCGCCATTTCACTATCATGGGATTATTGTATCCCCCGGTGGTCACTTACCGGTTCAGTTCCACCCAGTATACTGTGGCATTAGTCTGATCAGACGATTATTACTTCACCCGGTGGTCACTTACCGGTTCAGTTCAATTCAGTTCATGGGGCCACTTGCGTAGAACATAATATCAACAGAAAATTATGATATGCCATTTTATTTCAGGGCTCTCTCGAGCAAACATTTTACTTAAGATTTTCAGTTCAGTCATGCATGTATTATAATTACTCATGTCATGATATTTACACGTTATGCCAGTCTCATGATAATTTCTTGTGGCATGAAATTTTACTATATTTACTTGTTAATTACGATGTATGCATGCTGAGTATTAAGACTCACTAGACTTGATTGTTGTAGGTTGATGAGGTCGGGATCGACGAAGGGGACCAGTGAGCCATCTTGGATCGGCAGTAGTGAAACCCGAGGACCTCATTTCAGCATTTTCCACTTTTATGCTAGAACATTTTATCTTTTGTTGGATTATTTTTAAATTGTTATTTTGCAAACAATAATTACTTCCGCTGCTATTTCGAATATTTAAATATTGAATCTTTTTATCAGCTTATTTATTTAATGAGACATTTTAATTAGTTAAAGAGAAAATTTTTAATTTTTCCACAAATTTCCAAACCCGAATTTTCGGGCCTTTATAGTTTCACTTTGACTTGTTTATCGACTCTCATGGGGTCATCAGGTGGCAAGGTTGGGTGTTTTGTCGAAACATATAGGAGTCGATGCATTGTAGTCGGGAATTCACCGCTTACCTTCGGGTATGGATATCCAATGTGATATCATGTGTATGTAGTTTGAAATCTCTGATTAGAGTATGGTGGTAATTAAGAAAGGGGTTTCTTAGATTACATCATCGATGCAACTACGACATGACACATAGTATCGATTCATTGACAACTCTCGATATACCAATGATTGTCGAATCGGTCGTGATATATGAGATGAAGGGACCGTACTGTACGCTAATCATAATTGAATGGTTCTTGCATGCACTATCATTTGATACCTAGGGAATGATGTAAGCGATGCTGCTAAGCGTTTAACATGATTGGTTGGGTACTATTAGACTTGAGTTCTGACCTTCTTGTTATCAAGGAGTTGATAGTTAAGAATGGAGAAATTGGGGTATGCTCGTATAAGGACATGTTTAGTCCGAATCACATGGAGATGTGAACCACGGCTAGTTGTATCAATGAGCCATTGAGGGCCATACAAGTACTAGCTTTCTAGATCCCGTTGAGAAGTAAAATAGTTCAATGTGTTGAACGGCTTATAAAGGAGTTTATAAGTGTAAGGAAAAATAGAAGTATGACTTCTATAAGGAGAATGTAACTTTTAATTTGAGGAAGTATTCCTAAATTAAAAGTTCGCCAAAAAAATAATGTTTTTGAAAATTGTGATTTTCATAATCATTATTATGGACTAAATTAAATTAATTCAATTGTTGAATTAATTAAACACTAGTGGACCTCGTAGAGTCCAAATAATTAAATTAATTCAAGTATTGGATTAATTAAACAACATTGGGCCTTGTAGAGCACAATTAGAAATAATTATTAAACTAGTGGGCTTGAGAAAAATCAAGTAAAGTTTAAATGGACTCAAATGTGTTTGAGACATTTAAATAAAAGTCCATGGGCCTTGTAATTGTTACAAGCCCAAGTAGAAGGCAAGCAAGGGAGGTGAAGGGTTGGAGGCAACTTTTTCAATATCCAAGGCATGGCATGCACATGCTTACTTTAACTTTTCACACAACCAAGAAAATGGTTCCCTTTCTCTCCTAACATGAATAGTGGCCGAAAATTTTTGAGCACAATTCTCCTTAATTTTTGCTTCTTCAATTGTTGAAGATTGCACTCTCTTCTCAAAGAAAAATCCTCTTATTTTTCTAGTGCAAAATAAGAGGGGTTCTAGCTTGTTGGTGGTGGGCTTAATATTTGAGCAAGGAGTGCTCAAAGGAGGCTTGAAGATTTGTCTTACCATTCAAGAGCTAAGGTGTTTACATCTTATTTGGAGCCATCATCAATCTCTTGAGATTGATAGGTAAAATATTCGAAACATCATATGTATGACATTTTGGTGTTTTCATATTTGCTACACATTATAGGATTAGGGTGCCCATTTTTCTTGTTGAAAAACAATTTTGGAAACTTCCGTTGCGCATTCGGGCACCTTAATCGATCTCCTTTCAGTATGGCCACTATGAGTTTATAATCATGCCGTTTGGTTTAACGAATGCTTCAGCTGTATTTATGGGTTTGATGAACCGTATATTTCAGAAATATATTGATGACTTTGTGATTATCTTTATTGATGATATTCTGATTTATTCGAAGAGTATGATTGATCATGCTGAGCATCTGAGAATTGTATTGAAGACTTTGAGAGCTGAGAAATTGTATGCAAAGCTATCGAAATGTGACTTTTGTCTGAAACAAGTTGTATTTTTGGGGCATATTATATGATGCCCCGATATGTCCCGGGACATTGGTAGGGCCCGGGATCTCTCGGGTCATGGGGCATGCCCATGAATGGTGCCCGGGTCAAGGCAAAATATTTTCAAGATGAATGTGACAGCAAACGCTCGTGTCCCGGGTTATGGGTCGCCTAGGACGTGACGCCCGAGTTCTGGCAAGGTTACCTGAGAAGTTTTCTCCTCTGTCACCTCGATGCGGGGGGAGCATTTAATGGCGTTGACTTGATAGAGCACGCATACAGCCGACCTATCCCTGTTTAATATTAATGGTTGACAGGACAGATGAGATATGACTAGCGTACGATTTGACATGTCAGAATAATAGGGTACAATCAGCCAACCTACGATATTTAATGCCCACACACAAAAAACGAGGTCATCATTGCTTCCTCTACTATAAATACCAGGTTTCTTATTCGCTATTATCATCTACTCAGATATTAATTGACATTGAATACTCTCATTTACTACACACCAATCATCACAGCCATCACTTGGCTACATTGGTTTTATTGCTTGAGTACCCTGCTGACTGAAGAATCGGAGTGGTCACGCCGGTCACCCTTCCGGCGCCCATTCACGTGGTTACTTTTCTTGCTCGCAGGTCCCTCAAAGTATTCGAGAAGTCATAATCCAGATCCAGCGTCTAGCTCATATTTCCTTCAATATTTTTGATAGTTTACCCGGCAGAGTTCCCGACCCGACTCGACCATTTCGCCCGGGTTACATCATTGGCGCCGTCTGTGGGAAAGCTTTGAGTTCTAAGGCGTTGATATGGCTCCTACTAGAAGAGCTAACCAAGACACCTCTCGAGTCCAAGAGGAAAACAATACTCGTCTTTCTGGTGCGGGTGGTCCTCCTCCTAATGGTCCTAAGCCCACCATCAATCTAACTCCTGAAGAGTTACAGAAGATTATAACTGATGCGGTTAAGATGGCCACGGCAAAGAAGGCCACCTCTCACCATGACAGTCATCCCGAGCAACAGCATGAACAGCCACTAGAAGAAGAAAGGAGGGAAGGGGAAAGGGAATCAAGCGCGGGTTCTAAGTCTCCCACTGTTGCGGAAGAATTGGAAGAGTTGAGGAAAAAGGTGAAAGTGTTAGAAGGGTAGGTTGGTTCTAAGGGCAATATTCCTGTGGTTAAAGGGTGCCCATTTTCTGACATCATTGTTCGGGAACCACTCCCCGGGCATTTCAAGTCGGCGAAAATCAAGGATTACGTTGGGAGTTCTGATCCTGAGGAGCACCTCGCTCGTTTCGAAAATATGGCCATGCTACATTGTTATGGGGACCAAATTAAGTGTAAGGTGTTCCTCACCACCCTTGTCGATTCTGCACAGAGGTGGTTTGAAGGGTTGGCACCACAGAGCATCCATTGCTTTGAGGACTTCCAAAAGGTATTCTTGCATCAATTTAGCAGCAGTAAGAAGTACAAGAAGACTGCTCACAGTTTATTCGAGGTAAAACAGAGGCAAGACGAAACCCTGAGGGAATATCTCAAATGATTCAACCGGGTGGCCCTGGATGTACCGACCTGTGCACCTGAGACAAAAACCACAGCATTTATGCAAGGGCTATGGGAAGGGGATTTCTTCCGATCTTTGACTAAAAAATTGCCCGGGAATTTCGAGGATCTCTTAACTCGAGCGGAGAAATACATTAATATGGAAGAAGCGCAAAACCAGAAGAGAGAGGCCTTGAAAAGATCAAGAGGAGATCGGGCTTCAAAACCAAAGATAGAGCCCCCAAGAAGAACGGCTCGGGGCACTTCTCCCATGTACCTTTGAGAGTTGCCCGGGACAGGTAAATTCAAGAATGCAGGTCAGATGAAGCCCCTCTTCCCAATTTTGTGGCAAGGACCCCCAGGCCAGAACAGAAAGGGTATTGTACCCTCCATAAAGATTGTGTCCACAATACCAATGAATGTCGGGTCCTGGAGAGGAATTCCAATAGGCGTCCTATGTCAGCGCCTCACCCTCCGCGAGATAAGTCTAGACAGCCACCCTGGGTGTCTAGACGTCCAATATCGAATGTTCCCCCAAAGACGGTGAGCACCTCCAGCGGAAGTCGAGGGGGAGAAGAGAGTACCCGGGAGGAAAGAATCAAACCAGCAGAAAGAAAAGATCCCTCCCCAAGTCGAGGGATAATCAAGATGATTTCAGGAGGATCTACCGATGGTGATTCCAACCGGGCCAGGAAGGCGAGGAGTAGGAGGGAATGTTTAGAGATTGATGGAAGGAGGAGGGACGAGCCGGTTATAAGCTTTGGACCAGAGGATCTCCAAGGAGTGAGCCTACCTCACAATGACGCTCTTTTCATTCAAGCCTGAGTGGCTAATTACGACGTATTGAGGCTTTTTGTAGACAATGGGAGCTCTGTCAATGTTATTTTCAAAGAGGCCCTAGTTCAAATGGATTTACATGAATACCAGCTGGAAGCAGTTGAAACTGCCCTATTCGAGTTTGCCGACCACGCCGTATATCCGGAGGGAGAAATTGATCTACCCTTGAACCTGGGCATGGGAGACTTGAGGAAGACTGTGATGACTGCTTTTACAGTAGTGGATGCCCCGTCTTCGTACAATGTCATACTGGGAAGGCCGGCCATGAATGAAATGAAGGCCGTGGCCTCAACTTATCGTCAAAAAATCAAATTCCCAGTGCGAGGACAGGTTGGAGAAGTTAAAGGAGATCAACACTCTTCTCGAAGATGTTATGGGGAAACAGTCCGGATAGACCAAAAGAAGGCAAGAAGGGAAGGGAAGGAGAAAAGCGCCAGGAGGAGACCCATGGAAGAGATGTGCACTTTGTGGCTGAAGAAGAACAGGAAATGGTGGAAATTGAGCCAGGAAAAAACGTCCGGGTGGCCCGAGACATCTGCACGACCACCCGGGTAAATCTCTTGCAATGTTTGAAAACTAACATTGATGTCTTTGCTTGGTCTCTACAGGAATTGTCCGAGATCTCGCCCCCAGTAGCCGAGCATAACTTAAACATCCTGCCGGGCTCCCGACCCGTTAAGCAGGAAAAGCGACATTTTGGCCCTGAAAAAGATAAAGTAATTGAAGAGCAAGTGGGAGAATTGCTAAAGGCCGGGCATGTTAGGGAAGTCCAATTCCCTACTTGGTTATCAAACGTAGTTCTCGTCCCAAAATCTACTGTGAAATGGAGAATGTGCGTTGATTTCAGAGATTTGAATAAAGCTTGCCCAAAAGAGTGTTATCCACTCCCCCGGATCGATCAGCTGGTAGATTCCACTTCTGGATGTGAACTGTTAAGCTTTCTGGATGCATGTCAAGGATATCATCAGATCCCTTTAGCTTTGGAAGATCAAGATAAAGCTAGTTTCATTACCTCCGGGGGTACCTTTTGTTATGTCGTGATCCTTCTGGATTAAAGAATGCAGAGGATACGTATCAACGATTGATGAATCTTGTTTTTCAAAAACAGATAGGTCGGAATATCGAGGTGTATGTGGATGACATCCTAATCAAAACCCGAGAAATCGCTCATTTCATTGATGATTTAGCTGAAACTTTCGCCACTCTGAAATAGTACAGAATAAAACTTAACCCGGCCAAATGTGTGTTTGGGGTTAAAAGCGGAAAGTTCTTGGGGTTCATGGTCACGGACCGAGGAATTGAGGTTAACCCGGAGAAAATCCAAGCCATCATGGACATGCCCTCTCCTCAGTCTGTCCGGGATGTGCAAAAATTGACAGGGAGAATTGCGGCCCTGTCACGCTTCATTTCCCGATCTGCCCACTGCAGTTACCCTTTCTATCAAATCCTGAGAAAGGCGCAAAAATTCGGTTGGGATGACAATTGCGAGCAAGCCTTTCAGGATTTGAAAAAAAGGGTAACTGCGGTGGGCAAATCGGGAAATGAACGTGACAGGGCCGCAATTCTCCCTGTCAATTTTTGCACGTCCCGGACAGACTGAGGAGAGGGCATGTCCATGATGGCTTGGATTTTCTCCGGGTTAACCTCAATTCCTCGGTCCGTGACCATGAACCCAAAGAACTTTCCGCTTTTAACCCCAAACACACATTTGGCCGGTTAAGTTTTATTCTCTACTGTTTCAGAGTGGCGAACGTTTCAGCTAAATCATCAATTAAATGAGCGACTTCCCAGGTTTTGATTAGGATGTCATCCACATACACCTCGATATTCCGACCTATCTGTTTTTGAAAAACAAGATTCATCAATCGTTGATACGTAGCCCCTGCATTCTTTAATCCAAAAGGCATCACGACATAGCAAAAGGTACCCCCGGAGGTAATGAAACTAGCTTTATCTTGATCTTCCAAAGCTAAAGGGATCTGATGATATCCTTGATATGCATCCAGAAAGCTTAACAGTTCACATCCAGAAGTGGAATCTACCAGCTGATCAATCCGGGGGAGTGGATAACAATCGTTTGGGCAAGCTTTATTCAAGTCTCTGAAATCAACGCACATTCTCCATTTCCCAGTAGATTTTGGGACGAGAACTACATTTGATAACCAAGTAGGGAATTGGACTTCTCTAACATGCCCGGCCTTTAGCAATTCTCCCACTTGCTCTTCAATTACTTTATCTTTTTCAGAGCCAAAATGTCGCTTTTTCTGCTTAACGGGTCGGGAGCCCGGGAGGATGTTTAATTTATGCTCGGCTACTCGGGCGAGATCCCAGACAATTCCTGCTGAGACCAAGCAAAGACATCAATGTTATTTTTCAAACATTGCAAGAGATTTACCCGGGTGGTCGTGCAGATGTCTCGGGCCACCCGGACGTTCTTTCCTGGCTCAATTTCCACCACTTCTTGTTCTTCTTCAGCCACAAAGTGCACTTCTCTTCCATGGGTCTCCTCCTGGCGCTCTTTCTCCTTCCCTTCCCTTCTTGCCTTCTTTTGGTCTATCCGGACTGTTTCCCCATAACATCTTCGAGAAGAGGGTTGATCTCCTTTAACTTCTCCAACCTGTCCTCGCACTGGGAATTTGATTTTTTGATGATAAGTTGAGGCCACGGCCTTGCCTGTTCTGGCAAAGCCTGAGCCCGGAGAAAAATTGGGGGTCTATCTATCGGCTACTGAGGTTGCTGTTAGCTCCGTACTCATCAAAGAAGAAGGGACCTATCAGAAGCCTATATAGTATGTTAGTCACGCCCTTCGAGGAGCAGAGTTGAGATACAGTGAATTGGAAAAGATAGCATTGGCTTTGGTAATGACCGCTCGAAAGTTAAGGCCGTATTTTCTCTCGCATCCCATTGTGGTCCTCACCAATTCTTCCCTCGGAAGAATCATGACTCGCGCAGAAGTCTCGGGGAGAATGGTCAAATGGACCGTGGAACTCAGGGAGTATGATATTGAATACAAACCCCGAGCTACAATAAAAGCACATGCATTATCGGATTTTTTGACATAGATGATTCAGCCCGGTAAGGAAGAGGTACGGAGGGTGTTTGTTGATGGCGCCTCAAACCTATCGGGGTGTGGAGTGGGGATTGTCTTGATCTCCCCACTAGAAGAGTAAATAAAACTGGCTCTGAGGATTGATTCTAGGGTCACGAACAACGAAGCAAAATACGAAGCTGTTTTTGCAGGGTTGCGTGCTGCCCAAGAAGTGGGGGCCTCCCGAGTCATTATCTATTCTGACTCTCAGCTGGCTACCCAACAAATTAAAGGAGCCTACGAGGTCAAGAACGAAAAGATGCTCAGGTATTTAAAGCTTATTACTGCTCAAGCTTCATCTTTTACAGACTGGAGTATCGAACAAATTCTCCGAGAAGAAAATACAGAGGCTGACATGCTAGCCAAACTGGCTGCTTCCTTGACAGAAATAAGTACCCGGGAGGTTCTCTGTTTTACCCAGCTAGTATCATCCCTTGAAGAAGAAACACCCCCAATCCAGAAAAACTCTTGGATGACTCCTATCGTGGAGTATATAAAGGATGAGAAGCTTCCAGGAGACCGAGCCCAGGCTATGAAGATTAGGAAGCAGGTGCCCAGGTTCGACCTTTTGAATAATGTTCTATACAGACGATCCTTTCAGGGCCCATTACTCAAATTCTTGTCAGAAGAAGAAACGGAATACGTCCTTCGAGAGATACATGAGGGATGCTGTGGGGAACACCTTGGGGGAATGGCTTTATCTCGAAAGGCTATTTTGGCTGGATTTTGGTGGCCTCAAATGAGCCAGGATGCTGCTCGGCTCGTCCAGAAATGTCAGGGTTGCCAACATCATTCTAATTTTTACCATCGCCTGACTGCCAATATGCAACCGATCTCTGCATCATGCCCTTTCGACCAATGGGGTTTGGACATTGTGGGTCCCTTTCCACCAGCTCGTGCCCAGAAAAAGTTCCTCTTAGTGGCTGTGAATTATTTTTCAAAATGGGTAGAAGCCGAGCCATTAGCAAGGATCACTGAGGATGAAGTCATGAAATTCTTATGCAAGAACATTGTTTGCCGATATGGCATCCCAAGGAAATTAATTTCGGACAATGGGAGACAATTCCAAGGAAAGAAGATCACCTCCTGGTGTCGAGAAATGAAGGTTATGCAATCTTTCACCTCGGTAGCCTACCCTCAAGCCAATGGCCAGACTGAGGTAACTAACAGGATCATTGTGCAAGCCTTGAAAGCTCGGCTTCAAGGGAAAGGAAAGAATTGGGTAGAAGAATTACCCAGTGTCTTATGGGCTTATCGAACTACACCTCGATCGTCCACTCAGGAAACCCCGTATGGTCTTGTCTACGGATCAGAAGCAGTCTTACCGGTGGAAATCGGACAATCTTCAGCTCGGGTGGAATCCTATTCAAACAACAATAACTTATCTCGGGCCCTTGAACTCGACCTTGTGGAAGAAAAAAGAGATAGATCAGCCATCCGGATGGAAGCTTATCGCAGCAGGGTAATGAAATCTTATAATAAGCGTGTTCAAAAACAGGACTTTCAGATAGGAGATTTGGTCATGAAAAAAGTAAAACCAGCCGGTGATGTAGGGAAGTTAGAAGCAAAATGGGAAGGACCCTTCAGAGTAATTAAGAGAGTCAGCTCGGGCACAGCTTACTAACTTGAAGATTCTCAAGGGCATACTCTCAAAAGGCCATAGAATGCTTTTGATTTAAAGAAGTATTATGCTTAGAGATATTTGTATCTATTATTTCTGCATCAAATGAAGAGATCATTCAAATAAGTATCTATAAAGCCCAGGGACCCGTACCCTGGCCCGGTGGACCCGCACCCCGGTTATACTTTCAAACCCAGGGACCCGTACCCTAGCCCGGTGGACCCGTACCCCGATTATATTTTAAAGCCCAGGGACCCGTACCCTGGCCCGGTGGACCCGCACCCCGTTTATACTTTCAAGCCCAGGGACTCGTACTCTAGCCCGGTGGACCCGTACCCCGGTTATACTTTAAAGCCCAGGGACCCCTACCCTGGCCCGGTGGATCCGTACCCCGGTTATACCTTTAATCCCAGGGACTCGTACCCTGGCCCTATGGACCCGTATCCCGATTGTGAGACTTATACTTCGATCTTAGTAAAAATTAGTATTATATTGGGCCCGCAGGTTTCTGGAAAAAAAAAATTATGGGTGATGAAATTCAGAGTTAATATAAAGTTCGAGATATCCCGGGAAATATCGGGGAAGCCATTATCAAATGTGATAAGAGATCTCGCTAACAAGGAAGACCTTTACAAAGTGCCCAGAACCCAGGAGTAAAAAAAAACAGAGTTTATTGGGGATCCTGTCCTTTGCCCTGCTCCTCTTCTTCATCTGGGAGAGAGGCTGCTGCCTTCTCTAAATCTGGAAAATCTTCCCGGTCAGCTGGAACCAAACCCGCCTCCTCGAATTGTTCCAGGCACTTGTTGAAGCCCTGTTCAAAGTACGGGAAGGCCTTCTCAGCCAGCATCAGCTTGAACTCGGGGGATTTTAGAAAACTGTTCACTTGCTCCTCTTGAGCAGTCTTAAGAAGGGATACAGCAGCCTGAAGACTTTCAGCACGGGCACGAGAAGACTCGGTTTCCTCCCTTAATGCTTGTGTTTTCGCTCGGGCCACTGCCAGCTCTGTCCGTACCAGATACATCTGTTGCTCCCAGGCAGCCCTCTCTCGGGCCAACACATGCTCGTGAAGCTCGCTCAAGCGATCCACCTCTGCTCGGAGCTTGGCATGCGTCTCCTGAGCCGAGGTAGCCCGAGCGTTGGCCCCTTTAGCTACAGTAGCTACTCGCTCATAAGAATGTACGAGCATCTGCAGGGCCTGAAAATATCGTTCCGGTTTAGGATAGAGTCACATAGTTTAAGGGAAGAGAGGGAGAGAGGAAAAAAAGAAGGGTTACTATTTCATGAACTTACAGAGAAGATCCAGGACGTTCCCTCACAGAGAAGCATGTTGGGATGAAGTCCCTGAAGATGTGCCACCTCGTCAGGACGCAGGAGACTTCGGATCATTTTTAGAAGGTCCGAACTGATGTCATCCCCAAAGATGTTGGGGATAACCCAAGGCCTTCCCCCAGAAGGACCAGCGGAAGAACCGGTCATAGGAGGAGACCGGGCGATCTCCTCGACCTCATCCTCTACTACCACCGGCTCTTGGATGGCCTTCCTCTTTCGATGATTAAGAGGAGTCGGATCCTCTTCGGCAGCAGGGATGGTGGATTCTTCCCGGGGAGGAATGGGTTCCTCCCGAACCATCGTTTCTATTTCGACCCGGCATCCTTCAGTATCCCGGGCTTCAGCCAACGCCCGAGCTTGGCGTTCCTCCTCCTCCTGGTCTTCCAGAGCATTTTTCTCAGCCCGGGCATTCCTCTGCTCAGTTTTCCTCTTGGCCACGGCCTCCTGGAAACTCGCCCTAATCATGTCTTCGGCTACATTACAAAACCAGCATGTCAAATGACCAAGCATGCAAAGGATACGTCCAGGAAAGTAATGGCGAGATAATAATTTACCAGCCTGCGACCCAGGGTGATTGAACTCATCTATTATCTGATCCACGGGGTCTTCAGGCCGGGACCCAATCCCATAATAAATCAAGTTGTCCCCCCCAGGCTTGGACAAAAAGGGGGAGGAATTTGTAGTCCCGGGGAAGCTCGGGTTAGGGAGGGCATAGCAGAAAGGAAGCCTAAGGCACTTGAAGGGGAAGTTGGGAAATGAAGAAAGAAAAATTTTGTCTTCCATCCTTTCAGAGAGGAAGGGATATCAGACAAGAACCGATGATGCATCCGGGTCATGAAAGAAAAGACCCCATCATTAAACCGGCAAGAGTAAAAGTAATGAAAAATGGAAGAATTGATGGGAAGTTGTTTCATACGGAACAACACAAAAGTAGCAGCCATAATGTGAAAAGCATTAGGATGTAGATGGTTGAGGGAAAGGTTGAAAAATCGAACAACTCCTTCAAAGAAGTGATGAACCGGGAAGCGGAGACCACTCTTAAGCTGCTCAAGAAAGAAAGCATGGTACCCGGGGGGAGGGGTATCGGGGTGATCATTCGGTCCGGGAATCCTGATTTCATAAGAGGAGGGAATGGATCCTAGAGATCGGATCTCTCCTAAGCTAATCGGGCAAAGGGTGGAAGTCACAGTGGAAAACCAAAAGGGGCATGCTATTTTCTCCTTTCCCTTGCTCGGGGAACCCAGAGGCCGGGAGGAAGACGCTTTAGCAGCCTTCTTGAGTAGGGGTCGAGAGGAAATAGTAGGGACACCCCTCGGAATTTGGATAGATTGTTCGGAAGGGGTAGGGGAATTGTCCTCCGATCGACCTCTAATATTCTTACCGGAGGTAGAGGAGGTAGAGTTGGACATGATGAAAAAGAAGGGGTAAATAAAATACGAGAAAAGAAAAACTTACTGGAAAGAAGCGAAAGTGGTGGTTGGTAGCCGGAGAGATCGTCGGAGAGATCTACGTAACAGAAAAGCCCGAAAGATGATTTTGGCAGAGCTTCGCCACAAAATGAATTTGCAAGTGATTTTTTGGAAAATCGATGAACTGCTATATATAGGGGAAAAAGGAAATCTATACCGTTGATCCGAAATAGATTGGACGGGCTAGATTAGCTTTGGAAATTGAGCGGCATGATTAGGCGGGAAATTTGAAAAGACAGGTGCTGGAATCGAGGTGCCATGATTATTAACTTTCTTGGAATACATACAGACTCTGACAGTACGTCATCTGGAAGATTTTCATTATGAATACACATGGATAACCCGAGGAACACAAATAAGAAAAGAATTTCAGACCCGGAACACATGAAGACCCGGCATTCTATCCATAAGCCCGGGAGAGATTAAGCCTCCAGCATTTTATTTGATGGCCCGGGAACATGAGGCCCCGGCATCCTATGTTAAGTTTTAAACCAATCTTTTCACTTGTCGATTATTAATTATTATCAGGTCTGCTCGTGTTAATCCGCTTGCAGAAAATCAAAAGAACACAAGAGGCAATAATAAAGAATTTTATTAAGGAAATGGTCGGCGTCGTATTACAGATATTTCAGAGGCCACGCGACCTTTCCATTCATCCATCCAGTTGGTCACTTCCCGGATATGAAGGTTAGTGAAGGACTCGGTGTTCGATATCTTGTTTAAATGATGCCATTCTTTCCATAACATGGCATGCAGTAGATTTTGATCAGTCAACAAATTTGCAATTCGAGCTACGCCTAGCTCTCGTCTGTATTTCCTCATCGCTAACCTTTGAGCACGGGTAAGGACCGCACCGTTTAGGTGTAAGAGGCCGATGAATTGAAGTTTGTGCCAAGTACACATGACTTTGGCCAGGATGTACTCGTCGACAGTCCTCTTGAAATTCTCCACGTAAGGGCGCAACTCGGCCGATATCTGACTCTGTGCACCAATGGAGGAAATGGTACTGCTGCAAGTACTGGAATCGCTTGAGCTCAACATTATTCTGCTAATGCCGATGCATTTCACTCACATGCTTATTTATAGAAGGGGGGAGGGAGGCATTTAATATGAAGAAATTCGAAGGGCCTTGAGCTAATCAAAGCATACTGTCATTTATTTGGAAAAAGGGAGTTCATCGAGAACACTAATGTACATACACGTTGATGATCAGTAAATGCCTCGGAAGTCGCATCAGGCAGGCAAAAGGGCGTATGTGGTTATCGAAGCGCCTCAGAATGTGAGAAGATTTCTGAACCAAGATTTAATGACGATTCATGCATAATTATGACTGCCATGATTTGGGAGATTAAAAGACCCGACGTCTCGTCACCATCTCGGGAAATATATAGACCCGGCATGATGTTCTAAGCCCAGGGTATTAGAACCGGTAATCAATCATTTCGTTATTAATCAGGTATCTTATCCAATTTAATAGTGTGCACCCAATGGTGGAAATTAAATCAAGGCCTCAAAGTTTAAGAACAGAAATGGATAGAAGATGCATTTTATTTACTTAAGTGCGTTTTTGCGGAGTACATTGAAGTATTCTTCCTCTATAAAAAATGACCACATGGTCCTCCACTTTCTTAACTCGCTGGTGGACGTCTTGAGGAAGCTATCAGAGCCCGTGATGTCCGACAGGATTTTACTCTCCTTAAGCAGCATCAGTTGGTATATATAGTCGCCTTCGAAAATGTTCACCTTCTCGGTAACATTCAGGCGTTCTCGGTACTTCTCCATCTTTACCACCAGTCTCGAAGCATTAGCATCCCCGACTTCGTAAAGAAGTTGTAATCTCTGGAGCTTTTCCCAGTAGTGGATAATTTTTTGGAACACTTCATCTTCCATCTCAGCTTTTCTCTTCTCGGATAATTCATGCGAAATTTCCTCCATGTCAAGAGTCTTCGGGTTACTTGAATTCGCCAGTTGATTTTCCAGATAACAAGCTGATTGGTGTAATTTCAGAGAAAGGATGCTGCTATATATAGAAGTGAGGAGTCAGTCACAGCCGTTGATCTCTTGATACACGGACGGTTAAGATAGGCATTGGAAGTTGCACCAGGCAGTTGAAAAGACGTGCACAAATATCAAAATATTACGATAATCCTCCTCGAAAGCATAAAACGCTTTGGATAAGGTTGCAATATAAGACATGTCTCAACAACGTACAAGTATCATTACATTACCGAAAGTGTGTTAAAGTGACTTTCCTAACCGGGCACATGAGACCAATCGTGACAGCGAGTAGACTCTAGCCCGACTATTTAAGAAGGGAGTGATGATGCCCTGATATGTCCCGGGACATTGGTAGGGCCCGGGATCTCTCGGGTCATGGGGCATGCCCATGAACGGTGCCCGGATCAGGGCAGAATATTTCAAGATGAATGTGACAGCAAACGCTCGTGTCCCGGGTTATGGGTCGCCTAGGACGTGACGCCCCGAGTTCTGGCAAGGTTACCTGAGAAGTTTTCTCCTCTGTCACCTCGACGCGGGGGGAGCATTTAATGGCGTTGACTTGATAGAGCACGCATACAGCCGACCTATCCCTGGTTAATATTAATGGTTGACAGGACAGATGAGATATGACTAGCGTACGATTTGACATGTCAGAATAATAGGGTACAATCAGCCACCCTACGATATTTAATGCCCACACACAAAAAACGAGGTCATCATTGCTTCCTCTACTATAAATACCAGGTTTCTTATTCGCATTTATCATCTACTCAGATATTAATTGACATTGAATACTCTCATTTACTACACACCAATCATCACAGCCATCACTTGGCTACATTGGTTTTATTGCTTGAGTACCCTGCTGACTTAAGCATCGGAGTGGTCACGCCGGACACCCTTCCGGCGCCCATTCACGTGGTTACTTTTCTTGCTCGCATGTCCCTTAAAGTATTCGAGAAGTCATAATCCAGATCCAGGGTCTAGCTCATATTTCCTTCAATATTTTTGATAGTTTACCCGGCAGAGTTCCCGACCCGACTCGACCATTTCGCCCGGGTTACATCATTATATTTGGAGATGGTATTTCTGTTGATCCTAGCAAAGTGGAATATGTGATTAATTGGCCTAGACCGACATCAGTGACAGAAATACGTAGTTTTATGGGTTTTGCGGACTATTATCGTCGATTCATCAAAGATTTCTCTAGTATTGCTAAACCGATTACTCAGCTAACCCAGATGAATACTGTGGGGACCCGGACGCTAATCAATACTTAATCGTCATCAGTATCAATTTGCTAATCAAGTAATTAGGGTCATAAAATTTTTTCTTTTTAATTCGGAATGTAGTGAAATCAAACTAATATACAACTCAGTATAAAATAAAGTACAAGTCCTGTACTATCTAAAACTTAGTAAAAACTAAGGTTCAACCTCTAATTACCAAGAGCCAAAACCCTATATACATCAAAGTCCGAAGTCTCCACTCTATCACGATCTCTCTTCATCTCTTGGACCCTGATCCTGTCCCACCTGTTGTCATGTACACATGCAAACAAGACAATAGCCGGATAATACCGGTGAGAATATAATCCCAGTATAAATCAACGAAACATGCAATCATATGATAAACATAAAAGCATAGACAGATAACAACAATATATATCAAAAGCTGAAACCTAATCAATATCAAATTGTCGACAATGCTCGTGACTCCACGACTCAGAATAGACTCAATCCTAGTCTAGGGATCCCGGTTTCCAGATGTGGTATTCCTATATCGACCAACAGTAATAGAAAAGACTCCAGTTCTATCCACGTCGATACAACCAAACATCCAGTTTCCTGACCTAACCGTCATGGAATGTGGTTCTATCACCAATACACTATCTTGTGACATCGTGCAATGTGCCCGTGGCTATCCCGCCACTATCAGGTACTTCTGTCACAAGATTACTCGTCTAATGCATGCTCCTATAACTCCATAGAACAGGCATTTAATCAAATCTATAATCACAATAATAAAACATAATAATAAGTATGTGATTTAGGGAAACTCAAGTACATCCTACTTGAGTCGATGTCCCAATACCACATTGACTTATACCTTTCGTTCGTAGTTTCGGTCTGGAATTCAAACTCTATCAATTCCTCAATCTGGCACTGGCAATATAAATAATATCATATCAATATACTGCCCAAATCGATACCAATCTGATCAATAATTCAAAATTAACAGTATAACCGCACAATCCCGATATCCCGGTCAATATAACATCACCAGATAATAATTCTCTCAAATCATAATCACTACCGATACAATCTGATATCATATCTCAGTCAATTAACTTCAGAAAATCATAACAATTCCCTAATCGATCTGTTTCTAAATCTGACATCAATTCTATGATGTCTAACATGCCAAGAACATCATATATGAATCTCATTCAATTTTGACAATATCATAATTTCAAAACATGTCCAAACGTAATAAAACTTACTTCCAGTTGTAGCCCGCGTCGATAGGAACACAGTACCGAAGTCAGATTTCAGATCGAACGGACGGATTTCTCACAAAAGGCGTAAATATTTTTCTTAAACTTCCCTCGACCCTTTTCTCTCGTTTCTGAAGAATTGCGTTGCTTGTATATATATATATATATATATACATCTCGTGCATGACAAACTACGTGTCTTCTTTTTCCAATTGCACGTCTCGCGCTCGGGCGGACATAAAGTTCCGCCCGGGCGCGGAACTTACGGCCCTCGCATTATATCCCCTCGCGCTCGGGCCGTCAAAAACTTCCGCCCGGGCGCGAGGTGTTCGGGTTTCCTTGTATTTTAACATAGGCGCTCGGGAGATAAAACACTTCCACCCGGGCGCCAAACTCTCGGCCCTTGCATTATTTGTTGAACATGGGCGCTCGGGCGGCCCTTTTCTTCCGCTCGGGCGCCAACAGCACTGTACAAAATTGCATAATTCCTATGCGTTGCCCAATCTGGTATCGGGATGATTTGTTTGTAATCATATCAATTCATAATCAGTAAATCATATCAGATTACAATAATCAAATTCTCGGGCATTACATTTCTCTCCTCCTAAGATCTGATTTCGTCCTCGAAATCACATGCATACAATCATATCAAAAGGAAGGCACATAATAAAAACTGAACAGAATTTTACATCAGTAAAATAACGCTGGGAACTCCTGTCTCATGTCTGATTCAGTCTCCCAGGTGGCTTCTTCAATGCCATGACGAGTCCATTGAACTTTCACCAGAGGAATCATCTTCGTTCTAAGTTGTTTCTCCTTACGATCAGTAATCCGGATCGGCTTTTCAATGTAACTCAGAGATTCATCTAGTTCGGTCTTGTCTGGTTGAATAATATGTGAATCGTCAGGGAGATACTTCCGTAGCATAGATACATGAAAAACATCATGTATCCCAGATAATGAAGGCGGCAATGCAAGTCGATAGGCACGATCTCCTATCTTCTCGAGCATCTCATATGGACCGCCATATCGTGGAGAAAATTTTCCTTTCTTTCCAAATCTGACCACACCTCTGAAAGGAGAAATCTTCAGGAATACTCGGTCTCCTACCTAAAATACCAACGGTCGTCGTCAAAGGTTGGCATATTGGCTTGTCTGTCCTGTGCTGCCTTCAATTTCTTCTGAATCAGTTTCACTTTTCTGTCATATCTCTGATTATATCAGGTCCAGTCTCCGGAATTTTAGAGATATCCTCCCAATAAAGAGGGGATCGACACTTCTTTCCGTACAACGCCTCGAATGGAGCCATCTCAATACTCGTCTGATATCTATTGTTGTACGAAAACTCGCAAAGGGGCAATGCATCTTTCCAATAGTGCTAAAATAAAGCACTACAACTCTCAGCATATCTTCCAATGTCTGAATCGTCCGCTCTGACTGTCCGTCAGACTGTGGATGATATGCATTACTCAGATGTAACTTCGTACCGAGAGCTTGCTGCAGGCTCTGCCAGAAGTGCGAAGTAAACCGAGGATCACGGTCTAAGACAGTTGACTTCGGCACTCCGTGCAGTCTAACCACTTCCTTGACATAGATATCGGCCATCTGATCATATCTGTACGTCATTTTGTATGGAATAAAACATGCGGATTTGGTCAATCGATCAATCACGACCCAAACCGCATCACAACCTCGGGAGGAACGTGGCAACTGTGTCACAAAATCCATGGAAATGTGATCCCATTTCCATTCAGGAGTCGACAAACTCTGTAACAGTCCTCCTGGTTTCTTTCTTTCAGCTTTCACCTGTTGACAGTTCAAACATCTGGAAACAAATTCTGCAATGTCAGTCTTTATTTGTTTCCACCAAAACTGTCCTTACAAATCATTATACATTTTCCTGCCAGCAGGATGAATACTGAAACGACTGTTGTGCGCTTCTGTCAATATTCGCTGTCTTAAATCCGAAACATTCGGCACAACATGACGATTATTCACATACAAAATACCATTTTGAACCTGATATTCCGATCGATGTCCAGCTCTGACCATAGCAATCGACTTCTGTAAATTCTGATCAACTTTCTGAGCTGCTTTAATTCTCAAAATCAGCTCTCGTGCATGACAAACTACGTGTCTTCTTTTTTCAATTGCACGTCTCGCGCCCGGGTGGACATAAAGTTCCGCCCTGGCACGAAACTTACGGCCCTCGCATTATATCCCCTCGCACTCGGGCAGTCAAAAACTTCCGCCCGGGCACGAGGTGTTTGGGTTTCCTTGTATTTTAACATAGGCGCTCGGGCGGTAAAACACTTCCACCCGGGCGCCAAACTCTCGGCCCTTACATTATTTGTTGAACATGGGCGCTCGGGCGGCCCTTTTCTTCCGCTCGGGTGCCAACAACTCTGTACAAAATTTCATAATTCCTATGCGTTGCCCAATCTGGTCTCGGGATGATTTGTCTATAATCATATCAATTCATAATCAGTAAATCATATCAGATTACAATAATCAAATTCTCGGGCATTACAAATACCCCTTTTGTTTGGTCAGAGTCGTGTGAATCTAGTTTTTTAGAATTGAAAAAGTGATTAACTAGTGCTACAGTGTTGACTATTCCATCAGATAATGGTGATTTTGTTATCTATTGTGATGCTTCTCACAGAGGACTAGGTTGTGTTTTGATGCAGCGAGGACATGTTATTGTTTATGCCTCAAGACAATTAAAACCACATGAGACTCACTATCCGATTCATGATTTTGAATTTGCTGCCATTGTATTTGCATTGAAAATCTGGCGAAACTATCTATATGGTGAAAATTTTGAAATTTATTCTGATCATAATAGTTTGAAATATCTATTTTCACAGTCAGAACTAAATATGAGGCAACGTAGATGGCTTGATTTGCTGAAAGATTTTGATTGTGAAATCAAATATTATCCGGGGAAATCTGATGCAGCAGCTGATGCACTGAGTCGAAAGGTATGTTCTTTATCATTATCGATGATTGGTGTCTCGAATTTCATTGAAGATTGTTGTCTTTCTGGATTAGTATTTGAGACAGATTGTAAACCTCTGAGACTGTATACTATTCTAGTTGAACAAGAGCAGATTTTCAGAATTAAAGAAACACATAAAGTCGATCAGAATATTCAAAATTCGATTATGATAGTCAGATCAGGACATCAGTCAGAATATCAGGTTCGTGATAATGTGTTATATGTGAATAATCGTCTTGTTGTGCCAGACGTTTCAGACTTGAGACAACAGATTTTGACAAAGCACACGGTAGTCGCTTTAGTATTCATCCTGGTGGCAGAAAGATGTACAATGATCTGAAGAAATAGTTTTGGTTGAAACAGATGAAATTAGATATCGCAGATTTTGTGTCCAGATGTTTGAATTGCCAACAGGTAAAAGCAGAAAGGAGTAAACCAGGAGGTATACTGCATATCTTAGAGATTCCTGAATGGAAATGAGATCACATTTCCATGGATTATGTTACGAAGCTACCATGATCCTCCCAAGGTTGTGATGCGATTTGGGTCATTATTGACAGATTGACCAAATCAGCGTGTTTTATTCCATACCAAATGACGTATAGACACGACCAGATGCAGATATTTATGTCAGAGAAGTGGTCAGATTGCATGGAGTGCCAAAGTCTATCGTATCATATAGTGATCCTCGATTTACTTCGTACTTTTGGCACAGTTTGCAACAAGCTCTAGGTACGAAGTTACATCTGAGTACAATATATCATCCTCAGACAGATGGACAATTAGAAAGAACTATCCAGACATTGGAGTATATGCTTAGAGCTGTAGTGCTAGATTGCACTAATTGGAAAGATTCTTTACCACTTTGTGAATTCTCATACAACAATAGCTATCAAACGAGTATAGAGATGGCTTCGTTTGAAGCATTGTACGGCAAGAAGTTCATATCTCCTCTTTAATGGGATGATATCTCCGAGAAATCTGAAATTGGGCCTGACGTGATTCGAGATATGATTGAAAAAGTAAAGCTGATTCAGGAGAGAATGAAAACAGCTCAGGATAGAAAAGTCAAATATGCGAATATTCGACGTCGACCGTTAGAATTTGAGGCAGGAGACAGAGTATTTCTGAATATTTCTCCTTTTAGAGATATTGTCAGATTTGGCAGGCGAGGAAAGTTGTCTCCACATTCTATTGGTCCGTATGAGAATCTAGAGAAGATAGGTGATCGTGCCTATCGACTTGCTTTTCCTCCGTCTCTATCTGGAATACATGACGTCTTTCATGTGTCTATGCTATGGAAATATCTTCATGATGCTTCTCATATTCTTCAGCCAGATGAGGCCGAACTTGATGAAACTCTGATTTATTTTGAAAAGCCACTTCAGATTCTCGATCGTAAAGAAAATCAGCTCAGAACAAAGAATATTCCGTTTGTGAAATTTCAATGGAGTCGTCATGGCACTGAAGAAGCTACCTGGGAGACTAAATCAGACATGAGACAGAAATTTCCAGAATTGTTCCAATGATGTGAGTTCTCTATTTAGCTTCTGATATATATTTTTATTTATGTGATTTGATTGCCTGTGATTTCAAGAACAAAATCATGTCTCAGAGGGGGAGAATTGTAAGGCCTGAGAGTTATCATTATAACCTGAGATTAATTAATTGACGAACTGACGTGATTGTGGAAGGAAAAGCCCGAGGAAGACGTGGGAAAAACATATGATTGTGTGGAGGGCAAAACACCTCGCGCATATGCGTGAGCAGCCAATGCCGAGGCAGAAGACCTCGCGCATATGCGCGAGCAGATGAATTATTCTCGCGCATATGAGCCAGTGTTGGACGCGCATATGCGCGAGACTTGCTGAATGAAAAATGAGCCACATGTCTTGCCATGCATGTTAAGATGAAAACAAACCCTTCCCTTCATTCTAATTTAGAATTACAGCAACAAAATCGAGAGAATCCATAGCTAGCATCCTCAAGTTTTCTCTATATGCCAGAATTGTGATTTTGCAAGATCAGACCGTCCGATTTTCAATCCGAGTATAGTTTCTTGCTTCTCTCGTCGAAGGCTTTAAAGGGATGTAAGTACATTTACTTTCCTGTATAGTTAGATAGTTTGATGTTGGAGGAGTTATAATATGATTGAGATTATATGTTCTTGATATTATGGTAAGCATATAATCGAAACCGGATCGAAGAACGAACACCGTATGCAATTGTTATTATTTTCCAACCTATATGAATGTAGTTTGCAGATTTTGAGATGGTGGATTGTAATTGTTATTGATTATAAGTTGTGGTTTGTATCTATTGATGTTGAGTTGCCGGGATCCCGAAATTGTGTCGTTATGCCGTCGAAACGTACTTAGATTGATATTTCTTGCTTCAGTGTAAGTTGATAGTGTCTATCGCAACATGTCATTCCAGATTGGTATTGAAGACTTGAAGTCGAGAATTCAACTTCGAAACCAATAGAAGAACGCGAAAAGCAAGAATGAGATTGGCTACGTCAAACCAAACACCGAGAAAAGAAATGTATAAATCAATGTTAAACCGGGATAGATAACTCGAGTATTATATGACTTGAGTTCCCAAAACCATATACTTAATTGTTATTGTTTTGATATATTCAAACTTCTTGAGATTAATGTGCTTGTTCTATTGAGTTATAAAAAAATATAGAATAAAAGATAGATATTGTGGAAGAGTCTTTGGAAGAATTGCCAAGTCACTGGACGTTTGGTTTATATCGATGTACTTAGGAGAAGATCGACTCCTATTGTAGATACTCGATATAGTGTGCCGATGTCTGGGAATAAGAACGTACCACCATCTAGAAGGGAAGAGTATGTGGCAGATTTGTTACGTTCTTGTTCAAACCGGGATCCCTAGATAAGAGTCTAGTCAAAGATTAAGAGTCAAAGAGTTTGATTTAAAGTTCTGTATCGATTTATGTTTTCCTAGATTCTGGATTATGATACATGTTGTTTGACACATGTTTTATGTTTTTGAATATGTATTGCATGAAATGCATGTTTACGTTGTTTATACTGGGAATTATATTTCTCACCGGAGTTATCCGACTGTTGTTGTATTTGTATGTGTGAATGGCAACAGGTGGGACATGATCAGGGTCGAGAAGATCATGAAAGATCAAGATTAGAGTGGTGATCCGTGCTTAGATGTAGAACTTGTTGTTATGACTTTATTTTGACAAGTTTTGTACATTTTATCATGTTGTAAATATTGAACTTGATCGTATAGTTAAATAAGATGGATTATCACATGTTGTAACAATTTGTACACTTGTATATGAGACGCTCAACCTTTAAAAAAATATTCGACCTAGCTTTTGTAATTAATCCATTTAATCCCAAAGATGATTTAAGAAATGGGTTAGCGTCCGGGTCCACACATGCCGTAACTTCTCTGCAGCATCATTATCAATCAAGGGCACAAAATGACAGTCCTTATCAAACTTCTACACAAACTCAGCAACATGCAAGTCCTCCTGGCAGAAACTCATGAACTCTCTCTTCAACCTCAAATGAACATCGGTAGTGAAATATTTATCATAGAACACCCTCTTGAAACCCTCCCATGAAAGTGTCGCTAAATTCACTCCACGCTCCGCTCCCTTACACCATAAGGAAGCGTCGCCCTTCAGTAGATAGATGGTACTACGAACACGGTCAGCATCCTCCATATCCATATATCGGAAGATCACCTCTAAAGATCTAATCCATCCCTTAGCCACGAATGGATCAGTAGTGCCAAAAAAATCCTCGGGGTTCATCCTCTTAAATCGTTCATAGATAGCTTCCGGTCGGGCCCTCGCACCATTACCCATTTGCTGCTCTAATAAACGAGCCATACTAGCTAGCACACGGGCACTAGCATCCTGATTAGGCGGAGGCTGTGAATCTCCTCCTAGTGTATATCCTCATTATCCCTACGAAGAACTCGTCTAGGAGGCATCTTTGCACAAGTCGTCCATACGACGTAACCAACATGCACTTAATATTTAAAAATATCAGGTACCTAACCTCTATAGCATTTATCATCATGAAAGCATTTAAAAATTTAGCATATAAAATTAAAGCAGTAAAACTCACAGACTTGAAGCGTGACTTCTTGAGCTTCTCGGAGTTGCAGTAACACAACCCTTTAGGGATCTTTGGCTCTAATACCAACTAAAACGTCTCAAACTTTTCAACTTTAAAATTCTACATGATTTTTTTTTTTTACATACATACTTTTGAAATTCACCATTTAAAATAACTTAACATTTCCATAAATCAAAATAATTTAACATTGAAAATTTTAAGTGCATAAAATCTTTAAATCATCAATTAACAACATTCAAATTCAACCTTTAACATTATCAAACTTCAAAATAAAGCATAAAAACCTCTAATTAACTCATTAACAAAATCTTTTAAAACTTTGACTATCAAGCTAATGCCGAAAATAAAGTCCTCTAGAGTGTACTGCCGGACTCGATCCACTCAAGCGTTAGCGCCTCCCTCAATTTTAAAATATTTTGTTAATGAGTTAATTAGAGACCTTTTCTCACTTTTATTGACTCGAGACTATGCCAAATTATTCTTTAAGCTTAAATTTGACATCTAATATTTTTCTTTAACATAAACTCGAAGATTTCGATTTAATTTCTTAATTTAATAATTTTTGAAGCGTTTAATTCCTTAATTAATTCAAAATTAAATATTTTCTTTCCAAACTTTAAACATAAACTTTTCATACCTAAAAAACCCTCGTGAACCATGAACCAACCCCCCATGGACCATGGTTCAAACCCTTTCCCATTAAACTCAAAAATTCGAACCCTATCTCTCACTCATCGAGCCACTGCCCTAATCCATCGAGCCACCACCGAACCACCCTTGACCATACCTGGCCCTAGCCCTCCTGGACCCTAATCGAACCCTCCTGCAACAGCACACCAGCCCTCATCTTATAATACCAGCCGCACACGGCTCCTATTCTTTCTTAGGGTCGCGTCTTTCTCCTATTACGCCACCACGAGCCACGACCACACTAGCCTGAGCCTTGCATCTGAACCACCATCCCTAGACCCTACTGGACCAGCCAAGACCAGCCCCAACCCAGCCTCCAACCACCCTAGCCGTAGCTCGCCAACCGTGCGTGGGAAGAGTCCTAGTTCATGATGAGTCTTCCCTAGCTATTGTACTTGAGTCCTAGTCATGCTAGGACTCTTCCCAACCCTTGACTACATCTAGCCCTTCCCCTAGCCCTGGCCTACCTTGGCCGAGCCACGTGTAGCCAAGCCACCTAGCCGTGCCATCTTCCAAACGTGTAGCTTAGAAAACCCTAGGACTCTTCCTCCTAGCCAAGCTCGATTCAAACCTCTTTTCCGCCTTAAATCATCCATGTTACACTCATTAAACGTCCTAAGTTGGCATCCAATCCCTTGGAAATCATGTCGTTTTTCAAACAAGCGAAAAATTGTGAAATCGTTTAAAATATTTATCCTATAGTTAAACAAATCATGCTTCAATGATTTTCATGCAAAAATAATTAAAACAAGCATATATGGATTGAATGATGCATCAAATGAATTTAGAAACTTGACTTTGCGTTTAAGAACACTCGAATATACAATCATTTGCGTGAGGTGCGAAGAAGAACGAACGAGCGACAAAGACTACTTGTTTTTTCCCTTGAGATTTTTGAAAATATTGGTACGTGTTGTGCATTAGTTTTAGGCTGATATGCCCCTTAGAAGCTGTGGGGACCCGAACGCTAATCATCTTATTAATCATCTTTGGGATTTAATTATCAATTAAGATAAACAGGGTCTGAAAATTTTCGTTTTTACAATTCAAGTGCGGAACGTAATGGAATTTACTAATATACATATCAATATATAAGTACAATAAGAATTCAAACTAGACTAAGGTTCAACTACTACACGTCAAGTGTCAAAACCATATCTACAACAAGTCCGGAATCACTACGCTAACTCGTCCTCTCTCATCATCTTCTTGACCCTGATCCTGTCCCACCTGTTTTCATGCACACATACAAACAAGACAACAGCCGGATACTCCGGTGAGAATAAATCCCAGTATAAAACATGTTGATACTCACGGGAAATTTAGGGTCCGATCCCAACGAGTGTCACTAGTTCAGACGTGGGCCTTAAGATGAGCCTGAGCCTGAAATCAAGAAAAGATGAGCCTGAGCCTGAAATCAAGAAAAAGTCCGTTAAGAGGGGGCCAGGAGGGTGTCCTGGCGTAGCCCCTCCGATGCTCAAGTCAAAGACTGAGGATATATGGGGGGAGCAGCTAAGGGTGCTGCTGAAAAAAATATAGTGAATCTCTGAACTGAACACTCAAACCTGATACTTATAAGAGAATACATGGGCCCTTGATGGGCTTGGGATGGGCCAGGGGTAGCGGGCCCATCCATGGGGTATCACCAGTCTCCCCCTCCCGAGTCGAACTGAATCGCAGGTTCGAAATTCGATTAATTGTGTTGTCCTTGGTTTGCAAGGTGTGAGTTGAGCGTTTTTCCTCTGTTCCATATACAGAGTATCTCCCCTCGCCACTACTGTCACAGCCTCGCCACTCTACCCTACCTTGCCGCCATCTTCGATACAACCCCTCGCCCCTCACTACAGAGTCTTGCCCCTCGCCTCTCACTGTCGAGCATGCTAGCCTCGCCCATTCCACACGCTCGCCCAGCAACCTCAGACGCGCGCCTGCACACCCAGTGCCTCGCCCCTCTGTGCACACTCCTAGCCTTCTCCTTCTCAACGCCGTCGCCTCCCTTCTCTCGCCCCTTAGCCCTCTCCCAACAGCCGCTCAGTCTCACCCTCAAGCCCGAGCACACCCTCGTCTACGCCCAAAGCCCCTCGCCAATACACCTCTTCCCCGCCGTGGGCTCGCCCCATCAATCGAGCGCTCGCCCCTGCCACTACGCAATAGCCCTCTCCAGCACACCTTCGCGCCCTCGAGCGCTCGCCTTCACCCTCGCCGACCACTGCACGCCTCGCCCCAAGCCTCGCCCTCACTGTCCCCCTGTGCACGCCAGCCCCTAGCCTCGCCCTACAGCTTCTCGCCTGAGCGCGCGCCACGCTCGCACTGTCGAAGCGCTCGCCATAGCCCCTATGCACGCTTGCCCCCGCTTACAGCGCGCCGCCTCTCCGCCAGCTCGCCCCTCGCGAGCACCCGCCTGCCCCCTCACCCATTACGCCACACCACCTCCCAGCCTCGCCTCTCACCACCTGCACGCTCGCCCCCACTTTCTCGCCCAGCCGCCTACCTTCACTCGGACGCCCCGTACGCTCGCCCCCACCTGCTCGCCCGGACTCCCCCACGCTCACCCCCACCTGCTCGCCCGGACTCCCCGCACGCTCGCCCGGCTGCCAGCTCTCGCTTGCACTCGCCCAAAAGCTCTGCGCGCTCGCCCTGCCAGTCTCGCCTAGGAACCCCTCGTTCGGGCCCCCATTCGTCCCGCACGTTGAGAATTTTGATACATTCCCAGGCAGGTCGATCCCCTTAATTTTTGCAGCGGCAAATATCGTTCGTTAACGACAAACCAAATAAATTTTTCTAATATGGTATGCCCCTGTCGCCCCCATCTTCAAGGTCCTCTACTAAGCTTTTGAAGGAAAATAATTTTCACTTCCCCGTGCCCTCGCCCTATCTGCTAAAAATAGTTTTTAGCATGAAAAATAAAATTTCAACATCCTCACCATCTAACTCCTCTGTTAGGTGATGCTTTAGCAGGAAAATAAAATTCTCACGTCATCATCTTGTAACTCCTCTGCTAAGTCGGTCCTTAGCAGGGAAAATCAAACTTCAACCTCCTCACCCTCTGACTCCTCTACTAGGCTCAGCTCAAGTAAGTAAAATAAAATTTAATTTCTCCCAAACTTTGCTCCTCTGCTAGGCAATTCCTTAGCAGGAAAATTTAATTTTCCTTCTCCACTCTGCTCCTCTGCTAGGCAACGTCATAGCAGGAAAATAACATTTTTCTCCTCCCAAACTCTGCTCCTCTGCTAGGCGATGCCTTAGCAGGAAAATAAAATTTTTCTCTTTCACAACTCTGCTCCTCTGCTAGGCGGTGTCTTAGCAGGAAAATAAAAATTCACTGTTAGAGTAGGTGCACGTCGAGCCAAGTGTTGGCCGAGTGTTCACAATGAAACTCTATGTATAAACAGTATTTATTTTAATAATATTTGAATTTATCATTTTGGCACGTCTTTATCTGTATACCCATGCTAGTTGCATAGATAAAGCCCTTGAATATACAAATAGTAGAAAGAATATGAGATGCTAATATGATGAAGTATCATGAAACTCATATTTATAATATTGTATATTCTAAACAGTTCCTAGTCGATTCAACCGCCACTAAGAAGGATATAGGCCGCTCGCGTTCCAGACTAGTATCTGCGATGTGAGTACCATGTTTCATTGGTAGGGGACATTGTGATGTCCGAACTTGCAGATAGGTGCTCATTGTAGAGTGCATTGAACAACCCTCCATAAAAGGACTTTCCAAGTGGTTCTCATTTATCGAGTGGAAAAGTCCTAGTTTATGGTTGTACACCATTAGTCCTTATGACCCGGGACAACATTGAGACTCTATGTGCTAGAATTACACTTTGACTTGTTTACCGACTCTCATGAGGTCATCAGGTGGCAACGTTGGGTGTTCTGTCGAAACATATAGGAGTCGATGCATTGTAGTCGGGGATTCACCGCTTACCTTCGGGTATGGATATTCTATGTGTTCTCATGTGTATGTTGGTTGAAATATCTTATCAGAGTATGGTGGTAATTATGAAAGGGGTTTCATAGATTACACCATCGATGCAACTACGACATGACACATAGTATCGATTCATTGACAACTCTCGATAAACCAATGTTTGTCGAATCGGTCGGGATATATGAGTTGAAGGGACCGTACTGTACGCTAACCATAATTGAATGGTTCTTGCAGGCACTATCATTTGATACCTAGGGAATCATGTAAGCGATGCTGCTAGGCGTTTAACATGATTGGTTGGGTACTATCAGACTTGAGTTCTGACGTTTTTGTTATCAAGGAGTTGATAAGTAAGAATGGAGCAATTGTGGTATGCTCGTATAAGGACATGTTTAGTCCGAATCACATGGAGATGTGAACCCACAGCTAGTTGTATCAATGAACCATTGAAGGTCACACAAGTGCTAATTTTCTAGATCCTGTTGAGAAGTAAAATAGTTCATTGTGTTGAATGGCTTATAAAGGAGTTTATAAGTGTAAATAAATAGAAGTATGACTTCTATAAGGAGAATGTAACTTTTAATTTGAGGAAGTGTTCCTAAATTAAAAGTTAAAAATGTTCCTAAATTAAAAGTTGGCCAAACGAGTAATGTATTTGAAAATTGTTATTTTCATATACATTATTATGAACTAAATTAAATTAATTCAAGTGTTGAATTAATTAAACACGAGTGGACCTAGTAGAGTCCAAATAATTAAATTAATTCAAGTGTTGGATTAATTAAACAACATTGGGCCTTGTAGAGTCCAATTAGAAATAATTATTAAACTAGTGGGCTTGAGTAAAATCAAGTAAGGTTTAATTGGTCTCAAATTTGTTTGAGACAATTAAATTAAAGTCCATGGGCCTTGTAATTGTTACAAGCCCAAATAGAAAATGCATGGGGAGGTGAAGAGTTGGGAGAAAACTTTTTCAATGTTCAAGGCTTGGCATGCAACTTTTTGGCTTTACCTTTTTCCACAACCAAGAAAAGTCTTCCCTTCTCTCCTCCCCACCCCCTTTGGACAAAAATTTGAAGCCAAAATTCTCCATTTTTCTTTCTTCAATTGTTGATGAAAGCACACACTTCTCAAAGAAAAATGCTCTAATTTTTCTAGTACAAAATTAGAGTGGATCTAGCTTGTTGGTGGTGGACCTAATTTTGAAGGAAAGATTCAAGAACAAGGTGAAGCTTGTAGATTGTCATCCTTTGAAGAGCTTAGTTGTTTGACAACTAAGTTGGAGCCATCATCAATCCATTGTGATTGATAGGTATATCTTTCTAAACACACTATGTATGACATTTTTGTGTTTTTGTATATGCTACATGCTAGTACATATGGTCGCCGAAATTTTTCTTCATGAAAAACAATTTTTGAGCTTCCGTTGCATATTCGGCACCCTAAAATCGATCCTTTCAAGTGGTATCATGAGCTAAGGGTAATAGTTTTTTGTAGCATATACATAATATTATATTGAAGGCAATTTCTAACTGAATGAGATGAAAATTTGCAACAAAAATCAAGGCCATATGAGGGGATTTTTCGGGCAGCACCATTTCGGGCATCTCGGGCTGCCCATTTCGGGCAGCAAGGGCAGCCCGAACAGCCCCTATTTTTAATATAAAAAAATTGTTGCCGGAATCCGGCGACATCGACGACGACTAGGGTTTCCAAAAGTGTTTTGGATTATCAAAGTGTCATGAGCCTTGAGTTGCTGGGCCATTGGATGGCCAACATATTTGTGAATTTTAAATGGACCAAAATGTTTTTGGTGAAAAAAAGTTTTTAGGCCCTTAAGTTTAAAATTACAAAAGTTGCAAATTTTTCTCATAAAATAAATAATTGAAGTTGGACTTTAATTATTTATAGTAAATTGTGATTTACAAGAAATTCCGTTACAAATAAATTAATTGGAAAGTAGACAAAGGTGTTTGTATACTTTGTTAATTTAGTTTATAATCGTGGCGGTTAGTGATTGGTTCAAGATATATAATATTGGATCAATTGATTATTGTGATAATTAATTGATGGTATATGATATGTGATATTATGCATGAAGGATGATCAAAAGCCCAAGCCCAATTTGCTAGGTGTATGCTAGGATATTTTGTGTTGAATGATTGTAATAATTATCAAATTTAAAGTGGGCTTGGTTTATGGTCCGTTCCCACCCCCATGAGATGTGTCCCTATTTGCCATGTATATTTATTTGTAAATATTAGTATAGTGGATGATCGAGATTGAAAGATGGTGGCCATGATAATTATGAAGATCGAAAACATGTAAATATTGGAAGCTATTGCAATAGTTGCATTTGCATCTCATGTATTTCCCTAGGATTATACATAGGCCCGTGTTTAGTTCACACGGGCCGTTCTTTTAAATAAAATTAATGATGAGACCTTTCAAAATTAAAAACCCTCATTTTGAATAAGATTCAAAATTAATATCAAGCCCGAAATGGAAAATTATAAATTTGTTTATAATTTCCATGTCTTCCATCGACAATGGGTGCATGATGAACGCTACCCGTGCTCGGGGCTCGGCTCATATTATTGGGGGGGCCCTGGGTGCAGGAAAGCTGTGACATCCATTGACATGATGATGTGAACTACGTGGAACTCCATGATTTCGGCTCATATTATTGAGGGAACTCATGGCAACCGTCCATTAAGGTTCAACATCGATGGGTAAGGCTTGACACGTAAAGATAAACGACGTCATATTATTGGATCCTAATCAAGCGTGAGACAAAAGTTTACGTAGAGGGTTGCATGGTGATGCAATTGGAAACTACCTTTTAAGAATTGTGATTGGCTGATATTATTCGGGATCATAATTCGCTAATTGGACCTTGCGTACCTACTGAGGAAAAGAGTTTCCCGTTTTCACTAGAGGGTAGTGAAAGATGTCAAAACAGTGGGAGTAAAAATTTATGAAGTAAAAGTCCATACTTCATATCTTACTAAATATTTTAAAATAGTCATTAACATTTATCTGTTTACTTTTCAATACTTTTTGACAATGTCTTCGATTCGCAATTCTCTATATTTAATACTCGACAAACACGTATTAACCGGACCTAATTACCTCAATTTGTTAAGAAATCTGAAAATCGTCTTGAATTCGGAAAGGATAGCATATAAACTTACTGAGTCGCCCCATGTTGAGGCTCCGACTGACTGCACTCCTGAAGAATTGCAGACTTACAAGGAATGGTATGACCATGACTTGAAAGCCAAGTGTTATATGCAGGCTTCCATGAATGATGAGAAGTCGGTTCTTTATGTGGATTCTTCATTTGGTACGAAGATTGGTCCACATGGGAAGGGAAAGAAGCGTTCTTTCCAACGTCCCAAGAAGAACGTGCCCTTGAAGAGGCAATCTCCGAGTCCCGTTGTGGCAGCCATACCAGTGAAGGCTGACAAGACTGTTGATATTTGTCATCACTGCAAGAAGCCTGGACATTGGAGGCGTAATTGCAGGTAATATCTTGCCCAGAAGAGCTCTGGAAACGGTATGTTCTATATTGAAGTAAAAATTTCAATTAACTCTACTTCTTGGTTATTGGATACCGGTTGTGACTCACATCTCTGTAATGAGTTACAGGGGATGGGAAGAAGTAGGAGACTTGGGGAAGGTGAGACCTTCTTGAGGTTGGGCAATGGAGCAAGAGTTGCTGCCTAGGCCGTGGGAATTGTTTACTTATTGTTGAACCACGATTTTCAGTTGATTTTAAGAGATGTTTTGTTTGTACCTGATTTGGTGAAAAACATTGTTTCCATTTCTATGCTTGATAAAAATGGATATTCTTGTTTATTTAGCAAAGGTGTTTGCAACATTTACAAGAATGAATGTTTAATTGGTACTGGAAAACTTGAAAACGATCTCTATAACTTAAAATTGAAAGATATTCCACTGAACAATGTCCAAGAAATAACAACAACAAACAAGCGAAAAACAAGATACTCTAAATTCGGCACAATTATGACATGCTCGATTAGGACTTATTTCCCTAAGAAGGATGAACAAGATAGTGGGAGTTGGCATGTTTGATATGTCTGATATTAATGCTCTCACGACTTGTGAATCCTGTCTAAAAGGAAAGATGACCAAAATTCCCTTTAAGGGCCATGTGGAGCTAGCCAAAGGGTTATTGCATTTGATCCATACCAATGTGTGGAGTCCTCTTAGCATCACCACTAAGCATGGACATGCCTACTTCATCACCTTTACCGATGACTTTTCGAGGTATGGGTATGTGTATTTGATGAAATACAAGTCTGAAGCCTTTGAAAGGTTCAAAGAATTCAGAAGTGAAGTAGAGAAACAGTTGGGATGAAGCATCAAGACACTTCGATTGGATCGAGGTGGTGAGTACTTGAGTGCCGAGTTCCAAGAGTATCTTAGGGAGAATGGGATTCTCTCGCAGTGGACTTCGCCCGCTACACCACAGTTGAATGGTGTTTCGGAGCATCGTAACCGGACTTTGATGGACATGGTTCGATCTATGATGAGGTTCACGGAGTTTCTGCCATCCTTATGGGGATATGCGCTTAAGACCGCGGCACTGTTGTTGAACAATGTGCATTCAAATATAGTTGACAAGACACCATATGAGATATGGATGGCTAAGCCACCCAAATATTCTTATCTTAGAATATGGGGGTGCCCTGCTTATGTGAAGCAGGTAGTGGGAGATAAATTGGATAGTCGATCCATTTCATGTTACTTTGTGGGATATCCAAAGAATTCTGTTGGATACTACATCTATCATCCCCAAGAAACAAAGGTGTTTGTTTTAAGGAATGCAACCTTTTTGGAAAAGGAATTTCTATTGGATAGAAAAGGCTACATGATAGAACTCGAAGAGGTTCGAGAGATTCCCACAATTATAGAACCCACACCCGAAGAGCCAAGAGAGGAGATACAAGCTCCTAGAAGATCCGAGAGAGTCTCGAGACCACCTATGTGGTATGGTCTACTTCTTGAAGAGGGCCATGATAAGCCTAACCATGGAAGTGATCCAAGGACCTTCAAGGAAGCGTAATCTGATTCCGATTCATCCAAGTGGCTTGAAGCAATGGAATCTAAGATGAATTACATGCATTCGAACCAAGTGTGGAATCTCGTGGATCCACCTGAGGGAATTGTTCCCATAGGGTGTAAATGGATTTACAAGAGGAAACTTGGGGCGGATGGGAAGGTATTGACCTTCAAGGCGCGATTGGTGGCAAAAAGATATACTCAAAGACAAGGAGTTGACTTTGAGGAAACTTTTACACCAGTTGCAATGTTCAAGTCTATAAGGATATTGCTAGCCATAGTTGCATGGTATGACTGTGAGATATGGCAGATGAATGTCAAGACAGCCTTTCTTAATGGAGATATTAAGGAAGAGATTTACATGTCTCAACCCGAGGGGTTTACATCTGTCGGAAGTGAGCATATGGTATGCAAACTTCAGAGATCTATTTATGGTCTAAAGCAGGCATCTAGGAGTTGGAACCTCAGATTCGATAGTACAATCAAAGAGTTTTGGTTTTGTAGAGTGCATTGAACAACCCTCCATAAAAGATTGATTGCTCCTTGTAGGAGTTGATTGCTCCTTGTAGAGTGCATTGAACAACCCTCCATAAAAGGACTTTCCAAGTGGTTCTCACTTATCGAGTGGAAAAGTCCTAGTTTATGGTTGTACACCATTAGTCCTTATGACCCGGGACAACATTGAGACTCTATGTGCTAGAATTACACTTTGACTTGTTTACCGACTCTCATGGGGTCATCAGGTGGCAAGGTTGGGTGTTCTGTCGAAACATATAGGAGTCGATGCATTGTAGTCGGGGATTCACCGCTTACCTTCGGGTATGGATATCCTATGTGTTCTCATGTGTATGTAGGTTGAAATCTCTGATCAAAGTATGGTGGTAATTATGAAAGGGGTTTCATAGATTACACCATCGATGCAACTACGACATGACACATAGTATCGATTCATTGACAACTCTCGATAAACCAATGGTTGTCGAATCGGTCGGGATATATGAGTTGAAGGGACTGTACTGTACGCTAACCATAATTGAATGGTTCTTGCAGACACTATCATTTGATACCTAGGGAATCATGTAAGCGATGTTGCTAGGCGTTTAACATGATTGGTTGGGTACTATCAGACTTGAGTTCTGACGTTCTTGTTATCAAGGAGTTCATAAGTAAGAATGGAGCAATTGGGGTATGCTCGTATAAGGACATGTTTAGTCCGAATCACATGGAGATGTGAACCCACGGCTAGTTGTATCAATGAACCATTGATGGTCACACAAGTGCTAACTTTCTAGATCCCGTTGAGAAGTAAAATAGTTCAATGTGTTGAATGACTTATAAAGAAGTTTATAAGTGTAAATAAATAGAAGTATGACTTCTATAAGGAGAATGTAACTTTTAATTTGAGGAAGTGTTCCTAAATTAAAAGTTGGCCAAACGAGTAATGTATTTGAAAAATGAGATTTTCATATACATTATTATGGACTAAATTAAATTAATTCAAGTGTTGAATTAATTAAACACTAGTGGACTTAGTAGAGTGCAAATAATTAAATTAATTCAAGTATTGGATTAATTAAACAACATTGGGCTTTGTATAGTCCAATTAGAAATAATTATTAAACTAGTGGGCTTGAGTAAAATCAAGTAAGGTTTAATTGGTCTCAAATTTGTTTGAGACAATTAAATTAAAGTCCATGGGCTTTGTAATTGTTACAAGCCCAAATAGAACGTGCATGGAGAGGTGAAGAGTTGGGAGACAACTTTTTCAATGTTCAAGGCTTGGCATGCAACTTTTTGGCTTTAACTTTTTCCACAACCAAGAAAAGTCTTCCCTTCTCTCCTCCCCGCCCCCTTTTTGGACGAAAATTTGAAGCCAAAATTCTCCATTTTTCTTTCTTCAATTGTTGATGAAAGCACACACTTCTCAAAGAAAAATGCTCTAATTTTTCTAGTGCAAAATTAGAGTGGATCTAGCTTGTTGGTGGTGGACCTAATTTTGAAGGAAAGATTCAAGAACAAGGTGAAGCTTGTAGACTGTCATCCTTTGAAGAGCTTAGTTGTTTGACAACTAAGTTGGAGCCATCATCAATCTATTGTGATTGATAGGTATATCTTTCTAAACACACTATGTATGACATTTTTGTATTTTTGTATATGCTACATGCTAGTACATATGGTGGCCGAAATTTTTTTTCATGAAAAACAATTTTTGAGCTTCCGTTGCGCATTCGGGCACCATAAAATCGATCCTTTTCATTCACCACCTCCACCCTCTAACTCCTCTGCTAGGTCGGTCCTTAGCAGGAAAATAAGAATTCAACACCTCCATCCTCTAACTCCTCCGCTAGGTGATACCTTAGCAGGAAATAAAAATTTCATCCCGTCACCCTCTAACTCCTCTGTTAAGCGATGCCTTAGTAGGAAAATAGAGATTCCCCACCCTCACCCTCTAACTCCTCTCCTAGGTGACACCTTAGCAGGAAAATAAAAATTCAACACCCCCACCCTTTAACTCCCCTGCTAGGTGATACCTTAGCAGGCATATAAAAATTCAACACACCCACCCTCTATGTAACGCCCCGAAAATTTTAAGGTTCACGTAAACCACATGCGCGCAAGTTATTAAATTCTTTGTATTTTAAGTTAATTGTTTTAATTACATTAATTAAATATGTTGTGCATATTTGCATGTTGGAAATATATTTTTATACATGGTTGCATTAAAATGTATTTTTAAATTAAAGGTTATTCGAGTTGCGATCGAGGAACGGAGACCGAGGGCTGAAAAATAGAAAATGTTTTTATTGGTTAATTTTTTTTAATTATTTAAAATATGGGTGATGCTTTTTATTATTTTTGAAAATAATGGGTTTGTAAGTGATTTTATACGCCGGGACGTAAATTTTATCGGTGATGGTTTTTAACAAAAATGCGAGCTTTTTAGCGACCCGGCTAATAAATTCACAAATTTATTTGAACAAAAACTTTGTTGATATTTTATTAAATCCTAATTACAACTAATGGGCTTAAATTTATGGCTTAATAGGCCTAAAGCCTACTTAGTAAATAAATTAGTATTTAAAGTGTTAATTAAATCAAACCCTATTCTACCTTGCAAATCAAGTCTCGGCCACCTACTTTTTAAATTTCAAAACTCTATCCCAACATCACACAACACACACGGAAGCTTGCACACAAAAAATTCAGAAAGTTTAGAAGGTGCAAGGGAGGTTCAAGCCTTGGGTTCGTTTCGTTCTTCGTCGTCAACGGTTATTCGTGCATTTAATATGCAAAGGCACGCCATATTCTGCCTTTACTCATCATCACACCATATTATGCATTTATATTTCAAATTGCTTGAAAAAGAAGGGACACTTTGTTTTATTTTCGTTCATGCATCAAAAGTGATTTTTAAGGTTTGATTTTTGCACCAAAAACATGTTTTTGTGGTTGCTTAAGGGGCTGTCATGGCTAGGATATAATTAAGGATGATTTATAAAAAGTTTAGGGTCCTAGAAACACACTAAATAACTGCAAACATGAATAAACAGAAGCTGGAACAAGCTACATGAAACAAAAAAAAAGGGGGGGGCTGAGAATTGAAGTTTAGTGGCATGTATGTGTCTTGTTGCCTCGATCACTAAGCATGGGAATGAGGGCTCGACCAGGTCCTGAGGGGGGGTTCGTTATGGTTGTGGGTCAGGGTCAGGAAGGGTCCTAGCAGGGCTAGGACCCCTGGAGCGCAGCTGGGGAGGAGTCCCATGCAGAAGGAACTCCTCGCACGAGAGCAAGTCTCTGAACTTGCTGATGAAGGTGGCTCACGGCTGGCCTGGGGGTGAGCCAAGGGGGTCCTACGGGGTCTAAGGGAGATGGTCTAGGGTCGGGCTATGTGCTGGAGTGGCTTTGTCGCTGCTGGCTCGAGGGAAAAGAGGAACCCGTGAGGTAGAAGGAAGTGGCGCAGGTGTGCTTCTGATTCAGGAGGCTTGTGCATATGTTCCAGGGCTTGGGACTGGTCTGGGTCAAGTCTAGGAGTGGTCCAGGGAAGGTTAAAGGTCGTGTGGGCTCGGTGGGGGCTTGGTTGGAAGAGTCCTAGTTGGGTTAGGTGTCCTAGACATACAAGGAAGCACCCACACAACACCACAGTTTTTTTGGGTCAAGTTCCAGGAGCTGTTTGAGCGGGCTAGGGCTTGTTTTACGGGCTGGGCTTGCACAGTAGTGTCTCTAGGTGAGTTGGGTAGGTTTTGGTTCAAGGTGGCTCGGGCGTGGCTCGAGTAAATTGGGAGATGGCTCGGTGGGTTCGTTAGGGTGTCACTTTCGAAAATTAAAGAACAAAAATTGATTCCAAGGGTCCACGGGGGTGGCTTACGACTTTTAAGGGTATAATAAATCATAAAAAGGTTATGCTTAAAATTTGGGATCAAAATAACGAGTTTTGGATTTATTCAGAATTTAATCGCCGCACGAAACGCTAATTAGCGAGTTAATTGAAAAGCTTAGTTTTAAGCTTCATAAAATTATGAAAATAAGGTTTAAGCTTAAATAATTATTTTAAGTCTAAGATTTTAATTTGGGAATTTTATATTAAGGTTTGGTTTAATTCGGGATTAAAACGCATTAATACGTCACATTTAAAGATTAATTTAAAAGTCATCGAATTAAGCTAAATAAAAATATTAGAAAATTCATGTAGGCTTAAATAATTATTTAGGATACGTTAGAGTTAATAAAATTAAGAAAATGTCAAAAACGATAAATTTTACGTCCAGGGGTAAAACGGTCATTTTACACCTAAAAATTAGTAAACGTCATGGCAGTGCCCGAAATGCTGTTTTATGTGCTAATATGATTATTTTCAATGGTTATGGATGTTTATGGGGTTTTATATGATTATTTTAAATGTTGATGGAATTTTATATATTTAGGGATTTTTATGACGAAAGATTTATTTCAAATGTTTATGATTTAAAATGTTAAATTGTTACTTTAAATGTTCATGGTTATTTATATGTTAAAATGGTATTTTTTTTAAAACGTTTATGGATTTTATGGTTTAATTATGGACATTTAAAAGATATGTTACATGCTTGGTTTAAGAGAAAAACGTTATACGCATGTTTAATTTTTTTTAAAGTGATGAGAATATGAAACGTTGAAAGAAGTGAAGTAATTGTGACTAATACGATGATATGTTGGAAATTTCGTGAGGGTTATGGTCCCAGTGGGAGTCCGACGATCGTGTTTCCTTGGATACGGATATGTAGATGTATACGATGATATGTTAATACGTAAGGCCAAGGCCCAGTTGACGGGTGAGAGTGTCGCAGGTGTCCCCGCCACCCAGTACTGTGGTTACATGTTGTTGGATCCATCGCCCAACACGTAGACGTAGACGTAGACGAACACGAAAGTCACAATTAACGATCTGAATTCAACGAAAGTAAAAAGTAATACGTATATGTTGATGATAATATGAATATGAATATGTTGAGGATGATATGATTAAGTTTACGAAAATGTCATTGTTTAAGGTTTTCTGCATCATGAAAATATTTACGAAAATATTTATGTTTATGCATCTTCATGAAAATGATATTTTAAATATAAGTATTTTTCACTGTTATATGTTAACTGTATTACGTATTACTCGTTATCAAGAATATGACGTACTGAGTCTTTAGACTCACTAGGTGTGTATGATGCAGGTGATATAAATAACTCTGATATTGGAGGCCTTGACGAGTGACTTGCTGGACTGTCGGTGCATATAACCCGAGGACCAGTACTTCTATTTCCGCATTTAAGTTTACGATTTTAAGTTAAAGATTTCTACGACATTTTATTTTATGCTTTTTGAGAGATTTTTGAGATGTTATAGTATGGGCTTTACTTTTCAAATTATTGTTTTTTAGGTTTGGTGAACCAGTAAATGATTTCAGTTTTATGACAATTCCTTTGAATTTTAAATGCTAGTTGGTTGAGGTTTTTATTTTGAAAAAGGAACAAAATATTTTATAAAAATATTTTCATGAGTTGGAAAAAAAAATTTCTAGTGCTTTTAAAGCAATAAAAAGGTGAGGACGTTTCAGTTGGTATCAGAGCAATGGTTCTGTAAAGGGTTGTGCCACCATCAGTGCTGAGAAGCTCAGTCGTCAAGCCTCAAACTTGTAAGTTTACATGCTTTATATGGTTTAATATGTTGTTACCTGCATGATAACATGGATAATATGTTTAGTTACATGTTTACTAGCCTTTTGGGTATATGATTTATATGCTTTTGAATTTTTATACGTGATACGTTATGAAATAAGAAATTACTTAATTTCAACGCATGTTGGCTTCGTGGTGGAATTGGACTATGTTGATTTTGGGTTTTAGTATTGACGTTTAATTTTTTTGCTATAAGTTAATCGTGAATATTATGAATGTTTTTGGGACACGTAGATTTTCTAAGAAAGTTTTTTTTTTTTATTCATGGTTACTAGTCGAAATAATTTTTGGGAATTACTCATAAGAAATAATGATTCGAGGATTTACAACGACTTTGGGAGTATAGAAATGTATAAATTGGGATTTTAAGTTTTGACAAAAGGTAAGATTGGTTATAAAAAGTGATTTTGGGTAAATAAGTTTAAATTTATTGAAATTATGCTATGGGAAACCTGTAGAAGAAAATTAAGAATGCAAAAATTTTATGGGTTAATTAAGGAATTTGGGGATTAGTTTAGCAATAAGTGCGAATTGAATGGGTTATATGATAAGAATTTTGATGATTTAGACTTTTAAGAATATTTGGAACCTTGGGATATCTTGGGTTATGATGTTATAAAGAAATTTTAATCAATGATTTTTAGGGATTAATCAATATTAGGCTTGAAAAACTAAACGTCAGCGGATTCATTTGGGATTTTAAGATTGAAATATGATAAGTTGATGAACATTTTGGGTATAAAATAAGGAAAATAATATAGGATAAGTATGGTCATCCATATTATTATATTGGAAATTTTAAGAAAAGCTGAAATTCGAGGTTATAATAGTATAGCATTAAGTCGCCATGGGTCTTTTTAAGTTGTGATTTGTAAAACAAGGATTCAGAAGAAAAATTTAATTGGGATACTAGAACCAAGTCTAAACTTTTGGGTTATTAAGGATAAGCGAATTTCGAGGACGAAATTCAATTTAAGGGGAGAAGATTGTAACGCCCCAATAATTTTAAGGTTTACGTAAACCACATTCGCGCAAGTTATTAAATTCTTTGTATTTTAAATTAATTGTTTTAATTACATTTATTAATTATGTTGTGCATATTTGCATGTTGGAAATATATTTTTATACATGGTTGCATTAAAATGTATTTTTAAATTAAAGGTTATTCGAGTTGCGATCGAGGAACGGAGACCGAGGGCTGAAAAATAGAAAATGTTTTTATTGGTTAATTGTTTTTAATTATTTAAAATATGAGTGATGCTTTTTATTATTTTTGAAAATAATGGGTTTGGAAGTGATTTTATACGCCGGGACGTAAATTTTATCGGTGATGGTTTTTAACAAGAATGAGAGCTTTTTAGCGACCCGGCTAATAAATTCACAAATTTATTTGAACAAAAACGTTGTTGATATTTTATTAAATCCTAATTACAACTAATGGGTTTAAATTTATGGCTTAATAGGCCTAAAGCCTACTTAGTAAATAAATTAGTATTTAAAGTGTTAATTAAATCAAACCCTATTCTACCTTGCAAATCAAGTCTCGGCCACCTACTTTTTAAATTTCAAAACTCTCTCCCAACATCACACAACACACACGGCAGTTTGCACACAAAAAATTCAGAAAGTTTAGAAGGTGCAAGATAGGTTCAAGCCTTGGGTTCGTTCCGTTCTTCGTCGTCAATGGTTATTCGTGCATTTAATACGCAAAGGCACGCCATATTCTCCCTTTACTCATCATCACACCATATTATGCATTTATAATTCAAATTGCATGAAAAAGAAGGGACACTTTGTTTTATTTTCGTTCATACATCAAAAGTGATTTTTAAGGTTTGATTTTTGCACCAAAAACATGTTTTTGTGGTTGCTTAAGGGGCTGTCATGGCTAGGATATAATTAAGGATGATTTATACAAAGTTTAGGGTCCTAGAAACACACTAAATAACTGCAAACGTGAATAAACAGAAGCTGGAACAAGCTACAGGAAACAAAAAAAAAGGGGGGGGCCGAGAATTGAAGTTTAGTGGCATGTATTTGTCTTGTTGCCTCGATCACTAAGCATGGGGAATGAGGGCTCGACCAGGTCCTGAGGGGGGGCTCGTTATGGTTGTGGGTCAGGGTCAGGAAGGGTCCTAGCAGGGCTAGGAGCCCTGGAGCGCAGCTGGGGAGGAGTCCCATGCAGAAGGGACTCCTCGCGCGAGAGCAAGTCTCTGAACTTGCTGATGAAGGTGGCTCACGGCTGGCCTGGGGCGAGCCAAGGGGGTCCTACGGGGTCTATGGGAGATGGTCTAGGGTCGGGCTATGTGCTGGAGTGGCTTTGTCGCTGCTGGCTCGAGGGAAAAGAGGAACCCGTGAGGTAGAAGGAAGTGGCGCAGGTGTGCTTCTGATTCAGGAGGCTTGTGCATATGTTCCAGGGCTTGGGACTGGTCTGGGTCGAGTCTAGGCGTGGTCCAGGGAAGGTTAGGGTCGTGTGGGCTCGGTGGGGGCTTGGTTGGAAGAGTCCTAGTTGGGTTAGGTGTCCTAGACATACAAGGAAGCACACACACAACACCACAGTTTTTTTGGGTCAAGTTCCAGGAGCTTTTGGGCGGGCTAGGGCTTGTTTTATGGGCTGGGCTTGCACAGTAGTGTCTCTAGGTGAGTTGGGTAGGTTTTGGTTAAAGGTGGCTCAGGCGTGGCTCGAGTAAATTGGGAGATGGCTCGGTGGGTTCGTTAGGGTGTCACTTTCGAAAATTAAAGAACAAAAATTGATTCCAAGGGTCCACGGGGGTGGCTTACGACTTTTAAGGGTAGAATAAATCATAAAAAGGTTATGCTTAAAATTTGGGATCAAAATAACGAGTTTTGGATTTATTCGGAATTTAATCGCCGCACGAAACGCTAATTAACGAGTTAATTGAAAAGCTTAGTTTTAAGCTTCATAAAATTATGAAAATAAGGTTTAAGCTTATATAATTATTATAAGTCTAATATTTTAATTTGGGAATTTTATATTAAGGTTTGGTTTAATTCGGGATTAAAACGCATTAATACGTCACATTTAAAGATTAATTTAAAAGTCATCGAATTAAGCTAAATAAAAATATGAGAAAATTCATGTAGGCTTAAATAATTATTTAGGATACGTTAGAGTTAATAAAATTAAGAAAATGTCAAAAACGATAAATTTTACGTCCAGGGGTAAAACGGTCATTTTACACCTAAAAATTAGTAAACGTCATGGCAGTGCCCGAAATGCTGTTTTATGTGCTAATATGATTATTTTCAATGGTTATGGATGTTTATGGGGTTTTATATGATTATTTTAAATGTTGATGGAATTTTATATATTTAGGGATTTTTATGACGAAAGATTTATTTCAAATGTTTATCATTTAAAATGTTAAATCGTTACATTAAATGTTCATGGTTATTTATATGTTAAAATGGTATTTTTTTTAAAACGTTTATGGATTTTATGGTTTAATTATGGAAATTTAAAAGATATGTTGCATGCTTGGTTTAAGAGAAAAACGTTATACGCATGTTTAATTTTTTTTAAAGTGATGAGAATATGAAACTGTTGAAGGCAAGTGAAGTAATTGTGACTAATACAATGATATGTGGAAATTTCGTGAGGGTTATGGTCCCAGTGGGAGCCCGACGATCGTGTTTCCTTGGATACGGATATGTAGATGTATACGATGATATGTTAATACGTAAGGCCAAGGCCCAGTTGACGGGTGAGAGTGTCGTTGGTGTCCCCGCCGCCCAGTACTGTGGTTACATGTAGATGGATCCATCGCCCAACACGTAGACGTAGACGTAGACGAACACGAAAGTCACAATTAACGATCTGAATTCAACGAAAGTAAAAAGTAATACATATATGTTGATGATAATATGAATATGAATATGTTGAGGATGATATGATTAAGTTTACGAAAATGTCATTGTTTAAGGTTTTCTGTATCATGAAAATATTTACGAAAATATTTATGTTTATGCATCTTCATGAAAATGATATTTTAAATATAAGTATTTTTCACTGTTATATGTTAACTGTATTACGTATTACTCGTTATCAAGAATATGACGTGTTGAGTCTTTAGACTCACTAGGTGTGTATGATGCAGGTGATATAAATAACTATGATATTGGAGGCCTTGACGAGTGACTTGCTGGACTGTCGGTGCACATAACCCGATGACCAGTACTTCTATTTCCGCATTTAAGTTTACGATTTTAAGTTAAAGATTTCTACGACATTTTATTTTTTGCTTTTTGAGAGATTTTTGAGAGGTTATAGTATGGGCTTTACTTTTCAAATTATTGTTTTTTAGGTTTGGTGAACCAGTAAATGATTTCAGTTTTATGGCAATTCCTTTGAATTTTAAATGCTAGTTGGTTGAGGTTTTTATTTTGAAAAAGGAACAAAATATTTTATAAAAATATTTTCATGAGTTGGAAAAAAAAATTCTAGTGCTTTTAAAGCAATAAAAAGGTGAGGACGTTTCACTCTAACTCCTCTGCTAGGTGATACCTTAGCAGGAAATAGAAATTCAACCTCCTCACCATCTAACTCCTCTGCTAGGTGATACCTTACCAGAAAAATAAAAAATCAACACCCCTACCCTCTAACTCTTCTGCTAGGTGATACCTTAGCAGGCATATTTAATTTTCACGCTGCTCCTCTACTAGGCGATGCCTTAGTAGGAAAATAAAATTTCTCCGCACCACAACTCTGCTCCTCTAATAGGCGATGCCTTTGTAGGAAAATATAAAATTTCCCCACCCCCCCAACTCTACTCCTCTACTAGGCGATGCTTTAGTAGGAAAATAAAATTTCTCCCCGCCCCAACTCTGCTCCTCTACTAGGCGATGCCTTAGTAGAAAAAATAAAATTTCTCCCCGCCTCAACTCTGCTCTTCTACTAGGCGATGTCTTAGTAGGAAAAAATAAATTTCTCCCCGCCTCAACTCTGCTCCTCTACTAGGCACAGCCTAAGTAGGAAAAAATAAAATTTCTCCGCGCCCCAACTCTTCTCCTCTATTAGGGAATGCCTTAGTAGGAAAAAATAAAATTTCTCCCCGCCCAACTCTGCTCCTCTACTAGGCGATGCCTTAGTAGGAAAAAATAAAATTTCTCCCCTCATCAACTCTGCTCCTCTATTAGGCACAGCCTAAGTAGGAAAAATAAAATTTCTCCCCGCCTCACCTCTGCTCCTCTACTAGGCACATCCTAAGTAGGAAAAAATAAAATTTCTCTGCGCCCCAACTCTGCTCCTCTACTAGGCGATGCCTTAGTAGGAAAAAATAAAATTTCTCCCCGCCCCAACTCTGCTCCTCTACTAGGCACAATAATAGTAGGAAAATAAATTTTTTTTCTCTCCTTCCAATACAATAACATTCATGAATTAAAAAGAAGAACCTGATTTTATTGAATTCCAACTGATTAAATGAGAAAATGTAAAGATGAAATACATCAACGGTAAAATCCAGAATGATATTCCCTAAGGTGGTAAACATTCCAGGGACTCCTTAAAGCCTTGCTTTGAGTATTCTTCAAGTAATAAGCTCCAGAATTAAATTTCTCAATCACTCTGAAAAGATCATTCCACTCTGGGTCCATCTTTCCCCTCTGCTCTTCTTGTACCTAGGACAAAGCCACACATTTCCTCCTTTCCTGATCATGTTAACCTCCAAACGTGCTCTCTTCCCCTCTTCTTTCACTATCCCCTCATAACACCGAAGCGCGACCCTATGATCCCCGCATAAAACTCCAACCTCCTTCCCTACAGAAAACTTCAACTTCTGATGATACGTGGACACTACAGCTCTGAAATCCTTTACGGCTGGTCTCCCCAGAATTCCATTGTAAGCGGATGAGGTGTCCACCACAGTAAATGTTGTCATTTTTGTTACCCGTCGAGGCTCATGTCCCAAATATAGAGGAAGGACAATTTGACCGAGCGGTGGGATGGCATGTCCTGCAAACCCATATAGAGGAGTAGAGATTGGCTCGAACTCAAATCCCTCCACCTTCATCTTATCCAAAGTGCTCTTGAACAGGATATTAACAGAGCTTCCATTATCAATAAATATTCGTGCCACATCGTAATTGGCAAGTACAAGCAACCTGCAACAGTTGTCCTAACATCGTCTTGTATTTGATATTATCTTATATGATGGACGAAATCACTGTTGTTCGAGTCTTGTTCAACCTTGTTCGATCAGGAACCAATGAGGTGCACTGGACGCTCCATATACTAGATCCTTGTAAGGCAGTCATAGCGGTCTGCCGGGGAAACCGCCCGTTCTCGCCCATCTCCCTCAAGGCCCTACGATTAGGAGAAGTAAGATAGAAATACACAGCTCCACGAGGTTTTAATGAATTCGTTCTTCGGGTTGTGCAAGCGGTTAGCAAACTCTATCCCAACTCAACCGGTAGGAGCGCCTGATATTCACTGGCCCGTTAATGCATGGCATAGCCGTTTAGTGCAAGTTTATAATAAGGGGAGGGAGGGAGTGCTATATCAGGGGTAGCATTCCCGAATTGCCTTTGGACGGACATGGATCAAGCGCCAAACGCAATGAAGTTCCAACACAGTCGCAAGTGCCTCTCTTGTCTAGTAGGCCTATGCCTCTCTTGTCCAGTAGGCCTATGCAATAGCTCTCATAGAATGGGTCTCTAGAGATGTCTCTATAAGATGGGTATATTGAGTAGGGAGTGATCAACAAGGAAAAACAAGAAACCCTCTATCGAGTTGCTTATTATCGATAGAGAAACAACAATACAAGAAGGCGGACATTGTTTGTTATTAGCCAGGGTAGCTCCCTCCTGATACAAACGCCTGGATGAGAAGTGGTGGTACTCATCCCCTTAAAAAGGGGCAGGCATTCCGGGGTGAAAGAAGGTGGCTTCATACAGAGGGAACATGGGATCCTAAAGAGCGGAGAGTTTTGAAATATGGAATTTTTTCTTTTTGAGGAGAGGAATAGAATAGATAACCGGCGCCGTTATCGCTCGGACCCCATAAGGATGGGCTCCAGCGCTTACTCATTTTATCTCGGGGGTTTTTTTTAATACTCGACAGGGCCGGACCACCCTCAAAAGAGAACTCCATACGGAAAACCTCCCCTTTGGGATCCCCTCCGGTGGTGGACCGAGGCAGAGGGTAGGTCCGCACCCCTAGATATTTGAAAATTATCCAACCTCCTCCCATGCACCTTTTGCGCTCGCCCAGAATCTCCATCAGTAGCACCCCCCGAGATCATATGAATCATTCCTCTCGTAGGGTGGTTATCCTCATTCGTTCCCCTCCTCGGTTCCGGGTGCTCCCGAGGGACATCCTGACCTCGACCTTTTCTCATCGGCTCCTCGATCCTCTTATGTATCCAGGGAGGGCCTCGACCCCGCCTAGAAGATGGGTGAGATCTCAGTTCACTCCCGGACGAGGATCCTTCTTGTCTACCCCACAGCGGAGGTCGAGCACTTCTCTCAACCCTCTGCGACTTCTCCCCCATCTCCCCTGACTCCCTCACCTTATCCCGACTCCTATTCAAAGGTACGTGTGAAGAGAATTGTCCTCTACTTCTGGTTATGTCTTCCTCCCTCTCACCTGCACCTCTCTTCTTACTTCCTCTCTCGGATACCTCCCCCCTACTCCCTCCGGGTCGGTTTTCCATCCTTCTGTACCATTGGGCATCTTCTAAGTTTACATATTTTTCCGCCCGAGATAACAGATCAATCATAACTTGATGGAGGTTTCTTCACTAATGATTTAAAGAACTCTCCTCCTCTAAGTCCCTGGGTAAAGGCACTTATCATGATGTCAGGAGTGGCCGCCGGTATCTCCAGCGCTGCGTTTTGAAACGTTGGACAAATTCTCACAAAGTTTCAGCCTCTTGTTGTTTCATCCCAAACATGCTCAAATAATTCTTCTGGTGCCTCTTGATGCTGGAAACTCTGTGCAAGAAAGCTGTAGCAAAATCCTCAAAAGACTGTATGGAGTTGGGTTTGCATGGTATTAAACCATTGCTGGGCTGACCTCACCAACGTGCCCAAAAACACCCTGCACCTGACTCCATCTGAATATTGATGCAACAAAGCTGCATTCTCAAATCTCTCCAAGTGTTCTTCGGGGTCAGTATGTCCATCGTACTCTCCCACATTCGACTGTCGAAAATTTGGAGGAATCCTTTCTTCTAAAATGGCTAGTAAAAAAAGACTTCCTCTCTTGGGTGCCGGCGCTCTGCTTCCCAACTGCTGCCTCAACATCCGTATTTTCTTCCACATCTCTCCTATCTCACTAATCTCCCCACTTTGGTGGGGCTGTGTCTCTTCAACTCTGCTCTGGTGGCCCTCAGCATCTTCCTCTCGCTCCTGGCGAGTGGCCTGCTCTTCAGCAAAAATAGACTCTCGGTTCTTTTTCATGGCCTCATCCACAGTTCGGGTGATAAATTGGCCCAGCTGTTCCAGGGTCAAGTTCCCCACATTCTCATTCGGACGGGTTTGATCGACCCTCGTCTCGTGAATGGGCTGCTCGGTTCTCGTCTCTTGACGAGGTTGTTCATGTCTCCTCTCAAGATGCGGTTGTTCCTGTATTGTCTCAGCTTGAGATGGTTCGGGTCCCCTCCGAGGACGAGATGATGCTGAGGTAGCTCTTCCAATCTCTCTCTTCCCTACCAGATCTACGTCTCAACTCAAACTTCCCACAGACGGCGCCAAGTGATACTCACAGGAAATTTAGGGACCGATCCCAACGAGCGTCACTAATTCAGACGTGGGCCTTAAGATGACCCTGAGCCTGAAATCAAGAAAAAGACCGTTAAGAGGGGGCCAAGAGGGTGTCCTGACGTAGCCCCTCCGATGCTCAAGTCAGAGACTAAGGATATATGGGGGGGAGCAGCTAAGGGTGCTGCTGAAAACAATATAGTGAATCCCTGAACTGAACACTCAAACCTGGTATTTATAAGAGAATACCTGGGCCCTTGATGGGCTTGTCTTTCATTTGGGCTTGGGATGGGCCAGGGTTAGCAGGCCCATCCATGGGGTATCACATGTATACATGCATATTGTGCAAGTGAATACAAAATCAGAATACATGAATATACACAATATAAATCATGAACATACTATCATGAATATGATCAATCACAATATGTTTCATAGTCTATGAAACATAATTAGTACAAGTCAAATAATTCACAACAAACTCATATCTTTGACTCAATTCATATCTAAATCTAGGGATCCCTGTGTGAATAAGATGTAACAGGTCTCCCACCTACTTTCCCAATCGGGGTGGCATTACAGCTTATTCCTAAACTTCGGTCCTGTCTGTATCGAATTCTACAATCGGAGTGAATCTTCCCCAATGCTTCGATATCACCGAACGTTTAGAAAATTGGCGTATCTACCAATGACTCTCCTATCTCAGTACATATATAAAAATCAATATAAAGTACAAACATAACAAGTATGTGATTTTGAGAAACTCAAATTGAATCTCATTTGAGTTGTGTCTTCCCGAATTAAACATTGAAATATACCTTTCTCTTCTCGATCTGACGAAGTCGAAGTCTCGTAATCAAACCTGTCCATATCCAAATCTGGCAATGACAATATCGAATAGACACAATATGAATATCCAATTCATTCAATACATGGTCTGATCAATATTCAACTCAAGACATACTCTAATCAATGTCAACGATATAACGATACAATTTCAATCAATACTGAATCTAATCATATGTTATTCTATTGATGTTTCGACGGCATAAGAATCAAATCTCTACAACTTCGTCAATCTCAACATCACATATATGATAACACAGCTCATAATCAATCTCAATATCAATCTCCAACTCAAACTAATACATGTAAGTATCATTATTCAGTCTCAGTACACTTCAACAGCATAACAGCGTAGTTTCTCGATACCAATCAACTCAAACAACAAGAATCAATATCATCAACTCATATCCATCACAATCTATACATCATAAGCTCAAAATCTGCATAATCTCATACACATATAGGCTGGAAAATCATAGTACTCGCATACGATATCATTTCTTTGATCCGGTTTCGAATATACGCTCACAATAATCATAAGAACACATAATCTCTATCATATCAAACTTTCCCCAACATCTACGCTTCAGAACAGGCTTAAAGGTAACAATACTTACATCCTTTTGAAGCTTATGATGCAAGGAGCAAGAATCTATACTCGGAATAATAATCGGATGGCTAGATCTTGAGTAATCTCACTTCAAAGCCATGAAGAAGTTGAGGATTTCTGAACTATTTCTCGGTCCTTGCTACTGAAGTCTGAAGGAAATGAAGACACCTACATATTATATTGCATGGCTGAGAGCAAGTGGCTTATTTTTTATTTCAACACGTCGCACCGCATGTGCGCTCATATTCAGACCGCGGGTGCGCTAAGCTCACGGCATCCCATCTAAAATTCAGAAACAGCGGCCTTGGGTGCGCTTGGTTTTGTACCGCGAGTGCGGTGTCATCTGTATGCCAAAAATCCAACTTTCTGCCAATCCACCGCGAGAGCGGTGTATTTCTTGACGCGGGTGCGGTGATGTCTATGTTCAAAACTCCACTTTCTTCCCAACAACCGTGGGTGCGTTCGATAATGGTCGCGTGGGTGCGGTCTCCCTTTACTAATAAACTCAAATTTTGCAACGTCGCTTCTCCACATCTGTTCTTCCATTCCTTTGTTCATAATATATCACCATTCACAAATATCAACAAAAATCTCGGACATTACAGAAGCCCTAGGTTTCTATTTTATAGATTTTAATTTGCGTGTTAATGGTCTTTGATTTTATGCCTTTTAGTTTAGGAGCAATTGGGCCTACTAATCTAATGTAAATTAGGCCTAATAACACTTATTTAATTGAAAAATAATAGTTTATAAAAATTAGTTTTCAAAAATAATCATTTTGATATTTTAAAAGTCTCTCGTTTGCTCAAAACCGGCTTCCTGGATAAAATCGAACTCATCTCTAACAAAATTTGAACTCTACCATTTTTAGAAAAATATAATCATATTTAATAATAATAAGCATTGAAAATATTTATTTTATCTCGGTCGTCCCCGGTCTTCTTTCCCCAGCTTATTATCGAATATTCGGATAATAGCTTCAATTCTCATGAAATCATGTCATCTAATAATTTAATCATGCAATCAGACCTTTACTCATATAATATGAATCATGTAAGCATCAATTAAACAAAGCAAGTAAGCTATTTAAATCGTTTGCATCCCTGTAATTTACGTAGGTTGGCTTTTGGACGTTACAATCCATCTACGTATAAACGCGGTATCCGGCGGTGGGGACATCAGCGACAGTATTACCCATCACTGAGACTTGGCCTTACATGTTCATGTTCGTGTTAGTCACAACCAACTCTCTTCCTTCAAAACGTATCATCTTATTCATCACTTATAAAAATCATGCATATACGTAAATTTCCTTAAAATCAAGCATGCATCGTATTTACGTATTTTCGTTGAAATCCACGTTCATAATATCATATACATTTAAAACAAGCAATTTTAGTGTTCAGACGCTGTCAGGACTGCTAACTTGACCCCGATGCAATATTACCATTTTACCCCTAGAAACCCTAATTGACCATTTTACCCGTAGACCTCAAAATTTTCGGCCCAAAGTCAACCAAACTCCTTAAAACACCTCAAAATATATTTGTAACCATTTCATAGACGAAAACTTGAGTCCAAGCATTAATTTCTATAATTCGTTTTAAAACTTGGACCGGGATCCCGATTTTAATCCGAATTAATCCGAAACTCAACCAAACTTTTCCAAACTTAATCCATGACTCAAACCTACGTGACCAGCCCTTAAATTACTTATTTTAGACAACCTAAGCCCCTCAAAAGACCTATACCAGCCGCTGAAATTTACCTCACCCTAGAGGACCGAACCCTAGTTACCATATCAAGCTAAAAACTCGACTCTACACCTAACCAACTTGGACTAGCCTCACACTAACCCTTCTAGCCCACCTCTGGACCCTCCTGGATGGACCTAACTGTGGACTCTAACCCCATGCACACGGTAGTATGTGATGCATCCGAAACTCCCTTGAAAAACCCTAAATCGAGTCTAGCTTCTTCAATTTCCTCCTAACCCGAAACCAGCCGTGCACGAGCTGCTACAGGCCATGTCTTAGACCCACCATGGTCTACTCCACGTCCATGGCATGTCCCCTGCACCGGGGAAGGATTTCCTTGAAAAACTTTGAGGATTTCTGTAGATTGCTGCTGGAATATATTCGAAAAGGTGATGATAGAGTTGGGAGGAGGGGGCGGCCGAAATGGGGGATTAGGTTTAGGGTCTTGAAGGTAGATTTAAACAAAAGATTAGTGTATATTGGGCCCTAATTAAAATAATGAAGCCTAGTATAATTTTGGGCCCATTTTGCATTAAATAATCCCATTAAGTCCAAAAAATCTCCCGAAAAATATTTCGATTAGGTACGTTTTTGAAAATATGGGCCGAACCCTCAAAAAGTCTCTCGACTTGCTAAAATTTTCATACATGTTTAAAATATTACCCGGCGAATAAAAATACTCCATCTATGCCTATTTTCGAAAATCTCACTTATTTACACCATATATTAAATAATTATTTAATCAAAATATTTTTCCTTAACTGTCTCTGGTTTCCGTTCCTCGTTCGAGTGCAAAATACTACTAAAAGCCCTAATGCATGAAATCTTAATAAACCATGAAATGAAACACATATCCATGCAATAATCATGCATTTAGAGCTTTAAAATTATTAAACATGTATTTTAGTAAAACCCTAGATTGCATGCAGTCACGTTACGTTGTTCGAATTTTCTAGACCTTGCAGAAATTTTTCCTGAAAAACTAAAAATCAAGAAATTATTTAAATAGCATAAAAATAAGCAAATATATGTTTAAAATAATTTAAACACATAGCGTGCATCACCTAAGTCATTAATTAAATAAATAAACAGTTTCAATCATGGTTGGGGTTTATGTGTCCTGTTTTTTGGGTACTACACTATCTCAACAAGAGTCATACTCCAACAAGATAACTAATCTCATCCCTCTATAAATACAATTTATTGGTCACGGATTTGACACACGTTCTCTTGCTCATTTAACCTCAATAATATATTTCTCTTTGCCTCAAGTTCTCTCCTCGGATTGAGTTTATAAGCATCGGAGATGTCACGTCGGAAAACTCTCTGGCGCCGTCTAAACATCGTAAAAGCCTAGAATACCGAGCCGACCCCATCCAGTTAGGAAGATTCGAAGACCCACTCTCCAGACTAAACCAGAGATAAAATTTTGGTATCATCACCCTCTACATTTATTACGTGAAAATTTTGAGCTTATTTATATTAGGAATAAATCAGGAACCACTCCTGTCGAGATCAGATAATAAGTATTAAACGATTGGGTATTAACCTAGAGTGAGCAACCAATCCGTGGTCCAATAAATTTTTTAATTTCATTTGGGATTCTTTCAAATAATTGAAAGAGGAACTTCTGTTGGAGAGGAAAATTAGAGTTTATGTTAGTATTTTGGGTAATTCCTTACAAATGTATGAATAACAATCAACTTTATATTTTTGATTGAATTTTCAATTACAAGATGGCCTAGAGGTAGAGTAGAGACTCCTGAAGACCTAAATGAGGTCAATATGTGATAATGGTTTACCGTTTTACAAATCAAACCACATTTTTATGATAATATATCTGCATGGAAATATGAGTAACATTGAAAGCCATCTATCTAGTACATTCCATGGAATCGAGAGCTTTGAGGTTGCAAAATGTTGGCTCGTAATATAAATGTTTGTCGATGCATCGTTTCTATATGCTAAAAACCACAAGGTGGGTGATGCAATCCGGGGGAAATGGATGAGCCGAGTCGGATGCTCCATCAGATTTGCTATCAAAATGTTAGAAGAATTAAGAGCAAGACGTCAAGATCAAAAGCTTTCTTCCTGAGACAGCTGAAAGGTTCTGCAACAAAGAGAGTAACCACGTGAATGGGTGCCGGAGGGGTATCCGTCGTGACCACTCCGATGATTAAGTTAGTGAAGGACCCAAGCTATAAACCAATGTAACCAGATAATGGTCGTGAGATTGGTGTGGAAGGTGTTTAGTAAATGAGCAATAAATGTTTGTATTTAAGATCTGAATGGAGAGTAAATGCAAATAGAGAACCTGCTATTTATAGTAGGGGATGTAATGATGACCTTGTCTTTTGTGCTGCTCATTAATTATATTAGGACGGCTGATTATAACATATTATTCTGACATTTCAAGTCTCATACTAGTCCCATCCAGCCTACTTGATTTTATCCACCACGTGGATTGGTGTCAGAAATAGATCGGCCGCCCACACTCTACTCTGTTGGTATAATTAATGCGGTACTGATATCGAAATGGCCCAGAAAGAGAGCTTCCCGAGAATTGGTCTTAGAGCCCGAGCATCCAATAGTCCAGGGATAATATGTCCCGGGTGTTCCATGGCCCGACCCTTTGATGAACGTCTTCACAGATTCTCCCTGTCAAGCTATACCTTCATTGTCTCGGGCAGCCCGAGATCTAGACTCCTGCGCAGATTATCGTCTTACTGACGCGGATCGCACATGACTCGAGATTAATCCATCTTCCTGACCCGGGCACTATACATGACCCGGGACATCCCGGGCATTATCCATGTTTCGGGACATCCCGGGGTATCATCACTCCCTCCTTAAATAGTCAGGCTAGAGTCATACTCGCTGTTTCGATTAGCCTTGTGTGCCCGATCAGGGGAAATAATTTGTCACAGTCTTTCCTGAGCTAGTAGGGCTGACGTCATATTATTGGGGCTGAAGTAAGCCCTAAAATTAAAAATTTTCAGACATTTTCCGTATTCTGAGGAAAATCCTTACGTCAGAGTCTTTTCGTATACCGAGAAAAATCATTACGACACCTCGATTTTCGCGCTTGTCTTTTCAAATACCCCGTGCAATTTCCATGTCGATCTCGTCCGTCCATCTGTTTCATGATCAACGGCCCTGATCAATTCTCTTTCCTCTATATATACTCTCACTTAAGATTCATTTAGAACTTTTCATTATCGCACTCTCTGATCTCCATCTTCTTCTCCAGCAACGCGTTTTCAGGCGACCTCTGTTACCAGTCACCAGTAACCACCTCCATATCATTTTTCCAGTAAGTTTCTTTTTCCCTACCAATTATACTTCTCCTTTTCTCAGTCATGTCGAACTCCACTTCCTCTGCCTCTGGCAAAAATGTCAAGGGTTTATCGGAAAATAACTCCCCGACCCCTTCTGAAACTTCTGAGCACATCCCCATTGCCATACTTATCCCTGTTTTCCGTCCTCTTTCAAAATCAAAACCCACAGCTTCTTCTTCTCGACCTGTTAGTTCCCGAGGCAAAGAGAAGGATAAGGTAGCAGGGCCATTGTGGTCCTCTACATTGACTTCCACTCTTCGCCCGGGTAATTTAGAAGAAATTAGGTCTTTAGGCTCCTTCCCCTCCACTTACAAAATCAAAATCCCTGGGCCCAATGATCGCCCGGACACTCCACCCCCGGGTTTCCAAACTTTTGTCATAGAACAATTTAAGTGTGGTCTTCGATTCTCCATTCACCATTTCTTCGAGGGGATTGCCCGGTTTTTTGGGCTCCCGATTAACCACTTCCAGCCTAATGCCTTTAGGATCATGGCTGCCACTTTTATTCTTTTCCGTATGAAAAATCTACCCATCAACTTCTCCATTTTTCAATTTTTTTATTCTTGCCGTTTCAATGAAGGGGTCTTCTCTTTCATGGCCCGCATTAAGTACCGGTTTCTAACAGATATCCCTTCTTTTTGAAGGGATGGAAAACCAAATTCTTCTTTCTTCAACTTCCCAATCCATTAACCTGTTTGACAGGCTTCTCATCCTCTATGCCCGATCAGCCTGAACTTCCCCGAGACTATAAATTCCTTCCCCCTTTAACCCAATCTTGGGAAGCCATAGAAGGCCAATCCTTCATATCACCCGTGTTAATTGGGGGGGATAATTTAGTTTATTATGGGATCGGGTCCCGGCCTTAAGACCTTGTGGACCAGATGATGGATGAATTTGGTCAAGCCGGTCCTCAGGCTGGTAAATTACTTCTCCTTTTTAGCTTTTAACTTTTCTCTTCTGTTTTATTTTTCTGACTTTTTTTTTTAATGCAGCCGAGGAAGAAATGATTAAGGCAAGCCTCCTGTAAGCAGCTGCCCGGAAAAAGAAAGATCAATAAAAGCTCGGGCAAAGAAAAGGGCTCGGGAAATACAGGAGCAAGAGAAACGTCGAGTTCGGGAAGAGGCTGAGGCCAGGGAAATCCAAGAGAATGAAAGGAGTCGGGCTCGGGCAGAGACTGAGGCCCAGGAGGAGACTGCCCGCACCAAGGAGGAGACTGCCCTTCTCGCTAGTGAAGAGGACCTGGCTCCTTTAAATCATAGAAAGAGGAAAGCTGCAGTGGAGCCGGTCCATGAGGTAATTGTCCTAGAGGAGGAGCTTGAAGTAGTCACCCGATCTCATATTCTTCCCGGCTCGTCTGTTGGTCATACATCACAGGGCGGGAGGTCCTTGGTATTGCCAAACATTTTTTGTGATGACATCATAACAGACCTCACCAAAATGATCCGGGGTCTTTTGCGTCCTGAGGAGGTGGAGCATCTTAGCATGCTCCATCCCAACCAAAAATTGTGCGAAGGAGTCGCCGGTCCTTTTCTGTATGTTTCTTTAGTTTTGCACTATTGTTTTAATTAGGTATCGATTTCTGATAATTTCCTTGTTTACAGGGCTTGCAGATGCTTATATTGGCTTACGAACAAGTGGCCCATGCTGCGAAGAGAGCCAACACCCAAGCCACCACTGCCCTGGAGATGCATAACAAGCTCCAGGAGGAGGTGGGTTGGATGACAAAAATCCAGGAGCACGTCCTAGCCCGGGAGAGGGCCGGCTGGAAACAGCAGGTGGATCTGGTCCAAGAAGAACTGGTCAAGGCCCCGAAAGCCCTGGATGACCACTCTGCATCTGCCAAGTTAGAAGTGCAGGCGGCTAGAGAGGAAGCCGAATCCTCCCGAGCCCGAGCTGATGAGGCGATCGCTGCTTTGGAACTTCTGAAGACTGCTCAAGACGAGAAGATGGCCCAATTCTTGAAATCCCACGAGTTTAAGAAGATGGTGTCTGATAAGGCCTTTCCCTACTTTGACCTGGGCTTCAACAAATGCCTATAGCAGTTCCAGGAGGCGGACCTCGTTCCATATGATCGGAAGGTCTTCTCGGACTTGGTCAAAGCTGAGAGCTCTCTCCCGGATGAGGAGGAAGAACATGAGCAAGGCTCCGAATCCAAAGTAGAATAGATTTCTCCCCTTTTTTTTCTTTTTTCCCTCTCCCGGACTTCCAGGCACCCTGTAATTGTTTTACCGGTTAATGAAAAATGTTATGTCCTTCCTTACGTTTGATAATTGCTAGAATATTTTCAAATGCTGTAAGTGACTTAAACTCTTCAGATATTCTTGTAGATTTTAACCAACTTTTCTCCAACAAGATTATAAATAAAGGAGGCACAATTCCTTGAGTTTACTAAACAATCAGTTTTGGTAGATAACCGAGATGTGGATTCCTGGGCTTCAGTGAATAACCGGGGTAAGGGTCCCTGGGCTTAGGAGATGTCGGGGGTGCGGGTCCTCGGCCAAGGTACGGGTCTATGGACTTTAAGAGATAACTCGGGTGCAGGTACCCGGGCCAGGGTACGGATCCCAGTACTTCGAGAGATAACCGAGGTGCGGGTCTCCGGGACAGGGTACGGATCCCTGGACTTTGAGAGATAACCATGGTACGGGTCCCCAGGCCAGGGTACGGATCCCTGGAATTTGAGAGATAACCGGGGTGCGGGTCCTCGGGACAGGGTACGATCCCAGGACTTTCAGTGATAACCGGGGTGCGGGTCCCTGGGCCAGGGTACGGATCCCTTGATTTTGACAGATAAACGGGGTGCGGATCCTTAGGCCAGGTTACGGATCCATGGATTTTGAGAAAAACCAGAATGCGGGTCCTGGTCAGGGTACGAATCCCTGGACTTTGAGAGATAACCGAGGTGCGGGTCCCCGGGCTAGGGTACGGATCCCTGGACTCTAAGAGATAACCAAGGTACAGGTTCCCGGGCCAAGGTACAGATCCCTGGACTTTATAGACTTTTTTTTTCTGGAGAACCCCTTTATTTAATGTACAAATAACATATACAAGATTTGGACTTTAAACATAATATTTCTTCTAATGAAATGCATTCTATGGTCTCTTAAGGGTGTGCCCCTGAGGATCTTCCAAGTAGTAGGCTGCACCCGAGCTGACTCTCTGAATCACTTTGAAAGGTCCTTCCCACCGTGCTTCTAATTTCCCAACATCACCTACTGGCTTCACCTTTTCATAACTATATCCCCGACCTGGAAATCTCATGCTCAAACATGTTTATTGTAGGATTTCATTGCTCGGCTTCGATATGCTTCCATTCGAATGGTTGCCCGATCTCTTTTTTCTTCAACCAAATCAAGCTCAATGGCCCGAATCTGATCATTGTTTCTCGAATAAGATTCTTTCCGAGTAAGAAGATTTTCCGACCTCTACAGGTAAGACTTCTTCTGAACCGTATAATAATCTGTAAGGAGTTTCCCGGGTAGCTGTTCAAGGTGTGGTCCGATACACCCACTGTAGTAGCCCGAATTCCAAATTGGGTAATTAACGGATTAATGGTGATTAAGAAGGTTTAATGTGTAATTTTGACCGAGTCATGATCGGACGGACCGAAGATGGTTCGGAAGCACCGAAGAGTTCGTAAGGTCCGAAGTGAGTTCGTTGGATCCGATCATTAGGTGTCAAGAGTTGATCGACACGTGGGAGTTCGGACGGTCCGAAGTGAGTTCGGTGGATCCGAACATGAGGTGTCAAGAGAAGCTGGACACGTGCATGTTCGGACGGTCCGAAGTGTATGATCGGAGGATCCGATCATGAGCTGTCAAGAGCCAATGGACACGTAGCGTTCGGACGTTCCGAAGTGGTGTTCGGAGGATCCGAACATGGCCTATAAATAGTGGTCGGATTTCCTCATTTTGACCCGCCAATTCAGAGAATTCCATAGCATTTCAGTCGTTTCTGACAGGTTCTAGTCTTGTTCCGAGATTTGGGCACTAGCGGGGAGCTGCTGGTCTTGTAGCAGAGCTGTGCTCTAGTTGGGAGCTAGCGGCATCAGCGGGCTAGCGACGGACGAAGGTTTGGAATTTTATCAGTATTTATCTCAGGATTATCTAGTTAAGTCTGGTAGATAAGTTTAGTGATGGTTTTCACTTGATGAATAGGCTTGGATTAGACCTGTTGTCTGGTTGTTCCAGTGGATTAGGATTTGCTGTGATAGAGGTACGAAAGTACTATCCGAGATATCCTGGTTGAGTATACATTCTTATATGTGTTGCATGATTATGTGGTGCATTGATATATGTCATATGATGCATGCTATTATGTCACGTTTATTACTGCACGTTGCATTTCATGTTGAGCCGTATTCTCCTTCGAGATAGCCTTTACTGTTGAGCTGTATCTCTTTCGAGATAAGCTATATCTTGGGGCCGCTCAGCCCTGTCTTGTGGACGCATGGACACCGAGAGTACACAGTGGCCGACGGGTCGGGAGGGCTTCGGTGGTCCGGGACATTTTAGGTCCACGTCTGTCTTGTAGTGGATGCAGTGACCCAGAGGTTGGACCGCGCGGCACTATCCACTTGGCGCCTCTAGACTGAGCATTGTTGAGATCCTTTTGTGATTCCTGTTTCTTGACTACCCCGGTATCATGATCATAGCATGTGCATTTCATATAGGTCTGTATACTCATACTTTTGTACTGGGCGTTCTTATCGCTCACGTCCTCGGTTTTGTTTATTCTTGGACACCCCATTCCCACGGGGCAGGCTTCAGGTTGGACAGCTCAGGAGGAGCAGGAGGAGGACGTTGAGTAGCTGGTTGGTTTATCGGTATTGTTTTGATTCGATATGGTTGTATTGGGTATTTTTATTTTGAGTTATTCTAGACTTCGATTGGGTTGTATAACCATTATTTTTGTTGACTTTTCCGCTGTTATCTCTGATTATTGTTAATTAGGTTAATTGCATGCTTAGTTTTTGATTAGTAGGTGATTCTGGAACGGGTCACTACATTTATGGTATCAGAGCATGCGTGCGATTTTGGGATATAGATTCTGTTTTGGGATTTCCGTTGACCATTTTACTAGTTTCCCCATTCTATGTTGTAGCAATGGCTGACCACTTTGGTGATGAGAGTAGTCAGGGAAGTGTAGGTCGTTGGGGTGACCAGGACGATTTGTTAAGCGTCATAAGTTACCGCATGTTTCTCTAGACGTCATTCTTTCTGTTTCTACTCCGATGGGTCATTCGGTTTTAGCCAAGCGTCTAGTGATGGGTTGTCCCTTAGATTTGGAGGGTAATGATGTTGTTATTTTCGTTTTGTTCATTCTCTAAGCCTGATTTCGAGGACGAAATCTTTTTAAGGGGGGGAGAATGTAGTAGCCCGAATTCCAAATTGGGTAATTAACGGATTAATGGTGATTAAGAAGGTTTAATGTGTAATTTTGACCGAGTCATGATCGGACGGACCGAAGATGGTTCGGAAGCACCGAAGAGTTCGTAAGGTCCGAAGTGAGTTCGTTGGATCCGATCATTAGGTGTCAAGAGTTGATCGACACGTGGGAGTTCGGACGGTCCGAAGTGAGTTCGGTGGATCCGAACATGAGGTGTCAAGAGAAGCTGGACACGTGCATGTTCGGACGGTCCGAAGTGTATGATCGGAGGATCCGATCATGAGCTGTCAAGAGCCAATGGACACGTAGCGTTCGGACGTTCCGAAGTGGTGTTCGGAGGATCCGAACATGGCCTATAAATAGTGGTCGGATTTCCTCATTTTGACCCGCCAATTCAGAGAATTCCATAGCATTTCAGTCGTTTCTGACAGGTTCTAGTCTTGTTCCGAGATTTGGGCACTAGCGGGGAGCTGCTGGTCTTGTAGCAGAGCTGTGCTCTAGTTGGGAGCTAGCGGCATCAGCGGGCTAGCGACGGACGAAGGTTTGGAATTTTATCAGTATTTATCTCAGGATTATCTAGTTAAGTCTGGTAGATAATTTTAGTGATGGTTTTCACTTGATGAATAGGCTTGGATTAGACCTGTTGTCTGGTTGTTCCAGTGGATTAGGATTTGCTGTGATAGAGGTACGAAAGTACTATCCGAGATATCCTGGTTGAGTATACATTCTTATATGTGTTGCATGATTATGTGGTGCATTGATATATGTCATATGATGCATGCTATTATGTCACGTTTATTACTGCACGTTGCATTTCATGTTGAGCCGTATTCTCCTTCGAGATAGCCTTTACTGTTGAGCTGTATCTCTTTCGAGATAAGCTATATCTTGGGGCCGCTCAGCCCTGTCTTGTGGACGCATGGACACCGAGAGTACACAGTGGCCGACGGGTCGGGAGGGCTTCGGTGGTCCGGGACATTTTAGGTCCACGTCTGTCTTGTAGTGGATGCAGTGACCCAGAGGTTGGACCGCGCGGCACTATCCACTTGGCGCCTCTAGACTGAGCATTGTTGAGATCCTTTTGTGATTCCTGTTTCTTGACTACCCCGGTATCATGATCATAGCATGTGCATTTCATATAGGTCTGTATACTCATACTTTTGTACTGGGCGTTCTTATCGCTCACGTCCTCGGTTTTGTTTATTCTTGGACACCCCATTCCCACGGGGCAGGCTTCAGGTTGGACAGCTCAGGAGGAGCAGGAGGAGGACGTTGAGTAGCTGGTTGGTTTATCGGTATTGTTTTGATTCGATATGGTTGTATTGGGTATTTTTATTTTGAGTTATTCTAGACTTCGATTGGGTTGTATAACCATTATTTTTGTTGACTTTTCCGCTGTTATCTCTGATTATTGTTAATTAGGTTAATTGCATGCTTAGTTTTTGATTAGTAGGTGATTCTGGAACGGGTCACTACACCCACAATATACTCGGTTCACGGTGTGGTCCGATAATCCCACAATATACTCAGCAATTCTTCCACCCAATCTTTACTTTTTCCATGAAGTCGGGCCTTTAATGCTTGTACGATGATCCTGTTGGTTACCTCGGTTTGGCCATTGTCTTGTGGGTAGGTTACTGAGTTGAAAGATTGACTGATCTTCATTTCTTTACACCAAGACGTGATTTTCTTTCCCTGAAACTGCCTCCCATTGTCTAAAATTAATCTTCTTGGGATACCAAATCTGCAAACGATATTCTTCCAGAGAAATTTCATCACCTCTTCCTCGGTAATTTTGGCCAAAGGTTTATCCTCCACCCATTTAGAGAAGTAATCCACAGCCACAAGAAGGAATTTTTTCTGTGCCCGGTCTACGGGAAACAGACCCACGATTGGTCAAAAGGACAAGATGTTGAGATGGGCTGCATCCTAGTAGTTGGATTGTGCTGAAAGTTAGAATGATACTAGCAACCTTTACATGTCTGGACAAGCTTAGCAGCATCCTGATTCATCTGGGGCCACCAAAATCCGGCTAATATTGCTTTCCGGGCCAGGGCAATTCCACCGAGATGTTCGCCACAACACCCTTCATGTATTTCTCGGAGAACATACTCCACTTCATTCTCCGCTACACATTTGAGCAAAGGGCCCTGATATGATCTTCTGTACAAAATATCATTTAAAAGGACAAACCTGGGTGCTTGCTTTTTTTGTTTTAAAGCTTGAGCCCGGACTTCCGGGAGTTTGGCATGGACTATAAACTCGATCAGAGGAGTCATCCATGAATTTTTCCGGGTAGACGGCACCTCTTCATCAACAGAGAGCACTAGCCGGGTAAAACAAAAGACTTCCCTGGTGCTTTTGTCTGACATAGAGGCGGCTAATTTGGCTAAGGTATCAGCCTCCCCATTTTCTTCCCTAGGAATTTGTTCAATGCTCCAATCAGTTAGAGAGGTTGCTCGGGCTGTGATAGCCCCTGGTATTTGAGCATTTTTTTCATTTTTGACTTCGTATGTTCTTTTTATCTACCGGGCAACCAATTGAGAATCAGAGTAGATAATGACCCGGGAAGTGCCGACTTCCCGGGCGGCTTGTAGTCTGGCCAGAACAGCTTCATATTTAGCTTCATTATTGGTGACCTGGGAATCGATTCTCAGGGCCAATTTAATCTTCTCTCCTGATGGATCAATCAAAACAACTCCAACTCCTTATCCTGATAAATTCGATGCACCATCAACAAAAACCCTCCATATTTCCTCTTCTCCTGGTTGGACCATCTCTAACAAGAAGTCTGTCAATGCTTGGGCTTTTATAGCAACCTAAGGTTTATATTCGATGTCATATTCCCCGAGCTCTATTGTCCAATTAACCATTCTGCCCGATACTTCAGCATGTGTCATGATTCTTCCAAGCGGGGAGTTAGTGAGAACCATGATAGGATGTGAGAGAAAATAAGGTCTTAGCTTCCGGGCAGTCACTACCGGGGCCAGTGCTGTTTTCTCTACTTCACTGTAATTCAATTCTGCTCCTCTAAGGGCATGACTGACATAATACACTGGCTTTTGGTCGGTCCCCTCCTCTCGGATAAGTACAGAGCTAACACCGTATTCGGTAGTGGACAAATAGATCCATAGCTTTTCCCCAAGCTCAGTCTTTACAAGGACGGGTAGTTTGGATAAATGCTTTTTCAGATCTTAAAAAGCCTGCTCACATTTTTCATCCATACAAATCTTTGTGCCTTCCTCAGGACTTGCAAAAATGGATAGCTTCTGTGAGTAGATCGAGAAATGAATCAAGATAAGGCAGTGATTCTCCCGGTTAACTTCTGTACTTCTCGGACAGATTGAGGGGAAGGCATGTCAATTACTGCTTTAATATTCTCTGGGTTTACTTCAATTCCTCGATCTGTTACCAGGAAACCCAAAAACTTTCCACTTTTGACGCTGAACACACATTTGGCCGGGTTGAGTTTTAATCCATATTCTTTCAGAGTGGCAAGGTCTCTATTAGATCAGCAACAAAGCAAGAGACTTCCTGGGTCTTGATCAGAATATCATCCACATAGAATTCCACATTCCTGCTTATCTGTTTTTGAAAAACGTGATTCATGAGACGTTCGTATGTGGCTCCGATATTCTTCAATCCAAAGGGCATAACCACATTGCAGAAAGTGCCTCCAGAAGTGATAAAACTAGCTTTATCTTGATATTCCCGGGCTAAGGGGATTTGATGGTACCCATGATAAGCATCCATAAAGCTCAATCATTCGAACCCGGACATTGAGTCCACCAATTGATCAATCCGGGGAAGTGGGTAAGAATCTTTAGGAAAAGCTTTATTGAGATCTCGGAAGTCTACGTACATTCTCCATTTCCCTGTAGCTTTAGGATCAAGGACCACGTCCGAAAGCCAAGTGGAAAATTGCACCTCCTGAATATGGCTGGCCCGCAAAACTCTTCCACTTGTTCATCAATGACTATATCATTCTCGGGACCGAAATGCCTTTTCTTTTGCTTCACAGGCTGGGATCCCGAGATAATATTCAATTTATGCTCTGCCGCTTAGGATGAAATTGTTGGATCTCGGTTTTCTACGTGCCCAAACGCATCGGATGTTTAAAATTTTTATTTTATTTTGAAAAACAAAATATATTTGTTTGGGCGCTCGTATGATTTTAACAAAACATACATAGGATGTTAGAATCGTTATACCTTTGGTGATTAAATCACTTGGCACCAACTGATCCGGTATGACGGATCTAGCTCTTGATGAATCCTTACGATCTTTCTTTAAAAGACTCCTTTCTTTTGTTCTAATCAGGTCCACGACTAGATTGTTTGATCCTCTTCCAAATTGCAACAGAAATATCGGAAGAGATGTTGCGTAGAAGAGAAAAATTGAGAGACGGCTCAATATTTTCTTTTTAAAATTGAGGTGGCCGTTTTTTCCTTTTTTATGAGTGGAGGCTCACGTAAGTTTTGTTGTGGTGGGCTAGGTTTTTCTTTTTTTCTTTTTATGTTTTATTTATAATTAAATAATAGCCTAATTACATAATTAACATTAATGGGCTTGATTTAATTAATTGGAACTTTGCAGCGTGTAATGCGTGCTGCGGAAAGCCCATATGCGCGCTGCCGTTAATAGTATCAAGTGCAACACTATTAACAGCGCACATATGGGTGCACGACGTGAAAAGTAGTATTCGCAGCGTGCTTTTAATACACGCTGTTGATGATGTGCCGCGGAAAATCATTTTTTTTGTAGTGGATCCTACAAGCCCATTAAACATACTACCCACCATTTTTAATTTATTAATTAATAAACTCAACTTTTGAGCTTAATAAATTAAATACATTATAAATTCAACACTTGAATTTATTATTTAAATTATAAATTCAACTCCTTGAATTTTTATCACCTCCAAAATTTAATATTTAATAAACCCAACATTTGAGTTTAATAAATTAAATTCTCAAATTTTATAAATTTAACTCCTTGAATTTATTCTCTCAAAATTTAATAATCATAAATTCAACTCCTTGAATTTACTATATAATATAAATTCAATTTCTTGAATGTATTCTCTCAACAGGAACAAACGATCCAGTGCTTGTGTGACCCTCAATGGTTCAGGGATACAGCTAGCCGTGCGTTCACAACTCTTTGTGATTCAGGACATAATCATTTACTCGGGCTTACCCTAGTTAGCCCCATTCTTTTCATCAACACCTTGATCAAGAATGTCAGAACTCATTTCTGATTCCACCCATCGGATCATGATAAGAGCGTCTAGTAGCATCGCCCCATGAACCCCTAGGTATCACTGATAGTGCCTGCAAGAACCAGTCGATTATGATTAACATACATTACGGTCCCTTCATCTCATATATCCTGATCGAATCTGCAACCATTGGTTCATCTAGGGTTGCATATTAATTCGATAACTATATGATAACTATAATAGTGGCATCGCGTGTACTATTGGAGAACTCCTTCTCCAACGTACATCTCATACTCTAGCCAGAGATTCCATGCAATATTATTTCATCAGATCACATAGGATATCCTCACCCGCAGGTAAGCCGTGAATACCCGACTACAATGCACTAGCTCCTATATGTGTCGCAACTATACCCAACCTCGCCACCTGATGTGTACACTAGTAGAATTTTTGGCTTTTACTTCGCCGCTAGTTACTTCGGCAATAAATAATTATGAAGTAGTATATATCAATCAACTTCGGTAATAACAGCGGCGAAGTAAAACATTATGTTTTACTTCACAATTTAAAAAACACGGGCTTCACTTCTAATTTTTTGCATCATTTTACTTCGACAGAATAGTTTTAATGAAGTGAAAAGTTAAAAAAAATTAGAAACTTAAATTTAGCGAAGTAAAAAAATGAACCATAATTTTAATTAATTTTCCTTAAGTGATGAAGTAATAAAATATAAAATAACTGGTAATATTAAAATTGTGTCGAAGTTAAAGAAAGAATTACTTCACCACAACTCAATAATTGCGAAGTCGATCTCTATTAATTACTTCACCACGACTCTATATATGCGAAGTCGTTCTCTATTAATTACTTCACCACAATACAAAAAATGAAGTCTTTTAAATCTATTACTTCATAATTAAATATAAATGGTGAAATAATAAAAATCAAATATTTACAAACAAAAAACAAAGCCATTTAAAAATTTGGAAAATGAATGTTGGTGTATCAGCGACGGTTTCGGAACAATCGTCGCTCATTAGCGACGGAATTATTAAATCTGTCGCTACTAGCGACAGATAAATTGCCGTCGCCGATTATAATAGCGACGGAACTATTTAATCGTCGCCCAATAGCGACGGGTTAATATAATCCGTCGCTAATTGAATCGGCGACAGTACAAACACTGTCGCTAATAGCGACTGTTTAAAAATAACCGTCGCTAACAGTGACGGTTTCTACACCTTCACAAATTGCCTATAAATATACCCGTCCTCTTTCATATTCCTCGTACCGCTTCACATTTTCGATCTATTTTTTTCTCTTGAACGATTTTATTTTCGCTCTAGATAAATTTTTTAGCTTCCCTCTGTAATTTATGATCAAGAATTTAATTTTGTTGTTCGTTTTTTTTTATCTTTTAATTTATAATAAAGAATTTAATTTTGTTGTTCGTTTATTTTATTGCAACTTAAATCGTTTTATATATTATTTAAAAATATAATATTTAGATTAGTGGAAGAGATTATTTAAAAATATGTATAAGAAATATAAAATAAAAAAATAATTTAAAAAAAATATAATTTGCGACGGTTTTCTAGATACTGTCGCACATTAGCGACGATTTTAAAATATTCGGTCACTAAATAGCAACGGTTTTGTGAGAGGCTGTTGCTAATTAGCGACGGTTTTGAAATTAACGATCGCTAATTAGCGACGGTAATTTTAAATATGTCGCTAATTAGCGACGGTTTGAAACTGTGGCTAATTAGCGACGGAATGAAATACCGTCGCAAAGTAGCGACGGTATTTGTTACCGTCGCAACGTAGCGACGGTATTTATTACGGTCGCAAAGTAGCGACGGTCTGTCCCACAAAAACCGTCGCTAATTAGCCATAATGGCGAAGTCATTCTCAATAATTACTTCACAAAATACAAAATATGTGAAGTTATACAACACATTTACTTCGTCATTCAATATAAACTATGCAGTTATATATAAGCTATTACTTCTGCATTTTATGAAATCGACGAGGTAGAAGACGTTGTTTTACTTCAACAACAATTTAATTTCGACCAAAGACTTCTCTAATTTCTTGGATACGACTTCGGTGATAATGCGAAGTAAAATGATTACCTATTACTTCACGTACGTCTACTTCGGCAATTATATACCTATTACTTCATTGAATATGCGAAGTAAATCGAGGAAATTCTACTAGTGGTAGTGTCCAAATTCAGTACACGTATAACCCATACATTTATTTAATTATTGAAGCATGTATTTAATTTTAAAGCGAGTCCTAGTAGGGCATGATTTATGAAAATGCATTATTTTAAATTATTCATGTTTATTGTGATGCACGTTAAAATATTTTTCGAGTTTCATGTTTCAGGAGATTATTCGAAGCGGGATTGCGGAAAAGAGACTGGTGACGATTGGTGGCAATTTTAAATGTGGTATTTTATTTTAAGTTGAGTTGGGGCATTTTAAATAAATTATCTAGTTTTAGTAATTTAAAAGCCTAATTTGACTATTAGGAGATTTTGAGACTTTAGAGTTTTAAGGAATTGTCTCATGTGCACTTTATTTTAATCACATGATTTTATTTAAAGTTAGTGGTGGGTTAATGTTGTAATTAGTTGTTAATTAGTAATTAAGTAAATTATTGTCCCTAATTAACACCCTAATTCCCTCCCCACTACTCAAAATGCACGCACACACACACTTACACACACCACTCACGGCACTCACACATACACACACATTTCAGTTTCTATTCACTTCATATTTTTTTAAAAGAAATTTTAGGGTTCTTCTCCCCATAGCAGCCGCCCCCTTCTCTAACAATTTCCAGCAAGTTTTGTTGAGTTTTCTTCAAAGATTTTAGCGCCACGTTCGTCCCGGGCCAATCCTCGCGCCATCTCCGCTTCGACATCGTCGTTTCGGTATTTTCAATTGTCAGAAGGCACGTATAATCTCTCTTTGGCTGCGTCGATCATGTCATATTATATGTTGCGTTGTTTTATGCGTAAAAATTTATGTATGATGTTCATAGTTTGAGCGGTTAATCGTTTGGATCGATTTTGAAGGAAAAATTTTAGGTCTAAATCACGTTTTTACTGTTCTTCTTAAAACTGCGAATTTTCGCTCGCGAATCTGAGAAAACTTTCAACGCAAAAAAAAAGTAGAACTTTTCGATACCTTCGATTTGATATAAAATTCGAAATTTTTGGACGAAAATTGAGTGAGTTATGACGTTTTTCGTGGGATTGCTCAAACTGCATTTTCAGAAAATTATGTATTGATATGTTTTCGAGATTTTGTTGTTGCAGGCTTCGTTGGGGAGACGGGTGATCGCTGCTGCGTATAGGTATATTGATAATGATGTTGGGATGGTCTTTGACATTTTGTTTCGCGTCGTTAGGCACATTAGAGATCGAGGAGTCGTAAAACTATTTTGTTGTATCAAAATTTATGTTATGAGTTTATGGTGTTGCGTGGGGTGCGTCGTCCCTTGGAGATGTTTGGGACATTTGTGGAGTCGATCTAGTGCCATAGTGTCCTAGGATGGGTCTCGAAGCGTTGTTCACCATTTGTGTAATCGAATTCGAAGAGTATAAGCTTTTAAGTCGCGGAGTCCAGGTTACTCGGCGCCCGAGCGGTAACTTCCTGCCGCCCGAACGCCATCCTTCCTATTCGAATGTTTTTCCCCGTAACCTCGGCGCCCGAGCGGAAGTTTGTTAACGCCCAAGCACGGACCATGGCGCCCGAGCGGTATAGTTCCACCGCCCGAGCGCCACCCCTTCTGTCCAAATAATTTGTTCTTTCTTCTTTTCAAGTTCTAATAGTGAGTTCATGTCTTTTATGGTTGAGAAATGTTCACACGGCATCTTAGAGCTTGTTTCGGGGTTTGGTGTCCTGGTTAGTATGATTAAACGAGGTCAAGTCCCGAGTGATCTAGAATGTCATAAGCTATTTATGCACTTCGGTGGTGAGCTCGAGTACCTACGTCTATGTTATGCAAGTTAAGTGTTGAAATTCATGTTAGCGTGCAGCAGCGGCCCCAAATGATATCCAACGAATCCCTCAACGCCAAGTAAGTATGTTGACGTGGAAGAAAATATTTTATTTTTGAGGTATGCTAAATGTATCGTGACCAAATTATGAATGGGTTTGGAAGTCGGTGAACGTGGCCGAGGACCTCTCTACCCCGTTAAATTATGAACGGGTTAGATCGTGGTTGGAAAACGTTAAATCATGAACGGGGACCAACCAGCCCGTTAAGTGGCAGTGGATACGTCCCTGTCAGCCTAGTATTGTGGTTTGTCTGATCAGGCGTTTATTATGTATGGGTCACTTGCTTTGAAACATGCATCTACGCCAAAATGAAGCCATGTATGTTTAAGTATGATCAAGTATGCAAGCATGTTTATGAAAGCTTTTAATTTATGGCACGTCTATGTATGTATGCAAGTTCAAGCTCATTTCAAATCCAAGCTTCAAATATGTATGTTCTATTTAAAAGTTGCATGCGATTTTATTATGTACTACTTTCTATTCTCAGTTTATAAATGTCGAGTCTTTAGAATCACTAGACTTGATCGATGCATGTGAGGATGTCTATGAGGAGACAGGAGGTGGGGACCAAGGAGCAGGCTTGGACTGAGCAGGAGGCTAGACCCAAGGACCGCCCACGCTATTTTAACATTTTTATGCAAGTTTAAAATACTCTGATTTTATGTTTGATGCGAGACGTTTTGAGCAAGATTTTCTTTTAACAAGATTTTTATTATTGAATGGATGATGTAGTGACGACCATATTGATTTTATTTTCGTATTCAAGAAAATTTTTAATGTTTCCGCAAATTTTAAGTAGTACAAGTACGGTACGTTACATGATGACTCTCTTGGAGCCGGTAAACGAGTCAAAGCACAGCCCTAGCATATAGAGCCTCAGTGTTGTCCCGGGTCGTAAGGACTAATGGTGAACAATCATAACCACGGACTTATCCTCTCGATATATGATAATCACTTGGAAAGTCCGAGGGAGGGTTGTTCGGTATAATCATCATATGACTACCCATCTGCATGTTTGGACATCTCTATGCCCTTACCAAGAAACTCAGAACACAACATCACATATGCTAGTCTCGAGCTCAAGCGTCCTTTATCCCTGTTTAAGGCGGCTGAATCGACTAGGAACGAATTTAGAATATGCAGTGTTTACAAATGAGTTTCAACATCGAAGTACGATTCATTTGTATTAAAGCATAATCAAGGACTTTATCTATGCTGTTTGCATGGGTATACAGATAAAGTATAACAAGACCATAAAAAGTTAAATTATATTAAAATAAAGATTGTTTATTTCACTTGAGTCAATAAATTTCCTAGCCAACAATTGGCTTGCAGAGCATCTACTCTAACAATCTCCCACTTGCCCTAGAACCAACTACCCTTAACTTTAAACCCATTGCTTCGCGATGCTTCTGAAACAATGGTCCTGGCATGGGCTATGTAAGTGGATCAGCAACATTATCTGCAGAGGAGACTCTTTCGACTGATATGTCTCCTCTTCCCACAATCTCCCTTATGATGTTGAACTTTCTCAGTACATATTTGGATCACTGATGTGACCTTGGTTCCTTTGCTTGCACAATGACACCAGAGTTGTCCCAGTACAACGGGACTGGATCAACTCAATTAGGAATAACGTCCAACTCTTGAACAAAATTCCTCATCCAAACTACCTCTTTGACTGCATCAGATGCAATAATGTATTCAGCTTCAGTGGTGGAATCCGCAATGGTGTCTTGCTTGGAACCTTTCCAAAAGACAGCCACACCATATAGCAGAATACAAAGCCAGAGGTCGATTTCAAATCTTCTACGTCACATTGGAAGCTAGAATCAGTGTAGCCTTCCATTGTTAATTCTCCACCCCCTTAAACCATGAACAAGTTCTTAGTTTTTCTCAAGTACTTAATAATATCTTTCACGGCCTTCCAATGCATTGGACCAGGGTTCGCCTGATATCTTCTTGTAACACTCAAAGCGTAAACAACATCAGGACGTGTCGATATCATACCATACATGATACTACCAATAGCTGACGCATATGGAATACGTGTCATCATCTCTATCTTTTCATCATTTTTGGTACACATAGATTTAGATAGAGTAATACCATGACACATTGGTAAGTATCTTGTCTTGGACTCTTACATAGAGAATCATTTTATAATGATATCGATATAGGTGGATTGGGTGAGTCCGATCATCCTCTTTGATCTATCTCTATAGATTTGTACTCTCAATACGTAGGATGTTTCACCCATGTCTTTCATGGAGAATTTACTGGCTAACCATACTTTAGTTGATTGCAGTAATCCTACATCATTCTTAATGAGCAGGATATCATCAACGTAAAGTACTAGGAATGTCACTGCACTCCCATTAATTTTCTTGTACACACATGGTTCTTCAGGATTCTTAGCAAAACAAAACTCTTTGATAGTGCTATCAAATCTGAGGTTCCAACTCCTTGACTCCTGCTTGAGAACATATATATAGATCTCTGAAGTTTGCATACCTTATGCTCACTTCCTACTGATGTGTATCCCTCAAGTTGAGACATATAAATTTCCTTTTTTATGTCTCCATTGAGGAATGCAGTCTTTACATCCATTTGCCATATCTCATAGTCATACCATGATGATATGGCTAGTAGTAATCTAATGGACTTAAACATAGCAACTGGTGAAAAAATTTCCTCATAGTCAACTCCTTGCCTTTGAGTATAATCTTTTGCAACCAGCCTTGCTTTGAAGGTCACTACCTTCCCATTCGCCCCAAGCTTTCTTTTGTAGATCCATTTGCACCTTATGGGAACGATTCCCTCAGGTTGATCCACCAATGTCCAGAATTGGTTTGAATATATAGAGTCCATTTCTGAATGCATGCCTTCAAGCCATTTGGTTGAATCAGTATCAGATATTGCTTCTTTGAAATTCATTGGATCACATCCAACACAATGCTCATCGTGGCTTTGTTAATGAAGAAGCGTATATCTTGCAGGCGGTCTGAAAACCCTATCAGACCTTCCAAGAGGTTGTACTTCAACTACAGGTTGTTGGAAATTATGTTCAACTACTTTAGTTGAGGGAGTATCTTGAATTTCTTCAAGTTCTATCATCTTGCCTTTTTCTATCTAATAGAAATTCCCTTTCCATAAAGGTGGCATTTCTTGAAACAAACAATTTTGCTTCATTAGGAAGATAAAAATAATATCCAACAAAATTCTTTGGATATCCTACAAAGTAGCATAAAGTGGATCTACTATCCAATTTGTCTCCCACTCTCTGCTTCACGTAAGCAAGATATCTCCATATTCTCATGTAAGAATATTTGGGAGTTTTTCTCATCCATATCTCATATGGTGTTTTATCCACTGCTTTAGTATAGACATTATTCAACAACATTGCCGCAGTTTCAAGGGCAAAGCCCAAAAACGATGTAGGCAATTCAGTGAATCTCATCATAGATCGAACCATGTCCAACAAGGTTCGCTTATGACGTTCAGAAACACCATTCAATTGTGGTGTTGCTGGTGGAGTCCAGTGTGAGGATCACATTCTCTTTTAGATAACCCAAAAATTCAGCATTCAAGTATTCTCCACTTCGATCAGATCGAAATGCCTTAATACTTCTTTCTAGCTAGTTTCCTACTTCAGATCTGAATTCTTTGAACTTTTCAAATGCTTCAGATTTGTGTTTCATAAACATACTCATACCTCAAATGGTCATCAGTAAAGGTAATGAAGTAGGATTGTCCATATTCTGTGCTAACACTTAGCTGGCCACAAATGTCTGTGTGGATCAAATCTAATAGACCATGCGCACGTTCCACGTTTCCATCGAATGGAGCTTTTGTCATTTTTCCTTTTAGACAGGATTTACAAGTAGGTAGAGAATTTATGTCTGACAAGTCAAACATGTCTTCTCCCACTAGTTTGTGCATCTTTCTTTGGGAAATGTGACATAGTCTAGCGTGCCATATTGGTGTGGGATTTGGATCATCTAACTTTCTTTTGTTTGTTGTTGAAATAATGTTTACTTTGACATTCACTTATCATTTCCAGAATATTTCTGGTGCATATAATTTCTTATGTCCGGACTTCTTGCAGTGAAATAAATATGTTCTAACTTATCGGGCTTTGTAGGCCTTTTAAGTGTCTTTCAGAGTTTGCTTCTTATTGGGATTGTTTTTCTTGTGAGGGGCAGAACATTTCTTTCTCTTACCTTGTGGGCCATTTTCGTCTGACGAGAGGGCCATAAGAAAAACAACAATTCCATGTTTTATGGTGATCTCATAAATTATAAGTGTATTGAATAGCTTTTCAAGGCTATCATCTATCTTATTCAATTCACCATAACCCCGTCAAATGAGGAAGAGAAAGAAAACAAATTGATGCTGTGATACCCTAGTCCCACATCTGAAAAATTAATGATTTAAAATGAGTTTATAAAGGGCTACAATGGACTTCTATAGCAACTTGGGTTAACCATTTTCGTAAAGCGAGGACGAATACGAAGTAGTTGCGATAGGGGCCCCTTGTGCAGTCACGCTGTCGTGGGCCCGGGCTCGGGGCGTGACAGAATGGTATCAGAGCCGGTCACCGGCATGGAACACCGGGAAATAAGTGCTATGCAGGGCAAAGTGCTACGTGCATGGGAGCCACCTCTTGAACCTGCGGGTCAAAGTGCTACATGACAGGAGCCACCTCTTGAACCTGTAGGAGCCATCTCTAGATTCTCGGTGCTGGTGGATAGAGGGGTCAGGCCGCGACGAGGACGTCGCGTTCTGAAGGAGGGGTGATTGTGATACCCTTGTCCCACATCGAAAAAAATCAATATTTAAAAATGAGTTTATAATGGCTTACAATGGACTTCTATAGCAACTTGGGTTAATCATTTTCGTAAAGCGAGGACGAATACGAAGTAGTTGCTATAGGATCCCATTGTGCAGTCACGCAGGCGCGGGCCCGGGCTAGGGGCGTGACAGAATGGTATCAGAGCCGGTCACGGGCATGGAACACCGGGAAATAAGTGCTATGCAGGGCAAAGTGCTACGTGCATGGGAGCCACCTCTTGAACCTGCGGGTCAAAGTGCTACATGACGGGAGAGGTATCGAAATGGCCCAGGAAGAGAGATTCCCTAGAATTGGCCTTAGAGATCGGGCATCAAATAGTCCGGGGATAATATGTCTCGGGTGTTCCATGGCCCGGCCCTTTGATGGGCTTATTCACAGATTCTCCCTTTCAAGCTATACCTTCAATGTCTTGTGCAGCCCCAGATCCATACTCCTGCGCAGATTATCGTCTTACTGACCAGGATTGCACATCACTCGGGATTAATTCATCTTCCTGTCCCGGGCACTATCCATGGCCTGGAACATCCCGAGGTACCAATGGGTTTACTAAGATATGAACCAGGGATGTGGTGGGATGTCATGATAACCAATTTGGAAAACATGGGAATTGCTACTACGTATGGAGTGTTTAAATACTTATTCGAAGCATGCTACTTTATCAATGCATTAATGTTGGAGAATGAAAAGGAATTCAGACAAATGAAATAAGTGTTCAAGTAGCGCTCCTACCTGGAGCACTATCTTCTTATAATTCATAATCATACTTAACTAACACATAAACCAATACTAATCATATGTTAAACAACATATGATTTTTGAAACTTCAGTATATTTTACAACCCCGTTGAAAAAGAAACAGTAAATAACTTAATCCTAGAACAAATAGATCAAATAACATAAATCCAAAATACCATCACAAAAAAATAAAATAATACCCTCCTCCTAGTGCAAATCGGTTCTCTTTTAGTCCCTTCTATGATCATTTGCGTTGTCCAACCTGAGACCTGTCACATGAGAATGAGGTGCCAAAGATTTTGCAAGAGCTTGAGAGACTTAATTGCCCAATACGTAAAATACAAGTATACAAACTTGTAGCATGAAAGATGAACTTTTGACCATGGTTCAAAACTCGATATCTTGCTCAATCATAAGTCACCTGAGTGTATAGCACGTTGGTTTGTCGAGTTAGTGGGTGACTCCTACGCTCAATCAGAATGGGAGCCTGAAATGTCCTAGTTCATCTTATCATGCTGGTTTTTGGAGTAAGTGACTGGCTCCCAGTAACCAAATAGTCCAAGAAACCTTGCACACCCACAAACTACGAACATAATATATCTCGTATGTTGGCTCTTAAACACAAAAAATCCCATGAACCTTATGTCCATTACAATGGTGTTATGATAATCTTGATCTACAATCCAATATCACATATGTGAAGATTTTAAATACCTCATTATTAGCGCACAAACACTACAACAAAAACGCAAAATGATAACAGATATTATCCGTTGTCGTAGCTGCCAGAAAACTTTTGTAACTGACAGTGTTGTTGAAAATGCGTTCAAAGACAACAGTTTTAAACCGTTGTATTTAGTACCAATGACAACAGTTTCGCAATGGTTTTTAACCATTGTATTTTAGCGACGGTTTTTTGAAAATCGCCGCAAATTAGCAACGTTTTATGATATACCGTAGCTAAATTTAGCGAAGGGTTTTGACTAAGCCGTCGCTCATTAGCGATGGTTTTAGATATACCATCGCTAAAATTAGCGACGATTTTTGACTAAGTCGTCGTTATTAGCAGCGGCATAGAGAAATACCATCACAAATTAGTGACGGTTTAGACATAATCTGTCGCTAATTTTTTTAGTAAAATAAAATAAATTACTTTTATAATTTAATAAATCTACAAAAAAATTACAATTTGACTAAGATAATAGTATTCATGATTTAACTAACACTTAGAAATTTACCAAGAATTGAAGCGAAAAAACTTACCCTAAATCGAAACTTTAATCGTGTACGAGAGAAAGTTTTATCGTAGATGTGAAGCGATGTTATAATGCACATGCGCTGTTCCCGATTGGGCTCAAGTCCCCTCACGGTTATCCCATTACCCATTACTCATAGAACTTCTCCAGCCCAGGCACTGTAGTTTTTACCTCCCCAGGATTAGAACCCAAGACCTCCTGGACTTATATAGATCTTGGCAGCAATCCTAGTACCAGTTGAGCTAGTAGATCAACTGGTACCAGGATTGCTGCCAAGATCTATATAAGTCCAGGAGGTCTTGGGTTCTAATCCTGAGGAGGTAAAAACTCCAGTGCCTAGGCTGGAGAAGTTCTATGAGTAATGGGTAATGGGATAACCGTGAGGGGACTTAAGCCCAATCGGGAACTGCCCATGTGCATTACAAAAAAGGCGCCTTTTTATTGTAATGCACATGGGTTGTTCCCGATTGGGCTTAAGTCCCCTCACGATTATCCCATTACCCATTACTCATAGAAATTCTCCAGCCCAAGCACATAAGCTTTTGGCTTCCCAGGATTAGAACCCAAAACCTACTGGACTTGTATAGATCTTGGCAGCATCAACTGGTACCAAGATTGCAGCCAAGATCTATACAAGTCCAGGATGTCTTGGGTTCTAATCCTGGGAAGGCAAAAGCTCCAGCGCCTGGGCTGGAGAAGTTCTATGAGTAGGTACCAGGATTGCTGCCAAGATATATATAAGTCCAGGAGGTGTTGGGTTCTAATCTTGGGAAGGCAAAAGCTCCAGTGCCTGGGCTGGAGAAGTTCTATGAGTAATAGGTAATGGGATAACCGTGAGGAGACTTAAGCCCAATCGGGAACAACCCATGTGCATTACAATAAAAGGCGCCTTTTTTTGTAATGCACATGGGCAGTTCCCGATTGGGCTTAAGTCCCCTCACGGTTATCCCATTACCCATTACTCATAGAACTTCTCCAGCCCAAGCACTGGAGTTTTTACCTCCTCAGGATTAGAAACCAAGACCTCCTGGACTTATATAGATCTTGGTAGAAATCCTGGTACGAGTTGATCTACTAGCTCAACTGGTACCAGGATTGCTGCCAAGATTTATATAAGTCCAGGAGGACTTGGGTTCTAATCCTGGGGAGGTAAAAACTACAGTGCCTGGGCTGGAGAAGTTCTATGAGTAATGGGTAATGGGATAACCGTGAGGGGACTTAAGCCCAATCGGGAACAGCCCATGTGCATTACAGATGTGGAGGAAAATGGACCGAAACGCGAATATTTTGTTAGAGTAGATTTCCTGCAAGCCAACGGTTGGCTAAGGATTTTATTGACTCAAGTGAAATAAAAAATCTTTATTTTAATATAATTTAACTTTTAATGGTCTTGTTCTACTTTATCTGTATACACATGCAAACAGCATAGATAAAGTCCTTGATTATGCTTTAATACAAATGAATCGTAATTCGATGTTGAAACTCATTTGTAAACACTGCATATTCTAAATTCATTTCTAGTCGATTCAGCCGCCTAAAACATGGATAAAGGTCGCTTGAGATCGAGACTAGCATCTGTGATGCTATGACTGCGTTTCTTGGTAAGGGCATGGAGATGTCCAAACATGCAGATGGGTAGTCATATGATGATTATACCAAACAACCCTCCCTCGGACTTTCCAAGTGGTTATCATTCATCGAGAGGATAAGTCTGTGGTAATGATTGTACACCATTAGTCTTTACGACCCGGGACAACACTGAGGTTCTATATGCTAGGGCTGTGCTTTGACTCGTTTACCGGCTCCAGGAGAGTCATCAGGTGGCGAGGTTGGGTACAGTTGCGACACATATAGAAGCCAGTGCATTGTAGTCGGGGATTCACCGCTCACCTACGGGTGTGGATATCCTGTTTGATCTGATGAAATAATAGTGCATGGAATCTCTAGCCAGAGTATGAGATATACGTTTGAGAAGGAGTTCTCAAATAGTACACGCGATGCCACTATTATAGTTATCACATAGTTATCGAATTATTATGCAACCCTCGATGAACCAATGGTTGCAGATTCGATCGGAATATATGAGCTGAAGGGACCGTACTGTACACTAATCATAATCGACTAGTTCTTGCAGGCACTATCAGTGATACCTAGGGGATCATGGGGCGATGCTACTAGACGCTCTTACCATGATCCGATGGGTGCAATCAGAAATGAGTTCTGACATTCTTTATCAAGGTGTTGATTAAAAGAATGGGGCTAACTAGGGTAAGCCCGAATAAGAATAAATATTATTCTGAATCACAAAGAGTTGTGAACACACGCCTAGCTGTATCCCTGAACCATTGAGGGTCACACAAGTATTGGATCATTTGTTCCCGTTGAGAGAATAAATTCAAGGAGTTGAATTTATATTATGATATAGTAAATTCAAGGAGTTGAATTTATGATAATTAAATTTTGAGAAAAAAAATTCAAGGGGTTGAATTTATAAGATAGTAAATTCAAGAAGTTGAATTTATGAAATTTGGAGATAATAAATTCAAGGAGTTGAATTTATAAAATTTGAGAATTTATTTTATTAAACTCAAATGTTGGGTTTATTAAATATTAAATTTTGGAGTTGATGAAAATTCAAGGAGTTGAATTTATAATTTAAATAATAAATTCAAATGTTGAATTTATAATGTATTTAATTTATTAAGCTCAAAAGTTGAGTTGATTAATTAATAAATTAAATATGGTGGATAATCTTTTACTATTTATTAAAGCTAAGCATCTTAGAATAACTACCTTGTGTCTTGGTCTGTTTTTGAAGTACCTAAATTGCCCTCACTTCATCTTTCCACGTTTTACACCCTCCAACCAAATAAGATTATCTTCAGAAAATAAACCTCCATTCCCTTTTTTCAATTTTCAAATCTAGGTTAAATCTCCTCTCCAAACTTCTATCACACAACGCATTTAAATCTCCTCTCCCAAACTTCTATCACACGACGGTAAGAACCTTTATCTTTTTTTTTTTCTTAATTTTTCGTACGCATTGTTGTGCTTGAAGTGAAATGAAATCAATATTTCTTTAAAATTATTCTTTTTTTTCCTTCACCAGAAATCCCGGATCAAAAAGTACTTAAAATATCTTTTCTTAACTTTGAAATCCGAGTATTTTGATGAATTCGAGCTTCTTCTCTTTCGGTAATTGCGATTTTTCATTCGTGAAGGTAAAAGGGCATTCAGTTGCTTGTGGCAGTGGGGAGAATAATACTATTAAAATGATATTATTTGATGATTTATTTTTTTTGTAGAAATAAAGTGTAAAATTATAAATTTTGGTTATTTTTTTTAACAAGAACACCGATTATTTTGGTTGATTCGAATTTACGAAAAAATATGGGTTGCATTTGTAAATTTATTTAATGTGGTAATTTGTTGGTAATTGGATTCCCTCTAAATGGAAGTCGGGTTGAGAATTTTGGCATATTTTTCGGCTAGATTTTTGAAGGATTTTTCTCGGTGTCAATAAAAAATAACCCACACAACACGATTTATGGTGCGTCACGATTAATTCCACTTGATAGTCGTATGAGAAAATCTTACCAAAACCACGTTTTCTTATTTAGTTTGCTTCAATTGTTGATATGTTTCAATTCATTATTCCATCATTTATCAACACCATGTTAGATTCTTTTTCTTTCACTGCCAATAAACTTAATCTGTTTGCTGTTAATTTTAGTTTCAAATGCATTTTTATTTCATTTTCAAATTTAGTTTTTGCTGATTTGGGATTTTAAATAATCGTCAATTTGATTTGTAATTACTATTTCCAATTCAACCATTTCAATGTATGCTTAGTATTTGTTAACCTTTCAATTTCATAAATTAAGTTATGTTGATTACTTCCTATCTTATTGTACCGTTTTCTTTTGGATCGTTCTATTTATGTGATAATCGCCTATACAAACAAGTAAGCACTTATTTAACAACGCTATGTTTTGTTGTTTAATTCACATAGGCTCCTATTAGTTTTATATTCATTGTTGCATCTGTTAAAAGACACTGCATACAAAATTTTATCAAATCGTTTGAGTTGTTAACTTCTATATGATGTAAGCTTCTCATAAATCTAAATTGTGTGTTTCCTATCAAATCTATTAATTTATCCTAACGATATACAATTACTATTGTTAATTAATTATATTTATACCGAGTTGAAGAATCTCATTTCTGTCTTTTTCTCCCTTCCATCATTATTCCAGATCCTGTGTTACTTCATAGCATGGCCACAAAATGTAACAATGGCTTTTAATGTTAAAGTTTCACAATATTTACTAAGTTTATGAGTGATATCAGCACATGGAAGCAGGCTCCAACATGATAAAACAAAGAAAGAACATGCTTATTGGTCAGGCATTGACCATTTCAATCGCCTATGCAGGTATGCACCTATTTAACAATGTTTGTTTTGTTTTTTAACTCACGTCGGCAACTAATAGTTTTATATTCATTATTTAATTTGTTAACAGACATTACATACATAGTTTTATCAAACTATTCGGGTTTTGTTAACATTTTTATTTGCCTTGATTTGGTTTCTATCAATCCTATAATCCTTTAAAAATAATTTCTACATGACGTTGTTTCTCATCGATTTCATAGAGTTATCTCATTTGCAGAGATTTTGTTAAGATTCGTTGATGCATTAGTGATTTTGCGCGATAATCTTTTCATTTTTATTTTATTTTGCCTTCATTGTCAAGGTTCATTGAGGAATTAGTGATTAGCGTAAAAAATTTTTCATTTTTCTTTTTATTTGCTTGATTTGATTGATATCTAATCATACGATCATTCTTGAAAAATTGAAGAAAATCCTACATTTTCGAGTTTTGTCATCAGTTATTTCTGTATGAGTGCTTCTATGGATTTTTTGGTATCGAGTTTTAAGTTAGCATGAAACTATTGATTTGTTTTGCCTTTCTACAAATATGTGAAATTTTATTTTTGGTATACGATGAAGGTTGCAGTAACTACAACTCGAGGACTATGTTTTCTTCACGACTCTGAGTCGCCAATCATTTATTGTGATTCAAAACATCAAACATTTTGTTAGATTCAACATATTGTATTTAAATAAATTTATGATATAGGTAAGATCATATATATTCTATTTGTTGTTCTATACTTCTTTTCTATCTAATTTTGATGATATAAATCGTGATTTTGATGTTTGTGTAGGAATTTCAAGCAAAGTTATCAGACTTTGGGTTGAAAAAATCGAGTCTATGTTTCAGACTTTTATATTCTTTCATTCACGTTGCTCCTCTTTTTTTCTCCTCATTTCCCTCATGTTCCTCTTCGGTAGTCTGAGTGCCCATATTTTTCGCTTCCACGTGATTATAAAAAATAAAAATTTTAAGACACTATAATCAGATTCCATATGTTGCTCTCAATTTTCTATTATTTGTTGTTTATATGCATATCTTAATATGATTGTATGAATATTTTGAATGTTGATATTTCACAATATAATTCAATAATTCAGATATCACGAGTTTTAAAATGCGTAGACGTGATGTTAAATATCTCATTTTCACTATATTTTTATTCTCTTATCTTCAAGTATTGGATAGAACTAATGGATTAAGTTTTAGTTTTAAGAGTCTATTTAACAATTCGAATCTTGGTTGGATAAACGTTCAACATGTATGTGAAAGGTGTAAACTTAAATGTTATGCAAACTATCTTAAGATTAAAACTGAAGAACATTTCCAAATCATTTTTTTACCGTCTCATTGTCGTTTGAATTTGAGATTTTACCTTTACGGTGACATCATTATTCAAGATTCAAAATATGTTGGAAAAATATTATTTTTTAAATCTGAAAATTATAATTTATCTTTCATATGTTGTTGAGCATTATATATAAAATATTGTATCATTTAAAATATCAACACTTCCACCAAAGTCATTGCATTGTCATAAATGTGTGTTTTTTTCTAGCAATATGTATCATGACAAATTAAATTTAATTAATGCATTTGCATTTGTTTCATAATCAGTCAGTTATTGTTTGTTCTTATAATTAGTTATTTTATTGATATTTTCATCCTCTCGATTTGTCTAATTTTTTTTTACAATATCACGTTCCTCTTCGTAGAAAATCTTTTATATTCCAATGTTTAAAATTGTGATTGAATCATATGAAATTAATGGTTTTCTTTCCAATTAATAGAGTTGTAACTCGATTAATAAATTGAATAAATTGTCACTCCAGTCTTCATCTCTTTCAAATAATCCAAGATATTTTTGAATTATGTTCATCTAAGATGCAAATTTGGAAAAATTTAAGATTTTGCAGATGCGACAAGATTGATCGCTGGACAGATAACACAAAAACTAATAACTCCAATAACTTTCTCTTGCACTCATTCTATTTAAGGCATTTTTGTGTTTGGACAGGTAACATGTCATAAAAACTATTTCAATTTTGTGTACGATTTAATGTTATCAATAGTTATGCCGTTTCAATTGTGAGGCAAGATACACTTACTACTTTAAAACTTCTTCAATCTTTGCACAATGTCTTAGCATACTTATATAACTCATGTTACACTTAATATTCATGTACAACGCCTCACACACATCGTGTGTGCCTCGAAATACATCACATTTATTCTTTAGACTAAACATGGTTTCAAGAGTTTAAAGTATAATTACTATAATTTTCTGTCTTTATATTTTTATTTTTGAGCTAGGGTTTTTATGGATTGAAGGCTTTGGGTGTGACATGTTTTTAGTAATTTTTAGAACATTGCTTTGCTAATTTATGTTTTAAACATACAATTTTTACTTTAGAATAAACTTAGTTTCATGAGTTTAGCGTATTATTCGTGTAATTTTTTGTCTTTTTATTTTAATTTTATGATTTTTATATGGCTTGCAAGCGGGGGATTTTGACATGTTTTTGGTAAGTTCTATGACATTTATTTTCTAATACATATTTTAAATGTACAATTTTTAATTTTAAATATATATTCATGATACAAAAAATTACGGTGTCATGGTATTCTAATATCATAAATGTTTAATATATTAGGCTCATATATTCATGACATACGCAACGCGTGTGCCTCGGTTGCTAGTATGTTTAATGAGCTTGTAGGGGTACAAATCCAACATATTAAATAATTAAAGTTTTAATGAGCTTTAATTAAATTAATTAAACTAGTTGGACTAGCCCAATTAATTAAATCAAGCACATTAATGTTAATTATGTAATTAGGTTATAATTTAATTATAAATAATGGTTGATAGGTCAACCCTAGCCGCCGCCACCATTAAACTCACGTGAATCATCCTCCAAAGAAAGAAAAAAATTGGCCACCTTCTCTTGAAAAAGAATTTTGAGTCGTCTCTCAAATAATTTTCTCCTACGTTAAATATCTTCCAAAATTTCTGGTGCAATTTGGAAGAGGATCAAACAATCTAGTCGTGGACCTGATTAGAAGAAAAAGAAAGGAGTCTCTTGAAGAAAGATCGTAGGGATTCATCAAAAGCTAGATCCGTCATACCAGATTAGTTGGAGCCAAGTGATTTAATTCACTCAAGGTATAATTCTAACACCCTTTGAATGTTTTTGTTAAAATCATACGAGCGCTCAAACAAATCATATTTTGATTGTCAAAATAAATAAAAAATTTTAAAACTTCCGCTGCTTTTGGGCGTGTAGAAAACCGGGATCCAACAGTGGTATCAGAGCCAAGGTTTTTCTAAATCGTATGGTTTTATATTGAATAATTTATTTTTAACCACACAAAATTTTTTTTCAGAAAATTGATGCACCATAAAAAATTTTATTTTTCCAGAAAACAAAAAAAAATATATTTTTCGGATCTGCCCGGAACTGTTCCGGGCAGACCGCGCGCAGAGACGCGCACCGCGCGCGCCGTGCGGCGCAGCGTGCGGACGATTCCGCACGCTGTGCGCCGCCATACGCGGCGCGCTGCGCGCGGCACCGCGCGCGCCTGTGCGCACAGGGGTGTCGCCACTGCCCGAAACGTTCGACAGCGGGCGGGCAGCGAGGGCGGCTGCCCGGGATCGTCTCGGGAACCGTTTTGGATGATGGGCTTGAATTGTTTGGGCCTAGGATGCAATTTTCTGATTTTTCAAATTTTTGGGTAAAATTGATATTTTTGAAAATTGGTTCAATATTTATTTTGGAAAATAATTTTTGGAAAATTTATAATTTTCTTGTAAAATAAATAATTAGAATATGATTTTAATTATTTATGGTAAAAATGAGTTTTTCTAAGAAATCAATTATTATTGATTTAATTGGAAATTAAATAAAAGAGTTTATTTAATTTATTAAATCCTTTAATAATTGTGGTGGTTAGTGGTAGATTATATATAATTTATCAAGTAATTAAATTTTTTAATTAAATTGATGTTAATATTTGATATTAAATGCATGAAGGATGATCGAGAGCTTTGACCAATGTGTTAGGTGTATTTTATGATATTTTACTGTTTTTATTCATTTTGTTAATATCTGATATTATTAAAGTTATGGCTCGTTCCCACCCCATGAGATGTATCTCTTATGTGTCATGGCTATTTAAATGTAATATTAGAAATAGTGAGAGATCAAGACTGGAAGATGGTGGGCCCGATGAACGAGATGAAGACATGTAAAATATTGGAAGCTCTTGTAATAGTTGCATTTGCATCCCTGCATTCACCTAGGTTTGGACCTGGATCCATGTATGGCTCACATGGATCTAATAGTGTTTGCGATCGATCATCCTTATTTGTTGTTGAATGTCATATTATGATATATGTGATATATTAGTATGCATGTATGTATATTATTATATAATATAGTTGCATGGATCCGGAAAACATACAAACTCGTGGCATGCGATTTTAAATTAAAATGATGAGACAATTTTAAAATTAAAATCCCTCATTTTGAATATGATTCAAAATTTATATCAAACCGTAAAAGTAAAAATTAAAAGAGTTTAATTTTTCCTTGCCTTCCATCAACCGTGTTTGCATGTTGATCGCTACCCGCGGACAGTGTCTGGCTCATATTATTGGGGAGGCCTGGACGCCGGAAAGCTGTGACTTCCACCGGACATATGATGTGAATTGAGTGGAACTCCCATGACTTCGGCTCATATTATTGGGGGAACTCATGGCGACCGTCTACTACAATTCAATATTGATGGGTTAGTTTGACACGCGAAAATAAACGACGTCATATTATTGGGTCCTTATTAAACGTGAGGCAAAACACGCGGAGGTTGCATAGGGATGCAATTGGACTCTACCTTTTAGAAATTATAATTGGCTGATATTATTCGGGATTATAATTGGCTGATTGGACTCTACGTGCCTACTAAGGAAATACGATTTCTCTTTTTCATCAGAGGGTGGTTGAAATGTCAAAATAGTAGGAGGGTAATTTATAAAATGAAATCCATATTTTATATCTTAAAACTATTTTAAAATAATCAGCAACTATTATTTTTTTTCCGTATCAATATATTTTCGATTTCGTCACGTAATAAATTTTTATTATTAACAAGCTAATCGAATCTAATTTTCAAGACTGGTTGGGAAAATCGTTCTGAATTCGGAGAAAATGGCATATACACTAATGTCAGTCCTGCTGAACTGACAAAGCATGCAAGATGGTAGGACCATAGTATACAAGCTAAAGTGTGATGTGCTCGCTTCTATGTCAAATGAATTGTAGGGACAGTTTGAGGAAATGTTGAATGTTGATGACATTTTAATACACGTGCAAAAGTTGCATAGTTTATGAAACTCGTACAATGATGCACACCACTTTCAAGGTGCTCATGACTACACGTATGCAAGATGGGCTTTGGCCCATGAGCGTGGTGTACATATGATTGGACTTATTGAGAATGTGGTGGGCCTGGAATACGTGATTCCTAACGAGTTACTAGGTAACATGAATTTGTTGTCTTTCTCTTCCTCATTTGACGGGGTTATGGTGAACTTCAAGTTTAATAAGATATTTTGATATCCTTGAAGAGCTAGTCAATATGCTTATGACTTATGAGATCACCATAAAATAAGAAAAAATGTTGTTTTTATAATGGGCCTTTCGTCGGACCAAAAATGACCCACAAGGTAAGGGAAAGAAATGTTCCGCCCCTCACAAGGAAAAACAAACCCAATAAGAATCAAACTCCGAAGAACACTTAAAGGGCCCACAAAGCCCGATAAGTCAGAACATATTTATTTCACTGCAAGAAGTCCGGACATAAGAAATTATATACGCCAGAAATGTTCTGAAAATGATAAGTGAATGTCCAAGTAAACACGATTTCAACAACAAACAAAATAAAGTTAGATGATCCAAATCCCACAAAAATTTGGCATGCTAGACTATGTCACATTTCCCAAAGAAGGATGCACAAACTAGTGGGAGAAGGCATGTTTGACTTGTCAAACATAAATTATCTACTTACTTGTGTGTTCTGTCTAAAAGGAAAAATGACCAAGACTCCATTCGATGGAAACGTGGAACGTGCGCATGGTCTACTGGATTTGATCCAAACAGACGTTTGTGGCCCGCTAAGTGTTAGCACAAAATATGGCAAATCCTACTTCGTTATCCTTACTGATGACCATTCGAGGTATGGATATGTTTATATGATGAAACACAAATCTGAAGCATTTGAAAGGTTCAAAGAATTCAGTTCTGAAGTAGAAAACCAGTTAGAAAGAAGTATTAAGGTATTTCGATCTGATCGGAGTGGAGAATACTTAAGTGCTGAATTTTTGGGTTATCCAAAAGAGAATGTGATTCTCATAGTGGACTCCACCAGCAACACCAAAATTGAACGGTGTTTCTGAATATTGTAAGCGAACCTTGTTGGACATGGTTCGATCAATGATGAGACTCACTGAATTGCCTACATTGTTTTGGGGCTTTGCGCTTGAAACTGCGGCAATGTTGTTGAATAATGTCTATACTAGAGCAGTGGATAAAACACCATATGAAATATGGATGGGAAAACTCCCAAATATTCTTAAATGAGAATATAGAGATGTCTTGCTTACGTGAAGCAGACAGTGGGAGACAAATTGGATAGTAGATCCTGTAAAAGCCCTAAAACTCCTCGCTTGAAAATTTGCGGAAAATTAAAAATTTTCTTTTTAAAGAATTTAAATTGCCTCATTCATAAAATCAACTGATAAATCAAGTTCAATGTTTAAAAATATAGCAGCGGCAGAAAATAAAGTTTGCCAAAAATAACAATTTAAAGAATATCCAACAACTGATAAAAATGTTTGAGCATCAAATAAAATGGCAAATGCTGAAACTGAGGTCCTCGAGTACCACTACTGCCGACCCAAGCTGGCTCACTGGTCCCCGCCCTCGGCCCTGACCCCATCAGTACCTACAACAATCAAGTCTAGTGAGCCTAAAGACTCAGCATGCAAATATCGTAGGTAACGAGTAAATACTGAAGTAAAATGTGCATGGGATAAAATTTCAGGTCATGAGTCATACTGAAAATAACTTGTACTGAGCAATTATAATACGTGCATAACTGAACTGAAATCATAGTAAAAATGTTTGCTCCTTGGAGCCCTGCACTGAAATAACTGATAAAAATTTTCTGTTGAGAATATGGTCTACGCCTGTGGCCCCTGCACTGAACTGAACTGATCGGTAACTGGCTACCGGGGAGTATAAAACTGAACTGAGTTGGCCGGTCACTGGCGACCGGGTGGTACCAAACTGAACTGATCGGTCACTGGCGACCGAGTAAAATAGTGCTCCCATAATAGTGAATTGACCACAAGCAATATCACATAAATCTCAAAAATAAGTATTTTCTATTTTCATGCACGCAATATAATTAAATGGCATAATGAAAAATCATGTAATTTTACCAACTGGATTGGATCGCTCCCAGGTTCGCTGCCTAAAGGTGCCATGAAAAATATGCAATAGCTTATACTTGACCAAACTATGCAATTAAGTTTGAAAATGCGACAATTACGTCTAACGACTTCGTATTTAATCATGACTCCGAACCAACCCGAACCAACACTGAACCGACGTATAGTCATGATTAAAATAGGCATAAAATTATGAACTAATGCTCCTAAAATGATGAGGGTCGAAATCTAGGTGAAATGAAGGCCAAAACAAGAAACGCTCTTTCGAGAGTCAATTTGGCACATCGCACCGTAAATTCTTGTACGACCTCAAAAATGATCCGAATTACGAACGGTCAAAAACAAGACCTTCCTAAATCGATGAGGCACTGTCCAGTCCAAGGCCATAGGCTAAAAGCCAACCAAGAACTCAAACGATCCTCCGAACCGACACAGCAACTTGCTGTAATTTCCAGCAGCTGTACAATCGCGAATCTTGTGTTGTTTTTGAGACTACCGGCCATTGGGGGCGTGATCCACCGACCAGAGACTCTTACCAACATCCCAAGGAATGAGTTGAACCATGGCTAAGGGCCCTAGGCCAGCCACAACTCGAATCATTCTAGCACCCACTCGAAGGGTCCAACCGAGACTTGCATGCATGCGTGTGTAGTGTCTTGCTTTGATCGATGTCTTGTGTCGTTCCAGTGGCCATTTGATTGACCATGTCACGATCTAGACATCTAGGGGCATGGTATGAACCGTGGCTAAGGGCCATAGGCCAACCAAGATCCACACCAAACCAACCAAACCTGTTTGATGTTTTGCGTAAAAACCGATGAGCCATGGACCAAGCCACCAAAAGGGCAACTTGGTCACGTCTTAGACATGCTAGGGAATTGATCTAACCATGGCTATAGGCCCTTGGGGCAGCCAAGATCAGAACCTTCCTCCTTGACAACCAAACTGAATTTTCGAACTCAAAAAGGGACACAAATGGTGTTGCTGTCATTTCTTGCTTTCCAGCGAGCATGTGGTGAAACCGATGGACAAATGTGGTCCTAATGCATCCTATTACATGTATATAAGTCACCTTGGGAGCCTGGAGTCGATCCAATACCTGAAACTCACAAACCAAAAGAAACCGTGAAGCTTGCCAAGGAAAAATCGAAAATTCTGCATGTGTTGTTTCAAAATGTTTTGACATGTATCTCGGTTTTTGCTTGATAAAACATGATCTTATACTGAAAAATAATTTATAATATGACTTGATTGAGGTTTGAAAGAAATCTAGACATGCCTGGTTTCGTTTCGAAAGAAAACGAACGAAACGACGACGACGCGGCACGGAGGAGGTGGAGCGCTTCTCTTGTTTTATTTACTCTCGATTTTCCTCCCTTGCTTCCTACTGAATTCCCACGGTTTTTCTACTGAAAAATACTCTGAATTTCGTGAATGAGGGAGGGGGAATGATGGTTAGGAGAGTGAGGGGGAGATCCAATAATAAAGGGGTTCAATGTATGACCAATTCTCTTTTTTTTTTGAATTTTGAATGGTTGTTTGATATCAAGTCTATGTTGGGTGTTTCTTGAATGGTGATGGCCGATTTTTACATGCTAGACTAGGATAGGATAATGCTAATTAGATCATTAAATGGTGCTAGAAAGATCAAAGAATTATCTTCCTAATTAAATACAAGAAAGGGTCAAAGGTAGCAAGGCAAATGAATTGTTTAATAGTCTAAGGGGGTGGCCGAAATTCACTAAAAAAAAGGAAGGAAAAAATAATTATCTAGTGAATTAATAACCCGTACAAACTTTACTAATCCTTTAATTAATTTAGTGAGCTAAACCCTTAATTATGCAACTTAAATGAGCTTATTTTCTACTCACCTCAAGTAACTTAAATTAAATCCTCAAACCTTCTTACTAACTTAAATGAACTTACTTGCTAGCTAAATGAACTTCTGGAAATATTTCTCGAATCTTAAATTCTATCTCAAAACTCCAACTCCAGTCCGGCCTCACTGAAATAACTAAAAAATCAAACTACTGAAATGAAATAATAAAATAATTAACTTCAAAGAAATGCATTAAAATAATCATGCAATGAAGTCAATTTAATTTTAAAAATCTAGAATTATGCATGGCTTATACGTAGACTGATTTATGGGCTCTACAATCCTTCCCCCCTTAAAAGAAATTTCGTCCTCGAAATTAGAATCACCGAATAACTCGGGGTATCGATCTCTCATCTCCGGCTCAGACTCTCACGTAGTTTTCTCCTCAGAATGGTTGAGCCATTTGACTTTGACTCACTTAACAAGCTTGTTCCGAAGCTTCTTCTCCTGCCTGTCTAAGATCTGCACTGGTCTCCCCTCATAAGATAAGTTCGGAGTAAGCTGCAATGACTCGAAATTCAGCACTTGCGAAGGATTTTCCATGTACTTCCTCAGCATGGAGACGTGAAAGACATTGTGTACTCCGGCCAGATTCAGAGGAAGAGCCACACGATAAGCTAGCGTCCCAACTCTGTCGAGGATCTCAAACGGTCCGATGAATCTCGGACTGAGCTTCCCTTTCTTCCCAAATCGCATGACACCCCTTCATAGGTGCCACTTTCACAAACACATGATCGCCCACTGCAAACTCTAACTCTCTCCTCCACTGATCGGCATAACTCTTCTGTCGACTCTGAGCAGTCCTCATCCTATCACGGATCTTGAATACTACATCTGCCGCCTGCTGAAAAATATCTGGACCCAACTCTGCTCTCTCTCCTACTTCATCCCAATGAATAGGAGATCTGCACTTGCGGCCATACAGTGCTTCATACGGAGCCATACCAATAGAAGACTGGAAGCTGTTGTTATAGGTGAACTCTACACTCTACCAATGGTAAGTTCGACTCCCAACTCACAGAGAAATCAATGACGCAAGCACGAAGAAGATCCTCCAAAATCTGAATAACTCGCTCTGACTGCCCATCTGTCTGCGGATGGAAAGCTGTGCTAAACAACAACTTCGTACCCAAAGTCGAATGCAAACTCTTCCAAAATGAGGAAGTGAATCTGGGATCTCTGTTGGATACGATCGAAACTGGAACACCATGAAGTCGGACTATCTTCCGGTTATACAGCTCTGCATACTGAATCATGGTGAATGTCGTCTTAATAGGCAAGAAGTGCGCTGATTTGGTAAGACGATCTACAATCACCCAAATAGCATTCGATCCCCTGGCTGACTTCGGCAATCCGGTCACAAAATCCATGGTAATGTTCTCCCACTTCCACTCAGGAATAGGAAAAGGCTTGAGCAAACCTGCTGGTCTCTGATGCTCGGCCTTCACTAACTGACAGGTCAGACACTCAGACACAAATCGTTGGATGTCCTTCTTCATACCAGGCCACCAATACAATAGCTGCAGATCTTTGTACATCTTCGTACTCCGAGGGTGAATGGAGTACGGGGACATATGGGCCTCTGATAGGATGTCTGCTCGGATAGAATCACTGCTAGGAACCCATATCCTGTCTCGGTATCTCACAATACCGTCGCTGACTGTATACAAGACACTGCCCTTGGCTTCATCTCTCATCTTCCACTGTGCCAATTGCTCATCTGCTGACTGACCATTGCGAATACGGTCAATAAGAGAGGACTGGATAGTCAAGGTAGATAAACGAGGAACTCTACCTCGAGGATAAGTCTCAAGATCAAACCTCTGCATCTCAATCTGAAGAGGTTTCTGAATCGTCAAATGTGCCATCACTGCGACTTTCCTGCTCAAAGCATCCGCAACTACATTACCTTTACCCGGGTGGTAGCTAATGTCACAATTGTAGTCTTTCACAAGCTCCAACCAACGCCTCTGACGCATGTTCAGCTCCTTCTGCGTAAAGAAATACTTTAGGCTCTTGTGGTCGGTAAAGATCTGGCATTTCTCTCCATACAGATAGTGCCTCCAAATCTTCAAGGCAAAAACTACGGCCGCTAACTCCAGATCATGGGTGGGGTAGTTTTTCTCGTGGATTTTCAGCTGTCGAGAAGCATAAGCTATCACTCTCCCTATGCTGCATCAAAACTGCACCTAAACCGAGCTTCGAAGCATCGGTATAAAGGACAAACTCGTCGGGCCCTGATGGCATGGCCAAAACTGGTGCTGAAATAAGTAGCTTGCTTCAAAGTATCGAAGCTCTTCTGACACTCCTCGCTCCACACAAATTTCACATTTTTCTTTGTCAGTGCTGTGAGTGGAACGGCAATGGAGGAGAATCCCTGGATGAACTTTCTGTAATATCCTGCTAGCCCAAGGAAACTGCGGATCTCGGATGCATTCTGAGGCACAACCCAATCTCTGACTGCTGCAACTTTTGCTGGGTCTACCTCAATACCACTGCTAGAAACGATGTGGCCTAAGAACGCCACCTTCTCTAACCAGAATTCGCATTTACTGTACTTTGCGAATAATTTGTGCTTCTGCAATGTCTGCAACACTGTGGTCAGATGTCCTGCTGTGCTCCTCCCGACTCTTGGAGTAGACGAGAATGTCATCTATAAACACTATCACAAACTGATCGAGGTACGGCTGAAATACGCGATTCATGAGATCCATGAAGATCGCTGGCGCATTCGTCATGACCGAACGGCATCACAAGGAACTCGTAGTGACCATAACGAGTCCTGAAGGCAGTCTTCGAGACATCAGCATCTCTCACCCTCAATTGGTGATAACCTGAACGCAGATCTATCTTGGAGAAAATCGAAGCTCCCTGCAACTGGTCAAACAGATCCTCAATCCTCGGCAGTGGGTATTTATTCTTCACTGTAACCATGTTCAACTCCCTGATAGTCAATGCAAAGCCTCATCGAGCCATCCTTCTTCTTCACAAATAAGACCGGCGCGCCCCATGGTGAAAAGCTCGGGCGAATGAACTCCTTGTCGAGAAGTTCCTGAATCTGCTTCTTAAGCTCTGCCATCTCTGTCGGTGCTAATCGGTACGGCGCTTTGGATATCGGAGCCGTACCTGGCATAAGCTCAATGGAAAACTCCACCTCTCTCTCAGGTGGCATACCAGAGACGTCTTCGGGAAAAATGTCTAAGAAATCTCTGACAATCGGAACATCTGAGGCTGACTGGCTAGGGTTCCTCGGCGACAGATAAAAAGGTTGCTAGAAATGCCCGACACCCTCTATGCATGAGCTTCCTAGCCTGAACATAAGGAATAATGCGCGGTAAAGGAAAGTACCTGTCCGGCTCAAATATGAACTGATCCATTCCAGGCGGTCGGACAAGAACCGATCTCCGCTGGAAGTCTATCAACACTCTGTTCTTCAATAGCCAGTCCATCCCTAGGATAATGTCAAATTCTGGCATCGGTAGCACAATCAGATCCGCATAAACAAGATTACCGTGCAGCTCAAGGTCTATATCTCGGATAACATTGGTAGCTGCCATCTCCTCGCCTTGACGGCAACACTACTGAGAAGGCTATGTCTAGCCCAATGGTCTTGATCTTGAGAAAGTTTGCAAAGACCTCCGAAATAAACGAGTGAGTGGCCCCTGAATCTATCAAGGCCTTGGTAGCGGAACCAGATATAAAAATTCTCCCTGTCAACAACATAGTCTCCGGGTTTGTTTCCGCGGCATGAAGAGCAAAAACTCTGCCTTGAGTAGGCAGATTCCTCTGGGGGCACTGCAGCAACATGTGGTCTGGACTGCCACACTTGAAGCACTTTCCTGAGCCAGACATACATGCTCCAGGATGGCGGCGTGAGCACCTGGGACAGACTGGGTGCTCATAAGTCCTCGGGGCTGGGCGTCCCCGCTGCTACTGCTGCTGGCCTCGGTTTCTCGGCGGTCCATGAAAAGGCCTCTTATTCTGCTGTTGATGCTGATGAGGAGGAGGGCGGTGTGGTGCCTGGACTGGGCGCTTGCCCTGGCGATCCCTCTCGATATCCCGCAGGTCCTGCTATGCGGCTAGGGCTTTGGAGACAGCAATCTCATAAGTAGCAGGGTCAGACACCCTAACATCCCGGCGCAAGATCGGCCGTAAACCCACCAGGAAATGCATCAACTTGGCCTTGGCATCATTCGCGATCAGGGGCACAAAGTGACAGTCCCCTCTCAAACTTACGGATGAACTCCGTAACCGTCATATCCCCCTGTCTCAGACTCATGAACTCGGTGGTCAACCTGGTGCGAACCTCCTCAGCAAAATACTTGGAGTAGAAAACCTCCGTAAAGCGTGTCCATGAAAGTGTAGCCAAGGTCAGGGCTACCGACGCTCCTTCCCACCATAAGCGGGCGTCTCCAGTGAACAGATAGGTGGCACATCAGACTCGGTCTGCGTCTCCCAGCTCCATAAACTCGAAGATGACCTCGAGGGATTTGATCCATCCCTCGGCAATCATGGGGTCAGACGTCCCAGAAAACTCCTTTGGACGCATTTTCATGAATCGCTCGTAAACAGCCTCTGGCCCTGTCGGCCTAGTCACCCCAGCATTGTTCCCCGCAAACTGTGCGAAGAACTGTGTCATCCCAGCTAGCATCTGGGCACTCATGTCAGGTGGGGGCGGTGGTGGAGGTGGAGGAGGAGGAGGAGGTGTCTGCCTCTCTTGTCTCTGATCGTCATCGTCCTCGCGACGGTGCTCGCCACCTACCTCTCGGGCGTCCTACTTGACGTCTAGGGGGCATACTGTTCCAACATAACCCATACGTAACTAACATGCATAATTCCATAATTTATTTGAAATGAACACTGAAATACTGAAAATCTGGTCGAAATTATTTCATGGAAGCATGCTGTCAAAATAATTCAGTGCTTTAAATAAAATGCTGAAATGTAAAACTTACAGACCGAAGGCGTGGACTTCGTGAGCTTCTCGTGGTCAGTAGTAGTGTAACCCTATACAAGAACCACCGCTCTGATACCAACTGTAAAAGCCCTAAAACTCCTCGCTTGAAAATTTGCGGAAAATTAAAAATTTTCTTTTTAAAATAATTGAATTGCCTCATTCATAAAATCAACTGATAAATCAAGTTCAATGTTTAAAATATTACAGCGGAAGAAAATAAAGTTTGCCAAAAATCACAATTTAAAGAATATCCAACAACTGATAAAATGTTCGAGCATCAAATAAAATGGCAAATGCTGAAACAGAGGTCCTCGGGTGCCACTACTGCCGACCCAAGCTGGCTCACTGGTCCCCGCCCTCGGCCCTGGCCTCATCAGTACCTACAACAATCAAGTCTAGTGAGCCTAAAGACTCAGCATGCAAATATCGTAGGTAACGAGTAAATACTGAAGTAAAATGTGCATGAGATAAAATATCAGGTCATGAGTCATACTGAAAATAACTTGTACTGAGCAATTATAATACGTGCATAACTGAACTGAAATCATAGTAAAAATGTTTGCTCCTTGGAGCCCTGCACTGAAATAACTGATAAAAATTTTCTGTTGAGAATATGGTCTACGCCTGTGGCCCCTGCACTGAACTGAACTGATCGGTAACTGGCTACCGGGGAGTATAAAACTGAACTGAGCTGGCCGGTCACTGGCGACCGGGTGGTACCAAACTGAACTGATCGGTCACTGGCGACCGAATAAAATAATGCTCCCATCATAGAGAATTGACCACAAGCAATATCGCATAAATCTCAAAAATAAGTATTTTCTATTTTCATGCACGTAATATAATTAAATGGCATAATGAAAAATCCTGTAATTTTACCAACTGGATTGGATCGCTCCCAGGGTTGCCGCAACCTAAATATGCCATGAAAATATGCAATAGCTTATACTTGACCAAACTATGCAATTAAGTTTGAAAATGCGACAATTACGTCTAACGACTTCGTATTTAATCATGACTCCGAACCAACCCGAACCAACACTGAACCGACGTATAGTCATGATTAAAATACGCTTAAAATTATGAACTAATGCTCCTAAAATGATGAGGGTCGAAATCTAGGTGAAATGGAGGCCAAAACATGAAACGCTCTTTCGAGAGTCAATTTGGCACATTGCACCGTAAATTCTCGTACGACCTCAAAAATGATCCGAATCACGAACGGTCAAAAACACGACCTTCCTAACTCGATGAGGCACTGTCCAGTCCAAGGCCATAGGCTAAAATCCAACCAAGAACTCAAACAAGCCTCCGAACCGACATAGCAACTTGCTGTAATTTCCAGCAGCTGTACAATCGCGAATCTTGTGTTGTTTTCGAGACTACCGGCCATTGGGGGCGTAAACCACCGACCAGAGACTCTTACCAACATCCCAAGGAATGAGTTGAACCATGGCTAAGGGCCCTAGGCCAGCCACAACTCGAATCATTCCAGCACCCACTCGAAGGGTCCAACCGAGACTTGCGTGCATGCGTGTGTAGTGTCTTGCTTTGATCGATGTCTCGTGTCGTTCCAGTGGCCATTTGATTGACCATGTCACGATCTAGACATCTAGGGGAATGGTATGAACCGTGGCTAAGGGCCATAGGCCAAACAGATCCACACCAAACCAACCAAACCCGAAGCACAAGTGCTATCCAACCGAAGGGGCGAGAAGGGGAGGGGGCTGTTTTGATGTTTTGCGTAAAAACCGATGAGCCATGGACCAAGCCACCAAAAGGGCAACTTGGTCACGTCTTGGACATGCTAGGGAAGTGATCTAACCATGGCTGTAGGCCCTTGGGGCAGCCAAGATCAGATCCTTCCTCCTTGACAACCAAACTGAATTTTCGAACTCAAAAAGGGACACTTGCTGTCATTTCTTGCTTTCCAGCGAGCATGGGCTGAAACCGATGGACAAATGTGGTCCTAATGCATCCTATTACATGTATATAAGTCGCCTTGGGAGCCTGGAGTCGATCCAATACCTGAAACTCACAAACCAAAAGAAACCGTGAAGCTTGCCAAGGAAAAATCGAAAATTCTGCATGTGTTGTTACAAAATGTTTTGACATGTATCTCGGTTTTTGCTTGATAAAACATGATCATATACTGAAAAATAATTGATAATATGACTTGATTGAGGTTTGAAAGAAATCTAGACATGCCTGGTTTCGTTTTGAAAGAAAACGAACGAAACGACGACGACGCGGCACGGAGGAGGTGGAGCGCTTCTCTTGTTTTCTTTACTCTCGACTTTCCTCCCTTGCTTCCTACTGAATTCCCACGGTTTTTCTACTGAAAAATACTCTGAATTTCGTGAATGAGGGAGGGGGAATGATGGTTAGGAGAGTGAGGGGGAGATCCAATAATAAAGGGGTTCAATGTATGACCAAGTCTCCCTCTTTTTTTGAATTTTGAATGGTTGTTTGATATCAAGTCTATGTTGGGTGTTTCTAGAATGGTGATGGCCGATTATTACATGCTAGACTAGGATAGGATAATGCTAATTAGATCATTAAATGGTGCTAGAAAGATCAAAGAATTATCTTCCTAATTAAATACAAGAAAGGGTCAAAGGTGGCAAGGCAAATGAATTGTTTAATAGTCTAAGGGGGTGGCCGAAATTCACTAAATAAAAGGAAGGGGAAAATAATTATTTAGTGAATTAATAACCCTTAAAAACTTTACTAATCCTTTAATTAATTTAGTGAGCTAACCCCTTAATTATGCAACTTAAATGAGCTTATTTTCTACTCACCTCAAGTAACTTAAATTAAAACCTCAAACCTTCTTACTAACTTAAATGAACTTACTTGCTAGTTAAATTAACTTCTGGAAATATTTCTCGAATCTTAAATTCTATCTCAAAACTCCAACTCCAGTCCGGCATCACTGAAATAACTGAAAAATCAAACTACTGAAATGAAATAATAAAATAATTAACTTCAAATAAATGCATTAAAATAATCATGCAATGAAGTCAATTTAATTTTAAAAATCTAGAATTATGCATGGCTTATACGTAGACTGATTTACGGGTTCTACAGATCCACTTTGTGCTAATTTGTAAGATATCCAAAGAATTCTATTGGATATTATTTCTATCATCTAAATGAAGCAAAAGTGTTTGTTTCAAGAAATTCCACCTTTATGGAAAGGGAATTTCTATTAGATAGAAAAGGCAAGATGATAGAACTTGAAGAAATTCAAGATACTCCCTCAACTATAGAAGTTGAACCAATTTCCCAAGATCCAGTAGTTGAAGTACAAGCTTCTAGAAGGTCTGATAGGGTTATTAGCCACCTGCAAGATATACGCTTCTTCATGAACAAGGTCATGATGAGTCTTGTGTTGGATGTGATTCAATGAATTTCAAAGAAGCAATATCTGATACTGGTTCAACCAAATGGCTTGAAGCCATGCAGTCAGAAAATGTACTCTATGTATTCAAACCATGTCTGGACATTGGTGGATCAACCTGAGGGAATCGTTCCTATAGGGTGCAAATGGATCTACAAAAGAAAGCTTGGGGCGAATGGGAAGGTAGTGACCTTCAAATCAAGGCTGGTTGCAAAAGATTACACTCAAAGACAAGGAGTTGACTATTAAGAAATTTTTCACCAGTTGCTATGTTTAAGTCCATCAGAATACTACTAGCCAAAACATCATGGTATGACTATGAGATATGGCAAATGGATGTAAAGACTGCATTCCTCAATGGAGACATCAAAGAAGAAATTTATATGTCTCAATCTGAGGGATACACATCAGTAGGAAGTGAGCATAAGGTATGCAAACTTCAGAGATCAATATATGATCTCAAGCAGGAGTCAAGGAGTTGGAACCTCAGATTTGATAGCACTATCAAAGAGTTTGGTTTTGCTAAGAATCCTGAAGAACCATGCGTGTAAAAGAAAGTTAGTGGGAGTGAAGTGACATTCCTAGTACTTTACGTTTGTGGGGACCCGGACGCTAATCATTTTCTTAATCAGCGTTGGGATTTAATTATCAGTTCTGATAAACAGGGTCTAAAAATTTTTCTTTTTAAAATGCATCTGCGGAAGGTAATGAAATCTAAATAATATACATCTCTGTATAAAAACTACTTTTCAGTATAAAAGTACAATATTGTACAAACTAGGTCTAAGGTTCAGTTACTAAATTCAAGTAATAAAACCCAGTCTACAATAAGTCCGGAATCACCACGCTAACTCGTCTTCTTTCATCCTCTTCTTAACCCCGATTCAGCCCCACCTGTTGTCAAGCACACATACAAAACAAGACAACAGCCGGATACTCCGGTGAGAATAAATCCCAGTATAAAACATGGTAAACATGCATATACATAAAGTAAATCTTGAAATATTCTATCATGAATATAATTCAAATCAATAGATTTCATAATCTATGAAATTCAATCAAGATAAGCATGCAACTCGAATTAGATAAACATGCTACTCAAATCAAATCATAAAAACATGCTATCATGACTGAAAGCAATAACAATGGGTTTCATAGTCTATGAAACCACATCCATAAACGCATGCAGTTCTAGTCAAATCATGTCTAGACTCGACTCCATGCTGACTCTAGGGATCCCGGTGTGAATAAGACGATCTATCACCTACCCTCCCAATCGGGGTGACGGTACGTCTTATTCCTAGACTTCGGCCTGATCTGTATCCACATCTACAATAGGAGAATGATCTTCCCCTAAGCTGTGATATCACCGAACATCTAGAAGTTTGACTGTTCTGTCAAGACTCTCTATCTTAAATGCAATGCATATCAATCTATAAACAAAGCAGTAGCATATCAGCATATAAACAAAGCATATTCATATCAGAATATAATAATAATCTAGTACGTGATTTTATTGTGAAACTCAAATGAGATCTCAATTGAGTTGTATCTTCCCGAATATCACATGAATTATACCTTAGTTGTCCCTGTCTGACGAAGACGAAGTCTCGAAGTCAAATCTGTCCATATCAATCTGATAATGACAATATCGAATACGCTGTATCAGTGAATAACTCAATACACAATCTCTTATGATCAATACTCAAATCAGTACATAATCTGATCAATGTCTGAACAAGATACAATCTAATTCATATAATCGACATAACAATATAATCAAAATCATATCTGAATCTAATCAATCTAAATCAACTGATGTTTCGACGGCATAACAATACAATCTGAATAACCCCGTCAATCTGAACATCACACATATAATACCAGAACTCATAATCTCAATATCGGTATATTCAAAATCAGTGATACACAATTCTGATATCAAAATCTTAGTCAATATCTTTCGAAAATCATAACAATTACCGAAACAGTCTGTTCTTTAATCTGACTTCAATTCTACAATGTCTGCGGTAGTAGAAACACCATATCTGAATCATATTCAGTTCTGACAACATCATAATTTCAAAACATCTCAAAACGTAACAAAACTTACGTCCTTGTGTAGCTCGAGTCAGGAGGAGTACGGTACTACATTCAAATTCGAATTCTGATGGACGGATTCTTTATAAATCAAATTCTACCTTAAGAAATCAACTTCTCTCTCAAAGCTTTCGATTTCCTTTCTGAAATTCTGAAGAAAACGTGTCCTGCTTCTAAATATATACTGCATGCAAATCTGGAAACGTGGCATCATTTTTCATGCAACACGCATGACCGCAGGTGCGGTCGTGTCATGCACCGCGGTGCGCTCATGCTTCGGCATTATCTTTATTTTTCTGGATTCAAGCACCGCGGGTGCGCTCCTGCTAGCACCGCGGGTGCGGTGATGTTACGGAATTTCTTGCCAACTTACTGTCCATGCACCGCGGGTGCGGTAATGTCTGGCACCGTGGGTGCGGTCTTGCATTTTCCAGAATTTCTCATTTTTCCGTCTTTACAACACTTTATAATCTTGTCTTATCATTTCTTATAATTTCTGGGCATTACATTTCTCCCCCTCTTAGATCTGAGTTCGTCCCCGGACTCACAAACAATCAATTCAGATATATTAGAAGAAATGTATAATAGAGTTTAAATCAAACTCTCATCTCAATGAATCCATTCTGAAATCTCTTTCTTGTATCAACCTCTGATTCCAAATCTGAATTAAGCCTTCTTGAAGTATACTATCATACTACTTCTTAAATTAACTCTGACAGAATCAATCTCGCAGTACTGGCTATACAACATCCGTATATGTTAATCTACAGTTTATAGCAAAACAATATCAGCAATTGTTATCTAACCTGTTTATCCCAATCAAGGACATCTACCATCATCAGCCTCATATACCAATTGTCATCATTCGACGTTGGTTTCTTAAATCTGTTCATTCTGAACTATCTTCATTTTCTTTCGAATTTTCTTCAAAAGAAATCTGTAGTATTCACTGTATACCGTCTTGTCTATAACTATCTCATTACCCATCTGATACGCTGATAGCTATTGTCATGCAGTGATAATAAGTCATATCAATTAGTGCTAACATCCAGCACTAAAGCTTTACCAAAATCTTCCAATACCTGGATAATACATTCTGACCATCTCTCAATCTGTAACACGATCTAAGAGAGAACTCAGGATATACTCTGTCCCAAGTACAAAATCAAGCAAAATCACAATCTGATATGCTCTATTTCTATATTCTGTTCAATCTGACCATTTTTCTGACATCAATCTTTGTCATTTGGTCATGTTTGTACGTTATCCGGTACAAACTGATAGATATAGATTGAACAATCTGTCAATCACAATTATATCATGTTTCAATCTGGAGAAAATGGCGGTAATTTCATTACGAAAGCCATAGAAATGCACTCCCATTTCTATTCAGAAACATACACATCTGTAATAATCTTCTGATTTCTGTCTTCATTTGTGGACAATTCATACAATTCAGTACAATTTCTGCCAAAATTTCAGTACAAATCTTTCACAACTGACTTAATCTGTCTATATCAAAACTGTCTGTTCGGATATCATACATTCTCAGTCACAAATATGACAACTGAAGTCACTACAGCGCATTTCTGACATTATCTGTGATTTCAACTTCGAACTACTCGGCATAATACTCAGTTAATAATAAAATTAAAGAAGAAATACCTACCTGGTATTCGGCTCTGACTATCAATATCAATTCTGTTATACCATACTGAAACATTCTGATATCACAAGCTAGTCAATTACATACAAACACAAAATCATATATCTGTTACTCTGATCGATGCTCCATTCTGATTATCAATCAAGCTCTGAACATTCTGATCGCATTTCTGCATAGCTGTACCTCTCGAAAACAACTCTGATACAATTGATCTGTATATATTCTCAACGGTTTACAACAATCTGTATCATATACGGATTCAAAACAACAGTAATATCAAATCAGATACAAAATATCAGTACCCTATACAGATCTAGTGAGTTCAGTGAACTCATAAAACAATGATTTCTGGTAAATATCTTCATGTCATTCTGATCAACTGCTATATTTTATCTGCAAATAAAATGTGCTCCCAACCAATATAAGGTATCACGAATACTGATTTAAAACCATAACCATATACCAGCAGATACAAAACAACAGTTGAATACAGTAATCTGCCAAATCGGACAAAATACATTTCGGACAATTCTAAAATTTCTGATCTTTCTGATTCCTATATCTTTCAGTCACTGATCATAACCGCAACTGTGTCAAAGTCAATCTGTATACTAATTTCAGATATCACCTACTCTGAATACAATCTGTTTCAAGCGAAATTCTTATCTGAATAGTTTCTGTATACAATAATCCTAATTCTTAGAATATTCACTACAATCTTCAAATATTCAATTCTTTCAATTGGGTATGTATTATTCTGTATATTCAATATCATTCTGTACTGAATCTAACATACAAACAATACCTGATCTACATTTAATTTCTGAAGTTTATCTTTCTGAGATCACAACAAATCTGAAATCTTATCTAGGCCAATATCAGCCAACTCGTAAATCACTGACGAATCTGCCAATGCAAGGCTCGATTTCAGTAGGTCTACTGAATACACAGGGATGCGATCTGCTCCTTTCCGTATTAATCGAGTCCTATACAATACAGATATCAAAGGAATTCTAAATCTAGAATCCTTATCGTGGTATCTCCACTGATCAGTCATCTTCGATCTGACTCTTACCATTTCTGGAACAATATCTGCAATCTGTCTGTACTTGTTCAGCATATACATATCAATAATGCGTTCAAATCAGAAAACACAAGTACATCATAATCTATCTCTATTTCATTCTCATCTTACTGTAGTATACGATATATACAGAAATCTCTGATATCAACGTTTCCTCAACAAGCAAGGACATCAATACTACAGTACATACTAACCTAACAGATACAGCATATTTCCATGCAACTCAGTCAAAGATATTCTTAACAAATGCATTAGTATATATCAATACATATGCAATAGAATCATAAAGAATAGTACCTGTTGTGAATTCTGGATCTGTGTTTTCAATTGAACTCTGTTCCCTACAATCTTCGGGAACGCTTCTGGGGACAAACTTTAGCAAAGTGTCCCGGCTGTCCACAATTATTGCATCTACCAGTCACTCCATAGCATTACCCGGTGGGATGTCTCCCTCCGCAACTCCTGCAATACACTCCAGTATGGCTCAGACTAGAACCACTGGAACTCGAGGAACCACTCCCTAACTTCTTGAATGGCTTCTTTCGAGCTTTCAGCAAATCTTGCTTCCCACTCGTACTGCCTCGATCAAATCGGAGAGAGGATTGCTGTGTCTGGGGTTGTTTCACACACAACCTCCCTAGCTGTCTAATCAGACTCGCCTCAGCTCTCTTCGCTCTACTCAGGATGTCAGCAAAATGGTAAGGTCGCTGCAGATTCATAAATGCAACTACCTCCGAATTCAACCCTCTGATGAACTGATTTACTATAGCTTCATCATTTCCAGCTATCTGAGGAGCAAAATGTAGTAGAGTAGAGAATTTGGCAATATATTCATCAATATTCAATGAGCCTTGGCTCAAATTCTCAAACTCTGCTTTCTTGTTCTCTCGGTATGAGACTGAGAAAAATCGTCGATAAAATTCAGTTCTGAATATTTCCCACGAAATCATTGTACCTCTCTGTTCCCACATTCTTCTACTAGTAATCCACCAACTCCTGGCGGCTTCTTGTAACTGATAAGGTACCATTTTAACTCTCTGTTCATCTGTACAATCAAGTAAATCAAACAAGATTTCTATATCATCGAACCAGTTCTGACAATCTTCAGATGTCTCGGTACCACTCAGAGTCGGCGGCTGTAATAACTGAAATTCTTTCATCTTTATTTCTATCTGAGTTTCTGATGCATCTATCTGTTCAGCCGAAGTACTGCCATTTTCTGAAATTCTTCGAGGCGGTATATCTGATAATCAAACAGATTAGTACATAATCTATACAATCTGTCTCAGCCCTCCTCTGATCATATACCTCTGATCCAGACTCGGTTATGATTCAGGCTTAACAATTACATGCTGCAATCAACTCAGATAACAAACAACATGTAATAGGGAAAGCAAAAAATCATGCTAGCACACATCATGCAAGTCAACATTAACCTAAATCTCATGCTAGCAATCACATGCAAGGAAGACACTTCAATCTACCCCGCTCATTCCCTACTATCTCATTCTAAAGGATCTATCAGCTCTGACTATCTCAATCTAAAGGATCTATCGCTCTGATACCACCTGTTGTGGGAACCCGGACGCTAATCATTTTCTTAATCATCGTTGGGATTTAATTATCAGTTCTGATAAACAGGGTCTAAAAATTTTTCTTTTTAAAATGCATCTGCGGAAGGTAATGGAATCTAAATAATATACATCTCTGTATAAAAACTACTTTTCAGTATAAAAGTACAATATTGTACAAACTAGGTCTAAGGTTCAGTTACTAAATTCAACTAATAAAACCCAGTCTATAATAAGTCCGGAATCACCACGCTAACTCGTCTTCTTTCATCCTCTTCTTGACCCCGATTCAGCCCCACCTGTTGTCATGCACACATACAAAACAAGACAACAGCCGGATACTCCGGTGAGAATAAATCCTAGTATAAAACATGGTAAACATGCATATACATAAAGTAAATCATGAAATATTCTATCATGAATATAATTCAAATCAATAGATTTCATAATCTATGAAATTTAATCAAGATAAGCATGCAACTCGAATTAGATAAACATGCTACTCAAATCAAATCATAAAAACATGCTATCATGACTGAAAGCAATAACAATGGGTTTCATAGTCTATGAAACCACATCCATAAACGCATGCAGTTCTAGTCAAATCATGTCTAGACTCGACTCCATGCTGACTCTAGGGATCCCGGTGTGAATAAGACGATCTATCACCTACCCTCCCAATCGGGGTGACGGTACGTCTTATTCCTAGACTTCGGCCTGATCTGTATCCACATCTACAATAGGAGAATGATCTTCCCCTAAGCTGTGATATCACCGAACATCTAGAAGTTTGACTGTTCTGTCAAGACTCCCTATCTTAAATGCAATGCATATCAATCTATAAACAAAGCAGTAGCATATCAGCATATAAACAAAGCATATTCATATCAGAATATAATAATAATCTAGTATGTGATTTTATTGGGAAACTCAAATGAGATCTCAATTGAGTTGTATCTTCCCGAATATCACATGAATTATACCTTTGTTGTCCCGGTCTGACGAAGACGAAGTCTCGAAGTCAAATCTGTCCATATCAATCTGATAATGACAATATCGAATACGCTGTATCAGTGAATAACTCAATACACAATCTGTTCTGATCAATACTCAAATCAGTACATAATCTGATCAATGTCTGAACAAGATACAATCTAATTCATATCATCGACATCACAATATAATCAAAATCATATCTGAATCTAATCAATCTAAATCAACTGATGTTTCGACGGCATAACAATACAATCTGAATAACCCCGTCAATCTGAACATCACATATATAATACCAGTACTCATAATCTCAATATCGGTATATTCAAAATCAGTGATACACAATTCTGATATCAAAATCTTAGTCAATATCTTTCGAAAATCATAACAATTAAAGAAACAGTATGTTCTTTAATCTGACTTCAATTCTACAATGTCTACGGTAGTAAAAACACCATAACTAAATCATATTCAGTTCTGACAACATCATAATTTCAAAACATCTCAAAACGTAACAAAACTTACGTCCTTGTGTAGCTCGAGTCAGGAGGAGTATGGTATTACGTTCAAATTCGAATTCTGATGGACGGATTCTTTATAAATCAAATTCTAACTTAAGAAATCAACATCTCTCTCAAAGCTTTCGAATTCCTTTCTGAAATTCTGAAGAAAACGTGTCCTGCTTCTATATATATACTGCATGCAAATCTGGAAACGTGGCATCATTTTTCATGCAACACGCATGACCGCGGGTGCGGTCGTGTCATGCACCGTGGATGCGCTCATGCTTCGGCATTATCTTTATTTTTCTGGATTCAAGCACCGCGGGTGCGCTCCTGCTAGCACCGCGGGTGCGATGATGTTACGGAATTTCTTGCCAACTTACTGTCCATGCACCGCGTCTGGCACCGTGGGTGCGGTCTTGCATTTTCCAGAATTTCTCATTTTTCCGTCTTTACAACACTTTATAATCTTGTCTTATCATTTCTTATAATTTCTGGGCATTACAACGTTGATGATATCCTGCTCCTTGGGAATGATGTAGGATTACTGCAATCAGCTAAAGTATGGTTAGCCAGTAAATTCTCCATGAAACACATGGGTGAAGCATCCTACGTATTGGGATTACAAATCTATAGAGATATATCAAAAGGATGCTCGGACTCACCCAAGCCACCTATATCGATACCATTATAAAACAATTCTCTATGGAAGAGTCCAAGAGAAGATACTTACCAATGTGTCATGGTATTACTCTATCTATAGTTATGTGTCCCAAAACTAGTGAAGAGATAGAGATGATGACACATATTCCATATGCGTCAGCTATTGGTAGTATCATGTATGGTATGATATCGACACGTCCTGATGTTGCTTACGCTTTGAGTGTTACAAGGAGATATCAGGCGAACCCTGGTCCAATGCATTGGAAGGCCGTGTAAGATATTCTTAAGTGCTTGAGAAGGACTAAGAATTTGTTCATGGTCTATGGGTGGAGAATTGAAATTGGAAGGCTACACGGATTCCAGCTTCCAATGTGACATAGATGATTCGAAATCGACCTCTGGTTTTGTATTCATGCTATATGGTGCGTTTGTCGCTTGGAAAGGTTCCAAGCAAGACACCGTTGCGGATTCCACCACTGAAGCTGAATACATTGTTGCATCTGATGCAGCCAAAGAGGTAGTTTGGATGAGGAATTTTGTCCAAGAGTTGGGTATTATTCCTATGGATTTGATCCAGTCCCGTTGTACTGGAACAACACTGGTGCCATTGCGCAAGCAAAGGAACCAAGGTCTCATCAGTTATCCAAACATGTACTAAGGAAGTTCCACATCATACGGGAGATTGTGGGAAGAGGAGACATATCAATCGAAAGAGTACCCTCTGCAGATAATGTTGATGATCCACTTACAAATCCCTTGCCAGGTCCATTGTTTGAAAAGCATCGCAAAGCAATGGGATAAAGGGTAGTTGGCTCTAGGGCAAGTGAGAGATTGTTAGAGTAGATGCGCTGCAAGCCAACGTTTGGCTATGGATTTTATTGACTCAAGTAAAATAAACAATCTTTATTTTAATATAATTTAACTTTTAATGGTCTTGTTATACTTTATCTGTATACCCATGCAAACAGCATAGATAAAGTCCTTGATTATGCTTTAATACAATTGAATCGTAATTCGATGTTGAAACTCATTTGTAAACACTGCATATTCTAAATTCGTTCCTAGTCGATTCAGCCGCCTAAAACATGGATAACGGTCGCTTGAGCTCGAGACTAGCATCTGTGAGGTTGTGTACTGTGTTTCTTGGTAAGGGCATGGAGATGTCCAAACATGCAGATGGGTAGTCATATGATGATTATACCGAACAACCCTCCCTCGGACTTTCCAAGTGGTTATCATTCATCGAGAGGATAAGTCTGTGGTTATGATTGTACACCATTAGTCCTTACAACCCGGGACAACACTGAGGCTCTATATGCTAGGGCTGTGCTTTGACTCGTTTACCGGCTCCAGGAGAGTCATCATGTGGGGACCCGAGCTCTAACTCAATTCTGTCTGTGATTAATTGGATCTTTATTATAAAATACGGGTCAAATTTTCGCTTTTAACATTAAATCAAATGTATAAATAAAGCATAAAATTATTCTTGATTCAATTAAACAAACATAATGTATATACAAGTCTGTTTTAGTACAATCATACACTAGTGTTCATAAAATCCAGTACACGTCTAGTACAAACAACTAGGAGTCTGCTATGCCCGAAATCGCCACAATAACTTGATCTCTCATCTTGCTCGTGACCCAGATATTGCCCCACCTGTCGTTATGCACACATACAGACACAACAACTGCCGGAAACTCCGGTGAGAACAAATCCCAGTATAAAACATATATACATGCATATGTATAATAAAATCATAAAACACCATATCATGCATGTAACATAAATCAGGGGTTCCATAGTCTATGAAACCAATCTATAAAAACATGCAGTCTAATTCAAATCATGTCTAGACTCAGTTCGACTCTACTTTAGGGATCCCGATGTGAATAAGACGTCACTGTCTGTTACCTACCCTCCCAATCGGGGTAACTGTACGTCTTATTCCTAGACTTCGGTCGTGTCTGTATCGAATGTCTACAATCGGAGGAAGTCTGCTCCTATGCGTCGATACACCGAACGTCTAGTTTTGACAAATCTGTCAATGACTCTCCTATCTCAATGCTTGAATATAAATCTATAGACAAAGCATGATCATATCAATAGATTTGAATATAAATCTATAAACAAATCCAAATCATATCAAAAGATACAATAATAAATCTAGTATGTGATTTTGTTGGGAAAATCCAATCAAATCTGATTTGAGTCGTATCTTCCCTATAATCACATGAATTATACCTTTCTTGCCGAATAATCTGTTTTAGTCGAAGTCTCGATGTCGAATCTGTCAATATCAATCTGAATGGCAATGTTGATACACATTCTATCAATCTCTAACTCAATTCAACACATCTACGAATCAATAAGAATTCTCGATACCATTCTACGGTATAATGACGTGATCTCGCAATACCAATCAACTCAATCTCAATATAATCAATCTAAGAACCATATCATCAGCTCATAACGTCATCAAAACACATAAATATTCTGAAATCTTTATATCTTCGATCGAATACATGCTGAATTTCACAACAATGTCATACACGATCGTTTTCTCGATCCGTTTACGTTTCTACTATGTCTATCATCTCAAGAACATATAATTACAATCATATCAGCATTTCCCCAACATCAATATCTCAAATCATGCAGGAAATGAATGAAACTTACATCTTCTTATAGCCAATGATGCAAGGATCAATAATCTCTACTTGGATTACAAATCGGATGGCTAATGCTTGAGAAATCTTATTTCAAAACCTTGACAAAACTTGAAGATGCTAAGGGGTTTTCTCGGTGGTCTGCTACTGAAACCGAAGGAATGAAGACACATATATATATATTGCATGCTAAGTAACACATGGCTCATTTTTCAAGTGGCACGCATGACCGCGGGTGCGCTAATGCTTCGGCAGCCCTTCTATTTTCTGAAATTCGACGACCGCGGGTGAGGTCTTGGTTGCACCGCGGGTGCAGGTCTTGCTTCGAATAAAAACTCTCATTTTCTGTCCATGCACCGCGGGTGCGGTGGCTCCTAGACCGCGGGTGCGGTGTGGCTTCGGCCTCACCTTCAAAATTCTATGTTTCATGCCAAACTTCTTCATTTCTTACATCTGATCTCTATATTTATTATTCGTAACATATCTATCAATTCAAAAATGTCAATCAGTGTTCTGGGCCTTACATTTCTCCCCCTCTTAGATATGATTTCGTCCTCGAAATCGTAGGTCATTCTATCAATGCAAGTATAAAAGGCAATAAAATCAAAACTAAATAAATACTTACATCATCGAAATAACTCGGGATATCGCTGTCTCATATCGCTTCTGTCTCCCAAGTCGCTTCTTCGATGCCATGATGACTCCATTGGAGTTTCACTAGCGGAATAGTCTTCGTCCTGAGCTGTAGTGCCCAAAAATTCAGTACACGTATAACCTATGCATTTATTTAATTATTAGATAAATTATTTACTTTTAAATGAGTTTTGGTCATGCATAATTTATTTAAATGCATTATTTTAAATTATTTACGTTTATGGGATGCACGTTAAAATGTCTTTCGAGTTTCATGTTTCAGGCGATTATTCGAGGCGGGATTGAGCAAAAGACCCGGGGACGATTTTTGGCAATTTAAAAGAAGGTATTTTATTTTAAGTTGAGAGTGGGGGTATTTTAAATAATTTAGTGAGTTTTAGCATTTTTGAGCCTAAATATTTAATTAGTAATTTTAAGACCTTTAAACTTTCAAAGTCTAGTTTGGTGTGTTATATTTTAATTAAAGAGTTTTATTTAAAAGTTAAGTGTGAGTTAAAGTTTTGATTAGTAGACTACTATTTTAATTAAACAAAAGTTAGTCTCCTAATTTATTTAATACACACGGACACACACAAACCCACTTTTACAGACAACTGTAACACGCCTAAACACACACACACTCTAACATTCAAGTTTTATTATTATTTTTGAGAGAGAAGTTAGAGTTCTTGAGAGCATAGGCAGCCGCCCCCTTCCCCCATCATTTCCAGCAATTTCGTTGCATTTTATTCAAGAAAAACGGTGCCACGTTCGTCCCGGATCAAGCCTCTCTCCATCTCCGCTTCGGTGTCGTCTTTCGGTAACGTTATCGTCCTAAAGGCACGTATAATCTGTTCTTGCTGTGTCGATCAAGTCATATATTGTATTGCGTTGTTTTTATGCGTAAAAGTTATGTATGATGCTAGTAGTTTGAGCGGATCATGAATCGGATCAATTTCGAAGGAAAATTTTTAGATCTAAAACCCGTTTTTACTGTTCATGTCAAAACTGCGCCTTTCTGTTCATATTTTGGGAAAACTTTCAACGGCAAAAACGTGGAACTTTTCGATACCTTCGATTTGATATATGGTTCGAAATTTTTGGACAAATATTGAGTGAGTTATGGCGTTTTTCGTGGGACTGCTCAAACTGCGTTTCATAAAAGTTATGATATTGATAATTCTTGAAGTTTCAGTGTTGCAGGCTTCGTTGGAAACCGACGGGCGATCGTTGCTGCGTATAAGCATGTTAGTATTGAGGTTTGGTGTATTTTTAAGGTTTTGATGTACGTTGTTAGGCGTTTGAATTAGTTAAAGTTGTAGGAAAGTGATTGATGCTAATTGCATAATTGGTGTTGCATTGTGTAGTATAGTGCACGTTGTGTTTGAGGTGTTTGGATAAGTTTTGACGCAATATTATGGTGTCCTAAGAAGGGTCATAAGGTGTTAAACTTTGTGCCATTGAGTTGCAATTGGGAGGATAGGCACGTGCATATGTTTTCTCGCAGGTATCAACATACAGTAGGCACACGGACCCTAACACGGACCCGGGCACGGGGTCCGTGCATTTGTTATTCCTTCAGTGTCAATTTTGCGAGACAGTACGGACCCTTACACGGATGAGGGCACGAGGTCTGTGGCTTTGGGTTTCACCTAGTGTATTTTTCCAGTGCCTACACGGATGTCCACCCGGACCCTGACACGGGGTCCGTGCCCCTCCTCCCTTTCAATGTCTTTCTCCAGAGTCTACCCGGACCCCTACACGGACCTCAGCACGGGGTCCGTGTCTCCCCTTTTCTGCACGCACATTTTACAGTACCTACACGGACCCGGAGCCGGACCTGGGCACGGGGTCCGTGTCCTTCATATTTTGGGAAAAATATTATAACACGTTTGAGGTTTGGGGTTATGGTTTAGTGCAAGGATTATCCAGGGTCGTGTTATGGGAAATGTTAGAACGTCCTAAGTATTGATTTGGACTTGAGAGTAAGTATGATTCCTACGTTTAAGTTATGCAAATTCATGTTAGTTGGTGCAGCAACGGCCCCGATCGAGGTCTAACGAATCCCTCAACGCCAAGTAAGTATGTTGACGTGCAAAGAAAATATGTCAAGTTTTTGAGGTATGCTAAATGTCTTGTGACCAAATTATGTTAGGATTGGAAAGCGTTAAATTATGAACGGGGACCAATCCGCCCGTTAAATTATGAACGGGTTAGATCATGGTTGGAAAGCGTTAAATTATGAACGGGGACCAACCAGCCCGTTAAATTATGAACGGGGATCTTATGTATGTGGCAGTGGATACGTCCCTGTCAGCCCAGTACTGTGGTGTGTCTGATCAGGCGTTTATTATATTATGGGTCACTTGCTTTGAAACATGCCTCTATGTAAAATGATGAAGTTATGTATGTTTACGTATGCAGTATGTTTATGAAAGTTTATGTTGATGGCACGTCTAGTTTTGTATGTACGTATGTTCAAGCTTCTAATTATGTATGTCCTATTTTAAAGTGCATGTGATTTTTATTATGTAGTACTCGTTATTCCAGTTTATACGTGTTGAGTCTTTAGACTCACTAGACTTGATCGATGCAGGTGAGTACGATGAGCAGGAGACAGGAGGTGGCGACCAAGGGGCAGGCTTGGGCTGAGCGGCAGGCTAAACCCGAGGACCGCAAGTTTATGTTTATGCAAACTTTTAAAATACTCTGATGTTTTGATTTGAATGTGAGACGTTTTGAGACAGTATTCTTTTAGCAAACTCTTATTTGGTGATGGATCATTTTAAAGATATTTTATGTATGTTGGGTGACGACCGTACGGATGTTTTATTTGATTAAAATTTTTAATTTTCCGCAAATTTTAAGTATGAAAAGTACGGTTCGTTACAGTTGGTATCAGAGCGGTGTTCTTGTAAAGGGTTATGCCTACTGCCAGTCGCAAGAAGCTCTCGAAGTCACACCTCAAGTCCGTAAGTTTTAAAGTTTTGAGTTATGCTATGTACTATACAATAGGTCATGATTTCAGCATGTTTATGTTTTAAAGTTCAAAATTTCGTGCACCTTATGATGTTGGCATTATATTCATGCATGTTGGGTTTACGTGTTGGGCAATTTACTGGAACAGTATGCCTCCTAGACGTGTGATCGACCGTGAAACAAGGGATGAGAACAGAGAGCACCGAGTAGAGGACAGGGAACATCGAGATGAGGAGAGGGCCAATCCTCCACCACCTCCACCACCAGATATGCAGGCACAGATGCTTGCTGGCATGACGCAATTCTTCGCACAATTTGCGAGGAACCAGACTGTTGCAGGCCCCGAGGAGAGGCCTAGACCGGAGGCAGTATATGAGAGGTTCCGGAGGATGAGCCCGAAGGAGTTTTCGGGTACTACTATCCCGATGGTGGCTGAGGGATGGATCAAGTCCATCGATGTGATATTTGACTTCATGGAGCTGACGGACACTGACAAGGTCAGATGTGCTATATTCTTGCTGACAGGGGACGCTAGACTATGGTGGGAGAGCGCGTCAGTGGCAGTCAATCTGCAAGTGCTGCCTTGGAATGGATTCAAAGAAGTTTTCTACTCAAAGTACTTCACTGAGGAAGTACGCTCCCGCCTGACCAGGGAGTTTATGACACTGAGGCAAGGGGATAGCAGCGTGGCAGACTTTGTCAGAAAGTTTGAGAGGGGGTGTTACTTCGTACCCCTCATTTCGAATGATGCCCAGGCAAAGCTGAGGCATTTTATGGACGGTTTGCGGCCGATCTTGCGCCGGGATGTGAGGGTAGCTGGTCCTACTACGTATGCAGTCGCCGTGTCCAGAGCTTTGGCGGCAGAACAGGACCAGCGAGATATAGAGGCGGATAGACAGGGCAAGAGGCCCTACCAGGCACCGCCGCAGCACCACCAGCAGCAGAATCAGAGGCCCCAGTTTAAGAGGCGGTTTCAAGGGCCGCCATCTAAGAAGCCTTTTCATGGACCACCAAGGGGCAAGGGTCCAGTACAGCAGCAAGGGGCGCCTCAGAAACCCGTTAACTTTCCGGTGTGCCCTAAGTGCAACCGTCAGCACCCGGGGCAGTGCTTATATGGATCGGGCAAGTGCTTCAAGTGTGGAGCTAGCGACCACATGCTGAAAGAGTGCCCGCAATGGAAGCAGCCAACCCAGGGCAGGGTATTCGCCATGCACGCACAGGAGGCGGATCCAGACACCACCTTACTGACTGGTAAACTTTCCTACCTAAGCAGTATTATTTTTGCTTTGCATGTGGAATTTTCATTTGGGATTATTAGTGTGCTAGTGTTAGTTTGCATGACTTTGGATATTGAGTTCTGTTGTGTTTTAAGTTACTGTTTGCATGTTGGGGATATAAGTTGGTATTGTGCTAACGCATCTCAGGAAACATTTTTATTAAGAGACTATCCACAACTGCACTGGTAGACTCAGGAGCCACTCACTCTTTCATATCGGAGACGTTTGCTAATCATTTGGACCTCAAGTCCATAGGCCTAGACCTGAACTTTTCAGTGATAGTCCCGTCAGGGGAAGAGCTGTTGGCTACCAGTGTGATCAGAGATATCGATCTAGAACTGCATGGCCACCTGGTATATGCAGATTTAATCCTATTGCCGATGCCAGAATTCGACATTATCTTGGGCATGGACTGGCTGACTAAGAATAGAGTTCTGATAGATTTTCAGAAGAGGTCAGTTTTGGTTAGACCGCCGGACATGGAGCAATTTCTTTTTGAGCCAGCCAGATGGAGAAGCTTTCCTCGCATGATTTCGTGCATGCAGGCGAAGATGTTGATCTCCAAGGGATGTCAGGCCTTCTTGGCTAGTATTATTTCAGCGCCTGACGTGCCCACTCCATCCTTATCAGAGGTGCCAGTAGTCAAAGAATTTCCAGACGTCTTTCCTGATGACGTCACCGGCATTCCACCAGAGAGAGAGTTGGAGTTTGCAATCGAGCTCGTGCCGGGCACAGCGCCAATCTCCAAGGCGCCATACAGATTAGCTCCAGCTGAGATGTTAGAGCTCAAACAGCAGATTCAGGAGCTCCTCGACAAAGGATTTATCCGCCCTAGTTTCTCACCGTGGGGCGCACCAGTGCTCTTTGTAAAGAAGAAGGATGGGAGCATGAGGCTGTGCATCGATTACCGTGAGCTGAACAAGGTAACGATCAAGAACAAATACCCTTTGCCTAGAGTCGAAGACTTGTTCGACCAATTGCAGGGAGCCACCGTGTTCTCTAAGGTAGATCTTCGATCAGGGTACCATCAGCTGAAAGTGAAGGATGCAGATGTCTACAAGACAGCTTTCAGGACCAGATATGGGCATTACGAGTTCTTGGTGATGCCATTTGGATTGACAAATGCTCCAGCGATTTTCATGGATCTCATGAACCGAGTATTTCAGCCGTTCCTCGATCAATTCGTCATAGTATTCATTGACGACATTCTTATATACTCGAAGAGCCATGAGGAGCACAACCAGCACTTGAGGACAGTATTACAGACATTGCAGAGTCGCAAGTTATTTGCGAAATTCAGTAAGTGTGAATTTTGGTTAGAAAAGGTAGCATTTTTGGGGCATATAGTATTTAGAAGTGGAATCGAGGTGGATCCAGCGAAAGTAGCGGCTGTCAAGGAATGGGTTGAGCCGAAGAATGAATCTGAAATCCGCAGCTTTTTGGGTTTAGCAGGCTACTACCGTAAGTTTATTAAGGGATTTTCATCCATAGCGGTGCCACTCACTTCACTCACCAAGAAGAATGCTAAATTCGTGTGGAGTGATGAATGTCAGAAGAGCTTTGATACTCTGAAGCAAGCTCTTATTTCAGCGCCAGTGCTAGCCATGCCGACAGGGCAAGGTGAGTTTGTGCTTTATACCGATGCATCTAAGCTCGGATTAGGCGCAGTGTTGATGCAGCAAGGTCGGGTCATAGCTTATGCTTCCAGACAGTTAAAGGTGCACGAGAAGAACTACCCGACGCACGACCTTGAATTAGCCGCCGTTGTCTTTGCATTGAAGATTTGGAGACATTACTTATACGGCGAGAAATGTCAGATCTTCACCGACCACAAGAGTCTCAAATACTTCTTCATGCAGAAAGAGCTGAATATGAGACAAAGACGGTGGTTAGAACTTGTGAAAGATTACGACTGCGAAATTAGCTACCATCCGGGAAAGGCTAATGTTGTCGCAGATGCCTTGAGCAGGAAGGTGGCAGTTGTAGCTCAGTTGTCAGTGCAGAAACCCCTTCAATTTGAGATTCAGAAGTTTGGTCTAGAGATTTATCGTGAGGACAGAGCTCCTAGACTGTCTAATCTGACAGTCAAATATGATTCGCTAGACCGAATCCGAGCGGATCAGTTTTCAGATGAGCAGTTAGAGAAATGGAGACTGAAAGATGAGGCCAAGGGCAGTGTTCTTTATACAGTGTCAGACGGGATTGTGAGATACAGAGATAGAATGTGGGTGCCTAGTGTTGGTTCGATCAGACAGGATATTTTGACAGAGGTGCACGCATCTCCGTATTCTATCCACCCGGGAGGTACCAAGATGTATAAGGACCTCCAGATTCTGTATTGGTGGCCAGGAATGAAGCGAGACATCCGTAGATTTGTATCAGAATGTCTCACTTGCCAGCAAGTAAAAGCTGAACATCAGAGGCCAGCAGGATTGGTTAAGCCACTTCCCATTCCCGAGTGGAAGTGGGAGAACATTACTATGGATTTTGTGGTCGGGTTACCGAGATCAGTCAGAGGATCGAACTCCATTTGGGTTATAGTGGACCGACTCACTAAGTCAGCGCATTTTCTGCCAGTGAAGACGACTTTCTCCATGACGCAGTATGCGGATCTTTATATCCGGGAGATCGTCCGGTTGCATGGTTTCCCAGTCTCTATTGTGTCCGACAGGGACCCGAGGTTTACATCGTCCTTCTGGAAGAGCTTACATGCAGCTATGGGGACGAAATTGCTTTTTAATACAGCTTTTCACCCGCAGACAGATGGCCAGTCTGAGCGAGTGATTCAGATTTTAGAGGACTTGCTAAGAGCCTGCATGATTGATTTTCAGGGAGCTTGGGAGTCTAGACTACCTCTAGTGGAGTTCACATACAACAACAGCTTCCAAGCATCTATTGGTATGGCCCCCTATGAGGCACTGTATGGGAGAAAGTGCAGATCACCAGTTCATTGTGATGAGGTTAGTGAGAGAACAGAGCTTGGACCAGAAATAGTTCAGCAGACTGCGGACGTGGTGGTCAAGATTCGTGAGAGAATGAAGACTGCCCAAAGCCGTCAGAAGAGTTATGCAGATAAGAGGAGGAGAGATCTCGAATTTTCAGTGGGTGATCACGTTTTCGTCAAGATAGCACCCATGAATGGTGTGATGAGATTTGGAAAAAGAGGCAAGTTGAGTCCGAGGTTTATTGGACCGTTCGAGGTTTTGGACAGAGTTGGGACACTAGCTTATCGTGTAGCCCTTCCGCCGAATCTGGCCGGGGTGCACAATGTGTTCCATGTCTCGATGCTGAGAAAATATTTGGCTAATCCTTCTCATGTTCTGAGTTATGAGCCGTTACAGTTGACTCCAGACCTGTCTTATGAGGAGAAACCAGTCCAAATCCTAGACAGACAGGAGCGCAGACTTCGGAACAAGACGACTAAGTTGGTCAAGGTTCAGTGGCTGAATCAATCAGTGGAGGAAGCCACTTGGGAGTCAGAGGCCGACATGAGACTTCGCTACCCGGAGTTGTTCGGTAAGACTTAATTTCGAGGACGAAATTTTTATAAGTGGGGGAGGAACTGTAGTGCCCAAAAATTCAGTACACGTATAACCTATGCATTTATTTAATTATTAGATCAATTATTTACTTTTAAATGAGTTTTGGTCATGCATAATTTATTTAAATGCATTATTTTAAATTATTTACGTTTATGGGATGCACGTTAAAATGTCTTTCGAGTTTCATGTTTCAGGCGATTATTCGAGGCGGGATTGAGGAAAAGACCCGGGGACGATTTTTGGCAATTTAAAAGAAGGTATTTTATTTTAAGTTGAGAGTGGGGGTATTTTAAATAATTTAGTGAGTTTTAGCATTTTTGAGCCTAAATATTTAATTAGTAATTTTAAGACCTTTAAACTTTCAAAGTCTTGTTTGGTGTGTTATATTTTAATTAAAGAGTTTTATTTAAAAGTTAAGTGTGAGTTAATGTTTTGATTAGTAGACTACTATTTTAATTAAACAAAAGTTAGTCAGAAGTTAGGGTTCTTGAGAGCATAGGCAGCCGCCCCCTTCCCCCATAATTTCCAGCAATTTCGTTGCATTTTATTTAAGAAAAACGGTGCCACGTTCGTCCCGGATCAAGCCTCTCTCCATCTCCGCTTCGGTGTCGTCTTTCGGTAACGTTATCGTCATAAAGGCACGTATAATCTGTTCTTGCTGTGTCGATCAAGTCATATATTGTATTGCGTTGTTTTTATGCGTAAAAGTTATGTATGATGCTAGTAGTTTGAGAGGATCATGAATCTGATCAATTTCGAAGGAAAATTTTTAGATCTAAAACCCGTTTTTACTGTTCATGTCAAAACTGCGATTTTTCTGTTCATATTTTGGGAAACCTTTCAACGGCAAAAACTTAGAACTTTTCGATACCTTCGATTTGATATATGGTTCGAAATTTTTGGACAAATATTGAGTGAGTTATGGCGTTTTTCATGGGACTGCTCAAACTGCATTTCAGAAAAGTTATGATATTGATAATTCTTGAAGTTTCAGTGTTGCAGGCTTCGTTGGAAACCGACGGGCGATCGTTGCTGCGTATAAGCATGTTAGTATTGAGGTTTGGTGTATTTTTAAGGTTTTGATGTACGTTGTTAGGCGTTTGAATTAGTTAAAGTTGTAGGAAAGTGATTGATGCTAATTGCATAATTGGTGTTGCATTGTGTAGTATAGTGCACGTTGTGTTTGAGGTGTTTGGATAAGTTTTGACGCAATATTATGGTGTCCTAAGAAGGGTCATAAGGTGTTAAACTTTGTGCCATTGAGTTGCAATTGGGAGGATAGGCACGTGCATAAGTTTTCTCGCAGGTATCAACATACAGTAGGCACACGGACCCTAACACGGACCCGGGCACGGGGTCCGTGCATTTGTTATTCCTTCAGTGTCAATTTTGCGAGACAGCACGGACCCTTACACGGATGAGGGCACGAGGTCCGTGCCTTTGGGTTTCACCTAGTGTATTTTTCCAGTGCCTACACGGATGTCCACCCGGACCCTGACACGGGGTCCGTGCCCCTCCTCCCTTTCAATGTCTTTCTCCAGAGTCTACCCGGACCCCTACACGGACCTCAGCACGGGGTCCGTGTCTCCCCTTTTCTGCACGCACATTTTACAGTACCTACACGGACCCGGAGCCGGACCTGGGCACGGGGTCGTGTCCTTCATATTTTGGGAAAAATATTATAACACGTTTGAGGTTTGGGGTTATGGTTTAGTGCAAGGATTATCCAGGGTCGTGTTATGGGAAATGTTAGAACGTCCTAAGTATTGATTTGGACTTGAGAGTAAGTATGATTCCTATGTTTAAGTTATGCAAATTCATGTTAGTTGGTGCAGCAACGGCCCCGATCGAGGTCCAACGAATCCCTCAACGCCAAGTAAGTATGTTGACGTGCAAAGAAAATATGTCAAGTTTTTGAGGTATGCTAAATGTCTTGTGACCAAATTATGTTAGGATTGGAAAGCGTTAAATTATGAACGGGGACCAATCCGCCCGTTAAATTATGAACGGGTTAGATCATGGTTGGAAAGCGTTAAATTATGAACGGGGACCAACCAGCCCGTTAAATTATGAACGGGGATCTTATGTATGTGGCAGTGGATACGTCCCTGTCAGCCCAGTACTGTGGTGTGTCTGATCAGGCGTTTATTATGTTATGGGTCACTTGCTTTGAAACATGCCTCTACGCAAAATGATGAAGTTATGTATGTTTACGTATGCAGTATGTTTATGAAAGTTTATGTTGATGGCACGTCTAGTTTTGTATGTACGTATGTTCAAGCTTCTAATTATGTATGTCCTATTTTAAAGTGCATGTGATTTTTATTATGTAGTACTCGTTATTCCAGTTTATACGTGTTGAGTCTTTAGACTCACTAGACTTGATCGATGCAGGTGAGTACGATGAGCAGGAGACAGGAGGTGGCGACCAAGGGGCAGGCTTGGGCTGAGCGGCAGGCTAAACCCGAGGACCGCAAGTTTATGTTTATGCAAACTTTTAAAATACTCTGATGTTTTGATTTGAATGTGAGACGTTTTGAGACAGCGTTCTTTTAGCAAACTCTTATTTGGTGATGGATCATTTTAAAGATATTTTATGTATGTTGGGTGACGACCGTACGGATGTTTTATTTGATTAAAATTTTTAATTTTCCGCAAATTTTAAGTATGAAAAGTACGGTTCGTTACATGAGCTGTTTTTTTTTCCGATGAAGAATCTGTATCGGTTTCTCGACATAGCTCAAAGTCTGATCAAGCTCGGCTTCGTCAGGGGGAATGACATGGGAAATATCTGGCATATATCTACGCAACATTGATACATGAAAGACGTCATGTATCTCGGATAAAGGAGGAAGAGCAAGTCGATATGCTCGATCGTCAATCTTTTCCAGAATCTCGTAAGGACCGATGTATCTAGGAGACAACTTTCCACGCTTGCCAAATCTGACAACGCCTCTGAAAGGGGAAATCTTTAAGAATACTCTGTCTCCTTGTTCGAATACCAACGGCCTACGTCTGATATTGGCGTATTTGGCTTGCCTATCCTGTGCCGTCTTCATTCTTTTCTAGATTATCTTCACCTTCTCAGTCATCTCTCGAATCATATCAGGCCCAAGTTCTGGTACCTCAGATACATAATCCAGTACAACGGAGATCTGCACTTCTTGCCATACAAAGCTTCAAACGGTGCCATCTTGATACTCGTCTGATAGCTGTTGTTGTACGAGAATTCACATAATGGCAGTGAATCTTGCCAACTAGCACCAAAATCTAGTACTACACCTCTCAACATGTCCTCTAAAGTCTGGATAGTCTGCTCTGTCTGTCCTTCTGTCTGGGGATGATAAGCAGTACTCAAGTGTAAAGTCGTACCTAGAGCCTGCTGCAAACTGTGCCAAAAGTGTGAAGTGAATCGTGGATCACGATCTGATACGATAGACTTCGGCACACCATGCAATCTGACGACCTCTTTGACATACAACTCCGTCATCTGATCATGTCGATATGTCATTCTGTATGAAATAAAGCATTCTGATTTGGTCAGTCGATCAATGATGACCCAAATCGCATCACATCCCCGAGATGATCGAGGTAACTTCGTCACGAAGTCCATGGAAATGTGGTCCCATTTCCATTCTGGAATAAACAAACTCTGAAGTAAACCTCCGGGCTTATTTCTCTCAGCTTTCACCTGTTGGCAATTCAACACTTTGATACAAATTCGGATATATCTGACTTCATCTGTTTCCAGCAGAATTGTGTCTTCAGATCGTTGTACATCTTTCTGCCACCAGGGTGAATGCTGAACCGACTACAGTGCGCTTCTGACAAAATCTGTTGTTTCAAATTTGAAACATCTGGCACTACAAGACGGTTATTCATGTATAGCACATGATCACGTACCTGATATTCTGACACATGCCCTGATCTGACCATATCAATCGATTTCTGCACATTTGGTTCAATTCTCTGCACTTCTTTGATTCTCATAATCAAATCTGGCTCAACTTGAATCGAAGAAAGTAGCAATGGTCTACTACTTGTATCAAATGCTAATCCAGACAAACAGCAATCTTCAACTAAATTCGAAACACCTATCGTTGATAAGGATAAAGCACAAACCTTTCGACTCAAGGCGTCTGCTGCTGCATTTGACTTCCCTGGATAGTATTTGATTTCGCAATCAAAATCTTTCAACAAATCGAGCCATCTACGATGTTTCATGTTCAACTCAGATTGAGAGAATAGGTATTTCAGGCTCTTTTGATCGGAGTAGACTTCAAATTTCTCGCCATAAAGATAATGACGCCAGATCTTCAACGCAAATACGATAGCTGCCAATTCAAGATCATGAATTGGGTATCGAGTCTCGTGTGGCTTCAGCTGTCTAGAGGCATATGCTATCACGTGTCCTCGCTACATAAGAACACACCACAGCCCTCTGTGAGATGTATCACAATATACAACAAAATCACCCGTACCTGAAGGAATCATCAAGACAGGTGCACTGGTCAGCCTCTTCTTCAGCTCTAGAAAACTAGTTTCACAGTCTTCAGACCACACAAATGGCATATTCTTCTGTGTCAACTGGGTAATAGGCTTCGAAATACTGGAGAAATCTTTGATGAATCTTCTATAGTACCCTGCTAGACCCATGAAACTGCGTATTTCTGGCACAGAAGTCGGTCTCGGCCAACTGATCACAGCCTAAACTTTACTCGGATCAACAGAAATACCGTCTCCAGATATGATATGACCCAAGAAGACAACCTGTCTCAGCCAAAACTCACACTTGGACAGTTTAGCATATAATCTTTCATTTCTCAATGTTTGTAACACAATTCTCAAATGATTGGCATGCTCATTCAAATTCTTAGAGTACACCAAAATATCATCAATAAAAACAATCACAAACTCATCTAAGTACCTCTGGAAGATGCGGTTCATCAAACTCAGAAACACCGCTGGAGCATTCGTTAAACCAAAAGGCATGACAACAAACTCGTAGTGTCCATACCTGGTCCGGAATGCTGTCTTCGGTATATCAACATCTCGAACTCTGAGTTGGTGATATCCCGATCGCAAATCAATCTTGGAATAGATGGAAGATCCTTGCAACTGATCAAATAAGTCGTCGATTCTAGGCAAAGGATATTTGTTCTTTATCGTTGCCTTGTTCAGTTGCCTGTAGTCTATACACAATCTCATAGAGCCGTCTTTCTTCCGTACAAATAGCACTGGAGCGCCCCAAGGAGATACACTAGTTCTAATATATCCCTTGGCTAGAAGATCTTCTAGTTGTGCTTTCAATTCTTTCAGTTTTATCGGTGCCATCCTATACGGAGCTCTCGAAATAGGCACGGTACCTGGAATCAGATCAATGCTAAAATCTACCTCTCGGGCTGGAGGTAATCCTGGAATCTCGTCAGGAAATACATCTGCAAACTCCCGTACTACTGGCAAATTTGCCAATGCCGGGCTCGATTTCTGTAGATCTACAAATAGACAAGGAACCCATCTGCTCCTTTCTGCAACAATTTACTCATCGTCAAAGCAGATACCAATGGAATCCGAGATCTGGAACCCTTACCATAGAATTTTTCCACTCCTCTGTCATTTCAGGTCTGAATCTGACAATCTTGTGGAAACAATCTACGGTAGCTCTGTACTTAGTCAACATGTCAATCCCGACAATACAATCAAAGTCAGATAAACCAAGTACAACACAGTCTAAATCGAGCTCATGCCCCTCAAACTTTAGTATGCAATGTCTAACTGAAGTCACAGATATAAAACCACTTCCCAACGGCGAAGAAATAGATACTATAGTAGACATTGACTCGACAGGCAATGAATGCAACAATGCAAAACGTTCTGATATAAATGTATGTGATGCACCTGTGTCTATCAACACATATGCAGGATAACCGCAACGAAAACAGTTACCTGCAATCACATCGTCTGGCGCATCCTGTGCCTGCTCTTCTGTCAATGCAAACACCTGAGCCTGTTGTCTGGGTGGTTGGCTCACTGTCTGGCCACGTCTTGCTCTAGGCTGGGACTGTGTAGGCGTGGGCTGGAAGGAATGGACCGACGAAGCTTGCCTTTCGGGCTGAGCTACTGAAGCTGATGACCAGGGTAGCACGTCCGGGGCACAGATGGATGTTACCGCTACGCCGATGGAGACCTTATTGAAGAGATTTCAGTCTTTCCATCCGCCTACCCTGAAGGGCACAGAGAGTGCAGTAGAGTGCGAGAGCTGGCTGGATGATATCGAGATGTTGTTTGAGTCTTTGGCATATACTGATGAGCGACGTGTGAAGTTGATAGGGCATCATATGCAAGAGGTTGCCAAGAGCTGGTGGTTGACTACAAAGAGAGCCTTGGAGCACCGAGGCATTGACATCACGTGGAAAGTCTTCAACGATGAGTTCTATCAGCGTTTCTTCCCCGTCTCTTACCGAAAAGATAAAGGAGCTGAATTTGCGAATCTGAAGCAGGGACAGTGGAACATCGAGGAGTATGTTGCTAAATTTTCTGCATTGCTACGATTTGCACCGCATGTAGCAGGGAACGACGAGGCAGTGGCTGATCAGTTTATCAACGGGCTGAACCCCGATGTCTTTACCTTGGTGAACACGGGCCGGCCTAGTACTTTTTCAGAGGCATTGAACCGAGCAAAGGGAGCAGAGGCTGGCTTGATCAGGCAGCGAGGGGCTTCCTACAGTGTTCAGGGGCAGAGACTGCCACAGTCCACGACCGTTCAGTTTCCACCACCTCCTCCTCGTTTTGACAGTGGAGCTAGTGGTAGTGGCAAGAAGGAATTTTTGAAGGCTAAGGGCAGACAGTTTAAGAAATCCGGAAGCAGTTCATCGAGTTCGAGTGGATCTCGACAGAGAGGTCAGGGTTCAGATTACAGTGGCGTGTATTGTAGCTCGTGTGGAGGACGACATGCGACAGAGCAGTGTCAAGGAGTTATGGGACGCTGCAACATCTCTAGGCAACAGGGACACTTTGCTAGAGTTTGTCCCCAGAGAGGTGCACAACGATTCCAGAGCATAGGATCATCAGCACCAGCGCCACAGATGGAGAGACAGGCATCTTCTGTACACTCCTTCCAGCCACCCTCCACACAGACTCAGCAGAGACCAGGAGGTAGTCAGACGGTGAGTCAGCCTCCCCGACAGCAGGCACGTGTTTTTGCCCTGACAGAGGAGCAGGCGCAGGAGGCACCAGATGACGTCATTGCAGGTAGCTGTTTTCTTTGCGGTTATCCTGCATATGTGTTGATTGACACAGGTGCATCTCATACATTCATAGCTGAACATTTTGCATTGAGACATTCATTGCCTGTTGAGTCTTTATCGACAGTAGTGTCTATAGCTTCTCCATTGGGAAGTGGTTTGATATCTGTGACTACTGTTAGACACTGTATGCTTCAGTTTGAGGGGCATGAGATTGATCTTGATTGTGTAGTACTTGGTTTAGCTGATTTTGACTGTATAGTTGGCATAGACATGTTGACCAAGTACAGGGCCACGGTAGATTGCTTCCACAAGATTGTCAGATTCAGACCCGAGATGACAGATGAGTGGAAATTCTACGGCAAGGGTTCCAGATCTCGGATTCCCTTAGTATCTGCTCTGACTATGAGTAGATTGCTTCAGAGAGGAGCATAGGGCTTTCTCGTATATTCAGTAGATTTACTGAAGTCGAGCCCAGCATTGGCAGATTTGCCAGTGGTTTGCGAGTTTGCAGATGTTTTTCCTGATGAGATTCCAGGGTTGCCTCCAGTTCGAGAGGTTGATTTCAGCATTGATCTGGTACCAGGCAGTGTTACTATTTCGAGAGCTCCGTATAGGATGGCACCGATAGAGCTGAAAGAGTTGAAAGCACAGTTGGAAGATCTTCTGTCCAAGGGATATATCAGACCCAGTGTATCTCCTTGGGGTGCTCCGGTACTTTTTGTTAGAAAGAAAGATGGTTCGATGCGACTGTGTATTGATTACAGACAGTTAAACAAGGCAACAGTAAAGAACAAGTATCCTTTGCCGCGCATCGACGATTTGTTTGATCAGTTACAGGGATCTTCGGTATACTCCAAGATTGATTTGAGATCAGGGTATCATCAGCTCAGAGTTAGAGACGTTGATATTCCGAAGACTGCATTTCGAACCAGGTATGGGCACTACGAGTTTATTGTTATGCCTTTTGGTTTGACGAATGCACCTGCGGTGTTTATGAGTTTGATGAACCGCATTTTTCAGAGATATTTAGATGATTTTGTGATTGTGTTCATTGATGATATTTTGGTGTATTCGAAGAGTCTAACTGAACATGCAGATCATCTGAGAATTGTACTGAAGACTTTGAGAAAAGAGCAGTTGTATGCTAAACTGTCCAAGTGCGAATTTTGGCTGAGACAGGTTGTCTTCTTGGGGCATATTATATCTGGAGAGGGTATTGCGGTAGATCCGAGTAAAGTTGAGGCTGTGATCAGTTGGCCGAGACCGATTTCTGTGCCTGAGATACGCAGTTTCATGGGTCTAGCCGGGTATTATCGTCGTTTTATCCGAGATTTCTCCAGTATAGCGAAGCCTATCACTCAGTTGACACAGAAGAACATGCCATTTGTGTGGTCTGAAGCTTGTGAAGCCAGTTTTGTAGAGTTGAAGAAGAGGCTGACTAGTGCGCCTGTCTTGACGATTCCCTCAGGTACAGGTGAGTTCGTTGTATACTGTGACGCATCTCACAGAGGGTTAGGGTGTGTTCTTATGCAGCGAGAGCACGTGATAGCGTACGCCTCTAGACAGCTGAAGCCGCACGAGACCCGTTATCCGATTCATGATCTTGAATTGGCGGCGATTATCTTTGCCTTGAAGATCTGGCGTCATTATCTGTATGGAGAGAAATTTGAGATCTATTCCGATCATAAGAGCCTGAAGTATCTCTTTTCTCAGTCAGAGTTGAACATGAGGCAGCGACGATGGCTTGATCTGCTGAAAGATTTTGATTGCGAGATCAAGTACCATCCAGGGAAGTCGAATGCAGCGGCAGACGCCTTAAGTCGAAAGGTATGTTCTTTGTCCTTGTCGACTATAGGTGTATCGAGTTTAGTAGAAGATTGTTGCTTGTCTGGGTTGACATTTGATACAGAGAGTAGACCGTTGCGACTTGCTGCGATTCAGATTGAGCCAAATCTGATTTTGAGGATCAAAGAAACGCAAAGAACCGATCCGAGTGTGCAGAGATCGATTGATATGGTCAGAGCGGGACATATCTCAGAATATCAGGTCAGAGATTCTGTTCTGTATGTGAATAACCGCTTAGTTGTGCCAGAGATTTCAGATTTGAGACGACAGATCATGTCGGAGGCACATTGTAGTCGGTTCAGCATTCATCCTGGTGGCAGGAAGATATACAATGACTTGAAGACACAATTCTGGTGGAAACAGATGAAGACAGATATTGCAGAATTTGTGTCTAGATGTCTGAATTGCCAGCAGGTGAAGGCAGAAAGAAAGAAGCCCGGGGGTTTACTTCAGAGTTTGTCTGTTCCTGAATGGAAATGGGACCACATTTCCATGGATTTCGTGACGAAGTTACCTCGATCTTCGCGGGGCTGTGACGCGATTTGGGTTGTGATAGACAGACTGACCAAATCCGCGTGCTTTATTCCGTACAGAATGACCTATCGATACGATCAGATGACAGAGTTATATGTTAGAGAGGTCGTCAGATTGCACGGTGTGCCGAAGTCGATCGTATCAGATCGTGATCCACGATTCACTTCCCACTTCTGGCACAGCTTGCAGCAGGCTTTGGGTACGACTTTACACCTAAGCACTGCTTATCATCCTCAGACGGACGGACAGTCAGAGCAGACTATTCAGACTTTAGAGGATATGCTGAGAGCTGTAGTACTAGATTTTGGTACTAGTTGGCAAGATTCATTGCCGTTGTGTGAGTTTTCATACAACAACAGCTATCAGACTAGCATTGAGATGGCACCATTCGAAGCTTTATACGGAAAGAAGTGCAGATCTCCGTTGTACTGGGATTATATCTCCGAGGTACCAGAGTTGGGACCTGATATGATTCGTGAGATGACCGAGAAAGTGAAGATCATTCAGAAGAGAATGAAGACGGCACAAGATAGGCAAGCGAAGTATGCCAATATCAGACGCAGACCGTTAGTGTTTGATCAGGGAGACAGAGTATTTCTGAAGATTTCACCTTTCAGAGGCGTTGTCAGATTTGGCAAGCGTGGGAAGTTGTCTCCTAGATACGTCGGTCCGTACGAGATCCTTGAGAAGATTGGCGATCGAGCTTACAGACTTGCTCTTCCTCCTTCACTGTCCGGTATACATGATGTTTTTCATGTATCGATGTTGCGCAACTACATGCCGGATGATTCTCATGTCATTCAACCTTACGAAGCCGAGCTAGATCAGACTCTGAGCTATGTTGAAAGACCGATACAGATTCTTGATCGGAAGGAGAAACAGCTTAGAACCAAGATCATTCCGCTTGTGAAGGTTCAATGGAGTCGTCATGGCATCGAGGAAGCAACTTGGGAGACAGAGTCTGAGATGAGACAGAGGCATCCCGAGCTATTCAGTTGATGTAAGTATTCTGTTAGTTGATTTTACTGCTTTTGTATACACTTGTATGATTAATTGCTTGCGAGTTCGAGGACGAACTCCTGTCTAAGAGGGGAAGAAATGTAAGGCTCGAGAATTATCAACTGGCATTGATGTGAGACTTGAAGAGGAGAATGCATGACATGAAAAATGAGAGTTTGAGCAAGCATGGCCGAAGCCACACCGCCCCTGCGGTGCTAGGACTACCGCACCCGCGGTGTAGGTGACAGAAAGTTGAGGGAAATGTGCGAAGCAACACCGCACCCGCGGTACGCGCAAGACCGCACCCGCGGTGGTGAGACCGCACCCGCGGTGATGCAAGCGCCGCACCCGCGGTAATCGACATTTAGGAAAATGCATTGCTGCCGAGAGCACAGCGCACCCACGCCCTTATGCTACCGCACCCACGGTAGTGCGTGTCGTTTGAAAAACATGAACACTCGTCCCTTTGCATGCAATATATGATATGTGTCTTCATTTCCTTCTTCCATTCAGTACATGAACCGAGAGAGCTTGGAGGGAGGAGCTTTCATTCTTTTGATCTTTAACTTGTGATTTTGAATTAGTTAATGCTCCGATTTTAATTCCGAGTAGAGATTAGTGATCCTTGCATCGTTGGCTATGAAAGGATGTAAGTGTTGTTCATTTCCAGCATGTTTCGAAATTCATAGGTTGGAGAAGTTATGATTTGTTTGAAGATATGTGTTCTTGATATCTTGAGCTTGATATAGTTGCTATCGAATCGATTTTCGGACATCGTATGCCATTATTTCGAATTCCAGCCTATATGTGTATGATGGGTACCGATTTTGAAGGGTTAATGAGATTATTGTGATGTTAATGAGATTATGATATTGTTATATGTTGAGATTGAGTTACCGGTATCAAAGAAATACGCAGTTATGCTGTCAATTGTTACCGAGATGGAGTATTGACTTGTACAAGATTTTGATATGAGTTATATCTTGATAGAATGCATTGTTATATTGTCATTTCAGATTAGTTTTGACAGAGTGACATTCCGACTTCGAGACTTCGACCGACGATTCGACAAGAAAGGTATAATTCATGTGGTCTTGGGATTGCACAACTCGATTCAAATTTGATACGAGTTTCCCTAAATTTCATACTAGATTGTTATTACATTTGATTATGTAATGTCTTATTTATTGAGGTATATTCGAGTCCTGAGATAGGAGATATTGGCAGATTTGCTAAAACTAGACGTTTCGGTGTATCGACGCATAGGAGCAGATTTGCTATATGTGTAGACCCTCGATACAGAGTTGACCGAAGTCTAGGAATAAGACGTACCGTTGCCCCGAGTGGTTGGGTAGGTGACAGACCGTCTTATTCACACCGGGATCCCTAGATTAGAAATGAGTCGAGTCAAGATTTAAATGTTGAATACAGATTTGTATTCTTCTACATGTTTAGATTTTATTAATGTTACTTGATATATGCTATGCTTTTGTACATGATTATGACATTGCATGCATCCATGTTTTATACTGGGATATGTTCTCACCGGAGTTATCCGGCTGTTGTCGTGTCTGTATGTGTGCATGGCAACAGGTGGAGCAGGATCAGAGTCACGACGAGGAAGAGAGAGTTGATAGCGTGGTGATGCCGGGTGTAGCAGCAGATTACTAGTAGTTTTTGTCTAGATCTGAACTACTTGTATTTGAGATTCGAACATTAGTTGTATCGTTGTACTAGACAGACTTGTATGTATCTGATGTTGTTTAATTATTATAAATATATGTCATGCTTTTATTATACATTTGAATTAATGTTAAAAGCAAATTTTTGACCCACATTTTCGAACAAAGATCCAATTAAATCCCAAAAGAATTGAGTTAGAGCCCGGGTCCCCACAATTTTTTTTTTGGATTTATTAAATTAATTGAATTTAAGTTATTAAATAATTCTTTTATGTCCAATATTTAATTAAAACCTAAATTAAAATGTGTAACTAATTGGGATAAATTAACCTAGACCTCATATACTCAACAAATTAAAACCTAGTATTTTAATACCTAATTTTCGAACCAAGCTATGCCATGCAAGATTTTATCCTAATTTAATTTGTTAAGTCACTAAAATATATAATGGGTGTTTAAAACCTTAAAAAAATAAAACAAGATTTAATCAATATTATACCTTGCAATATTCATAGCAATTTTCGGTTACCATGTCAATTCATAAGTCAATTCAAATGCTTAGTAACTCCCCCATTCAAGTCACCCTTCAATGGCCCTTCATGGTGTAATAATTTCCTCACCTTTAACTCACCAATTATTGATAATTCAAGCACCATTATTCACCTAATTTCCCTCAATCCACTAATCTAGCATATTAATCCCATACATTTCGTACAACAAGAAGGAAAAGAAACATTTCAATTGCAATTCAAATTCCTCACATGTAACTCCCGTCTAAATGCCTTTCATGACTCTATCACCTCTTGCAACCTTCACCTTCATTATCTAGCATTCCTCCATCCATAACTTCGAAAATTTCAGAAAGGATTAGCAGCTGCAATCGATAATTAGCAACATAAAAATAAGAAAGAAAATCCGAATCCGCCGCGCCGTGTTCGTCGTATTGTTTTGTTTTCTTCAAAACAGATTTCCAGGCATATATATTGTTTTTTTTCTCTTCAATCAAGTCCTATAAATATTTTTAAACCAATATATGTTCATTATTCACGAAACAACACAAAATTGACAGCAACTTTGCAAACATCTGTACAGGCCTTCTCGGCCTTTTTATTCTATGCTTCACGGTTGGGGTGTTTTGTTGATTCCAGGAAGTTGGTTCGGTTCCAAGCACTCAAGGCTGCATCTAAGCATGATCTAGAGTGTGTTAGAGTATTGATGATTCGTTGATTTAAGGCCATACACTCAGGTTAAAGAACAGCAAAACTTTCCCATAGTTGCAGATTTGGCCTACGATTTTTGTTGTTTGGTTGTCTAAGATGAGTGTTCAAACCATGGCTGGCCTAGGGCCTATAACCATGGTTATAACCCTTCCTTAGCATGTCTAGGACAGGACCAAGTCAGCCTTTCAATGCTTGGTTTATGGATCCATCAATTTTTACAACACCAATGCAAAGTGCCCCTCGGTTTTCATCCCTTGTTTTGTGTGAGTTAGCTTTTGGTTTTTGGGTGATTGGGTGGATTGTAACTGGATTTTAGCCCTTAGCCATGGTTCACACAATACCTCGTCATGTCTTGATTGAGCCATGGTCGATCATATGGCCACTGTAACGATACAAGATAGCAAAAAGGTTCAAGATAAAACACTGCACAGAATATTGGTGCTCTCGGTTGTGAGCTTCGGGTTGTCCTAGGTATTTGCTTGTATTGTGGTTGGCCTAGTGCCCTTAGCCATGGTTCAAGCCAAGCCTGAAAATGTTGGTAAAGGACTCTGGTCGGTGGTTCAAGCCCAATGGCCATTAATTCCATAAACTAATCAGAAAATGCACAGTTGCTGCCACTGCATTTTTTACAGCAGCAGTGCTTCGGTTTAGGAGTCTTGTATGGGTTTTTGTTTGGCTTTTAGCATTTGGAATTGGACTAGAAAGTACCCCATTGAGTTAACAAGGTCATGTTTTTGGCCGTTTGTGATTTGGTCGAGTTTAGAGGTGGTACGAGAATTTACGGTGCAAAGTACCAAAGTGACTCTCGAAAGAGTATTTCATGATTTTGGTTTCCTTCCACTATTTTTTCGTGCATTTCAGTCCTTATGGATATTCTTTCATTATGTAAGAGGTATTTTAATCATGGCTAAACATTGGTTCAATGTAGGTTCGGGTTAGTGCGGAGCCATGGTTGGAAACTAGGTTGTCGGTCTCGTGTGTCTCGTTTTTTGTTCGGATATGAGGTTTTGTCAAGATAGAATATTTACATGTCTCTCAAGTTAGAAATGTGTCGCATCAAGCTTGGGAACAATCCAAATTAACCCGAAAAACAGAGTTGTAAGTATATTACGTGCATAATATATAAAATATTTATTTTGAGATATATGCGATATGTCTTGTGGCCACCTCACGTTTATGGGCTTGGAAGTCGAAATATGCAGTCTGGGACCTCTCCAAGTAGTATGGGTTTGGAATCCGGCATGCGTAACCAGGGACCTCTCCACCTGGTGACTTACGACCGGTTTAGGATTATGTATGGGTACGGACATCCAGTCCAAGGGCTGTGGTGATCTCTACCGGCCAGTATACTGTGGTTTAGTCTGATCAAGCGTTAATGTTATGTTATGGGCCACTTGCTTTGAAAAATTATCTCTACCAGAAAATTGTTATATGATATCTTATGACAGGGCTCTACTTTTATGTACGATTTTCAGATATGCATGTATTTATATTTAGTCATGTTACGATTTTCACGTTACGTTTTACGATACGATATTTTTATGTTGCATGGGATCTTATCATATATTTACTCGTTATTCACAATATATGTATGCTGAGTCTTTAGACTCCCTGCACTTGATTGTTGTAGGTACCGATGAGATCCAGACTGAGGGCGGGGACCAGTGAGCTAGCTTGGGTCAGTAGTAGTAAGAACCCGAGGACCTCACGTTTCAGTTTATTTGCCTTTTATATTCAAACTCAGATTTTAATACGTTGGATTATTTTTAAGATGTTGTTTTGAAACACAATATTTACATCCGTTGTTATTTTAAAGTTAAATCTTTTACAGGTTTATTTTATGAATGAAGCAAGTTATTTATATAAAAAAAATACAAATACGAAATACGGGCCTTTACAGATGGTATCAGAGCAAATGTTCTTTTAAAGGGTTATACTACTACTGAACTCAAGAAGCTCATGAAGTCACGTCTTCTGTGAGGCCCGGGGCCGAAGAGGGCGGGGGGTGATCGCCGGTGCCATGAGGTGGCACGGACAATGAGCGGCTCCTGGCAGGCTTCTAGGTGGAGGGAACATGAATGAACCGTTCTTACACCGGAAGGAGAGGGATTCCAAGACTGTTCAATGTAATGGACTGACAGTTGAAGAGGGCTTAAAAGATTTGATTGGTACTACTCATATCAAGAAGGTGCATCTTCTTTTCGGTAGCTCATCACATAAGAACTCCAAAGTTAAGCGTGGTTGACTTGGGGCAATTTTGGGATGGGTGACCTCCTGGGAAGTTTCCCAGGGTGCGTGTGAGTGAGGACATAAGCACGCTGGAAAGAACCGTCTTGATACAGTGAGTACAGTAATCGAATATGGGCGTTACAAGTGGTATCAGAGCCGACCTCTCTGAGTACGGTGTGGTTCGGGGACGAACCAAGCGGAAGCTGGTGGGCATGTGAGGCCCGGGGCCGAAGAGGGCGGGGGGTGATCGTCGGTGCCATGAGGTGGCACGGACAATGAGCGGCTCCTGGCAGGCTTCTATGTGGAGGGAACATGAATGAACCGTTCTTACACCGGAAGGAGAGGGATTCCAAGACTGTTCAGTGTAATGGACTGTACAGTTGAAGAGGGCTTAAAAGATTTGATTGGTACTACTCATATCAAGAAGGTGCATCTTCTTTTCGGTAGCTCATCACATAAGAACTCCAAAGTTAAGCGTGCTTGACTTGGGGCAATTTTGGGATGTGTGACCTCCTGGGAAGTTTCCCAGGGTGCATGTGAGTGAGGACATAAGCACGCTGGAAATACCCGTCTTGATACAGTGAGGACAGTAATCGAATCTGTGCGTTACATCTTCGGTCTGTAAGTTTTACGTTTACACATTTCGTTTAATGTAATAGCCAAGCCTGGTGAACGGTACGGTTTAAGATTTCATATAATTATTGACTATTTGGTTAAGTTTAAGTATAGTTTGATGTTAAGAGTTTTGATTTATGGTTTATAGTATTGTTGGTTATACTTGTTACGTGGTTTTATTGTAGCGTTGTTGCGATTTAATTCATGGTAATTAGCATGTTGAGCCAATTGGTATGAGGCCAATTGGGGTGGTTAGATAAGATATAGAAGTGCAACTTTCTTGTTGAGGGTGTTGTCAGATTTTGAAGAGAAGTGACGTTGCGATTCGATTTTAGTTGAAAAAGTTGGTTGTTGGCTACAGAGATGACCGCACCCGCGGTGGTTTGGCAGAGGCGGCACCGCACTCGCGGTCAGTTTTGTAGCACACCTGCGGTCGTTGCTTCCAGATTTTTGGATGTTTTCCAGTAAGCTCAGCGCACCCGTGGTAAGATCTTAGCGCACCCTCGGTCGTCACTTTGGATTTTTCGGATGTTGTTCAGAATGCCTAGCGCACCTGCGGTGTATTTTGGAGCGCACCCGCGGTGCGTGAATAGTAAAAACGTGTTTTCGGTTTTAAGTGATTAAATACATGAGTTGGTTCACTTTTTACCTCATTTCTTCCACTCTTCTCGATTTATTCAGAGTAAGGGAGCTAGGGTTCTCAATTTCTTCATTTGGTACCTTTGATTTTAGCATCTAGTAGGAGTATTGAAGTGGGAACAAGTTAGTTTTGGGTTCAAGGAGCTAAGGTAAGCTTCTGGTATAGTTTATTCTTTTTTTATGATGTTGGGAAATCATGGGTTTTTTGATGGTGTTGGTTTTATGGATTTATTGGTATGGTTATTTGATTATTGGGTTATTGATGGTGCAATATATAATTTATTGTTGTAGGTTTTCTACCAAGAGATTATAATCAAGCTTCTTGTTTGTACTAAGTGGAATTCATTTCCTTGTGCTCACATGATAATATATGTATTTTGTTTCAATGGTTTTAACATTTTATTCCCTTCCATTTGATTCATGCTATGTATTAATACACTTTGTTGTATATTGGAGGCATTTTATGTCTCAATTATGTCAAAGGGAATACAAAAGAAAAGAGTATGCAAAGTGTTTGGTTTAATGCCTAAAAGAGAGTTCAAATGATTTATTGGATTGATAGATACATAGTCAGAGATTGCATGCAATTAGTTGATCAACGATCATAGGCTTATATACCAACAGAGTATCGATTCATATCAATGGGATATAGGTACAGAGATAGAGATACTATCTAGATATCAATCCATCAGAGAAAAGAGAAATACCATCGTTATTGCTATTCATGCTATGATATTTATGTTTCAGAGTTGATGTTATTCAATTTTTTCAAAGTTATGTTTTTCAGAGTATGATATGTATCCATTGCTATGTAAGAGTTCCACTTGCTGAGTTTTATACTCATTTCAGTTATTTCATGTGATGCAGATAAGAGCGACGAGCTGGGACGTTGATTGGGGCCGGAGTCCTATGCATAAGAGAAGGAAGGAAGAAGACTATTTTGATAGCATTTTGGACATGATCACAAAAATGATATTTTGTATTTTGTTGCATCATTTTATTGATCATGTATATAATTTTGATTATATATTGAAATGTATTTTAAATCCTTCTTCCCTTCAAGTAAAATTTTAAATTCCGCCGCTATTTTATTAAAACCTGTCAGAGGGTGTTACATTTAGTGGTATCAGAGCAGCGTTCTTTGGACCAATGCATATGAATTCGTCTACTTTCAACAGTCCGGGTATGTCTTCTTCTACATCTATTCATTTTTATTGGTTGATATGTATTATGTGAGCACATTGTAGGAGTAATGCCTCCTAAGAGAAAGGCTTCAGAAGGAGAGGATAGTTCTTCATCGATAGTTGTCGACGAGTTCGGAAAGTTACTAAAAGAGCAAGCCAAGGTCCATAGTGAGCAGATTCAACAGTTGCTCTGTTGCAAGGTACAGGTCAAGGTAGAGGCCAAGGGAGAGGCCAAGTGGCACAAGAAGTTGGAACTGATGGGATCTTTACTGCTTTCAAGAGAATGGATCCGTCGGATTTTGCAGGAAGCACTGATCCATTGGTGGCTGTAGAGTGGATCAAAGCACTTGAAGCGATATTTGATCATCTCAACTATGAAGACAAGGACATAATTAGTTGTGCAGTGTTCGTGTTAGTCAAAGCTGCACGTATTTGGTGGAATGCTACTAAGGTATGTGTTGATGTACCGGCATTGAAGTGGCAAGATTTTACTGATCTTTTCTATGACAAGTACTTCCCAGATGCACTTCGAGCACGGAAGGTGACTGAGTTTTTAGAGCTTCGTCAAGGAGGTATGAATGTCGATAGTACATTCTGAAGTTCGAGGAGGGCTGTCTGTTTGCCCCGTATATTGCCTACAATGACAAAGACAAGGGTGCTCACTTCATTAGAGGCCTTCGAGCAGAGATCAGAAGGGACATCAATATGTCTAAGGCGGTGACATATAAAGAGATTGTGGCTAAAGCCTTGTTAGCCGAGCAAGACAAAAAAGACATTGCTAGAGAGAGACAGGAAAGGCAGCAGGCTATTGCTCAAAGGGGTCAGGGTTCGAGCCAAAGAGGAAGGGCAATTTTAAGGGGAAAGGCAAGACGGAACCGAGTTCTAAAGCACCGGCAGTTCCATTTGATCCAAAGAAGCCGTTGTGTCCCAAGTGCAGTAGGCATCATATGGGAGAGTGCAGATTTGGTACTCATACTTGTTATCGATGTGGTATGGCAGGCCATATTGCCAAGGACTGTCCAAGAGGATCGAGTGAAGAGAAGGTGCAGGGTTGCATCTTCACCATGACGAAGGAAGGTATAAACCATGATTCTTCTGTGATCTCTAGCACTATTTTAATTTCAAGCAGAGTAGCTACGACATTGATTGATACAGGTGCTACTCATTCTTTTATGTCCGAACTTTTTTTGAGATCTTTGGGTGTAGTTCTTTCTATTCTTTCCCTCCAGTTTAATGTTGTATTGCCTTCGAGAGATGTGTTGTGCCCGACATCTATTGTGTATGCGTGTTCTGTTCAAATTGACGAGTGAATGGTTTATGCCGATTTGATTGTTATTCCGATGGTTGCGTTTGATATTATACTTGGCATGGATTGTCTATCGACCTATCGTGCACTGATTTATTGCGTTGCTAAGACGGTGAAATTTGCAGATAATGGCAATAGGGAAGGTATGCTCGCCAGTGCAGGTACTTCGCTGGTCCTTCCTTTTATTTCGTGTCTTGAGGCTAAGAAGTTGTTGTTTAGAGGTTGTGATGGGTTTTTGGCTTAAATTGTTGATATGGATAGAATGGTTAAGTTGAATATTGATGATATTGATGTGGTAAGAGAGTTCCCTGATGTATTTGAGGATGATGTTCCGGGTTTAACCCCGGACAGAGATGTAGAGTTTTTGATTGATCTAGTTCCGGGTACGGTTCTTATTTCTAAGGCTCCTTATAGAATGGCCCCTTCAGAGATGAAAGAGTTGAAGACGCAGTTGCAGGATCTTTTAGATAAAGGTTTCATTCGACCGAGTTCTTCTCCTTGGGGAGCTCTGGTTCTCTTTGTCAAGAAGAAAGATGGGTCTTTTCGGCTTTGTATTGATTAAAGAGAGATCAACAAAGTGACTATCAATAATAAATATCCGTTGCCGCAAATAGACGATCTTTTTGATCAACTGCAGGGGGCTACCGTGTTTTCGAAGATTGATCTGTGATCTTGCTATTATCAGTTGAAGGTTAGGGAGTCTGATATCCCTAAGACGGCGTTTCGGACCAGATACGGTCATTACAAATTTCTTGTGATGTCATTCGGTCTGACTAATGCTCCTTCAGTCTTTATGGATCATATGAACCGAGTGTTCAAGCCGTATTTGGATAGCTTTGTAATTGTTTTCATCGATGATATATTGATTTATTCCAAGACCAGAGAGCTTCATGCAGAGCACTTCAGAGTTGTTCTTCAGTTGTTGAGAGAGAAGAGGTTGTATGCTAAGTTGAAGAAATGTAATTTCTGGTTGGAGCAGATTTCTTTCTTAGGCCATGTTGTCTGGAAGGATGGTATAGCTGTTGATCCAGTGAAAATCGAGGCGATACAGAACTGGCCTATCCCTACCACTGTATCAGAGGTACGCAGTTTTCTTGGTTTGGCGGGTTATTATCGTCGTTTTATTGCAGACTTTTCCAAGATTGCCCTGTCGTTAACCAATTTGACGAGAAAGACTGTGAAGTTTGAGTGGTCCAATGAATGCCAAAGTGGATTTCAAAAGTTGAAAGATAAGTTGACGACAGCTCATGTACTTGCTTTTCCCAGTGGTTCAGATGAATTTGTTGCTTTTACCGATGCGTCGAAGAAGGGCCTCGGCGCAGTGCTGATGCAACGTGGGAGAGTTATATCTTATGCTTATCGCCAGTTGAAGTACTACGAAAATAATTATCCTACGCATCATCTGGAGCTGGCAGCTGTGGTTTTCGCCCTGAAAATCTGGAGACATTACTTATATGGCGAAAAGTGTGAAACTTTCACGGACCACAAGAGTTTAAAGTACTTGTTTTCTCATAAAGAACTCAATATACGTCAGAGACGGTGGTTGGAGCTTGTCAAAGATTATGATGTGACTATTAGTTATCACCCAGGGAAAGCGAATGTTGTAGCAGATGCATTGAGCCGTAAGTCGAGTTCTTCTTTTATTCAGCAGCCGTTGTTGTTGGACTTGCAACGAGAGGATATAGCTTTGGTAGTCCCAGGAACCATTGCTCGCTTTTCAGTGTTGGTCATTCGGGCTACATTGACGGACATGATCTGTAGAGAGCAGGTCAATGATTTAAAGTTGACAGAGTTGAGAGCCAGAGCAGAGGAGAGAGGTAATTTCAGAGTTCAGGACGAATGGAGATGGTTTGGTGACATTCAGAGGCCGTATTTGTATTCCTGCTGGTGATGATATTCGGCGAGAAATCTTGACAGAGCCACATACCGCGCCATACTCAATACATCCAGGCAGCACCAAGATGTATCAGGATCTTCGTAGACTCTATTAGTGGCCAGGTATGAAAAAAGATATTGCCATGTTTATTTCTCAGTGCCTCACTTGTCAGCAACTGAAAATCAAGCACCAGAGACCTTCTGGGAAATTGTTGTCATTATCGATTTCTCAATTGAAATGAGAGCATATTGATAGGGATCGATTTTAGGGTGCCCGAATGCGCAACGGAAGCTCAAAAATTTCGATTTTTACAAGAAAATTCGAGCACCTCTAGTACTATGATGTGTAGCAAATACAAAAACACCAAAATGTCATACATAGGGTGTTTTTAGAAATGTGCGTATCAATCTTAAAAGATTGATGATGGCTCCAACTAAGGTGTAAACACCTTAGTTCTTGAATGGCAAGACAATCTTTAAGCTTCCCTTTGAGCCCACCTTGCTCAAATATTAAGCCCATCACCAACTAGCTAGAACCACTCTAATTTTGCACTAGAAAAATTAGAGCATTTTTCTTTGAGAAGTGTATTGTTTCCTCAACCATTGAAGAACAAAAATTGGAGAGAAAAGAGAGGTAAATTTCGGCCATCTAGTGTAGTAGGAGAGAAGGAGAAAACATTTTTCTTGGTTGGGCAAAAAGCAAAAGCAAAAAAGTTGCATGCCATGTCTTGCATATTGAAAAAGTTGCCTCCAACCCTTCACCTCCCTTGCATGCCTTCTGCTTGGGCTTGTAACAATTACAAGGCCCATGGACTTTTATTTAAATGTCCCAAACACTTTTGAGACCATTTAAACTTTACTTGATTTTACTCAAGCCCATTAGTTTAATACTTATTTCTAATTGGGCTCTACAAGGCCTAATGTTATTTAATTAATCCAAAACTTGAATTAATTTAATTATTTGGACTCTACTAGGTCACTAGTGTTTAATTAATTCAACACTTGAATTAATTTAATTTAGTCCATAATAATGTATATGAAAATCACAATGTTCAAATACATTACTCGTTTGGCCAACTTTTAATTTAGGAACACTTCCTCAAATAAAAAGTTACATTCTCCTTATAGAAGTCATACTTCTATTTTTATTTACGCTTATAAACTCCTTTATAAGCCGTTCAACACATTGAACTATTTTACTTCTCAACGGGATATAGAAAGCTAGTACTTGTGTGGCCCTCAATGGTTCATTGATACAACTAGCCGTGGGTTCACAGATGTGATTCGGACTAAACATGTCCTTATACGAGCATACCCCAATTGCTCCATTCTTACTTATCAACCCCTTGATAACAAGAACGTCAGAACTCAAGTCTGATAGTACCCAACCAATCATGTTAAACGCCTAGCAGCATCGCTTACATGATTCCCTATGTATCAAATGATAGTGCCTGCAAGAACCATTCAATTATGGTTAGCGTACAGTAAGGTCCCTTCAACTCATATATCCCGACCGATTCGACAACCATCGGTACATCGAGAGTTGTCAATGAATCGATACTATGTGTCATGTCGTAGTTGCATCGATGGTGTAATCTATGAAACCCCTTTCATAAATACCACCATACTCTGATCAAAGATTTCATACTACATACACATAGGATATCCATACCCGAAGGTAAGCGGTGAATCACCGACTACAATGCATCGACTCCTATATGTTTCGACAAAACACCCAACCTTGCCACCTGATGACCCCTTGAGAGTCGGTAAATAAGTCAAAGTGTAATGCTAGCACATAGAGTCTCAATGTTGTCCCGGGTCATAAGGACTAATGGTGTACAACCATAAACTAGGACGTTTCCACTCGATAAGTGAGAACCACTTGGAAAGTCCTTTATGGAGGGTTGTTCAGTGCACTCTACCAGGAGCACCTATCTGCATGCTTGGTCATCACAATGTCCCCTACCAATGAAACATGGTACTCACATCGCAGATACTAGTCTCGAACTCGAGCGGCCTATATCCTTCTTAGTGGCAGCTGAATCGACTAGGAACTGTTTAGAATGTACAGTATTCCAAATATGAGTTTCACGATACTCATCATATGAGCATCTCATATTATTTCTACTATTTGTATATTCAAGGGCTTTATCTATGCAATAGCATGGGTATACAGATAAAGATGTGCCAAAATAATAATTTCAAATATTATTAAAATAAAGACTGTTTATACATAGAGTTTCATTGTGAACACTCGGCCAACACTTGGCTCGACGGGCACCGACTCTAACAATCTCGCACTTGCACTAGAGCCAACTACCATATGCTTCAAACCCATTGATTCGCGATGCATCTCGAATAATGGTCCAGGTAAAGGCTTAGTTATTGGATTATAAACATTATCTACGGAGCCGACTTTGTCAATCGAGACATCTCCTCTTTCTACAATCTCTCGGAGGATGTGGTACTTTCTCAATAAATGTTTGGATTTCTGATGAGACCTCAGCTCCTTTGCTTGAACAATGGCTCCCGTGTTGTCACACAACACCGGGACAAGAGCAACTCTATTAAGAATGAAGCCCAACTCTTGGACGAAATTCCTTATCCAAACATCCTCCTTTTTCTGCATCTGATGCAGAAATGTATTCGGCCTCAGTGGTGGAATCCGCAGTACTGTCTTGCTTGGAACTCTTCCAAGAGACAACATCACCATTGAGCATGAATACGAACCCAGAGGTTGACTTTGAGTCATCGATATCGCTTTGGAAGCTCAAGTCGGTATAGCCTTCCAATTTCAGTTCTCCACCCCATAGACCAAGAACAACTTATTGGTTCTTCTCAAATACTTGAGGATGTCTTTCACAGCTTTCCAATGTGGAAGACCAGGGCTCGATTGATATCTACTCACTACACTTAGTGCGAAAGTCACGTCAATACGTGTAGATATCATCCCATACATGATGCTACCAATTGCAGATGCATAAGGAATGCTTGTCATCGCCGCTATCTCTGCATCAGTCTTGGGAGACATAGACTTGGATAGGGACACACCATGACACATTGATAGTTGTCCTCTCTTGGAATCATCCATCGAGAACCGCTTCACGATGGTATCAATGTATGTGGACTGGGTGAGACCAAGCAATTTTTTTGATCTATCTCTATAGATCTGTATTCCCAATACAAAAGATGCTTCACCCAAGTCCTGCATCGAGAACTTACTCGCTAAACATATCTTAGTTGATTGCGACATTCCTACATCATCCCAATGAGTAGAATGTCATCAACATACAGCACCAGGAATGTCACACCACTCCACTGACCTTCTTATACACAGGGTTCCTCATGATTCTTAGTAGAACCAAACTCTTTGATTGTACTGTCGATTCTGAGGTTCCAACTCCTAGATGCCTTCTTTAGCCATAAATAGATCTTTGAAGTTTGCATACCATATGATCACTTCCGACAAATGTAAACCCTTCAGGTTGAGACATGTAAATCTCTTCCTTAATATCCCCATTAATAAAGGCTATCTTGACATCCATCTGCCATATCTCGTAGTCATACCATGCAGCTATGGCTAGCAATATCCTTATAGACTTGAACATTGCAACTGGAGAAAAGATTTCCTCAAAGTCAACTCCTTGTCTTTGAGTATATCCTTTTGCCACCAATCGCGCCTTGAAGGTCAATACCTTCCCATCCGCCCCAAGTTTCCTCTTGTAAATCTATTTACACCCTATGGGAACAATTCCCTCAGGTGGATCCACGAGATTCCACACTTGGTCCGAATGCATGGAATTCATCTCAGATTCCATTGCTTCAAGCCACTTGGATGAATCGGCATAAGATAACGCTTCTTTGAAGGTCCTTGGATCACATCCATGGTTAGGCTCATCACGACCTTCTTCAAGAATCAAACCATATCTCATAGGTGGTCTCGAGACTCTCTCAGATCTTCTAGGATCTTGTCTCTCCTCTCTTGGCTCTTCGGGTGTGGGTTCTATAATTGTGGGCGTCTCTCGAGCCTCTTCGAGTTCTATCATCTTCCCTTTTCTATCCAATAGAAATTCCTTTTCCATAAAGGTTGCATTCCTAGAAACAAACACCTTTGTTTCTTGGGGATGATAGAATAGTATCCAACTGAATTCCTTGGATAATCCACAAAGTAACATAAAATGGATCGGCTATCCAATTTATCTCCCACTACCTGCTTCACTTAAGCAGGGCACTCCTATATTCTAAGATAAGAATACTTGGGAGGCTTACCCATCCATATCTCATATGGTGTCTTGTCAACTGCCTTTAAATGGACATTGTTCAACAACAGTGCCGCTGTCTCAATCGCTTATCCCAAAAAGGATGGCGGCAACTCCGTGAACCCCATCATAGACCGAACCATGTCCATCAAAGTCCCGTTACGATGCTCCGAAACACCATTCAAGTACTCACCACCTCGATCCGATCGAAGTGTCTTGATGCTTCGTCCCAACTGTTTCTCTACTTCACTTCTGAATTCTTTGAACCTTTCAAAGGCTTCAGACTTGTATTTCATCAAATACACATACCCATACCTCGAAAATTCATCGGTAAAGGTGATGAAGTAGGCATGTCCATGCTTAGTGGTGATGCTAAGCGGACCGCACACATCGGTATGGATCAATCCAATAACCCTTTTGCTCGCTCCACATGGCCCTTAAAGGGAATTTTGGTCATCTTTCCTTTTAGACAGGATTCACAAGTCGTGAGAGCATTAATATCTGACATATCAAACATGCCTACTCCCACTAGCTTGTTCATCCTTCTTCGGGAAATATGTCCTAATCGAGCATGCCACAATTGTGCCGATTTTAGAGTATCTTGTTTTCACTTGTTTGTTGTTGTTATAGCTTGGACATTGTTTAGTGGAAAATCTTTCAATTTTAAGTTATAAAGATCGTTTTCAAGTTATCCAGTACCAATTAAACATTCATTCTTGTAAATGTTGCAAACACCTTTGCTAAATAAACAAGAATATCCATCTTTATCTAGCATAGAAATGGAAACAATGTTTTTTCACCAAATCTGGTACAAACAAAACATCTCTTAATATCAACTTAAAATCATTGTTTAACAGCAAGTAAACATCTCCTTTGGCCTTGGCAGCAACTCTTGCTCCATTGCCCATCCTCAAGAAGGTCTCACCTTCCCTAAGCCTTCTACTTCTTCCCATCACCTGTAACTCATTATAGATATGTGAGTAACAACTGGTATCCAATATCCAAGAAGTAGAGTTAATTGAAATGTTTGCTTCAATTTAGAACATACCATTTCCAGAACTCTTCTGGGCAAGATATTCCCTGCAATTACGCCTCCAATGTCCAGGCTTCTTGCAGTGATGACATACATCAGCAGTCTTGTCAGCCTTCACTGGTATGGCTGCCACAACGAGTGTAGCGTCCTGAAAATTTGAAGATCTACATGAACCACATGCATACAAATTATTAAATTTCTTTGATATTTTATTAAATTCTTTTAAGCATAAAATGTATGTTTATTTTATTAAATTGTGTTTAATTATTTTTATACATTTTATGTATTATTATTGCATGATAGGATTTAATTCATGAAATTTTAAAAGTTCACGCACTACGATTTTTAAGATGCATTTCACACTCGATCGAGGACATGAGAATTTTCAAGAAAATTATTTTTATTACAAGATTAATTTTTATTAATTAATATAAGATGTTTTAAAGGTATTTTTCAAGAATTGGTATTTATTGTGTATTTTTATCCGCATGATTTTAATTTTAACGGTGCACAAATTTTATCGAATCGGGGGACTTTTTGAGGGTTCGACTAATATTTTCAAAAACTTTCCAACACGAATTATTTTTCGGGAGTGTGTTTGAGCTTAATGGGCCTAATTTTAAGCTTATTGGGCTTAAAACCCTTGTAAAACTTTTAAAATGCAATTTGTGGCCCATTAACTAATTATTATCTATGTAATTAAGCTCCTAAGCTCCAATTTAACCCTAAACCTAATCCTTTACTCCCCAACCAGCCGACACCCATTCAGAATTCAATACCCCCTCGGTTTCATCACTCTCAGCTGAAGGCTCCATCGGTTTGCTCTTGTTCTTGCAAAAGAAATTCATCCGGCGTCTCCTCTTCTCGTTTTTGTTCATCGAATCATCCAGGCATGCTTTGTATCACCTTTGCTGCATCATTCACGTAATACATATATCTGATGTGTGTATGATGCATGAAATGATTCGATCGGTCCATGAACAGGAAGGATTTCTTCGGTTTTCATCCATGTCATGCATTTCTTTTAATTGTTATTCGCGTTCTTCTCTGATTTGGTGCAAGGGGCTGCTGGGTTGTGTTGTCCAAGGGCTGTAGGCATCGAGCTGTGTGAGGGAAGTAAGCTACTGAACCAATCGGAGAGCAGGTGAGCGTAGGAGGAACTGACCTCGTCGTGTGTGTGCGTGGGTGAGCAGATCGAGAGATTGGTAGCAGCAGCGATGCATGGTTCGATCTTGGCCAAGGAGCTGACCCACATGGGTCCGTGACAGGTCCTGGAGAGAGCTGTGAGCAGCTGGTTCAGTAATAGATCGAAGGGAGTAAGATAAAAAGGGGCTCGGTTAGTTGTTGAGCGGTTTCGGTGGTTCAACGCGGGGGTTGATTTGTTGGGCAGTAGGATTGGTTAGGATGGATCCAGGAGAGTCTTTTGGGTTCGAGGAGGGTGCCAGCTTAGCCGATTAGGTGCTAGTCTTCCTGGTCGTGTGCTGGGATCGAAACTTGCAAGCCAAGAGAATAGGGTCTTCGGTTGCCATGGTGTAAGCGATCATTTCTACATTTGGTTTGCAAGGCAGCTTTATGCTTTGGCTAAGCTTGGTTTAGGAGGTTCATGAAGGTCATTGATGAGTCATAAAGAATGACATATGGTGGTAGGAGAGTGGACCGAATGGTTAAGAAATTGGGGCCATGTGTTGTGATAGAATATTAATTATGGGTTGGCCGAGAATTTTGTTCCTTGCTTGACCATCAGCCGTAAGTTCAAGGACTTGAGGATAAGGTTTTAGGACCATTATAGTGTTTTTAAAATATGATAAAAAGCTGGTAAAGTTTTGGTTAAATTTCGGTTCGATTCGGGTTAAAACCGAGACCCGGTCTAAGTTATAAAACGAATCGTTTTAGTTTTGAATTTTGCTCGAGTTTATGTCTAGGGATGCTTTTAAATATGTTTTGAGACATCTTAAGGAGTTTGGTAAGCTTCGGGTCAATTTTAGAGTCCAGGAGTAAAACGGTAAATTTTGGGTTTCTAGGGACAAAATGGTCATTTTGCAACCGGAGTGAGATTTTGGTCTTGACAGCGCCCTGAGCACAAATGTATGATATTTTAAACGTTTATGCATCATGTTTACAATTTTTAAGCAATTATGATAAATACGGTGCATGCTTGGTTTAAATGAAAAATTATGTATATACATGCTTTTATTTAAGTGATGAATATGTTGACACGTTTTGAAGGAAGTGATTTAGTTGTGACTAACACGATGACATGTAAGGCCCGGGCTCAGTGGGCGGGTAATGCCGTCGCTGATGACCCTCGCCGCCGGGTACCGCGGTTACACGTAGATGGATCCATCGACTGACATGATGACATGATGATACGAAAGTCACAGCTAATGAACGGAATTCAAATTAAGATTTTAACACGTATATGCTGATACGATGATACATGTTATTACCATGTTTTGACAGGTCACAGTTACGCATACGATATGATAACATGATGAGACATGTTTTGACACGGTTACGATTTTACACGACACGCTTATGTTCATGTTTTTAAGCTCATGAAATGTATGTTGATTATGCTATTTTTCACTGTTGTGTGCTGCGTATATGTACTCGTTATTACTGGTACAGGCGTGTTGAGTCTTTAGACTCACTAGGCGTGTGTGATGCAGGTGAGTTTCATGATGAGGAGACTTGAGGTGCCGAACTCTGAGTAGGCAGAACTGGTGGGGTGACACGACCCGAGGACCACATGTTTTCCGCATTACGATTTATGAGATTGAGAGGAGATGAATATTTTCAAACGTTGATGATTTTAAGTTTTTATTCGTTCACGTATACGTATGATTCTGGATAAGTTTATGATTATGAATTAAGTTTGGTTATTTTAAATTGCGCTATTTTTACGGGCAAAATTTGAGGTCTTAGTAAAATAGAACTAAGTCACCGTAGGTCGTTATAAGTTGAGTTTCGCAAACGAGGATTTAGAAGGTTGAGTTAATCGGGACCGAGGAAACATAAGGACACCTTAAAAATGTATTATTTTATCAGAGTAGCGCCGCGGAAGTGTGGATTATTAAGAATATGCGAATTTCGGGGACGAAATTCAATTTAAGGGGGGAAGATTGTAGCGTCCTGAAAATTTGAAGATCTACATGAACCACATGCATACAAATTATTAAATTTCTTTGATATTTTATTAAATTCTTTTAAGCATAAAATGTATGTTTATTTTATTAAATTGTGTTTAATTATTTTTATACATTTTATGTATTATTATTGCATGATAGGATTTAATTCATGAAATTTTAAAAGTTCACGCACTACGATTTTTAAGATGCATTTCACACTCGATCGAGGACATGAGAATTTTCAAGAAAATTATTTTTATTACAAGATTAATTTTTATTAATTAATATAAGATGTTTTAAAGGTATTTTTCAAGAATTGGTATTTATTGTGTATTTTTATCCGCATGATTTTATTTTTAACGGTGCACAAATTTTATCGAATCGGGGGACTTTTTGAGGGTTCGGCTAATATTTTCAAAAACTTTCCAACACGAATTATTTTTCGGGAGTGTGTTTGAGCTTAATGGGCCTACTTTTAAGCTTATTGGGCTTAAAACCCTTGTAAAACTTTTAAAATGCAATTTGTGGCCCATTAACTAATTATTATCTATGTAATTAAGCTCCTAAGCTCCAATTTAACCATGAACCTAATCCTTTACTCCCCAACCAGCCGACACCCATTCAGAATTCAATACCCCCTCGGTTTCATCACTCTCAGCTGAAGGCTCCATCGGTTTGCTCTTGTTCTTGCAAAAGAAATTCATCCGGCGTCTCCTCTTCTCGTTTTTGTTCATCGAATCATCCAGGCATGCTTTGTATCACCTTTGCTGCATCATTCACGTAATACATATATCTGATGTGTGTATGATGCATGAAATGATTCGATCGGTCCATGAACAGGAAGGATTTCTTCGGTTTTCATCCATGTCATGCATTTCTTTTAATTGTTATTCGCGTTCTTCTCTGATTTGGTGCAAGGGGCTGCTGGGTTGTGTTGTCCAAGGGCTGTAGGCGTCGAGCTGTGTGAGGGAAGTAAGCTACTGAACCAATCGGAGAGCAGGTGAGCGTAGGAGGAACTGACCTCGTCGTGTGTGTGCGTGGGTGAGCAGATCGAGAGATTGGTAGCAGCAGCGATGCATGGTTCGATCTTGGCCAAGGAGCTGACCCACATGGGTCCGTGACAGGTCCTGGAGAGAGCTGTGAGCAGCTGGTTCAGTAATAGATCGAAGGGAGTAAGATAAAAAGGGGCTCGGTTAGTTGTTGAGCGGCTTCGGTGGTTCAACGCGGGGGTTGATTTGTTGGGCAGTAGGATTGGTTAGGATGGATCCAGGAGAGTCTTTTGGGTTCGAGGAGGGTGCCAGCTTAGCCGATTAGGTGCTAGTCTTCCTGGTCGTGTGCTGGGATCGAAACTTGCAAGCCAAGAGAATAGGGTCTTCGGTTGCCATGGTGTAAGCGATCATTTCTACATTTGGTTTGCAAGGCAGCTTTATGCTTTGGCTAAGCTTGGTTTAGGAGGTTCATGAAGGTCATTGATGAGTCATAAAGAATGACATATGGTGGTAGGAGAGTGGACCGAATGGTTAAGAAATTGGGGCCATGTGTTGTGATAGAATATTAATTATGGGTTGGCCGAGAATTTTGTTCCTTGCTTGACCATCAGCCGTAAGTTCAAGGACTTGAGGATAAGGTTTTAGGACCATTATAGTGTTTTTAAAATATGATAAAAAGCTGGTAAAGTTTTGGTTAAATTTCGGTTCGATTCGGATTAAAACCGAGACCCGGTCTAAGTTATAAAACGAATCGTTTTAGTTTTGAATTTTGCTCGAGTTTATGTCTAGGGATGCTTTTAAATATGTTTTGAGACATCTTAAGGAGTTTGGTAAGCTTCGGGTCAATTTTAGAGTCCAGGAGTAAAACGGTAAATTTTGGGTTTCTAGGGACAAAATGGTCATTTTGCAACCGGAGTGAGATTTTGGTCTTGACAGCGCCCTGAGCACAAATGTATGATATTTTAAACGTTTATGCATCATGTTTACAATTTTTAAGCAATTATGATAAATACGGTGCATGCTTGGTTTAAATGAAAAATTATGTATATACATGCTTTTATTTAAGTGATGAATATGTTGACACGTTTTGAAGGAAGTGATTTAGTTGTGACTAACACGATGACATGTAAGGCCCGGGCTCAGTGGGCGGGTAATGCCGTCGCTGATGACCCTCGCCGCCGGGTACCGCGGTTACACGTAGATGGATCCATCGACTGACATGATGACATGATGATACGAAAGTCACAGCTAATGAACGGAATTCAAATTAAGATTTTAACACGTATATGCTGATACGATGATACATGTTATTACCATGTTTTGACAGGTCACAGTTACGCATACGATATGATAACATGATGAGACATGTTTTGACACGGTTACGATTTTACACGACACGCTTATGTTCATGTTTTTAAGCTCATGAAATGTATGTTGATTATGCTATTTTTCACTGTTGTGTGCTGCGTATATGTACTCGTTATTACTGGTACAGGTGTGTTGAGTCTTTAGACTCACTAGGCGTGTGTGATGCAGGTGAGCATTTTGATCAGGGGACCGGAGGTGCCGAAGACTGAGCAGGCGGGCGGGATGGGCGGTGACACGACCCGAGGACCATTGTTTTTCCGCATTTTGATTCACGTGTTTTGAGTGGAGTTGCACATTTTTGTATGTTGATGATATTACGATTTTTACACGTTTATGTTCACGTTGATTTTGGATGAAGTTAGTTATTTTCAAACTGTGTTATTCTTGTTGGCAAATAAATACAATTATTTTAAATGTTATTTTGTAATTACGAGCGAGTGAAAAAAAAAATGTTTCCGCACTTTTAAAATGGCAGACGTTTCAACGAGACTCGGATATTGCCTCTTCAAGGGCACGTTCTTCTTGGGACGCTGAAAATAACGCTTCTTTCCCTTCCTAGGTGGACCAGTCTTCGTACCAGATGAAGAGCCCACATAAAGAACTGACTTCTCATCTTTCATAGAAGCCTGCATATAACACTTGGCTTTCAAGTCATGGTCACACCATTCCTTGTAAGTCTGCGATTCCTCAGGAGTGCAGTCAGTCGAAGCCTCAACAGGGGACGACTTAGTAAGTGTATACGTTATTCTTTCCGAATTCAAGACGATTTTCATATTTCTTAGCCAATTGAGGTAATTAGGTCTGGTTAATACGTGTTTGTCGAGTATTACATATAGCGAATTGTGAATCGAAGACATTGTAAAAAATTATTGAAAAGTAAAACAGATAAATGTTAATGACTATTTTAAAATATTTAGTAAGAAATGAAGTATGGACTTTTACTTCATAAATTTTTACTCCCACTGTTTTGACATCTTTCACTACCCTCTAGTGAAAACGGGAAACTCCTTTCCTCAGTAGGTACGCAAGGTTCAATTAGCGAATCATGATCCCGAATAATATCAGCCAATCACAATTCCTAAAAGGTAGTTTCCAATTGCATCACCATGCAACCCTCTACGTAAACTTTTGTCTCACGCTTGATTATGACCCAATAATATGACGTCGTTCATCTTTACGTGTCAAGCCTTACCCATCGATGTTGAATCTTAATGGACGGTCGCCATGAGTTCCCTCAATAATATGAGCGAAATCATGGGAGTTCCACGTAGTTCACATCACCATGTCAATGGATGTCACAGCTTTCCGGTACCCAGGCCCCCCCCAATAATATGAGCCGAGCCCCGAGCACGGGTAGCGTTCATCATGCACCCATTGTCGATGGAAGACGTGGAAATTATAAACAAATTTACAATTCCCCTTTTCATGCTTGATATTAATTTTGAATATTATTCAAAACGAGGGTTTTTAATTTTGAAAGGTCTCATCATTAATTTTATTTAAAAGCTCGCCATGTTTGATCGTATGTTTGCCGGATTCATGCAAATTTTTTATTATCATAATAATAACGCACATACTCATTATTTATAACATATCATGCATATAATATAAACAATAAACAAAACAAGGATGATCAATCGCCCCAATACTAATGGCCCGTGTGAGCTAAACACGGGCCTATGTCCAATCCTAGAGAAATGCATGGGATGCAAATGCAACTATTACATATGCTTCCAATATTTACATGTCTTCGATCTTTATAATCATCAAGGCCACCATCTTCTAATCTTGATCTTCCATTATACTAATATTTACAAATAAATATCTATGGAAAATAGGGATACATCTCATGGGGTGGGAACGGGCCATAAACCAAGCCCACTTTAAATTTGATAATTATTACAATCATTCAACACAAAATATCCTAGCATACACCTAGCAAATTGGGCTTGGGCTATTGATCATCCTTCATGCATAATATCACATATCATACACCATCAATTAATTATCACAATAATTAATTGATCCAATATTAAGTATCTTGATCCAATCACTAACCGCCACGATTATAAACTAAATTAACAAAGTATACAAATACCTTTGTCTATTTTCTAATTAATTTATTTATAACCAAATTTCTTGTAAATCACCATTTACTATAAATAATTAAAGTCCAACTTCAATTATTTATTTCATGAGAAAATATGTGCAACTTTTGTAAATTTAAACTTAAGGGCCCAAAAAATCATTTTTCACCAAAAACATTTTGGCCCATTTAAATTTCACAAATATGTTAGCCATCCAATAGCCCAACAACTCAAGGCCCACGACACTTTGATATTTCAAGACACCTTTTGAAAACCCTAGTCGTCATCGCCGTCGCCGGAGCTCCGTCGCCGGATTCCGACTAACTTGCACTTTTTTTTATTTTTCAATGGGGGGGATTCGGGCTGCCCTTGCTGTCGGAAATGGACAGCCCCTCGGGCAGCCCGTGCTGCCCGAAATGGGCAGCAACATGCTGCCCGAAATTCCCCTTGCAATGGCCTTGATTTTTGTTGCAAAAATACATCTCATGCGGTTAGAAATTGACCTCAATATAATATTATGCATATGCTACACAAAATAGTATCCTTAGCTCATGATACCACTTTGATAGGGATCGATTTTAGGGTGCCCGAATGCGCAACGGAAGCTCAAAAATTTCGATTTTTACAAGAAAATTCGTGCACCTCTAGTACTATGATGTGTAGCAAATACAAAAACACCAAAATGTCATACATATGGTGTTTATAGAAATGTACCTATCAATCTTAAAAGATTGATGATGGCTCTAAATAAGGTGTAAACACTGAATGGCAAGACAATCTTCAAGCTTCCCTTTGAGCCCACCTTGCTCAAATATTAAGCCATTATCAACTAGCTAGAACCTCTCTAATTTTGCACTAGAAAAATTAGAGCATTTTTCTTTGAGAAGTGTATTGTTTTCTCAACCATTGAAGAACAAAAATTGGAGAGAAAAGAGTGGAAAATTTCGACCATCTATTGTAGTAGGAGAGAAGGAGAAAACATTTTTCTTGGTTGGGCAAAAAGCAAAAGCAAAAAAGTTGCATGTCATGCCTTGGATATTGAAAAAGTTGCCTCCAACCCTTCACCTCCCTTGCATGCCTTCTACTTGGGCTTGTAAAAATTACAAGGCCCATGGACTTTTATTTAAATGTCCCAAACACTTTTGAGACCATTTAAACTTTACTTGATTTTACTCAAGCTCACTAGTTTAATAATTATTTCTAATTGGGCTCTACAAGGCCTAATGTTATTTAATTAATCCAACACTTGAATTAATTAAATTATTTGGACTCTACTAGGTCCACTAGTGTTTAATTAATTCAACACTTGAATTAATTTAATTTAGTCCATAATAATGTATATGAAAATCACAATGTTCAAATACATTACTCGTTTGGCCAACTTTTAATTTAGGAACACTTCCTCAAATAAAAAGTTACATTCTCCTTATAGAAGTCATACTTCTATTTTTATTTACGCTTATAAACTCCTTTATAAGCCGTTCAACACATTGAACTATTTTACTTCTCAACGGGATATAGAAAGCTAGTACTTGTGTGGCCCTCAATGGTTCATTGATACAACTAGCCGTGGGTTCACATCTCCATGTGATTCGGACTAAACATGTCCTTATACGAGCATACCCCAATTGCTCCATTCTTACATATCAACCCCTTGATAACAAGAACGTCAGAACTCAAGTCTGATAGTACCCAACCAATCATGTTAAACGCCTAGCAGCATCGCTTACATGATTCCCTATGTATCAAATGATAGTGCCTGCAAGAACCATTCAATTATGGTTAGCGTACAGTAAGGTCCCTTCAACTCATATATCCCGACCGATTCGACAACCATCGGTACATCGAGAGTTGTCAATGAATCGATACTATGTGTCATGTCGTAGTTGCATCGATGGTGTAATCTATGAAACCCCTTTCATAAATACCACCATACTCTGATCAAAGATTTCATACTACATACACATAGGATATCCATACCCGAAGGTAAGCGGTGAATCACCGACTACAATGCATCGACTCCTATATGTTTCGACAAAACACCCAACCTTGCCACCTGATGACCCCTTGAGAGTCGGTAAATAAGTCAAAGTGTAATGCTAGCACATAGAGTCTCAATGTTGTCCCGGGTCATAAGGACTAATGGTGTACAACCATAAACTAGGACGTTTCCACTCGATAAGTGAGAACCACTTGGAAAGTCCTTTATGGAGGGTTGTTCAGTGCACTCTACCAGGACCACCTATCTGCATGCTTGGACATCACAATGTCCCCTACCAATGAAACATGGTACTCACATCGCAGATACTAGTCTCGAACTCGAGCGGCCTATATCCTTCTTAGCGTCGGCTGAATCGACTATGAACTGTTTAGAATATACATTATTCCAAATATGTGTTTCATGATGCTCATCATTTGAGCATCTCATATTCTTTCTACTATTTGTATATTCAAGGTCTTTATCAATGCAACTAGCATTGGTTTACAGATAAAGATGTGCCAAAATAATAATTTCAAATATTATTAAAATAAAGACTGTTTATACATAGAGTTTCATTGTGAACACTCCGCCAACACTTGGCTCGACGGGCACCTACTCTAACACGTATTACGATGGACTTCGTGACTGGTCTTCCCAAAACGCAGAAAGGTTTTAACTCTATTTGTGTTATTGTTGATCGGTTGACCAAGTCAGCGCATTTTCTTCCAGTCAAGACGACGTATTCCATAAACCAGTATGCCGAAGAGTACATAGCTGAGATTGTTAGACTTCATGGTGTTCCTGTGTTGATCGTGTCTGATCGTGACCCTAGATTTACTTCAGAGTTTTGGAAGAGTTTGCACAGAGCTATGGGTACACGGTTAGCATTCAGTACAGCTTATCACCCCAGAGTGACGGTCAATCAGAGAGAGTTATTCAGATTTTATAGGATATGCTCAGAGCTTGTACTATCAATTATCCTGGTAGCTGGGATTCCAAATTGCCTCTTGTTGAGTTCACGTACAATAATAGCTACCAAGCGACGATTGGCATGGCACCGTATGAAGCACTTTATGGCAGAAATTGTAGATCTCCCTTGTATTGGGACGAGATTGGTGAGAGGAAGATGTTGGGTCCAGAGTTGGTCCAACAGACAGCTGATGTTGTTGCTGTTATTCGAGAGAGAATGAAGACAGCGCAGTCAAGACAGAAGAGTTATGCAAATGTGCGTCATATGCCGTTTCAGTTTGAGGTTGGCGACCATGTGTTCTTGAAGATTGTACCTCTTAAGGGAGTGATGCGGTTTGGCAAGAAGGGAAAGTTGAGTCCGAGATTTATTGGCCCATTTGAGATCTTGGACAGAGTCGGTGATCGAGCTTACAGGTTAGACCTACCGCCAGATCTTGATAGAATTCATAATGTTTTTCATGTCTCCATGCTCAGGAAGTATATTGCGATACCTTCCCATGTTCTTCGTCACGAGCCATTGGATTTGACGCCAAATTTGACGTACCAAGAGATTCCAGTCCAGATTCTAGATCGCAAAGTTAAAGTGTTGAGAAACAAAGAGATCGGCATTATTAAAGTCCTTTGGAGGAATCATTTGATTGAAGAAGCCACGTGGGAACGAGAGGATGAGATGAAAGAGAAGTATCCTGAGTTGTTTGCGCAGTGACGTCAATTTCGAGGACGAAATTCCTCTAAGGAGGGGAGATTGTAATAGCCAAGCCTGGTGAACGGTACTGTTTAAGATTTCGTATGATTTTTGACTATTTGGTTAAGTTTAACTATAGTTTGATTTTAAGAGTTGTGATTTATGGTTTATAGTATTGTTGGTTATACTTGTTATGTGGTTTTATTGTAGCGTTGTTGCGATTTAATTCATGGTAATTAGCATGTTGAGCCATTTGGTATGAGGCCAATTGGGGTGGTTAGATAAGATATAGAAGTGCAAATTTCTTGTTGAGGGTGTTGTCAGATTGTGAAGAGAAGTGACGTTGCGATTCGATTTTAGTTGAAAAAGTTGGTTGTTGGCTACAGAGGTGACCGCACCCGCGGTCAGTAAGACACCGCATCCGCGGTGGTTTGGCAGAGGCGGCACCGCACCTAGGGTCAGTTTTGTAGCGCACCTGTGGTCGATCCTTCCAGATTTATGGATGTTTTCTAGTAAGCTCAGCACACCCGCGGTAAGATATTAGCGCACCCGCGATCGTCACTTTGGATTTTTCGGATGTTGTTCAGAATGCCTAGCACACCCGCGGTGTATTTTGGAGCGCACCTGTGGTGCGTGAATAGTAAAAACGTGTTTTGGGTTTTAAGTGATTAACTACATGAGTTGGTTCACTCTTTACCTCATTTCCTCCACTCTTCTTGATTTCTTCAGAGCAAGGGAGCTAGGGTTCTCAATTTCTTCATTTGGTACCTCTGATTTTAGCATCTAGTTGGAGTATTGAAGTGGGAACAAGTTAGTTTTGGGTTCAAGGAGCTAAGGTAAGCTTGTGGTATAGTTTATTCTTGGTTTATGATGTTGGGAAATCATGGATTTGTTTATGGTGTTGGTTTTATGGATTTATTGGTATGGTTGTTTGATTATTGGGTTATTGATGGTGCAATATATGGTTTATTGTTGTAGGTTTTCTACCAAGAGATTAGAATCAAGCTTCTTGTTGGTAGTAAGTGGAATTCATTTCCTTGTGCTCACATGATAATAAATGTATTGTGTTTCAATGGTTTTAACATGTTCCATTTGATTCATGCTATGTATTATTACACTTTGTTGTATATTGGAGGCATTTTATGTCTCAATTATGTCAAAGGGAATACAAAAGAAAAGAGTATGCAAAGTGTTTGGTTTAATGCCTAAAAGAGAGTTCAAATGATTTATTGGATTAATATATACATAGTCAGAGATTGCATGCAATTAGTTGATCAACGACCATAGGCTTATATCCCCACAGAGTATCGATTCATATCGATGGGATATAGGTACAGAGACAGAGATACTATCTAGATATCAATCCATCAGAGAAAAGAGAAATACCATCGTTATTGCTATTCATGCTATGATATTTATGTTTCAGAGTTGATGGTATTCAATGTTTTCAAATTTATGTTTTTCAGAGTATGGTATGTATCCATTGCTATGTAAGAGTTCCACTTGCTGAGTTTTATGCTCATTTCAGTTATTTCATGTGATGTAGATAAGAGCGACGAGCCGGGACATTGATTGGGGCCGGAGTCATATGCATAAGAGAAGGAAGGAAGAAGACTATTTTGATAGCATTTTGGACATGATCACAAAAATGATATTTTGTATTTTGTTGCATCATTTTACTGATCAGGTATATACTTTTCATTATATATTGAAATGTACTTTTAATCCTTCTTCCCTTCAAGTAAAATTTTAAATTCCGCTGCTATTTTATTAAAACCGGTCAGAGGGTGTTACATTTAAAGGCTGAAATATTTTAACAGCATGTTTTCATGAAATATTTTATGTCAAGATTATGATTATGCAGTATTTATTTTAATTTAAAGAAAATAATATTATTATGCATGTTAGTTACGTATGGGTTATATATATGGAACATTATGCCTCCAAGATGCACTCATGATCGCACGCGTTATGAGGACGATGAGGATCATAGGCAGGAGAGAGATGTACCGCCACCCCCTCCACATGACATGAACACCCAGATGTTAGCTGGGATGACTCAGCTCTTCGCACAGTTTGCGGGGAACAATGCCGTGGTAGCCAGGCAGACGGGGCCTGAGGCCATCTGTGAGCGGTTCATGAAGATGAGGTCGAAGGAGTTCTCAGGAACGACAAATCCTATGGTTGTCGAGGACTGAATTAAGTCCCTTGATGTTATCTTGGTATTCATGGAGCTTGGAGATGAGGATAGGGTTCGTTGTGCGACCTATCTGTTTGGAGGAGACGCTCGCCTGTGGTGGGAAGGAGCATCTGTAGCCTTGGATTTGGCTACTCTGAGCTAGACGCACTTAACAGAGGTATTCTACTCTAAATATTTTACTGACGAGGCGCGTTCCAGGCTGACCAGGGATTTTATGACCCTGAGGCAGGGAGACATGACTGTTACGGAGTTTATCCGTAAGTTTGAGAGGGTTTGCCATTTTGTGTCCCTGATTGCAAATGATGCTGGTGCCAAGATGAGGCACTTTATGGATGGTCTACGGCCGATCTTACAACGTGATGTTAGGGTGGCTGGCCCTACTACCTATGATGTCGCTGTCTCCAGAGCTCTAGTTGCAGAGCAGGATCAGAATGATACTGAGAGCGATCGCCATGGTAAGAGACCATTCCAGGTGCCGCACCGCCCTCCTCAACAGTAGCATCAGAGTAAGAAGCCTTTCTACGGCCCATCCAGGAACAGAAGACAGCAGCAACAGGGACGTGTAGTCTCGAGGACCTCGGAGTGTCCAGTCTGTGCCAAGTGAACACGCCGCCATATTTGAGCTTGTAAGTACGGTTCGGGGAAGTGCTACAAGTGTGGTAGTCCTGACCACTTATTGAAGAATTGCCCTCAGGGGAATCTTCCTACCCAAGGCAGAGTTTTTGCTCTCTATGCAGCGGAGGCAAACCCGGAGATGATGCTCTTGACAGGTATCTTAAAGCTTTACGTTTCTATTTGAAATTTAATGTTTTGAGAGTTTGGGTTAAGATTTTGAACTTAGAATTTGTCATGGGATTGCATGTTCTTATCAGTGTTATTTTCGGGAATTTTTGTTAGAAGAATTTTGACCTTTGCATGTCTATAAATTTAGTTCTTGTAAAACTATTGGGTTTAGCATGATGTTTCAATCTTTCAGGGAGAATTTTTATAGTTGGTTCATCTACGAATGCCTTGATAGATTCAGGGGCTACTCATTCATTCATTTCAGAGACCTTTGCAAATTTTCTCAAGGTCAAGACCATTGGGCTAGATGTAGCATATTCGGAAATATTGCCATCTGGAGATGAGCTGACAGCTACTAATGTGGTCCGAGACATAGACCTCGAACTTCATGGTAATCTTGTTTATGCGGATCTTATCGTATTGTCGATATCATTCTGGTTATGGACTGGCTATTAAGGAACAGAGTTTTGATTGACTTCCAACAGAGATCTGTTCTTGTCTGACTGCTAGGGAGAGAGCAGTTCTTATTCGAACCAGACAGGTACTTTCATTTACCGCGTATAATATCTTGTGTTCAGGCTAGGAAGCTCATGCGTAGAGTGTGTCGAGCATTTTTAGCGACTTTTGTATATGTTCCCGAGACTCCCAGTCAGTCAGCCTCTGATTTCCCAATTTTCAGAGACTTTCTAGACGTTTTTCCTGATGACGTCTCTGATATACCACATGTGCGAGAGGTGGAGTTTTCTATTGAGCTGCCAGGTACCGCACCGATCTCAAAAGCACCGTACCGATTAGCACCGACAGAGATGGCAAAACTCAAGAAGCAGATTCGGGAACTTCTTGACAAGGAATTCATTCGCCCGAGTTTTCGCCATGGGGCGCGCCAGTCTTATTTGAGAAGAAGAAGTATGGTTCGATGAGGCTCTACATTGATTACCGGGAATTGAACAGATTTAAAGTGAAGAACAAATATCCACTTCCAAGGATTGAAGATTTATTTGATCAGTTGCAGGGAGCTTCAGTATTCTCCAAGACAGATCTGCGTTCTAGTTATCTCTAGTTGAGAGTGAAAGACGCGGATGTTCTCAAGACTGCTTTTAGGACTCGTTATGTCCACTTCAAGTTCCTTGTGATGTCGTTCGGTTTGACGAATGCGCCAGCGATCTTCATGTATCTCATGAATCGCGTATTTCAGCCGTATCTTGATCATTTCGTGATAGTATTCATAGACGACATTCTCATCTACTCAAAGAATCAAAAGGATCACAGCAGACATCTGAACTCCGTATTGCAGACCTTGCAAAAGCACAAGGAGTTCGCGAAGTTCAGTAAGCGCGAGTTTTGGTTCGAGAAGGTGGCGTTCTTAGGCCATGTCATTTCTAGATGTGGTATTGAGGTAGACCCAGCGAAAGTTGCAGCAGTCAGAGATTGGGTGGTGCCGCAAAATGCATCAGAGATCCGTAGTTTCCTTGGCCTAGCAGGATACTATCGGAAGTTTATTCAGGGATTCTCCTCTATCGCAGTTCCACTCACGTCGTTGACGAAGAAGAATGCTAAGTACGTGTGGAGCGATAAGTGTCAGAAGAGTTTTGATTCTTTGAAGCTAGATCTTATTTCAGCGCCAGTATTAGCCATGCCTTCAGGGCCCGAAGATTTTGTTTTGTTTACCGATGCTTCGAAACTCAGTTTAGGCGCAGTGTTGATGCAGCATGGGAAGGTGATAGCCCGTATTCTTCTCGTCAGTTGAAAACCCATGAAAAGAATTACCCTACCCACGATCTAGAGTTGGCAGCCATAGTATTTGCCTTGAAGATTTGGAGGCATTATTTGTACGGAGAGAAGTGCCAGATATTTACCGACCATAAGAGCCTCAAGTACTTCTTTACGCAAAAAGACTTGAATATTCGTCAGAGGTGTTGGTTGGAGCTAGTGAAGGACTATGATTGTAACATTAGCTACCACCCTGGCAAAGCTAATGTAGTTGCGGATGCGTTGAGCAGGAAAGTCACAGGGATGGATCATTTGGTGATTCAGATACCTCTTCAGTTTGAGATGCATAGATTTGATATAGAGACATACCCTCGAGGTAGGGTTCCCCGTCTATCTACTTTGACGATTCAATCTTCTTTTCTAGACCGTATTCGTAGTGGTGAGCTGGCAGATGAGCAATTGGCAAAGTGGAGGCAGAGAGATGAGGCCAAGGGCAGTATCTTGTATACATTTAGCGACGGTATTGTGAGATATCGACACAGAATGTGGGTCCCTAGCAGCGATTCTATTCGAGCGGATATTTTATCTAAGGCCCATATGTCGCAGTACTCTATCCATCCTGGGAGTGCGAAGATGTACAAAGCTCTGCAGTTATTGTATTGGTGGCCCAGAATGAAGAAGGATATCAGACGTTTTGTATCCGAGTGTCTGACGTGTCAGCTAGTGAAAGCGGAACATCAGAGACCAGCAGGTATGCTCAAGCCTCTTCCTATTCCCGAGTGGAATTGGGACAATGTTACCATGGACTTCTTGTCGGTTTGCCGAAGTCAGTCAGAGGGTCAAATGCTACCTGGGTGATCGTTCATCGTCTTACCAAATCAGCGCACTTTTTGCCTATTAAGACGAATTTTTCCATGATTCAGTATGCACAGTTGTATATCTGGGAGATAGTTGGACTTTATGGTATTCTCGTTTCTATAGTGTCCGACCGAGATCCAAAATTCACTTCCTCATTTTGGAAGAGTCTGCATTCAGCTATGGGTACGAAGTTGTTGTATAACACAGTTTTTCCACCCTCAGACAGATGTCAGTTAGAGAGAGTTATCCAGATTTTGGAGGATCTTCTCCGTGCATGTGTCATCGATTTCTCAGGGAGTTGGGAGTCGAAGTTGCCATTGGTGGAGTTTACCTATAACAACAGTTTTCAGTCGTCTATAGGTATGGCTCCATATGAAACACTGTAGGGTCGTAAGTGTAGATCGCCTATTCATTGGGATGAAGTAGGGGAGAGATCAGAATTGGGTCCGGAGATTGTTCAGCAGACTGCCGACCTAGTAGTCAAGATCCATGATAGGATGAGGATTGCTCAGAGTCGACATAAGAGTTATACGGATCAGAGGAGGGGAGATCTAGAGTTTGCCGTTGGCGACCATGTTTTCGTGAATATAGCACATATGAAAGGTATCATGCGGTTCGGAAAGAAAGGAAAGCTTAGTCCGAGATTTATCGGATCATTTGAGATCCTTGAGAGAGTTGGGACGTTAGCTTATCGTGTTGCTCTTCCGCCTAATCTGGCCGGAGCACACAATGTGTTCCACGTCTCTATGCTGAGGAAGTATATGGCGAATTCTTCGCATGTCTTGAATTTTGAGCCGTTGCAGCTCATTCCGAACCTGTCTTATGAGAAAAGACCATTGCAAATCTTAGACAGACAGGAGAAAAAGCTTCGGAACATATTGGTTAAGCTGGTGAAAGTCAAATGGCTTAATCATTCGGAGGAGGAAGCTACGTGAGAATTTGAACCAGAGATGAAGGGTCGTTACCCCAAGTTATTCGGTAAGTTTTAATTTCGAGGACGAAATTTCTTCTAAGGGGGGAAGAGTTGTAGAACCCGAAAATCATATTACGTATAGCTAAGCATAATTGCTAATATTTAATTTAAAATGATTTTTTATATGTATGAAGTGTTTATTTCATTTTAAAATTTGTTAAGTCATGATTAATTATTTTAATCGCGGATGTTTACTTTTATCTTTTCTGATAAATACGCGAGGCCGGACCGGAGTTAGGAGATCGGAGATAAGATTAATAATAAGAAAATATTCCTAAATTTAATTTAAGCCAATGAATAATTTATTTTAATGATAAAGAATATTTTTTTTGGATTTATTAAATTAATTGAATTTAAGTTATTAAATAATTCTTTTATGTCCAATATTTAATTAAAACCTAAATTAAAATGTGTAACTAATTGGGATAAATTAACGTAGGCCTAATATACTCAAGAAATTAAAACCTAGTATTTTAATGCCTAATTTTCGAACCAAGCCATGCCATGCAAGATTTTATCCTAATTTAATTTGTTAAGTCACTAAAATATATAATGGGTGTTTAAAACTTTAAAACATAAAACAAGATTTAATCAATATTATACCTTGCAATATTGATAGAAATTTTCAGTTACCAGTGCAAATCTTAGACAGACATGAGAAAATGCTTCGGAACAAATTGGTTAAGCTAGTGAAAGTCAAATGGCCTAATCATCCAGTTACCAGTGCAAACCTTAGACTGTGGTTTAGTCTGATCAGGCGTTCATGTTATGTTATGGACCACTTGCTTTGAAACACTATCTCTACCAAAAAATTGTGATATGATATCATATGACAGGGCTCTATCGAGCAAAACTTTTACGTACGATTTTCAGATATGCACGTATTTATATTTACTCATGTTACGATTTTCATGTTATGCTTTACGATACGATATTTTTATTTTGCATGGGATCTTATCATATATTTACTCGTTATTCACGATATATTAATGATGAGTCTTTAGACTCACTAGACTTGATTGTTGTAGGTACCAATGAGATCGAGACTGAGGACGGGGACCAGTGAGCTAGCTTGGGTCAGCAGTAGTAGGAACCCGAAGACCTCATGTTTCAGTTTATTTGCCTTTTATATTCAAACTCAGATTTTAATACGTTGGATTATTTTTAAGATGTTGTTTTGAAACACAATATTTACTTCTGCTGTTATTTTAAATTTAAATCTTTTACATGTTTATTTTATGAATGAAGCAAGTTATTTATATAAAAAAAATATGAATACAAAATATGGGCCTTTACAAAATTATACTTCAAATTCTCAACTAGTTGCATTCCCTGTCATATGTCGCGAGAAACCATTGTCCAGATACCAGATCGAATCTTTCGCTGAAGTACCTGTCAATTGCAATCACACCCAATGAATAATTTTTGTACTCATATCTATTTGGGTCCTAAACTGATTAGTCCTTTAGGAACCCTGGCTTGGATCAGTCTACCTGACTTTCCAGTTGATGTGTTCCAAATAGTTTTTTCCGGCTTGTGTGTGCTTGGTGTGTTGTGTGCGGATGAAAAAATATGTGCTTTAGCCTTGTTCAATTGGTTGTTCAGCCTATATCTTTTCTAAATTGGTTTATAGTTATAGTAATTGGAATAGCCATTAGATAGTTCCAGGTATTTATAACTAAACCTTTTAGATGTTCAGCTTCGTGAATCAGTTGAACTCTTAGGGCTATAACCAATTCCATACCTTTTAACCTTGTTCTTATTTTCAATAGGCTGCACAACTGGTCTGCTTGACTCAGGTTGTTCTTGTACCACAACTAATTTGACAAATTGAATACATTTCCCTTTGCACACTTTCAGTTATGTCTTTGTATCACTGGTAGAAATTTCATCTTGGTTGCTAAAACCTAAACCAGTTTTTTCAGTAACTCATTTTTTCATATCCTGCATTTCAACTAGTGTAACTGATGATTTATTCCATGCCTGAATAAGCTTAGTTTACTTAGAATCTCAAGCGTTAACCGCTGAGTCATAGATTGATCATCTTGCTTCCCTGATCAGTTGGGATAGTTGCATTCCCTGTCATATGTCGCGAGAAACCACTGTCCAGATACCAGATTGAATCTTTGGCTGATGTACATGTCAATTGCAATCACACACAATGAATAATTTTGATACTCATATCTATTTGGGTCCTAAACTTATTAGTCCTTTAGGAACCCTGACTTGGACCAGTCTAACTGATTTTCTAGTTGCTGTGTTACAAATAGTTTTTCTCGGCTTGTGTGTGCTTGGTGTGTTGTGTGCGGATGAAACAATATGTTCTTTAGCCTTGTTCAACTGGTTGTTCAGCCTATATCTTTTCTGAATTGGTTTATAGTTATAGTAATTGGAATAGCCATTCGGAGAGTTCCGGTATTTGTAACTGAAACTTTTAGATGTTCAGCTTCGCGAATCAATTGAACTCTTAGGGCTATAACCAATTCTATACCTTTTAACCTTGTTCTTGTTTTCAATAGGCTGCTCAAATGGTCTGCTTGACTCAGGTTGTCCTTGTACCACAACTGATTTGAAAAAGTTAATATATTTCCCTTTGCACACTTTTAGTTCTTGCTTTGTATCACTGGTAGAAATTTCATCTTGGTTGCTAAAGCCTAAAGCAGTTTTATCAGTAACTGATTTTTTCATATCCTGCATTTCAACTATTGCAACTGATGATTTATTCCTTGCCTGAATAAGCTTAGTTTGCTTAGAATTCTCAAGCATTAACTGCTGAGTCATAGATTGATCATCTTGCTTCCCTGATCAGTTGGGATAGCAAATTTGCATTCCCTGTCATATGTCGCGAGAAACCACTGTCCAGATACCAGATTGAATCTTTGGCTGATGTACATGTCAATTGCAATCACACACAATGAATAATTTTGATACACATATCTATTTGGGTCCTAAACTTATTAGTCCTTTAGGAACCCTGACTTGGATCAGTCTAACTGACTTTCCAGTTGCTGTGTTCCAAATAGTTTTTCCCGGCTTGTGTGTGCTTGGTGTGTTGTGTGTGGATGAAACAATATGTTCTTTAGCCTTGTTCTACTGGTTGTTCAGCCTATATCTTTTCTGAATTGGTTTATAGTTATAGTAATTGGAATAGCCATTAGGAGAGTTCCGGTATTTGTAACTGAACCTTTTAGATGTTCAGCTTCGCGAATCAGTTGAACTCTTAGGGCTATAACCAATTCCATACCTTTTAACCTTGTTTTTGTTTTCAATAGGCTTCTCAAATGGTCTGCTTGACTCAGGTTGTCCTTGTACCACAACTGATTTGACAAAGTGAATATCTTTCCCTTTGCACACTTTTAGTTCTTGGTTTGTATCACTAGTAGAAATTTCATCTTGGTTGCTAAAGCCTAAACAAGTTTTATCAGTAACTGATTTTTTCATATCCTGCATTTCAACTATTGCAACTGATGATTTATTCCTTGCCTGAATAAGCTTAGTTTGCTTAGAATTATCAAGCGTTAACTGATGAGTCATAGATTGATCATCTTGCTTCCCTGATCAGTTGGGATATCAAATTTGCAGTCCCTGTCATATGTCGCGAGAAACCACTGTCCAGATAGTAGATTGAATATTTGGCTGATGTACCTGTCAATTGCAATCACACGCAATGATCAATTTTGGTACTCATATCTATTTGGGTCCTAAACTGATTAGTCCTTTAGGAACCCTGACTTGGATCAGTCTAACTGACTTTTTAGTTGCTGTGTACCAAATAGTTTTTCCCGGCTTGTGTGTGGTTGTTGTGTTGTGTGCGAATGAAACAATATGTGCTTTAGCCTTGTTCAACTGGTTGTTCAGCCTATACCTTTTCTGAATTGGTTTATAGTTATAGTAATTGGAATAGCCATTAGGAGAGTTCCGGTATTTATAACTGAACCTTTTACATGTTCAGGTTCGCAAATCAGTTGAACTCTTAGGGCTATAACAAATTCCATACCTTTTAACCTTGTTCTTATTTTCAATAGGCTGCTCAACTGGTTTGCTTGACTCAGGTTGTTCTTGTACCACAACTGATTTGACAATGTGAATATATTTCCCTTTGCACACTTTCAGTTCTGGCTTTGTATCACTAGTATAAATTTCATATTTGTTGTTAAAACCTAAACCAGTTTTATCACCAACTGATTTTTTCATATCCTGCATTTCAACTAGTGCAACTGATGATTTATAACATGCCTGAATAAGCTTAGTTTGCTGAGAATTTTCAAGTGTTAACTGTTGAGTCATAGATTGATCATCTTGCTTCCCTGATCAGTTGGGATATCAAATTTGCATTCCCTGTCATATGTCGCGAGAAACCACTGTCCAAATACCAGATTGAAACTTTGGCTGCTGTACCTGTCAATTGCAATCACACACAATGAATAATTTTGGTACTCATATCTATTTGGGTCCTAAACTGATTATTCCTTTAGGAACCCTGACTTGGAACAGTCTAACTGACTTTTTAGTTGTTGTGTACCAAATATTTTTCCCGGCTTGTGTGTGCTTGGTGTGTTGTGTGCGGATGAAACAATATGTTCTTTAGCCTTGTTCAACTGGTTGTTCAGCCTATATCTTTTCTGAATTGTTTTATAGTTATAGTAATTGGAATAGCCATTAGGAAAGTTCCGGTATTATAAATGAACCTTTTAGATGTTCAGCTTCGCGAATCAGTTGAACTCTTAGGGCTATAACGAATTCCATACCTTTTAACCTTGTTCTTATTTTCAATAGGCTGCTCAACTGGTCTGCTTGACTCAGGTTGTTTTTGTACCACAACTGATTTGACAAAGTTAATATATTTCTCTTTGTACACTTTCAGTTCTGGATTTGTATTACTCGTAAAAATTTCATCTTGGATGCTAAAACCTAAACCAGTTTTATCAGTAACTGATTTTTTTATATCCTGCATTTCAACTAGTGCAACTGATGATTTATTCCATGCCTGAATAAGCTTAGTTTGCTTAGAATCTCAGGCATTAGCTGCTGAGTCATAGATTGATCATCTTGCTTCCCTGATCAGTTGGGATAGCAAATTTTCATTCCCTATCATATGTCGTGAGAAACCACTGTCCAGATACCAGATTGAATCTTTGGCTGATGTGCATGTCAATTTCAATCACACACAATGAATAATTTTGATACTCATATCTATTTGGGTCCTAAACTGATTAGTCCTTTAGGAACCCTGACTTGGATCAGTCTAACTGACTTTCCAGTTGCTGTGTTCCAAATAGTTTTTCCCGACTTGTGTGTGCTTGGTGTGTTGTGTGCTGATGAAACAATATGTTCTTTAGCCTTGTTCAACTGGTTGTTCAGCCTATATCTTTTCTGAATTGGTTTATAGTTATAGTAATTGGAATAGCCATTAGGAGAGTTCCGGTATTTGTAACTGAACCTTTTAGATGTTCAGCTTCGCGAATCAGTTGAACTCTTAGGGCTATAACCAATTCCATACCTTTTAACCTTGTTCTTATTTTCAATAGGTTGCTCAACTGGTCTGCTTGACTCAGGTTGTTCTTGTACAACAACTGATTTGACAAAGTGAATATATTTCCCTTTGCACACTTTAAGTTCTGGCTTTGTATCACTAGTAGAAATTTCATCTTGGTTGCTAAAACATAAACTAGTTTTATCAGTAACTGATTTTTTCATATCCTCCATTTCAACTAGTGCAACTTATTATTTATTCCATGCCTGAATAAACTTAGTTTGCTTAGAATTCTCAAGCGTTAACTGCTGAGTCATAGATTGATCATGTTGCTTCCTGTAAGGCTTGAGATTTATTAGTCTTCATTGATGTGATATTCGGAAGATATGAGTATGCATGACATGTAATGAGAGGTACTAAGTGAGATGGGAGTAGGAAAGACATGGAAAAGGCATGAAAAATTAGAGTGTTGCATGAAGGACAGACCACACCTGCACTCTAATTTCTACTGCACCCGCGGTTGTGTAATTATGAATTCCAGAATGTGTTGCCGAAGCAACAGCGCACCCACATTGAGAAGCACACTGCACCCGCGGTTGATGGCTAGTAGGGTAGGAAATTTTATATGAAGGCAGACCGCACCAGCGGTTCCAGATGCACCGCAACCGCGGCCGTTGATTTTGGAAAATTAAAAGACATGCCGAAGCTTGAGCGCACCCATGGTCTAAGAAGCAGCGCACCCGCGGTCTTACGTGTTTGCTGAAAAATAATAACACTTGTCCCTTACCATGCAAATATATAGTAAGTGTCTTCATTCCTTTCGAGATTCAGTAGCAGCAACCGGGAGTGATTTCAGAAATTCTTCAAGTTTCTCCAAGCTTACAATGGTGATTGTGAAAAATTTAGCCATTCAAACTTAAATCCAAGACGAGATTCGTGTTCCTCTTGACAAAGGCTTTAAAAGGGTATACTTTCTATATATTTTTTAGCATGTTTTGAAGTTGACATGTTGGGGAAATTCTGATATGTTTGTGATTATATGTTCTTGAGATTATGGACATCGTAGAAGCGTAAACAGAATCGAGTTAGAGCCCGGGTCCCCACAACAGGTGGTATCAGAGCAGTAGGTTTTGTAGACTGAGTTAGAATAGAATGAGCGGGGTAGATCGAGTCATCTTCCTTGCTTTTGATACGCTAGCATGATTTATTGCTTTCCCTATTACATGTTGTATTGTTATCTGAGTTGATTGCAGCATGTATTTGTAAAGACTGAATCAGAACCGATTCTGGATCAGAGGTATATGATCAGAGGAGGGCTGAGACAGCTTGTATAGATTGTATACTAATCTAGTTGATAATCAGATATGCCGCCTAGAAGAATACCACAACCAGTTGCAGGTAAAGTGCCAGAACAAGGTAGTACGTCAGGTACTCAGATGGACGTAATTGCTACACCTATGGAGACATTATTTAAGAGGTTTCAATCATTCCATCCCCCGAATTTGAAGGGCACGGATACTGCAGTAGATTGTGAGAGCTGGATAGACGATATAGAGATGCTATTTGAATCTCTTGCTTATACAGATTAATGAAGAGTGAAACTTATTGGGAATCAGCTACAAGAAGTGGCAAAGAGTTGGTGGATTACCACGAAAAGAGCATTGGAGCATCGAGGGATCGATATGTGTTGAAAGGTATTTAAAGATGATTTTATTAGCGTTTTTTTCCAGTCTCCTATCGAAAAGACAATGGGGCAGAATTTGCTAACTTGAGATAGGGGCAGTGGAACATAGAAGATTATGTTGCCAAATTTTCTTCCTTAATCCGATTTGCACCACATGTGGCAGGAAATGACGAAGCGGTCGTGGACCAGTTCATCAATGGTTTAAACCCGGATATTTTTACTTTGGTGAACACGGGACGACCCAATACCTTTTCTGATGCACTGAACAGAGCAAAAGGAGCAGAGGCTGGCTTGATTAGGCAGCGAGGAGCTTCCTATAGTATTCAGAGTTAGAGACAGCCACAGCCCGCCGCACAGTTTACACCACCTCCTCCTCGATTTGATACTGGAAGCAGTAGTAGTGGCAAGAAAGATTATTTGAAAGCTAGAGGCAAGCAGTTCAAGAGATCAGGGAGCAGTTCGTCGAGCTCCAGTGGGTCGCGACAGAGAGGTCCTGGCGAGAGTTCAGAGTATACAGGTGTTTATTGTAATACTTGTGGAGGCAGGCATGCCACTGAGTAGTGTCAGGAAGTCATGGGCCGATGCAATATTTGTAGACAGCCGGGAAACTTTGCCAGAGTTTGTCCCCAGAGAGGTGCACAGCAAGCTCAGAGTGAAGGAGCATCTGGTTCAGTATCTCAGCCAGAGCGGCAAGCATCATCTGTTCATTCCTTCCAGCCGCCACCTACACAGACTCAGTCCCGAGCCAGAGGTAGCCAGACAGTGAGCCAACCTCCCAGATAGCAAGCTCTAGTGTTCGCACTGACAGAGGAGCAGGCCCAGGATGCGCCAAACAATGTGATTGCAGGTAACTGTTTTCTTTGCGGTTATCCTGCATATGTGTTGATAGACACAGGTGCATCACATACATTCATTTCTGAGCAATTTTCATTGACACATGCATTTCTTGTCGAGTCATTGTCTACTGTAGTGTCTATTTCTTCTCCGTTGGGAAGTGGTCTGATATCTGTGACTTCAGTTAGACATTGTATACTACAATTTGAGGGGCATGAGATTGATTTAGAGTGTGTTGTACTTGGCTTATCTGATTTTGATTGTATTGTCGGGATTGACATGTTAACCAAGTACAGAGCTACCGTAGATTGTTTTCACAAGATTGTCAGATTCAGACCTGAAATGACAGAAGAATGGAAATTCTATGGTAAGGGTTCCAGATCTCGGATTCCCTTAGTGTCTGCTCTGACTATGAGTAGATTGTTGCAGAAAGAAGCAGAGGGGTTCCTTGTCTATTCTGTAGATCTACATCAATCGAGCCCGGCATTGGCAGATTTGCCAGTAGTACGGGAGTTTGCAGATGTATTTCCTGACGAAATTCCAAGGCTACCTCCAGTTCGAGAGATAGATTTCAGCATAGATCTTGTGCCAGGTACTATTTCTATATCTCGAGCTCCGTACAGAATGGCACATATTGAACTGAAAGAACTGAAAGCACATCTTTTAGATTTGTTGGCCAAGGGTTACATCAGACCGAGCGTATCTCCTTGGGGTGCACCAGTGCTATTTGTACGAAAGAAAGACGGTTCGATGAGATTGTGTATCGACTACCGGAAATTGAACAAGGCGACGATAAAGAACAAATATCCGTTGCCTCGTATAGATGATTTATTTGATCAGTTGCAGGGATCCTCTGTTTATTCCAAGATCGATCTGAGATCTGAATATCACCAGCTGAGAGTTAGAGATGTTGACATACCGAAGACAACATTCCGAACTAGGTATGGACATTATGAGTTTGTTGTCATGCTTTTTGGTTTAACGAATGCTCCAGCGGTATTTATGGGACTGATGAACCGTATCTTTCAGAGGTATTTAGATGAGTTTGTGATTGTTTTTATCGATGATATTTTGGTGTATTCCAAGAGTATGACTGAGCATGCCAATCATTTGAGAATTGTATTGCAGACATTGAGAAAGGATCATTTGTATGCTAAACTGTCCAAGTGTGAGTACTAGTTGAAACAGGTTGTCTTCTTGGGTCATATCATATCTGGAGATGGTATTTCTGTGGATCCGAGTAAAGTTGAAGCTGTGATAAGTTGGCCGAGACCGACCTCTGTGCCTGAGATACGCAGTTTCATGGGTTTAGCAGGGTACTATCGACGATTCATTAAAGATTTTTCCAGTATTGCGAAACCGATTACCCAGTTGACACAGAAGAATACACCGTTTGTGTGGTGTGAGGATTGTGAGTCTAGCTTTCTAGAGTTGAAGAAGAGGTTAACCAGTGCTCCAGTATTAATGATACCTTCAGGTACTGGTGATTTTACTGTATATTGTGATGAATCTCACAGAGGGCTAGGATGTGTTCTTATGCAGCGAGGACATGTGATCGCATACGCCTCGAGACAGTTGAAGACTCACGAGACCCAGTACCCAATTCATGATCTTGAATTGGCGGCCATTGTTTTTGCACTAAAGATCTGGCGTCATTATCTGTATGGCGAAAAATTTGAGATTTACTCTGATCACAAAAGTCTGAAGTATCTGTTTTCTCAATCAGATTTGAAAATGAGACAGCGCAGATGGCTCGATTTGTTGAAAGATTTTGATTGCGAGATCAAATACTATCCAGGGAAGTCAAATGCAGCAGCAGATGCCTTGAGTCGAAAGGTATGTTCCTTATCCTTATCGAAGATAGGTGTTTCGAATTTAGTTGAAGATTGTTTTTTGTCTGGATTGACATTTGATACAGATAGTAGACCGCTACGAGTTGCTTCGACTCAAGTTGAGCCAGATTTGATTATGAGAATCAAGGAAGCCCAAAGAACCGATCACAATGTACTGCAGAAGTCGATTGATATGGTCAGGTCAGGACATCAGTCAGAGTATCAAGTACATGATTATGTTCTGTATGTGAATAACCGTATTGTAGTGCCAGATGTTCCAGAATTGAAACAACATATTATGTCAGAAGCGCACTGTAGTCGGTTTAGTATTCATCTTGGTGGCAGAAAGATGTACAATGACCGGAAGACACAGTTCTGGTGGAAACAGATGAAGTCAGACATTGCCGAATTTGTGTCTAAGTGCTTGAATTGCCAACAGGTGAAGGCTGAAAGAAAGAAGCCCGGAGGTTTACTTCAGAGTTTGTCTATTCCTGAATGGAAATGGGATCACATTTCCATGGATTTCGTGACGAAGTTACCTCGATCATCCCGGGGCTGTGATGCGATTTGGGTCATGATTGACAGATTAACCAAAACAGCGTGTTTTATTCCATACAGAATGACATACCGACACGATCAGATGATAGAGTTGTATGTCAGAGAGGTATTCAGATTGCATGGTGTGCCGAAGTCTATCGTATCAGATCGTGATCCCCGATTCACTTCACATTTTTGGCAGAGTTTGCAGCAGGCTTCACGTACGACATTGCACCTGAGTACTGCCTATCATCCCCAGACACACGGACAGTCAGAGCGGACTATCCAGACTTTAGAGGACATGTTGAGAGTTTTAGTGCTAGATTTCGGCAGTAGTTGGCAAGATTCACTGCCATTTTGTGAATTCTCGTACAACAACAGCTATCAGACGAGTATCGAGATGGCAACGTTTGAAGCTTTGTATGGAAAGAAGTGCATATCTCCATTGTACTGGAATGATATATTTGAGGTACCAGAACTTGGGCCTGATATGATTCGTGAAATGACTGAGAAAGTGAAAATAATTCAGAAGCGGATGAAGACGGCACAAGATAGACAAGCCAAATATGCCAATATCAGACGTAGACCGTTGGTATTTGAGCAGGGAGACATATTATTCTTGAAGATTTCTCCTTTCAGAGGCATTGTCAGATTTGGCAAGCGTGGAAAGTTGTCTCCTAGATACGTCGGTCCGTATGAGATTCTTGAGAAGATTGGCGATCGAGCATATCGACTTGCTCTTCCTCCTTCTTTGTCTGGGATACATGACGTTTTTCATGTATCGATGTTGCGTAGATATATGCCAGATATTTCTCATGTCATTCAGCCTGACGAATCCGATCTTGATCAGACTTTGAGTTATGTTGAGCAACCGATACAGATTCTTGATCGGAAAGAGAAGTAGCTCAGAACGAAGACTATTCCGCTTGTGAAAATTCAGTGGAGTCGTCATGGCATCGAGGAAGCGACTTGGGAGACATACGTAGATATGAGACAGAGACATCCCGAGTTATTTACATGATGTGAGTATTTCTTCAGTCTTGATTATATTGCTTTTCATATATGATTTGATAGAATTGCCTGCGATTTCGAGGACGAAATCATTTATTAGAGGGGGAGAAATGTAAGGCTTGAGATTTATTAGTCTTCATTGATGTGATATTCGGAAGATATGAGTATGCATGACATGTAATGAGAGGTACTAAGTGAGATGGGAGTAGGAAAGACATGGAAAAGGCATGAAAAATTAGAGTGTTGCATGAAGGAAAGACCGCACCTGCACTCTAATTTCTACTGCACCCGCGGTTGTGTAATTATGAATTTCAGAATGTGTTGCCGAAGCAACAATGCACCCGCATTGAGAAGCACACCGCACCCGCGGTTGATGGCCAGTAGGGTAGGAAATTTTATACGAAGTCAGACCGCACCCGCGGTTCCAGATGCACCGCAACCGCGGCCGTTGATTTTGGAAAATTAAAAGACATGCCGAAGCTTGAGCGCACCCGCGGTCTAAGAAGCAGCGCACCCGCGGTCTTACGTGTTTGCTGAAAAATAATAACACTTGTCCCTTACCATGCAAATATATAGTATGTGTCTTCATTCCCTTTGAGATTCAGTGGCAGCAACCGGGAGTGATTTCAGAAATTCTTCAAGTTCCTCCAAGCTTACAATGGTGATTGTGAAAGATTTAGCCATTCAAACTTAAATCCAAGACGAGATTCATGTTCCTCTTGACAAGGGCTTTAAAATGGTATACTTTCTATATCTTTTCAGCATGTTTTGAAGTTGACATGTTGGGGAAATTCTGATATGTTTGTGATTATATGTTCTTGAGATTATGGACATCGTAGAAACGTAAACAGAATCGAGTTAGAGCCCGGGTCCCCACACTTCCCTGATCAGTTGGGATAGCAAATTTTCATTCTCTGTCATATGTCGCGAGAAACCACTGTCCAGATACCAAATTGAATCTTTGGCTAATGTACCTGTCAATTGCAATCACACGCAATGAATAATTTTGGTACTCATATCTATTTGGGTCCTAAACTGATTAGTCCTCTAGGAACCCTGACTTAGATCAGTCTAACTGACTTTTCAGTTGTTGTGTTCCAAATAGTTTTTTCTGGCTTGTGTGTGCTTGGTGTGTTGTGTGCGGATGAAACAATATGTGCTTTAGCCTTGTTCAACTGGTTGTTCAGCCTATATCTTTTCTAAATTGGTTTTGCAATGCCCTAGATTTGCATTCTATTAATCTGAGATTATTGATTTTGAATTGATATGATTATAGACGGATCACTCCGAGACCAGATTGGGTGGAACATGCGAATTGCATAAAATTTGGGCAGAAACTTTGGCGCCCGAGCGATAGTTTTTGACCGTCTGAGCGCCAATTTTGTACAAGCTGAACTCTTGGACATAAGGTTCGGCGCAAGGGCGGTAGTTTGAGACCGCCCGAGCTCCAGTGCATAACAAGTCAAGTGATCGGGCAGAACATTCCGCGCACGGGTGGTAATTCTCAACCGCCCGAGCGCCGACCAAAATGGATGAAAAATGGGACACGTATCTTTACATGCAATTTGGATATATATATATGTAAAGTTGCTTTAACTTCAGCAGAAAAACGAGGAAAAAACGGAGGTTCAGGGAAAAGCTTTAATCCTTGATACTAGAATTCGATTTGCGAGAAATCCATCCGTCTGAATTTCAATACGACTTCAGTACAATGATCCTCTCGTTACAGGCTACAACTGGACGTAAGTTTTATTACGTTTGATATGATTTGAAATTATGATACTGCCAGAATCAAATATGATTCATATATGGTGTTTCTGATTTGTTAAATATCGTATAATCAAAATCGAATTGAAGAACGGATGCAGTATAGAATTATTATGAATTTCAGAGTTGATTTGATTGAGATGGGATACCAGATTTGTATCGTTATTGCTTATGAATTATGGGAATTGATATCTGATTGATATTTTATTGCTGGTATATTGAGATTGTACAATTATGCCGTTGAAACAGAATTTGATTTAGTTCTAACTATATCCAGTATTGATTGAGTGGGATACTCATATTGTATTCCTCGATATTGTCATTTCCAATTTGAGTATTGACAGGCTTTGAATTAGAGACTGTGACTTCAGCAGATCGACTGAAAGAAAGGTATAAGTCAATGTCGAACCGGGAGAAGGCTCGAGTGTGAAATACTTGAGTTTCCCAAAACCACATACTTATTGTTATTGTGTGAATTGATTTGGATTGATTTGCTTGTTCTATTGATTTATAGAAAGCATGTGTTAGACGATTTTTCTTGTGATAGAAGGGCCAGATGGTGATGGAATCATCATTGACCCATTGCACATTGTCACAGAATAGTGATTTGCGGAGGTGCCAAAGTCTTTGACTGATAGGTCAAGACACGAGATGTTTGGTTTATATCGTTGTTTGATTAGAAGTGGATTTACTTCTATTACTGAGATTCAATATAGTATGCCAACGTCTGGAAATTGGGATCCCTAGACTAGGATGAGTCTAGTTTGAAATGTGGAATCACGATTTCATTTATAGTGTTATATTGATTATGTTTTCATATTTGGATACATGTTACTGATATGTGTTTCATGCTTTATATTAATTATATGATTACATGTTTCGTTGATTTATACTGGGATGTATTTCTCACCGGAGTTATCCGACTGTTGTCGTGTTTGTATGTGTGCAAGGCAACAGGTGGGACAGGATCAGGGTCGAGGAGATGAAGAGAGATCATGTTTAGAGTGGAGACCACGAACTTTGTTTATAAATAGGGTTTGAGCACTTGATATGTAGTTGTTGAACCTTAGTGGTAGATGATTGTATATGGTACAAGACTTGTACTTTACTTTTGATATGTATATCAAAATGAATTCCATTATGTTTCTGCATTTGTATTAAAATAAATAAATTTTAGACCATGTTTATTATAATTGATCCAATTATTCTCAAAGAACGATTAATAAGATGATTAGCGTCCGGGTCCCCACAACAGGTGGTATTAGAGCAGTAGGTTCTAGAACTGTAGGTTTTTGAGATTGACGTAGAAGCTAGTGAGCGGGGTATAATGAGTTTTCTTTCCTTAATTTTGAATGCTAGCATGTGTTACTGCTTTATATAATACATGTTTACTTGACAATCTGATTTGATGGGAAACATGTGTTATTAAGAATGAATCAGAACCAATTCTTGATCAGCAGTAATGTGATCAAAGGAGGACTGAAAAAAGGTCTGTTGTATTGCAATTGCTAACCCTTTTGATAATCAGATATGCCTCCTCGTAAAATACCAGAACAGGATAGCACTTTGAATCCTCCAATGGATGTGACAACAACACCGATGGAAACATTGCTGAAGAGATTTCTGTCGTTCCATCCACCGACTCTGAAGGGTACTGAGACTTCAGTGGATTGTGAGGGTTGGCTAGATGACATTGAGATGCTGTTTGAGTCCTTGGATTACACTGATGAGCGGAGAATGAAACTTATTGGGCATCAATTGCATGACGTCGTGAAGAATTGGTGGCTCACCACAAAGAGGGCGTTGAAGCATCGAGGTACAGTAATTACTTGGAAAGTATTTAGAACCAAATTTTATCATAGATTCTTTCCAGTGTCGTACAGAAAGGACAAGGGAGAAGAGTTTGAAAACTTGAGACAGGGTCAGCTGAACATTGAGGAGTATGTGGCCAAGTTCCCTACCTTGTTGAGATTTGGTCCACATGTGGCTGAGAACGACGAAGCTGTTGCTGATCAGTTTATTAATGGCCTGAATCCTGAAATATTTACATTGGTGAATACGGGGCGACCGAACAATTTTACAGATGCCTTGAATAGAGGAAAGAGAGCCGAAGCCGGTCTTATAATGCAAAAAAGACCTTCATTTGTTCCTCCAGCACCGAAACCACAGCAACCACCTCCCCGGTTTGAGAGTGGCAGCAGCAGTGGTGGAAAGAAAGATTTCCTGAAAGCCAGAGGGAAGCAGTTTAAGAGATCTAGAAGCAGTTCATCCAGTTCTAGTGGCTCGAGACAGATCGGTCAGGGCTAGAGTTATACAGAAGCCTATTGCAGCACTTGTGGAGGAAGACATGCCACAGAGCAGTGTCGAGGAGTGTTTGGCAGTTGCCGAATTTGTAGACAGCAGGACATTTTGCTAGATTTTGGCCCCAGATAGTTTCTCAGAGATCACAAGGTGCCGAATCATCTGGATCAGCAGCTCAGACTGGTAGACGACCACCATCTGCAGTTCACTCTTTCTAGCCAGCACCAGTCCAGTCGCAGCCGAGGCCAGGAGGAAGCCAGACAGTTAGCCAGCCTCCTAGACAACAAGCTAGAGTGTTCGCCTTGACTGAAGAACAGGCTCGGGACGCATCAGATGATGTTGTTGCAGGTAACTGTTTTATTTCTGGTTATACTGCATATGTATTGATATATACTGGTGCATCGCATACATTCGTATCTGAGCGATTTGCATTGATGCATTCATTGCCTATTGAGTCATTATCTGATGTAGTGTCTGTCTCTTCTCCTTTGGGGACAGGTTTGATATCAGTGAAGTCTGTGAAACATTGTATGCTACAGTATGATTGGCATGAGATTGAGTTAGACTGTATTGTGCTTGGGTTGTCTGATTTTGACTGTATTATCGGTATCGATATGTTGACCAAGTACAGAGCTACTGTTGATTGTTTCCACAAGATTGTGAGATTCAGACCTGAAATGGCTGATGAGTGGAAATTCTACGGTAAGGGTTCTCGAGCCAAAATTCCTTTGATATCTGCTATGAATATGACTCGATTATTGCAGAAAGGAGCAAAGGGGTTTCTTGTATATTCAGTTGACTTACTGAAACCGAGTCCATCATTGGCTGATTTGCCAGTAGTATGTGAGTTTGCTGATGTCTTCCCAGATGAGATTCCAGGTTTGCATCCGATTCGAAAGATAGATTTCAATATTGAATTGATGCCAGGTACAGTCTCGATTTCTAGAGCTCCATACAGAATGGCACCGATAGAATTGAAAGAGTTGAAAGATCAGTTGGAGGATTTACTGGCCAAGGGGTACAACAGACCGAGTGTTTCTCCTTGTGGTGCTCCAGTATTGTTTGTGAGAACGAAAGACAGTTCAATGAGACTCTGCATTGACTACCGGCAACTGAACAAAGCAACAGTAAAGAATAAATATCCCTTGCCTCTCATTGATGATTTGTTTGATCAGTTGCAGGGTTCTTCAGTATACTCCAAGATTGGTCTGAGATCTAGATATCATCAGCTGAGAGTCAGAGATTCTGATATTTCGAAAACAACATTTAGAACCAGATATGGACATTATGAGTTTATTGTCATGCCGTTCAGTTTGACTAATGCACCAGCTATGTTTATGGGTCTGATGAACCGTATATTCCAGAAATATCTCGATGATTTTGTGATTATATTCATTGATGATATTTTGATTTGTTCGAACAATGTGATTGAGCATGCTGAACATTTAAGAACTGTGTTGAGAATTTTGAGGGCTGAGAAATTGTATGCTAAACTGTCGAAATGTGAGTTTTGGCTGAGACGAGTTGTATTTCTGGGTCACATCATATCCGGATATGGTATATCAGTTGATCCCAGTAAGGTTGAGGCTGTGATCAGTTGGCCGAGACCGACATCTGTGCCAGAGATACGTAGTTTTATGGGTTTGGCAGGATATTATCGTCGATTTATTAAAGATTTTTCCAGCATTGCCAAGCCGATTACTCAGCTAACTCAGAAGAATGCTCCATTTGTTTGGTCTGAAGAATGTGAGACCAGCTTTCTTGAATTGAAGAAAATACTGACCAGTGCGCCGATACTGACTATTCCATCAGGTACTGGTGATTTTGTGGTTTATTGTGATGGATCTCACAGAGGATTGGGTTGTGTTCTGATGCAGTGAGGACATGTTATTGCTTATGCCTCGAGACAGCTGAAGCCACATGAGACTCATTACTCAATTCATGATCTTGAATTGGCTGTCATTGTATTTGCGTTGAAGATATGGCGACACTACCTTTACGGTGAGAAGTTTGAAATTTATTCTGATCACAAGAGTCTGAAGTACATGTTTTCGCAGTCCGAGTTGAATATGAGGCAGCGAAGATGGCTTGATTTTTTGAAGGATTTCGATTGTGAAATCAAATACTATCCTAGAAAGTCCAATGCAACAGCTGATGCACTGAGTCGATGATTGGTGTTTCGAATTTGATAGAAGATTGTTGTTTGTCTAGATTAGCCTTTGAAATAGATTATCAGACTTTGATATTATGTGCTATTTGGGTCGAACCAGAACTGATATTGAGAATCAAAGAAGCACAGAAAGTTGATCAGAATGTACAGAATTCGATTGCTAGGGTCAGAGCTAGACATCAATCGGAATATCAGGTTCATGACAGTGTTTTGTATGTGAATAACCATATTGTTCTGCCGAATGTTTCAGATTTGAGACAGCGGATACTGGCAGAAGCGCACAGCAGTCGTTTTAGCATTCATCCTGGTGGCATGAAGATGTACAATGATTTGAAGACACAATACTTGTGGAAACAGATGAAAGATGATATTGCTACATTTGTATCCAAATGTCTGAATTGCCAACAGGTGAAAGCCGAGAGGAAGAAACCAAGAGGTCTACTGCACAGTTTATCTATTCCTGAATGGAAATGGGATCACATTTCCATGGATTTTGTGACGCAGTTACCGCATTCCTCCAGAGGTTGTGATGCGATTTGGGTTGTGATTGACAGATTGACCAAATCCGCATGTTTTATTCCATACAAGATGACGTACAGACATGACCAGATGGCCGATATTTATGTCAGAGAAATGGTCAGAATGCATGGAGTGCCGAAGTCGATTGTATCAGACCATGATCCTCGGTTTACTTCGCAATTCTGGCAGAGTTTGCAGTAGTCTCTAGGTACGAAATTACATTTGAGTACTGCATATCATCCACAGACCGATGGACAGTCAGAGCGGACTATCCAGACACTGGAAAATATGCTGAGAGCTGTAGTGCTTGATTTTAGCGCTAACTGGCAAGAGACATTGCCACTTTGTGAGTTTTCGTACAACAACAGCTATCAGACGAGTATTGAGATGGCTCCTTTTGAGGCGTTGTACGGTAAGAAGTGCAGATCCCCTCTTTATTGGGATGATATCTCTGAGGTAGCTGAGATTGGACGTGATATGATCAGAGATATGACCGAAAAAGTGAAACTGATTGAGAAGAGAATGAAAGCAGCTCAAGATAGACAGGCCAAATATGCCAAATCAGACGACGACCGTTCGTATTTGAGGCCGAAGACCGAGTATTTTTGAATATTTCACCTTTTAGAGGAGTTGTCAGATTTGGAAAGAAAGGGAAGTTGTCTCCTCGATATATTGGTCCGTATGAGATTCTTGAAAAGATATGAGATTGTGCCTATCGAATCTTATTACGCCATCTCTATCTGGAATACATGATGTCTTTCATGTATCTTTATTGAGGAAATATCTTTCTGATGCTTCACATATTATTCAGCCAGACGAGGCCGAACTGGATGAGACACTAAGTTACTTCGAGAAGCCGATTCAGATTCTCGATCGAAAAGAAAAGCAACTCAGAGCGAATACTATTCCACTTGTGAAAGTTCAGTGGAATCGTCATGGCATCAAAGAAGCTACATGTATTGATTTGGATTGATTTGCTTGTTCTATTGATTTATAGAAATCATGTATTAGACGATTGTTCTTGTGACAGAAGGGCCAGATGGTGATGGAATCGTCACTGACCCATTGCACATTGTCACAGAATAGTGATTGGCGGAGGTGCCAATGTCTTTGATGTATAGTCAAGACACGGGATGTTTGGTTTATATCGATGTTTGATTAGAGGTGAATTTACTTCTATTACTGAGATTCGATATAGTATGCCAACGTGGAAATTGGGATCCCTAGACTAGGAATGAGTCTAGTTTGAAATTTGTAATCACGAGTTCATTTACAGTGTTATATTGTTTATGTTTTAATATTTAGATACATGTTACTGATATGTGTTTCATGCTATATATTAATTATATGATTACATGTTTCGTTGATTTATACTGGGATGTATTTCTCACCGGAGTTATCCGGTTGTTGTCGTTTATGTATGTTTGCATGGCAATAGGTGGGACAGGATCAGGGTCGAGGAGATGAAAAGAGATCGTGTTTAGAGTGGAGACCACGGACTTTGTTTTTAAATAGGGTTTGAGCACTTGATATGTAGTTGTTGAACCTTAGAGGTAGATGATTGTATATGGTACAAGACTTGTACTTTACTTTTGATATGTGTATCAAAATGAATTCCATTATGTTTCCATTATAATTGATCCAATTATTTCAAAAGAATGATTAAGAAGATGATTAACGTCCGGGTCCCCAAAGGTTTATACTTATAGTAATTGGAATAGCCATGAGGAGAGTTCCGGTGTTTATATCTATTTGGGTCCTAAACTAATTAGTCTTCTAGGAACCCTGACTTGGATCATTCTAACTGACTTTCCAGTTGCTGTGTTCCAAATATTTTTTTCCGGCTTGTGTGTGATTGGTGTGTTGTGTGCGGATGAAACAATATGTTCTTTAGCCTTGGTCAACTGGCTGTTCAGCCTATATCTTTTCTGAATTTGTTTATACTTATAGTAATTGGAATAGCCATAAGGAGAGTTCCGGTATTTATAACTTAACCTTTTAGATGTTCAGCTTCGTGAATCAGTTGAACTCTTAGGGCTATAACCAATTCCTTACCTTTTAACCTTGTTCTTATTTTCTATAGGCTGCTCAACTGGTCTGCTTGACTCAGGTTGTTCTTGTACCACAACTGATTTGACAAAGTGAATATATTTCCCTTTGAACACTTTCAGTTCTTGCTTTGTATCACTCGTAGAAATTTCATCTTGATTGCTAAAACCAAAACCAGTTTTATCAGTAACTGATTTTTTTATATCCTGCATTTTAACTAGTGCAACTGATGATTTATTCCATGCCTGAATAAGCTTAGTTTGCTTAGAATTATCAAGCGTTAACTGATGAGTCATAGATTGATCATCTTGCTTCCCTGATCAGTTGGGATAGAAAATTTGCAGTCCCTGTCATATGTCGCGAGAAACCACTGTCCAGATAGTAGATTGAATATTTGGCTGATGTACCTGTCAATTGCAATCACACGCAATGATCAATTTTGGTACTCATATCTATTTGGGTCCTAAACTGATTAGTCCTCTAGGAACCTTGACTTGGATAAGTCTAACTGGCTTTCCAGTTGCTGTGTTCCAAATAGTTTTTTCCGGCTTGTGTGGGCTTGTTGTGTTGTGTGCCGATGAAACAATATGTGCTTTAGCCTTGTTCAACTGGTTGTTCAACCTATATCTTTTCTGAATTTGTTTATATTTATAGTAATTGGAATAGCCATTAGTAGAGTTCCGGTATTTATAACTGAACCTTTTAGATGTTCAGCTTCGCAAATCAGTTGAACTCTTAGGGCTATAACCAATTCCTTACCTTTTAACCTTGTTCTTATTTTCTATAGGCTGCTCAACTGGTCTGCTTGACTCAGGTTGTTCTTGTACCACAACAGATTTGACAAAGTGAATATATTTCCCTTTGCACACTTTCAGTTCTTGCTTTGTATCACTCGTAGAAATTTCATCTTGGTTGCTACAACCTGAACCAGTTTTATCAGTAACTGATTTTTTCATATCCTGCATTTCAACTAGAGCAACTGATGATTTATTCCATGCCTGAATAAGCTCAGTTTGCTTAGAATTCTCAAGCGTTAACAGATGAGTCATAGATTGATCATCTTGCTTCCCTGATCAGTTAGGATAGCAAATTTGCATTCCCTGTCATATGTCGCGAGAAACCACTGTCCAGATAGTAGATTGAATCTTTGGCTGATGTACCTGTCAATTGCAATCACAGGCAATGATCAATTTTGGTACTCATATCTATTTGGGTCCTAAACGAATTAGTCTTCTAGGAACCCTGACTTGGATCATTCTAACTGACTTTCCAGTTGCTGTGTTCCAAATAGTTTTTTCCGGCTTGTGTGTGCTTGGTGTGTTGTGTGTGGATGAAACAATATGTGCTTTAGCCTTGTTCAACTAGTTGTTCAGCCTTTATCTTTTCTGAATTGGTTCATAGTTATAGTAATTGGAATAGCCATTAGGATAGTTCCTGTAATAGCCGAGCCCGGTGTACGGTACGGTTTAAGCTTTTCATGTTATTTGGGTTATGTGATTAGATGTTTAGAGTTGTGTTTTGGGCCATAGTATTATTGGTTATTATGTTCTTGAGGTGTTAGTTTTTGTTGGTTGTTCGTTTCAGAGTTTCGGATCGATTTTAGTTGGTTGAGTTTTGATCATTGCCGTGACCAGAGTGCACCCGCGCTCTTAGAGGAGTGCCCCCGCGGTGTACTATTCATGATTTTGGAGTTGGGAAGCCGTAGCAGGACAGCACCCGCGGTAGTGCAGGGACCGCACCCGCGGTGATGACCGCACCCGCGGTGTTTGCAGCGCCGCACCCGCGGTGGTGGTGTTCCAGGAATTGTTGGTTTGGTCGAAGGCTAGGCGCACCCGCGGTGCTTGTGGCAGCGCACCCGCGGTCTAGGTATGGCCGAGTTTTTAAGTTACTTTTTGGGAGTGGTTGGCCATACTTTCCCTTTCCTTCCTCTTTCATTTCGATTTTCTCTCCATTTCTTAGGGTTTTCATCCATTTCTTTCATTTCTTATCTTCGATTCAAGCGTTTAGTTTGCGTTTCGACTTGAGATCGTGGTTCTCCTTGGTGCTAGGAAGCTAAGGTAAGCTTTTGGTGCGATTCTTTTAAGGTTTTGAGTTAAGAGTTGACTTGGGTTTGTTGTTCTTGTGGATTTATGGATTATTTAGCTTGGATTCTTGGATATAGAGTTGATGTTGGTGTTATTTATGGGTTATTGTTGTAGGTGGTGTTCAAGAGCTTTGATTGAGGTGTTCTATTGGTTTGTAATTGGAAATTCATCCCTTCTGCTCACATGATGTTATATGTATTGTGTTTTAATGGTTTTAATATGATATTCCCTTCAATTGATCCATTGTTATGTATTGATTCCATCGCTATGTTTATTGGAGACAATTGATGTCTCAACTATTGTTCAAAGGGAATACAAGAGTAAAGATAGAGTTTCAAAGTGTTATTAATGCCAAGAGAGAGTTTAAATGTTTTCGGATTGATAAATACATAGTCAGAGATTGCAGGCAATTAGTTGATCAACGACCACAGGCTTATATCCCTCAGAGTTATCGGTTTATATCGATAGGGATACGAGCACCCAGAGCAGAGATACTATTGATATCAATCCCCAGAGTAAAGAGAAATACCATCTCATTTATATGCTATTGCTATGATATTCATGTTCAGAGTTTATGATTCAGAGTTGATGGTATTTATGATTTCAAAGCTATGTTTTACAGAGTTTATTGTCATTGCTATGTAAGAGTTCCACTTGCTGAGATTTATTCTCATTTCAGTTATTTTCATGTGATGCAGATCAGAGTGGCGGCCCGGGACGTTGACTGTGGATAGGGGGGTCATATGCATACACCGTTGGAAGGAAGATTTTGGTATGATCATAGGAATGATGTTTTGTATTTTGTTATGTCATTCAAATGATCATGTATTGTTATTTTGTAAAGATGTTTAAAGAAATGTATTTTGAAACTCCTTCCATATTTTAAAGAAAATTTTAATTTCCGCTGTGTATTTTATTTAAAGAGGTCAGAGGTGTCACATTTAGTGGTATCAGAGCGGTGTTCTTTGGACCAATGCATATGACTTCGTCTACTTTCAACTGTCCGGGTATGTTTTCTTGCATCTATCCATTGTTATATATTGATATGTCTTTTGTGAGCCCATTGTTGAGTAGAGGATACCACCTAAGAGGAAAGCAGTAGAGGGTGAGGATAGTTCTTCCTCGAGAGTTGTCGACGAGTTCGGCAAGTTGCTTAAAGAGCAGGCCAAAGTTCATAGTGAGTAGATCCAGCAGGTGCTCCGATTGCAAGGAGCAGGTCAGGTCAGAGGTCAAGCGAGAGGCCAAGTAGCTCAGGCTGTTGGCACTGATGCCATATTTTCTGCTTTTAAGAGGATGGATCCGCCAGAATTTTCAGGGAGCACCGATCCTTTAGTTGTTGTAGAGTGGGTCAAGGCTTTAGAGGCGATCTTCGATCATCTCCACTACGACGACAGAGACCGTATCAGCTGTGCTGTATTCATGTTGGTTAAAGCTGCTCGCATCTGGTGGAATGCGACCAAAGTTGGAGTTGATGTCTCGACACTGAAGTGGTCAGAGTTTACAGAGTTGTTCTATGACAAGTATTTTCCCGACGCACTTCGAGCGAGGAAGGTTACGGAGTTCTTGGAACTTCGACAGGGGAGCTTGAACGTTGACGAGTATATTCTGAAGTTTGAAGAGGGTTGATTATTTGCTCCGTACATTGCTTCCAACGACAAAGACAAAGGTGCTCATTTCATTCGAGGCCTTAGAGCAGAGATCCGGAGGGATATCAATATGTCCAAAGCCGTGACTTTCAAGGAGATCGTGTCCAAGGCTTTCTTGGCCGAGCAGGACGAGAAGGACATCGCCAGAGAGAGGCAGGCGAGACATCAGGCGATTGCTCAGAGGGGCCAGAGTTCGAGTCAGCGAAGTAGAGATCGGTTCAAGGGGAAAGGCAAGATGGATTCGAGTCCTAGACCATCGGCAGTTCCAGTTGTTTCATCTGATCCAGAGAAGCCTTTGTGTCCCAAGTGTGGGAGACATCATAGGGGAGAGTGTAGATTTGGCACTCATTCTTGTTATCGTTGTGGCACGGCAGGCCACGTTGCCAGAGATTGTCCTCGAGGAGCTAGCCAAGAGAAGGTGCAGGGTCGCATCTTCGTGATGACCAAGGAAGGTATTAATCATGATTCTTCTGTGATCTCTAGTGCTATTTTAATTTCAGGCAGAGTAGCTACGACTTTGATTGATACTGGTGCTACTCATTCATTTATGTCTGAATTGTTTTTGAGATCTTTGGGTATAGTTCCTTCTGTTATTCCCCTCCAATTCAATGTTGTTTTGCCTTCGGGGGACGTGTTGTGCCCGACGTCTATTGTGTATGCATGCCCTGTTCGTATTGATGATAGAGAGGTCTTTGCTGATTTGATTGTGATCCCGATGGTTGCCTTTGATGTTATTCTTGGCATGGATTGGCTATCGACTAACCGTGCAGTGATTGATTGCGTTGCTAAGACGGTGACTTTTGCAGATGATGGCCTTAGGGAAGGTATGCTCGCCAGTGCAGGTACTTCGCTGGTCCTTCCTTTTATTTCTTGTCTTGAGGCTGAGAGATTGCTATGTAGAGGTTGCGATGGGTTTCTTGCTTCTATTGTGGATGTGGATGGTATGGTTAAGTTGAATATTGATGATATTGATGTTGTGAGGGAGTTTGCCGATGTTTTTGAGGATGATGTTCCGGGTTTGCCGCCGGACAAAGATGTTGAGTTCGTTATTGATTTAGCTCCAGGTACGGTTCCTATTTCTAAGGCTCCGTACCGAATGGCCCCTACTGAGATGAAGGAGTTGAAGACGCAGTTGCAGGATCTTTTGGACAAGGGTTTTATTCGTCCGAGTTCTTCGCCTTGGGGAGCTCCGGTTCTATTTGTTAAGAAGAAAGATGGGTCGTTGCGGCTGTGTATCGACTACCGAGAGCTTAACAAAGTGACTGTCAAGAATAAGTATCCGTTGCCACGGATTGATGATTTGTTTGATCAGCTTCATGGTGCCACTGTCTTTTCGAAGATTGATCTTCGGTCTGGATACTATCAGTTGAAGGTTAGGGAGTCCGATATCCCTAAGACAGCGTTCAGGACCAGGTATGGTCACTATGAGTTTCTCGTGATGTCTTTTGGTCTGACCAATGCCCCTTCAGTTTTCATGGACTTGATGAACCGAGTGTTCAAGCCGTTCTTGGATAGCTTCGTCATTGTTTTCATCGACGACATCTTGATCTATTCTAAGACCAGAGAGCTTCATTCAGAGCATCTCAGAGTTGTTCTTCAGTTGTTGAGAGAGAGGAGGCTGTATGCCAAGTTGAAGAAGTGCGAGTTTTGGTTGGATCAGATTTCTTTCTTAGGCCATGTCGTTTCGAAGGATGGTATAGCTGTTGATCCGATGAAGATAGAGGCGATTTAGAAGTGGCCTATTCCTACCACTGTCTCAGAGGTACGCAGTTTCCTTGGTTTGGCGGGTTATTATCGTCGTTTCATTTCAGATTTTTCCAAGATTGCCCTGCCATTGTCCAATATGACGGGGAAGACTGTGAAGTTCGAGTGGTAATTGATTGCCAGAATGCATTTCAAGAGTTGAAGGATAGATTGACGACAGCTCCTGTTCTTTCTTTGCCCAGTGGTTCGGAGGATTTTGTTGTCTATACCGATGCGTCGAAGAAAGGCCTTGGTGCAGTGCTGATGCAGCGAGGTAAGGTCATTGCCTATGCTTCTCGCCAGTTGAAGGATTTCGAGAGGAATTATCCGACGCATGATTTAGAGCTGGCAGCTGTGGTTTTCGCCCTGAAAATCTGGAGACATTACTTGTATGGCGAAAAGTGTGAGATTTTCACGAACCACAAGAGTTTGAAGTATTTGTTTTCTCAGAGAGAGCTCAACATGCGGCAGAGGAGGTGGTTAGAGCTTGTCAAAGACTATGATGTGACTATCAGTTACCACCCAGGGAAGGCGAACGTTGTGGCTGATGCTTTGAGCCGTAAGTCGAGTTCTTCCTTGAGTTCTTTGATTCAGAAGCCGTTGTTGATGGATTTGCAGAGAGAGGAGATTGCTTTGGTAGTTCCGGGGACTATTGCTCGCCTTTCAGCGTTGGTTATTCGGGCTACATTGACAGACAGGATCCATAGAGAGCAGACTGACGATGTTCAGTTGGCAGAGTTGAGAGCTAGAGCAGAGGAGAGAGGGAATTCAGAGTTTGGGCTGAATGGTGATGGTTTGGTGACATTCAGAGGCCGTATTTGTGTTCCTACTGGTGATGATATTCGACGAGACATTCTGACAGAGGCTCATACCGCGCCATATTCGATTCATCCAGGCAGTACCAAGATGTATCAGGATCTTCGGAGACTCTACTGGTGGCCAGGTATGAAGAAAGATATTGCTATGTTCATTTCTCAGTGCCTAACTTGTAAGCAGGTGAAGATCGAGCATCAGAGACCTGCTGGGACATTGCTATCTTTGCCGATTCCTCAGTGAAAGTGGGAGCATATTACGATGGATTTCGTGACTGGTCTTCCCAGAGTGCAGAAAGGATTTAACTCCATTTGCGTTATCGTTGATCGATTGACCAAGTCATCGCATTTTCTCCCAGTCAAGACGACGTACTCCATGAACCAGTATGCCGAGGATTACATAGCAGAGATTGTTAGACTTCATGGTGTTCCAGTGTCGATCGTGTATGATCGTGACCCCAGGTTTACTTCAGAGTTTTGGAAGAGTTTGCACAGAGATATGGGTTCACGGTTAGCATTCAGTACAGCTTATCACCCTCAGAGCGACGGTCAGTCAGAGAGAGTCATTCAGATTCTAGAGGATATGCTCAGATCTTGTACTATCGATTATCCAGGTAGCTGGGATTCTAAGTTGCCTTTGGTTGAGTTCACATATAATAACAGTTACCAGGCGACGATTGGCATGGCACCGTATCAAGCACTTTATGGCAGGAAGTGCAGATCGCCCTTGTATTGGGATGAGATAGGTGAGAGGAAGATGTTGGGACCAGAGTTGGTCCAGCAGACTGCTGATGTTGTTGCTGTTATCCGTGAGAGGATGAAGAAAGCGCAGTCGAGACAGAAGAGCTATGCAGATGTTCGGCGTAGGCCGTTGCAGTTCGAGGTTGGCGATCATGTGTTTCTGAAGATAGCACCTCTCAAGGGTGTGATGAGGTTTGGCAAGAAGGGTAAGCTGAGTCCGAGGTTTATTGGTCCATTCGAGATATTGGACAGAGTTGGTGATCGAGCCTACAGATTAGCCCTACCGCCAGATCTTGACAGAGTTCACAATGTGTTTCATGTATCGATGCTCAGAAAGTATATTGCGAATCCTTCCCATGTTCTTCGCCACGAGTCATTGGACTTGACGCCGAATTTTACGTACTAAGAGATTCCGATTCAGATTCTGGATCGCAGAGTTAGAGTTTTGAGGAACAAAGAGATCGGCATTGTTAAAGTCCTTTGGAGGAACCATTTGATCGATGAGGCTACGTGGGAACCAGAGGATGAGATGAGAGAGAAGTATCCTGAGTTATTCGTGCAGTGACGTCAATTTCGCGGACGAAATTCCTCTAAGGAGGGGAGATTGTAATAGCCGAGCCCGGTGTATGGTACGGTTTAAGCTTTTCATGTTATTTGGGTTATGTGATTAGATGTTTAGAGTTGTGTTTTGGTCCATAGTATTATTGGTTATTATGTTCTTGAGGTGTTAGTTGTTGTTGGTTGTTCGTTTCAGAGTTTCGGATCGATTTTAGTTGGTTGAGTTTTGATCATTGCCGTGACCAGAGTGCAACCGCGCTCTTAGAGGAGTGCCCCCGTGGTGTACTATTCATGATTTTGGAGTTGAGAAGCCGTAGCAGGACCGCACCCGCGGTAGTGCAGGGACCGCACCCGCGGTGATGACCGCACCCGCGGTGTTTGCAGCGCCGCACCCGCGGTGGTGGTTTTCCAGGAATTGTTGGTTTGGTCGAAGGCTAGGCGCACCCGCGGTGCTTGTGGCAGCGCACCCGCGGTCTAGGTATGGCCGAGTTTTTAAGTTACTTTTTGGGAGTGGTTGGCCATACTTTCCCTTTCCTTCCTCTTTCATTTCGATTTTCTCTCCATTTCTTAGGGTTTTCATCCATTTCTTTCATTTCTTATCTTCGATTCAAGCGTTTAGTTTGCGTTTCGACTTGAGATCGTGGTTCTCCTTGGTGCTAGGAAGCTAAGGTAAGCTTTTGGTGCGATTCTTTTAAGGTTTTGAGATAAGAGTTGACTTGGGTTTGTTGTTCTTGTGGATTTATGGATTATTTAGATTGGATTCTTGGATATAGAGTTGATGTTGGTGTTATTTATGGGTTATTGTTGTAGGTGGTGTTCAGGAGCTTTGATTGAGGTGTTCTATTGGTTTGTAAGTGGAAATTCATCCCTTCTGCTCACATGATGTTATATGTATTGTGTTTTAAAGGTTTTAATATGATATTCCCTTCAATTGATCCATTGTTATGTATTGATTCCATTGCTATGTTTATTGGAGACAATTGATGTCTCAACTATTGTTCAAAGGGAATACAAGAGTAAAGATAGAGTTTCAAAGTGTTATTAATGCCAAGAGAGAGTTTAAATGTTTTCGGATTGATAAATACATAGTCAGAGATTGCATGCAATTAGTTGATCAACGACCACAGGCTTATATCCCTCAGAGTTATCGGTTTATATCGATAGGGATACGAGCACCCCATAGCAGAGATACTATTGATATCAATCCCCAGAGTAAAGAGAAATACCATCTCATTTATATGCTATTGCTATGATATTCATGTTCAGAGTTTATGATTCAGAGTTGATGGTATTTATGATTTCAAAGCTATGTTTTACAGAGTTTATTGTCATTGCTATGTAAGAGTTCCACTTGCTGAGATTTATTCTCATTTCAGTTATTTTCATGTGATGCAGATCAGAGTGGCGGCCCGGGACGTTGACTGTGGATAGGGGGGTCATATGCATACACCGTTGGAAGGAAGATTTTGGCATGAACATAGGAATGATGTTTTGTATTTTGTTATGTCATTCAAATGATAATGTATTGTTATTTTGTAAAGATGTTTAAAGAAATGTATTTTGAAACTCCTTCCATATTTTAAAGAAAATTTTAATTTCCGCTGTGTATTTTATTTAAAGAGGTCAGAGGTGTCACAGTTCCGGTATTTATAACTGAACCTTTTAGATGTTCAGCTTCGCGAATCAGTTGAACTCTTAGGGCTATAACCAATTCCATACCTTTTAACCTTGTTTTTATTTTCTGTGGCCTGTTGTTGTTCTTATACCACAACTGATTTGACAAAATGAATATATTTCCCTTTGCACACTTTCAGTTCTGGCTTTGTATCACTCGTAGAAATTTCATCTTAGTTGCTAAAACCTAAACTAGTTTTATCAGTAACTTATTTTTTCGTATCCTGCATTTCAACTAGCACTACAACAAAAACGGCTTTCCGCAGCGCGCATATAAGCTTTCCGCAGCGCGCATTGCACGCTGCAAAGTTCCAAGCCGTTAAAAGTTCAGGATTATCCGCGGCGTGCATTGCACGCTGTTGATACTATTATCAACGGCGTGCATATGTACGCTGTTCATACAACTTTCCGCAACGTGCATGTGTAAGCCATTAATAGTCATAAAAAAACAAAATTCTAGCGACGGTTTTCGCTAAACCCGTCGCAAATCAGCGACGGTTCCGAAATTAAACACCGTCGCTACTATAGCGACGGTCTTCAAATAATGTGACGGTTAAAACGTTCGCGACGGTTCCAAAAGCCGTCGCTAAATTTTGCGTAAATTTAAAAAAAAATTACTTTTATAATTTATTATATTTTAATAAAAAATTCAATTAAAAAATTAACCAAAAATTGAAATAAAAACAAATATCTAAGTCGAAATTAAAATCATATAACAAGAGAAAAATTTTAAGTGTTAAGTGATGTCGAAGACAATGGAACGGAGATCGGGTTTAAATAGATAATTTGCGCTTTGTTGCGACGGTTTGTATGTAAATTGTCGCCGATGTGTGTCTATTAGCGACGGTTATCTATTAACCGTCGCCGATTGACATCGGCGACGGTTGTAGTTAGCCGTCGCTAAATGTGGAAGCAATTCATTTTCCACTGCATCGGCGACGGTTTACGATAACCGTCGCTAAACGTGCAATTTTTCCGCAGCATCGGCGACGGTTTTAGATAACCGTCGCTAAATGTGGCCTTAAATCGAAATTCGAACTCATTTTTGGCAGCGTGCTAATAATATGCACGCCGTAAATATTACTATTAACGTCGTGCGATTAATGTACACCGTTAATGTCTGAATACGATTTATTTTTAACAGCATACATAAACTTGCACGTCGTTAATAATATTATTAACGGCGTGCGTTTATTGTGTGCTGTCGTTTATATAATTTATTAACAGCACACAAAAAGGCATGCTGCAAATATCACTATCCGCAGCGTGCGTTTAATGCACGCCGTCCATAGTAATAACCGCAGCGTGCTTTTAATGCACGCTGTTAATAGTATCAAGTTACTATCCGCAGCGGGCTTTATATGCACGCCGCCGATAGTACTATCCGCAGCGTTCGTTTAATGCACGCCGTTAATAGTATCAAGTGCAACACTATTAACGGCGCACAGGTGGGTGCACGCCGTGAAAAGTAGTATTCGCAGCGTGCTTTTAATACACGCTGTTGATGACGTGCTGCGGAAAGTCGTTTTTCTTGTAGTGTAGTGAAACTGATGATTTATTCCATGCCTGAATAATCTTAATTTGCTTAGAATCTCAAGCGTTAACTGCTGAGTCATAGATTGATAATCTCGCTTCCCTGATCAGTTGGAATAGCAAATTTTCATTCCCTGTCATATGTGGCGAGAAACCACTCTCCAGATATAAGATTGAATCTTTGGCTGATGTACCTGTCAATTGCAATCACACACAATGAATAATTTTGGTACTCATATCTATTTGTGTCTTAAACTGATTAGTCCTTTAGGAACCCTGACTTGGATCAGTCTAACTGACTTTCCAGTTTCTGTGTTCCATATAGTTTTTCCCTGCTTGTGTGTGCTTGGTGTGTTGTGTGCGGATGAAACAATATGTGCTTTAGCCTTGTTCAACTAGTTGTTCAGCCTATATATTTTCGGAATTGGTTTATAGTTATTGTAATTGGAATAGCCATTAGGAGAGTTCCGGTATTTATAACTGAACCTTTTAGATGTTCAGCTTTGCAACTTAGTTGAACTCTTAGGGCTATAACCAATTTCATACCTTTTAACCTTGTTCTTATATTCAATAGGCTGCTCAACAGGTTTGCTTGACTCAGGTTGTTCTTGTACCACAACTGATTTGACAAAGTGAATATATTTCCCTTTGCACACTTTTAGTTCTGGCTTTTTATCACTGGTAGAAATTTCGTCTTTGTTGCTAAAACCTAAACCAGCTTTATCAGTAACTGATTTTTTCATATCCTGCATTTCAACTAGTGCAACTGATGATTTATTCCATGCTTGAATAAGCTTAGTTTACTTAGAATCTCAAGCGTTAACTGCTGAGTCATAGATTGATCATCTTGCTTCCCTGAGCAGTTGGAATAGCGAATTTGCATGCCCTGTCATATGTCGCGAGAAACCACTGTCCAGATACCAGATTGAATCATTGGCTGATGTACCTGTCAATTGCAATCACACACAATGAATAAATTTGGTACTCATATCTATTTGTGTTCTAAACTGATTAGTCCTTTAGGAACCCTGACTTGGATCAATCTAACTGACTTTCCAGTTGCTGTGTTCCAAATATTTTTCCCGGCTTGTGTGTGCTTGGTGTGTTGTGTGCGGATGAAACAATATGTTCTTTAGCTTTGTTAAACTGGTTGTTCAGCCTATATCTTTTCTGAATTGGTTTATAGTTATAGTAATTGGAATAGCCATTAGGAGAGTTCATGTATTTGTAACTGAACCTTTTTGATGTTCAGCTTAACGAATCAGTTGAACTCCTAGGGCTATAACTATTTCCATACCTTTTAACCTTGTTCTTATTTTCAATAGGCTGCTCAACTGGTCTGCTTGACTCAGGTTGTTCTTGTACCACAACTGATTTGAAAAAGTGAATATATTTCCCTTTGCACACTTTCAGTTCTGGCTTTGTATCACTAGTAGAAATTTCATCTTGGTTGCTAAAACCTAAACCAGTTTTATCAGTAACTGATTTTTTCATATTCTGGATTTCAACTAGTGCAACTGATGATTTATTCCATGCCTGAATAAGCTTAGTTTGCTTAGAATTCTCAATCATTAACTGCTGAGTCATAGATTGATCATCTTGCTTCCCTGATCAGTTGGGATATCAAATTTGCATTCCCTGCCATATGTCGCGAGAAACCACTGCCCAGATACCAGAATGAATCTTTGGCTGATGTACTTGTCAATTGCAATCACACGTAATGAATAATTTTTGTACTCATATCTATTTGGGTCCTAAACTGATTAGTCCTCTAGGAACCTTAACTTGGATGAGTCTAAGTGACTTTTTAATTGTTGTGTTCCAAATAGTTTTTTCCAGCTTGTGTGTGCTTGGTGTGTTGTGTGCGGATGAAACAATATATGCTTTAGCCTTGTTCAACTGGTTGTTCAGCCTATATCTTTTCTGAATTGGTTTATAGTTATACTAATTGGAATAACCATTAGGAGAGCCTCGGTATTTATAACTGAACCTTTTAGATGTTCAGCTTCGCGAATCAGTTGAACTCTTAGGGCTATAACCAATTCCATATATTTTAACCTTGTTGTTATTTTCCGTAGGCTGCTCAACTGCCATGCTTGACTCAGGTTGTTCTTGTACCACAACTGATTTGACAAAGTAAATATATTTCCCTTTGCACACTTTCAGTTCTGGCTTTTTATTTATTAATCTATTATTATTGATTTATAATTTACGTGATTATAAATAGAAAGGATCGGACCGAGGAAAGATGACACTACAAGAAAAATGATTTTCCGCAACACGTCATCAACAGCGTGCATTAAACGCACGCTGCGAATACTACTTTTCACAGCGTGCACCCATATGTGCGCAGTTAATAGTGTAGCACTTGATACTATGAACGGCGTGCATTAAAAGCACGCTGCTTACGAACGGCGTGCATTAAAAGCACGCTGCGGATAGTAATATCCTCAGCTGGCATTTATGTGTGCTGTTAATAAATTATATAAACGACAGCGCAAAATAAAGGCAAGCCGTTAATAGTATTATTAACGGCGTGCAAGTTCATGTGTGCTGCAAAAAGTAAATCATTTTTTTAAAAAAAACCGTGTTCAGAAATTAACGGCGTACATTAATCGTACGCCGTCAATAGTATTATTCACGACATGCATATTATAAGCACGCTGCTGAAAATGAGTTCGAATTTTAAATTAGCGACGGCTTTAGTAAAACCGTCGCTAAATTTAATGTTGCGACGATTATAAGGCCACATTTAGCGAGGGTTTCTTTAGCGACGGTTTACAAGAAACCGCAGCTGATTCAAATCTGCGACGATTGACGATTAACCGTCACTAATATTAGACTTACATCGGCGACCGTTTAGTAACAAACCTTCGCTAAAAAATCGCAAATTCTCTATTTATTCCCGATCTCCGTTCCATTTTTCTTCACAACACTTAAAATTTTTCTTTACTTACATGATTTAAGTTTCGATTTAAATACCTGTTTTTGTTTCAATTTTTGGTTAATTTTTTAATTGTTAATTAAGATCATGTGTATTTTTAAATTGTTAATTAAGATCATGAGTATTATTATTATAGTTGAATTGTATTTTTATAAAAATGTATTAAATTATAAAAGTAAATTTTTTTTTAAATTTACGCAAAATTTAGCGACGGTTTTGGAACTGTCGCGAAATTACGACACCGTCGCTACATTTTAAGACTGTCGCTGAATTAGCAACGGTTTTCACCGTCGCCATTATGCGACGGTTTTGTCGAAAACCGTCGCTAAAATTTTTTGGTTTTATGAGTATTAACGGCGTATATGTGCACGCTGCAGAAAATTGTATTAACAGCGTACATATGCACACTGCCAATAGTTTAACTATCAAGAGCATACTCTGCACGCCGTTATTAGACTAAACCGCAGCGTAAATCGCACGCCGCCAATAGTGTCAAACTTAAGACGGCTTTCAACTTTACAGATTGCACGCTGCGGATACCTTTCCGCGGCGCATATTGCACGCTGCAGAAACCCATTTTTCTTGTAGTGTGAGAAAATACATGAAGTGTGTGCGAGGAACAGTACCCCTCGCGCATATGCGCGGAGGGTGTGCGGGCATATGCGCGAGTTGTGCGAGAAGACAAATGCAATTCCAGAAGACCTCGCGCATATGCGCGGAAGATGGGCCCGCATATGCGCGAGTTGCCAAGGTTTTATGTGCCGAGACCAGTAGGTCTTGCGCATATGCGCCGAGGAGGGTCGCGCGTATGCACGAGACATGCAGCAAAAGGAGTGAGCCACGTTTCTTTGCGTGCATGACAGATATATATATTAGTTCAATTGCCTTCATTCCTCAGTAAGAATCAAGAAAGAATCCTCCCGAGAAAGCTTCAAACCATTTAAGGTTGAAAATTGTGATTTTGAAGAATCTGTCCGTTAGATTTTGAATCCGTCCGAGAAAGCTTCAAACCATTTAAGGTTGAAAAGTGTGATTTTGAAGAATCCGTCCGCTAGATTTTGAATCCGACTTCAGTACTGTGTTCCTATCGATGCAGGCTACAACTGGAAGTAAGTTTTACTAAGTTTTGATATGTCTTGAAATTATGATATTTCCAGAATCAGATATGATTCATATATGGTATTCTTGACATGTTAGACATCAGATAATCGAAACCGGATTGACGAACGAATACCGTATGAAACTGTTATGAATTTTTGATTAGATATGATTGAGATGTGATACGAGATGTGTATCGTTATTGATTATGATTTGGGGAAATTGATATCTATTGATTTGTATTACTGGGTATATTGAGATTGTACAGTTATGCCGCTGAAACAGAATTTGATTCAGTTGTGATTATATCCATCTGAATTATATATTGATACGTTACCCTCGATATTGTCATTGCCAAATTGAGTACTGACAGGCATTGAATCCGAGACTTCGACAGAATCAGATTTACAAAAAGAAAGGTATAAGTCAATGTCGAACCGGGAGAATAACTCGTGTGTGATATACTTGAGTTTCCCTAAACCACATACTTATTGTTATTATGTGCATTGATTTGGATTGATATGCTTATTATATTGGTTTATAGAAATCATGTATTAGAAGATTGGTCTTGTGACAGAAGGACCAGATCGTGATGAAATCGTCACTCGCCCATTGCACATTGTCACCGAATAGTGATTGGCGGAGGTGCCAAAGTCTTTGACGGATAGGTCAAGACACTGGATGTTTGGTTTATATAGATGTTTGATTAGATACTTCTATTACTGAGATTCGATATAGGATGCCAACGTTTGTAAAATCGGGATCCCTAGACTAGGAATGAGTCTAGTCTGAGATATATAGTCATGAATTGATTAACAGATTTATATTGAATTATGTTTTCAGATTTTGATACATATTATTATATCTGTTTCATGCTTTATATTGATTATATGATTGCATGTATCGTTGATTTATATTGGATGTATTTCTCAACGAATTTATCCGGCTGTTGTTGTGTTTGTATGTGTGCATGGCAACAGGTGGGACAGGATCAGGGTCGAGGAGATGAAGAGAGATCGTGATTAGAGTGGAGACTACGGACTTGGATTATAGATAGGGTTTGAACACTTGATATGTAGTTGTTAAACCTTAGTTTTAAATGACTGTATATGGTACAAGACTTGTACGTTGTTTCGATGTATATATTCAAATGAATTCCATTACATTCCACATATGATAGTTGTATAAAAAAAATTTAGACCCTGTTTATTATAATTGATTTAATCATTCCCACAGACGATTAAGAAATGAATAAGCGTCCGGGTCCCCACATCTTTACCGACCATAAAAGCCTCAAGTACTTCTTTACGCAGAAAGAGCTGAATATGCGTCAGAGGCGTTGGTTGGAGCTAGTGAAGGACTATGACTGTGACATTATCTACCACCGGGTAAAGCTAATGTAGTTGCGGATGCATTGAGCAGGAAAGTCGCAGTGATGGCTCATCCAGCGATTTCGAGACATCTTCAGTCTGATATGCAGAGGTTTGACCTAGAGACTTATCCTCGAGGTAGAGTTTCTCGTCTATCTGCCTTGATGATTCAGTCTTCTCTTATAGACCGTATTCGCAGTGGTCAGTCAGCAGATGAGCAGTTGGCAAAGTGGAAGCAGAGAGATGAGGCCAAGGGCAGTGTCTTGTATACAGTTAGCGAAGGTATTGTGAGATACCGAGACAGAATGTGGGTTCCTAGCAGTGATTCTATTCGAGCAGATATTTTATCCGAGGCCCACATGTCGCCGTACTCTATTCACCTTGGGAGTACGAAGATGTACAAAGACCTGCAGTTGTTGTATTGGTGGCCATGAATGAAGAAGGATATCAGACGTTTTGTATCTGAGTGTCTGACGTGCCAGCTAGTGAAAGCAGAGCATCAGAGACCAGCAGGCTTGCTCAAGCCTCTTCCTATTCCCGAGGGGACGTGGGAGAATGTTACCATGGACTTCATGACCGGTTTGCCAAAGTCAGTCAGAGGATCAAATGCTATCTGGGTGATTGTTGATCGTCTTACCAAATCAGCGCACTTCTTGCCTATCAAGACGACTTTCACCATGATTTAGTATGCAAAGTTGTATATCCGAGAGATATTCAGACTTCACGGTATTCTCGTTTCTATAGTGTCTAACAGAGATCCTAGATTCACTTCCGTATTTTGGAAGAGTCTGCATTCAGCAGTGGGTACGAAGTTGTTGTTTAGCACAGCTTTCCACCCTCAGACAGATGGGCAGTCAGAGAGAGTTATCCAGATTTTGGAGGATCTTCTCCGTTCTTGTGTCATCGATTTCTCAGGGAGTTGGGAGTCGAATTTGTAATTGTTAGAGTTCACCTATAACAACAGCTTCAAGTCGTCTATAGCTATGGCTTCGTTTGAAGCACTGTATGGTCGTAAGTGCAGATCGCCTGTTCATTGGGATGAAGTAGGGGAGCAATCAGAGTTGGGACCAGAAATTATTCAGTAGGCTGCCGATGTAGTAGTCAAGATACGTGATATGATGAGGACTGCTCAGAGTCGACAGAAGAGTTATGCGGATCTGAGGAGGAGAAATCTAGAGTTTGCCGTTGGCGACCATGTTTTTGTGAAGGTAGCACCTATGAATGGTGTCATGCGGTTCGGGAAGAAAGGAAAGCTCAGTCCGAGATTCATCGGACCCTTTGAGATCCTCGACAAGGTTGGGACGCTAGCTTATCGTGTTGTTCTTCCGCCGAATCTGGCCGGAGTACACAATGTGTTCCACGTCTCCATGCTGAGGAAGTATATGGGAAATCCTTCACATGTCCTGAATTTTGAACCGTTGCAGCTCACTCCAAACCTGTTTTATTAAGAGAGACCAGTGCAAATCTTAGACAGACAGGAGAAGAAGCTTCGGAACAAGCTGGTTAAGCGAGTGAAAGTCAAATGGCTTAATCATTCAGAGGAGGAAGCTACGTGGGAGTCTGAGCCAGAGATGAGGAGTCGATATACCGAGTTATTCGGTCAGTTTTAATTTTGAGGACGGAGTTTCTTTTAAGGGGGGAGAGTTGTAGAACACGTAAATCAGACTACGTATAAGCCATAATAATTACTATTATTTAAATTAAAATGATTTTATGCATGAGGATTTAAATTCTTTTCTTTAAATTTAATTATTTTATGCAGTAGATTAGTTGCTATCTTTTCAGTTAAATAAGTGAGGCCGGACTGGAGTTGGAGTATTTAGATAAAATTTAATAATAAGAAAACATTCCTAGAATTTATTTAAGATAAATAATAAGTTATTTTAATGTAAAAGAATGTGTAAGAAATTATTTAAATAATTAGAGATAAATAGTAAATAAGTTCTTTTAGGTTCAATAATTAATTTATTAATTTACTAAAATATTTAATGGGTGGATAAAATATTTAATGGGTAGATATTTAATTTACTAAAATATTGGGTAAATATTTAAGCAATTTTTTCCCTCCATTTAAACTCAAAATTTCGGCCATCTTCCATTTAGAATTTAATTATTTTGACAACTCACTATTTTGATTACTTTCCTTATCCATTCTTGGTAGATAGTCCCTTCATTTTTTTAAATCTTCAATGATTAATAATTAAGCAATATTTTACCCATTTTTAAAAGCTAGAATTCGGTCCCCTTAAACAATTCAAAGATTTGTTTTGACAACTCAACATTTGATATCATTCCTTATTCTTTTCTTAGGTGATAATTTCCCCACCTTTTAAGCACCAAGTAATTATTAAATAAGCAATTTTTCTACCTCATTTGTCATAGAAAATTCGGCAATGCACCTCCTAATTATCCTTCAAATCCTATGATATCATAATCATTCCTTATCTCACAAACTAGAAAGATAGCAAGATTATTCTCTTCCTTTTATCTTGCAACCTCCCATTTATTTTCCTAGCCTTCCCTCCCACTCCTCAGTCTCGAAATTCAGTAGGTTTTCAGAGAGAAAAACCGAGATAAAACACAAGAGAAATCGTGAGAATCAAGAGAGAAAAACAAGAAGCAAAGCAACTCCGTCTCCGCCGCGCCGCGTCGTCGTAATCGTTTGTTTTCTTTCAAAACAAAAATCCAAGGCATGTATATGTTATTCCTTACTCTTCAATCAAGTCCTATATTTATTTTGAAACATTTCATGTGCATGATTAAGAAGGAAAAAACCGAAATGTTCAGCAACAAGAACAAGAAAATTCTGCACAGATGTTTTGTTTCCCTTCATGCTTCACGTTGGTATGTTTTCTTTTGATTTCAGGGGTGGCTCGTTCCAGGCGCTCAAGGCTGCTTTTAGACATGAACTAGGGTGTGTTAGGAAGGGATTTGTCCATTGGTTTCAGTCCCTTCCCCCCTTGCATCACGTTTTGACAGCAACTCCCCAGTATGTCATTTTTGTGTCCCGATTTTCATGTTTATTTTCAACGGTGAAAATTCTGATCTTGGCTGCCCTAGGGGATGTAGCCATGGTTGGAACCCCTCCTTAGTATGTCTAGGATGTGACCAAGATGCGCCCCTTGATTTTTAAAATAAAACAAGAAAAGCCCCTTCGGTTTTAAAATTCTGGTTATGGTCGAGTGTGTGGAGTTTCGGTTTTGTGGTGTCAAGTGGGTTGTGGTAGGCTTCTAGCCCTTAGCCATGACTCATAAAACACCTTAGCATTTCTAGCATGGACCAAGGTTAACCTCATAGCCATTGAATCCTTCATTTGACAGCGAAACAAACAAGACGTCCCACACGTGCAGTTTGGTTCTCAGTTGGAAGCGTGGTGATGTTTCTTGTGTTGCTTGGATTGTGGCTGGCCTAGGGCCCTTAGCCATGGTTCACGCAACACCTTGGGCTGTTTGGAAGAGGCTCTGGTCAGTGGTTCAAGCCCCAATGGCCAATAGCCTCGCAAACGAAGCGATGCAAGCGCAAGCGCTGCTGCTGTAATTTTGGACAGCAACTTGGTGCTTCGGTTCAGAGGCATGTTTGAATTCTTGGTTGGCTTTTAGCCTATGGCCTTGGACTGGACAGTACCTCATTGAGTTAAGAAGGTCATGTTTTTGGCCGTTTGTGATTCGGTTAAGTTTAGAGGTCGTACGAGAATTTACGGTGCAATGTGCCAAAGTGAATCTCGCAAGAGAGTTTCTTGTTTTTGGCCTCCATTCAGCAAATTTCGACTTGTACAATTTTAGGAGCTTTATTTTATCATTTTAGGTGTATTTTAATCATGACTAAATGATGGTTCGGGTTGGTACGGAGTCATGATTAGAATTTAAGTTGTTGGTCTAGTTGGTCCCTTTTTGGGTTCAATTACGAAGTCATTCTCAAGTTAAGATTATTTGCATTTTTCTCACGTTAGATTTAGGTTGCAGCGAGCCTGGGAACGGTCCAACCCATTTGTAAAATAAAATAGGATATTTAATTATATTACATGCATAAAAATATAAAATGTTTGTTTTTGAGATATATGCGATATTGCTTGTGGCCACTTCACACTCATGGGATTGCAGCTTATCATGGGATTATTACTTCATCTGATGGTCACTGACCGGTTCACTGCATGTTCATGTATGGGTACAGATTCCAGTCCAAGGGCTGTGATGATCTCTACCGCCCAGTATACTGTGGTTTAGTCTGATCAGACGATTCAGTTCATGTTATGGGCCACTTGCGCAAAACATATTCTCAACAGAAAATTATTATATGCTATTTCATGACAGGGCTCTATCGAGAAAACATTTCACTTACGATTTTCAGTTCAGTTATGCACGTATTTATAATTATTCATGACACGATTTTCACATTACGCTTTACGATATGAAATCTTTACATGACATGAAATTTTATGATATATTTACTTGTTATCTATCATATATGTATACTGGGTTTTTAGACTCACAAGACTTGATTGTTGTAGGTACAGATGAGGTCGGGACCGAGGGCAGGGACCAGTGAGCCATCTTGGGTCGGCAGTAGTAGGAACCCGAGGACCTCATGCTTCAGTTCATTTACTATTTTTATGCTCAAACATTTTTATCACGATGAATTATTTTAAGTTGTTGTTTTGAAAAACAGATATTTACTTCCGCAGCTATTTTAACATTAAATATTTTATCAGTTTATTTTATGAATGAGGCAAGTTATTTATTTTTGAAGAAAAATTTTAAATTATTCCGCAAATTTACAAATACGAATTTCGGGCCTCTACATATTGATTCATCAGTTTCAGTTTTATTGTCTTTGGGATCAATTTGCTTTGATTTTGCTTTCTCAAATGAGTGAGCAAGTTTATTGTAACGTCCGAAAAATCAGTCCACGTAAACCGCATGCAAGCTTATTGTAACGTCCGAAAAATCAGTCCATGTAAACCGCATGCATGCAAAATTATTTTAATTGCTTAATTGTTTTATTTAATTGTTTTTAAATGCTTGCATGATATTTATTATTTGATTAAATGTATGATTGGGTGATTAACCGATAATGTGACTTAATTTCATGAAATTAAACATTTTACCCGAATATTCGATAATAGGCAGGGGAAAGGAGATCGGGACGACCAAGAAAAGAATATTTATTTTTCATTAATTAATGTCAAGGCTTCCTAATATGATTTAAAAATGATTTAATTTTCCTAAAAATATTGGAGTTCGAATTATTTTACGAGTCGAGCTCGATTTTTCTTGAGAAGTCGGTTTTGGACAAACAAAGAGTTTTAAAAGATCAAAAATATTATTTTATGGAAACTAATTTTATAAACTTTTATTATTTAATTAAACAAGTGTTATTAGACTCAATTTAATTAAATTAAGTAGGTCCAATTATCCTTAAACTTGCAAGCCCAAAACCAAGCCCATTAATATGTTAATTAAATTATAAATAAGTGTATTAGGTCTTCAAACCTCACAAATTCTTTCACCAATCAGCCAAAATTCTCCTCACACACTCACAAGTATTTTCGAAAATTTGGGAAGGAAAAAGGCTTGTGTTCTTCGTCGTCTGGTAGTCCAACATTGCACCCTCGCCGAAGATCATATATTTGAGCGTTATAAACGCAAAGACACGTTCCTAAACTCCTTTAAACATCATACAAATCGTATTATGCATAATTTAATTGTTTTTGCATGAAAAAAATAGGTATTCAATAATTTTTACGGTAGAACGTTTTTACGCTTTTATGAAAAATGTTTTTGAATCCAAAGATATGCTGCCAAGGTAGGATGTTATATGATTAAAATATGTACAAAACATGATAAGTATTGAAGGAAATATGCTGGAAAACCGTGGGCATAATTCAGTAAAAAGGGACGAGAGTATTTTTTGAGGTTGTGTGCTTGTTGACGTTCAAGGCTCGTTTCTTTGCATGGGGGCTCACGGGTTGGCCAGGGCTTGGGTTGGGGCCTGGGATAGATGAGGGTCAGGGTCAGGTAGGGTCCTAGCATGGCTAGGGCTCAAGGGGAGTGGCTAGGGAAGAGTCCACTTGAGCAAGGACTCTTCCCGATCGTGCAAGAGAGAAGGGCTGAGAAGAGGGGTTGCGGCTGGCCTGGGCATGAGCCAGGCTGGTCCATCAGGATCCTAGGGTCATGGACAGAGGTCGGGCCAGGGATTGGTGCAAGTGGGTGCGCTGTGCTTCGAGCCAATCGTGAGGGAACCGCATGGTAGCAAAGGTGAACGTGCAGCTGCTGTCTTCCTGAACCAGGTGGCTTGCGCGTGGGTTATAAGTTCTAGGCTGATCTAGGTTGGCTCTGGGCATGGTCCAAGGTCGGTGAGGGTCCGCGTTGATCGCTGGTTAAGTGGCTAAAGGAGTCCTAGGGTGGCTGAGAGTCTTGTAGCGTGAGTGGCACCATGTGTGTAGCTTTTGTTGACTTCAGGTGGTTTTTGAGTGAGTTCAAATGACTAGGCTGGTCTAGGTTGGGTCTGGGCGTGGTCAAAGGATGGTCAGGGTTAGGTGGGCTCGGTGGTGGCTTGGCTGGAGGTGTCTTAGT